>NC_135330.1:193101665-195683197 GCF_023851605.1 Tamandua tetradactyla
CTTCTGGCAATTGTTACAGACGCAAGACAGATATCCCAGCGTCTGCTTTATATTAATTGTCATTTCTATCGTGGCCTTCCACACTATATTTATGTCCTGAATTACCACAAGGCTTTTTCTGAGTGTAGATGCAACTGAACTGATACCCTAATTCTGGTAAGGAAAAATAAAATAATTTATGAAAGGGACCTATGTCTTTCTCCAGCCTCTGGCTTGCTCTGGCTTGTCGCTCGAATGAATGGTTCCCTTTGAAGTATGCCATGTCTTAGCTCATAAATGTAATCCAGCATCAAAGGTACTCAGGCCTGGTGATGCAAAACTGTTTACTCTTCGTTCTGATGTATACAAAAAGATGCCCTTTCTTTCCCTGGACGCCAGTGAAAGATGCAGAATAGACACAGAGAGGCAAATCGTGGCTCGGCTTGAAAAGGCTGAGCTGGGAGAGTAGAAGCAGCTCCAGTGGCAAGCCCCAAACTTGGACATGCATGGGTCACCGGTTAGGGGTATTCATTGTGAAGAGCCGGCCAGTCACGAAATCCATTTCGACAGTATGCGCTCCGCAGCCGTGGCCTTGTTGCTGCAGCACTGATCAGCCTGGAAGCCGTGAGCTAACGTTTGCTCACTTTTACTTGAACGTGAGGCTACCGTTGGGTCCAATGCCACACATCCACCATACAACTGATGTAGGGGACGTCCCCAACGGGAGAGATGAGGCTGCGTTTCCCCAGCCAGAGAGGATTATAGCCAGCACCTTTGTGTTTAACTCTTTACTGCCTTGGCTCTGGAACCCTTCCAGCTGGGGGTGGGGGGTGGCTGCCGCGGGCCCTGGGCTGAGGCTGGCACTACAATCACTTGCACGCTCAGCGAGGTTAGGGAAGCTCCAGCTGGAACTGGCTGTAATGTTTCTCCATGCTGGATTGGAGAAAAAAGTTCACTTTGGCTAATTTCAACTTTTCCACCATTAAATCTGCACCTGCAATGTCAGAGGTCACCAAATAATAAAATGTGGCATCTTTGAAACTGCTCAGTCACGTGAAAAGGGCTGTAATTGAGTAGATTCATTCCCTGAAGCCCCATCCGAGACACAGAGCTCAGAGCTGGGGGAGGAGGGAGAGGGAAGGCAGGGGCAAAAAAGCAAGCCAGGCTCTGGGAGGATACCCCGGGCTCAACAGCAGCTTCTGATGTGATCCCTTGCTTTTGAAATTTGAGACTAAAAATAAATAAATATCCCCCACATTCACTCCATCCACACTCACATCCCCACGCTGGCCTCCAGCCTTTGTGAGCAGTTTGACCTGATAAATGCGCTTGGCTGGCATCAAATAGTTCAGCTTTGACCGATCCCATTTAAATATGTGAATTAGTCATGAAGCAGGACACAGCTTGGTGAACTTGCTAAATTGTTGGACTCTATTGAAGGAGAAGGGAGAGAAAAGGAGAAAGCCATTCAGCATTCTCAATTAGGTGGAGAGGTGAGGCATCTCAGCCTGGACCTTCTCTTCTCCGTCACTCACCAAGAGTGAACCGAGAGTGCAGTCTTCCCGGGGCTGTGGGGGAGGGGCGGCAGTGGCCCAGTAGGTCACTAACTCTCACTTTGGATTCTCTTTTCCAGCCTCCTGGAAATCTCCTGTCAGGGCTCAGAGACTGGCTGTTCTTAGAGGGCAGCTGAGCTTCCCTGGATGAAGATGCTGTTGGCCTTGGAATTCCCTAAGGAACCCTGCCTAGGTCACCACGAGGAAAGCTTCTGTAGGTGCATTTCTTCGCCCCGACCGCCAGCACTCCCTGCCCCAGGAGACAGAGGAAAAGAGAAGGAGACATTGCTGAGCCTTTGATCCCTTGCCAACTCAAGGCACAAATCCCCTTTGGCTAGAGAATAAGATCCACTGGCAGAGGTGGGGAGGAGGGTGGGATGAGCCTCGGTCTAGCCAAGTCTTAGCAGGGAGGAAAAACAGATCCACCAGCATGGCCACGACACGCGTGACCCATATCCCACCTCCACCTGCCCAATGCCAAGGTGGAAATGTGGGTAACACCCCCACCTGGAAACCTAAGGGCTCAGGAAGAGGGAGAGAAGAAAACATGCCTCTAAGCTCCAGCCGTGTGCAACCTGGGCCACGGGCAGCTGTCCCCCAAAAGGAAAGAGTGGTGCCTGCCTACTATTTCATATCTCGTCTTTTCAGCTTGAGGCATGTTGCAAACCCGTCTACAATGAATATTTACTTAAATCAAATATTCCATCCTGACCAGGCAAGCTTGTGATCAGGTGAACTCCAGTCACTCGCTTGATTATAATTTTTAGAGAATAATTATGGGGAGAGAATCAATGAGCTTGATTTGCAACCTGTGAGCAATGAGCCAAAACTGCGCGTCTGCTTGAGCCAGGCACGGGGTGGGTGCGGCCGGGGAGGGACCGGGGTCACGATGGCTTCGTACAAGTCCGGCTCTGGGCTGCACAAAGTGCCCCGAGGAGGCTCAGAGAGGCTGCAGGCGTCCTCAGCGTCACCCCTGGGTCTGCGGCTCCCGCGTAGCCATGCAGACCTCGCGCAGGGACTCGCCAGTGCGGCGGACTGTGAAGTCGCAGCGCCCCCTGCCAGTGCGGGCCCGCAATAGCTAGGAAGCTCGCTCGAGTCGGGGGCGCCCCGGCCGTGCCCAGAGGCGGGGGTGGGGGTAAAGGGGGGAGCACCTGTCCCGGCGCCGAGGAGCGGGTCGGGGCCTGGCTCCCACGGCAATCTGGAGCGTGTCCGGAGCCAGCGGTCCCTGCTCTGACTTCTCTCCCTCCCGCCTCCCGCACTGGCCTAAAGAGAGGACCCAGGAGCCGGCAAGGCACAAAAAAGAAGGGTGTCCCCCACCGCCGGCCCGGCCCCCTGCCCGAGCCCTCCCCGGCCCTGGCCGATTTCGCGGCGGCGCTCAGTGGCCCCGACGCCGTCCCGTTTCTCACGGCCCCTCCGATGGCCACCCTGGAGGCGTCACTGTGTTGATTCTCACCGGGGCCACCGGCTAAAGGCAAGATAACAGCAAAGGCGCTGCCCGAGGCGGCCGCTGCGACTGGCACTGATTACACTTTCCAAAGGGCAAAAACCCGACCTCACGGCCGGAGTCACTCCTTCCCGCCGTGTCCTCCACGCCAGTGCTGGGCCCTACATCCACTTCTGCTCAAACTCCCACCAGCTGCACTGTGCTATCACTGTCTGTACATCCACACGTAAAATTAAAATCTGACCTTGTCACATCAAAACCCATTGCCAGAGTCTCTCTCTCTCTCTCTCTCTCTCTCTCTCTCTCTCTCTCTCTCTCTCACACACACACACACACACAAACACACACACACACACACACATCAAAACAATATCATTCAATAAATGCCTTCATGAGACGCAGCTGATACACACCTTTGGCATCCAACGTCAGTGCCCTTATCAACAGCCCACTTAAGATGCAGCTCAGAGGGGACCAGCCCTGGAGGGCGCCTTCCCCATCCACATCTACAAACCAGCCAGAGCAGCGCCGGGAAGCTGCTCCTCCCTGAGTCCTCCCTGCCACCGCCAGACCCGTGGGTGCCATCCGTCCATGAACCTCCCTCCTCCGAGGCCCCACATCCAGTGTGCCAGCGCGTCCTGCCTGCCCTGCCTCCGCAGTGTGCCTTTTCCCTGTCTCCTTCCAGCCCCTTCCACTGTCACCACCACAACCAGGCTGTCATGGTCAGCTCTGCTGCCCAGTAGGCTTCTCCGGCCCCCTGCCCACAACACTAACTGCAGCCTCTGCAGACCCACCTCAGAGGCCTCAACTGTGAATTCGATGGCTGTATATGGAAGTCTGATGTGTTCAAGGAGTGTGATGCAAATAACCTACTCTTAGATGTTCAGAAAACAGACAAATGGACATGGACAGACAGGTGGATAGATGGGTAGGTAGGTAGATAGATGAAAGATCAAAAGAGAGAATGATACAGCAAATGTGGCAACAATGCTAAAATTAGTGAATCTGGGTAGCTGGAGTGGGTTGGGGTATGTTGGAATTCTCTGCATGGGTGTTGTATTATTATTATTATTATAACTGTCCTGTAAATACAAAATTCGTTCCAAAACTTTTTAAAATTGGTAAAAGGTAAAAGAAAAGATCTGCATTTTGAGGGAAAAAAATTGTGACGGATCAAGAATCTCATTCAAGCTAAGAGTTTTTTTCACAGTAGAGCTACAAATACAAACTAATGGGGGAAACTTTAAGCTCCACCCCCCCCCCGCCCCCAACTCGGCGGTTTGCTCACGGTCTTCCCTCTCTGCGCGATGCGTGCCCGGCCCTGCTGCGCACCTCCTCGCTCCTGGTGGCCTTGCCACCGCCGCTCCTGGAATATCCCGAACCTTCCAGCTCAGGAGCTTGGCCCAGCACCTTTCCCCTGCCTTATTCCTGTTCATCCTCCAGGCTGGGCTTTCACGTCCCCTCCTCGGTGTGGCCTTCCTTGGCCTCTGTTTCTCTCTCTGCCGCCTAGCTCGGCACCGCACAGGCACGCGCTCTGCTGTCTCTTGGTTTCCTCTCCAGCTCCCCCACGGAGGTCAATTTCCTGAGAATAAGGAAATCTGTCAGCTTCACCGATGGGCCACCAGCCCCAAGCCCAGGGCCCTACTGCAGTAGGTACCTCACTGGGTGCTGTTGAGTGGGTGAATAAATGAACAGGTTCTCTGAGGCTGGTGCTATTAGCTCAGAGAGGGTTAATGATTTACTTGCTGGGCGGTGCGACGGTGGCTCAGTGGCAGGTTCCCCCCTGCCATGCCAGAGACCCGGGTTCGATTCCCGGTACTCGTCCACGCAAATAAAAAAAAGCGGATTTACCTGCTGCCACACAGCTCCAAGTGGACACACAGTTCCTTGGTGCATCAGGTAGACCGGTTGGGGGAGGGAGGAGGTAAGGGGAAGGATGCGGGACAGTCGAATGGAAGGTTCCAGACCAGAGAGGCTCAGGGAGACGTGCATGCTCGCGCGCGTGTGCATAAGGAAGTGCAAGTAGCATCTTCAATCTTTAAATTTATTGAAAAATACCTTTCGTTTTCCCAATAAACCGCTGAAAGAGAAGCTCTCTCCGCAAAAGCGCCCTGGCGGGGGAGGATGACAGAAGAGAGCCCCGCTGCTCCTCTGCGGGCAGGGTTGTAGGTTTATGCGAAGGGCGCGAGGCCTTCCTGCCCTTCCGGGAGGAGCGCGGGGCTGCGGGCGCGCGTGGGACCGGGGACGCGCTCGCTCCGAAAAGTCGGCTCAGTGACACAGCGGCCCGCAGGCTGCTCAGCCCCCCACCGGCCCCCTCCCCCCATACAAGCTGCATCGCCCCCAAGCTGCACGCGACCGTGCACGCCCACCACCCCACGCAGCACATCGCTCCGCCCCCCGCCAGACTCCGCGACACCCCCCCCGCCCCGCCCCGCAGGCTTCACGTCGCCTCGCAGCCGCGCGTCACCCCACCGCACGCGGCGGTGTGCTAGGAGCCCGCCCGGCAGCCGGGCAAGGGGCTGGGGCGCCGCGGGGCACCTAGGGCAGCGGGGGCGCGCGCCGACCGCCCAGCAGAGGGCGCCCGAGAGCCGCGGCCGCCCCAGGCGCGGGGACTGCGCGGGCTGGAGCCACCTCGGTGCCGGGCGGTGGTGCCCGCGCGCGCCCGACGCGCCTTCCCTGCGCGCGGCCGCTGCCCCTCGCTGCCCTCGCCTGCTCGGCTCTGATTTCGCTTGTGCTGCTGCGTGAGAGCATTTCACGTGACCCTGAGGATTTCTGCAGAATAACCGCTAGTCATCACCCGGATAGGCGGCGACAAGGGATCCTGAGATGGTCGCTGGGATGCGCGCGGGAGCGGGGGTGGGTTGCACGGTAGCTTTGTCTTTCTTTTTTGCTTCCGCTGTGGGGTGTGTGCTTCAGTGCTTAGTGGGCTTTGTTCATTTTAACAAGAGGTTAAATATTGTCTTTCTGGAAAAAAGATGATTTGTGCTTTTTTCCCAGAATGACTTGACACATTTCTGGTGAAATGGATTACCTTTCTCTACTCAGTGGGAACAGTAACTTCATTGTACAAAAGAAAATAGAGTGGGTGGGAAGAGACCGTTTATCAACAGTTAAATCCCAGTGCAAAGTTTTTTGAGGAAACTTCGCCAGGAATTATATTCATTAAGTGAAAGAATACTAGAGTGAGAAGGAACCTCTGAAATTAAACCACCTCCTCAGCGCGGTGTAAGTGGAACAGGAGGCACACAGCGGACAGGTGACTCGCCCAAGGTCATTGAGTCCTTGGGGGGCGGAGAGGACGTCTGATTTCTAGCCCGGGGCTCAAAAGGAAGGCAGCATCTCCCAGGGAAAGCCCAGCGGACTGAGCGGGTTGATTTCATTCCTTTCTTTCTCACGCCATGCCTGTAGGACAGTGACTGCTGTTAAATGCCTGGAATTCTAACACTTCAAGATTGTCATTGTTAGAATTTTTGCTGTGTAGTTTTCCAGATTTTTAAAACATCAATACCAACAAAAAATTGGATCACACTATGCATACCACTCTTTTTTTTCCATTTTGCTCATCAATATAAATTGAACACTTTTCCATATCAATGAATACACGTCTACATCATAATCCCGAACAGAGGCCTAACTATTCCATTGAATGGATATACTGTCCTTAGTTGAATCAGTCCCCTTTATTGATAGGCATATAAGCTCTTTCAGATGATCAGCGCTTACTAAACATTCCTGGTCCTACACCATTTGCACAGTATTACTCAGTGTGAATTTTTGTGAGACTGTAGTGCAATGGTGTAATGTGCTAGAGTGAATTATGTGCCCCAGTAAAAACACGTTAACCTCAATCCTTATCTGTGCAGGTGGGAGGGACCATTGTAAATAGGATCCCTTGAAGATGTTCTTTTTAGTCAAGGCATGGCCAACTCTGGATTACTGGAGGCCTTATAAAGAGAACCCAGAAGACCTAGAAACGGGAAAGGAGAGGACATCACCATGTAATGGGAGCAGAGATACAAACCAAGAGACGGAAGGATTGCAGGAAGCCGGCTCCAGAAAACTGCCGACTCAGGGAGATAGCAAGCCTTGCCAACACCTGGATTTGGGGCTTCTCCTAGCCTCAAAAACTTGAGCCAGTAGATCCCTGTTTTGTAAGGCCACCCATTGTGGGGTGTTTGTCATGGCAGCCTGCAGACTACAACATGTAGGCTGGGTTTGGTCTCTTGCTTGGGAATTTACTGCATCTTTACACAAGTCGCAACCAATTTCCTCATCATAGAGCTGGCCTCCCATGGGAGGGTTAAATAAGGTGATGCAGGTAACCTGAGTGGCTCTGCCCAGCTCAGAGCAGGTCCCGAGTCAATTAGTGGCTATAATTATATGAATATTCTGACCATAACCCCTGAGGAAGGTTGTCCCTTCAAAGCAACTCCTCTGGTGACTCCTACTCTTTGAATGAGAGTAACCAGATTTTCGTGAAGTTTTTACGTGTTAAACTTTATTAACTAAAGTAATAGTTCCCATTTTCTAACTGAATTTATCCAGAGCAATATACGTTTCAATGATGTGTGGGCTGTTGAGCTACACACCATATTCTGATGATAAAGCGTATTGCCAGGCAAGAGGGAAAAGCAGAGCAGCCTCCCGGGTCGCACTTGAATCTCAGATTCACGTGTGGAAAGTGAACTCTCTGCTGCCACAACCTGCATTTCTTCCCACGTTCCCAGTGTGGACAGTGACATTCCCACCCTCCAGTCACTCAGGTGTAAAACTACAGTTATTCCAGACCTTCCCTACCAATTCACCTCCCAATCCTTGAATTGTCAGAATCCCCTTTTCCCTCATTCCCATTGCTAAGTTAGCATTCTATCTTACTTTTTCCATTAAAAATCCTCCTACTAGATTCCTAGCTTTAGTTGCCATCTCTCTTACTCCTTATGCATCTGGAGTCTGTGATATCTTCCCAAAACGTGAATGGGCTTATGTCATAGCTCTGTTCAAAGTGTCTCGTGGTTCCCCCTTGAATGCAGAACACACACCTGCCAGCAGAGTTGTCTACAGCGGCTTCGCAGCTTCTTTCTTCCCTTTCCATTTAATGTTCCGCTGTGCTCCTGTCACCTTCCAACTCCTGCAGTGGATGGATCCCCGGCCACACTGGACATTTACCGACTTGTCCTAGGCCAGAGCTCCGGCTAAAGCCTTTCTCTCTGAGCCATGTGCTGTCCGGAATTCCAACTCCTCATCCTGTCTCAGTTCTCACGCCTTACTAAATGACTTGGGTAACTTTCTGAGCTAGAGGTCTCATCTCTAACATGGGAAAACTCTTAAGTGTATGGTACAGCTACCATTGTTACCCCTGTTTTTCAGTGAGGAAACTGAGGCCCAGAGAGTGTAAAAGACTTGCTGTCTTGCTAGTAGGGAGTGAAGGCAAGATTTGCACCTTGGCCTCTCAAGGTCATGTGGGGATAAAGAGAAAAAGAATATGAAGTAAAACAGACGTTCTCTTCCCACCTCCTCTTACCAGAGTTTATCTGTAAATACTGATTTAGTGTCTTTTTCCTTTAATATGTTATAAAATCCTTGCAAGGATAGCAATGTGGTCTTACCCACCTTCACATTTCTACAGCCATTCATGTGGAAGCCACTCAGAGTTGGTGCTCAATTTAGAAAATAAGGAAGAAAGGAGATGTTTCTAGTGCCTTGAAACTGCAAAGTGAGAACTACAATTTGGGGGGCAAGAGAAAATGAGCAATACAATAGAGCAGTCAGAGCACGGATTCTGGAGCCAAACTTGGTTCAAATCCCAGCTTCTCCAGTAACAGCTGGGTGGCCTTGGCCAAGCTGCTAATTTCTGAGTGTCCCAGTGAGTTGTCACATATATATTGTTGTAGTTTGCCAGCTGCGGGAATGCAACACACCAGAGATGGATTGGCTTTTAATAAAAGGGGATTTATTTTGTTAGTTCTTCAGAGGAAAGGCAGCTAACTTTCCACTGAGGTTCTTTCTTATGTGGGAAGGCGCAGGGTGGTCTCTGCTGGCCTTCTCTCCAGGCCCCTGGGTCCCAACAACTTTCCCCGGGGTGACTTCTTTCTGCACCTGCAAAGGCCTGGGTTGAGTTGCAAGTGCTGAGATGAGGAATGCTGAGCTGTTTAGGCTGTGCTACGTTGCGCTCTCTCATTTAAGCACCAGCCAATTGAGTCAAATGTCATTCATTGCAGCAGACACGCCTCCTAGCCGACTGCAGATGTAATCAGCAACAGGTGAGGTTCACGTACCATTGACTCAAGTCCACAGCAACAGAACTAGGTGCCTTCACCTGGCCAAGTTGACAACTGAATCTAACTACTACATATATATACATATATACATACATATATATATATAGAGAGAGAGAGAGAGATGAGTTGAGGATTATCTCAGAGCTACTTTGAGGAACGCATGAATTAATAGATGCAAAGCACTTAGAACATAGGGAGTTTGCCTTTATTATGATTCTGCATTTTAACCTAACACAAGGAACATGAGTAATGAGCCATCTGCATTCTGAGACAGTGATCATTAAGGAGCCTATTTGCAAACATCACCTGGTAAGGCTTAGCTCACCCATCACCTCCTTGAAGAGCCTTCCCTGACTCCAAGCTGTGTTTCTCCTGCTTCCCTCGCTGCTGCTTTTTAAAAATTGTATATTTTGTTTTTTTATTTAAACATACACAACTTATTCAATCTACTGAAAAGTTGCTTTAATTTAAACTCTTTGTTTTGAGATCCTTGTGAAATCCCATGCAATTGTTGGGACTGATACAGAAAGATTCCGGGTGCCCTTAACCCAATTTAAACCAGTTTCGAAACTAGTAAAATATCTCAATCAGGATATTGACATTGATGCAGTCACGATGCAGAAAGTTCGACCATCGCGGAGATGCTTGCGATGTACACCTCCTCTCCCCTGTCCTAACCCTCAGCCACAACTAATCTGTTCTCCATCCCTGTAATCCTGTCATTTCAAGAATAGTATATAAATGGAATCACATGGTATGTAACCTCTTGGACTGGCTTTTTTCACACAGCACAGTCCTCTCAGCATCACTGAGATTCATCCAAGTTGTCGCATGTATCGACAGCTTGCTCCTCTTTATCGTCCGCGTGCCACGCAATGACTCTACCTGTTTGTTTAACCTGTGGCTCGTTGAAGGACGTCAGGCGGCTTCCAGTTTGGGACTTGTTCTGCGCTTCCGTCATGTTTGTGCCGCCTCAGCAGCCACTCTGGCCAGGACCTCTTGGCCTTTGCTGCAGCCCTAACCTACTTCTGTGCCCGAGGGGACAGCGGACACCTCGCCCACCCATCGCCACACACATGCCTTCCCCGGAAAGCTGGTCCCAACTGAGAAACTAACTAGCCCCACGGCCCCCCGACCCCCAGTCCACACACTCCGCACCTCCCACATGCTGCACCCAAGAACTACTGCTGGCCCCACAGGATAAGCCACCTGACCCCCAGCCCCGGTTCCTTTCCCTTTTCATGCACCTTTGCTTTATACTAACCAATGCTTGATTCCGATGGGAAATCTGCTAACCGCCAGCCCTGGACCACAGTAAGGCACTGGGGTAAGCCCTGGGGCCCTCCCCACCTGCCTGCGAGCTCCCCAGCTGCTGGCTGAGCCTCACGAGCTGCTCACATGCTTCCCGCCACCCCCTCAGATGCCTCTCTCCCCATCCAGACCAGTAAGGAAAATATGGTCTGCTTTCATGCATTTTTGCTCTTGGCTCCCCATTTGCATCATATATGCCACCTCCCCCCCCACCGGCTCCAACCCAAATTAAAATCCTGCTTAACCAATTTCAGAACAGGACTATTACCCCCCAAAAAAATGCTAGAAACATTTTGATACAGATTTTTATGTGACCCTAAATTGCTATTTCTCTGGGATAAAGTCCCAAGAATGTTTCTGGGTTGTATGGTAGATGCATATTTAGCTTTATAAGAAACTGTAAGACTGTTTTCCAGAGTGGGGCTGCCATTTTACAGTCCCACCAGCGATATATGAGTGATACAGTTTTTCTGCACCTCATCAGCATTTGCCATCCCAATTTGTATGTGTGATATCTCATTGTGGTCTTAATTTGGTTTTCTTTAGTGGATAATGATGTTGAACATCTTTTCATATACTTATTTGCTTCCTGTATATCCTTTTCAGTGAAATGTCTGTTCATGTCTTTTGTCCATTTTCTAATTGGATTGTTTGTTTTTTTCCTGCTGAGATTTGAGAGTTCTTTATATATTCTATATGCTAATCCTTTGTCAACTATGTGGTTTGCAAAATTTTCCACTGTGTAGCTTGTCTGTTCATTCTCTCAACAAGGTCTTTCTCAGAGCAAAAGATTTTCATTTTAGTGATGTCCTAGTTACCCATTTTTCCTTTTATGAATTGTGCCTTTGGTGTCAAGTCAAGAAATCTTTGCCTAATACATCCCAAAGATTTTCTCCTATGTTTTTTTTCTAGGTTTCATAGTTTTACATTTTCCATTTAAGTTTATAATTCATTTCGAGTTCATTTTTGTATAAGGTGTGAGGTTGGATAAAGGCTTTTTTTTTTTGGCCTAAGGATGTCCATTGCTTCAGCACCATGTGTTAAAAAGACTCTCTTTCTTCCATTGAATTGCTTTTGCACCTTTGTCAAAAATCGGTTGGGCATATTTGTGTGTGCCTGTTTGTGGGTTCTCTCTTCTATTTCACTGTCTTGATCGCAATAGCTATTAAGCAAGACTTAGCATTGGATAGAATGATTCCTCCCATCCTCTTCTTCTTTTTTAAAGATTATTTTTAGCTATTTTGTGCCCTCCATCTAACATCCAAAGAGTGATTTGATCAAGGACATCTCCAGGGTGTATTCATTTGACCAGGGACATCTCTAAGACATCTCTAATGGGTCCTAGCCTTGTCTTCAACATCTACAGCATCTAGCACAATGCCTGGCATAAGTACGTTCTCAATAAATATCTGTTGGTTGAGAGCATGAAGGGTAGATCAAAGCATATTCCTTCATTCAAAGACAGACTATTTTGCAATAAACAGACTCCAATCTTGTGCTTTTAGCTCTCCTTTCTCCTTTTTCAGTTCATCTTTCTCTTTTCTACCAGGTTTCCTTACTAAAACCCAGAGCTAACCTGTACTATTTTGGGTTATATCTAAATTGATTGTGTCACTTCCCTGTTCAGAACCTTTGAAAATTCCTTATTGTATATAAAAATCCAAATACTTCTATAGCCTTCTCATACCCTCATATAGACAACAAATGTCATCAGCTGGCAAGGAAATATTTATTGAGAGCTTAGGCTGAGCTGGGGACTAGCAAAGATATAAAAAATTGTACAATGTAATTCCTGCCCTCAAGGAGTTTGAAGAATGGGTTTGGGGACTTGAAGACTGCATAATTCATGTCAAGTTTGTTAGCAGTTACTGATCATCCCACTTTCCTTGGCTGAGTGAAAGTTCATGAATCCTCCTCATTTCTGTTCCAATGTGTCACTGCAGTTTGCAGTTTCTGGCCTGCATGTTACACATCAGGAGTTGATATCACCTCATTCCCCAAGATTTTAGGAGAAAAGGCCCTTGGCTTCTCTCCCGTTCGCTCCCTTTGCTTCTGGAAGAAATTAAAATATTTGCTTTCACCTGCTGCCCGAGTACATCGCGAGGATTAACAAGAGGACCTGAGGGTCTTTGAGAAGCTGTGGTGCACTGCCACGGGGACCCATTATTACGTTTTTTTTATGTAAACATTAAAATAAGTTACAGCTTCTCTGTGCCTGGATCCCAGCCTTCCACGTTGACCCATGTTTATTTTTGAAAAGCTATTTTTAATTTTCTATTCAGCACTAGGAAGGCAGTTAGAGTCTGGGTACTCTGATGTTTATGGCCCATAAACCTATAAATCTTCCTCCCAGACACAGGATGACTTGATGAGGGTAAATAATTCTCCTTGCTATCATAATTGAGGAAGTCAGAAGCGTGCCCAGTGTGTGGCTTAAAAGTTCTACTGCAGAGGATTCGCCTGGGCGCTCCTCAGGAGGCCTCATCTTTCTCAGCCTCTCAGTGGCTGACAGCACAGGTCCCCACTCCTTCTGACTTGAAGTATCTTCCTTTGGTCCCATGACATCCCTAGTGGACGCTTCTAGGACCCTTCCCAGGGCCTTCCACCCCACCCAGCCTCTAAATGCTGGTGTCTGAGTCCTCCCGGCTGCTCGCTCTGCACTCTATTGTGGGCAAGCTCACCTGCCCTCTTAGGTTAAAAACCATCTTGCAGGCTTGGCATACAGCTCCCACTCTCATTGCCCCTTGGTGAAGAAGCTTCTCCAGGGCATCCTTCTAACTTCTCTCATTTCCCTTACTGGGAGCTATAGAGGGAAAATTGGGTATGCTCCACCTGCTCCTTCACTCTGCCTTTGGAATCTGCCCTCTGCCCTCTGCCCTCTGCCCTCTGCCTTCTGCAATGGAAGAAGGGTGAAGGAAGGAGGCCCACTAGTGTCCTTCTGGGCCAGCAGTTAGGTGTGTAGGGCTGTCAAATTCAGGGGGAAGTATTAGCAAGCCCATCTGGTTGCAGATCTAGAGTCACAGCCTCCAATCAACTTTATCAATATTAAAGCTGATATCTGATCTTTATCTTGATTCCTGGGTGTATCTCCCAGTTGGTTCTAAATTCAGAGGGAAAGCACAATGTTGTTTGTTGACCACCCCACATTCCCTACACCATTTGTATGCTGACAACCCTTACATTTCTATCTGGAGCCCAGATCTCTCTTCTGAGACACCTAGTATCTCAACTCATGTATCTCACATCTACCACACTGAACACCCTACTCCTCCCACTCCTCTCGGCTTGCTCCCTCCAGTGTTTCCCACCACAGAAGGTATAAATGTTGCTCTTTCTGGAAATCTGGATGCCATTTTTGCCCTCCCACTCCTTTACGTTCACATCCAACCCCTTACCAAGTTCTTTCAATTCTACTCGAAAATAAACACCATCGCTTACCTGCGTCTCCATTGCCTCCAGCGTGGTTGAACTCAATGTCAACTCCTGCATAAAGCACTGCAATAGCTTCCTGTTGGTCTTTCTCATCTCTCTCTTTAATATCTTTAAAGTGCTGGGGAAAATAACAACAATGCTGTTAACCCAGAATTTTACATCTAGTGCAAAAATCGTTCAAAATCCAAGTGAGAGAATTCCACTTTCAACCACAGTGGGAGTACAAGCGGTCAGATTTACTCTCCAACTTAACTGAAAAAAATAGACAAAATGTATGAAATGACTATTTGCATATATTGAACAATAGGAAGCATAGGATGGTAATCCCTAAAGAAAAAGGAAAACAGACAAGGAAAGTTCTATGATTTCTTGCTTGGTGCCTGGGAAAAACTTCCAGGATGCAGCAGAGAGATTAACCCTAAAGGCTGCTCTTGTCCCAACTGGTAAAGCTTAAAAGTAAAGCTCAAAAGGTTGAAACCATTTCCAAGGTATTTATCTGTATCCCAGAAAAAAAATCAAGAGCTTTAGGGAAATACAAGATTGTCTGGAACCCAACAAGGTAAAATTCACAATGTCTGGTGCCCAAAACAAAATTATCAGGTATGCAAAGAAATAATGAGGAGAAAAATCATTCAATAGAAGTAGACCCAGATATGATACAGATAATAGACTTAGGAGATGAAGATACTAAAACTTGTTATTGAATTTTAAAAGTTATCCTTCATATGTACAAGAAGATAGAGGAAGCATGACCAAACTATAAAGAGACATAGAAGAGATATAGATAGGTAGATACACACACACACACACACAAATTGGAATTTTAGAGGTGAAAAATCTAATGTCTGAAGTAAAAAAAAAATACACTGGATGGAGCTAATGGCAGATTGGACACTATGAAAGAAAAATTCCTATAAAAAAGATAAAATAAAGACATTTTCAAATAAAAGAAAACTAAGAGAGCTCATCACCACTATAGAAAATTCTAAAGGAATTTTCTCATGTTGAAAAGAAATGATACCAAGGGGGAAATTTAGATCTTCCAGAAGAAATGAAGATCATCAGAAATAGTAAGCATAAACAACAATTTTTCTGTTAAAATACATATAAATGTTGAAAGTAAACACTACGACATTGTTTCATAGAGTTGACAATGTAGGTGGAGAGTAATGGATCTATATAGTTGTGTGGTTTCTGCATTTTACATGAAGTCGTTCAATATTAATTCTAAGTAGACCATAAAAATATAAGGATGCATATTTTAATTTCTAAAGAAACCACTATAAAAATATAGGGCTAAAAGTTAATAAATTAATTTAAATGAGATTTCAAAAACATATTCAAAATACTTCAAAGAAGGCACAAAAGAGAGCAGAGATGAAAAAAATATGTAAAAATAGAAAACAAATCATAAAATGTAAATCCAACTATATCAACAAGGACCTAATATATTAATAAAGTAAATATTCCAATCAAAAAGCAGAGATTATCAGAATGGATAAAAATTAATTAGGCTTGCTCTGATCAAATGGCAGAATGAGAAGGCTTCTGGCTCCATGGTCCCACAGAAGCCTCGGACAGCCAGCAAGAGGTGGCAGAAACATCTTTCTCAAAGCTCCAGAAAACAGTTAAAGCCTTGCAGAAACAGATCAAGTGCTAAATTGAGAAAAAGGCTTGTTAAAAGCAGTAGTAACTTATGGCACCCCAGCTGGCCTCTCTCCCATCCGCTTACGGGATCGGCTTGGAGCCAGCCCACAATCCTGGAGCAGATCCCTGGTCCTGGTTCCAGAAGGAGCACAGTTCCCTTGTGAACATCCTGGGAGCATGTATGTCTGGCACAATCTGACTGGTGTCGGCCCGACAGACTGAACAAGGACACTTGTCCCAGGCTTCTACATACAGACCCTGTCTGTATGTAGAAGGCAGCTCACAGAGCTCTCTTACAGAATGCTGTGGGAGAACAGTCAGGTCATGGGACAAATGATTGCTGGCATAGGACATTCAGTGCAGTGTCCAGAACCATGAGGAAACTGTTTCCTAAGGAAGAGGGGTCATTTGTATCTGTGTAAATAGAGGGAATTTCTAGGGCCACACATGCAAGCTGAAGAAAAGGTGTATGCACAGAAAGGACCTCAGAGGCTCCCGTGGTTTGGCCTGGAGCTTTTTTGGAGCTCATTGTATGGATAAGCCCTGAAGGAAACCAACAGGTCCATATGAATGGATAAGGAAAGGTGTTTTCTTTTTCACCCTTTTTCTCTGTTGGTTCCTGGCATTCAAGAAAAACTCTTGCCATACACTAGCTGGATACATGCTTAAAGAATAGATACCTCAGAGTCTAAATTCCAGTGGTAACAAATTAAAATATTAAAATATCCAGGTTTCATCAAACGATTACAAGACATAAAAAGAAACAGAAGGTTATGGCCTAGGCAAAGAAGATGATTAAAGCTTTAGAAACCATCAATGAGCAGAACCAGACTAGGGATATTCCAGACTTTAAAAAAAAAAATGGCCCTAAATATGGTCAAGGAGCTTAAGGGACACATGGACAAAGAACTAAAGAAAATCAGAAAAACAGCAGATGAAGACAAAGAGATTATCAACAGAGAGATGGAAATTATGAAGGGAACCAAACAGAACTGAAGATCATAATAAGAGAAATTAATGCCCTTGAAGGGTTCAACAGCAAATTGGAGCTTGCAGAAGAAAGAATCAGTGAACTTGAAGATAAGACCACTGAAAACGTCCAGTTTGTGGAGCAGAAAGAGGAAAGAATGAAGAAAAGTGAACCAAACCCGTGGGACATTCATCGTCAAGCATAACAATATGCACATTATCCGAGTTCCAGAAGGAAAGAGTGAAAGGGGCAAAGAATATTGAAAGAAATAATGGCTGAAAACTTCCCAACTTTAATAAAAAACATAAATGTACACATCCAAGAAAGTCAACAAACTCCAAACTGGCTAAACCCAAATGGCCCACACTGTAACATACTATAATTAAACTGTCAAATTCTGAAAATAGAGAATTCTGAAAGCTGCAAAAGGGAAATAATGTGTCACACAGTAAGGTCAACTGCTGATATCGCATCAGAAACTATGGAGGCAATGAGGTAATGAGATGACATATTTAAAGTGCTGAAAGCAAAAAATTACCAACCAAGAATTCGATACCAGGCAAAACTGTCTTTCAAAAATAAGGGAGAGATTAAGACATTCTCAGGTAAATAAAAGCTGAGGGATTTTGTCACCACTACATCTGCCTTACAAGACATACTAAAGAGAGTTCTGCAGGTTGAAAGGGGACAGAGGGAATGGGGAAATTAATCATAATGGGTATAAGCTTTATATTTGGGGAGATGGGAAAGTTTTAGTAATAGAAAGTTGTAAGGGTATGGTAACGTTTTGTATTTTATTAATTCTTTTGAATGGTATCTTGAGAGGGGTTGATTTTGACAAGTTTATGTTGTCAAACTTATTTTCCCACAATTAAAAAAAGAAAAAGGAAGGAAGGAAGAAAAGAAAGAGCAACTAAAGAGATAATGACAATTAAATGCAATACATGATCCTGAACTGGATCTAACAGGGGAGCAGAAAAGGTTCAAAAAGACATTATTGTGACATTTGAAAAAATTGGAATATAGACTGTAAGCTTTATCTTAAGGTTAAATTTCTTGAACAGGATAACTATACTTAAGCGAAAATCTTTGGTCTTAGGAAATGTGCATGGGAATATTAAGTATTCAAGGAGCGTGATTTATATACCTTGCACTCAAGTGTTCAGAAAATGGATTGATAAAAAACAGATGGATAGATGATTGATTGATGGACAGATAGAATAATATAGCAAATGTGCAAAATCTTAAAATTGATGGATCTGGATATCTGGGGGGGCATGAGGGTTATGGTTGAGTTCTCTATATGGGGTTTTTTATTATTTTTGTAACTGTCTTATGAGTTTGAAAATTTCTCAAAATAAAAAGGTTAGAAAAAGTGATTAAAAGGGAGCAATTATCACAAAGTATGAAACAGAAGCCCAAATATATGCTATCTACAAGACATGCACTTTAAACATAAAGACACAGATAAAGCAACAGTAAATGGATGGAAAATGATATACCATGCAATCAGTATGATAAGATGGCAGGAGTAACTATACTAATATCAGATAAAATAGACTTCAAAGAGAGTAATTTGTCCAGGGACAAAGAGCAATATTTCGTAAGGATAAAAGGACCAAGTAATCAAGAGATAAGCAATCCTATATGTGTTTGTGCCTAATAACAGAACTTCAGGGTCTGTGAAGAAAAAAATGGCAGAAGCAAATCCACAACCATAGTTCAATATTTTTAGCAGTCCTTACTGATGAACTGATGGAAACACTAGACAAAATTCAATAAAGAGGATGGACTGAATAACACTATTAACCACTTTTACATCATTGAAATTTATAGTATCCTACATCCAACAACTGCGCAATACACATTCTTTCAATTGCATATGGTGTGCTCACCAAGAGAAAACAAATGCTGGACCATAAAAAAAGGTTCAATTTAAGAGGATTTGAATCATACAAAACAAGATTAAAATATAAATGAACTCAACAATAAAAATACAACCCAATGTTAAAATGGGCAAAAGACATGAATAGATATTTTTCCGAAGAGGAAATACAAATGGCTAAAAAGCACATGAAAAAGAGGCTCATCTTCACCAGCTATTAGGGAAAAAAAATCAAAACCAAAATGAGATATCATTTCACACCTATTAGAATGGCCACTATTAAACAAGCAGGAAACTACAAGTGTTGGAGAGGATGTGGAAAAGTAGGAACACTCATTCACTGCTGGTGGGAATATAAAATGGTACAACCACTGCAGAAGATGGTTTGGCAGTTCCGGAGAAAGCTAAATATGGAGTTGCCCTACAGTCTGTCAGTCTTGGTACTTGATATATGCCTAGAGGAACCAAGAGCAGGGACACAGACATTTTCATACTGACGTTCATAGTGGCATTATCACAACTGCAAAAGATAGAAACAACCTAAATGTCCACCAACTGATGAATGGATAACACTATATGTATATTATTACTATTCAGCAGTGAGAAGGAATGAAGTCTTGAAGCATGTGACAATATGGATGAAACTTGAGGACATTATGTTGAGTGAAATAAGTCAGACACCAAAGGATAATGTATGCTCTCACCAGCGTGAACTGATCATATGCAAACGCATGCACTTAGACTAGTAGGTCACCAAGAGATGGAGTGTGACTAGAGAGGGGGAAGTGGCTGCTTAAGATGTGCAGAACTTTTAAAATTAAAGTTGAATTTAAACATGTGGGAATGGATTGAGGTGTTGGCAGCACATTACTGGAAGTAGAATTTACAGTACTGAAGCCTGCATGATGTATTGATAGGGGAAGGTTAGAGTTATATATGTCACCAGAAGGAAAGCCAGAAGTTAAAGAATGGGACTGTATAACACACTAATTCTTGTGGTTTTGTACATTTTATACTTGTACTGTGATTCACAGTACAAGTATAAAATATTTCTTCCATGAACTAGAACAAATGTACAAAACTAATACAAAAAAATTCATAATAGAGTGGTGTATGGGGGAAAAAACACACCAACTGCCAACTACAGACTATAGTTAACAGTAATATCTTAATATTCTTTCATCAACAATAACAAATCTACCACACCAGTGATGAGGGTGGGTGGGTAAGGGTTTCTTTCTTTTTTCTTTTGGAGTAATGAAAATTTTCTAAAATTGGCTGTGGTGATGAATGCACAATGATGTGATTATATTGTGAGCCATTGATTGTGTACTTTGAATGGATTGTATGGGGTGTGAATACATCTTGAAATTGCATTAAAATTAAATGAGAAATTAGCAAGGAGATATCTGGAAGGCCCCAATTAATCTGAAATTAAGTGTTACTTTTAAATAACCAATAGGTCAAAGAAGAAATCACAGGGCAATTAGAAAATATTTTGAACTGATGATAATGAAAAAGTCAAAATTTATAGGGTATGAACAAATAATGCTTAGAATATTGTACTCTTCCTCCACCAAGGCTAAATCTTTAGCCTCTTGTGGACACTCCTGAAATCACGGTCAAAATTGTGTAGGCACGTGAATATTTTTTGTGGAATTTTTTTTTAATCAGCTTCTAAAAGGAGCCCAAGACTCCCCCAAAATATCAAAAACCATGGTGCCAGGGAACCAGGGTTTAATTGTGACTGTTGTCAGCCGGCAAGAAGGGAGAGCAGAGTATCCTGAGGCCAGTGGCAGCAGGTCAGACGCACAGGAGGCGTCTGGTTCCACAGAGGCCACCCGCCCTTTCCTTCCCAGTCCCCTTCCAGAGCCTCTTCTTTGTTGACACTTAAGAGCCAAATCTGGTTGCTCGTCATGGGCGCCTGCCTGTGGAATTCGTTAACAGATAGGATTCTAGTCCCCACCTAACCCAGACCTACTGACTCAAAACATTTGAAGATATAACCAGTTTGACCAGAAATCTGGATTTTTAGCATACCTGGTGGGCCATCCTGACGCAGCACCAACTCTGGGATGGGGAGAGCAAAGGGCTGTCTGTGAGTTGTTTCTTCCAGGCCCTCATTTCCTCCCTGGGGCCCTGCGCCCTCCCTGGCTGCTGGCCCCATTTGACCCAGGGCAATAGGGCACCTGCTCAGGGACAGGTGAGCGCTCAGTCAGCCGTGCTGGGGCCCCTGATACCAACCTGTGCTGCAGCTGGAGAAATGGAAACCCCTGGCTTCTGCAAGTACTGGGAAAAACGGACGTAGGGCCAGAACTTTGAGATCTGCAGGAAGAGGCAGCGCCCAACTGGCCCTCGAACTGTCATCACAGAGAGTATTTTGCTGGGAGGAAATCAGAATCACAACATTTGCAGACCACCCAGCCTGCTTTAAAGTCAAATAGCCCATGTCCTCGATTAGAAAAGCTAGCATCCCCATCCCACGGGGCAAAACCCTGCTGCTAGAGGAGGATCACGTTTCTTCAAGCATCTGATTGCACACACTTACACCTGGGATCTACCCTCACTGTGGGATTTACTGGCTGGGTTAATCCTCTTGTCCTATTCCCGCGGACCTTAAACGCTAACCATTTACCTCTAACAGCAATCAGATCTCCATGGGGTGAAGGGCAAGTGGGTGACGTCTTTCTAAGGCGGCCAAACGTCACCGTGGGGCCAGTGGCTTTTATCCTGAGGCTACTGAATTTCCCATATATCAATATTTATCAGCTGCTACATTGTCAGTTTTATAAACGAAAACAGAATGACCATAAATCACTCTGTGGGTAGGTAATCATGAGAGGTGAGGGCAGTTCTGTTTGTGAGCTCGCCAGCCAGGCGTAGTCATTCAACCCACTTGCCCACCCCCACCCCCACCCCAGATCAGGAGGCAAAGCTGGAGATGCCAGACTAGTCCATACTGTCCGATCTGCTGCCTAATGCACTCGCTCAGATGGGGCAGAAATAATTCACCTGCTCTACTGCCTTGTTTAGAAGATATTTTAATATTTGCCTGTCTTTCCACAGTGTTCCGTCACAGGAAGGGAGCAACTGCTGTTTCAGAACCTGAAGTACAGCTCTGTACTGCTGATCGGTTCCCATCCACCACCCCCGCCCCCGTATCCCCACCCCCGCCGCCTGGACGAGCTTATAGGCTGATCTGAGATCTGGTCTAACTATTTCAAGTTTAAATGAAGTTGCATAACTGATAACTGATAGACCCATCTGCTGAGTAAGCACTGCCCTAGGATCACCATGACAACCCTGGTCCGGCAGGCCTGATTCTTACAGATGGAAAAAACCGAGGGTCAGAGAGGTTAAGCAACTTGCCCAGGTTCCCACAGCCAGCAGGTGGTAGAGCCAGGATTGTAAATCTAATTCAAAATCAGGTGTTTAGAATCTGGGCTTTCACAGTAATAGGATGGCATGGGCTTCACGAGTCTGGGCTAGGGACAAAGATCCCCAGGAAACATCCCAAACTCTTGAGCAGTGCCTGCAATCCAATACCACTTTGCTTTGAACTCTTCCCAGGGCAGAGAACGTTGGGGTGAAGCAGAGATGGTTGAGACCCTGCCCTTACCTCAGAGGTTCTCAGACTTCAGAGGGCATGGGAATCGCCTGGGGGGCTTCTCAAAGCACAAGTGGCTGGGCCCCACTCTCGGAGTTTCTGTGCAGAAGGTCTGGGGTGGGGCCTGTGAACTTGTACTTCTAACAAGCGCCCAGGTGTTCGGAGGCTGCTGGTCCTGGGAGCCAGGGTTATAGCTCCAGCTAATCGTGACTGCAGGATGGTCACGAAGCAACACCATGGCTTGGCCTCCGCTCTTCCCACCCCAACTTCATGTCCTTTCCCTGGCTGAACGCTCCTGAGGTCTTCCATTCTCGCCTTTCCAGGGAGTTCTGACTGTCACGGTCACGTTCAGCCTTCCAAGGGGGCACCGACATTGACACGATGAAGCACGTCGGCACTGGGGGCGTGGCAGCCAGTGGGAGGGGGTCTGCTCCGGGTGGCGTGGACCTACTCCCACCCCTTAATTCGCACCGCACAGGATCATAATTTCTCCCACCTTCCCATTAGACTAAGATATGTTTCTGATATCTTAAGCACTGAACCACATTCTCCCCGGGACCCTGGAGTACACATGTGCCTTTGAGAGAGAAGAAACCATCAGGCGCACACAAGGAAAAAGCTTCTGGTTGGTAAGGTGTTCAATTCAATCAGCTGTTCTCTGCATCAGCAGAGACAAACAGAAGTGGCTTTCCCTCCTAATATCTCTCCGAGCAAGTTTTGAGTGTTCGTCCAAGTATTTTCCCTGGAATGGACCCTGGACCGCCGTCCATCCCCACCCTTCCTTCATCAGTCCCTCCCGTGGCCACACCTTCTCTGCGACCAATGACCTTTCCTGCGGGTGGAGTGGGCAGGCAGCGGCGCTCACGTAGGCAGGAGGGGGCCAGAGATCAGGCACAGTCGTCCGCCACCCTGAGACTGACCGGCCTCTCGGCTAGAGTAAGGATCCAGCTACAATTTTACGAATAAGTACATGAATGAATTGTTAAGTCTCACAGAAGAAACAGAAACATCTCACCCTTGGCTCCAGGACAGAGCTCTGGAAACCCTCGCTGGTGGATGTGCATGGTTGTAAATGGCCAGCTAGCTCTGCTGGTGCCAGACAAACCCAAAGCCTGTTTGCAAAAGGAAGAGACTTCCCCATTCCCTCCACGGCCGCTCAACCTTTCTCCCTCCCTCCTCCCTTCCTTCATCCCTCCGTCTTTCCCTGCTTCCTGACATTGGTTCTCTTAACCCTGCTAAAACCTCCACGAATAATTCCCTCACTAAGATCTCAACTGAGTCATACCAGTGGAATTCTGTTTCAATCCAAAGCCCTGACTGCTACGGGGGCCCAGGTGGAGAACATTTAGCTCCACCTGCCCCTACCACAATTATTAGGAAAAGAGAAAGTGTGAATTCCCAAAGAAAAGCAGACACAAATACACGTCCATACCAGGGAGACATCCGGGCAAAGTGAGAAGAGACACCAGCTAAGGACAGGATTTTGGAGAATGCTGTATCTAAGGGGCCAGAAAAAGATGAAATATGACAGGGAAGAGGGTGAAATTCGAAGAGTTGTGAGAGCTATCAACAGAAAAAGTCACAGAAATATCCTGGAGAAAGGAGTAATTTTCACAAAAGTCGCAAGTGCCACCGGGACGTTTCGTAGAGGGAGAACCAGCAATGAGAAAGTTACAGCTAAGCTTTGACCAGTTTCAATCAAGTGGTATGGTAGTTTTTAAAACACAGGCCCCAGTTTTTTACATTCTTCCCATGAGAGGTGACATCTAGGTCCCTTCCTCTTGAATCTGGGCTGGCTTATGACTTTTGACAAATGGAGCATGGCAGAAAAGACACTGTGCCTTCTGAGGCTGGCTTAGAAAATGCTGCATGACTTCAGGCCTATCTTCTTGGGATTCTGGCTAGGGGGGAGACCAGACACCACGTGAAAAGTCCCACTACTGGACCTGCTGTCCTGGAGAGGCTCCACGTAGGCTCCCACCTTGCAGCCTGTGTCCACTCCCAGCCTGCGAGTGAGGCACCTTGGACCCGCCACTCTGCTGAGTCTTCAGACGACATCAGCCCCAGCCTGACATGGAAGAAGCCACCCAAGGACTGCCCAGGTAAGTCCTTCTCAAATTCTGCTTTAGAAAACCATGAGCAAAATTAAATGGACGTTGTTTTAAGTTGCTTGGTTTGGGGGGTAACTTGTTACACAGCAGTAGCAAAGAGACTCTGGCACGGGAAGTGGGGTGCTACTGTAGAAACACAGGTTTTGGAGGTGTTTGGGGATTGGCTGTGGGAGTGAGAGCCAAGCAAAAGCCGAGAGGACTTTGAGATGTTCCGTAAAAACCTGGTGGGCTTCAAAGAGGTTGGCAGTGAAGACTTAAAGGAAAATGTTTCTGAAAGCTGAAGGAAAAGAGGTCTTTGTTATAAAATGGCAGAAAACTTAGAAAAATGTCCACCTGTGGTGCTGTGGGAAGTTGAAAACATATCTAATGGGCTAATGAATCTGCTAAGGAGATTTTCAGGCAGAATGCCAAAAGTGATACCTCATCTCTTTTAACTATCTATGGATAAAACGAGGTGTGCCTAGAGTGATGAGCTAAAGAAGCAATTATTCCATTTTCAAGTAGAATTTAGAAAACACATATCAGAACCAGAACTTACTGGTTCAAAAATAAAACAATTCTCAAGCCCATATCTCCTAGCAGAAGATTCTCAAAGTAAGAAAAGTTCCCAGAGAAAATATCAAATTTAGGGCACAGACAGGAAGTTATCTTGAGGTAAAAATGTAATCAAGAACATGGCTGTAGCACCCTTTGTTAAGACTTCACAAAGCTTTAAAGTGGCACCTCACAGACCCTTTAAAACAGAAAAAAAGACTGAGGGCAGAGCATAACCACCAGCTTTTCCTCCCTTCCAAAACATCATTAAAATAATATTTTGAAAACCAGTAAATCCTGAAGGATGAATAGAATGGGAGAAGAGACAGGGAACAAAACTTCAAAAATTTTAAAGCAAATAGGTGAATGATAAAGAACCCAGGAGAATTTAAAGATGAAACTGAATCCTGGGCCAGCCGTGGGAAAACCTGTGTGGCAGGTTGAGTTGTGATGAACACACAGTCTTCATTTTAATCCGTGTCCCTATAGGTGCGCCCCCACTGTAAACAGGACCCACTGTAAACAGGGCCTTCTTGACACTGTAGGCAGGGTCAAGGTGTGGCCACCTGAACCAGGGTGGACCTTAATCCCGATTATAAGGTCAGTTGGAGGCTTCATAAAGAGACCCTGGAGTCACCAAAGCTAAAAGGACAGAGCATCACCGTGTGACATGAGACAGGAATCCAAGTCAAGGAAGCCTAGGGATTGCCAGCAGCTAAGACCAGAACATGCAGACTCCAGGAGAAAGCGGTTTAGGCAAAGTAAGAGACCCAGGAACCAACATGACCTACACTACCACATTTCAACAAGGCTCAGGAATTGGCTGATTCTATAGGCTATAGAACTAGAGGTGAACATGACGGAGTACTTTACATAAAGAGATTTGGTTGAAAGTCTGTTAAAAAAGAAATCAGTTCTTAAAATCTTCTTGCTTTCTCTCCATGATCATTAGATGCTTTTCCCTCATCCCAGTGACAAACTTGAGGCTTATTCTGTGGGGAGTGGAAAGTGAGTACCCTGGACTGAAGGACAGTAGGTAGATGTGCCGGTTTGAAAAGGTTTATGTACCCTAGAAAAGCTCCCACTTTGTGGGAGCAACAGCTTCTTCTAATCCCTATTCAGCACTAAAGGTCGGAAACTTGATTAAGTTATCTCCAACGAGACGTGACTCAATGAATTGTGGATATTAAACTTGATTAGATAGAGACGTCTCCACCCATTCTATGTGGGTCTTGATGAGTTTACTGGGAATCCTATAAAAGAGGAAACATTTTGGAGAAAGTTGGAGATTCAGAGCGAGCAGAGCAGAGTGACAGAGCCACAAGAAAGCCACAACAAAGAACACCACAGAACCACGAAGCAAAGAGTCCACCAGCTATTGACTCGTAGATAACGACTCCCGGGGAGCTGGAGAGGAAGCTAGCAGATGATGCCATGTGCACCATGTGCCCTTCCAGCTGAGAGAGAAACTCTGACCATGCCTGCCATGTGCCTTCCCACTTGAGAGAGAAATCCTGAACTTCATCAACCTTCTTTAATCAAGGTATCTTTCCCAGGATGCATTAGATTGGACGTTTCTATAGACTTGGTTTAATTGGGACATTTTCTCAGCCTTAGAACTCAGAACTTATTAAATCCCCCTTTTTTAAAAGCCATTCCATTTCTGGTATATTGCATTGTGGCAGCTAGGAAACTACAACTGTAGCATTGAGGATGGAGGACTCCAAAAGTAGGCAGATGACGTAAATCTTCATGGTGGATGTTGAGCTCACGGGAGGAGATTGGAAGGTTTACTCTGTCCATCCCAAGAAAAAAAATTTAAAGATATCGACATCAAATATTCCACAAATAAATGGTCCGGTTAGATCACCCTATTGTGAACCGTGGTGAAGCTGTTACCTCTTAATCTTCAATCACCCAAGATGGCCAATCACCTGGGGAAATCTAATATGCACTATATAGACCAAAACAAATAAACAGGAAAAATCAACTTGGAGGAACCAGTGATGATGCAAGTGGAGGAGAAACTCAAAAAAAAAAAAAAAAAAAAAAGGATATTGTAACCATGAATAAGAACATATTGCTATTGCTAAAGGAACATTTAGAGAATAATAACAACTGTTGGACATTTTTTTAAGCATGACAGCAAAATTTAAAACTCAATGGGAGAATTGGAAATAAAGTTGGGGAAAATTTCCCCCCAAATAGATAGACCAAAAAGCCAAGATATAGAAATAAAGAGGAAAAAAAAGTTGGTTTATTTAAAGAACCAGTCCAGGAGGTACCACATCTAAGTAACAGGATTTCTTTGGTGGGGGTGGGGGTGAGAGGGGAGATACTCAACAACGAAATAATCAAAAAAATATTTCCAAAACTAAAGGAATGAGTTTTTTGGTACAATAGATTAAAAAAAAAATCCAATAGCTTCCCCTCCTGATTCACCCTGACCCATCCCCCCAAATTCATTTTGCCTGTTCTAGAACACTGTAAGAATGGAATCATAACAGCGAGTCTCTTCTCTGCTGGCTTCTTTCACTCAACATTATGTCTGTAACATCCACCCATATTGTTGCATGATCAGCAGTTTGTTCTTTTTGTGTAGTATTCCATTGTATAAATATACCACATTTATTTATCACTTCTATTACTGATGGGCATTTGGCTTGTTTTCAGTTTGGGCAATTATTAACAAACCTGCTAAGAACATTCAAACAAATAAACAAACAAAATGAATAAATAAATAAATCCATACCAAAACAAAAGATGTGAAACTTTAGAACAGTGCAGACTAAATAAAGATCCCACAACGAGAAAACATGGATCAGAAATCAGAATGGTTTTGGGTTTCTTAACTGTTGATAGAAAACATTGAAGCAATGCTTTCAAATTCTGAAATTTACTACCACTTGAGACTACTATACCAGTCAAATTATCAATAAAGTGTTGGGATAGAAAAAATCATTTCAGACACATCTCAGCCAGCTGTTTTTAAAATTTTAATCATCTTTTATCTTTCTTTTTAATTGTGAAAAATAGCATGTATACAAAAAAAAAAGCAATGAATTTCAAAGCACACTGCAACAACTAGTAGTAGAACAGAGTCAGAGTTTGGTATGGGTTGCAATTCCACAATTTTAGGTTTTTATTTCTAGCAGCTCCCAAACACTGGAGACTAAAAGAAATATCAATGTAATGATTCAAATATCATACTCATTTTTTAAACCCTACCTTCTCTGTATAACTCCATCACCTTTGCTCTTTCTCCCACTCTTTAGGTTTATTTGGGCTACGGCCATTCCGACTTTTTCATGTTGGAAGGGGCTCTCAATAATATGGGATAGGAGGATGGAACTAGTTGATATTCTGCAGAGGCTGGCCCCTCTGGGTTTCAGGACTTATCTGGCCTAGGAACCCATCTGGAGGTTGTAGTTTCTGCAAAGTAATCATAGTGCACAGAACCTTTGGAGAATCTCAGATAAGGCCCTAGGTGTTCTTTAGGGTTGGCAGGAATAGTTTTGGTTGGGGTTTGGCAAAGTATGATAGCTAGTAATGTCTAGCTGAAGCTTGAGTAAAGGAGCCTTCACAGTAGCCTCTCAGCTCTATCTGAACTGTCTCAGCCACTGATATCTTATTTGTTACACTTTTTTTCCCCACTTTGGTCAGGATGGCATTGTCAATCTCACAGTACAAGGGCCAGGCTCATCCCAAATTGCCAGGATGAGCTATATCACCCCTAGATATCATGTCCCACGTAGTGAGGAGGGCAATAATTTCACTTGCAGAGTTGGGCTTAGAGAGAGAGACCACATTCAAGCAACAAAAGAGGTCCCCTGGAAGTAACTCTGAGTCAGCCAGCTTTTGCTTCACAATAAAAAACCATAAGGTTTCAGAGGTATACACAATATGCCTTTAATCTTTTTTGTTGTTGTTTGTCCTTGGTATCATCTTTTTTATTACATAATGTTTTAGTTTGCTAAATGCTGCCAGAATGTGATATACCAGAAATGGAACAGCTTTTTAAAAGGAATTTATTAAGTTACAAGTTTATAGTTCTAAGGCCATAAAGATGTCCAAACCATGGCATTCTGAGAAAGATACCTTGACTCAAGAAAGGCCGATGTCTGTCACATGGGAAGGCATATGACTGGTGTCCACAAGTCCTCGTTTCTGGTTCCATTGCTTCCAGCTTCTGATGCCAGTGGTTTCCTCTCTAAGCAGCTGTGGATCTTCACTTAGCTCCTCTGGGACACAACCCTGGGTTCTAGCTTGCTTAGCATCTCAAGGGAAAGCACATGGTGATGTCTGCTGGGCTCTGCATCCCATGTCTAGGCATCTGGTCTCTCTGTTGGTACTCCAGGAATCTCCAAATGTCTGCATCTCCACAGGCTCTGAGCTTTCTCCAAAATGATTCTCCTTTTAAAGGACTCCAGCAGACTGATCAAAACCCACCTCGAATGTATCAGTGATACATTCAGGGTGAGTAATAGCTACTTCACAGAAACGTTATGACTCATAGAAATATACCAGAAGAGTGCCTTTACATGTTAAATGCTATATAAGTGACTGTTATTATTTGTCATGGTGGGGAACCAATAGAAAGTGCTTAAGCTGAAAAAATTAAAATTAATCATATTATTTGGATATAAACACAATGATAATTAGCTAGGAGGTAAAAGTTGCCTCTAAGGAAGAGGGGGGAAAAAAGAGGAATAGGGACAACCATTACTCAACAAAATTGTAAAAATGGTTGATTCTTAAGTGTATTATGATTTTGAGAAAAATAAAAACAAAGAAAAATGAAAGAGGAAGGATGCCAAGAAATGGATGAGGAAAACAACCCTGATATATCATTAATGGTGACAGACCAAAATGGTTCTATGATATTAGAAATAAAAAACAGAGATCTAAATATTGTATTCCAGCAACAGAAGGTGTTACAGAAGGCAAGAGATGCTAATTTTCATTTACTGCAAAAGACAATATGAATGATATAAAAAGGGAGGGGCAAATAGTTCCCCTTTTTCATCAGTACCATACTCCTTTATATTCTAGGTAGTTTTGTTTTTACCAGTTAACATAAATAAACAACCAAGCAAATAGATACATAAACAATCCCTGACAAAACTTATCTCTAAAAAAAAAGAAAAAGAAAAGCAGTAACAAAATTAGAATATGAGATCACTTCATATAAAAATCAATATTATGGAATAGTTTGACAAAATCTTTAAAATAAATGCTCAGTATTTTAAAGAGGAACATAAAGTCATAACTTCCATTGAAAAGGAAAAAGAACATACTTTTAAAAACTAGCAGAAATGAAATTTTAAAAGTGGTATAAAAAAGAAAGCATTGGAAATGAAATAAAATATACAACAGTTGGGATAAAATCTGGATCTGACATAGTCAAAGATAAAGTTAGTGAGTTGAAAAGTTGAAAAACAGTAGCAAGCAATTCACTCAGTATACAGTACAGAAAAAACAATAAAAGTGTTATGAGCACATAAGAGGCTTGGAGATAAGATTGAGAAATCCCAAAATCATTTGATAAGAGTTCCAAAATTAAAGAATGAAGGGCATGACAAAGAATAAACATTTAAAGGAATAATTATAAATCATTTTCCAGAATTAGAGAAAGATTTGATTTCTTGTATACATTTGCTAATAAGAAAGAAAAATAAAAATAAATCACAATCAGATATATTATACTGAAATTTGAGAACATTAAGGATAAAGGGGCAATCTGGAGAGCTATAAAGGCAAAAAGATACATTGTCTGCCAAGGGATTGCAACAGACTTATTAGCAACAGTAAATGCTGGGAGGTAATGAAGCAATGTCTTCCACAGGATTGAGAGAAAAGATGTGTAGGTAATATTAATATCTCTAGAGGAGTAAACTAAGACATGGGTAGATCGAGTAACTCCCCCAAGATTCCAGGGACTCTCTCAAGGTTTCACAGCCAGGATTCATAGCCAGACCGTCTTGGCTCCACAGTCCATATTCTTAGCCACTCACTTATGCTGCATTTGTAGGAAGGTAAGGAGAGTTTCCATAATACAGGGAACAATCCATCAAGCAACATGATTTTTAACAACCACCACCAAAAGGCTAAGTACTTAAAAACAGGAGAATGAGTAAATTATGCTATCATCATAAATCAGAATTTTATACAGCAGTTATAAAGAAGAAACTGTACTTACACCTATCAAAAAGGATATACCTTAAAAATATAATATACCATCAACCAGGAACCCAGGCCTACTCTCCTGGGCCCTTCAAATAAAGAAGAATTTAGGTGGGCAATGGTGGCGCAGTGGCAGAGTTCTCGCCTGCCATGCCAGAGACCCGGGTTCAATTCCTGGTGCCTGCCCATGCAGAAAAAAAAAAAAAAAGAAAGAAAGAAAGAAAAGGAAAATAAAGAAGAATTAAAATATTGGTAAAAGGATTAAAGTTGAGGTTAAATAATATGCTTCTTCTGAAAACTCTCCTCCTGAGAAATTTGCCTGTTACAACTTTCCAACAAATTTGAATGTGAATGAGTGAAAAAAGAATATTAGAGTCTATTGTTCAGAACAAGGAATTGTAAATTGGAATGGGCTAACAATCTGGGCATAACAGAGATGATATGACCAATGAAACCCAGTTCATTCAAACTTAAGATGATCCCATTTATCACTGATTGCTTCTCAGGCTCTTGGCTACAATCACTTGTATGTAGTCTGTGATTGATCACCTCTGGTTTTTCTGTTGACTTATGAGGGAAGAACTACAAGATCATTTTTTTTACTTGCCAAGAAGAAGGAGCAATGGAATAGAAAGCAGAGCTCCACTGGACCAATTTAAGTTATTCTCAAAGAATTGAAATTAGGAAGCCAGAAATATTAATAACATACCTCGATAAGATGATCTCACATTGTGAGAATCCTCAGATCCCCAATTTTTTTCACACATCACATTTATTATTGACAATGATAAATAATAGCAAGATACCCATCTTGATGAATACAAATATCATAGAAATACACTTTTTTATGCAAAAAAATAAAAATTTAATATAATCAAAAGCAAGTCTCCTGTTATTGTGAAATAAAGGGATTAGAAACAATGTAGTTAAAAGAGAACACACGCAAAAAAATCTCTCAGGCAAGGGAATGTCTGATTAACTCTAATTATCAAATCACTGTGGGGAAAAAGAATCATTATAGAAACTACATATTAGAACAGCAGCCACTCCAATACCAGCAGTAGGTGGAACCCCAAATTGGATTATTTGTTTGAAAAGAAGGAGTTTGGTTTGATATCCCCAACTGGCCTGAGTCCAGGCAACAAGTGTCAAATATAGCAGTTTTTCCCCAGTTATTTAAGGACCAGATAAATTATCTCTACTTTTGGGTTAAAGAGGGGAATTTCATGTTTGTGTTGTTGAGGCTATATCATTAACAGCCTCCTCACTGGTCTCCCAGTGTCCCTACTGTACACCCGTGTCAAATGGTCCATGTATTTAAGTTCCCTGGCACTCTTTTGCCCCATGTACTCTGTGTGGGTCTTATTAGCTATGAATAGCTGTCTTATCAGCTAGAGTGAAAATTTGGCTATGGCAGAAACTATGTCTTACTCATCTTAAGAGCCTTAACATTTAGGCTTGACTTTAGAATTGAGCTCCAAATCGTTTGCTAGTTAAACAAGACCTTAAGAATTTATCATAATGTCATACTAGGGAATGCTAGTAGGTGGCGCCATGTTTTGTTTTTGAGCCAAAGTAAGAAAAATCCCTGGAAACATGAGAAAAGAAACTCAAGAGCACAGGAGCCTTTACACTGGCAAAGCAGCTGCATTTCCCACACCCACTAAATGATACTCATAAAGGAACACGGGAAAAGATACAACTGTACAGATGCATTGCCAAAGAACCCCTGTGACAACAGCTGGTTCTTAATTAAAAGTCACTTTTCGAGAAGTCCCTTTCTGGAAAGTTTTCAGGGCTGAGTTTAACTTATGCCACTGTGTGACATCAGTTACTCTTCCCATCATTAATTTTAGAAAAAGTAACGAACCCTTTAGAAAAAGCTGCATTTAAAACATCCTTTGAAATTACAATTAAACCTTTACAGATGCAAAGTAATCTTAGTATTACAATTAAACCATTTACAAATGCAAAATAATCTTAATATGAAAATCCCTTACACCTTAATGTTTAAAAAAACTCACATAAAGGTTTTCTCAACTAAGTAGAAGTGATTTATAAATATTTGCAGGTATATATAAGTTCTTAAACTCACTTTGGTGTCAAGAGAACATTTAGTTACCCATATTCTCTATGTGTGCCTGGAAAATCTAAAGCCTGAGTAATTAATGAATTACTCAATTGATGTGTACAAAGGGATTAACTGCTACGTGACTCAGTTTTTAAAATTCTGTCCGGAAAGAGAGAATTCTAAATGTTTTTTTTAAATGTGGGTGAGTTTGGTAGCCAGGGAACAATTCAACTCAAGAAACATTTATTGAATGTCTCCTAAAAGCCAGGCATAGAGTCGGCAATAAGCACCCTATATTTATAATATAATGAGTAGTATTTTTTTAATTCTAAATATGCTTGTTGTAGATTATTGAAAAACATAGAAAGAAACGTAAGATCAACCATAGTCTAACCACACAAATACAACAACCATTACCGTTGCAGGGTACTTCAATATATTTTTCCCATAATTTTTTTGTTAAACCTAAATGTAATCAACCGTTATGTACAACTTTGTACTTGCTTTTTTCACCTGGAATTTTTTTTCAACCCAGAAATTTAGCAAAATTATTTCTCAAGCTATAAAAACTCTTCTTAAACAAAATTTTAATGTTGTTTTAAAGATTGTCTAGGTTTTTGCTACCTGTTTTTGGTTGATCTACTGAAAGACTGCATCAATTTGTATACACATAAAACATAAAATAGCCCATCTCTACACATCTGCAACACAAGTAAATATTAAAATTCTTTCAAATGTTTTCCAGAATTATATACAAAACTTGTTATCTTGAACTTTTCCTTATTTTCTATCTTACATTACAAAATAGAGCAAACACTTTTTCACATGCTTAATGTTAGTTTATATTATTCCTTTTTAAAAATTTCATATTCAATTTTTTAAGCTTTTTCTATTACCACATTTGACCTTTCCTTATTGACTTTTAAGAACTCTTTTTATATTAAGGACACTAGTTCCTTATTTGATACATGTGTTCATATTTTTGAGTTTTTCAATTGTAGAAATTTTAGATTTTTCTATAGTCAAATCTGTCAATCATTTGCTTTTTGGTTTCTACTTGAGGCATCATGCTTAGGAAAGGATTCCCCACTTCAAGATTATATTCATCTTATTTTCTTCTAGTTTAATATTACTTTGAAATATTTATTTGGTACCAGGAATGAGAGAGTGTCAAAGTTTATGTTGCTTAATAAATGCTAGTCTGTTAACACAAATTTATTAAATAATCTTATCTCCTCTTCCCTTCAAAAAATAATTCAAGTGCTACTTGCATCATATAGCAAATTCAAAAATATACTTTGATCTATTTCTGAATATCTATTTTACTCTACATATCCATTTGTCTATTTTGACCCTGGAACCATACTGTTTTATAATAAATATCTAATGTATTTTAACATCTAGCAGGGAAAATTTCCCCTCGTTACATTCATTTTTCCCAAAACTTTAAAAAAAATTGCATTTATTAAGCTAGGTAAAATTTTAAATCATTCATTCAGTTCAGGAAACAAGCATGCCTTTGGAATTTTTAATGGGATGTATTGTATGCATAAATTAGCTTGGTAAAAATTGACAACTTTACAATATTGTGTCTTTCCATCAATAAATCCTAAGTCTTCTTTTAAGTATATTGACATCAAAGAGTTTTACAGTTTTCTTTATACAGGTCCTACATATTTATTGTAAAATTTATGCTTGGATCATATATTGGATAATTTTTTCCATTATATTATCTAACCACTAACGATTGGTTAATGGCACTTAGGGAATAAGTTTCTTTCTTTTTCTGTATTTTTTTAACTATCTTTTCAGGATAGGTCCAAGAAATGAGATAACTTAATATGATGGTTAAGTTCATGTGTCAACTTGGCTGGGTTATGCTGTCCAGTTATTTGGTCAATTAAGCACTGACCTAATTGTTATTGTGAGGGCATTTTGTGGATTTAAATTATTGGGCAGTTGATTGCATCTATGGTGGTTACATCTACAATCAACAAGAGAAATTGCCTTCAGCAATAAAAGAAGTCTCATCCAATCAGTTGGAGACATTAAAGTAAGAACTGAGGAATTCAGCAATCAGAAAGAAGAATTTCCATCTCTCCTCCAGTCAGTCAGCTTCTCCTCAGGAATTCATGGAAACCTTCAGAGTGCCCAAGCTCTGGGCTGCTCTCCAGAATTTAGAGCTCGCCAATCCCCATGGGCTCGTGAGCCAGTTCCTATTATAAATCTCATAATATTTACATATATATGCATCCTGTTGGCTCTGTTTCTCTGGAGAGCCCTAGTACACTTGGTATAAAGCTATAGGTTCATTAAAGTATTCTTGATAGACAGTCTTGATAAATTGCTTTAACATTGTCACATAAAAATTAAACTATGTGAGAGTGACTGTTTTGTAATATCTTCTACTATTCAGTGTTGTTTTGTAAATCTATGATTAATTTATTTGAAAGTAATGATATATCATTTCTTTTTAATGTGAATTTTTAATTACTTGGAAAGATGAACATTTCCCATATTTTCAGCTATTTTTGTCACCTGCATAAAAGATATTGTCATGGTTGTGAATTGTATTTATACAACTAAAATGTCACTGGCTCAGCCAAACAGAACATATCAGAGAATCAGTTTCACACATGAAAAGGACTTAAAGCTTATCTAGTCCAGGGATTTTCAGTAGGATGAAAGCATATTTGTCTACTGTCTCGGGTAACTTTCCAGAAACCTACAACCTCCAGATGGGCCCCTGGACCAGATAAGTCCTAAAACCTAGAGGGCCCAGTCTCTCCAGAACATCAGCTAGTTCCATCTCCCTACCCCATGTTACTGACAGCCCTTTCCAACATGAAAAAGTTAGAATGGGCATAGCCCAAATACCCCTAAAGATTGGGATAGAAAGATCAAAGGTGATGATGGAGTTATATGCAGAGAAGGTAGAGTTTAACAAACGAGTATGATTGCTGAATTATTGAATTGGTATTTCTTTTAGTCTCCAGTATCTTAGAGCAGCTAGGAGTGAAAACCTAAAATTGTGGAATTGTAACCCATCCAAACTCTGAAATCTATTTTACAAATAATCGTTTTGCTGTGCTTTGAAATTTATTGTTTTTTTTAATATATATGTCATTTTTCACAAAAAAGAAAAAAATGATGATAAAAAATATATATATATTCCTTCTAGCCTTCAATGTTCTGGAGCAGCTAGAAGGAAAAATCTGAGATGATGGTATCATAGCCCACGACAAACTCTGGGATCTGTCCTGTAACTACTTGTTGAAGAGTGCTTTGAAAACTATTGCTTTTTTCTTTTTTTGCTTTGTATTGTATGCTATATTATACTAATAAAAAAGTAAAAAAAAAAAAAAAAAAAGTGGGTCTTGATATATTATCAAAATAAACACCCCATGGCCAAGTTTATACCAGGAAATCAAAGATGAGTCAGCATTGGAAAAATTTTAAATATAATTCACAATATTAATAGATTTAAGGAGAAAAATCGTATGATTATCTTTATAAATGCTGAAAAATCTTTGATAAAATTCCACATCCATTCCTAAAAAATTATTGACTCAACCAAAAAAGCAAATAACCCAATCTGAAAATCAGCAAAAGACTTGAATAGACTTTTCTCCGAAGATATATAAATGTCCAATAAGCACATTAAAAAATTCTCAACATTGAATTTCAGTTAAGAACAGAGGTTATCAGGAGATAGACATAGGGTAAAGATAGGGTAATTGGAGCTGAAGGGATATGTATTGTGCAACAGGACTGATTGTAAAAATTCAGAAATGGATAGCGCAATACTACCTGATTGTAGCACAATAAAGTAAAAACATTGAATGAAGCTGAATGTGAGAATGATAGAGGGAGAAGGGCTGGTGGCATATATGAAATCAGAAGGAAAGATAGAGATGGTACAATCTAGGACTGCCTAGAGTGTACAATGATAGTGATGGAATGTACAAATTAAAAAATGTTTTTGCATGAGGAAGAACAAAGGAATGTCAGTATTACAGGGTGTTGAAAATAGATGGTCATGTTTATTTGATACAAAATCTATATTTTGACTAGTGCATTTCCTCATTTAACTTATATGGATAGTTTAAATGAACACCATAAGTACATGGAACCTTGAATAGGGTATGAGATTTTGTAGGTTTGTCCAGGTTAGTTGATACCCCAATAAATCCCAGAGTGCTCTGAACAGTGAATAAAGAAATATTTGCAAAGTCCCCTTGGGGGAATGGGGAGAAAGGGGGAAAATTCAACTTCCCATTTGGAGAATGGACAAGCAGTGGGGACAACCAAATCAATAGGCTGAGCCCTAAATCTTGGGGTTTGTTCCTATGAAACTTATCCCCACAGAGGGTAGGCTAAGCCTACTTAAAATTAGGCCTAAGAGTCACCCCCAGAGAACCTCTTTTGTTGCTCAGATGTGGCTTCTCTTTCTCAGCCAACATGGTAAGTGAACTCACTGCCCTCCCCACTCCCATGTGGGACATGACTCCCAGGGGTGTAAACCTCCCTGGCAACGTGGAACAGAAATCCTAGAATGAGCGGGGACTTGGCATCAAGGGATTGAGAAAAACTTCTTAACCAAAAGGGAGAAGGGAGAATGAAACAAAATAAACTGTCAGGTGGGCCACAATGGCTCAGCAGGCAGAATTCTCACATGACATGCTGGAGAGCCAGGTTCGATTCCCAGTGCCTGCCCATGCAAAAATAAATAAATAAATAAATAAAGTGTCAGTGGCTGAGAGATTTCAATCAGAGTTGAGAGGTTATCCTAGAGGTTATTCTTATGTATTATATAGATAACCCCCTTTTAGTTTATGGTGTATTAGAAAGGCTAGAGGGAAGTGCCTGAAACTGTAGAGCTGTGTTCCAGTAGCCATGTTTCTTGAAGATGAATTATAATGATATAGCTTTTGCAATGTGACTGTGTGATTGTGAAAACATTGTCTGATGCTCCTTTATCCACAGTATGCACAGATGAGTAAAAAATATGGATAAAAATAAATAATAGGAGGAACAAAGGTTAAAATAAATTGAGTAGATTGAAATACTAGTGGTCAATGAAAGGGAGTGGTAAGGGGTATGACATGTATGAGTTTTTTCTTTTTTCTTTCTTTTGCTGGAGAAATGCAAATGTTCTCCATTTGAAAAAAAAAATGATCAGGGTGATGAATACACAACTATGGGATTATATTGTGATTGTAACCATGTCAAGAATATTTGTATGTCAGGAATGTTGGTATGTCAAAAATGTTTGTATATCTGTTCATTGTTTATAATAAAAATACATATTTTTAATTCTCAACATTATTGGTAATTAGGAGAAATGCAAATCAAAAACACAATGAGAACAACTGAAACACAGGGAGCACAGAATGAGAAAGAGGCCCTTTAATCCTGTATAGATTATTGTAATGCTTGGAAACATCCTAGAGTATATTAACCAGATAATCAAAAAGTATCGGCAAAATCTCCTGAGGGAGGGGAGAAAGACTATGGAACTATTAAACTTTACCATCAGGGAATCCCCTGATACTGTGTCAAACTTTAGGGACAACCAAATCAATAGGTCATGCCCTCGATCATGAGGCTTACTCTTGTGAAGTTTATGTAGGTAGCATAGAAGACTAGACTACCTATAGCCATGCCTAAGAGTTACTTCTGGAGGACCTCTTTTGTTGTTCAGATGTGGCCTCAGTCTCTCTAAGCCCAACTCTGTAAGTGAAATCATTGCCTTCCCCCTATGTGGGACATGACATCCAAGGATGAAAGTTTCCCTGGTGGCATGGGAGATGACTCCCAGGGATGAATCCAGACCTGGCACTGTGGCATCAACAATTACATTGTGGCCAATGGGGAAAAAGAAGTGTAATTAATAAAGTATCAGTATCAGAGAGAGTTCAAATAGAGTCAAGAGGCTACTCTGGAGGTTGTTCTTATGCAAACTTCAGGTAGACCTTGCTACCTATCATAACCTGCCAACCCCCAACCAGGATCATTCCAGTCAATCTTAAAGAACACCTAGGACAATTGATAAGATTCCACAAGAGTTCCAGGCACTAGAGTAACTTTCCAGAAAGCTACCACCTCCAGATGGGTCCCTGGTCCAGATAAGTCCTGAAACCTAGCCCAGCCTCTCCAGAACATCAGGTAGTTCCATCTCCCTACCCCATATTAGTGACAGATCCCTCCAAAATATCAAAAATTTAGAATTGCCATAGCCCAAACAACCCCAATGAGAGGTATGGAAAGATCAAAGGTGATGGTGGAATAATACATAAAATATAGGACTTCACAAATGAATATGAAAGCCAAATCATTAAACTGATATCTCTTTTACTCTCCAGTATTTTAGAGCAGCTAGAAGTGAAAACCTAAAATTGTGAAATTGTAACCCATGTCAAAGTCAAATATGTTCTATAATTAATTGTGGTGCTGTACTTGGAAATCTATAGCTTTTTTGTATATATGTTATTGTCCACCAAAAAAAAGAAGGAAAAAAAGTCGATTGTGATGATAAAAAAGTAAAAAACGTAAGTTCTTAATATAGGATAACAGAATTTAACAAGTGGGTACGACTGCACAATCATTATGTTGATATTTCTGTTGGTCTCCAGTGTCTTGGAGCAGCTAGAAGAAAAAAACAAAAACTCGTGGAACTGTAGCCCATACCAAACTTTAAAATCTGTTCTATAACTGCTTGTTAAAATGTACTTGGAAATTTATTGGGGTGTTTTTTTTTTGTATATTTGTTATATTTCACAATTTAAAAATGATAAAAAAAATTTTTAATCACAATGAGATACCACTTCACACCCATTCAGATGGCAATTATTTTTTTAAAACAGAGAATAACAAGTGTTAATGCGAATGTAAATAAATTGTTAATGGGACTGTAAAATGATGTAGCCACTGTGGTAATCCGTTTAGCAGTTTACCGCTAAAAGAACACAGAATTACCATACAACCCAGCAATCCTACTTCTTGGCATGTACCCAAAGAGAACTGAAAGCAGAGACTCGAACAGATATTTGTACACTAATGTTCATCACAGCATTATTCACAACAGACAAAAGGTAGAAGCAATTCGAGCATCCATCAACAGATGAATGGATGAACAAAAGTATTGTATAGACGATAGAATATTATTCTGATTCATACTACAACATAAATAAACCTCAAAAATATCATGGTAGGTGCAAAAAACAAGTCACAAAAAAAGATAAATATTGTGTGATCTCACTTACAGGTAATACCAGAATAAGTAAATTCATAGAAGCAGGTAGTGGGTTACAGGTTACCAGGGAGGAGACCTGAGTATAAAAGGAAGGTTTTGTTTAACGGGTACAGAGTTTTTGTTTGAGATGATGAAAAAGTTTGGGTAATAGATGTTGGTGATGGTAGACCATTATTTTGACTTTAATAAATACCACTAAACTGTACACTTAAAAGTAATTAACATTAAATTGATATCTCTTTTAGTTTCCAGTATTTTAAAGCAGCTAGAAGTAAAAACCTAACATTTTGAAATTGTAACCCATGTCAAACTCTGAAATATGTTCTACAACTAATTGTGGTGCTGTGCTTTGAAATCGATAGCTTTTTTTGTATATATGTTATTTTTCACAAAAAAGAAGGGAAAAAAGTCGATTTTGATGATAAAAAAATATTTAAAGCCCTCCAGCCTCCTACGCTCTGGAAAAGCTAGAAAGAAAAAAATGAGAGGATCGCATGGTAGCCCATGACAGACTCTCGGATCTGCCCTGTAACTACTTGCTGAAGAGTGCTTTGAAAACTATTACTCATTTATTTATTTGCTTTGTACATATGTCATACCAAACAATAAAAAAAAGTTAAAAATAAAAAAATTATGAAGACAACACATCAAAACAGGAGTTTTTCAAAGTAAAAAAAAGGAATTAAAATGGAAAATTTTGAATTCTTCATATGTTACTATAATAAAAAATTTTTTTAATTTCTTGAGAAAATAGAAATGGGTTAGATTTGCCAAAATACACAAATTCAATGCTAAAGCTAGCATCTTATTAATGGAAAACCCAAGAGGCATTCCCATTATTCTAGAGTTATCAGCCAATATCATTAGACTAGAGAAAACAATTAAAGATATAAGAACAAGAAAATTAAAAATAAAACTATCTGTATTAGCAGATGGCAGAAAGCCATACATGGAAATTCAAACAATAAAAGAATTTATCAGGACTTCCGGGTCAAGATGGCGGCTTAACAATGTACGCGTTTTAGTTCGTCCTCCAGAACAACTACTAAATAACCAGAAACAGTACAGAACAGCTCCTGGGGCCACGTCAGTGACCAGACACACAGTGTACCCCAGTCTGGACCAGCTGAACCGGCTGCGAGCACCCCCAGAACCGTGAGTGCCCAAAGCTGCGGCGGCCAGCGCCCCTCCCCCACAGGCCGCTTCCCAGAGGGGAAAGGAAAGGACTTGACCAGCAGCAGGGACTGGGCACAATCAAATGCCAATTGTGGAACTAATTAACAAATTCTGACTACTAAAAATAGGCCCCCAGCTTAGGTGAACCTGATCAAAGTGGAGGTTGCTCAGTTTTGCCCCGGTGCCAAGGGGGCAGGACTGACAGAAAAAGGGGAAAAGAAAAAGAAGGAAACACAGGTTTTTGTGGCTGTGTATCTACAAAGGCTTGACTGCCTCTGGATACAGCAGCAGGACTTTTCAGGGTGCAACTGCCCCAGGCATAGGCAGAAGTGAGCTCTTTTGGGGGCTTCTCTGGAGCCTGTGCCTTCCCCAGGGAAGGGGTGAAGCCCAACTCAGGTGGAACCCCTCCCTCAAGGAATTCAGACACCAGGGCTTGGTAATTTGAAGCCATTAAAACCAGCCTACAACCTCTCCTCTGTCTCCACCACGCCCCCAGCAGGGAGAGTCTGCCAAAGTTAAAGGTACCACATCATCTTATGCTGGTGGGACCTGCAGTCAGACAAGCACCACACACAGGGCAGGATAAGAAAAACAGAGTCCAGAGACTTCACAGGAAAGTCTTTCAACCTGCTGGGTCTCACCCTCAGGGAAAACCAACGCAGGTGACTCTTTCCTCCTGATAGGAGGCCAGTTTGGTCTGGGAAAATCCGGCTGGGGTCTACAATATCTAAGTAGACCCTCCTAAGTGTGGGGGAAGGGGGAAGGCACCACACAAGCAGGGCAAGAAACAAGAAAACAAGAACTGAAAAATTCTCCTCTGTTAAACAAAACTTAAGCTAAAGGTCCAGATAAAGCTGAACAGAATGTCAAAGAACAGATAGACAACGAATTCATCCAGCAAGAAAACTCTAGATAAAAGAAGTGAAAGCAATCTCCAGAATAAACTAATTAAGGTAATTAAATGCCTAGATGCCAGCAAAAAATAACAAATCACACTAGGAAAATTGAAGATATGGCCCAGTCAAAGGAACAAACCAACAATTCAAATGACATACAGAAGCTGAAACAATTAATTCAGAACGTATGAACAGACATGGAAAACCTCATCAAAAACCAAATCAATGAATTGAGAGAGGATATAAAGAAGGCAAGAAAAGAACAAAAAGAAGAAACTGAAAGTCTGAAAAAACAAATCACAGAACTTATGGGAATGAAAGACACAGTAGAAGAGATGAAAAAAACAATGGAAACTTACAATGGTAGATTTTGAGAGACAGAACATAGGATTTCAAAACTGGAGGATGGAACATCTGAAATCCAACAAGAAACAGAAACTATAGGGAAAAAAATGGAAAAATATGAGCAGGGACTCAGGGAATTGAAAGACAATATGAATATACATGTTGTGGGTGTCCCAGAAGGAGAAGAGAAGGGAAAAGGAGGAGAAAAACTAATGGAGGAAATTATCACTGAAAATTTCCCAACTTTTATGAAAAACTTAAAATACAGATCCAAGAAGTGCAGCGTACCCCAAAGAGAATAGATCCAAATAGACATACTCCAAGACATTTAATAATCAGAATGTCAGAGGTCAAAGAGAAAGAGAGGATCTTGAAAGCAGCAAGAGAAAAGGCAATCCATCACATACAAGGAAAGCCCAATAAGACTATGTGCAGATCTCTCAGCAGAAACCATGGAGGCGAGAAGACAGTGGGATAATATATTTAAATTATTAAAAGAGAAAAACTGCCAACCAAGAATTGTATATCCAGCAAAATTGTCCTTCAAAAATGAGGGAGAAATTAAAACATTTTCAGACAAAAAATCACTGAGAGAATTTGTGACCAAGAGACCAGCTCTGCAAGAAATACTAAAGGGAACACTAGAGACAGATACGAAGACAGAAGAGAGAGGTGTGGAGAAGAGTGTAGAAAGGAAGACTATGAGTAAAGGTAAAAAGAAGGAAAATTAGATATGACATATAAAATCCAGAAGGCAAAATAGTAGAAGAAAGTACTACCCATGCAGTAATAACACTGAATGTTAATGGATTAAACTCTCCAATCAAGAGACATAGTCTGGCAGAATGGATTAAAAAACAGGGCACATCTATATGCTGTCTCTACTCAAAGGACATGAGGCCAAGGACGCAAATGGACATTTACACACCAATGTTTATAGCAGCATTATTAACAATTACCAAGAGATGGAAACAGCCAAAATGTCCATCAACAGACAGTTGACTAAACAAACTGTGACATTTACATAAGATGGAATATTATGCAGCTGTAAGACAGAATAAACTTATGAAGTATGTAACAACATGAATGGACCTTAAGGACATTATCCTGAGTGTGATTAGCCAGAAACAAAAGGACAAACACTGTATGGTCTCACTGATATGAACTGACATTAGTGAATAAACTTGGAATATTTCCTTGGTAACAGAGACCATCAGGAGATAGAAATAGGGTAAGATACTGGGTAACTGGAGCTGAAGGGATACAAATTGTGCAACAGGACTGAATATAAAAACTCAGAAATGGACAGCACAATACTACCTAACTGTAATGTAATCATGTTAAAACACTGAATGAAGCTGCATGTGAGAATGATAGAGGGAGGAGGGCTGGGGACATAAATGAAATCAGAAAGAAAGATAGATGGTAAAGATCGAGATGGTATAATCTAGGAATGCCTAGAGTGTATAATAATAGTGAAATGTACAATGTACAAATTTTAAAAATGTTTTTGCATGAGGAAGAACAAAGGAATGTCATTATTGCAGGGTGCTGAAAATAGATGATAATTAATACTTTAAAATGTCACCTTATGTGTGAGACTAAAGCAAAAAATGTTTATTTGTTACAAAATTTATATTTTGACTAGAGCATTTCCTAATATAACTCATGTAGATAGTTTGTTTGAATGGCATAAGTACTTGGAATCTCAGGTAGGACATGAGATTTTCATGGTTTGTCCAGATTGATGCCCCGATGAATCCCAGAGTGATTTGATCAGTGACTGGAAAAGTATTTGCAAGCCCCCTTCGGGGAATGGTAAGAGTGGGGAGAAATTCAACTTCCCCAAGTTGAATTCTTGATATTCTCACAAGCAGTGTGGACAACCAAAGCTATAGGCTGAGCCCCCAGTCTTGGGATTTGTTCATATGAAACTTAACCCCACAAAGGATAAGTCAAGTCTACTTAAAATTTAGGCCTAAGAGTCACCCCCAAGAGAGCCTCTTTTGTTGCTCAGATGTGGCCTCTCTCTCCAGCCAACATGACGAGCAGTCTCACCACCCTCCCCCTCTCTGCGTGGGAGCAGTCTCACCACCCTCCCCCTCTCTGCGTGGGACATGACTCCCAGGGGTGTGGACCTTCCTGGCAATGTGGGACAGAGATCCTGGAATGAGCTGAGACTCAGCATCAAGGGACTGAGAAAAACCCTAGAATGAGCTGAGAATTAACATCAAGGGATTGAGAGAACCTTCACGACCAAAGGGGGAAGAGTGAAATGAGACTAAGTGTCAATGGCTGAGAGATTCCAAACAGAGTCGAGAGGTTATCCTGGAGGTTATTCTTATGCATTAAGTAGATATCACCTTGTTGTTCAAGATGTAGTGGAGAGGCTGGAGGGAACTGCCTGAAAATGTAGTGCTGTGTTCCAGTAGCCATGTTTCTTGATGATGATTGAACAATGATATAGCTTTCACAATGAGACCTTGTGTCTGATGCTCCTTTTAGCTTCTATATCAACAGAAGAGTAGAACATATGGAATAAAAATAAATAACAGGGGGAACAAATGTTAAAATAAATTTAGTTTAAAATGCTAGTGGTAAATGAAAGCGAGGGGTAAGGAGTATGGTATGTATAATCTTTTTTTTTCTCTGTTATCATTTTATTTCTTTTTCTCTTATCTTTTTATTTCATTTTCTAAATCATGCAAATGTTCTAAGAAATGATGAATATGCAACTATGTGATGATATTAAGAATTACTGATTGTATATGTAGAATGGAATGATACCTTAATGTTTTGTTTATTAATTTTTTTAATTAATAAAAAAGTTAAAAAAAAAAGAAAGAGAAAAGACAAAAAAAAGAATTTAGAATTTATCAGTAGAGCAGGATATAAAATTAACATGCAAAAATCAATAGGGGGCAAGCCACGGTGGCTCAGCAGGCAAGAATGCTCACCTGCCATGCCAGAGGACCTGGGTTCGATTCCTGGTGCCTGCCCATGTATAAAAAAAAAAACAAACATCAGTAGGATTCATATATCTAAATAATAACTAGTTATTATTAAAGTCTTAATGTATGAGAAACCACCACCCTCTTAAACACCAACAAAAAAGATAGCATATTTAGGAATAAATTTATCATGAAACATTTGAAACCTTTACAAAGAAAACACTCCTGAAAGACAAAAAAAACACTTAAGTGGAAAGCTATGTCTTGTTCTTGGTTTGGCTGTCTCAGCATCATCAAGACACAATAAGACAATTTATGAATGTAATGCACTCTCCATGAAATTCCAATGACGCTTTTATTGACTTAGGCTGAGCCAGGTTTCACGTGGCAAAATAAAATTGACAATGGTACTGTGTTTCCATAAGGGCATATCCCTATTCTTTTTTTGTTCTGTTTTTTCCATTTCTTTAACAAGTATTTATTGAATGGTGCCTTAACTTCCGTTTGCCTACTTCGCTCACTGTTTTCTCAACTTTTTTACTGTATAGTATAACATATATGCAAAGCAAAGAAATAAAAAAGCAATAGTTTTCAAAGTACTCTTCAACAAGTAGTTACAGGACAGATCCCAGAGTTTGTCATGTGCTACCATATGATCCCCTCAGATTTTTCCTTCTAGCTGCCCCAGAATACAGGAGGCTAGAAGGTGTAAATATTTTTTTTTTATCATCACAATAGACATTTTTGTAAAAAAAAAAAATAACACATATACAAAAAGCTATAAATTTCAAAGCACAGCACCACAATTAGTTGTAGAACATATTTCAGAGTTTGACATGGGCCACAACTCCACAATTTTAGTCTTTATTTCTAGCTGCTCTAAAATACTGGAGGCTAAAAGAGATATCAATTTAATAATTCAGCATTCATATTCATTTGTTAAATCCTATCTTCTCCATCATCACCTTTGATCTTTCCACCCCTCTCTTTAGGGGTCTTTGGGCTTTGGCCATTCTAACTTTTTCATATTGGAAGGGTCTGTCATTAATACGGGGTTGGGAGATGGAACTATCTGATGTTCTGGAGAGGCTGGGCTAGGTTTCAGGACTTATCTGGACCAGGGACCCATATGGAGGTTGTAGCTTTCTTGAAAGTTATTCTAGTGCCTGGAACCCTTGTGGAATCTTATATATTGCCCTAGGTGTTTTTTAGGATTGGCTGGAATGGTTTTGGTTGGGGGTTGGCAGGTTATAATAGGTAGCAAGGTCTACCTGAAGTTTGTGTAAGAGCAGCCTCCAGAGTAGCCTCTCGACTCTATTTGAACTCTCTCTGTCACTGATACTTTATTAGTTACACTTCTCTCCCTCTTTTTGGTCAGGATGGTTGTTGATCCCATGGTGCCCGGCTGGATTCATCCCCGACAGTCATCTCCCACCATGTCCCTATGCTTAAGAAATGCAAACTGTAATAGTTTAGGATAAAGAGCCATGACATATGTAACTTACCCTAAATGATTCAGAAAAACCCATTGTGCATGTATGTGCATGTGCCCTCAGCACCTAGCACATAACAGGTGCTCAAAAAATGTTTGCTGGATGAAGGAAGGAGTTAAATAACTGGTAATCCAGTAGACAGTTACAACTATGTTTCAGCTACTTTAACTTTGCTCCACTGACATAATTAGTATTTTAATGGTCTACCTCATTTTACTTCCTAGTTCACCCTTACATCTCACCCCAGGTCAGTGTTACTTCTTTAGGTCATCAGGAAGATAAGGTTCTTTCTGCCTTTGCCTGCAGTCTATTCCTTGGGTCTCTGTAAAAAGTACTGAGCCCACACTTAAGGAATTCCCTGTTTTCTCCCCACAGGATTTTTCCTTTCCCTTTTACGGGCGTACATTCTTCTAGTCGGCACTCCTGGCCCACCCTTGCTTTCAGTATCTCAACTCCTCGTGCTTCCTAAACCCACAGGCAAAGTTTCTATGTTTGAATCATTAATCCTCCCCCTCAAAGAGTCAGCTCCAAGAAAACTGCATCAATTCTCCATTTTGTATCACCCACTGCCCACTGGAAGAGCGTGTTTATAGTTCCGGGTCCCACTGCTGTGGTAGAAGCTATAGCACAAACACTATGATGCCTAAATCCCATTTTTGCATCTTTTGGTTAACTCTGCCTTGACTAGAACCAAGTTATTCCCAACGTCACATTTTTTGAGAAAGACATATTTTACCTCAAGGTGAAAGAAAAGTCAAATTTTCTATTTACAAGTAACTTCCATGAAAAGAGTTTGCAACTATTGCCTTTACTGGGGGTTACTACTATCCATTGATTTTGTGCATATATGCCATCCACCAATAAATAATATATCCGTCCAACAATTAAATTATTTTCCAAAGCCTGACTATTCTATCGAAAATGTGCCTATTGAAACTCCCAATTTGGTACTAGAGCAGCTTATATGTTCACCCCAATAAAAACTTGCTAAGCATTTATCCTGAACGAGGCCTTATTCGGGTGCTTTATGGTAAATAAAACATGGTCCCAGTCTCCCAGGAGTTACAACATGGCATCGGTGAACAGTGAGCTGTAATAGGAGATCCTCTGATCCTTCCAGCAGTATTTCTCTTCCTCTTCCTTTGGGGATGAGCACACGACTCAGACATGGAAAATCAGACCCTTCCATCCCACAGGCCACTAAATGGTCCAGGAACTGGCAGGCCACTCGAGTTGGACAAGCCAGATTTCTTCCCTAGGATTTATCTTCTGGAGCTAGATGAGGAGTTTCTCTTCCACTTGGATCATAAACTGTTAAAGATAAAGGCATTGGATTAACTGAGGCCCATTTTCCCTCCAAAGAGGAAACCAGTTATCAGTAGATAAGAATTAAGCCTACTCACAAAAGGAAGCAAAAACTAGATGCAGAGGTAGAGAGCCCTGATAACCTGGTCTGAGGGTTTGGATGTAGTTGTGCCTGAGTTGTCCTTAATAGTTCAGATTATCTGGGCCTCTGAATTCCCTCTTTGCTAATTTGCATTGATATCCTGTCACTTGCAGCTGAGAAATTTCTGACTTATATAGGGAGCTAACAGTTATGGGAGGCACCGTGAATGCTAAGAAGAGTAAAACAAGCTTCTATGAAAAGTAGGAGTTAGATGAGTTCTCCTTCAATTGGGAAAGTCAGGAAAAGGTGGCATTTGAGCTTGCTCTTAAGAAATAAGTTTAATCTTGATAAGAAGAAATAAGCAAAAACATTCCAGGTGGAAGGAGCAAAGAGCAAAAGGGAAATGGCAAAAAGTTAAGATTTGCAAGAATGTATTCAAAGCATAGTATTATGGGAGATAAGATTAAGAAGGTAAGTTTGGACTAGTTACTTGAACACCTTAAATTCCAGCCAAAGAGCCAAGTAGTGTTGTGCAGCTGGTTGCAAAAACTCAGGAAGGTGCTTAGGGCTGGAGACATAGATTTAGAAATGTTCTGCAGAAAATGTATAGGTTAAGTCTTCAAAGTGGCTGAACCAACCATAATAATGGTAACTGATGGATACTGAGCTCACATACCTGTTAGACATTATGCTGAAGTCTGGTAAAGTCACGGTTTTATTTAATCTTTGGAAAAACCTTATAAGGTAGCCATTATTTTTACCCCATTTTGCAGTTTGTTAGCAAGGCTAACAAAGTGACCAGATCAAAGTCTCAGAACTAGTTAGTGCTAGAACCAAGGCTTGAATTTAGATCTATCTTTACACCAGGGCATAAGCTCTTAAGTACCATGCTATTCTGTGCTTCGCTGCTGAAGAATGTAGGAAGGAAAAGGCAAATAAAGAAACTTGGGAAATGTCCAACAGAAAGAAGCCTTTGTCCACCTCTGGGTCAGATGGAAACTGGAAACATAGATACCATTTAAGGAGGGGAGAGCCAAGCAAAAAAAAAAAAAATTTTAACATATGTCTATTCCTCGTGGCACACGCCCATTACTTCTGCTCCTTTTCCAATGCTAATGTGCCTAAAAACTTTCTCACTTAGATCCTGGTGCGTTTTTCATGGTGTCTACATCTATCTTTTTAAATAACATTTTATAGATGTTAGAGTCATTGTCAGTCTGAATCCCTGAACAGCTATATGGAACAAAGTGATGAGATTTGGGAGGTTGTCTGTTACAGTAATTAACATTACCATAATTAATACTTAAAGATGTTTAATTTAAACATAAGTCTAACTCTAGCAATTTTTTTTAAACTTTCCAAACTTAAGAATTCAACAGATGAGTCAAATGAGAGACTTGCCACTATTGAGATTTAAAAATATGATTGTAAGACCAAGCAGAAGAAATAATTTCAAAACCTAGAACAAAAATACAAAGAGAAAATATAAAGGAAAATAAAAGGTACTTGGAACAAAAAGACCTTGGAGAACCAATAACAAATAATACACATGCCAGAAGGAAGAAAAAAGAAGTAGAAGAAAGGGTAATAAAGAAACGATTAAGGAAAATTTTGCTTATTGACTGACCTATTTATGCAAGCTTAGAAGAAGTGATTAAAAAGGCACACATCTAGGCATGTCCTGGATTCCAAAGAAATTCCAAAGCCAAACAGAAACTTTGCAAACATCTGGACTGAAAGAACAAGTTACTTACAGAAGAAAAAAATCGACTGCACAGGATTTCCCATATCGGAAGCTAGTGGAATGGTGGGACAATGTTTAAAAATTACGAAGGAAAATGTATTAGGACCCATGAATTTATAACATGTCGAGATATTACTGATTTATTAGAGTAAAGGTAAGATATTTGCTGAGATGAAAGGATAAAGAGATCAATAGTCACATTTCAGTCACCTGAAAAAAAGTTTCCAAAAACAAGGAGGAGGGATAGGAGGGGTGGGATAAGAGACGAAGAAATTTGATAAAGGAGGAAAACAGAAGAGGAGAAAAAGAATTTTGCAATATATATGGTTTATCTAAATGGATATTGGGAGACTGACTGGGAATATGTACTCTGAACACAAATAAACTGTGAAATATAAGAAATACACTACAAGAGTAAGCCTGACAATAGTCTAGAACTAAAAACAATCACTTCAGCAACATACAGGAGATGTCGGCATAATTCAGAAGAGTATTAACACTAAAACTTTCTTCACGTGGGGAACAGGGAGAACTTGGCATGAATAGAGCTCTTGGTGGAGTAATTGTAGCTGACATATCATCTTGGATATGGTATAGCAGTACGGATTCAAAGATGATGATTAGAAAGGGGATATGGAGTAGAAAGTACAGCAAAAAGTTTCAAATTAACATCAGGAAAGGAAGAAAGCAGAAACTAATTTGATCAATTACCAAAAATGCAAAGCAAATAAAGTAAAATAAGAAAACAAAAAAGTAAAGTAGAAGATAAAGTGAAAGTGATCGCTGAGGAGGAAAAGCAAAACTCATCTACACGTTGTTTATAAGAAATATTCATTATAAAAACTTGGAGGGGGAGATGGGTCCCTGGACCAGATAAGTCTTGAAACCTAGAGGGGCCAGCCTTTCCAGAACATCAGCTAGTTCCATCTCTCTACTCCTTATTATTAACAGCCATTCTGACGTGAAAAAGTTAGAATGGGCATAGCCCAAACACCTCTGAGGAGTGGGGAAAACATTACAGGTGATGGTGGAGTTATACAGAGAAGGGAGGGTTTAACAAACGAGTATGGTTGCTGAATCATTATATTGATATTGCATTAGTCTCCAGGATTTTAGAAGTAATAACCTTAAATTGTGGAATTGTTACTCAAACCAAATTCTGAAATCTGTTCTATAACTAATTGTGGTGCTGTGCATTGAAATTTCTTGGGTTTTGGTATATATGTTGTTTTTCACAAAAAAGAAAAATTGATGATAAAATACATATGCATTTCTTCTAGCCTCCTATATTCTGGAGCAGCTAGAAGGAAAAATCTGAGAGGACTGTGTGGTAGCCCATGACAAACTCTAGGATCTGTCCATAAATACTTGTTGAAGAGTGCTTTGAAAACTATTGCTTTTTTTCTTTTTTTGCTTTGTATATATGTTACACAATTTAAAAAGCGAAAAAAAAAAAAAAACTTGAAGGGGAAGGTTGAAAATCAAACAATAGGCAAAGTAAACTTTTTAGGAGGCAAGAGAGTACAAAACACTGATAAAAGAAATCAAAGAGGACAATAATAAATGGTACTATACCATGTTCACAAATAAGAAGATTCAACATAACATGAATGTCATTTTCCCAAAACTGATCTGGAGGTTTAACACAATTTACACTAAAATCCAAGAAAAAATTTTCTGTAGAAATGAACAAGTTTAATCTGAAATTTATGTGGAAAGACAAAGGAACTAAAACAGGTAGAACAGTTTTGAAAAAGAAGGATTAAGTGACAAAAATCACCCTACTGATTTTAAAATTTACTGTACAACTACATTAATTAAGATAGTAGCGGTATTGGGAAAGGGATAGATGCATAGATCAATGGAACAAGATAGAGAACCCAGAAACAGGCCCACACAAAGATGCCCAACTTATTTTCTATTTTTTCTTTTGGTAACATATATATAACACAATATTTGACCTTTAACCTTTCCTAACTGTATAATTAAATGGCAATAATTACATTTACAATGCTGTGTTACCATCAACACCATTCATTGTCAAAACTTTTCATCACCCCAACAGAAACTCTGTCTCCATTAAGCAATAACGCCTCATTACCCCTATTCCCAGTTCCACATTCTGCCTCAATGACTGGCTTATTCTAGGTATTTCACATAAGTGAAATTATATAATATTTGGTCTTTTGTATCTGGCTTATTTCACCTAAGCATAATACTTTCAAGGTTCATCCATGTTGCGGGATTTATCAGAAAGCCATTCCTTTTTATGGCTGAATAAAATTTCATTTTATGAATTTTCTGTTCAGATTCTTCATAGTTAATGTATAGAAACAAAACGGTTTTTTGAATGTTAATCTTGTACTCTGCAAATTTGATGAATTTGTTTATTAACTCGAGTAAGTTTCTTATGAATTCTTCAGGATTTTCTATATATGAGATCACGTCATCTGCAAACAAAAGTAATTTTACTCCTTCCTTTTCAGGTTGGATGTCTTTTATTCCTTTTTCTTACCTTGCTCTGGTTAGAACGCCAAGCACAACGTTGAATGGTAGAGGTGAAAACTGGCATCTTTAACTTGTTCTTGGGCTTAGGGGAAAGCTCTCAGGCTGTCACCATTGAGTATGATGTTAGCTGTGGGTGTTTCATATGTGTCTTTTATCACACTGATGACGTCCATTTCTATACCTAGCCTCATGAGTGTGTTTATCAAAATAGGCTGCTGGCTTTAGATGAATGTGTTTTCTGTGTTAATTGAGGTGATGTTCAATGTAGACCTTTGGTGCTATATACTTCTTTCTCAGTGCTGCTTTAACTGAACCCTACATATTTTGTTATGGTGTATTTTCATTTTCATCTAGTTTTATGTACTTTTCATATCATAATGGAGTCAAACTAGAAGTCAATAACAAACACAACAGGCAAACCTCCAAAACATGTGAAAGTTAAACAACACACTTTGAAAAAAGACATGGTTAAGGAAGAAGTTTCAAGGGAAGTTTTTAAAGTGCATAAAACTGGAGTTAATAAACAAATATATATGTTTATTAACTCCAGTTTTATGTGTGTGTGTATATATATATATGTGCGTGTGTGTGTGTGTGTGTATATATATATATATATATATATATATATATTTTTTTTTTTTTGGCATGGGCAGATACCAGGAATCGAACCTGGGTCTCCAGCATGGCAGGCGAGAACTCTGCCACTGAGCCACCATTGCACTGCCCACAAATATATATTTTTGAGTGACTTCTTTGTATAGTTTTCTTAATGGCTGTTCTCAATATTGCAATATGCTTTCACTGTTTATCATAGCCAATTAGTACTAATATTTAGCACTTGGAGTGAAATGTGGAAATCTCTCTCCCATTTAGATACCTTTACCTTCCCTGCTTTTAAATATCATTATCAAAATCAAATATGATTACAAAACAAAAATGGTGTTACTATTTTTGTTTCAATCATCAAATATGATTTATAAAACTCATGAAGAGAAAAATAATCTATTGTATTCCCCCAATGTTATGGTCTTTCCATTGTTTTTCCCAGAGCTCGAAGATTCCTTCTTTCATCAATTTCCTTTCTGTTTGAAGGACTTCCTTCACACCTTCTCTTAGGGTAAGTCTGCTAGCAACAAATTCTGTTAATCTTCTTTCATCTGAAAATGTCTTTTTTCCCCTTTGAAGGAAAGGGTCACCAGTGTTTCAGTTTCCTGCGTTGCTCAAGGTAATACCATGAAATGGGTTGCATTAAGCAATGGGAATTTATTAGCTTACAATCTGGAGGCTAAAAGAAAGTTCAAATCAAGTTGTTATCAAGGTAATATTTTCTCCCCAAAGACCCTGGGGCTGGCTGCCAGTGATTCTTAGCCGGTAGCTTTTCACATGGTAATGAACACGGCAGCGTCTTCTGGTCTCTCCTTTCTCTTCCAGGTTCTATTGGTTTCAGCTTCTTGCTTCCATGGCTTTCTCTCTGTCTGCTTTTCATTCTGCTTATAATGGACTCAGTAATAGGATGAAGTCCCATCTTGACTGGGCTGGACCACACCTTAACTGAAGTAACTTCATCAAAAGTTAGTACTTATGATTAGTTCACACCCACAGGAATGGGGTAAATTTAAGAATATGCTTTTCTGGGATATATACAGCTTCAAATGACCTCAGCCAGATATAGGATTCATGGTTGACGGTTCTTTGTTTCAGCACTTGAAAAACGTTGTGCCACTTTCTTCTGGCCTTCACAGTTTAAGATGAGAAATCTACCATCATTCAAACTGGTGTTTTCCTATAGTAATGTGTCTTTTCTCACTGGCTGCTTTCAAGGTTTTTTTTCTTTATCTTTACTTTTAAGAAGTTTAATTATGATATGTGTTGGCATGGATCTCCCTATTGGGGTTTGCTCAGTGAGCTCATTTGAAAGTGTTGTGTACCTTAGAAAAGCCATGTACATTAATCTGATTCAATATTGTGGGTGGGATCTTTTTTATTAAGTTGTTTCCATGGAGATGTGATCCACCCAACTGTGGGTGGGACCCTTTGATTTGGTACTTTCCATGGAGATGTGTCTCCACCCATTCAGGGTAGGTCATTTATTGGAGTTCTTTGAGAGGATTTTGGAAAAAACATCAGAGCTGACACAGAGAGAGATACTTGGAGATGCAGAAAGAAAATATCCCCAGGGAAGCTGTTTGAAACCAGAAGCCAAAGGACCAGCAGACCACATGCCTACCCAGACCAGTCTTTCTTTTTTTATAGTATTTTATTTATTTTTACATGGCAGGCACCGGGAATTGAACCCGGGTCCTCTGGCATGGCAGGCAAGCATTCCTGCCTGCTGAGCCACCATGGCCTGCCCAGACCAGCCTTTCTTGAGTCAAAATATTTTTCTCTGAATGCCTTACTTAGTTTGGACCTTGTTATGGCCTTAGAACTGTAAACTTGTAACTTAATAAAAGTTTTATGAAACTTTTATGAAAGTCAATCCACTTCTGGTATATTGCATTTCTGGCAGCACTGACAAACTAAAACACTCAGCTTCTTAAATCTGTAAATTTATGTCTTTTACCAAATTTAGAAAGTCTTCAGCCATTATTTCTTTGAATATTCTTTCAGCCCCACTCTCTTTATCCATTTATTCTGGAATTCTGATTCTACAAATGCTGAATCTTTTTGTTACTGTCCCAGTTTCCTGAGGTTCTATCCTTTTTTTTCAGTCTATTTTGTTATTCCGTTTGTGCAAATTCTGTTAAGTCTTCAAGTTCACTGATTTTATCCTTTGTCATCTCCACTCTAACTATTGAGCCCATCTAGTGAGTTTTTAATTTCAGTTATTTTATTTTTCAATTCTATAGTTTCCATTTGGTTCTTTTAAAACAACTTCTACTTCTTCGCCGGGATTTTTTTTCATTTGTTTCAAGAGACTTTACATTTTTATTGAACATTTTCATGATGGCTACTCTAAAATTTTGGCAGAGAATTCCAATATCTCACTACCTTGGCGGTGGCGTTGGTTGAATGTCTGTTCTTACTCAGGTTGTGATTTTCCTGGTTCTTGGCATGATGGGTGATTTTCTACGATATCCTGTAGATAACCAGTAACACTGGAAGTCTCTGGGTCCTATTTAAAATCTCTTATGTTAGCAAATAGTCACCCAGTTTAGATTTACCATGCAGATTCTGGACTATTGCGTGGGTTCTAATTCTAATGAAAAATTAGTTTTCAGAGCCTTTGCAGTGTCACTTTAGTCTTCTTGCTTTACCTGGTGCAACTGGAACTTCTACTTGCCCTTGTGTGTGCTGCTGCCTGAAGGTGTCCTGCTTGGCCAGGTGACCTCATGCTCTTTGCATGGGAAGGGAATCTCAGACCCATGCGGACAATAAGGTCCCCAGCTCATCCTCTTATTGTGGTGACCGCCTTTGTCAGTGTGTTCCTACTACTTGGTCCCTCCCAAATGGGGAGGAGCTCTCAGGTCTGGTGGGGGAGGAGAGCGTGTCCCCCACGTGCTTGCTGTCCTTGGCTTCCCTCCGAGATCCCCACTGCGGGTGCTGCGGGGCTTGCCTGTGTGCTGGGCGGGACCCCCATCTGATCCAGGGGAGGACAGCGCCTACCTGGGCTGCCTTCTGTTGCTAGATTTGTGGTGGAGAGACCCCAGGATTGGTCCCTGTTTTTCTATTGGTTGGGTGCTATTCCTCCAGCATCAGGGTCTCAACCAGCCCGCCTTCTTCTTTCCACCTTCCAGAGTCGTCCTTTGGTAACTCTAACTATTTCCATTTTTTTTTTAATTAGAGAAGGTATGGACTTACTGAGCAATCATGCATAAAATGCAGATTCCCGTACACCACCTTGCATGGAAACATTGTTATAATTGATGATGGCACTTTTTAAATAATTGTACTTTTTTTATAATGGTTGCTACCTTTGTTACAATTGATGAAAGATTATTAAAATAGTACTATTAATTATCAGCCACAGTTTGTATTAGGGATATTTTTTCCCACGTGCCACCCAATTATTAACACCTTGTATTAGTGTCTTACATGTCTTATAATTCATGAAAGCCAAGCTATTTCTTGAGTTTATACTTGTCCTTAGAGAGAAGGCACAGAGAGAAATGAGATTATACCATCATATCTGGAAATCTGATCTCCTTCTTTTTTGCATGGGCAGGCACCAGGAATCGAACCCAGGTCTCCGGCAGGGCAAGCGAGAACTCTGCACTGAGCCACCGTGGCCTGCCCCTGAGGTCCTTTAACACCTCTGACTGGCCAAACTCCACATGCAATCAAAAGAGGAATAGCGCACGCTGATGCAGGACATAAAGGAAACACCACCTCTGCCCACCATCCCATCCTCAGAGCACAGAGCAGACTGGAGAAGGTCAAAAAGTGAATTTGGAGAGGCAAACAGAGAATATCCTGCATACCATCATTTTTTTTTTTAATGAAAGCAAATTGTAAAAATTTTAAATATACAAAGACTAAGAGCATTTCCCTATCCACAAACCATCACTAAAAGCATACTGAGAAAGAAAAATAAACTCAGAGGGTAGGAAGCAAATGTAAGAAATAGAAGTGAAACTGGAAATTAGTAAGACATATTGATTTATCCAATTAAATATGTATTAACTGCCAAGAAACTTCATTTTGAAATTTTAAAAAAGATGAAACCATCTCCCACAATAAACCCTGAACAGTGGGAGGGTCAATGAAAAGTTAGAGTGTGTGCTGTCTCTGGTCTGTTCTGGAGGAGACAGCAGTTATCTGAAGATAACTTCAGGCTCTTTTGGAAAATTGATAGGTATGATGTTAAAATTTTTAAGGGAATTATTTTAAAAGCAGCTATTTAATCTATAATATCAAAACCTGCAGAAAAGGGAAGTAGGGAATATAGAAATCTTTATCAGTCTTAAGGAGGCAGATGGAGGAAAGAAACAAGGCAAAAAGATGCAAAAAGGAAACACGAAACAAGTTGCTTGAGCTATTCTGTGTAAGGCACACAGCAAGCAGAAGACGTGGTCAACTCACTTGATTCAGCAAAATGCAAATGTTTTAATGAGCTGATGACAGTCACTGGAAAGCTGGTCAGGCAGAGCCTGCTTTGTGCTCACATACTTTACAAAGAGTAAAGCAGCTTTGCTTTCTCATGAAATTGATAATTAACCAGCTCTGTGAATGGTACATTGATGCTGGAGGGAGGGATTAGAAATCAATCCCTGGATAAACTGTTTCCTGCTTCTCTTTCCTCTTTCCCCACCCTGCCTCCACGCCCACTTAAACCCTGGACCTTCATTTGTTTTTCCTTCCTTTCAAGCCTCTGGGCTTAGCACTCGCTCTGCTTCAAGAAAAAAAGAAAATATATATATATATATATGTATATATATATATATATTTGGGAGAAAATAACAATCAATAAGTAGATCTCCATTTTTATGAGAATTTTCCAAAACAAAATAGCCAACTGCAGCAACTGTGTATAATTCATCTTTCAATCCCCAGTACTTAGCACGAGAGGGGCTGGCACCCAGAAATTACAGACGTAAGAGAGAAGAAAGGGAGGAAGGGAGTGAGAGGAGGAGAATCAATAAGCATTTTTAAAATTCTGTATTTTTATTGGGATTCTCATATTGTTCGTTCATTATTTTCCTGATATCCTTTAGTCCTTTCTCTGTCTTCCTTTGCCTCCTTGAGCATATTGAAGATCTTTTTTTAAAAAAAACAGCCTTTGTCCAGGGCAGGGCGTGGTGACTCAGCAGGCAGAGTTCTCTCCTGCCGTGCCAGAGACCTGGGTTCGATTCCCGGGGCCTGTCCATGCTGCAACAACAACTAACATCTTTGTCCAGTGTGTTCACAGTCTGGTCTTCTTCACTGGTGTTTCCTGGATTTTTATCTTCTCCCTCTGCATGGGTCATCGTTCTTGTTTCTTTGTCTTATAATCTTTCGTTGTACTCTGTATATTTTAATAGTTAAAAATGCTAGCTCTGAATTTTATTCCCTGAGATGTCTGTTTCTTGACCTTGTAACCAGCTGGTGATATGACAGAGATCTCCGTGAGTGTCAGCCCTCTATAGGGAGGTCTGCCCAAGACTAATGCAAAGTGCAGGATCCTTCCTATCTTTTCTAGACCAACATGCTGTCCTGGGTCTACGTTTGCTAATTAGTGGCTTCTCAGTAACATTTATTGAGTGACTATGTGCTAAGCATGAGGATTTCAATATGCTCTTTCCTTTCCCTCAGCAAAGGAAGACAGAGAAAGAACGAAAGGATATCAGGAAAACAATGAACGAACAATAGGAGGAAACACAATTGCAAACAGCATGGTTTATAAATTTATGAGGTCTCTATTTGATGGTCTCCAGGTGTCAGCACCATTCCCAGGGATCTAAGAAACTTTATGGACAAGACAGAAACTCAGGTGCTGAGTTGTCGTAACCCACGCACAGTCCTTGTTCTGCTCTTCACTTCTCCTTCCCCAGCCCCACCTCGCCAGGGTGACATTTGTGGGCTAATGACCGCATTGCCCTGCCGCTGTCCCCTGTCTCCACTGAGGCAGAGCAAGGGAGGTTCACTGTGCAATTAGGGTCATGGGACTGACCGTGTGTGGGGGCAGCATTCTCCAATCCCTCGTCCCTCCTCATTCCTACATCGTGTGGGATTCGCAGGCAGAACTCATTTGTGCCTGTCCTTTGCGATCCCTGCTAAGCCTGCTTCCTCACCTAGGCTCCCGAAAAGTGGAACCAAGCATAACTCATCTCTGTGTCCTTCTAGAATCGGCCGCCTGATGATGTGCCCGTATTGTTGCTACTCATGAATATCCAAGACAAGTTGCCGTGTCTTTCCGGAGTGTGGAGCTGGAGGGCTGCTAAACCGAGGGACGCGTAAGAACTGAGGATCAAATTATATGGAAGGACCTAGAAAATTTAGAGATTTTGAAAACCACGAAATAAGTCTTGGAGAAAAGGAGAAATTTTAAAAATCTGCTGTGTAATACTACATATGTGATACATACATTCAGGACACCGCAAGTAATTTCTTGGGAAAGCTAAACTCACTAAAAATCTCCTAGACTTCATTTTTTAGGACCTTCCAGGTGTAAACACCTGTGACTCTTTGAGCGTCTCTTCCAAGTCTCAGAAACCTCATTAGAAATGACTCCCAGGTACACTCAGGGCCCATCTACATTCCAGATATGGACCACTGTGCCATGAAAATGAATACTGGGCTGAAAATAACAACTTTGGAACTTATTCTCCTACCCTGAAGTACAGTGGAATTTTGCCCAGCTATAGCAATTCAAAACAGCTCACTCATAGTCCAAAACTCACCTAACATAAAGTATTTTTGCTTCTACATTGGAGGTTTATTCTCATCTTTGGGACTAAGAATAAAAAGTGATGAGTTAAGTTGTCTGATTTTGAAAAAAAAATTACTCAAAGGTAGGCAAAAAATGGGAAGTGTATGAAAACAATATCAAAGTGCCTCCATAAACAATTTCTTTCTTAATCCTCACCACAGTCCCATGAGGTGGGACTATTGTCCTTTCATGGGTGAGAAAACTGAGACTTGTCTGTGCTAGTTTTTTAGGGTTAGCATAGCAAATTACCACAGATTGGAGGCTTAGAACAACAGAAATTGACTCTCTCGTAGTTCAGCAGATGAGAGGTCTATAAATCAAGGTGTCAGGGGGTTGTTTCCTTCTGAAGGCTCTGAGAGAGAGGCTGTCCAAAGCCTCTGTCTAGTTTCTGGTGGCCCTTGGAGATCCTTGACATTTCTTGGCTTCTAGATGCATCACTTTCTGAATAAATCTGTAGTATGTGGCCAGCTTTCCCTAAATTTGGACGCATAGCTTCAACCCATATATTCTCATTTTAGCAAATCTTCCACTCTAGCAACCTCTCTGGTAGCAGCAGCCTTAAATAACCCTTTGTGGAGGTCACCAGATTCCTGGGTTTCAAATAATAACTTTAGGAGTTGGGAGGGTCCTTCATCAGATTCCAGCATTGCTAATGGCTGATCCTGCCACCTTGGAAACTGCTCGGGGTGTATGTCCAAGACACTCCACCAACTCCCACCTCAAAGTTACTGCCTGTCTCTTTAAGTCACAGCCATTAAGTAGAAAGACCAAGTCTGAAAGGCAGATCCTCTGGCTCCAAGTACCTCTCATTTCAGCTTTTTGTTGTCTTCTTAGATTTTACAAGTTCAATCCCATATCATGTATGCTAGTCTTCTTGGGACCCATCTTAACCATCCATCTTGGGCTCTAGAACACAATCAAGTAAGAAATGTTCTGCCTATTCACCATCTAGGCCACAGGGTGCTGCCCTAAAGTTCACTGAATGGCAAGGTATTATGTGGACAAATCCCTGAGCAAAGGATGAGGATAACAAATGATCATGACAAGAAAAAGTTATTTTTTTCACATGAGAGGATACTGAAAACAGAAAAGCAACTCATCTGTAGACATCAACCTCTTAGCAGTGAACACTACTTGAGACATCTAGTAAGAAGATAGAGAAAGGCAAACAATGGCTCTTCTTGTGTACAGTTGATTCTTGTAATTCACAGATGTGTTCTATGAAGTTCCCAGGAGCACTGAATTAGTGAATACTGAAACACTGCTCCCAGGAGAAATACAGGGCTAGGCTTTTGCAAGCCTCTGGTCACAATATTTTGTCAACACATCGATAGCTAACCTTGTGTTATGTGTGCTTCTGTTTGAAGATGCCTTTTAAATATATGTTTTAGTTTGTTTATGCTGCTGGAATGCAATATACCAGAAATAAATTGGCCTTTATAAAGGGGATTTATTATGTTGCAAGTTTACAGTTCTAAGGTCATAAAAACGTCCAAATTAAGGCATTAGAGAAAGCCACTTTGACTCATGGCAGGGCTGGATGGCATCCGGAATTTCTCTGTCAGCTGGGAAGGAAGTGGCTGGCATTTGAAATCCTTGCTCCTGGTTGGTTGCTTTGTGCTTCTCATTCCAGTGGCTTCCTCTCTAAGCATCTGTGAGCCCGCACTTAGCTCTCCAGGGCAAAATTCTTGGCTCTGCCTTGCTTAGCATCTCATGTAAAGGCTCATGTCTCATGTAGGTCCTTTTGGCATGTTCCTCTGCATCTCCAAACATCTGTTTCTGTGTCAGCTCTCACTCTTTCTTTCCCATGAGCTCTCTTAAAGATTCCGGCAAACTAATCAAGACCTATTTTGAATGGGCAGAGTCACATCTCCATCTATTCAAAAGGTCCAACCCACAACTGGGTGTGTCACATCTCCCTGGAAACCATCCAAAGTTTCCACTTTAACCAATAGGTCTGCCCCTACAAAATTAGATCACGAAAACCAGCACAATATCTATTGTCAATTCATTAACATTGAACTCACAGCCAACAGCACTACAACTTTGCATGTACAAAGCTTACCTAACACGGGTGTTTTCTCCATAAGGCCCATTGCAGCCTTGCACTGAGGAACACTGGGTAGTACTTCAGCACTCACTTGGAGGCCATTTTAAACAGCGAGAGCACCAACAAAAAGCACACAAATGAGAAAAATGTGGCATTAAATATTCCACCAAAAAAAGAGAACTGTTTACAGCATTAGAACTGAAACAGGAAGACAGGGCATCACCTTGTTCATTCTCAACTAGAAACTTGAGCACCAGGCAATTTAAATTTTTAATAGCTCTGCATTCATGGAAGTGTTGCAAATGTTTATTTGTGGGTTTGTTTTATTAGGGTTCTCCAGAAAAACAGAACTAACAGGTTACGTATGTGTGTATGTGTAAATATTAAGAGATTTATTGCACAGCCATGGGGCTCGACAAATTTAAATTGTGCTGGGCAGGCCACAAGTTGGAACTCCAATGAAGGTGACATTGAATTCCTCAAGAGAAGCAGACTGACTGATGTAAATAGATGTTCTAGTTTGTTAGCTGCCAGAATGCAATATACCAGAAACGGAATGGCTTCTAAAAGGGGAATTTAATAAGTTGCTAGTTTACAGTTCTAAGGCCGAGAAAATGTCCCAATTAAAACAAGTCAATAGAAATGTCCAATCTAAGGCATCCAGGGCAAGATACCTTGGTTCAAGCAGGCCAGTGAAGTTCAGGGTTTCTCTCTCAGCTGGAAGGGCACATGGCGAACATGGCATCATCTGCTAGCTTTCTCTCCTGGCTTCCTGTTTCACGAAGCTCCCCGGGAGGCATTTTCCTTCTTCATCTCCAAAGCGCTAGCTGATGGACTCCCTACTTCATGGTGCTGCAGCCTTCTCTGCTCTCTCCGAATCTCCTTCATTCTCCAAAATGTTTCTTCTTTTATAGGACTCCAGTAATTTATTAAGACCCACCCAAATGGGTGGAGACATGTCGCCACCTAATCCAGTTTAACAACCACTCTTGATTAAATCACATCTCCAGGGAGATGATCTGATTACAGTTTCAAACATACAGTATTGAATAGGGATTATTCTGCCTTTATGAAATGGGATTTAGATTAAAACATGGCTTTTCAGGGGACATACATCCTTTCAAACCAGCACAATAGACATAGAATTCTTTCTGACTGCTGAAATCCTCGGTTCTTGTTTTAAGAACCAACTGATTGGGTGAGTGGACTCTTCTAATTGCTGAAGGCAATCTCCTTTATTGGTTGTAGATAAAATCAGCCATAGATGCAATCAACTGACTAATGATTTAAATCCACCTATGACATATCCATACAATAACAATCAAGCCAGTGCTTGCTTGATGAAACAATTGAAGCGATCACCTTGCCAAACTGACATATGAAGTGAAACATCACAGAGGTGCAAATAAATTTTAGCAAGGAGGTGAATTTGCAAATATGGGTGGCATGAATAATGATAATCAACTATATTTCTCTACCAATAATCATAATTCCATAGATCACAGATGTCCATCCTCTGGTTTTGAATTTGAATCTAATATTTTGTGCTTCAACCCAATATCCTTTCTATTGCTATTTTGTTGGCCTTTGAAGGATAAACAGAAGTTTTCAAGGACCAAGCAGGGAAGAGTGCTCATCGAGACGGAAGCAGGAGGTTCTGTGAGGGCAGGAGCTCCTGGTTAGAGCATTTGTGCTTAAGAGAGTTGGGGAACTTGTGGGCAAGGCAGCCTGAAGGCAGAATGGACTCAACAGGCTTTGCTAAGGAGTTTGACTTCACTCTTTAGGCAGTGGAAAAAACTAAGTTTTTAATGGAAGAAATGATAAAATTTATATTGTAAAAAATAACTCTGGTGGAGAAGTGCAACACTGGCAAGTGAAGGAGCAGGAAGCAGGGAGTCTTGATGGGCAGCTCTCACCATAGTCCCAGTGGGCCCTGATGTGCATGAAGGTAATGGCCAAGGGTGGGAAGGAAAGAGGTCAGGTTCAAGAGCTATGTAGGAGGAAGGGTGGACAGAAACTGGGAGCCTACTGGATGTGGACATAAGGCAGAATTTGAGAAGATGAGATTAACTGTGGAAACTTCATGAGATTGAAGACAGATGTACTACTCTGCTCAGAGCTGCCAAATGATTCTTGAATTATCATTGACAATGCAGAACCCACCATCATATAGTCACATTTTCCCTGCTGAAGTATATGCACTGTTACTCTACCAAATCCCAGTCCCAGGAACTTTCCTTGACTGCCTTCACTGATGCCCCTTTCTCTTTTCAGCTTCCTAAGTGGGGATGTCCTCAAGAATTTACCCAAGGCTCTCCTTTCTTTTCACTGTTAATCTTGCAGTAAGCTCATCAACACTCAGGACTGGTTATCGACAAGCCCAGCCTTGCTCTCTCACCCAGTCCTTCATTAGCTAATGCCCACAAGCCCCTTAAATCCACATCACCCGCCTTCACCTCAAACTCAGCCTATACAAATAGGACTAGTCAAGATCTCTCCCTGGAAATTGGTCCCTCTATCAACAACCTCCTTTCAGTTCATAATAAAATCACGTAATCAGTCTGCCACCCTAGCAGCCTAAAATCACCTTAGTAATTTAAAAAATAGCATGAATTTTTAGGATCAGACAGTTTCTGGGGGGATATAGGACTCAACCAGCTACCAATCACAAGACTTTGGTCAAGCTGTATCAACCTTTCTGAGGCTCTTTCTTTAATAGTAAAATGGGGGTGGTAATCCTTAACCCCAATGAGAGTTGTATGTTCTAAATAAGTTGCTATGATCAAAGGACCCAGCCCAGGGCCTGGCACAAAATCAGCGCTCAACTAGTGTTGCTTCCCATCTCCTGTACTTTCTATTCAACAGGTCTTCAACTTGTATAGCCTCTTCTTTTTGAATTCTAGATTTTTCCACTTCCGCTATGATTCCAGACTACACGTTCTTATATCTCAACCACTCCTCCAGCCTCGGAACCAGTTCACCTATCTTAGTCTCTCATATTTTGGTCTGTATAAATATTTCTAAGACATGTGTTCAAGTGTGTGTATGCATACTGTGTGCCCCAGTTCCTTCTTATAACTTTGTGCTGGTTTGAAGGGATATATGCCCCCTAGGAAAGCCATGTTTTAATATAAATCCCATTTCGTAAAGGTAGAATGGTCTCTATTCAGTACTGTATGTTTGAAACTGTAATGAGATCATCTCCCTGGATGATGTGATTTAGTTAAGAATGGTTGTTAAACTGGATTAGGGGATGACATGTCTCCACCCATTTGAGTGGGTCTTGATTAGTTTCTGAAGTCCTATAAAAGAGGAAACATTTTGGAGAATGAGAGATTCAGAGAGAGCAGAGAATGCTGCAGCACCACAAAGCAGAGAGTTCCACCAGCCAGCGACCTTTGGAGATGAAAAAGGAAAATGCCTCCCGGGGAGCTTCATGAAACCAGAAGCCAGGAGAGAAAGCTAGCAGATGATGCCGTGTTCGCCATGTGCCGTTCCAGCTGAGAGAGAAGCCCTGACTGTGTTCACCATGTGCCTTCTCACTTGAGAGAGAAACCCTGAACTTCATTGGCCTTCTTGAACCAAGGTATCTTTCCCTGGATGCCTTTGATTGGACATTTCTTTAGACTTGTTTTAACTGGGACATTTTCTCAGCCTTAGAACTGTAAACTAGCAACTCATTAAATTCCCCTTATAAAAAGCCATTCCGTTTCCGGTATATTGCATTCCGACAGCTAGCAAACCAGAACAAACTTCTGTGAAACATGCCCCTTTTTTCCTTTCCCTCCCTTAGTATCTTCTTCGAGTGGCTCATAATGAGCAGCAAACTGGCCACTCAGTAAAGGCCATTACCCAGCGATTGACAAGCACATTCCTAAAACATTGCTCAGTGTGCAGCAACTTACTCTCTAGAAGACACAAAGTTCATGAATTCAGAGTCCAGAAAACAGCAGCAACAACAAGAAGGGAAATGGCAAAATTTTTTCAGAGCCAAGTCTCACATGAAGGTGGAACCCATGAAAGAAAATGGTATCCCACTCACAAGAACCATAATGCCAAATCAGTGAAAAAGTAACCTGATGAAAAACATGCATGAAAGCTATAAAGCATATGCCGAAAATCCTTCAGGAGCTGGAGGGATGCCTTGGTGAGGGGATCAATAAGGCAGGAAGGGCAGCAGCTCTAGATTGGAGGCTGCAGCCTCCCCCTCCCCCATTCCCATAAGCATCCACGTTCTCCTCTCTGACAGGCACGTGCTGCACGTCAAGTTCCTCGCTGGTTGTCTGAACCCCCTCCCCCACTGGACCGCAGGTTTCTTTAAAGCAGAGACTCCCCCTTTACATGGTATCCCCTATATTAGGGTAGGCTGGGCAGAGTAGGTATTCCATAAAGCAAATGAAGGAGTAAGTAAGGAGTCAGGCACATCTCATCACTATGGCAGTGTACTTTCCCAAGTGCTCTCCACATGTAACTCATGGGTACAGCTCTGTGTCATAGGCATTTATTTATGCTCATCTCACAGAGGAGGAAAATGAAGCACACTGAGGTTAAGGAACTTGCCCCAGGTCACACAGTTAATACATGGTGATGCTAGGATTCCAGTCAGGGCAGCTGGGCACCAAAGACCAGGCTTTCAGCCACTCATCAAGCCATCATTCGGTAAATAGGAAATGCCATTCGGACTTTCAGCTGAAAGTCCAAAGTCAAACTGCTAGTAAGTGGTGAGGCCAGGCCATACCATGTCTGCCTTCAAGAAATAACTGAAAACCGGGCACCTGGGGAAGCCAGATTGCCTCTGTGTGAGTGATGTGCTCACCAGGCTGCAGTCAGAGATGGCAGTGCCAGTCTGCCTGGGCATCTGGAGCTCTCTTCTGTGTGTGCTTGTACAGCCTTGCTCATCTCCCCTACTAGACTCTAAGGCCTCCGGGGTAGGGATCATGTTTTCTTCTATGTTATATCCCCAAGGCCTGGCACAGCAGTGACTCACAGTAGATATTTAGACAAGGATTTTTGAAAGGAGGAAGAAAGGAAAGAACAATTTTGAGCTCAACTACCATTTTATGGCAATAGATTGATGCCATAGCTTAAGGCATCTGTAAGTCTGCGAATTTCTAATAAACCTTAGAATTATAATAGCACCTCTTCCAAGCTCACCTTTTGATCTTTGGTATGTTAATTGCCCTCATGGAGCAGGCAACTGCTGTCAGAAAGTTAAGCAATAATTACCCAATGTATAAATCCCCTGTATATACCATGAATATTCAATCGAATAGACAATCAATGATCCTGGTCAATTCATTTGTAAATTTCCACGTAAAGTAAAGAACCATCAACCAAAAATCCCAAGTGGAGATGAAAAGCACACATTGGGTATGAACTGGGTACTGGTAGAACTTGCCTTGTGAAAGGTAGTGATGGATGGGCTGAGAAAGGGAATATTATGAACTCTGCCAAAATTTCATGTAGAATATTTTGTGCTTATGCACATGTGTGTTTTTCCAGGAAGAATTTCATAGCATTCACTGAGGTCTCAAAAAGGGCTGTGACTCAGAAAACAAAGTCAGAACCATGGCTGTAGTATCTTTGCTCACCTGTTAGAAAAGAATGTTTTCTTTCCAGACACCCAAATCAGAAAGAACTGTAATGAGTCCTTGGTGTAAACTGAACCGTTGTTTCAGGAGTCATTGTAGATGGAGAGGGTGAGAGAAAGGAGGTGAAAGTTGTGAAGCAACTTCATAGCTACTAGGGTTTTGTGAAACTTTTGGTGCCTTTGTGGTGCTGGTTGCATCTATGGCTGTAATTAATGATTTTCTCAGAAGCTGGATACCAGTGTCACTATTCACATATGTTTTTATAGAATTTGGAGCTTGAATTAGATGAGGACACAGGAGCAGGTCAGGCCGTGTACCTATCTACTTTTTTCCAAGACCATTCCACCACCTTTTACCCTACATGCTGATAAAAACTGTCTTGATAAACCACTCAACTTTGTTAGATTACTTTTTCAGCTGAAATGTACATAAACCATCTCCAGCTCTTTTCCCTTTCCCTATAGAGCAATGATCAGAGCCCAAGTCCTAGACTACAATAAGTAGTAAATGGAATAAGACCAATATTCTCTTCCAAATGGCCCTGGGGCTTGCAGAGAAGAGATCTGGAGGGGAATGCAGCAGGAAAAAAAGGGAAGAAGTAGAATGTGTCTCAGTCTTTTTCCTTGTTGAATTTCTCTGGGTATTATATCTAAGTTTGGCTACTAGTCATATCAGCACAATAAGGTAAATAGTGTCATTCTACTCTCTTGAGAAAAATCCAAATTCTGTGTAACTACAGGCCAGGAGACAGATTACACCAGGCTAGGGGTTAAAGACTTTTGTTTGCCTTTTTGTTATCACCTGTCACAATTTGCTGGGAAGGTAAGAAAACAAGGCTGTTTATCTGGATTCATGGCAATCTCTAACTCCAACTTTTAGAAACATCAAGGTTTGACTGTGGCCATGTTGGCAGGGTCTAACAAATTGCTTTGTAAATGAAGCAGACAGCACTGATTGATTATGTTGTTACAATGCAGCATTAGTAAAACGAGAAAAGATTTTCTTCTCTTAAATTGAATTTTAGGTCCACGCATGCGTCTTTCCCAAGAAAACCAATGGAAATTGAAGTCTGGGAAACATACATAATATTATTTTATTTTGCATACATGGAATATACCATTGATAATATTTATGTATAGTCTCCTCTGTTCAGACCTGAAGGACATCGATATGAGATGTCAGAGTGACAATGAAATGCGAAATGATTGGGTGTGTACTAAAAGCTCAGCACACAAATGACTGAATTCGGTGTGAAATGGAGCAACCAAGACAGGCTAACCTGACAATCGAAGCTCCCAACTGCCACTTCCCCTCAACTATCTGAATGAACCAGGTCACAACAATCTCTTTGGAGCTTATGTGTTCTGTGGTTCTCGCTGTCATGGACAGCTGCACTGAAGGTTCTATGGTCCTCTTCAGACCCAGACATACCTCACGACTCTTGAACTGAGTCATAAATATTTACTTGGATACAAAGAAATAAACATGCAACACCTAAATCAAATCAGATGTCCTCCTGGCTGGTTTGTAGATGGATTGCTTAGTAGCACAGAGAGCTATTTCTTGACTCTGAGGACTCCAGTGAGAATTAGAAAAGCCTCAGAAGAGAAAGCTGGGGCAAGGACTGACATTGACAAGTAAGTACTGACAGAGGCAGGAAGATCAAGTTGACCAGATGATCCAGATACTTAATGAGAACTCCCCCCATTTTAAGTTTTCAACATTCAAATAAGTGTACTACAGTCGTCATTGTATTGAGTAAAGAAGAATTAATATGCATTAAATTTAAAGACCCACATTCCCCCCCCACCACAGTTGGAATTTAGCATAGATCCTACCCAAAGTGCTTTCTCCAGAAATCTAATCCAGTGAGAAACATTTTGTGAAAAATAATTTACTATCCAGAAAGTTTTCCTGTTTCTAAGATAAGAAAGCCTGTTTTGCCCTCCCAGCAGGCAAGGGTTGTTTAAGTTACTAGATAACAAAGCTGGTATTGATTCTATTATTTTTACTCTTCCTGATTCCCCACAGTCCAAAGGGAGTTTGTCAGAGCAAGGATGATTTTTATAAAAAGCCGTAGTTGTTATTGTTGGAACTGGCTTCCTTGTAACAGATGGGATTCTAGTGTTTTCTCACTGCCCTTTCCTCTGAGGCTAGGAAAACAGAAAGCAAATAACCAAGAAACCAACACTGTAATAGTCATCTGGATTTCTCAGCGCTGAACCATAGAACTTGAAATCAAATATTGGCCTCCTCCTGGACGCCCCTTTTAGCCTGTTGTTGTTAACTAGTTTAACATTCCCTTATCTCATGCTCATGTGGGCAGAATTAAATGGAATTAGCTGCAAATTATATAAAATTCATTTACCTTTAAAGGAAGCTATTTGGTCATGTTCACTGTAGAGAGAGGATTGCATTAAGACACAAGTTAATGGACCTGCCTGGAGATGACTCAATTTGCTTTGGTTTTATTGCCTCCCTTTATTTGCTCTTATGTGTTAGCTACTGTGGCTGGAAATGCTCAGCTTGACTACAGAGCCCGCTTTGGAGCCACATTAGCGTCTCAAGGAGAGTCCCCCTGTTCCTAAAGAGCCCAGCCAAGCAAGCACAATAACAAAGCAAATCATGTTGATCCTTTCTAAATCCTTATTTACATAAAGAGAGAATGGTTGTTTCACAGAGAAAGGGAAACCTACTATGTAGATGTCCAGGATTCATATGTGTTTTGTCCATTTAGAGAATCAAATAGCATTGATTGCGCTTCTGCTTTGGCACTGCTTGGCATTTTCCCATACATTTCCCCAGTTCAACCTCATGACAGCCTTGGATCATAGAAGTACATTTTCGTGTGAATGCCCATGCTTCATGTTTGTTCTTCAAGAGCTATTTATGCGTCTCGATACATCAAATAAGGTATAGTTTAAGTGTTCACTGCTGCTGGCATCACCATCACCATCATCAACCTGTCGCTTGTATAAGAAAGGCCTTGGGTGTTTTTAAAATACAGAGTTCCAAGTCCCATGTCCACCTATATATTGCTTTTCAGTAGATGTGGGGGTGGATCAGGACTCTATAAGCATCCCAGCGATGCTGAAACACATGGTTTATGGATCGCACTTAGAGAAACACTGCCCTATGAAGTCATGCATTTCACTGATTCATGGGAGTCTGTATCTTCCTGGGACTTGCCTAAAGGTAAATGTGTTGCAGCTTGTAAGTGGAAACTATACCCCCAAATAAATGTATTCTCTCTTCACAACCACACTCGGGTAGAAGATATCTACCCTAGCAAAAGCTGCTAATGGGGAAATTTGATGAAGCCGAGGCCAGTCAGTGAGCCTTTTACTTTGAGCACTGCCAGACAGGGACCAGATCTGCCCTAAGCAGCCAAATGTGAGGGCCTTCCGTTGTGCCCCTCTGAATCTGGAGCCAACTCTTCCACCTTTAATCCCCACAGAGTTCCAATTTTAACGCTTCTCTATGGGTTTTAGATTGGGGGGATGCACGGAGCTGAGGTGTTCTTTCTTTCAGGTTCTCTGGATGAGGAAAAGGAGACGTTCCTCCCTTTTCTCCATGCCCGCTTTTCTCTCTGCAGGGTAATGAGGCTGTCTGGGGCAAGTGCCATCTAGCTTTCTCCTTCCTTTCCCCTCCTTAAGAGGGCCCCACATTGGGGGGTACTTCCCTCAAGCACTGAGCCATACCTGCATCTGGGGCTTCCTTCCAGTGTACTTGAATGCATCTCTCCAGGGCTGCATGTCTGCAACTGCCCAGGGCTTGGGGTATTAGCCCTGAAATTCTCTGAGATGCAGTAATGACCAGTAGTTACCTACTCATGGGTGCATTAAAGCAATGCTAGGGGAAAAGGAAGAGACAACAAAGTGTCAAGCACCGTAGACATTTTGTCTCATTGAATCCTCACAAAAACATGCTTACTACATAGTGAGGCCAAGGGTTTCATGGCTAAGAGCACGGGTTCTAAGGCTAGCACCTCCATGTGAGTCCTGGCTCTGCCACTTACTGACTGTGTGGCCCTGAGCAAGTTAACTCACATCTCTGGGCTTTGTTTCTCCCACTGCCAGATAGGGATAATACTACCTACCTTATGGGATTGTTGTGTTAACATATGTAAAATATTTAAACACATTTGCTGTAACTGCTGTTACTACTCTCTGCATTGGGTCTACCTTATGGGACAGTGCTACCATTCATTCCCATTTTACAAAGGAGGAAAATGAGGTTTATCAGAGTTATATAACTGGCCAAGAGGCACATGGCTTGCACATGCACACACAGCTCCTAAGAGCTTCCAACACACATCAAAGCCAGAACCCATTTCTACTACTGAGTCTTTGCACTCACAGAAATTGCAGATAGGTAAGGGCTGTATTGGTGTTTGATCAATAAATATTATTGAAAATATTGTCACTTGAAACCAATAACCATGTGCATAGGATGTTTCAGATGGCAGCTGGGCAGTGTGGATTGAGCCTTCTCTAGGCTCCAGCGGGAACCTGGAGGTTTGGAAAGAAAGGTTCCAGGAGAACAAAGGATTAGTCACAGGAAACAGTGATGGGAGGGGGGTGGAAGGCAAAGAAAGGGAATTTCAATGGAAAGCATAGGGCTGGCTATCCAGGAATAAGATCAGAAAGGAAATGGCAAGGCTAGGTTTCTGGACACTGCATATCTGGGGGATAGAACCAGAGATAAGAGCAGGAGCGAGCCCAAAAGACAGGTCCAGGAACCAGAGACTGGGGCACAGCAGGGCCAGGGAGGCGGCAGGCTTAAGATTGAAGGCCCCTTAGAATCGAAAACAAACCAAGAGCTTCAGAAGGCCTGAACAAAAAAATAACAGAAAAGGGTTAGTGTTTGGGGTCCTAATCAGAGAGGAGGCACAAAAGGAGAGGGGAGGGATGGGGGGTGGGCAGCAGACAGCACAGGGGCCCTGTGAAGTCCCCCCACCGCCACCACGCAGCCCCTTCTTCTCTTATCCCACACTGAAAACAGCCCAGGAGGTAGCCACCAGAGAGCTGCCCAATTAGATCAGATCTTTACCAGGCAGGGAAGGGGGGTGGGGGGATTCAATTATCTGGAAAATAATGTCAATTCTCCACTTGTTTTTTTTTTTTTTTTTTTTTTTTTTTGCTAGCTTGTCTTGCCCTTGGAGTCACTGGAAAACCTTGAATTCCAAGTCTGAAGTCCTTTCTCCTAGAAGACTTGGGTTTTCCTTGGCCTCTCTGGGAGCTGGGGGCCAGACTGCCGGAAATGACTAACTAGGAGGAGGGCCGGATTTGCCCTAGTGGAATAAAAACCCTTCTGCCTCAGTGGGCCCATGGAAAGAAATGCTGACACAGAGCAATCCAAAATGCATTAGGGGCGGGGTGCTTTCATTGCATACACCCTACTGTTTTGCTTGGCAGAGTTTACCAAGGCAAGATACAATTTTATAATCTTTAACGGAGAGTTAATTATAAAAACAAATCAGCGCCCATAAATTAAATTCCTCACAAACTCATTAGGAACTCATCCTTGGAGTTACATTAGGGATTTCATCCTGGTTGTTTGTTCTCCTTTATAATTGGGATGTAGAGATTTAAGATTTCTTATCACCACCAAGCCAATTCCGCCCTCGGCGCTCCTGAGAAACCACCGCGGAGCACCTAGCTGCTTAGCACCGCCAGGGTAACCCGTGCTTGCCGTGGCGCAAAGGCTTCTCTGCGGAGGGAAGAGGGGAAGAGGGCAGGCAAAGACCTCACATATCAGCCAGGTCTATCAGTACGTCCTGCTAATAAACGGCTTTTTCACTGTCCACACTGTAATTGGTTTACAGCCTTTTTTTGTTTATTTATCCATAAGAGCTGCTGTTAAATGGCTCGGGAAGGCGTTCGCCTAATGGCTGGGCATCGCTCCCGGGCCCAAGGCGAGCAGGCGGCAGCGGCGGTGCGGAGCGGAAACGCATTTCACCTGAAATGCACTCGGCGACGTGACGATACGGTGAGCTCCGGCCGCAGGGGTCTGCGGTACACTAACGCGCTGGGCGCAGGGTCTCTGCGGGCTGTGGTTTTAAATGGACGTAAGTGATAATCAGCCATTCTAAAAATTCTTGTTGCCTTATCCCTAATAATAATAATAAATGACTGTCCTTTGTTCCCTGGGTCACTTCTTTCCGGTAGAAGGGAGCAGAAAGTGCTAATTGTGAAAATGCTAACGCGCTTCCATTGAACCCTTTCAGCCCCACCCCTACCCCCACTCTGCGCTCCTGCGCTTTGCCTGGCTGCCGGCCCCGGGTGTCGCCAGCGAGCTAGCGGGTGAGTGGCCTTTCTGCTGAGCGCCTCCTTTCTTTCCCCCGGGCCGAGCCAAAATATTAAATGGGAGCAAATGAAGCATCGAAATGGAGACCCATTTACAGAAATGTGCAATTAGAAGAGTGAAGTGCAAAGTAAACATTCTGGGTCGGGGGTGCGGAAGAGGCGGGGAGCAGGGAGGGTGGGAAGGGGAAACTGAGTTCGGAGAACCGGGAGAGGGGCGGGGGAAATGTGGGGAGCAGGGAGGTGGGGGGAAAGCAGAGGAGGGGGGACGGTCTTTGTTTTGAGCAGAGCTCGCCGTCTCTCATCACCGTGTCGCCAAGTCAACCCGCAGCGACCTGGCAGATTATCTCCAAGGGTCAACACGTCGCGGCCAGGCCACCCCCCTCCGGGCCCGCCCGCAGGATCGATGTGGTCACTCGCGGCCCGGGGGAGAGAGTCAGGCTCTCCGCGGCCGCAGCAAACAATGGGCTCATTGACTGGGGCGCGTAGAGCTCCGGAGCGCGGGTCTCCTGGCCTTTCCCTCCCGGGCCCGCTAAGGCCGCAGGTGGCCCCTTTCCCTGCAGAAATCGCTGAAACTCTGCGCACACTCCCACCCTGGCCTCCGCTCGGCCTGCCCCTGGGTGGCAGTGGGGCCTTGGAAAAGCCCGGGAACTGCGCGTGCCAGCCCTCGCGCGCCCTGCTCTCCTTCGAGATCTTCAATTACGACAGCACAGCGTCCCACGAAGAGAAGGAATTTGCAGGGAAGCCTGAATTCCCACCTGGCTTTTTGTTTTCTAATGAAAATGAAAAGTATTTCCTAATAACGCACTCAATCCCTGTTTGCTTAAAACGCAAATATCTCCACTAGTTGAAAAATATACGAAAATCAACCCGGTAAGGGGCTGGATGTTGGTGTGTCACTTAGGAAACTCAGATTGCCGGAAAAGGAAACGCAGTAATTTTTCTCTTGCTTGTTTCCTTGTGGTTTATGGTCTCTCTTGCCGAGATTTCTCCACAAAGCCGGCTAAGTCTTCCCGAGACCCTCTGGAGCTTTTCTAAGAATGTCACCCTTCGGGGGGGTTCTGCGCAGGCCGGAAGTGGGGAGCGCTGCCACCACCCGGATGTGGTCAGTCCAAAATAGTGGTTCTATTGAAGACCGGACCCCAAATGCATTGTCATGAAAATGCAACGTGTCGACATCTTTTCTAAACAGCCCGCCTTTCTCGGGCCGGCCGTGGGTCGCCCGTCCTCCGTGCGGCTGAAGGGCGCTCGGCCGGTCGAGGCAGCCCGAAGCCCCTGCCCCTGACCGGGCCTCCCAGGCCAAGAGCTACGGCTACATGTTGCAACATTTGGGAAATTGTGTTCTGAGTTGGCTCTACGGGCTCCAATTTCCTAAAAGCAATATTAATAATGCCCTTGGAAATTTATTTTTAAAATGTAAATGGCGGTGACTGCTTCTGAAGTTACCGTTTTCAGCACTCCAAAAGTACTCAGGGCACAGAGAAAAACATACAACGAATGCCGAGTTTTTATGTTTTAGCCCACTGACAGCACCATGGTTTGAACAACCTTTGAGAAAGAAAAGCCAAATGCTCTGATGTATAGAGCAAACATTTTAGCCCCCCCCCAGTTTTTTAAAAAGTGTAAGTGTACAGCCTCAATATATGTACATTTGTAAAGTGTACTATGCGCCCCAATAAACAAGTAGAAAAATGAAAATAGAAAAGTTTGAATATATGTGTATCCCTATGCAATTTCCTAAAGATGAATAATAGCAATTCTAGTATGTTCTCGTGCGCCCCTCTGGGTAGAGCTCCGCCACCTGTGCATACGGGTGTCTGCAGCCAACTCAGCTGAAGGAGAAAACTGAAACAAATGCAGGTGCTCGCGGGTACCTGGGCCTCGCTTCTTAAGGCAATCGGCCAGGCCAATGACGGCCCCGGGCTGTGCCACGTGGGGCACGGAGGAGCCTATGGCGCAGTGGCCAGCCCGCCTGTCCCCGGGGGCCGCGGGTCTCCTCTGAGTGCAGCGCAGAGCTGTCAAAGCGAGCAGGGGTGCGCCGGGACTGGCAGCGCCGCAGAGCGCCAAGGCCGGGGCCCCAGCTCCCTCCTCCCGGCTCCCGAGCCGCAAATCCGGGCAGCAGCCATGAATGGCGAGGAGCAGTACTACGCGGCCACGCAGCTCTACAAGGACCCCTGCGCATTCCAGCGGGGCCCCGCGCCCGAGTTCAGCGCCAGCCCCCCCGCGTGCCTGTACATGGGCCGCCAGCCCCCGCCGCCGCCCCGATTCCCCGGCGCCCTGGGCGCGCTGGAGCAGGGCAGCCCCCCGGACATTTCCCCGTACGAGGTGCCCCCCCTCGCCGACGACCCGGCCGTGGCGCATCTGCACCACCACCTCCCCGCTCAGCTCGCGCTCCCCCACCCGCCCGCCGGCCCCTTCCCGGATGGGGCCGAGTCGGGCGCCCTGGAGGAGCCCAGTCGCGTCCAGCTGCCTTTCCCGTGGATGAAGTCTACAAAGGCTCACGCGTGGAAAGGCCAGTGGGCAGGTAAGCCCGGCTCTCCGTTCCTTTCTCCTCTCCGGCTCTGGTCCCGGCTGTGCCTACCTCCAAGGGCTCCCCAGGGCTCTTGTCCTCTCTCTTGCCCCCCCCAAACCCGCCTCCCCAGCGGATAATCTAGGGTCGACCTCAACAACCCCAGGGAGCCAAAGAGGTCATCCAAGCGCAGGAGCACTTGTTGGATCCAAGTCGGAGCTTATCTTCCACCGAGCTCTCCTCTGGGACATTTAAACCCCATCCCACCCTGTACCCTGAGCTCGTGTACACCGCAGGAGCCCACGTGCTCCCAGAGACGCCCCCAGAGAGCCGAGCTCCGGCCGGGCTCGAGGCTTCGGATCCTTTGGCTCTTCCCGGAGCGGAAAATACCCCAGCCCCAGGGTCCCCCGGAGCACGCGTCGGGGAAGCGGCCCAGGGCTGGGGATGCCTCTGACCCCGGCCGGAGCGCGCCTCCGGGTCCTTCCCCCACCTCCCGCAGCCCGGCTCTGCCCTGACCGGTACGCCGAAGAAAAGCGGGCAATTTCAGGGACACCTGGTTATACGGAGAAAGGCAGCGAGGGGAAACAGCATCTAACCCCCAAAGAGTGGGCGGCAGGGAGGGGCTGGAGAAAGGCGGGGGTGGGGGGGGCTCACCTCACAAGGCCGAGGGCCGGCCGCTCCCCCGTGGAGCCAGGCTTCCAGGAGGCGTCTGCGATGCGGGTGCCCTTTTGACCAACCAAAAGGACAGTAAAGTTTGAGGAAGGAGCTGCGCCCTCCTTGCAGAGCTGGCTCGGAAGTCCCGAGCCCGGGTTCCCGCAGCCCTAGGCGCTTGGCGGTGTAGCAGAAGGCCTTCCCGGAGCCGGGAGGCGGAGACACGGGAGCAGCCCCCTAGGTCCCTTCCCCGCCCCGAGCTACAGGCGAGTTCCGGGGCGGCCTGGGCCGCCGCCTCTGCCCAACGTTATCGCTTTCCTGCCGGGGCTACTTCTGGTCACACCTGCATTGCAAATAGTTGGGCTCCAATTTCTTTCCAATTGACAAGTCAGGAGATGGAGGGAAAGAAACCCGAGCTGGTGCCCCCCTGTCCCCCCCCCCACAAGGAATCCTCGGCGCCCTGTCTGCGGGGTCTGGCCGAGCTCTGGGTGACACAGACCCAACCCGAGAGCAGCAAAGCGGGGCTTGTGGGACGCGGAGCTCATTCAGGGTCTCCGGGGGCTCGCCTTTGTGTAAGTCACTTTCTCACAAAGACGGAGCATCAGGACTGGGCCCAAGCTCAGCTGCAGTCGCCCCCATGGCTACCCCGACGCAAACCCGACCGACCGGGAGCCAGAAGCTGCCCAGGCCTTCCCCATTTGCAGCTATGCGGCCCGGGCCTCAGGCCTCGGAGCCTTGGGAAGCAGGAGGACGGCTCCCCCTCCCAAGGGCGCGGGTTGTGGACGGGGGTGGTGAAGGCTCTCTGCCAGGTTGTTTCTTGCCGGGAGCTTCCTTTCCTCCAGGTGTCCCTTCCCGCAAGGCGCTAGGATCGCGCGCTTCCTGCATCCGCGGCCCTTGCAGTGCGGCACCCTTCTGGCTTGGAGATTTTTTAAGGAAGAGGGGAGGGAGGCCCAGAAAGAGGCTTTTGAGGTGGGGTAACTTCCCTACCACCCCCTCTGCTGGTGCAGCTTGGACTCGGGCTGAGCCAAAGAGCCAGGAAATGTAAAATACATAATAGAAATGAAAGAACCTGAAGGAAAGTCAGCAGTCTTTCCTCCGGGTGGGAAGGCCCTAGGAGATGACGCCCGGGGGGCTGTAAGTATGGTGGATAGGCCTTTGTGGGCGTCCTGGGACCCCGCACCTTCAGCCGCAAGGCCCACCCTCCAATGTCCTGGCAGCAGCCTGCGGGAGCTTCTATGGTCCTGGGCCTGGCTTCCCGGGAATTTTCGAAGGAGACAAACTTTCAAGGGTAGGCCAAACCACCTGCCTTTGCAGGTGGGATTTCACAGCCCTAGGAAGAGCTAAAGGGTTTCTTAAGAGACGAACTCATGATTTCTGTAATAAGAATTAATGCTAATAACAATAAAGGCTTCTGAAAACTTCGCCCCCCCCCCCCCAACAGCCGCCTGGCTGGCTCTCACCTGCTGCCTCCCTCTGCCTTAGAAAACGCGCAGGGCCCTGTTCCCTTGAGGTCTTTTCAGTGACACTATCCACAGCCTCCAGCCTCTGCCGCCCCCCTCCCCATTCTGGGCAAAGGTCCTGCGGGTAGGTGGACCCTCAACTGCCTCTTTCCAGCATCTCCTCAAGGCTCGCAGCCGACGGTGGGAGGCGGGAGAGGTTGTAGGTTGAATTCAAGAACTTTGGAGACCCTTTTAAATGTTCCTTTAAGGCCCACACACTTCCCTTCCAGGCCAAGGGAGGCCCCGCAGGGAGCAGGAGTCCCCTGTGGTCTCCTCAGTCCTAGGCCTCCGCCTGCGCCTCTGGGTGCCTCCACTTGGCCGGGGAAAACCCAGCGAGATCCAATGAGTCATAATCGCCGATACTCGTACTCGCCTTTCCAGTGCCTAAGGGCTTCTCCGGCAGAAACGTCCTCTGGCATAATCCTAAAACAAGCCGACTTGGGCTTCTTGCTGGAGTCTTGGTTGGACTTGAGAGGAACTTCTCACGCCAGCACGCTGTGCCGGTTGCAGCTGGTATTAGCACAGAGAGGACAAAGCAGCTCAGAGGCAAACGCTGGGTATGGGGCCCCAAGCTCCCGGGCCAGACCTTACGCTGTCACTTCCTCCAGACCCAGGCTTGGAGCTAAGGAACCCCGAGCCCTTGGGGCCTTTCTGTACCACGTCTCCCTTCCCAGTGGCGCTCTCGGCTCTTTGGCGGGTTGGTGGCCCAAGCCTCACCTCCCACCTCTGGCAGTCAGGGTCCAGGGCACAGCGGCCGGGGCTGCCGGCTCCTGTCCTAACAACTTCTGGGACCCAGAATACTGTCCCTTTCTCCCTGTGACAAGGGAACCCGACCGAGGTTAAAATGGCTACAGTTATAGAGAATTTGTGGGCTCTCAGGTTGGGGTTGATTCCAACAAACTTAACTATACAGAAAGATAAATATATGGTCAGAGTATAACAATATGTGCCTTAGTCACAATTAGCACAGGGTTTTTCAAACTGCAGATTGGGGTCCATTGGTGGGTCGTAAAATCAATTTACCAGATTGAGAAACCAACATATTTGTTTTTAACGAAATAGTAAACAATGGGGGAAATTAGCATCGTATGTGGTAAGGGTGAGTGGTATATCCCCAAATGTTTGTCAATCATATATATCCGTGCATGAACTGCAGAGTGATCTGAAAATTTTTTTTAACTATGGCCACTGTCAGAAGTGGTTTTTATAATTCCTGTGTTAAAGTGATTTGAATGCCTTTACAGCACTGGTTTCCACGGCTATTGTGCACATTTTTATCAGCATCAGCCCAAGGACCATTTTGGGAACACAGTCACTTGAGTCACTCTCCACTTGTGAGCCCAGAGCACGCTCACGGAGGGAGCCGGAGCAGCTTTGACCTCCAGGAAAGGGCACCTTTTCCCGAGGAGGGCTTTTGTACGTGCAACCGCGGGGACACCTCTCCGAGGCCTCAGCGGGGCAGGGTCCCAAGCGCAGACCAGGGTGGCTTGTGCGGGAGCGGCTGGGAGGGTCGGGCCTGAGTGGGCCGGGACATCTTGGAGCAGGGGCTCCAGGGGTAGGGTCTGGGCAGGAAGGCCGGGGGTCAACTCACGCGCTGTGTCGCCCGCAGGCGGTGCCTACGCGGCGGAGCCGGAGGAGAACAAGCGGACGCGCACGGCCTACACGCGCGCGCAGCTGCTGGAGCTGGAGAAGGAGTTCCTGTTCAACAAGTACATCTCGCGGCCGCGCCGGGTGGAGCTGGCCGTCATGCTGAACTTGACCGAGAGACACATCAAGATCTGGTTTCAAAACCGCCGCATGAAGTGGAAAAAGGAAGAGGACAAGAAGCGCGGTGGCGGGGCGGCGGCCGGGGGCGGCGGGGGCGCCGAGCCGGAGCAGGACAGCGCCGTGACCTCGGGCGAGGAGTTGTTGGCGCTGCCGCCGCCGCCGCCCCCCGGGGGTGCTGTGTCGCCCGCCGCCGCCCGAGAGGGCCGCCTGCCGCCGGGCCTCAGCGCGTCGCCGCAGCCCTCGAGCGTCGCGTCCCGGCGGCCGCAAGAACCCCGGTGAGAGGCGAGGGTCCTCCCTACCCGGGGCCTCAACCACTCGCAGACACCGGGGAGCGAACCTAGGAGCCCGGGGCTAGACCACCGACCCCTGCGGCTCGATGGGGCGGGCCCTCAACTCCCTTCCCGGACCGAGGGGAGAACCCGCGCTCCCAGTCTCGCGTGCAATTGGGGCGCCGCGGGGAGTCGCTGGCAGACCTTCGGGAAGGAGAAGAGACCTTGCTTTCTGGAATGCTGGTGGACTTCTCCTGGTGGTATTGTTGGAGTGGCAACGTCTGTTGCTGCCCGCACGCCGGTCCCCGCCTCCATCGCTCGCGAACCACCACCGGGACCAGTTTAGAGGAGCCAAACTCCAAAAGACAGGGGAACTGTACACATGGCAACGCCTGCCTTCCCGCACCGATCCCCACACAGGCAGGCGAGGCGAGCTGGACCGAGAGCTTTAATCCACCCCGAGACAGCCATTCTTACCCGGACATCCGTTTGACTTTAAAAAATAATCGAAAAGAGACCGCAGTGGTTTCAAGGACCCAGTGGAATCGATGCCCATGGAATTTAAATTCTTCTCCCCCTTCTTTTCCTTCTCTGCTCCTTCTCCTCCTCCTCTTTCCTTCTCCATCTTTTAAAAACCTTTTAGGGTGGCCACAAATTCCACTATGGCGCTTCCAGGAACTGCCACCCCTTTCCTCAGATGAAGGTGAAATTCTGGGGGCGACTGGGCCGCGGTGGGCCGGAGGTGTAGGGACAGCGTGAGAGTCTTGGCGCGCCCCCCCAGCCCCCGGGCCCAGGCTGCAAGGAAGGGCCAGTGGAGGGGGGCCTGGAGCAAGAGGCCTGGGGACAAAGATGGACCCCTAGCCATCACCAAACCAAAGCTGTTTGGAACTTTCTGTTTCTTTCTTTAGGGTGAGAATCGTTACTTAGTTCCTGGTCTTGGATGAGCTCATTGGTAGAGTGGGGCGGCGTGGCACACCCGGGACAGAGATTAGCAGGCCAATTAATTCCACTTCACCTTTAGAAATCATGAATACATATGTGGTTGCGGCGTCAGTAAATAAATACCGGTTATTTGTATTTAAAGTTTTTAAGTTACCTAACAGTTCTTTATGAAAGAGTTTGTGATTTCTAGGTCAGTCTCTCATTTCAGAAGGCTGGGCCATGTGTTCAGGTAACGTTTTAGAAAGTGCTTAATAAATACGGATGATATGGAAAGAGGTGAAAATTGGTTCTTCTTGTGTTTCTAACACTTCCTGCAGTGCAATGATTCCGTTTATTTTATAAGTTGTATCAGGTTTTTTTTTGTTGTTTGTTTTTTGTTGGTTTGTTTGTTTGTTTGGTGCTATCCAGCAAAAAAGCAGTTAACTAAGCAACACTGTATATGGTTTTTGAGTTAGGGCAGCGTGTGCGGGGGTGGATCCCCCTCCCCCATTTTCTAAACCTTAAACGTCATTTTTCAAGATGAATTTCTTAGGCAGATGCAGTCTGGACACTTAGGGGATTTTGGATGCGGCCCACACGCGGCTAGAGGGAAACCGCGCAGCCGCTCAGGGCGGTGGCGGCTTCTTCTTTCTTCCCAAGAAGCGAAACATTTTTCCACGGCTCTCCCGAAGGAACTGCCGCCTTGGATGAGTCTCTGTTCCCCCTCCCCGCACCGCAGTCCAAGAGCCCAGAGGGTCTTGCGTAAGGAGCAAAAAACCCTGGCTTAGGGGGCTTCCCAACCCTGGGGCCCCCGGGCTTCCTCCCCTCACTCCCCGCGGGGCGCAGGGGCCAGGCTGTGCGCAAGACCCCGCTTGCAGCGCGCTCCCGGCCGCCGGCTCACTCTCGAAGTTGCTACTTTATTTTGCGGAGGCGCAGGCCATTTCTTTCTGCAGGGGGAAAGCGAGTCATATCGTGCCTCCTAAGGAAAGAAGGCTCCATCGAGCAGAAAGCACTTCTTCGTCAGCGGCCGGTCTCATCCGGGAGAGGTGCCCTTCCCCGCGCCACTCCACACCCGCCTGCGCTCAGGAATTTGTAGACGCGGGTCCCTCAAGTACCGCCCATGGCCCCGATAAATTATTCACCCTCTCTGAGCCTCTGTTGCCCTGTCTGTAAAGTGGAGGCGAGTACTACTTTGCGAGTTTGAACCAACGAATACGTACAAAGCGCTTCATTCAGTATCTAAAATAGTTATCCCTCCACAACTACTAGCTGTTGTTTCGATGACTTTCATCATCTTTATCCGAAGCAACGAAAATCACTTTCGGAAGCATCATTTTCCGAGCTTGTGGCAGCGGAGCTTGCAGGGGCCTCGTGTCCGGCCCTAGCAGCATCTCTCCTGGCAAATCCTTGAGCTGTTTCTTTGATTTGACTCCTGTTCCTATAACTATTGGCTGATGTTGGCTGAGCAATTCCTAGTTTTAAAATGCCCTTCCCAAGGTGCACGGCTGGTTGCTCGGTGGTGGGATGCTCGCCTGCCTAGCCGGAGACCCGGGTTCGATTCCTGGCCGGTGCACCACACCACCTCTCAAAAAGCAAAACGCCCTTCCTCGTAAGCAAATCCTTTGATTATGACAGAAGGCTTGGCAAGGTAGGTGGGACTGTCCCCGTTCTGGAAAGGGAGACCACTGGCGCTGACCAGTAGGAAAGAGGACTTGCTGGAGTTCAGACTCATAGCAGGTGAGACTCATAGTAGGACTCATAGCAGAATCGTCCCGCAGCTTCCTGCTGTGGATTCTGAACCGCCAAGGGGGTTACCAGGGCCCGCACCGAACCCAACCCTCCCCCCCCCCCCCCCAGGCTCCCGTTGCAGCCTCACGCCGCGCTGGCGGGTAGCGGCGGCTTCACCCGGGGTTAGAGGACGCGGGAAGGGAAGGGAAGGAGAGGAGGCGCCGGCCGCCAGGTCCCGGCTTCCGAGGACGCGAGGGCCCTCTCGGGTCAGGGCTGCGGCCTCCAACCGCCCCGGGCCCGGCCGGGATCACCCAGCATTGCTGAAAGCGCAACTCGGCCGCACTGCGGGCCAGGAAAACCGAGATTCCATCAGAGAAGAGCCTTAGGGCCCTGCTGCCCAGGCCTGAGTTCCGGTCCTCCCAATCGACCCGTGGCCTTGAGCAGATCGCTTAATCCTGCATTTCCTCGTCTTTAAAGTGGAATCGAATTGAAGTTTAGATGAGATCATGTCTTTGAAGAATGTAGGGCCTGGCGTGGCGCATAGACGCCAGCACGAGTGGAGGGAGGTGGCGGCGGCGGCGGCGGTGTCGTTGCCAATGGAGACCGGGGGCCCGGCGGCTGGCGGAGAGCGAACCCCAGCTGGCCAGGTGAGCTTCGCAGAGAGAAAGAAAGAGGAGCGCGCTCCTTGTAGGGGACCCGACGGGACAGTGTAGCGGTCTAGGTGAGATTGGGAAGGGCGGCAGGCGCGGGGTTCGACTGGCGAATCTCCAACACCGCGCGGCCACCCGCCACGCGACTGGACAGTGAAGGCGAATAGTGGGCCGGAGGGGCGGGGGCGCTTGGCGCTCCGAGGCCGGGGTATCGGCCGCACGCATCTGCCACCCGGGTGTGCCGGCAGGGAGCGGATCTCCCTGGAGGCCGAAGAAACCAGCCAGCCGGCTTCGGGAAAGGCCTTTTTCCTGCCAACGAACGAATTTTCTGCAGGTCTCAGAATCCCAGGGACGGCCCCAGTACCAGACCTCCCTGCCGGGCTGTCTCGTCCCTCTGTTCTTCTGGCTTGGCGCTGCTCCTCTCACATAGAAACATTAATAGACGCTGGTGGCCTTCGAAAGCTCTTGGGTGACAGGGAAGAATCACAGACGGCGTGGGAGGCCAGGGCTCCTTGCGACCTTAGCGGCGCACGCAGTTCCCCGCCCAAGTGCGTGCGCTCCTGGAGCGGCCTAGCAGCCCCGGCTCCGCGCGGCGCCCCGAGAAGCCAGAGCGCGCCAACCGGCAACTCCGCGCTCTCCATCAGGCCCCACCACTGCGCGCAGACTCTGCGGTCCTGAAATGAAGGAGCCTAGCGCTGCCAGATACACGTCCAGGCGCTGATGCGCCACACCCGACACAGCGCTCCCTGCGCTCCCAGCAGCGCGCCGGGACTGCCGGAGAGCGGTCCCCGCGCTAACAAAGCGTCCGAGACGGGTCGTGGGGGCTGGAGAGAGGCGGAATTCACCTCACACCCGCACACCGAAGCCACTGAAACTGCCGGCTGGGCCTGAGCTGGGAGGGCAGGGGTTAAATTCCCCGATGTCCGGTTGTCCCTGGCCAGATTCTATAGTCAGAAATCGTGCATGGGAAATAAATCATAAAAGCTCCTTCTTTTCTTCGGAGATATATTTCTTCCTGTAGGTTTGGTAATGCAGCTACTTAAATTTTCACTTTAAAAGCTACATTCTTACCATGCAGTAACATTTGAGAGTCTGTGGTGATCTCGGGTTGTGCATTTTATTTTCGAGGCTTTAACGTCTGCACTTCCTTGCACCCTTCCCTCCGGCCTGGCGTCTGCACATCACCTGGGCGCATTCACCAGCCTTTTGGAGGCTCCTGCTCTGCCTGGAGCCTCACCGAAGTCGGACATTCCTTGCCCTGGAAGTTCGCAATTTTAAAAAGCCGAGTCAGCGCCTCCCCTGATGGCAGTTATCACAGTCATAGAGGCTGGAATGATTATCGGTGAATTTACCGGAATAAATAGGTGTCATTCCAGTTCCCCAAATTTTGTCCTTTCTACGGATAAAGATGGCAGTTTTGCTTTCTCAAATTGGATTTTGGACCCCTTAGTCTAACGCTGTCACAGTCTCCAGATGCACTCTTTTAACTGATCCATGCATTTAAGCTTGACTTAAATTTAAGTATTGCATTTTCGTTTCAGATTGGTAAAATCTGCCTGTTCTTATATTCCCACCCGATTCTCTATCTCCCTCTTCCTCACCCCCACCCCCGCCTTTGTGGTTGTGCCTTGTGTCTTAGTGAGAGTCTTTCTCTTTCTGTCTCTGGGTCTGCCTGTGCGGGTTGCGTGTGCGTTTCAACTGTGCCCTATGTGGGTTGTGGTGGTGACAAGAAGCCATGTGTATTTAGGGAGCAGGGACCTTCCTGTATATTTTCTTTTCTCTGTCTTACACAACCATCTTCCAAGTGTGGATGACATTGCTGCTGCTGAAAATTGTCCACTCTGGTAACTGTTTCGATTCTCTGTACAGAAACAAGTTTGGAAGGCAGGAAATCTGTCTTTAGAAGAAAAAATATATATAAGGCCGGAACTTTACTAGGAACTAACTGACTGTTAAAGAACCACTGTAAGGAATTTAAAATTATTTTCCTTTCCAGGGAAAGATTTCAAAACTAAGGTCTTGCGTGATTTCAGCAGCTTTACCTACAAGCCCTCCTGTAAGTTAGGTAGTTTAGAAGGATCAGAAGAGGGAAGTTCTAATTTTCCTCCATTTCAGCTCTGAGAAGTTAGATGTGGAGTCAGTGAACCTAGTGGGAAACTGAGTCGGGGAGGCAGGAAGCAGAAAGACCTTCCTGCAAAGTAACTAGGAGTAGTGCAGCCTCTCATCTGGCAGCTTACAGGAATTTGCTACCTATGGAGGGCTCTGCAGGTAACTGGGTTGGAAAGGGAGGTCAAGCTCTGTAAATACTCGCTACAAATAGCTGTTTTAAAAGTGAAAGTGGCTGGCATTTATGTTTTTTGGGGGGGCTACATCGTGATAACTGTCAATTCCAGGACCTCATATTAAAGTATGCTATATTTCTATATCTACTAGATGGAATGGGCAAGACAAAATTTTATTCCTGTTTTTCCACTAAAATTATTTTGAAAAGCCTCCCTTCCCTACAAGTCAGATGCCATGGATTTTGAAAGCATAGACAGCTCTTACCCAAAGTGATACCTTATCACTGAACTTCAGGTTGAACTGTTGGAGCCTTTCTCTGAACACAGAGCACATGACCATCTTAAATGTACGCCACATCATCAGCATGCTTTCAAGATTCTTGTCTGCAGTTTACATGTGCATTATGCATACACTGAACTCGCACTTCTAGTGATGACATGTAAAAAGCGTAGCAATAGTTTTGCTGTAATTTATATCATTTCAATCAATTTTATCTGTCCCTTTCCTGAATTCTCAATTAGCCTGATTTCCAAAGGAATGTAATTTGGAAAAATACCTTATCTGTATATGCTCAAAAACTTTCAGAAATTTCACACATTTAGATATGTCTGGAAATACTGCCAATACGGAAGTGATAAATTACATGGAATGAGATCTATTTCAGTAGTTCTAGAAATCCAATAAAATATACAATATATTCTCCAAGAATTAAAAAAAAGACAATCCTAAATGATTTGTTGCAATAAATAAATATAATTTATTTTGATTTAATGTTGAAGGGCTAGTTTTCTAGACTAGAAAGTGTAGTAGAGCAGAGTCTTTTTCCTCTGAATGTGTGGACACAAAGAGAATTTGGAGAAAGTTCAAGCCATGGACTGTGCTTCTTCTGTGCCGGGCCCAATGGAGGGGAAGGAGAAGGATCCCAGATCAAATCTGGGAGGTAGTGTTTCTTAGCACTCCAGCCTTCCAATTCTGCATCTAATACCTACTGCCCTTCTGAAGTGGGACAAATAATTCAATGTCTTTGAGCCCCTTTACTTGCCTGTAAATTAGGGACAATGCCCATCTTGTGTGATTGCTGTGAAGGTAAAAACATAATGTCCATGACAAGCACAAGTGCGGGGCACGGGGGGGCACCCTCTTGGCAGCACGTGGTTCCTAGGTGAGCTGAGCCCCTGCTTGTTCTGCTAGAGCTGGTCATTCAGTACTTTGCCCAGGGGGCCTCAGAGGAGGGGCAGCAAGGACACACCCTGCCTGTGCCTTTTGCTGGGCCCTGGAGCCCTCTCTGTGAAGGGGGCAGCTAGGTCTGCTCCTGGCTCTTCACAAGCCAGGGCCTGGGCTGCAGAGCCACTTTGGTGCTGATCAGGCGTGAGCATCAATAAGCCATCAACTCTCTAAAGCACAGGGGCAAAGCACAGCACAAGGTTAAATGTCAAGCATTGCATCGATGCCCAAACTCAACCAGCGTAGACATAAATACACACATTATGGGTATAGTCTGGTGACTAACAATAGAAAGTTTCCAACAAAGTGGAATTTGTTTAGGGGTCCCTAGACATCCCCCCCACACACACACACACACAAGAAAGGGACATTATCCCAGAATCCCTATAATAAGTCATTCCCTTAGATGATACTATGTTGGTTAGGTTTGGCTCTAACAGAGACCCAAAATAATAGTGCTTTAAGAGTGAAGTTAATTTCTCTTCAACATGTAAGTCTGGAGGGAGGTAAATCAGGAAAGGCTTGTTGGCACCAGAGTTGTCCAGTCTGCTATGGCCCTCATGCTCCCAGCCCCCGATGGTGCTCCAGCCATCACACCTACTGTCTAAGCAGCAAGATCAAAGAAAGGAGGAAGAAGTGTAAGCTCTTGTGGTAGGAAGAATAATGGTCCCCCAGAGATGCCCAAGCTCTAATATTTGAAACCCGTAGTATGTTGCATTACATAGCAAAAGGAATTTTACAGAAGAATTAGGCCAGGGTCCCTAAAATAAGATTATCCTGGATTATCTCTCCAATGGGGCCAACTTAAACCCATGAGCTGTTAACAGCAAAGAACTTTCTCCTACTGTAGAAAGTTCCAGCAGAAGGAAAATCCAGAGATATTCCAAGCTTAAGAAGGATACGGCTCACCATTGCTGGCTCTGAGTTTAGGGGCCCATGTGCAAGGTCCAGAGAGAGACTTCTAGGAGCTAAGGGCAGCCCCCTCCCACACACCTGACAGCCAGCAAGAAAATGGAGACCTGAGTCCTACAGCCACAAGGAGCTGAATTCTACCAACAACCTGAATGAACCTGTAAGCTGATTCTTCCCAAAGCCTCTGATCAGAGCCCAGCCATCAGCAGCTTGATTTTGACCTTGTGAAACCTGGGTACTGAAAGCAGTTGAGTCAACCTCGACTTTTAACCTACAGAAACCATGAGATAGTAAAACGGGTGTTGTTTTAGGCCATTAAATTTTTGGTAGGTTGTTATTGTAGCAACAGAAAAATGAATCGAGTCCCCTTTACTTTAATGGCACTTCAGGCTCGACACTTCCGCTTACACCTCATTAAGCAGAACTTAGTTACATGAAAACACCCAGCTGTGCAGATGACTGGGAAAAGTGGTCTTTATTCTGGGTAGCCATTTGTAAAATTAAAAATGGGCTGAGTTATTCTGGAGGCTATATTAAAGCAAGCTTCAGCTAGATATTGCTAATTGCCAAGGTTTGTAAAACCCAAACCAACATCATTCCTGTCAACCCTAAAGAACACCCAGGGCTCTATCTGAGATCCTACAAAAGTTACACACACTTTTACTTTTCAGAAACCTAAAGCGTTCAGATAGTACCGAGGCTGAATAAGTCCTGAAACCCAGAGGTGCCAGTATCTCCAAGAACATCAACCAGATCATCCCCTTATCCTATATTGTTGACACCCCTTTTCAACATGAAAAAATTTGGAATGGGCATGACCTAAATATCCCTAAAGGTTGGAAAAGGATCAAAGGAGGAGGAGTTATAATAGAGAAGTTAGGACTTAACAAATGAGGATAACTACTGAGTCATTATACTGATATTTCTTTTTAGTCTCCAATATCTTGGAGCAGCTAGAAGGAAAAACCTGAAATTGTGGAACTGTACCCCATACCAAACTCTGAAATCTGTTCAATAACTACTTGTTAAAATGTACTGCTTTTTGTATATATGCTGTATTTCACAATAAAGCATGTTAAAAAAATGGGCTGGGGTCTGCATTAAGTGAGGAAGAATGGAATGATATTGGAGATACCTAGTGGTCTCTACCACTTTTACCAAGGATCAATATAAAAAATTATCATAAGTATTTGGTGTTTTCTGCAAAACCACAAGCAAACAATACTCATTCTTATGCAACTACCTAGATACAGTATCCTGTGTCCTGGAATTTAGTGCTAGGAGGAAGTTTGTTCAGACAGCCTTGTATGCTTGCTCTCATCAGAAAATGAGCACTGTTCAACCCACTGCCTTGTCCATGAGAAATCTCAGCACTAAAATGAGCATTCAACTAGTACTGTGCTGTCTAGCTCATCCTGGTACAGTGTATTGAGGAAGGCTGAGATTTTCAATCAGAAAATTAGTTTATCATTCTTTTGTTTCAGCCCAGCACAATTCTGAGATGAAAGAACACGCCAGGCAGAAAATTACCCGTGAGGTTTAATTAGGGACTTGCCAATGATGGGCTGGTTGGGAAATGAGAGACAGCACCCCACACCAAAACCAAGAGAGCAAGGTGGTAGGACTGGGGGCGGGGGACAGGTGGGGAAGTGGGGGCTCGTAAGGTTCAGTGAGAGTCGGGCGGCAACAGTGATTGGGGAGGGGAGAGTTAATGATGTCTGTGCTCTGGTTAAGTGGGCCCCACCTTTCCCTACGGGGAGGGGTCCTGACCCCAGGCTACTACATCTTCGCTCACCATTTATCACCTTTCTGAACTGGGGCAAATGACTTAGTATCTCCAAGACTGTTTTCTCTTTAGTAACTTGGGGAAAATGCCACTGCACAGGATTAAATAAAATAATGTATGTGAAAAGTACTTTTTGATATGGAAAAGGGCTCTAAATGTTGCATAAAATTCTATAACATTGGCTCTCCCCTTCCTCTAAATCAGTGTTTTCAAACAGTAGATTGTAACCTATTAGTAATTCATGAAACCAGTTTAGTGGGTTGTGACCAGTCTTTAAAAAAATCATAGAAAATATTCGAGTGCATCATGCATAGTAAGGATCAGCATTGCAGCAATGCTTCATTAAACTCTTTCCAGTTATATATTTTGCACCTACTAAGTCATAATATGAAATATATTCCTCTTTGGTCACCACATGCAATTCTGAAAATATTGCTCTGAATGGCCTGTGATTTTAATTTTGTCTGTTTTGAACTGTTACTGTTTTAAAACACCCATTTAGTATGAGTACGTGCCTTTATTGGAAGCTAACTCAAATCCTCTTTGGAGGAAGAAAGCTGTTCTAAAAATGAGAGACAGAGACAGAGATGAGAGAGGGAGAGAGAGACACACAGAGAGAGAAAATGCAATCTCATGTCACATACTTTTTGAACAAATGCTATTCAAACCAGCTGGGACCGCCTGATTGTTAAACTCTTATTTCTCGGCTTCAACCCCACCCTTCCGTTTTCTGCTTTGTGAAGCTGGTGCTGACACTTTGAAAACCCATCTCTCCCCTTGGTAACTGGTAATCGATAGAGAGGCTTGATGCCCAGAGGCTCTTCTCCATCTTGCTTCCTGCTCACAGCAGCAAGAGCTCAGCTCCGCTTCTCCTGGCAGTGGCAGTTTGTTCCAGGCTGCACTTTCCCCAGACTCAGCGCCTCCTCAGAGGCCCAACAACCTCCCAAGGACATCGCCACTTGACAAGCACTCCCTCCTCAGGGGTTGAATCCCGGCTCCACAAGTTCCCTCCTTCACATACTAAGTTTTAATAACTCTAACCTCTGATTGTGCTGCCCCGCCCGCCCAAGAGGTGATGGCTGCTTTCTGTAACTGCTCCCTGCATGAAAATTTGGCATTCCTGCTTCCTTTTTCAGTTTCCTGCTACCTGGTTCCCAGCTCTTCTCCCTGTGAGATTGACTGGTGTTCCTCTTGTCTTCTGGCTGGACAGGTGGACAGAAAAACATGCTTTGAGGATAAGGATGGGCCATCAAGGGGGAAATGGAACAAAAGAACAAGAAACTAATTTTGTGATTGAAAATTTCAGCCTTCCTCAATACACTACACCAGGATGAGATAGATGGTACAGCCCTAATTGAATGCTCATTCCAGTTCTGGAAAAAATATATATAATTTTTAAGTTTTGCTGGGGGAACACCCTTTCCTGGCTCCTTGGGGAACCTGCATAGGCTGTGCTGAGCCCAGCACAATCCCGAGACCAAAGAACACGCGAGACAGAAGATGCCCCATGCATTTAATTCGGGGCTGACGGACAGGAGAAAGGTCTTCCCAGTTGCACCCGGTTGGGAGACAAAACTCTGCACTCCACCCAAAGCCGAGAGAGGGAGAAGCGTGCCCAGGGAAAATCTTATAAAGTTTAACAGTCTCAGGAGATCTGGTCAGAATGGTGTTTCAGCAGACTCTTGTGAGATTTGTTTATTAGGGGAGGGGATTGCACAGTCTTTGACCTTTAACCTCTGTCCTGGTCCTGTGGGCAGTGGTGTGACTTCCTCTCAAAATAGAGGAAGGGGCGGGGGTCTTCATCTCCATAACACATGTGATAAAGCTATGACATGTGGAAGTCTGTAACTTTAAATTAAAACATTACGTTACACAAAATTCACATTTAAAAAATATATTTTTATTGACAAAACTTCACATGTACACATTCCATACATGGTGTACAATCAGTGGCTCACAATCTCATCACATAATTGTGTATTCATCACCATGATCATTTTTAAAACATTTGCATCACTCCAGAAAAAGAAATAAAAAGAAAAAACATATTCATCCCATACCCCTTACCCCTCCCTCTCATTGACCACGGTATTTCCATCTACCCAATTTATTTTACCCCTTAACCCCCCATTTCACATTTTGTTTTCCATCAGAAACTTTGAGGATGAACTGTTTCTTAAGCTGGGTCTATTTTCGAATCATATATGTGTGTGCATATTTATATGCACATGCATATAACATGTTATTTTATATATATCAAATACTTTATAATTAAAAAAATTATGGGAGGACCCAGTATGCTAAAACAAATTTTCCCATATGCACTCAAGTCCTCTTGGTCATACCATAATTCATAGAACACTGGAGTCTGTTTATTCTCCCTTCCAGAGATCTCTCAAATCTGTCTCATCCCCTGCTTCCCCCTGGCCAGTTTTTCCTTACATCCCCTCCTTCTCACCAGCTCTATCACAGCTGCTAACTGGTCTACCTGTTTCTAGCACCATCTTCAGAATCCATTCCCACATCGCTTAGGCCAGCGGGATCTCCCTATAATGCAAGTGTGATCATGCTTCCCCATTGCCTAAAGCTCTGCTGCAACTTTCACACCGGGAAGGACCCTCCACCTGGAATGTCAGGCCCCCACCATGCCAAGGGCCTCACCTCCTCATGCTCAAAGCCCATGAGCATATGTGAGGCCCAGAGCCCCACTATGCCCCCTCCAAACAGCGTCCTCTGCCTCTGACAGGAATGACCCACCTGATCTCACCTTTGATAGCTTCCCTTCCATTAACGTGTTCAGTCATGACTCTGCTGGCCTCGGATCTAGGCCCTGGGCCTCTCTAAGCTTACCAACTGTGGGACACCCTCTGTGAACCTTCCTCAACTCCCCAGTGCCCTGCAGTAGCTGGTTTCTAGAGATGCAGCCTCTTGGTATCCACACCTTTGTGTGGTCCCCAACCGCATCGACCCTGGCTGGCCTGTGTAGTTTACTGTAACCCCTAAACCACAGCAAGCCTGATGCTGGTCCAAGACTTAACAGGCCTGACAAGTCCCATCCATGTTTGTGATTTGGGGCCATGTTTGTGCTTTGGGGAGCCCTGAACCACTGTGTAAAAGATCCAGCTGCCCTGCTAGAGAGGAGGGGCCCTGGGGAAGCCTGGGGAGGGAGAGAGGCTCAGTTACCCCAGCATCTCTGCTCGGCCTCTGGAAAACTCCAGTTCCAATGGACCAATGGCCATCTGACTGCGATTACATGAGACCAGCAGAATTGCTCAGCTGAACCCAGTGGACCCACAAGACTGGCAGAGCCCATTGACCCCTTGTTTGGGGGATGCTTTGCTGTGCAGTGATAACACCTGAAACGTCCCTCTCACTAAGCTGTCCTCCTTACACCCATAACAACATCCCCATGTGTACGCCATTGTCCATCTGTCCTACTAGAGAGTAAGTTCCTGGAGGGCAGTGATTGCACGCTTTATTTCTTTTATTACGCAAATTTCAATTGAGAAAATAGAAACAACTCCAGGCATTCAGGGGAAAAGGTGATTAGGCACTTACAACATCATGGTAAGGGAGGCCATCACTGGACTTTTGGTTTCAAGGTCACCACAACTGTAAAGCAGAAGTCAGGAAGCCACTGCTGCTGCCACAGCTGCTCTGTGCCCAAGATGATGACAGTGGAATGTGGAATTTAGCCATGCAAATCCTCACATCTGCCAGAACTCACCTATCTGCCACAACTTCCACAAGAATAGCCTCTGCCTCCTTTCTGTTCATCAAATACTGCATGAATGCATCTCCCTGGAAGAACCTAAATTTTACCCAGAAGTCTTGCTCCTATGGAGTTTGGAAAATCTGGTTCTTAGCCTTCCAGCTAATGTTGCACAGGGAAGGACATAGATGGGGTTAAAAATGGATATAGGCTATTTATGTTAATATATTTAATAGCATAATAAGGGACATAAAAGTTAATTTAAAAAATTTTAAATGGAATGACAAATACGTAATTCAAAATTTCCTATTTTAACCACATTCAGGTGTACAATGCAAAGAGGCAGTTACATTCACAATATTGAATTACCATGACTTGTCTTTTTCTTTTGGCTTATTTCACACAGCACGATATCTTTAAGAGTCATCTGTGTCATAGCAGATACCAGGATTTCATTCCTTTTATGGCTAAATAAAGTTCCATTAGATGTGCACACCACATTTTGCTTACCCATGCATTTGTTGATGGACACCTGGGTTTTTTCCACCTTTTGGCAATTGTGAATAATGCTACTATGAATATTGGTGTACAGGGGGTTAATATTTTAATTCTACAAAGATCCTACATACAAAGAAAAAAGAAAGATCTAAACTTGAAGACAATGTGACCAGACAATATAGTTAGCAAAAAAAAAAAAGAATGGATGTAATGAGGCTGCTTTTCTAAAGCTAGCCATGTAGCTGATTCTGGAAAAAAGGATGCACATGTCCCATGTCACTAATTAAGGCTGTAGGGACAGATAAATTCTATGGCTTCACCTTGAACTTCCTTCAACCTTCACGCACACAATTTCTTTATCTATCCAAGCTTGCAGTGCTGCTTAGCTGACAGGCCCTCAGCAGTGAGGAAATGGGGAACAGAGACCAGACGCAGGAATTTAAGATTCCAGGTTTCTTTACTTAGTTCAGCCATTAACTTGTAAAGGCAGATTAAAGCCTCATTTTCGGCTATAGTATTTTCACCAGTTATAAAATGCAGGTATTGTAATAGGTGACCAAACGATAAATACACCATAAAGTATGGGAAGAGCCCTCATCTATATTATCCCCACTTAATCTACGCTGAACTTGTGAAAGGGTTGGTGTACTTACAGCGCTTATGTACAGTTACAAAGCAAATCCGCCACAGAGTTTAACCATTTATAAAAAAAAAGACTAAGATTTTTTTTAAAAAGAAACTAGTTGCCTTAGAAAATTGTGTGAAGTTTTAATATTTTCTCCATTACTATTATTGAGATCTTGTGGGTTTTTTAAAGAGCTGCTTTATAGTTTTTTTAAAAGGCTGTATAAAACTACAATAAAATATTAACAGCAGTCAATTCTGTGGAGTGGAACTGACTATATCTTTACATTTCACACTATGCTCTTCTGCCTTGTTATAATTTTGAAAATGAGAAGGCATTGATTTTTGAGCAAAAAATGAAAGTGTTAAAAATATTAGTGGTTATTTGTGAATAGAGGGATTACAGGTGATTTTTAACTCTTTTATTCTTTAACTCTTATTTTGTGTAGAGAAAAATAGGCATTACTTAAAAGAAAGTGACTACATTGTAGTCACTTTCCCTACGGCGTGTGCAATAAGGGCCTCAAGCTGCCATGCAGACTGCTCAAGCAGGTCGGTCAATCCTCCCTCAACTCATGCATTTGTCACTGGCTGACGCTAGAGACTCAGCCACCAGAAATAATAGCCTGGGGTTCAACTGCGCAGTACTTGGGGAGGCTCTCTAATGTAGGGAACTCCCAGACCTGACAGCTCAAGGTCAGATTGGATGGGAAGAGAAGAAGGAGTCTTCCAGGAGCGTGGGGATATGCAGATGCATGCCCCTGCCCCTCCTTTTTCTGACAAGGAGAATTCCAAAGTTACCTCTAAGGGATGGCTGATATGGTGTGATTCCTACTATGAATTGCTTACTACTTATCAGGCACTGTGTGGGTTACTGGGCATAGAAAGGGGCAAAACATAGGATCTTTGCCCTCAAGAATTCCATCATCAAAAGCAAGAATCAGAGAACTAAAGAGACAAATTATAATGCAGTGTGATAAATGATAGAATGCAAAATGCTCAAGAAACACACACCAGGGAAGGAGAAACCAGACCTGAGAGATTCAGGGAAGCCTTGGTGAGTTTCTCTTAGAGTAGGCAGGCTGACGAAGCTGGAAGAGGGAATTCCATGCTGCAGGAAAAAACTGGAAAAAGACATGAAGGCAAGAAAGGGTGCAGAAAAGGATGCACATATACTTCCTACGTTAGTCCTCCATTGCTGCCGTCAAATTACCGCAAACATCGTGGATTATAGCAACACAAATTTATTCTCTAGCAATTCTAAGAATCAGAAGTCTAATATCAAAGTGTCTGCAGGGCTACATTCCTTTTTGGAGGCTCTGGGGAGAACCCATTTCCTTTTCCAGCTCCTAGGGACTGCCCACCTTCCTTGGCTCATGGTCCCCTCCTGCCATCACCCCAACCTCTTGCTTCCAACACCATCACATGGCTTTCTCCTGTCCTCCCGTCTCCCTCTGCCTCGCCCTCAGATGACTGCAGCGATGGTCCGGTCAGTGCTTGTCTCACCAGACAACTGGGCACCATTATCTGGCCAAGTTGACACCAGAACCCAACCATCACGGCATTGCTGACTGCCCATCACCTAGCTTGACCCTTGGCACATCCTAGGTACACAGGGACATCTGTTGAATGACCGAATCAAACTCCCTGGGTCTGACCATCCAACACAGTAGCCACTGGCCACTTGAAAAGTGGTTGGTCCAAACTGAGATGTGCCGAAGTGTAAAATATACACCAAATTTAGAACATTTAGTATGAAACTAAGAATGCTAAGTATCACATTAATAATTTTACATTGATTACATATTAAAATGATAATCATTTGAATACTTTGAGTTAAATGAGATAGATTAACATTAGTTCCATGGTTTTAATATGACCACTAAAAAGTGTATATGTGACTTGGATCCATTCTAAAATATTTAGAGAGGAAGTGATATGCTATTTTGTATTTATTTCAGAATATTGGAGAGATGTGAATGAAGTGAGATGAGCTCTGTGTTGATAATTGTTGGATGTGGATGATGAGGCTATGGGAGTTTCTTACACGAGCCTCTCTTTAAAACGTGTTTGAAATTAGTCATAATAAAAAGGAAAACATAGAAGAATTATTTATTACAAAGCAAGTAAGAAGCATTATTTATTACAAAGTCAGTATATTCTAATTATGGAAAAATTTTTAAATATAAGAGGCTAAGAAAAACTAACAAAACAAAACAAAAATAATACCAAAGCAGTGATGGTCTCTTCATCATTGTTAGTATTTTGGCATGTTTCCTTTCAGGCTTTATTCTATGCATATGTGTGTGTGTGTGTGTGTGTGTGTGTGCACGCGCGTGTGTGTGTGCATGTGGCTTTCTTAAAGACTGACCACACATTACTTGACAGCTCTTCTGTCACAAAGTGGTGTCGATGGCCTCCCTCCTCGCATCCGGTTGGGCTCATGAGTGCTTTGGCCAACACAGAACGGTGGAAGTGACTTTATGTCACTAGGTCACAAAAGGTCAGGCAGCCTCGCACTGCTTGCTAGAAGCACATGTTCTCAAGAGCCTGAGCCACTGTCTAAGAAGTCAGTCTATCCTGTGGCCTGTCGGGAGGAAGCCCATGCCACCTACAGAGGCCAAGCGCAGGAGCTCCAAGCTGCAGCTCCACCTGAGCCCAGTCTCCGAGTCGTCTCCACCAAGGTCCCAGGCATGTGCACAAAGAAACCTCCAGATGATCCCAGCTCCAGCCATTCAAGACTTCCCAGCTGAGACCCCAGACACAGTGGGGCAAAGACTATAATCCCCACTCTTCCTGACCCACTGAATCCATGAACATATTGAAACAGCTGTTGGTTGAGGTGGTTTGCTACATGGTAATGGATGATGGGAACAGAATGTGGTACCTGGAAAAGGGATACGACAGGGGAAAAAAAAACTTGCGATATTGGCTTAGGGACTGAGTGGTGTAGATGCCTGATGGAAAGGGCTAGAAGAAAAGCAAAAAGAAATGTTATCGGAAACTGGAGGAAGACATATGTTATGGCTTAGCAAAAAATTTGGGAGCTCTGTCACCTGACGTGATGTGAAAACAAGGAAACATCACTAATACACTCAATAATCCGGTGGAAGAGTTTCTAGGCTTGGTCTCAAGCGTGCCACTAGCTTCTTCTATTTGCCAATGTAAAATGTGAGGAATGAGAACGAACCAAAGAGTCCACTATTCAGTGTTCAAGCAGAATTAAGAGGAAATATAGAGAGCTCAGCTGGAACACATCCAGCAAAGGATTCTCCAAATAAGAAAAGGCCTCTGAACAAAGATCAAATCCAGAGCACTGCTTTAAAAAAAAAAAAAGTGTTTTCAGAATAAAAATGAAGCCAAGGATATAACTTTAAATTTCCTGGTTAATACCTTGGAAAGTTATAAAGTGGTGCCTCCTAGACTCTTTCAACTAGACAAAAGGGCTTCTAAGGATTTTAAGGCAAGTCTTACAGACAATCTCTGTTAAATGACGGTTCCTAAAAATCCTTTGGTCTTTGTCACTTAGTAACTTCAACTTGGGGAGCCCAAGATGAAGATGGACTTATCACAAAGAGAGTTGTGGATGTAGCTTTATCTAATGGAATGGATTTTATGAATTGGTACAGTCGAAATCCACAAAGATTTCAAAGGAATTTGCTCAGGTTGGACTGAAAGTAACAGAGACAGAACAAAATGAAATGAAGCCTTTAGCTCCCCAAACTCCCATAGGCAGAAAACAGGCTGAGCAAACTGCAAACATGTAAATGAAGAATGGATGAAGAATGGTGATTCGGGATCAGATGACCCAAAGGATGGAGCAAAATATTCCCGAGAATCACTTGCAGGGGCAGAACTGAGCCCTCATCGAGGAAAAGGCTGCCTGTTCTCCTCTGGATTTCAGAATTAGTATAGAACAGTGACCCCCATGTGTTCCCTGTTTTCTCACTTTGGAACAGCAGTTATCCGATGCCTGTCTTACCATTGCATGTTGGGTGTTTTTCTGGAGAGCAAGGTGGCAGAAAACGTGTCTCTATTTCTTACATTTTCAGATCAAGAAGAACCACAGCCAAGGAAAAAACTAAACTCAAAGAGCTTAATTTGCACCTGGACCTGAACCTGATTTAGATAATAAGATCCCAGACACTAAGCAAAAGCCTGATGTCCTAATGAGATGAAACTTGGGGTGGGGTGGGGACTCAGAGGTGTGAAGGTCTCAAGGTGAAGGAATGTAAGTAGTTTGTGTGCATGAGGCAAACTGCGGCAGCCTTAAAACATGACTGAGAATTCTTTCATATCCCTCCAAGAGGCAGATTTACAGCTTCTCCCCTTTGAATCTGAGAGGCTTTTCCACCACTTCAATCAGTGGCTTGGTTGAAAGCGACACTGTGACTTCTGAAGCTGGGCCATCATGAGCCATACAGTTTCCACCCTGCTCACTGGGAGCACTAACCTTTGAAGTTCTGAATCACATATAAGGCATCTGACCACTCTGAGGCTGCCATGACATGAGGAAGCCCAAGGCACATGAGGAGGAACTCTGGTTCACAACCCAAACTGAGTCCCACGATGGGCTCATTCCAGTCCCAGCACCAAATATATGAGTATGCCAGTCATTCAAGTCTTCCTAGCTGAGGCTCCAGGCACTGTGGAGTGGAGACAAGCCATTCTTGCCATATGCTATCTGAATTCCTAACCCACAGAATCTGCGGCCATAATGAAATAGTTGCTTATGATACTGTTTTGGAGTTGTTACAAAGAAATAAATAGCAGGTAACTACTGTGTTAGTGTCCTGTGGCTGCTGTAACAAATTATCACAAATTGGGTGGCTTAAAACATCAGAAATTTATTCTCTCATAGTTTCAGAGGCCAGGACTCCAAAATCATGGTTTCAGCAGGACACCACACTCCCTCCAGAAGCTCTACAAGCAGATGCCCTCTGTTCCTGGCCCCTTCCAGCTCCAGATGCCTAACCACTTTCCTTGGCTTTTGGCCACATCACTCCCATCTCTAAGGCCAGCATCTTCAAATCTCTCTCTCTCTTCCTTCTTCACGCGGTCTTCTCCTCTGTAAGTGTGTGTGTGTGAGTGGATGTGAAAGCTACCTTTGCCACTCTCCTGTAAAGACAAGTGATAGCCCACAGGATAGTCTACCCATCTCAAGATCCTTCATTTAATCATATTTGCAATAACTTTTTTTTCTCTGTAAGGTAACAGTCACAGATCCCATGGATTAGGGCACGAGGGCCATTCTTTCCATACACTACAACTGCACAGTTGCAAAAAGATCGTATTGTCTCTACTCTTTGCATCTGCCTTCTTGAATGCATGAGCCAGTGGGAATCAGCATTCCCCAAGCCATTAGGTACTCTTTGAAAATAGCAGCTTTAATGGTTGCGTTATCGTCTACTGACTAGGCGTGCAATAATTTAGTTATTCAAGATCTTAATTCCGAACAATTAATTCCAATTCCCTGCTTCTAACTATTTACACAAGTTAGATTCTAGAGGGAGAATTACTGAGCTTAATGAGTGTGGTCATTTTATGACTTGTAAAATATATTGTCAAATTGCCATCTAAAAGCATATTAATTTACAATCCTATCATCAGTGTAGGAGGTACCTCTTTCATCAGACCCACAGCAACGTTGGGTATTGGGTTTTTAAATGTCTGTGTAATTTGTCACTATTTCTATAGTAGTCTAGTGCTTTTCTTATCCGTTTGCCTTCAATTCTTTCTATATTGAGGTTAACAATCCCTTGCTATTTTGTAGCAAATACTTTTTCTGTCTGTAATTTTCTCATTTGAATTTAAACTTTGGAATGATACTTTTGATAGTCATCACTTATTTTCTCTGTAATTTCTTATTTTGATTTTATACTTAGAAAGTCTGCCATATTTAGAGATCAGTAGTAGTTGGATTAACATGGTGTTTGGTATTACAAAGGCCTGGATCAGAATCTACCTGATAGGGTTATTGGTTGTTGCAAATATTAAATGAAAATTTATTCCTGCAAAAGGTAAACTAAGCCTACTTATAATCGTGCCTACGAGTCACCTCCAGAGAACCTCTTTTGTTACTCAGATGAGGCCTCACTCTAAGCCAACTCAGCAGGTGGATTCACTGCCCTCCCCCACCTCTACGCGGGACATGAGTCCAGGGGTATGAATCTCCCTGGCAACGTGGGACAGAACTCCTGGGATGAGCTGGGACCCGGCATCATGGGACTGAGAAAGCCTTCTTGACCAAAGGGGGAAGAGAGAAATGAGACACTGTTCCAGTTCACTAGTGCCAGAATGCAATACACCAGAAATGGAATGGCTTTTAAAAAGGGGGAATTTAATAAGTTGCAAGGTAACAAGTTTTAGGCCATGGAAATGTCCCAGTTAAAGCAAGTCTATAGAAATGTCCAATCTAAGGCATCCAAAGAAAAATAATTTGATTGAAGAAGGCCAATGAAGTTAAGGTTTCTCTCTCAGCTGGAAAGGTGAACATGGTCAGGATTTCTCTCTTGGCTGGAAGGCCACATGGCAAACAGGGCATCATCTGCTAGCTTCCTCTTCAGCTCCCTGGGAGACATTTTCCTTCTTGATCTCCAAAAGTCTCTGGGTTAGTAGACTTCCTACTTCGTGGTTCTGCAGCTTTCTCGTGGATCTGTCATTTTCTCTGCTGTCTCCGAATCTCTAGCTTTCTCCAGAATGTTTCCTCTTTTATGGAATTCCAGTATATCCTATAAATTAAATTGGTTATAATCAAGACCCACCCAAATGGGTGGAGACACGTCTCCACCTAATCCATCTTAACAACCACTCTTGATTGAGTCACATCTCCAGGGAGATGATCTAATTACAGCTTCAAACATACAGTACTGACTAGGGATTAGAAGAAATGGCTGCCTTTATAAAATGGGATTGGGATTAGGATTTTCTAGGGAACTTGCATCTTTTCAAACCGGCACAGAAACAATAAAAGTTCAGTGGCTGAGAGATTTCAAACAGAGTTGAGAGGTTATCCTGGAGGTTATTCATACGCATTATATAGATATCCCTTTTTAGTTTATGATGTATTGCACTGACTGGAGGTAAGTACCTGAAACAGTTGAGCTGTGTTCCAGTAGCTTTGATTCAATTGTATAATGATATAGCTTTTACGGTGTGGCTGTGTGATTGTGAAAACCTTGCATCTGATGCTCCTTTTATCCAGGGTATGGACTGTCGAGTTAAAAAAAAGAAAAAGGATAAAAATAAATAATAGAATGGATAAGGGGTAAAATAAATTGGATAGATTGAAATACTAAGGTCAATGAGAGGAAGGGGTAAGGGGTATGGGATGTATGAGTTTTTTCTTTTCTCTTTTTATTTCTTTTTCTGGAGTGATGCAAATGTTCTTAAAATAATCATGGTGATGAACACATCTGTGTGATGATGTTGTGAGCCACCGATTGTGCATCATGTGTGGACTGTATGTGGGTAAAGATTTGTCAATAAAAATATTTTTTAAGTAAAATGGCAAAAAAATAACAATAATAAAGAATCAAGCACAAGGCCTGGGATGTGGATGTACTAGCTTCATTTGTTTTCCTTTGGTTAACTAGAATAAATTATTGTAATTCACAGGAGAGAAAATGCAAATGCATATAGTATACGACAAAAAGATGTTCAACCCTCCTAATAATCAGAGAAAGGGAAATTAAATTGGTTATCAGTTCCTGTTCATCAAATTAGCCAAAATTTAAGAGGTAAACTCTAGTGCAAAAGAGGATATGGAGAAAGGGAAATTTATTTGGGGCACTAGTAATGGTGATGTGATTAGTTAATCCTTCTTAGAAAGCAGTGGCTATATTTATTAAAGTAAAAGATGTGCAAATATTTTTACCTAGCATTCCCAATTCTAGCAGTTTATTCCTTAAAAATACAAAAGTACAAAAGAATATATGTAAATATATATTTACTTTTGTACTGTTTGTAGCAGCAACACACTGAAAACAGAGTGTCTGACAATAGGGAAATAGTTGAATAAATGTGTTTATTTTCAGCATCTCCTTACTAGAATATAAACTCCTTGAGAGCAGAGATATTTAACTGTGTGGCTTGCTGCTATTTCCCAACACTTAGAACAGTATTATTCAAAATAAATTATTCATAATCAAGATAAAGAACTGTTCTAGCACCACCACAGAACTCCCTTGTGCTATCCCTTTATACGCACACACACACTCACACACACACACACAGTTCCTGTCCCCTGGCAACCACTAATCTCTTCATCTCTATCGTTTTGTCATTTCAAAAAATGTCGTGTAAATGGAATCATACAGTATGTAACCTTTTGAGATACTCTTTTCACCTTTTACATTTGAATTCATAAACCATTTGAATTAATTTCTGTCTAAGTGTGAGGTTTAGGTCAAGGTTCCTTTTTGCTTCTTTTTTGCCTATGGATGTCCAATTGTTCCAATGCTATTTGTTGAAAAGACTACCCTTCCTCCATCAAATTACTTTTACCCCTTTCTCAAAAATCAGTTGGGCATATTTGCTTGGATCTGGTTCTGGGTTCTGGGGTCCGTTCCAAGGACCTCCGTGCCTAGCAGTCCCCCCTGCACGGAGTACCGAAGCTCTAGGCTGGGTCTGCAGCTATACAGGAAGTCAGCATCAGAGTGGGTCCTCTCACTCTATTCTTCTCTTCCAAAATCATTTTAGCTGTTCTAGTCCCTTTGCCTTTCCATATAAATTTTGGAATAGGCTTGTTTATACTTATGCAATATCTTGCCAGAATGTCACATTTTAATAATCTTAACTTTACTTTGCCCTAAAAACAACAACAACAACAAAAAAATACTTATTCTATTGTCACACTGATGGTCAGAAGATGTAAATTTTCTTGTGTTTCTAAGGGAAAGCCCTCTTTTGGCCTAGGGGTCACCAAGCCATTCCATATGTTACACACCTTCTGATGGATGCAGACGTCTCCTGACTGTTAGGAACAAGGGGCTCTCATATGTACTACATCACATTTAACCCTCTCAAAAACCATAAGGTCCAATTGTAACCCATGTCAAAGTCTGAGTTATGTTCTATAACTAATTGTGGTGCTGTGCTTGGAAATTTATAGCGTCACAAAATAAGAAGGAAAAAAATTCGAATGTGATGATAAAAAAGTATTTAAGCCCTCTAGCCTCCTATATTCTGGAGCAGCTAGAAGGAAAAGTATGAGCCCACGACAAACTCTGGGATCTATTCTGTGTCAACTTTTTGAAGAGTGCTTTGAAAACTATTGTTTTTTTTTAATTTCTTTGCTTTATATATATCTGGGACTATCCTGTAACCATTTTTTGAAGTGCCTGGAAAGCTATTGGTTTTTATTTCTTTGCTTGTATGTACGTCATACTATACAATAAAGAAAGTTTAAAAATAATAATAAATAAATAAATAAACAAAATAAATAAATAAATTATTGAATGAATAAGTAAAATTCTCGTATATACCTATTTATAAAATTTCGCAGTCATAAAAAAACAGTTGTAATTACAAGTAATGACTTGGGGGAACCGCTTATATTGTAAAATGATGAAAGCAAGACAAAGTAAGGTATGATTTCATTTTTGTTTGCTTTAAAAAAAAAAAAAGCCGGGGTAGAGAGAGAAATGAAGAACAAGATTATAAATAATATATGTTTGTATAAGCACAAAAGAATTCTTGGAATGACATGCACCAGACTGCTAACATTGCTAACCCAGAGGGATGGTTATGGAAGGATGGAGGGGAAATTATTAACTTTTTCTGTTCACGCCTCTGCATTGCTCAAACTTGCCGCAAAGAATTACTTGTGCAAGCCCTCAGCTTGCGTTAATAAAAGCGTTTGTTTTTACAGTACTGCTTTGTTGCCTTTTTAAATTCAATACATAAGTGTGTGTTTTAATTCAATACAATGTGTGTATTGAACCTTTACCAGTAACCCCGTTACTGGTAAATTTTGCTACCCCCTCTCCTTAGCTTGCTCTGCCTGTTCCCTTCCTGCAAGTCTCTCTCCTGTCAGACTTGCAGCCTGCCCTGCGCTCTTATCTCGCAACTCCGGGTTTCAGGGCCGGGAGCGCGCGGGCGGGCGCGGCTCCTGCGGGCCACCTCTGTGCGCGCGCCCGCCTCCACCTTCGCTGCGTTCCGCGCCCAAGGAGCAGGTGGTTTGGGGAGAACGTGGCCCGGGTGCCCTTATTTCCGGAATGTACCCCAAAGTTTCAGTCCCAGAATACAATTTGAAAAAAAAAACAGAAAAAGTCACCCGAGGAGGTGGGTTGAGGGGGGAGGGGGAGGGGAGGTGGTGCAGGAGCCACCCCCACCCCCCACCCGGCGCCGCCACCACTATTAATATTAACTTTATTAAGACTTGGCCTTTCTCTCCCCGGATTTCACAAAGCAGGAAGTCAAGGGGAGTGTGCGGGGAAGGCCATTGGCAGGCAGAGGGGACCTTGGGTCAATTATTTAGCTGGGACACGAGATTAAGAGAAATTCTGCTCTTGTCTTTTCCCCACCCCACTAAAGGTGTCCAGGTCGGTCCAGCCCCCCACTAAGCACTTAAGCCAGAAAGAGAACCCTGGTTCCTCCGAACCAGGAAGAAAACGTGAAATCTGATGAGGGCCACACGAGGGAGGCGTCCCCTGGCCGGAGATGAGCCGCGCGTGGGGGGCGTGCGGGGACCCCCACCCGGCCGCCACCTCTCCCAGGGCGCGAAAGCGCGGAGGCGCGGCTCGGGGCAGGCGACAGGTGCAGGTTCCCGCGCCTCCGCCGCCCGGAGCGACAGCCCCTGCGCGACCCTCGGTCCGGGCCCTCGGCGGGAGGTCAGGGAAAGGCGGCGCGGGCCGCCCTGGGGGCTGGGGGCATTTCCTCCCGCGGCGGCCGCCCCCGGCCCCCGCCCCGGCCCGGCCTCGGGCGCGCGGCGGGAGGGGGCAGAGTCCGCCGGGCCCGCGGGGCCGGAGCAGCAGCGCCGCCTGCCGGGGTCTCGGGGTCCCGCGGCCGTCGCGCCCAGGAGCACGCGCCCGACGCGGGCGGGGCGGTGGGTTCGCGGCGGGGAGCTGGGCCTCGCTCCCCCACGCTCCGGGCGCCGCCCTTCCGCGCAAAGCCCCTCCCAGCCCCCGCGGCCCCGGCCTCGGCCTCTTCGCCCACGTCGCGGCGCGCGCCACTTGAAAGCCAGAGCGTGTCCACTCCAACCAAACTGTCCCCAAGGTCTCGCCGGCGTCTTGGAGCCCGATTTCTGGGCCAGCGGCGGGGCTGCCTGCGGGAAACCGGCGCCTGCGGCGCGCCCCGGGAGGCCCTTGGCATGGGGGTGCGCTATAGGCAGAGCCGGGTGCGGGTTGCAGGCGCCCGAGGCCGCGTGGGACGCAGGCGGGTGCCAGCCGGTCGCGCCGCGGGAGCGGGAGGGGGAGTCCGCGGCCACCTGCGCGGCGCACGGCGCGGGTCACCTGGCCCAGCGCTTCCCCGAGGTATTTTGGATTTGCAAAAGTAACCCCCTGTTTCCTCCAGTAATCCGCTGAAAATTCACCCACTGCATACCTTCAGAGGGCGTGTTCATTCGGTGAATAGCTTTTTAGTTCTTCCTTCTGGCCATCTCATCACAACACTGGCGGTTCATCTCAAGACTCTAACAGTAGAAATGAGTTTTATTTGTTCACTTAAATATTGTTGGATTTCTGTGGACCTAAGAGCATGCCCGAAACCCGTCATTCTCCGGAATCTGAATTAGCGTCTAATGGGCCATGCATATAAAAATGTATCATTTACAGATCTCTGAAAGAATAGAAATGGTTATGTGAAATAGATACGAAGAAAATTACAATGGAACAAATGAGAATAATTGAAGGAGTTTATATTTCTGAAATATGCATTTTTTAACAAAGAGGGTTGAGAGAAACTGTGTTTTTATGGTTTGTATTTGTGGGCTCCCTCCAAACAATCAGTCTTTTTGTTCTCCCATAGATTTCTATATTGCTGTTTATTGGACAATGGCCCCTGGTTCTGGCTTAATTGCCTCGTTCTTCTGTGCTTTTTTTTTTTCTTTCTTTTCCTGCAAAGCACACATATTTTAGCATAAGTGTAGTGAGGTCTGAAAAAAGAATCCAATGTGTCTAGTTTTGTTGTGATTGTTGCTTTTAGATACACAAAGTGAAAGACAACACACTGTTTTTCAGTAGTAAAAAGCAGAGCCTGCCAGGGTCACCTTTAACAGCTTCCAGTCTGTGGTTTAGGCACTTAATCCTTGTTGCTGGTTCTAGTAATAATCAATAGATGAAAATTATTTAAGGGCCACACAACAAGCTACTGTCTGTTTGTGCTATAATGACCTCAGTTCCCACATTTTTTTCATTGTTTGCTTTCCTTAGATGGGAGAGGAATTTATGAACTCCCACTTGTATAAAACCTGTTATTGTCATATTGTAGATACAAAGGGCTATGATAGCAGGTTGCCAATCCTGAAAGTTCTGAGATAATACCAGAGCAAGGAGAAAAGCTTTCTTTCTTAGTTAAAGCTCAAATGCATGAAATGACTGAGATGCCTATTTCCCAACAAGATACTGAACGTATCTGATCAGCCTTCTTTGGGAATCCCCAAGAAAACTATTTTTTTAAGTGTGTGATGGGACAATTTGGTCATCATTTCCTCTTAGGAAAGTTTTCTTCATGGGTTAAAGCTGGTTGTGCTCTGGTTTATGCATGAGCTCTCCAGGGCAGAATCACCAAGATCTTGCAGAAAGATTAACAAAGTGGCCATTTAACTTCGGGGCTCTGGCAACTTAGTTGATATTGTCGTATCCACTGCAGTTAAAGACAAATTCCAATTTGGAAATGCTGTTGTTCAAAACAAAGGTAATGTTTGGGTAAGAAAGACATAAGGCCTTAAGGGGGTCACCTGTGAGTTTGCCCCCACCTTCTCTGAACTGAGTCGTCCAAGAAGAATGTCAAGGCAAATGTTGGTATAATCTCTGAAACTGACAGATTCAGTTTTCCTTATTTGGAATTTTGGAGTTTTTTTTTTTCTAGATCTAATTTCATAATCTTCAAGATAGTCATGACATGTGATATAAGAGGTATTCTCCCTCTGATTTGTAGCTAAGGAGAGAAGATATTGATCGTTTTGGCCCCACTATCACTCAGCTAGCCCCTAGCTAGCATCATTAAAGCATGCCTGGTTTCCTAGAATTGTAATGCATTTTGTTGAAAAAGAAGAGCCGGAGGGAAAAGGGGAAAGGAAAAGGAAGGACTAAAGGTAAGAGTTATGGGGGTTGGAAGTTAATACAGTCTGTGTATTAAAGAAAATGAATGTTCTCTTTAAATATATACAAATTAATCTACATGATTTAGATATGAATGTTTCCCTTCTCCGAAACAAAAATGATTTAACATAATCTGCTGCTGTAGTTGCAATGTAAGGGGAAATCATGGGGACTAGAAATAAGGGATGAATCAGCCTTAAAGAATTACAGCCAGAGCAACTTCTTGGTGTGGCTCCTGGGAGAGTACAGAATTGCTATTGAGATGTTGGGAGAGGATTGTATCAAACTAAAGAAACTTTCAAGGCCATGTAATTAAGAGTATCTGTCCCTTTTCAGTTAAGTGTGTTCTGATAGCTATAAGGAGATTCCCTTTCAAACTGGCCCAACTACAACCTCCACCAGTTTTCAAAATATAGGAAGTGGTTGGGGCATCTCTTCTGGGAGATGAGCAAGTAAACCAGGCAGATCAGTAACTCTTCTTCTCATCTGGAATGTTATTAGTGCTTCGCCATGGGATTTTATGCAGAGGCACAGGCAGTAGAAATCAAGAGTCAAAAGACAGGCAATTTTAACAAAGTAAGCAAAACTGAGTATATTAGAAAAACTTCTTGGTACTGTGATTTGGGAAGTTTACCTTGTTCACAGTTTCTGAATAAGGACCCTCAAAAGCACTTTGAAATAGATGGTTCATGGTAGAGGAAGTAAAAATTCATATCATTATTGGGGCCTAGTCATAAATATGCTGTAAAAATACATTTACCTACAATTTTGATCCCCATATTACAGATGAGGAATGGCAGGTCGGGGTTATAAATCCCCAAAGTCATTCAGCTACTAAAGAGCAGCACATTCTCTAAAACAAGCTGCAAACGGTGGACCAAACTCAAAGTCCTTTAGAAGAATATGTAACCCCTTCTTGCTACTCTGTAGCTCAGATTCCTTTCATTTTCTGCTTGTGCCCTCTCTTATTTTCTCCCATCTAAGTGGTCGTGTATAATAATGTCATGATTGTTGCTATCAAAGATTAGTTTTCTTGATTATTATTGCCATCTTATTAGATATTATTGAAAAGTGAAACTGATTTGTGAACGTAATAATATCATTGAAATGTACACATAAAAGTAGTTAAAATGGGAAAATTCGTGTTTTGTACATGTTAGCACAATAAGCACTTATTTTTGTGTGCTGTATGGTGGGGGTCATTCTTTTTCCGTGAGACTATCCCATTTACAATAAGCATTCTTTAAAAAAGAAAGTAAAACTCATTAAAACTTTCATTGCTGCTAGACTAATATGGTTAGCACCCAAAAAGGATGGATATGATAAAGCCACGATTGTTACCTGCAAAAAAGTCTTGAGCTGTTTTTTTCTCTATATACATCCTTTTAACCCGAGTTCCACCATACTGATACATTTCTTTCCAAGATTTATCCTAATCTCCCAGTCTTTCCAATAAATTGGTACCGTGTCCATATAACTGTTTTTCAAAACACTTCGTGCAGAGACCCTTTTTAGAAGGATAAATAGCCATTCCCCCTCCCTCATTTTGCTTCCCTCAAATAGTCAACAAATCCAAGAATCTTGCCTTAGTTTGAATTACCTTTTCTTTTTGTGTTAACATACATATAAAGCAAACTTTCCCATTTTAACTACTTTCAAATATACAATTCGGTGGCGTCAATTACCCTCACAATGCTGTGCTGCCATCACCACCATCCGTTACCAAAACTTTTGCATCGCCCTATTATATTTAGTTTGAATAGGTCCAAGGCTATGGCCGGGACATTGCGCCGCGCCCAAGTTTAGGGGTAGTCCAGCGCGGAGAGGCGCAGGAGCCTGTACCTTCCAGCGCCATCAGACCCGGGGCTCTCTCCCGATCCACGCCAGTGGCCAGGTGCCCTATGCGCGCCCTCGGCCCCACCTCTTCCCAGAGTGCGCGCGCCCCCTGGCGGCCGGAGCGGAGCGGGAGGCGCCCCCGGGGCCCCTACCTCGGCCCAGGTGGGCAGCGCCGGCCGCCGAATCCTCCTGCCAAACTCCCCCCGCCCGGGCGCCCCGCGCAGCCCTCCCCTCCCCCCAACCTCCTCACGCGGCGCTGCCCGCTTGCGCCTTGTCGCCGTGTCCCTTCGGCGCGGTGCGGTGGCCTCACTTGCCGGAGGCTGGGAATTTGCCGGGAGCCGGGCCCCGGCGCCGAGAGCAGGCTGAGCGGCCTCCCTGCGCCCCGGGCCCGCGGCGCGCGCCGGCGAGGGGCGGGGGCGTCGGGCAGTGGCTGAGACCCGGGCAGGGGAGAGACTTGAAATCGCTTGCAGCGGGACAATGCCGACTTTTGAACCTCTAACCACTAAGTAAACAGCCCTTGTGCTCTCCACTGTCCAAACAGGCTTTATTGACAGGCGTTTCACGGCAACGCATAGCAACCGCGGCGGCGGCGCGGCCCGGGTGCGGGGCGTGGCAGGGATCGGCCGCCACGAAAAACCGGAGCCCTGGCCCGGCAGACTCCCAACAGGTTCCTCTTCCCTCGGGAGGTGGCCCACGGCGCCCACGGGCCCGGCCCGCAGAGCCCCTTTCTCAATGCGTCGCGGAATACGACGCCACCCGGGAGGGCTGCGCACGTGGGGACGGGCTGGGGTGGGGGGTGTTCATGCCTTCCGCAGGCTGTGGGCTCTGCACATCCTCCTCGGCCCTCGGGGGGCCTCCTCCCTCGGGTGGCCTCCTCCCTCGGGTGAGGGCTGATTAAGCCTCCTAGGTGCTTGTGGAAAGATGAAAAGGAGGACAAGGCCCTTCTCCCCAGGCCCCGCTGGGAGCGCGCAGTTCAACGACCTCCACGACCCAAAACGTCAGGGAGTGCAGCCCGGGCCATGGGGGTCAGGAGATAACAAGCAACCACCATTGACAGGACCCTCGTGTACGTGCTGGCTCTTCGACTGTCCGTGGAGAGGCTGGGAGGGATGGGGACAGGAAACCCAGCGGGAGCCGGGTGCGGCTGTTAAGAGTCCCGGCTCAAGGGAATATTCAGTAAAGGTGGCCACGAGTCACAGAAAAGTATATTGCCGGGACATGTCGCCTTAAGAAAACATGGGTAAAAATCATTTTTACTTAATGGCTGGACTGTGGGGCATAGGGAGGGAGCCACGGATGAAGGAAATTGCCTGGTGTTGGCAATCCTCAGTGCGGATTTGCTGAGATGCTATGAGGGGCACTGTAATTCCTGGAAGCTGAGAACCATTGACGGTTCAGATGTGCATCTCGCCCAAAGGCACCCCCAGGAGAACCAAGCATTCCGCAGTCCAGGGCTGGGCTCTGCCTTGGGGGCAGGGAAGGGCACAGAACCTGCTCCCTCAGGCTTCTGAGGCTCTGGGGTAAAAAGAGGCAGTCCAGATAAGCTTCCCCACCCCCTGCCAGACCTTTCTAATTCCAGTTTGCAACCAGAGGAAGCATTTCATTAAAACAAAAAAAAGATCACTCTAGAGTTCGACGAAGATAAATACAGCATCTGAAATCTGGAAAGCTCATTTATCTCTCTCTTCTCCCCCCACCCCTTTTTAGAAAAAATTCAATTGTGTTGAAATACCCCCATGTCCCTTCACCATATCATTCCTCTCCCCATGGATCCAGAAGGCTTTTAAAAATGCTGGTTTGGATGTTCCACAGACCAACAACCCAAACAGGAGCAACAAACAACAAACACCGCACACCCCCTTCTTCATCAACCCGAGACTGTGAAGGGACAGGAAGTCCAGGTTGGCTCTGGTATTTATAGCACTGACATACATCCAGCCCAGAGAGGCTCTGGTGACAGACTTTCTAAACAAGGCCCTGCCAGGGCCCCCTTGCCAGGTCTGGAGTCCAGTCGCCGCCCCCTTCCGCCACACCCCCCAGGTCCACCAGCCAAGCCTGGTCTGGGAAGGGGAAGAAAGAGCCAGGCCACCTGGGGGTTCTGCAGTCTTAGGCCCAGGTTTCCATCTGAGCCGCCTCTGGTCCCCACAGTTTAAATGTGGCCTGTCCCCTCAGGCAGGGGGGTCAGCCGGCCCTCCCAAGGCAGCGGGCAGGCAGCAGGCATCTCAGCAAACAGCATTGCCTTTCCCACAGTAGGTTTCTCTTCTCGGTGCTCACCAGGGATGCAACACTGCAGGCACAGCTGGGAAGGAGGGGGCTGAAAGTCTGGTCTGCGGAGCTGGCCCAGGAGATGTTTCTGCCAAAACTGAATGAAGCCTCTCTGGTCACTTCTTGTCTCCCCACTCGCCAGAGGTGTCAGATGGGAAAAAGTCAAAATCTGGGAGGATATCTTCCTTGAGGACCCCAACCCCACTTGTCTTTACTGCCGACACCTAGGTTTCCTTCGAGAGTTAGATGAGGAGGACCTTTGGGGGCAGGAGGTTGGGGGGCCTCCCCTGAGGCAGAGTCCGTGCCCCTCATGGCTCAGCCTGGAATTGCTCTGCCACTGCAGGCCACCGTGGGTCACTGGGTGACAGTGGGGTTCAACACCCCCCCAGCCGCCCCCAGAACCCCAGGGACAGAGCCAGGCACTGAACCCTGCAGGGAAGACACAGGGCTCAAAGGCTCAGGAACACTTCGCAGAGGCCCCTGCTGGGGCTGGGGCTGGGGTTGCGGTGGCGGTGGCTGCTGTTGCTGCAACTTCTTCTTGTTGATTTTCCTTTCCTTGGCTCTGCGGTTCTGAAACCAAATTTTAACCTAGAAGTGGAAAAGACAAAAGGTGGTGAAGAAGGAGGCATGAGGGAAAAAGAGGAACAGTACCCAGGGCAAGTACCAAGATCACCCACCAAGGCCCCCCTCCAACTAGAGAAGGAAAGACCCCAAACCCAGAAGTTTTTTTTTACTGAATAGCCCCATAAATGCCTGGTACTGGAGCCCTTCCCAAGCCCATTTCAGCCTCGTGCAAAGAGCCTTCCTCTCTCCTTGCTCCCCTGGTTCCTTTCCAAAGCACCCTTTATCTGCATCTTTACTGGAAAAGCCCAGAGCCTCAGAACCAAGGAAAACTGAAACTCCAAGTCCCTCTGTACAACAAGCAAGAGGGAGGCCAGTGCTGGGTGCACTTCAAATGACAACCTTTGGCCCCTCAAGGCTAAACCTTGGAACTGAACATGAGATTTGGTGTCCTAGCTATGCATTTGGCCTGTTTCCTCCCCCCCACCCCCAACTATAACGTTTTCATTAAGCAAACCTTGCTCTTTTAGCTTTTATGAGCAGGGATTGGGTCTTATATATGTTTTTTTCCTCAGGCACAGTTCTTGGCACAAACAGAATAGGTCTTTAATAAGACTTTATGGACCTGAATAAAGTTCTGGATTAAACTAACACTCTCAGGCTTTGTCTTGCACCTCCCACATCTCCCAAGAAAGAAAAAGATACTCAATAAACATCAGAAAACAACTAAAGGTGAAGGGAGGCTTTAAAAAAAGATTTTAGGTGGCATATGTTACTAGAATTGGGAGGAAAGAATCAGAGGGAACATGCGCTCCCCCCCTCCAGCTTGAAGTCACCCACTTTTTTGACATGGATTCTTTTTTTTTTCCATTCTATTTATTTTAATATTTGCTCCTCCAATTATTTATTTATTTACAATCCATATGTTTTACTCATTTGTTCATACCGTAAGAGGAGCATCAGACACAAGGTTTTCACAATCACATGGTCACACTGCGAAAGCTGTATCATTATACAATCATCTTCAAGAAACATGGCTACTGGAACACAGCTCTAGTTTCAGGCACTTCCCTCCAGCCTCTCTAATACATCTTAAACTGAAAAGGGATTATCTGTATAATGCGTAAGAACAACCTCTAGGATAACCTCTTGACTCTGTTTGGAATCTCTCAGCACTGACACTTTATTTTGTCTCATTTCTCTCTTCCCCCTTTCGGTTGAGAAGTTTTTCTCAATCCCTTGATTCTGAGTCCCAGCTCATTCTAGGATTTCTGTCCCCTGACGTGGATTCTGAGACCTAGTTTTCTAATTCCCGCTGGAGTTCCCGCTGTGCCCTTCTGCGGGCAGCACCCAGGCTCCGGGGAGCCGCGAGGTCCCCACCTGCCTCTCGGAGAGCCCCAGCGTGGCGGCCAGCTCGGCTTTCCTCCGGATGGTGATGTAGCGGCTGTAGTGAAACTCCTTCTCCAGCTCTAGCCGCTGGTGGTCTGTGTACACCACGCGGTATTTGTCTTTCGTCCTGGTTTTCACTGCAGAGGACAGAGAAGTTAGGGCCGAGAACCACCAGGCGGCCCATCAGTCACGGGTAATGACAAACCTCCCTAACCCAAGGGCCATTTCTCTTCCTCCACCACCCCGGGGGGCCTGGGGTTGGCTGTTTCCTGCTAAGTCTGACACGACCCCCTAGTGGGCCCTCGGGGGAGGGGATGGGGTCGGTGGGGGCCACAAAACTCACCTTGAGGTTAAGTGGTTTTTAAAAATTAAGAAACACAAAACCTCATCGACACAGAAGATAGCAGGACACAGCCACCCTTTTGGTAAACCGAAATAGGGCTGGCGGCTCTAAGCCCAAAGGGAAGAGGGGGTGGGGTGGAGTAGCGGGCTTCCCAGGACCGCGCAGATTTTCAGGCCTGCCAGAGAAGGGAGCCCATGGCGAAAACAGCTGCGGTGGTGGATGTATGTCTGTGCGTGTGCATGCGTGTGTGTGTGTGGGGGGGGGGAGGGAGGCTGTTTATGTTCTGTTTGCTTTAGTAGAAGAGGAAAGTGGGGTGCAGGAACGGACCGGTTCCCTCAAGTCGCCAGAAACACCCTCACCACCCCCAGCCCCCAGCCCCAGGCCCACCCAGTGGGATTCTGAGCTAAGCCAGGGGGCAGAAGCACCCACGCCTCCCACTGGGGACCATTTCTACCTGGCAGAACCAGGTCTGGGGATTGGCACTTTTTCCTTCTAATCCCCCACTAATATCCACTGCAAACCAGCCAGAGCCATCCTAACCAGTGATCTCTGTTCATTGGATTGAGTCAACATATTAAATCTTGGATTGATCGCTTTACTGAAGGACCTTGACATGTGGTGCCGACGCCTTGGGAGCAGGCCGGGGCTGACGCTCGGCGGAGTCTGGCCCGGGCAGGAGCCCTTCTCCCGCGCTCGGCCCGGGGTCGGGGTTTGCGGGCAGCAGAACAGGTTCAACCGATCTCCCGGCGCCCCGGCCCTTCGGGGGATCTGAGGGGTCTGGGAGGTGCCTGGAGGTGTAGAATGCTCCGCGGGCCGACTTTGTTCAGGTAAAATCCTTTGCAAACCCACAACAAAAGCGCCCTGGGAAGATACAGGCGGGATCAGAGGGAGCTCCCCCGAGCCGCTGAAAGGGGAACACAGCCGCAAACAATGCAGGACAAGGCGATCTTATCAAAGAAAAGCCCTTTCAATGCCTTAATAACCACCGCATTCTGTTTGAATTACCACTACTGAGCAAATGGCGGCCCGGCTTTCATCCCCTCCCGCCGGGTACATTAACATAAACACGGCGGGGCTGGCGCATTTGAATGGGCGCTGCGGCCCCGACCCCGCGCCGGCCAGGGCAGTAAAGGCCCCTGACACGGCCCCAGCGCCCTCGGCCTGGTGGGCGCGGCCCCACGCGGCCCGCCCCAAGCCCACCCGAGGCTGCCGCGGGCGCTGGCCCCTCTGCGCAGACGAGGAAACTGAGACTCAGACAACGTCACGCGGATAGTGTAAGGCGGAGCTGGCACTGGCGCCAGGTTGGAGTCACAAGGGACATCTCCAGGGCCCGAGAACAGGACGCAGGGAAGTTTACCGAGTAGGCCAACACCCCGGGAGCGATACTTGCTCGAGGGCTGCCCTTTCAATTCTGAGGAACGCGGTGAAATCGACGCTGTGCTCTCAGTGGCCCACGTCCCAAGGGCCTAAAGAGGCGCCCCGCACCCCCTGGGAACTAAGGAGGGGACTGGAGGAGGGGAGGGATGAGAGGGACTTGTCAGAATTCATTATTGACTGCGAAAGTCACCACCCTCTTTCCGGGCCCTAAAAGAGACAATGGCAGGGCTGGGAAGGTGTATATCAAAGCGGGCCGGACCGCACACCGCCCCCTACTCCCCCTCCGCCCCTTGACAGATGACGCTCCGCAGAGGAGTCAGGCTCTGGCCCGCGGGCCGCGGCCTCCCCACATTAACATCACAAGGGCGCCCGGCGCCGACCGCGGCCTTGCCACCTCCTCGCGGGACTTCACAGCGCTCTCTCATCTGCTGACCCCGCGGCCTGGGCTCCCGCGGCTCCCCACCCCCCACCCCGCCTCAGCCCCGGCCCCAGCCCCAGGGACACTCTTCTGGGACGCGCAAAACTGTGTCCCTTAGGCCGCCCGCGTCCCCCCGCCAGCCGCGCCGGCGCCAGGCTCTGTAGCCGGACCCGCGTGGGGGCTCCTTCTCTGGGGAAGGGCCCAGGTCGCTACTGCGAGGCCCACGCGAGGCCTCGCCCTGGGGGCTTCTGCCCCGGCATGTGCCGAGTGACGCAGAATGCCCAGAGACAGCCGCCAACGGCTGCCCAGGTTTATACGGCTGTAATTGGCCATAAACCTCTGCAAAAGCGGCCATAACCTGCGTGAGGGGCGGGCTGGGCCCGCAAGGAGGGGGCGGGGAGCGGAAGCGCAGAGGGTGGGGGAGAAGAGCCTTGGAACCGAAGGGGAGCGCCGGCAGGACTCCCGCACCAGCCGGGTTCGCGCTCCCAGCCCGCCTAGACTCCCAGCCCCACGCCAGACGCGGAGCCAATGTCCGGCGAGCCCAGGGAGTTTGCGGGGACATCTTCCCAACAAGCTTCTGGAAAACACACACCTACGCGCGCACAGAGTCCCACGCTCTCTGAGAGAGACGTTCGGGAGAAATGACGCATCTGGAGCAGCGCCTCACTCGCCTTAGTCTCCACCGGGTTTCCGCCCCTTCCCCTGCTCTCTCGGCAGACGCGAGAGCACTCCGGCGGCCGGACCCTTGTTCCTAGCCCTCCAGCTTTTCCTTGGAATAACTCCTTGGCAGATCAAAGGTTCTGAGACTGGAGAACGCCCCCTCTCCCTTTAATCCTGGGACCGGCACCTTCTTTCCAGCGGCAGCAGCTTCCCCGGCTTCCCTCCTCCTCGCAGGGATCACTTGAATTGGCCCAAGTTGCCAAACCTGGCCCGCGCAGTCTCAGGCTCCATACCCTGAGCCCCACATAAGGCGAGCGCCCAGGCCACCTTCCTTCTTCGGTGGCTCAGATGTGAAAAGAGAACACAGAGAGAAAGGGGCCAGAGCCCTCCCGCCCCGTCCGGGGGTTGGGGGTAGGGGGAGTTAGAGGCTCCCTGTTCTCCGCGGCGGGGAGCTGAGCACGGGGCGATCTCGGGCGGATGTAAGTGGGGAGGACGCGGCTCAGCTCGGGTCCCGCAGTGCTCACACCAACTTTCCCAGGAGCTGCCCGAGGGTGTCCCGCGTTGTGAATGAAGAGCCCTTGGAAAGGGGGAGATTCCCCCACTCTCGCCTTTACTCTAAACAGAACACGGGGTTATGAGACCCAAATTGTACACTTCCCGACGCCCCGCCAGCCCAGGCGCGATGGCGAGAGTAGCCCCGAGGACCAGAGGCCCTGAATCTGCCCCCCACCGCGCCTGCTGCAGAACTCCCAGAACGCGTCCTGGCGCCCCTGTGCGCGCTGGTCGCGCCGGCCACCCGGCAGTCAGCTGCCGGCAGGCCCTTTCCCAAGGCGCCCTCCCGCGGGGCGCCGCCGCCTACCTTGGCTTCCCAGCGACTGCTGGGCGGGCTTCCGCATCCATTCACACAGGTTCCGCCGCTGGCCGCCGGGGGACAGCTGCTCGGCGGCGGCGGTGGTGGCGGCGGGCCCGGGAGGTCCCGGGTTGAGCGTCTGCAGCAACCCCGAGGCGCAGGAAGGCGCGGCGGCCGGGTGGTGCGGGTGGTGGTGCGGGTGGTGGTGCGGGTGGTAGTCGGCAGGGCTGCCGTAGCCCATGGCGGCGGCCGGGGAGCCTCCGTTGAGGCTGTGCGCTACGGCGTTGGCGGCGGCCGCGGCGCCCCCCGGCGCGTATCCGTTCCAGTCCTCTCGGAGCGGGGCGCCGTACGCTGCCGGCCAGGACGGCCCCGGGGACTGCGCGCTGTCCAAGTTCGCGGCCGCCGCAGCCGCGGCTGCCACGTGGTAACCGCTGTAGTCCGGGTACTGCGGGGGGCTGACAAAGTTCTGCGGCGCCAGGTTGAGGCCGCCGGAGTGGCGCACGGAACTGGGGTACATGCTTACGTCCTTGTCCAGGAGGTAGCTCACGTACATGGTGGCGAGGGTCCAGGAGCAGACCTCACCATACTGCCTGGGGGCGGATGCTGGAGGCTGCCAGGGCGCGCGGAGGGAAGGGGGCAGGGGGTGCCAGGAGCGGCGGGTGGCTGCGCCTCAGCCGGTGCTGCTCCGCTGGCTCCTCGCTGCGCTTCTGCCTCCGAGGCGGTCCCTCCCTCTGGCCTACCTCCTCCCTCCCTCCCTCTCTTTTTCTTCCTTCTTTCCTCCCACCTCCTTCCCAGTAGGCTGCAGAGGCGGGGAAGACCCGCCACAGGCTGCCGTGCGGAGTCCCTGGCCAGCGTCCTTACGTGATTAACGAGTGTTTACAAGACTCTATTAGTAATGACACAGACACCAATGGCTGGAGACGTCGAGGCGCAGCGCGCACCCCAAACGCAACCTCCCCAAACACGATTTGCATTTTAAAAGATAAGGGGGGAGCTCGCGAGAGGGCAGCGACCTGATCACAGCTAAACCTTTATTGTTAAGAGCTTCCTCCTTCCAGCCCTGTGCACTTTAACCTCCAATCACAGGTTCAAAGAATGAATCAAGAGACTTGCAAAAGAGAGCGCGAGAGAAAGAGCGATCTTGGTGGGAATCCGGGTTGGAGACAGGCGATGTCTTGCTTATGCATTTGCAGGGAAGGGGCCGGCCAGGAAACTCCTTCTACCCCAAAGAGAAAAGAAAAAGGAAGCTACTACTTTGATGAGAACGTTTCTGACCCACTCGGGAGTTGACAGCGGAGCCAGAAGAGGTGGGCGGGTTACTTCACGCCCTGCGCGCCTACCCCAGGCGACTGCAAGCCCGCAGACAACTGTCACCATGAATTCCTTATTTTCTTGCTCAAGGAAATCCCTCACCCTCTGCACGAGAAAAATTATGACCCTAGCTGCCTGCTGGGATTTCAGTTAAATTAATACATTTTAAAAATAAAGCACTTACAGTTCAAGAGTCAAAAGTCTTTTTTTAAACTACAGAACCAAGGAGCATGTAGTAAAGTCAGGCTTGCAGCACTGAAGGGTGCCGCCATGATCTTCTTGAGCAAGGTGCTGACTACCCGGTGTGTTCAGTTTGTGAAAATTCAGCCAGCTGCACTCACATGTTTGCTATACTGAAATGAGTGCGTAAAAATCAAGGAAAAAGAAGCCTAGAGTTTTTGCTAATACCACCTAGTTTTTGCTAATACCACCTAGAATTTATTTACACATCTATGTCTTAAAAACGAAAACACTTTCTCCGTTACAAAGTAAAACATCCCCCAAGGAAAATTGTTCTTCCTATGCAAGGGATGGGAAGGGAATCCCAAGTCATATAAGAATATCGCTTCTGAGAAGGTCCAACGTGGGGAAGGGTTGGCAAAGGGTCTCCTCAAATTTTCAAAGCGGGGTGTCCGAGGACCCAGAGCTGAAGGCAGCCGCGGAGGGGAGGGGCGCTGCGCGGCCCGGCTTGGACACTGCCTGGGCACGGGCACCTGGGCCGCGAGATTTGTCTTCTGCGCGCCTGTGTTCATTTAGGGACCACGTGGAATGAGCCAGCGATTGTGGTCTGTCTCCTTTGGCAGCCCCGAATGGCGCTGCTAGACTCGGGTGTGCGCTGACGGCCGGGCGGGCTGAGTGGGTGGCTTTGAGCGCTCTGCGACCCCGCGCTCTAGCTGCCGTCCTCCAGGCCTGCACTTGTCCGTGGTCAGTGTCCAGCGCTCCTCTCCCGCACGCCTCGCCATCGTTTTCATCCTGTCATCTCTGGAGGGCTTTCCAGTGGCCCCCCTTTATCTCCCCCGATCTTCACATCTGCCTGGAACCGGGAACAAGGCCGGCGCTGTTACCCTCCCCATTTTACAGGTGACAGCCCCTAAGGTGCATCTTGTGAACAGGCCCAACAGGGATCAGAACTAGCCCAGGCCTCAGAATCGCGTGCTCGCTGCTTCCTCCAGGCTTCTGTGTTTCTTAAAGAAAACGGGTAAGTTGGAGACAGCCAGGGGTAAGGGTGGGGGTGGGGGGCATTCAACCCTGCCTCACCCAAGAGTGGAGGAGGGGAGCATTCAAGAGGCACAACTAAGCGCCATAGGACATTGCGAGAAAAAAAATCAGAAATAAATTGCAAACCCTATTACAGAACCCAGGTCACTGGGTAGTGATGAGGAAAGAAAGGGGGTGTCCACAGTCCAGGTGGGTTGGGAATGTGGGCGGTTAACTGGTGAGCGCTGTGCACTTTTGATCTAGCAAACATCTTCCTCTTCCTGGAGACACGACCCCTCCTTCTGTCCCCCACGCCCCTTCCCAGGCCCGCGCTCTCCAAGAGGCGGCCGGGGCGCGGGCCCGTGTCTTCGGAATCCGGGCATTCTTTGGAACAATCGCTTTATTGGGGGCAGCCGTCCCCTCCGCCCTGCGGTGGCCGCTTCCTGGGTTTTTATGGCCCCGGCCGCCGGCCGCTGGCTAATTGTCCCGGTTTTCCAGCTGTGTCTCTGTGCTCTGCAGAAGAGAATGGGCTGTGGCCTGCGCGCCCATCTGGGTGGGGAGCGGCCAGGGCGGCTCTGGCCCTGCGGGTCACGCCAGGACCCAGACTGGGCAGGGCCGGGGCTGGGGGAAAGGACCCCATTGTGGAAACCAGCTGGTGTCCCTCATTGCAAAAATAGGCCCCAGTGGCAGTAGCCTGGCCCCTGCCCAGGCTCTCAGTGCTGTTCGGTGAGGATAAAGGAGCCGGCAAAGGATGTCCTTGGACAGATTCCCCAGAGTAGAAACGTCGCCCCCGCATCCCGGTGGTGCTCCCAGTCAAGAGTAGGCCTGGCTGGGTCCCTGCAGGGGCTGGATGGCTGACGGGGGTCGGGGGGGGGGTGTGCTGTGTCACAGCGAACTTTTATGTGACAGTGGCGGGCCGGCAGGCGGATGGCCGGTGCCTGTCATCTGTAGGCCCACCCTGACCAGGGGCGGCTCCTCCTGCTGGGAGTACAGGTGTGCGGCCTGGGGAGCGGCGGAAGGCCACGGCATCGGGGCCCCATGCTGGTGGGCCTGAGGTGCTGGGTGGTGTTCTAAGAGCCGGGCGGCCTGCCCTGGAGCCCAAGCGGTGCTGCCTCCAGGAAGGGACCCACTCCCACTGCCCTGTGACCTCTACCTGCTGGCCAGGCCGAGTTTCCCACCTGTGAACTCACTCTGGGAGAGACAAACTCACAGGGGAACCTTGGGACTAGGGGTGACCTGGGGCCGCAGCTGGGCCCCACCAGGCCAGACATGGAGCCTGCCTTAAATGAAGGGCAGGAGAGGGTGGGAAGGGAAAAAACCCAGGTAAATAAAGCACGGTGGGAGGGTGGGGTGCAGAGGCTGTACGGGCAGCCTCGACCAGGTTATCAAAGGGAAGTCTCTTTGTTACTGACACTGCAGCTTTCAGAGGCCACTCCACATTCCTTAGAAAGGGTCCCGGCCCCCGGGATCCTGGCTGGTGGCAAGGGCAGGGGCGGCGGGTGGGGGTGGGGAGCGGGCGGAGGCCGGAAGGGGCGGGCTGCTCTGCAGGGCAGATGAGACACTCCTTGAATCCACAGATCACTGACGCAGCTCCCTGCTCAAAGGTCCCCCTGGGTTTGCTCTGGCTTGGGGGAGCCTGCTCTGCGTAAGAGTTGGGGCTCCTGGAAACTGGGAGAGCTCATGACCCTTGGAAGCCGTATAGAACTGGGCGGTCTCTACCTGCCTTCACATGCCAGTCTATTTTTTTATTCCCTTTTGGATCAAGGAAATTGACCCAAATAATGCAGCCCATCCCCAATTGGTCCTAACTCCTGCACTGAGCAGTATAATTAAGGCAGAGGGAGAAGGAAATGTATTCAACTTGGAGGTAGAGACTGCTATGGAAACATGGCTCTATCTCCATGTAGGGTGGAGTTTCCAAGGTCCGCCCTCCCTGCACTCCATCAGCAATCCCCGCACACAAAGGAAGGCTCAGTAATGGACGGTTTGACCCCAACAACCCCCCACTCTGCCCTGCCACAGTCCTCTCGGCTGACATCTCTGGGAAGGAAATCGATAACAGTGTCCATTCTGTGCAGCCAACCCAGAGACCACCACCTGCCCCTGGGCCCTGCTGAAGCCCGCGGGACTCATCCCAGCACCAGAGAGGGGCCAAGAGGGGCCGCAGCTGCCCCCAGCTGCCGCAACACCATTCATAGGCGCAGACGACGCCCCGCCTGGTGTCTGGCCCCTTTTACCTAAGGAAAAGTTTCAGAACTCGTGGGAACCCTTTGGTAGATCTGTTGTACCCCTTGGGAGCCAGGGAACAGGAAGGGTGCCACAAGGAAAACAGTTCTCTCTGATGGAGAGATGGCCAAGTTTTCCTCCAACCCAAGGCAGAGAAAACACTTTTCTTTTTTCTGTTCCATCCAAAATTTACTCACAAAGCCGGGAGATCCAGGGAAATAGTCCCAAGAGAGGGGGATAGTATTTGGGTATAGAAGTCTGGCTTTGCTCATGGTGTAAAAGTTAAGCAAATAAATGGCAATTGCCCATTTTCTTCTTCCCTTTTCATTTCCTCTGAGATTAGGGTCTCTGGGCACCGTTTGGGCGTTTCGTAACAAACTCTAATTCTATGTAGTGGGATGAGTACAGAGAATAATTCAAAGCCCCGAGAGAGTTTGGGAGTCCCACAGATTGGTACCCCCTCCGGGAGTGGAGCTTCCATCCCTGAGGGAATACTTGATGCTGGGGAGATCAGATGGTCACTAGCCAAATTTTACCACGTGGCTTCGATGTGGAAGGACTTCAATGAACATTTGTTCATTCTCCATTGTCTCGTGCCTGGCATGACCTTCGTTTGTTATATGAAAATATGTTTCTAGGAAGCTCTACAGGATGAGTTTATGTGGCCAAAAATGGACTCAGATTCGGCTGGCACAGAGTCACTGGGCCCACTGGTGAGGCGCTCATCCTAGAGGAGAACCAGAAAGGTTTGGTGATTTTCCCTAGGTTGCACAGTCCTTACAATTAAATGAGATACTATGTGTGCACTTCTTTGCAACCCCCAATGCTTTGCACAGATGTTGAGTATTACCACAACTGCTGCAGCCACCCAGGAAACCTTGCCTCCCCAACACAAAGCCACCTGGCATGATTCAAGGAGCTAGTATCTGCACCCTGTCCCCTCCAACCCAGACATGCAAGAATAATCTTGGCGGTGGTGCTGGGAGAGCTCTGATCACATCCCCCTATCCTATCTATTTCCCTTTCTTATATGCACCGGCTAACTGTGGTTTATTCGTTTACTAAATTGTTACCTGTGAATTTTCCACAACTTCCCTCCCAGTTATTTCTCCAGTTGCCAAAGAAGGTATACTTTAGTGTCATGGTAAACACTTTTTTTCTGAAAAGAGCTCTTCTTTATTTTTTGAAAAGGAAGCGATTCTTTGGCTAATGTCTGGAAATGTGTCAAATTTGAAATGAAAATTCCTAGATAAGACTAAATGTTGCCCTCCCCTTGTCTCCCCTAATAATATCAGTAGACTTTGGGGTGCACGTGCCAAAGCCTACCCCTGCGGTTAAATAGAAGGCAGGCCCCACTCAGCGTCCCGGCCGCATGAAGCTGACGATCACGCCGTGAATTCCCTCCGGGTTCCTTTAACTCGGAGCATGAGCCCCGCCGGGCTTGACATTTCAAGGGGAAACGGGAATCCACGAAGCAGCCCCCCCACATGGTGGGAGCGTGCGCACGGAAGGATTGTCGGTTACAGAAATGTCTATCACTCCTCGCCCTCCAACTCTTCTTGGAGTCACCACCGTTATTTTACTAACGAATTAATAAATAAAATATTCATTGTTCACCCCGGAATCAGCACCAGCCACTTCTGCCCGCGAAGACCTTGGCAGGACGCCCCCCAGGCGGTTCCTCACCTCCACCGCCTTCACCGGGGCGCGGAGGTCGAAGTCGGCGGCCGCGGTCCCTGTGGCCCCGGCTTGTCTCCCGCATGCTGCGCACGGGAAGACCGAAAGGAGAAAACCTCTCTTCCAAGCTCAGGCCGGCGGAAGCCCAGGGTCGTGAGGCTGTTTGAACCCAGATGTGGCCGGAGATTATTGCGATGCCAGACCTCGGTCGCCCCACCGCGCCGGGAGCGGCCTCTTCCCCGTCGCTCCCCGGGGAGGGGGTAGCAGGAGCCTGCGGTGGCTTTTGCCGTGGCCCTTCCCAGGCTCGCATCACCGTCCAGGGCCGCCACGGCCCTCGGCCCAGGGCGCGCGCCCCTCCCGGCTGCAAGTGCCCCGAGTCTCTGCGAGGCCCCCACCCCCCTCCCCTGCCCAGCTCCTTTGAAATGGGCGGATCCTTAGTCTCCCACCACCACCCGCACCCCTTCCTGCAGGAATAAACAATTTCCCCAACAAGCTTCCAACTGTTGAAATGTAACCATGTGATTACAGTACCGAGCCCCGAGTTGTGCCTGAGAGGTCCCACCAAGTCTGCAGTCGTGCTAAAAATACCCCGGGAACAGCCAGATGGGTCGCGTGCTGCTTACATTGAGTACACTCTCATAAAGAGCCAAGACTCTCTGTTTGGGCGGCTCATGGATCTAAAAAAGTTGGACTAGCCCCAGGTTTGGGCAGGGTGCCTTCTGCACAGTGCGTTATTCTGAGTCACAGCCCCAGCCTGTGGTGCTTGGATCCTGGGTCAGAAAATTATCGTGGCCAAGCAGCAGGTTTCTGGTGTGAGTCAGGAAAGCCCCCAAGTTCCCCGGGCTGGAAGGAGAAAGGCACCCAGCCTTAGGCCCCAGGTCATCCCAAGCTGCCGGGACCCAGGGCACAGGAAGTGCTTGTCAAACTCATGGTGACGTGTACCTGGGCTCCTTACACCCAGAGAAAGCTCCACCACAGGCCCAGGTCCCCGAGGCCGGACCCACGATGCTCTGCTGGGGGCTGGAGGTGCAGCATGGGGCGCCAGCATCTGCTCCATCACCAGCTTTTCTGCTTACCACCAACCCCTACACCTGTAAGACAGGGAACCGGGAAACCAGGCTTCTTGATTAACAGGTCTAGTGCTCCAGCAGTGAGTTCTTTCTGGGGGGAATTCCAACTGTTTGGGTCCAGCCACAGCTCTCTTTATGGAAAAAGGACTTTCTTGTTGCTGCTAAGGACTGAGGATGGCCACTGGCAGAGGTTCTTGTCTTCAAAAGGGTAAAATCTGCTTTTGGGGTGAGGAACATGGGATGCTTTCTCTTTTGCCAACAGTAGTTTAAGTATAGGGTCTTTAGATTCTCTGTGTGTGTGAGAGGGAGAGGGAGAGGGAGAGAGGGAGAGAGAGAGAGAGAGAGAGAGAGAGAGAGAGAGAGAGAGAGAGAAGGTGCTGCCTCTCCTGAACCTGCAGGACGCTACTGTTCTTTTCCCAGGGGACATTCTGGCAGCAATGCAGGGCGCTTCCCAGGCAGCTGGGGCTGCGGAGCCCCGGGGTTACCCAGCTCTCCGGAGTGGCCTTCTCTGCCGGGAGAGACACTGCTTTCCCTGCATTGCTCGCCGGATCAGCGCTTTTCTGTCCCGCCTTCATCCGAGGCCCACAACGCACAGCGCTACTCAATGAGTATTACTGTTTTTGTTTTTAGTGGATTTATGGTTTTCCTGCGGCAATCTGAGCTTCTGCCGAGTCAACTGCCCAAGGACCCATTCAGCTTGTAGACTCCCCCTTCACCCTCCTTTTAGGGCCGAAAGCGGCCTGCCCGAGGCTGGCCCTCCGCGGGCTCCCCGCTGTCCCTGCTACCCACCGCGCCCGTCCCGAGGCTCCCCGGCGTCCCGCACTCAGCCCCGTTCTTTGCTCCAGTCCCGTGGGTGCCCCAGAGGAGAAAGCTGCTTCCGCTCTCATGTAAATGTCGGGTAGCAGAAAATGAGATGGGAGAAGGAAAAAACGAAAACACACAAACCGCTGTGACACAAAAGATTCCCTTTCCGTCTTTTTTTTTTTTTTTGTCTTTTAGCTCGGGCTTAGCAGGGCAGTCAACAAGAGCTGGAATCCACAAAGCCTAGTGTCACTGGGCCGCAAACGGGGTGAAGAATGGAAGCAGCGCGCTGAATAAATTGGGAACAAAGCACTAAACCGTGCAAATACTTTGGCAAGGCGAGCGCGCGAGGGTGGACGGCGCCGATTGCGGTGACAAAAGGGCTAAGTACTCGATAACTGCCCCCAGTTTCCCGTTTCTTTCGTGCGGTGTGTGGACGCAGCTCCAGCCCCGCGGGAGCCTCTCGCCCAGGGCGCCCAGGCCAGGCAGCGGTGCGGGTGCGTCCCCTCGGGCGCCCGGGTGCCCGGCTCCAGCGGCCGCTACAGCTTGGCTGGGTCGGCTCCGAGCAGGTCTGCGAGGCGCAGGCGGCCGATCCGCTTCACCTCGCCCAGGGCGGTGCGCAGCTCCTGCGCGGGCGGGCAGTGCAGCCGGCGCTCCAGCTCGCGGGGCACGGCGGCGCCGGGGCTGAGGCGCGCGGCGAGCACGAAGGGGAAGCCGAAGCGCGCGCGGTACTGCGCGTTGAGCTCCGCCAGCCGGAGCCTCTCGTCGGCGCCCAGGTCCGCCAGGCCCGCGCCGCTCTGCTCCCGTTGCGACTCGGCGGTGAGCGTGCCCCGCTGCAGCTCGCGGCCCGCCAGGTCCGGGTGGCAGCGCAGGATGCCCTCTTGGCCTGCGGAGAAGCACAGACACTTGCCGGCAGCAGAGCAAAGCGCGCCAGGCTGCGGGCTGCCGGCACCGCGTAGTCGCCGCGCGGGGGCAAGCGGAGCCCGGCCCGGTCCGGCCCGGCGCCGATGGAGGCTGGGGGAGCGAGACAGAGTCCCGGGACGGCCGGTCAGGCCATCCACGGGGGTCCCGGCGGCGCAGGGGGGCCCATGGCGACCGCCCCTCTAACGTGCCCGGGTTCTCGCTTCTTTCGGCTCCGGCCAGGTCAGAGGGGCGGGGCGGGGAGTGATACGTTTGTCCTTTGAGACCTTGGGGCGAGAAGAGCGGAGAGGGAGAGAGACCTTCGAGGTTCGGAATTTATGACTTGCTCGGGAGAGAGCAGGGACGCGATAAGGAGCCTGAGCCATTCGTATCTTTTCAAAGTCCTTTGCTCTGAGGGGTGCTTTGATGTCGAATGGGGCCCGGACGCAAGGGCCTAAAGACTTCCTGCAGAAGCCAGGCAGCGGGTTTCTCGCGGCTGCAAAGGAGAAGGGCAGGAGCCCTGCGGACTCACAAGGCTGTCACCCCCACGGAGCTCAGCGAATACGTGTCCAGGATTTTGTGGCCTCTAAGTGTGGGTTTTGGGCTTATGGACTTAGGCATCCAAAGAGCTTCGAAGACGATTTATTTAGGAAACCCATTTCCAGCCTAAATTCCCATATAGCTCTTTGAATTAAAGTGGCTTTACTCCTTTTAGGAAAATTGCACCCTCCCACCACCCTCGCTGTCCGCGTCTCGTTCCCTCCTCCGACTACAGACCCCAAAGAGATTGCAGAAGATAACGTTTCCTTGGAAGAGATTTTTTTTCCCATCATCTCTTAGACCTAAGACTGGAAACTCTTGGTGTCATACCTGGGTGTTCCCTGAGCCCTGACACGTCATTTTCACTTTGTCCTCTAAAGAGAACATTAGAATCCTTGGGCTGGGCAAGGGGTGGAGTTGGGCAAGATTGCAGATATGGTAACCAGGCAGCCATAATCTGTAAAATGAGGATGGCGGCACCTACCTTGCAGAGGAGTTGTGAGAATTACAGACAATTAATGTACCTGAAACACAGAGCCTAATGCCTAAATGGAGTTTTGATTCCTGCTCGTAGTAGTAAATCCAGTGGAACCGGACTGAGGTGTTTCCCCGCCAGAGTGGTTAGAAGTATCTAGTTCACTGCGCCTCAATAAAGCGGTTGCCTTGTGTGGAGCTGGGAATAAGCATGAGGTGCTATTGGAAAAGGGATCGTTTAAAAATCCCTTTAAATATCGTATAACCTCATTTTACCCAAACCTAGCAGAGGTCCTGTCCAATGAAAGAATGTTTGGGGTCATACTATCCAACTCATGAACCCCTTGTCCCAAGAAGTAGGGAGACACTGAGGGTTATGTCTCCTCTAAAGAAAGATTCAAAGAGGACTCAGAAAGGGTGAGGTGCCCTGCCAATGTCAGAAGCTGCATTTGGAACCTGGACTCCAAGCCACAAGTGCTTTCAGGGTCCCAACTGCTCCCTGGGCAGAGCAAAACGAAGAAAAGAGGTGACTAACAGGTTCTGGGGCACCTCAGGACACCAGTGACCTCAGGGATCCTGCCCCCTCGGCGTTGCAAACACGAGCGGTTCCTTATTGCTCCCTCCCTCAGGCTTGGTCCCGGTGGTAAGAAAATGCAGGAGTTAAACTCCCCACATGCAGGGTATGGGCCCCGGGGAGCCCGGCCCAGAGCTGACACCCAGCCTCAATCCCCTCTGCAGCCACCCCCACTGCCCCCTCAATGGTCCTGGCTGGGCGGGGGGAGGGGCATGTCCAGCTTTGAGTGCCCACGCCCAGCAGTTCAGTCTCCCCAATCGTCAAAGCAATGTTTCAAACCCAGTCTTCTGAGAGGTTCCCCCCACCCCGCCCCCACCCCCTGCATTTCTTACTCCCAAAGACCAGGGGAAGAGATGGGGGGCATAGCTAGGGGTGGAAGGCAGGGAGTTGGGGTAGGGGCTGTCCCTAACCACACCCTACCAGACTCCCCACGTTTCGAGCCGGAGAGCAGGGAGGCTGCCGGGCGGGAGGCGGTGGTCCCCCGCGCACCAGACCCGCCTTTTGCCCTTTTTGCCCTTTGTGCCTCACTCCTCTGGGGTGCACCTGCTCTCCTAACAACACCGCCCTGCGGTTCATATTTGCCTAAGCCTGAGCTGGCATTGTCCACTCTTTGAGGAGAGGAGCGGAGGATCGAAGAGGAAAGGAAGTCGAGAAAAGATCAGAGCAAAAGGAAGGAAAGAGGTGACTGAAAAAAAAAGAGGAACTTGGACTAAAAAATAAAAAATGAACGAAAGTATGGGAGTCCGGCTTAGCTTGGGATGGTGGATGGGGAGAAAGAAAACCTGATCCAGCTCAGTTAAAAGATGCCATCTTCCTTGCCCCAAACCACTGACCCCGGAGCGCTGCCTCCAGCCCAGCCTGTGAGCACCCAGCTCCACCTCCAAGGCTGTATCCCAAACACACTCCTACCCCGACTCCCACCGCATAAACCCTAAAGAGACTGGAGACTGCAGATGACAATTCCCAGCTCCCAGTCTTAGGCCCTGTTGCTCTCGCCACCTGAAAGTTCTCATCCTCTCCATGCTAAACCTCTGTCATCTCAGAAAATGGCACCGCTATCCACTCTGTTGTCCAATTGAAAATTTAAGAGCTGCCCTCTATTCCTCTTTGTTTCTGTTCAAATCCCTCAGCTAAACCTGTTGGCTCTAACTCTACAATACAGTATAGAATCCAACCACATCTCCCCATCTCAGGAGTACAACCAGCTCCAAGTGGCCATCATCTCTCAATTTTACTACTGCAGCCACTCCATCTACGCTGTCCTTCCATGATTGTTCTAAGGGGGAAGTTTAATGGTGTCTCACTGCAATTGGAATAAATACAAATTCCTTATTATCCCCCCAAAAGCTCTACATCATTCAGCCCTTGCCTGCCTCTTCCCTCATATCCCTACACTCTTCATTCTTCTCCAACTACCTTGATCTTCCCGTGACCCCCAATGTCAAGTTCACTCCAGTTTCAGATTCCTTTTCTTAGAGTTGTCTTCTACTAGATCTTTGGCTGCTTCCTTCTCATCCTTCAGCTTTCAACCTGCTGAAAAAGTCTTCCTTTATTATGTGTTTTCCTCTTAATAACTTTTGAGATCATTTTATTCATTGTTTTAATCCTGTGTTTCTCTTGACTAGAATGTAAGCTCCTTGAGGGCAGGCACTTGTCCTATCACTGTCCTATCCGCTGTGTCTAGAACAACGCCTGGGGCAGAGTAGGTACTCAGTATTCATTACCAATCTATCACTCTTGGGAAGGAGTATTACAGATTGTTTTTTTGAATGAATAAATAAACGTTTTAATAGCCGCGTCTAAAATCCTACAGCCTGCATTGTAAGGGAATCGCTAGTGTCTAATTCATTCATTTATTTAACAAATATGACTATGCTCTGTAATGCATTTTAAGTAAAATAATCGTGGCATTATTATTGCAATTCCAAAATGCCACAAAGGGATATATAATTAACTCTGTTCTGAAAGTTATGTCGCTCTTTGATTTTTGACACAAATCAATCCTGAATTGTTTCAAGTTGTTGGCCCGGTATGTGTGTTTCAACCTTCTCTTGCCTGGAAAGCCCTTCCTCGTCTTCAGTCTTTATGAATTGATTGGCTAGAGAGGATATACTTTGTGGGCTAGGGCTGGAGTTGAATATTTAATCCTGGATTGCCATCTACTGGTCAATAGTCATCATAGCACATGGAATGTCAAGCTTGGTTTTCTCTAGAATAAGGATTTTCAGATTTACCTTAAGAGTGTAGGGTTTTTGTAAACCATCTAAAAGTAGCCCTTGGCCAGGTATATTACTTTCTAGGTTCATGATCTGAAGACTCTATGAGGCCCAATATGTTCCTTACTATTCAAGGAGTAAAACTAGACTATGCAACCAAATATGGGGCCAGGAGCCTCAAGAAAGAATGTGAATTGGGTAAATTAGTGAATGAATGAGTGACACCCTTAGAAATTGGTTTTAGACTTTGTTTTTTGGTCCTTTGGAAATTCTTCAAAAGCTATTGGCTTGGCTATCAGGGTTTGAAATCCTAGTCCTGCCATTTCTTAGCTTTGTAGTCTTGCTTAAGTTATTTTGTCTTTCTGTGCCTCAGTTTTCTCATCTTTAAAATGGAGATAATAATAAAACTTCTTTTACATGTTTGTTATGAAGATTAAATCATTATCTAATGTAAAATGTTTGGGAAAATGCCTGTAACAGACCAGTAGTGAGGGTATAATACATTTTAGCTATTGCTATTATAACTATTACAGTTGCTAACAATAGCTAACATATTGAGATGATTAGATTCAGAGCAGCTATCCAGACAGCACTGAGGCCCACTTCCCTCTGCCTGAGTCAAGTGTGGACACCAGCAGAGGGCAGACAAGTCAGCTGTGCCAGCAGGGAAGTCTCTCCAAAGAACAGGGTCTAGTGCAGAAGCAAAGAACCTTACAGTCCATCCAAACTGCATCCAGCCATTTTGTCCCATGACCCACCACTGAGATGACCCATGTAGTCATCTCAGTTACAATGTATGGGGGAGAAGTATAACTAGGATCCATCATCTTTCAAGGTCACCTTATTCATTCATTTACCGAAACTCTGTTGAGTCCCAATGTCCTACTCACTCACACTGGGCCAGAATACAGAGATGCCATCAGATTCGGAGGAAGATGAAATATAAGCCTCAGGCCTGATAAGGCAATATCAGATTCTGTCCCAACCCCCCTGCGCTAAATCCATGACTGAATTTAACCTTGACTAGAAACTTTGGTCAAATGGATTAGGGCAGGTTCTGGTGGAAAAGAAGATGGAAATAGAGAAATTTGTATTTTATTATCTAAGTTCCTGGTACAGAGTAAACGCAACATAAATATCTGTTGAGTAATTATATAAACAAATTAATAAAGAGATTGAAACCTACGCTAGCCTTCTCTTTTAATACAGCCCATCCCCAGCTATTTGGGTATTAAGAGGAATCAAAGGGTTTTTCCTCCTTTTTGAGAAAAGGTGATTCATGTCCTTTAAAAATAATTTCCCCCTCTGGCTTATAAGGCTTTCCTCTTGCTTCCTTTATTTTCCTGTCAACATTTTGAACATGGGCTTGGCTGGCTTTTTGCTCTTTCCTTTGAGTCATTTGGTCAAAAAACTCTGGGGTCGACCAGCAGTCCCTAACGCCTTCTGCCTGAGCCCTGCAGCTGAGCTGAACAGCTGAGTTTTGGAGAAGTCCTAAGAAACTTAGATGACTGTCCGCGCTGCCTCAATATTTTGTCATTCTGATTTTGCACCACTCTACTTTTCCTAGACGTGCCTAAAATGAACATAAAAGAACTCCTTATTTTGGAGACTTTCCATCTGCTGGTTGGAAAACATCCTTTGTTTGTTGGTTCTATTATAGAAGAAAAGAGAGAAGACATTTTTTTCTTCCCAGCCCCAGGTCTCTGTGGAAACCCTTTCTGCAAAGGCAGCCCTTCTTCTCATTTCCGACTTCTCCACACAGGGCCCAATAGACAGACAGCCTGACCCTTGACCTCTGACTTGCTGAGTCACTTGGGCTGCCTAAACCTCTATCTCACAGAAGTCAACAGAGACAGTCTTTTTCCCTGTCTCCAGGATTCCTTCAATGTTTCACCCCTATTCCCCACCCCTATTCCCCCAGGCAGCTGCTGATTTGAAGTTTTCCTCAGCAATCCAGTACAAGCTGGCCCTTCCTGGTGAAAATGTCAGCATCTGCACTTTTCCCCTAGGCTCCCGAGATCTTCCGATATCCAGCTGTCTTCCTTCTTGCATAGAGGACATTCTCAAAGTGAACATACTGGGGCCGAGAGAGAACAGGTCCTCGATCTAACCCTTGGCCTCCGAGTCACTGGGAGGCCCTGGGGCCCTGGCCTGGGAAAAAGACAGCTCCTGCCCTTCCTTCCACGTGACTTAGTTCTACTACTTTACCTTCACCAATATATTTCATTTCATTCCACTTTGGGTTTAACACCCTGCAAGTATTTACTCCCTCCTCACCAAACCTTAGGAAACTTCTTGGACCTCACAATAAAAATAACTAGCTAGATATATCAATTACAAGCAACTAGACTAAAAGATCTAAAGATATCTTGGTAAGTACATTTGAAACCCCTTTGCAGAGAAGCCTCACATCTGACTCTACAATCTTACCTGACTGTGGAAGTGCATCGATAAAGGCAAAAAAATGCTTCTCTAAATCTTGCAAATCAGAGAATGGGCGCTGGGACCAAACGGCAGCTGCAATCAGAGGACATCTCTCGATGACATTCCCAAACACATCTACAAATTCCCCAAAGTCCATGGAGTTGACCTTCTCAATGTCCATTGCCTGCATTCAACTTGGAGGCAGAGCAGAATTCCAACTCCACTCCAGATGAGTGAACCAGGCAGAGGTTTTCACCAAGTTTTATTTGCTGACCGCACAAGCTTGTTTTTTACACAATACTGGCTTAGCGTGTTTTATGTGCCTCTGGGAAAAACTGATCTAGAATGCTTATGCAATAAATAAACACAATAAGGTTCTAACCCAGAGAGCAGAGACCTCTGCAGGGAAATTGCTAACCTGCTAGTTGAAGGGCAACTCTCTCAGCAACTGAGCCAGGTGCTATCAACATTTTTATGTCATCCTCATTCCAATGGAGTTTTCCCTGGTGATTCAAAGAAAGGTCAGACCACTTGGAACCTGGTTTCCTATCTGTTGTTGCTACTGTTAAGGACAGGTGTTGTGTTTTGCTCTTTCTTTTTTTCGTAACACAATAGGTGCTTAATAAATGCTCCTTAAACAGGATGTGGTGTTTTAGGAATAACCTCCTTCTCAGTAGTCTCTCAAACATCACTAGGTTTTATTTTCTTCTTTAATTTACCTACCCTATCTGAAATTATCTTATCTTCTTTATTTGCATATCATCTCTCAGCTCCCACTGATTGCCTGAGCCTGGCTCTCTTGGGTGCCTAGAATTGAGTCCAAGAGAGGTACACAATAAACATTTGCTGGATGAATGAGTTGGTTAATTTAACAGATTAAATTTCACACCCTGATGGTTCCTATGTATCCACCAAACAAAAATAATACGGATGGTAAAGTCAAAGAAACGGAAGGGTCAGAACTTAAAAATAAAGACATTGCTGCCATTTCCTTTTAGAACAGAAAGTACAAACATATTTCTGAAAGTTCTTTCAGTCACATGTTGATGCCCATCTGAATTAAAAGTCACAGAGAGTGACGGCATCAGGATCAGTAGTGAATCAGTCGCATTTGCCCCATGGTCCATGAGAGAAAGTGGACAACAGGACCCACGACAACCCCCTAGCAGCCACAGGCTTTGTCCTCATTCTGTGTGTAGACAGTTCCCTAGCCTGGTCCTTCCTTGACTCTTTGGGTCATGGGGTCATGGCCAAGACTTCATCCCTTAAAGAGAAGCTGATGAAATCTGCCAGTTTACCTGGGGCCGGAAGAACAGCCACTGCCAGTATTGCTTTCAAATATGAAGGAAGAAGCAGTACGTGAACCATGCAGGTTTATGTCGCTTCCAGCCATGTTGCACAGTGGAAGGCGCATGGGCTCAGGAGTCAGAGAGCCTGAGTTCTAATCCTGGCTCTGCCGCTTACCATCTGGCATTTGACAAGCTATTGAGTGTCTCTGTATCTCAGTAGGTTCATCTATGAAATGGAGATAATAATGGTATTTGCCTGATAGGATTTCTACAAAGATTAAATGAATTAATATGCAAAAGTGCTTATGACAGTTTCCTTTTTGTCACAGAGTATTACATCGATGTTGGCTAACAATCTCTCCATTTGGACCACTCACAAAATTTTCTTTTTCTTCCCTTTTTGCCACCAAAGAGTCACATACCCTGTTTTCCTCATCTGAGCAGATTTTGCCACAGAAAGAGCCCAACAGCCCAATATCCATTTCCCCTGGCACCGTGGCACCATAGGTCTAAGTTAATCACAGTCATGACCTGTCAGAATAAGCTTATGGGGAAGGGGAAGACGTGGTCTGTTGGGGTCCCGTGTCCTGACCTACGCAGACTCCCCAGCTTTCCCCACCACCTCTGCCTTACACCCCGCCCTCGCTCCAGGGCTTGCTCTAGGTGGGAAAGGAAGGAAGAGCAGCAGTTAAGGGCGAAGGGGCTTTTGGTTGCATGGCTCTTTGGGACTCACCCCTGCACAGTGTAGTCTCTCCAGTGTCATAGCAGCTTCTCCTGTCTGTGGCTGAAGCTTGGAGACTCCCAGTTCCTCTGGCAGAAGACAGTAATCTGGCTTTGCAGGGTAACACTTGCCTGGCATACAGAAATGCTGCTACTGCTACTACTACATTTCTGTACATTGAGTTATATATGCTTTTCTCTGCTAGACTGGAAATCTAACCTCTTTCTATACAATACGTGTGTGGGATAATAGTAGAACTCCAAATAACCTCCTAATACATGAACTTTTAAAACACAAACAGTTAGGCAATTGAATAGTCATGAGTATAGAAGCAACACTGGCAAAAACTAAACAAATTAACATGGAACTCAGCCACTCATGCCAAAGAAGCACTCTTGGGTTTAACTTTTCCTGTTTGACTGTCTCACTAATAAAATCAATCAATGAGATGTAAGGTGATTGGGAAATAAGGCAATTTTCCTGCAAGCACGAAGCTAATTTATTTGAATTGCACACTTTAAATAGATTGGATTGTAGAGTATGTGAATTATATGTAAATAAACCTGTTGTTTTTAAAGCTAATTTATATATAGATGTAGCCTCATGATTTTTTAAAATCATTTAATATATGATTCTTCATTCCGCTAACAGAATATATTACATTTGATTTTATTACAATTTTTCTTTTAAGATAGATTGTTTCAGTAGCACAGAAAGAATCTTAAATTGCCACAAACTTTTGCTTCAAATGTTTTGCATGTCTGCTCTTTTCAACTACAGCCATTCACTTCATGATTGACGATTTAAGCAAAAGTATTTTTTAAATAGTATATCAGAGAGACATATTGCTTTCATACAAATACATTTTAAATATGAGGCAAATTGGGTGTTGGCGCTCATTTCATCTTGCTGTTACCAGCCCCTTTGATGGGCCGAGGACTGAAGCCTTAGCTCAGCTCCAGAGCACGGTATGTTATTGATGAAAGTTTGTATTAAAAAATTCATCAAAGCCTTCTCTTCCTCACTGAGATAATTTGGAATTTCATATATGCTGGACCCCTAGGAACTAAAAAGACGTTTATATATATATTTTTGGTGAAAATCCGACCATTTTTTTGTTCGTTTCTGATGGTGGTTGTGGCATAGACAGAATGAAATGTAAATACCAACCTTGTATTTATTTTGGAAATAAAAAGACATTTTGGGCAAAAAAAGAAAATGAGAATGGGAATGGGATGGCATTTCATGAAAGGCAGAGGAGAGTGAAAGAGACCCTCGGGGAGAACTAAAAGTGCAGAGGAGGGGAGAGGGAGGAGAAGGGGAGGCGGTGCCGACAGGCGGTGCCGACAGGCGGTGCGGGAGGCGGGGGCGGGGGGGCGGGTGGGAGAGGCGGTGCGGGGAGGTCATCCAGGACATCTCCCCCCCACCCCCGTAGGTGGACAGCCCTGGGGGTTTTCTGACTCCTGAAAATCTCTAAGGAAGATACAGATTCTTTCTCAATGTAGGAAACCGTTCCAGGCTTGGCCAACTCGACGTGACAGAGGATGGTGCAGGAATCATCTTAGATCAGTTCTAAAGGCAGCACCCTGCGCAGGTTAATGCACAGTACAGGATGGAGTGGGGAAATGCCGCCCTCTGAAAGGACCTGACCTGGTGACCCCAGAGACTTCCCAGGGTTTGGAATGTGCTAACTAATGCACATAAAATGCACAATCATTATCATAGTCAACACGTGGATGCTAAATAAGTGAGAGGAAGCTATCTGTGCAGAGGATTTCTTTTTGTTGATGTTGTCCTAATCTATTGATTGACCTTTCTCTCAATACTGCTTCTTAAATTTGCCTTTTCAGAGGGCACAGAGTAGTGATGAAATCAGTCTTGCCTGGGATTGATTAAATATAGCGGTCCTCGGACAACACCTGCCGGCAGGGTGAATAGAAGGGCCTGTTGGAGGCGACAGTTTGTTTCTCCAAAAACAGTGTTGGTGTGTTGTATTCTTACATGATGTGAAAAATGTGTAGTGTGTCAGGGGCACAACTTGATCCAAACTATAATCTAAGTTTTAGTTTGATGAGAGTTGGGTTTAATAGAGTTTAATTGCATTTTCTTTTTTCTCTCTCTCTTTTTTTTTGCACAGGCAGGCTCCAGGAATCGAACCCTGATCTCTGGCTTGGCAGGCGAGAACTCTGCCACTGAGCCACAGTTGTACCACCCTGGAGTCTAATTTCACTTTCTTTTAAGAGGGCTTTAAATGTCATCATTCCACAGAGATTATTGCTTTCTTAATATCATATTTGGTATGTACAAAAGTTGTCTCTTAAAATATAATAATATATTGAGCATATGTGAACCCATTACCCAGCCTAATCCCAAAAAACCCTATTTAAACGTCATCAGTACATGAATGAATAGATAGCAATTGTATATTCATACAACTTAAGCTCCATGTGATACCGTGAATGGATCTTAAAAGCATAATTTTGATATCTTTACACAGGATGAAGGATGAAGGATCTGGAAGTCTACACAGAGTATGCTACCATTTTTACAAAGCTCACGAACGGGAGAATGTTCATATTCAAGGAAACAGATGCTGTGCTGTGCTAATGTATTCAGCGAGAGGGGCTCCCCCCTGGTGGCCCCAGATTAGAGGTGTTGTTTGGCTCCGTTCACGTTGAAGTCACTTCTCAAAATGTGTGTAGGTGCTGACCAAAATCTCTTTGGTAGGAGGAAAAGGAGAACATTTCTATAAATGTTAAGTCACTTTTGTTTTCTACCTTACTACCAACAGACACTTTTTTTGGCAAGGTATTCAAATGGTCTTACCAAATGTCTGTGCCTCTACTCCCTCTTCCATCCCAACTAAGATAAGAAAAGAATATAAACATGGAAATAAAAAAAAATAAAATCACTGGATAGCTGGGGGAAAGACCACTGCTGGACTAGAACGGAAAGGGGCTTCTAGAGACTTTGAGGCAGATGAGGCTAAGTTGAAAGTGGATCCCAATTCGGAGGGGTTTGAGGGTGTGAGCGTATCAGTCATGGGGGTCCGGTTGTAAGCAACAGGGGCGGCTCAGAGGGATTTCCTAAAAGCATCCTGGGGTGGGAACAGGGGTGGGGAAAGGACAAGGACCAAAGCAGCTCCCGGGATCTGGGAAGCAGAACTGCTTGTCCCTGTTGTCAGAACACTGTCACTGTATGAATAAGCTCCACCTTCTTTTCTCATCTTTGACTGAATCCAGTCGAGATTTAAAGCCCAGAACTAGAGAGAAAGCTCACTAGCTGTTTTATGAATGGGCCAGAGATGGCCCCTATATTGTTTACGTCAGCAGGCTAGGAATGTCAGCTCAAAGCCCACTGGTGTCAAAATCAAATTCATACGCATCCAACTGTTTTGAATATGGCCCCATAAGCATCTTCTCAGCATTTAGAGCCTGCCTGATTTGCATACCTCAAGAAAGTGCACCCACCATCCGCTAGCCATAGATAAGACAAACTACCAGAGACCCCAGACTGCTGTGCTTTCCAAGCTCTCTGACTCAGAGACTCCCACTGCTGCTGAGTGGTCTCACCCGGACACATCAGCCTCCTCTCAATCCCCTTCCTTGTCCTACTGCCCTGCTGGGGGTGGCCCCAGGCACCGTGCCTGGCCGGTCTCCTGAAGGGAGAACTTCCCCTGTCCAAGTGCTGCCCAAATGACGCTTGTTGTGTGCTGCTGCCATCTCGTGGTCCCTTCCTCCCCTTGTCAAAGGTCCCGGACTCACCACTTTAGTAAGCCCAGCTTGGGTCAAGGACCCTCCATGGCTAGAAGGGAAAAAGAAAACCTAAGAAAAGTCCCACCCAAAATTGCACATAATAGGGAAGAGTTCTTCCAAAATAGGGTGCCCTTAGTGAGAGAATGGGAACTGGCACTGGGTGGTGAAAGAAACACATGCTCACTCCAGCAGGGGCCCTAAAAATAGCAAACACAATTCATCAGACAACAGATAACCCAAGACAAACCTCGAGGTAAGTGTTCACAGGGGTTCAGAGAGGCAAGTCATTAAGTCTCAGTTTCCACATAAGAAATTGATCGAATCTGAGACCCCAGTCCAGAAGATTAAATGGATGCTGCACAGCAGCTCTCAGCATGATGCCCAGCACGTAACAAGCACCTGATGTACACGTGTAGTTGGGAAAATAGTGGCACACTGTGAAGAACTAAAATCAGGTGGTGGTATTGTGAGTGTGATTCCATTTATATAAAAAGCAAAGAACTCCGTGTGTGCGTGTATGCATGCAAGTAGGAGCATTGTAAATTAAACAAGAAGGGAAAAATATACCTCAGACTTGAGCAGGGGAAGCACTTTGGGATTTGGGTTGGGTAGTGTAAATGGGGAACTTTACTTGTTACTACAAATAGAAATACAAAACTATTTGCATTTTTTAACTTCTAGCATATTTTTATGCTTTTACTTGAGTAAGTAAAAAACAATTGAACACATAAACGTATTGTGTCCTGACTGAACACACAATTAGGAGTTAGGCACAAAACTTGACCTAAATCATCAGATCTGCTTTTAAACATCTTAGAATCCAATTGAAAAAAACAATCCAATTGAAAAGATAAGACATTTACTTAAGACTAAAAATAGTACCATGAGGTCAGGAGACTTTATGTGAAGAGCCAGCTGAGTGATACTGATAACCTCACATGATTTTGGTAGAAGAACCCATTCGAGAAGGCCAGGGAGCTGAGAGACACCTTCGGGAGAAGATGGAGCTTCTTTGTTCATGAAATAAGGAAGGGAAGGGAGCTGGCTTCTTCAGAAGAGGGAGAGTAAAGAAAAGGGAAACTGGAGTTGGGAGTGCCCAGGACATTACCACTGGACCTGAGTGTGCTGTTCGGGTTAGAGAGACAGTTTTTCACAGTCCAGTACTGAGAGGCGGAGTGGGGCCAAACCATGGGAGTGTTAGATGCTGGGAAGACAATCTGACTTTTTCTGATAGGTACTAGGGAGCCACTGAAAGCTTCCAGCAGCGAAGTGACGCACACATAACAATACTTTAGGAAAATGAGTCTGGCTGTGCCGTACAGAAAACACGGATGGAGGAGAGACTGGGGGAGGGAGTGAGGGAAGGAGCAATTGGAGGACTCTAAAGGGGGTTTGGAGGCCAGAGCCAGATGAAATACAAAATCCAGAAAGAGAAGGACAAATGATAACGCAAGGTCACATTGATGTGCCAGGCAATACGCTACATATTTATATGTACACATATATATATATTTGTAGCATATCTGTTACATATTTAATTCATCCTCTGACAACCCTACGAGACAGGTGCCTTTATTATCCCATTTTTCAGGAGAGAAAACTGAAGCCAAGGGAAGTGAGTCACTTGCCCAGTGGTGCACAGGCAAGAAGTGGTGGAAAGAGGATTCCAGGGTAGGCAGATGGCTCCGGAGCCTATATCCTTATACACTATGCTAGAAGGGAGGACAGGAAGAAGGACAAGGCAGAAGTGATGATAATCTGCATGTAGGGGACAAGGACAGCTTAAACCTTATCAGCTTATGAGGGATGGGAAGAATGGAGACAACATAGTTTCAAGTGGTGAAGGGGACTGAGAGTGAACAGTCAAAGAGTATTCCAGAAAAAGAGCAGACACCCAGAGTGCTCCAGAGAAGACAGCAGACACCCAGAGTGCTCCAGAGAGAAAGCAGACACCCAGAGTGCTCCAGAGAGAAAGCAGACACCCAGAGTACTCCAGAGAGAAAGCAGACACCCAGAGTACTCCAGAGAGAAAGCAGACACCCAGAGTGCTCCAAAGAAGACAGCACTCAGAGTGCCCCAAGAAGACAGCAGACACTCAGAGTGTTCCAGAGAGAAAGCAGACACCCAGAGTGCTCCAAAGAAGACAGCACTCAGAGTGCTCCAAGAAGACAGCAGACACTCAGAGTGTTCCAGAGAGAAAGCAGACACCCAGAGTGCTCCAGAGAGAAAGCAGACACCCAGAGTGCTCTAGAGAGAAAGCAGACACCCAGAGTGCTCTAGAGAAGACAGTAGACACCCAGAGTGCTCCAGAGAGAAAGCAGACACCCAGAGTGCTCCAGAGAAGACAGCAGACACCCAGAGTGCTCCAGAGGAGACAGTAGACACCCAGAGTGCTCCAGAGAGAAAGCAGACACCCAGAGTGCTCCAGAGAGAAAGCAGACACCCAGAGTGCTCCAGAGAAGACAGCAGACACCCAGAGTGCTCCAGAGAAGACAGTAGACACCCAGAGTGCTCCAGAGAGAAAGCAGACACCCAGAGTACTCCAGAGAGAAAGCAGACACCCAGAGTGCTCCAGAGAGAAAGCAGACACCCAGAGTGCTCTAGAGAAGACAGCAGACACCCAGAGTGCTCCAGAGAAGACAGTAGACACCCAGAGTGCTCCAGAGAAGACAGCAGACACCCAGAGTGCTCCAGAGAAGACAGTAGACACCCAGAGTGCTCCAGAGAGAAAGCAGACACCCAGAGTGCTCTAGAGAAGACAGCAGACACCCAGAGTGCTCCAGAGAAGACAGCAGACACCCAGAGTGCTCCAAAGGAGACAGCAGACATCCAGAGTGCTTCAAAGAAGACAGCACTCAGAGTGCTCCAAGAAGACAGCAGACACTCAGAGTGTTCCAGAGAGAAAGCAGACACCCAGAGTGCTCCAGAGAAGACAGCAGACATGCAGAATGCTCCAAAGAAGACAGCAGACACCTAGAATGCTCCAGAGAAGACAGCAGACACTCAAAGTGCTCCAAAAGAGACAGCAGACAACCCAGCATGCTCTAAGACAACAGGAGACACCCAGAGTGCTCCAGAGAAGAGAGCAGACACCCAGAGTGCTCCAGAGAAGACAGCAGACAACTCGGAGTGCTCTGGAGAACACAGCAGACACCCAGAATCAGCTCTTCTTAACCTAGCTTGTGAGCAGGAGTCACAAACCCTTTTAAGTATCTGATGAGAGAATGAGCCTTCTCAACAGAAGCAAAAAAAGCACACATGCATACGATTCCAGTGGCTTCATGTACTCCAATGAAGTCTTACCCTAAACATACCATGTAAAGAAATCATTAACAAACATTTGTATAGTAGAAATTTTATTTTCATCTATAAAATATATCACTAAATAGCTGAAAAAGTTACATATTATTTTAAAACATAGATTTAAAAAAAATCATATTTGCTTCTTCTTAGCAAAATGCTTTTGTTTTATGTCTTTACAAGAGTCTGCTATTCTCCAGGTACCCGATTCTCACTCAGCCGGCCTGGGAAGGCCTCTAGGTATTGGTGCCCCCAGAAAGTCAATAATCAGCTCTCCTGCCTTGTGCAAAGGATGATTTGATTTTACAAAAAGTCCCTTTAAAAACAAGAGTAAATACAGACAGCTTCTAGAGAAAATCCAGCGAAGCAGCAGTTAATGATACCTTCTCTTTTCGTGACGAAATTCATCTTGTTTGATTTGGCAATCTACAGACTGTTCAGGGAAGGAGACGGGGTGAGCTCTTTCAAGACCAAATTGTTTCTCGGTGAATCTTCAAGTTCAGCCTGCAGACGGAGGGGCTCTGAATCCCCCTCTCTGCTGTAAGGTTTTCTGTTTTGGTAGATGGAAGGACGCTCCAAAATGCGGCCATCCATGTTCTGATACATCTGAGCATGGGAAAGAGACAATACACTGGTTATCATCTGATCAAGAGATATACTACGCGCCTGTATCATAAAGTATTTAAATGAGATGATTGTTTAATTTAAATCGCTACTTTTATTATGCATAGGTCTTAGAGGATATTTTACAAATTCATTGGCAAAGCAATTTGGGCCTTAGTAATAAATGGAGAAATCAACCACAGTTAAATGCTTTACTTCTTTTTCGTTTCCACTCTAAGATATCCATGTCACTCTAGAAAATCTAAAGCAATGTAGAGACTCCTTAAAAAAAGAAAGGCCACATAAAAATGATTGCTCATGATACAATTAATACAGGGAACTGATTCTTTAGGTTTCACTTGGGAGCACAGTGGTGTTTTTTTCCTAATAGAAAATAGCTTTACTTTGTTTCTGATTCTAAGAGTTCTACATATTCATGTAATAACTTAAGCAACACAGAAGATATGAAGAAAAAAGCTAAAAATCACTAGAGGTAGTCATCCTCATGGACCTTTTTTTCTTTCTTTTCATTTCATAGTTGTGTATTCATCACCATGATCAATTGCATCACTCCAGAAAAAGAAATAAAAAGAAAAAAGAGAAAACTCACACATCCCCTTCCCCTTATCTCTCCCTCTCATTGACACTTAGTATTGTAATCTACCCAATTTTTTAAAACTTTTATCTACCCCCTATTATTTATTTATTTTTGTCCTTATTTTTTTACTCATCTGTCCATACCCTGGATAAAAGGAGCATCAGACACAAGGTTTTCACAATCACATGATCACATTGTAAAAGCTATATAGTTATACAGTCTTCTTCAAGAGTCAAGGCTATCGGAACAGAGCTCAGCAGTTTCAGGTACTTCCCTCCAGCCACTCCAATACACCATGAACCAAAAAGGGATATCTATATAATACACAAGAATATCTTCCAGGATAGCCTCTCAGCTCTGTTTGAAATCCCTCAGCCACTGAAACTTTATTTTCTCATCTCTCTTTCCCATTTTGACCAAGAAGCCCTTCTCAATCCCATGATACTAAGTCCCAGCTCATCTCGGGAGTCCTGTCCCACGTTGCCAGGGAGATTTACACCCCTGGGAGTCATGTTCCATGCAGTGGGGAGGGCAGTGACTTCACCTGCCAAGTCAGCTTAGAGAGAGAGGCCACATCTGATCAACAAAAGAGGTTCTCTGGGGGTGTTTCAGGCATAATTATAAGCTTAGCCTATCTTTTGTAGGAATAAGTTTCATAGGGACGAGTCCCAAGATTGAGGGCTCAGCCTATTGAATTGGTTGTCCCCAGTGCTTGCAAGAACATATTAAGAATTACCCAGATGGGGAAGTTGAATATTTCCTCCTTTCTCTCCAGCCCCCAAGGGAACTTTGCAAATACTTTTTAATTCTCTACCCAAATTATTCTGGGATGTATTAGGGCATCACACTACCCTGAAAAAACCAACTAGATCTCACGCCCTATTGAAGATTCCATGACATTATAATGTTCAAATAAGCAGATCATACAAGTTAAATTAGGTAATGCACCACCCAAAATATAAATTTTGCACCAAATAAACATTTCTTCATTTGGTCTCACAGAGAAATTGAAATTTTAAAATATAAACCCTACCATTCTTCACTCTCTGTTTTGGTTTACCTTAGTCCTATCCAGATCAGCTTCTTTTTTATCTCTATTTGAAGTCTGGTCACTTTTTCAACTTTTTAAACAGTTGCTCTGTAGTGTAATGTGACTTTCACAGCTTCAGAGCTCTTACTCTGAGTCTCAGGTGTCACATAAATACCCGAAGTTTCAGGGAATGACCAAGTTATGCACAAATAGTTCAGTATCTCAGAATTTAGAAATAACAGTTACAACTCTGGAATAAATATGACTACTGTAAGAGCTTACAGTCTAGGACCCTTACAATAGGACTTAACCTGATAACCTATGCTTTCTATTTCAATTCTCTGAGTTTATATATTATAGTTAGTCCATATGAGTGAGACGTGATAACATTTGTCTTTTAGTTTCTGACATTTCATCCAACACACTATCCTCAAGGTTCATTCACTTAGCTGCATGCCTCACAACTTCATTTCTTCTTGCAGTCGCTCAGTAGTCCATTGTATGTATACACAATAGTTCCCCCTTCCATTCCTCAGTCGTTGTACCCTTAGGCCACCTCCATCTGCTGTGAATCACAAACAATGCCACCAAAAACCCGTGTGCAAATGTCCATTCCGTGTCCCCACACTCAGTTCCTCCAGGTATATACTGAGCGACAGGGTTGCAGGAGCATATGGCAACCCTAGACTTAGCTTTCTGTGGTACCACCACGCTGCCCTCCAAGAGGCTGTACCGCTCAGCTTCCCTACCAACAGTGAAATAGGTACATCTCTTTCTCCACATTTTCATCATAGACCCTCTTACTAAATACACAGTTTTGTGTCAGTGGACACAAGCCATATATTCTGTCTTAGAACCTTATTTTATTTTTTAACTTTTTTTTATTAATTAAAAAAATTAACAAACAAAACATTTAGATATCATTCCATTCTACATATACAATCAGTAATTCTTAATATCATCACATAGTTGCATAGTCATCATTTCTTAGTACATTTGCATCAATTTAGAAAAAGAAATAAAAGGACAACAGAAAAAGAAATAAAATGATAATAGAGAAAAAAAAAGACTATACGTACCATACCCCTTATCCCTTGCTTTCATTTACCATTATTTCAAACTGAATTTATTTTAACATTTGTTCCCCCTATTATTTATTTTTATTCCATATGTTCTACTCTTCTGTTGATATTGTAGGTAAAAGGAGCATCAGACATAAGGTTTTCACATTCACAGAGTCTCATTGTGAAAGCTATATCATTGTTCACTCATCATCAAGAAACATGGCTACTGGAACACAGCACTACATTTTCAGGCAATTCCCTCCAGCCTCTCCACTACATCTTGAACAACAAGGTGATATCTACTTAATGCATAAGAATAACCTCCAGGATAATCTCTCAACTCTGTTTGGAATCTCTCAGCCATTGACACTTTGTCTCATTTTACTCTTCCCCCTTTTGGTCGAGAAGGTTCTCTCAATCCCTTGAATGTTAATTCTTAGCTCATTCTAGGGTTTTTCTCAGTCCTTTGATGCTGAGTCTCAGCTCATTCCAAGATCTTTGTCCCACGTTGCCAAGAAGGTCCACACCCCTGGGAGTCATGTCCCACGCAGAGAGGGGGAGGGTGGTGAGACTGCTCGTCATGTTGGCTGGAGAGAGAGGCCACATCTGAGCAACAAAAGAGGCTCTCTTGGGGGTGACTCTTAGGCCTAAATTTTAAGTAGACTTGACCTATCCTTTGTGGGGTCAAGTTTTATGTGAACAACCCCCAAGACTGGGGGCTCAGCCTGTAGCTTTGGTTGTCCACACTGCTTGTGAGAATATCAAGAATTCAACTTGGGGAAGTTGAATTTCTCCCCACCCTCACCATTCCCCGAAGGGGGCTTGCAAATACTTTTCCAGTCACTGATCAAATCATTCTGGGATTCATTGGGGGATCACTCTGGACAAACTAACAAAATCTCATGTGCTACCTGAGATTCCAGGTACTTATGACATTCAATCAAACTATCTACATGAGTTATATTAGGAAATGCTCTAGTCAAAATCTAAATTTTGCAACAAATAAACATTTTTTGCTTTAGTCTCATACATAAGGTGACATTTTAAAGTATTACTTATCACCTATTTTCAGCACCCTGCAATAATGACATTCCTTTAGAATCTTATTTTTGAAATACCAAATATATCGCTACTATACTGTTCATATGTTAGATATGTTATAATTTTCGCTTTTCACCAAATATGGCTACATCTCATCTTTTAAATGGCAGCCTTGGGTTCCATAGCACTGATGTGCCATAATTAACCTGTTGATGGGTTGGTTATATAATACAACAGAAATGTGCACCTTTGACCTCGACTGTCTTTGGGATAAAGGAGTAAAGTACAAGTGCTAGGTCAAAGGGAATGCACATTTTAAGTCAAAGGGAATGCACATTTGAATTGTGATACACATTGACAGATTGTCCTGCAGAGAGGCTGGACTTATTTTTACTCCTATGAACTGTGTCTAGAAACACTACCTCCTCCAGGCCCCTAGCAACAACTGGCACTAACCATCTTTTTACAGCTCTGCCTCTGTTCCAGGATCATCTAGCTTCACAACCCATTTTGCAGCCAGCCAAGAAGAAAAGTAAAGTGATTTGCCATAACTGACAGAGGCATTAGGAGCTAGAGGCCGTAACAGATTCTTATGACCCCAAGTCAGTGCTTTTTCCCTTCTCTCATGTCCATGATTGATTTGTATAATTATTCCATGCAAAAGCACCTTGAACTAGGAAAGGTCAGCAGTTTCTGGAGGTCAGGGATTAAGTTTATTTGCTTATCTAGTCCAGTGCATAGGACACTTAAGAGCTTTTCATTTATTCATCAATTGGCTGAAATCTTTAGGAAAAACTATTTTTTCCTATAAAAATGCTTATCAGGAAATATTTTTCACCCTCTTTAACTTTTAGAGGGCAACCAAGACAAACTGTGGTGAAAAAGACAGCTTAGTTCCTTTGTTCTTAGGAAGCCAGCCCTGAGCATTTTGTGATTTTGTTTCCCTTTAGATTGATACTTTATAAACTACTATGTTGCTACCTACCGCCTCTTCCGCATCTGCCAGCTGACATCCTAAAGATGAAGTCAGATTTGGGAAAGACGGCCGTTTCCTCGAGTCAAAAGCCCAGCAGGATTGCATTATGAAGTATCTGTGAAAGCAACAGAGCAAGGAGCAAGGCGAGTAAACGCGAACGAAGCAAAACGGATCATTCTCCATGCAGTGACACACCAATAATGTGGCGGGGCTGCTAAAGAACGGCATGTTTTGTTCCGTGGCAGCGACTCTACAAACATTGAGTTCAGATGCGGCGATGGGCAGAAATGCACTTGAAGCAATGCAACCTGGAGCGGAGGCCGGGAGATGGCGCTGTTATTCCCCAGGCCCCCCAGGCAGAGGAAAGGGCACTGGGAAGGTGGTGCCATTGAGGACAGAGAAGGCTTCCCATTTTGTCTAGAAATCTCCTTCCAAGGCTCCATGATTATTAAAAGGGAGAATTTTCTTTTTCTTTCTGTTTTTTTTAAGAGAAATTGTATAAACTTTGCATTAAAGAGTTAAAAAATTTTCTTTTGCCATGCATTTGGAACAAGACACGCTGTAAATTTCTACTTCAATCAGCTATACTGTGATCTAAACTTACATTTCTTCTGTAGCATAAAATGGCTGATCCATCTTAAATCCACTCTGAATGAGTCCGTAGAAGTTAGCATCAACTGGAATACCCGGGTAAGGATTCACACCTGAGAACAACATTCAAGACGTATAACCACGCGTTCATTCATTCATTTATTCATTTGTTTAGTCATTCATTCAGTCAGTAAACATGTCCTGAGAACTCCCAGGACAGACACTGCTGGGTGCTAGGACTGTAACTGTGAGAAGTCACAGCTCCTGCTTCCAGGTGAGTTACAGGCCAGCAGGGAAGAGAGACACCAGCAAATCAAGTCCAGGATGGCCCGGGCTACGAAAGAGGTAGGAAGCACATTCCAGGGGGCATTGAACCCGCTCACTGAGGGGTTAGCCAAGCAGGGGAGGGTTCAGCAGGATGCAGAGGAGCAGAATGTACAAAGGCCCAGGGCTGGAATGGCTGCAAGCTGCAGAACGTACCAAGTGAGAATATTTCCCAGAGTAATATTCCATACGACCAGACATCGCTCTTAATTGTGTAGATCCCTTCAAATAAGCTTTCAGGAGCCATCCACTTTACAGGCAAACGGGCCTGTGTAAAACCCAAGAGGAGACGAGGTGAATTTTCCACTGACACAAAGTACTTCTTTCCTCCCCTTAGCTGAGTGATGGTATTTATTGCCTTCCTAAGGCCACTCTTAATGCTTAGCTTAGGAAACCACATTCCTGAGGTGGAAGAGTTCCACTTTCCAGTTAACGTTAGAAAATAGTGGACCTCAAAAGAACTTTTCTCCTGAAAGCTCATCTTGAGCAAAGGCTTATGCTCACGATTGCTAAGTTCAACAGTAGACACCCACTTTCTATTAGAGAGCAGCCAGGCAGCTGCCCAGAGCCAGGTGCTGGGGCACTGGTGGCATATTTGGTCAAGCATTTCCTGGAAGAACTTTAGGGGAAATACCATCCCCCAGAATGTGGTGAGGATGGCGTAGTTTCGTGACTTCTAGAAATGACACCAGGCTGGGCTTTGGTGGCTTTAATAATGTGCAACAGCATGGAACGGGGTTCAGGCTGATTTAGCACAGCGCCAGACTAGAATCAAGACACAAGGTTACTTTGTATCCATTTTCTTTCCATGGCACAAGGTTACTTTGTATCCATTTTCTTTCCATGGCTTGAGGGAACCTTCATAGTGTACCCTTTACTTGCCAAGTAAAATCAAAGCTCAAGAAAGAAATCCTACTTGAAAATCAGGTACCAAATGATGAGCTGATTGCATCAAGTGGACTAGTTCCGAATGGAATTAAAGGAATTCACCATGGTTCCGAATGGAATTCACCTTCCAGATAAGAGTCAACCTAGCAGCGTAGAAACTGAATAACTATAGATGAGCATTCATCCCATGTATGAGGTTGGCTATAGTGATGGAGACATACATCTAAAACCAGCTAAAGTGATTATTTGATTCTGGTGGGATTACCATTTAATTTTATTTTTAACATTTACTGAATGTCTGCCCTGGAAAGGCGCTTTCATGTTGGTTTTATTGGTTTACTCCCACAACCCCAGGAGCGATTGTTATAATTACAGCACCCATGAGGGGTGTTTTAATTCCTAGAAGCTGTTTATAGATGCGGGACACTGACCACTTGTTCAGATCCACGTGCTGCGTCACCAGGGGCAAATCACTTCCCTTGGTGTGCCTCAGTTTTCTCATCTGTAAAATGGGTGCTTTGAGGACTAAATGAATTAATATATGAAAATCACTTAGAATAGCATTTGGCATACAGTCAGCACTATATCAGCATTTGTTATTATTATTTCATGGGCAGGGACAATAATACAGAGAGAAGTCCCAAAAAGTGTGTAGTCCCAAAGAAGCAGAAGGGGGCTGAAACCCAGGTATCGTAACTCTTAAAAACCACCCTCTTTCACCTACACAGTTTGATACTCTATTACTCCCAATAATTCTCTTGTAAATAACAAATCTATCCTTAGTTCTTGCTTGTTTTTTAAAAGCAGATTCGATCATGTTTTAGATCTCCCTGTGCGGCAGCAATAAAATGACAAATATTCACTAATTACTATTTATTTTAAATATTGTGCATTTAAAAGTTTATATTTACTGTTAAATGTATGTTGTACATTTTTGAAAGAGCTGTATTGTAACTTGAAACACAATTCAATAGCTACTTTATATAGCTAAGGGAATTGGAATAAGTGCAAGTAATGGGATTTTTTCTATAGTGAAGACACACACTCAAAGGCTCCTAATTGTTCTATTCTGAGGAGCCCAAAGGATAGATTCGATGTTATTTTGTTCAAATTTTATTATAGATGGAATATTCCCTGAAGCTGGGGGGGGGGGGGCTTTGAAGCATAAGAAAGCAAAAGTGCCCCCGAGGAAGGTTTTTGATGTCATAATAAGTCAAAAAGGTATTTCAGTGGCAGAATGCTAAAAGCTGGTGGGTCTGGGTATTTGGGCGAAGGGGGGGGGGCGTTGGAGCTCTCTGCATGAGTTTTGTATTATTTTGCAACTGTCTTGTAAGTTTGAAACGATTTCAACTAAAAAGTTTGAAAAAGTGAGCTACAGCGAGTAAGATGTTTGCTGTAATAACGACAGAACGTGGCTTGTAAAACCCAAAACAACAATTGCAAACACATGAAAAGTGGCAGCTCACGTTGCCCCTGACGACGTAGTTGGCGTCCCTCATTATGTCCCGGGCCAAGCCGAAGTCACAGATCTTGACCACCTTCCCGCGGGTCACGAGGACATTCCTCGCCGCCAGGTCTCTGTGAACACACTGGGGAGAGCAGGATGGCGCCGTTAGCGCCGGGGAGGCAGGGAATCTTTCTTCTAGTCAAAAAGCAAAATAGGATTTTCTGGTGAAGGAAATGGACAGTTCCTCAAGGTCTCTTATCTTCATTGCGCCATGAACAGTCATCACGCGGTGTAACCAAATGCGCGCGCTGCTGCTGCTGCAATCTATTGTGCTGCTTCTAGAACATTCCCAGATGTCAAAGAGGAAACCTTAACAGAAGGAGGTCCAATCGCGTATTGTCAACTCTAAGTAAAAGGCACAATGACGGGGGACCTTACTGGAATGTCTGATGGGGTTTCAAGGGCCCCTGCAGTTTAAAGTGTGAGGGCAAGACTCTTTTTGCTAATTGGGAAATTGCCTGCGGGGTCAAAAGGAGCAATACCAGAGAAAACAAAGTGAACCAACAGCCAAGAGGATGAGTGGACACACTGCGAGGAGAAACGAGCTCATGGGGTGGGAAAGCTGAGCAGGCATTGGGGGAGGTTGACTGAAGTGGACTTAGAAGGAGGCCCTGAATTGAGAAGACATGACTTTCAACAAAGTGCTCTGACAAGAAAATTAACTTCAAGCTAGAAGATTTAAAAAAGAACAGGGAACAAGACAAGGATGTCCACTATCACCACTATTATTCAACATTGTGTTGGAGGTTCTAGCCAGAGCAATTAGACAAGAAAAAGAAATACAAGGCATCAAAATTGGAAAGGAAGAAGTAAAACTATCATTGTTTGCAGACCATATGATACTATACGTTGAAAACCCGGAAAAATCCACAATAAAACTACTAGAGCTAATAAATGAGTACAGCAAAGTAGCAGGTTACAAGATCAACATTCAAAAATCTGTAGCATTTCTATACACTAATAATGAACAAGCTGAGGGGGAAATCAAGAAACGAATCCCATTTACAATTGCAACTAAAAGAATAAAATACCTAGGAATAAATTTAACTAAAGAGACAAAAAACCTATACATAGAAAACTACAAAAAAACTGTTAAAAGAAATCACAGAAGACCTAAATAGATGGAAGGGCATACCGTGTTCATGGATTGGAAGACTAAATATAGTTAAGATGTCAATCCTACCTAAATTGATTTACAGATTCAATGCAATACCAATCAAAATCCCAACAACTTATTTTTCAGAATTAGAAAAACCAATAAGCAAATTTATCTGGAAGGGCAGGGTGCCCCGAATTGCTAAAAACATCTTGAGGAAAAAAAACGAAGCTGGAGGTCTCGCGCTGCCTGACTTTAAGGCACAGTGGTCAAAACAGCATAGTATTGGCATAAAGATAGATATATCGACCAATGGAATCGAATAGAGTGCTCAGATATAGACCCTCTCATCTATGGACATTTGATCTTTGATAAGACAGTCAAGCCAACTCACTTGGAACAGAACAGTCTCTTCAATAAATGGTGCCTAGAGAACTGGATATCCATATGCAAAAGAATGAAGGAAGACTCATATCTCACACCCTATACAAAAGTTAACTCAAAATGGATCAAAGATCTAAACATTAGGTCTAAGACCATAAAACAGTTAGAGGAAAATGTAGGGAGATATCTTATGAAACTTACAATTGGAGGCGGTTTTATGGACCTTAAACCTAAAGCAAGAGCACTGAAGAAGGAAATAAATAAATGGGAGCTCCTCAAAATTAAACACTTTTGTGCATCAAAGAACTTCATCAAGAAAGTAGAAAGACAGCCTACACAATGGGAGACAATATTTGGAAATGACATATCAGATAAAGGTCTAGTATCCAGAATTTATAAAGAGATTGTTCAACTCAACAACAAAAAGACAGCCAACCCAATTACAAAATGGGAAAAAGACTTGAACAGACACCTAACAGAAGAGGAAATACAAATGGCCAAAAGGCACATGAAGAGATGCTCAATGTCCCTGGCCATTAGAGAAATGCAAATCAAAACCACAATGAGATATCATCTTACACCCACCAGAATGGCCATTATCAACAAAACAGAAAATGACAAGTGCTGGAGAGGATGCGGAGAAAGAGGCACACTTATCCACTGTTGGTGGGAATGTCAAATGGTGCAACCACTGTAGAAGGCAGTTTGGCAGTTCCTCAAAAAGCTGAATATAGAATTGCCATACGACCCAGTAATACCATTGCTGGGTATCTACTCAAAGGACTTAAGGGCAAAGACACAAATGGACATTTGCACACCAATGTTTATAGCAGTGTTATTTACAATTGCAAAGAGATGGAAACAGCCAAAATGTCCATCAACAGAAGAATGGCTAAACAAACTGTGGTATATACATACGATGGAATATTATGCAGCTTTAAGACAGGATAAACTTATGAACCATGTAATAACATGGATGGACCTAGAGAACATTATGCTGAGTGAGTCTAGCCAAAAACTAAAGGACAAATACTGTATGGTCCCACTGATGTGAACGGACATTCGAGAATAAACTTGGAATATGTCATTGGTAACAGTGTCCAGCAGGAGTTAGAAACAGGGTAAGATAATGGGTAATTGGAGCTGAAGGGATACAGACTGTGCAACAGGACTAGATACAAAAACTCAAAAAATGGACAGCACAATAATACCTAATTGTAAAGTAATCATGTTAAAACACTGAATGAAGCTGCATCTGAGCTATAGGGTTTTTTTTTTTTTTTACTATTATTATTACTTTTATTTCTTTTCTCTATATTAACATTCTATATCTTTTTCTGTTGTGTTGCTAGTTCTTCTAAACCGATGCAAATGTACTAAGAAACGATGATCATGCATCTATGTGATGATGTTAAGAATTACTGATTGCATATGTAGAATGGTATGATTTCTAAATGTTGGGTTAATTTCTTTTTTTCCGTTAATTAATTAAAAAAAAAAAAAAAAGAACAGGACACTGAAACTGACAGAGATAGAAGGAAGATTAGAAGTTCCCAGGGCCAGGGATAGGGTAAAGAATGGGGAGTGAGGGCTTAATGGGTGCAGAGATGCTGTTTGGGGTGATGGAAACATTTGAGAAATGGATGGCGGTGATGGTCGCACAACACTGCTGATGGAAATAACGCCCCTGAATTGCATACTTAATAATGGGGAAACAGGAAATGTTGTGGTATGTACATTTACCACAATGAGATTTAACAACCACAAAGAACAGGACACTGGTAGCAAAAGTCCAATGGGGTCTCATCAATCTTTAAAACACACACATACAAATGGAAATTTCCTGGCCACAATGCTCTCTGACTTTCCTTGCCATGTTCAAGCTTTCTAAGAGTGCAGTCTACCTGCATTTTGCCCTCTTTAAGCTAGGCCCTTGCAAACTGGCCTCCACCTCCCTCGTGTCCCCCAAAACTTCCCTGTGGGCCTACAATGGCCTCCCTTAGCACCCTCCAGTGGACACTTGCAGTTTCTATGTGATTTAACTTCTGTGGGGCACCCGTGGCTGGTAGGGACCCCCTTCCCCTCTAGGCCCTTCCTCCTGTGGACCCTGCATGCTGCCCCTCCTGCAGTTGAAGCTCCTCTGTCCTCCTGTGCTCTGTGCCCAGCCTACTGTCCCTAGGATGCTCTCACACCTCCTGCACCTCTCATGCCACGTCCTACCGCAGCCACTTTATCCACACCTGGGGATGCAGCTGCCATCACCCAGAGATCCGCTCCAGACCAACCTCTCATGAGCTTCAGAAAGGAAGATCCAGACATCTCCTGGATGCAGTTCCCTGGGGCTGCCCAAGGCCCAGCACATTCACCACATCCAACTCATAGCCCTTTCCCCAAATCTCCTCCTGATCCCATGTGCCCTACTGGCTGGCCTCTTTCAAAAGCTCCTCCAGCCCAAGCATGAACTCCTTCTGAAACCCTCTCCTCGGCTTTAACCTTGGCCTAGTTAACCTGAACTTTGCTCACAAAGTCAATCACACCTTCAAGGGAATTTCTGCTGTGCTGCCGGGTTTGCCTCTTTCTTCCCTATCAATCCTAAGATCTCCAAAGACAAGAATCATACCATATTTGACTCTGCATCTCTAGCATCTAGCAGTTTTCGCAAGCAGTAGGCAGTCAACAAATGTCTCATGAGACCAAAGAGCCTGCAGAGGAACTTGCGGAGTAACCAGAGATGTAGGAAGGGAAAAGAGGAAACAGTGACCTGCAAGATCAGAAGGGAAGGGCCTAAAGTGAAAGCAAAATAGGGAAGACCTAAGGACCTGGAGATTCTCTAAAAATTTCACATTATTACAAGCCCAGAGGGGAAAAAGCCATGTCCCTCAGCCTCCAATTGTAAGTAGGTTAAGTGTTTACTTAATACAGGCAGCAAACTGGCCCAGACGATCTTGGGAGATGCCTTCCAACATCTATAAAAGTGTTCATGAAAGCTGGCTGTGGATGTGTGGGTGAACAAGGTGTGCGGGAAACTGGAAAAGGAGAGTCCAACTAGCAGGCAGGGACGATGAAGAGAAGAACATGCCTTGGAGATGGAAAAGGAAAAAACTCAAATCAACACTATTAGTGAGACAGTAATTAAAAAAAAATACCATTGACACTGGCCTCCAAATTCCAGGAGAAGAGAGCAGAAAGGAGGCAAAGAGAGGGGTGTGGAGGAGAGGGGAAGGAAGAGGAGAATAGGAGACTTGAAGAAAGAAGGGAAATGATATGAAGTAATAGGCGGTATGAAAATAAGGAAAGAAAGAAGGTGGCAGGAATGGTTTTAATGTGCATGTAAGCAGGAGACATTTGAAATGGAGAGAACAGCAGGGCTGAAAGGCAATTAGAGAAAGAATACAAAATTGGGGGTGGAGACGCACTGAGGTGGGCTCAGTGGCCTTACCTCAGTGGCCCTGATGGAACTGGGATTAGCGACTATGGAGGCAGGGGGTGAATTAGACCAACGTGCCCAGGGTTTCTGGCTTGGCAAGTAGAGTACGCTGGATTTTAGCTCATAAATGCCCTGCACAGGCCATGACCTGAACAACTGTGCAAGGAGGCCCTGACAATGCTGCACCTTGTTTTAAGGAGGGATTCTCAAGGACTTCCAAACTTGACCTTCTGCCCTGGAAGTTGCAGGGCACTTTGGACAGCATGGGGGGGCGAGGGGTTGTGAGAGCCGCTATCTAATGAGGGGTCCCGGCTCACACATGCAATTCACCAGGAGCCGAGATAACATTCTACAGGATTCCAACCGTGAAAAGGGTAGGGAATAGACTTTAAATAAACAAGAAAAAATATAAAAACATATCTCTTGTTCATAATTACTTTTTAAATCTTTTTGCTGTTGTTGATGTTAGTTTCTTCTTTAGGAGGGGCTTACCGACTTAAATTCTAGAAATTCCATTCCTTTGGCGACTTGATATGCAAAGCAAAGGAGGTCCTCAAATGTAAGCACATTCAAATCCTCTTCCTCATCCAGCCTTTTTTGGTTTTCATATTCAATTTCATCTGTTAAAGTGGAACCAACATTCAATTTTGTTAACACACTAAGAAGTGGCCCGACTAGATCTCTAGGAGGTTATTAAAGCTAGTCAGAGGGGATAAGACATTGGGGTGACGCTATTGCATCATTTCTTGGCCAGCACCGCAGCTGATCTATTTCTACTGAGGGCTGTGCAGTCTTGGAAGGATTTCTTGGTTCTTTCTGAGTAGAGAGAAAAAGTTTCCACGCTGCTTTGGTGATAGATGGCCTGCAAACGAGTCAGGAGCTTAGATGATCTTATTTGGCACTGGGTACCTTTGTCACACTGGGAAAGGAACTAACATTGGGAAAGGAACTAGCATTGACGGAGGGGCTGCCACATATTATGACTCTATTGTGCTCTTAATATTCTTCCATGTAATCCTTCTAACAGTTCTAGAAGGAAGGTGGTATAGGACCTTTCTACAAATGAGAAAATTGTGACTTGGATGGTTAAATAATTTGCTTGTCCGAAGTCACACACAAAACCAAAAGTTAACCCTCTTCTGTCTGCTTCCAGAACTCATGATCTTTTCCACTCATCAGGTAAGAGGATGGTTCTAATTCATTGACTACTTCCAGAAGAATGGCCGGACCAAAAGCTGGAAGCAATCTAAGTGTCCAGCAGACGGACAGATAAATAAAATGTGGAGTATCCATGCAATGGGCTATTACTCAGTTGTAAAAAGGAATGATGTTCTGATACATGCTGGTACACGGGTGAAGCTCGAAGCCATCAAGTTGAGTGAAAAAAGCCAGACACAAAAGAACAAATATTGTACGACTTTGATTATATGAAAATACCCAGATTACACGCATTCTTCAAAGATATGGTGGGTTCAGTTCTAGACCACTGCAATACTGTACTGTAGCCTAATAAGTGCATGATGTCTAAAAAGACAATGTACGTACCTTAATTAAAACATGACATAGAGACACAAAGTGAGCACATGCTGTTAGAAAAAATGGTGCCATAGACTTGTTCAATGAAGGATTGCCACAAACCTTCAATTTTGTAAAAAAAACTTAGCATCTGCAAAGCTCAATAAAACAATATGCAATAAAATGAAGTATGCCTGTAGAGGTTACTGGGAGTTGGGGGTGAGGAGAAGGGGTAGTATTGTTTAATGGGTCCAGAATTTCTGTTTGAGGCGCTGACAAATTTGGGGTGATGGATGGTGGTGATAGTAGCACAATATTATACCCCTGAAGTGTACACTCAAAGGTGGCTAAAATAGGAAATTTTGAGTTTTGTACAATTTTTATTGTATACTATAATTAAAGGTTAAAAACGAATAAAATAGCCTTCAGAATTTATTAGTTGAACATTGACATAAAATCCACAATATATAAATGGCTGGCTTTAACTATCTTTAAAGCAAATATGCTTTAATAAAGATAATAAATCACATAGCAAAGAAAAAATGCTTTTGCATTTACATGCTTTTAAAAATAGCTAACAGGAAACTCTTGTATCCATTTCTATTTAAAGTGCTATTAATTAGAAACAAAATATTACCTTCCGAATGATATGAGTTCCCGTTGATCCCTGAGATGTGAGCCAAATCCTGATGGATGCAAACTTCTCTTGAACCAGGCATACTATTTAAAACCAATTTTTTTCATTATTTACATTCTTCTTCCGTGCAGACACTTTACAAAACGTATTAATTCATCAAAGAAACGGATACTAATTATAAATGGGTTCTTAAACTAAAGGCACACCATGAACTTGTCCATTTTTGGGGTGCGTACACTAAAAACATCTGTGTAATTGAACTTTCCAGTCTAAATAGGACAAGAGCCATCCCTGTTTTCTGTGTAGAGTCTTATTGTTCAAAAAGGATCTCACAACATTACCCACACTCTATGCGGTGGGTGTTAAAATTCCATCTTATAAAGGAGAAATTGAGCTGCATGAAGTAGGTATGATTTGCTGATGTTCCGAGGCGAATAAACACTGACACCGGGACTCTCTGTCCAGGCTCTTCTGTCGCTCAGCTCAGCACATTCCCACGAAGAGCCTGCGCCGTGCAGATCCTCTATAAAGACCTATGGAGCCCTACCAACCTTCTTTTTCAGGTTTGCGTTTATAAAAGCTCATTTCCTTTTCCCGTCATGAACTCAACAAACAGTAAAAGTGAAAATCTCTTTTAGGGTATATAACATAGAACTCTTTACTGAGGAATTTTGTGCACTTTATATAGATAGTGATTCAATTATTCTAACATGCAAGTTTATCCCGATAGGCAATTTCCTTATCTTCGGAAAATGGTTTGATGCGCTCAGATCACAGAAATTCCAAGAGAGTATTTAATACCCTAGGGTCTGGAATGACCCAAAGGAGCGTAGCATACTAGTTTAGTTATCACTGACTCATTGGACAAACTGTTCTAGAAGATGGATGACATCATGGAACTTGCTCAGTCTTAGAATATGAACTGGGAAGGGAGTGGCAAGTGCAGGTGGTTAAGGCCAGCTGCCTGGTGATCTCTGCAGGACCTTCCTCCTAAGATGCTGAGTCACTGTCTCAGACCTTGAAGGCCAAAAGCTTGCACAGAAGCTTCTAAGAAAACAAGGCTGGAAATCTGAAATGTGCCATCCAAAGTTCCCCAACAAAGATAAAAAGCTCTGATGGATCACTATGCTTTCAGAACAGCGGAGGGCTGGCAGACAGGCAGGGGACCAGGGGGCACTGTGAATTGAGGAATTTTGTGCTCAGAATGCCTGTGAATTCATTTAGAGAAGGGGGTTCAGGAGTCAAGATGCTCAAGTAATCAGAAGAAATTTCCAAGGATACGCTGAGCATCCCACCTAAGTCCTAAAGCTGCATTGGTGTGTACTAAGCCAATATACAAGCCTCACTCAGGATCCAGCCAATGGAAAAATATACAGTGTAGAATGTACAGACAATTGTTGCCATCACCTTATGCCAATCTATCCATTCTAATTCTTTACAATCCAACTGAGTGGGTTAGAACCATTTTGTACCATATTCCCAGGGTCCGAGCTACTCCCTCTGAATAAGTCAAGGGCTTTGTGCTAATCAGGAGGCCTGAAAGAGTTAATAGCGCACTTTCCCCAAAACCTAATATGTGTCCAAGGTGTGATTTAGGCACAGGTGGAGAGAGGTTGGCTCAGCTATAGTACCAGCGCTTTAGGAAAAGGAAAGGTCTTACTTTCAAAACCAACAAGGAAACCATAGCAATGATAAGTGACTTCTCTAGGACTCTAGATCCACCGACCACTGACGCTGGATTGCAACTTTTAAAACCTAGTGAGTGTGGGGGATGTTGAGCCATCACATTAGCCTGTGTTCTATAATGTGTCATCACGAAACCTTGGTGCAGCTGTTTACCTGGAGTTTGGATGTGATTGGAAAGTGGGGTAAAAGCTGAAATTGTGTTCCTTGAAAATCTCTGTCCATGTCTTGTGAAATTTTTCTCTTTTACTTCTTAGGTAGTTGAGAAGATCGCCATGGCAGCAATACTCAAAAATCAAATAAATTGGTCCTGAAATAGATAAATTTTAATCTTAGGCACACAAATACCAAATAACTTTCTTCCCAAGTCTGTGTGATCGTCAGTACCCTGTAGGAGAGCTCAGTTCTCCTTGGCTTTGGAAAAGTACTTTTGTCATATTTTAAATTCCATTTCAGCTTTTTACCCAAACTCCTTTGGAAAGGGGCATCATTTTGCCTTCCGCTTTGGCCCTTACTGTAGACGTAGCCCTCACCGATAACCACTGGCCACTGGGATTCTCCAGTTTGCAGACCTGGGGTTTGCCTGAGAAAGGAGAAGCAGATCCCCGAGCACCCCTTAGATGCACTTCCTCTTTTTCTTGTGTTTTTAAGCCAGCTCCAGGCGGACTGTCCCAGGACGCCATGCATAGTGCTCTATGGAAAGAATGACCCCAGGCATGTCGTTTGGGCATTTCTAGGCAGAAGAGAAAGGATCTGAAAGCACGCCCCAGAGAACTGGGGGAAAATGACATTTGAAACCCAGCTTCGGCTTTGTCGCATTTGAATACAGCCCGGGTGGGGCAGTGCCCAAGCTCTGTGGCCCTTCTCACCCCCGCATGAAGGTGGCTCCTCTGGGGAAGAGCACATCTGAACAGGTCGCATCAGACACCACAATGCGCCCTTGCAGCGCGGCTGCCTTTGGGTGGGGTGGAGGAAGTGCATAGCCAGTGACACAGGTGCAGTACAGGCATCTTTCTGTTGAGCTGTCTGTAGGATGCAGCGCTCGCTGTCTAATTCCACGTGGGCCTTAGGGCCCACTGAGATGAGAAACGAGATAAAATGACAACAAATGTCCTCGGGCTAAAATGTGTTTGATGGGATATTTTTCTTTTTTCTTTTTTGCACGGGCAGACACCGGGAATCGAACCCAGGTCTCTGGCATGGCAGTGACTCATTTTGCCACTGAGCCACCATCGCACCGCCCTGATCAGGCGTTTTTAGTGGGAACACATTACCTGACAGCGTACACGCCCCCAGCAGGTTGACAATATTCTCATGGTTCCCAAGGTGAATCATCATTTTGAGTTCCGACATGAGAGCCTCTTTTTCAGAACTGTCTGCCTTTTCTGTTAAGGGAAGAGCATAAAACCATGAAAAACTAAAGGAAAATAGGAATTTTCTATGACTGAAAAAATTGTTATTCCTCAGTTCAGAGTTCTTCTTTATTCAGATTCTAAATTATACAAAGTGAGAAACTGAGAGGTAAAAATACACAATTTTCCTTTACAGAAGAAGTTAACAGAGAGGTTGAAGAGCGACACGTTTTTTGACACTTGGATCTGCTGTGGCCCTGGTGAGCCACGGGAGGGACAGCAAGGCTTCGCCGCCCCAGCTCGGTGGGTCTAGAAGCTTCATTGTCACTAAGTCCAGCAGGGAGGGGCCCAGAGAACCAAGCCCCGCAAACCACGTTGTCAAGAGGCTCACTAAACGACAGTGAGAAGGGTAAGCAGGCTCCGAGGGCCAGTGCGTCCTCCCTGAAGAGAAGTCTAGGGAGCTTGGCCAACCGAATTTGTGATCTCGCTCAGGGTCATGGTGGGCCAGGGTCAAGGGTAATCACTGCTGCACGTCAAGGGCTTGTGTCTTTGAAGCTGATGTGCCAGAGGTCAGAGCACCCCAGGGCAAGGTGGGGCCTGTGGACTTCCCACTTCAGGCTTCAGGCACTAGACGCCCACCCTCTGTTAACACATCCCTTCTTTTTACAGGACAATCACTTTTCTTTACCTTCAATCAAGACTTGATTAGATTTTCAAGTCACACTCTTTGACCGAAGCCATCTTACCCTTTATGGTGGCTTTTCCCGAGTGTGGATGCCATCGGTTTTTGACTTGTGTGAGCGCTCAGGGCGTTAGCGGTTAAACAACCCCCCAAAAAGACAGGCTGAAGTCGTAACCCCTGGTACCTGTGAATGTGACCTTAAGGAGTACAGAGCCACTGCACACGGAATCAGTTAAGTTGTCATGAGGATAAACTGGAGTAGGTGGGACCTCAATCCATTCGGACTCACATCCTTAGAAGGGAGAGGAGACACGGACAGACACACAGAAAGAAGTGAAGACAGACGCAGAGGTTGGGCGATGCTGCCACAAGCCAAGGACCACCAGGGGTCGCTGGCCACTTCCAAAAGCAGGACAGAGGCAGGGCCCAGGCTCGTCCCCAGAAGATTCAGGGGGGGCTGGCCCTGCCAACACCTTGGCTTTGGACTCCGGCCTCTGGAACTGCGAGGCTAAATTCCTGTTGTTGGAAACACCCCGGTCTGTGGTACGGCGGCCCCAGGAAGCCACGCCATGGGGTCTCCTCATTGCCGTGATCCTGCCTGGGCAGCGGTCACTCCTCTGTGTACACTGGCACCCGCTAGTACCTGATGTCTCTGTTTGCTTCAAATTTTTATAGTCTCACGGATTTCAATGGTCCATGTTCTGATGCCCATGAGTAAAAGTAATAGCTTATATTTTATACTGTGTTTAACTTTTCAAAGCACTTTCATATACCATTATCTCTTTCGTTTATTCATTCAATGAGTATTTATTGAGTGCTTCCTGTGTATAAAGCAATGCATCAGGCATTGGGGAATGAATGGCAAACTAGACCCAGAATTGTCTTCCAGAGCTTACAGTCTCCTGGAAGAGGGCGACAAGTGCATCAGTAAGGATGCAGTAAGTGCAATGTGCAAATGAGTGGGGGGGCACGGGGGGACCACAGGAGCGGGCTTGGGAGGGGGTGGGGGAAGGGCACCCACTTTCTGGGTGGGTACCTGAAGCAAAAATAGGGTCTCGGAGGTGAGAGACCAGTGTGGAGAGGAAGAAGGAGAACATTCCAGGCCGACATAACCAAAGAGGAAAAGGTGGAGGAAGAAGAGTGCAGCAAAGCACACAAGGAGCCCACCCCAGGAGGCTTGAGACTAATTCAGCAGATGAGACAGTGATTCAATAATTAAACAAGTATGTCATTGTAACTGGGACAAACTCCATGGGAAAGAGCTCACAGGGAGCTAAGACCACATAGCTCAAGGGGCTCAGCTCACCTGTGGGGTCAGAGAAGTCTTCCCTGGGGCCCGAAGGAAGGGTAGGAGATATTTAAGGGAAAGGGGGAGGGGAGGCAGAGGATCAGCTGTGCAAAGGCCCTGAGGTAGGGCGGCAGCACGGTGATCAGGAGCTGGTGCTGGCATGCTGGGGTGCGGGTGCGGGGAGTGGCGACCACGTCACACGGGGCTGCGCACGACATTTTAGAGTATCTGAGAGCCACTGGAAATTTTAAGTAGGAAAATGGTTACATTTCATAACCTTTGCTTGGGTCTCAGTATAGAGAATCCGAACGGAGGTAAGAGTAGATGTAGGCTACCAGCTTGAGAGGCATGGTGGGTTGAATTATGTACCCCAGACAAACATGTTCTTAATCTTAATCCACGCCTGGGGGTGTGAACTCATGGTAAATAGGACCTTCGGCAGATGGACTGTTTGCTAGGGTGTGGCTTAATTGAATCAGGAATCAGGTTGGGCTTTAACGTGATTGCCAGAGCCCTTATTTTTCTTCTAGCATTTTTAATTTGATAGATATTATATATTCACAGGCCAAGTAATCATCCAAAGTGTACAGTTCATAGTTCACAATATCATCATGTAGCTGTGCATCTGCCGTCACAGACTTTTTTTCCTTTTTGTGAAAAATAACATATATACAAAAAAGCAATAAATTTCAAAGTACACCAAACAATTAGCTATTGAACAGATTTCAGAGTTTGGTACGGTTTACAGTTTCACAATTTTAGGTTTTTACTACTAGCTGCTCCAAGACACTGGAGATTCAAAGAAATATCAATATAATGACTCAGCACTCATACTCATTTGTTAAACCCGACCTTCTCTGTATAACTCCACCATCACCTTTGAGCTTTCCCCCACTCTTTAGGGGTATTTGGGCTATGCCCATTCTAACTTTTTCATGTTGGAAGGGGCTGTTGATAATATGCGATAGGAGGATAGAAGTAGTTGATGTTCTGGAGAGGCTGGGCCCTCTGCACTTCAGGACTTATCTGGAGGTTGTAGGTTTATGGAAAGTAACCTTCATGCATAGAACTTCTGTAGACTCATATATAATACCCTAGGTGTTCTTTAGGGCCAGCAGGAATGGTTTTGGTGGGGTTTGGGAAGTTATGACAGGTAGCAACGTCTAACTGAAGCTTATGTAAGGGTGACCTCCAGAGTAGCCTCTAGAATCTATTTGAACTCTCTCAGCCACTACTGGAGTCCTTGATAAGCAGAGGGAAATTCAGACACAGAGAGAGAAAGCCACGGGGAGGAGTAGAAGCTTGAAGTTAAGGGAACCTGGAAGAGAAAGGAGAAGACATTGCCATGAGCATTGCTACATGATGGGACAGCCAAGGACCGAGGAACCCAGGCAGCTAGCCCCAGAATGTCAGTCTTTGGGGAGAAAGCTTCCCCTTGATGACGTGTTGATTTTGGACTTTTAGACTCCAAACTGTGAGCCGATAAATTCCCACTGTTTAAGCTAACTCACTGTAGGGTATTTGCTTTAGCAGCTGGGAAACTAAGACAGGAGGCTACTGTTGCAGTTCAGGAAAGAGATTTGACTAGGGTGGCAGTGATAGAAATAGAGGGAAAAGGCTGGATTTAAGAGACACTTAGGAGGAAAACTGATAAGAACATTTATGGCTTCAATAGAGGGGTGTTAGAGAAATGACTGTCTCAAGAATGAGTCCTAGGTTTCTGGTTTGCTCAAATGTGTGGAATGTCACTGATCATTGGTACTAGTTACCACTCACTAAGAGATGCAGCAGGTCAAGGGCCTGGGTTTTTGGAGTTGACTTTGGATAAGCTGAACTAAAGGGATTTTTGAGAGATCTAAGCATTTGGACCTATGGCCCTGAAGCTAGGAAAAGGCCATCATCATGAGAATCACTGCTGCATAGAATGAAGCCATGGCATGGCCGCCTATGATGAGCAGATGGAGTGGCAATGGAAGGAGACCCAAGAGCAAGCTTTCAGGAACTTCACACAAAAAGCTAGGTAGAAGACAATGAGCTAGCGAAGGTCTGAGAAACAGAGAGGTAGGAGGAAAATGAGAAGAATATGGTGATATGGAAAGCGAAGGAAAAAAGGAATTCTAGATGGAGAGGGTAGTCTACAGTGTTGATTTACACTGAAAAATCAAGTAACATGAGAACTGAAAATGCCCATTGGCCTAGTCCATTGAAGATCACTGGTCACCTTAGCAAGAGCCAGTTAAGTGCAATGACTGATGAGGGTGGATGCCAGAGTGGAGTGGATGGGGCAATGAGCGAGAAGTGACGATACAGAAAGCTCCAATTTGCTCTTCTACTCACACTGTGTCAATAATGTAAGAAACAACATCTGCCTGCAGCAAATATATACCCAAACAACGAAACTGATAAAAACCAAAAGAAAAGAGAAGAGGAAGTTATTTTGTATTCACCGCTTGATTAATACTAACCCAGCCAGTTCCCTTTTTAACTTTAAAGCATGGCAAGCAATCACCATAAAAATGATGGGAAAGGGGAGAAGAAGCAAGTGGGAGACTGAGCTGCCCAACTTTGGGCATCTTTGTTGGCATGATTCCACTTTACGTACCTTTCAGCATTTTGACTGCCACCTGAATTGAGACTCCTGTTTTACTAATTCCGTAAGTTGTGGCATTCATAACTTTTCCAAAAGCACCCGATCCTAGTACTTTCCCTGCAACACAAACGGTGAGTGCGTGAGTTCCCTTTCAAGATTTCCCAACAGAAAGGAAATGCTACGGCAATATTCGCAACCTTTGATTCTTACCGAATTCTAAATTTTCTCTTGGAAATTCCCATTTGAGATCATACTCAAATTCTCGGAAATCAATGTAGTAGTACTCCTTATCCAGTGAGCCAGTCACCTGGACCATTTGCATCTGGCTCTCATACCTCAGTTGCTTCAGAGAAGAAATAATGAGTTAAGAATAGGCAGTTCTGCAGAGCAGTGAAAGGATGGTGAATTTTTACATTTGCTTTTACCTTTCGGTACTTGTGACAAATTAGCATGGTTAAAACAGTGATGAAGGGAAGACAAAGTCCAATTGTTGCATAGAAAGACAGGTTGTCCTGGATGAAAGGGAAAGGGCCTGGAACAAAAGAGAGTCACTAAGTAGTGACCAAGGTCACTGGTTTGATAGGGTAAGCAGAAGGCTGGCACGGCGTAGTCTCTCCCATCCCGTTTGAGTAGCCATTACCTCTCTCCACTGCCCACAGAATATTAGGCGATGTTCATATAAAGGACAGATTGAAAACCTGTTTCTTCCCTGGAAAACTTTAAATGATTCTAAACACACTTTCAAAACTCATCTACTAGTGTTCTAAGATACGCATCTATTTAAATACACAGCATACACAAGTCATATTAAAAAGAAATCTGTGTCTCCTCTGAGAAGATATCACATGAAATGAAGTTAGTTTTGGGAGGCTGGAGATTGTAAACTACTAATGTGGGCAGCTAGGTTTCAGAATTGTTTACTTTAAGAGGGTTCTAAGAAACAAACTAAGAATTATAAAACAGCAGGTTAGAGGCAAATAAGAAGATTAATTGAAAGGAAAAATGATAGAGTCACCAAATAACTTTATCGGTTACTCTAGAATTTGATATTTTGGTTGATGCTCATGTCACTGTGGGTTTATGGTTCTAATGACGCTGTTGTAATGCATGAGTCATAATCCCATACATAGAACTTTACTTTGTTCCTAAACTACAGAACAGTATATGTCCGTGGGGATTCTCATTTGACTCAAAACACATTCCTTTCTCATATCTTGGGCCCACTTTCTCTCGTAAAATCCCCCAAATATAAGTCAGCAACAGGGACTAACTACTCAGTGGGGAATTCCCAAGGGGCTGCTTCGTAGCTGCGTGCTGCATACCTGAGGAGTTTAGAAGGATGGTTTTGCAGGATGAGCCGAGGGAATTGTATGCACAGCACTTCACCAGGAACCCCCTGACCGCCGCGCTCAAGTTGAGGGTGCTGCTGGAGATCCACTGGCCAAATAATTGCCCATTAGTCTTTTCATTCCAAACTCCTTCTGTGATTTCTTCTGTGCAGCTGAAAAGCGATGGCAGACAGAGAGATGTTAGATAAGAGGGGCTGAAACAGATGGGATGTTTGGGTTTCTCTCAGAGAGGTTCCTTTACTCTAAGTCATCAGAAATAATCTATGACCGTTAAGAATGATGGCTGATTCAGAAGGTATGCATTTAAAATCTTTATCATTCCTTGTTAAATTGTGTTCCTGAAGAAGAGTCAATGTGTCAGGGAGAGTGTGAGTTTCCTATCCTTGGGTCATAAGAAAAGCCAGTATCTTTATTACTTGAGAGACTTGTCTGAACACTTCCTCCAGGTCCAAGATGGCAATGGGTATCCCTCAGAGGAACAAGAAGCCTGATTCACAGATGTCTCCGTCAGCACATAAGGTTTCCCTGCAGGGAACAACATGGAAAATGAGCCCACATCGGACAGTACTTTGTAGGGAAGAGTTTCAAAGTTGGCTCCCAGGACAGGCTGTCCATTTACTCAAGGGTAGTCTGGGTTTCTGGGAGGATCCTGCACTCATGCCCTCTCCCATCATTCCTCGACTGCTCCATTTTTCCCTCTTTTCATGCAACCTTCTTTAATGGACTCTGAGCTTACTGGAGGCAGCCTAACACCTGTGTGCTGAACCTGTCCCTTCTCCATGGTGAGGCTTTCCCTCGAAGAAGCTGAGGCATAGAATGCTTCTGTTGGCAAACTTCAAAATGATTCTTAGCTTCAGGAGAAGCTATCTGCAAAAGGCTGAGTGAGATGTACTCTCAACTCGTATACTAGATAAATTTAAAAGATTAAAACAAATAAACGGAAAGTAATATGACTTTTGGCCTTTCCTTAACATGAACTCTCAAAGTATGAAAGTCAATAAAGACACAACAGTGAAGTACATGAACCAAGTCTCTTAGCTTCTGAGGGTAAAAACAGGAAGAGAGAAAAGTAACTGAAGCCAGTAGGCATGACAGTATAATTTCAAAACACTTAAGCATTTGAAAATAGTTTTGTTGTATTCTTGCTGAGCCATTCCTTGGTTCTCTCTGCCATGGTTAATAAAGAATTAAGGAGTCATAAGATAAAAATTAAATTTTTTTGACAAGGCAACTTACTTCTTATATTCAGCGTAAACATTTTTGTGAACTGGGCATCATCATTTTCTGCATGGAATATATATTCTCCTGGCTGGTATTTGTGATTGCAAAACGTAGACATGCTGTTTGAAAAATAATTAAAGACAGATTTAGCCAGATTCTTACAGGAGATGGTAAAATGAATGACAGTGTGCATGGGGGATGGGGGAAGTTTTCCTTGAGATGCTCTCTACTCGTCAAAATTCAAGGGACAAGAAGGTGTCAAAGCATGGCCCATGCATCGATATCACCTGGGAGCTGTGATAAATACAAAACTTCAGGCCCACCTCAAACCTTCTTTTAAATCTTCATTTAAAGATGACCTCCATGAACAGTTAGTCGCCAAAAAAGAGATCAGGCCTCAATTACAGTTTAAAACAAAGCTAATCCTGCTGGGTCTAAGGCAAATGAGAATGCAAAGTAAAAGATGATATAGTGTATTTGTACTCTAAACCTTTAACTACTGTATGAGATCAAAGGCAGAGAAGTTTATTATGTCTAGAACCTAACTTTTCTGCAGCACACAACCTAAATCAACCTCTCTGTATAGCTCATTTAAACAACTCAAACTCCTGGGGTCCAGAATGGGAAGGAGACCTTGAATTCTCTATAGCTTAATATAACACCAGGATACATCTCAGACTATGGTGGGCTGATAATTAAAAAGTATTGGTAGAGTTTCTTGAGGATCTGAAAGGAAACCTGGGTACCCACTTGTTCTAGTTTGTAGCAGCTGGAATGCAACACACCAGAGGCAGATTGGCTTTTAATAAAAGGGGATTTATTTTGTTAGATCTTCAGAGGAAAGGCAGGCAACTTTCAACTGAGGTTCTTTCTTACGTGGGAAGGAACAGAATGGTCTCTACTGGCCTTCTCTCCAGGCCTCTGGGTTCCAACAACTTTCCGGGGTGATTTCTTTCTGCATCTCCAAAGGCCTGGGCTGAGCTGTGAGTGCTGAGATGAAGTATGCTGAGCTGCTTGGGCTGTGCTACATTGCGCTCTCTCATTTAAGCACCAGCCAATTAAGTCAAACATCATTCACTGCAGCAGGCAAGCCTCCTAGCCAAGCGCAGATGCAATCAGCAACAGATGAGGTTCATTACCATTGGCTCATGTCCACAGCATCAGAACTAGGCACCTTCACCTGGCCAAGTTGACACCTGAACCTAACCCACCACTCAACCATTGGGGACTCTCAATAAAATAGGCCAAGCCCTGGATTTTGAGGCTTGCCCTAATGAAACTTATTTCCGTAAGAGAGAAGCTAAGACCATAATAAGGCCTAAGAGTTGCTTCCAGGAAGCCTCTTTTGTTGATCAGATGTGGCCTCTCTCTCTCTAAGCCCAACTCCGCAAGGAAAATCTTTGCCCTCCTCACTATGTGAAACAAGCCATTCGGGGTGAAAATCTCCCTGACAACACAGGGTATGACTCCCAGGGATGAGTCTGGCCCTGGTACCCTGAGATTAACAACAACTTCTTGACCAAAAGGAAGAAGAGAAGTGTAATAAATAAGGCATCAGTGGCCAAGAGAGATCAGATGCAGTCAGAAGGCTATTCTGGAGGCTGTTCTTAAGCAAGCTTCAGTTAGATAGTGCTAATTGCCATGGTTTGCTAAATCCCAACCAACATCACTCCTGTTGACTCTTAAGAACACCTAGGGCTTGAACTGAGACTCTATAAAGGTTTCATGCACTAGGTTTGCTTTTCTGGAATATACAATTCCCGAAGGGTTCCTAGGTCAGATAAATCCTGAAACTCAGAAGGACCAGCCTCTCCAGGATTATCAATTAACTACATTCCCCCATCCTTTACTGTGGACACCCCTTCTCCACATGAAAAAGTCAGAATAGGCATTGCCCAAAAATTCCTATAGATTGGGAGAAGGATTAAAGAAGAAGAAGGAGGAATAACAGAGAAAATGGGATTTAACAAATAAATATGGCTGCTGAATCACTGTATTAATATACTTTCTAGCCTCCAGTGTTTTGGAGCAGCTAGAAGGAAAAATCTGAGATGACTCTGGAATCTGTCCTGTAATTACTTGTTGAAGCATGCTTTGAAAGCATTGCTTTTTTCTCTCTTTGCTTTGTGTACATATAATGTTACTCAATAAAAAAAAATTTTTTTAAAGATGACCTCCATGGAATTCACATGCACACTTGAGTTTGAGAAACTCTGACCAAGGCCAGGAATCCTCATAGGGACAAGGGAATTCCTGATCCTACTGTTCGTTACTTTCCAGACTGGTCTGCCTTCAGGTGGACGAGCCCTTAACTGCTTCCTAACAGGATTGTTCTCTGACATTGCTCCAAGGCAGGAACTATGACAAACCCTTGATTTACATTGCAACTGAAAGTGATGGGGGCTCAAACCCACCAAGTTTATATGGAATTCTTTGCATGGTCTCAGCAGGCTCAAGTATATACTTGCAGTGTTCATCAAACATTGTACACATTTTGACATGGGGGTAATTTGATATTGAGGAGCATCCACCATGCCTGCCAGGTATATGAGATGCTGGATATTGTAGGAGAGATGGGGAGCAAAGGAGCTACTGGATATGTCTTAATACACCCAACATTCAAATATTGGAGAAAGGAAAGAAATTTCCCAGAGAGAGAGCCCCAATTAAGATGGCAGAGTGAGAAGCTTCTAGGCTCTGTCTATCCCCAGAAGCTTTCAACAACCAGGAAGAACTGGGAGAACCATCATTCTTACAGCTCCAGAAAACAGCTAAAGGCTTGAAGAAACAGAGCAAGTGGAATCAAGAAAAAGACTGCTTAAAAGTAGATGGATCTTGGGGGTGTGAGCGTAGTTCAGTGGTAGAATTCTCACCTGCCATGCGGGAGACCTGGGTTTGATTTCCGGTCCATGCACTTCCCAAATAAACAAAAAAAACAAGCAAAACCAACTAAAACAAACAAACAAACAAAAAACTCAAGAAATGGTGCTTCAATAATGGGATATGCACACGGAAAAATAATGAAAAGTGACCCTGCCATACAGCATACAAAATAAATAAATAAAAGCGGATGGAGCTCACAGTGCCCTGGCTGAGCCTTCCACCCTCCCCTCACCAGCTTGGCACCGAGCCAGCCTGCACGCCCAGTGAAGGTCTCTGGTCCTGAAACCAGAGGGAACAGAGTGATCCTCGCGTACATACTGGGGGTATGCATGTCTGGCACAATCTGACTGGTGGCAGCCTAAAGGACTAAGCCAGGACACTTGTTGCACATGTAGAAGGCAGCTCCTAGGGTTCTCCTACAGAATGCTGTGGGGAGGAGGCAGGACATGACTGCCCAGGGCAAGGGATTTCAGCTTATTGGACATACAGCGCAATGCCCAGGACTGTGAGGAAACTGCTTCCCAGGGAGAGGGGACATTCATATCCAAGTAAACAGGTGAATTCCTAGGTTCAAATGCCCATGCCCAAGAGAAGACACATGTACAGAAAGGACAGTTTGGCTTGAAGCTATTTTCTAAACACATTGAAATGGATAAACTCTGAGGGAAGGCAAAGACTGAGAAAGGTGTTTTGTTTTCTTCCTTTTCTGTTTGTTTGTTTGCTCCTGTCAGTGAAGGACAGCTCTGTCATAGCACTAAGTGGATACAGGTCTAAGGACAGCTGCCTCACAGTCCGCATTCCACTGATGACACATTAAAATATCAAAATGTCCAGGAGTCAACAAAAAGACTACAAAAAAAAAGAAAAAAAGAAAGAAAGAAATAGGAATTGATGGTCCAGGCAATGAAGACTAAAGCATTATAAACTGTCAAAGAGGAAGACCAAATGTGGGGCATAAGCAGACAAAGACTTTTTAAAAATGGTGCAAAACATGCTCAAAGAGCTAAAGGGAAACACAAAGAACTAGGGGAAATCAGGGAAACTGTAGATGAAGACAAAGGGAGTATCAATAAAGAAATGGAAAGTATGAAAAGACACCAGACAGAGCTGAAGACCACAGTAACAGAAATTTTAAATTCCTTTGCAGGGTTCAACAGGAGACTGGAACTAGTAGAAGAAAGAATCAGTGAACTTTAAGTTAAGACAATTGAAATCATCCAGTCTGAGCTGCAGAAAGAGGAAAGAATGAAGAACAGTGGAAGAGTCTTTATGAATAAGCTGTGAGATACTATCAAGAGTACCAATATATGTTATGGGAATCTCAGAAGAAGAAGAAAAAGGGAAAAGGGTAGAGAGAATATTCAAAGAAACAATGGCTGAAAACTTCCCAAATTTAACAAAATACATGAAAATATATATCCAAGACACTCAACGAGTTCCAAACAGAATAAATCCAAATAGACCCATGCTGCTACATACTATAATCAAATTGTTGAAAGCCTAAGATAAAGAAAGAATTCTTTAAGTTGCAAGAAAGAAGCTACATGTCGTGAACAAGGGAACCTCAATAAGATTAAGTGTCAAATTCTTATCAGAAATCACAGAGGCAAGAAGGCAATGGGATGACATATTTAAAGGGGTCAAAGCAAAAAACAGCCACCCAAGAATTTTATATCTAGCAAAATGGTCTTTCAAAAATGAGGGAGAAATTAAGACATTCCTAGATAAACAAAAAGCTGAGGGAATTCATCACCACTAGACCTTCCCTATAGGATCTGCTAAGGGATTTCTGGAGGTTGAAAGGAAAGGACTCTAGACATATGATCTAAGCCACATGAAGAAGTAAAGATCTCCAGTAAAGAAAACGATGTGGGTAAATATAAATACCAGTAATATTGTATTTTTCATTTGTAACTCCACTTTTTAATTCCTACAGGATCTAAAGGGCAAAAGCATAAAATGTAATAATAAATCAATGATTTGAACTCAAAGTGTAAAAGTAAGTCATTTGTGAAAGGAACTACGTAAAGGTGGGAAGATGGAGGGATACAGGAATATAGTTTATGCATGTGACTAAAGTTAATTTGGTATCAAACCAAATGAGATTGTTACAGATTTAGGGTTTTAAATTTAAATTACTATGTAAGCACAAAGAAAAATATCAGAGAACATGCGAATTCATCAAGACAAAAGTAGAGTATAGGTTTCTAGGGGTAAGGAGCAGGGGAAGTGGGGAGTTAATGCAAAATGATTACAGAGTTTCTGTTTGGGGTGAAGGGAAAGTTCTGGTAATGGAAGGTGGCAGGGGCACTGCCACATGGTGAATGTGACTGATTCACTGAATGATTCAGTTGGGAGGGGTTGGGATGGGAGATTTATGTTGTCTATATGCTTTCACAATTAAAAGAAACTAGTAGATGACACATGTAACCCATGATCCTGGATGGGATCTAAGAATGGAGGAGAAAAAGCTCAAAAGGACATTATTAGGACATAAGAACAACTTGGAATATAGAATGCAAGCTTTATATCAATGTTAAATTTCTTGAACTTGATAATGACATAAGTGAATATCCTTATTCATAGCAAATGTACATGGAAGCATTATGTGTTCACAGAGTATGATATGAACGACCTGCTTTCAGATGTTAAAAAAATTAGATACATGATGGCTAGATAACGGACTGCTAGATGGACAGACAGAATAAATGATACCGCAAAGTTGAGAAACTGCTAAAATTGGTGCATCTGGATATTCGGGAGGAGTGGTGGTGAGGGTATGCTGGACTTCTGTTTATGGGGTTTATGTTATTTTTGCTACTGTCCTGCAAGTTTGAAATAGTCTAAAATGCTCTTTTTAGGGGGTGCACGGTCAGGGAATCAAACCCGGGTCTCCTGCATGGAAGACTAAAATGCTTTTTTTTTTTTTTAAATTGCCCTTAAGTCAGAATAAGAAAATCTAAGGTTTGGTCAGTAGATATTTAATCAAGCCATCTCTTTATAGCCAACTTGAAATAAAGAAAATGGCCACGCAGGGGCAGGAATTGCTGGGTGGGGGGTCAGCCCTAATCTCGGACCTGTGTAGGAAGCAAAAGACCCATAAAATGTGGCTCCTGTCCTGAAGATATTACAGTCCAGTTACATAAGAGCATGGAACTGAAGCTCAGTAGAAAATCAGAGAAGCAGATTTCAGCGTAGATAAGAAAAGATCAAAGGGCTTCATAAAGAAGTGGGACTTGAGCTCAAACTTTGAGGATGAGATGGTGTTAATGAAAGAACAAAATAAACGTCATCCAAGAAGGAGGCAACAGCATGACTTGAGACATGGCGACTGGAATTGAGACATGGCGACTGGAATTCGTAGGTTGGCAATGGAGAGGAGCCTTGAGGCTTTCATAGCCACAGCAGAGGTGCATGCTGGGAAGGAGTAGGAAAGAGGGTTAAATGGAAAATGTGGGCTCAACTCCCCAAGGACCTTGAAAGACAAGGATAATCATTTAGATCTCTGCAGGAGAGTACTGTGATGAAAGCAGTATTCCAGATTAACCTGATGGTAGTGGGATAAAGTTTATTGGAGGGAGATCTGGAGGTAGTTGTAGTAATCCAGGAGTTCGCACATTCACTCAGCTGTGAACAATAAAGCCTGTTTGGGGAGGAACTAGTGGTACAAAGGTGAGTTGGATAGATAGGGTTGCTGTTCCAGAATTTAGTTTGGTAGTAGTGGCGGCCAAGTGAACAAGCAGGCACGGTATGGTATGGTAAGAGCTGCGGGAGGAGAAGTAAAAGTTCCGAGTGGCTCAGAGCATGAAAAGATGAGAGCGCTGTCTAAGGTAGAGAAAATGGGAAAGGAGAGGAAAAATCAAACCCAAGAGACACGAGGATAAAGGAAGCAGCAGGTCCTGGATCAAATATGGACGATGAAGACAAGAAGAAAATTCCGTATGATCCCAAATATTCAAACCACACAAGGGGGTTTGAACCCATGCTTATCCGACACCGATGCCCTGTGCCCTTAAGTCCTTTGCTAAAAGATAATTCTGAGTGTGTACAGTGAGGGGAGAATGCATTTCTCTGACCTACCAAAAGTTTCATAGTCAAAAGCTGAGTGTTTAACCTATTTTTAAATTTGCTTTGTTAACAAGAAGGCTGAAGAAGAAAAAACAAAAAAAGAAGGGGGGATTTTTTATCCTGACCTATTTCTGAGCAAGAAGGAAATGGCTGGTGAAGTGGAAGGGAGAGAAAGACTGGGGAAAAGCCAGATTACAACCCTAGGGAGAAGAAGAACAAGTACAGTCATCTGTGCTTTCCAGACACGAGGAAGGCAGACTAGATGGTCCAAGAAAAGAAAGATCTGAGCATCCAAAAGGGAAATTGTGATTTTCGCTGTGCAGTGGCTAGTGAAAAGGAAGAAGAAAAGAAACAGTTGGCTCAGTGAGGCAGGGAGCTAGCCAAAAGCACCTGTCGATTTGGTGGAAAAATAAATTATAATTGCAACTATTTATCATCTCGCAGACCAAAACAAAATGCTCCGTCAACTCTTCTCTCCTCTATCCTTTGTGCTGGCTTTAATGGAACGTGGTTTGCCATGGTTTAGACAAGCCAGCACCTGAAATGCTTTCCCTCTTCTAAGCATGTTCCAGGAAGGAAACTGGGCTCAGAAATAGCATGGGCACAGCATCTGGGTTGCTGTACGTGGCTTTCCCTCCAGTTCATGGCAGTTAACCCCAGGCCAGCAACCAGCGCCTTGCTGGACGCCCCCAGGGGCATCCAAGGGTTCTAGCCAATTAGGTGACCAGGAGATTCAAAGCTTCATCTCTCCCCTAGGATTTCTCTAAAACTGGACAGCTGGCATTAGACAGGAGACCAGGAAATCTGAGTTTATAGTGAAGTCGTATCTTGGTGACTAAGAAGAAGCATTCTCGTTAACGACTATGAAAAGTGCTTTCTCCTCTGGACAATCAAAATGCAGGTCATTTTTTACTACATAGCATCTAGAGGGGAGGAATCGAGTAAACAGCAGGCTCAGGGAACGATTCGACTATAAAGCAAAGAATGCTTTACTCCAAAGAGCAAGTGAAGATCAAAGACAAATCGGAATGCAGAAAATAATAAAGCATGCGTTGGGAAAGCTGAGTGCTTCTGAAACAGGAGAATAGAAAGCTGGCAGAGAAAGTGGCTTTACGCAGCTTGAAAAGACACCCGAGCGGGAGGCAAGGGTGCCAGTACCTCCCTCAGACCCTGAGGATTTGGGGGTACTGGATTTGCCTGGCTGAAGCTGAATCGGATCTGTTCACACTCCTGTCCTGAGTTAGGTAAACATAGTGCGAGGGGAAGAGGGGCAATGGCTTTATATTATTCTGCATAACAGCAGGCTGGCTGCTTACTTCCTTCTGGGGGCACAGACCAGCCAGGGTGGATGTGACCGCCAGGGCCACAGGGCTAAGGAGGCCTGGCTTGCGAGACGCCACGGAGATTTCTGGAGAGCCAAAGAGCTCACGTGTATTCCTCTTAGACACCGGGTTTGAGAATTTCAAACTTTTGAAACTTGAAATGGTGTCATGAGGTAGGATAGTGACATGGTTACAAACGCAGGTTTTGGAGACAGACTGTCTCTGCCAGAGTCTCAACTCTGCAATCTCCTAGGAGCATGACCTTGCACAACTTAAAAACCTCTCTGACCTCAGTTTCCTTCTCTGTGAAATGAAGATAATAATCGTATCTACCTCACATGGTTGTTGGAGAATTTTTTTAAATAAGAGGACACTTACACATAAAGCACATAATAGACACAATGTATGTATTCTACTATCCTTAGTTAATCTAATGATCATTTTGTTAGTTCAGTGATCATTCTGAATAAAAAAGAAACTTAGAGGCCTTACTCTGGGGTATATAGTAAGTGAGGAAATCACATTAAAATAAAATGGATGATACAAAAGGACAAAAACCCTAAAGTAAATTCTCCCAACAGTATTAAGTTAAAACAAATTATCTTAAAAAGTAGAATACTATGCAGCCATTAAAATGATAATGAAAATATATACCTATTAACATGGAAAGACACTCATGATGTATTTTTAAGTGAATGATCAGGTAACAAATGCCACAATTTCATGTTTGTGTACAAAAAAAAAATCAATATTTTTATATTTAAATAAACCATGCATGGTGGGAACACAGAAAAAGTGTGCAGTGTTAGCTCTAGGGTGTTATTTCCAATTTTTTTTCTAAAAAGGGCAATTTCAGAAAACAAAGGAGTGAATGAAGTGTTTTTACTTTACCCGATGTGATCTGGCAAGTAACTTAGCCTCAGTTTCCTTATTCATAAAATGAGGACTCCATGAGATAATCTATAGCAATTGCCTGCACAGAGTAAGCACTCCAAGAAGTTTCTTTCATTCTTGGTGATGTGGTCAGTAACTTCCCACTGAGTGGGGCCTCTGGAAGAAAAGGAATGACTCTGGAAAGTCCTCACCAGCAGCAAGAGCAAAAGGGTCCAGGATTCGTTTGGGGGCTCTGGTATTTCACATCTTTCCCTTTCTTTCTGTATTTGCTCAAGGCTCATCTCCTGCAGGAAAAAACAAAAAAGCTCCCCAATGGACTCAATAAGCTTCGTCATCATGTATCCTCCATCAGATCCGATAAAGCTGCTCCCTTGTCTGCTCCTGAGAAGGAGCATCTCACCCCAGAGGCTGTAGGTGTCTGTGACGGGCAGAACTTAGGTTCACAGGGTCAGAGAGCGAAATAGTCCAGGGAAAAGGAAAATAGGAGGATTGGACAAGACCAAAGAGAGCATCTTAGAAGAAATTGCTAAATAAATGTTAACACTCTAAGAAGCTTTTGTAACACAAAACTGGGAAAAGCTTAGCGAGACTTGGTCTTTATGATGAAGTCTGCAAAGAGAGGAAATTATGCCAATTAGCAAGTGAAAGACCCTGCAAACTAATAAGACCAGGAAAACAGGACGTTTGGAGAATTAAAAATTGATAAAATTGTAAACACACAAAGGCAAGTCCCCAAAAACTTGAGTGTGACATTGGGGAAGTAAATTGGAGAAATGAAGCTGTGAAGGTGGGGAAGCTTTGGCTTCTGGCATGCACACTGTGACCACACCAAGCTTTTTCAAGAGTAGTATTATTACACAGAGCTTTTGGCTACATGTTAAAAAAAAAAAAGAAAACCAAACTCATGTCATTTCACCTATAAATCATCTCATGTTTAAAATACTGTACCTTGCAAACAAAATTTAGTTAGATTCAATTGTTGAACTTAGGCAGTGAGTAAAAAGATGCTTGCTGTGCTCTCCTTTTGGCTTATTAGTAAGTTTGACATTTTTTTGGTATTAAAAATTGGAAAGGAACTCAGATTATTTAGACTGCTATCTTCCATTTCAGTGCAGAACCCATGTGAGAGAAAGTGGACATTTAGGGTCCTTGGAAGGATGCTCAAATTTTTTGTTGTCCATTTTCTGTTCAATATGTTGAGCATCTTTTGCATGAAGAAAGAGACTCTATCTTTTCTTTGCATTTGGTATTAAGGCAAAGAAATACCTTAATACCTGCTCCACCATCATCATCACCAGCAAGCATTGCAGCTCTTCAGAACTTCTTAAACAAAATAAACCCTTATTATGGGATGTTGCGGTAAGTGCTGTGTACGTATTTCTTCTCGTGCAAAGTGGATGTGAATGGTTTCTCTTTGGCCTAAGCTGTGCACTTTGAGTTGCCTTCCAGGGGTGATGATGAACTCATTTGTTGATTAAATCAACATTTACTGAACAAAGTGTTGTACATAGAGAAATGGTACCGCACCTGTCCTGAGTGAGCTTATAAACCCACTGGTGAGATTCCACGTACAAAGAGGTAATGCTCCGAACAGGGAAGCATGAATGAGAGAGGTCCAGAACACTACAGCAGCCAGGGTCTGCCCTAGTGGATTCATCTTTCTACCTTTATGGGAGAACTGCTTCGGGTAAGGAGTGAGGACTGCAGCCCTGGAATGGAACCAAAGTAACTGGTCCTTTAGACTGCCCGTGGCCAGAGACATGAGCCTCTAGCCAGCTATTCTGAAAAATCTCAAAAGGTCCTGTCACCTGCACAGTGCCACTGAGCTCCCCAGATGCCCTCTGGCCCCGGAGCACGCCTGGTCAATGTGGGGGTGGGGAAGAAAGAGACATGATCCCATTCACTTCAACAGCGTCAAAGCCATCAAGGAGAGAGTAAAGGGATGTGTGTTGAACTACACTGAAGTGAGCATTTATCTCTCTGAGTCGGGTTTGAAAGAGCATCCCATAATGCTAAGAGCTTATGTGACGCCTGGGCACAACCGGAGGAAGGCAGGGGCCGGGACACTGCTGCTGTCCTGTGGGACCGTGGGCTGCGGCGGTCAGTTCACCTGGGGAGGGAAGGGCTGAGCCCCGGACCTTCTGTTTTCAGTCTGATAATGCCGGCTAAGCTGCAGCCTGCAGGGCGCGCCTCCAGGGCTTGCAAGGCGCTCCTCCAGGGCTTGCAGGGTGCTCCTCCAGGGCTGGCAGGGCACTCCTCCAGGGCTTGCAGGGCGCTCCTCCAGGGCTTGCAGGGCGCTCCTCCAGGGCTTGCAGGGTGCTCCAACAGGGCTTGCCAGATGCGCCTCCAGGGCTTGCAGGGTGCTTCTCCAGGGCTTGCAGGGTGCTCCAACAGGGCTGTGTGCCTCAGCCTGGCAGTACCAGACTTGGTACTGCCCCCCTCAGACAGGAGTGTGGGGGGAGGTTGCTACTGGCATCTGGAGGGTGGAGGCAGGGGAGTTGCTAGCCCTCCAGCAATGCACAGGACAGGATGATCCAAGGTGAAGGACATTCTAGCCCCAATGTGCGCTGCTGAGAAATGCTGCTCTAAGGAGCGCCGGCCCGAAGGCTGCTTTCCTAATGACCTGAACACTTTGAACTTCAGGGGTTTGCAGCAAGAAGGGAAGACAGTTTCATGCAAATCCTGTCTGACGCGTCTTTGAAAAATAGTGAACAAGGGTCAGTTACAGGGTCACTTTGGGGTGTAAGGAATCGCGCCAGAATCATGAAACCAACCCCAAGATGAATCAAGGGGAAAACAGCCAACTTTCATTCTTCCCCTAAACCACAGTGTCCAACAAAACACAGCGGGAGCCACTGAGGCAAGCCACCTACCTCAGTTACAAATATCTAGTTAGCCATATAAGAAAGGTAAAATTCACTTCGATTATAGATTTAACTTAACCAGTACATCCCAAAGACGCTCATTGCACTATATAATCAATATAAATAGTATTACTATTTTACACTTTCTTTTTCACCCCAGGTCTTTGAAACCCAATGTGTGTGTCCCCCTTGCAGCTGTCACGTACTCACGGCCATAGCTGGCGGGTCTGTCCTGTTGGACAGCCCTGGCCAAGACCTATGAACATAAATCAATACCCCCAAGGTACTGCTTTCCTGTTTTGAAGGAGTTTTACTTCCTGTGCTAAGGGGAGGCAGTGCCCTGCAGGGCAGAACTCTCAAATAGGAAGTGTCTGTGGCTCAGAAACGCCACAGCCCCAGGCTCACACTCACAGGACTCTTTCCGCTTTTCGCTTTTCGTGTTGTAGGTTTTACTACTGGAATTGATTATACGTCTGCAACCTGTGTCCTTTCATCTGTTCTCTGCTCTCTACTCTTCCATTTCAACCCAAGAACATCCAGATCTCTTCCTAAGTGAATCCTCTTTCTTAACTACAAAACTGGGCTTCTCCAGGACAGGCAGGAGGGAGAATTGTGCTAAAAATGGCCATAAGCCTTAGGTACCGTTTATCCGCTCACCTGTATCCATCCTCAAGACCCTTTTGTTCACAGGGAAATGATTTTTGAAAAAATGTCCATGTACATTTGGTCTGTGGGTATGCTTTAAACCTAACAGAAAAGCAAAACTCTTCAGACTGGTCAATTTCATAATCTTCATTTGAACTGGAACCATTTATAAATCCCCTTTCTGTGAAACAAACAAACAAAAAATACACATTTACAAATTACATGAGACTAATATGACAATACATTGAGATGATAAATCTTAATTTATGAATTTCATGCAGGAAAACTCAGAGGTGGACAGGCTGCAGGTCCAATTTGAGAGTCCAACCCAAAACACAGGATTCTTATCCTCAGGTGTTGTAAGCCAAGCTCACACCAGTTTGGTGAATGTTCCTCTACGAATTGGATGCCAGCAATGGACGCTCTTCCCAGAGAAATGCGAAAGTAGACTCACAAATTTTGCAGACAATTTCAAGGAGTTCAAGGGCTCCCCCATGCCAGGCCAAGTACACACTAGGAGTCTACTGGGAGAGTTTAGAAGCCCCTGCTCTCAGCTAGACCACGTCAGTCCCAGTGACGGGTCCCACATAAAATAAACCCAAGATAAAAAAGCAAATCTGGCCAGCAATATTCACAGGCTTCCCTGAGAGAACACTTCCTTCTTGTTCGCCAAGTGAATTGCTGTATTTCTCAGCATTTTGTCCTGGCTGAGGATGTCACATAATTTGAGATGACCTAGCTTTGGCTATTTTCAAATCCACACACATTGCAATTCATCTAAGGGGTTGGACAGCTTTCTCAGTCATTGCCACAGCCTTCTCCTTTGGCTCTCAGAACAGCAGGTATTTATGAAGCACCTGCTGGACGTCAGGCTTTGGAGGTAACAGGATATAAGGGATGGCTCCTGTCCCTAAGAAACCTACAGTCTATCAGAGCAGAAAATCGATGACAACGTGGCAAGTGCACAGACAGCTTGTTCCCTTGGGCCCAGCTTCACTGGGAAAGGAAGGCACTCGGCAGTTCATATTAGGAAATCTATTCTAACTCAGTGTCATTTGCAGCGCTTTGACACTGACATTATATTGAGATTGGGATTCGCACTAATACCTCATGTGACCGAGCAAAGCAACTAAAACACGTGGATAAAGATTGCATTAGCAGCCAGCATTACCTACGATGGTAACCAGAGCTGATTTACTGGGATGCTCTGAGGAGGAGCAGGTGTAATATCCAGTATCATTTCTTCCCACTGACGATACAAAAGCAAACAGAATCCGTATCATGGTTCTGTCTGTGGAATAGGTACTCATCTCAAAGGAGCTCCCCTAGATTTTAACAAAACAAACTGTGAATGGAATGGCTTCAACCATATTATTTCATTGTTCTGCATCACTGGAATACAACCTGGGCGCATTACCTCCTTGAGGGATTTGTTTCCTATTTCCCAGGAGAGCCCGAATCTGTGGTTTACATACACCGCTTTGCATCTGATCCATAATGGCTCCCCCACTTTGAGAAATAATTGGGGCAGTGTTGTCGGAGCAGTTTTATTTAGATCTAGAAGATGAAAACATCCCAAGAAGAGAAAAAGTGATTTTTCCTCATTGCAAAGCATATTCCAAACATTTTGAAGAACAAGATTTTGACATGATCTAAAAAAAAACCCACATTAGTAAAGGAATCTACTTATGAAGAAATCAGCATTTGCAGAATTCACATTGCATTTTAAATGGTATAAAAGAACAGAATGTCTGGAGTTGAAGGACTACCTAACTAGAGAGTTTCTAAATAATAGTCACTTAAAATAAAAGCACATCATATTATGATTTTACCTATGGTAAACAGCTTGGTACATTCCTTGCCCAATTCATTTCTTGCACAGCACCTAATGTCTGTTCCGAATAATTCATGAAGTACCTTTTCTTCCTTTTTAACAACAGCTGGACCTTCTTCCTTACAGCTGCATTAGGAAAAGAAGAGCGATTTGACTAAACACATTATCAAATTACAAAAGTATAAATGAATGTTTCCGAGAACAAAGTTAGGGGGCCCAGGAAAAAGCAGGTCAACAGGCAAAAAATCTAAATCTATGGTTTCAACAAAGGGTTCTTTAGGGAACCAGCTGCTGTGCTCGTTATCTCAATTAGTTAAAGTAATACCGGAGAGAGTCACACAATAAAACTTCAAAAATTTTTTGTTTGGTGATCCTTTTTCTTTTCTTTTCCTTTTTTTTTCATAAGAAAGGAGAAAGAAAAGGGGGAAAAGAGAAGCAAAAAGAGAGAGAAGAGGAAAAGTATGGCTGGGTTTTAATACTGCTTAAGAAGGTAGGTATCTCTTGCTCTGAAGCACAGAAAAGGCTCTCCAGGGCGAGGGGAGAGCCTCAGTCAGGAAAGTCACAGAGTTCCTGTACCAGGCAGAGTACAGGTGGCATCACTCGGGAGGGAGAAGGTTCTACCCCAGCTTTGGTTCCCCATGAGTGTCCCCATTACCTTTGCCAGAACAGATAATGGTTTGGTGGTCTGTATAGATTCACTCGCTCTGCTTTGTCTACATATCACTTGAATCAAGTGTATCCTTTTTCGGTTTCCACATCATTCCTTTGATTAGTTTTTTCTTAGTACAAGGCAATACTAATTGGGTTCAGTGTAGAAAATTTGGAATATACAGGACAACCCAAAGAGAAGGATTTTAAATCACCCAAATTCCTACCACCCTGAGATAACAATAGCTATCATTTTAGAGTTTATCTTTCCAATCTTTTTTTATTCCTTTGTACACATTACATATATATCTACATGTAATTTCTTTTTCTTCTAAAATTTGAGATCATAGTCATATCATTTGGTAACTTTTTTACTTTTTTCTGCTTCTCTTTAGACCTATTTTTTTTTTTTTTTAAAGTTCGATAAACTTGAGTTCAAAATGTATGAATTCTTGCTCTGTGAGAACCTGGCTGTGGCAATCATGAATAACAAAAGCAAAGATTTCAGATTTTATTGTATAATCTGCCAGGCACTGTTCTATGTGCTTTACATATATCAGTTCATTAAATCCTCATAACAATCCTATAAACTCAGTATTCTTTTTTTTCTTTACATGGGAAGGCACCAGGAACCGAACCCAGGTCCTCAGGCTTGGCAGGCAAGCATTCTTACCTGCTGAGCCACCGTGGCCCACCCCAAACTCAGTATTCTTATCATTCCCATTCTTCTGATGCGGCACAGATAGGTTAAGTAACTTGCTTAAGGCCACACAGCTAGCAGGGAAGCCAAGGTTCAAACCCGGGTGGTCTCGCTCTAGATTCTATATCCTTTTTTCAAGAATTAACAGAATGATCACAAATTAAACATTTATTCATAATGAATTTTTAACCCCCAACGAGATGCTCAAGGAGGAAACAGTCCTATAGCTTTAAAAACAGGTTTATCTGCATAGTACAAGCTCAAGGAAGACCTTGCTTCCGCGTGAGATAATATTTCAGGCATTCCAAACCCCGCTCCCCACGGGAACCCCTATTAGTCACTCCTGAAGTCTAAGGAGCCAAAGCGTCCTGTTTAAAGGGAATAAATTAAATTTTACATGCAATATGATGTCAACTATATTAGAAAAGATGAAAAAGTAAAATAATAATAGCAGTGATCTTTTCTCAGGTCATACCTTTCACTCTGGGAATCACAAAATACCCATTCCACAGTTGGTTCTGGAATGCTCTCAGATATGCAGACCAGCGCGTCCTCATTTTCCATTTTTCTAAAGTAAGGTCTTCTTAATGTATAGAGCAGTGTATCTAAAACACCATAAATTATTAACATTGTAATATTTAAATATATTAAATATCCCCAAGTTGAATTCTTGATATTCTTAAAAAATAATTCTTTTGACAGCCCCCCCCAAAAGAGAATTCTATCTCACTAAGAAAAGTTAATACTTTATATCATAGCAATGTCTTCTGTCTCCCCCACCCATTAAATTCAACTCTCCTGAAACTCCAACTTTCATATTTATTCTCTTGGTTAATTTCTTCGGGTATTGCACAAATCTTCTGACAACTAAAGTAAGTGGAGTGAAGGCAAGTGAAAATATAAATACTGATACATACAAGAAAAAGAAAACTAGCAATAGGATATAGTTAAAAATCCAGCTTTCTTTCCATGATTTTATATAGAATTAGGCTAAAATATATTGAGATTTAGAAATGCGGATACAAAGGAGGGTAGAACAGAATTTAGAGTTTGTTTCATTTACCTTTCCACTCACACCTGGACCTTCCCCCTCTCACCCACCCCGACCTCCACTCTCAGCTCTGCCCCACACAGCAACTTTCTCCTTCTGCTTGGCCCCATCCAGGGAGGGAGTTATCTACACCCCGAGGAAGAGCATTCTATTTTTCAACCTTGTTTGCAAGAAAATTTCCTCACACTGAATTCCAATCTTCCTCCTTATAGTACATTTTGTTAAAAAATATTATGCAATGTTTGATATACAAACAAAAGAATATATGAACTGTAAAATTTGAAGCATAATAATAAAAACACCCACCAACTCACATCCCACCTAAAAGCTGGAATAGTAATGCCTAGGGTTGAATCTACGTTTGTGCACCTCACCTCTCTGAGCTCTCTAGGTGTCTATTGTGTGTAGTGTGTGCATTTTTCTTTCGATGGCTTGTTTTTATCATTCATCCATGGTTTTGCATGTGGCTGTAGCTCATTCATTTTCTTCTGTTATATGGTATTCCACCAGTGAATACATTTCAATCTATTTTCTCTCTTTTTATTTTTTTGCAGTGGACACTTGGGCTGTTTCCAATCTTTTTGTATTATCAAAAGCGGTGCTGTGAGCATTCTGCTCTTGTCTACTGAGGCATATGCATAGTGACTTCTCTAATACCTACGTATGGAACTGCTGATTTATATGGTATGAACATATTCAGCGTTACACATGATGACAAGTTGCTTTCCAAAGTGGTTCCACTAATTTACACTTAAACCGCAGGATAGGCGAGTTCCCCATTGCTTTATGTATTCCCCAAGACTCAACTTTTGCCAGTCAAGTGGGTATAAAATGGCATTTCCATTTCTCTGATTATTAATGAGCTTGCACATTTTTTAAACATGTTTCTTGACCATTTAGGTTTCTTATTCTGAAGATAAAATGCCTGCTCACGTCTTTTGTTCATTTTTCTGTTTCTTTTTATTGATCTGCAGAAGTGCTCACACATCACGACTACTCATCCTTGGTTAATTATATACATGGCAAGTAGCTTTTCCCACTTCGTGCTGTTTACTTTCACTTCCTATAATTTTTAATGGCTGGTCCCAATTCCACCCTCTAGAGAAATTTTTTGTTTTTTAATGTCTAGGTCTGCTTCCACATGAAAACTCCAACGTTTAAAATCAGAAACGGCAGTCAGATCAGAAAATTAGCATTCAGGGTACTTCAACTAGTTAGCCCAGGTTTCCTGACTCATGTCTCAGAAGAATTCCTCAGATAACACTCCAATCAATCTTCTCTCCTCAAAATATTTCTTTCTCTGTGCTAAACGTTCCCAATTCCTTCAACTGCACATAATTTAATGAATTCCAAGTTCTTCAATATGCTGGTTACTCTGTTTGGTCAATATTAATCTGAAAAATGTAGAACTGAAAATAAGAAACTGATATTAACTTTCTTAATTTAAACATCACATTTCTATTAACACCACCAAAGTTCAAATTTACTGTTTGTTAGCGACCATGCCGTACTGTAGGATAACACTGAGGTTGTGGCCAACCAAACCCTCTGCCCTTCGTCACACTGACTTTGCCACGTCCCCTATCACAAGACTTGTTTTTTGATCCCACAATCCAGCCCAATGCTAAAAATGTTGCAAGCTACTTGAAGGATAACTGTTTTATTCTTACGTTGTAAATCTTAGCTGGAAGAGGGATATGCTCGATACATTATCATAGAGACACAGCTGATGCCCACTTATCTTACAGAAATTCAATCAGAAGGAAAGAAAGAAGGAAGGAAAGAAAGGACCTTTCTGGAACATGTACTTACGGTCCTATAACAGGCAGGGAGGCGGGGTGAGAAGGGGAAACATCAAAATCAAAGAGCAACAAAAGCAGTTCTTGGCTTTCGAGCTTCTAGAGCGCGGATCCTATTAATTTCACAGTAACTGAAAGACTTTTCAGAACCGGTTTTGAATCCCCCTGGTTTTGCCATGTGGGCTGACTTTAGAACCTTACCACCCACCTCTCACCCCAGTAAGAGGACACGCCTGGCAATTCACACGCCCCCGTGCTTTCTGCTTTTAATAGCTTTGGCTGCCAGACCACACATTCACATACCACAGCCCGTGGAGCGAGGTGCAGAGAGCGGACACACGGGTTGAAACCTGTTTCTAGTGTACAGATTTCCATCGTTGCCGGAGTGTCCATTTTTTACCTATTCAAATACAGGAGAGCCATGTGATCTGGGGCAGCTTGCCTGGAACATCCCCAGGAAAAGAGGTCCCTGGGGTTGCCCTAACCCCCAGCACTTCTGGGCGCTGCATGCACACACCCTGAGCCCCAGAGGAAGAGGAGAGCCTGAAAGGTTGGCTAATGTGCAGCCAGGGAACCTAATTTAAAATTGCATAAGCCCAGAGATTTCCGAGAACTGCCTTGGCCCCCAGCTCAGGAGGACCTCTCTGTAGTCCCTGTTAAGCCGTTGCAGGTGACACAGCGCATTCAGGGATGGGGCTCAATCTGTGCAAGTGCCAGTTCCATACGTGATCAGGATGAAGTGGGCAGGAGCCAGAAACACAGGCAGGGGGCAGTTTTGCCACCTGCACAGATGCCTCTCTGGTTAAGAGTGTCACTTTGTTTTTACAGTTCCCACAGTGACCTGGCATCCCTATAACCCTGTACTGTTCTAAATGGCACCACTGGCAACATGCGCCTATTCACATTTACCTTTTACTTAATTAAAATCAAGTAACATTTACATTTCAGTTCCTCATTTGCATTGGCCACATTTCAAGTGTTCAACAGTCACTTGTGGCATAGCATAGACAAGGAATATTCTCATCATCTCCAAAAGTTCTGTATAGTGCTGAGACCCTACAATCCCACAAGGTGTGTAGTTGTATCCCCATTACAGATAAGGAAACTGAGGCTCAGGGAGCTTGTGCTACCTGCCCCAGGCGGGAGTATCAGACCCAGAGTCAGAACCCAGGTCTTCTGATTCAAGGTTTCCCGCTTAGATTAAGTTCCCATCTCCAGTCATCTGTCACTGAAAAACGGAGGTCCTGAATAGAGGGTGTCTCGAGTTCTGAATGGCACTGTCGTGCTGAGAGCCCACAGGTCATATCAGAGATTCTCAGCAGATTTTATGGATGGTTAAAGTGAATCCAACCAGGGGAACGCTCATGGTGTGTCTAGAGTGGCTGGTAAAGCTATTGGATTCTGGCGCTACTGACAGTTCCTCAGAAAGTTAAGTTTAGAACTACCATATGACTCGGCAATCCCACGTCTAGATACATGCCCCAAAGAACTGAAAGCAGGGACTTGAACAGATACTTGTACACCAGTGTTCACAGCAGCATTATTCACAAGAGCCAAAAAGGGGAAGCGACCCAAGTGTCCATCTGGAGGTGCCTGGATAAACAAAATATGGCACGTACCACAATGGATTATTTCCCACCCGTAGGAAGGATGTGTGCCTGCAGCAGGGGAGAACTTCAGAACACAGTGTTGAGGGAAACAAGCCAGACTGCAAAGGGCATATATTGTATGACCGCACCGATAGGAAATAAGTTGAACAAGCAAATTCATAGAGTCAGAAACTAGAATATGGGTTACCAGGGGCTGGGGTGGGGGTAGGAACTGGGGAGCTCATGTTTAACGGGAACAGAGTTTCTGCTGATGGGAAATTTTGGTCACGGATGGTGGCGAAGGTAGCACAACGTTGTAAATGTAATTATAAACTTGAGAGTGGTTAAAACGGCAACTGTTATACTGTATATATGTTATCACAATACAAAACTATATTTTAAAAAGAAGCTAATGGATTCTAAACAACTCCTTTGGGATACTGCAAACGCCTTGCAGCGAGCTGAACTTACTTCTTATACTCACTGTAAACAATATCGTGTAATTGGTGGCTTCGCTCTGGATAAAAAGGAGGTATTCTCCAGCTTCGGTTTCTGTCATTTTCAAAATGACCATGGAAACAACTCCCCTGCAAAACAGGGAAGAGAACCTGTTGTTTTGGAAAACGTGTGAAACTGACAACATAAGGTTTCACAGGGAGTGAGAGGCTGGCTGGGCGGCTCCCCGGGGGATCTCTGCAGGGGCCCCTGGGCTCAGCACTCAGCCCGGCCAGTTTTGGTCTGACCCCTGGCTTGTCACCATCCCCACGTTGACAGTGAGTGGTTCCCGTCCCGGGGCCCTCGCCTGGCCCCTAGCCCCCTGGAAGAGACAGTCCCCCAGAGGGCGCCAGCCTCGGGGGCCAGCATGTCCTTCTTCTCAGCAACAAGGCGCCCCCCAGCCCCGCACCGCAGCGTCCCGTTCCCTTCCCAGGCCGGGGCCGCCCCCCAGTTGTGCACTCCTCGGCTTGTCTCAGGGAAGGTCCTTTGCTGCCTCCCGCACCCTAAAAGGAAGAATTCAAGCCGAATCTGACACGAGGCCTTTTCCTATGAAGTCACAGTTACCATGGTGATCTCCTCGAGGAGATGACTTTGATATGTCTTCACTGATGCCCATTCTCATTCATGGGAAACATAATCTCTAGTAGTTTGTTGAGAAATGTTGGGTTTATATGTTTTCTGACTTGTGGACATTTCCTACTCAAAATGTGGGCCATCACTGGCAGTATCACCTGGGAGTTGATAAAACTGCAAATTTTGGGGGTCTCACCCCAATCTATTGAGCCAGAATCTGTATTTTAACAGGAACCCTGGCAGCACCATACAAATGAGCATGCAAAGGTGAGAAAGGAGGCATCAGAGCACTGGGCAGCACAGCTGTAGTATATGTGCTTGCATTCATACGGCAGTGAATTAGTTGTGTATATATATGATACATAAATTTATATATTTATATATCATACATATATGTGATTTTCTTCTGCAGCTATTTTGGTGATGTGTTTCATGGAACCACCTCCCTCCTGGGGTCACCTGTGAACTCCTGTGCACACCATGCAAAACGACGAGACAGTTACCAAAGTTGAGGTGTTCAACTGCTCTGTTTATGAATCAAAGTTTGGATATAAATTTCTGTGAATCTCTGCTGCAAAAAAAAGCAGCTAAAAATGCTTTGGCACTAAGTTCACTAACCCACACGGACTACCACTTTAGCTCACAAACAGGGCTGCTTGTTACAAAGGTAAACTCTTTTGGGGTGAAAGAACCCTACTTTTCTACTCTGATTTTGGTCTTGATCTGGTGAGAACTGCTGTGGCATAAAATTTAATATGATCCTAGGGACATTTCATTAAGCCAAAATTCTGAGTAGTAGAGCGATTTGGTTTAACCTCAATATAAAAGCAACTGCAAACAGGAGCGAGGGATACAGTCTCCAAAGAAGAAAGGAATGACCAACCACGCTCCAAGATTGAGAATGAAACTCCAAAATTATAGCCACTCTCCTGAAAATTACTTGAATTTGTTTGACTCTAAAGAAACAGATACAAATACAAATGACGTAAGTGATTCTCGGAGATGGTCCCCAAGATCAGTCCTTTCAGTTCTGGAGGCCATCGATTCATGGTTTTTGCAAAGACAATGGCTTCCCTCTGCAATGGGGTACCGGAACTTCCCCAAGAATTAGAGAAAGGGAGCTTAGAATCATTACACGGCGATGTAAATGGCCTGTGTCCCCTGCTTTCCACCCCTCCCTGGTCTCCCCTTTAGGGTGAGCTCAGCAGGAGGCAGCAATCAGGCTCAAACATTATCCACATATTTTGGCTAAGAAATGTTTTTTGGATTATGAGACTAATGTTCCCCACATACTGATCAATTTTTTACTAAAACAGTATGCTATTACCGCCTACCATTGCAATTCTGCTCATCCTATAGTGAAACAAAACAGATAAAGTCAAATGTTCTTTCCCCAAGCATTTCCAGAAAGACGCTTCTTACCATTTGAACTAAAATTGACATGGAAATCTCATCTTCAATATGACATCCGATTAAAAATCAAGACTCCTTAAAAATCCCAAACATTATTTCTACTACTTTTGTTTTACACTTTGCCAGGCGCTCCCTACCTTCTTAGGTTCTGCCTACATTTTCAGTTCCTTATTTCATTTGAGATAAGAGTTGCATCAGGCATGGTGAGAAACTTGAAAGGAAATTCCAAGTGAACCACAGTACATGGCATTTTGGTATTCTACCAGAAATCCTTGCACTGCACAACCCCCTTGCTTACCTGTTTTGTCCATCAAAGCTTGGCTGGCAGCTTAGTGGGCTGTGCTTAAAGACCCAGAGGCAGGAAATGTTCCCGGGGACGCTGACCGTCGCTTGCAGGGTAATGGATGCAGAAATGTCGACTTCCACCTTAGCTGCTTCGTAGACCGCCCCCGCACTCTCAGGCTGCAGCGAGCACCCAAGGTCCTCTGTGGACTCCGGCACCTACATTGCAGAGAGCATCACATGAAGTTGCTGCAGCTGCATGTTCAGGGTGTCCTCTTCTTTAGCTGCAGCTGTTATTGATGCCTGTACTTTTACATACCATACCCGACACCCAAGCACATTGTAAACCACTGAGAACATATCAGTGACTAAAAACGATATGAATCATGATTCCCTAAAGAAAAGATAAATAACTTCAGGCTATGTTTCTAAAATGCTTCACAGACTATAATTATGAAATTCATAATACATAGGCAAATAATTTTTATGATTATTGGTATGTGAAGGGTTTGCTATAAGTTGGCATCTGTCAGAGGGAATCAAAAAAAAAAAAAGAATCACACAATTATTTGCTGGGCAGATGTCCCCACAGGCTCATTGTTACCACCACATTCCCTACCTACTTTAAATAGCTGAGCTCTATTGAGGGGAGGGTGTGGTGGCTACTTCTGTGGCTGGACCCCTGACCTCCTACCTCCCCAATATGTGTGAGCAAGAAGGGTGCAACACACACACACACACACCCCTCTGGGGCAGCACTTTTGGTCATAGCCATATTTCTGTTTTTTATTTATTCACTTGTTCAGCAAATATCTGCTATGTTCACATTCAGTACTCATAAGTGGTTGTTTTAGTCTGCCAAAGCTGCCAGAGTGCAACACACCAGAGATAGACTGGCTTTTAATAAAAGGGGATTTATTTAGCAAAAATGTATAGTTCTTCAGAGGAAAGGCAGCTCATTTTCCACTGAGGTTCTTTCTTACACGGGAAGGCACAGAGTGATCTCTGCTGGCCTTCTCTCCAGGCCTCTGAGTTCCAACAACTTTCCCCTGGGTGATTTCTTTCTGCATCTCCAAAGGCCTGGGCTGAGCTGCGAGTGCTGAGATGAGGAATGCTGAGCTGCTTGGGCTGTGCTACGTTGCGCTCTCTCATTTAAGCATCTAGCCAATTAAATCAAACATCATTCATTGCAGCAGGCACGCCTCCTTGCCGACTGCAGATGTAATCAGCAACAGATGAGGTTCATGTACCATTGGCTCATGTTCACAGCAATAGATCTAGGCACCTTCACCTGGCCAAGTTGAGCCCTGAACCTAACTACCACAGTGGTAGACACTCAGCTGGGAACAATAGGGGTAGAAAGAAAAGATACTGATCCTAGAGAGTTTTGAGTCTCACAGGAAGAAACGACGAAGGCACAAGCTGAAATGCAATGTTCCCCATAAAAAGATACCCATTATTTGAAATGTAAAAAATGAAGTGCACTAGGACTTTGGAAGAAAGATAGGCAACTGCCAGCTGGGAATTTTGTGAATGTATCATTGATGGGCAGCAATAAAACTGAATGTTAAAAGATGGGTATGAAGCGAAGTAAAAAAAACAACTGCTAAAGAAAGAGAAAATATTCACAGCACATGCCAAGATAAATGGCTAATATCTATAAAATATAAAGAAGTCTTAAAAACTGAGGGATAGAGGAACAAATACCCAGTAGACAAATGGGAAAAACAAATGAATAAACATCTCACAAAAAAATTTAAAATGGCTCTCAAACTCACTTATAATCAGGGAACTATAAATGAGAACAAAACTGAGATTCCACTTCTCATCTATTAGACTGGCAAAAATGAAAATGTCTGATAGCAGATTTTGTTGGTGAGAATACGAGGGGAATTTGGCAATACCTAATAAAGTAACGTATGCACTCGCCTTTGAGCCAGCAATCCCACTTCTAGATAAATACCTCCAACAATGAATTGCAAAATATTGGAAGCACTCTACTTGCCTGGTTGAATAAACTATGGTTTATTCATAAACTATGGAACAACCACACAGTGGAGTACTATACAGCTGGGAAAACAGATGAGGTGACCTCTATGAACTGATTTGGAATGATTTCCTGGATAGAGAGCTAAGCGAAAAAAGTTTAGTGCATAACACATCTACTTTCAAGTGTGCAACACTTCCTATAAGAAAGAAGGGGATTTAAGAAAATATACATGTATCTGCACATTTGTGCAAAAGAAATACAGGAATAATAAACTCAAATCCAGGAGATAGGTGGGAAGGGGGCGGAAACTTGGGAATAGGGATGAGTAGGGAGTAAATCTTTTCTGAGCATGGCTTTATTGTAAAAAATAACATATATACAAAAGAGCAATAAATTTCAAAGCATGCAACAATTGGCTGTAGAACAGAGTGCAGAGCTGAGCATGACTTTTTAGTTAGTAAGTTGGGCAGGGGTCTGGATGGGAGCCACCGAGGTTCTGCCCAGAGCAGTGAAGCGTCAGAGCCGCGCTGCAGGAGGGCTGGGCTGGCTGCCATCGCTGAGCTGGGCCATGGGAGGAAAAGGTCACTCGGGATGTTACTGCATGATGGGGAGTTATCTAGGGCTTGAATTTGGGCAGTGAGACTGGAGAATATGAAGTGGGTATACGAGAAATCCTCAGGAGAGGGAATTGACAAGACCTGGGAACTGAGGGAGGGGAAGTAAGTAGTCCAACAGCATGTGGAGCTCTCAGACCTGGGAAGTAGGCAAGGCCATGAAGAGAAATCTGCTCATATGAGAATAGGGGTAGACTCAGGGAAGTAGAAAGGAAATTAATTTCATCCATGGATATTAATATGCAACTGGAAAATTGATTTCCAGGAGGCAGTTGGAAATTAGGGACGCAATCAGTATTCTAATTTCTATCTCTATGAAACTGCATAATATCCAATATTTTATTTGTAGTAACCATGGGACTTAAACCTAAATCCTAAAACTATCACAATCCATATTTTAATATTATTTTACCGTGAGATACGATGATACGCCCACAGCTGCATCATTATTCTTATGATTGATTAAGACACACTTGATTGCAGGCAGATCTTGATTTGTAAGACTCCCAAATATCACTGCTGAAAAAACAGCTGCAAAATAAAACAGAAACAATGATGTTGATACATGTACACCTTAAAAAAGAGAATATGTATCCATCTTCAATGAAAAGAAATGAAGTCAAGAGAAAGTGGCCAACACTAAAGTATGTAGGAAACGTAATTTCAGAAAAGGTAACTCTTACTATAAATCAGAAATAGAGGTGCATGGGGAGGCTGTCCAAAGGAATGCTCTGCAGTGGTGGAAATGTGCTTTATCTGTGCTAGCTCCCATTAGCCATTCACCACATGTGGCCATTGAGCGTTGAAAATGAGGCCACTATGACTGAGGAATTGATTTTTCAGAGAAAAGCCTTTCTTTGTAACCAGTGCCCTAAATTTTAAAAATTATGTGCCTTGGTGAGAGTCTATTTCCATCCATCGTGTTGGAGGATTCAGTGGCTTTTTCAATCTAGAAACTCATTTCCTTCCGTCTGGGGGAATGTTCTTGGATTATTCCTCTGATTCCTTCCCTGTCCTCCTCTTATTTGGGTGTTTTCCTCAAATGGCTGGTGATCCTTGACAGTGTGCTAAGTATAAGAATGAGGCACTTAATGCTAACCACAAACTCTGCGCGTGCAGGGTGACCTGCCGACCGTCTGCAGACTTCCTTCTCTTTTACCTGCTGCTGTGATGCGGGAGCTGGTGCCGGCAATATGTGTGCTCCCGGGAACCTGCGGTACAACTCAAGTTGCTTTCAGCATTCCCAATCTCCAGGTCATGACTCAGCTTTTTTCTTCTGCTTTCTAGTTTTCAAAATTTTGTTATTTTCTCTTTCCTTCTTTCTTTATGTATTTATGTAGTCTTAAAAATTTCTGCACCGGCATTTGAATGGAATATTGGTAGAGATGGGTGGGAGGTAAACGCTATCTTTGTACCATGTTAATCTGAAACAATTGCATCCTGCTTCAAAACCTCAGTAGCGCAGCTATGGAAACTGATATTAAGACATATTCCCTGGATTTTTTTTTTTTTATTTACTTACTTATTTTTATTTTTAACTTTTTTTTATTGTATAGTATTAACATATATACAAAGCAAAGAAAGAAAAAAGCAATAGTTTTCAAAGCACTCTTCAACAAGTAGTTACAGGACAGATCCCAGAGTTTGTCATCAGCTACCATACGATCCTTTCATATTTTTCCATCTAGCTGCTCCAGAATATAGGCAGCCAGAGGGCTTAAATATATATATATATATATATTTTTAACATGGGCAATTGAACCCGGGTCCTCTGGCATGGCAGGTGAGCACTCTGCCTGCTGAGCCACCGTGGCCCGCCCTTAAATATTTTTTTTATCATCACAATTGACTTTTTTTCCCCTCTTTTTTGTGAAAAATAACATATATACAAAAAAGCTATAAATTTCAAAGCACTGCAACACAGCTAGTTGTAGAACATATTTCAGACCTTGACATGGGATACAATTTCACAATTTTAGGTTTTTACTTCTAACTGCTCTAAAATACTGGAGATTAAAAGAGATCAATGTAATGATTCAGCATTCATATTCATTTGTTAAATCCTATCTTTTCTGTACAACTCCACCATCATCTTTGATCTTTCCATCCCTCTCTTTAGGGGTGCTTGGGCTACAGCATTTCTAAATTTTTGCTATTGGAAGGATTTGTCACTAATACATGGTAGGGTGATGGAACTATCTGATGTTCTGGAGAGGCTGGGCTAGGTTTCAGGACTTATCTGGACCAGGGACACATCTGGAGGTGGTAGGTTTCTGGAAAGTTACTCCAGTGCCTGGAACCCTTGTGGAATTTTATATATTGCCCTAGGTGTTCCTTAGGATTGGCTGGAATGATCCTGGTTGGGGGTTGGCAGGTTATGACAGGTAGCAAGGTCTACATGAAGTTTGCATAAGAGCAACCTCCAGAGTAGTCTCTCCACTCTATTTGAACTCTCTTTGCCCCTGAAACTTTATTAATTACACTTCTTTCCCTCCTTTTGGTCAGGATGGAATTGTTGATCATCACGGTGCCAGGTCTGGATTCATCCCTGGGAGTCATCTCCCATGCCACCAGAGAGACTTTCACTCCTGGATGTCATGTCCTATGTAGGGGGGAAGGCAATGATTCCACTTTGCAGAGTTGGGCTTAGAGAGACTGAGGCCACATCTGAGCAACAAAAGAGGTCCTCCAGAAGTAACTCTTAGGCATGCCTATAGGTAGTTTAAGCTTCTCTGCTACCCACATAAGCTTCACAAAGAGGAAGCCTCATGATCGAGGGCATGGCCTATTGATTTGGGTATCCCTAAAGTTTGACAGAGTATTAGGGGATTCCCTGATGGCAAGGTTTAATAGTTCCATATTTCTCCCATCACTCAGGGGACTTTGACAAAACTTATTATTTGCTTAATATACTGTAAGATGTATTCAGGTATTACAATAATCTATACAGGATTAAAGGACCTCTTTCATATTCTGTCCTCCCTGTGTTTGAATTGTTCAAATGAGCTATACAGATAGGTTGAATTAGATTATGCACTACAGAAAAAAAATAAAAGTAATAATAATAGTAAAAAAAAAATAACAAAAAAAACAAAAACCTATAGCTCAGATGCAGCTTCATTCAGTGTTTTAACATGATTACTTTACAATTAGGTATTATTGTGCTGTCCATTTTTGAGTTTTTGTATCTAATCCTGTTGCACAGTCTGTATCCCTTCAGCTCCAATTACCCATTATCTTACCCTGTTTCTAACTCCTGCTGGACTCTGTTACCAATGACATATTCCAAGTTTATTCTCGAATGTCGATCACTGAATGTATTTTAAGTGCACAATTTTATAAATTTCAACAATATATTTATACCCGTGAAACCATCACAAGATCAAGCAGAGGACTTACCCATCACCTCCAAAAGCTACTCAGGCCCCTTTATGATCCCTCCCTCCCACCCACTCTCCAATGCCCAAGAAAATTCTGACCTGTTTCTGTCACTATAAATTAGTCTAAACTTTCTAGACTTTTGTGCAAATGGAATCAAATCATATAAATTCTTTTTTGTTTGGCTTTTTTTTACTCATCATTTTCTTAAGATTTATCCATGCTGTAGTAAATAACAGTAGTTCATTCTTTTTAATTGTTGAGCAGTATTTGATTATAAATACAACACAGTATTTTAAGCCATTCACCTGTTCATGGACATTTGGGGTGTTTCCAGTTTTGAGCTCTTACGAATAAAAATGTCATGAACTTTCATAAACGTCTTTGTGCAGGCATATGCTTTCACTTCCCTAGGAGTGGAAAGCGTGGGTCATACTGTAGGAACACGTTTAACTTTTCAATAAATGTCACACTGTTTTCCAAAGAGCTTCTCCCGCCCATCAGCGGTGAATGGAAACTGTTTGTGCCACATCGTTGTCACTTGGTATGATGACGCATCTAAATTTTAGACATTCTAATAGTTGCCTTGCAGAATCTCATTGTGGTTTTTATTTGCATTTCCATACTGACTAACAATGTTTAGCTTCCTTTCAGGTGCTTACACGATATCTTGTAGTGAGTTGAATGGTGGTCCCCCCAAATTAATGTCCATTTCTGCCTTAGATTGGACATTTCTATGGCTTGTTTCAATTGGGACATTTCCTTGGCCTTAGAACTGTAAACTAGCAACTCATTAAATTCCCCCTTTTAACAGCCATTTGTTTCTGGTATATTGCGTTCTGGCAGCTAGCAAACTAGAACAGATTTTGGCACTGGAGAGCGGGGTGTTGCTGTTGTGACTTGCAAATATCAAACATGTTGGAACGGCTTTTTAAATGGATAAGGGGAAGAATCTGGAAGAGATGTGAGAAGCTTGATAGAGAAGGCCTAGAATGCTTTGAAGAGACTGTTGGTAGAAATGTGGACTCTAAAGACATTTCTGATAAAGTCTTGGACAGAAATGAGATATGTGTCATTACAGACTGGAAGGAAGGCAATCCTTGCTTTAAAATGGCAGATAATCTGGCAAAATTGACTAGTGGCTTTGGTTGGAAGATAGATTTTAAAAGCCATGAACTTGGATACTTAGCAGAAGAGATCTCCAAATTAAATGTGGAAAGTATAGCCTGGTTTCTCCTCACAGCTTAGAGCGAAATGCAACAGAGAGAGATAAGCTGAAAACTGAACTCTTTAGTACAAAGAAACCAGAAATTGATGTCTGGGAAAATTCTGGGCTTCCAGGAAGGGAGACCCCAGAGAATAGTGCTCCAAGTGAAGATTTGACCAGATGTGGGACCAGTCAGCCATTCCAGAGAAAGCCAGGATTGGACATGGAGTTATCCAGGAAGAATTTGTGGAAACTCCTTATGTCTGATGGGCATCCAAGGCTACTGCCTAGAAAGCCAACGAGAGTGCTGTGGGACCTGTATAAACAGAGCTGCTCCTAGTCTAGACTGGGGGGTTCAGAGAAAGGACACATTGGAGGAAAAATAACTTCAGAGGCAAAATCATGGAGGCTGAGGTCTGAAGTCAGGAATGAAGTCAGGAAGCCTCAGGCCAGGAGAGTGACCCACCCAAGCCCGTGGAGAGGGTGAGTTTGCCCCGAAGGCAGAGGATGGGCCTTCCACCTCATTGCAGTGGAAGAGTCATGCCGTCTCAGGCCTTGGAAAGGGTGAAGCATCTCCCTTGGGGTTTGGGGAGAGCCTGGCTGCCACCACATGGAGGGGTTGAGTGTGTGCCCAGGAGATGGCGGGGAGCCCGGGTGCAGCCCCAATGCTTGGAGAGAGTGGAGCCGAGAAAAAGGTGGTCTCCCCAAATTCCCCCAAGGTTGTGTTCAGAGAGAGGCAGGCCTCCGTGTAGGCAATTGGAAAGGGTGGGACTGCCGCTTTCAGAAGCCCCAAGGATAAATGATTCTCAGACTTTGAAATCTAATGGACTTTGCCCTGCGGGTTTTTGAAATTGTATGGGTCCAGTGACCCCTGTGTTCTTTCCTTCCTATGGAAATGCGTATATGTATTCCATGACTGGTCCTCCTTTGTATGTTGGCAGCAAATAACTTGTTATAAGTTTTCAAAGATCCAGAGCCAGAGAACTTTGCCTTAGAACAGACCATGCCTGTAACTAACTTTGATAGGAGTTTGTACTGTTTCTAACTTTGTATTTCATTTGTATTGCTTTTGAAATGGTTTAAGGATTTTTGATATTGCTATGGAATTAATATATTTTGTATATGGGAGAAACGTTTTTTTAAGGGGCCAGAAGGTGGAATGTGCTGGTTTGAAAGGATGCATGCCCCCTAGAAAAGCCAAGTTTCAATCAAAATCCCATTTCATAAAGGTGTGGCTGTTAAACTAGATTAGGTGATGACAGGTCTCCACCCATTTGGGTGGGTCTTTATTGATTTACTGGAGTTCTATGAAAGAGGAAACATATTGGAAAATGGGAGATTCCGAGAGAGCAGAGAAGCAGAGAGTCCACCAGCCAGCGACCTTTGGAGATGAAGAAAGAAAACGCCTCCTAGGGAGCTTCATGAAACTAGCAGATGATGCCATATTCGCCATGTGCCCTTCCAGCTGAGAGAGAAGCCCTGACTGGGTTCACCATGTGCCTTTCCAGATGAGAGAGAAACCCTGAACTTCATCGGCCTCTGGAACCAAGGTATCTTTCCCTGGATGCCTTAGATTGAACCTTTCCACAGACTTGCTTTAATTGGGACAATAGAACTAGCAACACTTTAAATTCTCCCTTTCAAAAGCCATTCTGTTTCAGTTATTTTGCATTCCAAAAGCTAAGCAAACTAGAACAATGTCCTAATACCTGGACCCTGTGAATGTGGCCTTGTTTGGGGAAAGCATCAATACAGACATAATGAATTAAGGATCTTGAGAGATGAGGACATCCTGGATCACCCAGAAGGGCCCTAAATCCAGTGACAAGAGTCCTTGAAGAGAACGAAGAGAAGAGAATTCAAAGACATCCCAGAGAGGCCATGTGAAGGTGGAGGCAGAGACTGGAGTGATGCAGCAACAAGCCAAGGCATGCCTGGAGCCACCAGAAACCAGGAGATGTGAGGGCAGAGTTGTCCTCGAGCTGGCAGAGCCTGCCTGGAGCCCACAGAGCTCAGGCAATGTATGGCTAGTTTTTGAAGATCACAATTTCTTAATCTTAAAGATGTCCAACGCACCAATTTTCCTTTTATGGATCATGCTTTTTGGCAATATATCCGAAAACTATTTGCCCACCTCAACGTCAGTGAGGTTTTCCCCTGTAAGTTCTACAGTTTTAGGTTTTACATATAGCCACAATCTATTTTTGTTGTTGTTGCTTTATTGCGGTAACATAGATATGACACAAAATTTGCCATTTTAGTCACTGTCAGGTGTTCCACTCAGTGGTATTAATTACATTCACAACATTGTGCTACCGACACCACAATCTATTATCAAAGCTTTCTCATCATCCCTAACAGAAACTCTGCACCCAACAAGCAATAACTCTCCATTCCCACCCCCCATCCAGGCACTGGTAACCTGTAATCCACTCTCTGTCTCTCTATATTTGTTTTTTCTGGGTAATTCATGTAAGTGAAATCATACTGTCTGTCTTATTTGGGGTCTGGCCTATTTACTCAATACAACATCTTTAAGATTCACACATGTTGTAATGTGTCAGAACTTCATTTCGGTTTATGAATAATATTCCGTGTATGGATACATCACATTCTGCTTATCTACTCATCCACTGATGGACATTTGGGTAGCTTTCACCTTTTGGCCATTGTGAATAAGGCTGCGAAGGTGCTAACACTGGCATAAAATATCTCCTTGAGTCCCTGGTTTCAATTCTTTGGGGAAAATACCTAAAAATGGAATTGCCAGGTCATGTGGTAATTCTACATTTAACTTTCTGAGGGACTGCCAAACGTTTCCACAGCAGCTGCACCATTTTACATCCCTAACAGCAAGGCATGCAGGTTCCTATTTCCTCGCATCCATGCCAACACTTGTTATTTTTCACTTTTTAGTAAGAGCCATCTTTGTGGGTGTGAAATGGTGTCTCATGGTGGTTTTGATTTGCATTCCCTAGTGGCTAATGATGTTGAGCATCTTCTCACATACTTCTTGGCAATCTGTATATCATCTTTTGAGAAACGTCTATTCAAGTCCATTGCCCAATTTTTAATTGGGTTTGTCTTTCTGTTGTTAAATTGTAGGAGTGCCTTATATTTTTTGGATATTAAATCCTTATTAGATATATGATTTCCAAATATTTTCTTCCCATTCTGTTCTGTCTTTTCACTTTCTTGGTAATGTCCTTTAATACACAAAGGTTTTTAATTTCAGTCAAGTCCAATTTGTCTATTTTTTCTTTTATTGCTCATGCTTTTGGTACCATCTATAAACCACATTTTGAGTTAACTTCTGCAGATAGGGTGAGCTATGGATCAAAACTATGCATATGAATATATTTGCCTGTAATATCCAATTGTTACAGCACCATTTCTTGAAAAGACTATGATTTCTATAATGAATAGCTTCCATATATTTGTCAAAAATAAATTAACCAGGGTTGACCAAGATGGTTGTGTAAGATACTCCAGGGTGCTGTTTCCCCACAGAATCTTTGAACAACTAGCAAAAATTGGCAGAGCAATTTTCCTAGTAACCCAGAAAGCCGTTAATGGGTTGCAGTAGCTGGGCCAGTGCTGAATCAAGATAATGCATGTTTATAAAGTGAAAGGCGAAGCTTGTGCTACCCTTTTTGGCCTCTCCACTGCCCCGCCCCCAGTGTGGTACGGGACCAGCCTGCACTCATATTGTGAGGCCCTTTCCCTGTTCACAAGGGAGTAGAGGGCCCCCTGTACAAATATTAGAGGCCCTCTATGTCACTGCCAATCTATCAGGTGCAGCCTGAAAGACTGAACCAGAAAACCCATCACTACCTTGTCTTCCTAGAACTTGCCCTGCAGGAAAATGCATCTGGAGACACCTAAAGCTGTTTAAGAAATAATTATTCCAAAGCAGGCAAAGGATTACCTGCTTAAGTCATACAGTAGGGCACCCTGCTGGGGGAAAAGTACATTTCATAGGAGAAGAAAGGGCAAAAACGTGTAACTGGGGGACTTCTTAAGGCAAAAAGCAAGCACAAGCCCAGGATGAGACACAGACTCCAAAAGGACAGAGAGGACCGTGCCCTTTACATTCACCTCCAGCTGACAGGAGCTGCTGGGAGGATTAAGTCTGAAGGAGAGGCCCACCCAAAGCCAGGCTGATTTACCTGGACTGTGGAAGGTGTTGCTTGCATTGGTTTATTAGTTTTCATTGTCTCCTGGCACTCAAGGAAATCTCCATCACATCACTCAGTTATATACATATTCAAGGAACAGACAGCTCAGGGACCAAATCCCAGAATTGAATCTTTAAAATATTAAAAAGAATAGTGTGCAGGGGGTTGTGGGAAAATGGCAGAGTAGGGAGCTCTAGGACTCAGTCCTTCTACCAAAATAGCTATTAAATAGGCAGAAACTGTTTAAAATAGTGGTTCTGAAATTCTGGAGACCAGAATAATACCGTTCAGCATCCAGGGAAGAACAGGAGGGAGGGGCCAATAAATGGCAGTGAAGAACAGTAACTTACTCTCTCCACATGGCAGGGCACCATGGGGCCCAGCCCTGGCTAGTTCACATCCAAATCTTCCTACCCCAAGACCAGGGGTGGGCACAGCTGATGGCTGGCCATGACTTCTGATTAGTGAATTCAGATTGCTGGGGGCCTGGCTCTGATGGCAGCTACTGTCTTCACCTGCCTCTGACAGCGGTGACAGCCATTGTTTTCACCCACCTGGACAAAGGCAGCAGCCGCTGTTGTTTTGATTCACTCCAGACAGGGGTGGTGGCAGTGGAGACCTGGAGACCCTGCACTTCCTCAGGGCCGCATGGGACAGTGAGCTGGGCAGGCACTTGCTGGGAGGCCAGGAAAGCTCAGCTTTGAGGAGCCGTTAGAGAAGCTCTCGGAGCCCATGCTGACCGCCCAGAGTGCTCTGCAGCTGATCTGCACCCCCTCCTGGGTCCCTGGCCGTGTCTGGGCTGGGAAAGACTGATCTAGGAAAGTCCCCTCCAATGTGCCCTCCTCTCAGAATTTGCCCTCCAGGTAAAAGCAGTGTGAAACAATGGAAAAAGTATGAAAGCTATAGAGGTGGACAATCTGGGACAAAGGCCTGCCAGCTTCAAATGCCCTGGAGTGAGAGGTCTGTCCCTGGGAAGCAGAGGGGGCAACCAAACTCCTGTAAACAGGACAATTACCAAGCAAAAGCCCAGGACGAGACAGAGGACCAGAAAGAGAAAACCCTGCATACTGTGTTTGCCTTGGGCAGACCTTCTAGAAAGAAGAGTTAAAGCTCAAGAAAATCTCTGCCAGGTTAGAAAACCAAGGAACAGACATCTCAGGGAATAAATCCCAGAGTAAACCTTTTAAAATATTAAAATGTATAGTGTGCAACAAGCAGTAGGAAATGATGGTCCATCCAAAGAAAGGGGATAAAAATCCAGAAAATACCAACAAAGAAGATGAGAATGTGGATATACTAAATAATACCTTAAAAAAAAAGAAGGAAAAAAATACATAAAATAAATAAAAGGCTATCAGGAAAACAACGAAGGTGTAATATGAGAGTCTTAGTAAAGGGATAGAAATTTTAAAAGGAACCAAACAGAACTACTGGAGTTGAGTAGCACCATAACTGAAATGAAACATCCCCAGGAGGGTTTCAAGAGCAGAGTGGTGCTGGCAGAAGAGAGTCAGTGAACTTGAAGACAAGACACTTGAAATGAGTCAACTGAGGAGCAGAAAGTAAAAAGAATTATTAAAAGCATAAAGAGCCTGAGAAACCTCTGGGACACCATCAAGTGCAACAGTATATGCACTATGGGATTCCCAGAAGGAGAAGAAAGGGAAAGTGGCAGGAGGATTATCCAAAGAAATAATGACAGAGAACTTCCCAAACTTAGCAAAAGACATGAATATGCACATCCAGAAGCACAGGGTAACATGAAGAAAAGTACATCCTGCTAAGTGCATTCAATTTATCACACTATTGAAGGCAAAGGACAAACAGAGAATTCTGAAAGCTCCAAGAGAAAAGCAATGTGTTACATACAAGGGAGCCCCGATTAGACTGAGTGCCGATTTCTCATCAGAACCAGGGAGGCAAGAAGGCAGTGGACTGAAATACTGGAAGTGCTGAAAGAAAACAACTGCCTAGCCAAGAATTTTATATCCGATAAAGTGGGGAGAGGGCGGGCCACGGTGGGTCAGCAGGCAGAGTTCTCGCCTGCCATGTCAGAGACCCGGGTTCGGTTCCCGGTGCCTGTCTATGCAAAAAAAAAGTGAGGGAGAGATTAAGATATTCTTATTAAACAAAAGCTGAGGGAGCCTACACAATGGGAGACAATATTTGGAAATGACATATCAGATAAAGATCTAGTATCCAGAATTTATAAAGAGATTGTCCAACTCAACAACAAAAAGACAGCCAACCCAATTACAAAATGGGAAAAAGACTTGAACAGACACCTATCAGAAGAGGAAATACAAATGGCCAAAAGGCACATGAAGAGATGCTCAATGTCCCTGGCCATTAGAGAAATGCAAATCAAAACCACAATGAGATATCATCTCACACCCACCAGAATGGCCATTATCAACAAAACAGAAAATGACAAGTGCTGGAGAGGATGCGGAGAAAGAGGCACACTTATCCACTGTTGGTGGGAATGTCAAATGGTGCAACCACTGTGGAAGGCAGTTTGGCGGTTCCTCAAAAAGCTGAATATAGAATTGCCACACGACCCAGCAATACCATTGCTGGGTATCTACTCAAAGGACTTAAGGGCAAAGACACAAATGGACATTTGCACACCAATGTTTATAGCAGCGTTATTTACAACTGCAAAGAGGTGGAAACAGCCAAAATGTCCATCAACAGAAGAGTGGCTAAACAAACTGTGGTATATACATACGATGGAATATTATGCAGCTTTAAGACAGAATAAACTTATGAAGCATGTAATAACATGGATGGACCTAGAGAACATTATGCTGAGTGAGTCCAGCCAAAAACTAAAGGAGAAATACTGTATGGTCCCACTGATGTGAATTGACATTCGAGAATAAACTTGGAATATATCATTGGTAACAGAGTCCAGCAGGAGTTAGAAACAGGGTAAGATAATGGGTGATTGGAGCTGAAGGGATACAGACTGTGCAACAGGACTAGATACAAAAACTCAAAAATGGACAGCACAATAATACCTAATTGTAAAGTAATCATGTTAAAACACTGAATGAAGCTGCATCTGAGCTATAGGGTTTTTTTTTTTTGTCTGTCTGTTTGTTTGTTTGCCTTTTTTTTGTACTATTATTATTATTATTTTTTCTCTATATTAACATTCTATATCTTTTTCTGTTGTTTTGCTAGCTCTTCTTCTAAATCGATGCAAATGTACTAAGAAACAATGATCATGCATCTATGTGATGATATTAAGAATTACTGATTGCATATGTAGAATGGAATGATTTGTAAATGTTGGGTTAATTTCTTTTTTTTTCTTTAATTAATAAAAAAAAAAAAAGAAGAAGAGGGGGAAAAAAAAAAAGCTGAGGGAGTCCACCACCAACAGTCTTGCCCTGTTAGCAATACTACAGGAAGTTCTTCAGGCTAAAAGGAAAGGACACTGGACAGTGAGTGGTTCAAAGCATAATAAAGAAATTAAGACCAGCAGCAACTATTTGGGTACTTATAAATGCCAGTATTATTATAGTATGTTGTTTGGTATGTAACTCTACTTCTTAATTTCTACAATGCCAAAACACAAATGCATGAAAAGTAATGATAAATCTATGTTTTTGGACATATAATGTACAAAGATGTAAGTGCTGACAAGTAAACAAAAATGGTAGGAGAACAGAGGGATATAGGAAAATAAATGTGCATGATACTGAAGTTAGGTCGGCATTGAGCCAAATATGATTGATATATTTAAGATGTTAAATTTTAGCCACATGGTAACCACAAAGAGAACAGATGGAAAATATATCCTGATTGAAATGAGAACAAACTCACTATGGTACATAAAAAAAAAGGAAAAATACAAGAGTAGGGATTAACAGAAGTGAAGGGCAAAAAAAGCAGAAAGGAGGAGACTCAGAGAGAGCAGAGAATGCTGCAGCACCACGGAGCAGAGAGTCCACCAGCCAGCGACCTTTGGAGATGAAGAAGGAAAATGCCTCCTGGGGAGCTTCATGAAACCAGAAGCCAGGAGAGTAGCAGATGACGCCGTATTCGCCATGTGCCCTTCCAGCTGAGAGAGAAGCCCTGACTGTGTTCACCATGTGCCTTCTCACTTGAGAGAGAAACCCTGAACTTCATCGGCCTTCTTGAACCAAGGTGTCTTTCCCTGGATGCCTATGATTGGACATTTCTATACACTTGTTTTAATTGGGACATTTTCTCGGCCTTAGAACTATAAACCAGCAACTTATTAAATTCCCCTTTTTAAAAGCCAAAACAACAACAACAACAAAAAACAAACAAACAAACAAAAAGTAGAAAGGAGACTTTGATATACCACTGTCAATATTGGATAGAACATATAGTCAGAAGATCAATAAAGAATTACAAGACTTGAAGAATACTCTAAATCAACTAGATCTAAGAGACATATATAGACTATTTCACCCAACAAAAACAGAATACACAGTCTTCTCAAGTATACATGGATCATTCTCCAAGACAGACCATATTTTGGGTCACAAAACAAGCTTAACAAATTAAAAAATATTGAAATTATACACTGTAGTTTCTCTTACCTCAGTGGAATGAAGATAGAAAGCAATGCAGAGGGAGAAAGTGAAAATTCACAAGTATGTGGAAATTATAAAACATACTCATAAACAAACAATGGGTTAAAGAGGAAGTTAAATGCAAAATAGAGGGTGGGCCATGGTGGCTCAGCAGGCAGAGTTCTTGCCTGCCATGCTGGAGACCCGGGTTCGATTCCCAGTGCCTGCCCATGACAAAAAGTTAGAAAAATGAAAAACAAATTAGAAAATATCTTGAGAAAAATGAAAATGTAATGTACCAAAATGTATGGGATGCAGCAAAGGTTAGTGCTGAGAGGGAAATTTATGGTTCTAAATGCTTATAATTAAAAAGAAGAAAGACTTCAAATCTGACACCTAACCTCAAAACAGGAAGAACTAGAGAAAGAAGAGCAAAGTAAATCCAACAGGAGCAGAAGGAAGGAAATAAAAATTAGAGCGGAGATAAATGAAACTGAGAGCAAAAAAACAATAGAGGGAATCAACAAAATCAAAAGCTCATTCTTTGAAAAGATCAATAAAATTGACAGATTTTTAGCCAGACTGGCAAAGAAAAAGACAGGATGCAAGTAACGAAAACAAAAATGAAAACGGGGAATTACTACCAACTCTGCTAAAATAAAAAGGACTATAGAGAATATTACGGACAACTGTATACCAGTAAATTGGATAACCTAGATGAAATGGACAAATTCTTAGAAACACATAAACTACCTACATTGACTCAAGAAGATCTCAACAAGCCAATTACTACTAAAGAGATTGAAACAATAATCAAAAACATCCCAACAAAGAAAAGCCCAGGGCAAGATGGTACTATAGGGTAATTATACCAAACATTCCAAGAAGACTTAATTCCAATTCTGCTCAAATTCTTTCAAAAAATTAAAGTGGAGGGAGCACTCCCTAATTCATTCTATAAGGCCCATACCAAAGTCAGCTAAAGATACTACAAAAAAAGAAACTCTGACCTCAGTGGAATGAAGAAATCCTCAACAAAATATTAAGAAAACAATTCCAACAGTATTTTAAAAGAATTATGCACCATGATCAAGTGGGATTTAATCCTGGCATGCAAGGTTAGTTCAACATAAGAAAATAAATTAGTGTAATACAAATGCCACATAACAGAATTAAGGGAAAAAAGAGATGATCATCTCAATTAATGCAGAAAAGGCATTTGATAAAATCTGGCACCTCTTCACGATAAAAACTCTTATAACAATAGGAATAAGAAGGAAACGTCCTTAACATGATAGAGGGCATGTATTAAAAGCCCACAGGTAACATCCTACTTAATTGTGAAAGACTGAATGCTTTCCCTCTATGATGAGGACAAGACAATAATGCCCACTGACACCACTGTCATTGAACATTGTACTGGAAGTCATTGCCAGAGCAATTAGGAAAGAAAAGTAAATAAAAGCCCTCCAAGTTTACATGGAAGTAGTAAGATTTTCCCTATTTGCAGATGATATGATCTTATATACAGAAAACCTCAAAAAGTCTACAACAAAGCCCCTTGAGCTAATAAGTGAATTCAGCAAAGTGGTGGGGTACAAGATCAACACCCAAAAATCTAGTGTTTATATCCACAAGCAATGAATAATCAGAAAAAGAAATCAAGAAAAAAATTCCCTTCATAATAGCAACTAAAAGGATCAAATATCTAAGAATAAATCCAACCAAGGACATAAAGAACTTGTACACAGAAAACTACAGAACATTGCTAAAGAAATCAAAGACTTAAATAAGTGGAAGGACATTCCACTCTCATGAATTGGAAGACGAAATGTAGTTAAATTGTCAATACTATCCAAAGCAATTCACAGATTCAATGTAATTCCAATCAAAATTCCAACAACCTTCTTTGCAGAAATTGAAAAGCCACTCATGACATCATATTTATATGGAAAGGTAAGCAGCTGTGAACAGCTAAAGCCATACTGAAAAAGAAGAATGAAAAAGAAGAAGAAAGAAAAAGACTCACACTTCCTGATCTTAAAACCTATTACAATTACAAAGCCACAGTAATCAAAAAAGCATGGTACTGGCACAGGTACAGACTTATAGACTAATGGAATTGAACTGAGAGGTCAGAAATCAAACTTCACATTTAGGGTCCACTGATTTTGACAATGTGGCAAAGATGACTTCAATTGGGAAAGAACTGGTTCTTCAACAAATGGTGCTTGGAAAACTGGATCTCCATTTTCAAAAAAGGAAGGAGGACCCCTACTTCACACCATATATAAAAAAAATCAACTCAAAATGGATCAAAGACCTTATATAAAAGCTAGAACTATCAAACTCCTAGAAGAATATGTAGAGAAGCATCTTCCGGACCTTAGCCTTTACACCCAAAGCACAAGCAATGAAAGAAAAAACTAGATAAATAGGCCCCAAATTCAAAATGTTTGTGCCTCAAAGTAGTTTATCATGAAAGTAGAACAATAACCTATACAATGGGAGAAAATATTTGGAAACCACATGTCTGATAAAAGTTGAATATCCAGAATATATAAAGAAATCCTTCAATTTAACTATAAATAACCTAACTAAAAAATGGGCAAAAAACATACAAATGGCCTGAAAGCACAGAAAAAGATGCTTAACATCACTGGGCACTGGAGAAATGCAAATCAAAACCATAATGAGATAGCATTTCACACCATTAGAATTGCTGCTACTAGCAAAAGAGAAAATAACAAATGTTGGAGAACATGTGAAGAAATAAGAACACTCATTCATTGCTGGTGGCAATGTAAAATCATGCAGCCACTGTGGAAGACAGCTTGGCAGTTCCTCTAAAGGCTAAGTATGGAGCTACCATATAACCTGGCAATCCCACTACTAAGTATATACCCCCCAAAAGTGAAAGCAGGATCTCAAACAAATAGCTACGCATCAGTGTTCATAGTGGCATTATTCACAATTGTCAAAAGGTGGACTCGAGCCAAGTGCATTATTAGTAGTTACTTTAACGTAAATGGATTAAACTCCCCACTTAAAAGGCAGAGACTAGCTGAATGGATTTTTAAAAAAGCATATATGATTACACTTATATGAAAGACCTAGAATAAGCAAATTCATAGAGACAGAAAGTAGATTAAAGGTTATCAGAGGCTGATAATTAGAATAGAGTTTCTGTTTGGGTAATGAAAAAATTTTGGAAATGGGTGTTAGTGATGTCTGAACAACATTGTGAATCAACGCCACTGAACTGTACACTTAAAATGATTAAAATGGCAAATTTATGCTATATAATTTTACTATAACAAAACTAAAAATAAATCTATCCATTGAGCAGCCTTTAAAATATTTTTCTGGGTTACAACTATTTAAATGATAGTTTCTCTAATTTTGGTGGCTTTACACATTACACTCAGGCAACCAGGAATGGAATTATAGTTTTCCATCTACTCCATGTTTCTCACCACTGTACCTTTATCTTTGCTGTCTTACTTGCCTGGGATATACTTACAATTCCTTTTTTTCCCTGTCAGTTCTTACTTACTTTCCCAGTCATGGCTCTGGCATCATCGCCTCCTGGAAGGCTTGCCTTATTATCTCAGCCTAGGTTAGAGTGTGCGCAGATTTCCATAATTCATTACATTTTTCCTTTTATGTCCCTGACTTTTTCCCACCTATACTCTAAGTATTATACGGTGAGCTGTGTGATGGCAGGTACCATGTATTATTCAGCATTTAACACAGATCCTGGACATAGACAGTACTGAAAAATGCCCAAGAAAGGAAGGAAGGAAGAAGGAAAGGAAGGAGGAAACAAGGGAGGAAAAGAAATCCTATGACTCCAAATCTTAATGATCTCTTTGGGCTTTCACATTCCCCTCTTACTGCAAAGTTGTGCTTTCAGGTACTATTTGCTCAAGGAGTAAGATAACACTTACTAATTTTTTCTTTCCAAATGAGGAAACCTAAGTGCAGAGAAATTCCCTGCTTGTGTTAAGAACATATATTTCCAAATTTAAAAAGATTGAAATCATACACAACACTTTCTCAGATCATAAAGGAATGAAGTTGGAAATCAATAATAGGCGGAGTGCCAGAAAATTCACAAATACATGGAGGCTCAACAACACACTCTTAAACAACGAGTGGGTCAAGGAAGAAATTGCAAGAGAAATTAGTAAATATCTCGAGGTGAATGAAAACGAAAACACAACATATCAAAACCTATGGGGCGCAGCAAAGGCAGTGCTAAGAGGGAAATTTATTGCCCTAAATGCCTATATCAGAAAAGAAGAAAAGGCAAAAATGCAGGAATTAACCGTCCACTTGGAAGAACTGGAGAAAGAACAGCAAACTAATCCCAAAGCAAGCAAAAGGAAAGAAATAACAAAGATTAGAGCAGAAATAAATGAAATTGAAAACATGAAAACAATAGAGAAAATCAATAAGACCAGAAGTTGGTTCTATGAGAAAATCAATAAGATTGATGGGCCCTTAGCAAGATTGACAAAAAGAAGAAGAGAGAGGATGCAAATAAATAAGATCAGAAATGGAAGAGGAGACATAACCACTGACCTCACAGAAATAAAGGAGGTAATAACAGGATACTATGAACAACTTTACGCTAATAAATACAACAATTTAGATGAAATGGATGGGTTCCTGGAAAGACATGAACAACCAACTTTGACTCAAGAGGAAATAGATGACCTCAACAAACCAATCACAAGTAAAGAAATTGAATCAGTCATTCAAAAGCTTCCTAAAAAGAAAAGTCCAGGACCAGACGGCTTCACATGTGAATTCTACCAAACATTCCAGAAAGAATTAGTACCAACTCTCCTCAAACTCTTCAAAAAAATTGAAGTGGAGGGAAAGCTACCTAATTCATTCTATGAAGCCAACATCACCCTCATACCAAAACCAGGCAAAGATATTACAAAAAAAGAAAACTACAAACCAATCTCTCTAATGAATATAGATGCAAAAATCTTCAACAAAATTCTAGCAAATCAAATCCAACAACACATTAAAAGAATTATACATCATGAACAAGTAGGATTCATCCCAGGTATGCAAGGATGGTTCAACATAAGAAAAACAATTAATGTAATACACCACATCAACAAATCAAAGCAGAAAAATCACATGATCATCTCAATTGATGCAGAGAAGGCATGTGACAAGATTCAACATCCTTTCCTGTTGAAAACACTTCAAAAGATAGAAATACAGGGGAACTTCCTTAAAATGATAGAGGGAATATATGAAAAACCCACAGCTAATATCATCCTCAATGGGGAAAAATTGAAAACTTTCCCCCTAAGATCAGGAACAAGACAAGGATGTCCATTATCACCACTATTATTCAACATCGTGTTGGAGGTTCTAGTCAGAGCAATTAGACAAGAAAAAGAAATACAAGGCATCAAAATTGGAAAGGAAGAAGTAAAACTATCACTGTATGCAGACGATATGATATTATACGTCGAAAACCCGGAAAAATCCACAACAAAACTACTAGAGCTAATAAATGAGTACAGCAAAGTAGCAGGTTACAAGATCAACATTAAAAAATCTGTAGCATTTCTATACACTAGCAATGAACAAGCTGAGGGGGAAATCAAGAAACGAATCCCATTTACAATTGCAACTAAAAGAATAAAATACCTAGGAATAAATTTAACTAAAGAGACAAAAAACCTATACAAAGAAAACTACAAAAAACTGTTAAAAGAAATCACAGAAGACCTAAATAGATGGAAGGGCATACCGTGTTCATGGATTAGAAGACTAAATATAGTTAAGATGCCAATCCTACCTAAATTGATTTACAGATTCAATGCAATACCAATCAAAATCCCAACAACTTATTTTTCAGAATTAGAAAAACCAATAAGCAAACTTATCTGGAAGGGCAGGGTGCTCCGAATTGCTAAAAGTATCTTGAGGAAAAAAAATGAAGCTGGGGGTCTCACACTGCCGGACTTTAAGGCATATTATGAAGCCACAGTGGTCAAAACAGCATGGTATTGGCATAAAGATAGATATATCGACCAATGGAATCGAATAGAGTGCTCAGATATAGACCCTCTCATCTATGGACATTTGATCTTTGGTAAGACAGTCAAGCCAACTCACCTGGGACAGAACAGTCTCTGCAATAAATGGTGCCTAGAGAACTGGATATCCATATGCAAAAGAATGAAAGAGGACCCGTATCTCACACCCTATACAAAAGTTAACTCAAAATGGATCAAAGATCTAAACATTAGGTCTAAGACCATAAAACAGTTAGAGGAAAATGTAGGGAGATATCTTATGAAACTTACAATTAGAGGCGGTTTTATGGACCTTAAACCTAAAGCAAGAGCACTGAAGAAAGAAATAAATAAATGGGAGCTCCTCAAAATTAAACACTTTTGTGCATTAAAGAACTTCATCAAGAAAGTAGAAAGACAGCCTACACAATGGGAGACAATATTTGGAAACGACATATCAGATAAAGGTCTAGTATCCAGAATTTATAAAGAGATTGTTCAACTCAACAACAAAAAGACAGCCAACCCAATTATAAAATGGGAAAAAGACTTGAACAGACACCTCTCAGAAGAGGAAATACAAATGGCCAAAAGGCGCATGAAGAGATGCTCAATGTCCCTGGCCATTAGAGAAATGCAAATCAAAACCACAATGAGATATCATCTTACACCCACCAGAACGGCCATTATCAACAAAACAGAAAATGACAAGTGCTGGAGAGGATGCGGAGAAAGAGGCACACTTATCCACTGTTGGTGGGAATGTCAAATGGTGCAACCACTGTGGAAGGCAGTTTGGCGGTTCCTCAAAAAACTGAATATAGAATTGCCATACGACCCAGCAATACCATTGCTAGGTATCTACTCAAAAGACTTAAGGGCAAAGACACAAATGGACATTTGCACACCAATGTTTATAGCAGCGTTATTTACAATTGCAAAGAGATGGAAACAGCCAAAATGTCCATCAACATACGAGTGGCTAAACAAACTGTGGTATATACATATGATGGAATATTTTTTATGCAGCTTTAAGACAGAATAAACTTATGAAGCATGTAACAACATGGATGGACCTAGAGAACATTATGCTGAGTGAGTCTAGCCAAAAACTAAAGGACAAATACTGTATGGTCCCACTGATGTGAATGGACATTCGAAAATAAACTTGGAATATGTCATTGGTAACAGAGGCCAGCAGGAGTTAGAAACAGGGTAAGATAATGGGTAATTGGAGCTGAAGGGATACAGACTGTGCAACAGGACTAGATACAAAAACTCAAAAATGGACAGCACAATAACACCTAATATAATGTAATTATGTTAAAACACTGAATGAAGCTGCATCTGAGCTATAGCTTTTTTTAGTTTGTTTGTGTCTTTTATTATTATTATTATTTTTATTTTTTTCTCTATATTAACATTCTATATCTTTTTCTGTTGTTTTGCTAGTTCTTTTCCTAAACCAATGCAAATGTACTAAGAAATGATGATCATGCATCTATGTGATGATGTTAAGAATTACTGATTGCATATGTAGAATGGAATGATTTCTAAATGTTGTGTTAATTTCTTTTTTTCTTTAATTACTAAAAAAAAAAAAAAAAGAAAATATATTTCCCAACTGACTGGCTTGTTCTTATATTTAAACTATCTGCACTGCCTCCAGGACAGAATAACTAACATTAGGAAACTCATCATTCAAATAGCAAAGTATCTGCATATTGAATTTAATGAACATAATATTTTTAAAGAAAAAAATGACAATATCCTGTTTTAGCGTAGACTGTAAATAATTCTGTGAAGGACTCTTGGCTACCAATTGCCCTTATAATGACAGCAGTGGAAAGAAATATTTTACTGCTTAACCTAGTAAATAACAACAGTTCCTCTTTTGAGATCTTGTGCAATTCCTCTAGCCACAAAAAAACACTGTGGTGCAATTTATATTATTTTTAAATTTCCTTCAGATGTGTTGGTACCCAGAGAAGAGAAGTTGTTCATACTAACAATTATCAGTGAATTCCACAACAGCTTTCATCACTTTAGGGCCACTGATTGTGCAGCCACGGAAGGCACTGATCAAGGGTAATTAAATTCCTACGTGTAAGGCTCAGAGAGATGGGAAAACCTGCAGCCATATGACCATGTCTACCTAATTGAGATGTGGCTAATACTTTTGGGTACTCTTGGGAAAATAATCTTAAGATCACAAAGCAGCCTGATGAAACCCAAAAGTTCTTGGACAGTTATTCCCCCTCCTCTAAGATTTGCAGGAATCTGCTGTTTCAGAGCAAATAAAGCCCAAATCATTACTCAGTCACATTGTAATCATTACAAGACCATGTTAAGCAAATTATCAAGGGGTTAAGTTAATTATCCAGCACTTTAATTTCTTCTCTCTACATACTTACTCCTATTGTCTTCAAGGTCAAGAAAAATCATAAAATACAGTAGTTCTGAGATTAAGTTTAATGTACTCTCTGGTGGGGAGTTAGCTAGATGGTAATCCTGAACACAGTGAGAGGGGCGCCTGGGACACAGCTGTCTGAGTTTCACAGGAAAACGACAAGATGAGAGAAACACAGAGAACTGTGGAGAAACTGAGGAAGCGGCTTCTCTAGCAAGTCAGCATGTTCTGTGGGCATCAAATGTAGTCAACAAATTTGTTCAGAGGCTTTTAGAAAATTGTATCTTCCCAAGACCTATAGAATAGCCACAGTTATACTCTAGAGTAGTCCATTCATTTTATTTTAAATGGAAGAACAATTTTCTTTCCACAAGCATCAAATACAGTATATTCATGTTTAACTAGGATTTTTTTGGGGGGGCGTGGCAGGGGTGACTTAAGATTTCTATTCAGACCTGGGTGAAGCTTCTTTCATCAAAGCCTACTATGTTTTCATTTGCAGATATTTAATGATCATAAGAGCTGCATTGGAAGGTTTCACTAACTAAAAGGAAGCATCTTGCTAAAATGCTTTTCTTAGAGAAAAGCAATGACCACTCATTTCTGAAATAGAATGGGATTAGCTATTTATACTTACGCTCCCCTACCCCATCTCTTTCATCTTTGTACTTCTCATACCAAGCACAGAAATAGTTATTGATAAATGCTTGTTAAATAAAAAAAAATTTTTTTTTATTCTTCCTCATTCTTGTTCTTCATCATATTTGTTATCTAAAATCTTTGGGGAAGACAAGTTGTCTTCCTCCTCCAGACATTTAATGTCTCATTACCTGATTGTTTTTCAGTTGAACAAGAGGCATATTCAACAAAAAGATTTTTCCTGATACCTAAGACTGACTTCACAATGAGTAAAAGCAGATCCATTCTTCATTGGATCTCCGTTGGATGGCAAGTAGTTCTCATCTAAACCTAACTAATTATTGATGGATGTAAAGTACCTAGAAGAACCGAATGGCCAATCTACACCTGTAGGGTGTAAAAACCAGAGCTAGACTTTTAAAATGGGAGCAGACTTGAACATCAGATCCCCAGATCTGGTGTGCCATTCAATCAAAACAATCTTTGCTTAGAATCCCTTCTCTCTACCTCCTCCTAATCCCTTCCATCAGGCTAGCAGTACACAAGAAGGCAAATAGAGTAAAATAAGCAACGAGGGCAAAGGACAGCTGCTACATTATGTAGCTCAGGGCCTTGGGCAAGAGTTTTCTGACACTAATGAAATAGATAGTAAGACAGTTATTAAAATATTCAAATATTCCACCATCTGCCCAGTATCAGAGCACAATGGAGATAAGGCCATGGAGTGTGTTCTCCTTCTTCAAATGGCACTTAAAAAGTGTCATGTTATTAATAAAAGGTGAAGCTTATAATATAAGGGAAATGGGGTTAGCACTTCATAATTCAAGGATTTAAAGTTTTAAAACATTTCAAAGTCTTCACTCTTAATTTCTCACTACATTCCATTGGCAGGAATGTAAATTGGTACAACCACTTTGGAAAACTATTTTCCAATATCTACTAAAACAGAATATGTGTTTTTCCTAGGACTCAGGAATTCTACTCCTGGGTATAAATCTAACAGAAATGGGTGTTTATGTTGTCAAAAAAAAAAAAAAGAAAAAGAAAAAAACATGTAAAAAATGTTCACAGCAGTGTTATTCATAATTTCACAAAACTGGACAATTTAAATGCTCCCCAACAATAGAATGGATAAATAGTGTAGTGCATTCACATTAAGGAATAACACCCAGAATTAAAAAAACAAAAAGCCCACAGACAACATGGTCAAATCTCATAATCACAACATTGAGCAAAGGAAACCGGACATAAAAGACTGCACAATGGTCCCTTTTGCATAAGTCCCCAAATAGGCAAAACTCATAGATGATGAGAGAGGTCAGAAGAGTGGCTACTTTCGAAGGGGTTGTCCATGAGGGGGACAAAGTCAGAACTGTTGTGTATCTTGCTGCAGCACGGGCAAGTGGATACCTACATCACATAAAAACAAATGGCATTGTACCCTGAAGATGTGTGCATATTAACTGTATGCCAATGACATCTCGTTAGAAAAATCTGGAAAGATGTAGGAATTTCCGAGCTGCTTCCTACAGATTAAAGAACTCAGTGCGGTTTAAAGAGTCGCGTGTGCTGAGTTTTATACTTCTAGAAAGCTTCTGTGGGCTGCTGAAAAGTGCATACAAAACAGCCAGCTAGTGACTTTTGCCTTAGTAAAAGAATCTAAGAACATATTTTACTATACATTTTAAATTTACGTATTTATCAACTAAAGAGAAATCTTCAAGAAATTTTAAAACTCTTTGTTTTTCCACCCCTTGTTTATGCTCCTTACTTTTTATTTTTGAGCTATTTGCAACAGAAGCTTTTGGAAATAATTCCAGCATGTCTATATCGCAAATATTTTCTGTTTGCCACAGAGGCTTTCTTTAAATTGCACTAAGAGGAACCTGGAGCCGGAGGAGACGCTGCGGGACCCGCGCCTCGACCGCGGCGGCCCAGAGGCCTGCGGTGATGTGGGCCGGCTCACGGTTGCGGGACCAGCCAGAGCCCCGAGGTTCCCGCGGTCCACAATTCTCCCTTCACCCCAACTGGAATCAACCCTCTCATCTTTCCAAGTAGAAACCTGACACGATCTGGATTCGAAGGGGATTTTTTTTTTTCCCCAGTAAAAACTATTCTGCCGAGCAGATTCTTTGGGAACTGTCCTCTGAGTCCTTGAAAACCCCTTGAGGTTTTAATGCCAGGATCAAAAGAGCAAGCGTAGGGACGAGAGAACTGCGAACATTTTAATCTATTAATTCTTATTTGCATAACATTCCCAAAGCGACTATTCGCTGATGCCAGCGAAGGGGGGTCGGGGGGCTGGGTGGGGAGGGGGCTGCTATTTGGGATGAATCGCTTTGGGAGCGAAAGCCGGCACGCATTCCCGTCAGGGCACACCCCACAAATCAGAACAGCAAAAGAAGAGTCGAAGGCGCCGCCCAGGAGTCTGCAGTAGCCTGGGGTCGGCTGGCACCCCCAGGGCACCCATCTCGAGGGCCGCGCTCGCCGGCTCCCCGGGGTGGGGGGGGGGGGAGGCGCTGCCCCGGCGACCGCGCGCAGCCAGTGCCTGGGCGAGGCCACCCGCCCGAGACCACCCGCCGGAGACCACGGCCGGGGCCGGCGGAGCGACCGGAGCGGAGAGGCAGGGGCGGAGGGCAAGTCCTGGAAGACTGCCGGGAGCCCGACAGGGCAAGGGCGGGGAGACCATGCATGGAGAGGCCGAGGGGAGGAGCGAGGGAGCGCGCGAGGAGAGAGGCGCGCGCGAGGGATCCCACCGAGAGGGGTGGGCGCGGGAGGGGCTGCGGCCCGGGCCGGGCTAGGGGCTTACCGAGCAGCGGGAGGTGGCCGCGGCGCTGCGCCCACGCCGGCATGGCCTCCAGAGCCCGGGGTCCCCAGGCCGCCACCGGCCCAGCCTGCGATGCCGCCCGGCCTCGCGCGCCCCGCGCTGCAGGTGGCTCGCCGAAGGACGCGCGTCACCGACCGCAGATCCCCTTGTAACTGGTGCAAAGTGGAAGGGGGAGGAACCCTCTCCCCGCGGGCAGGAGCCGAGGTAGGAGCCGGGGAGGTTGGGCCGAGCCTGGGAGCGGGTGCCCGGAGCAGCGCTGCGGCCGAGCCCACGTGCCCGCGGCGGTCCGCAGCCGAAGCCTGGCGGCGCCCGGGGCTCCCCGATTGCGGCGGGGGAGCCTGGGCGCGATCCCGCCGGGGAAGTTCCACGGGCTCCGCGGCTCCGGCGGAGGCAGGGAGGCCTGGAATGAGCAGCCTGGCAGCCCCACCCCGGGAGTCCCCAGCGCCCTAGTTCTGGGTCGGGAGCGTGGAGACAGCTGGGAGCCAGGACCCGTCCCCCTTGCGCGCCGGGGTCTCCGAGGCCGCGCGAAGGGCGCTAAAGCCGCGCCTCGCACCGGCGACTCTGGCCCACGTGGAGCCGGAGGGTCTCGTCCCGCGCTTCCTGGATCCCAACTGTGGATTGGTGTTTTTTGAGTCCCTCTCCAGCTCCTTGGGTGCCGGTGCCCAGTCAGATCAGGAAAAACGCCCTCGGTTTCTGTGTCAGCCAAGGCAAGTAGGGAGGTTAAAAAGCAGCGGTGAAAACAAAACAGAACACACAGACCTGCATCCCAGGCTAAAATTGAGGATGTTTTGAATCATCCAGTCTGTAGTTCTTGTTCTTCATCACATAACGTTTTGAACTGAAATGCATTTCCTTTGCTCTCATTTGAAGAGTGGAAGAACCTGGGCATATGTTCTGGTTCTTCCCCTAACTTGCCAGCTCATCTCTCCAAGGCCCAGTTCACTCCCCTGTAAAATGAAGGGGTCAGACCAGGTCGCTTCTAATGTCCCCTCCAGCTCTAGCAATTCTATGCCCTTGATTATTTTAATCATTTTCTAATAAAGCATGATATTTGACAGTGTTCATTCTTGGTCGTGGAGTCATTTGTAGTCTATGTTGCAATAATTTCCCTTCCTAGGGCATGACAGTTAGAAACATGAAAAATGTCCGCCTCAGGTCAGAAACTGACCTGGAGGAAGGAGGCCTCAGGTGAGTGTGAGATGGGATAAAGCAATAAAGCAGGCTGGCAATGGGAAGGAAATAGAGCTTGGGAACTTTCTGATGCCCAAATGTAATGCATTACCCTTTATTTAAAGCCGGATAGTTGTAAGCTGAAGAGGAAACTGATGATTTTAAGTCAGCAAAATATCAGCCTAGGTGGCACGTTGGTCAGGACACAAAATTATAAAGATATTACTTTTCAAAGAATCTTTGACACAAGTGGAAATCTCAATGAGATGGGATGGTGAAAAGGAGAAATTAAGAATGGTTTCCGTGGACACTTAATTTCCCCCTGAAAATTGATGGATCAAAATAATTCTATGAAGAGCAAATTTTATAGACTGAAATATTTTGGAATATGAGGTTTAGGCTAAAATTTAGAAGGTGAGATAATGCCCATCATTCTTTGAATTGTGCCGAGTTGGATCTAATATGATATCGAATTTATTCATCACAGCAAGACTCTAAGGAAGATACTGTTGTTTCTGTTTTTAAAAATAAAGGAATGTAGGCTTACAGTAGTTAGTTGATTTGCTCTAGTTACACAGCCAGTTGTGCAACCCAATTGTAAAATTTGAGTTCCAGAGTTCATGGTATGAAGCCTATTATAAAGGGGCTTCTAAAGGGGCAAGAAGCAACTAGCAGGAATGAGAAAAAAGAGAAGTCAGAAGAGAAAAGAGTTTTGGGGTTGAATGGAGTGTTTGTGATAGCCCAACAAAGGATGTATTTTATCTAAATTCTTAGCACCATATGGCTAAGCTGTTATATAACTTTGGGTAAGTGGTCATTTGTTATGGATATCTTGATATCATGTTTTCAACCCATAAATTACACAATCTCTCTCCTCTTTTAAAAAATTGTGACATATTTTCAATGACAATTCACAGGCAAAATACTTTAATATTTGTAAAATACAAAGCTTTCTCTTTCTGAAAAATAAGGGAAAAGAAAAACATATTTGAATAGGATTCTTGTGAATTTAGTTGAAATATCAATGATATAATACAATTTTATACATTTTTTTATTAATAGGGACTTTGAATCCACTGATTTGCGAAATAGGACAATGCCAAGTGTTGGCGAGAATATGGAACAACAGGAATTCTCACCCACAGTTGCTGGGAGTCCAAATTGGTACAGGCAATTTTGAAAAGTACTGTGTCATTACTTAGTAACATTGAACATGCACAAACCCAGCAATTTCACTTCTAGATACACCCTAGAGAAACTCTTATACACATGGCCCAGGAATCAGGTACAAGAATGTTCATAGCATTATTGTTTGTAATATAAAAAAATTGGACTATCTAAATAGCCACCAACAAAAGGATAAACTATAGTATAATCATATAGGTTACTATATAATAATGAAATGAAATAAACTACAGTTAATCAGAAATAATGTGATGCATCTCAAAAATGTAATGTTGAAGGGGGAAAAGCAACTCATAGAATAATAGACCAAAAGGCAGAGCCAAACAATATTCTCTCTTTTTTTTATTAGAGAACTTGTAGGGTTATAGGAAAATCATGCATAAACTACAGTTCCCATATACTACTCTATCATTAATACATAGCAATAGTGTGGTACATTTGTTACACAATAGTCTTCCCAAGAATACATTCATAAGGGATTAACTATAAAGAAAGTAAAATGACTTTACCACAAAAGTCAGGATAAATCTAATACAGCATAGAGAGAGGAGATTTCATGAGGGAGGAAAACCGGGATTTCTAAGATACTAGCAATACCCTATTGTTTTTTAACCTGTGTGGTGGGTACTGAATGTTCATTTTATTTCTACTCTTTAACTGTATAATTACTTTTATATATGATATATTTCTCAATTAAAGAAAATTTAAAAGGAAGTTTGACGCACTACCTCCACCTAGGAAGTAGTCTTAGCAAAGTGAACAGAGAGCACCTGAATTGGCTGAGATCCCAGCCCCAACGACCAATTGACCAGAAATACATGGGACAGTGACAACACGTATTAAACACCACCATCGGGTACGATCAGAAAATTCCAGACCCTGGGAAACTTTATAGGATAGCCTGGTTTCTTCTTTTTGTAAGGAAGAAAAGACAGAGTGAGCAAGATGGACGAGTAACCTGTAGATGAAAAGAACCTGAGAGATACAGCAAGCAATTTCATTGTGCAGTATAAGGAATTTATTTAGATCCTCATTCAGGTAAAGTGGAAGAAAAATTATATGCTAATCAGGAAAATGATCACTGATTTTATCTTTGATATTAAGTAATTGTTGTTGAAAATGTTTTACATGTGATATGGTGGTTTGTATTCTTTAAAATAATTCCTGTCTTTTAGAGACACATGAAATAGTCACAGATAAAATGATATGAAATAGGGAGGTTGAGAGGGAAAGAGGGAATGATAGGGCTTCTTTTTGGACTGATGAAAATATTATAAAGTTGGATTATGGCAATGGTTGCACAACTCTGTAGATATACTAAAAACCATTGAATTGTATGCTAAATAGCTGACCTTATATGGCATAAAGTTAGAGCTCAGTAAAGCTACTAAAACTTATATGAAGTCTGAAATTTTCTTCAAAATAATTTGAGGTAGGGGATGTGAGTGGAGGAAACAAAATTGACCAGGTGTGAGTAAATATTGCACCTGGGTGATAGTTACGTAGACACTCATTAAACTTTTCTTTCAAAATTTCCACAATAAAAAGATTTTGGGAAAAAAAAGAGTTTGAAATAATGGGTTAGTTCAGTTATCCCGACTGTGTGGAAGATAACTGTCCTCCTTTAAACCCCATCAGCTGCCCCTTACTGTCATTTTACTAACCCACCTAAATGACATGGTGACAGCATAACTCTGGAAACTGTTCCCATGATGCACACCAGTGAACTGCAAAACTCCAGCAGCAGAAATTTGTTAATGTCAAAGATGATTTTGAAATAATCACCTCCTTAGAGTTCTTGGCCACAACTCAGGACCTAGAAATGAAACCATGTTATTCTTCCGTAGATTAGGTGTTGATTGTTATATTAAATAGATTTCAATCTGATATTTTGTTTTGATTAAGAAATAAAACACAGGTAACTTCTAGAAGTGAACTAAAAAATAAGAGCCATTGAAATTTATGCTCTCAAAGAATTGAAGGTAAAAAAGCAGGCTACAAAACTATATGGAATGACCCCTGTAGTGGGTTGGATTGCGTGCTCCAGGTGGGACGTGTTCTTCATCTTGGTTGCCATTCTGGTGGATGTGGGCCCTTTGGAAATAAGATCTCTTAGGGGTTATTCAGTTAAGCTGTGATCCCCACTGAATCAGGTTGGGCTTTAATCAGATTGTTTGAGTCCTTTATAAGCAGAAGGAAAGTCAGACGCTGAAGAACCAAGAAGTCAAGGGAACCTGGAAGAGAAAGGAGAAGGTGCTGCCATGTGCATTGCCATATGCTGGAAAAGCCAAGGAACCCTAAAGATTGCCAGCCAGCCAGAAGGTACTGACCCTGGGAGGAAGCAAGCCTTCTAGCCTCTGAAATCATGAGCCAAAAAATTCCTGTTGTTTAGCCAACCTACTGTATGATTTTTGTTTTAGTGGCTAAGAAACTAAAACAACCATTGTTAGATTTTTAAAAAATTGTATATATGTGTACCCAAAAGACTGAAAGGCAGCATGTCTCTGTTGTGGCCTTAAGAGTGAAATGGGACTGGTTTCTCCATTAGAAAGCTGAGGCTCAGGGTTCTCAGGTGACCTTCCCAAGACCTTTCAGCTGGTCAGAGGTGGAGATGGAATTGCAGCCAAAGCCTCTGCTTTGTTTTCATTTTTTTCCAAGTAAAATGTCATCAGGTGATTGAACAACAACAGAGCTTTTAAGGTGTGACCGTGTGATTGTGAAAACCTTGTGATTGCACTCTCTTTACCCAGTGTATGGACAGAGGAGTAAGGAAAAGAAAAGATAATAAATAAGTAATAGAGGGAAGTGGGGGATGGAATGTTTGAGAGATCTTTTTTATTTTTAGTTTTACTTTTATTCTCCTTTTGAATAATGAAAATGTTCAAAAATCAATTAATGAATGCACAGCTATATGATGATACTGTGAACCACTGATTGTACAATTTTGATGATCATATGATAAATATATATCTCAATAAAATTGCATTAAAATGTCATCAAGAAAGAACATCTACAGTAGGTCAGATATGAATAATAACTAATATCAACACTGAATCATTACCAAAGAGTACATTATTGTTATTTTAAGGTGCTTATAAGTAAAGAACAATGGATAAAAATATACATCTAATTTTTAACACTCAATACACAACCATCATGTTCTGATGAACAGTATAAGCCATATAAAAGAGAATCTTGATTTTCATTTGCACACATATTGCTTTAATCATTGCCAAACTTTACAATGTTAAAATATGCTATATGTAGACGCTATAGAGCTATTGCTTGAATGTTTCAGAATAATCAGCAGACAAGTTATTGCTGTCTGCTTAATCAGTTACATTATCACCTCTGATATTGGCCATCAGATTCATAGTATCTCATGATTTCCAAGAGATTATATTATTCAACAAGATTATTTTATAGCCAAATCAGCTCAACAGTTTCTTGTTTTTTTAATAAGTAAATGCATCTGAAATATACGTATGTAAGGTTTCACTTGCAGTTTTTTCTGCTGGGTGGTAAAGTGATTCTTAGTTCTGCTGGTAATTCAGACAGGACAGACTTGCAGCATAAGTGGGCGTATGTGAAAGAAAAGGATAACCAGTTGCTTCAGTTTTTACCCCAGATATAATTTATGAAAAATACGTTTAAAAAAGTTCTTTCAAGCAACAATACTCTTCTTGAACTCTTGTTTTTCTAGAAGCCATCCAACTATGTATGCATTCCTGTTAAAGTCTACCCTTTGTAATGTACTGACAGGTCAATGTTTCCTTTCACCCTAGGAAGTAACAGTTGCTCGGATGCTAAGAAAGAGAATAATAATTTAGGTTGCCTGATCAGCAGGATGTTCATTATTTATATTTTACTCACAGTCCATCTTTAATAGAGGGAGCAAAGCTGAGAAAATGGCTTACGGGCAGCTGCTCTATACTTCCTTTCCCGTCCTCTCCTCTCCCGTGCTTGGTTGGGCAACCATGTTGGGGACTCTGCTGCTTCTGGGTGCTCAGTGACTTGATACTGATGTCTTTTGGCTTAGAGCTCTGTGGGTCTGGGAGCGAATCCTCAAGTCCCAACAGCAGCCAGATTGGCCCGCAAGTTCAGGCCCCGGTGGCTGACTCTTGGCTGGTGGTTCTCAACCTTGGCTGCACATTGGAATGAATTTAGGAGATTTCAGTCCCCCCCCGCCCCGTTTTCTATAACACCATGCTCATTATAATAATTGTCACCATTTGAGTGCCTATGATGTGCCAAATATTGTAATACTCACTTTATAATTATTATCTCATTTGATCCTTGTGACAGCCCCATAGATTTGGCATCATTCCCATCCCAAAGAAGTCTAATGAGAGAAGGAGACTGGGTTTGTGAAAAGAAGACAGATTTTGACGATGGTGGCACCTGTTATACAGGCCACTAAGCCCCTCTTAAATGGTCAAAAATAACTAAGAACTTAGAGGATTTGAACAAGAAAAAAATGAGCACAGCTACATAAAATTTAAGTCCTACACATAGAGAAAGCATCTTCTTTTTTGACTTCTATGGCCCTGTACAAATATCGATCATCACTAGTTCACATAAATAAATCCCAAGAAAGTATATGCCGTGCCCTCTGATCACAAAGCAGTAACGTCAGAAATGAATATACATTTGAATTCAAAATCTTGGAGATAAACATTCCGCTGAATAATTTTTGGTTCAAGGAAGAAATCATAAATTCAATTAGCAACAACATAGAAAATAATAACAATAAACAAAATGAAATGAAGGGGTGGCGTTTCAGCAAAATAAGTCTTTAACACCCAGCTAATCAACATCCTTCGGACAGATGGACTAGAAATAGTGGGCCTTCGGAGGGGACTGAGAGAGCGGTCAGACCCTTTCCCACTTAAAGGAAGACCAGAAGTGACACTAAGGGCCTGTCTCCAGAAAAGGGGGAAAGGATTTGAGAAGCCAAGACCTTAAAGGGGGACAGAGACTGATGTGGAGCCCAGCGAGGGAGAAGGACTTCAAGAAAGTGTCACTAAGCCTGGCAGTGGATTTCCAGCCACTAGAATGGGACTTGCTTTTCTTTTCCACAGGTCTCAAAAGCACTAGAGGATGCTGCATGCCTACTGGGGCCAATACCCCATCCAGAGAGAAGAGCGGAGAGCACTGATTGAAAGAAACTGAGAATCAAAAAGATAATGATAACAAATGTTGGTGAGGATGTGGAGAAATTGGAATCCTCAGACACTGAAGGTGGGAATGTCAAGTGGTGCAGCCACTTGGGAAAACAGTGTGGCAGTTCCTCAAAATGTTAAGCATAGCGTTCCCAGCATTTCCACTCCTAGGTATGTATCTGACAGAATTGAAAGCAATGTCCACACAGAAATGTGTATATGCATGTTCTTAGCAGCATTATAATTATATTTATGGTAGCTTCAATCTGGAAACAACCCAAATGTTAATTTATGAATGTATAAACCAAATGTGATATATCCACATGATGGAATATTATTTGGCAATAAAAAGCAATGATACATGCTACAAGGATGAATGCTGAAACATTGTGTTAAGTGAAATAATCCAGACACAATGACCACATATTAAATGGTTCCGTTTGTACTGACTGGTCTGAATCTGTGGTGGACCCCAGAAAAACCATGGCCTTTGATCCTCATTCAATATTGCTGGATGGGAGCATTTTGATTGTTTCCATGAAGATGTGATCCACTCAATTGTGGGTGGTAACTTTTGATTAGATGATTTCCATGGAGGTGTGTCTCCACTCACTGAAGTGGAGTTGCTTGCTGGAATCCTTTAAAAGAGGAAACATTTTGAAGAGAGTTCCTTTTTTTGTAGAGCTAGGAGAAAGCCAACAGATACTGCCATGTTCGCCATGTGCCCTTCCAGCTGAGAGAGAAACATTGAATGTCGTCTGCCTTCTTGAACCAAGGTATCTTTCCTTGGATGCCTTAAATTGGACATTTCTATATACTTGTTTTAATTGGGACATTTTCTCGGCCTTAGAACTGTAAACTAGCAACTTATTAAATTCCCTTTGTTAAAAGCCATTCCGTTTCTGGTATATTGCATTCCGGCAGTTAGCAAACTAGAACACTGTTAGATAAAATGGCCAGAATATGCCATCAATAGATACAGAAAGTAGATTAGTGATTTCTTAGGGCAGGTGGGGAGTGGGGAACGACTCCTATGGGTCAGCTGTTTCTTTTTTGAGATGATGAAAATTTTTAAACTTATACTATAACCACTGAATTGTGCATTTTACGGTGTGCGAATTACATCTCAATAAATAGGTTTTGTTAAAACTTAGAAAAGAAACCTGAACGTTGTGCAAAATTCAGTGACAGAAACAACCTTGTGTTTAAAAAAGGAATAGTTAGGACCCAACCTAACTAAGGAAACTCACCCTCTAAACTCACCCTCTTACGTGTTCAAGCAGCAGCCCCAAGATGGGAGTGAACAGGTTTGGATAAGAAGCACTTGAAATCGACGGCTCCTTAAGGTTTACTAGGCTGGTGGCTCTCAACCTTGGGGGCATCCCAAGGGGCTTTGGAGAGGGGACTGAGAGCCCACTGACACGTACGTACACGTAGAGGGGACATAAGGAACAAGGGACTGTCTCAGAGATCTTGAGGCCCCATTTCTCTCATTTTTTTGTTGTGTTATTCGCTTTGTTTTTCTTGTAGTGTCTGTTGAATTCAGTATTTAAGCATATAAAAATGGGTTTGGGTTTGGTAACAAGATAATAAGAAAGCTGGTAACATGTTGTGTCCTGGTTGGGTGGGGGGTGGGGAGAGCCGAGAAGAACAGGTCCAGGTCGTGAGGGAGGAAAGGAAAACGACACTGCGGTCTGAGAGGTGGCCAAGTGGAACAAGCGTGGGACCCAGGAGCTGATGCAGGACAAGGAAACCTTAAGGAGCCGTCAATTTCAAGTGCTTCTTACCCAAACCTGTTCACTCCCATCTTGGGGCTGCTTCTTGAACACGTAAGACTTAAACAACAAAATTTTAATTGTAGCAACACAAACCCAACAAACTTGCCCATTTTAACCACTCCCATGTGTGCAATGCTGTGCTATTGATTACAGGCACAATATTGTGCCACCGTCTTCACCATCCACTGCCAAAACATTTTCATCACCTCTGGGCTTTTTTTTTTTTTTAATTAAAAAAAATTTTTTTAAAACCTGACAACATACAAACACGAACATTCTTACCATACGATCATTCCATTCTTGGTATATAATCAGTAACTCACAACATCATCACATAGCTGTACACGCATCACCAGTCACTTCCCAGAACATCCGCATGACTCCAGAAAAAGAAAAAAAAAATTGCACATACTGTACCCCCACCCTTCCCCCTCCCCGACCGCCAGCACTTCCATCTACCCAATACATTTTGGCCTTTGTTTCCCCTATTTCTTTTCTATGCCCCTTACCACTCCCTTTCGTTGATCACTAGCATTTCAATCCACTGAATTTACTCCAACATTTGTTCCCCTTATTATTTATTCACCTCCGATCCACACGTTTCTCTCATCTGTCCACACCGCAGACAAAAGGAGCATCAGACACAAGGCCCCACAATCACATGGTCACACTGAGAAAGCTGCATCACCACACAGCCGTCTTCAAGAACCACGGCCGCTGGAACACAGCTCCACATTCCCAGGCACTTGCCTCTGGGCTTTTTATAAGACATTCTATTTGGAGATAATTTCAAACTCACAGGAGAGTTGAAAGAAATAATACAAAATAAGACAAAGAACTCCAACATACCCCCTGCACAGTTACCCAGATTTACCAACTTTTAACATTTTTCCACATTGTCCAAATTCTGTCCGTCAGTCAAGCTATGTCCCGACTTATTTGTCTATCTACTTTCTAAACATTTGAGAGTAGGCTGCATACTTCATCTTTGTCAAGCACTTAATGCTTCGGTGTATTAAATGGAAGCTTTGCTCCTAAGAAGAAAGATATTTGCTTTTGTAACCACATAAAGTGCAGGTATTGTGTTAAAAAAAAATGTAACATTGATTCAAAGCATACATTCTATACTCCAATTTTTTTCACGTGTCCTAATAATGTCCTTTTGGGTATTTTCTCTTCCATTATTAGATACAGCCCAGGATGATGTCTTGCATTTAATTGTCATTGTCTTTGGGGCTTTTTAAAACTTCTCTTTCCCTGCTTTCCTCCACCCCCTTGCAAAGCCTTACCATTCTTGCACATTCTCTTAGGTGGTAGCTAGCTAACCTGCTAACGTGTTATTAGCATAACCATCCTCTCCTAGCTGTCCTCCTGCCTCTCTGATTAGACCTTCTCAGTCTTCTTGGCCAGACCTTCTCAGTCTTCTTGGCTGGCTCCATCCCCTCTTCTCCCGGAAATGTTGGTGCTTTAGTGAGTTAAACTCTCATCTCTGTCTCCCTCTCCATTCAGCCTTCCTCCTGCTCTCACCCCTGCCCAGTGCCCTGTACACCAAAGATTCCAGGTTCTCTACCTACAGTTGATACCTTTCTCACCAACTCTACACCATTTTTTTTAAAATGCAATTTTATTGAGATATATTTGCATACCATATAACCATCCAAAGTGTATAGAGGTTTCAGTATCATCATATAGTTGTGCGTTTATCACCACAATCAATTTTTGAACATTTTTAGTACTCCAAAAAAGATATATAAGAATAAAACTGAAAATGGAAAAAGAACACCCCAAACATCCCATATCCTTTATCTCTCCCCAATTATTTATTTATTTTTTATCCTTAGTTTTTAACTCATCTGTCCATACACTAAATAAAGGGAATGCCAGCCACAAAGTTTTCAAAATCACGTGGTCAAACAGTGTGCCAGTCTGAATCTGTGGTGGACCCCAGGAAAACCATGCCCTTTGATCCTCATTCAATATTGCTGGGTGGGAGCATTTTGATTGTTCCCATGAGGATGTGACCCACAAAAGGTAATTTTGATTAGATGATTTCCATGGAGGTATGTCTCCACCCACTGAAGTGGAGTTGCTTGCTGGAATCCTTTAAAAGAGGAAACATTTTGGAGAGAGTCCCTTGTGGTAGAGCCAGGAGGAAGCCAGCAGATGCCGCCATGTTGCCATGTGCCCTCCCAGCTGAGAGAGAAACATTGAATGTTGTCGGCCTTCTTGAACCAAGGTATCTTTCTCCAGATGCCTTAATTTGGACAGTCTATAGACTTGTTTAATTGGGACATTTTCTCGGCCTTAGAACTGTAAACTAGCAACTTATTAAATTCCCCTTGTTAAAAGCCATTCCATTTCTGGTATATTGCATTCCGGCAACTAGCAAACTAGAACAAACAGTAAAAGCTATATAGTTATACAATTGTTCTCAAGAATCAAAGCTACTGGATACAGTTCAACAGTTTCAGGTATTTCCTTCTAGCCACTCCAGTACACACACACACACACACCAACTGAAAAGGAATATCTATATACTGCATAAGAATAACCTCTAGAAAGACCTCTCAACTCTATTTGAAATCTCTCAGCCACTGAAACTTTATTTTGTCTCATTTCTCTCTTCCCTCTTGTGGTCAAGAAAGCTTTCTCACTCCCATGATGCCAGGGCCCAGCTCATCCCTGGGAGTCCTGTCCCACGTTGCCTGGGAGATTTACACCTCTGGGAGTCATGTCCTCCTTGAGGAGAGTGCCGCGTCCTCTTTTTCCTCCCCGGTTTGACACGGTTCCCTGGAAGGAAGGGCGGTGGCAAGGCCTTCAACGCCCCAAAAGAGGACGAGGCATAAAATGGTGTAATAGAAAAATACTGGGATTAACGACACTAATTGTGTGTTTCTTGTTGCTGGTTGTGCTCCAAGCATTATATCAAAACGAGTCAGAAAGCAAAAGAATTGGAAAAAATGATACAAATTGTACAAATTGCAAAACTTTATTAATGACTGTTTGGGAAAAATTAGGTTGGGACGCCCCCATTAAGCAAGTCATGCTGCAGATGCAGCAGGCAGAAGTGCTTTTAGAACAAGTCACAGAAAAGTACCCCATAGAAAGTAAACACTTACAATTAAAAAACCCTGCATTGAGCCATCCTAGAAATTTACTCCCCACCACGGCACCGGTCCATTGCTATGAAACAATAAAAAATCTAAGTAAACAATGTAACCTTTTAATCAAAACAAGCTAACCTTTAACCAGATTAAAATAGGTCTTGACATATTGCCTCACCTGTAGAATAATAGGAAAAGAAAGTCTAAACTCAGAAAACTGCAAACACAATGTCTGCGGTTTAAGCCAATATCTTGCTGCTATTGAAATCTTGTGTAAATTTTCCTAAGAAAATCAGAACGTGTACTTTCGCTTTGCTTCCCTGAACCTGTAACTTTACCTAAAACGTAAGCCATGACACAACCATGATCCTGTGATACCTGTTTCCTTGCCAAAAATAAGGGTATAAAATCAGTTAAGCAAAAATAAATCTAAGCAACTCTTCTCAGAGGAAAATTCTCTAAGCTGGCTCTTGGTGTTCTTCTCGCGCCGATGACCCTCCACACCTTCAAGCCCGTTCCCTCTGCTGCGGCTGGACCGCGGCAGGAGAGGGAGGCGAGTTCACCTGCCGAATTGGCTTAGAGAGAGAGGCCACATCTGAGCAACAAGAGGTTCTCCGGGGGTGACTCTTAGACATTATCATAAGTAGGCTTAGCTTTTCCTTTGCAGGAGTAAGTTTTGTAGGGGCGAGAATCAAGGCCTTCCCACGCCCAGTTTTAAAATGACTAAAATGTGCTTCCCCTGAAGCATGCTAACCCTGGCAAGTATCCGCCGTGTTGTGACGTTTCCTCTTACGTTTCCACATTCAACTTGTGACCAGGTCTAGATTAGGAGCTGGAGCCCACATTTCTCTAAATAAGTTCCCTCCCTTCCATTCTACCCCAACTCCAATCGCCCTCACAATTCTTAACTGCCACCCTCACTGTCCCCTTCACACTGCTACTATAATGAGCTCTCTAAAACACAGTCTGATCCTATTGCTTCTTTTCAATAAAGTTTATGATGATGGCCATTCCATGCTATCATGTCACCATTTGGCCACCATCACAGAGGTGGCTGATTTAGACAGAAGTCATCAATGGATAAGCTGAGGCAGATGGGTAGATGGTTGATGGGTGTATCAGCTTGCCAGGCTGCTATGACAAACACTGCACAATGGATTGGCTTAAACAATGGGAATTTATTGGCTCACAGTGTTGAGGCTAGAGGAGTACAAATCGAGGCATCAGCAAGATGATGCTTTCTCCACAAAGTCTAACATTCAGTCTGACTGCCGGCCATCCTTGGGATTCCTTGACTTTATCCCTGCCTTACTTCACAAGGCGCTGTCTTCTCCTTTTTCTTCTGGTTTCCCAGTGACTTCTGGCTTCTCCCTGTGTCCTTCCCCATTTCTCTTGTCCCTTCTGATCTGCCTGGCTAACTCTAAATTCCATTTAGATTTGTCTCAAGCATTGTCCTTTTCTGACCATGAATATTCTATCACTGCCCCTCTCCCAACCCATCCCAACTACGAGTTAAGTTCATCTCTGTTTGTAGCTCTGAGCTGCAAATCTTAGTCTGTATGTTTGTTTCACTCACACCCACATTCCACCCATACCCCAATTTTTGTTCACACCTTAACATGGACTGGCATATAGCACGTGCTCATAAATCAATAAATATTTTGCTGCATGACTGGTTGAATTTTTCTTTTTGGCAGGGTTTTAAAAAACTTTATAGAAAACTTCAAACATATGCAAAATTAGGTATACAATATAATGATACATGCATCCATCATTCAATTTCAACAGCAATCATCATTTTGCCATTTCTGGGAATGAATAGAGTTTAAGAGTGAATTGGTTGGAGACAGTGCTCTAAGGGGAGAATTCAATGGAGGAATTTCAATCACTGCAGCAAACTGGTAAGAAGATATTTTGGGGGCAGGTTGGTCTTTTTGCAGGGGAGGGGTCTTTTTTGGGGGAGATCAAAATAACTTACAGATCTTGTTATTTTATTTATAAATCTAGTATGATTGTTTTGCAACTAAAATGCTAATTTTACTAGATTTTTTCATTAATATTCAATCATCGAATAAGTTATTAAATTTTTAGCATCTCTTAACATTTAACATCTCTTACCAAAATCACTTAGAGATTGCAAACTGTAGTTACACATTGAGTAGATTTATTCACCTTTAGTACTTCAAACACCTAATTAAATCTAATCAAAGTTCCTCAGCATTTAAATAGTATTTGCATGCATAATTAGATAAAACTTGTAGATTTACCAATCAGATTCTCCTAAATGCTTTGATTATAAACTTAATTAGTTAAATCTTTCTAAGTGTTTTACTTATAAGCATAAATCTGTCAGATTCTCTTAGACATATCAAATACCTCAAATAATGAACAAAACACAAAAAACATAACGGTTACAAATGTATTAGACTGTATAAAAATATTAACATTGTGATTTAGTGTAGATTTTTTTTTTTATCATCCCAAAGTTTATTTTTCTATGTCCTCAGAGTTGCGAGTTTCTGTGTGTTCCTAAGAGAAGCTCAGGATGGAAAAATGCTACCTGTATTCAGGATGATAGATTATGCATTTGGCACCAGGAGGTGAGAACCCGGGTATGCCTCTCAGGATAAGTCATGTAGGCAAGTCTTTATTGGGTTGGTCACTTCTTCAAACCATGTGTTTTATTAAAATCTGGTACTTCATGTATTCCCTTAGGCACGGCCCCACGTTCTAACTGTAAGCTCTTATACAACTTTTCATTTCCTGACTCGAGTTGAGGGGCTGTGGCCTCTTGTGGTGACTTGGAGTTATGTACCCTGGAAAAATATGTTTTCTATCTTAACTCACTGTAAACAGGACCTTTTAATGAGGTTACTTCAGTGAAGGTGTGGCCCATCTGACTCAGGATTAATAGGTCTTAATCCTATTACTGAAGGCCTTGCAGAGAAGGGCACAGAGAGAGAAGCCACAGGGAGCAACTGGAGGCTAAAAGTCAATGGAGCCTTTTATCTACCTTATCAACAGACAAGTAGAACATATGGAATAAAAATAAATAATAGGGGGAACAAATGTTAAAATAAATTGAGTTTGAAATGCTAGTGATCAATGAAAGGGAGGGGTAAGGGGTATGGTGTGTTTATTTTTTCTGTTTTCGTTTTATTTCTTTTTCTGAATAGATACAAATGTTCCAAGCAGTGATTAGGATGATGAATATACAACTATGTGATGATATTGTGAATTACTGATTATATATGTAGAACGGAATGATCAAAATAGGAATGTTTGCGTTTGTTTGGTGTTTTTTGGTATTTAAAAAAATAAAATTTAAAAATTAAAAAAAAGAATGATTGTATGTCAAGAATGTTGACATGTCAGTTCATTGTTTATAATAAAAATATTAAAACAAAAACAAACAAATAAAAGTCAATGGAACCCAGAGGAGAAGGGAGAAGATGCTGCCACGTGCATTGCCATGTGGCCAAAAAACCAAGGGTCCCCAAAGATTGCCGTTCAGCCAGAAGATAGCAACCCCAGGAGGGAGCGAGCCTATTCCGGTCTCTGAAACCATGAGCCAACAGATTCCTTAAATTGTTAAGCCAACCCATTGCATGGTATCTGTTTTAGCAGCCGAGAAACTAAAACAGACCCCCACCTAGCTCCTCACATCATTCATCTGCACCTCCCCATGCAAGGCTCATCATGATGAGCCCATCAAACTGTCTAGTCTCAGACAACACGGACAGCCTGGCTGCCAACAACTCTGATCACAATCCACCAGTCCATTCCCATGGTTACACTCTGAAAATCCTCTCCCTTTGGAATCTTAGATTTCAGCACACCGATATGGTAGCAACTCCCATCCCTCCATGGTCTGCACCTTCGTGTAAATCTAGTACAATCTGTGAGATTAAAAATCTGCTGGGGTTAGCTTGGAAGGTGAGCTTCAGCTGACTTTTTAAGGAAGGAGAGAGCACTACATGGTTTGATAGAGGGAAATCTGAAGGCTCCATTACCAGGCAGAATGCTGTGTGATGGCTCTGCAGGGAGAGCACAGTGGATGAGTCAGGAGGAGGTGAAGGACTCCTGTTGGGGTAGACTGAGAGATGAAGTTAGTTAAATGAAAGAAGGGGGATCAATTTTATCTGCGGGCTTTAATTTGAAATGGGAATTGGGTGCCATTGTCAGAAAAGCACAAGTTTTCGTGCTACAAAAAAACACAAGTTTTCACATTTCAACCTTGCCAGTAACATGAGAAAGTCCTTAAGGGTGATGAATGATCTATTTGTCCAGTATTAAAACCACTCCTGAGCACCGCTGACTATGGAAATGTAAAATTACCAGTTTCAAAGAATTTTTCTGATGTTTTTAGGATTTAAGGGGATGGGTCAGATTTCATATATTTTGTTTTCCCCTTAAATAATGAACTTAATACTGGAAAGTATAGTATTCTGGCAAACAATAACCAAATGTCTTAAATCAGTTAGGGTTACAATAAAATATATAAAAATATGCAAACATTTGATTACAGTTCCAGATTTATGGTTAATAATGAAACAACAAGTCACCTGCATTCACTGACTTTTTGTGCTTGAAGTTAGCCTCAGTTATTGAAGGGATCATTTGCCAGTTTTGGCTAAAGGTAAAATGATTCACAACTAACTTCCCCCTGTGACAGTCTTTCAGATGTCCCTCTAGGAGCCCCACCTCCTGGCACTCACACCTCGTGCAATCCCCTCCCCTTCAGTGTGGGCTGGACCCAGAGACTCGCTTTTACCAAATAGAACATGACAAAGTGGTGAGATGTCACTTCTGATTAGGTTACAAAAGGAGGTGACTCCTTGTTTGTCCTCTCACTCACTCTCGTTCACGTGATCTGATGGAAGTCAGCTGCCACGTGGCTGACCGTCCCATGTGCCAAGGGACTGATGTTTCCGGCCAGTGGCCACTGAGGACATGAAGTCTGCCACCGGCCACATGCCCCTGGTCAAGCCTCAGGGTGACTTTAGTCCTGGCTTTGACTGAAGCCTCGAGGGAGACCCTGAGCCAGAGGCACCCAACCAAACCACGCCCATGAAAACAGAGGTGATGGATGTTCGTTGTTTTAAACTGCTAAGTTTGGGGGTAATTCGTTAAGCAGCTGTAGATAATGTATACACTCCCCCTTTCTTTACCCTGTATGCAAACTTCAATAAATGAATTGAGAAACTTATGGAACTCTGGTCAATGTAGGAAATCATTAAATTCTATGAAAGGAGAAAAGGTTGTAATGTGCTGAACAGAAACAAGAGCAATGAGAATTTACTAGGGATCATACATAAAAATTGTTTTTATTCTACCATCAATACACAATTTCCTTTGGGTGGACCTTTTTGGTAGGATGGATGCACTTTTGCTGATTCATTCCCACTTCCATTTTTAGGCCCAATGGCACATGCTTGTGATGCTGGCTTAGATGCTTGCTATAACTGATGGCTAAAGAAGAGGTTGAAACCACTGGTCCAGAGCTAACTAAAATTGACGTTGTTGACTTCTTGTGATCAAGGAAGAGGTGAAATCATCTTCAAATCTGCTCCAGTCTCCAGCACAGCCCTGTCCAATAAAATGTAATTGCAAGCCACATATATAATTTTAAATTTTCTAGTAGTCATATTTTTAAAAGGTCAAAAGAAACAGGCGAAATTATTTTTAATAATATATTTAACCAAAATACCAATATATTATCCTTTCAATATGTAATCAATATTAAAATTATTGAGCTATTTCATACTGGTTTTCTTTGGTACCAAGTCTTCAAAATCCAATGGGTATCTTACACTAACAGTGCTTCACAATTTGGATGCTAAATTATTATTTTAAGTGCTTCAATGATATTTACAACTTGGAAAATTTGGGGTTGAAAAAGTAGATTTGTATACCCAGATTGTTCCAACATACTTAAAAGTTTTCCAATAACTGAATTGAGTTATCAGGTTTTAAGTCTAAATTTCAATTAATTAAAATAAATAAATTTAAATTGTCAAGTCCCAGTCACGCTTACCACATTTGAAATGCCAGCAGCCACATGTGGCTGGTGGCTGCTGTTTTGGAGAGTGCAGCTTTAATAAACTAAGTAAGCATTTCAACAAATGGTTGCCAAATGAATTAATTTTGCAACATTATATCACCAGTCAAATCAGCCAGGAGTTAAACCAAAAGGCTGCCGGAAATTTCTTCCAGAAAAAGAATTGTTTGTACCAGCTTGTAACAATCAGAGTATTTTCAGTATTATGTAAATATGTGGTTTTACTTAAAACAGTGCCCTGAAGACTCTACCTAGTGGAATTTTAACTCTGAATCATCAGGGAGTCCCCCTCTGAAATCTTTAAACTCTTCGATGACACATATTTGTCTATGTTTTAAACTCATGTAATAATTTGGGGATTTAAATTCTCCACTAATGGACATGGGGATAAAAATCAAAGTGCATAATGAAACATGGATGGAAAAAAAAATCTTCATTGTCAAAATGGCAAGTGTTTTTTCTGAAACATTTTAGCCACTATTACCTTCACATCAAAAAATTACTACAATAATATCACCTTGTTATTCAAGATGTAATGGGGAGGCTGGAGGGAACTGTCTGAAAATGTAGAGCTGGGTTCCAGTAGCCATGTTTCTTGATGATGGTTGAATAATACAGCTTTCACAATGTGACTGTGTGATTGTGAAAACCTGTGTCTGATGCTCTTTTTATCTACCTTGTCAACAGATGAGCAGAACATATGGAAAAAAAATAAATAATAAGGGGAACAAATGTTAAAATAAATTGAGTTTGAAATGCTAGTGATCAATGAAAGGGGGGTACGGGATATGGCATGTATAATCTTTTTTTTTTCTGTTTTCATTTTATTTCTTTTTCTGTTGTCTTTTTCTTTTCATGAATTGATGCAAATGTTCTAAGACGTGATCATGATGATGAATATGTAACTATGTGATGATATCGTGAATTACTGATTATATATATAGAACGGAATGATCATATCTCAAGAATGTTTTTGTTCGTTTGTCGTTAAATTTTTTAAATTAATAAATAAAAAAATTACTACAATAATTTTGCATAATTCTAAAATCATACAGATTTTTTCCCCACACACATATTCAATTCTCCATAGTCCCAGTGAAATAGATCAGAAATTTGCATTTTAGACTGGGGGCGGAAGGGGGGGCAGTGTTCTTCTTGAAAGATTGTAAAAAGCTGATAGTAAACACACGCTATTTCTGGGTACTTGAGGGAGGGTACAATAGGGAAGTACAGAATGTTCATCTTATCAGTTAAAATTACTTTTGTGAAGCTAAAGCTATTTCTGTCATTGTGGTAATGGGGGAAGGGACTAGACAAGAATTGGTAGCACCATGGCCAGCTTAGGCTGAGTCTCCAAAATAAAACACAGTTACGGCTTACAAAATGTAATGGCCTTTTTTTCTTCCTTTCCTCATCTCTCTCTCTCTCTCTCTGGTCCTTTTCCTTCTTCCTCACTTTCTGTTTTTTTCTTTTCCTTCCTTCTTCCCTTCCTTCCTCCCCACTCCCTCCCCTCCTTGCTTCCTTCCTCCTTGCCATTTTACTTTCCCACCCTCCTCCCCTCCCTCCCTTCCTTCCTTCCTTTCTTCCTAACTGAAGACCAAAGGTCTGAGCTGGTCCTGAAAGCTGAGGATGGAAGTGTCATAGTATTATTAGCTCCAAACTTCTTGTCCCTCAACATAGCAGCTCCCCATTAGCCCCTGGTCCCTTACCTTATAATTAGGCAGTTTTCATCTCTGACTTTTTTCAGACTTCAGAAAGCAATTTATTTACTCCCTGAGGAACATGCTTGTTGATTTGTTGATTGAGGGTTCACATTAAATAAGCTGAGAAAAACATTTTTCCTTTAAAAAAAATCTAAATTGATTTGTGGTTGCCTGAAAGCCTGGTAATCACTTCAAAAAGTTTAAGAGCCCCCCACCCCCAAAAAAGGTTAAGCGTCAAAAGCACGCAGCGCGGGGCTGCTCCGGCCGGGGGTGGGCGAGCGCTCCTCGCTCCGGCCTCTGAGCTGCCCGGGCCGCGCTTCTCCGTGGGACGCAGCCAGGAGCCCCCGGGTGGGTTCTGGGCCTGCCCGGGGGGGCCGGGGGCTCTGCTCCTTGCTGGAAGGAACTGCCAGGCGCCGCAGCAGCGCCGAATAGTCTGCGGAAAGATGAGAGGAAACTCGGCGGGGGCGGCCCTGGAGGAGCAACGCGGGGTATTCGCTAGTTTCCTTGGACCCCCTCCCCAGACCCCCTCCCCAGCCCCCCTCCCCAGCGCCCTCCCCAGCCCCCACCCCAGCCCCCTTCTCCAGCCCCCTCGCCCGCGTAGCCAGCCGGGTACTAGTCCCAGCGGGTGCCACTGGGGGCAGGACAACCACCCGCTGATGCCGCCCTGTAGACTGGAGAAATCACGGATTGTTGTTATTGTAAGCCACTGAAAACAAAACAAAAAAGGTGCAGAATGGGTATCAGTGGCTTAGAAGAAACTCCCAGAGTTTGTCTTAAGAAGGGCTATGTGGAAAGACACAAACATTGACAACCTGGTGTCACAAAATGATTCAGGAGCGTTGGAGAGAACTGAAGAAATTTTAGGAAAAAAGTCAATCAGTTAGTTTTGCTTACATTTCCCTTTTAGGTGTGCCAAGAGTGATAGGTAAGTTTTAAAAAATGTATTCCTAAGGAAAAAAATCTATTTCTGAGTCTTAAAGAGCTCTTTCAATGAATATAAAATAAAAATTCAAAAAAACCAGAAGACAGTTTTTTTACTTAGCATTACATAAAGTAACAGTGTATTTTATAATCAATGGCACTTTAGATTTAATAAAATTTTGTAATCCAATCCACATAGTAATTTTTGAATAGAAAGATATTCTAACATAATATGAATAAAGTTGATATATATTCCTATAGGTAATTTAAAAACATTAAAATGCTCAATTATTATACAATAATAGTGGAATAGTTCTTCCTTTGAAAAGTAAATGGCTGCTAAAGAGACTTCAAAACTTGAAATATAATAGGGTAAGAATATTATAAATATCCTAAAGGATTTTTTTTTTTTTTTTCGCATGGGCAAGCTGCAGGAACCAAACCCGGATCTCTGGCATGGCAGGCAAGAACTCTGCCTGCTGAGCCACCATGGCTTACCCTCCTAAAAGATTTTTATTAGCTTACTTAGCATTTACAATTCCACGCTCTCTCCCCTCCTCCTAGTGAAAAAAATCACTGACATGACAATTATTAGAAGATCTGGTTCCCTGTCCTGGCTGTGCTATTCGCAAGCTATATAACCTTGGGCAGGTCACACTCTGATTCTTCATCCATCAGTCCACTTACAGCTCCAAAAATTGCAGAAGACAAAGTAAGAAGCTAATGCAACAGTCGAGGAGAGAGATGATTTGGACAAAGTTCATGAGAGTAGAGGTCAAGAGCAAAGAGTGGATGTATTTTGAAGATAAAATGAAAGGAGTCAGGAAAAATGGAGAGGTGCTTGGGATGACTCTCATATTTCTGTTTTAAGAAACTGGGTGTTTGGAGATGCCCTTAATTAAGATGAGCGATGACAAAGTTTGGGGAAATAGTGGGAGGTCAGTTTGAGACATGTTAAGTTTGTGATGTTTGTGAAAATTTGAATGATTACATTGGGGAGGCTTTGGACATACATATCTTGGAGTCCAAAAAGAAGTGTGGGCTGGAGACATAACCCTGGGAGTCATTAGCCTGGAGATGGGATTTGAAGCCATGTGACTTGGTGAGCTCACCTAGGAAGATGGAGCGGAATGAAAAGAGAAGAGAGCCTGGAATACATGCAAGTATACATGTGCACTCTGCTAGAAACGCCTCTCCTGAACATAGTGCTACAGCAGCAAGAGGGTTTCCCTTCTCATGGGTTTGTTATTTTATTTATTTATTCATTCTGAATGTATATCTGTATCTGCTTTTCAAGTGAATCCTGAACCAAAGGTCCTGGGGTATTTTGTCCCTTGCTGTCAGAGCCACGTTTTTGGGGAACCTGAATCATACACAATTTCAGAGTCTTTAAGAAAAATAATACAACATTATAAATATAAACTTAGGCACAGAAGTAAATATTTATTTAGAATTGGAAAAGAAATCACAACAAATTACAGATTTTCTGAAACTGACAAATACTACGATGTCATAAAATCAAGACAAATAATGTACTTTAATTAACTGTCTGATATACCTTTATATTACTTTCTATCTACTTTTTATACCTGCATAATTTTTTATCACCTCTTCTCATGACAATGATTTTGTAAAATTCTGGTTGTCAAAGAGAATAGAAACATATTTAGTCTTTCAAATGGCATTATCTTAATATGTTTTATAAATTAAAAAAAATTTCTGCATCACAAATTCATGATTAGTTTTACCATGTAAATTTTAGGATGTTGTCAAATTTGGGGAAATGTCTACTGATTTTCTTTCATCTGTGAGCTGTAAGATTTCAGGGCCATTTCACTACCTGGGTGCCAATTTTGCATGTCATTTGTCTTGCGCCACCAGGCTTTCACAGGAGAAGATGTTAGACATGCTAAACTACATTCCAATCATTGGGATGCATAAAACATATGACTTCACACAAGGATATGGTCACTGTCTGTAGAGCAGCTGCTGGTTTTGCCCTCCAAACACAGAAATTCCGATAAATTGTTTTGTGCCATTCTTTCTTTTTTTTTTTTTAAGAATGGTGTGTTTATAATTGTATATTCAGGATCACTGAACGTTATCTCTTGACAGGAGAGGACTTCCATTGTGACCAGACACTGGTGAAAAACAAAGCCTCTAATTTACAGTTTTATCTGTTGTTTGGAAGAATTTCCCACAGGCTAGGTTCTGGCTTTGTACATTTCATATCTTGCTTCTTCTCTACTATGCAAAAGCCACATGCTCTTAGTTGCAACATGACCTGGAGGCCTGAGCCTGTAGGTCATGGTTCATGGTGAGTTGGAATTGGGAGGTAGGAGTGTTTCTAGAAGCACATTGCTATGCCTGGGTGACTAGCAGTGACTTCACTAATCATGGATATGACTGGGAATCCCATCACCATATCCCACTAGACCTAAACTAAATGAATACATCCCCAACTCAACATGCCCAACATCATCCACCACAAAGGGAAGCCTGAATGAAAAGAGAAAAGTAGTCTTAACCAGGTTCTGTGCCAGCTAAACTTCATTAGCTTCATAGTAGATCTACCTCTTGTCAGGGCATTAGACCTCCAAATGCAGGGTTGCTGGCAGCCAAAACCTGACACCACTTTTATCCTCTTCTCAGCTGACTGAATGTTTTTTTCACTCTCCTCACATCCTCCTGCGAGCTAGGTCTCAGGAAACCTGAGTAGAGAATTGAGGAGATGTTCTTGGGGACAGCTATGGGCTAGTATTTTAGTAACTACACTTTTTAATTTTATTTTTTATTTTTATTTTTTTAGCATATTCCTACCGAGAAGAACCACATTATAGGTTTTTCTCTTACAAACTTCGATTTTTAAAAATTGTCATTTATTAATGGTACCACATAAGTTAATGCAATAAACATTTATTTTCTTTGCCTAGTGTTATGGGTTGAATTGTGTCCCCCAAAAATATATGTTCAAGGTCTAACTTGTGGTCCGATGAATGTGAAATAGGGTCTTTGTTGATATGAGTAGTTAAGATGAAGCCTAACTGTATTACAGGTAGCCTAATCCAGTGCAATTGGTGTCCTTATTAGAAGGGGGAAATTTGGAAACACAGACAGACAGAAGAGAAGACCACAGGACACAGAGGTAGAGATTGAAGAACTGCAGTTGCAGGCAAAGAAGTGCCAGGGATTGTTGGAAACACCAGAAGCTATAAGAGGCAAGGAAGGTTTCTCCTCTCCAGGGTTTAGAGGGTGCATGACCTTGCCAACACTTTGATTTCAGATTTCTAGCTTCTGGAATTGAAAGAATAAGTTCCTGTTGTTTCAAGCCACCCAGATTGTTGTACATTGTTTTGGCATCCCTTATAAACTGCGGCACTTAATGTTACTAAGTACATACGATCCTATTAGAATTGTATGGTAAAGAGACAATTGTTCTAGCTGTATGCATTAGCTTTTTTTAAAAAATATTTTTATTGAGATACCTTCACGTACCATACAGTCTATCCAAAGTATACAATCAATGGTTCACAATATCACCGCATAGTTGTGTATTTATTACCATAATCATTTTTGGAACATTTGCGTCAATCTTGAAAAAGAAATAAGAAAACATTATACTACTCAAACCCCTTACCTCTCTCTCTCATTGACAACTAATATTGCAATCTATGCAATTTTTGTTTTTACCCCTTATGCACCCCCATTATTTATTTATTTATTGTCCTTATTATTAATATTATTATTTTACTCATGTCCATACCCTGGATAAAGAGAGCATCAGATACAAGGTTTACACAATTACACACTGTAAAAGCTATATAGTTATACAATTGTCTTCAAGAATCAAGGCTACTGGATTACAGTTCAACAGTTTCAGGTATTTCCTTCTAGCTATTCTAATACACTAAAAACTAAAAAAGGGATAATGCATAAGAATAACCTCCAGAATAACCTCTCAACTCTATTTGAACTCTCTCAGACACTGAAACTTTATTTTATCTCATTTCTCTCTCCCCACTTCTGATTAAGCAGATTTTTTTCAATCCCAGGAGATTTACACTCCCGGGATTCATGTTCCACATGGGAGGGCAACGGGTTCACCTGCCAAATTGGTTTAGAGAGAAAAGCCACATCTGAGCAACAAAAAGATTCTCTGGGGGAGACCCTTAGCCTTAATTATAAGTAGGCTTAGCTTCTCCTTTGCAGGAATAAGTTTCAAAGGGGCAAGGCCCAAGGGCTCAGCCTATTAAATTCATTGTCTCCAATGCTTGCCAGAGTATCAGGAATTCCCTAGATGGGGAAGTTAAATATTTCCTCCTTCTCCCCAGTCCCCCAAGGGGGCTTTACAAATTCTTTTTTATTCTCTGTCCAAATTATTCTGTGATGTATCAGGCATCACACTAACCTGTACAAACCAATAAGATCTTACGCCCTATTCAAGATTCCGTCATTATGTTCAAATAAACTGACCATACAAGTTAAATTAGTATGTATGCAATAGCTTTTAAGAAAATGTCTGAGCCCACAAATGCTGATTAGTGTCTTGTATATGACTGTCAAAACTGACTTCCTCGAGGGTGGAGGGAAGTGCCTGAAAATGCAGAGCTGTGTTCTAGTAGCCATGTTTCTTGAAAATGCATGTATAATGATACAGCTTTTGCAATGTGACTATGTGATTTTGAAAATCTTGTGCCTGATGCTCCTTCTATCTATGGTATGGGCAGATGAGTAAAACATATGGATTAAAAATAAATAATGGGGGGAACAAATGTTAAAATAAATTTAGAAGATTGAAATGCTAGTGATCAATGAAAAGAAGTGGTAAGGGGTATAGAAAAAAACAGGGGAAAACAAAGGCTAAAATATACTGGGTAGAAGGAAATATTATCAGTCAATGAGAGGGAGGGGTAAGGGTTATGGTATGTATGAGTTTTTTTCTTTTTCTGAATTGATGCAAATGTTCTAAGAAATGATCATGGCAATGACATTGTGAGTTTTTGATCATATACCAAGAATGGAATGATCATATGGTAAGAATGTTCGTGTTTGTATGTTGTTATGTTTAAAAAAAGTAAAAAATTAAAAAAACAAACAAGAAAACTGACTTCCTCTCAGAATCTTACCCTACACACTTGCTTAACTCAGATCCAAGGGGAATCTTGACTCACCCTTGTGCAGCCTTCCTGCCACATGCAAGCCTTACTTGGTCCCAGCCTGTTGTGCTCTGTGATATCTGCAGCTTGTTTCCTTTGAGATGCCTGAGGAAGTACACCATGAGAGGAGGAGATGGGGACTTTTGCCCTCCAGGCAGAGATTGTACAACTCATGTCTTTCATTATCAACACCTTCTATTCAACAAGAAATTTTCCTTCAGGAGTTGCTCTCTAATGCTTCTGATGACTTGGACAAGATTTTCTGTGAGATCCTAATGGGCCCTTCTGAGTTGCACAGTTGTAAGGGAAAACTGACATCATTCCCAATCCCCAGAACATATCTTTACTCTGGTGGACACTGTCCTTGGCATGACCAAGGCCACTGTGAGCCACGGCCAAATCTGGCACCAAAGAATGTATGGAGGCACTTCAGTCTGGTACACACATGTCCATGATGGGGCAATTTTGTGCCCACTTTTATTATGCCTACTTGATGCAGAGAAAGTGGTTGCAATCACAAAACACAATGATGATGAACAATGTGCCTGGCAGTCTTCTTCTGGGAGTTTCTTCACTGTTTGAGCTGACCATGGTGAGCCTATTGGCTGGGGTTCCAAAGTGTTCTTGCACCTTAAAGAAGAGCAGACAGGCTACTTATAGGAGAGGTGGGTCAAACAAGTGGTGAAGATGCACTCACAGTTCATAAACTATCCCATCCATCACTCTTTATCTGGAGAAGAAATGAAAGAAGGAAATCAGTGATGATGAGTGTTCTAGTTTGCTAGTTGCCAGAATGCAATATACCAGAAACAGAATGGCTTTTAAAAAGGAGAATTTAATAAGTTGCTAGTTTACAGTTCTAAGGCCAGGAAATTGTCCAAATTAAAACAAGTCTATAGAAATGTCCACTCTAAGATGTCCAGGGAAAGATACCTTGGTTCAAGCAGGCCGATGATGTTTAGCATTTCTCTCTGAGCTGGAAGAGCACATGGCAAACATGGTGGCATCTGCTGGCTTTCTCTCCAGGCCTCTTGTTTCATGAAGATCCTCAGGAGGCATTTTCCTTCTTCATCTCCAAAGGCTGCTAGCTGGTGGACTCACTGCTTTGTGGTTCTGTGGTGTTCTGAAGATTTCTCTAAAATACTTCTTCTTTTAAAGGAATCCAGTAAACTAATCAAGACCCATGTAGAACGGATGGAGACACATCTCCATCTAATCAAACTTAATACCCACAACTGATTGAGTCACATCTCCGTGGAGATAACCTAATCAAGTTTCAATCTGTAGTACTGAATAGGTATTAGAAGATATGATTGCTCCCACAAAATTGATTAGGATTAAAACATGGCTTTTCCAGGGTACATAAATCCTTTCAAACCAGCACAATGAGGAAAGGAAGAGAAAGGTGTAAAAGAAGAACATGAAAGGACGATGAACAGAAGCCCAAGATTGAAGATGTGGGCTCAGATGAGGATGATTGTGGGAGGGACAAGTAAAAGATAACCAAGAAGAATAAATAGAAATACATTGATCAAGAAGAATTAAACAAGACCAACTCCATTTGGACCCGAAACCCTGATGACATCACCCAGAGGAATATGGAGAATTCTACAAGTGGTGTACCAGATTGGGAAGACCACCTGCAGTCAAGCATTTCTCTGTAAAAGATGAGTTAGAATTCAGGGCATTGTTGTTTATCTCTCACTGGGCCCCCTTTGATCTCTTTGAGAACAAGAAGTAAAAGAACAAAATCATACTCTATATCTGTCCTGTGGTCATCACAGACAGCTGTGATGAACTGATATCAAAATATCTCAACTTTATACATGGTGTGGTCAACTCTGAGGATCTACTCCAGGATAACTCCCAAAGAATATTGCAGTAAAGCAAAATCTTTAAGGTAATTAAAAAAAACCATTGTCAGGCAGTGTCCTGAGCTCCTCTCTGAGCTGGCGGAAGACAAGGATTGTTATAAGAAGTTCAATGAGGCATTCTCTAAAAACCTGAAGCTTGGAATCCATGAGCACCCCACTTTCTCGTGACACCTTTCTGGGCTACTAATGGTACCACACCTCTTGGACTGGAGCTGAGATAACTATTAGTTCTGAATATGTCTTTCACATGAAGGGGACCCAAAAGTCAGGCTGTTATAACGCTGGTGAGAGCAAAGAGTGGCCAACTCTGTTTTTGTAGAGCCAGTGCAGAAGTGGGGCTTTAAGGTGTTATATAGGACTGAGCCTTTGGACAAGCACTGCATATGCAGCTCAAGGAGTCTGTTGAAAAGAACCAGGTCTCAGTTGCCAAGGAGGGCCTTGAGCTGTCTGAGGATGAGGAGGAGAAGATGAACATGAGAGCAAGACTAAGTTTGAGAGTCTTTGCAAGCTCATGAAAAGAAGATCTGGAATAAAAAGGTTGAGGTGACAATCTCCAATAGCCTTGTGTCTTCTTTTGCTGCATTTTAACTAGCACATATGGTTGTGCAGCCAACATGGAGTGGATCACCAAAGCCCAGGTATCTTGGGAAAGCTCTACAATGGGCTACATGATGGCCAAAAAACACCAGGAGACCAAACCGTCCGTACCATCTCACTATGGAGACACTGAGGCAGAAAAAAATAACAAGGCTGATGAAGACCTGTCAGTGCTCTGTTTGAAACTGTGCTGTTCTCCTCTGGTTTCTCCCTTGAGGATGCCCAGTCCCACTCAAACCATATTACCACAAGGTCAAGGTAGACTCAGGCATTGCTGAAGATAAAGTGACAGAAGAGGAACCCACTGCTGCTCCTCATGATAAGATCCCACATCTCAATGAAGATGCATTTCTCATGGAAGTTGATTAGGAGCTTCTATCCACAAGCCTTTGTATCCACTGTATAGTATCTCTGTGGCTCCCACAGCAGCCTGAGTGGCTTGTCCCACCTGGCGCCACCTGCTGGTATTAGTGGGTTTCCCCCATCCTGTCCTTACGTCTAAGGCATGATGTAAAGGCTCCAGCGCCATCCTGTTTGACAACTGGGTTGGATGTTGTCTATTGAGTTTGTTTTTTTATTCTGAAGTTAAAATATGCAACATAAAAATATAATTTTATACAAAAGAAATCCAAGCGGAAGTAGAAACTCACAACTATTACTCTAATATTCGTTACCACAACTGTGTTTCTACTTCAGCAATTCTTTACTTCTAAAAACAGTTAATTTTTGTATTGTTCTTTAGCATGCATGTAATTTAGGGGGAGGGACTAATATCTTTTATGTAATGTGTCTTGACTTTCCTTCACATAGCATGGATACCTAGCTGAAATAAAAATCACCTGTCTAGAGAACAGTTATCTCTACCTGGGAGGAAGAGAACAGAGAAGAGAAAGTGGAGCTAGATAAGTGGGGTATGTTCCGAGAAAAGGAAAAGCCACATTCACTCTGCTTGAGAGTATGGGGTGTTGAAAAATATATTTGTACTGGTATCTCTAGCGCTGAGTAAGAGAAGAGCCAAGGAATTCCTACTTTACCCAGATTCCAAAGGCAACATATGTCACCATGTTCCATGTAACTTTCTAAAACTGGGAACATTTAAAAATGAAGATTGTATGGAAAAATGGCTACACTTTTATTATAAAGATCAATACATGCACGTTAAATAATATTTTAAACATATAGGAAAGGAGAAAGTAAAAAAGCAATCACCTGAAGGAAAAAAAAAATTACTTGTAGTACCTCTTAAGCCCAAACTAGTCATTGCTACGATTCTGGATTATTTGTCTGGTCTTTCTTTTACTGATCTTTAAGAACTTTTGAAAATAACATTTTTTTCTTGATTGCCAAAGTTGTACATGTTTATTGTAAAAAATATGAAAAAATTTATATTGTTTATAATTCTACCAATAAAGTACATGTTTAATATTTTAGTATATACCCTTCTATTATTTTTGCACATATGCATATATTATTTTTTAAAAATTAGAATCATTCTCTCCATGTTTTGTAAGCTTTTTCCAACAACATTTACTTATAACATATTCTTATGCTTCTAACTAGCCTAGTACGCTATTACCTGGCAAAATGATAATTTATTTAATTACTTCTCTATTTTTTGGGATTAGATTTTCCATTTTTTAATCCAAGATAAATAAATCCTTAATAAATTGCCTTTTAAATACATTTTTGTGTGTATCTGATTACTTCCTTAGTGTGAATGCCTAGAAGTAGAATTGCTGGGCAAAGGGCTATATACTTTTTGAAGGGTTTTGATACATATTATCAAATTACCCTCCAGCAAAGTTTTAGTAATTTTTACTTTCACCAGCACTTTATGAGATTATTTTTCTACACCTTTATCATACTGGTTTTTCCCCTGAGAAATACTTATAACTCCTTCTTTTTTTATTTAACCCAGTGTTCTATGAAAATTACTCATTGTGTAAAATCCAATCCTTATAATAAATCCCTGTTCTTCATCGCTTATGGTGGTTGTGCTTCTCTGGTTGATTCCTGGCTAATGGACTTTTTTTCTCTTTTAATCCTGAAAAATCTTTGTCTTTTCATTGGAGCCAATGCTCTACATTTAATGAGTTTGAACCAACATTTACTTTATTGTTTCCTATTCTCTTATGTTTCTTCTCCTTTCTTGATTTCTTTTAGATTAAGTACTTCTAAAATTATTCCATTCCACAGGTTGTTGGCTATATATTCGTTTACTTTACTTTTCTTTAGTAATTACCCTGGAGATTATAACATGCATCTTTGCTTTAATGAAGTCTAACATAAATTAGTACCTTTTTACTTCTTTGACAATGCAAGCACCTTATGTTCGTTATTTACATGATTATATGCTAATGTTTTGTGTATTTTAAGCCTAAAGTTATATAAAACCTCACAAGACATTATTATTCTATCGACTATTTCCTTGGTTTTATGCACATATTTACCTTCTGTAATGTCTTCATTTCTTCCATCTAGATTCCTTTAGTGTGGGTCTGATAGTGATAGATTCTCATTTCATTAATTTCACATTTTATTTACTTTTATTAAACGTTCTCTTTCCCTATTTCTCTTGGTTCATTCACCTTGTCATTGTATTAATTTGTTGTTATTTATCTTATTTTTAACAAGAAAAGTACTTAAGACTGTGCAATTCCTGAGTCTAGTTGTGAACTATGCACATCATTGAAAATGCAGTATGTAGTCCTTTGCATTGAATTTTAGATATTTGTAATTTCCATTTGGTAATTTCTTTGATCCTGGAGTTATTCAGAAAAACATTTATTAATTTCCAAATAGACGGCTTTCTGGTCTCTATTTTAGTATTTGCTTCAGTTTGCTAATGCTGTCAGAATGCAATATACCAGAAATGGATTGGCTTTTACAAAGGGGATTTATTAGGTTACAAATGTACAATTCTAAGACCATGAAAATGTCCAAATTCAGGCATCCAGAGAAAGATACCTTACCTCTGAAGAAAGGCTGTCAGCATCTGGAACACCTCTCAGCTGGAAAGGTACATGGCTGGTGTCTGTGGGTCTTTGTTTCATTTGTTGCTTTCAGCTTGAATCCAGTAGCTTTTTCTACAAGTGTTTGTGGGTCCTCATTCCGTTTCCCCAGGGCAGACTCTGGGTTTTAGCTCTTAGCTTAGTATGTCCAAATGTGTCACTTGTTTTCACATCTCTGCCATGTTGGCTCTCAGCTCTATATTTTCTGCCTTTTATTCTCTTCACAGAGGAGGCCAGTGAAGGTATTAAGACCCACCTTGAATGGGTGGGGTTACAGATATCCATGGAAACAATCTAATAAAAAGGTCCCACCCACAATTGAGGGTCACATTTCCACGAAAACAATCTAATCAATAGGTCCTGCCCAACAACAGCTCTCCCCCACAAGACTGGATTAGAAGAACATGGTTTTTCTGGGATACATAACAATTTCTAACCAATCCATTATTGTTTGGTTATACCCATATTGGATTATAATCAGATTTGCAGCTTTTGAAATCCCTATCTCTTTGAAATGTGTTGTAGTTTAAATTATGACCAAGTATATGTGTGATTTTTGTAAATCTTCATGGACACATGAAATGAGCGCTTATTTTTGTAATATGACTCACAGTGCCAAATTTGGCTAAAAATCAAGCCTGTTGATTGCTTTATTAAAATATTGTTGTTTTGTTGACTTATCTTTTAAATTCTCAGAGTTTTATTAAACTCTCCCATCATCACTATGTGTGTGTTTAATCAAGTTCTTGTATTGCTAGGTGTTTTTTGTGTGTATTTGCACTTGATTATATTATTTGGGGCACTGAAGTTTATTAAGGTTATTATTGTTTTGTGGAGTGTAACTTTTATCGTTACATAATATTCCTTTTTTCTTTTTTTGATACTTAAATATGAAATATTTTGTATTTTTCATACAAAATATTCATACAAAAATGCTTTGGACTTAATTTTTGTTTTTATGATATTATTACTGCACTTTCTTTTTGTTTGCATTTAAAGAACCATTAAAAAATCACAAACTGCAGCCATAGATCCTTGCTCTCTACCAGGTATGGTGACTTGGAATTATGTACCTCAGAAAAACATGATCTTAATCTTAATGCATTCCTGCGGGTATGAACTCATTTGAATAGGTCCTTTTGATGAGTTACTTCAATTAAGGTGTGGTCCAAATGAATTAGGTTGGGCTTACAGATCTTAAAGTGACATTATTTCACAGCTGTATAAGGATTATAAAGGTGTTAAATTTTATTTCTGGGACTCAAAAGTAGTCCACTCTAACTTACCCATATATAGATCAGTGAGTGGAAAAGTATTTGTAAAGTCCCCTTTGGGGAATGGTGAGAACGGGGAGAAATTCAACTTCCCCAAGTTGAATTCTTGATATTCTCACAAGCAGTGTGGACAACCAAAGCTATAGGCTGAGCCCCCAGTCTTGGGGTTTGTTCATATGAAACTTAACCCCACAAAAGATAGGTCAAGTCTACTTAAAATTTAGACCTAAGAGTCATCCCCAAGAGAGCCTCTTTTGTTGCTCAGATGTGGCCTCTCTCTCCAGCCAAGACAACAGCCAAACTCACCACCCTCCCTCTGTCTACAGGGGTGTGGATCTTCCTGGCAACGTGGGACAGAAATCCTGGAATGAGCTGAGACTCAGCATCAAGGGATTGAGAAAAACTCTAGAATGAGCTGAGACCCAGCATCAAGGGATTGGAAAAACCTTCTTAACCAAAAGGGGGAAAGAGTGAAATGAGACAAAGTGTCAATGGCTGAGATTCCAAACAGAGTCGAGAAGTTATCCTGAAGGTTATTCTTACACATTAAGTAGATATCACCTTGTTATTCAAGATGTAGTGAAGAGGCTGGAGGGAACTGCCTGAAAATGTAGAGCTGTGTTCCAGTAGCCATGTTTCCTGATGATGACTGAATAATGATATAGCTTTCACAATGTGACTGTGTGATTGTGAAAACCTTGTGTCTGATGCTCCTTTTATCTTCCTTGTCAACAGACGAGTAGAACATATGGAATAAAAATAAGTAATGGGGGAACAAATGTTAAAATAAATTTAGTTTGAAATGCTAGTGATTAATGAAAGCAAGGGGTAAGGGGTATGGTATGTATGATTTTTTTTTCTCTGTTATCGTTTTATTTTTTTCTGTTGTCTTTTTATTTTTTTCTGAATTGATGCAAATGTTCTAAGAAATGATGAATACGCAACTATGTGATGATATTGAGAATTACTGATTATATATGTAGAATGGAATGATATGTTAATGTTTTCGTTTGTTCTTAATTTTTAAATAAATAAATTAATTAAAAAAAAAACCTACCCACATATAGTTTCTACTATAGATTGTCTTCAAGGATAATTTTCAAAACACAAGCTGCTAAGATGAATCCAATCACTGATCGCTCAGAAAACATAAAGTTCTCCCCCAGCTATTGGTACTTAAAACAAACGAACACTACCATTAGTATTTAGCAATGTAATATCTGTTGCTAGAAGAATGTTGCTGGAGGCCACCCAAATGAAAAATAATTCCCACATAATAGCCCAAAGCAAATATAATTCGTAAATTAATTGCAGTTTTGGTTGTAATATTTATTAACATGAAAATGACTGAGAGACGACTGTAGAATTTTAATAAAAGGATACTGAAGAATGAACGTTGCTTAAAAAAACAACCTTACAATAACAGTAGGGAGTTGCCTATAAAACGTGCTTTTAGGAGGTATCAAATGTGTGATAAGACCCTTAGAAAAAGCTAATACATTAGTCTCTAAGATCAAATAATACTTCACTCTGGAACACTTTTACTTCCCTGGGAAGACTATAGACTTACCTTCTAATAGTGACACCATTGTTTTTAGAAAACTATTTTCAGCATCAGTTTTTGAACCATACAAGAATAGTGGTTTTGTTTTATGGTGACTCTATTCTTGTTATTTTCATTTACAAATGCCATAGCCCTGCTCAGTAATTCTTATTATTCACCACATCTGGCTCTAATACTTTGGGCCATTTCCCAAAATAAAATCTTCTCTTAAAGAATGAAGTTCTCCTACCATGAGGCTATTTTAAAATGGTGATAAAGATCAGGAAATAAATCCCCCAAATATATTATAATTTAGAATAAGCCTATATATATTTTTTTTCACCAGGTGATTACTTGCAAAGTAATATTCATTTAGATTATCAGGTTAAGGAGTACAAAAAAAAAAAAAAAACCTCAGTACTTCGTCACATCTCATATTTTTCCCATCAAAAAACGCCAATAGTGGATGGGGACCAGACTGTGCTGGTGGGGAGCTGCGCTTGTTTGTTTGTGAGCTCCTGAGGCTGGGACCAGGTATCCCCCCTCCTGGTCCAAATGCAGTCCTTGTGGGGATGACTCCTTCCAGAAGAAAGGTCACAACCTCTTCTCTGAGCTATGACTTCATTGCTCCTTTCCAGCCAGCCCTGGGCAAGCCCCTCATGAGGAAGACCAGCCTTGGGCATCCTGTCCCAGCCCCTTGTCACATCCAAAGGAGCATCATAGAACAACCAGGGCCAAGATCCAAGAGTCACACACCTGCCAGAACACAATGATACGTGAGCCTTTGGGGAAACTGGCAATACAACTTTGATAGCTAGGACTTCCTTCTCCACACACTTTAGTCTATCAACCCTAGCAAAATTAGGCCAGAAAAAAGCAGAAATGCAATGGGGAGAAGTTAAAGGAGCAATCATTCCCGACCAGGAGCTGCATCTACTCTCTGTAAATTCTTGGAAGCTGGGGTGGTGCCACAGTCTTTGAAAGGTATGACAGAGCTCTTGGTTCTAAGTAACTCCCAGTCTGGACCTCCTGTGGGTTCCTCACTTATGTTATGGTCATTGTGGGAGCTGTAGGCCTCTTCCTCTAGAAGAAGCAGAAGAAGGGCTAGACAACAGTTGTGCAGAGAGAAATCTATATTCCCTTGTCAAATCCTCACATGACATCCACTGAGCCAGCCAATTCCTGTATTTGAGATTGAAAGACCCATATCAAAATCAGTAGTTCCCTACTCTGGTCTAGAGCAGGACTTCATTGTTGTCCATTGAGCCCTTCCAGCTGGTTTTCCCACCCAAACAGCAATCCCCCACTCCTCAGCAGGGGAAGGTCTCCCATTACACATCTCTGTAGCCATGTTGGCCAGCTGCAACCAGGGCAATGGCAGGTAGACCCCACCTGTGCTCTCTGGGTCTCAGCATTGTTCAGCAAACAAATACCTGTACTTGTCTCTGTAAAGGGTCTTGACTTTGCACTGTAATAAAGATGTGGAAGAAAAAAAGGGGATATTGCTGCATTGGCGACAATTACTGCTAGAGCATATATAATTCATCTCGGAAGTTACCCTCCTTCCCTATTAGCATGCTATTGCAGGTTTTAAAATCCCAGATTTGCTGAGGGACATCTTCACTGAGAATCTAAGAGAGTGAAATACGGATTTGATGCATTTCTATGGTAGATGGGTGTTATTAGTTAGCTAAAACTGCTGGAATGCAATACAACCAGAAATAGAACGGATTTTAGAAAGGGAATTTTAAGTTACAAGTTTATAGTTCTAAGGCCATGAAAATGTCCAAATTAAGGCAACAAAGAGGCTGCTTTCACTCAAGAAAGGTTGATGCCATCCAGAATACCTCTATTAGTTGGGAAGGCATGTGGCTGGCATCTGCTGGTCCTTATTCCTGGTTCCATTGCTTCCAGCTTCTGATGCCAGTGGTTTCTTCTTTAAGCAACTGTGGGCCTTTACTTAGCTCCTCCAGGACACAATTCTGGGTTCTGACTTGCTTAACATCTCATGGGAAGGCATATGATGTCTGCTGGGGTCTGCCCATGTCTAGGAATCTGCTCAGTCGGCACTCCAAGCATCTCTAAACATCCATGTCTCTGTCAGCTCTGAAGCAACTCTTATCCAAGGGTCTCTAAATGTCTGTCTGCCTCTGCATCTGAAGTTTCTCCAAAATGTTTCCCCTTATAAACGACTCTAGTAAACTAATCAAGAGCCACCTTGAATGGGTGGAGTTACACATTCATCTAATCAAAACGTCACACCCAGAATTGGGCATGTCACATCTCTGTGGAGATAATCTAATCAAAAGTTTCTTCCCTACAATGTTGAATCAGGATTAAAAGAAATGGGTGACCCCACAAGAGTGCACCAGGATTAAAATATGGCTTTTTGAGGTACATAATAGTTTCAAACAAGCACAATTGGGAAGGAATATAATTAATCTGAGGTGGGTTGAAGGTAAAAGAAAGAAAATCCAGAATGAGTGGACACAAACCCTAATGAGACAGCTGTAATTCAGGAGAAAGAGAATAGAACCAGGAGTTAAAAGACCTGGGTTTGAGGCCCAGCTGACTTATTTTGGGGGCAAATCATGGAACCTCAGCGATCCTTCCAAAGTCTCAAAGTTCTGATATTAAATAAAGTCCTTATTTTAACTGTTTCACAGGCTTGTTGGGAAGAAAAAATGGAAAATATTCCTGGTTGCTTCTGAAAGCTCTGAAACACTATGGAATTTAAGGCATTGTTACATTATCCACCATTGTTGTCCTTATCATCAAAAAAGAAGAGGGAAATAGGAGAGTGTGCAAGGTGGCAACATTAAACATTGTAAGATAAAAGTGGTCAGAAGTGGACACCCTTGCAGAACCTGTTTTAGAGAGAAAGGCAGTTAAAATTATTTTGCAAATAAAAATTTTGTCCCCTTAGTGCTTGAGAGATTTTCTCTATTAGTTCTTATTAAATCATTCAATCCTTAAGACAACTCCATGGAACAGATTATTGCTCTTTCTATATTACCTTTTTTTTTTTTTTGCATGGGCAGGCACCAGGAATTGAACCTGGGTCTCTGGCATGGCAGGCCAGAATTCTGCCTGCTGAGCCACCATTGCATCGCCCACTATTTCTATTTTAAAAATGAAGAAACTGAAGCTATGAGAGGTTGAGAGACTTGCTGAAAGCACACAGGTGTGAAACCTGTGTGTGTTATCAAGCTATTTTAATTCCAAATTGAATGTGCTTTTTTGTCTCATTAACATTATATTTTGTATTTAAACTAATTCAGAGAATATCCCATGCCTTCTTCTAAATTATAATTAATTACTTGAAATTTATTTAACAAATATTCGTTAAATGCTGCACTGAATGGTAGAGGCAGAGAAAACCCTTACCCACAGGCTAAAAAGGCAGGAGGAAAACCAAGAACAAGGGGTTCTGGATGCCAAGAGAGAAAGGCGCAGTGAAAAGGCCAATACTGTTAAGGAAATATAAACCGGCTGACAAGTATGTAGTAGATTTGCCAACAAGGTCAGTCACAGCTTTGCCAGAAACATATTTTAACATAGTAGGGGCAAATGTCAGATTACCCTTAATTAAGGGATAAATGGGATATGAAGAAGTTGGCTATGAATGGATGATTTGAAAAATTCCCTACGAAGAAAAGGAAGAAATTGGAGCAAAAGAAAGAAACTAATGGTGAGGGTTTCGTTTTTGTTTAAATAAATTTGTAATTACCTAACCAAAGAAGGAATAGTCTTTTAAAATCTGAGACATTACAGAAAGTTAGTCCTTTTTGCTCCCTACTCACAATCCCTGTTAGCAACTTGAGGTTTAATATTCCAAAACTTTTTCTATGCATTTAAAGACTTCTATGTAGTATATAGATCTTATTTATTTTTTTTTTTTATGGAAAAGGTGCAACATCACACACTTATCTCTATCTTGCCTTTTTTTTTTTTTTACTCACCAATCAAGCTTAGAGAATGGTCCACCTTTCTATGGACATTTATAATTAAGAGTGTTTTTCTGGGGTAGATACCCAGAGCGGCTTTGTTGGGTCATAGCATAGAATATTTAAAAATTTCTAGATACTGCCAAATTGTCCTCTGAAGTGGCAATCTGTTAGCCCTCTTACCAACACTGTGTTTCCATTTTTGGGAGTTTTTTAAAAATATTTTTTGTTCTTTATTACAAAAGGTTCACAACAGAGAGGAATGGATGCCTGAAAAATGATTTATTGTGAGGCTTTACCTACTTATATACTAAGATGAGAGTCAGAACAGAGCATACACTGAATAGAGAATAACTAGATTTCTGGAGAAACAATACAGGATAAGTTCAGAGCATGAATGAAAGTTGAGGTCCAAAGAGAAAAGGCTTCTGTTCTAACGAGGTTAGGAAGATGTTTTCTTTTTGCATGTATGAAGCAGATCACAATGTAGAAGGGTTGGGATAGGAGGATTGAAGAATGTGGAGAAATTTTTAAGTTGGTTATATAGGGGAAATGAGAAGGGAGGTGACTAGAACAGTGTTTCTCAGACTGTGTTCTAAGGAACATTAATTCCACAAAATGCTTACAGAAAAAAGTGTCCTATGGTCAAATAAGTTTGGTAATGTGGCATAATATACTGTGCTTTTACAGATATAATATTTATCAACATATTAAAGGCTTTAAAAAAGACTTGCAGTAAATAAAACTGTTCAACTCAATGTTTCCCAAACTTCCTCAATAATCAAACCCTTTTTGATAAAATACCAACTAATGTACAGGCTGAATCGGTTTTCCATGAAATAAACTTTGTCATTAAAAGCTAATTTTTTATTTGTAACAAACAAACCCAAATACAGAGGATAATTTAGCAAACACCATGGACTTACTCCTCAGAATTAAAAGGTTAAGATTAAATCACAGTTTTTAATGCTTACCTATCTATGATAGAAGTAACAAATTTGGGAAATTGAGGAAAAATAGGAAAAGCCTACTTTGTCATCTTACGAACTTAGCAAAAAAAAAAAAACTTAATATTTTAGGTCAGTTAATCTTCATTTCCATTAGGCTTTTTGTTTACATCACTACAATATATAGTGCATTCAATTTTGTGTCATGTTTAACACTTACATTGTATCATAAGCACTGCTATTACAAATTTTAATGGCTACATAATGTTTCAAGTAAACAGTCCAATACTTATTTAATTGTACTCCTAATTTTTAGGATTTAGATTCTTCGCACTTTTTTCTTTTTTTGGCTCTTTCATGTAATATTACAATGAGCATAAAACTTTTTCTTTATATTTTGATAGGACTGACTGGCCATGTGGAATAGCAACAGTTGAAAGGGAATGGATATTTTAAAGGCTTTTGATAAAACATTACCACCTTGCAGGGTTGGTGGTTTACATCATCAGTAATATATTAAAGTGCTTGTTAACCCAGGGATGTGTCATTCAGGTTCAATAGTTTCCTTTTGCTAGTACTGGCCCATTTTTCTAACTGATGGAGATTTAAACATCCTAGTCTGTCATTTACTGCATTATCTATCTCCATCAATTTTGCAACCTACTGTACGTCTGCTAAGTCTGCCATATATTGCTTCTTCTAGGTAGTAGATTCAGTTTTTATATAAAAACAGGTTAAGGACAGAGTCCAAAGGTAGACAGTAAAAATCATGTTGCCATGTATCAATTTATCAATACTCTTTGGATACTTTTCAAGAAATTCCAAAATCAATTTTGTCAACATTTTGATTATGACTAATCAAAGAATCCTAAAATCATCTAACTTAACTTACTTTCCTCCATCTTGTTCATAAGGATTTAACAGAAATCTCCGAGTGTGGTATTAAGAGATACTTTACTTCATCTTTGGCATTTCCCTCATCATTCACAGTAACTCTTGAGGATAAAGGCCATCTTGTACTGGGTTTTGTAAATCAGAGCCTAGCACAGAACTTAACTGGCACACAATAGGCTCTCAATAAATCTTTGAATGATATGCTGAATCTGGAATGAACTTAACGAACCCGTTTTCTCACTGTAAACACCAACTTCCTTTCCAAGCCACCAAGAAGACATACATGTCCCATGTTCATTTAGAAATGGCAAAATGTGCAACAGAAAGAGCAAAAGTTTTGTAATTAGAAGCACTGAGTTTAAATCCTGGTGCTACTACAGATAAGTTGGTGACTGTACCTAATTCAAATTCCAGGCCTTACTATAAAATAGTACAACCCATTTTCTTTACTTTCTTCATATGAGGATTAAAAAAAAAGTCTTTACTTGACTTAAAATCCTTGAACAACTTTTATTGCCCTGAGGAAAAAGTCCATTCTTTTAAGATGGCCTTATGAGAGGGCCTTTGGTGATACGCTCCCTGATCAGTTCTCCACTACCACTATTCTCCCTAGCAACCCAAGCTCTGTTTCATCTCAACCAGGCCTTTTGCACAGCTGTATGCTTTGCCTAGAATGCTCCTCCCTTCACTCTGGGTTTATACTGCCCAATGACGACTATTAGCAGGAATAGCTACAATCTACTGAATTCTTACTATAGATAGGACACGACTAGTTTAAACTTTATGAAGTAGGTATTATTGAACCCAGTTTTACAGATAAGACAGACAGACATGAATAAACTTACCCAGCACACACAACTATTAAGTGTAGGTAGGCACTGGGTTCAAGTCTAGATCTATCTGAATTCAAAGGCAAAGCTCTCAAGCATTATTTATGCTTCTAAGGTATCAACTTTGTCCAGGAAGTATAAGATTTTTAACATCCCCCAATACTCAGTGTGATAAAGTTAGCACTGAAGACACTGGCTTACAGTCCCTTTGTGCACTTTTCTGTCTCTCCAACCAGAGGATTAAATAAGCTATTTGAATTCAGGCAAGACCGTACCTTGTTCACTTTTGCTTCTCCATCTCCTAGTACATTTCCTGGTACACAATGGGCATTTGATAAATATCTGTTGAATAAATGAATATATGAAAATGCTTTTAAAAAGAAAGACATAATACAAAGGCTGTTAAGCTAAAGAACATCACCAGGCTTACCAGTTTGTGGTCTATGGAATCCATCGTTTCCCCTTTTGGCAATGGAGTAATTTGCTTATATATTCACTCTTCTGTCACCTCTTCTGTTTGCCACAATTCCTTAAATATTGCAAACAACCTCCCCAACCCCGCCCAACTACTATACTGCCTTTGTGAGAAAATCTTTTACAGAGAAGAAAAACCAAAATGTTAATGTTACTTTTCCCTTCAAAGCAATTCTTTAAAATTCTCGAACCACACCCCCCACCTTTTAAAACAAATATACAATTTGAGTGAAAGATCAGAGACCACGGAGGGAAGCACCATCTTTTAAAAGTGAAGTTAAAACCAAGACAAGGCAGAACGGAGAAAAGCAATCTAGTTCATTTATAAATGAACCTTCCGGTGCCCAGGCGGCATCTCCCTCTTGGCGAGCGACCGCCGGCCTTCAGGAATAGAAACGGAGGAAACAGGTGCCGCGCTGAGCAGGGGGTTTGTCTAAATCAACCTCTTTCTTGGCTCCATTTTTTGACAAAGGGCCCAGAAGCGAAGGCAATCAGTCCTGTCGTTCTCAAAACCAAGGACAGAGAACAGAGGGTGGAAAAAAAAAGGAAGAGGAAGGGCGGCGGGCAGGTAAACAAAACGAGCCGGTTCTTCACCGAGACCAAGCGCTCGGGCTGTCCCCAGGTGCAGCCCCTCAACCGACATTTTCACTTTCTGCCAACTTTGCCTTTTCAATTAGAAAATGACAACTGACTTTACACATCAGTAAGAAAATATACAAGAAGGGAAGACACCGGCTTCCACCAGGCGGCCGTCGGTCCGCTCCAGCCCGCCGAAGCCCCGAGGGCCCCCAGGCCCGCGGCTGCTCCGGCTCCAGCTACCCACAAGGCCCCGCGCGGCCGCGCACGCGCAGCGGCGACCCCGTCCCAGGAAGAGGAAAATGGAATAAACAACTCCGGGGAACCTGAGCGCGAGCGAGCGAGTGGAGGCAGAATTTAAAAATAAACCGCCCCCTCCGTGCTCCCCACCCTCTGGCCGCCGCAGCCGCCCTCCCTTCGCCCCCCCTTCACTCCCGCGCCCTCGAAGCCCCCGCCGGGGCCCGCGCGCCCACCCGGTCGTCCCGCGCGGCCCCTTTAAGAAAAGAGAACGAGCGAGTGAGTGAGTGAGAGAGAATCCCAACTCTCTCTCTCCCCTCCCCTCCTTCCTACCCCTCCTCCCTCCCCTCTCCCCTCCCCCCTCTCCCCGGGCGGCTCCGGCTCCCGCAGCGGGACAGACCCACCCGCCCAGGCTTTCATCCCGCACCGGCGGCGTCCTCCTTCCCTCCCCCGTCTATGGTGGCGGCGGCGGCGGAAGCCGAGGCTGCGGCGTTGCCATGAACAGTGGCGGCGGCCTCCCGACCCCCTCGGCCGCCGCCTCCTCTTCCTCCTCCTCGGCGCTGGCGGCGGCAGTGGCGGTGGTGGCCCCGCCGGGGGTCGCGGGTGTCCCCGGCGGGGCGGCGGCGGGAGTGAAGCTCAAGTACTGCCGCTACTACGCCAAGGATAAGACTTGCTTCTACGGGGAGGAGTGTCAGTTCCTGCACGAGGACCCGGCCGCTGGGGCCGCCCCGGGCCTCGGCCTCCATAGCAACAGCGTCCCCTTGGCTCTGGCGGGCGCGCCCGGGGCCGGCTTTCCGCCCGCAGCCGTCCCGGGCGGGGGAGCCGGGCCGCCGCCACAGCCGGGGCCCAAGAAGCCGGAGCTGGGGCCGCCCGGGTCGGCGGCCGCGGGCGGCGGAGGCGGCAGCGGCGGGGGACTCGATGGACCGCGGCTGGCAAGTGAGTGGGGGCCGGGCGGGGAGGGCCGCCCTGGCGTCGGGCGCCGGCGGAGGCAGGGCCCGGGGCCGGCTGAGGCCCTGAGGGCGCCGGGAGTCGAGCCGAGCCCGGCCCCGCGGGCCAACCCCCAGTTCCCGGGGCGGTCTGAGCGGCCTAGGCCCGGCCCGAGCCCTCCTTCCTTCTTCTGCTTCCCCTCCCCACAGCCTTCGGCGAGCCCGGCAGCGAGGCGAGGCTGGGTTCCCGGGACGTGGGTGGGTGGACGGACTTGGAGGGGGGTGGGCAGGGAGGAAGGGGGATGGGCCGCGGCTGCCGAGTGTGGGAAACGGGGTGTCGTTTCCGGGGGGTGTGGAAAGGGGCTGGGTTTGCAGGCACATGTGTGTTGCCTGCCGCTGTGGAGTGGAGTCTGCCGAGGGTTGAGGTTCCCCAGGGGTGTGTGCGTGGGTCGGGGGCGGGAGGGGAGGGCCGAGCTTAAGGCTTCCTGGAGTAGGTTACGAGAACGGAAAAAGTTTGAATCCGGTTTGGGGGAGAAAGGTTTTCAGGCAGGAAATGCTTTCTAAGGATTGGGAGTGAACGGGCCGAAGTGTTCTTGGTTAGGTCTACTCGAAAGTTTAAAAGAGGAATTTCACAGGGCTTGCATTCCAGCATAGCTTTCCTCAAAGCTACAATACTGAGTTTGCAGGACGTCTGTAGGGATCTCGTCTTCTACGACTTTGTATCAGGCAAACTCTTAGAGTGGAGCCTTGAAAGACAGTTATATGCAGCATACCTTTGTGAACAACTGTAACACTTTGGTTCAGTTTTCATTTGTTATTATTTATCGATTTGCAACTTTTTAGTTGTTACTCCTGAGTGGAGTTTACAATTATAAGAAGTGTTAAGTGTAATCTATTTCTGTTTTACAGAAAAATTCCCTTAAGTAGAGCAGGTACCACATTTTCCTCCTTCTTGTTTCTTAGTTTATTGAGCATTTCCAAACCAAAGGAAAAAGTCCCACTCTCTTGGAAATTCTAAACAGTTTTTAGATCTTAAAATAATTTGATAGTTTAGCTTGGACGTAGGAACATTTTTTGCTTTTTTTTAAAACCGTAAATAAAATTGGCATGCATTTTTAGCACTTGTTGATTCTAGGAGGATTATTTAATAAGCGTCTTCCCAGAGGCTTTACAAAACATTTTTTAAAAATCATGTGTTTCTTTTATTGTGATGGGCTTGACTTTAATGCAGAGCTGTATTTGGCGAGGTTGATATGTTAAGAATTTCTAATTTCGGATGTTTTGTATAAAAACGATTATATTGTTGGAATTTTAACAATTATGAACAGCGTCTTTGCAGTTGTGAAGTAAACTTTTGCTTGACCTGCGAGCTATAGCTTAAATTAAGAGTAATGTTTGATGAGTAAGCAGTGAAACTGAACAATAGTTTAAAAACCCACAGAAAGAGGCACTTTTAAAAAAATGCTGGTATGCGATTTAATATGTGACTTTCTTGGATTTTCTAACCCGGTAGGTAGTAAAGATGAGACGTGAAAGATAGGGCAGGATATAAACAGGTGAAGGTGGGCACTTCAGGTGGAGGAAAATATTACAAGGAGATGGTTGTATGTACTAGGAAAGGAAAGTATTGGGGATTTAGGGTCTTGAGAGGACAGGCAGTTAACGCTAAAAAGGAGGCATTTAATAGTTGCCCGATTAAATAGCTGATTTTTGTATTTGAATTTTGTAGGGACTTCTTTAATCAGACTGGGGGAAGCCTAGTCTCTTTCTGTGATAGGCTTCATGGTATTTCTCAGTAGTACCTGAGTTGTGACTCCTGATGGATGAGAGAAAATTGCTCCAGATCAGTGAGTGGCAAGTGAAGCTGCTCAGGAGTCAGGAATGAGGATTGTGTAGGTGAATTATGGGGTGCTTTAAAGTTTTTACATCTAACATTGTTTAATTTTTAGTCTACTAAATATTTAACTGTGTTCTTATTATGCTTTATCTTTTGAGACAAACTTGATTCATCTGTTAATTACATGTGAGGCAATTAAAATAGTCAGCACACTCTTAAGAGAGCTTTTAGGGAAAACTTAAAATTTTATTAGTAGGTGATTGGGTCATGTAGCATTCTAAGACAATTTTACTTTGCTTTCATTTATCTTTTTCTTACCTTATGTTTAAGTATAAGAATGCACAAGAGTTTCTTTAGCTAAGAGGCCACAAACAGTTCTGCTCCAATAAGTTGACTCGGCCTAGGGAAATATCTTGTTTGACTTCCTGGTATCTCGTGTGTGTGTGTGTGTGTGTGTGTGTGTGTGTGTGTGTGTGTGTGTGTGTGTGTAGGTGTGTGTAGGTGTGTGTAGGTGTGTGTTTTTAAACTTTCAGGTGTAAACGTAATAAGTTCTTGGAATTTCCAGAAAATGAACAGATCAAGAAATAGAATATAATCAGTACCTCTGCTCCAATAAGTTGACTCGGCCTAGGGAAATATCTTGTTTGACTTCCTGGTATCTCGTGTGTGTGTGTGTGTGTGTGTGTGTGTGTGTGTGTGTGTGTGTGTGTGTGTAGGTGTGTGTGTAGGTGTGTGTTTTTAAACTTTCAGGTGTAAACGTAATAAGTTCTTGGAATTTCCAGAAAATGAACAGATCAAGAAATAGAATATAATCAGTACCTCTAGAAACCCTCCTCTTGCCCCCTCCCAGTCACTTCCCTTTCCCAAAGGTCACAGCTTTGCAGATTTCTAACGCTTTATTTTAAGGCTGTAAAGTAATTTGCACTTTTTTAAACTTTGAAAGTGGAATCATGCAGTATATATTTTCTGGTGGGCTGTTTCTTTCAGCATTATGTTTAGAGAGCCACTCATGTTGATAGTGCCTTAAGTCACATTTTTGAGTAGCGTTCCATTGTATGAATAGGGCACACTTTACTTTTTCCTTTTGTCATCAGTGAGCATTTGGATCGATGCTGGTTTTTGTCTACTAAGAAGAACCATCCTTTGAGCATTCTTTTACATGTTTTTGGGGAACAAGTCTCACCTAGGATTGTTTGGTGGGTCCTAGTAGGGCATGTATATATTCAGCTTTAGTAGATAATTCCAGTTTTCTAAAGTGCTTGTACCACATTTACATTCCCTCCAGTTGTGTGTGAGAGTTCCACTTGCTCCACATTCTTCCTAATACTTGGTATTATCTGTCTTTATACCTGTAGCCATTTCTGGTCGGTGTTTATGATATTTTGTATTTTAAATTTACATAGATGTGAGTTTTAGTTGAATTTAATTGTTAATACTGAAAAATTCAAAAGATTCAATGTAGAGTACTGATGCTGGCTTCCACTGAAGAGTAATACCCTTTTTACCCCTATTGAAATTAGGGCCAGCCACTTTTGATCAGGCAAGTGTCTGTATTTTACTGCAGTCCCAGCATTTGCATTTTTGACCCTTGTTTTGGCACAGAATTTTTGGAGAATTGCTTTGTTAGTGCTTCAGATAGCATTTAAACAAATTCTGGTGGATAATTGCAAGATAAAATTTTATCCCAATTTTGCTGGAAAACTGAAGCACAAAGGCGTTTTCTTCTTAGTACACTTAGTTGCAGTGATGTTTCAACCTTATAAGGCAACCATACTGTTTTTTGCTTACTTTTTATGTATATAGTGCATTGTCTTACTCTAGCTATTATGTCTAACTGGCCATGGGGTAAACATGTTCTGTTCTAGCATGCATCATTGTAGTTTGGGAGATACAGTATATTTTATTTTGTTTTTTTCTTAGTATTGTTTTTAGCATAGACCAGAAGTCGCAGAATACTGGTCCGCAGGCTGAATGTGGTCTGCAGAGTGGTTGTTTTTTTTTTTAAGTTTTTAATTTTTTTTAAAATACCAAAAAACGCCAAACGCATTCTTTTGATCATTCCATTCTACATATATAATCAGTAATTCACCATATCGTCACATAGTTGCATATTCATTGTCATGATCATTTCTTGAAACATTTGCATCTATTCAGAAAAAGAAATAAAACAAAAACAGAGAAAAATTTACACATACCATACCCCTTACCCCTCACTTTCATTGATCACTAGCATTTGTTTTTTAATTAAAAAAAATTTTTAACACACATTCTTAACTTATGATCATTCCATTCTACATATATAATCAGTAATTCACATCATCACATATTTGCATATTCATCATTATGATAATTTCTTAGAACATTTGCATCAATTCAGAAAAAGAAATAAAAAGACAACAGAAAAAAAATTTATACATACCATGCCCATTACCCCTCCCTTTCCCTGATCACTAGCATTTCAAACTAAATTTATTTTAACATTTGTTCCCCCTATTATTTATTTTTATTCCATATGTTCTACTCGTCTGTTGACAAGGTAGATAAAAGCATGAGACACAAGGTTTTCACAATCACACAGTCACATTGTGAAAGCTATATCATTATACAATCATCTTCAAGAAACATGGCTAATGGAACACAGCTCTACATTTTCAGGCACTTCCCTCCAGCCTCTGCATTACATCTTGACTAACAAGATGATATCTACTTAATGTGTAAGAACAACCTTCAGGATAACCTCTCGACTCTGTTTGGAATCTCTCACCCATTAACACTTTATTTTGTCTCATTGCACTCTTCCCCCTTTTCGTAGAGAAGGTTTTCTCAGTCCCTTGATGCTGAGTCTCAGTTCATTCTAGGATTTCTGTCCCACGTTGCCAAGAAGGTCCACACCCTTGGGAGTCATGTCCCATGTAGACAGGGGGAGGGTGGTGAGTTTGCTTGTTGTGTTGGCTGGAGGGAGAGGCCACATCTGAGCAACAAAAGAGGTTCTCTTGGGGGTGACTCTTAGGCCTAATTTTAAGTAGGCTTGACCTTTCCTTTGTGGGGTTAAGTTTCATATGAACAAACCCCAAGACTGGGGGCTCAGCCTGTATAGCTTTGGTTGTCCACACTGCTTGTGAGAATATCAAGAATTCAAGTTGGGAAAGCTGAATTTTCCCCCTTTCTCACTATTCGCTGAAAGGGACTTTGCAAATACTTTTTTATTCACTGTTCAAATCACTCTGGGATTTATTGGGGCATCACTCTGGACAAACCCACAAAATCTTATGTCCTACTCAAGGTTCCTTGTACTTATGGTGTTCATTTAAGCTGTCTACATAAGTTATGTTAGGAAATGCACTAGTCAAAATATAAATTTTGTACCAAATAAACATTTTGTGCTTTAACCTCACACATAAGTTGAAGTTTTAAAATATGAATAACTATCTATCTTCAGCACCCTGCTGTAATGACATTCCTTTGTCCTTCCTCATGCAAAACATTTTTTAAATTTGTACATTAGTCACTATCATTTACACTCTAGACATTCCTAGATTATACCATCTCAGTCTTTATTGTCTTTCTGATTTCATTTGTGCCCCCAGCCCTCCTCCCTCTATCATTCTCACATTCAGCTTCATTCAGTGTTTTAATATAATTGATACAGTTTATTTTAGAACACACAAACACACACACACACACTCGTAAAGTATTTCAGGTTTTTGACATTTTTTATTTCTCTTGCACTTGGGATGTTCTAAGACTTAAAAATGGTTTGATTTTTTGGCAAGGCATGGTGGCTCAGTGGCAGAGTTCTCGCCTGCCATGCCTGAGACCCGGGTTTGATTCCCAGTGACTGCCCATGAAAAACAAAGGTTTGATTTTTGGTTCAACTGAATTGATTCTTGACATTTTAATGAGGTAATTTAAAATTTTCAAATAGGTAGACTTTATATGTCTTTACTATTCAAGGTGATTGATTTTTAGCATCTCAGGTGTTTATTAGATCAATATTTGCAATTTTATGCAGATTATTATATTTGAAACCCAATGGTTTTGCTTGTTTTGCCAAAATAGGCTTATTTTTTTGGTTAAACTAGTTAGTAGTGAAGGCTTTAGACCAAGACCTATGTGAAATGGAATCAGGACTCCCTTATTTAACTAGCTTTGTAACTTTGGGCAAAAATGTTTAACCTCAAGTTTTCTTATCTTAAAAGTGGAGATAATAGGGCAGGCCCAATGGCTCAGCAGGCAGAGTTCTTGCCTGCCATGCGGGAGACCTGGGTTCAATTCCCAGCACCTGCCCATGCAAAAAAAAATGAAGGTAATAGTATCTACCTCACAGTTTTTAAAGAAGGTTGCATGTGGCACAGTCAGCACATTGTTTGGTGCATTAGGGAATTTTTTCAGTCTTCATTGCTGCTGTTAATTAAATATTATTAATAAATGTATGATTTATCCTTGTTTCCTTTCCTTCCTCAGTTTTTGAGAGCATACTTTTCAAGGACAGTCTACTTGCTACAGATGATTGAACTGTGGTTGTCCAAATGGAGTGGGCAGTGTCAGGGCAAACTTGAAGTTTATCTACTAGCTTTGGAATATATAATGTGTGTGGCAGAACTGTTTTTGTTTAAGCCGGAATTGTACTTTTTATCCCACCAATCTGTCAGCTGACAGGACAACTGCCATTGGGTTGTTGGTTTAGGTTTAAACACTTTTATTGGAGTGTTACCACCATTCATTTCATTTCTTTACTATAGTGTTGCCAGGTGGCAAGCCCTGATCCAGCTGATAGAAATACAACCGTGAACAAAACAAAAAATTCTACCCTAGTGGATTTTTTAAAACACAGACAAATACATACTCAAGATCATATTAGGTCCTGAGAAGTGTTAGGGGGTGTGCTCAAGGATGGAGATACTGACATAGGCTGAGGTAGGAGTTAATGATGAATAAAGCACTTTCAGTGAAAGTGTGTTTGAAATGACCTCTAAAAGGATAAATGATTGCCACAAACAAAACAAAATATCTTCTTATTTGCCCTTTTGTACAGTATTTCCTTTTTTTAATTAACTTTGTATTTTGAAATGATTGTATAATCACAGGCATTTGTAGGAAATAATACATGTAAGAGCTTGTTATCTGCTCCCAGCAGTGATTTCTTCCATCACTATAGTATAACATCACAACCAGCATTGGTTGGTTATTCACCTGTCTTATTCAGATCGCCCCACTCTTAACGCTAAGTGATTTTATCATATGTGTAGATTGGTAAACTGGACACAGCAGTCAGGATACAGAACTGTCCTGTCACTTGGGTCTTGGCCCTTAAACACCAACTTCTACCCCGCGCCCCCTGCAGACACTAAGTTGTTGTCCACTTCTATACTTTAGTCACTTCAAGATTGTTCTATAAATGGTATCATACTGCATGTAACCATTGGGCTTTTTTTCATTTAACGTAATTCCCTCAGGATTCAGCACAAAAGTCGTGTTGTGTGTATTACTAGTTTGTTCCTTTTTATTTCTGAGTTTTCTTCTCTCATTAACTTGGAAAATTTATATCCATTTTTATTTTGGAGCATCTGTTTTTGTTTGCTTTTTATATTGACGTACCTGCTTTTGTGTGCAAAGCTATGAACACTTATAGTGCCTAGGAATGATATTTTAAAAATTGGTGCTAGCAATGAGTCCAGAGTGGTAATTATTATTTCTGGATCTTGAGAAGGTGTTTTATATATCTATAACCTGTTATTTAGAGATAAGAACAAAACTGACCAGGTAGGGATTAAGGTAGTTGAGAACACAAGGGTAAGGAAGACATTGTCTGTGTTTTAGAACTGCACATCCTCTATGAGAGCAAAGGAAAAAAAAAGGCTCATTTTGTCTGAAATGTAAATTTTCTGTAGCACATAATCTAACTCAGCCTGTCTGGATAGCTCATTTGAACAATTGAAACACCGGGAGCCCAGAATAAGAATGAGGGCCTTTAATCCTGTATAGTTTAATGCAGTGCCTGGATACATCCTAGATTAAATTAAGCAGATAAGCAAAAAATATTGGCAAAAGCAAAAAGTATTGGCAAAGTCCCTTGAAAGTTGGGAGAAAAAATATGAAACTATTAAACTTTACCATTAGGGAATCCTCTGATACTGTGTTAAACACTAGGGACACACAAATTAATATGCCAAGCCCTGGATCTTGAGTCTTGCTCTTGTGAAGTTTATATAGGTAGCGGAGAAGCTTAGACTACCTATAGGCATGCCTAAGAGTTACTTCTGGAGGACCTCTTGTTGCTCAGATGTAGCCTCACTCTTTCTAAGCCCAACTCGGTAAGTGAGATCATTGCTTCCCCCCTAAGTGGGACATGACATGGGGGGTGAAAGTCTCCCTGGCAGCACTGGAGATGTCTCCCAGGGATGAGTCAGGCCCTGGCACTATAGGATCAACAGTTCCATCCTGACCAAAAAGGGAAAAAGAAGTATAACTAATAAAGTATCAGTGGCTGAGAGAGTTCAAAAAGAGTCTAGAGGCTACTCTGAAGTTTGCTCTTATGCAAGCTTCAGTTCGACATTGCTACCTATTATAACTTGTCAAACCCCAACGAAAATCATTCCAACCAACCCTAAAGAACACCTAGGGCAATATGTAAGATTCTACAAAGTTTTCATGCACTAGGGTAACTTTTAGAAAACTACAAACTCCAAATGTGTCCCTAGACCAGGTAAGTCGTGAAACCTAGAGGGCCCGGCTTCTCCAGAACATCAGCTAATTCCATCTCCCTACCCCAGATAGCCCCTTCCAACATGAAAAAGTTAGAATAACCATAGCCCAAATACCCCTGAAGAGTGGGATAACAAGATCAAAGTTTCTTTGATGGTGGAGTTTTGCGAAAAAAGGAGCATTTAACAAACGAATATGGTTGCTGAATCACTAAATTGAGACTTCTTTTAGTCTCCAGTATCTTAGAAGCAGCTAGAAGTAAAAACCTAAAATTGTGGAATTGTAACCCAGACCAAACTCTGAAATCTTTTCTACAGCTAATTGTTGTGTTGCGCTTTGAAATTTATTGCTTTTTTGTGTATGTTATTTTTCACAAAAAAAGAAAAAAAGTCTATTGCGATGATAAAATATTTATTCCTTCTAGCCTTCTATATTCTGGAGCAGCTAGAAGAAAAAATCTGAGAGGATGGTATGGTAGCCCATGACAGACTCTGGGATCTGTCCTGTAACTACTTGTTGAAGAGTGCTTTAAAAACTATTGCTTTTTTCTATCTTTGCTTTGTATATATGTTATATTATACAATAAAACAAGTTAAAACAAAAAAAGAATAACATGGAAAAAAATTTATGCTAGGACTTTAAGGAACATTAGTAATAGGTTTGAATTTTTTTTTTTTTTTTAGTGATAGGTTTAAATATTTTTTTCTACCTACTTATTTTAGGATTGGTTTTCATTCTTTGAATTTATTTTTCAAGTAATAGAAGCCATATGTTCTTTTTGTGTGTGTGTGTAAAATTTCTCCTGAAGAAGTATATAAAATTAATCAATCTCCTCATCTTATTGCCCAGAGTTAATTATTACTAGTAGTTTTGTATATGTACATTTTTAGACATATGTACATACACAGTATAAGCACATACTATATATATAGGAGTTTTGTAGCAGAATTTCTTATTTATTTTTCTGTATAACTTTATGTCTTATTTATAAAAAAGTTTATTGAGCCCAAACCATAGCAGAATGGAATATGATAAAATATTTGTTTTATGCACTGCTGTCTTGTAGTGTTAACAAGTTAATATAATAATATATAAGGTATCTGTCTTCTCTCGGTATTTAAGAATTAGCACTGGACAGGGGTTTCTGAGATTTTGATGTGTCTTGCAAAACAACATTGTGGTCTTAGGCTAGTAATTTAATTCATGTGAAAATACATTTCTTCATCTGTGAAATAGGAGAATGGGTATGGAGTACATGACTTCCCAAAATTCATCTCTAAATTGCTTCTTTTTTCTAGAAGTTTGTATTCTGGAAAATAAATTATTTCATGCTTAATGTTTAGATTTCCTCCCCTCCCATCTCCACCAGTGCCTTTTAAAAAATATTGACAACTCCAGCAGCTTAATTTCGGTATAGGTAATGGCATATTCTGATTTCACTAATCTTGGCTGAGTTAACTGGCATGTAGACTGTACTAGTTTGCTAGCTGCTAGAACACAACACACCAGAGATGGATTGGCTTTTAATAAAAGGGGATTTATTTCATAAGTTCTTCTGAGGAAAGGCAGCTCACTTTCCACTGAGGTTCTTTCTTATGCGGGAAGGCATAGGGCGATCCCTGCTGGCCTTCTCTCCAGGCCTGTGGATTCCATCAACTTTCCCCGGGGTGATTTCTTTCTGCATCTCCAAAGGCCTGGGCTGAGCTGCTGAGTGCTGAGAATGAGGTATACTGAGCTGCTTGGGCTGTAATACGTTGTGCTCTCTGATTTAAGCACCAGCCAATTAAGTCAAGCATCATTCATTGCAGCAGGCACATCTCTTAGCCAACTGTAGATGTAACGAGCAACAGATGAAGCTCAGGTACTATTGGCTCATGTCCACAGCAACAGAACTGGGTGCCTTCACCTGGTCAAGTTGACAACTGAATCTAACTACCACATGTGTCCACCCCTTGTCAACTTGGCAACTACACACATCACCCTAAACAATATTAAGGTGCAAAAAATTCTTTTTTGGCTGTGGACCTGTGAATCTCAAAACAAGTTATCTGGAGGCAATATGCAAAGGAGGGTATTCACAGGATACAGGTTTTCATTTCATAGGGAGAAATTGGAAGGAACACAGGGGTTACAAGACCCAAACAGTTCTGAAAACCTGCAGGGCAAAGACCGTTGGATTTCAAAGTCTGAAAGTCATTTATCCTTCAGCTTTAGAAAGTGGCAGTCCACCCTTTCCAAGAACCTGTGCAGTGGCCTGCCTCTTTCCGAACGCAACCTTGGGGGACACTGGGGAGACCACCTTTTTCTCTGCTCCACCCTCTCCAAGCATCGGGGCTGCACCTGGGCTCTCTGCCATCTTTGGGGCACACACACAATCCCTCCATGTGGTGGCAACCAGGCTCTCCCCAAACCCCAAGGAGCATGCAGTACCTTCTCCAAGGCCTGAGGCTGCACTACTCTTCCATTGCAAGGAGGTGGGAAACTCATCCTCAGCCCTTCAGGGTAAACACATCCTCTCCATGTATATGGGTGGGTCTACTCTCCTGTCTGAAGTTTCTTGGCTTCAGACCCAAGCTCCCATGGTTCTCACTCTACAAACTCCAATTTGTCCCTTTTGCGTCCCCCTTTGTCCACATTGGCAGTGGTTTACACCAACAGTCTCTTCAGGCACTCCAGGACTTCTCCATTATTCTCTTCACAGTTCTCCCAAAATCTTCCCCTTAGCCATCCAGAAAACAGTTCCAATGTATCTGGTATTTGCAGACTGCAGCGGCACTCCACTTTCTGGTACCAAAATCTGTTCTAGTTTGCTAGCTGCTAGAATGTAATAAACCAGAAACGAAATGGCTTTTAAAAAATGGAAATGCTAGTTTACAGTTCTAAGGCTGAGAAAATGTCCCAATTACAATAAGTCTATAGAAATGTCTAATAAAAGACATCCAGGGCAAGATACCTTGATTAAAAAAAGGCATACAGAGAAAGATACCTCTTCTCTGTATTATTCTTGTATTTGAAATGGTACTAGAGTGGTTTAAAATTTTCTGATATTGTTATAGAATGAATGTATTTTATATTAACGTCTTTTTTAGGGTCTGGAGAGTGGAATGTGCTGGTTTGAAAGTATGTATGTCCCCTAGAAAAGCCATGTTTTCATCTAAATCCCATTTCATAAAGGCAGAATAATCCCTATTCAATACTATATGTCTGAAACTGTAATCAGATCATCTGCTTGGAGATGTGATTTAATCAAGAGTGGTTATTAAGCTGGATTAAGTGATGACATGTCTCCACCCATTTGGGTGGCTCTTGATAAGTTTCTGGAGTCCTATAAAAGAGGAAATATTTTGGAAAATGAAGGAGATTCAAAGAGAGCAGAGACGAACAATGTAGCCACGAGAAGCAGAGAGCCCGTAAGCTGATGAAGAAGGAAAATGCCTCCCGGGGAGCTTCATGAAACAGGAAGCCAGAAGAGAAAGCTAGCAGATGATGCCTTGCTCACCATGTACCCTTCCAGCTGAAAGAGAAACCCTGACTGTGTTCACCTTTCCAGAATGAGAGAAACCCTGAATATCATTGGCCTTCTTGAACCAAGGTATCTTTCCCTGGATGCCTTTAATTGGACATTTCTATAGACTTGTTGTAATTGGGACATTTTCTCGGCCTTAGAACTGTAAACTAGCGACTTACTAAATTCCCGTTTTTAAAAGCCATTCCGTTTCTGGTATATTACATTCCAGAAGCTAGCAAACTAGAACATAGACAAAAGTTCTTTTTCATTAAAAACAAACAAAAAAGCTGGTATGTATGTTGCTTTTTCTTTTTTTTTTCATGGACAGGCACCAGGAATTGAACCCAGGTCTCCAGCATTGCAGGCGAGAGAACTCTGCCTGCTGAGCACCACTGGCTGCCCTGCATTTTCTTTAAAATATAAAAATATTCCTTTTTTAAAGCTAGTTTAAATTAGTATTAATACTAAAAGTTTTATATGTGGAAATGATGTATTTTTACATGAGTTTTCTGTAAACCTACTAATTCTCTGATTAAAAAAAGAAGTAATAAAAAAATAAAATTTCAGAAAGCTCTAGCAGTAGGAAAATAGAAACTATAGATTTTCTTTTTTTTTTTTACTTCTGAAATACTTTCAAACTTACAGGATAGTTACAAAAATAGTACAAACCTCATACACAGAACTCCAATGTGTTCTTTTTTTTTTCTTAAATATTTTTATTATAAACAATGAACAAACATACAGACATTCTTGACATACAAACATTCTTGTCATGGTTACAATCAGTGGCTCACAGTATCATCACATAGTTGTGTATTCATCACCATCATCTTTTTTTGAACATTTGCATCTCTCCAGCAAAAGAAATAAAAAAGAAAAAACTCAAAAATGCCATACCCTTGCCATACCCTTTCATTGACCACTAGTATTTCAATTTACTTAATTTATTTTAACCTTTCTTCCCCTATTATTTATTCCTTATCTATTTTTTTACTCATCTGTCCATAACATAGATAAAAGAAACATCAGACACAAGGTTTTCACAATCACACAGTCCCAGTGTGAAAACTATACCATTATACAATCATCTTCAAGAAACATGGCTACTGGAACACAGCTCTGCAGTTTCAGGTACTTCCCTCTAGCCACTCTAATACACCATAAACGAAAAAGGGGATATCTAAATAATGTATAAGAAAAATTTTCCAAGCTCACTCATAATGTTAGTTCGTATCATTGAGACCATACAATACCTGTCCTTTTATTTCTGGCTGATTGCACTCAGCATAATGTCCTCAAGGTCCATCCAGATTGTTACATGCTTTAGGACTTAGTCTTTTGGCTGTGCAATATTCCATCATATGTGTGTATCACAGCTTGTTAAGCCACTCATCTGTTGATGGACATCTGGGCTGTTTCCATCTCTTGGCAATTGTAAATAATGCTGCCATAAACATTGATGTGCACATTGTCCGTTTGTGTCCTTGCCCTCATGTCCTCTGAATAGATACCTAGCAATGGTCCAATATATTCTTATCCCCCAGATACCAAGAGCTAACAATTTTAACATTTTGCCACATTTGCCACGCACTTCATTCTATCATCCATCAGTTCACCTGTGTATCTATTTATCCATCTATCATCTGTCTATTTATTCAGGTCTATTTTTTGAACACTTGAGTGTAAGTTATATACATCATGCCCATTGAACACTTCATACTGTCATGTGCATTTCCTAATAACAAGGATTTTCACTTATATAACCACCTTAAGTGCAGTTATTAAGTTTGAGAAATTTAACAGTGATAAAAAATTTATAGTCAATATTCCACTTATTTCATAGGTCCCCAGAATGTTTTTTTGCTCCTTTTCTCAACCTTTACTTGATCAGATACAGGATCACATTTTGCATTTAATTGTCATTGTCTGTTTAGTTGCTCAATCTTTCTTTTAAATTGTGGGAACATATAGACAATATAAATGCTCCCATCGTATCCAGTCTCAAGCTTACCATTCAGTGGGATCACTGATTTATGCTGTTACTATACCCTCACCACCTTTCATTACTGAAAGTTTCCCATCTTCCAAAAATAGAAGCCCTCTACCCTTTATGCATCAACTCCTCACTACCCCTGTGTTTCCTTCCATCTCTTCCATGGCCTGTCTGTACCCTTAATATCTATTTCTGTGGCTTGCATATTCTCTGATATTTTCCTTGTGGTTACTGTGTTAGTTAGATTCAGTTGTCAACTTGGCCAGGTGAGCATAGCTAGTTTTGTTGCTGCGGCCGTAAGTCAATGGTACATGAACCTCATCTGTTTCTAATTACATCTGCAGTCAGCTAGGAGGCGTGTCTGCTGCAATGAGTGATGTTTGACTTAATTGGCTGGTGCTTAAATGAGAGAGCGCAATGTAGCACAGCCTAGCAGCTGGGCATTCCTCATCTCAGCACTCGCAGCTCAGCCCAGGCCTTTGGAGATGCAGAAGGAAGTCACCCCGGGGAAAATTGTTAGAACCCAGGGGCCTGGAGAGAAGACCAGCAGAGACCATCCTGTGCCTTCCACATAAGAAAGAACCTCAGTGGAAAGTTAGCTGCCTTTCCTCTGAAGAACTAACAAAATAAATCCCCTTTTATTAAAAGCCAATCCATCTCTGGTGTGTTGCATTCCGGCAGCTGGCAAATTAGAACAGTTACCATGGATGTTAAATTTAACATCCTAAATCTGTAACACTGGTTTGCTTAGAAAGCAGCTTGATTCAATAGTATGGACAAACTTTGTTCTTATACCAGTCCATTCCCCTGCCTTTATGTAGTTCTTGTCACAAATCCATAGTCATACAGTATAAATCCCAAACCACTGATTTATCATTGTATTTTTGTATTTACTGTTTAGATTCTGTAGGAAGTAAAAATACAAATAAACCAAATGAAACCAAAACAACAACAAAAAATAAAAAAACCAAAAACAACAGCAGTCAAAACCCCCACACCAAAACCCAAACAGAATAGTGCTAGCATTTATAAATCAGTGTTGTTATCCTTACTGGAAATTCTTATTTCCTCATGTGGCTTTGATCTATTGTTCCTTTCGAACTGTAGAACTCCATTTAGCATTTCTTGTAGGGCCTGTCTAGTGGTGATGGATTCCTTCTCGATCTTTCCCACATTTGTGAAGACAGTTTTGCTGTTAATAGAATTCTTGGGTGACAGTTTTTTTGCTTTCAATACTTTTCAACATGGCTCTCAGAATTCTCTTATCTTTGGCATTCATTAGTTTGGTTATAATACGAGGGTGTGGTGGATCTGTTTGGATTCACCCTGTTTGGAGTTTGTTGAGCATTTTGAATGGGTATATTCATGTCTTTTGTTAAATTTGGGACTTTTTCAGTCATTTCTTTGAATATTCATTTTGCTGCCTTCCTTCCTTCTGGAATTCTTATAATGCATGATTGTTGAGCATCTTGAATGGGTATATTCAGAATATGTCTTTTGTTAAATTTAGGACATTTTTAGCCATTATTTCTTTGAATATTCATTTTGCTGCCTTCCTTCCTTCTGGAATGCTTATAATGCATGATTGTATTGGAGAGCTTGTTGGTGTCCCACAGATTCCTCAAGCTCTGTTCACTTTTCCTTGTCCCTTTCTCTTTCTACAGTTCAGACTGGATGATTTCAATCATCTTATGTTCAAATTCACTGATTCTTTATTCTGCCAGCTCCAGTCTGCTGTGGAACCTGAAAGGAAGTTTTTAATTTTAGTTACTATATTCTTCAACTGTTTGGTTCCTTTTCATACTTTCCATCTCTATAGATATTCTGTGTTCTTATTCTCCTGATTTCCTTTAGTTGTCCATTTTTTCCTTTTTTTTTTTTTTAAGGTGCTTAAGATGCTCAAACAGAGAAGTTATGGGTTTACAGAGCAGTTGGGCATAAAATGTAGAATTCTCTATACTACCCTATTATTAACACCTTGCATTTGCTAACACTATTTTTTTAAGGCAATTTTATTGAGATATATTTATATACCATATAATTATCCAAAGTATACAATCTATGGCTCACAGCATCATCATGTAGTTGTGCATGCATCATCGCAGTTAATTTTCAAACATTTTCATTACTCCAAAAAATATATAAAGAACACCCAAAATATCCCATATTCTTATCCCCCCTATTTTTTATTTATTTTTTACCGTTATTTTCTTACTCATCTGCCCATACCTTGGATAAAATGAATGTCAGTCACAAAGTTTTCACAATCGCACACCATAAAAGCCATATAGTTATACAATCATCATCAAGAATCAAGTTTACTGGATTATAGTTAAACAGTTTCAGGTATTTCCTTCTAGCTATTTGAATATGCTCAAAACTAAAAAGAAATATCTATGTAATATATAGGAATCACCTTCAGAATGACCTCTCTATACTCTTTGAAATCTCTTAGCCACAGCAACTTTGTTTTATTCCACTTCTTTTTCCCCTTTTGGTCAAGAAGTCATTCTCAGTCCTACTATGCAGGGCCAGACTCATCGTTGGGAGTCATGCCCTACATTGCTAGGGAAATTTACACTCCTGGGAATCATGTCCCATGTAATGGGAAGGGTACTGAGTTATTTGCAGAGTTGATTTAGGGAGAGAGGCCACATCTTGAGCAAAAAAAGAGGTTCCCTGGTGGGGAGGGGTGTAATTCTTAGATGTAATGAAAATTAGTTTCTCCTTTTCATGAATAAGTTTTGTAAGGGCAAGCCCCAAGATCAAGGGCTTGGCTTATTAAATTGGGAGTCCATAAAGCTTGGAGAATATCAAGAATTCCTCAGATGAGAAGTTTAGTATCTACACATTTTCCCGCTAGTCCCTCAAGGAGATTTTGCATAGTACTCTTTTATTTTCTGCCCACATTATTCTGGAATGTATAATGGTATTGCATTAATCTGTATAAAATAACAAGACCTCATTCCTTATTCAAGGTTCCATGTAATTATGTTGTTTGAATATAGGTTAAGTTAAATAGTATGCTACAGAAAATATAAATTTTGTACCAAATAAACATCTCTTCCTTTGGTCTTACACAGAAATTGAAGTTTTAAAATACAATCAATATTATGTTTTGCCCTGTGTTCTGATTTACCTTAGTCCTAAACAGATCAATGTGATTTGTACCTCTGAAGTCTGAGCTCTTTTTCAGCTTCTTTAACAGTTGCTATATGGGGTAATGCTGATTGTTAAGGCTGCAGAACTCTTACTGCTGAGTCTCAGGTGTCACACAGATAATCCAAAATCCAGGAAACAACCAGGTTATACACAAAGAGCTCAGCATTTCAGAATTTAAAAATAAAAGTTACAACTCAGGAATAGTTTGACTGCTGTAAAAGGTTATAATCTAGGAACTTTTACATAAGATTAATTTGAACATTCTGTACTCCTTAATCATCGATTGCCCAATCTCTGCCCATGTCCTATTCCCTGATAACCTGTGCTCTAGAATTCAGTTTTTAGAGTTTGCACATTTATAGTTAGTCCATATTAGTTAGGCCTTCCATTATTTGTCTTTTTATTTCTAGCTTATTTTATTCAACATAATGTCCTCAGGGTTCATTCACCTAGTTGCATGTCTTACAATTTTATTTCTTCTTGGAGCCGCTTAATGTTCAATTGAATTCGCCCTTCCATTCATCAGTTGTGTACCCTTAGGCCGCTTCTATCCTTTGCAAATCATGAATACTGCTGCTTTAAATACCAGCCTGAAAATGTCCATTTGCGTCCCTGCTTTTAGTTCTTCCAAGTAGTTACCTCATAACGGAGTTTCGGGATCATATGGTAAGCCTATTTTTAACCTCCTTGGAGGCACCACACTGCCCTCCAGAGGGGTTGCACCATTCTCTTTCCCTACCAGCAGTGAGTGGGTACATCGCTCTCTCCACATTTAATCTTTCTTTTTTTTTCATTTTTAAACAGTTTTATTTGCACATCATACAATATATCCTAAGTAAATAGACATGTCTTCACCACCGTAGTCTACATGAAGACATTTCCTTTTCTCCCACAGAGAATCTATATTCTTCCCCCATGCCCCGCCTGCTGACATTTAGTTTTGGCCTATTGCCTTTGTTACATTCAGTGGAAGCATATTACAATGTCATTGTTGACTGTAGACCCTAGTTTGCATTGATTTTACTCTCCCCCCCATACCACCCATTTTCAACACCTTGCAATGTTGACTTTTGTTTGTTCCGCTCATGCAAAAGGTTTTTATATTTGTGCGTTTAATCACCATCATTGTCCACTCTAGGCATTCCTGAGTTGTACTGTCTCGGTCTTTATCCTCTTTCCATCTGGTGGTATACATACCCCAGCCCTCCTTCCTCAGCTATACTCATATTCACCTTCATTGAGTGTATTTAGTATTATTGTGCTACAATAAAGTTATTGTGCTGTCCATTCTCAATTTTTATAGTCAGTCCTATAGCACTATCTGTATTCATTCAACACCAGATGCCCAATCTCTACCATATTTTCTTTCTTCTGATAACCTGTGTTCTTAACTTCAACTGTTAAAGTTTACTTACTAATGCTAGTTCAGATTGGTGAGACCATACAGTATTTGTCCTTTTGTTTCTGGCTAATTTCACTCAGAATAATTTCCTCAAGTATCATCCGCATTGGTACATGCTTCATGACTTTATTCTGTCTTACAGCTGTGTAATATTCCATTGTGTATATGTACCACAGCTTGTTTAGCCACTCATCCACTGATGAACATTTGGGCTGTTTCCATCTCTTGGCAGTCATAAATAATGCTGCTGTAAACATTGGTGTGAAAATGTCCATTTGTGTCCCTGCCTTAAGTTTCTCTGAATATATGCTTAGTTATGGGATTGCTGGATCATTTGACAATTCTATATTTAGCTTCCTGAGGACCTACCAAACTGCATTTCAGAGCAGTTGTGCAGTTTTACATTCCTGCCAACAGTGGATAAGTTTGCCTCTTTCTTACATCCTCTCCAGCTCTTGTCATTTCCTTTTGTTTGTTTGTTTTGTTTTGTTTTTTGATAATGACCATTGTAGTGAGTGCCAGATGATATCTCATTGTGGTTTTGATTTGCAATTCCCTAATAGCCAGTGAAGTTGAGCATCTTTTCATGTGCATTTTAGCCATTTGTACTTCCTCTTCTGAGAAGTGTCTGTTCATGTCTTTGCCCCTTTTTTAATTGGGCTGTTTGTGTTTTTGTTGTGAAGGTGAAGAATCTCTTTATATATTCTGGATACTAAACCCTTATCTGATATGTGGTTTCCAAATATTGTCTCCTGTTGCGTAGGCTGCCTTTTTACTTTTCTGACCAAGTTCTTTGATGCACAAAAGTGTTTAATTTTTAAAAACATATTCTTATCTACTAATCTCCACTCACATACAGTTCATACATGGTATACAATCAGTGGCTCACAGTATCACCACATAGTTGCCTGTTCATCACCACGATCATTTTTAGAATATTTGCCTTACTCCACAAAAAAGAGATTAGAAGAAAAAAGGAAAAACTCATATGTCCTATACCCTACACCCCTCCCTCTCATTGACCACTAACATTTCAGTCTATACAATTTATTTTATCCCTTATCTCCCCTATTTATTTATTTTTATCCATATTTTTTTACTGATCTATCCATACCCTGGATGAAAGGAGCATCAGACACAAGGTTTTCACAATCACATAGTCATTGTGAAAGCTATATCATTATACAATCATCTTCAAGAGTCAAGGCTACTGGAACACAGCTCAACAGTTTTAGGTACTTCCCTCCAGCCACTCCAAAGCACCATAAACTGAAAGGGGCTATCTATATAATGTGTAAGAATAACCTCCAGGATAACCTCTTAACTGTTTGAAATTGCTCAGCCAGTGAAACCTTATTTGTCTCATTTCTCTCTTTGCCCTTTTGGTCAAGAAGACTTTCTCAATTCCATGATGCCGGATCCTGGTGAATCCCTGGAGTTGTGTTCCATGTTGCCAGGGATATTTACAACCCTGGGAGTCATATCTTACATGGGGGGAGGACAGTGGGTTCACCTGCCGAGTTGGCGTAGAGAGAGAGGCCACATATGAACAACAAAACAGGTTCTCTGGGGTGATTCTTAAACAGAATTATAATTAACCTTAACCTACACTTTGCAGGGATAAGTTTCATAGGGGTGAATCCCGAGCTCAGCCTATTGATTTGATTGTCCTCACTGCTTGTGAGAATATTGGAAATTCTCCAAATGGAGAAGTTGAATATTTCCTCTTTTTCCGCAGTCCCTAAGGGGATTTTGCAAGTACACTGCCCAGATTACTCTGGAATATATCAGGGCATCACACCTAACCTGGACAAACCAACAAGATTTCACGCCCTTTTAAAGATTCCATGTGCTTATGGTGTTCAACTAAATTGACCATAAAAGTTAAATTAGGTAATAGACTACCAAAATATACATTTTGCACCAAGTAGACTTGTGCTTTGGATGTAAGGTCTAGGAAACTGTTCTGGTTTGCTAGCTGCCGGAAAATGCAATATACCAAAACGGAATGGCTTTTAAAAGGGGTAATTTAATGAGTTGCTGCTAGTTTACAGTTCTAAGGCTGAGAAAATGTCCCAATTAAAACAAGTCTGTTGAAATGTCCAGTCAAAGGCATCAAGGGAAAGATACTTTGGTTCAAGAAGGCCGATGAAGTTCAGTGTTTCTCTCTCAAGTGAGAAGGCACGTGGCGAACACAGTCAGGGCTTCTCTCTCGGCTGGAAGGGCACATGGTGAACATGGCGTCATTTGCTAGCGTCTTCTCCTGGCTTCCTGTTTCATGAAGCTCCCCGGGAGACATTTTCCTTCTTCATCTCCAAAGGTCGCTGGCTGGTGGACTCTCTGCTTCGTAGTGTTGCTCTCTCTGAATCTCTTTCTCCAAAATGTTTCCTCTTTTATAGGACTCCAGTAAACCAATCAAGACCGGCCCAAATGGGTGGAGACATGTCGTCCCGTAATCCGGTTTAACAACCACTCTTATCACATCATCCAGGGATACGATCTGATTATAGTTTCAAACATACAGTATTGAATAGAGATTATTCTACCTTTATGAAATGGGATTTATATTAAAACATGGCTTTTCTTAGGGGGCATACTTCCTTTCAAACCAGCACAGAAACCATCTCCTGTTATAAGATTTATAAGATATTTCCCTACATTTTCTTCTAAAAGTTTTTCTTAACTGTATTGTTTAAGTCTTTGATCCATTTTGAGTTAATTTTTGTGTAGGGTGTAAGATGTGGATCCTCTTTCATTCTTTTGCATATGGATATCCAGTTCTCTAAGCACCGTTTATTGAAGAGACTACTCTCCTAGGTGGGTTGGTTTGACACCCTAATCAAAGATTTGTTGTCCATTGATGAGAGGGTCTATTTCTGAACGCTCAACTTGATTCCATTGGTCAGTATATCTGTCTTTATGCCTGTATCATGTTTTTTTTTTTTTTTTTTTTAATTGTATGGTGTAACATATATACAAAGCAAAGAAAGAAAAAGGCAGTAGTTTTCAAAGCGGTCTTCATCAAGTGGTTACAGGACACATCCCAGAGTTTGTCATGGGTTACCAAATGATCCTCTTCTATTTTTCCTTCTAGCTACTCCAGAATATAGGAGGCTAGAGGGCTTAAATACTTTTTTTTATCATCACAATCGACTTTTTTTCCCCTCTTTTTTTTGTGAACATAAACATGTACAAAAAAGCTATAAATATCCAAGCACAGCATCACAATTAATTGTAGAACACATTTCAGACTTTGACATGGTTACAGTTTTACAATTTTAGGTTTTCACTTCTAGCTGCTCTAAAATATTGGAGATTAAAAGAGATAACCAATTTATGATTCAGCATTTATATTCATTTGTTAAGTCTTATCTTTTATGTATAATTCCACCATCACCTTTGATCTTTCCATACCTCTCTTCAGGGTTGTTTGGGCTATGGCAGTTCTAAAGTTTTGCTTTTGGAAGGGTCTGTCACTAATATGGGATAGGGAGATGGAGCTATCTGATGTTCTGGAGAGGCTGGGCTAGGTTTCAGGACTTATTTGGGCCAGGGACCCATCTGGAGATTGTAGGTTTCTGGAAAGTTACTCTAGTGCCAGGGACCCTTGTGGAATCTTATATATTGCCCTAGATGAACTATGCCTTAGTTCTATTTGAACTCTCTCTGTCACTGATACTTTATTAATTACACTTCTTTTCCCCCATTGGCCAGGATGTAATTGTTAATGCCACAGTGCCAGCTCTGGATTCATCCCTGGGAGTCATCTCCCACGTTGCCAGGGAGACTTTCACCCCTCGATGTCATGTACAGGGGAGGGCAGTGATTTCACTTGCAGAGTTGGGCTTAGAGAGACTGAGGCCACATCCGAGTAACAACAGAGGTCCTCCAGAAGTAACTCTTAGGCATGCCTATAGGTACTAAACTTCTCTGCTACCTGCCTAATCTTCACAAGTGTAAGCCTCATGATCGAGGGCATGGCCTATTGATTTGGGTGTCCCTTAAGTTTGACACAGTATCAGGGAATTCCTTGATGGTAAGGTTTAATAGTTCCATATTCTTTCTTCCCTCCCTCAGGGGACTTTGCCAATACTCTTTGATTATCTGATTAATATACTGTAGGATGTTTCCAGGCATTACAATAATCTTTACAGGGTTAAAGGACCTCTTTCTTATTCTGTGCTTACTGTGTTTCAGTTGTTCAGATGAGCTCTACAGATAGGTTGAATTAGATTATGAACTACAGAAAATTTCAGTTCCAGATCAAATAAACTTTTCTTCCATTGATCTCAAAGGGTATGTGTGGTTCTAAAGTATAGACACGTCTTCCTTACCCCTGTGTTCTGAATTACTTTAACCCCAACCTGTTTGGCTTCGTTCTTATCTCTAAATTTAATCAGGTTATATATATAAAATAGCCTCTCAAATCCAGAAATAATCACCACTCTGGACTTAATGAGTCTGCTCTAAAAGCTTACAGTTGATGCCTTGTTTTCCTATAAGCATTTTCTAAAGGTGACCATACCATTGTTTTTTTTTGTTTTGTTTCTGGCTTATTTTGTCTCCCCAGATGTCCCATAAGTTCATTCACTTTGTTGCCTGCCTCATGACATTGTTCCTTTTTGTAGCAGCACAACCTTCGTTCATAAGTGTACACCATCGTTCACCAATCTACTACTCTGTCAGTGCATCCTTCAACCACCTGCATTCATCGGGCATCATGTAGAGGGCCCAAAGTCCACAGTCCACCGGTATGCTCAATTTTAGATAATTTCATTGATCCCAAGAGACAGAAAACCAATAAACTCATCCTTACCACATAGGAAATCTAAACCTCCTCTTAACTCTTGTCCCACACCCCATTATTTACCTCTGCTGTTGCTGTGGTAGGGCTGATACTTTCCTTTTAAACATAGCTCATAGCATGTAGTAGCAGTTTTCCCCCTGTTCCCTGGACTTAAATGCTCTTTATACAAGAATCATATCTTTGAAGTAATTCTTACGAGAATTCATTCATATTTCTAGTGTGAGTCAGTGGGACACGTAGGTCTATACAACTCTGAATCTTGTTTATCTTCAATGTGGTAATATTACTTCTAGACCCACTAGAGAATCACCTTCGCTCCTTTTATGTTCCCTTAAATTCGAGTTCAGCCTCATTAGCTAACAGTTCACCCATCTCTAGCTTCTATGTATCTCTGAGTCCCTTATATTCTGTATTATAAGTCTATGATTATACCTTTATGCTGGTCATAAAAGTGAACTCATGTAGTATCTATCCTTTTGTATCTGGCTAACTTCACTCAGCATTATGTCCTCAAGCCTCATCCATCTTGTCTTGTGCTTCAGGACACCATTTTGTCTCATTGCTGCATAATATTTCATCATATGTTTTTACCACATTTTGTTGATCCACTCATCTCTTGATGGGCATTTGGTTTGTTTCCATCTTTTGGCGATTGTGAATAATGCTGCTATGAACATCAGTGTGCAAATGTCTGTTTGTGTCATTGCTTTCAGCTCTTTTGTGTATATACCAAGTAGTACTATTGCTGGGTCATAGGGCAACTCGACATTTAGTTTCCTGAGTTACAGCCAAATAGTCTTCCATAGTGACAGAACATTATACATTCCTGCCAGCAGTGCGTAAATGTCCCAGTTTCTCCACATTCTCTCCAACATTTATAGTTTCCTGTTTGTTTAATAGCAATTATTCTTATAGGTGTGAGGTGGTATCGCATTGTAGTCTTGTTCTGCATTTCCCTTATAGCCAGTTAAAATGAGCACCCCTTCATGTGCTTTTGAGCCATCTGTATTTGCTCTTCAGAAAAATGCCTATCCATATCTTTAGCCCATTTTATAACTGGGTTGTTTGTTCTTTTGTTGTTGAGTTGTATGATTACTTTGTATATATAGGAATCAGACCTTTGTCCAATATGTGATTTCCAAATATTTTCCCCCATTAAGTTGGCTGCCTCTTCACCTTCTTGATAGAGTCTTTTGAGATGTAGAAGAATTTGATTTTGAGGAGTTCCCATTTATTTATTTTTTGTTTTGTTGCTTGTGCTTTGGTTGTAAAGTTTAGGAAGCTACCTCCTATTACTAGGTCTTGAAGATGTTTTCCTACATTTTCTTGTAGAAGTTTTATGGTATTGGTTCTCATATAAATTAATCCACTTTGTTTTAATTTTTGTCTAGGGATAAGATAGGGGTCCTCTATCATTGTTTTGGCTATTGATAGCCAATTCTTCCATTCCCAGTGATTGAAAAGACTTTATTTTGTCCCAATTCACATCATTTGGGGGCCCTGTCAAAAATCACTTGACCATAAATTTAGTGGTCTATTTCTGCATTCTGGATTCAATTCCATTCGTCAATGCTTCTGTCTTTGTGCCAGTACCATGCTGTTCTGACCACTGTGGCTTTATAATAGGTTATACAGGAGTGTTATAACCTCCTTTATAGGTCAGGGAGTGTTAATCCTCCCATTTCATTCTCTTTATTTAGGATGCTTTTAGCTATTCAGGGTCTCTTTCCCTTCCAGAAGAATTCGATAGTTAGTTTATCCAAATCTTCAAAGTAGGTTGCTGGAATTTTGATTGGTACTGTGTTGAATTTGTAGATGAATTTGGGGAAAATTGATATCTTAACTATATTTTCTTCCTACCCACGAACATGGAATGTCTTTCCACCTACTTAGATCTCTTGATTTCTTTTAGCAGTGTTATGTAGTTTTCTGTTTACAAGTCCTTTATGTTCCTATTAAGTATTTGATTCTTTTAGTTGCTATTTTGAATGGAAATTTTTCCTTAACTAACTCAACTAGGTATATAGCTTGTATATAGATATGTTACTAATTTTTGCATTTTGATTTCCTATCCTGCCACCTTGCTGAATTTGTTTATTAGCTCAAGTAATTTTGCTGTAGATTTCTCAGAATCTTCCAAGTATACTATCATATCATCTGCAAATAATGAGAATTTTACTCTTTCTTTCCAGTTTGGATGCCTTTTATTTCTTTGTCCTGCCTGATTGCACTAGCTAGAACTTCTCTCACTATGTTAACTAATGGTGACCATGGGCATCTTTGTCTTGTACCTGATTTAGGGGGAAGGTTTTTCAGTCTCTTGCTATTGAGTATGATGCTGGCTGTCGGTTTTTCATATATTCCCTTTATCAGATCGAGGTAGTTAACTTTGATTTCTATTTTTTGAAATGTTTTTATCAGGAAAGGATGCTGAATTTTGTGAAATGCTTTTTCAGCATTAATCGAAATCATGTGATTTTTCCCTTTCGATTTGTTAATGTGCTGTATTATAGTAATTGATTTTCTTGTGTTGAACCATCCTTGCATTCCTGGTATAAACCCTACTTGGTAATGATGTATAATTCTTTTAATGTGCTGTTGGATTCGAATGCTAATATTATATTGAGAATTTTTGCAGGTATGTTCATTACGGAGATTGGCCTGTAGTTTTCCTTTCTTACAGTATCTTTACCCGGTTTTGGTTTTAAAATGATATTAGCTTCATAAAATGAATTAGGTAGAGTTCTTTTTTCCTCAATGTTTTGGAAAAATTTGAGCAGGATTGGTGTTAGTTCTTTCTGGAATGTTTGATAAAATTCACCTGTGAAGCCATCTGGCCCTGGGCTTTTCTTTGTAGGAACATTTTTAATGACTGATTGAATCTCTTTACTTGTGCTTGGTTTGTTGAGATCTTCTATTTCTTCCTGAGTCAGTGTAACTTGTTTGTGTGTCTTGAGGAATTTGTGCACTTTTTCTAAGTTGTCGAGTTTGTTGGCATATGGTTGTTCATCGTATCCTCTTGTTATTTCTTTTATTTCTTCAAGGTCTGTGGTAAAGCACCCCTTCTCATTTCTGATTTTGTTTATTTGCATCCTCTCTCTTTTCTTTGTCTTTCTTGATAGTGGCTCTGCTGGTTTGAAAGGATGTATGTCCCCTAGAAAAGCCATGTTTTAATCAAAATCCCATTTTGTAAAGGCAAAATAATCCCTATTCAATACTGTATGTTTGAATCTGTAATTAGATCATCTCCCTGGAGATGTAACCCAATCAAGAGTGGTTGTTTAAGCTGGATTAGGTGAGTTGTGTCTCCACCCATTTGGGCGGATCTTGATTAGTTTCTGGAGTCCTATAAAAGAGGAATCATTTTGGAGAATTAAAGAGGTTCGGAGAGAGCAGAGAATGCTGCAGCACCATGAAGCAGAGAGTCTATCAGCCAGTGCTTTGGAGATGAAGAAGGAAAACGCCTCCCGGGGAGCTTCATGAAACAGGAAGCCAGGAGAAGAATCTAGCAGATGACGCCATGTTCTCCATGTGCCCTTCCAGATGAGAAAGGAACCCTGGCTGTGTTCACTGTGTGCCTTTCCAGATGAGAGAGAAACTCTGAACTTTGTCAGCCTTCTGAACCAAGGTATCTTTCCCTGGATGCCTTATATTGGACATTTCTATAGACTTGTTTTAACTGAGACATTTTCTTGACCTTAGAATTGTAAACTAGCAACTTATTAAATTCCCCGTTTTAAAAGCTATTCTATTTGTGGTATATTGCGTTCTGGCAGTTAGCAAATTAGAACAGTGGCCCATCAATTTTATTGATTTTCCCAACGAACCACCTTTTTGGTTTTATTGAGTCTTTCCATTGTTCTTTTGTTCTCCCATTCATTTCTCTCTTCTTTAATCTTTGTTATTTTTCTTCTCCTATTTGTTTTGGGGTTTTTGCTGTTCTTCCTCAGGTTCCTCCAGGTTTGCTGTTAAGTCCTCGATTTTTGCTCTTACTTGTTTTTTAATGTAGGTATTTAGGGCAATAAATTTCCCTCTGTGAGGGAAATTTCTCATTTTCATTCATCTCCGGATAGCTACTTATTTCTCTAGCAGTTTCTTCTTTGACTCACTGGTTGTTTAAGAGTGTATTATTTAATCTCCATATATTTGTGAATGTTCTTGTTGTGTGGTGGTTATTGAGAACTAGCTTCATCCCATTGTGATCAGAGAAAGTGCTTTGAATAAATTTGTGGAGACCTGTTTTGTGCCCAGCATATGATCTATACAGAAGGGTGTTCCATGAGCACTAGAGAAGAATGTATAACCTTGTGCTTTGGGGTGCAATGACGTATATATGTCTATTTGGTCTAATTCATTTATCAAGTTATTTAACTTCTCTATTTCCTTGTTGATCTGCTCTCTGGTTGTTCTATCTATAGAGTGGTGTATTGAAGTCTCCTATTATCTTTGAAACATCTATCGCTCCCTTCAGTTTTGCCAATATCTGTCTCATGTATTTTGGAGCTCCTTCATTGGGAGCATAAACATTTATGATTGTTATATCTTCTTGGTAAATTGACCTTTTGGTTAGTATGAAGTGTTCTTCTTTGTCTCTTATTATGCCTTTACATTTGAAGTCTGTTTTGTCCGATGTTAGTGTAGCTACTCCTGCTTTCTTTGGTTACAACTTGCGTAGAACATCTTTTTCCATCCTTTGTCTTTCAGTCAATTTGTATCCTTGTGTCTAAAATCAGTCTCTTGTAAGCAGCATATAGCTGGATTATGTTTCTTAATCCATTCTGCCAATCTGCATCTTTTAATTGGTAAGTTTAGTCTGTTGACATTCAAAGTTATTACTGAAAAGGCGTTTCTAGATTTCACCATCTTATCATTTTTATTTGTCAGATCTACATAGTCTTTTCCCTCTTTCCCCTTGTGTTACTTAAATTACCCTTAGTGGTACTCTTCAATTCTGTGCCCTCTTCTAGATCTCACTTGCCTCTGTTTTTTTTTCGTCTGGCAGAACTCCTTTTAGTATTTCTTGTAGGGCCAGTCTCTTGTTGACAGAGTGTTTCAGGACTTCTTTTCTGTGAAAACTTTAATCTCTCCCTCAATTTTGAAGGACAGTGTGGCTGGGTACAGAATTCTCGGCTGGAAGTCTTTCTCTTTCAGGATCTTGAATATACCATACCACTGCCTTCTTGCCTCCAGGGTGCCAGTTGAGTAGTCTGAACTCCGTCTTATTTGATTTCCCTTGTATGTAGTAGATTATTTTTCTCCTGCCCCTTTCAGGATTTTCTGCTTGTCTTCCACATTTGACGGCGTGATTAGTATGTGCCTTGGGGAAGGCCTATTTGAATTTACTCTGGTTGGGGTTTGTTGGACTTCTTTGACTTGTATATTTATATCCTTTATGAGGGTTGGGAAGTTTTCCCCCATTATATCCTCAGCTACTCTTCCTAGCCCTTTACGCCTGTCCTCTCCTTCTGGGACACCAGTGATTCTTATATTTGTGCTTTGTTTTATCTGTCATTTCCCTGAGTTCCTATTAAATTTTTTCCATCTTTTTTTTGCCATTTGCTATTTTAAGTCTTTAAAGTCAATTATCCTGTCCTTTATATCACTTATTCTTTCTTCTGTCTCTTCAGATCTGGTGTTGTGTGCCTCTAGAATGTTTTTTATTTAGTCAACAGAGTCTTTAATCTCCTTAATTTCTGCTATTTTTCTGTTTATCTTGCAAATTCCTCTTCTTCTACTGTCTTCTTCATCTCCTTTATTCCATTTGCTATCCCACTTATTTTATTAAGTAGATTTGTATGAACATCTTTGATTAGTTGTTCCAACATCTATGTGTCCTCTGTTGTTTTATTTTGGTCATTAAGCACGGCTATGTCTGTCTGCATTGTGATATGCTTAGTGATCTTCTACTGTCTTCGTAGCTTGCAAATAAATGTCTTTATTGATTTACTTTGGGAGTTGATTTCTTTTACTAGTCTAAGTCCTTGTGTTTGTGGAATGGTTGTACAGCAGGGAGCAGTGCCTGGGGTGGAGCACTCAGTATAGTAATATGTGTCAGTGCACGTATGGGTGCAAGTTGGCATTGTTGTGCTGATGCTTGTGAACATGGGTGCTCACTGGCCAGGGAGAATGTAGATGTGCAGGTGCACTGGTCTGTGGGACTTAGCCATGTTTGCTGGTCTCAGGCACGGGACCCTTTGTGCACATGCGTTGAGCTGTTGCAGCAAATCGGTGTGATGCATTCATGGATTGGTGGCAGATGTGACCCAGCTGCGCAGGTCGGCAGTTTCTCAGAGCTGGGAAGTGAGGCTAAGGGCTGTGTGCATGCGCGATTCTAGGACTGCTGTAATGAGCTGAATGACATAATTGGGGGTCTGTGAGCCTGTGCAGGCCTCATAATGCTGTAAATAAATGCGCTGAGCTCTGGGAGGGTGGGATGAGGCTGTTTGACACTATGGCCCGGGTGCTGGGGTAGCCTAGGTATGAAGGCTAGGTATGAAGCAAGCTCTATGTGCTGGCACAAGCATGCAGGGAATAGGGAGAGGGAGGTAGTGCTCTCGAGATGTGCAGGAGAAGTGAATTGATCTGCACTTTGGGTGGGAGTGTGGGGTAGGTACGTGCACCGCAGGCTGGTGGGGTGGGGGCACCTGGAACATGGGGAATGGAAGTGGTTGGCAGGGTTCAGGTGCGTGGGGTTTGTGGTGAGTCCCCAGTCACAGGGCTGTGCTGGTGAGGGTATGAACGGCCTGGCTTACTTCCTAGTTCTGCAGTTCAGTCCATGCACTCCTGCGGGCTCTGTGGCACTGCACCTCCGTACCAGGCTCCAGCTTTCTGCCTCTCAGTTCCTGTGCCTCTGCAATCAGGGGTGTCACATGTGCAGAAGGCTCTCCGAGGTCAGCTGCACTTCTGAATTGCCACCTCAGTTGCGCTCCTGTCCCTTTTCTAACTTTTCCTTGGAGCAGTGCTAATCTCAAAGTACTCCACTTGGCCAGCTTACCGGAAGTCCTCCTATCATGCTGTTTTTATCACCGTGGCTTCATAATATGATTTAAAGTTAGGTGATGTGAGACCTCCACTTCTTTTTTCTTTCTGAAAATATTTTTAGCTATTCAGGGCATCCTTCTCTTCCAAATAAATTTGGTTATTGGTTTTTCCTTCTGTAAAGTAAGTTGTTGGGATTTTAATTGGTATTGCATTGAATCTATAAATCAGTTTGGGTGGAATTGACATCTTAGCTATATTTAGTTTTTCCATCCATGAACATGGTATGCCCTTCCATTTATTTAGGTCTTCTGTGATTTAACAATTTCTTGTAGTTTTCTGTGTATCAGTCTTTTATATCCTTAGTTTAATTTGTTCCTAAATATTTTATTCTTATGTTTGCAATTGCAAATGTATTTTTTTTCTTGATTTTCTCCTCAGATTACTTATTACTAGTATATAGAAGTACTACTGAGTTTTGGGTGCTCTTGTACCCTGCCACTTTGTTGTACTCATTTATTTGCTCAACTTTGCTATGGGCTTTTTGGAATTTTTGACATACATTATCATATCATCTGCAAACAGTGAGATTTTTACTTCTTCCTTTCCAATGTGTATGCCTTTTATTTCTTTTTCTTGTCTAATTGCTCTGGCTAGAACTTCAAGCCCAATGTTACATAACAATGGTGTCCTGGACATTCTTGTCTTGTTTCTGATCTTAGGGCAGAGCTTTCAGTTTTTCCCCATTGATGATGATGTTAACTGTGTTTTTTTTTTTCATATATTTTCTTTATCAGGTTGAGGAAGTTCCCTTGCATTCATATTCTTTGAAGTGTTTTCCTCAAAGGATTTTAAGTTTTGTCAAATGCCTTTTCTGCATCAATCAAGATTACCATTTGGACTTTTTGGCATTTATTTGTTGATATGTTGTATTAGATCACTTGGTTTTCTTGTGTTGAACCACTCTTGCATACCTGGAATAAATCCCACTTGGTCATGTTGTATAATTCTTTTACTTTACTGCTGGATTTGCCAGAGTTTTGTTGAGAATTTTGCATTTATATTCATTAGAGAGATTGGTGTGTAATTTTTTTTTTCTTGTATTATCTCTGTATGACTTAAGTATTAAGGTGATTTTAACCATAGAATGAGTTAGGTAGCCTTCCCTCCTCTTCAGTTTTTTTTGAAGAGTTTGAGGAGGACTTGTTCTAATTGTTTCTTAAATGCTTGGTAGAATTTACACGTGAAGCTGTCTGGTCCTGGACTTTTCTTTTTGGGGAGCTTCTTGATGACTAATTCAATCACTTTACTTGTGATTGATTGGTTTGTTGAGGTCATCTATTTCTTAAGTCAACTTCTTAACTTTCTAGGAAGTTGTCTATTTCATCTGTGTTGTCTAATTTATTAGCATAAAGTTGCTGAAAGTATCCTCTCATCAACTCCTTTATTTCTGCGGGGTCAGTGGTTATGTCTCCTCTTCCATTCCTGATTTTATTTATTTGCATCCTCTCTCTTTTTCTTTTTGTCAGCCTAACTAAGGTTCCATCAATTTTATTGATTTTCTTAAAGACCTAACTTCTGGTTTTGTTGATTTTTCTTGATTATTTTCATGTTTTCAATTTCATTTATTTCTGCTCTAATCTTCATTATTTCTTTCCTTTTGTTTATTTTGGGGTTTGTCTGCTGTTCTTTCTCTAGTTCTTCCAAGTGAAGTTAATTCCTTGATTTTATCTCTTTCTTACTGTTTTTTTTTTGTGTGTGTGTATTCAGTGAATGAACATTTGTTGATGTCACAGATGCGTTTTTTTCTTTTCTTTTTTTAAAAATATTTTTGGGCAGGCCACAGTGGCTCAGCAGGGAAGAATGCTTGCCTACCGTGCCAGAGGACCTGGGTTCAATTCCCGGTGCCTGCCCATGTTAAAAATATATATATATATTTTTATTGTAAACAAAAAACATACAAACATTCCTGACATACAAACATTCTATACATGAGATACAGTCAGTGGCTCATAGTATCATCACATAGTTGTATATTCATCAGCATGATCATTTTTTAAAATTAATTTTTAATTTATTTATTTATTAATTAAAAAATTTAACTACAGAGTGAAAACATTAACATATGATCATTCCATTGTACATATAGAATCAGTAATTCACAATATCATCACATAGTTGTGTTTTCATTTTCATTTGCCTCAATTTATTTACTGATTTCTCTTGTAATTTCTCCCTTGACCCACTGGTTGTTTAAGAGTGTGTTGTCTAGCCTCAATATATTTGAATTTTTCTTCCTCTCTGCTTGTTATTCATTTCTAACTTCATCCTATTATGGTCTGAGAAAGTGTTTTATATACTTTTAATCTTTTTAAATTTACTGAGACTTGCTTTTTCACCCAGCATATTGTCTGTCCTTGAGAATGATTCATGAGCATTTGAGAAAAATGTGTATCCTGCTGTTGTGGAGTGTAATGTTCTGTGAATGTCTAGTGTTGTTCGTTTATCATATTTATCAAAATCTGTGTTTCCTCATTGATTCTCTGTCTAGATGTTCTATCCCTGATGACAGTGAAGAATTGTGGTCTCCAACTACTATGGTAGAGGTGTCTCCTTCTTTCAGTGTTGTCAGTGTTTTCCTTATGCATTTTGAAGCACTCTGACTCAGTGCATAAATATTTATGATTTTGTCTTCTTGTTTGTTGCTTTTATAAATACATAGTGTCCTTCTTTGTCTCTTTTGCAGTTGAAGTCTAATTTGTCGGATATTAGTATAGCTACCTCTGCTCTTTCTGGTTTTTGTTTGTATGAAATATCTTTTTCTGACCTCTTATTTTCAACCTGTTTTTATCCTTGGGTCTAAAGTGAGTCTCCTTTAAGCAGCATATAGATGGGCCCTGTTTTTTAATCCATTCTTCCATGCTGTATCTTTTGACTGGGGAATTTAATCCATGAACATTTAAGGTTATTACTGTAATGGCAGTACTTTCTTCTACCATTTTGTCTTTTGTAATTTACATGTCATGTCCAACTATTTTTCCTCCTTTTACATTTACTCACAGTCTTCATTTCATTTTTTTTTTTCATTTGTAGATACCATATCCCTGCACCCTCCCTCTCATCGATCACTAGTATTTCCATCTACCCAATTTATTTTACCTCTTACTCCCCCATTATTTATTTAGTTTATATTCATAGGTTTTTACTCACCTGTCCATACCCTGGATAAAAGGAACACCAGACACAAGACTTACAGTTGCATAGTCAGATTATAAAAGTTATATCTTTATCCAGTCGTCTTCAAGAATCAAGACTACTGGAATACAGCTTAAGACTTGCAGGTACTTTCCTCCAGCCATTCCAGTACACCTTAAACTTAAAAGGGATGTCTATAAAAAGCATAAGAATAACCTCCAGGATAACCTCTCAACTCTGTTTGAAATCTCTTGGTCACTGAAACTTTACTTTGTGTAATTTCTTTCTTCCCCCTTTTGGTCAAGAAGGCTTTCTTAATTCCTTGATGCTGGATTTTTGGTCATCCTGGGAATCCTGTTCCTTCTTGCTAGGGAGATTTACACCCCTTGGATTCGTGTCTCATATAGAGGGGAGGGTAGTGAGTTCACCTGCTGAGTTGACTTCGAGAGAGAGGCCATCACCTCTGATCTTTCTCCTACTCTTTAGGGGTATTTGGGCTATACCCATTGTAACTTTTTCATGTTGGAAGGGGCTATTAATAATATGGGATAGAGGGGATAGAACTAGTTGATGTTCTGGAGAGGCTGGCCTCTCTGCATTTCAGAACTTATCTTGTCTAGAGATCCATCTGGAGGATATAGTAACTTCAGTGCATGGAACCTGTATAGAACCTTATGTTATACCCTAGGTGTTCTTTGGAATTAGCAGAAATGGTTTTGGTTGGGGTTTGGCAAACTATGATAGGTAGCGATGTCTAACTAAACTTGTGTAAGAATAGCCTCCAGAGCAGCCTCGCAGCTCTGAACTCTCTTAGCCACTGATACCTTACACTTCTTTCCCCCTTTTTGGTCAGGATGGCATTGTCAATCCTGTGGTGCCAGGGGCTGGCTCATCCCTGGAGTCATCTCCCACACCACCAGGGAGACTTCCCTGAATGTCATGTCCCATGTAGGGGACATGACAGTGATTTCACTAGGAGAATTGGGCTTAGAGTGAGAGAGGCTACATCTGAGCAACAAAAGAGGTCCTCTGGAAATAACTCTTAGGCATACCTATAGGTAAGGTAAACTTCTCCACTATGTAAATAAGCTTCACAAGAGCAAACCTTGAAATCAAGAGCTTGGCCTATTAATTACAGTATCCCTAATGTTTGTCATACTATCAGGGGTTTCCCAGTGGTAAAGTTTAATAGTTCCATAATTTGCTCCCATCCCTCAAGGGACTTTGTAAAACTTTTTGATTTGTTTATAGTTCTTAAGGAAATGAAAGTGTCAAAATTAAGGCACCAACAAGAGATCACCTTCATTCAAGAAAAACTAATGGGTCTGAAACACCTCTGTCAGCTGGTTAGTCACGTGGCTGGCAACTGCTGTTCCTTGCTCCTGGGCTCAGTTGCTTTCAGTCTCTGTCTGTGTGGGGGTTCCTCACTTTGCTTCTCCAGCACTAGCTTTCATCTCTTGGCTTCTCTTGGCTCTTTCAAGGTTCTGGCTTCTTTAACATCTCATGGTGACATCTGCTGGACTCTAAGCATCTCCAAACATCTGCTTCTCTGTCAGAGCCTGTCACCTCTGCTCTGAAGTTTCTTTTGGCTACGTCATTTCTGTCGTTTATGTCAGCTCGGTTGTTTTTGACTCTCCAAAATGTTTCCTCTTTTGTAGGATTCTAGATTCAAGGCCCACCTGGAAGGGGTGGAATCACATCTCCATCTAATCAAAAGATTATACTCACACACACTATATATTCCTTCTAGCCTGCAGGAATGGATTAAATTTAAGGACATGTTTTTCTGGGATACATATAGTTTGAAACCACCACACATGGATTACTTCATTTGATATTAAAAGGAATCTTTAAAGTAGGTGCTATTATTTCACACCTATTTTACAAATAAGGGAAATAGGGCCTGGTAAGGTCACATAGCCAGCTTAACTAGGGTCAGTGTGGGCATCTGGACCCAAAGCCTTATGCCAAAGCCCTTGTTGTTTACAGAGCTTTTGACTACTAACCAATCCACCAATATGTCCTGTCAGTTCAACTTCAAAACATAACTCTCAAAATCAGCTACTTCTCACTACCTTCACAGCTACCACCCTGGTGGCCCAGTCACCATGATTATTAGTCTGAACTATTACAGATGTCTGGTTCCCCATTGCCACTCTTGTATCAGGACAATCCATTCTCACACAATAGCCTGAGTGACCTTTTAAGTCTTAAACATGTTAATATCTTGCTTATTTTCCTAAAAGGCTTCCTATCACAAGGCCCCAAGTGTGCTGGCCCTTCACTACCTCTGCAACCTTGTCTTTTCCCACTCTCTCCTGTCTCACGAAGTTCTAGTCATACGGGCTTCATTCTGAAGTGGGAGCAAGACAAGCTCATGTTCCACCCTAGAGCTTTTCCACGGCTATTTTCTCTACTTCAGACATGTTCTTTTTTATCTTCCAATGACTGTCTCCTTCTCATTCTTCAACCCTCGGCTCACGTAACAATACCCCCCCTTGACTAACTTTGAACTTATTCTGGAAGGGGTGGGGATATGTGTGCATATGTGAATATGAGGAGGAGGCAGCTTGCTTTTATGTCTCCTCAGCCATGTATTTATATATTTTATTCCTTAGGGCTGGTCATTTCTAATTTCATCTGTCATATTTGAATTTTTCATAATATCGGTCTCACAAGATAGCTTTTCTGTTACCTCACCACACTAACCACCATTATTCCTCTATTTTGACAATGAAGCTGAAATTAAAAGAAATAAAGTATCCAGAATCATTAAGCTAGTAAGTGACAAGGCTGAAACTTATAATTCTAAGCACCATTCAGTGCTTTTTTTTTTAGTGAAAAACAAAAAAGAGTGTTCACAGTTGTTTGTAAGCAGTTCAGTAAGGGCAAGTTATATATCAATTTCAAGCTGAAATTTACTAATTTTTATATTTATAGAGCACTATTTGAAAGAATCTTTTAAAAGCAATTTTACCTTTGTTTTCTCATTTTTTTTCATAAAAATATCCAGGTAGGTAACAGGTCAAATTACTTTCATCTTATAGATGAAAGGGGCACAAAGAGGTTAAGGGACTGACTGAAAACATAGGTCTTGAGTTCTAGTTATAATATTTTTCCATTAAACCATTCTGCCTAGTTAACCAAATAACAATATTCAAATAAACTGTCAATACACGAAACACATAGGATGAATTAGAACAGTTAAGAAAAGTGTAATTATATTACACTTAGGGTTTATTTGCTTAAGGAGCTGTCATAAGGAGACAGCATATGTATTAGGATTCCCATGTCTGAAAAGGGTAAGGTCAAAAAGGAACATACCAGAATCACAAAATTTTAAAAATCACAGATAAAGGAAAACGTGGATCAAGGACGCACTCTTTAAAAAGAGACAGACATGGCTATTAACAAGATTGGAATATATCTAGTCTTAAAAATGAATGCTAAGGAGGCTGACGTGACATTCCACAATGATGGAATCTTCGATAGATGGAGTACAGGAGTGAACATCAATGCCATACTCCTAAGATTGAGGCAAAAGATTTAAACATTTATCCAGTAATTTAGTGTAAACTAATTCCCATTCTTTTTATATTATGAAAGGAGGATTTTTTAACATATTGAGAGACTATACACAGGAATCCGCACCTGACTTAAGAGTCTGCTTCATTCACTTTACTGGGGGATTGATTTTGTCTTTCAGAGAACAACCATTAAATTTTCTCTTCTCTCCCACAAGATTTTAAAAATAATCAAGCATTATGTAGAAATACAGAAAGTATTGTATCAAGTAATACATGAAAAACAGAAATCAAAATGATACATGTACATTGACAGCAAGTACGCTGGTGTACTCTGTACCAAGTGACACTGCTGAGTTTACAAACTCTGTAAACTGGTGATAGTAATTTCCAAGGAATATACTTAATCAGACCCTTAGATACTCTAGAAACCTGTATTTTAAACAAAAGACCCAGTGATACTAGGTTTTGATTGAAACTATGGTTTAAGAAAAGCAATTCTAACCGTATCATGTGTCACATTAAATATATGATAAAATTAAATTATAGTTTTATACTTAAAAAAATTTTTAAAAATTAATAAAAAAGAAAAAAATTAAATTATAATGTAATTGAACACCACCACTAAAAATAAAATTTCTTTCTACAAAGCATTAACAGATATCTAAGTAGAATATCGTTAAAAAGTGAGAGAAAATGAAATTGTGTATGCTGTAATTGTATTCATAAAGTATTCTAACCAAAAACTATACAACAATGTGAAACATTAATGTCAGATTCCACTATGAAAGATGTTACTCTGAATTCATGTTTCATTGAGCGTCAGAAACCAGCAATCTTTTAGTCTTTTTCTTGTACATTATTCTGTATCCACATTCTCTGCATCTGATTGGATCCCTGGATTTTATTTTGTTTTCTGTGTGACAGTCTCCACAGATATAGGTCATTGGCTGCTGCTTTGAGGGTTGCACAGCCTTCTGGGTGTCCATTGTTAGTCCACAGCACAGAGAAATCTCTCCTTTTTTAAAAAATATAGGCATTTAGGGCAATAAATTTTCCTCTGAGCACTGCCTTTGCACCCAGAGCCTGAGTCTCCTCATAAGGAAAGTGGGGATGGCAATATACTGTACTCGGGGCTATTGTAAGGACTGCATGCTACAACACTTGTAAATTCTTGACATAGAGCCAGGCTTAGGGTGAGGGCTCAATATCTGGTGGCTGTCGGAAGGAGAAAACAGGAGAGGAAACAGGAAGAGAGGAAAGAGAGGGAAGAAGGTAGGGGTGGGGGTGGGGTTGAGTAAGATTTCCTATTTAGTTTCTAAACAAATCAAAGACCAAGAAAGGAGAAAAAATACTTTCCCCACTGAAGAATTTCCTAATCCCCTCTGGCTTGAGTTTCCTCCCAGCATGATAGCTAACCATCTACATTTATTTTCTGTCTATTTTTTAAACAGTTTCATTCACATACCATACAGTCCATCATAAGCCAGTCAGTGGCTCCCAGTATAATCACATAATTATGCACTCACCACCACGATCTGTATGGGAACATTTCTATGTCTTACCAAAGAAAGAGCAAGAGAGAGAATAAAAGAATAAAAAGAAAAATAACAACCCCTCCACCAAGAAACCCCTACTCCTTATATTCTGCTCTAAGTGACATTTAGTTTTGATATATTGTCTTTGTTACAATTAATGGGAGCATATTACAGTGTTTCTATTAGCTATAGGTCCTATTTTGCATTGATTGTATTTTTTCTGTATATCATCCCATCTTTAACACTTTGCAATGTTGACATTCATTTGTTCTCCCTCATGTGAAAACTTTCTTATATTTGGACATTTAATCACCATCATTGTCCACTCTAGGTTTCGCTATGTTACACAGTCCCAGTTTTTATCCTTGTTTTAGTTTGCAAGCTGCCAGAGTGCGGTATACCAGAACTGGATTTGTTTTAAAAAGGGTAATTTAATAAGTTACAAGTTTTCAGTTCTGAGGAAGGGAAAGTGTCCAAATTATGGCACCACCAAGAGGTTATCTTCACTCAAGAAAAGCTGATGGGTCAGGAATACCTCTGTCAGCTGGTTAGTCACCTGGCTGGCCTCTGCTGGTCCCTTGCTCCTGGACTCATTTGCTTTCAGCCTCGGTTCCTGTGGAGGTTCCTTACTTTACTTCTCCAGGGCTGGCTTTAATCCCTGGGCTTCCCTTGGCTCTCTCCAGTTTCTGACTTGCTTAACATCTCATGGTGACATATGCTGGGCTCCAAGCATCTCCAAACATTCTTGTCTCTCTTCTCCACCTGTCTACATCTGTGTCAACTCTGCTATAAAGTTTCCATGGGCTCTGAGTCTTCTGTCTTTTTTCTAGGCTCTGTCATTTCTGTAGGCTTCTGTTGTTTCTCTAGGCTCTGTTGTTTTTGAGTTTTCTGCAAAATGTTTTCTCTTTTAAGGGATTCTGGTAAATCAATCAAGCCCCACCTGGAATGGATGGAGTCACGTCTCCATCTGATAAAAAGTCAACACCCACAGTTGGGCACGCCAAATCTCCATGGAGATAATCTAATCAAAAGATTCCAACCTTATTGTTAAATCTGAATTAAAAAAAAGTCTGCCTCCAGAGGATGTAATCAAGATTGAAATGTGGCTTTTTCTGGGGTACATAATACTTTCATACCAGCACAATCCTCTATATTTCCTTCTGGTTTCATACATGCCCAGACCTTCCTCTTTCAACCATACTCACACTCAGTTTTTTGTTCATTATAATTACAAAAAACTGTGCTACTGTCTGATATTCTTGTGCTATTCATTTCTGGATCTTTAAAATCCATTCTTTTTAACATTCTGTGCTTCTGTATCAAATGCCTCATCTCTACCCAATTTGTATCTCCTGATAATTTGTGCGTCAACTTTAACTCTCAGAGTTTGCTTTTTCTTGTTAGTTCATATTAATGAGACCACAGGCATTTGTCATTTTGTTTCTGGCTAATTTCACTCAACACAATGTCCTGGAGATTCATCCACATTCTTGTTGTATGCATCATTACTTTATTCACTCTTAGAGTTGTGTAATGTTTTTCATGTAAAGGCAGTATTTTCTTCTACCATTTTGGCTTTTGATTTTATGTGTCATATCTTATTTTTATTTCTATTTTTACCCTTCGTCGTACTCTTCCTTTCTACCGTTTCCTCTAGACCTATCTTTCGTGTCTTTTCCTATCTACCTTTATTGCTCCCTTTAGTATTTCTTGTAGGGCAGGTCTCTTGTTCACAAATTCTGTCAGTGTTGGAATATGTTTTAAAGTCTCCTTCATTTTTTAAAAAAACTTTGATTGCGTTATCTTCACACACGTACAGTCCATCCAAAATATACAATCATCACATAGTTGTGTATTCATCACCATGGTCATTTTTAGAACATTTGCATCACCCTGGAAAAAGAAATAAAAAGAAAAAACTCATACACCCATACCCCTTACCCTTCCTTGTCATTGACCACCGGTATTTCAGTCTCCCCAATTGTTTTTTCTCCCTACCCCCCATTATTTATTTTTTTCTTCTAATTTGTTTACTAATCTACCCACATCTTTTACCTCTTATCCCTCCCCCTATTATTTATTTTTTGTCCTTAAAAATTTTTATTTTTTTAAACATAACAACATACATACACAAACATTCTTACCATATGATCATTCCATTCTTGGCATATAATCAGAAACTCACAATATCATCGCCGTGATCATTTCTTAGAACATTTGCATCAATTCAGGAAAAGAAATAAAAAGAAAAAAGAAAAAAACTCATACATACCATACCCCTTACCTCTCCCTCTCACTGACTGCTAGTATTTCCATGTACCCAATATAAATATTAGCCTTTGTTTCCCCTATTTTTTTCTATACCCTTAACACTCCCTTTCATTGATCACTAGCATTTCAGTCTACTAAATTTATTTTGACATTCGTTCTCCCTATTATTTATTTATTTATTTTAAATTCATGTTTTACTCATCTGTCCATACTGTAGATAAAAGGAACATCAGACACAAGGTTTTCACAATCACACAGTCACGTTGTGAAAGCCATATCATTATACAGTCATCTTCAAGAACCATGGCTACTGAACACAGCTCTACATTTTCAGGCACTTCCCTTGAACTTCTCCAATATACCTTAACTAAAAAGGTAATCTGTATATAATGCATAAGAATAGCCTCCAGGATAACCTCTCGGCTCTGAAATTTCTCAGACATTGACACTTTAGTTTGTCTTAGTTTTCTCTTCCCCCTTTGGTTGAGAAGATTTTCTCAATCCCTTGATGCTGAGTCTCAGCTCATTCTAGGATCTCTGTCCCATGTTGCCAAGAAGGTTTACACACCTGGGGGTCATGTCCCATGTAGAGAGGGGGAGGGCAGTGAGTTTGTTTGCTCTGTTGGCTGAGAGACAGAGAGCAACAAAACAGGTTCTCTGGGGGTGACTCTTATGCCTAATTTTTTTTTTCATTTTTTTTTATTAATTAAAAAAAGAATTAACAAAACAATTGGAAATCATTCCATTCTACATGTACAATCAGTAATTCTTAATAACATCACATAGTTGCATATTCATCATTTCTTAGTACATTTGCATCGATTTAGAAAAAGAAATAAAAAAATAAAAAGACAACAGAATAAGAATTAAAACATTAATAGAAAGAAAAAAAAAAAACCTATACCTCACATGCAGCTTCATTCAGTGTTTTAACATAATTGCATTACAATTGGGTAGTATTGTGCTGTCCATTTCTGAGTTTTTATATCCAGTCCCGTTGTACAGTCTGTATCCCTTCAGCGCCAGTTACCCCTTCTCTTTTTTTTTAACGGAAAAAAAGAAATTAACCCAACATTTAGAAATCATACCATTCTACATATGCAATCAGTAATTCTTAACATCATCACATAGATGCATGATCATCATTTCTTAGTACATTTGCATCGGTTTAGAAAAACTAGCAACATAACCGAAAAAGATATAGAATGCTAATATAAAGACAAAAATAAAAGTAATAATAGTAAAGTCAAAACAAAACAAAACAAAACAAAACAAAAACCTATAGCTCAGATGCAGCTTCATTCAGTGTTTTAACAAGATTACTTTACAATTAGGTATTATTGTGCTGTCCATTTTTGAGTTTTTGTATCTAGTCCTGTTACACCGTCTGTATCCCTTCAACTCCAATTGCCCATTATCTTACCCTGTTTCTACCTCCTGCTGGACTCTGTTACCAATGACATATTCCAAATTTATTCTTGAATGCCTGTTCACATCAGTGGGACCATACAGTATTTGTCCTTTAGTTTTTGGCTAGACTCACTCAGCATAATGTTCTCTAGGTCCATCCATGTTATTACATGCTTCATAAGTTGATCCTGTCTTAAAGCTGCATAGTATTCCATCGTATGTATATACCACAGTTTGTTTAGCCACTCTTCTGTTGATGGAGATTTCGGCTGTTTCCATCTCTTTGCAATTGTAAATAACGCTGCTATAAACATTGGTGTGCAAATGTCCGTTTGTGTCTTTGCCCTTAAGTCCTTTGAGTAGATTCCCAGCAATGGTATTGCTGGGTCGTATGGCAATTCTATATTCAGCTTTTTGAGGAACCGCCAAACTGCCTTCCACAGTGGTTGCACCATTTGACATTCCCACCAACAGTGGATAAGTGTGCCTCTTTCTCCGCATCCTCTCCAGCACTTGTCATTTTCTGTTTTGTTGATAATGGCCATTTTGGTGGGTGTGAGATGATATCTCATTGTGGTTTTGATTTGCATTTCTCTAATGGCCAGGGACATTGAGCATCTCTTCATGTGCCTTTTGGCCATTTGTATTTCGTCTTCTGAGAGGTGTCTGTTCAAGTCTTTTTCCCATTTTGTAATTGGGTTGGCTGTCTTTTTGTTGTTGAGATGAACAATCTCTTTATAAATTCTGGATAGTAGACCTTTATCTGATATATCATTTCCAAATATTGTCTCCCATTGTGAAGGCTGTCTTTCTACTTTCTTGATGAAGTTCTTTGATGCACAAAAGTGTTTAATTTTGAGGAGCTCCCATTTATTTATTTCCTTCTTCAGTGCTCTTGCTTTAGGTTTAAGGTCCATAAAACCGCCTCCAGTTGTAAGATCCATAAGATATCTCCCAACATTTTCCTCTAACTGTTTTATGGTCTTAGACCTAATGTTTAGATCTTTGATCCATTTTGAGTTAACTTTTGTATAGGGTGTGAGATACGGGTCCTCTTTCATTCTTTTGCATATGGATATCCAGTTCTCTAGGCACCATTTGTTGAAGAGACTGTTCTGTCCCAGTGGTTGGCTTGACTACCTTACAAAGATCAAATGTCCATAGATGGGAGGGTCTATATCTGAGCACTCTAATCGATTCCTTTGGTCAATATATCTTTCTTTATGCCAGTACCATGCTGTTTTGACCACTGTGGCTTCATAATATGCCTTAAAGTACACGCCGCGTGAGACCTCCAGCTTTGTTTTTTTTCCCTCAAGATACTTTTAGCAATTCGGGGCACCCTGCCCTTCCAAATAAATTTGGTTATTGGTTTTTCTATTTCTGAAAAGTAAGTTGTTGGGATTTTGATTGGTATTGTTTTGAATCTGTAAATCAATTTAGGTAGGATTGGCATCTTAACTATATTTAGTCTTCCAATCCATGAACACGGTATGCCCTTCCATCTATTTAGGTCTTCTGTGATTTCTTTTAACAGTTTTTTGTAGTTTTCTTTGTATAAGTTTGTTGTCTCTTTAGTTAAATTTATTCCTAAGTATTTTATTCTTTTAGTTGCAATTGTAAATGGAATTCATTTCTTGATTTCCCCCTCAAATTGTTCATTACTAGTGTATAGAAACACTACAGATTTATGAATGTAGATCTTGTAACCTGCCATTTTGCTGTACTCATTTATTAGCTCTAGTAGTTTTGCTGTGGATTTTTCAGGGTTTTTGACATATAGTATCATATCTTCAAACAGTGATAGTTTTACTTCTTCCTTTTCAATTTTGATGCCTTGTATTTCTTTTTCTTGTCTAATTGCTCTGACTAGAACTTCCAACACAATGTTGAATAACAGTGGTGATAGTAGACATCCTTGTCTTGTTCCTAATCTTGCCCTTGCCTTTTTTATATACTCCCTCAATTCATTGATTTGATTTTGATGAGGTTCTTTCTATGTCTCTTAGAACATTCTGAATTGTTTCTACTCCCGTATCTCATTTGAATTGTTGGTTTGCTCCTTTGACTGGGCCATGTCTTCAGTTTCCCTAGTATGATTCATTATTTTTTTGTCTAGGTATGTAAAATCCTTAATTGTTTATTCTGGAAATTGTTTTCATTTTTTATTTTTTTTTACCTTGGATTTTCTTGCTGACTTTGTTGTCTATCTGTTCTTTGACATTCAGTTCAGCTTTTTCAAGACCTGTAGCTTAGGTTTTGTTTAACAGATCAGAATTTTTCAGTTCTGGTTTTCTTGTTTCTTGCCCTGCGTGTATGGTGCCTCCCCTCCACTCCCTGGAGTGTCTACCTTTGGAGTGTTTATTTAGGTATTACAGACTGCAATCAGATTTTCCCAGACCAAACTGGCCCCCTCTCAGGAGGAAAGTGTCACATGCGTTAGTTTTTCCTATGGGTGAGACCCAGCAGGTTGAAAGACTTTCCGATGTTGCCTCTGGACTCTGTGTTTTTCCTATCCTTCCCGGTACGTAGCACTTGTCTGTGTGTGGGTCCTACCAGCGTAAGGTGATGTGGTACCTTTAACTTCAGCAGACTCTCACTGCTGGGGTTGTTATTGAAGCAGAGGAGAGGTTGTAGGCGGGTTTTAATTGCTTCAGTTTTCCAGATCCTGGGGTCTGAATTCCTTGAAGGAGGAATTCTACCTGAGTTGGGCCCCACCCCTCTCCTGGGGAAGGTACTGCCTCCAGACAAACTGTGAAATAAGGTTAATCTATACTGGGACAGTGGAGCCCAAGAAGCCCTGCAGCTGTATCCAAAGAACAGTCAAGGTGTAGAAACATAGCCACAAAAAAGAAAAAGAAAAAACACCCTTTTCAGAGCAGGACCCCCATTTGTTGGATTTGCCAATGAAGAGCTGAAGTTGGTACATTGTTCTGTGTATCTCCAGGTCCTGTGTTCCTCCTCCTTTCAAGTATTTGTGCTGTCCGATCTAAAAACCTCTTTTTCCATCAACCTTTGCCCCCTCTGCACCAGGGCAAAAACTAGCAAACTCAGCTTTTACTTGAGCTTGGGGCCTCTTTTTAGTAGTCAGAATTTTTAAAGTAATTCCACACTGGGGCGTATTTTAGTAGTCAGAATTTTTAAAGTAATTCCACATTTGGAGCTTGGTATAGCTCAGCCCCTTGCTGTCAGTAAAGTTTCTTTCCTTTCCCTCTGGGAAGCAGCCTGTGGGGGAGGAGTGGCGGCTGCCTCAGGTTGGGGGACTCATGGTTCTGGGTGGGATCGCACCTGTTCCAGCTTGTCCATACCGATATGGCTCCGGCAGTTGATCTGTGCTGTTCCTGGCTATTTACTAGCTGCCCTGGAGGACAAACTAAATCACACACCTTACTAAGCCACCATCTTGGCTCCTTATCCTTATTTTTTAATTTATCTGTCCATACCCTGGATAGAAAGGAGTCTCAGACACAAGGTTTTCACAATCACGCAGTCCCTACATTGTAAAAGCTGTATCGTTTTATAATTGTCTTCAAGAATCAGGGCTACTTCTCCATCCACTTTGAACGACAGTTTTGCCCAATATTGAGTTTTTGGTTGGTAGTTTTCTGTTTCAGTCTCTTCAATATATTGTAATACTGCCTTCTTGCTTCCATGGTTTATGCTGAAAGAATTTTCCACATAGTCTTATTGAGGTTCCCATGTGTGCCATGGATCATTTTCTCTTTACGATTTTCAGAATTCTGTTTGCCTTTGATATTTGACAGTCTGATTAGTAAGTATCTTTGAGTCGGTCTGTTCACATTTATTATGTTTGGTGTCCACTGTGCTTTCCACTGTGCTTTTATCTGTAATTTTCTGTTTATACAGGAGTTGGGAAATTTTCAGTGATTATTTCCTTCATCATTCTTTCTGCCTGTTTCTCCTCTCTTCTCCTTTTGGGACGCCAAAAACACATATATTCATCTGCTTCATGTTGTCATTCAGTTCCCTGAAACCCGCTCCCATTTTTACATTCTTTTTCCTATGTATTCTTTTGTGTGTGGGACTCTCCTCTAGTTCACTAATCCTTTCTTATTCCTCTTCAGATCTGCTGTTGTATGCCTCTGTTGTATTTTTCATCTCTTCTGTTGTGCTGGTCCTGTAAGTTCTGCCATTTGTTTTTTCAAACTTTTGGGCTGTTCTGTATGGTCTTCTTTATATCCTTCGTCTTTTTATCCATATTTTCCTTCACTCATTGATTTGTTTCAGAGGATTTGTTTGAGCATCTGTAATCTCATATGAAGTGTTTGTTCCTTTGACTGGGCCATATCTTCATTCTTCCCTAGAATGACTGGTGATGTTTTGCTGGCTTCTGGCCATCTGATTTCCTTGATTAGTTTATTTTGGATGTCATTTTCTGTCTTTTACCTAGTGTTTTTCTTTTTGGTTGGTTTTGTTCTCTAACTTTACTTTGACACTCAGGTCAACTTATTCTTGACCTCTACATGGGTTCTGTTTAACTGATCTGAATTTTTCAGCTCTTGTTTTCTGGTTCTTGCCTTGCCTGTATTTAGCCTCCCCAGATAGATTGACCCCAATCAGATTTTCCCAGACAAGGCAGATTTTCTCCATGTTTCAGGAGGAGGTTGTAATCAGTATCATGTTTCCCTGAGGATGAGACCTGTGGAACCTCTAGACTCTCTGCATTTTCTTTTATGCCCATTTCATGGCGCTTGTCAGCCCTCATCTGCCTGCCCCCATAAAGTGGTATGGAGCCTTTAATTGTCAGCCTGCCAGGGGCGTGGTTGAGACAGAGACTGAGGTTAGAGGCAAGCTGCTGCTGTTTCTGATTTACAGCCCCTGGGGCTGAATTCTCTGAAACAGGGCCGCTACTTGAGCTGGGCCCTGCCCTCCTTCTCTTGGGGAAGATGAGCCCTTTAGGAATTTATCTCCACTTGTTACCTTGTTTCTCAGACTTACCTTAACCTCCACCCTTGCCTGCGTCAGTAATGACAATCGAAAATGCCTGAGACTTTCTTAAATAGGCTGCTAAGAATAGTTAAAAAATTAAATTCCCTTCAGAGCTGGTCTTCAGCCCCTTGGGTTCGGCAGTCAAGAACTGGAGTTGATACCTGGCTCTGTTTGCCCCTTTTCTTGGGGCTCAAATCTTTTCCAGTATTCTGAGCTCAGCTGACTTCAAACGCCTCCCCCCCCCCATCCCCCAGCCCTGTCTCTCTACCAGGAGAAACCTCCAGGTTCCTTTCCTGCTTGCCTCTGGTTTTATCTGTTACCCCAGCTTGTATTCATCCATCTGGATTTGGAAATTAAAACTACCATTAAAACTTGATTGAGCTACCTTCCCTTGTTCCTAGTAGTGACTTCTTCTTTTCACCTGGGGCTTGTCTCCAAAACATTCTGTTGAGCTAGTTGGGGAGGGGCCCCAGCCTCAGCAGTTTGGGAGATCAACTTAACAGTTCAGTGCTGTGCCCTCAGCCCTTCCATCTATTTCACACTGGTGTATGATTTGTGTTTCATGTCCCCCAAACAGCTGTTACAGGCAGTTCCTCCAGCTTCCCTAGAGGACTAACTAAATTGCACACCTCCCTATACAGCCATCTTGCCCCACCTCCAACAACATTAAAAAAAAGTTTGTCTGCTATATCCCAAGTGTCGTCCTCCTCATTGATTGTTTCTGTTGCTCTAATTTTCTCTGCCTGGTCTATCACTTCCTGTTTCTTTGTACGTTTTGTAATTTTTTGTTGAAATCTGGGCATTTTGATATTTTAATCATATTAAATTTAATTAAAATTTAATCAACCTAACTCAAATGTACACTCCAGTGCTTAATTAAACAGTTAGTGTTATTACAGAGCTTTTCTTGAATTTCAGAAGCTAACAAAATAAAATTAAAAAAGAACAAGTAAAAAAGAAAACATGTTTCCCAATTTTTGCTGAGTGCTCTATGCATGTACTCTCTTTCAGAGCTTGTCTATACGGTGAGTTTAGGAAATAGCTGCAAGCCAAAGTACAGGGGCCTCCCTGATGCTTGCTCTACATGTGTCTTGTCTCGGGTATGCAGGTGAGGCCCTAGGAATTCCCCTTTTTACAAGGATACAAATTTCTCCTTTTCCCCAGGAAACAGCTTCCTGATGGTCCAAGGTACAGCATGAAACTGACTGGAATCACCAAGAGATATGGCTTCTGTGAGAATTTGGGGGCCGTAAATATCTATTGATGTGTGTATTAGTTATGTTTTCTTCCTTTAAGGAAAAGATTTGGAAATTTATGTGCCAAGCATATTATATGTACTATTGCAGCATATTTAACGTTCACATTCATAACTGTTTCATGAGGTAGTTATTTTTTCCATTTGAAAAGCTGACATTCAAAGCTAAGTAAAATTTGCAAGGTCACAGCAAATTGCAGAGAGAGAATTTATATTAAAATTCATTTTACACCATAGCTTGTGTTCTTTCTACTATACTGAGGTAGAATATAAAACTTTTTTGTTGTAATGCAGCTGATATCTTAACCTATTAAAATTAGGTTGTTTCTTCGAGGTGTGTACTAATCTTTTCTAGATTATTCTAATTAGGTACTCCTGTATGGTTAGGTCAGTATAGATCCAAACTTAAATACCCTGTTTTAAAAAATGACAGCTCTTCAAACAATTTAGGCAATTTACAAAAGAAATACAGATAACCAATAAGCATATAAAAGTTGTTTAACTTTGTTTAAAAGCGAATAAAAGCAGTTTAAAATAGGTGTTGATTTTTTAACCTTTCAAGTTGATAAGAATAAAGAGATTTCTGATGCTGTGTTTTGGTGTGGGTATGAGGAAATAGGCACCCTAATACATTGTTTTTTTTTTTTTTTTTAACATGGGCAGGCACCGGGAATCGAACCCGGGTCCTCGGGCATGGTAGGCAAGCATTCTTGCCTGCTGAGCCACCATGGCCCGCCCCTTAATACATTCTTGATAAGAGTGTATGCTGACTTGACCTTCTTAGAGGTCTCTTTTTTTTCTTTAACTTTTTAAATTGTGAAATATAAAATATATACAGAAAAGTGATAAATTTCGAAGTTCAGTTTGAGTTGCTGTAGAGCAAATTTCAAAGTGTGATATGGTTGTACTTCCACAATTTCAGTTACTTCCTTCTAACTGTTCTAATATATTAGAGACTAACAAGAAATATCAATGTGTAGTAATCCAGTATCACAATCATTTGTTAGATCCCATTTCCTCTGTTATGAGTCCTCCCTCTCTTTTTTTTTTTTTTTTTTTTTTTAGAAAGACAGAGAAGGAAGGAAGGATAGAAGGAAGGAAGAAAGGGAAACATCTTTAAACATTTTCTTATTTTATTATATTTTGTTTGTTTGTTTGTTTTTTACATGGGCTGGGGCCGGGAATCGAACCGGGGTCCTCCGGCATGGCAGGCAAGCACTCTTGCCCGCTGAGCCACCGCGGCCCGCCCCTCCCTCTCATTTGATCCTTCTTCCAATCTTCAAGAATTCTCATTTGATCCTTCTTCCAATCTTCAAGAATATTTGGGCAGTTTAGAAGCCATTCTTTTTGTTTGTTTGTTTAAAATATTTTTATCGAGATACCTTCTTGTACCATATAGTCTATCCAAAGTATGCAATCAGTAGCTCACAATATCATCATATAGTTCTGTATTCATCACCATGGTCATTTTTAGAACATTTACATCACTCCAGAAAAAGAAACAAAAAGAGAAAAGAGAAAAAAAAAACCCATACAGTCTATACCCCTCTGTCTCATTGTCCACTAGTATTGCCATCTATCCAATTTTTTTTTTAACCCCTTACCCCCTGTCTTAGCTAGGGTTCTCTAGAGAAACAGAATCAGCAGGAGATATCTGTAGATATAAAATTTATAAAAGTGTCTCATGTAACCGTGTAGAGTCCAGGGTCTGTAGGGCAGGCTCCAAACTGGCAACTCCAATGAAAGTCCTCATCGAACTCTCAGGAGAGGCTGGCTGGACATCTGTGGGAATGGAAGAGTCCAGAATCTGTAAGGTAGGATGTGAAGCTGGTGACTCCTATGAAGGGTCTGTACAAACTCCACAGGAGAGGCTCGCTGACTGAAGCAGGAAGGATGACTGTCTATTCTGAGTCCTCCTTGAAAGCCTTCCGGTGATTAAATTAAGCATCATTCATTGCAGAAGACATTCCCCTTAGCTGATTACAAATCAAATGTAATTACAAATGTAATCAGCTGTGGATGCAGCCGATGTAATCATGATTTAAGTCCATAAGATGTCCTCATAGCAACAGGCAGGCCAGTGCTTGCCTGACCAGACAACTGGATACCACTACCTGGCCAAGTTGACACATGAGACTGACCATGACACCCCCCTCCCCATCTTTTACTTACTTTTTGTCGTTATTGTTTTATTTATCTGTTCATACACTGTATAAAGGGAGTGTCAGCCACAAGATTTTCACTATCACATGGTCACACTATAAAAGCCATATCTTTAAGAATCAAGGCTACTGGAATACAGTTCAGTAGTTGCAGGTACTTCCCTCTAGCAGCTCCAGATACCACAGACTAAAAAGGAATAGCTGTTTAATGCATAAGAATAACCTACAACACAACCGCTTGACTCTGTTTGAAATCTCAGCCACTGAAACTTTATTTTGTCTCATTTCTCTCTTCCCCTTTTTGGTCAAGACAACTTTCTCAATCCGATGTTGCTGGGTCCAGGCTGATCCCCAAGAGTCATGTCCCATGTTGTCAGGAAGATATACACCTCTGGGAATCATATCCCACATTGGGGAAGGACAGTGAGTTTACCTGCCGGGTTGGTTTAAAGAGAGTTGCCTCATCTGACCAACCGAAGAGGTTCTCTGGGGGTGACTCTTAGGCATAATTCCAAGTAGGCTTAGCTTCTCCTTTGTAGGCATAAGTTTCCTAAGGGCAAGCCCAAAGATTGAGGGCTCAGCCTAATGAATTGGTTGTCCCTACTGCTTGCTAGAATATCAAAAATTCCCCAAACGGGGAAGTTTAATATTTCTTCCTTTCTCTCCAGTTTCCCAAGGGGACGTTGTAAATACTTTTTAAATTTTCTGCCCAGATTTCTCTGGGATGTATTGGGGGATCACGTTCACATGTACAGACCAACAAGATCTCATGCCCTATTCAAGATTCCATGTTATTATGGTGTTCAAATAAACTGATCATACAAGTTTAATTAGATAATACGTCCCCCAAAATACACATTTTGCACCAAATAAGCATTTCTTACCATAGTCTTACACAGGAGTTGTAGTTTTAAACTACAGATTATGTCATCCTTTAACTTCCCTGTATTCTGATTTGAGGTCATTCATTTTTTGTTTTGTTTTTAAATTTATATATTTTTATTATGAACAAGAAACAAACATTCTTGACATGGTTACAATCAGTGGCTCACAATATCATCACATAGTTGTGTATTCATAACAAGTGATCTTTTTTTGAACATTTGCATCGCTTCAGCAAAAGAAAGAAAAAAGAATAAATTCATACATGCCATACCCCTTACCACTCCCTCTCATTGACCACTAGTATTTCAATCTACTCAATTTATTTTAACCTTTATCCCCCCTATTATTTGTTTATTTCTTGCCCATATTTTTTACTCATCTGTCCATTTGATAGGTAAAAGGAGCATCAGACACAAGATTTTCACAATCACACAGTCACATTGCAAAAGCTATTATCATTATACAGTCATCTTCAAGAAACATGGCTACTGGAACACAGCTGTACAGTTTCAGGTACTTCCCTCTAGCCATTCTAATACACCATAAACTAAAAAGGGGATATCTGTATAATGCCTAAGAAAGACCTCCAGGATAGCCTCTCAACTCTGTTTGAAATCTCTCAGCCACTGACACTTTATTTTGTCTCATTTCTCTCTTCCTCCTTTTGGTGGAGAAATTTTGATGCTGAGTCCCAGCTCATTCTAGGATTTCTGTCCCATGTTGCCAGGGAAGTTTACACCCCTGGGAGTCATGTCCCATATGGATGGGGGAGGGCAGAGAGTTTACTTGCCATGTTTGGAGAGAGAGAGAGGCCACATCTGAGCAACAAAAGAGATTCTTGGGGAGGCGCGGTGACTGAGGTCATTCTTTTAATTTTTGATATGCTAGACTTCAAGGAGTTTTATCAGCTTCAAAATTAAAAACAATTTTCTAAGATAAAAGGAATGATTAATAACAATAGAGAATAATTAGTGCTGAATTTTATAATGGAATGATTCACATTAATTTGCACAATAGAGCTTATTGTCTTTCCTAACAAATGATGATTTTGCTTCTTACTGTAAAATTCAAATCTGTCATTTATAATGTTGCCTGAATTATCTGAACTAACGTCTTCCTGGGGAAGTATGGATTCCGGTAAATCCAAGTGAACTGTTCTTATTGAGCAATGAATCATTGGTGATTAGGTAAGATAGGGGTACACCTATGGATGCCGGTTGATAGGTTAGTCTTTGATGGCCATGATCCAGAGGAATGGCTGATCAGTTTCCACAGTCACTACCCCAGATTCATTGTAGGTATTAGAAGTACTGACCAGCATTCCAAAACCAAGCTCTTGATTTGTGAGGTTCCACTTTAGGCCTCTTGTGGTAGCATGATTGCAAGACTGTCTCACAGGTATAAGTCCACACCAATCACCTTCCTATCCAGTGTTTACATACAACTTGTGCTTTCCTGGTTGGAGCAGGTAGGTGAGAGATTTTTCTTGAATTATTAAAATTGGCTAAGGGGTGATATCAGTTGCTTAAAACAGGGTGCTCACAGATTCCATAATCTGGTCAAAACGTCCACCAAGTCCTCCCAGTGTCACAATCAAATCAACCTGTAGGCCTTTTTCTTTTATCTTTTGGAGCATTTGGAGGCACTTTGTAAAGTCAGTGTAGTCTTGATCAGGAGTTGAAATCAGCTGACTTCAGGCCTAGTAGAATCAACATCTCCACTGATGAATTCAGGCAAAAAACTTTCCCACTCTCCTTATGTGATGTCATATAAGTGGTTGGCACCTCTGTCAGCACAGGCTTTGAAAAGAGCTTTACTCAAAGATGATGAAAACAGTCACCAAACCCTGGTTCAGAATCACAAGGCAGATTTCCAGTGGGAAGCAGGGGTTTCAGCTGGGTAAAGGCATGCTCCATATTGGAATATCTACCCAATGGCAGGTGGAGCACCAGCAATAGTGGCACATGCTGTGAGAGGAAGGGCAATAGACAACTTGGTGCACAGCTGAGGGAGCGCTCTCCATTTTGTAAATCTCTCGATTTACATTTCCTTAGTGACATTGAGCATCTTTTCAGTTGCTTTTCGCTGTTTATGTTTATTGGGGAAATTTCTGTTCAAATCTGTTCTAGTTTGTTAGCTGCCGAAATGCGATATCCCAGAAACAGAATGGCTTTTAAAATGGAGAATTTATTAAGTTGCAAGTCCAGAGTTCTAAAGCTGTGAAAATGTCCCAGCTAAAGCAAGGCTGTAGAAATGTCCAATCTAATGCATCCAGGGAAAGATATCTTGGTTCAAGAAGGCTGATGATGTTCACGGTTTCTCTCTCAACTGGAAAGGCACATGGCAAGCATGGCAGCATCTGCTAGCTTTCTCTCCAGGCTTCTTATTTCTTGAAGTTCCCCTAGGGGCATTTTCCCTCTTTATCTCAAAGGTTGTGCAGGCTCTCAGGTCATTCATTTTTAACATTGACATCTGTTCTAGTTTGCTAGCTGCCAGAATGCAATATACGAAACAGAATAGCTTTTAAAAAGGGGAATTTAATGAGTTCCTAGTTTACAGTTCTAAGGCCGAGAAAATGTCCCAGTTGGAACAAGTCTATAGAAATGTCCAATCAAAGGCATCCAGAGAAAGATACCTTGGTTCAAGAGTGCCGATGAAGTTCAAGGTTTCTCTCTCATCTAGAAGGCACATGCCAAACACAGTCAAGGCTTCTGTCTCAGCTGGAAGGGCACATGGCAAACACGGCATCATCTGCCACCTTTCTCTTCTGGCTTCCAGTTTCATGAAGCTCTCCGGGAGGCGTTTCCTTCTTCGTCTCCAAAGATCGCTGGCTGGTGGACTCTGCTTCGCGGTGGTGCAGCATTCTCTGCTCTCTCTGAATCTCTTTCTCCAAAATATTTCCCCTTTTATAGGACTCCGGTAAATCAGTCAAGACCCACCCAGATGGGTGGAGATATGTCATCACCTAATCTAATTTAACAACCACTCTTGACTAAATTACATCACCCAGGGAGATGATCCAATCACAGTTTCAAACATACAGTATTGAACAGGAATTATTCTACTTTTATGAAATGGGATTTTGATTAAAACATGGCTTTTCTAGGGGGCATACTTTCTTTCAAACCAGCACAACATCCTTTGACACAATATTTCGTTTTTTAGACACTTGAACTAGAACTCTTGAAACACAAGAATTCAAGATACATGTATAAAGTTATTTATTGCAGCAGAATCCAAGTAGTGAAAAGTTGGTAGCAATACAATTCCCATCCTTAAAGTGGGATACTGCTACAATTAGAAAGAACAAGAGAACTTTATACAAACCAGTAAGAAAAGATGTGTGATATATTACTAAATATGTGTTTAATGTACTATTTTAACAAATATGTAAGAAGAAAAGAGAAATATATACCTAGTTGTTAATAGTAATTTCTGTGATTATATGATAGGGGACTTTCATGTCCTTGTTTATAAATATATATGTATCTATCTATATCTTATGTCTTTCATAGTCAGAAATTTCATAGTCAAAATTTCACTGACAAAAAAAAAAAATTGAATCAAGAAAGCAAACAAAACAACAACAACACCAAAAAAGACAAACCTGAATCCAATCCTACATATTTGCATCAGAGAAAGCTGGTTTTAGAAACAAATATTCTCTCCATTATTAATTTCCAGTCTGTATTGAGAAAGCAATTAATAACAGTGGAAGACTTTTCAAAACATTTTTTGTTCTCCTGCAACTTTGGTTGTATTGGGAATGAAGAAGTTATCTTGGCACAGATTCCAAACTAAAACTGTCTTTTGTAGAAGACAGTTTTTCAGTATTCAAATGGACAATACTAAATTGCATTCCCCAAGAACCCAATTTATTTAGTTGCTCATGGGTATATTTATAGCTAGTTCATTTTGTAAGGCCTAGGATTGTAGTTTTCAAAACCAGGTTAACTTTATAGCAGATACTTGGCAAATCTTACCAGATCTTTTAGTTGAGGAAAGCAAGTGATAAATGTGTATCTTAAAATTTTTCAGATCAAGATAGTTGTGCTGGTTTGAAATGATATGTGTACTTTAGAAAAGCTGTGTTTTAATCCTAATCCCATTTTGTAAAGGCAACCGTTTCTTCTAATCTCTATTCAGCATTGCATGCTTGAAACTGTAATTAGATTATCTCCCCGGAGATGTGATTCAATCAAGAGTGGTTGTTAAGCTGGATGAGCTAGAGGCATGTCTCCACCCATTTGGGTGGGTCTTGATTAGTTTCTGAAGTCCTATAAAAGAAGAAACATTTTGGAGAATGAGAGAGATTCAGAGATAGCAGAGTCCACCAGCCAGCAGGCCTTTGGAGATGAAGAAGGAAAATGCCTCCTGGGGAGCTTCATGAAACAGGAAGCCAGGAGAGGAAGCTCTCAGATGACACCATGTTCACCATGTGCCCTTTCAGATGAGAGAGGAGCCCTGACTGTGCCATGTGGCCTTCCACTTGAGAGAGAAACGCTAATCTTTGTCGGCCTTCTTGAGGTGTCTTTCCCTGGATGCCTTAGATGGGACGTTTCTATAGACTTCTTTTAATTGGGACATTTTCTCGGCCTTAGAACTGTACATAGCAACTTATTAAATTCCTGTTTTTAAAGGCCGTTCATTTCTGATATATTGCATTCCGGCAGCTAGCAAACTAGAACAATACTATATTGTAGAAAATACTTGTTATATACAAGTCTTAGTCAGCTGCTTTTTAAGTCACTTGATAGATCTGAATTGCTGTTTCGGGATTTTTTGTTTTTTCGTAGTGCTGTAGACATTGCCATGGCTCCTCAGGATAAAGAAATGACAACCCCATAAGAGCCTGTATGCCGGGTAAACTTTGCAGATTTTAAAGCAATGTCTGCTTTCCTCTCTGGAGGCCTGATTTTCTCATATTTTATGCCAATGACTCACACTTTAGTAAATGACTATATGTATACTATGTGCACTGAGTAGAGCACTTAATTTAGTTATCGTATATTTATTGAACACTTCTGTGCCAGATGTCAAATATTGGGGAATTCAAAAATACATCAAACATGGTCCTTTTATGAATACATAATCTAGTGAATGAGTTCAGAATACATGCATTTAACAAACTCTGTTCAAGGATATTTTCAAAGATTTTGAGAGGTGATGTTTGAACTGTTTTTTGAAAGAAATATGAGACATACGTACCAGAAAAGAAGGGCGTTAGAAGCAGAGAAGAGTAAGGACACAAAAGTTTTGAAGGTACATGCTTTTTTTCTCCCTCTATCAAATAACACTGATTATATTTTGAGAAGGATTAATAGCCAGTGAACTCACTAATCATGCAAAAAGTTTATGTCCTCCCATTTTGACAGATAAGCATACATTCTCTGAGCACTAAGCTGGTATTCACACATGTATTTTTACTGAAAGAGAAAATTTCAATTAATGATTATAATGGGAATTTAATTATTTAATGCAGCAACTATTTTAATGTCACGAGTAAAACCTATGCAGTTATATCAGAAAACCAGGATTATATTCAGTGGATATGTATTAATAATCTATACTTTACATTATATCATAAAAGGAATTGAATATAAAATTTCCCTTAACTTTTGGTCGCTTTAAAATATTATGGTGCAGATTACCAGAGAAACAAACAAAAAACTATAAAAGCAGATTAAAAAAAAAATTTTTTTTTACATGGGCAGGCACCGGGAATCGAACCTGGGTCCTCTGGCATGGCAGGCAAGCATTCTTGCCTGCTGAGCCACCGTGGCCCGCCCAAAGCAGATTTTAAATATTTGTGCTATAGTGGTAAAAAATGGAATATGATTTTGAAATTTTCATACCAGGCTGAAGGTTTAGAACATCAAACTGGCCCCAGTCTGTCAAAATTGACAGATAAATATTTACAATGACTAGGTAAGGTTTAATTACAATGATACTGGAGGACTAGTCCCTCCTATCAAAAATCCTTTGGGGATTAATTTTCAGTGTAAACATATCTTTGTAAATACCGTGTTATATAAACATGGAAATATACCTAGAATCAGGATAGGAGTGAAAAATAACACACTAGTCAATATTATCTGGCCTGTCAGCATAAAGCCTCTGGCTCTAAAACACCCAACACTGTCTTCCTCTTCATATGAAACTAAATTAAAAAGAATTGAATGACTTTACCTTACTGCTTGGCATTCTATAGAGATCATCTTACACTTCATATCAAGGCAGGACTCAAGCTTTGTTAACCTCCTTCTTGAGAATATAATTAACAGAGCATTGCATTTATAAACAGATAAGGCAACCCAGAATGCTGAACACACTTTTCAAACAGATGCACACTTTTTTTCAAATCGTTACTTTTATGTGCCATGTTATTCTTGAAACTTATGTGGCTACCAATAAGGAAGGAATAGGGAAGCTGTGAACATGTCTTGTACTTGTCATCAAGGCTAAAGTGCAAATCTCCATAACTCTGGTATTTTAAGAGGCTGAAACATCAACCACATGTAATTAAGGAACTGAAGTGACAGTAGAATAATACCAAAAATAAATAAATAAATAATAGATCTCTTTAAATACATAATTGAAGACTATATAAGACCAATTAAATGTTTCTTTCATCAGTAAAATCTGGAAACAAATGTTTGGATGCTCTTCCTCCAGACCTGAAATTCCAAAATTACAAGAAAAAAAGAAAACAAAGCAAAACAACATTGACAATGGACATACGTTCATAAAGAATCTCTTATTAAAATAAGATATTATAAAGGAAAATACCAAGAAATTAATAATCCTATGAGAATTGTTTTTAAGCTTGGTATTCATGAAGATACTATAGTTTATATAGAAATTATAAATCCACAAGACTTGGGGAAAAAAATGTCAAAATATTTAATATTCTGTCACCTTAAAGTTTGAGGGCAGAGGAAGAAGGATGGCCAACTGAGTTTTCACTTAAGAATAAAGAATTATGAAAAATTCCTGAGTTAAAAAAGGGTTCTAAATGGAACCATACTCTGAAAACACATATTCAGATCCTTTTTTTTAAAAGGAAAGTTAAAGTACTGAATAATTGCAGTCCCTTCCATAAAGGAAATCTTAAATTAAGAGGAAAAGATTCAATTGTGTAAACTACTCTGGCTCAGAAGGAAAACTGAACAACATATCCACAATTCTGTCCACAAAAGTAATTATAGTACATCTTTTTTTATTGTTAAATATATTTGTATACAAAGCAAAGAGAGAAAAAGCAATGGGTTTCAAAGCACACTTCAACAGGTACTTACAGAACAGATTCAGAGTTTGTTACCATTCCACTATTTCAGATTTTTCCTTCTAGTTGTTCCAAAACACTGGAGGCTAGAAGAATTTTGTGTGTGTGTGTGTGAAAAATAACGTATATACAAAAAAACACTAAAAAGTTCAAATCACATCACAACAGTTAGTTGTAGAACAGATTTCAGAGTTTGATATGGGTTGCAGTTCCACAATTTTAGATTTTCAATTCTGTCTGCTCTAAGATACACTGGAGACTAAAAGAAATATCAATATAATGATTCAGAAATCATATTTATTTGTTAAGCCCTACTTTATTTGTTATAACTCCACCATCACCTTCTAACTTTCTCCCATTCTTTAGGGGTATTTGGGTTATGCCCATTCTAACTTTTTCATGTAGGAAGGGGCTGTTGATAATGTGGGAGAGGGGGATGGAACTTTGTTGTTCTAGAGAGGCTGACCCCTCTGCATTTCAGGACTTACCTGGTCTAGGGACCCTCTGGAGGTTGTAGGTTTCTGGAAAGTTACCCTAGCGTATAGAATTTTTGTAGAATCTTTTTTTTTTTAACGTTATTTTATTTATTTGTTTTTTATTAGAACTATATGCTTTATTGTATTTTTTTCTTTTGCTAATTCTTTAAGGTTATGAAACCAGAAGTGTAGGTTTAGTAGGTTACTAATTTATCCCAGTGTCTTGAATGGTCAGCCGTCCTTGCCAGCCAAGCTGAGCACATTATCTACAAGGAAATGACCAGGGGTTCTACAGTCTTCAAAAAACTACTGCTGAGAATTGAGGTCCCTATATTCTTTTTTTTTTGATGGTTTGGTAGACAGCCCTTCCATTTGGCTTTTTATGTTTTATTTTTTATTGAATAGTATATATACAAAGCAGAGAAATAGTTTTCAAAGCACTCTTCAACAGTTGGTTCGACAAATCCCAGAGTTTGTCATGGGCTACCATATGATCCTCTCCTACTTTTCCTTCTAGCTGCTGCAGAATATAGGAGACTAGAGGGCTTAAATACTTTATCATCACAATCAACTTTTTTTTTCCCTTCTTTTTCTGTGAACAATAACATGTACAAAAAAGCTATAAATTCCCAAGCACAACACCATGATTAGTTATAGAACATATTTCAGACTTTGACATGTGTTCAAGTTTGCTAGCTGCTGGAATGCAATATACCAGAAACCGAATGGCTTTTAAAAAGAGAAATTTAATAAGTTTCTAATTTACAGTTCCAAGGCTGAGAAATTGTCCTGACCCAATTAAAGCAAGTCTATAGAAATGTCCAATCTAAGGCATCCAGGGATAGATACTTTGGTTCAAGAAGGCCAGTGAAGTTCAGGGTTTCTTTCTCAAGTGGAAGGGCACATGACGAACACGGTCAGGGTTCCTCTCTCATCTGGAAGGGCACATGGCGAACACGGCATCATCTGCTAGCTTCTTCTCCTGGCTTCCTGTTCCATGAAGCTCCCTGGGAGGCATTTTCCTTCTTCCGTCTCCAAAGGTCACTGGCTCGTGGACTCTCTGCTTTGTGCTGCTGCTCTTTCTGAATCTCCCATTCTCCAAAATGTTTCCTCTTTTATAGGACTCCAATAAAGCAATCAAGATCCACCCATATGGGTGGAGACATGTTGTCACCTAATCCAGTTTAACAGCCACTCTTGACTAAATCACATCATCCAGGAAGATGATCTGATTACAGTTTCAAACATACAATATAGAATAGGCATTATTCTACTTTTATGAAATGGGATTTTGATTAAAACATGGCTTTTCTAGGAGGCATACTTCCTTTCAAACCAGCACGACATGGGTTACAATTTCACAATTTTAGGGTTTTACTTCTAGCTGCTCTAAACTACTGGAGACTAAAAAGGATAACCAATTTATGATTCAGCATTCATATTCATTTAATAAGTCTTATCTTCTGAGTATAATTCCACCATCACCTTTGATCTTTCCATACCTCTCTTTGGGGTTTTTTGAGCTATGGCAATTCTAAATTTTTGCTATTAGAAGGGTCTGTCACTAATATGGGATAGGGAGATGGAACTATCTGATGTTCTGGAGAGGCTGGGCTAGATTTCAGGGCTTATCTTGACGAGGGACCTATCTGGAGGTTGTAGGTTTCTGAAAAGTTACTCTAGTACCTGGAACCCTTGTGGAATCTTATATATTGCCCTAGGTGTTCTTTAGGATTGGCTGGAATGGTCCTGGTTGGGGGGTTGGCAGGTTATGATAGGTAGCAAAGTCTACCTGAAGCTTGCATAAGAGCAACCTCCAGAGTAGCCTCTCGACTCCATTTGAACTCTCTCTGCCACTGAAACTTTATTAATTCCATTTCTCTTCCCTCCTTTTGGTCAGTATGTAATAGTTGATCCTATGGTGCTAGGTCTGGATTCATACCTGGGATTCATCTCCCACTCTGCCAGGGAGACTTCCACCCCTGGATGTCATGTCCCACGTAGAGGGGAGGGCAGTGATTTCACTTGCAGAGTTGTGCTTAGAGATACTGAGCCTCAAGATCGAGGTGTGGCTGATTATTTGGCTATCCTAACGTTTGACACAGTTATCAGGGGATTCCCTGATGGAAAGGTTTAATAGTTCCATAGTCTTTCTTCCCTCTCTCAGGGGATTTTGCCAATACTTTTTGATTATTTGATTAATATACTCCAGGATGTTTCCAGATATTGCAATAATCTATACAGGATTAAAGGAACTCTTTCTCATTCTGTGCTCCTGTGTTTCAGTTGTTCAAATGAGCTATGATTAGACTATTCACTACAGAAAATTTCAGTTCCAGATCAAATAAACCTTTCTTCCATTGTTCTCAAATTGTATGTGTGGTTCTAAAATATAGACACTGTCTTCCTTACCCTTGTATTCTGAATTACTCTAACCCTCACCTGTTCAACTTCGTTCTTATCTCTAAATATCAGCTTATGTTTATATAAAACAGCCTCTCAAAACCAGAAATAATGATCACTACTCTGGACTTAATGTGTCTACTCTAAAACTTACAGTCGACACCCTGTTTTCTTTTAAGCATTTTCTAAAGGTGACCATACCATTGTTTTTTTTGTTTGTTTGTTTCTGGCTTATTTTGTCTCATCAAATGTCCTACATGTTCGTCACATCGTTGTATACCTCACAACATTGTTCCTTTTTGTAGCAGCACGATCTTCGTTCATAAGTATACACCATCATTCACCAATCTACTTCTCTGTCAGTGCATCCTTCTGCCATCTGCATTCATTGGGCATCATGTACAGGGCCCAAAGTCCACAGTCCATCAATATTCTCAATTTTAGATAATTTCACTGATCCCAAAGAGACAGAAAAACCAATTAACACACCCTCACCAAATAGGAAATCTAAACCTCCTCTTAACCCTTGTCCCTCACCCCGTTATTTACCTCTGCTGTTGCTGTGATAGTGCTGATGGTTTCCTTCTGAACATAGCTCATAGCTTGCAATAGCAGTTTTCCTCCTGTACCCTGGACTTAAACACTCTTTATTCAAGAATCATTTCTTTGTAGTAATTCTTACGAGAACGTATTCATATTTCTAATGTGAGTCAGTTGGACACATAATTCTATACAACCCCTTTCACTTTTGTTCATCTTCAATATGATAATATTACTTCTAGACCTGCTAGAGAATCACCTTCACTCCTATCTATTCCTTTACATTGGAGTTCAAGTTCAATAGTTAACAGTTCACCCATCTCTTGCTTCTATGTATCTCTAAACCTCAATCTTCTATATTAGAAGCCTCTGATTATACCTTTATGCTGATCATAAAAGTGGACTCAGGTAGTATCTATCCTTTTGTGTCTGGCAAACTTCACTCAGCACTACTTCCTCAAGGCTCATCCATTTTTTCATGACTTCAGAATGTCATTTTGTCTTACTGCTGCATAATATTCCATAATATGTATGTATATTGATCCAATCATCTGTTGATGGGCATTTTTTGGCGATTGTGAATAATGGTGCTTTGAACATCAGTGTGCAAATGTCTGTCTGTGTCGTTGCTTTCAGCTCTTCTAGGTATATACCAAATAATGCTATTACTGGGTCATAGGGCAATTCGATACCCAGTTTCCTAAGGAACCACCAAATAGTCTTCCATAGTGGCTGCACATTTTACATTCCCATCAGCAGTGTCTAAGTGTCCCAGTTTCTCCACATTCTCTCCAACATTTATAGTTCCCTGTTTGTTTAATAGCAGCCATTCTTATAGGTGTGAGGTGGTATCTCACTGTAGTCTTGATCTGAATTTTCTTTATAGCCACTGAAAATGAGAATCTCTTCATGTGCTTTTGAGCCGTCTGTATTTGCTTTTCAGAAGAATGCCTAGTTATATCTTTAGCCATTTTATAATTGGATTGTTTGTTCTTTTGTTGTTGAGTTGTATGATTTCTTTGTAGATATAGGTAATCAAATGCTTTTTCATCATCAGTTGAGAAGATCATGTGATTTTTCCCTTTTGATTTGTTAATGTGCTGTATTACATTAATTGATTTTCTTGCGTTGAACCATTCTTACATACCTGGTATAAACCCCACTTGGTCAGGGTGTATAATTCTTTTAATGTGCTGTTGGATTTGATTTGCCAATATTTTATTGAGAATTTTTGCAGGTATGTTCATTAGGGAGATTGGCCTGTAGTTTTTCTTTCTTTCAGCATCATTACCCGGTTTTTGTTTTAAAATGGTATTTGCTTCGTAAAATGAGTTAGGTAGAGTTTGTTTTTCCTCCTTTTTTGGAAAAGTTTGAGCAGAATTGGTATTAGTTCTTTCTGGAATGTTTGATAAAATTCACCTGTGAAGCCATCTGGCCCTAGACTTTTCTTTGTAAGGAGATTTTTGATGACTGATTGAATTTCTTTACTTGTGATTGGTTTGTTGAGATCTTCTATTTCTTCCTGAGTCAATGTAGCTTGTTTGTGTGTGTTGAAGAATTTGTCCATTTCATCTAAGTTATCTAATTTGTTGGCATATAGTTGTCCGTAGTATCCTCTTATGATTTATTTTATTTCTTCAGGGCCTGTGGTAATGCACCTCTTCTCATTTCTCATTTTGTTTATTTGCATCTTCTCTCTTTTTTTTCTTTGTCTGTGTTGCTAGTGGCCCATGAATTTTATTGATTTTCTCAAAGAACCAACTTTTGATTTTATTCTTTCTATTGTTCTTTTGTTCTCCCATTCATATATCTCTACTTTAATCTTTGTTATTTCTCTTCTCCTATTTGTTTTGGGGTTAGTTAGCTGTTCTTTCTCAAGTTCTTCAAGTTTTGATTGTTAAGTCCTCGATTTTTGCTCTTCTAGTAGGCATTTAAGGCAATAAATTTGCCTCTCAGCAAAGCCTTTGCTGCATCCCTTAAGTTCTGATAAGTTGTATTCTCATTTTCATTCATCTCCAGATAGCTACAAATTTCCCTAGCAATTTCTTCTTTGACCTCCTGGCTGTTTCAGAGCGTATTATTTAATCTCCATATATATATGTGAATGTTCTTGTTCTTTGGTGGTTATTGAGATCCAGCTTCATCCCATTGTGATCAGAGAAAGTACTTTGAATAATTTCAGTGTTCTTAAATTTATAAAGATCTGTTTTGTGTCCCAGCATGTGATCCATCCTGGAAAATGTTCCGTGAGCACTAGAGAAGAATATATAACCTTGTGCCTTGGGGTACAATAACATTTATATGTCTGTTAGGTCTAATTCATTTATGAAGTTATTAAACTTCTCTATTTCCTTGTTGATCTTCTGTGTGGTTGTTCTTTCTATAGAGGAGAGTCGTGCACTGAAGTCTCCTACTATTATTGGTGAAACATCTGTTGCTCTCTTCAGTTTTTCCAGTGTCTGTCTCATATACTTTGGAGCTCCTTGATTGGGAGCATAAACATTTATGATTGTTATATCTTCTTCATGAATTGACCCTTATTTAGTATATAGTCCTTTTAGTCTCTTATGATGTCTTTACATTTAAAGTCTATTTTGTTTGATATTAGAATAGCTACTCCTGCTTCCTTTTGGTTACAACTTGCATGGAATATCTTTTTCCATCCTTTGACTTTCAGTCAATTTGTATCCTTGTGTCTAAGTTGAGTCTCTTGTAAGTAGCATATAGCTGGATTATGTTTCTTAATCCTTTCTGCCACTGTGCATCTTTTAATTGGTAAGTTTAGTCCGATGACATTCAAAGTTATTACTGAAAAGGTGTTTCTTGATTCCACCGTCTTATCTTTTTTATTTTATTTGTCATATCTGTATATTCTTTTCCCTCTTTCTTTTTGTATTCTTTAAATTATTCTTAGTGGTAATTTAAAAGGCACTTCAATTCTGTGCCCTCCTCCAGATCTCACTCTCCTGTCCTTTTTTTTTTTTCCAGCTGGCAGAACTCCTTTTAGTATTTCTTCTAAGACTGGTCTCTTGTTGACAGATTCTGTCAGAACTTCTTTGTCTGTGAAAACTTTAGTCTCTCCCTCAATTTTGAAGGACAGTGTGGCTGGGTACAGAATTCTCGGCTGGAAGTCTTTCTCTTTCAGGATCTTGAATATATCATACCACTGCCGTCGCACCTCCAGGTGCTAGTTGAGTAGTCTGAACTCCGTCTTATTTGATTTCCCTTACATGGAGTAGATTTTTTCTCTTGCCCCTTTCAGGATTTTCTGCTTGTCTTTCACATTTGACAGAGTGATTAGTATGTGACTCGGGGAAGGCCTATTTGGATTTATTCTGTTTGGAGTTTGTTGGGCTTCTTTGACTTGTATACATATTCATGTCCTTTATGAGGGTTGGGAAGTTTTCCCCCATTATATCCTCAACTACTCTTCCTAGTTCTTTACTCCTTTCCTCTACTTCTGGGTCACCAATGATTCTTATATTTGAGTCCTTGTTTTGTCTGTCATTTCCCTGAGTCTCCATTCATTTTTTTCCCTGTTTTTTTTTGCCATTTGCTGTTTTATGTCTTCAAAGTCAATTATCCTGTCCTTTATATCATTTATTCTGTCTTCTGTCTCTTCAAATCTGGTGTTGTGTGTCTCTGTGTATGTTTTTTATTTGGTCAGCAGAGTCTTTAATGTTTGTATTTTCTATTTATTCTTTCAAATTCCTCTTTGTGCTCTTGTACTGTCTTCTTGATCTCCTTTATGTCATTTACTATCCCACTTATTAAGTAGAGTTGTATGAACATCTTTGATTAGTTGTTCCAACATCTGTCTTTCCTCTTTGGTCATTAGTTAGGGCTGTGTCTGTCTGCATTGTGACATGCCTAGTGATCTTCTGCTGTCTTCATCACATGTAAATATCTTGATTTACTTTGGGAGTTGATTTCTTTTAGTAGTCTATGGCCTCGTGTTTGTGGGATGGTTCTACAGCAGGGAGCAGTGTATGGTGTGGAGCACTCAGTGGGGTGATTTGTTTCAGCGCAGGTTGGGGATGTTTTGCTGATGCTTGTGAACATCAGCTGTGCAGGTGCAACTTTCTGGGGGGTATGCACTCGTCTAAGGCACGGGGCCCTTTAAGTTCATGTTTAGAGCTGTCGCAGCAAATTGGTGTTATACCTTTGTGGATTGGTGGCAAATGTTACCCAGCTGTGCAGGTCGGTACTTTCTCAGAGCTGGGAAGTGAGACTGAGGGCTGTGTGCATATCGCGGTTCTTGGACTGTTGTAAAGTGGGGTTCCCAGAGCTGAATGATGTGATTGGGGTCTTGCGCCCGCGCGTGGGCCTGGGAGTGATGTAAAGGGATGCGCTGAGCTCAGGGAGGGTGGGGTGAGGCTGTGTGACACTGGGCCAGGTGTGGGCGTGGTCTAAATATGGAGGTTAGCGCCCCCAACTTTTATGCCCTGGCAACAGCCTGCAGGGTGCAGGGAGAGGTAGTGCTTGGAAGATGTGCAGGAAAGGTGGTTTGGGCTGTGCTTGCGGGGGTGGAGTGGGACAGGTACGTGCACTGGAGTCTGCTGGGGTGGGGACTCTGGAGCGTGGGGAATGGAAGCAGATGACGGGGATCCGGTGCGTGGGGTGTGGTGTGAGTCTCAGGTCACGGGGCTGTGCTTGTGAGGGTAGTGCTCCCAAGGAAGGCAGCCTGGCTTGCTTCCTAGTCCTGTGCACCAGAGGTTTGTGCACTCCGGCGGGCTCTGCGGCTCTACACCTGTGCACCTCTGCCCCAGGCTCCAGGCTTCTGCCTCTCAGTTCATTGGCCTCCGCCACCAGAGCTGCTGCATGTTGTGCAGAAGGCTCTCCCAGGTCCGCCACACTCCCGAATCACCACTTCAGTCGCTGTCCTGTCCCCTGTCCGACCTTTCTGTGGAGCAGGGCTAATCTTGAGCCCCTCTAGTCAGCCATCTTTCTGGAAGTCCTCTATAGTACATCTTTAATTTTAAAGAAATAGGCTTTTAAAAAGTTCATTCTCAGAATTGTTTTTAGTAAAAGCTTTTATTTGCTCTTTTATGGGTATATAATAAAGTTCCATGGCTTTGTTCACTTTCTAGTATTTCCTACTGACCAGTTCCAAAGAAAAGGAGCCATGTAATACAATAAACTGGCCATTGGATGTTGCTATATAAATAGTATACTGCTTCTCAGTGGCTGTTATCAAGGTTCATCTGGTTTCCTTCTCCTTTGCCTTGAAGTTCTTCTGAAGCCAACCTCAGCCAAATATTTGGATAAGTAATCAATAGTGAAGTTGCCTGAATCTTTATGTAACTTGTTGCACTATCATCTTTTTCCATAAATGAAGCCTCAATACATAAATGTGGAATGAAGCCTCAATACTGATTCAGATTTACTAGTATGACTGCATCATTTGACACTGCTGCATTGTTATTTTCAATGTCAAGCCCAAATATTTTGGACTGTTTGTTGCTAGGTCCTGGTTCCTGATTGCTGTATGTGGATGCATTACTACAGTGAGAACCGTTACCATTATTGCCTGCTCCGTTACCATTTTCAGTATGTGGTGTCTTGCCTCACTGTAATCTGTTCATGATCTGTGTCTTCCTCAATGCTGTGACCTGAGTGGTTGCTGATTATTGTGCTTCTTGCTCTGGCTAATACTCTCTCCTTATGAGTTTCATATTCATCATGACTTGGATAAATTTTGCTGATGAGTGCATCAAAATCTGAGTCTGTCCTTAGTGATCTTTTGGAAACTAGCTTTTTCTGACAGGTAGAATGTTCTTTGTTGTAACTTCTGAGGGCTGTAATCGTGCATTCTGCATAAAAGCGATGTAAATACTCCTTTGTAGTCATGTTATTCTTCAACATATCCAAACAAATTTGGCACATTAATTCACTGTGTAGACTTTGAGGTGAATCCACAATTTCTAGGCCATTGTTATTGCCACCTGAAGTCTTTGATGTAGTTCATATAAACTGTGTTCCCCTGTTTTGCTTAACGATTGAGTGCCATTTGTTTTCAGCCTGAGACATTGTGGTTCCTGTCCCAGTTTGGGGTCCTTCTGGCTCATGGCCAGAGTGAGACTCATGTTCAGGCCATTGCACAATATGGTGAGCTGAAATGCATGGTTTTGTTTTATAGTCATCTGATGTGGCAAGAGAATACGCTGTGTTATGGGGAGTGGTGCCAGGTGGTGGATTGCAGCCAGATTGCTAAACCTTTGTAGTTTTTGCTACTGAGTGATAAAAGATCTGTGGAAAGATAATTGTCTCAGTTATTTGGGCTTTCAAGAATGGAGATAGGAAACCATTTGGAGCAGTCTTATGATAGTGTAAGACAGAACTTGACTTAGGGCAGTGGAAATTAAATATAAGGGAGTAACTTTTGAAAAAGATTTGGTGAAGCAACTGCTTTGGGGGATGGGGATGAGGGATGGAAAGGAGCCAATGATAACTGAATTTTTAGGTTAAAAATACTTGCCACGCTTCTAGTTGTAGACATTTAATATGCGATTGGAAAGATGGGTCTGGCCTTTAGGATCGTCTAAAAAGTATATGGAGCAGTGGTTAAGAGTTGGACTTTGAAGTGAGACTGTTCTGGTTTCAAATTCTGTCTGTGGCATTGTCAGTAAAATAGGCAGTAAAGATACATATCTTAAAGGTTCATTGTTGAGGTTGTGCATATAAAGCAATCAATACAATGGCTACTGTTATTGTTTGTTATTTAGCTATCTAGGCAAACCAGTAATGAATGTTTTGAAGCAAAAGGATGAGGTCAGGAGGAAATGATGATTTAGTTAAGATCACTGAGAAGCTAAGCACTTGAGCTCTTTATGGATTTATTATAAGTAGGCTATGATTTAATATTATATTCTCTTCTGTTGAGAAGGAATGTAAAAAGTGTTTCTAGAAATCTTTTTAACTGTATTGAAGATTCAGTGCCCCATATATAAAACTTGTAATAAATTCTTTGAAGAGTTTAGTACTAAGGAAAAAAAGTTTTTGCTATTTACAAACCGGTATTTTTTATTTTATTAGAAGAGAACTTTTTAAACTTCATGTCTCTCTTTTCCCTTAGCTATTTAGGAACTTCTGAACTTGATTTGATGTTCAACTATCGTGCTACTTCTCCTTAGCCTATGTTTTTGGTTTAATAATCTTCCTTTAATCTTTTATTTGTGCAATGGCTTTATTGTATCTTTTATTAATTTTTTCTATACTTACTCCCCAAAAGGCTTAATTGTAAATATACATTTATACAAATGCATTGACAGATTAGGGAATACCACCAAAAGTGTAAATCTTGGTAACATGCTCCAATTCTCAGTTTACAGTTAATTTAGATGGGTGGATATACTATCTAAATAGTTTAAAGGTTTAAATAGTTTGAAATTACAGTTAAATAGTTGAAGACAGCAATAAAAGATAGGTAAAATAAAGTACTTTTTTTTTGTTCAGTGAATGATATAAACAGTATCTTAAGAGATGAAATAATTGGGAAATACTTGATAGAAAAGGAGAAAGAAAAAAAATAGCATTGAGGTTAACCTATGGGCCAGGATGCAAGGCTCATTGCTTAGAATATTTCACTTGAATCCCCACTATGACCCTGTGAGCGAAGTACTATTGTCTCTTTTTTCACATGAAGATAGGAAATTTAGAGGGTTATTTGTTGGAGATCATATGACTAGTATTTGGTAAAAGTAAGATTAGAGCTCAATATCTAACTCAAATTACTTTTTCCTTTTCTGTCACCTCTGGGTCTTGAAGAAGATGGAGATGTATGTGTTCGTGTATGGAGCAACTGATTGTAATCTAGATTGTAAAATGTAGGAGACTTGCAAAAAAATGAGTAAATTATTTTGACTGGAGGAGATAGTTTGATAATGTTATGACAATTGTAAAGATCTTTTTTACAGTAGATGCATATTTTACTTTTACTATTTTACACTATGATCTTTTGGAAATATTCTTCAAAAACATTCCCCAGATGATTACCTAGTTGTCTTGAAGCTATTTATTGAATACTCTGTCCTTTCTCCACTGATTTTTTTTAAAATAGCATTTTAAAGGGTAATTTACGTCCTGTAAAATTTGTGTGTTGGTAGTGTACAATTCATTTATTTTTAGGGCAGTGTGGTCCTCACGATTTTTAAAAGAAATTTTAAGATATTATTTCATTGTTTTTCATAAGTCTTCATTCAAATTGCAAGGTACATGGTATGATTCTCATTTTGCATGTACTGGTATATTCTCCATTCTGTAAGTGTCTTGCCTAACTCTTTGTCTCTGTGGCTAGTAAGGAGCAGAGCTGAGAGTCAGCTCCAGCAACATATGGGAGATGTTAGAATGACAGGTTGAAAGCAGATTGTTGAGTGCTTTCTAATGCCAAACTGAGAATAAGAAGTTGGGATTTCATCTGTTAGAGTAAGCATCATCAGCATCTTGTCTGTGATGTCTTTGTTGTCAAGAGAAAATCATTCAACATTTTAAACTAGGTACTCTGTAAACTGTGTTGTGTAGAACTCTTGACCCTTAAGATGCTCATGCACATTTGGGAAGTACTCTGACCCCCTTTTGAAAAGTCATCATTCACATTGTATATACACAAGGCTCTGGGAAGTCTGATAGTAAAGAAATAGTTTTCTTTTGTTTCTTCCAGCTTTTTCCTAATTTATTTCACCTCAGAAGACCCATTGGTTAACACCGATCTAATGTGATGTTTCTGAAGTATTAGAACTCACTTCATTAAAAGCAGTCAAGGCAAAGGAAAACATTTATTTAGTTAAGATGTGAGTTTTTTTTAAGTAGGTTGTTATATACATATACATGTTAATAGTCATAGGGTAACTGCTGATAGGTGTAGAAGTTCAGATTCTTTCCTTTTAGATATGGTAAAAAAGTTTCAAAGTTTGGTCATGATCAGTTCAAAGTGAAGATTTGGAATTTAGTCTCTTGATTTATACTGCCTTCTCTTTTAAATTGAAAGGCAGTTTAGAACTACAGAGGAATTGCTTTTACATTGCAGTTCTACCACTTGCTAGCTTTGTCACTTTGGGAGAGCTCATTTCTCTGAATCTTGGTTTGCCACTTGTGTAAAATAAAAAGACTATCAACTTTGCACACTTACTGTTCAGACTAAGTGAGATTCATAGCAACACAGTGATTTTTCGGTTGACTATTATGTTATAGAGATATGACCCTGAAGTTATGTGAGCCAATTCCTTATAATAAATCTCTTAAATATGTATAAAAAGTAAGGAGTTGAAGGATTGAAAAGTTCTTGATTATCTGTTCTTAGTTAGTAAGGCCACTAACATATCTCTCATGTAATTTAAACCTAAAAGTACCCTACATATGCCTTTGAACATGAGGAAGGTAGGACAGGTGTCTGTTCTTAGTAACTTGAGAACAAATGAATATCTTCACGATATACGATGGAGTAATGTATCACAGATTAGTGATTCTCCTAATCACCCTTGAAGTATCATTTCCTTTTCAAAATTGTAACTTGCCAAAACAAGGAAACTCAAGTGTAAATATCTATGTGGAATATTTACTTAAATAAAACCCATACAACAAAACAAAATCCTTGATTACTGGCCATACTCAGTAAAATCGTTAGTGAGCCTTTAGTATTTCTGAACTCTATCCCATTATCTGTTCTGCAGAAAGTTTTTTCCTGAATTACAAGTAAGTGTGAAAGACTACTGGTCAGTTTTGATAAATACATTATGGGAACCATTCTGAGAAATTTGGCTCTATTTCCAAATGAAGATTCAAAGGAGAAATGGCAGAGGTTTATAATATGCTCTCCTCTTGCTAAATTAAAGAAAGAAAACTTGATAAGGCAACTAGAGATGCAAGTGTGGTTTCCTCATGTTGTGCTTGATGGCTATTAGGTGAGTAATATAAAGTTACTGTTTTTGTATAGGGAAAAAAAATTAGCCCACTTGAATATTGTTTAACAGATTTTTAAAGTGTTGCCAGTTTTTTTTCCTTTATGTTGCTGCCTTTGCTTATGAACGGATGAAGATAAATATGACAAAGATATAAGACTTTAAAATGTATTTAGGAACAAAGAAACTAAATCAATGTTTTATTTTAAATAATCAAAAAACTTGAATTTTCCTTTTTTTCAGTTCCTGGAATAGATGGAGGTGCTTTAACTGATACCAGTCTCACAGATTCCTATTTCAGCACCAGCTTTATTGGAGTCAATGGATTTGGAAGCCCTGTAGAGACAAAATATCCCTTGATGCAGGTATCATTAGTATATACGACACTAAATAGTGAAGTTTACTCCAGGAACAGGAGAGATATAGAATCTTCATTTATTCTTAAGTTTGTTGAATGGAAAGTGAGATTTTAGAAGGTGATGAGGAGGGTGGGAAACAGGCAAACTGTAGGGTTAGTATCTCCTGTAAGGTTAGTATCAATGAGAGCTTTTAGGGGTGAGTATTGGGGTGGAATGACAAAGGAGCATGTAGAGGACAGATAGAGACTAGTTCTACTCCTTTCATTGTGCTTTGTATATTTCTTAACCTTGGCAGTGATGATGTAGTTTTAGATTTAACTTTTAAGTAGATAATACATACAAATGCTGAAAGAGTTGAAAGGACAAAATGGTATATGCTGAAGTGTATCTCCTCTCTGTCCCTGTTTACCATTCATCCATTGACTCCTCTAGAACAACTACCATTACTGGTGATCAATTTCCAACATGTCCTCTCAGGAGTTTTCTTTATGTATAAAATCGTATCTCTGGTTTTATTTAATGTTTTACCATTTTAATTTTAATTACTTGCTGCTACTATCTTATTCTCTAAGACTTCCAGTCTGTAAGTTTTTTTTAATTTTCGTTGTCCTTTAATTTAAAGCTTTGGTACTTGAGGGACCTTTTACTTTAGTAGATGTTGTTTTTTTTCTTTTTCTACTTTAGTTTATATTGTTGAATTGTTTATTTTACCTATGTTCTTTTTATTCAAATTTTTTTTTTCTTTCTTTACCATATAACTGCATGCAATGCTGAGGACTTTTTTTTGGATTGAAAAGACAAAGTTTTATAGCATTGGAATAAAATTGGAAAGCATGCCATTGTTTATTGGAAAACCGCCATCATCAAACTTTCTTGTTCTTTTAATGGTCTACTTTGGAAGGCTTTCTCTATAATTACAATAGGATCTTTAAACACAAGAGGAGTTAATTTTAAAATTTCATATTGAACTGTTTTTAAGGGTCTATAGGAAGCCAATGCTTTTCTGAATGATTTTTAACTTTCAGTGACATAAAACCTGAGGTTTCACATAACTATGCACCCTAAGGCTCATTTCAATTTTTAGCATGTAAGTTAACATGCATGGTCACATACATAAATGGTTTATTTTTTGTGAACATTTTAATTTATGTATAGTTACACATTTTTTTAGGCCCCCCAATATATGTGAGTTATAATTTTAGGTGCTTATCATATATATTTTATATATAAATACTTTAAGAACGTATTGTCCCCCTTTCTTTTTTTAATTTTACAGAAATTAAACCCAAGAAGCTGAGTGATTAGTTTCAGTATTACAAAATTAAAGTGAGAGTTGAAATTTGAATCCAGAGTACCCAACTTAAACTTTTCAAGACATTGAGTTAGATATCATATGTCAGAAAAGGATTTGTGGCATAAAATGAAGGACTTTCTAGGATGGAGAAACCATAGAGACTCTTGAATAAGTTAGGAAAGCATGGGGCCTTTTTAGAGAACAGGGAATAGACTAATTTTATAGGGTCTATAAGATATATGGAGAATAATATGCATTGGGAGAGGTTATTAGAGTATTTATTGACTTTATATATAGTCATTTTATGCATATATCACACCCTCTTAGGAGATCTTAGAATTGACATTTTATGAACATGGAAGTGTAGATAGAAGGTAAGTGTCTTGCCCAGGCTTGTAAGCTATGGAAATGAAATTCAAAGTAAGTCAGCGATTTTGGATAAAAATACCTGTTTAATGAGTAAAATTTTCATTTGATGTATTGTAGGGAGTTTGAGAAATTTGTGCATAGATTGTTGGAGTCCAAGCAGCGTCATTTATAGGATGATTAGTTTGTCAGCAATGTGAAAAATGAATTGAAAGGAAAGAGGCAGAGGGTCCAGTCTTAACTTGATTAGTTGAGTAGTCTTAATTTTGTTTTCTTCAGTGATACTATATGTATATATTTTGCTTTTCAGAGAATGACTAATAGTAACAGCTCCCCAAGCCTTCTGAATGACAGTGCCAAGCCATATGCAGGCCATGGTAAGATTTGGTCCTTTTTGCTCTTCTACACATGTATTTCTGTCCATAAAAGCAGTACATACCCATTTTAGAAATTTTGAAAAATACTTACAAGTATAAAGGAAAAAATCAAAATGTCTGTCTTCTCATCCGAAGATAGCTATTAAGATTAAGGTTTTCTCCTCTTGCTCCCTCTGTATATGAATATATACATTATAATAATTAAGAGCATACTAAACATACCTTTTTTTGTATCATGAGAGCTTTTCATAAATTGAATTTCATTGCTGTATTTCATAGTTAACTATTTTTGTGCTCCCCCCTTCACATGTGTGAATTTATGTTTTTATTTTGGGTTATTTCTTTTGGATTTATTGTTTCAAAAATGGAAGGGCATTTCATACAGATTTTTCAAGATGTCTTTCTGTATGCCATTTTAAAAATGAAATTCAGGTTTAAGAATGGTTTTTTTTGAAATATGTAACTATTGAATGTTAATGTGCTATATTAGTAAAATGTGTTAATAATTATTAATGATGAGAGCAAGAATTTACACATTGATTATTTCCTGTGATAGAAGTTTTTATGTATATGTGTGTCAAATCTCCATTCCTATTTGGAAATATCAATCTCTGTGTCTTTTGCTATAGAAACGAATACCAACATTTTAATATTGAACGGAAGAATTAGAAATTAATATGTAGTGTTATAGTATTTTTAGAATTTCCATGCAGATTAAAAGCTTATTTTTAAATGATATCAAAGAATACATAAAGAACGAATACTATTACTTAGTTTTTAAGTGCCTTAAGTATATAAATTTTATAAAAATATTTTCTCTTTTTATTAGCTTCTTTCTTTGAATTAATTAATTTAATATTAAACTAATGTTAATTGTAGTGAAAAGACTGTTAAAATCCAAGTAGAAGAAGCCAGAGAAATTAAGCAGCAAATCTGTTTAATGCATTACAAAGAGGTTTTAAGGTTCCTTTAAATGAGTGTGCTTAATACAGTTTTTAAGATTTCACATGTAATCTGATGTTTCTCAATCTCATTAAATTAACTAAGGCTCAGAAATGAAGATAAAATATTACAGTATCTCATGCATACCCTTTCAGAAGCACTTCTGATTTGTAAGGTGAGAATCAAATTAGAGGTATAATTTTGCTTATAACTTCTGGCCTCAGAGAATAGAACTTTGAACTGTAAGATCTCTGGATTTCATGTTTATGTTTTGAAACATTAAATATTTTCATCTTTCAAAACAGTAGAATTTACCTTACCTTGTTAGATTATCAGTTATCTGTTGATAAACTTAGAAATATAGAATAGTCTGTAGAGTAAATTATTTTAAAGGCTTATAGATATGTTTAAATCCAAGTCTGGACCTTAGGAATATGGTTGACTCCCCTCACACCCCACATTTTTTTTTATTTTTTATTGTTTGGCATGGGCAGGCTCCAGGAGTTGAACCCGGGTCTCTGGCATCCCCCACGTTTTTGTTTTATCCTTCTCATGACTTAGTTTCAGGACACAGACATTTATTTCCTATAGGTAGACTGATTTCTTTCATAAACAAGCTCCCAACAATATGATTAAGGGCCATTTCTTCTTTTTTGTTCCTTATTTATTGGTTCTGAGCAAACAAATGCATCTTTATTCATATAGCCTCTGATATCCGTATACTGAATATTGGCTGAATGACGTTTTCTCCAATTTGGTTTCCATTCACCCAGAAAATATTTGGGCATCTGTTGTGTGTGGAGACCTGGGTTTAATTAGTATGCTTTTAATTGCTCTTGTAGGCATTGTCAAGTTAAATGTTTATTAGATTTGTAGGTTACCTCAGTTGTTTGTGTGGAAACTTATATAACTTACCTTCCAGATCCTCTAACTTCACCTGCTTCATCCTTGTTTAATGACTTTGGTGCCCTCAACATCTCTCAGAGAAGAAAGGTAGGTGAAACTGAAACTTGAGTGAAACTGAATGGAATCTAGAGATGATGTTGGAATCATTTCTTACATTAATATTTTCTTAAATGGGGTGTGGACTGTTTATGGGCTATAATGTTGTTTATGGGCTTAATGTTTTTCTGACCTTTTATGCTTTTTTCTGATTATATTTCTTATGTGGAATTTTATTTGATCTCTATCCATAGAATAGAGGGATTTTATATGAATGGATGATCTCCTGCTGCTTATTTTTTGCTCATTTTCTTTAATGTATTCTGTTTTCAAGATAACATCTAATTTAATATCATAGTTGCTTTTGCTGTTATATGATCCATTGTAGGCATATGCATCATGTTTTTAACTTGGTTTTCTGACGACTTTGTCTAGATTAAAAAGATTCTTCCCTCATTTAAACTCCTTATGCTGACATTATAGGCAAACTTAAAATTTTCAACTTCTCAAAATTGGCCCAAATGTTTAGAAAACAGTTTAAAATCTGTTCATGTTTGAACTTTAATTTTATTTTTTTTTTAAATTGAGGTTGTTAGATCATGTGTAGATTTTTGAAGTGTTTTATAGTAACTGATTTTGTTACAAGTAAAATGAAAATGATTGTATTTTGCTGCCTTAGAGTCTTAATGAGAATCAATGTATTAATAGTAATAATCATCTAGAGAATCTATTTGTCTAGGATCAGTAGCAAATAGTTAAAGATGTTTAGGACGTTGTAAATTTTGGTGGAAATTACTCTAAAGTTATAACATTCCATTTCCTAAGTAATGGAAGAAAGACCCCGGATAAAGGAATGTTAATGTTTTAAAAAAATTATATAAATTTAAGATGCTTTTAGGAAGGATCAATGAGAAACTTGTACAAAATGAAATTCAAGAAGACTTAGATATTCTCAAGAGAAAAAATTTCCTTGGAGAGAGATATAAATTACATCAACATGCCATGTATACTGTCTCCTATTTTCAAAAATGGATGAGAACAAGCAAATAATTATGAAATACTTTTTAATACTTAGAATTGATAGACTAAAATATATGGGTTTTATTTTACAGACTTCTTTTCAGTCTCTCATTAAGAACAAATTTATTTTTGTTTTACATGGCATTCTAATAAATTCAGATTTTTAGTTTTTAAATCCATAGACTAGAAGTGGAATAAAGTTGGACTCAAGCAGACCCATTGACAGTAGTGAGAAGTGATAATAGACAAATCTTGTCAGTATGGAAAGAAACAAATGCCAAACAGCACATATCACCTGGAAATCAAGTTATCTGGAGTAGGTGTAGCAGAAAATTAAAACCCTTAATTAGTCTTAGGGTTTCCATGGTAGCTTTTTCACATCTTTAAAATAGTAATCAGTTAGTTAAATGCAATTTATAGCATTTAAAAAATGAACTGGAATGGTAAATGAGTACTTGTAAGTGTTGCCTGATATGAGGGGTTGGTGGAATGCATCCTAAAATTGAAATAGATGATATGCAGCTACTGACGTTTACTTTTAAGAAAAGAGTTAAATTCCCTGAGGATTAGAAAAGAAAGCTGTAATGCCCATTCTTTTTTATTGTTCTTTTTTTCTTTTAGTAAAGGAAAGTAGTAAAAGGAAATGTTACTATAATGTAACCTCAATATGGTAGAGATAATAGAATGTATCCTTATGGAAGCACATTAATGTAGTGAAAGGAATGCTTGGGTATGGTTTTTGAGGTCCTAGATCTCTAGCTCTGTGACCTAGGTCCAACTTTATAGGCTGTGATCTTTCTATCTATCTATAAAATGACTAGCATGGCTTAAATAATACTATGGTGTCTTTCATATCTAAAATGCAGTGTCTTTCTAAATTAAAAGCATCGAAATGTTGCAGTCTCTCCCTCAAAGTTCATGGTCAACTTAGCGTGGCTTTCAAGTACCATATTTTCTTGCTATTTACATGAAAAAGAATATGTACTCTAGAGACTTGTAGGTTTTTTTTTATGTTTTTTTTTGATAGTGGACTCCATAGTTAGAAATCTCTGGTTGCATGTTTTAAAATTGTTAATGGTTGAATTAAAAAGATTTAAAATCTTTATATTTGAGATATTCTTGTCATAAGAGTATTATGCATTTTACACTGTGAGTTGAAGGCATATGGACTGTGCCTATTTTTTTTTTTCTGTAGTAATTGATGATGTCTATTTCATGATACAATGCACAAAATTATGTAAATATTTAATTATAATTCTATAAGCAAGCTACAATGATGTTCAGTGAATTTTATTTCATAATGATGTTGGAGAACAGGTACTTAGGCCTCACGGCTGTTTCATAGCCAGTTAGGTAAAACCATTTTCTAAAAATCTGTGTTGGGCCAATCTCTGGGCCAGGTGTGCTGGTTTCTGCCTATGGGCTTTGTGGATTATTGGTCTTAGTTCAGTCTAGATTCTTTATTGTAGGTAGTTTTACTATGTGTTATGTGGAAATTCTAGAAAGAAGGGACTGATGGTTTCCCTGGCTTCCTCATATCTAATTAGATAGGCAGTACAATGAACGTTCTAGAGAACATTTGCAGAGGCACTATCAAAATATCTGATGATTACTAAGTAGCAGAGAATTCTCCAGATCCAGATGTTTGTGGAGAAAAGATATTTTGGGTTGGGTTTTTTGAAGGTGAGGAACATGGAGAAGCAAAGATACTTAGGTAGATGGAATTGTGTGATTCTAAGTATAGAAGTAGGATCTTTAATACACTCTTGAATTTTCTTCTGAATATCATAGATAAGCTAATAAAGTATGACTGAGACCTTGGTATCTTTGGGAACTTGTTGAAGTAAAATGTGGGATGTGAAAAGCAATGCGAAGAGGTTCATAGTCATGGGTTGTGTCCTTGTTAGACCTGTGAAAACCTACTGAAGTGTACAGTGAGACTCTCCTTAGGGCACCATCAGTGTGGCCGGGCACTAGTACTAGTCCATGAATTGTTAATTACCCATTTGTGTGGAGATAAAACATAAACATTGGAAATCAATATTTAGAAACTTCTTGTATTAGTTAGGATTCTCTAGAGAAACAGAATCAACAGGAAATATCCGTAAATATAAAATTTATAAAATCGTCTCACGTAACAGTGAGACGCAGAGCCCAGAATCCATAGGGCAGGCTGTGAAGCTGAGGACTCTGATGGAGGGTCTAGATGAACTCCACAGGAGAGGCTCGCCGGCCAAAGCAGGAAGAGAACCTGTCTCTTCTGAATCCTCCTTAAAAGGCTTCCAGTGATTAGATAAAGCATCACTCATTGCAGAAAACACTCCCCTTGGCTGATTACAAATGGAATCAGCTCTGGATGCAGCCGATGTGATCATGATTTAATTCTATGAAATGTTCTCATAACAACAGACAGGTCAACACTTGCCCAACCAGACAAACTGGTACCACCACCTGGCCAAGTTGACACATGAACCTGACCATGACAGTCCACCCCTTGTCAACTTGGCAGCTATACACATCACCTTAAACCATACCTAATTTCTAAATATAAAACAGTAAAACATTTTTTCCCTTACTTAACATACTCAGCTTTTCTGCATATAACCGGAAACACATTAAATCTCCCCAGAATAGTGTGCAAGTCCATGGGTAATAGTCATTCTTACAACTTAAATAATATAACATGAACAGAACAGCATTACAGTCCTCCTTTCTGTAACTGATCATGTGGTCATAGTTCATATTTATCACTACCTTCTTCCACTACCCATCCCATGTTACCTTTACCCTCAGCAAGCACTTCAGCTGGCCATAGTACTTTGCCTGGTGGGGTGACCCAAACATTCATTGCTGAAACTTCAGAGCCGTTGGTAGTCCTGCATTGATTGGGTTTCTGCAGTTTTCCATTGATTTTAATCACAGGGCATGGTAGTACTAAAAGACGCCCTAGGGGATCTCCTATATTCCAGGAAAACTCTTCTTTACCTCCATTGTGTACTTGCAGTCCTATTTCCCCCTGATAGTCAGGGTCAGTCACCCCAGCCAGTAATGTAATCCCCTTCTTGGCTTGTTGATTCAGTGGCATAAGTAGCCCAAAGTGACCAGGTGGCAATCTTAGATTCCAATTCAGTGGAATCATTGTTATTCCTTGTAGAAGCACTCCCCCTTCTGGAACTAAAATCTATAGACCAACAGAGCTCAAGATCGCAGGGACAGGAAGCAGAAATTTTCCTAGTGAATAGCTAGGGGTAATAGTGAACGGTACCACTCCGATTTCCACCCCTTGGTTCCTGGACCCATGGATTCTAGCTATGGGAGAAATAGCACCATACAGTGGATACTGATTCAGAGTATACACAGCGTCCTGGAGAATATTACTCTAGCCCTTCAAGGTATTGCCATCTAGTTGGCACCATAATTGAGTTTTCAAAAGGCCATTCCACCTTTCTATCAATCCAGCTGCTTCTGAATGATGGGGAACATAGTAAGACTAGAGAATTCCATGAGCATGTGCTCATTCCTGCACTCTGTTTGCTGTGAAGTGTATTCTTTGATCAGAACAATGCTGTGTGGAATACCATAACGATGGATAAGGCATTCTATAAGCCCATGGATGATAGTTTTGCTAGAAGCATTACATGCAGGAAAAGCAAACCCATATCTGGAGTAGGTGTCTATTCCAGTTAGAACAAATCGCTGCCCCTTTCATGAATGGAGTGGTCCAGCGTAATCAACCTGTCACCATGTAGCTGGCTGGTGACCTCGGGGAATGGTGCCATATCGAGGGCTGGGTATGGGTCTCTTCTGCTGGCAGATTGGACACTCAGCAGTGCTATAGCCAGGTCAGCCTTGGTGAGTGTAAGTCCATGTTGCTGAGCCCATGCATAACCTCCATCCCTACCACTGTGACCACTTTTTTCATGAGCCCATTGGGCAATGACAGGAGTTGTTGGGGAAAGGGGCTGACTGTCATCCACAGAATGGGTCATCTTATCCACTTGATTATTAAACCTTCCTCTGCTGAAGTCACCCTCTGGTGCTCATTCACATGGGACACAAATATCTTCATGTTTTTAGCCCACTCAGAAAGGTCTATCCATGTACCTCTTCCCCAGACCTTTGTCACCAGTTTTCCAAACACGTTCTTTCCAAGCCCCTGACCATCCACCCCAAACCATTAGCAACAGCCCATGAGTCAATATACAAACGCACCTCTGGCCAGTTCTTCTTCCTAGCAAAATGAACACCCAGGTGCACTGCTCGAAGTTCTGCCCACTGGGAGGATGTCCCCTCACAATTGTCCTTCCAGGTTACCCCAGAAAGGGGTTAAGAGTGCTACAGCTGTCCACTTTTGGATGGTACCTGCATATCGTGCTGAACCATCTGTAAACCAGGCCCAAGTTTTCTCTTTCTCAGTCAGTTCACTATAAGGAACTCCCCAAGAGGCCATCGCTCTGGTCTGGGAAAGAGAAAGTAGTGTGGCAGGAATGGAGACTATGGGCATTTGGGTCACTTCCTCATGTAACTTACTTGTGCCTTCAGGACCTGTTCTGGCCCTATCTCATATACCATTTCCATTTTATGATGGAGTGCCTGCTGCACACACCTAACTTTATGGCTTGGTGGGTCAGACAACACCCAGCTCATAATGGGCAACTCAGGTCTCATAACCATTGGTGGCCCATGGTTAAGCCTTCAGTTTCTCCTAAGGCCCAGTAGCAGGCCAAAAGCTGTTTCTCAAAAGGAGAGTAGTTATCTGTGGCATATGATAAGGCTTTGCTCCAAAATCCTAAAGGTCTGCGTTGTGATTCTCCTATAGGGCCTGCCAAAGACTCTAAACTGCATCTCTATTTACCACTGACTCTTCCAGCACCATTGGATCTGCTGGATCCTATGGTCCAAGGGGCAGAGTAGCCAGTATAGCAGCCTGGACCTGTTGCAGAGCCTCCTCTTGTTCAGGTCCCCACTCATAATTAGCAGCTTTTCTGGTCACTCAGTAAATGGGCTGGAGTAGCACACCCAAATGAGGAATATGTTGTCACCAAAATCTAAAGAGACCAACTAGGCATTGTGTCTCTTTTTCGGTCGTAGGAGGGGACAGTTAAAGCAACTTATCCTTCACCTTAGAAGGGATATCTCTATATGCCCCATATCATTGTACACCTGGAAATTTCACTGAGGTGAAAGGCCCCTGTATTTTTGTTGTATTTATCTCCCATGCTCTGACATGCAGATGCCTTACCAATAAGTCTAGAGAAGTTGCTACTTCTTACTCATTAGATTCAATCAACATGATATCATCAATATAATGGATCAGTGTGATTTCTTGTGGAGGGGAGAAATGATCAAGGTCCCTGCAGACAAGAGTATGACATAGAGTTGGAGAGTTTATGTACCCACGAGGTAGGACAGTCAAAATATATTGCTATCCTTGCCAGCTGAATGCAAACTTTCTGTGGTCCTTATTAACAGCTATTGAGAAAGCAGCATTTGCCAAATCAGTAGCTGCATACCAGGTACCAGGGTATGTATTGATTTGCTCAAGCAATGATACCACATCCGGAACAGCAGCTGCAATTGGAGTTACCACCTGGTTGAGTTTATGATAATTCACTGTCATCCTCCAAGACCCATCTGTTTTCTTCACAGACCAGATAGGAGAGTTGAATGGGGATGTGGTGGGATTCACCACCCCTGCATTCTTTAAGTCCTTAAGAGTAGCAGTAATCTCTGCAATCCCTCCAGGGATCCGATACTGCTTCTGATTTACTGTCTTGCTAGGTAGGGGCAGTTCTACTGGCTTCTACTTAGCCTTTCCCACCATAATAATAGCCCTCACTCCAAGAGTTAGAGAGCCAGTGTGGGGATTCTACCAGTTACTCAGTACGTCTTTTCCAATTATGCATTCTGGAACTGGGCAAATAACAACAGAATGGGTCCAGGGGCCCACTGGACCCACTGTGAGACGGACCTGAGCTAAAACTCCATTGATCACCTGACCCCCATAAGCCCCTACTCTCACTCATGGACCAGAATGACATTTTGGGTCCCCTGGAGTTAATGTTGCTTCTGAACCAGTGTCTGTTAATCCCTGAAATATCTGATCATTTCCTTTTCCTTAATGCAGTTACCCTGGTAAAAGACCATTGGTCTCCTTGGGAAAGGCTTGGAGGAAGTTAAACAGTATAGATTTGTGGCAGTGTAACAGGGTTCTCCCCCAAAGGGACTTGGCTTCTCCTTCATTCAAGGGGCTCTGGGTCTGTAAACTGTCTCAGGTCAGAAATTGATTAAAGGGCTGTGACTCTGTGTTTTTTATAATTCAAGTTAGACTTCTGTTCACTTGACCTAGAACTCTTTTGTTTATACAACTCAAACAAGAATTTAGTAGACTGCCCATCTGTTGTACTTCTAGGTACCCCATTATTTACTAGCCAACACCACATGTCTCTGCGAGTCAGATTATTATTATTATTATTATTTTTTTAATTTTGGGTGCATGGTCCTAGAATCGATCCTGGGTCTCTCACCTGATGAGTAAGAGTATTTTGACTCCTGCTTGAGTTTGCTGTTATAATAGACATGTTCACCCTGTCTTTGGCGATTACGTGCTGCCACCTGGCTTCTGCCAACTCGGGATCCGATCATCCCATTATGTTTAAGGATTCCAGGTCAGTGACAGCAGTTCCCACAGTAATATCTGGCCTACAGAGAAGTGCAACTACAGAGCTCTTCAGGGATGATGGTGCTAGTCTAACAAATTTATTTCTCACTGTTCTGGTAAAAGGTGCATCCTCCAGACATTCCTGGGGTGTAAGAGCAGACTTTGCATGATAAATCCACTCTAACATTCCAATATTTCTAAGCCTCTGGATCCGCTTATCTACATTATACCAGGGCAGTTCTGGCATTTCAACCTCAGGTTATGTCGGCCACCTTTTGATCAGCCAACCATCTAAACAAACTGTTAATGCCTTTTTCTAACCCCTCAATCTATATAACATTGAATGCAGAATCTTTGCCACACATATTGCCCTGATTTCTGTCTATATAAATTGGAAAGCTCACATAGTTCTTTTGGAGTGTAATGTACCTCCTCATTTGTGATACTTTGTACCTCACCTTTTGGGCCCTGTTCAGACTTTAGGCTAGTTATAGGTCTGGAAGAAATGAGAAGTGGTGGGGGTGGGTCATGAAAAGAATTAGAAGTGTCTTCCAAGCCATTTGCTTCCATTCATTTGCACTTACATCTGGTGAAACAGGATTAATCACTCTAGTGCTAACCCCATCAGGTAGAGGTTGGGTGGCCAACTCCGCAAGGCAGGCCGGAGGTGGCGTGGCTGCGTCCTCAGGGCAAACTATTACAGGGTTTTCTAGAGAAAATTCATCATGACCTAGGGTTTTCATCTTGCCCCCGACATCATTATCAATCCAATTGTCACCATCCCATTTTTCAGGGTCCCACTCCTTTCCAATCAGTGCCCTCACTTTAATGGCAGACACCATGCAAGATTGAGATTTCAGTTTACTTTGTAAAATTGCTTCTCTAACAATAAGATTCTGATTGATTTTCGGAGATCTCAAGTCTACGGCTACACGAAATGAGATTTTCCTTCAGGACACTCATTGAAGCATTTCATCTGTCAGACAGCTTGTAAGCTTCTCATTTGAAGTCTTAAGCCCGTCCCTTTCAGTCATTAATGTATACAGCGTATCTAACAACAGCCAGCCAACATCTGTACACCTCCTAATTCTGCAAAACTCTATAAAGGTGTTGAAAACATTATCCCCCAGAGCTTGGCTTCGTAGAAGCAAAGCATTAGAAGAAGCAAATGGTGATATTTTGACCATCTCATTTGCCAACTCACTCCATGGATTGGCGGTATCATTCTCATGACAGGAATCAGAGTCCTTAGTGCCTTTGAGTCCAGTCAGTGTAGAAAACCAATCATAAAAACCCATTTTTAAGATTCTGTTTCTTAAGAACCACTCCTGGTACTAAGTTGTATAATTAGGGTTCTCTAGAGAAACAGAATCAACAGGAAATATCCATAAATATAAAATTTATAAAAGTATCGCATGTAACCATGGAAATGTAGAATCCAGAATCCGTAGGGCAGGCTGTGAAGCTGATGACTCCGATGGAGGGTCTAGACGAACTCTACAAGAGAGGCTGGCTGGAGGCAGGCTGTCTTTTGAATCCTCCTTAAAAGGCTTCCAGTGATTAGATTAAGCATCACTCATTAAGAAAACACTCCCCAAATGAAATCAGCTGTGAATGCAGCCAATGTGATCATGATTTAATTCTATGAAAAGACTAATAGCAACAGACAGGCCAGTGCTTGCCGAACCAGTCAAACAGGTACCACCCCCTGGCCAAGTTGACACATGAACCTGACCATGGCACTTCTATAACAATTTAATAATTCTGATTACCAAATATGTCATCATTTTTCTACTTACTCACTTTTCTTTTACAGAAATATATAACTATGATGTATAGGAAATACTTTAAAAAGTGATCTATCACTATCAGTCGTGTGAGAAGCACTAATTATTTTTTCTTTATTTTCCACACTAGGAGTGTATAATTTTATAAATGGAAAAGGCAGCCATTGTTTAAAAATGTGTATTATTATTCTTGGTGAGGGGAAGTTGTGGAAGAAATTGAATCATGGCCGTATATTGTGTGGGAGCGTTAACCCCCCCAAAACGCTGAGATGACTTGTTAAACTTTTGTTAAAAATGGGTGTTACTGTATGTGAGGAAACCTTGACAGCCATGTGGTGAAGTTGGTGTGATAGAGAAAAGCCCTGGGAATCTGAATCGCAGAGGTGATCTGGACAAGCAGAAACGTCTTTGGGAACAAAGTGTATTTATAACCAGGTTAGACGTTGAAATATAGATATTCATAAATGAAGTTATTCAGTGCTCCAGCATCTTCCTAACTATTCTTGCTAAACTGTGAGTTTATGCAGCGCAATCTCATATGGTTGAGACAAATGCAATGCAAAGTTGAAAAGCCTTCAACATTTGTCTCCAGCCTTCTTGGCTCCTTCTCTTCATCCTTTTTCAGACTTCAAATCATTTTCATATTCAGTTTCTTCTTTCCTCCCTTAAAGTAAAAAAGGCTGTGGAATCTGTCATTTTCTTTTTGCTTAGGTTTACTTTAGTGTATAATGTTTCCACCAATATGCCGCATTATTGGGGGACCTTTTTCATTTTCTTTTTCTTTTTAACTGTGGGATAACAGATATTCACTTTTGTAAATATTTTTTAGGTGTTGACAGGTTAACTTCTTTGGGGTTGTTGGCAGGGGAGCAATGATTTCTGAAATATTACTTCTGCTGTTCTTGATTTTAAAGCTCTTTATTAGGATCATGGAAATGGAATCAAAAGGGTCTAACTTATCTAGACCTTTATTTATAAGAGGATACAGGATTATTACACTTGAGAGAGAAGTTCACTAGTGGTCATTTCTCTTCTGTTTGGACCTAATTTGGTTCCCCCACCTGACTCTTCTTTATCTTGAGAGCATCTATCCTAGTCTTTATACTGTCTCTACTATAAAATTTAATTATTTTATGCTATGTTTTTATTTTTATGGGAGTTTTTGTACATGGTATTTGCTTTATGTTTTCTGGTCTAAATGTGATATTTAATATTTTCATTGTAGTGTTTCGATTTTAAAGTCTTCAAGAAATGACTCCTACATAGTTTCTACTTTCAGTAATAAAATATATATTAAAACTGAAGAGAATTACTGTGGTGAAAATTAAAGTAAATTTGGAGAGATCGATAGGACTATAGTGAAGACAGTCTGGAATGTAAATCCTTCCATAATCCTGCTGGTGGGTAGACTCTGCTTGGAACATTGGACCAAGTATTAATCTCAGGGAAAATAAGAGATGAGGAGAAAATAGACAGGATACTGAAAAATAAATGAAATTTTGAAGATAATTATAGTCTAAAACTTGATTTGTAAATGAGTTTTTAAAATGTTCTATAGTCTCTAATGTTTACTTAGTGTTTAGAATCCCAGGGCAGCCACGTAAGTGTCTTTTACCCATGAGTGTTGTATAGTGATGATTCTGTGGAAGAATTTATGTTTACAATTCTGAACCAATGCACTCAGAGGTATTCTTCCTTTACTATAGTGACTAAACCTCCGTTTACCTCCATCTCTTGCCAAGCTGTGGCAATTGTGCTGTCCCGACTTAAGCCAGCTGTAAGTGTGATTTTAGGCATAGAGACACCATGTGTCCCTTATAGGAACTGGTGGCCAGTGCCTGGCACCCATAGTTCCAGTTTAATGGCTCACTCAGAGCCTCTTGAAGAGTTTTTATTTCTCTTAAAGAACGAACAGTGGAAATAGTAGTAACTATTAATGTTATTAATAGTAATAATCCAGCAGCATTGAATAATGGTACGAGGAAACAATTTTAGGGTTTTGACTTTGAAGCCAGTCTGAATTTGAATCTTTATTTCTTCACTAATTCTTTAAGCTAATTACCTTTCTGTTTCCTCATTTACTAAATGAATATAATAATACTCAATGCCTACTACTTAGAGTTGTTATGAGGACTAAATGAGAGACATTACCTGACAGAAGTGCCCTGGCAGAGACATAGCTGCTACTAGTAGTAAAACGTGGTTTAGTCAAACTTCTCTAGCTTTGCTTGGGAGCTGTTAACTGTTATTAAGTGAATAAATCTCTGCTGCTACTCACCCTGGATCAGGCTGCGTTAGAATTGCCTATTGAAAGAGCTGTTCTCTTGTAGCTGCAGTGAGGTGTTCAGATCCTTCCCCTAACATTCATTTTTTGCTCTCACACTGTATAGCTATTAGTTTCTCAAACATATCTTCAAATTTGGTGAAAATTCGTGTGGTATTTTCTCCTGATGTAGTGATAGAGAAGACAGAAACTTAATTTTATTTACATTGACAATGACTTTCTGTATATGTTCCAGATAATATGCTAAATTAATTCTCTAAAAAGGTTAAATGTTTTATATTTTATTATAACATTTAATCATCCCAACAGTTCTTTGAGAGAGATTACAGTATTTATTTCTGTAAGGTTTAGGAGGCGGAAGAGAGAAGAGGCAGACCAATAAACTTAGAGTGAGCGATTGTATTCCTGCACTCCCGGGCTGAGCTCACAGAACTCCAGGTAGGGAGTTGCGAGCTCGCTGCTGGGTCCTGGTGCGGGCGTTTTTTAAGCAAGGGGGTTAGGTGACGTCTAGAAGGGGCGGCACATTTTATGCAGCTCGAGTCATGGTGACCTTCCCTGTTCCCCTGACCTAAGAATTCCATTTTACAGTTTGGGAAATGGAAGTTTTGAGAGATCAAGTAGTTTGTTTAGAATAATATAGATAATGTTTTTTACATTTCAGGGAAAAACAAAATCTCTATCTAGGACAAAATGAGTGACGGAGTCTTTTGTAAGGTGAAAAACAGAGAAGTAGTTGAGGAAGAGGCCACAGATTATATGGAAAGGAGGAAACTTGTCTCTTCCTTTTATGGAGAACTCTTATGCCTACCTCTTCTTCCATTTACTGAAATGATCTCAGTATAAATTTCTCTAAGTACAATTTCTAGGGCAAGAATATTCATCTAAATTTTTGATAATTGGCAGACAACCTTTCAAAAATGCTGCACAATTTATATTGCTACTCATAGGTGATGTATTTTCCACAGCCTTGAAAATACCAAGATATCAATATCTTTTGTATTTAAAATCTTACTGTTTTAATTTGATACTGGTGCTGGAATTTCTCTTTTGTTTATTAGCCATTGGTGTTTCTTTCTTGTTCTTTGCTCATTTTTCTATTGTGCTATTTTTTAATTGATTTGTGAGAGCTCTTCTCTTTCAAATCAATAATTAGTGATATTTCTATTAGATATTGCAATTTTTCCTCTCAATTTTCTTTTAGTCTTGAATTTTACAAGTATTTATGCTACCAGTTTTGAAATGTCATTCTTACTAAGATTGGTTGTCTTTTATTAACTGTAATAGATAAAAACTATTAAGCTCATTTTAATTAAAATAACATGGTAATTCCCTATATGGTGAGTTAGTGACTTTAAATTGAGAGGATTGTCATTGCCTTTAAACAGTTAATTTTAATCCATGTTCTTTTTATTGCTGATGATTTATAGTAATAAACTTTGCTTAGCACATGGCTGTGTTCTCTCTTCTCTGCATTAAATTTGACTTTCTTCCTGTTGTTTATCTCCAGTCTCAAGTCTGTTTTTTTTTAAAATGCTGTGCAAGCAGCATTAAATAGAAACTTGTTTAAAAATATGATAGTTCCTATAGAAAAGTTCTCAGCTTTCAAAGAGTTTAACATTGGTATTTTCTTGCTAAGTAAAGAGTACTCTTGGTTGAACTGAGATCAAGTTTGGAAAGAACAGATTATATATTTTTTGGAAGAAGCAGGAAGTTCAACCGTGTACCTTCTGTCCTTTATTTTACTCTTATTTTAACATTTAATTTTGAAATAATTTCAAACCTACAGGAAAGTTGCAAGCATACAAAAGTAATATAGAGAACACCAATATATCCCCTACCCAAATTCCCAGATTTACCAACTTTTAACATTTTATCGCTTTTGTTATCCTTCCTTCCTGCCTTCCCTCCCTTCCTTCCTTCCTGTGTATCTGTTTTCTAAACATTTGAAAGCATGTTACATACATCATGTTCTTTTACCATTTAATACTTCCATGTGTGTTTCCTAAGAACAAGAATTTCACTTCTGTAACCTCATTAAGTATAATTATCAAGTTTGAAAAATTTCACATTTATATAAAGTATACAGTCTATATTCCAGTTTTTTCCATTTTCTCAATAATGTCCTTTTGGGCATTTCTCCTCTGTTATTCGCTCCAGACCTGCATCATGTCTTGCATTTAATTCTTGTGATGTCCTTAGTCTTTCTTTTAAAAAAATTTTACTGATATATACACAACATAAAAATTACCTGCCTTAACCACTTCCCACCCTACTCTTCGGTGGCATTCCTCACATTCGCAGTGCACTGCCATCAGGACCATTACTGAAACTTTTCCATCAAGTCAAGCAGAGATCCTGTGCCCATGTGTGCATTAACTCTGTACCGCCTTCCCCCAGCCCGGGTAACCTTTACTTTACTACTTTTCTGTCTATGTATTTGCATATTCTAGTTATTTCATATAAGTGGAATCATACAGTACATGTTTTTTGGCTATTGTGGATAATTCTGCTGTGAACATTGGTGTATAGATAAACTGTTTGAGTCCTTGCTTTCACTTCTTACCTTAGAAAGGGGCTATAGATAGATAGGGTATTTACCTTAGAATGGGATTGTGGGACCATCTGGTAATTCTATGTGTAACTTTTTGAAAAACCACCAAACTGTTGCAGCTATACCATTTTATATTCCCACCAACAATGTATGAGGATTCCTGTTTCTCCACATCCTTCTCAGCGTTATTTTCTATTTATTAAAAAAAAAAAAAGCCATTCTAGTTGATATATATTTTATTTTAATTGCTACTGTGTATGCAGTGACCATTTGTTTTTGTTGAATCAAGATTCCTTCAAATTCATGATTGCAAGAGAATTTTTTTCTATTGTTTCCTTAAAAAGAGATCTCAGGAAGAGGTTTATTTATTTTGTTTTGTTTGGAGTATGTGGTAGTATGGTTTTTGACACTTTGCATATTTAAGTGATGTAAACTGAAATTTGAATAACTTTTATGTGCAATATGTAATATTGTTGAGAATAGTCATAATTTTATAGTCATCATAGTTTTATAGCTTTGGGAATATTGAGTTAGTTATCCTGTGTACGAATGACAGTGTATTAAAAACCGAGGTATATTTACAACTTTGACCTAGGCATGGTCCTGAGTTCTGAGTAAATTATTTTGAGATTATCTGGTTGGTTCTTTTACATTCAACTCTGGCCCTTGTAATTACAGTGCTTAATAGGTAGTTTTGAGAGTGTGGTTTGATAGCTGTTTCATCCCTATTTTCCTAAGAAATAGGGGTGGGGAATGCAATAATTGGTAAAGCTGAATTCAGAATTCTTGTCAACAAACATCCTACCCTGTTTAAAGCTAAATTTAACCAAGACCATGTAGTTTTCCCTAACTCTATTTTACACCCAAGATTTGTTCTTCCTTGTATTTTGAAAATGGGGAGGAGATTACCTTCTTAATTTTATTTCTTTCACTGACATCTCTGTAGCTGTTGTTTCTCACTGACCCCATTCATGCCATGGATTCAGAGAGATTGATTCATTTAGAAATTTGTGTTATGTCATCTCATTAAGATTGTAAGTATGTTAAAAAATATTGTAGAATGTGTAGTAGATTTCCTTGATTTGGAAGCAGAATACCATTGTTAAAGAGTGTAAGCCCTGGGGTCAGACCTTAGGCTAGTTGTATGATCTCAGGAAAGTTACTTAACTTGTTCTAAGCTTTACATTTCTCATCTGTAAAGGGGGACTAATAATAGTGTTTTATCTCACAGAATTGTATGAAAAACATTACTGGAAAGTGCTTTTTGCTTATCAAATGCTAGAAGTTATTAGTCTTTCATTGCTTATGATTCTGTTCTTTTTAACCTGCGTTTGTTTTTGAATATGTGTAAAATTACCTTGGATATACTACTATCTTGGCTTAAGTTCACTTATAATGAAAAAGCATTTCTGAAGATATTCTCCTTCATTTCAAGATTAAATTTAAGCAAGGGTATAAATTTAAATGAAATCTGTTCCCTTTTGCTAATAAGCCAACAGGCATTTTAGCATAGATTTGATTGCTTTTGCTAAGGGATTAAAATTAATATGATAGCTTCTCTGATCATTACAGTTAACTGTTCATCATGGAAATAACTTACCTAACTTAAAAAAAAAAGCTTTTATTCACTTTCACTCCATATATTTTTCTGTAGACCTACTTTCCCATCTTATTCTAATCTCTGTTTGAACTTGAAGAAAGGAAAACATAATCCTAATTTATTTTCATGAAAAATATAAAAATTAATGATAGCCAGTGGAGGAAGAAAATATAACATGATCGTTGAGGCTGGCTTGTTTTGTTTTTGATTTTTAGGTCCTATACTCATGGAGAATATTGATTTTCAAAAGTGCTTGGAGGCCAAGCTACAGCGATTTGTGGGTCTGGATTTATTTCTCTAAATTAGTTAGGCGTAAGAGCCTTTAAAAACCTGGTGTATTAACACATCTAATTAATTACTAATTTAGGTAGGTTAGGTCCTTGTGATTATATGGAAATTAGTTAATTCATTTGATTTTTAAAATCAGATGGTTTTAATCAGTTTTGGAGTCTGAGTGTTTTTACCAAGGAAGTTTAGGTTTCATTTCACTGTGGTTAATGGTATTAAACCCTTATAATATTAAACCCTCTCATAATTACAAATTTAGTAAAACATGAGGAAATTCAATTTAATAAGGGGAATGGTCATTTGAACCGATGAGTTTTTTTGTAAAAGAAATACAGGTTTACTCTCAAATAAATATTTAGTGAATTCTAGGTTTTTCTGATCCACGGGACCTCAGATCCTCAGCTGTGGCAAGAGATAGTATGCTGAGGAGTACTGCTGGAGGTAATGAATTCACATACTCAATAAGCATTGTCTGAAGTAGATATGTTTCTCATTTATGTACTGTTATTTTTCAAGTATGTGAAGATGCCCTGCTTATTAATACAAATCATTTAAAAGTATCCATTCATAGTAACTTTAAATCATCATTTATTTAGATTATAAATAGTGAAAGTACAATTACTGTGATTTTTGATGTTCAGAGGGAGTTCTTACACATCAAGACATTGGAAACTTCTTGTGCTAAGATAATTTGATTTCTCTAGCTTATTGCTAACAATCAGATTATGATATATAATAACGTGACTGATAATGAGAGGCATTGCAGAAATGGTGTTCTTTGCAATTATGTTTTATATAAAGGCTCTGACATTTGAAAATTTGTCTGTTTTTGGTGGCTCCAGCTACGTTTTCTGTAAAAGCAGTGGTGTTTACAGACTATTCTCCTAGACTCTGAGCTAATTAGGGGAAGAGAATAGGTTTTAATCACTACTGTGCTTCTAGGAAGGGGCAGAGAGCTTTATGCTGAAATGTTGAGGAGTGAATGAGTGAGAAAAGATGTGTGGGTGCATTTAGACTTCAGAAGAAGACAGTTCTAAAATTAGTTTTTACTGTTCTTTCTTTTGACATTATGAGTGTAGAGGCTTATTTCATTTGTTAGGAATGAGAGTGAACTTCCCTCAGTCCTAAGCCACTGGAATTGGCTTGTATGGACTGAGATGAGAGTTTTTGAAGAGCTGGGGTTTTGGGGGCCATGAGTAATTATCTGAAGGCTCTGATTAGCTGGGTCAGGCTCCCAGAGGAGCAAAGAGCTTTAAGTGGGCATGTTGAACTACTCATCCCTTTCCCTTTTTTGGGATGGCCCCCAAATTCTGTTTATATCACTAATTGTTTCTTTTTCAGGTCTTTTCTATCATATACGCGAGAACTTTACTACCTAAAGTGTAATCTCCAGACCAGCAGTACTCGTGGTCTGGGATGCTTTTTTGAAATCCAGCATTCCAGGGTGTACCCTAGGCCTGCTGAATCAGAGTCTGCATGTTAGCGAGATCCTCAGAAGATTCATGTGCTCATTACAGTTTGGGAAGCACTGGTCTAGAGTATTCTCAGGTTTTTTTTCTTAAACGTGCATTTAAACCCAAAGATCTGTTTATTTTTTTAATTCACAAAGAAGTTAAAACTATTTTTGAGTGCTCTTTTATTGTGGTGTTCATCTAGACTTTGTGTAGAAACTGTTGTGGTGAGTCTTGAGAATAAAATAAAAACTCTATATTATTTGAAAGAGAGAATGAGAGAGAGGAGGGAGGGAAATAGTTATCAGCTCTGCTGGCCAAAAAGGGATTGGGAATTTTGGTATAAATATAGACTTACTAGGAGATAGAGCAAAAATGTTGTAGTTGTTAATAGGACATAGCATTCTCAGATGTTTCCATTTCGTCATAACCAGCAGGCTGGAAATGGTAAGACTATCGAGAATGGAGGACCAACAAGGGAATTTACTTTTTTTTTTTTTTAACCATTGCATTCTCAAGGTTGGTATGGGAAGGAACTGTTGGAAGCTAAAGGAAAGGGGAGAAGGATTGTTGCTTTGCCTTGCTCTGGAGAAGGGAGTTAGGATCTTACAGAATTCAGAAAACAATAAATAAGCATTCTCCATAAAATTATGTGTTTGCCTCTTTTTCTTATCTCCCATTTGACTTCTCCTTTTCCCTTAGCCCCACTTTCAGTTAGTAGTGCCATCTCTTTCTAGGTGTCATTTAATGAGGTACATTAATTGCTGTACAATGGTAGTATTTTAAACAATACTGATATCTTAAGGTCTTTTAGTTCAGTATCACATAGAAGGTTTTACTTTTTTTTTTTGTATGCTGTGTGGTGGAGGTCACATTTCATTCTTTTTTCCATGTGAGTATCCAGTTATTGCAGCACCATTTGTTGAAATTTCTTTTTTTGGGGGGTGGTTGGAAGTGCATGGGCTGGGAATCAAACCTGGGTCTCCTGCATGGCAGGCAAGGATTCTACCACAGAACTATCCTTGCACCCCCTAGAAGGTTTTGCTTTTGGATTAAAGTTTAATTTTTGGCTATTAGTTACAGGAACTGATATATAAATAATGGCACATGTTTGTAAATCTCTTGTACCTAAGAGGAAAGACCTTAGGCTAGTTATACTTTTGGGATGGTTTGGGGTGAAGAGAGAGGGGTGATGAATTTCTGTTTGGAAAAATAAGCATAATTATGTAGTGAAAGCTCCTGGGGTGGGAGAATGGTATGTTGGATTTATTTAAAACCTTTTGTTTTTATATTGTTAATGCACTAGATAAATTGCATTAATTATAACTGAGTGAAAAATGAACCTGAATTTGTGAAGGGTCTGAATTATGCAAGTCATTTAATGTAATAATTGTATTACTTTCAAGTATATGCCTGAAATTTAGGTTTCCTTATATAAGTCCTCATTGACTTGTTGTGATTTTGCTGATAGTTAGAAGAATCTTTACCTTAGATATTTTATAAAATAAAAGTTTTAAATTAGGTTAATTTAAATATGACCTTAAATAAACCTTTAAATTTGTGAAGGTTTATTTGAGGTTATATTACTTTTACTGTATGTCACAGCTTTATGATAGCTGTCTACTTGAACACAAAAGTTATATGAGCTTGATTTTACAATCTTTCCAAGGAATTATATTACTAGAAATAACTTGCTTTAAATTTTTTTTCTCTTACAATGTGGTTCCATGGCATGAACCCTGAAGGGGACATATTTGTTCTTATATATAAAAGTTGTTTGTGATATAGAGGTAGAGGGTAACTGAATTGGTCCAAGGTTGCATAACAGTGGGAATATTTTAGTCACATAAAACTTCATCCACTGCTGCATCCAGATAAGGGGTAGTATAGTTGTGTTTCTTAATGGTAACTTTTTCCCCCCTCGTTAAATCAAAGATAGTACAGCAAGAGGCCCACTTGCGAAGTGTATAATTTGCATAAAATAATTTTCATTGACCTTATTTACCCAGTCATTTTGTGCTTAGAACTCTTGTTTTCTTCATGTTGGTTGTCCTTTTACTGAGCTTTTTTCTTTTCTTAATGTATTTGTCTAGCTACTATAGTTTTTAAAGAAATGTAATTGTAACTATTTATTTTAACAGTTTTATTATACCCCATGACAGAACAATGAGTGAACAGAGATTTTTTGAATTCAGTTTTTATGTATAAAAGTCCTGCCAACTGTTAAGATTGTTTAATTTTATTGTTAGCTGATGAATTTATGATTTCATTGAACAATATATTCCATATCATGTTCAAATTACTGAGATTTATAAGACCAATGACATGTGTATTTAAATTTTTTTTAGTATGAAATTATTTCATTTTAAATGAGTGACCTTAAGTTCAAAGCCCGGGAAAAAGAGAGAGTGACTTCTGCTCTGCTCTGACATGTGTAGAACTTTAAAATTTATTTAAATCTTTTCCTCAGGAATCAGTTCCTTCTTAAGCAGGGTAGTTCTCAGTAGGAAATAAGATAGTGAGATGGAAAGCAGCAAAAGATAATATAGTTTGGAGAAATTTTTTTTTTACCTGTTTTATATGCCCTTGAATCCATTTCTTCATATTGCGGTGAGAATAGGTAAGTGCCAGTGAAAGAAATTCTACAAAGCATATACTTTGCTAAGTTCATTTCTATCTATAAAATTTAGTCTATAAAATCAGATTATATGATATTTCTTTTTTTATATATATTTGTTAGCTTTATAGACTATTGTTCAGCTTATTAGGACTGTATTGATTTGGAGGTGTGTGTTGGGGGTGGGGGGCGGGAGAATGGTGGGTGGTGATAATGATGTTGGGGGAATGTCTTAGAAATTTTACTTGTTTACCATTCCACCACTCCCAGTATCTTCTGTATGTTAGTTATTTTAGTTTAGATTAGTATGGGGATGTTAGGTGTGGCCTGGTTTTTTTCCTTCTTTTTCCTAGCCAAGGAAGTATCGCCTGGGGATGCTGGAGGAGAGGCTAGTTCCGATGGGATCAAAGGCGCGAAAAGCAAAGAACCCTATTGGCTGCCTTGCTGACAGGTGTAAATCAGGAGTACCCATCAATATGGTTTGGTGGAACAGAGTCACAGAAAACAATTTACAGGTAAAAATAATTCTTATTAGACATTTTTTGAAAGTGAATATCTTCGCTGTTTTCTGTATCTGGGGTGGTGGGTGTGAGAGGATTGGATGACTTAGTGGATATATTTAGGTTTTTTTCTTTTTCTTTTTTCTTTTCTTAATTCAAGTAAGGTCAGTGGCCCATTAACCAACTAAATGATTTTGTTTGGTGACATTTTGAGCTTTCTCTGCTTGTAGTCTATTTATTAATTTCTCCTGGATTTTGTTAACAGTTGGGTTCAATTATTTTCTAATGTACAGAGTTATTCAGGAAACTACATTCAAAAGCCATAGTATAAAATCTGTTATAGAAAGTCCCATTTATTTGAAATCTGAATGATAAGAAGCACCATATATGGTCTTTTGTACCTTTCTGTTCTGAAATTAAGACTGTGTATAAACAGACCTTTCAAGGTTTTGCTCTAAAACCGAGTTCAATATTATGTTGTCATAAGGTTATTAGGGAAACATTTCAGACTTTAACTATGTCTTTACTTATGGTACTGAATAATGAAAATGAATTTTTATAACTGAAGAAGGGCTATCTTCTGTGTAAGATTCTGTAGTACTTAAAAAAATAATGTTCAACTTTAATTTGGATTATAATTATGATATTCTCATTTAAAAAAAAGTAATTGTATAATATATTTAGTTGTATTTATCAGAATTTCTATTCCAGAAGTAGACTATCCTTCCTCCCAAACCTTGAGTAAATTGATGTTTTAAATATGTCTCCAGTTAAAGCCTGTAGTCCCATATGCACATACCATACACAGAAAAATATAATGAAGTTAACAAGTTGGTTTTATTTCTGTCATCAATCTTGTTTCATAAAGGGATTCTACAATACTTTGTTCTTTTTAATATTAGTACTGTAGTAATGTCTTTATTGCTTTGGGCACAGTAATAAAGAAGTAATTCCAAAAATATTGCAAAACAAAACAAGGTATTTGCCCTCAGCTAAAGTTTTGCTAGCATTTTACTAAAGATAAGGAAAACCTGAGGAGAGCCACATAATTTTATATACTTAAAATTTCGTTGGAAAGTTTTAGATATGTCAATTATGATAAATAATACAGTTTTTTTTTAAGTTTTAAAACTTCTTTTTATTATTCTCAGGGCATAATTAGTCAAAACGTAAATGCGTTATCAATTTTTGTAAATAATTATTAACAAAGCAATTAAAGTGGGGGGAGGAATGTATCCCTTTATGAGATGGACGGGATTGTTTCTCTTTTCCATTTAGTTCATGTGTCTGTCCACTAGGGGAAATTTGAGTGCTAAGAGGCAAGATTCAGCTTCCATTCCATCTCTGTTTTTCTTGTTATGCACGTGAGTGCTGAGAGATCACGTGTGAGTAAATAGAGGGGAAGGGGAGGGTGTGGTATTCAAGGCCCTGAATAAGCCCCATCTCTGCCTCTGTAGTCCCCTCGCCCAATGAACAGGGTTTGCCTCCTGGCAAAAGCCACATGAGTGAGCCATCTCAGAGATGATGCTTTAGCCCTATACAAGCCTTCTGATGAGGGTAGCCAGGGCCGACATTTTTTGTTTGTTTGTTTGTTTTGTTTTGTTTTTTATTAATGGGAAAAAAAGAAATTAACGCAACATTTAGAAATCATACCATTCTACATATGCAATCAGTAATTCTTAACATCATCACATAGATGCATGATCATCGTTTCTTAGTACATTTGCATCGGTTTAGAGGAACTAGCAACACAACAGAAAAAGATATAGAATGTTAATATAGAGAAAAGAAATAAAAGTAATAATAATAGTAAAAAACAAAACAAAACAAAACAAAAAAAACCCTATAGTTCAGATGCAGCTTCATTCAGTGTTTTAACATGATTACTTTACACTTAGGTATTATTGTGCTGTCCATTTTTGAGTTTTTGTATCTAGTCCTGTTGCACAGTCTGTATCCCTTCAGCTCCAATTACCCATTATCTTACCCTGTTTCTAACTCCTGCTGGACTCTGTTACCAATGACATATTCCAAGTTTATTCTCGAATGTCCGTTCACATCAGTGGGACCATACAGTATTTGTCCTTTAGTTTTTGGCTGGACTCACTCAGCATAATGTTCTCTAGGTCCATCCATGTTATTACATGCTTCATAAGTTTATTCTGTCTTAAAGCTGCATAATATTCCATCATATGTATATACCACAGTTTGTTTAGCCATTCTTCTGTTGATGGACATTTTGGCTGTTTCCATCTCTTTGCAATTGTAAATAACGCTGCTATAAACATTGGTGTGCAAATGTCCATTTGTGTCTTTGCCCTTATGTCCTTTGAGTAGATACCTAGCAATGGTATTGCTGGGTCGTATGGCAATTCTATATTCAGTTTTTTGAGGAACCACGAAACTGCCTTCCACAGTGGTTGCACCATTTGACATTCCCACCAACAGTGGATAAGTGTGCCTCTTTCTCCGCATCCTCTCCAGCACTTGTCATTTTCTGTTTTGTTGATAATGGCCATTCTGGTGGGTAGGAGATGATATCTCATTGTGGTTTTGATTTGCATTTCTCTAATGGCCAGGGACATTGAGCATCTCTTCATGTGCCTCTTGGCCATCCGTATTTCCTCTTCTGATAGGTGTCTGTTCAAGTCTTTTTCCCATTTTGTAATTGGGTTGGCTGTCTTTTTGTTATTGAGTTGAACAATCTCTTTGTAAATTCTGGATACTAGACCTTTATCTGATATGTCGTTTCCAAATATTATCTCCCATTGTGTAGGCTGTCTTTCTACTTTCTTGATGAAGTTCTTTGATGCACAAAAGTGTTTAATTTTGAGGAGCTCCCATTTATTTATTTCCTTCTTCAGTGCTCTTGCTTTAGGTTTAAGGTCCATAAAACCGCCTCCAATTGTAAGATTCATAAGATATCTCCCTACATTTTCCTCTAACTCTTTTATGGTCTTAGACCTAATGTTTAGATCTTTGATCCATTTTGAGTTAACTTTTGTATAAGGTGTGAGATACGGGTCTTCTTTCATTCTTTTGCATATGGATATCCAGTTCCCTAGGCACCATTTATTGAAGAGACTGTTCTGTCCCAGGTGAGTTGGCTTGACTGCTTTATCAAAGATCAAATGTCCATAGATGAGAGGGTCTATATCTGAGCACTCTATTCGATTCCATTGGTCGATATATCTATCTTTATGCCAATACCATGCTGTTTTGACCACTGTGGCTTCATAATATGCATTAAAGTCCGGCATCGCGAGACCTCCAGCTTCGTTTTTTTTCCTCAAGATGTTTTTAGCAATGCGGGGCAACCTGCCCTTCCAGATAAATTTGCTTATTGGTTTTCTAATTCTGAAAAGTAAGTTGTTGGGATTTTGATTGGTATTGCATTGAATCTGTAGATCAGTTTAGGTAGTAGGATTGACATCTTAATTATATTTAGTCTACCAGTCCATGAACACGGTATGCCCTTCCATCTATTTAGGTCTTCTGTGATTTCTTTTAACAGTTTTTTGTAGTTTTCTTTGTATAGGTTTTTTGTCTCTTTAGTTAAATTTATTCCTAGGTATTTTATTCTTTTAGTTGCAATTGTAAATGGGATTCGTTTCTTGATTTCCCCCTCAGCTTGTTCATTACTAGTATATAGAAATGCTACAGATTTTTGAATGTTGATCTTGTAACCTGCTACTTTGCTGTACTCATTTATTAGCTCTAGTAGTTTTGTTGTGGATTTTTCCGGGTTTTCGATGTATAGTATCATATCATCTGCAAACAGTGATAGTTTTACTTCTTCCTTTCCAATTTTGATGCCTTGTATTTCTTTTTCTTTTCTAATTGCTCTGGCTAGAACCTCCAACACGATGTTGAATAATAGTGGTGATAATGGACATCCTTGTCTTGTTCCTGATCTTAGGGGGAAAGTTTTCAATTTTTCCCCATTGAGGATGATATTAGCTGTGGGTTTTTCATATATTCCCTCTATCATTTTAAGGAAGTTCCCTTGTATTCCTATCTTTTGAAGTGTTTTCAACAGGAAAGGATGTTGAATCTTGTCAAATGCCTTCTCTGCATCAATTGAGATGATCATGTGATTTTTCTGCTTTGATTTGTTGATATGGTGTATTACATTAATTGATTTTCTTATGCTGAACCATCCTTGCATACCTGGGATGAATCCTACTTGGTCATGATGTATAATTTTTTTAATGTGTTGTTGGATTCGATTTGCTAGAATTTTGTTGAGGATTTTTGCATCTATATTGATTAGAGAGATTGACCTGTAGTTTTCTTTTTTTGTAATATCTTTGCCTGGTTTTGGTATGAGGGTGATGTTGGCTTCATAGAATGAATTAGGTAGCTTTCCCTCCGCTTCGATTTTTTTGAATAGTTTGAGGAGAGTTGGTACTAATTCTTTCTGGAATGTTTGATAAAATTCACATGTGAAGCCGTCTGGTCCTGGACTTTTCTTTTTAGGAAGCTTTTGAATGACTGATTCAATTTCTTTACTTGTGATTGGTTTGTTGAGGTCATCTATTTCCTCTTGAGTCAGAGTTGGTTGTTCATGTCTTTCCAGGAACCTGTCCATTTCATCTAAATTGTTATATTTATTAGCATAAAGTTGTTCATAGTATCCTGTTATTACCTCCTTTATTTCTGTGAGGTCAGTAGTTATGTCTCCTCTTCCATTTCTGATCTTATTTATTTGCATCCTCTCTCTTCTTCTTTTTGTCAATCTTGCTAAGGGCCCATCAATCTTATTGATTTTCTCATAGAACCAACTTCTGGTCTTATTGATTTTCTCTATTGTTTTCATGTTTTCAGTTTCATTTATTTCTGCTCTAATCTTTGTTATTTCTTTCCTTTTGCTTGCTTTGGGGTTAGTTTGCTGTTCTTTCTCCAGTTCTTCCAAGTGGACAGTTAATTCCTGCATTTTTGCCTTTTCTTCTTTTCTGATATAGGCATTTAGGGCAATAAATTTCCCTCTTAGCACTGCCTTTGCTGCGTCCCATAGGTTTTGGTATGTTGTGTTTTCGTTTTCATTCGCCTCAAGATATTTACTAATTTCTCTTGCAATTTCTTCCTTGACCCACTCATTGTTTAAGAGTGTGCTGTTGAGCCTCCACGTATTTGTGAATTTTCTGGCACTCCGCCTATTATTGATTTCCGACTTCATTCCTTTATGATCTGAGAAAGTGTTGTGTATGATTTCAATCTTTTTAAATTTGTTAAGACTTGCTTTGTGATCCAGCATATGGTCTGTCTTTGAGAATGATCCATGAGCACTTGAGAAAAAGGTGTATCCTGCTGTTGTGGGATGTAATGTCCTATAAATGTCTGTTAAGTTTAGCTCATTTATAGTAATATTCAGATTCTCTGTTTCTTTATTGATCCTCTGTCTAGATGTTCTGTCCATTGATGAGAGTGGTGAATTGAAGTCTTCAACTATTATGGTATATGTGTCTATTTCCCTTTTCAGTGTTTGCAGTGTATTCCTCACGTATTTTGAGGCATTCTGGTTCGGTGCATAAATATTTATGATTGTTATGTCTTCTTGTTTAATTGTTCCTTTTATTAGTAGATAGTGTCCTTCTTTGTCTATTTTAACTGTTTTACATTTGAAGTCTAATTTGTTGGATATTAGTATAGCTACTCCTGCTCTTTTCTGGTTGTTATTTGCATGAAATATCTTTTCCCAACCTTTCACTTTCAACCTATGTTTATCTTTGGGTCTAAGATGTGTTTCCTGTAGACATCATATAGAAGGATCCTGTTTTTTAATCCATTCTGCCAGTCTATGTCTTTTGATTGGGGAATTCCGTCCCTTCACATTTAGTGTTATTAATGTTTGGATAATATTTTCCTCTACCATTTTGCCTTTTGTATTATATATATCATATCTGATTTTCCTTCTTTCTACACTCTTCTCCATACCTGTCTCTTCTGTCTTTTCATATCTGACTCTAGTGCTCCCTTTAGTATTTCTTGCAGAGCTGGTCTCTTGGTCACAAATTCTCTCAGTGACTTTTTGTCTGAGAATGTTTTAATTTCTCCCTCATTTTTGAAGGACAATTTTGCTGGATATAGGAGTCTTGGTTGACAGTTTTTCTCTGTTAGTAATTTAAATATGTCATCCCACTGTCTTCTAGCTTCCATGGTTTCTGCTGAGAAATCTACACGTAGTCTTATTGGGTTTCCGTTGTATGTGATGGATTGTTTTTCTCTTGCTGCTTTCACGATCCTCTTTCTCTTTGACCTCTGACATTCTAACCAGTAAGTGTCTTGGAGAACGCCTATTTGGGTCTATTCTCTTTGGGGTGCGCTGCACTTCTTGGATCTGTAATTTTAGGTCTTTCAGAAGAGTTGGGAAATTTTCAGTGATAATTTCTTCCATTAGTTTTTCTCCTCCTTTTCCCTTCTCTTCTCCTTCTGGGACACCCACAACATGTATATTTGTGTGGTTCATATTGTCCTTGAGTTCCCTGGTCCCCTGTTCAAATTTTTCCATTCTTTTTCCTATAGTTTCTGTTTCTTTTTAGAATTCAGATGTTCCACCCTCCAATTCACTAATTCTATCTTCTGTCTCTTTAAATCTACCATTGTAGGTATCCATTGGTTTTTCCAGCTTTTCTACTTTGTCCTTCACTCCTGTAAGTTCTGTGATTTGTTTTTTCAGTTTTTCTATTTCTTCTTTTTGTTCAGCCCATGTTTTCTTCATGTCCTCCCTCAATTTATCGATTTGGTTTTTGAAGAGGTTTTCCATTTCTGTTTGTATATTCAGCATTTGTTGTCTCAGCTCCTGTATCTCATTTGAACTATTGGTTTGTTCCTTTGACTGGGCCATATTTTCAATTTTCTGAGCGTGATCCGTTATCTTCTGCTGGTGTCTCGGCATTTAATCAGATTTTCCTGGGTGTAAGACCCCGCGGGTTGAAAGATTTTTCTGTGAAATCTGTGGGCTCTGTTTTTCTTATCCTGCGCAGTAGGTGGCGCTCGTGGCGCTCATCTGTCTGCGGGTCCCACCAGTAAAAGATGCCATGGCTCCTTTAACTGGAAAACTCTCGCTGTAGGGGGTGGTCGCCAGCCGAAGCGGCTTGGGGGAGTGCCAATCCGAATCTCCCAGCCAGCCCAGGGATCTGCGCGCGAGGAGGGTCGCAGGCCTCCGCGGCTTGGGGGAACGCCTGTCCAAATTTCCCAGCCGGCCCTGGGTGCCAAGCGTGGCGGGGGGGCGCCAGCCGCCGCGACTTGGGGAAGTGTCTATCCACCGTTCCCAGCTGCACTGGGAAGCCACGTGTTTGGAAGGGACCCCGGTCGCCGTTCTCCGCGGCTTCGGGATCTCCGATTCAATTCTCCCAGCTGGTCTGGGGGGCCGTGTGTCGGGGGGGTGGGGGCGCCAGCCGCCGCGGCTTGAGGGGACCACCTTTCCAGTTCTCCCAGCTGGCCCAGGAAGGAGGCAGTGAGGGAGGGACTCCGACCGCCTGCTGCCCCGGCCCGGGGAAGCCCGCACCCCTCTGCGATCTCACTGAAACGGGTTCTCCCAGCCAGCCAGCCGTTCCAGAATGGGGTACGCTGTCTTCTTGGTCTCTGTCATGGCTCTGGGAGCTGTTCTGAATCGTTGCTACTTCTCTCGTAGCTGTTCTGGAGGTGGAACTAAGACCCGCATGTCTTACTAAGCCGCCATCTTCTCCGGACCTAAGCCGCCATCTTCTCCGGACTGCAACATTTTTATTCATATCCATTCTTACTACTTCTCTTCTGTCTCCAACACACAGAGTTCCCTTACCATATACTGCTGAATCCCTCTTTCTTTCTTCCAGCAATTTATTCCATCATTTGTCCTTTTTGAACCTTTAAAAATCTTTCCCCCTATATTGGTTCCTTTCTCCTAGTATATAAACATCCCGTGTTTAAATCTCTCCTACTCTGGAACCCCAAAGCCAAATAGTGTGGCTATATGAGAGAAAGAGTTTATGATTAGTACATTTGGGAAGCTGTGTTACATAGCTTGGGAAATGGTTCAAACTTATTGTTGCTGCTTTTCCACTTTTTTTCATTCCTTAGTACACAGCATTTTACTTTTCACCTTGACTGCTCTCTCCAGTTTTGATAAGATCATCTGTCAGATTGATCTTTGCTGCATTTGACAGTGTTGACCACTCCCCTTTCCTTGAAACTTTTTTCTCTTAGCTGTTAGATTGCTCTTTATTCGTCTTTTTTGAGGACGTGTTATCTTTGTTCTGCCATCAGGAACTCTCTGAGCTCTATTCTTGACTTTCTTACCTTTCACTAAATACCATGCCTTTTGTGTTTCTTATTACTTCAGTCATTCCCTATTCACTGGAACTCGCAGATGTACTCTGTTGTTGTTGTTGTTCATGCAAGAACTTGTTTATATTTGTAGCGTTAATCGGCGGTACACAAGTCTATACAATCTCTTTTAAATCATGTTCACCTTCAGTATGTTAATATTACTTATAGACCCATTAGTGAACTGCCTTCATTTCTGTCTCTTCCGTTACAAGTAAGTTCAACCTCATTAGCTTACTGTTCATCCATCTCAAGCGTCTATGTATCTCTAGGTCCCCTATATCCTGTCTTATAAGTCTCTGATTTTACCTTTATCATGGTTGTAAAAGTGAAATCATACAGTATTGCAGATTTATTTATTTTTAACCTGCTTAGTCACTCCACTCACTCTTTTCTTTACTTTTAACTTTTTTAATTGTCTAATATAACATATATATACAAAGCAAAGAAAGAAAAAAACAATAACTTTCAAAGTTATTTAACTTTCAATAACTGCTCCTTAACAAGTAGTTAATAGGACAGATCCCACAGTTTTTCATGGGCTAGTGTTCTACCATCTCAGACTTTTCCTTCTAGCTGCTCCAGAACTTTTGAATCTTGAAGGAATATAAATGTATTTTATCATCACCATTTTTTTCTTTTGTGAAAAATAACGTATATTCAAAAAAGCAATGAATTTCAAAGTACAGCATAACTTTTAGTTGTAGAACTGATTTTGGAGTTTAGTATGGGTTACAGTTCCACAATTTTAGGTTTTTATTTCTAGCTGGTTTGAGAGACTAGAGACTTAAAGAAATATCAGTATAATAATTCGGCAGTCATGCTCATTTATTAAACTTCCCATGTCTTTACCTACCATATCCTTCAATCGCTAAGATCTGTTATGCTACCTCTTTACCTTTCAAATTGTCTTCACTTCTACTCTTATTTTTATTTTTTTTTTTATGCTGTATGGCAGGGTCCAATTTCATTATTTTTCCATGTGAATATCCTGTTATTGTAGCACCATTTGTTGAATTTTTTGTTTTGTTTGTTTGTTTTTGCTTGTTTTGGGGAAGTGCATGGACTGGGAATCAAACATAGGTCTCCCGCATGGCAGGGAAGAATTCTACCACTGAACTACCCTTGCACCCCTTACTCCTACTCTTATTGAGTTAATTGAAGCCTACCATCATCTCTCACCTGGACTGTTATTATTGTGGTCTTTTACATAGTTGCCGGCTTCTGATCTTTTCTTTCAGACTCCTACCTGGATGATTATCTGATCTTGCTTCTCATCTTTGTCAACAACTCTTTGTCACTAGAATAAAATCTAAATCCCTTGACCAGGTATCTAAGGTGCCTCCTCAATCCTGCTACAGACTTGGTGAAGTGTGTACAGTGTTTGGACCTTATCATGCTCTTTATGCCACTCTGCCTTTGAACATTCTTTTTGCTTGCTTGGTGTATGCTCCTCTGTGTCTTGACTTAGCAAACTTCTTCTTTTCCTTTAGGATTAAATTTAAGCATTAAGTCTTATGACCCAGTTAGACAACAGTAGGCATTTGTGCACCTTTTCCTAGTGCTTAATATTGTGAACATTTATATAACTTGTCTTATAGCTGACTTTGGATGGCATGTTGTAGAAACTTAATGTGTTGTTGATGTGTGAATGCTATGAGATCTTGGGAGCGTGGAATTGGATTCAGGGCATATTCTATACCTGTGAACTTCTACAAGGCAGTACTTGGGTTCTTCTCCACATTGCCTAGTATAGGTCTTTTATGCATTAGATATTCAAATAATTGAATGAATGAGTCTGGATTCATGATTATCTGGCTAGATTGGTACTTAGCCTAGTGTCAGTCGTGAAACGCAGTGCTGTGTACGTTTTCTGAAATTTTCTTTCTATCTAGTTTCATGACATAAAATATCATTAGGGAAAACATTTGAAAAATCTTAATATATTTTAAATTTTGTGATTAAATATGGCAGGATTCTTTTTTTCCTGTGGATTAGATTTATTTAGTTTTTGTATTTTTATTGAGATATCTTCACACAGATACTGTCCATCAAAAATATGTAATCAGCGGCTCACAATATCATCGTATAGTTGTATAGTCATCACCATGAACATATGCATCACTCCAGAAAAAGAGATAAGGGTAAAAAAAGAAAAAAACTGTACATCCCATTTATTGTCCTGATTTTTTAACTTGTCTGTCCATATCCTCGATAGAGGGAGGATGAAACATAAGGTTTTCACAATCACACAGTTACACTTTAAAAGCTATATAGTTATACAGTCATCTTCAAGAATCAAGGCTACTGGACTACAGTTCAACAGTTTCAGGTACTTCCCTCCAGCTACTCCAATATACCATAAACTGAAAATGGATATCTATATGATACAAAATGATATCTATATATATCTATATGATATCTATATCATGGTGTTACCCATGATAACCTCTTGAATCTGTTTGAAATCTCACACCCACTGAAACTTTGTCTCATTTCTCTCTTCCCCCCTTTTGGTCAAGAAGGCTTTCTCAGTCACATAATGTTGGGTCCTGTCTCAACCCCATGAGTCCTGTCCCACATTGCCAGGGAGATTTACATCCCTGGGTGTCATGTCTTATGTAGTGGGGAAGGGCAGTGAGTTGACCTGCCGTGTTGGCTTAGAGATAGAGGTCACACCTGAGCAACAAAAGGCTCTCTGGGGATGACTCTTAGGCATAATTATAAGTAGGCTTAGCTTCTACTTTGCAGGAATAAATTTCATAGGGGCAAGCCCCAAGATCGAGGGCTTAGCCTATTGAATTGATTGTCTCCACTGCTTGTTAGAATCTCATGAATTCCCCAGATGGGGAAGTTTATTATTTCCTCCTTTCTCCCTTGTCCTCCAAGGGCACTTTGCAAATACTTTTTTATTCTCTGCCCAAATTACTCTAGGATATCTCGTGGCATCACACTAACCTGTACAAACCAACAGGATCTCACACCTTATTCAAGAGGATTCTTGATTAAATAGAATACCTCTGAGTAAATCTCTCTACTTACTATAGAATGCAACAAATATTAAATCATGGGTTTTACTATAATATGAATAGAAGACGTGCATAGGTATAGGAGATAATTATATTTATCTGGAATGTTGTGACAGTCTCACTTTCCTGAACTACTCATTAATTGGCATAAATGAGTATATTTGTTCCTTTTAAGGAACTAAGTGAAATGCCCTGTGACCATTAATGATTGTATTTGGAGGACTTAGACATATAAATCACTTCTAATTCTTTTAAGTGGCAGAGTGGGTAGCTCATCTCTTTTTGGTTTTAAAAGTCTTCTGTTCTTTAACCCCCTGAATACAGATTTTCCTTTTATATATGCATTGATTCTGCTGGTCTCACTCTAAATATTGCATATTTCATGTGAAATCTTACAATGATAACGGTCTATACCATGATGATGTGCAGATGAAAAGAAACCAGGGAAGTAGCTTCATAAATTTTACAAATTTTCATAAACTTTCTTTAAACTTTTTTGTAAGAATAATTACTTACATGAAAAAAAATTAGATAATATCTAATTTTAAAAATTAGATAATATAGGAATATTATTTAATATAGGAAAATTAGATAATAAAGGAGGAAGCAGAAATGTCCCCCTGCTGCCCCCTTACCACCCAAAGATAACATCTCTGTTAACATTTTAGCATGTCTCTTCTCTGGTCTCTTTGTCTCTCTCAGTCGTAAACAGACCATTTTACATAGTTAGCAGTTCAGAATATAATTGCTGTTCAGTAGACTAATTTTTATTTTATTTCTTACTCAGCAGTGGTCTGGGCCTCTTTCCATGTTCAATACAAATATATATAGATGCACTGCTTTTTAGTGACTGTACTCTGTTGTATGTACCATAAATCCATATAACCAGATCCCTGCTGATACTGTATTTCCCATTTTTAAAAAAATCATAAATAAAACAGTGCTGTGCTGAACTTATTATTTCCACCCATTTCATTTTCTCCTTAGGATTAAATTCCAGATGATGGGACTGCTAGGCCAAAGGGCATGCTTATTTTTCATTTATTCTAAAGAAGGTATGCCAGGAGATTAAAGTATTTATAATATTACCCATTTTTGACATACTATGTCAAGGATTAACTGAAGAATATCTTTGGAAATTATAAGTGCCTGTGGTTTCTTGTGTATAGAGGATTGCTTTTTGTCAGTTTCATGAAAATTTTTCTGTTTAACAACCATAAAGCTTACTATAAATTGATCTTCATTTGGCAGGTTCTGATATACATACTACTTCCCCTTAAAACATACGGCCAAGTAATAAAAAGGGGAACTTCTCTTTAAAGGAACACTGCTGTGAATCTCTGGGAAACAATATGTCCAGTAATCTTATTTGATTCAGAAAATCATATCTCCTCTATGTGGGTGCTTAAATCAGATGGCCAAGTTTGTTTCAGAAGAGTAGCCAACTCTATAACCAAACTAATTTTACAATAGTTATAGTATTTAGATATTACTTTTAACTTAATAGGATGAAAACTTGACCTGTTTTAAAGAGGTCAGTTTCTGAGTAACCCAGAAGCTGAGTATATTTTGATAATAAATTTTAAATTGACCCTGTTTGGGTGTGATGGAAATAAAGGGAAATAATAACCATTAACTTAAAGAGAAAAGAGAAATCTTGTGAAAACATGAACTTAGAAGTTCTGGTTAGCCATTGACTTCTGCTTTCTATCCCACCATGTTCCTCTTTATTCCGTGAATACTGAATTTATGAATTTATGAATACTGAAAATAGCTCTTAGTAGGACTACTCTATTTGTCCATGGATCTCATCTTTTTAGATCATTTTAGCAAGCAGAAGGCCCTGCCTTTTTCCTCCCTTATCGTCAGTATCCCCACACCCACTTTCCCGAATAATTCAATACTTTTTTGCCTGTGTATGGAAACACAGTTATACAGCCCTACCTCCAGCACATATCCTGGGGCACAAATCTTTTAAATTATGTCACCAAACTTCTTTTATCATCACCCCAAAGAGAAAGGAAAAGTAGAGAAGTTAGAGGATCCAAGTTGTGAGTTTTGGGAAGTAGTTAAGGCAAAGATTAATATCAATATTTTATTTCCTGTGGTGTTTTTTGTTTTTTTTTTTTAATTGGTTTAATTCTTTTTCTTCTTTTTACTTTTAACCTCTTATCCTGGCTAGGTGTGGAGGGATTGAAATTGGGTCAGACAGTCGTCAGTCGTTCCGGGGATGTTCCTATAAGCTTGATTGGAGATGATGGCTTTCTTGATGAGAACACAGACAGTGATAGGAACAGAAGTAACCGAATTTGAGAAATATTTAGGATGTAAAAAAGATTCCATGACTTGATGCTTCAGAAATAATCTGCATTGTCATAAGCCCAGTTGGTTGAACTGGAACATAATTGTTGTTTAGGAAGCATAACACAATTTGAAAAGAAAAACCTGATTTGCTCAAAAATGGTTTTAAATGATAATTGCAAAACAATTCTCAGATAGTTGACTTCTGCTATCACCAAAGCAAAAGGAATCAGCTAAATTTTATTTATTAATATATTCAGATAAATAAGGAACCACCTGTGTTTTAAAAACATCACCACTAGTTTCCTCTCCTGGCCAACATGGAGGAAAAGGGATGCTTTACCTTTCTTTCAGCTTGACTAAAGAACTGAACAAAGTATATGAAACAGCAGTTTTTAAGTCATTAGACATTAATTAATGAAGGACACTGATCCCAGAGTGCTGGGAGACAAAGTGCACTGTGGTTGCCCCACGTTACTGACTTGAGGGTTTCCAGGCCTGGTCCAGAGAGAGGGAACACAGGTGGAGTCAGATGATGTCTCTGAATTGAGGAGATCAAACTGGAAGTCTATGGAGGTCAAGGCAGCTGTAGTTCATAAGAAAAAGTACTGGAAAGAGGAGAGCTCACAGAGGAGGAGAAAGAAATCTGGAGATTTGCTTGAGTTTTCAGCTGAGTACTGTTAAGAGGATATGAGTGAAAAGTGTACCTGAGCCAGAGAAATAACTTACTGAAAAGATGAGGACAGAGCTTACCCAGGGCCAAAAATAGTTTTTCCTCTTAACAATCAGCATGGAAAACCTCAAAATTCATGAATCCTCAAGTATATTACTGGGAAGACTTTTGCCTCAGTTGTGGGACCAAATTAGCTCTAGAATACATGCTGCTCTTGTCCCATCTAAAAAAGCTTAAAAGCAAGGCCTGAAAGAACTGAACTGTTTTTAAGTAATTTAACTTTGATGTAGAACAAAGCTTAGGAAAATGTATAGGAACACTAAAGTATCTAGTACCTAACAAGATAAAGGTTATAAATATTTGACATCTAATAAAAAATTACCAGCTATGCAGAGACCCATAAAGAGAAGAAAAATTAATCAATCAAAACTGACCCAAAATTGATGCAGGTGATAGAAATAGTATATAAGGACATCAAAAAAGTTATAACCATATTGCATATGTATAGAAGGCTAGAAGAAAGATTGAGAATGTTAGTACAAATATGGAAGATATTTTAAAAATCCACATCAGACTTCAAGTGTTTAAAATTGCAGTGTCTAAAATAAAATGTGCTAAATAGGAATAATGGCAGTTGCAGAAGAAAAAATTAGTGAACTTTGAAGACATAACAAGAGAAATTGTCGCCCCCCCCCAAATCCATACACAGTATAAAAGTGAACTGTGGCAGAACTTCAAGCAACATAATATACTTTTAATTGGAGTCTTTGAAGTAGGGAGTAGAGGGTGGGCTACAAAAAAAATTTGAAGAAAGAATTGCCAAGTATTTTCTCAATTTGATGAAAATACTAAACTCACAGATCCAAGAAACCCAAGAACATGAAGGAAACTATACCAACACGCACCAAAGACAGAGAAAGAAAAAAAAAAAAGACACATTATTGAGGAACAGCAAAACAGATGGCAGCAGAATTGTGTACATGACAAAAATATCTTGCAAAAATGCCCAAGAAGGCAAAAAAAAAAAGAGAGAGAGAAAATAGGGAACCAAGACAAATGGGACAAATAGCAAGATGTAGGTTTAAGCCCATTCATATCAATAATGACATTACATATAAATAATTTTAAGACTCCAATTAAAAGGCAAGGGTTTTTGGGATAGATTACAAAAGCAAGATCCAATTATATGGCACTAACAAGAAACCTACTTTAAACATAAAGACAGGTTAGAAGTTATTCCATGTAGTAGTCAAAAGAAAGCTAGAATAACTGTATTCATATCAGGCAAAGCAGAGACATAGCAGAGAATTTTGGCAGTGATAAAGTGGGTCATTTAATAAAGGGGTCAGTTCATTAAGAAGGTACATGTAAGTGTCCTGAAAGCTTATACACTAAAAACAGTGCTTTAGAAGACAGGAGGCAAAGATTTATAGACTTGTAAAGAGAAACGAACAAAAAATTACGAAATAGTCAATAATAGTCTATTATAGTCCATAATAGATAGGAGACAGAATTGGTAAGGAGTAGAAGACTTGAACAGTTCTAACAACCAACTTGACCTCATTCACATTTGTAGAACACTATCCAACAATAGTTAATACATATTCATTTCAAGTGCACGTGGAAAATTGACCAAGACAGACCAATTGTGGACCATGCAAATTTTTTTTAACTTTTTTTATTGTGTAATATAATATATATACAAAGTAAAGAAAGAAAAAAGCAATCATTTTCAAAGCACTCTTCAACAAGTAGCTCAGAACAGATCCCAGAGTTTGTCATGGGCTACCACATGATCCTCTCAGAGTTTTCCTTCTAGCCGCTCCAGAATATAGGAGGCTAGAAGGCCTAAGTATTTTTTTATCATCACAATTGACTTTTTTTGTGAAAAATAACATATATACAAGAAAGCAATACTTTTCAAAGCATAGCACCACAATGAGTTGTAGAACATATTTCAGAGTTTGGCATAGGTTCCAATTCCACAATTTTATGGCTTTACTTCTAGCTGCTCTAGATACTGGAGACTAAAAGAGATATCAATTTAATGATTCAGCAGTCATATTCATTTGTTAAATCCTATGTTCTCTGTATAACTCCACCATCACCTTCGATCTTTCTGTCCCTTTCTTTAGGGGTCATGTGATGTTAGCTGTGCATTTTTTCATATATTCCCTTTATCATGTTGAGGAAGTTCCCTTCCCACCAACGTAAAGTGATGCGGTGCCTTTAACTTCAACACTGTCTTCCTGTTGGGGGTGTGGTTGAAACGGAGGCAAAGTTATAGGCTGGCTTTAACTGCTGCAGTTTTCCAGTCCCTGGGGTCTGAATTTCTTGAGGGAGGGGTTCCACCTGAGCTGGGCCCCACCCCTGTCCGTGGAATTAACTCCTTTCACATGACCAGCCACTTGCCTCTCAGAGGAGCTTAATTTCGCCCTTACCTGGGGCAGTTGGACCCTGAGAAGCCTTGCAGTTCTAAGGAGCTGTTAAGTAGTAGAAACAGCAAAAACAAAAAAAAAGGAATCCTTTTCGGGGCTGATAATCAACAGCTTAAGTTGGTAAATTGCTCTGTATCTTCAGACTTATGTGCTAGGATCCAGCCATTTTCAAGTATTTTGTGCTATTGAATCCAAAAGGCCTCCTTTTGTTGTTGTTATTTCCCAGCAGCCCTGCCCCCCTCTCTGCTGGGGCAAAAAGTCCTAGTACCTTTAGCTCTTATTACAGGTTTATCTGAACTGGGGGCCTATTTTCAGTAGTCAGAATTCGTTAATAAATTCCACAATTGGAGGTTGGTTGAGCTAAGCCTCTGCTGCTAGTGATTCCCAAATCAGTGATCTTACTTTAACCTTTAGAAACTAGAAAAAGAAGAGCAAATAAAACCTAAAGTAAGCACAAGAAAAGTAATAAAGATCAGAGCTAGAATCAAAGAGTAGGAAAAAAAGCAGCAGAGAAAAATTTATGGAACCAAAAGTTGGTGTTTTGAGAAGATCTATAAAATTGATAAACGTTTAGCAGACTGATTAGAAAAAAAAGATAAAAAAAAGATAAAAGACACACATTACCAGTGTCAGGAATGAAATAGGGGACATCGTGAGATTCCACAGATACTGCAGGAATACCTAGGAAATATTAACCAGCTTGTGGCAATAAAGTTGACCAAAAATGAAATGGAAAAAATCTGTTTGCCAAACTACCAATGGCACAAACTATTAAAGTTCACTCAAAAAGTAATAGATAATCTGATTAGCTCTGTATTAAAGAAACTGAGTTTGTATAGGTATAGATGTCGTCACTGGTGAATTCTACCCAATATTTAAGGAAGAAATAATACCAATTCTACACAGACTCTACTGAAACTATTGAAAAGAAATGAATAGGTACCAATTTTATTCAGTAAGCTCAGATTACTATGATACCAGAACTAGACAACACATTTGTACAAAAAATAAAACTACAGACTAATATTCCCTCATAAATGTAGTTGCACAAATTGTTAACAGGATTTTAGCAAATTAAATACAATGATAAATACAAAGGAGAATACATCGCAAAGAAGTGGAACTTATCCCAAGAATGAAAGGTGGTTTAACATTCAAAAGTCAATTGATGTCATTAATTGGGCGGTGCAATGGTGGCTTAGTGGCAGAGTTCTTGCCTGCCATGTTGGAAACCCGGGTTTGATTCCCAGTGCCTGCCCATGCAAAAAAAAAAAAAGAAAAAAGTCAATTGATGTAGTTAATTTATTATAAGATAAATTAATATATATTAATTTAATATAAATATAAATTAATATAAATAAAATTATTTATTATAATTTATTATAGTATCATCTTAATAGGGAAAAAACATTTTACTAAACCCAATTATCAATTCTTGATTAAAAGCTCAGCAAAGTAGGAATACAGAGGAACATCTTTAATTTGATAAAGGGCATCCACCAAAAAACAAACAGTAACAACCGAAAAAAACTACAGCTAATATCGTATTTATTTCATGGTGAAAAATTAATGCTTTCTTCTAAGAAGTAAGGCAAGGATGTCTGCTTTCACCATTTCACTGGATGTTTTTAATGCAGTAAGGCAAGAATAAATAAAAGGTACATAGATTTGGAAGGGATAAATAAAAATATTTTCATTTGGAGATGACATAATCATTTGTAGATCATCTGATGGAATGCACAGAGAAAACTGCCTGAACAAATAAGGGAGTTCTGCAGGGTTGCCTAATACAAAAATAATATACCCAACTCAAATTTATTTCTGTACTGTAGTGGGCTGAATGGTGGCTCCCAAACGGAAATGTTCATGTCTTAATCCCCAGAACCTGTGAAAGTTATTTTGGCAAGGTATCTTTGCAGATGCAGTTAAGGATCTTAAAGAGATCATCTTGGATTATCCAGGTGGACTGTAAATTAAAGGAAACTTTTCCTTAAACGAGTGAGTCAGAGAGATAATACAGAAGAGAAGGCAAGGTGAAGAAGGAGGCAGAGAGTGGAGTGATGTGATTATATGCCGGGGAATGCCAAAGAAGGCAGGCAGCTACAGGAATCAAGTAGAAGAGCTTGAAACACATTCTCCCCCAGATTATCAAGAGAGTGTAGTCCTGCTGCTAGGTTGATTTTGGACTTTTGGCTGTGAGAATAAATTGTTGTTTTAAGCCATCAAATTAGTGATCATTTTTTACAGTAGCCAAAGGGAACAAATACACATACACTCACAGCAAAGAATCATAAATTGAAATTTAAAAATTTATCCCATTTGTATAGCATCAGAAATATACAACACTTAGGGATCAGTCTGTCAGTACATTGACAATTACAATGAAAGGAATTAAAGAAGACATAAATAAAATAAGTGGAGATGTATATCATCCTCATGGATTGTAAGACTCTGTGTTGTATAATATAGTTCTTCCCATGTTGATCTATAAATGCAACCTAATTCCTATTAAAATCTCAGCAGGCTTTTTAGAAATTCATGAGGTTATTCTAATATCCACATGAAAATGCAAAGTACCTACAATTTAAACCAATGTAAAGAAAGAAAGAAAACAAGAAAAAATGTGCAAGACTTATACTACCTGGCTTCTAGACTATAAAGCTACAGTAATCAAGAAAATGTGGTATTAGAATCAAGATAGATAAATAAAGCAATGGAACAGATTACAAAGTCCAAAAACTCACTCACATATACGGTCAATTGGTTTTCAACAAAGGAACAAAGATTATTCAGTAGGAAAAGGAAGATCTTTTCCTGAAATAATTGGATATCCATATGCAAAAAGGTGCTATCTTTAGATCCATACATTAAAATCTGTACAAAAACTAAAAATGGATCATGGACCTAAATGTAAGAGTTAAACCTATAAAATGTATAGAACAAAAAATAGGAGAAAATACCTGTTCCCTTGGGTTAGGCATATATATCTTAGATACATCACCAAAAATATGACCCATAAAAGATCTTTTACTCTTTGGAAAGATATTAAGTGAATGAAAATACATACCACAGACTGGGAGATAATAATTGTAAATTGTAAATTTGATGATAGGCTTCTGTCCAGATTATATGAAGAACTCTCAGAATTCAACAATTAGAAAACAGAGAAACTCAATGCAAATGTGAACAGACACTTCACCAGAGAAGATGTAGAGTGGCAGTAAGTTATTTGGGAAATACAAAAACCCCAGTGAGAGATACTACATCCCTATGCAGATGTCTAAAACGTAAAAGGCAATCAAAGTGCGTGTTCCTGAGCACATGAATAGATCATTAGGTGGTACAGTACTGGTGGGCATATCAAATAGTACAACTACCTTAGAAAACAGCTTACCAATCTTAAAAAAGGCCATGTATACACCAGTCATATCTCCAGGCCATTCCGCTGGTAAATATTCATTCAAGAGTAATGAAGACGTATGTCCCTAAAAGACATCTGTTTCATAGATGCTTTATATATAAGACTCTCAAACTAGAAAAAACTAAATGTTCAACTGGTTAAAGGATAAATCTTGGTATATAATTTTATTGAATACTGATCAGCAATTAGAAATTAATTTTTCACTATAGATGAATCTACATTATTAATAAATATTAATTTATTAATAAATATTAATCTATATTAAGTACAAGAAGCCAGTCAAAAGAATGCAATACATGTATATATATGTGCTTCATTTATATGAAATTTTAGAACATGCAAATTGATATGTAGTGTCAGAAAGCGGATCAGTGGTGATTAGAAACTGGAGTGAGTGAGTAGAGGTGGGTAGGAGGGAAGGATTAAAAAGGGAATTTGGAAACTTTTGGGGGTGATGTATTTTTCATTATCTTGGTTGGGTTAATGGTTTCATGGCATATACCTATGTCAAAAGTTATATAAAATTAACATTTTAGACATCTATTGTTTGTTTATGTCAGTTATATCTCAGTAAAGCTGTTTAAAAGATGTCAACAGGTCTTGTTTCACTCAGAGAATAGAAAGATTGATGATCTCAGTTTATGAAACCATTAAGAGAGGTAAAACAAGCTGAATTCATTGTAAGGAGTTATGCCACCAAAGGCAAATTACGCTTTTATAAGCTTGCTATGTTGATTAAAAATAAAAACAGACCAAATAATTTAGTAACATTCAAGAATAATAATATCCTGTGCCAACACCTTAATGCAAGTTTTTCTTATATCCTTTTTGGCATTTGCAGTGAAATATTACATAATATTTTGCGTTCTGTTTTCACAATACAAATATCTGTGTCTTTCTTTGTAATTAAAAAATTAATGGCTGTACTTTTTATCTAGTTGCACTGTTTATTAAATTAGTCCATTAATTTATTGTGGTCTTAAATAATAAGTATTCCATCTTTAATTTTATTCCACTAGAGTGTTAAATACTGGATTTTAATTTAAAATTAGCACTTCATGGAATAATATAGTAGAAAAGCATAAAATTACATTAAATCTGAGTTAGGAACCTCACCAGAAAATGATTTTGTTTGTAAAAACCTTCATTGGGGGGCGGGCCACGGTGGCTCAGCAGGTAAGAATGCTTGCCCGCCAAGCCCGAGAACCCGGGTTCGATTCCCGGTGCCTGCCCATGTAAAAACAAACAAACAAACAAACAAAAAAAGAATTGCATGGTTTTGGGCGGGCCACGGTGGCTCAGCAGGCAAGGATGCTTGCCTGCCATGCCAGAGGACCGGGTTTGATTCCCGGTGCCTGCCCATGTAAAAAAAGAAAAAAACCTTCATTGGTCATCTGTAGGTAGGAAATGCTCTGTCATTTTGATTGAGTGAGATTCTGATTGAAGCAATTATTATTTCATTTAAAATGATGATAACCATCATCATTATCATCATAGTTCAACAGCACTTTTTAAGCAGAGGGTCAGGACACTTGGTTTGGTGTATTTGTGTCCAGAGGGTAGAGGTAGGATTATAGCCAAATGTTGGGAGATGATTTCATTTGGAGAGCTCACTATACATTAAGCACTTGTTTTGAGCGTGGAGATTATGCTGTAAATTTAAGTTTATATAAATCCAAAACTATTTTTATTGATAGCTGTCACAAAATACATATCTGTTATATGACTTACTTGTAAATGTTTATTCTTTTCGAATGTACGTTTAGGGCTGTTTAAAATTAGAATGATAATGAGGATTTAAAATTATGAATAGAAATTAGTGTTTATCTGTATATTTTATCAAACACAAAAATGAAATATCACCGAGACCCATTAAGGTAATTATGAAGGAATTATTTCAGTCATAGTACAGGAAAAGTAAAATTTGTTTTTCTTACCACTTTATCCCTTCTTCTTTATGGTTGTGGAAGTTCGTCAGTAATTTGTTTAATCCCAGTCCTTGGATCTTCTTCCAGCATATAATCTTTGCCTCTGAAAGCCAAAAATTTAGTTTATTTTCTGATGAACAAACATTTCATCTTAATGTTTTGTTGATTTTAGTTATGTTTTGCTTATCTTTCAAAAAATTTTTCTTAATATGTTAGAGTTGTATGCTTATGCTGATTTTTTGCTTTAAAAAACTAAGCTTATTTTTTATTAAGGCAACATATGCACATCATACCATTTATCATTTAACCATTTTTTAAGTGTACATTTCAGTGGCATTAATTACTGTTACAACGTTGTGCTAACATCACCACAATCTATTCCCAAAACTTTTTTATTACCTAAAGCAGAAGCACTAAAACTATTAAGCAATAAGTCTCTATTCCCTTTCTTCCACCCCTTGGCAACCTCTTAATTTCCTTTTGTCTCTCTGAATTTGCTTATTCTATATATTTCATCTAAATGGAATTATACAATATTTGCCCTTTTCTATCTGGCTTATATCATGAAACATAATGTGTTCTGTCTATTGTAGCACAGATTAGAACTTTGTTCCTTTTTATGGCTGAATAATATTCCCTTGTTTGTACAGTTACATTTTGTTTATTCATCTGTCTATAGACACTTGGGTTCTTTCCACCTTTTTGCTGTTGTAAATGATTCCTCTGTGAACATTGGCATACAAATATCTGTTTGAAACCCTGCTTTCAGTTCTTTTTTATTTATACCCAGGAGAGGAATTGACAGATCATGTGGGAGTTCTGTTTCACTTGTTAAGAACTGCCAAACTGTTTTCCATGGCAGCTATACCATTTTGCATTCCCACTAGCAATGCATAAAAGTTCAGTTTCTCTGCATCTTTACCAGTTTGTTAGTTTCCATTTTAAAAATAATAGCCACCCCAGTGGGTGTGAAGTGGTATTTTATTGTGCTTTTGATTTGCATTTCTCTAATGACTAATGATGTTGAGCGTTTTTATGTGCTTCTTGGCTTTTTGTCAATCTTTGACAAAAAAAAAGTGTGTATTCAATCACTAGCCCATTTTTTTACTGAGTTCAATTTTTTAATTTTCAAATCATAGGACTTCTTTTAATATTCTGGATATTAAAACCTTATTACATAAATGATTTGCAATTCTTTTTTCCCAGTCTTCAGGTTGTCTTCTTGATACTGTCTTTTTTTTTTTTTTTAATTATATTTCAAATATTTATTTAATGTTCGGGGTAACATCGTAGGGATATGAATTCTAATACCTTAATATTCATTCTTCTTCCCCGTTGCTGATCCTCTCATTATTTCCCTACAGGTTGAAGCTGCAACTTGATAACACTTTGTCCTTCTTTCAGATTCAAACCTCCAGGAATTCTAGGTGATGCTTAGCCAAGAGAACTTGTCCCTTTTTTGTGCTTATTATTATGAGGACCATCATGGCTTCTTTGGATCACCTTTTTATATTTCTTATCTACATTATGTACAAAAGCATTGAGGTCTGAGACCTGAACTAGCAAGTAATCATAACTTTTCTTTAGAACGCATAGAGGAAAAATGCCTATAAATTGCCACATAAAAATAATTTCTTGCTCTGTTTTACAGTGATAACATAGTAGTAACTCAACATCAGATAAGTATGAAGGTATGTATGTGGTAGCCAATGCAGATTTTACCGGGCATGGGGAATAGCAGATAGATTTGTGCAGTGAAATTCAGGAAACTTTCCTTCATGGAAGTTGGATTTTTACTGGATCTTGCCATTATGGGGAGATGTGGGCAGGAGAGGTGAGCTAAATTACAGATTAGAGGTGCACAGAAGTTCAAAACTTTCATGAAATCCAGTTTATCTCTCTCTTCCTTTGTGGTTTGTGCTATTTTTTTGGTGCCATTGCCATTTAGAAGGTCTTGAAGATTTTCCCCTGTTTTGTTTTAGGAGTTTTATGGTTTTAGCACTTATGGTTAATTTTGAATTCATTTTGTATGTTGATGAAGTAGAAGTCCAATTTCATTCTTTTCCATGTGGGTATCCAGGTTTTCCAGCATCATTTCTTGATGGACTATTTTTTTTCCCCCATTAAGTGAACTTGGCACCCTTGTTATAAACCAGTTGGCCATAGATATGTGGATTCTTTATTTTTTAAAGCAGTGATAATAAAGTGGATTTAGAATTCGTTTCTTACAGAGAAGCTTCCGATTTATTATAGATATTATTTTGAAGATTTTTATGACTAATAGCTGTACATTGTCTTAGTTTCTCATTATTTCAATATATCTGATATTTTCTCTGATCTGCCTACAATCAATTTATACTCTGTTAATAGTATCTCTATTCTCCCATCTCTTGAGTTTAGTTTCTTGATTCTGTACTTAAATCCTGTGTGTAATTCCTTTTTCTCCATTTAAATCCTTTTACCTACTCTAATCTCAAATACTCACAGCAGAGCAAAATAGACTCCAAACCCACCCACTTAAGGTAAATGACATGCTGATCTTAAATGATTTCCAGAAAGGGAGGGAGGATTTTAGGGTTTTTTTTCAATTCTTAATTCATGGTTGGATAGGGTTGTCCCACCTCTACCCCAGGCCACCCCTGCCCTCCTCAGTTTCTGGTTTTTGGTTTTTGCAACTCCATAAGTTGCAGTTTAGTGTGTAAGTTTGAATAGTTACATTAATTTTATTAGCTTCTATTTGAATAAAAGCAATTTGGAGACCCTTTATGATTGTCATAATGACATTTTATATGTTATTTGTTGGGGTGGGTGGACTGGACTTTCCCCTCTTACAGTTTCATAGGGTTCCTTAAAAATTGGCCTTCAAATTAATTTAAAATAGATTTAGAGAAACTCAGCTTTGAAATGAGGTAGTCTGTTAGTCACTGTAATTGTAGAATGTAAGTGAAATGGAAACTAGATAATAATCTATTTTTCAGGAATATGCTACTTAAAACATTCATATGCCCATGCAGTTTTCATTGTGCATCCTCATCCCTTAACTCCCCATCTCTCCCAGGCATTCTGGACTCTTTTTACCTGGGTATATACCTGTTGTTTTTATCCTGACCCTCAACTTCTAAGAGATTTAGGATTAACTGTTACACATACTCTGAAGTACTTCCCATCCTGTTAGCAGTTATTTGTTCCCTATTTTTATCCTCTGGCAGTTATGGAGTTGACTATACATTTGTTTAAAGCATATGCCACTACAAAAGTTGCACGTATTAAGTTTACTTTTCAGAAAACCAAAACCTTCAGATGGTTCCTAGGCCAGATAAGTCCTGAAACCCAGAGGTACCAGTATCTCTAAGAACATCAACCAATTCTACCCCCATCCCATATTGTTGACACCCCTTTTCAACATGAAAAAATTTAGAATGGGCGTAACCCAAACATCCCTAAAGATTGAAAGAAGTATTAAAGGAGAAGGAGGCATTATAACAGAGAAGTTAAGATTTAACAAACGAGTATGACTACTGACTCATATTGATATGTCTTTTTAGTCTCCAGTATCTTGGAGTAGCTAGAATGAAAAACCTGAAATTGTAGAATTGTAACCCATACCAAACTTTGAAATAAGTTCTATAACTACTTGTTAAAATGTTCTTTGAAATTTATTGCTTTTTTGTATATATGTTGTATTTCACTATTAAATACAAAAGATATGCCACTTTTTAAAAACTTTAGAATTTGGAGGTATGTATGTCTTCAAATTACCTGTGATAAATATAACTGGTAATATAATTTGTTTTAGAGTTTAAAATTAGATTTACCTTTTGACTTATTACCTTCCTAGTCTAATATTTTGAACCTTTTAACTTGACTTTAAATTATTTTTCATTTCAAGTGGATTGTACTAATTACTAATCCATCTTCTTATTTTCTACCTTCTGTGGACATTCATTGTAAATTCTAAGGATCAGTTCTAAAATGCTTTTAAAATATTAAACTATTTGTATCTGATTATCAAAGTTTTGTATGTTTTAATTCTAGTTTATATGTATACATAAAATGTAGGCTTAACTTTGAACATACTAATTTAGCTCAGGTTATTTATTTGATTGATCCTTTTGAGAGTTGATTTTAAATAATTACATTAATATTAACTTTCATTGAATCTTTACTATACTTTAACATGTAGAATTTAAAAGGTCCGCATTTAAGAAAAATGTTCAGGGCATACAGCTTTTCTGCATGGTTGAAATATGAACTGCTTATGAATTTGATATATAGTTTCATAATAGCTCTTCTAATAGTTCTAAAAGCTAAAATACCATCTCACTGGAATATATAAAGTTATGGCACTGCACACCTGTGAAACTTTTTTTTTCATGTGATCTTATAGTAAAATATTTTTAATATACCAGTCGCGCATGGTACTTTTCACAGATCGGGTCTCTATTTTGTTTTTCTTAAGTTTTTTATTTCTCCCACATTTGCCTTATCTTGTTTTTAAGTGCTTCTTTTATCTTTACTCCATTACTTCAGTTCACGGCATCATATTGTTGGGGGAAATGTGTTCACTGTTTACAAAAAAAGGAAGTGATTAATTTTGGAATAAACGCCATTTTGACCTTTATCTAGTAGAAGTGGTTTAAATAACTTTGAAACTTATTGCTCACTTTTGAGGTAGTTGCATCTTCCCAGTTCTCTAAAATGCATTGAGATAGTTTGGTAATGATGCAAGTTTGGCAATTAAGGCAAAATTTCCCCCCTCTTTTAGAAGTTAAAATTCTGCAACTGAAATTATTAAAATCCACAAATTTGATTCTCAAATTTCCTTTAAGAAATTTTATCTATGCCAAAAAATGGAAATGAATTATTTGTGAATTCTTTCAATGAAATATTTTGTCCTATCAGTAAATAAAACACCATGGAATAATGCCTAGTAGATTCAGATGCTTATTTTGGGGGGGGGGGGGCTTGAAGTGTGTTAACTTAATATATTTGATTTTTAAATAGACACCAAATCCTACTGCAAGCGAGTTTATTCCTAAAGGAGGAACAGCCTCCAGGCTGAGTAACGTGTCCCAGTCAAATATGTCTGCCTTCTCTCAAGTGTTCTCTCACCCATCTATGGGAAGCCCTGCTACTGCTGGATTAGCACCAGGTAAGTTGAGTATCGATTTCCAGTGAATTCCAGATGTCAATTCTGTAAGCATCATTTGTCTTTTTTTTTTTGCTTGGGCAGGTACCGGGAATCAAACCCTGGTCTCTGGCATGGCAGGTGAGAACTCTGCCACCTGAGCCACTGTAGCCCACCCACCATTTGCTTTTAATTTATCAGAACTGAAACTGTATACTTGAATGATTCACATTTTGAAAACACTGACTTTTATTTTTAAGAATTTTGTTGCCATAGACCAAATGTGTACTTGAAAATTTTAAAGCAAAATTTGAATATGAGTGGAATTACAAGGAATTTCAAAAGCACAAAAAATAAATTAGAGGATGAAATATTTATTTAGAATTAGTATTTATATGCTCACTGATATTTACCTATTTCTTAAAGTCAATGATAATGCTATTTCCCTCTAAAACTTTTGTAGAAACTTCTGAGATAGAGGGGCCCTTGGTATGTATGTGTTCTCCACAGTCTTCCCTTTTATACAAAATTTCTAAGAAATAATTTGTTCCATATCATTCTAAATATATCTTCAAATGTGCTGCCTTTCAGGTGTTTGATTTATAAATGCTGTAGTGGTAATTAAAGATTTGGTAAGGTATTTTAAATAATAGTAGGAAAAAAATGTTGAAGGGTTAGAACTCATTGAATAGGGAAAACAGAACTTCTCAATCACTTCCTCCCAAGTATACCCATAATGGCAGAAGAATTTGAGCAAATGCATTTATACTTTAGGGTTTCTGGGGCATAGTTCAAAATGACCTTTCAGAGAACTCGATTATTTGAAGTCCACTCTTTTATCTTAAAAATTCATGCAAATTTTACATTCTACTATGTAGCATTTTGCTGCAATTTGAAAGTACTGAAAATTTCTTAGAGAATTCACATCATCCGCTGCCATGTACCTTGGTTAGAAAAGTAAGATGTACAGACTCCTACTGAATATATGTGAAATAGTGCTGAGCAGGCTGTTCTCTTAAGTGTATGTAAAACGTTTGAGCTACCTTCACAGGTGTGTGCCTCTAGAACTTGTAATGGAAAGTTATTACTTGGTCTTGAACGTTACAAAGTAAAACCGAGACAAAATGAAATATACACACTAAAACAAAGCAAAAAGATCTCTCTAGATGAAGCTGGAATTTATACAGCCTCTAAGGGCTTAATATAAGTAAGATAAATTATCAGTTTTAGTACTGATAACTATATCAAGGACCTTTTTGGGAAGGAGGAGGAGAGAAGACAGTAACATTATGGAACAGAGCACCTGGTTTAACATTTAAAGTATCAAGGGTACACAAAAGCCTGAATAATGCTTTATTGCCAAGGATTTTATCAGTACCTCCTTTTCTTCACTGTTCTCTCTTACTTCTGCTTCTTATCTCCCTTTCCCTTCTGACCTCACCCTTCTTAGTTCCTCTTACCTTTTTCTGTACTTTGGCTCTTTTCAGATTCGGTTTAATTTGTAAACATTTTCCCTTCTCCTCTAGAGAGCAATGTCAGAATTGAATATCCATAGTAGCCTAAAGGTTTTGCTAGTAAGTAATGATTCTACTTTGATTTTTCTCCCATGGAGATGTGTTCTCTATGTTTAACCTGTGCGTAATCTACTTGTGAGCTCTATGTCTAAAATTTCTTGGAGATTGTCCCGACTTCTGAATATTGGTTTAATTTACCTTCATATTTCTGTTTATAAAGCAACCAAAGTACTGCAGTCCCTATTCCAATCAGAAAACTGACTTTCTTAATTAAGTATGAATTTATTTTGGTCTAACAATACTTCCTTTTTTGTGTCATAAGTGAATATCTTGTTCATGTATTTTTATCTGACTGGTTTTAGGCTTACCATTATAAAAATAACCTTTTTAAATATTGGAGGAGATAAAAATGCTTAAGGGAATTTTAGATATTGAAAACATTTAAGTAAAAAGTCCATTAGTGCCGGTATTTAAGCTTTGTAGTGGATATTAACTTATGGACATCTAAATTTAAATTTCGAGTAGAATTAATTAATTTAAAAATTAAATTAGTTGAAAAATCATTTATTCTTTTACCTAGCCTTAACATTAAAATGGTCATTCTATTTCCTATTAATGAGAATAATTACTTTCTGGAATTATTGAAAATAAATCAATTTAGCATATCAAATTTGTTTCTGAATTCTTTATAACTTTTTTTAGAATTGTTCTCCATTCAAATGACAATCAACTAAGCTAAATATTTTCCAAAAATATTAGAATAATGAATGGCTTAAATTTTATTATTTTTTCATATTTTCTCCTTTTAGTTAATGGCTTAACTCTCTGAAGATGAGCAAAGAAAACAGAATTTGTCTTCCTTACTTTCAGTAAACCATTTACCCCTTCAACATCTTCCATCACTCCCCACCCATAAATGTTAATTTTTTCATGGCCTGGGGAAGGTTCTTGAAGGTCAGAAGTTCAAGTTTGTGGAATAAATAAGGTTGTAGAATTTATTTACTTACAGTAGTGGTGATTTATCTTTAGTGCTTCTTAACTTGTATGAATGTGACTCATTGATGATTTCCAGTTATAACATTTCATTATCTCTTTTTTTTCCTGATTTCTAATCAAGAAACTGTTTCCCCTGAATATGTGTCAAATTACTGCTTTTCTAAAAACTATGAGACTGTAAATATATAAACTAAGGTCATTATATATTGAACAATACATCCCTAAGTATATTTTTTTTACCAAAAATATGAAAATTTTTGAGTAAAGTTCAGTAGATTTTAAGATTTTGGATTTCCTCAAATTGTAAAGAACAAAAGAATAATGCTGGTCACAGAATTGGCCCTGAGTAAATCAACTTCTTTTTTTAAAATATGCTTGATCATTTAAAAAAAATACAAATGAGGTTTTTATAAGTTTCAGTATAAGAAGTAAAAATTATACAGAATATTTGAATTTATAGCTAATTAAAGATAAAAGGCATTTAAAATTGTTAAAAATATGCAGTACATGTTAATTGTATATACAGCCATTTTAATTTAAGGTATCAAGAAATTATAGGGTTTAGTTGTTTTATGCACATTTAACCTAGAATAATAGCTAAATTACTAAGCACTTCTTTTAAGGTAATTGTCAGAACATTTTGGGTATGGTGCTTGGGCTGCATTGTCTTTAAGAACCCCTGAAATTATTTGCACTGCTTTTGTTTGTAAATATACTTTTTTTTCTGGTCACAGCTTGTATTTTTAGCCTCTCAGAGGTCTGCAATCCCCCAAAAGTTAAGAATCACTGGTTTTACATACTTTTAGCCAACTTAGTTTCCAAATGTATTATAGTAAGAGTATTTTTAAGTAATGCATAGATATATTTTTCTAATTACTCTTGATTTAGGCAGACATTTAAAAATAGATATTTAGAATGTAATTGTGATTATGCTGAGTATATGATTTGATAGTTTGTGCTTAAATTTAATTTTTTTGTGCCACGAAAAGTAGTTTTATCCTGAGAACTAATTGCAAATGTTCTTCATTAGAATTTTTCCTAAATAGTATTTTGATTTGGTAGTAGACCAAATAAACTAAGTCTTAGTGTACTTTAAGTTTAATTACTTCAATGTTAACAAATTCACAGTACCACAGAACGTTTGAAAGTGATATTAAGAGAGGTAGCAACAGAAGTATGTCTTTCTAGGTAGTGTCATGATATGTCGTTTGTGGTTCAATGCACAAGGAATTGAGCATATCCTGTTCAGCTTAATTGTGTGTGGGAAAAGGCAGAGGGAGGTTCTTAAATTTGAAACTTCCATAGTTGGTTTATAAATGAGAAAAAAAGCTCTAAGTGATTCAGTATTTTAAAAGTCATTCTTTCAAACTGAGAAGGGTGTGGATTTTCTGCATTTATTTTGTAAATGATGACAAATATCAGATGATTAATTTGAGGAGGAGCATCTAATTATTGAGCCAAATTTAATATTTTTAAATTACTGTATTCATTTATTGCCAATTTTGTCACAAGTTTTTAGAAAAATAAATCTAATTAAAATATTCTATTCATAGATCCAGGTTTTTGAAATATGTAATAGTCATTTTTCATATAGTCCTGATAGTGATGGTGGCAAATTAATGGCTAAAATTAATGGCTTGGGCAAAGTATAGAGGGGTGAGGGAATAGAAAAGAAAGAAATTATTCAGCATTCTTGTTTTAAAATATTACAACTTTTTGTAAATACTATGAACTGTTTGAAAATAAGAGTATTTATTCTTTCAGTGTTGAAGGGTTTGGGGAAGAAATCCATTTCCCTTTGCTAAACAAAATAATAAAATTCTATGATTCATTACTTGTAGGCATCTTCATGTTATAGATGAGGAAATAGAGGTTAATTCATTTAAATTGCAGAGTGGTTCAGTTAAGCAGTAATCCGATACTACCCTTTGCACTAAGGGGAACCTTTAGGGTTTATATAGTCCAGTGTTTTGTCCAGTGTAAAGGTGACATTCCCGACGTATTGATATCTAGCCTCTGCTTAGTTTACAGTAATAAGTATTGCTTTACCTAACCAAGACAGCCCAATAAACATTTAAACATTCTGCCTAAAAAACGAAAATTGTATCTTAGCTGAATTAAACTATATATTGTCTGTCTTCCACCTACTACTCCTAGTTCTTTCTCTTTGTGTTGAATGAAATAAACCAAGATCTTTCCTACATCACAGCCCTTTCTGTTAGTTTCTTTTTTAGACTGATTGTATGTGTGTGGTCAGCTAACCAACTGGATATAAAACAGAAAAAAGCAACAGGGCAAACTGGGAAAAATGTTGTCAAAAGTAACAGATTGTATTGGACAAAAACTGTGAACTTGTGTACGTTGTGAGGACTGGAGTGCTGGAGTGGGTAAAATTAATCATCCAGATGGGTTTACCAAGCTGTATTACTATTCTGATACCCACTTAAGGCAAAATAGGAAACTCTACTAATAGTCCAGATCTTAAAGATGGTGAATATCTAAGCTTATATTTAAAATTTCACTGCATCCTGGGCTCTTTGTTAAAACCACTCAAGGCACAAAAACTCCACAGACTGTCATTTTAGATTATTTTGTGTTTTATTAAGTGGCACAATTACTGAAAATAAAAATTATAAAAATATTTATGTAGTTCTTAAAAATTACCATGTTTTACAGAACACAGAGTTTCCTTATAATTATTTTTCAGAATTCTACAGTTAAGTGTATTTTGTGGGACAGTCAAGTAATTTTACCAGGAATTTATTTTTATATTTTACTCTAAACTGAATTATTTGGATTATTTTTGCATTTGCTATCAATACAGGGAGTTAGTTTAGCATTAATTTTTCTTCTCATTGTTTTAAATATCAGTCTAAAGTTCCAAAACATATTACTTATTCCTTAAGAAGAAGGAATCATCTAGCACAAATGTAGGTGTGTAGAAGATGCTTAATAAATTATGTTTTTAGCTGAGCTTCATCTTTGTCTCAAAAAATTTTAATTGATGGATATCTCTTAAGTACAGTGAATTTTCATGATTCACTAAACATTGCTGAAGAACTTCTAAAAAGTACAAATATACAGAATATATTCACATGAGGAACAGAGATGCACCTTTTGAAAAAGTTTAACTGCATCAGATCTAAAGCTAATGTGTGTTTTGAGATGCTACAATATTCTAACCAGTTTAAGTATTTGTAAGTATTATTTTTATACTGCATGTTTCCATTTTTTGTAATTACTTTGTTTTTCAGGTATATTCAGCAGAATCATTCAAACCTTTCCAGGTTCTCTAGTTTGGATATGGCTTTCTACTTAAAAAAGAGTAACTAGAAATTATTTTATGGTTAAGATCAGGGGTCCCCAAGGTATTTATGAAGAGGATATTTTTATTGCCCTGTAATGTTGAGCTCATCCTAGAAGGGAGCTGCTCTGTGTGTGTATGTATATAGATGCCGAGTGTGATGTCCCAGGGAAGGTTACTGACGCTAGAACTATAGAACCATAACCAGGTTGGGGGTGCCTGCTGGCTGTATTCCCTTCCCAGTTGGGAGTTGCAGGAAACTGAGGCGAGACGTTTATGGCGCAGAGGGGGATGTGGCTGCTGCGGCTGGCTTGGAGACCTGTCAGGTAAGGCTTAAATAGCTACTGGTAGATATTATTCTACTGATTGGGAATCCCTGGTAAATGTGTCCTGTTAGGTGTGAGAGTTCCTATTGTGGACTTTCTGTTTAAATCTTATTGTGTTGGCTACTGTGTCCTTTAACTAGGGGATAGGGGCAGGGTTGGGAGTGGGTAGGGATTCCCATCTATAAGAGGTTACAGATGCATTTATCTCTAATTGCAGCAACTCTCCTGCTGCTCTTGGGCTGCTCTCATTGGCTTATGACTTAGTGCCTTCAGAACACAGACTGGTTCTTCCATTAAAGTAGCTGTGAGATTTCAGCATGACACTTGATTCCTGTTTCAGCATCTTCATTTCTAAAAGATAATGTTAGACGATTTTAAGTGTATTTAATCTAAAATTCTGTTTTGTGACATGTGGGTCTATAGGAGATAGACAGTAAATGGTGAAAGAAATTAAATCAGTGATGAGAGGTAGCAAAAAGGGTAGAAGAGTACACATGGACTTTCTTGACATACTCCTTATAAAGAGAAAATTCTGCCATGTCTACCTTTGTTTCCCAAGTGGGGATCAGGGAAATTTTGCTTCAGTGATGTAATACTAGAGTCTGGAGTGAATCAGAATGCAGTTCTGAATGAATTGAGAGGCAGAGAGGGCATATTAATAAATAGCCAAAACAGTTCTGTTGCTTAGCTGAATGTGGAGAGTTAGAAGGCAGTCTTCTTTTTTTCAGCCAAGTAGCCTAAGAGCCCTGGTGATCACGTCTTCATTAACTTTTTGACTTAGTGGTGCCTTGTACATTGCAGATACTCAGTGGGTGAGAAAATATTTGTGTGAATAAAATTACCATGTTGTGTGTTACATGCCTAGTTAGGAGCATTCCTCTGATTCTGTAGGATTGAATTGAAGGGTAGTAGCCCCTTCTATTTTTTGAACTTTCCCTTGATTTATTTGTACATAAATAGATCTTCATGTACAGAAGTCTTTTTTTTTTTTCTTTTAGTCTTTCAGATGGGTAGTTATTCTAGAATAAGGTATGTGGGAAGGGTCTAGGTAAAAGGAAGGGGAATCTAAATGTAGCCCTTTTCAAGTCCCCAACACACTCAAGGCATCTGAAACCCAGGCATGAATGTTAGCAGAACCCCAAATAACAACTGTCTGATAATAATGCTTAGTTGTAGTCTTCGGTCATGAATTTCTTGCATGTCTGATGTATGTCTGATATAATGTTTTCTTAAGAATTTCATTTATAATTTACCTGAATTTTAGATGTGGTTCTCCGAGTTTTAGAGTGATAGTCCTAAAAGGAAAGTACGTTGTGGGGGGAGCTTTGTATCTTGGAGAACATAGTACAGAACAATAGGATGTTCTAATAGTTTTGGTCACCATATTGCTCTCCCAGCCATAGTTACTCTGGGTCGTAATCTAATTTTGATTTGTTTGAGGTATGGTAGACTAAACTCCTGAACCAAACAGATCCAAGTTGTATTGGCTTCATACAACAGAATTTTATTTCTTGCTTTTGTTTTACAGTTCAGGGCGTGTGTTCGGCTGGGATGCTCTCTTCCACATGGTCATTTGGCCACCTTGGTCAAGTTGCTTCTAGGCATCTTCCTGGAAGGGGGAAAGCATGGAGAAGCATGAGTGGGAAGTTGGTTAGGCTAAGCTTTAAAGTTGCCTGGAAATTTCTCCAATGATGACTGTCCACCAAAATCCAGACCTTTTTGTTGCTAGGTTACAAAGTCCCCATTGGATGTAAAATTCTAATAGTTCGCTGGGATTATTTTTTATGTGTATAATAAGGTATGTATTGGGGGCAAAAAAGCCACCAAAGCAGCTATATTAATTGATTATCTAGCAGTAAATAAAGCTTCCTATCTCACTTGATTTTTTTTTTTTTTTTTTTTTTTTTGGATATCAGAAGCTTTGAATGTTAAAAACGTTATGTTTTTACCAATGTTTCATAAAAAGATTTATACAATTTGTAGTACTCTATTGCTTCAAACAAAACATACTTTTTTTGATGGCCCATGCTCTACTGTAAGTGCCTCAGGCATTGAACTGAACCAGAATATGACACCTTTTAGGCTTCAAACTTGTGTCAACATTATATACTCAGATTCTTTATCTTTTCCATTGCCCTCCTGCCCCAGTAGCTATATATTAGATTATAATTCCTTGCAGTTCAGGCCTACATCTTGATTTCTGAACCTGTTCAAGTGTCTTGAATGGCCATTCTCCAGGAAGTTTATTTGAGCTGTTTTTGTGAGTTCTTAACTGGCTTTTCATTGATGACTTTGTTGTTCTGTTAGTATTCTTACATTTGGTACAGTGGTTCTCAAATTTGAGAGTTTGTCAGCATCTCCTGGAGTGCCTTTTAAAGCCCAGCACTAGTGGGTCCCCTCCTCAGAATGTTTTGGGAGGTCTGCTTTTCACAGTGTTCCCAGTTGGTGCTGATACTGTTGTTTTTCCCGGATCCCACTTTGAGAACCACTGCTCTAGCGAATGCTTGCTTTATCAAGCCTTTTCTCTTCTTTCTTAATAATAGCATATAACTTCTTTTTCCTCTTGTTTCTTCTAATCTGCTGAGGACTGAGAAATAAAAATACGTTTTTTTTTTTTTTTAAAATAGGAAAAATGTTTTCAGTAGAGGATTTGTATTGTTGCCTTTGATTAAGGTAAATGGGCTTCAAATTATCCTTTAGCTGCCTGAGCCTAGTTTAGCTTCCTTCCTTTTTTGTGCCTGGGGATTCTGGAAATCTGAAGTTATCAAATGCATAGTCACAGTTACAGGGGTTACTGTGCGCAGTCAGAATCATATGTACACATTGGATAAAATTGGGCAACAAAGATTTCTTCTACCTTAGTAATGTTATGGGACAAAAATACTGTAAATTAATTATCATACTGCATCTGATGGATTTTTCAGAACACCTGAAAAGTGAATAGCATAAGCCCTATGGCTGTTTCAAATTTTAAATCCCATGAATTTAAAGCTAATAATTAAATATTTTTATTTATGTGTTAAGTTTTAGTGTGTATGCTTTAAAATTGTTATGTAAAGATCAACTAAAATGTTTTAATATTAGAAATGAGAGAAATGCTTGTTGATTCAGTCACAGTGCTTTCTTGAAGCTAAACTTTAAATTTTTATGTTTTAATTTGGTGCTAGCTTTAATTCATTGGGAAAATATCCAAAATGAGAATTACGTTAACTAATTTGATCTTACATTATTTTTTTCTGAATTTCTGTAGTTAATTTTTATAATCAGACACATTTGTATTGAAATTTTTTCTTTATAAACATGACAACATAGTTTACCACTGTGAATCAAGGACAACATTTATTAATCAGAAATAGTGAAAAGAAAAAATATCTGAGCCTCCAAAATTGTTTGGTAACTATTAACACCTCTCTTCCTTCCATTTTGTTTTGCTCTTTTGTGTAATTAATGTAACAGTTATGATTTAAAAGATCTGTTTCCACCTTAGAAGAGACTGTGGTAGATCCTATTGTTTCAAGTTGTTTGGCAAATTTGGGGGCAGACAGGGAGGTCACTGTTGTGTTTCTTCAAATCAGTGACAGAGGTATAGGCTACCTACCATAGAGGCCAGAGAGTAAAGTTCTTTAAAAAGTTATTCACTTGGTAAGGGATTTTAGGCATTTATGCACTGTATCTTACACATAGTATCTTACACATTCCAAGTATTTGTTGAATTAATTAACAAAAGCTTCGAAGGAAATGGGCCGTTGATAGAGGCAAGGCTAAGTGAAGTTAGGCCACAGGGAAGATAACTGTGTACAGACATGTAAGGCAAAAATAGTTTGTGCAGGCTCTTTCTCCTTGAAATTTTATTGCAGAGTAGGTGGTTGAGAAAACTCAGGTTATATCGGTAATATGAACTGACAGTATTCGTATGAGATTAAATACATTTTGTCAGGAAGCTTTTTGATATTTGATATTTTATTAATATTTACTACATTTCTAATATCCAGGTAGATCAGACATCTTTTTTCATAAATAGAGATCTAACAAAAATTAGGCATGATTGTATAAATCATTTGCTGATATTCTCTAGATAACTGAGAAAAAAAACATAAGTGGAAGCTGAGTTGCATTTATTTTGACCAGGCTCAACATGGCTTCTGTTAAAAGTTATTTATGTTTTTAAAAAAGTAAATAAAACCTATGGGGAGTGTGTTGGAATTTTGATATTTATTGTATTATACAATAAAGGGAGAAAATATTTGTACTTTCATGATATATTGAAATGTACTGTAATTCAGTGGAGACATTTCTTCTTTTTTCTATCCATTATATTTAAAAGTGAAAATAACGCTGTTTCTTTTTACATCTCAAAGAGAATGAAAAAGATATCTTTTTTCTTTGTGACATCTTCGTGGTCTTATTTGTGTAATTTTTAGCCCAATTTTCTTTTGGTGGAGGCTTTAAAAACAAGATTTAAGTTTCTTCTGCTGATTAAATCTATGGAATAAGGGGATGGTGGTGGTAGAAATTCCCAGTAAGTATCCATTAATATTTGAGAAGACTAAAGGTAAATATTGAAGGAGGGCAGAATAAAAATATACCACAAGATCAGAAGACCTTTGAATTAAAGGTTTAGTTTACCACAATTCTAGATTTTGAAGTCTTGAAGAATAGAAGATTGCTCTCTCCCATGTTAAAAGAAACATCGTTTCAGTTGTGGTTGTTAATTCGACCCTGTTACCTTCCAGATAGACATATTTGCATATGAAAGATGAAATCCTACTAGCTTCAGTTTTTGAAAAATATCTATAAAATGCATGCTTCATGAAAAACTTATTTTCCTTAGGCTTAAAAATCACTGGGGTTCATATATTTAGATACACATGTATTAAGAATCAGAGTAAGTACATTTAAGTAAGAGGCCTCTTAAATTAGTTCTGGGAGGAATAACCATTACCAAAAAAAAAATATTCTTAATGCTGCTCTTCTCCCTTTTCTTATGTTTGGTGGTAGCTGTAATTTGTTGATGGGAGAACAACTTTTTATTTGTAAGTAAGATCAGCAGGAAAATCATGGTCTTTAACTATACATATTACCCTTATTTTTATAGATTGAGTTTTAGATTATGCCTGTTTTAGTTTGTAAGCTGCCAGAATGCAATATACCAGAAATGGAATGGCTTTTAAAAAGGAAATTTATTAAGGTACAAGCCTTTTCTCCAAGTTAAGTCTTCTAGAGAAAGATACCTTAACTCCAGAGAAAGGACTGTTGAAGTTCAAGGTTTCTCTCTCCGTTGGGAGAGCACATGGTGACTTCTGCTAGCATTCTCTCCGTATTTCATAAGGCTTGCCTGGAGACGTTTACCTTCTGGTTCTCCCAAGGTCTCTGGCTGTTTGGACTCTGTTGACTTTGTTCATTCTAAAGCTTTTTCCAAAATGGTTCCCTCTTCAAGGGCCCCAGTAAACAACCCTACTTTGAATGGGTAGAGACACATTTCCATAGAAACCATCTAATCGTAAATTATACCCACAGTTGGGTGGGTCACATCTCCATGGAAACAATGAAAAAGATCCCATCCAGTAATATTGAATGAGGATTAAAGAACTTGGCTTTTCTAGGGTAAACAACAGGTTGAAACTAGCATAATGCCCGCTCAGAAACCTTCACCTGAATTTACAGATTAGAAAACATTTTAACCTTTTTATTTCCTTGAGCAGATTAATAGGTTTGCAGCATGTACATTATTAAACTAGAAAATGAGAATTAAAAATCAGTAGTTCTCAAAGGCAAGTTTATTGGTATAATTGGAAGAATCACTGATAATCACTTTGGGGGTTACTCTTCATAATTCTTAGAACCAATGGGAAATTTATGTTACATGACTTTGTATCCTTTTCCTGAATTACTGATAACAGCAATTTTTGCTTTTGTGTCTGATATACACTTATATATTTCTAATGTTGTAACTGCTTATATTCTATTTTACTAATTATTTTGCAGAGTCAGGTTTTAAACCAGTTATGCATTTTGGTTCTTTTTTTAGGGGAGCAGGAATTTTTATTTGCTCAAGTGCATTGTTCCCTAATATTTTGGAAATTATGACAAACTTTTTCTTGGATTTGTGACTTTTTTATTTTCTCTGGGAAGAAAAGTGTATTGTTTACATGTATGTTTTATTCTTGCAAATTAATTTTGTTTTAATATTTTACCTATTCCTTGAGGCAGAAATTGAGCTACCTCAAGAGGTAAAAAAATCAGGGTGGAGATGAAGGAGGTTTCCATAGTTTCAGGAGAAGATCAGATAGAAATTTTTCTATGTGGTCTCCCCAATGAGAAAGCTCTTGTTGTCCATCTTAATTTGTATAAAAAGATTATATTTACAGTTTTAAATTTTCCTCTAATGAAAAAGAGTTTTTTTCAATAGGAATTTTGTTTTGTTGCATTAAATAGAATGACTTGGCAAAATAAATTGAGGGGTTTTGCTTCTCCATGCTTAATTCCTGGAGAGAATTTTATATGCATCTGTATTCATAGGAAATAATAATATACACTGTGGGAACTGCTTTGAGAAACTTGTAAGCAGATGTTTATATCTGGCTTTATCATAAAATAACACTATATTTAAACTAAAACAATGAAGAACTTTAAAAAAAACCTAGTATAAACAGTTACTTAAAGTAATCATTTGTTTTGTCACTTCAATACTTTCAACTTTTAATCTAATGTGCAATATGACAAAATTCTATTACTTTTTGTTCTCAATATCATATTTACTGAAATAAAATATAATCTATAATAAAAAAATAGTGTTATCACTAGTTTTAAGTATGTTTAAAATATAACACTTCAGTCTGAAAAATGACACTTTCCTTGGCATAGTAACAAACCTGAAATTGAATTTTGAATAATACTGAATAAGTCTGTTAGAAATATTTTATACTTTCCACTCTGTGTTCATTATGCCTTTTTTTTTAGGAATATCCTACAAAAGTGAAACTTCTGAAACTTACTTACTTAGGATATAGTTTTTAAATTAACTAGTTGAGGCATAATTAGCATTTAGAACAATAAATTTATCTTCACTTTAAAAAAACAGAATTTCTGTTCTACCCTAAACTTGAGATGCTTTTAACTGTCTATTCAATAAGTGCTCTTTCCTACTCATGTCTATGGTGGTTGTTATTCTTAAATTAGCTGGAATTGAAGCCAGGCATAAAGCAAAACAGATTATTTCTGAAGTAGAAAGGGTATTAAGGTCATATTAAAAAAAAAAGATCATATAGGAAAGGAGTTAAAAATAGATACTTACACACAATCTCTGTCTTTAAAATCTTTGAGCATTCTATCTCAGTTGGCCTTGTATGAAATAACTGAGTATGGTATGTCATAGCAACTTCTTGACCCAAGTAGTCCTAACAGTGAAGCGTGGAGGAAGAAAAATAGTTTCAATTCTTTTTGCTACATTCTAAGATCACTTTCTCTGTAGTGATTATACCGCTCCACTTGATCCTCCCCAAAATAAGTACTGCAATACAATTGATTCTGCGCAATATAAAGAAAAAGATTGACACGCACTTGCTTTAGTAAAGGACTTTTCAGAGTACCTCTGAAATTTCACCAAGCGAATATTATCCCTTTTGCTGACTGTTGTGTAGCAACCATAATCATTAAATTGTCATGTTTGTGCCATGTGTATTTTTGACAGCAATAGCTGTCATATATTGAACCAGGTAGCCTTTTAATAAAAATCGTTAGATACTTCAAAGATCTTTAAAAATCTTTAAAGCTAAGATACCCTGTGCACCCTGGAAGAATGATTATTTCATACAATTAAGATGTAAAAATGAATAGCAAAAACAGCAAAATTTGTTGTGACAAATCAGAGACACAGATTAAATGCTAATCTTAACCTTGAAACACATTATGTTGAAGCTGCTTTGTAGAATATTTCAGATACAATGCCCATTTAAACAGGGTACTCTGTTGGGAATTTAAATGAGTACTTTAGTTTCCTGATTTTATGTTTAAATCGCTAAAATAACTATCATGATCACTTGCAAAAAAATTTTTGCTTTGTGCATCCTCTAATCTACAGGATGCATCCCTGCCTCTCAAAGCAGGCTATTACAGTGAGGGTAGATATAACGATTTTTAAAGTTAGTGGTGACAAATCATTAAGCTGTTTGAAGAAATCCTTATAATTAATACCTGATAAAGTAAAAGGCTCATTGTAAAATGATAATATATCTTTTTGTTCTTTGAGTATACTGTGTCTCAAAGCTTAGGTCATATTTCTGCCATAGTGTGTAGTACCAATATCTGCTGGACAGACAAGTCTAAATCTCCTTTCTTTGGACAATAGAATGAAACTGAGCTTGAGGCCCTAGTTGAAGACTTTGATCTTGTTTTTTTGGTTTAATTTGCTTGAAAGCAGAAAAGTGAACTTAGAAACTAGGATCCTTCATGTAAAAATATGTATGTATTTCATAATTTTTGAAACTCTAGTTCCTTACAGAATTTGTCCATAAAATATTTCTGAATATGAAGAATTTATCCCATGGCTTGAGCAGTTAATACTAGGAAAACAACTAATAATTAAAATGTTATTAAAATGAGCTTGGACCAGTGTTAATCTTTTAAAAATTAGCTAATGAAGCACATCATCATACCACAATATATATTCCAGACTAGGATATACCATAACCATGCCAACCCATATTCTTGCCCAGGTTTTTCCTTTCTCTTTCCCTCCAGTTCTGTACTTACCTATTTTTAGAAAGTTTTTGGGTAACTCTGGTGTTCAGTCATGGTTATGAGACAATGCATTAGGGAGTTTGGGGCAGTGGAGTAGCACTAGACTTGCTACAGTGAGGTGGAGCAGGGCTTTTCCTACCTCAGATACTTTCAGTTTCATATGTTTATAATTAAAAGCAAATGTTAATAGTTGTTTTAAAAATCTGTGGTTTTAGGAGTGTTGATAGCATTATCATGGTGGTGTTGTCTCTGTGCACGTGAGTGTACAATTTCTAAATGTTATAAAAAATTAAAGGTAGTAAGGACCCTAAACTGATTAATTCATTTTTCCAGCTTCGAGCCCTCTTAAACTATTTAAGCTGTATGAAGACCTCTTAGTTACCTTAGTGGACTGTGCCCTAATCTCCCTTGGTACCTCAGTTTTTTCAAAATTTTAAATCGGTTCTTATTCTGCATTCCATTTGCTGAGTTAAGATTTATTTTTCTTGCTTGGGCTTTTATGAAGTTGAGTAAACTGATCAACACCCTTTTGGAAAATGTTTGAGTAAGAAACTTAAGACTCTTTTCTTTGACTCTCATATTTAGTTATTAGTAATCCTGCCAATTTGACCTTCATATTGACTCTAATCTGCCACCATCTAAGATCATTGCCTTTGGCCTGAGCTATTCAGACAGCCCAGTTGGTTTGCTCTTTAATTTGTTTTCCACGTAATAACAAAAGTGACTTTAAATATATATCAGATCGTGGCTGTCCAAGTGATCATTAGGATAAAATTCCCTGTTGGGGTGTATGTAATCTCTGTCTGGTATACCTCCCCCATTTTATCCTGTCCTTCCTTCCTTTCTACATTTGGCTCTGACCAAATGTACAGTGGCATCCTCAGATGTGGGAAGCTCCTTCTGAGTCTGTTCTTTGCCATATCATTCCGCCCATGCTTCCGTGGCTGCTCGCTTCTTTTCTTGTAGGTCTCGGCTAAAATGTCACTTGCAAGGAATGGCCTTTGACTCATCTGACAAATTTCCCACCATTGTTTCCCATCATGTCATTCTGTTCATTTCTCTGTTTAGAATTTATAACAATGAGAAGCTTTATTTTAGTTTGTTTAAATTGAGGGCGGTGGGGGTTCTTCTTTACTCCTCTGGAATATGAGCAGAAATATGTCTAGATACTCAGGAAGTATTTTTTTTGCATTAAAATAAGCAAAGATTACTATCAAAAGACTACCAATTTTCTTTTCTTCTAAGTAAGGTGTTAATTCTACCTTGTGTTATAAAGTGCTTATCCTATTCTTTGAAAATGTATCTTTGAACACAGTCAGCCTTTCCTGTTTTGTGCCTTTGCTTCTGCCTGAAAGGCTCTTTGGTTTCTTGAGATCTGGCCTACTTTTCATTGATAAGGTAAATGCTCAGTCTTCCTGCGATGGTGCCAGGAAGCATTCATGTTCAGGTACAGATCTGAATCACTTCTGGTCCTTTGAAAATACAAATTCCCTAGGCTGCATCTTGGGCCTACTAAATTGAAAACTTCAGATTTGAAACACTGGCCTTTATTTCTGTATTTAAAAAAAAATCCATGGGAGAGTCCCTTCTAGAGAAAGTTTTAAATGCCAGAAAAATTTTGAAGAAAAGTCAGCTTTTATCTGACTTGAATGAAGGTAATCAGGAAGAAATGCTTTTATAGGAAAAAAGAAGTATTTGAGATGGATCTTAAAGGATAGACTGGGCTTTTATTTTGTTTTGTTTTTTGAGTGTTTTAAACACAGTTGAGAATCAGTGAAGTTCATTGCTTTTTTTTCTGTTTATTTTAATCAGTTTAGACAATACAGAATATAAAAATGTTCCCATTTCCCAAGTTTCTGAATTCACTGAAAGTAATTCAATCTCAGGAAAATGGGTGAAGAAAATGCCCGTTAGGGTTGCAACAGCAGGCTGTGGAGAAGGCCAGGGAAGCCATGAAGGACTGTTTACCAACTGGCACTGTTTTGTTTTGTTTTAAAATGAACTGTACATATTGTTTAACCATCAACCCTCTAAAAGTGGTTGTGATTCCGAATAGCAATTTGAGTAGCTCATGTGGAGAGTTCTCTTTATCTGTAGGGAATCTAAAGCTTAAGGCATGAACTGTGTTTCCTAGAGCTCTACTTTTTTTTTTTTAATTTTCTCATTTTTTTATTAGAGAAATTTTAGGTTTATAGAAAAATCGTAGACAGCACAGCATCCCCAAATGCCTCTCTCACACACAGCTTTCCCTATTACTAACATTTTGCATTAATGTGGTACCTTTGTTATAACTAATAAAAAAAATAAAATAATTACTCTGTTAACTACAGTCCATAGAGTGCACTAGGATTTGTTTGTTCTTTGTGATGTACAGTTCTATGTTTTTTAAACATTTTTATTTGTTAAAAATATCTCATGATTTTTATTTCCATTTCTCTAAAGACTAATGAAATTGGACATCTTCATATGTGCTTGTTGGTCATTTTTGCATCTTTTTTTTTCTTTTTTTTCAGAGTAGTCTATTCTGCTCCTTTGATAATTTTTTTAAATGGGGAAATTTATCTTTTTGAAGCTGGGATGAAAGTGTTTTTTATACATTCTGGGTACTATACCCTTAATATATATATGATTTGCAAATATTTTTTCCTATCTGTATCTTGTCTTGAACTGCCTTAATGGTGTGGTGTCTTCTTTTTAAATGCGATTTTATTGAGCTATGTTCATACACTGTACAATCCATCCACTATCTTGGACTTTTATTTTGTGGAGTTTCTTTTTGTTTTATCTTTCAAATAAATGTTTTTGAAGTTTACCATTAATGTAGTACTCTCAATGACATTTTGGAGAGCCACAGTCTCAAAATTATCAGAAGAGTATTATTTTGTTTTCAAATCAGAATTACTAGATTTTTAACCAGGCTAGTAAAAATGGCTAGATTGGGCAGGAACATGGAAAAATTAGTGAAAAATGGCTCAGAGAGGAGTTTTTCGTACCTGTACCTCTCTTTTAAAATCTTTTCCGGTTTTACTGTTAATATCCCAGAGTTTGCTGCACTGTATTTTGGGATTTGTGGAAGTGTGGGAAGAAGAGAGTAGTAGGAGGTGAGCCTGGAAATATGAACTAGATCATACTCATGTAACAGGAACTTGCATCTCAGCAGGTATCAGAAACATAATCCTTAATTACTATTTCTGTCCCCTAAGGAACCTATGAACTAGTGAAAGCAAAACTTAATTACTTAGAATAGTGGTTTACAAGATTTTTTTTTCTAAGCAGCAGAACTCTTGTAAAGGAAAAGCCTATATCAAATCCCCCAATTTAAAATTATATAAAATAGATAAACCTGGCATTTACAGGGTCAGATTTATTACATTTACATAAAGTTATTTAAGTAACAGAGCCATGTTGTGTTTTTTTTGTTGACACAATAGCTTGAAATTGGGTAAAGGATTACAATTAGTCTTATATCCCTCAGTCTTCATTTTCCAATGTTTAATAATTATATGGTAACAAATAATCATGACTCACACAGATAAATTGTACACTCATCTGTTCAATTCTATCTGAATACATGTGAATTTAAATAAAAATTATTGTGAGTCACTACCTCTCTAATAAAAATTCCCTTGGAAGGGCAGCAGGAAAGAGCATCTTTATTCTGAATTCAACATGCAAATATCTTAACCCAGCACAGGTTAATAAGGGTGTTGGTGGTGACCTCTAGTATTTTAAAAACTAATGTGTACTAATTTGGACCTATTTTTGGGATAAAAGAAGAGAAATTAAAATCAAGCTTTTGGAAAATCCCTAAGCATTTCTGGAAGCCTGGCGCTCTACTGGTTATAGTTTGAAAACCACCCACATAGACAGCCTGTTTCTCCCTGGGAGGCAATTTCCCATTAAACAGGTTAAGGACACTGGAAGGATTGCAGGGTTGTTCAACTGAGATTCTTTATCTGAACCACAGAATACAGAAAATTATCTGAGTGGCTATTTTGTCAGTTCTCCGAAGTATAGTAAGTAACTATCACTCATTACATACACCGGGTGCGTTTATCATTAGGGCTTAATTCTCCTGGAAGCTAGCTGAGAAAGGCTGGGAAAATGTGGTATCAGTGAGGCCTTAAAGAAATGAAAAACAAAAATGCAAATTACCAAAGCATCAGATGCCTGTATTCAAATGACTACTGTTTTCACATTTGGCTCTTTACAAGTCTGAGCTCTCAGGCACTGAGATTCTTGGCTGAGAATCAAGAAGGTTCTGTATTAAAACTTGGAAATGAGAAAGGAAAATATGTGTTAGGGTATATTTTTTTGAGTAATTAATAGCATTAATAAATTTTAAAACATAAAAAGTTATATTAGTCACCTTCTTGATTCTTGCTGGAGGCAGTCTTCAGTAACTTTTATGAAAACCTTTTATAAAACCTCATTTGTATGAAAGGACAGAATACATTTCAGTGTTCTGAAATTAGCTTGAGCTCTTTGGTTTCCTTTATTATTGTTTTAAAATTTCCCATTTCTATAATAGAATATTATTTTACACAAGATCCCTAACTCATGAAATAGAAAGGCTCCCTTCCCTTGTTTTATTGTGGTATAAGTTGACGCTCAGTGACTGTTCATGTTGATTTTTTTTTTGGATTTATATGTAAGTAGGAAAGGTCAATATTGCAGTTTTTGAAACAGAGCATGTTATTCCTTTTATCTTTTGATTCAGAATATTTTTTCTGACTAGCAAATGAGGACTTTGCATTTAAAGAATTATGTAACATTTCACTAAGCAATTAGTGCTTAAGCAAAGCTACTATAGGCATTTAGACTAAGTAGAGATATTTAATTGTTCCCCTCCCCTCCCCTCTGAGGAAAGCAGTTTTTAAGATTATTTTTTTAAAAAAACACAAAAAACAACAACAACAACAAAAACAGCCTTGGCCCTTGGAATACTTTCTGTTTATATTCCCTGCTTCATATTTCTTCCTCAGTGAGATACCATCTGGTTTGTGTGATAGATTTCTTGTAAACTTTGTTAGCTATTTAATGTGTCTTGTTGCAACTGAGTGGAAGCTTTAGCCAAGAACTGCCTATACTATAGAGATGCATTTGGTTTATTGGCTACTTCTGTAGTTGAAAGGAAGTTGAACTATTTTTTGGACCCAATAAGTTGTCTTTCCACTTGGGTGTTGAAAGAGCTTATGAGCAGTAGCTGTTCTGATTTTTGTTGGTTGTTTTCTCTAGGGAACAAGCTACCCTCTGAGTCAGCACTGGACTTGAAGATAAATCCTACAATTCATGAAACTGACTGATTCGACTAAAGGATGGATAGTTTGGGCAGCGTTGGACAGCTCTATGAGGGGTCTGTTTGCTTAACTGAAGGGATTGTTGAGTTCAGCAATTTTTAATCCCCCTAATCATAAGGGGTTGCTGTTGTGAAAACAGGGTTTGTGAAAGAATCAGTTCTGGCAATTAACATCAGTATTCTTATTGACTCTGTTTTCATTTTATCACTGAACTTCATGGAACAATTCTTTAAAGTATAGAGATTTTACTCCTATTTGCAAGAAGAATTCAATGTTTTGAGAGGGTCAGCATAGGATTTTGCTGTCTACTTATGAATCCAAAGTTACCCGATTTTCATGTGGGGTTATGAACATATTTTCTCAAGTAAACCTTTTGGCATCTGGGTTCTTTCATCTTTGCCTTTGTGGCTTGAAGGTTTTGGGATTAAATTGAACTTAATTTTGATGAGTAAATATTTTATTAGATCAAAGAATAAATTGACTTAAGGCTAATATTGAAATATGCTGTGTGCAATTAATACTTTTGTTTTTTGTCTTGTTTTTTTGGTGCATGGTCTGGGAAATGAACCCCTGTCTCCCGCATGGAAGGCAGGCATTCTAACCACTGAACTACTGTAATTACTACTTTTTTGACTCTAAAAACTAGTATTTTTTAGTTATCAGTCAGTAAAGAAATGAGAATAATTATAATTCTCCTTAGCCTAGGCTTTGATGAATTCTGCAGGGGTGCTGTGGATTTTCTTTTTGGAGGTTTTTTAAAACAGGGCATGGGATAACACAGAATTTTGGTCAAATATTTGACTGTGGAAACACTTCTGATTTTATGGTTTGAGTCAAAGGATTATAAATACTAATCATTTGAAAGTTAATATAATTTAAAATATGTAGGAATTATGGGATATAACTTAGTCATATTTCAGTTGATTCTTTTAAATATTTTTTGTTTAGGCTGGAGGTTCAAATAATCATCCATCTTGGCAGAGTTTGGAAAATTGGGCTTTGGACAAGTGAGCTTACATACAGCTCAACTTCAAGTTTATTAGTTGTATTCTATATGATTATTTTGACCTCCTTAAACATGGTACTTTAAGAACATTTTTAGACAATTTTGATAGTTATCAGCAAACCTGAATTTGATATAATGATAAAAGGATTATGATGAAAGAAGTAAGACTAGTATTATTTTACTTTTTACTTCCCAATTCTGTTGCTTTTTGGATGTAGACTTTTCTTATATTGTACAGCCTGTTGTAGGATCAAATCCACATTTAAAATATACATATGGTTCTATGATGCCTGTCTCCATCATATCTTTATTTGTGTCCAGTTCTTTAAACTTCCTTTTTTCATCCAAGTTCGCGGCTCAAAAGGTAGCAAAATGTTCCCAGGTTAAAATTTAATTAAAAATCAGTTTTAAAAAAAATTGTTTTATTGAATAAGATATTTTGTTGTTACTCTTTTACTTGTTGGCAGGATCGTGAAGGATTATTGCTCTGTCATCTTGTTGGGCAGAAAAGTGACCAAAGCCACAATCAAGACTTACTGTATTTCTGGAATCTAAGATTCCTTCTATTATAAAATGTATGCCATCAATTTAGTAACAGCCTTTTTGAGGAGAAAAAAACATATCATTATATATATATATACTGTTTTTTTTTCTTTGCATAGGCAGGCACCGGGAATAAAACCTGGGTATCCAGCATGGCAGGCGAGAACTCTGCCTGCTGAGCCACCATGGCCCGCCCTACACTTTTTATTAATAAGGAGAAAAATCCAAACATTTATTTATATAATTACACATTGCAAGAATTCTTCAGAAATACTAAATTCTATCCCAAGTTAAATTCAGGGTTCTTCTAAACCACTGCTGTCTATCATAGTCATGCATAACTCCATTGTGACATGTGTCTTTTCATGGTCTCTAACTTAAACTTTTATGCTGACAGTGTAATTTTGAGGTTTATTGAAGAATGCTAGAAACTTTAGCAGTTAAGTATTTTCACTTGGTCATACCAATCCCTCTTAGCTTTGCCAGTTTATGATGTTTTGAAATTAGAGAATTCTTCCGCTTTTATCCACCATTAATCACAGTTTCCCTTTACAGATAACTCTTCCTTCTAAGTGCATTATTTTTGTGACCACTAAGGATTTAAATTTAGGTTAAAATTCAGTTGAATTTTATTCATATGCAATTCAAATTGAATTGAATTGCATAAGGTGTTACAAAGGACAGTACTATTCCAAAGACCTAGATTCTCGTTTCAGTTCTGTCATCACTGTGATTGTAAACAGATTGCTGTATATGTTTGGCTCCTTTTGTCCTATCTATAGAGAGGAGAAGCTTGGTTTGGTATATTTCAACTTAGAAGTGGAAGGTTTTTGACAGTCTGTGCACACTATTGGCAAGTTCATGAATTAGATTCTCATTTATAATTCTATTAAATAGGATGATTTTGAGTTTAAGGGTGACTCTTTCAATGGGGTGATTGTCATAAAGTGAAAATTTTGACTGAAGTCTTATAAATTCGGGATTTTATAATTTATGTATTCTTTTATTCTAAGACAGTTAATAATTGATATTTGTACAAATAAACATTGAAAGTTATTCAAAATGTACACTTAAAAGAAATTTATTTTATTTTAGGTTAAGTTATTAAGTATTCAAATAACTTTTCTGTATCCTAGCTGAATCAAGTAATTGTAGCATGGGAAAATTGTAGTTACACATCATAGAGTAAAACTTATAGTATGCTCTTTTCTTTTCTAAAACTGTTCTTAGCATTTTAATGAACTTCAATTGATTGACAGCATTTTCTCTAATCTTCAAGTAGTCAGTCAGGTTTTAAAACTCACCTATTAAAACATTGAGTTGTAACATTGCCTTTTAAAAGGCAGTACATATGATTGTGTATATACATTTATATTAATTATGAAGATCTTTCTGGATTTAGGATTATTTCTTTAAGACAGCTACCAGAACTAGACTTTCTGGGAAAAAGAGTATGAATAACTTTTCATCTGTTGAAATTGAAAATAGCTATTTTCATTATGGTTCCACCAAATCATAGCCTAACACAGCCTTCTTCAGGATTCCTCTACAAGTCCAACAGCTAAGTTATTTATTAAGAACAGAATTTCGTTTCATGTTCTTCTAAAATTGAAATAAGTAGACTCTTTTTGGGTAGGGTGGGGTGGTGCATGGTCTGGAAATTGAACCTGGGACTCCTGCATGGAAGGCAAGCATTTTACCACTGAACCACCAGTGCATCCTAATAAGTAGACTTCTTGAATAGCGTCTAGAAGCTAAAATATGACTGTCACTACTGATATTACCAAGTCTATTCTGTTTAGGGCTAGTACCTGAAATTTTATTTTAAGCTATAACATTTAATTATTATAAAACATAAGTATTTTTAGATTTCTTAGACACTGGTGGTAGGAACCAATGGAGCACATAGGTTTGGGTCCTTCGCATACGGACTGAATTTTATTTGTCTTTGATATATTTCATAGCCATGGGGTGTACATCACTAGTATATGTTATATATGGGTTAAAAAGTAATGCAGTCAACATGCATTGTCATAACTTAGGCTTTTTCCCCATACTCCTGCCCCAAGGTATATTCAGATGTGAAAAATAAAACATTTGCCCTTATATTTCTCTATGAAAACATTTACTCTAGAGCAGAATTATGACAAAGGGGTGACTTTTCTGGAGACAGTTCAAGGTATCTGTGTAGAAATGAGTTAATACTGCAGGCCTAAGAATATTCTCGTTAGAAAACTCTGCTTGCCAGTTTGGTCCTTGGTGGGATCTGGGAATTTGGTTTTTGGAAGTGTCCCTCCCCACTGTTCTCCTAATTGATAAGTCTGAAATTTTGGTATGTGCTAGGCAGAGGATGCCTGTGTGACCAGATCCCAATAAAAACCTTAGGCACTGAATCTCCAGTGGGCTTGCTTTTCTGCATATGTGCATAGCACACATAATGCTGGGGGAAGAGTGTGCAGTGTCAGCCCACCTGGGAGGTGGAGACCAGTAGATTCCTATAGACTGGATCTTGCCTGTGTAATCCAGCTGTGCAGTGTGGGACATTGCTGAAGTAAGTCTCAGCCATGAGGACTACTGTGTGCTAAGCCTGTGAGTTCTTGTGAATCTCCGGATGAGGTCTTGGGGATCCTGTCCACGAATCTCCATTTCTAAATTTCCTGAGAAACTCTAAGGATTTTATGTTAAAGCAGTTGAATTCATACTGTAATCATCAACATCATAAGAGAACTTAGTGTATTTCTAAGGTTATTCCATAGCTTTTCAACATCTTGTATCATAAGTTTCTATGCAAGAGAAGTTTGTCCTGAATCCAGTATTAGTTACCTAGAGTATCTTGGGGATTTGTGTGGCAAATTATATCAAATTGCAAATAACTCCACAATGGCTAGACTTTTAATCATAATCATGATTACAAGTAAGTTCCCTCCTATACTCACTTTCCCTATCTGTTAAGAGGATAAAAAAGAACTAAGAAATGAAGCTTGTCTTTGAAGTACTGAAATAGCAAGTGGAGGCAAAAGTGTTCTGAATTCAACTTTGGGATTGACCTTTTATATACACCCTTTATATAATCAGCAGCTCAGTCAATGATGAGAATTTATTCTTAATATGTTAAAAACCCTGTTATAAACAAAAGAAAGGACAAAAACAATTTTCTTTCTTTTCTTTGTTTATATATATATATATATATATATATGTGTCATATTTTACAGCTAAGCAGTGGTTAAAAAATAACTATAGGCAGTTGTAGTAATATTAGATAAAATAAATGCCTGCAATCAAAAAGTTGAAAATGTAAGAAAAAAAAAAACCCTGTTATAAACATAGTAAGTATCTGTTTGGGACATACCTATGCTTTAAGAATTAATGTATTTGTAGTGTATTTGGAGTCACAAATATGATTATGTAAGTTCCTTAGTATGATTTTATCTTGGCTGAGGCCCCAGATATTGACAGTGTTGTTAAGAAGATAATGCTCTTCTTTGTCTTCAACTTAATTCCGTCTGTTCAATATGATGTATAATTTGTTAATTTCTAATCTAAAGCATTCTCTTTAATGTATTGATTAAGTGACAATTTATTGTTAGAGATTTAGTTTGGTTATTGAAACTTTATTAAATTTATTACTGTAACGTGTTTATCCAGGTACATTAGCTTTGAAACAGTAATAATGAGAACAGTCAGACTTTATTCTGTCAAAAGACTATCCTTCACTCCAGATTCTTTCATATTCCTCTTGTTCTTTCCCAGTAGGTCACGTGTTGTTTCATTTACTTTTTACTTTTCGCATGGACAGGCTCTGGGAATCGAACCCGGGTCTCTGACATGGATGGCGAGAACTCTGCCACTGAGCCACCGTGGCCCACCCGTTATTTACTTTTCACGTTTTTTTTTTTTTTTTCATGGGCAGGCCCTGGGAATCAAACCCGGGTCTCCAGACCCTTTATTAACTTTTAAATAGTGATGGCTGACCAACATCTTATGTGACTTGATAACATTTTACTATCAAGTTTACTTTTCTTCTGCTCTCAACTTCCTCCCATAGCTCAGATATTTCTTTTGATGGTATACACCATTTCTAAGGTTGTCATGATTGTAGATATTGCTGTCTTCAGCATCTTGAATGTTGATGCCAAAAACAATGAAATCTTCACCTCTGCATCCATTTCATTTCAACAGATTCATTGTGTACTGACAGTGCACCATTATATGTACAGATGGAAATACAGAGAGGATTAGGTATGGTTCTTCCCTGTGAAAAAGTGGAGGGAATTAAATCAAGTGTGGTTACTGCAGCAAAAGGTAAAGCAGTACAAAGAAAGTATGAGGACAGTTTTTAAGTATGGGTATCAAAAACATCTTTGTAAGGCGGGCAACGGTGGCTCAGTGGCAGAGTTCTCGCCTCCCATGCCAGAGACCCAGGTTCGATTCCCAGAGCCTGCCCATGCAAAAAAAAAAAAATCTTTATGGAGTAAGAAGATACATTAAAAGAATCTGTTGTAATTTACCATGAGGATGAGGTTTAGAGAATTAGGTGTTGGCCAGGAGGACCATTGATGGTGTACTAAAGGAGGAAACAGCTTTGGAGATATGTGGTTATATGAAGCAGCTTGGTATATTTAATCTTGAGATGTGTGCAAAGAGAATCACCATCATTACAACCTTCCTTATGAACACAGGCTAGCTCCACTCTTTTTCTCCATGTCTTCTTTAATTTCTTCCACAAAATTTTATAATTTTCTCTGTTGGGTCTTATGTTTTGTTAGATTTATTCCTAGATTTTTTTTTTTAGTAATTGTTAGTATTGATTATTTCTGGTTGGTAGATATGCAGATTTTTGTATGCTGTAGGTATTTAATTTTCTTTTCTATGAACTGGTTAGCTGTGGGATTTGTTCATTTCTATAGATTGCTTTCTGTTTGCTTAGTAATTTGAAGAACTTTATATATTAAGCATATTAGCTCTTTATTAAATGCTGCAAATATGGTTTTTTTGTGTAATAATTGAATTTTCAGAAGACATTAAATTAACATTTTTTTGGCTTCTGGATTTTGTGTTTTCATAACAGCGTTACGTTTTTTTAAAATATTCTTTGAGAGCTTTTTCATTTCACTTTAAACTATTAAATACTCAATTCTGAAATTTATGTGGCTGTAAAGAGTGAAATAGGTAGTCAGCATTTATTTGTTTTATCTAGCCATCTGTTTGCTTATAACTTTATTCATTCGTCTTTTAGTGATGACTATCAACTTGTTACACCTGACTGCAGCTTTATTTTACACTGATTTTTTTCAGATGTGTGTGAGGTCAATTTTGGTGTCCTTTGCTATTGTATTGTATAGCTATCAAAAGTTACTATAGCTTTTTATCACTTTTTAATATCTAATGAAGTTACATACACCCCTTTTATCTTATTTCTTATTCTCCTTTCTTTTTCTTTTTCTTCCTCTTTTGCTGTTTTCCTTTAATGATTTTTCTGGCTATTCTCAATGCTTATTTTTCCATATTCATATTACTAATTAGCTTGTCTAATTAAAAAATGCTATTGGTATTTTTATTAAACTAGCATTATATTTTTAGATTGGTTCAGGATAGAATTGGCGTCTTTATAAAAAATAAAAATGGGTATTTATTTCTATTTGTTCATTATCTTTTATGTCTGTCAGAGTTTTAACATTTTCTTCATTTAGATTCTGCATGCTTTTAGTTAAGTTTATGCTTCTAAAAATCTTTTTATTGCTAATTTATGTAAAAGGATACATTTTTCTTTCTTTTCCTTATATTTTCATTACTGTTTTACTCCTCTTTTCTGTTAGATTAATGAAGTTTTATTGATTCTTTCCTCCTTCCCCCTAGCCCAGCAATGATTTGGATGTTAAATTTTTTTTATTGAAATGTTATTCACATATCGTAAAATTCACCCTTTCAAAGTGCCACTTCTGTGGATTTTAGTATAGTATAGTATAGTGTGTGCAGTCATCTCTACTATCTAATTGCACAAAATTTTCATCCCTTCTAAAAGAACTCTTGTATCCATTAGCACTCACTACTGATTTTCCCCCTCTCTCCAAGTCGCTGGCAACCATTATTCTTCTTTCTGTCTTCATGGATTTGCTCATTCTGCATATTTCGTATAAATGAAATCATATAATATGTGGCTTTTTTGCATCTGGCATCTTTTAATTAGCATTATCTTTTCAAGGTTCATCCATTCTGCAGCATTTTGCTATGAATATTTTGAAGGAAATATTATGGCTGAATAATGTCCCATTGTATGGATATATTATGTTTATCCATTAATCAGTTGAAAGACATTAGGTTGTTTCCACTTTTGGGCTATTATACATAATGCTTCTTTGAGCATTCATGTACAGATGTTTATGTGAACACATGTTTTTGGTTCTCTTGGGTAATGTAACTGGAAGTGGAATTGCTGGTCATATGGTAACTCCATGTTTAACATTTTGAAGAGCTGCCAAACTGTTTTCCAAAATGACTGCACTGTTTTATAGTCTTTCCATTTATGAGAGTTCTGATTTCCCCACATCTTCACCAACACTTGTTAGAATATATTGTCTTTTTTTTTTTTTTTTTTTGTAATTTTAGCCATCCTAATGGGTTCATGAAGTGGTATCTCATTGCTGTTTTGATTTGCTTTTTCCTGATGGCAATGATGTTGAGCTTCTTTTCATGTGCTTATTGGCCATTTGTATGTATTCAGTGGAGAAATGTCTATTCATATTCTTTGCCCATTTTAAATTGTGGCTTTGTATGTTGTGCATGCTATAACCATATCAGAGATAGGATTTTTAATATTTTCTCTGTTATGTGGGTTGTCTTTTTTTATTTTTTTTAACTTTTTTTATTGTATCATGTAGCATATATGCAAAGCAAAGAAAGAAAAAAGCAATAGTTTTCAAAGCACTCTTCAACAAGTGGTTACAGGACAGATCCCAGAGTTTGCCATGGGCTACCCTACCATCATCTCAGATTTTTCCTTCTAGGTTACTTCACAACACTAATGAGTAGAAGGAATAATTTTTTTTTTAACATCACAATTGACTTTTTTCTTTTTTGTGAAAAATAACATATAAAAACAATGAATTTCAAAGCATAGTGCAATAAGTAATTTTAGAACAGATATTTCAGAGTTTGGTATGGATTACAATTCCATAATTTTAGGCTTTTACTTTTAGCTGCTTTAAGATACTGGAGACTAAAAGAAATATCAATATAATGATTAAGCAATCATATTCATTTATTAACCTCTACCTTCTCTGTGTAACTCTACCATCACCTTTGATCTTTCTATCCCATTCTTTTGGGGTTTGGGCAATGGCCATTCCAGCTTTTTCATATTGGAAGTGGCTGTCAATAATATGGGGTAGGAAGATAAAACTAGCTGATGTTCTTGGAGAGGCTGACCCCTCCAGGTTTCAAGATTTGTCTGGTCTAGGGACACATCTGGAGGTTGTAGGTTTCTGGAAAGTTACCCTAGTGCATGGAAACTTCGTAGGAGCTTATATATTGCTCTAGATGTTCTCCAGGATTAGCTGGAATGGTTTTGGTTGGGGGTTGGCAAGTTATGATAGGTAGCAGTGTCTAACTGAAGCTTGCATAGAGTGACCTCCAGGGTAGCCTCTCGACTGTATTTGAACTCTCCCAGTCATTGATATTTTATTATTTACACATCTTTTTCCCCTTTTGGTCAGGATGAAATTGTTGATGCCATAGTGCCAGGGCCGGACTCATCTCCCATGCTATCAGGAGACTTTCACCCTGAATGTCATGTCCCACTTAGGGGGTAGGGAGATGATTTCCTTTGCAGAGTTGCACTTAGAGAGAGTGAGGCCACATCTGAGCAACAAAAGTGGTCCTCCAACTTTGGCTAACCTTAGGCTAACCTATAGGTAGGGTAAGCTTCTCCATTACAGACATAACCTTCACAAGAGTAAACGTCAAGATCAAGGGCTTGGCCTATTGATTTGGGGGGATGATTTCCTTTGCAGAGTTACACTTAGAGAGAGTGAGGCCACATCTGAGCAACAAAAGTGGTCCTCCAACTTTGGCTAACCTTAGGCTAACCTATAGGTAGGCTAAGCTTCTCCATTACAGACATAACTTTCACAAGAGTAAACTTCAAGATCAAGGGCTTGGCCTATTGATTTGGGTGTCCCTAATGTTTGACACAGTATCAAGGGTTTCTCCAGTGGTAAAGTTTAATAGTTCTGTATTTTTTCTCCCATCCCCCAGGGACTTTGTGTTTTGATTATTCAATTGAGCTATCCAGACAGGCTGTGTTAGATTATGTGCTACAGAAAACTTAGGTTCTGGACAAAATAAGCCTTTCTTCCTTTGGTCTCAAGTTCTTTTGTTTCTGGCTTATTTTACCTCATACCTCACCAAATATCCCATGTGTTCATTCACATTGTTGCATGTCTCACGACTTTATTCGTTTTTGTAGCAGCACAATATTCAGTCATATGTATACACCATTTTTGGCCAATCAGCTTCTCACCCCTAGATTCTTTGGTGCGGCATGAGCAGGCTCAGGGAATCGTACCCAGGACTCCGGCATGGCAGGTGAGAATTCTGCCACTTGAGCCACCCTTGACTGCCCTCACCCCTAGATTTTTATCATGTATACTTCACTAAGTCTAAAGTTGTTGAAGACAAAGGAGGTGAAAGTATTAATATGAACATTTTTAATGCTTTAACTTTGATCTTTGTTCACTTGATTTCAATGTTAGAGTTGTCTAGAATTTAGTTATACGTTAACCTATCTGAGATTGTTTTGCTGTTTTACCCACATATTCTTATATACCTTGCCTTCCGTGGGAGGGAATTTTCTTCTTAGAAGGTTTGATCTTTTCATTGTTCTTTCACCAAAGATGTGTGTGACAAACCTTGAAAATGTCTTTATTTTGCCCCCATATATAAATTGTGGTTAAAATTTCAAGATGAAATTCATTATATCATTCAATTATTATCCAATTATTATTTCACTGTGTGGTGTTCTAATGCATTTTTATTTAAGATAATTTGTCTGTCTTCTGGTAGTTTTTAAGGTTTTCTCTTTATCTTTGGCATGCTTCAGTTTCATATAATGGGGTATGAAGGGATTTATTTTTATTTTAATTTTTTTTATTTAATTTTATTCAGAACTCAAGGACATTTTGAATGCTGACTCATTGGAAGGCTAGTTCCTGAAAATAATGACTCTTTTCCCTTTGAATATTACTTCTCCAGTATTCTTTCTTTTGGAAATTTATCTTTTCATTCTATCTTATGTGTCTCTCAACAACTTTTTCATAATTTTGAGTTTCATTTCTAGTTAATTTCCTCAGATCATATTTCTGGTTTATTGTTTCTCTCTTTGGTTGTGTCTACTTTGCTATTGAACTCAACTTTTGAGGTTTTTTCCCCTCTTTAATTTCAGTGATTTTTTTCATTTTTACCGAGTCTATTGTGTTCTTTTTAAAATTGCACATGATGTCATGTTCTTTATGATTATCATCTCTTTTCTCATGTCCTTAATCATTTTACTTCTGATCAGTTTACAGTCTCTTTTACAGACTCTGTTCTGGAGTTCTTTGTTCTCAGTGTGCTAATTCTCAAATATGTTGTTCTTGCGTGATTCTCATTTTGATTTTGAGTTCTCTTAAGTGGGGTTATTTTTGGGGAAGGGGTCCTGTGTGCTCTGAGTTGTAGAACTGTTCATCAAAACAGTTTTGTGTTTGCTTTCTCCAGGTCCAAGAGATTTTACCAGTGCAGATTCAAGTTTTATACTGGTCTTTTGTTGGGATCCTTGTGACATGGTCTCTCATGGGAGTTTTCACTCCTTCCCTCCTATGCATGGTTCAGGCTTGGAGGGTTCCATTTTCTTTTGAGACATCACCTTAACCATCTTCCCTTTCCCTTTATTGCTTTTCCACAGACAAGTTTCCCCTTTGCCTCTGTAGGCCAGTGGTAGAAGTCTTCTGATCTTACTTTCATGCAAAGTGCATCCCTTCATAATCCTGGCTTTCACACAAGTGTTTACTTCCATTTCTGCCCGGGTGGGCTTTAAAGCCTCAGCCCATAGAGACTATCTAGTCTAGGTCATGATCCTCCAAACCTTCCACAGCATAACCTTTTGACTTTAAATTCCACCTTACTTTCTGTATCTGGGAGATTTTTATTTTCTTTTTGTCTCAGCTATATATTTATAATTGCAACGATTCTGTGTTTTCCTAATATTTGTGGGGCTTAAAGAAAGATAAATGTGTTATTCCTAACTTATTTTCTAGAATCACTGGTGGCTTGTATTTAAGAAGGCTGTTTTGTAACCATTTACTTTAATGAAGTTGTTATTCTGTTTACAAGAGTCATTGTTTTGTTGATTTTTCTTTTTTTTTTTTTTTTTGAGGGAGAATGGTTTCTAGTTATAGAACCATGTCTTCAAAACCTATGGCATTTTTGCCTCCCACAGTTAGCCTTGACACTTATTACGTCTCATTTTTATGTCTCATTTTTGCATCCCAAAATTAGCCTTAATGCTTTCTACGTCTCATTTTAATTTCTCTGGTTAATTCCTCTGGTGCAATTCCTGTATCATTCCTCATTTTCTCTTAAATTGGGTTCTTTGAAGAGGGTTTTTCAGATGTCTCAAAGTAATTAATTTATCATGCATGACTTAAGTAGCTCAGTTGGCATAATCACTTAGAAGTTATAGTGCAGTTATTGTTTCTGTGATGTCACCCATATGCCATTCTAACAGTAAATTATAAATAATAATGCAAAAAAATTCACAAAAGTATTCTGGTGATTGAGTATCAGTATATATCAGGGTGTTATAATACTCACAGGTAGGTTCCCTTCTCCCTGCAGAGGGAAAGATAGAAGTTGAAGTTATGAGAGAATATTTACATGTGGGAGAGATGGGATTTCAGATTAGAAAGAATCTGATGTATCTGGTATATATACATCATTATTTGTAGGAAATCTTGCTTATTATATTAAATGGATTCCTGAAACCCTTTTAGGTTCTTTTTAAGCAAAAGATCCCTATCATCAGACATTAAGCTATGTGCAATGGAACATGTCATTTTAAACTTAAGAATTCTTCATTTTGAAGAGACCTTCCCTTGATTTCAGTTGCATCTGTTCATTTTAATTTTGCACTTTTATTCGTAATCATTTATTTCAGTAGTAAGGTTTTACTTCTTTGTGCTATTTATAACTTAGTGTTGAATGTAGGCAGTTAATACTGAGCATGTTGTGGTCATTGTCTTCACAATATTAAGTACAGAATGCTTCTCTGCAAGCAGAGAAGTTGGTAGTATACTCAATTTTTAAAACACATTTAAACAAATATGCTGGTAGCACAAAACTGTGACTTTTCTGATGCGATCTGGTGTTTTATTGATTTGGGGGTTCATTTCATTTCTAGTTTCCTGTGCAGTTTAATGTTCTGCTACCTCTATGGGTGATGACGCTTAATCTGAATGTATTTAATTCTGAGTGAATGTGACGCTTTAATCTGAATGTATTTTCCAGTCCACCTCACCTTAGATATAGGAACACAAATTTCAGTGCTGCAACTTTATATTAAAATAACAAAGTTAAAAATTCTTTAGAGAGTGATTGTTTCTATCAAAGTGTAAAACCTACTGTACATATACATGGATTTCCTTTTAAAATGACGTTACATTGTTTTTGGTAATCTTTTACTGTGTATTTAGTCTTAAAGAGAGATTCTACCTTTTGGTGTTAAGAATCATTCCCTTCACCCTATGCTGTAAACTCCTCACATACATACACAGACACACCCTCTCTCTCTCACCGCTTAAGTGGCCACACTACTAAAAAGCAGAAAGGATCCCCTTTTTATTCTCTGGTATAAGACTTAGGAATGGGACAGCTGTATAGCATATTGGCCAAAGGCAAGATTTTGAAATGAAATAGACCTGGGTCTGAATCTTGATTCTGATTAATAACTACATTTGTTCTTACAATAATGCTCTTTGAACTATAATATAAATATGAAATACCGACATTACAGGGTTGTTATGAGATACAAATAGACTGATGTACGTAAAGCCCTTACTTACATCAGTGTCTGGCACACGGAGAGTGCTCAAGTACTGGTCACTCTGTTTGCTTCTGCTATTTAATTTAAAGCTAGTAAACAAATTTACTCATCTTTTGTGACTTGGCCAGTTACGTCTTGGAAAGGCTTAGAGACTGACTTTAGGAAAATTTTGACTGATTGCATTTCATATTAGATAACTGGGAAATATTGAGGCTTTGAGTGTCTTTTATTAATCCTTCACTTTTTGCTGTAGAGAAAAACCTGAAGATTAAATGCAGAATATTAGGTAAAAGCAGAGAACTGTGGTATATAGCTAAGAAAAATTAAAAATAAAATTAGATATATATCTTAATATATTAACTTGATTTGTCTTTGAATCTTGTTTGTTAAAAAGGAATTTAGATTTTTAAAGTTTCTTTTAGATAAGTCTGACACCTATTTGAGAACCCCTGATCTGTTTTACTATCAATGCAGTATATGTTGTTATGGCAGTAGAGGACTAGATTGGAAATTTGGAGGCTTGGGTTCTAGTCCTGACTTGGCCACATATGTTCTTGGGCAAACCACGAATCGTCCCTGCAGCTAAATTCTGATCTATACTGTTGTGTGCTTACAACCTGACCACCTTCTCCACCTACCTGTGTAGTTGCTCAGAAAATCAGTTGGAATAATTTTGTCAAGGCTGCTTAGAAAGTACAGTGGGCTATCCTGGGAGAAGTTAAGTGTTATTTCAGTTCTCAACTTATTTTATTTACCTCTATGTTTTCAGAAAACATTATGTTGGTATTTTATGAATTATTGGAAATTGGAATTGATACCCAGTCTGTGACCAGAGGCATTTTTGTAACCTTTTTCTTGGATTGTAAAGTGGTATATTACTTCAAAGGTGAAGTGTCAGATATTCTTCAAATAATCAGAAAACAGTTCCTGGAAATTAATTTTTTTCAGTAGTTTAACTGTAGTTCTAGATACCCTTTTCAGTCCCTGTTTGACTCCATGAGGCCTTTGATGAACTCTACTCAGTTTTAATTTTCATTTCATCTGCATTTACACATGATGTTTGCAATATATTAATTTGTATTTTGAGTGTTTCTGTGGGGAGTTGCCTTATGTCTTTTACATGTGACCAGGTCTTGTTTCCTCAGCTAGCTTGGAATCTCCTGTAGGGCAAAGACAACTGTCCTTGGCCTTTCTTTACAATATCCAACAGATTGTGCTCTTCATTTAAAGATTTCTTATTAGTTGTGGTTGAATAAGACTTTTGCTGGAACATAGTGATATTAGTTGGCCTAATTTTAAAAGTAAGCATCTGGGGAAGTTTCCAGTTGTTTTAATATAAAGACATCAAGGCAGTATGCTGCTTGATTTTAAAATATGATGTTCAAACTATCATACATTTCAATTAAGACTAGATATACTTGTTGCTTTTCAAACAGTTCTGTTAATTGTGTTGGGTTGAAAGAACTCTAGTACATCTCATTAGCTATGTAGATACAAATTTGAATTTTTAATACTCTAATATCTTTTGGGTATGTGATTTTAACGTTGTTAATAGTCATAATTTTAAATCATTTGCAGACAAATATAAATATGTCTAGAATAAAAGAAGGATTTAATCATTTTCCCACTTCCCTTTTAAATTAATGTATTAAAACACTTGTAACTCATATACTATTGAAGTTTATGATGTAAACCTTGATATGGAGGAGACTGTTGTTGCAATAACTTTGCTAATTTATTTGGAAATGGCTACATTTGAAAAAAATTCTTGAATTGCTGGTTTTGACCCAAACTTTTTTAAAAAGCAAAACAAGATAAAACTGTATCCTTTGTCTTTGCAATTAAAATGCGCTAAAGATGATGTTTCTTCCAAATGAATGTTTGCATTTTATTTTCCAGATTTTTTCTCTAAAACCAATGATTGGTCCATTAAGAAAATTTTTTACATCTTCTTCAGGAATGTCATTGTCTGCTGGATCCTCCCCTCTTCATTCCCCCAAGATTACTCCACATACGTCTCCTGCTCCCAGAAGAAGAAGTCATACTCCAAATCCAGCCAATTACATGGTGCCTTCTAGTGCCTCTACACCTGTTAATAATCCTGTTTCTCAGACTTCGTCTTCTGGTCAGGTGATCCAGAAGGAAACTGTAGGTGGAACGACTTACTTCTATACAGACACAACGCCAGCACCTTTGACTGGAATGGTATGTCTGCATTAAGAAGAAATTGTAGTACTCTTATAACAGTTCCTTCTTATTAATGAAGAGTTTTACCCCCCTCTTGCATCTTATTATGGTGTACAAAAGTAAGTATTTGATTTCTAACTTAGATGGAAATTCTAGCCTCTTCTTATCTCTTCAAAGTCGTTTACTTATGCATTAGTGATAACTATTTAGTTTCGGGCAAATCCTTTGTTAATCAGAAATTAGATTATATTCATGCTCTAGTTTAATACTTATGATGTATTTTACTTATGGGATCACCTAGTACTAGTGCTAGCTGGAGTTGATGTGTAGTGACATTTCTTTGTAGTTATAGGTAGTTTATCTCTGTGAAGAAGCTAGAGAAAATATTCAGCATCTTATCAGCTGTTATTGAAAGCAAACTGGTAAATTCTTGCCTTGGGTGAAGCAATTATTTTCCAGCCAGCTCTCTGGATAGTGGAGTGACACCTAATGATAAAGGACCTTCAATATGGCTTATTGCTAATGAGGGAAAAGGCTCCGACCAAAAAGTGGGGAGAGATTGTTGTAGATGAGGAAGAGAGCTACTGAAGGATTGGTGATGGATAGAGAGAAGACTTATGAAACGTAGGGAAAGAGGCAGAGCCAGAAAAAAACATAAATACCAAAACCAAAAAAGAAAGAACATGTCTAGAAAGAAAGATTTCTTCTCAGAGTGAATAAGTGATGCCAGGAGGGTGAGGGAGGGGATGGGGGGGCACTATTATGTTACATTAATTGTTCTTTTCGAGGATCATCATTTTGTCCATGTTTGAAAATCATAAACTATAAAAAAAATGTTGTAGATGAAGGTGCTCGAGTAAGAAATTCAGATTCCATAAGAACGATGAAAACAGTAGGCATTTGATACAATCATAGATGATAGGCTTATATAAAAAACTTTATTTGTATTCTGGTAAGCAGATTTTAATCCCTCGATAAGGTAGATAAAAGGAACATTAGACACAAGGTTTTCACAATCACACAGTCACATTGCAAAAGCTATGTCATTATACAGTCATCTTCAAGAATCCCTCAACTAAAGATCTGTTTTGGTTAGATTTAATATTTAACTAAAAGACAATTTTAGTGCAAGAAGGACAGGTTTCAGAGGCAGGTGACCTTTTTTGGTTTGTTTTTTATTTGTAAGAGTCCCATTCTGCCATTGTTCTGTGACTCCTGAATCTCCGTACCTCTGAGACTGTTTACATATTTGTAAAATAATGATAGTAGTACTTAACCGCTTTATGAGAAATAATTGTGAAAACATTTACAAAAGTGCTTGTAAATCATGTAAATGGGGTTTGAAAAAAAAATAGTTAATAGTTTTCTTTGAAGTCAAAAATCTTTCAAAAATTATCACTGAGGAACTTGCCAAATGGAAGGTTGAGCAATTGAGGTAAAGACTGCCCTTGGTTCTTTCAAGTAAGAGTTCCATCAGTGCTTTACTTTTTGGTTTTGTTTTTCTTTGTTGTATTTTATAACTACTTTTATTTTATGTTATTTACTGTATCTGTAGAAAAAAGAAATTAAGTTTACTCTATGAAGAATTTCTTTTTTTTGTCACAAAACTGCCTGAACTGTTTTTATAGAGATGAAATATGGCACATTTTTACAATGTTTTTGTCCTTCAAACCGCTCTTAGAAATATGCTCCGGGTAATCCTGAAGTTGTTAAGTCAAACTCCTGTCTGATCTGAGGGAACCAAGGCAAGAAAAGGAAGGCGGTACTGTGCTGTAGATGTGGGTGAAAGGAAACCTTACAAGAGTACAAAGCCACTTCTTAATTGAGATCCAGAGCAGAATGATCATCTGAGGGCAACAGAAATCAGTTGAATTTGCTTTTTTTAATTTATGAAGCACATCCACATACAAACACAAACATTCTTACCATATGATCATTCCATAGTTGTATATTCATCATCATAATCATTTCTTTAGAGCATTTGTGTATCAATTCAGAAAAAGAAATAAAAAGAAAACAGAAGAAAATTCATACACACCATACCCCTTACCCTCCCTTTCACTGATCACTAGCATTTCAATGAACTAAATTTATTTTACTATCTGTTCCCCCTATTATTTATTTTTAATCCATATGTTTTACTCGTCTGTTGATAAGGTAGGTAAAAGGAGCATTAGACACAAGGTTTTCACAATCATACAGTCACGTTGCGAAAGCTATGTCGTTATACAGTCATCTTCAAGAAACATGGCTACTGGAACACAGCTCTGCATTTTCAGGCAGTTCCCTCCAATTGAATTTGCTTTTTAAAAGAGAAAAAAGTGTTCATTTTCAGCATTTAAAATAATTTTTAAAAATAAGAAAAGATATTTTTAAATGTACTTTGATTTTGTATCATGGATCAGCAAAAGGAAGGATGAGGTAGAGAGAAAAAAAAGACCAGGAAAGTAGATGGTGGAAAGAGTGCAGCTGGAAGAATGAAAGACAGAGCTGGAAGCACATTTAGAAACTTTGTTTTAAATTTCCTTGGAAGATAAGTTTATTATTGTACCTTTCTGTTTACTTAAACTGCTGACTTCAGAGTTAAGTTGATCCCCCTACTGTTATATTTTGAAGTGTTTTTACAAGCATAGCACTTCTTTTAGGTTGGCCAGAGAAAGCCCATCAAGAGGGTGATTCTTTGGGCAGTCAAGACAGTATTTCTTCCTCATCTGAAAGTACCCAAACACCTTTCATAACTGCTTTCTTCTCTTTCAGTTGCTTTAAAAAAAAATACATGCAGATTATTTGCATATTTTCCAAAGACTAACTTTTGCCTTCTTAGTAAAATGTGAATTTTACTATTTTGTAAGAAATGCTTATGCTCCTATTAGATTTTTAAAATTGAATATTAAAATATAAGATTATTTTAAAATGAATCCATTCAGAAAATATATTGGTGTAAGAGCTATTTTTAGGTATTTAACTTTCATTAAAAATTATCATAATTTATCACTATCATTTAAAGATTAAAAATATAATATGTATCAAAACAGTGATAAAGCTTATCAGCTCCGAAAAATTGGTCATTACATTTGACCCCCTTCCCTACCTTTTTAGGTATTTCCAAACTATCATATTTATCCTCCAACTGCACCTCATGTTGCTTATATGCAACCAAAAGCAAATGCACCTTCCTTCTTCATGGCTGATGAACTCAGACAGGTATGCTTCCAAAATTCTAGTAGAAATATTAATATCTACTGTGTTTTACTGAAGAACTGGGCAAAGAACAGAGCTCTTGTTAAGGTCTTAGTAGTTAATCAGATATGCTATAGTCAAGCTGATAGAATTTAGAATTTATGATTTCTTGCTGTATTTATTTGGGGCGTTCTGTTTTTTCAAGAAAATGTCAAGAAATGATTTTTAGAATGTAAAACAGAATACCTATTTAAGTGGGCTACCTTTTTGCACTTCATGTTCTTTGGGTTGAAAGAGCTCTTTAAAATATAAAGATAAATTATTTAAATGGTTTCTACCCTTCAGGCAATTTTCTGCTAGTATGTGTAGATTGAGCATAAGTAGTTTGGCTCAGAAATGAATATCATTTAAAGTGAACTCACTAATTTGTAAAAAGTAGTTTTTATAAATTAATTTAGTTCTTGTAATTTTTTTTGTAAGCTGCGAGGTATTCTTTGGCAAATAATTGTTTGATATGTAGAATTTCACTTCATACACTCACATTCTTAGAAATATTTTTGTTTTGCAGAAGTAAATTCTACCAGTATAATAAGTATAGAAAGAATTATTGACCAGCTTATTAGAACACTGAGTTTTCAACCATAGATTTATGGTTACTCTTTATGTTATTTAGTTATAATAGGCAATTCAGATTTCAGAAGCTGTTGTTTATATGTAAATGTACTTGTTTCCTTTTCTTAGGAGCTGATCAACAGACATTTAATAACAATGGCTCAAATTGATCAAGCAGATATGCCAGGTAAAAAGAAAGTAGATTCATCCTTCCTTTTAAAGGATGTTATAATTTTTATATAATCCTATGTTTTTAGACATGAAACTAGTTAAATACTGTTTTATAAAACTATTTATTTGAAGTCTCTTTAAGAAGAGTTTCAAGTGACAGTATTCCAGTTCCACACAAAATATAGATAGTTTTATTGTTCGTGGTAATTTACTTCACTCTGCTCTCGATTGCTGTCTCCTAAGTTTGATGAACTGTAAGTACTGAATGGACCTGTAATGTTGTACTAAGCAGAGGGCTTAGGTAGAGGACTGTTATTATTGTTTTTGAGACTGCTCTCTTTCAGACAGTGTTCTTGACATGCTCGCATGCCTGACCTTACTCCTCACAATAATCCTGTGACTTATTGTTATTCTCATTGTCATTTTACGTGTGAAGAAAACTGAAGTTGACAGAACAAGTAACTTGGCTTTAATACCAGAAGCTGGTAAATTCTTGGCTGAGCCAAGATTTGAATGCTATACCTGGTTTTCCCGACTATACCAGAACACTTCTTAGAGAGCACTGAATTCCCTAGCTTACTCTATCTAAAGCAGGATAAGATCTGGTATAATTTAGCAAAACTATTTATAAATAATACCATAGGAATAAATTGGCAATAGAGATAATTTCAGAACACCTGGTTTTAATCAAGGACTCAGCCTAGTCCAGTGTGCATCTTCTTAGTTGCTCTAGAATTAAAGGGAATATGTCTGATTATTCTTTGTCAAGATTGTTGTCTCTAGTTTTTTTTTTGTTTTTGTTTTTCCCACCTCCCTCTGTCCGCCCACCTGGAGCCCTGGATGTCATGCATGTCCAGGATGGAGTAGGCGTGTCTCTAGTTTTTAAAGTATTTTTATTGAGATATCTTCATGTACTGCACAGTCCATCCAAAGTATACAGTCAGTGGCTCACAATATCATCACATAGTTCTGTATTCATCACAATGATCAGTTTTAGAACATTTGCATCAGTCTAGAAAAAGAAATAAAAAGAAAAAAGAACAAAACCCATACATCCCATACCCCTTATTCCCTCATTGATCACTAGTATTGAAATCTACCCAATATTTTTTTTACCTCTTATTCCCTCCCCAATTATATGCTTATTTTGCCACAAACTTTTCATAGTCACACAGTCATATTGTAAAAGCTGTATAGTTATATGATCATCTTCAAGAATCAAGGTTGCTCAGATGTGACCTCTCTCTCTCTTTAAGCCAACTTAGCAGGTGAACACACTGCCCTCCCCCTGTGCATGGGACATGACTCCCAGGGATGTAAATCTCCTTGGCAATTTGGGACATGACTCCTGGGGATGAGCCAGGACCTGGCATCATGGGAATAAGAAAGCCTTCTTGATCAAAGTTGGAAGAGAGAAATAAGATAAAATAAAGTTTCAGTGGCTGATAGATTTTGAACAGAGTTGGTGGGTTATCCTGGAGATTATTCTTACACATTGTATAGAGATCCCTTTTTAGCTTACAGTTATTGGAGTGGCTAGGTGGAAAGTACCTAAAACTGTTGCACTGAGTTCTAGTAGCCTTGATTCTTTTTATTTTTTATTGACAAACCAAAACAACATACAAACATGAACATTCTTAACATACAAACATTCCATACGTGGTGTATAATCAACGGCTTACAATATCATCACATAGTATATTCATCACCATGATCATTTTTAGAACATTTGCATCACTCCAGAAAAAGAAGTAAAGAGAGAAAAGTCATATATACCGTACCCCTTACCCTCACTCACTGACCACTAGTGTTTCTATCTACCCAATATATTTTATCCTTTGTTCCCCCTATTTTTTTCTGTACCCCCTTATCACTCCCTTTCGTTGTTCACTAGTATTTCAGTCTACTCAATTTGTTTTAACATTTGTTCCCCCTATTATTTATTTATTTTTAATCCATATATTTTACTTATCTGTCTATACCATAGATAAAAGGAGCATCACACACAAGATTTTCACAATCACACAGTTACATTATGAAAACTATATCATTATACATTCATCTTCAAGAAACATGGCTATTGGAACACAGCTCTACAGTTTCCAGCCCTTCCCTCTAACGACTATAATACACCTTAAACTTAAAAGGGGGGATATCTATATAATGCGTGAAAATAACCTCCAGGATAACCTCTTGACTCTGTTAGAAATCTCTCAGCCAGACACTTTATTTTGTCTCATTTCTCTCTTCTTCCATTTGGTTGAGAAGATTTTCTCAATCCCTTCGTGCTGAGTCTCAGCTTATACTGAGATTTCTGTCCTATGATTCCAGGGAGGTTTACACCCCTGGGAGTCATGTCCCATGTAGAGAGGGGGCGTAACCTTGATTCTTGGAGAATACTGTATAACTATATAGGTTTTACAATGTGACTATGTGATTGTGAAAACCTTGTGACTGATGGTCCTTTTATCCAGGTTATAAACAGATGAGTTTAAGAAAAAAAAAAGATAAAAAAAAATTACAGGGGGAGATAAAGGTAAAAATAGGGTAGATTGAAATATTGTGGTCAGTGAAAGAGAGGGATAAAGGGTATGGGATGTATGAGTTCTTTTTTTTTTCTTTTATTATAAACAATAAACAAACATACAAACATTCTTGACATGGTTATAATCAGTGGCTCATAAAATTATCACATAGTTGTGTATTCATCACTGTGATCATCTTTTTGAACATTTACATCTCCCAAGCATTTTTTATTTCTTTTTCTGGAGTGATGCAAATGTTCTAAAATTGATCATGGCGAAAAATACACAACTATGTGATGATATTATGAATTTCTGATTGTATAATATGGATGGACTTTACGTGTTTGGGTATTTCTCAATTAAAATATTAAAAAAATAAAGGAGAAGAAGGACTATTACAGAGAAGATAGGACTTAACAAACAATTATTACTACTGAATCACTATAATGATATTCTTTTAGCTTCTAGTATTTGGAAGGAAAAACCTGAAAATGTGAAATGGTAACCCATACTGAACTTGTTAATCTTTCTGTAATTACTTGTTAAAATGTACATTGAAAATTATTGTTTTTCTCTTTGCATAATATATTTCACAATAAAAAATGTTTAAAATAAAAAAAATAATCAAGTCATGTCCCATGTAGTGGGGAAAAGGCATTGAATTTACCCACCAAGTTGGCTTAGAGAGAGGAGGCCACATCTGAGCAACAAAAGAGGGTTTCTAGAGGTGACTCTTAGACATAATTATAAGTAAACGTTAGCTTCTCCTTTGCAGGATTAAGTTTCATAGAAGCAAACCCCAAAATTGAGGGCTCAGCCTATTGAATTGGTTGTTCCCACTGCTTCCTAGAATATCAAGAATTCACAGATGAGGAAGTTTAATATTTCCTCCTTTCTCCCCAGTCCTCCAAAGAGACTTTGCATATACTTGTTTATTCTGTGTCCAAGTTACTCTGGAATGTATCGGGGCATCACACTAACCTGTACAAACCAAAAAGATCTCGCTCCCTACTCAAGATTCCATGTAATTACGGTGTTTGAATAAACTGATCGTACAATTTAAATTAGGTAACGTACTACCAAAAACATAAATTTTGCACCAAATAAACGTCTGTCCTTTTGATCTCACACAGAAATTGAAGTTTAAAATATAGGCTGTATCATCCTTTGCCTTGTTTTCTGATTTACAGTAGTCCTATCCAGCTTCATTCATATCTCTAGTTGAAGTCTGATCACTTTTTCAGCTTTTTAAACAGTTGCTGAGTGGGGTAATGCTGAACATTCATAGCTTCAGAACTTTAGCTGTTGAGTTTCAGGTGTCACACAAATACCTGATGTTTTAGGGAATGACCAGGTTATACACAAATAGCTCAGCATCTCAGAATTTAAAAATGACAGTTACAGCTCCGGAATAGATGTGACTGCTGTAAGAGCTTACAATCTAGCTTACAATATGCCCCAACCTGATAACCCATGCTCTTGACTTGAATTCCCCAAGTTCGTATATTGTAGTTAGTTCGTGTGACTGAGGCATGATAATATTTGTCTTTTTGTTTCTGACATTTCATTCCACATACTGTCGACAAGGTTCCTGCACCTAGTTGCCTACCTCACACCTTCATTCCTTCCTCCAGCCCCTCAGTAGTTCATTGTATATATCCACCACAGTTCCCCCTTCCATTTCTTGGTCAGTGTTCCCTTAGGCCACCTCCATCCATTGAAAACCATGAACACTGCTGCTATAAACCTCAGTGTGCAAATGTCTACTCATGTCCCCATGAGTTACCGTACTGCTCTCCAGAGGTGTTGCACCACTCTGCTTCCCTGCCAAAAGAAAATAGGTGCATCTCTTTCTTCACATTTTCTCCAGCACTTGTATTTCTCTGGTCTTTTTTTTTTGCATGGGCAGGCATCAGGAATCGAACCCAGGTCTGCGGCATGGCAGGTGAGAACTCTGGCAGTGAGCCACCATGGCCCACCCTTTGTTCATTTTTAAAAGTGTTATTTGTACAGCATACAGTTTAACCTAAGTAAAACACCAGTGCTTCCCAGAATAATCACATAGCCGTGTCTTTGCTATCACAATCTGTATGAGGACCTTTCTTTTTCTTCCACAAAGAATACCATGACCTTCCCCCCAAGTCCCCACTTCTTGGCATTTAGTTTTGGCATATTGCCTTTGTTACATTCGGTGGAAGCATATCGCACTGTTGCTGTTAAATGTAGACCTAGCTTGCACTGATTGTATTTTTTCCTTTTTACCATCCCGTTTTCAGTACCTTGCAATGTTTGCATTCATTTGCTTGCCCTAATGCGAAAACATTCTCATATTTGTACATCTGCTCACCATCATTGTCCACTCTAGGCGTTCCTAAGTTACTCTGTCTCAGTCTTTATCCTCTATTTTTCCATCTGGTGTCATATATGTCCCCAGCCCTTCTCCCTCAACCATATTCACATTCAGCTTCATTTAGTGTACTTATATTATTGTGCTACTATCATACAGTATTGTGCAATCCATTTCTGAATCTTACAGTCAGTCCTCCTTCACATTCTGTACTGTTTTAGCACCACATGCCCTGCCTCTACCCTCAGTGTCCTGACAACCTGTGTTCTAAACTTTAGCTCTCAAAGTTCACTCATTGATGTTACTTCATATTAGTGAGATCATACAGGATCTGTGCTTTTGTTTCTACCTAATTCCTAATGTTCTCAAGGTTCATCCACGTTGTTACATGCTTTATGACTTTATTCTGTCTTATAGCTGCATAATATTCCATGGTATGGATATACCACAGTGTATTTAGCCACTCATCCATTGATGGACACTTAAGCTGTTTCCATTTCTTGATAATCATGAATAATGCCGCTATAAACATTGGTGTGCAAATGTCAGTTTGTGTCCTTGACTTCAGTTCCTCTGAATTTATACCTAGTAATGGAATTGCTAGATCATATGACAGTTCCATACTTAGCTTCCTGAGGAACTGCCAAACTGCCTTCCAGAGCAGTTGCACCATTTTACATTCCCACCAATGCTGAATAAGTGTGTCTTTTTCTCCACATCCTCTCTAGCACTAATCATTTTCTGTTTTTTTTTTTTATTAAATGACCATTTTGGTTGGTGTGAGATGATGTCTCATTGTGGTTTTGATTTGCATTTCCCTAATAGCCAGTGAAATTGAACATCTTTTCATGCGTTTAGCCATTTGTATTTCCTCTTATGAAAAATGTCTCTTCATGTCTTTTGCCCATTTTTTAATTAAGTTGTTTGTTTTTTGTTGCTGTTGAATTGTAAAGTCTTATCTAATACATGATTTCCAGATATTGTCTCCCATTGTGTAGGCTGCCTTTTTACTTTCCTGATAAAGTTCTTTTTTTTTTTTTTAGTATTTTTATTGATAAAATTTAACATAAAAACATTCTTTTTTTATCACATAGTTGTATATTCATCATCACGATCATTTCTTAGAACACTTGCATCAATTCAGAAAAAGAAATAAAAAGAAAACAAAAAAATTCATACATACCATACCCCTTACCCCTCCCTATCATTGATCACTAGCATTTCAATCTACTAAATTCATTTTAACATTTGTTCCCCCTATTGTTTATTTTTATTCCATATGTTCTACTCATCTGTTGACAAGGTAGATAAAAGGAGCATCAGACAAAAGGTTTTCACAATCACACAGTCACATTGTGAAAGCTATATCATTATACAGTCATCTTCAAGAAACATGGCTACTGGAACACAGCTCTACACTGCAGGCAGTTCCCTCCAGCCCCTCTGTTACACCTTAACTAAAAAGGTGATATCTATTTAATGAGTAAGAATAACCTCCAGGATAACCTCCCAACTCTGTTTGGTATCTCTCAGCCATTGACACTTTGTTTTGTCTCATTTCTCTCTTCCTCCTTTCAGTCCAGAAGGTTTTCTGAATCCCTTGGTGCTGAGTCCCAGCTCATTCTAGGATTTCTGTCCCATGTTGCCAGGAAGGGCCACAACCCTGGGAGTCACGTCCCACATAGAGAGGGGGAGGGCAGTGAGTTTGCTTGTCATGTTGGCTGAGAGAGAGAGGCCACATCTGAAAAACAAAAGAGGTTCTCTGGGGTGACTCTTAAGCCTAATTTTAGGTAGGCTTAGCCTGTCCTTTATGGGGTTAAGTTTCATATGAACAACCCCCAAGATTGGGGGCTCAGTCCATTGCTTTGGTTGTCCCCACTGCTTGTGAGAATATCAAGAATTTTCTACTTGGGGAAGTTCAATTTTGCCCCTTTCTTGCCATTCCTCCAAGGGGACTTTGCAAATACTTCTTTATTCACTGTTCAAATCCTTCTGGGGTTTATTGAGGCATCACTCTGGGCAAACCTACAGAATCTCATGCCCTACTCCAGGTTCCATGTACTTACGGTGTTCAATTAGGCTGTCCACATACGTTCATATTGGGAAATGCACTAGTCAGAGTATAAATTTTGAACCAAGTATTTTTTGCTTTAGTCTCACACATAAGTTAAAGTTTTAGAATATTAATTGTCATCTATTTTCAACACCTTGCATTATTGACATTCCTTTGTTATTCCTCATGCAAAACATTTTTAAATTTGTACATTTAGTCACTATCATTATACACTCTAGGCGTTTCTAGATTATACCATCTGTCTTTATTGTATATCTTTCCTTCTGATTTCATTTGTGCCCCCAGGCCTTGTCCCTCTACCATTCACACATTCAGCTTCATTCAGTGTTCTAACATTATTGTATTACAGTTAGGTAGTATTGTGCTATCCATTTCTGAATTTTTATAATCAGTCCCATTGCACAATTAGTATCCCTTTAGTTCCGTTTACCTAATATCTACCCTATTTCTATCACCTGATGACCTCTGTTCTTTTTTTAGCTTTTAAAAAAGGCAATTTAATAAGTTGCAAGTTTACAGTTCTAAGGCCATGGAAATGTCCAAATTAAAGCAAGGCTATGAAAATGTCCAAATTAAGGCACCAGCAAGAGGTTACCTTCACTCAAGAAAGGCCAGTGAAGTTCAGGGTTTCTCTCTCAGCTGAAAGGGCACATGGCAACATCTGCTAGCTTTTTCTCCCGACTTCTCGTTCCATGAAGCTCCCCCAGTGACATTTTCCTTCTTCATCTCCAAAGGTGTCAGACTGCATGGGCTCTGTGGCTGTGCAGCTTTTTCCAAAATGTTTCCTTTTTTAAAAGATTACAGTAAACTAATCAAGACCCACTGGAATGGGTGGAGTGATGACCTCTGTTCTTAACTGAAATTCTCCAAGTTCATTCATTGATGTTAGTTCATATCAGTGAGACCATACAGTATTTGTCCTTTTGTTTCTGGCTAATCTCACTCAGTATAATCCTGACAAAGTTCTTTGATGCACAAAAATGTTTAATTTTGACGAGATCTTGTTTATTTCTTCTTTTGTTGTTCATATTTTGGGTGTAAGGATACCACCTCCTAACACAAAATGTATGAGATGTTTCCCTACATAGATTTCTAAAAGTGTTATGGTCTTGGCACTGATGTTTAGGTCTTTGATTGGTTTTGAGTCAGTTTTTATAGACGGTGTGAGATGTGGCTCTTCTTTCATTCTTTTTCATATGGATATCCAGTTCTCGAAACACCTTTTTTTTTTTTTTTTTTACGTGGATAGGCACCAGGAGTCGAACCCGGGTCCTCTGGAAACACCATTTATTGAAGAAGCTGTTCTCCCCCGTTGGGTTGATTTAGCCTTATCAAACATCATTTGTCTGTAGATGAGAGGTTGTGTTTCTGAACACTCAATTCGATACCATTCGTCAGTTTATCTGTCTTTGTGCCAGTACCATGGTGTTTTGACCACTGTAGTTTTGTAATATGCTTTAAAGTCAGGTAGTGTGAGACCTCCCACTTCATTTTTCTTTCTCAAGATATTGTTAGCTATTCAGGGCACCCTGACCTTCCAAATGAATTTTGCTATTGTTTTTTCTATTTCTACAAAAGAAATTGTTGGGAGTTTTTTTTTTTATCCCTTTTAAAATTTACTTTTATGTATCTTATTTAAAAAATATTTTTAATGAGAAAAATCCACACAGGTACAGTCCAACCATATTATAAAATCAGTGGCTCATAATACCATCACATAGTTGTATATTCATCATCATGATCATTTTTAGAACATTTGCATTACTCCAGAAAAAAAATAAAAATAAAAAATGAAATACTCGTACATCTCATACCCCTAACCCCTCCCTCTCATTGACCAACAAATTGTTGGCATTTTAATTGGTAATGCATTAAATCTATGAATCAATTTGGGTGGAATTGACATCTTAACTATATTTAGTGTTCCAATCCATGAACCTGGTCTACTCTTCCATTTATTTTGGTCTTCCATGATTTCTTTTAACAATTTCTTGTAATTTTCTGTGTGTACGTCTTTGTGTCCTTTGTTAAATTTATTCTTAAATACTTGATTCTTTTGATTGCTATTGTAAATGGAATTGTTTTCTTCATTTACTTCTCAGATTGTTCATTTTTAGTATATAGAAACTAGTTGCTCATAGAATTCTCCCATTACCTCCTTTGTTTCTGTGTGGTTAGTGGTTATGTCCCCTTTCCCATTTCTGCTTTTAATTATTTGCATCATCTCTTTTTTGTCAGCCAACCTAAGGGTCCATTGATTTTATTGATTTTCTCAAAGAACCAACTTCTCGTTTTAGTTGATTTTCTCTATTGTTTTCATATTCACAGTTTATTTCTGCTTTAATCTTCGTTATTTCTTTCCTTTTGTTTGCTTTGGTGTTACTTCGCTGTTCTTTCTCTAGTTCTTCCAGGTGAAGTGTTAATTCTTGATTTTTGCTCCTCTTCCTTACTAATATAGGCATTTAGGGCAATATATTTCCCTCTCAGCACTACCTTTGCTCCATCCCATAATAAAATGTTGCTATTTCACTTCATTTGCCTCAAGATATTTTTTTGTTTCTCTTGTAATTTCTTCCTTGACCCTCTGGTTGTTTAATAATGTGTAGTTTGGCCTTTGTATATTTGTGAATTTTCTAGCTTTATTCCACTGTGATCCAAGCAAGTGTTTTATACCATTTCATTCTTTTTAGATTTATTGAGACTTACTTTGTGTCCCAGCATATGGTCTGTTCTTGAGAATGATCCAAGATCACTTGAAAAAAAATGTGTATCTTACTGTTTTGGGGTGTAATCTTCTGTGTAAATATCTTATAAGTCTGGTTCTTTTATTGTATTGTTTAAAATTTTGTTTCCTTATTGATCCTCTGTCTAGGTGTTCTATCCATTTATGGTAGAATGTTTCTACCTATTATGGTAAAGATGTCTACTTCTCCCTTCAGTGTTGTCAGTGTGTGCCTCATGTATTTTGGGGCACTCTGACTTGGTACATAAGTATTTATGATTGTTATGTCTTCTTGTTGAATTGTTCCTTTTATTAATACATAGTATCCTTCTTTATCTCTTTCAGTTGTTTTACATTTGAAGTCTAATTTCTCAGATATTAGTATAGCTACCCATGCTCTTTTCTTGTTTTTGTCCACATGAAACCCTGTAGGGTTTCCTTTAGTATTTATTGTAGAGCCTGTATTTTAGTCACAAATTCTCTCAGTGACACCCTTTCATTTTTCAGTGACACTTTTGCTGGGTATAGAATTCTTGGTTGGCAGTTTTTCTTTTTCAGAATCTTTAATGTATCATACCACTGTCTTTTCACCTCCATGATTTCCACTGAGATATCAGCACATAGTTTTATCAAGCTTCCCTTCTATGTGATGGATTTCTTTTCTCTTGCTGCTTTCAAAATTCTCTTTGTTTTTGACATTTGACAGTCTCATTAGCAAGTATGGAGTATTGGCGTATGTCTGTTTGGGGTATGCTGTGCTTCTTGGATCTGTAATTTATATCTTTCATAAGAGTTGGGAAATTTTCAGTGATTATTTCCTCTGCTATTCTTTCTGCCTCCTTTTTCTTCTTGTCCTTCTGGGACACCCATAACACATATATCCAGGGGATCCATGTTGTCATTCAATTCCCTGAGATCCTGCTCGTGTTTTTTCATTCTTTTCCCTATTTGTTCTTTTGTATATAGAATTTCAGATGTCCTATCACTAGTGCTTTCTTCTGCCTCTTCAAATCTGCTGTTGTTGGTCTCTATTTTTCATCCCTTTTATTGTACCTTTTTTTCCCGTAAATTCTCCCATTTGTTTATTCATGCTTTCGCATTATGTTCTCCCAGTGTCATTTTTATATCCTTCATCTCTTTTGCAAAATTTTCCCTCAACTCATTGATTTGATTTCGCATGTGTGTTCGAACGCCCTTTATATAGTTGTTTCAACTCCTGCATCTCATTTTAGATGTTGGTTTGTTACTTTGACTGAGCCACATCTTCAATTATCCTAATATGAATCTTTTTTTTTCTTGGGGCTAGGCATTTGATTTCTTTAGTTTATTCTGGAGGTCGTTTTCACTCTTTCAACTAGGATTTTCTTGTTACTTGACTTTGTTCTCTCCTATCTGTTCTTTGGTATTCAGTTCAACTTATTCTAGACCTCTAGCATAGGTTCTGTTTAATTGATCATAATTTTTCCAGCTCTTGTTTTTTTTTGTTTCTTGTTCTGCCTGTATGGAACCTTTTTTTGAGGAGGGTTTCCTCAAATTTTCCCAGACCAGAGAGACCCATGGCTCAGGAGAAGGGTGTAACCAGTATCAAGTTTCCCTGAGAGTGAGACCTATCCGGTTGTTAAAAACCTCTACACTGTGCTTTTTCTGTCTTGCCTAGCATGTGGGGCTTGTCAGTCCACAGCTTCCCATCAGCATAAGGTGATGAGGTGCCTGTTATTATCGGCAGCATTTTCTGGCCAGCGGTGTATTTGAGTCAGAGGCTACGTTTAATAGAGGTGCTTAGGTTCCTTCTTTTATCCAAGCCCTGGGGCCTGAATTCCCAGAGAGGGGTCCACAACTTGAGCTGAGCCCTGTGCCTCTTTTCTTGGGGGAGGTACACTCTTTGGGAAATTGTCCTATTGATCTGATTACTTACTTTGTCTGTCAGACATACATTAATTACACTCTTGCCTGACACAGTGCTGAGGCCTGAGAATGCTAGCATTTCTATCTAATAAGATGTTAAGAGGTGGAAAAAAAAGAGAGAGAGAAAAGCCTTTTCCAGGACCCAGCACCCCTACGTTGCCAATCAGGAACTGGGTTTGATACAGGACTCTGTTCTAGTTTGCTAGTGCTAGAATGCAATATACCAGAAATGGAACGGTTTTTAAAAAGGGAAATTTATTAAGTTTCAAGTTTACAGTTTTAAAGCTGTGAAAATACCACAATTAAAGGAAGTCTATAAAAAGTTCAAATTAAGGGACCAACAAGAGGTTACCTTCAATCAAGAAAGTTCAGGGTTTCTCTCTCAACTGGAAAAGTACATGGTGAACATAGCAACATCTGCTAGCTTTCTCTCCAGGCTTCTTATTTCATGAAGCTCCCCTGGGGGAGTTTTCCTTCTTCATCTCCAGAGGTCTCTGACTGTGTGGGCTCTCACGGATCTTGTGGCTCTGTAGCTTCCTCTTTTAAAGGATTCAGTAAAGTAATTAGGACCCACCTGGAATGGGTGAAGTCACATCTCCATCTAATGATAGGTTAATACCCACAATTGGGCGAGCCACATCTCTGTGGAGATAATCTAATCATGTTTCTAACCTACAGTAGTGAATGAAGATTAAAAGAAATGATGCATTTAGAAGATGGATCAGGATTTAAACATGGCTTTTCTAGGATACATAATCCTTTCAAACTGGCTCGCCTGGGTTGCCAGTCAAGAGCTGGGTTGGTACAGGGCTCTGTTTGTTCCCAGGTTCTTTTCTTGAGGCCCAGCCCTTTTCCAGTATTTTGTGTTGTGCAACTCAAAATGCCTCTGTTCTTCTTATTATTTTTTTTCCTGTCAGCCCCACCCCCTCGCTCCCTTGTTGGAAACTCTTGGTTGCTTTAGTGCTTATTCCAGGTTTATCTATCTTCAGGGCCTGTTTTCAGCAGTCAGAACTTTTTAATTCCACAGTTGGAGCAAGGTTGAGCTAATTTCCTTGCTCCCAGTAGGGTCCGTTTCTTTACCCATCAGGGAACCAGTTTGCTGGTCCCATGGTGGAGGGACACCTGCCTCCGTGGCTTGGGGGGTTTACAGTTCTTTGTGGGATCTCAGCCATTCCACCTGTTGGAAACTGGTGTACAATGTGTGTCTGGTCACTGATGTTCCCTCAGTAGTGGTCTTATACAGTTCCTGGCTATTTACTAGGTGCCCTGGAGGACGAACTAAATTCCACAACTCTACACTGCCATCATGCCCAAAATAAACTATTTTTTTTTTTAATACTAAATTTTTTTTTCTTTCATTGGCAGGTACTGGGAATCAAACCTGGGTCTCTGGCATGGCAGGTGCGAATTTTGCCACTGAGCCACCTTCCCATAATATACACCACTCCCATAATATACTTTTGAAGACTACAGATAGATGTTATACAAATATATAAAAAGGAAAAAAAAAAAGAACCTAGGTAGGCAGAGGTTGGTAAAGAGGATCCCATGATTCAGTGTAGTTTAAAGTCAAGGTTTTACTTTTGTGTTGGTTGCTGAGTTTGCAGATGCTTATTACATTGTTAAAAATGATTAAATAAAAGCAGGCCATGCATAGGCATGTACCAGTGGTGTGAAAGTCATGAACTAGAGATTATGGTTAATTTCTATGTCTCAAATTGAATTCTTACTAACTTTCAGGTATCCTGTTGACTCTTTCATTAAATTTTGATCTTACTGCACCCTCCCCCCCTTCTATTTCATCCTTCATAGTGCCATCAAATTGGTACTTCTCAACTCTGAAATCATATTTTATTTCCCATAGATCTGTGGTTTCCAGCCAGGGGCGATTTATCCCCTCAAGGGTTATTTGGCAATGTCAGGAAGATTTTTGGGTTGTCCAAACTGGCAGCAGGGTGCTACTGTCATCTCATGGATAGAGACCAGGGATGCTACTGAACATCCTTTAAGGCACAGGCTTCAGTTTGTTAAAGCTGCCAGAATGCAATACACCAGAGATAGATCAGCTTTTAGTAAGGGGATTTATTTAGTTACAAATTTATAGTTCTTTAGAGGTAAGGCAGTTAGCTTTTATCTGAGTTTCCCTGTCATATGGGAAGGCACATGGTGATGACTGCTGGCCTTCACCTGGCTTCTGGGTTCCAACGGATTTCCGCAGGGCAATTCCTTTCTACATCTGGGCTGAGCCATGAGTGCTAAGATGAGGTATGCTGAGCTGTCTTCTGACCTCTCTCTCTTTCAGCCTCCAGCTAATTAAATTAAATCTCACTCATTGTGGAAGGCACTCCCCTACCAGACCTGAAATTTAATCATCCATAGATGAATTTCACATATTGATGATGTAAGTCCACAGAAACAGAACAACAGGGATCACTTGGCCAAGTTGACACCTAAACCTAACTACCATACCCCACAATAGAGAATTATCTTGCCCAAGATGTCAGTAGTGCTGAGGTTGAAAAATCTACTACCACTGACTTACCACACTGAATCTGAGCCATCCATTAGCTTATATCCAGCCTATCATTCTGTGTTTTCTCTTAGGGGAAGTAGGGACGAATAGGGAAAATAAAGCTTCCTTTTTAAAAAATCAGTATTTGTAATACCATCTCATAGAACTGGGACCCTGGAAAATACCATCTTCTAAGTTGGTATACTTGGCTTTCACCTCTAGGGGCTCTCCATATATTCATGGTTGTAGTGCCTAACAGTGATCAAGGTGCTCTGTTCTCTTTATTCATACTCAAGTGCGTGTGTGTGTTATATTGTTCTGGAAAGAAGGGGCAGGACAGCGATGAGTATTCCTGCCTGTTTAAGATTATATCAGGCCACAAATGATCCTATTGTGGTAGTCTGAAAAATGTAGTGTTAAAAGATAATTTTCAGAGAGCAGTGCAGTGGTGGATTAGTGGCCAAATTCTCACCTGTCATGCTGGAGACCTGGGTTTGATTCCCAGTACCTACCCATGCCAAAAGAAAAAGAAGAAGAAGATAATTTTCAGATAAAGATAAAATCCAAACATACAGATATATAAAAATGAGCATGTATTAAAGATTTCCTTTTATTTATTTTTTAACTTTTTTAAATTGTGAAATATAGCATATATACAAAAAGCAATAAATTTCCAAGTATGTTTTAACAAGTAGTTATATACAGATTTTAAAGTTAGATATGGGTTGCAGTTCCACTATTTTCATTTTTTCTTCTAGCTGCTCCAAGACACTGGAGACCAAAAGAAATATCAATATAATGATTCAGCAGTCATACTCACTTGTTAAATTCTATCTTCTCTGTTATATTTCTCCTTCGCTTGTGTGTGTGTGTGTGTGTGTGAGAGAGAGAGAGAGAAAATAACCGATATGCAAAAAAGGCAATAAATTTCAGAGTACATCACAACAGTTAGTTGTAGAACAGATTTCAGGGTTATAATTCCATATTTTAAAATTTGTACTTCTAGCTGCTCTGAGGTGCTGGAGACTAAAAGAAATATCAGTATACTGACTCAGCACTCATACTCATTTGTTAAATTCAACCTTCTCTGTATAATTCCACCATCACCTTTGATCTTTGTCCCACTCTAGGTATTTGGGTTATGCACATTCAAACTTTTTCATGTTGGAAGGGGCTGTTGATAATATAATTCATGTAATTAAAAAACAGTTAGCCCCAAATCTCTTTCTCTGGATTATCCATGTAATTGGGACAACATTCTGTCCCAGACCAATCCTCTACCTCTTCAGATGATGGTCTCAACTTATTCTGATCCTATAAAAGTTATTTCCTGCTGTATTTGAGGAATATTATTCACAAAACATAGCATCTAGACATAGCTTTCTAACCATCTTCTAAGAATGTCCATAAAACCTAATCTTTCTTTTTTTATTATAAAACATAAAATTCATACAAAAAAGTATCACAAAATTGATGTGTACAGTTTTAGAAATTGTTGTAAGGCTAACATGACATCCACCCAAAGGAAGAAATGGAATAGTGTTTGCACCCCAAGAACACCTCCACTCTTCTTTTTCAATCCTTACCTCTCTCCTCTGCCTTCTGTCACCTCTTGCAAGAGGTAAACTGTTTGACTTTTGTGATAACTTGGCTTTTCTTTATACTTTTGACACTTATGGATGAGTCCCCAAATTTTGTACTTTAATTTTACCTGTTTTTGAACTTTATATGATTGGATTCATACTGCCTTTTGAGGGTAGCTTATGTTATTTTGCTAAATATTACGTTTGAAAGATTTACCACGAGGGGAATAGCTATAGTGGTTCATTCTCATCAATAATGCACCATTGTACACAATTTTTTTTAGGATTCTTTTTCCTTAGCTTCATTCTGAAATCTATAGGTAGTTTTAAGGAACTTGGGTATTTTTAGGGACAAAAAGTGTGCCTATTAGTATAGAAAAATTATTAAGGACATTCATTAGTTTTAAAATCAGATGACCTGTATTCAAATCTTGACTCTACAGCTTGGCAGATATCTGGATAAATGATGAAACCTTTCTTTGGCAGTTTTATAATGCTTATTTTTATTGATGCTGAAACCATAGTTATATAAAATTGTAGGAATGTTGACACTATTCTATAATTAAAAATATTTTGATAGGAGTGGTTTATAGTACATTTGATTTCTCTTATATAACTGTGAGAGATTTTTGAGTATCTGCAATTTAAAGTAGTCTTCCTATGAATTGCTTTAGCAGTTCCTACAGAAGTCGACAGCTACCATAGCCTGTTTCCTCTAGAACCACTGCCACCACCAAACCGAATACAGAAATCAAGTAATTTTGGGTACCTTACATCTTGCTACAAAGCTGTAAATAGCAAAGATGACCTGCCATATTGCCTTCGGAGGATACACGGTAAGGAAGATAAATTATCTTCTTTTATAAACATTATTGAGGCTATAAAAGTATTCAGACCTTCCTAACTATATTGACTTATTTAATATTTGAATTTTTAAGGACCATTAATAATTCATGGAATAGTACATAAGAAGTGATGTATGTATAGCATGGCTTTTTCTTCACTTTTCTGATGGAATAAGGTGTCATTTACAATTGACTGTAGTAGAGCAAATTTTCTTTTTCAGGTTTCCGTCTTGTTAACACAAAGTGCATGGTGTTGGTCGATATGTGGAAAAAAATTCAGCACTCAAATATTGTTACCTTGCGTGAAGTATTTACCACTAAAGCATTTGCTGAGCCTTGTGAGTAATTTAAATTGTCTTTCTGTTGGTGGGCTTGGCAGTTTGAAGCCAGGTGGCAGTCATGAGTTGTTTGTGTTTTCTTTTAAGCTCTTGTGTTTGCATATGATTTCCATGCGGGAGGAGAAACTATGATGAGCAGGCACTTCAATGACCCTAACGCTGATGCCTATTTCACCAAGCGCAAGTGGGGTAAGAAAAAGATGGGGGCATGCTGCATTTTGACAAACGCTTTAGCTCTGTGGGAGAGTTGATTTGTGTTTTAAAATATTTGTACATTTATATCTGTAATCATTCAACTTAAAGATCCTGTTGCATTGAAAAAGAGAAGTATCTCAAAGAAATGGAGTTTATAATGCAAGAAGCTAGTAAGTAATGTATTATGTGGATTTACTGAGATTCAGATGGGCTGTAGGAAGCTCATTTTGATAGCTGATGTCTGAAATGACTGGGAATGTGAAAATAAAATTCTCTTAAAAATATAATGCTTTCCAAATAAAAGTTGATTGGAAAGTTCAGGAAAGTGAAAAGAAGAATAATCTCTAGTTTCACCACCAAAATACATATTATGAACATTTGTGACATTTCTTTACAGACTTGCCTATTTATTTATTTATCTTTGGTCTCATTCTGCATTATTATGTTTTTGTTTTTATCATACTATTCCATATTGTATTTTTCACGTATCATAAATATTTCCCCCCTAATTTTTATATTCTCAAATATAATTTTAGTGAGTCCCTCCTAGTCTGGTGGGACTATACCATCATTTATATAAATATTTCTCTAAACAAATCCTAAACAGATGCTTTTGTTCAATTCTAGGTTTCCATGTTACTTAAGGAATCAGTCTTTAAAGCAGATTTTTAAGTAACTTTCACTTAAACATTTTTTTGGAGGGTGGGGGCCCTTTTCTAATATTTACTTAAAGATTTGATTAATAATTCAAATTTTGTAAAGAACCCAAAGAATTTGAGATGCCTGCTTATTAGTTTATGTATTAGGGAAAGGTCTCATTTTCTGGTATGGTGCAGGTCAGAAGCAGTGCATTCTTCCCTATGACTTTTAATCATTTAGAAATTTTCTTGAATGTGTACTCACAGAAATTAAAGGGGAAAAGATTTCAGTCCATATTATAGTTCCTTTCAGATTGGTTCCTTTAAGGACTCTAATTATGGATAAAAATATATTACTTCTATTTGTTTACTTGTGACTTTGCTTTCTGACAGTTGAAAGGAGAAGGCTGTGGTTATATGACTGTTTCACATTAAAAATCTGGTCGTATAGTGTGGTCAGTTTTTTTCCTTTTGCCATGTCATCTGTAGATATACCCATAATTTTATTGAAGGGGATGTGGTATAACTTTTCCTATGAGTGAATGTGTTCAGGTTTATTTTAGGAATAACACCTGTGAAATAACTGTTGGCTTTAATTTATGGCTGGGTTTCTCAACCTCAGCACAGCATTTTGGGCTGCATAATTTCTTATTGTGGGGGAAACTGTCTTGTGCATTGCAGGATGTTGAACACCATCCCAGGCTAGGTGCCAGTAGCATGCCTTCCCCTACCCCTCCCTCTCCCCCAGTTATGACCACCAAAAATGTCTGCAGACATTGGCAGATGTCCCATGAGTGTGTGTGTGTGTGTAGGAGTGGAGGCAAAAGCACCCCTTGTTGAGAACCACTAGTTTTTATAACATTCTAGTTTAGAAAAATAAAATCTTAATTATTCTGTTTTTGGTAAAAACTGATTATTTGATAAATTAATGTCTGTATTTTCTTAGGACTCCGATCATTTTCTAATATTTGAATGTATTGTTTGAATGTATCATATATGCTTTAATTTACAGCAGCTTGAATACAAGCCGTCGTCTGTGTCTTCTGATATGAATATTAAAAAAGAAAAACAATTAGCCAATGCTTATGTAAACTTTTAGGAACATAAGGGAAAGTCTGATATTTTCTTATTCTGTAATTTATTAATTTAGTACAAACTTCAAATGTATATATTATAAGAAACAGTTCCATTTAGAAAATGATGATAGTAGTACCAAATCATAAAGGGGCTCATAAGAGGTTTAAGTGTGTTAATGAGGACAAAGCAGCTAGAATAGACTCTAGCCACACTTTGTGATTGCTGTAAATATTCTTTTCCCTTATCATCACATTTCATGAAATGGTTTTATTAAAACTCTTCACAGTCATCTTTGACATTGTTTTGGCATTTATCACTAGAGCTACTTTTTGAGTCACCTAACACTTTTTTTCCCAGAATGTATTTTCTTTTAACTTGAGAGGGAGCAGTTTTTCAATTGTGTATGTGCTTCTCACTAGAAATTTCATGCCAAGTCATAAGTACCCGTTTGGCTATTTATTCTGTCCACAATTAGCCATTTAATATTCTTGTTTTCATATCTGATTCACAAAAGATTTGTTTCTAAACATTTGAACACTTACACATATGTGGTCATATTCCCTGAATGTTTACAAAATCAGGATTAAATTTATCTCCATCCTTTTTCCACTGATGTAAGTGTTAATCCAGAAAATATTATCAAGAAACACTTCGGAAAGTTTGACAGGATAACGATGACTGCTTTCGTGGTAGACCAGATTATCCTTGTTTCATCATTACACGTTGACATCCATTTTTTTACATTTGTATTTGTGTGATTTGTGTATCATCCTAACTTGACATGCCTATAATAGAAAGGATGAAGAGTAAAAGGAAAATTTTTTCAAATTCTCACCGTAAATGATGGTAGAGACTTATTTCCTTCAAGCCACAGATGAACACATTTCTCTTTTCCGAACAGTGATACAGGCTTGGATTAGCCACACCTTCAGGAAATAACAGTCGCTGCAGTTACTGTTTTTAATAACAATTTCTGTTTATTTAGTTCATAATTAAATGTAAATTCTTACTTTAAATAATTCTGTTTATTGTTCAATAATTATCATGGTCCCAGAAAAGAACATTTCAGTGAGAGCTCTGCTGCTGCTAACAATATAAAGGTATAATCTCATAAATAGGAAATTTGGGGTTTGTCTCTTAAATTCTTACTAATAGAACTAAACATATATATATATCTATATATATAAATTGACATGTTGTGCCATGAATGTATATGAATTTTCTTTAATTTTGTTAACAAATTTCTTTTTTGTTGTTGTTAACAAATTTCTTTGTTAATTTGGTTTGACTTCTTTGTTTGTTTTATTTTTGACTTGATTATTTGTGGGGGGTTATTTTTAATTGGCTGCTTAAATGAAGGTGTCATTTTTAAATTTATTTGCTTTCTAGGTCAACACGATGGACCGTTGCCCAGACAGCATGCTGGATTATTGCCGGAATCTCTTATCTGGGCATATATTGTCCAATTAAGTTCTGCATTGCGTACCATTCATACAGCAGGTTTGGCATGCCGGGTTATGGACCCAACAAAGATTCTGATAACTGGCAAAACGAGGTACGAGCATTTTGAGTTTTTGGTTTCTTTATTCAGTATCTCACGTATGACAGCTTAGTAAACCCTATCAAGAGGAACTACTGTGGCTTTAAGTTCATTTGTAAGTTAAAAAAACATGTTAAATTTTTAATAAAATGCCAAACAGTCATGGTGTGAGAGTTGGAGAAGGTATGTGTGATGAAGTTAGAGGAATACGGCAGTAATATCAACACAACTTTTGTAGGTAGAGCAGTACTTCTCAAATCAGCATGGATCAGAATCACCTGGAGGGCTTAATAAACATAGATTGCTGTTCTCCACTCCTAGAGGCCCTTATTCTGTGAGTCTGGGGTCTGCTGGAGAATTTGCGTTTCTAACAAGTTTTCAGGTGATGCTGCTGTTACTGGTTGGCTCCCATGCTTTGAGAACCACTGATTTGGAATTAAGTTATAGACCTTGACTTCACCTGAACGAAGTTGCTTTAAGTTTGAGAATTGTCTTGGGCATTGTAGCCATAGAGCTCAAGATTTGGTACCAGGTTAGCTAGGTTCCTGTCGTTGCTCTGCTGGTTACAATCTGTGCAACATTGCAGCCTTATGAGACAGGTACTATTATTATCTCCATTTTCCGCACTTGTAAAGTACCCTTCTCATAAGGTTATTGAGAAGATTGAATAGTTAATTCATGTGAAATGCTTAGAACAGTGCCTGGTATATCTTCAATAAGTGTTGGGAAGCTAGCTAGTTCTCTTTCATGAATAACTAATAAAGAAGCAGCTGGGAGTAGTGAGAGGGCTGTCCTGGTAGTCAGAGGATCTGAGCTGTATAGTCCTGTTTTCATCAGTTACTGACTTTTGTGACCTTAGGTTTATTACTTAACATTTCTGAGCCTTAATTTTCTCATCTTGAAAGGGTGGTTGGTTGGTGGGGATTCTGTGGAGTTGGGACTACAGGTTAGATGAGATAAAATTCTAAGATGCTTCCTAATAGCATGGGAAATTGTAGCTTTTTATTAGTCTGTAATAAAAGGTCTAATTTTAGTCCATTTTCTTTAAATTCTCTGATCCTTAAAGGTTGCGAGTAAATTGTGTCGGCATTTTTGATGTTTTAACCTTTGATAACAGTCAGAATAATAATCCATTGGCATTGATGGCTCAATACCAGGTAAGTAAGAATTAGCATGGATACTTGCTTAATTTAAAGCTTGCTTTTTTGTAAAGACAACTTTTGTTCATATAAAAGCATCGCTTATCTAGATTTCAGTTTATTCTGGGGGTGGTTCTGTGCAGGCTTTGAAACTGTACTTCTTTACCACTGTGATGTATTTTAGGGTAGAGCCCTTATAGTTTGGAATGTACAGAATTCATAATGGTGTCAATGACTTTAGCCATTCAAACTGAAAATGTGATTTATGCAATTAGGGAATTTTTCCTTAGCAGAGATTAAAATGGGTTAGTCAACGAAATAGATTGAACAATATTTTACTTTTTTCTCCACTCATTTAGTGTGTTAAAAGCACACTTATTTTTACTTTTAATGTTACAATGTCAATTGTACAATTTTAGAAAGATTTTTAAAAGAATGTTAGTGGATTGCCATTTTCTGAGTAATGTTTTTCGTTTGTTTCAAAGCCAGTCACACACTTCCTCTATCAGAATTTGATTAGTCTGATTTCATTTTAGTATTAATTTAGGCTCCATTATGTTCTTAGCTATTTTGTTATTTATTTTTTATTTCTTGATTAATATTATAAGGTGTAGTTGGAGGATGTGCAGCTGTCATTTTAAGGCAATGTTAATTGTTAATCTTTTTGTGTAAGATTTTGTTTTCTTTGAAAATTAACTAAGGACACTTGCTATAAGGCAGAATCTTACAATCACACAGACAAACATGGGGGAAAACACCTTAATATTTCCCATCGCTCTTCTCTTTTCAACCTCTTTTGTTTAAAGATTTGACGGAGATGTTGGTTCACTTTTCTGTAAGATAGAATTTTGGAACAAAAAGAAAAGAAAGGGCAGAATATGAAGTAGAGTCAAGGTACTGTTTAGTTTTCTCTTCTTTTCATACGGAATCACAGATGTGCGTTCCCGTCGTGTTCAGTTGTATGCAGACTTTTCACCTCATCCTTCTGTGCTGTGCTCCCCTAACCTTGCCAGCAGCCTGCGGTGGTGGTGGACAGCACCATCTGCTGGACTGTACAGAGAAGAATCTAATTTTGTTTTCCCCGCAGCAGCTTTCTTCTGCCCAGGGGCTTAATCCTTTCTTTTCTAGGGTGGGTGTTTCTTAGCTACTTTCTTTCTTATCTTACATATTATAACTTAGTGCCTAACTCATGGCTCTGGTTAATTTTTCCTCTTAATCATTCTGCTTCCAAAAGTGACTGATTATGATTGTTAGACTGCTAGCTAGCAATCTTCATTTGTCCAGTAAAATATCATTAAATTTTTGAAAGGAAGTTAGGTCTAATTTAGAAACAATACCATCAGCCTCTATTGCAAATTCCTGGAAACCCCGTGTCCGTATTACAAAAAACAGAACAAGACATTCTCCTTACAGTTATTTCTTCATTTTTCTCTGAATAGAAATAGAATTGCATTTTTCAATTATTGCTATAAAATGAGACACATTTGATTTTCTTTTTCTGTGAGTGTCACCGTAGTATTTTCCACTTTTTCTTTGCAAATATATATAATATTTCAGTTATGTTATTTTTTCTTCATACGAAAAATATTCTCTGAGTTCCAAACAACCGACTATTAGAAAGACCTTTGGGGCACCTAATTTATAAGTGGAAAATTGCCTTCATTCACAATCTCAAGTGATCTTCAACCAATTATCACTTTTCCTTTAATTTTCAGCAATAAGGGCTCTGTCAGGTTTTCTTTCTTTTCTTTCCTTTTCTCTTTCTCTCCCTTCCTTTTATATATGTGTGTGTGTGTGGAAGATTTTCATATAGTTTATAGTAAAGTATAGGAGAGAATTAAAGATAGTCCCAGAAAGGGGGAGTGTGATTTTACAGAGAAAGAGGGTATGTGAGAAAGGAGTGCATTGTTTCTTGTAGTCTATTTTTCATAGTCTGTTTCAGACACGTGAATAGAGACTGACTTTCAGTAAAATGGACATAAGTAGAGCCATAGATAGAATCAGAAAAAGAAATCAAGAATTGTGAAAACCAGGAAGAAACTGAAAATGAGTTGGGGGGAAATCCTCCAGAATTCAACAAATGGGGGGAAAATCCAGATGGAGGTAAGAAGCAAATAACAAATGGAAAATTATTTAGCTGGGAAATAAGGAAAGGAAAATTACTGAGCTTTCATAATGTTAAACTCTTAATTAAGCAGGATTCTTATTTTTTAAAAAAATCAGTTCTGATTTAATTGGGATAATGCTACATGTATACTGGTATTCCCACCTTGAGTCAGCTTTAGAGAGGTGATGAGATGTACTCAAAATCAGATGTTCGTATTTTTAAAACCCATCCAGCCCTTCAGCTATCTTGGATCTTTATTTCCTGTCTTATCATAGGGAGTGATAGAATGCTCTAGAAGGGAGGCTTAGTACAGCCTCCAGTCAAGGTGGGATTAAACTGAAAATGTTACAATTTTAGGGATTGGGGTCTGTGTACTGGAACATGCTGCTAAAATAATTGGTTAATAATGACAGCCTTCAGTTTGCTTTGCTGAGAACATTGGATTGCAGTGCCTGTAGAAATTTGCAGATAGCATTTTCATGTTTGCATGCACTGATTTCTCTTGACCAAAATTTTCTATGGTTTCATTAATATAACTTGGAATGTTTCACTTGCTCTTAAGAATATCTGAGGGGATCCTGTTCTAGGGTTTGTAGCAGTGCCCTTCAGAGAGCAGAGACTGGCAGTACTCAGGATGCTCCCACTAGGCCCCTTCCCTCCTGCTGTTCTGGGCCCTGAGGAAGTTTTTGCAAGTTTCCCTGACAAGAAGTCGTCTGTTTAACCATTTTCCTTCTGACTACAGGAACTCCTGTTCAGAGCATCCAATTCATAAATGCTAGTTTAGGATAAATATTTTAATTTGAACTTTTTAATGTTATTATTTAGTAATGGAATTTGCCTTAGGTCTTATTATTTGGGTAGAATGTTGTGAAGGATCACTATATATTGCTAATATTTCATTAGAATTACCTCGTAATGCTCCTCTGTTTGCTGTATTACTAACAAATATTCCAGTAAACCAGTGGTTCTCAGCTTGGCAGCATATCACAATCTCTTATGGGCTTTCCAAGAAACACCAGTATTCAGATCTTCCCTAGAGTGATAACACCAGAATTGGGAGCAAGGGAATGGACAATAGGCAGTGTTTTGTTTTGTTTTGTTTTAATGCTCCTCAGGTGATTTTAATATACAGCTTTATTTGAGAACTCTTTATACTAAACTAATACTCAGTAAATGAACGTGTGCAGTAATTCTGATCTGATTTTGAAGATTTGCCAAAGTGTTCTGTAGAAATGACTCGAGATGAATTCAGAATAACTCTGACCTACTGCATTCCCCTAGGCATGTGATTAATAGTCACCTGCAAAACAGGGCCACTGGGGTGACCATTCTGTTTCCTAGAGTTACAATAGGTGACAGAGTTTACCGCAATTTAGCCAGCTATTTGAAAATCTTTTTAAAAGGAAAGCCTCAAAATGGTAAATGTTTTACAAACTAACAAATAAAATGTAGCAAACCTGGTGGCTATATATGTAACTAAAAATAGTCTTTTTGGAAACAGACACATGGGATGTCACTGAAGTTCACAGCATTTTTTTATGTTACAGAGAATACACTATAAAGTCAGGTAGTGCTGAAGTTATGTTTGTAATGGGATGACTTCAGATAATTCTTCAAATTCCCACTATATTCTGGGAGTCATGGAAAATGAGAAAAATATTTATCTTAAATCACAGTGATCATAGTAAAGCAAATCTATACCAACTGACTTTAAATTTCTTGTAATAAAGAATATCTGCTTTATTATTATTTTAAAAGCATTAAAAATAGCAGTTCTCTAGTTTACATGTGAATTTCTTAAAGTCATGTTAAAGTGTGGCCCTAGAACTACCTTCATCAAAATTACCTGGGCGCTCTAAAAATGTTGGGTTCTTAAACCTATTGAATGAGAATACCTAGCAGAGGAGCTGAGAAGTCTGTTTTTAATAGGCTACCCAGGTGATTCTGATGAGAACCAGTATTTGATTACTTTCTCTGAGTTCTGCAGCTCATTTGCAAAGATGCTTTTTCCATGTATGTAGTAATGTCAGTATATTAAATGTGTGCCCTTGAAATAAAATTAAAAGTTATATTTATTCTTTCATGTCAGCAAGCTGATCTGATATCATTAGGAAAAGTTGTGTTGGCTTTGGCTTGCAACTCTTTGGCAGGAATTCAGCGAGAGAATTTACAGAAAGCCATGGAACTAGTGACAATCAACTACTCTTCTGACCTGAAGAATCTGATTTTGTAAGTTTAAAATACGATACAATTCATATTATGGTCATAGGCCATAAGACAGCTTTTCTACTTTAAGTTTGGAGAATGCTTATTTTCATAAGGAGCCTTTTAACAGTGATTCTAGCTATTTATTTAAATTGCCATAACTTAAAAACCAGGCAAGATATGATCAAAAATGTTTAATATCTTTATTTTTATTGCTAAGTAATATTTATTGGGAATAAATACATAAATCAGCATGTTTAAATTAGGTTTTGATGTTTTAAATATTTGGTCTAAGGGTATCCTCTTGAACTGTTTGATATAATATGCTATCCCATAGCCATGTGTGCCCTTTTACATTTAAATTGATTAAAATTAAATCAAATAAAAAATTCAGTTCCTCAGTTGCATTAGTTGTATTTGCAGCAAGTGGCTACTGTATTGGAGAGTGTAGACATAGATATTTGCATCGTCTCAGAAAATTTGGTGGGACTGTGCTGTTCTGAGGATGGCGCCAAGTGTGTGAAAGATGTGGTCCACTGACATTCTGTGTCGCCAAAACACCCATTCCACAAAGCCTGTCTGTAGAGGACTCTAAGCTCTGGGGAAATCCTTGAGGATAGTTTTGAAATGAATTTAGCTTAAGAGAAACCCACTGTGGGCTGTTTTTACTACAGAAGGACTTCTCCTTGTCTGAGATACATCTTACACTTGAGGAATTCAGAGGGTGGGCAGTCCTGACCCTTATATATTTAGGAGGTATTCTAGAGAAGAGATGTTGGGTAGTCTCTTGAATTTTTCCTGTTATGTTTTATAAACAGCTTATTGAGCTTTATCAACAATTTCTTACAACTTCCAACTGTCCCTTCTAATCTTTCTTTGTAGTCCCGGATGATCCAGTTTCCTTTTGGACCAGCCCTGGCATATGGAATTAGGGAGTAGGGGTGGAAGCTGCCCATTTGTGCTTTGTCATATTGGCATAAATGTCCTACTTCTCGTAGGTTATTAGAAGCCAATGGTTGGCTGGTTCCTATTAACAATCAAATTAAGATGATTTATCATTTAAATGAAAATATTTGTTTCATATTTTATTGTAGCAATGATTCTTAACCATATCTTGGATGTCTGAGATGACCTCAGGTTATAATCTCCAAATTTTCTTTTTTAAAAAACTAGAGGTAAATTCTCGCCTGCCATGCCGGAGACCCAGGTTTGATTCTCAGAGCCTACCCGTGCCAAAAAAAGAAAAAAAAAAAAAAACTGGAGGTAGAAGATATTAATGTAGCACGTTGGCCATATGTTAATAGTGATTGAACCTGGGTGATTGGTAGATACATGGGGGTTCATTGTGCTAATCATCCTATTTTAATGTATGCTTGAAATTTTCCTTAATAAAAAGTGAATAAGAGAGGACTTCCTGGAAGATGGCGGCTTAGTAAGATGCGCGGATCTTAGTTTCTTCTCCAGGACAGCTACTAGGGGAGTAGAAACGATACAGAAAGCGCCCAAAGCCACAACAGAGATAAAAAAGACAGCGTACCCCATCCTGGAACGGCTGGCTGGCTGAGAGAAGCAGCTCGGGTGAGATCGCCGAGGCGCGCGGGTGGCGCTCCCTTCCCCCTTCCCGGGCCGGAGTTACTCCCTTCCCCCTTCCCGGGCCGGCTGGGAGAATTGGAGAGGCGGTCCCCTGAAACCAAGGCGGCTGGCGCCCACACCACGCGCAGCCCCCCGGACCAACTGAGAGAATTGGATCGGAAATCCCCAGGCCGTGGAGAACGGTGACGGGTGGGGGAGGCCCCTTCCAAACCCGTGACTCCCCGGGAACGTGCACTCCCTCGGGCGGGCCGCTGCCGCTGGCGCCCTCCCGCCACGCTTGTCGCCCAGGGCCGACTAGGAAATTCGGACGGGCTCTTTCCCGGGCTGCGGCGACCAGCAACCCTCCCTGCGTTCGGACCCCGGGCCGGCTCAAGCCGCTTCGGCTAGCGAACCCCCCGGACGGCAGGAGTTTTCCAAAGTTTAAGGTCCCACAGCACCTTTTACTGGTGGGACCCGCAGACAAACGTGTGCCACGAGCGCCACCTACTGGGCAGGATAAGAAAAACAGAACCCAGAGATTTCACAGAAAAATCTTCCAAACTTTTGGATCCAATACCCAGGGAAATCTGTCTAAATGCGCAGACGCCAACAGAAGATAACGGATCACGCTCAAATAATTGAAAATATGGCCCAGTCAAAGGAACAAACCAATAGTTCAAATGAGATACAGGAGCTGAGACAACTAATGCTGAATATACGAACAGAAATGGAAAACCTCTTCAAAAACGAAATCGATAAATTGAGGGAGGACATGAAGAAGACATGGGCTGAACATAAAGAAGAAATAGAAAAACTGAAAAAACAAATCACAGAACTTATGGAAGTGAAGGACAAAGTAGAAAAGATAGAAAAAACAATGGATACCTACAATGATAGATTCAAAGAGACAGAAGATAGAATTAGTGATTTGGAGGATGGAACATCTGAATTCCAAAAACAAACAGAAACTATCGGGAAAAGAATGGAAAAATTTGAACAGGGTATCAGGGAACTCAAGGACAATATGAACCGCACAAATATACGTGTTGTGGGTGTCCCAGAAGGAGAAGAGAAGGGAAAAGGAGGAGAAAAACTAATGGAAGAAATTTTCACTGAAAATTTCCCAACTCTTCTGAAAGACCTAAAATTACAGATCCAAGAAGTGCAGCGCACCCCAAAGAGATTAGACCCAAATAGGCGTTCTCCAAGACACTTACTAGTTAGAATGTCAGAGGTCAAAGAGAAAGAGAGGATCTTGAAAGCAGCAAGAGAAAAACAATCCATCACATACAAGGGAAACTCAATAAGATTATGTGTAGATTTCTCAGCAGAAACCATGGAGGCTAGAAGACAGTGGGATGATATATTTAAATTACTAAAAGAGAAAAACTGCCAACCAAGACTCCTATATCCAGCAAAATTGTCCTTCAAAAATGAGGGAGAAATTAAAACATTCTCAGACAAAAAGTCACTGAGAGAATTTGTGACCAAGAGACCAGCTCTGCAAGAAATACTAAAGGGAGCACTAGAGTCAGAACCAAAAAGACAGAAGAGAGAGGTATGGAGAAGAGTGTAGAAAGAAGGAAAGTCAGATATGATATATATAATACAAAAGGCAAAATGGCAGAGGAAAATATTATCCAAACAGTAATAACACTAAATGTTAATGGACTGAATTCCCCAATCAAAAGACATAGATTGGCAGAATGGATTAAAAAACAGGATCCTTCTATATGCTGTCTACAGGAAACACATCTTAGACCCAAAGATAAACATAGGTTGAAAGTGAAAGGTTGGGAAAAGATATTTCATGCAAATAACAACCAGAAAATAGCAGGAGTGGCTATACTAATATCCAACAAGTTAGACTTCAAATGTAAAACAGTTAAAAGAGACAAAGAAGGACACTATATACTAATAAAAGGAACAATTAAACAAGAAGACATAACAATCATAAATATTTATGCACCGAACCAGAATGCCCCAAAATACGTGAGGAATACACTGCAAACACTGAAAAGGGAAATAGACACAAATACCATAATAGTTGGAGACTTCAATTCCCCACTCTCATCAATGGACAGAACATCTAGACAGAGGATCAATAAAGAAATAGAGAATCTGAATATTACTATAAAGGAGCTAGACTTAACAGACATTTATAGGACATTACATCCCACAACAGCAGGATACACCTTTTTCTCAAGTACTCATGGATCATTCTCAAAGATAGACCATATGCGGGGTCACAAAGCAAGTCTTAACAAATTTAAAAAGATTGAAATCATACACAACACTTTCTCGGATCATAAAGGAATGAAGTTGGAAATCAATAATAGGCGGAACGCCAGAAAATTCACAAATACCTGGAGGCTCAACAACACACTCTTAAACAACGAGTGGGTCAAAGAAGAAATTGCAAGAGAAATTAGTAAATATCTCGAGGCAAATGAAAATGAAAACACAACTATCAAACTTATGGGATGCAGCAAAGGCAGTGCTAAGAGGGAAATTTATTGCCCTAAATGCCTATATCAGAAAAGAAGAAAAGGCAAAAATGCAGGAATTAACTGTTCACTTGGAAGAACTGGAGAAAGAACAGCAAACTAATCCCAAAGCAAGCAAAAGGAAAGAAATAACAAAGATCAGAGCAGAAATAAATGAAATTGAAAATATGAAAACAGTAGAGAAAATCAATAAGACCAGAAGTTGGTTCTATGAGAAAATCAATAAGATTGATGGGCCCTTAGCAAGATTGACAAAAAGAAGAAGAGAGAGGATGCAAATAAATAAGATCAGAAATGGAAGAGGAGACATAACTACTGACCTCACAGAAATAAAGGAGGTAATAACAGGATACTATGAACAACTTTACGCTAATAAATACAACAATTTAGATGAAATGGACGGGTTCCTGGAAAGACATGAACAACGAACTTTGACTCAAGAAGACATAGATGACCTCAACAAACCAATCACAAGTAAAGAAATTGAATTAATCATTCAAAAGCTTCCTAAAAAGAAAAGTCCAGGACCAGATGGCTTCACATGTGAATTCTACCAAACGTTCCAGAAAGAATTAGTACCAATTCTCCTCAAACTCTTCAAAAAAATCGAAGTGGAGGGAAAACTGCCTAATTCATTCTATGAAGCCAACATCACCCTCATACCAAAACCAGGCAAAGATATTACAAAAAAAGAAAACTACAGACCAATCTCTCTAATGAATACAGATGCAAAAATCCTCAATAAAATTCTAGCAAATCGTATCCAACAACACATTAAAAGAATTATACATCATGACCAAGTAGGATTCATCCCAGGTATGCAAGGATGGTTCAACATAAGAAAATCAATTAATGTAATACACCATATCAACAAATCAAAGCAGAAAAATCACATGATCATCTCAATTGATGCAGAGAAGGCATTCGACAAGATTCAACATCCTTTCCTGTTGAAAACACTTCAAAAGATAGGAATACAAGGGAACTTCCTTAAAATGATAGAGGGAATATATGAAAAACCCACAGCTAATATCATCCTCAATGGGGAAAAATTGAAAACTTTCCCCCTAAGATCAGGAACAAGACAAGGATGTCCACTATCACCACTATTATTCAACATTGTGTTGGAGGTTCTAGCCAGAGCAATTAGACAAGAAAAAGAAATACAAGGCATCATAATTGGAAAGGAAGAAGTAAAACTATCACTGTTTGCAGACGATATGATACTATACGTCGAAAACCCAGAAAAATCCACAACAAAACTACTAGAGCTAATAAATGAGTACAGCAAAGTAGCAGGTTACAAGATCAACATTCAAAAATCTGTAGCATTTCTATACACTAGTAATGAACAAGCTGAGGGGGAAATCAAGAAACGAATCCCATTTACAATTGCAACTAAAAGAATAAAATACCTAGGAATAAATTTAACTAAAGAGACAAAAAACCTATATAAAGAAAACTACAAAAAACTGCTAAAAGAAATCACAGAAGACCTAAATAGATGGAAGGGCATACCGTGTTCATGGATTGGAAGACTAAATATAGTTAAGATGTCAATCCTACCTAAATTGATTTACAGATTCAATGCAATACCAATCAAAATCCCAACAACTTATTTTTCAGAAATAGAAAAACCAATAAGCAAATTTATCTGGAAGGGCAGGGTGCCCTGAATTGCTAAAAACATCTTGAGGAAAAAAAACGAAGCTGGAGGTCTCGCGATGCCAGACTTTAAGGCATATTATGAAGCCGCAGTGGTCAAAACAGCATGGTATTGGCATAAAGATAGATATATCGACCAATGGAATCGAATAGAGTGCTCAGATATAGACCCTCTCATCTATGGACATTTGATCTTTGATAAGGCAGTCAAGCCAACTCACCTGGGACAGAGCAGTCTCTTCAATAAATGGTGCCTAGAGAACTGGATATCCAGGTGCAAAAGAATGAAAGAAGACCCATCTCTCACACCCTATACAAAAGTTAACTCAAAATGGATCAAAGATCTAAACATTAGGTCTAAGACCATAAAACAGTTAGAGGAAAATGTTGGGAGATATCTTATGGATCTTACAACTGGAGGCGGTTTTATGGACCTTAAACCTAAAGCAAGAGCACTGAAGAAGGAAATAAATAAATGGGAACTCCTCAAAATTAAACACTTTTGTGCATCAAAGAACTTCATCAAGAAAGTAGAAAGACAGCCTTCACAATGGGAGACAATATTTGGAAATGATATATCAGATAAAGGTCTAGTATCCAGAATTTATAAAGAGATTGTTCATCTCAACAACAAAAAGACAGCCAACCCAATTATAAAATGGGAAAAAGACTTGAACAGACACCTATCAGAAGAGGAAATACAAATGGCCAAAAGGCACATGAAGAGATGCTCAATGTCCCTGGCCATTAGAGAAATGCAAATCAAAACCACAATGAGATATCATCTCACACCCACCAGAATGGCCATTATCAACAAAACAGAAAATGACAAGTGCTGGAGAGGATGCGGAGAAAGAGGCACACTTATCCACTGTTGGTGGGAATGTCAAAGGGTGCAACCACTGTGGAAGGCAGTTTGGCGGTTCCTCAAAAAGCTGAATATAGAATTGCCATACGACCCAGCAATACCATTTCTGGGAATCTACTCAAAGGACTTAAGGGCAAAGACACAAACGGACATTTGCACACCAATGTTTATAGCAGCGTTATTTACAATTGCAAAGAGATGGAAACAGCCGAAATCTCCATCAACAGAAGAGTGGCTAAACAAACTGTGGTATATACATATGATGGAATACTATGCAGCTTTAAGACAGGATAAACTTATGAAGCATGTAATAACATGGATGGACCTAGAGAACATTATGCTGAGTGAGTCTAGCCAAAAACTAAAGGACAAATACTGTATGGTCCCACTGATGTGAACAGACATTCGAGAATAAATTTGGAATATGTCCTTGATAACAGAGTCCAGCAGGAGGTAGAAACAGGGTAAGATAATGGCCAATTGGAGTTGAAGGGATACAGACGGTGTAACAGGACTAGATACAAAAACTCAAAAATGGACAGCACAATAATACCTAATTGTAAAGAAATCATGTTAAAACACTGAATGAAGCTGCATCTGAGCTATAGGTTTTTGTTTTGTTTTGTTTTGTTTTGTTTTGATTTTACTATTGTTACTTTTATTTTTTTCTCTATGTTAAGATTCTATATCTTTTTCGGTTGTGTTGCTAGTTCTTCTAAACCAATGCATATGTACTAAGAAATGATGATCATGCATCTATGTGATGATGTTAAGAATTAATGATTGCATATGTAGAATGGTATGATCTCTAAATGTTGGGTTAATTTCTTTTTTTCCGTTAATTAAAAAAGAAAAAAAGAGAAGGGATAATTGGAGCTGAAGGGATATAGACTGTACAACGGGACTGGATATAAAAACTCAGAAATGGACAGCACAATACTACCCAATTGTAATGCAATTATGTTAAAACACTGAATGAAGCTGCATGTGAGGTATAGGTTTTTTGTTTTTGTTTTTTTTGTGTTTTTTTTTTTCTTTTTCTTTCTATTATTGTTTTAATTCTTATTCTGTTGTCTTTTTATTTCTTTTTCTGAATCGATGCAAACGTACTAAGAAATGATGAATATGCAACTATGTGATGTTATTAAGAATTACTGATTGTACATGTAGATTGGAATGATTTCTAATTGTTTTGTTAATTCTTTTTTTAATTAATAAAAAAAATTCAAAAAAAAATTTAATGAAAAGATAAAAAAAAGTGAATAAGCAAAAATACTTTAATAACAAGTAAGAACTAAAATTTTTGGAGCTATAAACCCATGTGCCAGGTTTCCATCTGCTTGAGTTGAATTAATTCAGTCAGTTCTTCTGGTAACCTTATAGGGTAGGTAACATCTGCATTCTAGAAATGACAAAACTCAGGCATGAGAGGTAATTTGCCAAAATCAAATAGCTTGTTAAGTATGCATAGTTAGATACAAACATTCCAGTTGTTAGAGATGACTAGTTAAGACATAAATTATCTATATGGGTACACCTGCTTCTTCATTTATTCATCAAAAGAATGCATACAACATGCCAGATGCTGAGGATACTTTGAACAAGATGAAGAAAATTCTCCATCTTCTGGAGCCTACACCCTAATGGGGAAAAAGAATTGTTCAACATGTAAACAATTAAGATATTTTCAGACAGTGATGAGTCAAAGAAAATGAAGCAGAATAATAAGCAGAAAGTGAAGGAGTTGGTGGCCTCTTTAATGAGATGATCAGGTGGCTTACCTCAGAATAAGCAATAATGGGTTGTTGAAAGTTATGAAGATTGAGCATGTTTGTTTTTTGGAAGGGCCCTTTGAAACATGAATATCTTCTGCTTTAGTTACAAAGACAGGGTACGAAAATATTAAAAGGAAGAAATCGAACTGATCTCTGCTACTTGTGAAAGAAAAGACATGTTTACAGCTTTCCATAGCTTTTAAAACTTTCCAGAGAAAACAAATATAATTATGCTTTAAAAATGAACTTGTTTTATATTTAAAAAAAAATTTTTTTTAAGTACTGTGCACTCATATGATGATGGCAGCAGTGGCTACGTGTTTGTGGGCTCTGCTGTTTTTAAATTGCATGTTTGGCATTCAAGTGACTCTTCTTTATTTTGCTTAGGTATCTACTGACTGATCAAAACAGGATGCGAAGTGTAAATGACATCATGCCCATGATTGGTGCTCGATTTTATACTCAATTGGATGCTGCTCAGATGAGAAACGATGTCATAGAGGAAGACCTTGCAAAGGTAACAAGTGTAGTTCAAAGAGTATATTCAGACTTAAATTTGTGTTTACAGCTATAAAACATACTAAGTATTGTGCTGAATAAAATATTATAGTTAGTTAAAAGATGGGTTGCAGGTATATTCGCAAGTGTAGTTAAAAGAGTATATACAGACCAAAATCTGAGTGTGCAGCTATAAAACATAGTAAGTATTATGCTGAATAAAATGTTATAATTGGTTAGAAAATGGGTTACAGATATTTTTTGTCCAAAATTCACATTCAGTATTTTAATTTCTTAAGGCCTCTAGGCATTGTTTCTTCTTTTCTTTCATGGCTTTGCTACGGTCACATAATAAAATCTTGATTTTTCCATGTGAGTTCCTTTAACAGTTTCTAAAAATGGTTGTAATGTTCTTGAGTAGTACTATCAAATGAAATGGACATGTTGCATTTCAAAGTATAAACAAAAGGTGGGGTTATTAGGATTTGTATTTAAAGGTAATACTGGTATGGGATACCATTTTTTGTATACCTTTATACTCAGTTAGCTGGAACGTTAACATTCTCTTTCTTTTTAAACTGTTTTGTAGGAAGTTCAAAATGGAAGACTGTTTAGGCTTCTAGCAAAATTGGGAACAATCAATGAGAGGCCGGAGTAAGGATTCAAAGTATTTTACAATGTTTTCAATTCAAGGGCACTATTTTGCATAACAACGAGTGTACCTTCCTCTTACTGGTTTTATTTGAAAAAAATATATATCATGTGAAGTGACCTGAAGACGGTTGACAGCCATTAGAATGCTGTTTTTGAACCTAAGTGCCATTGTCCTTATGGATTTTACACATGTACAGAGAATACATGGCTTTAGAAATCACTGGTTTCTTTTGCACTTTTGAGGGGAACCATAGTTGATGACTAAAACTACCTCTACGCTGTCTCCTTTTTGAAGCTTGGTTGAATCAGTTTAACTCGGACAGTTTAGAGACTTCAAAAATTTAATTGTTAATGTGCCTCTTCTGTGAAAGTACATTTTTTATAGCTGTCATGTCAGTGCTGTTGGACACTCATCACTGTCTTACACTGTTTAGTTCTGCCACTAAATCATCAAGAAATGTAAGCAGAGTTGATATTTGTATTCCGTAACTGCTGAAGACAGGAAGAACAGGACTGTGCTGTTATGGCTATCCTATATGTTACTTTTCAGGAATGTTAATAAATATCATTGCCTGGGGGATATTTTTGACCATGAAATTCAAGTTCATTTGCCTTTCTTTAAAGCAAAAAAAAAAAAAGGCTCGATTACAATTTTCCGAAATCATTTTTCCAAATGAAGAGAACATTATAATATATGTTGAACAAACTTTTAAAATCTCTTTCGGCTGTTTCTTTTAGTATTTATCTCTTTATTTAAAAATAAATGCCTAAGTGCTGTTTCTTGATTTTTTTTTTTTTCAATTTTTAATCCAGTTAATGAATTTTACCTTTTACCCCTTTCCCTTAACATAAGCATACACCCATTCTCTCTCCCTGGACCTTCCCTCCCACTTAACCCATAGATTTTGAGTTAAATTTGTATTTATTGTTGACGTTATTAAGATGTAAATTTTGTTCATAGCCGAACCACATAGTAAATCATGATTTCCTTTCTTTTTCTAAGTTTTTTGGATTTTGTTTTCCTTGAGTTAATGATTGCCTTGTACAGAAAACTAAAGAAATGAAAAAAATTATTTACTGGCAATTCATTTCAGACTCTGCCAGAGTTATAAAAAACCTTTCAGTATGGGCCCAAAATAGGTAACCTATCAGTTCCTTCTTTTTTCTCCCACTTAGAGAAATTGCCCCCGGAGCATGTGTCCTTGGGCTCCTACTTGGCTGGTTGTGCTCTCAGCCGGCTCCCACTCCCACTCTAGAACTGGAGCGTCCCGTCACTAGTCTCCTGGGACTTCTCATTGTCTCTCCCTTTGTGTGGGACACCCTGTTGCTTGCTTTTCCCCCTTGGTTTACTCTTTGATAGAATGGAGCACATCCTCCTGTAGCTTCCTGAGAAAGGTGAGTTTTTTGAGTCCTTGCAAGTTTGGATATATTTGTATTCTGTGATCACATTTTATTGATAGTATGTCTGGAAACAAAAGTTTAGACTGTTCTCAGAAAACTCTTTGTATTAGCTAAATTTTTTTAATAGGTCATATATGAACACATTTTAATAAGAAAAAGATGTGGAGTGGGATAAAAGCCTCTCTTTTTATACTCATTACTTGTCATTTCAGTCTGCCCAGTACCCCCACCAATCTTCATTCATTGGTTTCTTCTGTATCCTTCCAAAATTATAAATACAACTATATATATGCTTATTCCCCCATTTTTTAATGTATAAAGAATTTACACATCATATATATGTATTATATATATATAGATACATATATATAGCTTTTTTCTCTTAATAGTGTATTTTGGAGATCTTTCTATTTAGGTATATTTAATATTATGCCAGGCACTATTCTAAATAGTTTGCAAATATTACCTAATTTAATGCTCACAATAACCCTAAGATGTAGGAAGTATTTTTATTTCCATTTAACAGAGAGAGAAACATTGAAACATAGAGAGGTTAAATAATTTGCCAGGGTCACCTAGCTAGTACGTATACGAGCCAGGGTTCAGGCCCAGATGGTGTGGTTCTGGCTCCATGCTCTGTTGTGCAGTGCTGGCCATGCTGTAGTAGTCTGGCCCATGGATGTTTTATAATTTATTTCTCCACTTCCCTAAATGATGGGCATTTGGGTGATTTTCAGTCTTTTACTGATATAGACAATGCCGTGGGGACTAACGTAGGCAAACATACTTCATGTGTGCCCAAACAGTCTCTCCGTTGGAATTGCACAGTAGAGTCAGCAGCTAGTGCAGAAGGATTTGCCCCTGCTCAGTGCACAGGGGTGCCCCACCAGCAGTATGGCGCCACGCTTTTGGTTTTTGTCACCTTGATAGGTGAGCATTTGAATCTCACTCCACTTTTATTTGGTATTTACTCTTCATGAGCATGCTTGAATATATTTTTTATGCTTTTGATCCATTTCTATTTCCTTTTCTTTATATTTATAGCTTGAGCCCATTTTTGTTTTTCACTTGGCTTGCCTGCCTTTGATGTGTAGAAGAAACTAGAGAGATTAACTCTCTGTGATATTTTTTTCAGTTTGTCATTTTCTTTTGACTCTGCTTCATTTCCCATGGAGATTATATCTATATGTAGTCTAATTGATCAAACTTCTTTTATGCTTCTGGATTTTGAGTCATAGTTGCAAGTTAGAAAGGCCTTCTGTACTCCAGGATTATGAAAGAGTTTTCCTGTGGCTTCTGCTAGAATGTTATGGTTTCATTTTTTTATATCAAAATTATTTATATATTTCGGATTTATATAAGATGTTGGGTATGAATCCCAAGTTTGTTTTTTTCCAAGTAGCCCAAACAGTACTTAAAAATAGACTAGATTTTCACCACTGATTTTGTTCTTCTCCATCTCCATCCTACTGTGTGTTGTTTTTGTTTCCTGCAGCTGTTTAATTTTTTTTATAAATTCTAGAATCAGTTTGTTTAGTTAAAAAAAAAAAACACCAATAAACCTGATGGTATTTTTATTGGGAAAATAATATTGTTTATTGATGAACTTAGAATTTGCATTTTAGCTGTTGCATCATCTTAAGCAAAACCCTGGTATGCATTCTGTTTGCTGACATCTTTTGTATTATTTGGTGACATTCAAGTTCTTCATGTAGTTAGAGCCACTAAGTTTATTTTTGGACCCTTTTTCTTGTTGCCGTTATAAATGGGATTCCCCTATTAGCCCTATTCTTGTTATTCCTGCTTCTTACTGCTTGTTGATGTACCTGAAAAGTACTGATTTCTGTAAATTTTGTACCCTGATACCTTGTTGTTTGAATAGTTTTTTAGTAGGTTCTCTTATGTTTCCCAGTCATATCATCTGTAAGTAATTATAGTTACATTTCTTCCTTTTTTTTTTTAAATTTTTTTAAATACCAAAAAACACATAACAAATGCAGACATTCCTCTTTTGATCATTCCGTTCTACATATATAATCAGTAATTCACAAATATCTTCACATAGTTGCATATTTATCATCATGATCATTTCTTGAAACATTTGCATCTATTCAGAAAAAGGAATAAAACGAAAGCAGAAAAAAAAATTTATACATACCATATCCCTTACCCCTCCCTTTCATTGATCACTAGCATTTCAAACTAAATTTATTTTAACATTTGTTCCCCTATTATTTATTTTTATTCCATATGTTCTACTCATCTGTTGACAAGGTAGATAAAAGGAGCATCAGACACAAGGTTTTCACAATCACACAGTCACATTGTGAAAGCTATATCATTATACAGTCATCTTCAAGAAACATTGCTACTGGAACACAGCTCTACATTTTCAGGCAGTTCCCTCCAGCCTCTCCACTACATCTTGAATAGCAAGGTGATATCTACTTAATGCGTAAGACTAACCTCCAGGATAACCTCTCGACTCTATTTGGAATCTCTCAGCCATTGACACTTTGTCTCATTTCACTCTTCCCCCCTTTTGGTCGAGAAGGTTGTCTCAATCCCTTGATGCTGGGTCTCAGCTCATTCTAGGGTTTTTCTCAATCCCTTGATGCTGAGTCTCAGCTCATTCTAGGATTTCTGTCCCACGTTGTCATTTCTTCCTTTCTAATTTTTGTGCTTTTAATTCCTCTTTAGCGATTGTGTTAGCTACAACCTCCAGTATACATAGTAGTTGTGATAGTTTTGTTCAGAATTTGAAGCATTGCTCTATTTGTCATAGTTTTGTTTTTATGTATTTGTTTTTTGCTCCATTGTCTTTTAACTTTTGTACTGACTCAGAGCCAGTTTCTCTACAAATCCTTCCTCTTCCCTCAAACTTTTAAAAAGGCTCTTTATCACTGCCAATCAGCAATGTATAATGATGTACTTTGGTAGTGGGTGTTTGATTCATCTTGATGAGTCAACAGGTAGGCCCTTTTTTTGTTTTATTTTGTTTTTGCATGGGTGGGCTCCGGGAATTGAACCCAGGTCCAGGGCTCAGCAGGTGATAATTCTTGCCACTGAGCCACCATCGCACTGCTCTAGGTAGGCCGTTTTAGTCTTGGAAATTCAAGTCCTTTGGCTCTGAGAAAAGGTCTTTATTATTTCTTTGAAAATTTATTTTCTCTTTTTCTAGAATTCCCATTGGTCAGATGTTACTTCTTTGGGATTGATTTTTCCAATTCTCTCCTCTGTTTTCTTTCTCTTGTTCTACTTTCTAGGCAATTATCTTTTTTTCTAAAATTAAAGTTTTCTAATCCTACTTTGAATTTTTAAGTTTCTGCTCTTTTATTTCTAATTTTCAAGAACTGTTCTAGTCTCTGAATATTTCTGTTTTATAGCATCTTATTCTTGCTTATCTGAGGCTGTCAATTATAGATTTTGGGGTTTGGTTTTAAGTTTTGTTCTATTCCCTGCAATATCTCAGGAAACAAGTTTGCTTTATTTTCTTTTCAAAAGATTTCTGATCCTTGGCTGTCTATTTATACTAAGAACAAGGTTTAAAAAGCTGCCAGGAAGCTCTGTGTGGGCCAGGGATTGTAGAATGTTGAACTGTGCTGCATGATAAAGCAGTGCTGTTACTTATGATAAAACAATGTTATATTGTTACATACGAATTTTATTTGTTTTTGGTAGACTCCAAATGTTGTGTTTCTCCTGGGGAGGTCAGCATTCCCTAAAGGAATCTTCCAACTTCCTGTGGTATAAGCCTAACTGCCGGGTTTGGAGAGCCAAGCAGGGGAAGATGTTTGCTGAATAGTGTCTCCCTCATTCCCTGCTGTGCATGCCATTCCTGAGGCTGGTGCTTCTCTGTTTCACCCTTTCTGGAAAGTAAACCTCCAGATTTCTGCCAGGCAGAGGTGGAGGTGGGGGTGAGATGTTATTTGTTGTTTATAGACCCTTTATATCAATTCTGTTTTCGGCCTCAGTCCATACCTGCACCTTTAACACCTGATGATTTGGGTTTCTGAGCCTCTCGGGTTTGTCTTGTTTTTTTGTTGGCCTCCCCCTTCCAATGCCCCTTGTCGTATTAGGTTTCAGATTGTTCAGGTCTGCAGTCATACCACTTAGCCATCTGCTTTCCATCTTCCAAATTTTGTGAACTTTTTTTTCTGTCTACTATTGTTGCTTCTTATGATCCCTTTGTCTCTGTGTTTATACCCTTTTTAATACTGTCAATTCAGTGGAATTTTGAAAAGGAGCACAGAGATAAATGGATGTGTTTCCTCTGCATTTTAATTGAAAGTCTCTGCAGTGACCTTCACAAATCACATATATGATTGTGTTGGAACCATATGGCAGGCTTCCCCCCTTGTTCTTAGAATAAAGACTATTTTTTTTTAACGCAATCTAAAGCCTGCATGGTCTTGTCCCTACCTACTTCTCATCCCGTGCTTCAAATCTGCTTTTTAAAATTTTTCTCCCCTCACTATCATACCTTCTCTTGCTTTCTCCTTGCCATGCTTACCCCCTTCTCTCCCTTTTCCTTGTGTTCTCTTTTTCTCCTCCTCTCCAACTTCATTTGGCCACATGACCATTTGTAAGTCTCTTAAGTGTTCCATGCTCTGTCCGCACAAAAACTGATGACCAAGAAGTGACATTCCTCTGGGAAAAGCATCCATTATATCCTTTCAAACTCTTCACTTGCCTTCCAGAATGAATTCCTATTTCTGGTCTATACCGTATCTCTTTCCTAAGAGCATTAAAATATGCAGTTATAACTTTGATAATACTTGTTTTCCCTGCTAGACTGTAAGTTCCAAAGGACACTGAAAACTAACTGTGGTTTTCTTGTCATTCCTCTGGTTTTTTGCAGCTTGCTTTCAGATGGAATGGTAGAAAACCAAAATCTACCTCTTTTTTGTTTCCTGAACAGTTTTCAACTTTATGCTCCTCAATAAAATGGAGCACATATCCGATCATCTCACGCTGCTCTGCCCTTAAGGCTGAAGGAAGGAAAAGGCTCCCTGCTTTCAACCGGTGTCTAATGACACTGAAAAACTTTTTTTTTTCCTTCCCATTTTATCTAATGATTGGGGCTTAACTAAAGGAGGCAGTGTAAAATAGGAACTCATAAGATGTGCTTGCCCTTGAGGATTGAGAATTAAAATAGGGAGGTCATACACTTCCATGCCAATAAAATGAGTAAAAGAAATCCATAGGCAATCTGGGCTTAACAAAATTTGGGGCAAAAAAATTGTTTTAGCTTCCCTATTACTATTGAAGGATTTAAAAAAAAACAAACACTACACATATGAGTGCACCCTAATTTCTTGTTCATTAAGGAAAAATTAAACTGGTTTTGAATCTGAAGAAGAATTTGTGGCATACAATATGTGTTAATGATGTGAAATATTGACTTCTCGTAGGTTTCAGAAGGACCCTACCTGGTCAGAGACTGGAGACCGTTACCTGTTGAAGCTCTTTAGGGATCATCTCTTTCACCAGGTGACAGAAGCGGGCGCTCCCTGGATTGATCTCAGTCACATCATTTCTTGTCTTAACAAGGTAATTTGTCTCCGGATACTTCAGATTCAATTTGTAGAGTTAACATCTACAAATAGTAAAAGACTTAAAAAATCAGGATATACTCTTACTCTAGCTTACAAAGACATTTTATTAATAATTATTAGTTGTTACTAATTAATAACATTTTATACAACAGGAGAATTTTTTAGTACACGAATAATTGCAGATTTTTTAATTATAAATCTTTTTATTATGATAAAATGCCAGAAAATATGTCCCTCCCTCCTTCATAATGCACGTTATTTGCATGTTATTTTGATACACCAAATAAAACAATGCCTAGGAAAAACAAAAAATAATTTTGTGCTTACATTAAAAAAAAATATTAAATTTCTTTGTTCTAATGAATTGTGAGTCATGTTGAATGCCCTGCATGTTATCAATTCACATATTATTAATTCCAGTTTTACCAGTCAAGCTATTATAATAATAAAAGTGCATTACTGGAAAATCAGCAGGCCTAGCCATTGTAAACAGGAGATTGGGTGACGTGATGAGCTGATTAGATGGAGGATGTCATATGTTTATTTGAGAGCACGATGATCTTTGCGTTATCGAAAGACCTGTAAGAAATGCAGTTTACGGTGGTGGGAAGGAACAGATTTTCCTGATTAGGTTCTCGGAATTATAGGTCTCAGAACCAGTCTGCAGAGCTAAATTCTAGTAGTCATACAGATTCGTCTCTGAACCAGGAGTCAGCAAGCTATGGCCTGTGGACTACAAATTAATAGTTTTTACATTTTTAAAGGGTTGTTAAAAATGAAACCACAAAAAAAAAAAGAATGTACAACAAAGACTGTGACTCCAAAGCCTAAAACATTTACTCCCTGGCTCTTTATAGAAAACATTTGCTCATCCCCAGTCTAACTTGTCCCTAAATTATAAGTACTAGAGAAGAAAATACCTACAAGAAAATACCTACTATGGCACATAATTTAGAACCATTAATGTGCAGTGCTCTAACCTTTCAGGGGAAAAAATGTTTTTTTTTTTAGTCTCCTTAAAACTCTTTAGAGAAAATTGTCAGTGACCTACATCAAGACAGCACAAAAGCAGGTGTGCCACTGAACTAACCCTATATGATTTACACACACACACACACATTTCCCCTTACCTTCCTTAAGTGGAAAACATTTTTCTTCAGAGCAATTAGTAGAGAATAATTCTATGAGATCTTAGAACATAATATCTAAGTACAAGTAATTAAAAATATGGAAACTAATATAAATACTGACAGGTAGATCCTGTGGAATAAACCATAGATGATATCTTAAGTGAAGATGATTTAATGACTATTAAGATAATTGAAAGTTTGATGAAAATCCTATTTCACATCGTAGAATAATAGTAAATAATTTTATTCCACATCTGAAAATGTGACAAATTTCTAAAGTTGGAAGCAGTATAATAATTTAAAAGAAAAGGCTGTTCATATTGATTTTATAAAAGTAAAAATTTTACATAAGCTTACTTTGGTGGAAATGATGGGAAAAAGAATTGGCAAAATGGTTTGAAAGTAATTTTCAAACTAATTTTAAGCCCTCAAAATCAGTTGTGAACATATTTTAATGAATTAATGACAAGAATGGAAAGTGTGCATTGAAAACTAATAAAAATAAACTGAAAGCCATAATAATACAAAATATTTGATGAACTAAGGATAAGTATTTATGCTTTATAAAGACCTTATTAAAATATTACTGCCACAAAGTGATAGATAAGTGGGCAAAGATCATGAATTGGCATTCACGCAAGCAGAAATAACAGAAGTAAATGTTTGCTAACACTAGTTCAGAAAAATACAAATTAGGATGGCAAGACACTGTTTTGATACTGGTTGCTGGTAAATTGGTACAACTGATAAATCAGTGGTGTAATTGATAACCTTTGAGAAAGCAATTTGGTTGCATGTATTTAGCTTTAAAATTATGCATCTTTCTGATTTATCATTTATATTTGTAAGGATTTCTCCTAAGAATGGAATTCTGTCAAAGAAAAACTTAACTAGATGAATACGATTGTTGGAGTGTAATTCATGATACCAAAAAGTAAGAAAATATTGGGGAACTAATTAAATTATGGAGTATCGACTGGATGGAATATAGTGCATGTCAAGTGTTAAGCATGAAAGATAGATAGCAATAGGGAAGTGTTTACGTTTGAAAAGTTTCTGAGTTAAAAGCTGTGTGCAAACCTGATTACTGCTGTAGAATATTTATGGATATCTGGAAGGGAATGTGGCAAAAAAAATTTTCATCTCGTTGTTGCAAATTTTCTAAAATAAATAAAGTAGATTCTCTTCTGCACGGTATGAACTTGTTTTTGGTATATCTGTTTCAGCTAGATGCTGGTGTGCCAGAAAAAATAAGCCTCATTTCCAGAGATGAGAAGAGTGTCCTTGTGGTGACTTACAGTGACTTAAAGCGCTGCTTCGAAAATACTTTTCAAGAACTAATTGCAGCTGCAAATGGCCAGTTGTAGTATTTGCTTAAAAAGCACGCAGGACCTTGCTGAGGAACTTAACCAATAGCAGATTGCACTACAGCTGAACTGTTTTCATCATCTCATTTCACACTTGGGAAACAAACAGGAGATGAGCAAAGCTGCTTGCACTTCAGTCAGGTACACTGTTACTTGAAAGGAAGAATGTTTCACTTCTCCTAGAGCTCTGGCTGCCATTGGAGGCTATATTCTGTGAAGAATTTATTTTAGATTAAGGAACACCATCAAGTGAATGATGTTCCTGCTTTTATTTTTTCCACTTGTATATGCACTAATTTTAATTTTTTAAAGACTTTTTTTTGAGATCTTTGAACTTTTGCCACATTGTATACTTATTAAGGGAAACTATTTGCAAGGACATTTTTGGGAAACAATGCGGGGCAGCATTTTTGTCACTGAGGGTTACAGAATTTGCTCTTTGGGGGATAGGTTGGCCTGAATTTCATAATGGACCAGGTAAATGATTTTCATAGAAATGTAGTACAGTGCAGAATTCTTGTGAGAGTATTTGTATGCAAGCTCTGTATGCCACCCACTGTTAGTTCAAATTTAGATTTTTGTTTTGATTTGCTTTGATTTTAAGAGCACACAAAGAGAAGTATCAGTGAATTGTTGGGCATGCATTCCCCTATTAATTGATTTAAATCCTTTCCGACTCAGGACTGGTTAAACTATAAACGAAGGAGCGCATATAGCTCTCTGCTCCAAATTCAACCAAACTTTTTTTTTTTTAGAGGTATGTTTCCCTGCTAGTCAGATGCATTTACATTTATGCATTTTTTAAAAAATAGAAAAAAAACTAAGAAATTGTGTTAAAGGCCTGAAGTTCGGGAGTATATTACTTTAGGTTATTTACAGTTTGCTTTTTTTTTTTTTTTTGCGTAAAGTTCTGATCTTTGAACCACAGCTTTATTATGGTACTTTACACTGGACACAGATACAAAAGACACTGTTAAGAAGATTAACTAAATGCAGCAGTGGTCTGGCATCAAGAGCTTTCTGAAGTTTGACAGCCTGAATCTGGAGGTATAACAATCTGCTGTGCCTTTGCAGTCACTGCTTAGCCCAAAGTAAGAGTACTTTTGATAAGAACTCACTGTGTGGGATATTCCTGAGTAAGTCAATCTCAAAGGTTTGCAATTTTCCTCCTCTTAACTTTCTTAATATTTGGACATGCAGTTGTCGCCAAACTTGGGTATTCGTGGAATTTCTAGTTAATGAAATACCTATACTTTGATACTGAAGACTGCCAAATACATAGGAATTTTCTTTCTTAAAAATCAGTAATGAAGACTATATATCCTTTCCCAGCACTGAATGTTTTACTAGCACTGGGTGCTCACCGTGGAACTATGAAGAAAATGTGGATACTCAAAAGGTCAGGACAGACTTACAAGCATTTGCAACTGATGTCACTGTCTTCGATTTTAATAATTAAACCTATTTGTAGTTTTCAGAGAAGTTTTTAATATTTCTCTGTCTACTTTTTATAAGCTTTAAAATGATTTTCTCTGCCTTGAGATTTGCATCAAGATAAAGCCCCTCTCTTCACCTGAAAGCTTTGAAGACTGGAGACATATTCTACACCTTTTTAAGAAGTATGGTTGAGGCTGTGTTTCGTCACATCAGTTGTTGAGTTAAAAAGAAAATCAATTACTGCATTTGATCTGGATGGATTTTAAAAGAACATAATGTTCAATATTCAAAGAATAACATTTGCCACCATAATGTTCTTTTTTTATGTAAAAGGAACAAGAACTTGGAGACATTAACATGCGAAAGTCTTTTATCATTAGCTCATGTATTTGAGGAAGAGCAGCTGTCTTTTTATATGTTTTTTGACAAATCATATTGTAATTCTTTTGTACAAAAAAGAACTACTTGTATTCTAGAAGAAATATGAAATGCTTAATTTATAAGCGGGCTGGAGATTTTTTCCAATATTGTTTTCTTTGAAAATGAAAGGGGATCATCTATTTTAGTTTTAGGGTTTGGGAACTTTTTGAAAATTTAATTTGTGGACCAATGTTTTATGAAAGCTAAGGAAGGGCAGGGGTAAAATATTAGGGCTTGAATTTCTCATTCTGTATAGACCAGCAAACTTCCCTCTGCAAGGCAAGTTCAAATCACAAACCCAAGAATGTTTGCATTGTAAATGCTAGTTTGCTTCAGCCCCTAGCAACCTCAGGACTTGCTTTGAGTATAAAAGGTAGACAGCTTAGACAGCTGATATGTTTTCATCAGTAAATATTGTCAGCCAGAAAACAGTTGGTGTCAGGTAATGCATATTTTTTTAGCTTTGTTTTATATTTATTTTTCACTTAGTTTTTATTGGGAATGGTTTTCAAAGAACTCTCAATTCTGCTTAGGTGTTTTTTGGGGGGAACCCTCTTTTCCATAGTGTAATTCTGTTCAAGAGGTTGTCTGAAAGTTTAGTCTGTTTAATTCATAGGAAGATTTTAATACCTGAGAACAGTCAAATTAAGAATATAAGCTTCCCATGCCTTCCTCTTATGACAGATGAAAGCACAGAAGGGACAACCCTTGAAATCATGTAACATTGGCCATTTCAATTTTTGTACCTATTTCAAATTCTGTTAGTGTATTTACTTCATTGTAAATATTTTTTGAGGGTACCTTTGTACTTGGCTTTTGACCTTGGTTCTGTGATTTGGATGTCAGCAACTTCCCTAAAAAGCACCAGTATGTTAAGTTCTAATGTCGTGATCCCAATATGTGTTATTCATCTTTAATTCTGTTTTCAGTCTTTATGTGTACAGCAGTATTTTTAATAAAGAATTACCGAAATAAATTTGTCTTTTTTGTGCCAGTTCATATAAAAAGATGGTTGAAATATTTTTGTATTGTGAAATACAACATATATATACAAGAAAGCAATAAATTTCAAAGTACATTTTAACAAGTAGTTATAGAACTGATTTCAAAGTCTGGTATGAGTTATCGTTCAACAATTTCAGGTTTTTCCTGCTTGCTGCTCCATGATACTGGAGACTAAAAAGAAATATCAGTATAATGACTCAGTAGTTGTACTCATTTGTTAAATCCACCTTCTGTGTTACAGTTCCTCCCAATGGGTATTTTGGCTGTTGCCCATTCTCACTTTTTTCATGTTAAAAGGGGGTGTTAACAATATGGGATAGAGGGATGGAATTGGTTGATGTTCTTGGAGATACTGGCAACTCTGGGTTTAAGGACTTATCTGGCCTAGGAACCATCTGAAGGTTTGGTTTTCTGAAAAGTAAACTTAGTGTGTGCAACTTTTGTAGTGGCATATTGTTTAAATAAATGTATAGTCAACCCCATAATTGCCAAAGGAGAAACGGGATAAATAACTATGTATATGGTTCAAGCTTATTCCTAGATACTTGATTCTTTTGGTTGCTATTTTAAATGGAATTTTTTCCCCTAAATTGTCTCCTAAACATTAATGTCTGTTTAAACATTAATGATTTTTGTTTAGACAAAAATTAGGAATACATTACTCTTGTATTCCACTACTTTGCTGAATTTGTTTATTAGCTCAAGTAGCTTTGTCATAGATTTCTCAGGGTTTTCCAAGTGAAAGATCATGTCATCTTCAGAAAAGGAAAGTTTTTGACTTCCTTTCCTTTTGGATGCCTTTCATTTCTTTCTCCTGCCTAACTGCTCTAGCTAGAATGTTGAATGATAGTGGTGACAATGAACATTCTTGTCTGATTCCCATTCTTACAGGGAATGCTTTAAATCTCTCACCATTAAGTATGATGCTGGTTATGGGTTTTTCATATATGAGCTTTATATTGAGGGAGTTTCCTTTGATCCCTACCTTTTGAAGTGCTTTTAGCAGGAAAGGATGCTGAATTTTGTCAAATGCTTTTTCACATCAATTGATACGATCGTGATTTTTCCCTTTTGATTTGTTAATGTGCTGTATTACATTGATTGATTTTTCTTGTGTTGAACCACCCCTGCATTCCTGTATAAACCCCACTTGGTTTCTTTAAATGACCCTTACTGGTAGTCTTCAATCTGTGCCCTCCTCCTGACCTCCTGCTCCTGATTTTTTCTTTTTTTTCCTCTCTCAAGCTGACAGGACTCCCTTTAGTATTTCTTGTAGGGCAGGTCTTTTGTTGACTGGTTCTTTCAGTCTTTGTCTGTCTTTGAAGACTTAAAATCTCTCCTCAATTTTGAAGGACAGCTTGGCTGTATAAAGAATTTTTGGCTGGAAGCCTTTCTCATTCAGGATTTTAAATATATCACTACCTTCTTGCCCCCATGGTGCCTGTGAGTAGTCTATACTCAGCCTTACATAGTTGCCCTCGTATGTAGTTGATCATATTTTGCTGTTTTCAGGACTTTCTGCTTCTCTCCAGCATTTGACAGTCTGATTAGAATGTGTTTTGGAGTAGACCTGTTTGTACTTGTTCCATTTGGGGTTCGTTAGGCATCTTTGATTTGCACGTTTATGCCTTTTATAACGATTGGGATACTTTCTCCAGTTCTATCTTCAACTAACCTCCCAGACCTTTACTCTTCTCTTATATTCTGGCACAACAGTGTTCCTTATATTTGTGTACCTTTTGTTGTCCATCATTTCCCTGAGTCCAGTTCCATTTTTTCCATCTTTTTTGTGCTTTGTTCTTTTGTGCACTCTATTTCGGTTGTTCTGTTGTCTAGGTCACTTATTCTTTTTCCATTTCTGCTTTCTGCTATAGTGTGTCTCTCCACAATATTCTCTTCTGTTCTTTTCTAGTGTCTTCTTGATGTCCTTTATTTCCTTATAAATTTCCTTGAGTAATTGTTCCGTATTCTGTGTCCCCTCTGGTATTTTGATTTTTTCATTTAACTGGGCTATTTCTCTCTTGATCTTCATATGCTTTGTAATTTTCTGTTGTGTTTGGGGTATTTGATTATCTTAATAAGGTTATTTTGCAAGTTGGTTTCCTTTGCTTGTTTTAAGTTTATTATTTACTTGACTTTGTGTTGGCAGTCCCCTTTTTAACTTGGTTTGTCATTAATTCCCTGTCAAGCCAAGGTGCAGATCTCTTGTAAGAGGTGCAGTTCTTCTTAAGGATATATAAAAAGCTAGGCCTGGGTGCATGGGTAGTTCAGTTGCAGAACACTTGCCTGCCAATTTTGGGAGACCTGGGCTCGACTCCTGGCCCATGCACCCCCCCAAAAAAACAGGAAAAAACACCTCATCAATAGTAGGTCCCTGAAACCAGAAGGAGATATCCCAAGATATATTGGGAATGAACTCAGAGTGGTACTCATAGAAAAGGAAGAAAGGGGAAAAAAATTTTTTTTAAATATATTTAAGAAAAGAAAAGGCAGATGGGGTGTTTGCCAGACTGCACATACTGCTGCTTGCCAGCAGATGGCACTCTTGAGAATCACCTCCCCTCAGGCCCACCTCTCCCCAACTGTGGCAGCTGGCCAGGCAACATGGCTTACGTGGCAGGGGGCCAGTCCCAGCATGTGGGACAGAGCAGCTGACCACAGTGCCCAGTGCCTGGTGGAACCACTGTTCACAGCACCTGACAGTATGGGTATTTGCAGTGCCCAGTGGGTGTGGCTTTTTGCAGTGGGTGGCTAGGCGCACCTCTGGGCTCCCCACAGGTGCCACCAACAGCGCAGCCACATGGGGCAGTCTCCCCATTAGCTGCTGGTCTGGGCTGGAGCAGAGGGATGGTCTGTTCCCTCAGATCGCACTTCCCTGTGCGCTGCCGCCCACCCACCAGTGGGGTGACGGCTGAACAGACTGACCCTGCTGTCCTGTCCAGAGCTCCCTGCCTCTTGTCCATGACATCCCCATGAAATGCTGAAGACTGTCTCTGATCACTCACTCCCACGACTGCAGTCCAGGCCATTTTTTCTGATCCCTCTCTTGTTTTCCATGGAGCAGGGGTGAACCCAGCTTGCCCTACTCTGACATCTTCCCAGAACCTGATTGATCCAGTATATTTTTGAAAAATGTCCTGACCTGTGAAACTTGAAAGTCTGCTGAAGTATTCAACACCTAGTAAGGTTTACTGGGCCATTCTTCTGATGGAGGGAAAAAGCGCAACTCTCAAGTGAGCTGTAAGTTTCCAGGGACATGAGAAAAATTTTTAGCTATGATGTGACCCTGATTCCTCAAGCATTCTACATATTACTTGGCTAATGAGTGATTTCACCCATGTGATGAAAACCATTAATATTTTTAAAGGATTTCAGATTCTTGAAGATAAAAATTCTTCTTGCTTTCTTCAGTTAAACACAGACTTACTGAGAGTGATCATTTTTTTTTTCCACCTTTGTTGTATGGAAACTAGGCCTGTGTTTTCTCCTTCGAAATGCCTTTCCAGTTGAGTTTCCTCGTGGTGCAAGTAGATGATAGTATGACTGCTTTCTAAGACACTCTGTTGGCCACTTATTCTAATAGTGATGACCTGGATCGTGTATTTCTCTTTCTAGAATGTAATCTACACAGTGAAACCGAAGACTATTTAGTATGTCTCTTAAGAATGTTCTTTTGCCTAACTATCTTGTATGGTTTCCTGCACCCAACCTTTCACACACATGCACACACATATACCCTGTAATCATGGTAACTTTATCAGCACAGTTAGTCTTTGGGAAAGATCACCTGTTTTTCAGTGAGAGCACTTTAATCTCCAGCCAGCACCTGCACTCAGCCTGAATGTTTTACTTTCATCTTCGTTTGAGTGTTTAAGCTTTCTAGGAAGTCTGCCTAGATTAGTTTGGCTTTGTATTTACTATTTGCAGTGTCCTGATTGTTGAGAGCAACCATTCTATAGTATTTTATGTGGGTCTTGGACCTTGCTACAGCAGTACTCAATCTTTCTTGTGCTGTCTTTAAGTTAAAAATTGGTGTTTAATGCTTTTCCCCAGAGCACCAGCCCCCCATCCCCAGGGATGGCCAAGACCCTTTTCTTCACTTATAAGCAAATCAGGGAGAAAACAGGTAGATGTCTTTGGAAGTTAATTTTATTATATGATGATAGTATACAAAATACATTCATAATGACTAGAAATGTAGGACCAAATCATGTCTTACTTATATCTGCAGCATATATTCTTGGTTTGTATAAAAGTAACTTTAAAATTCCAGTTGCCTTAAATAGTTATGCACAAAACATACACACACACACACATATACATAGAGTTGCTACCACTGTCATTCAAAGATGCACTCTTCCTTTACTCAGTTTAAATGGGGCTCGCAAGTATGTGTTTCAAGTTTGACATTCTTATGGGCTGGGAAACAAGGCATGGCTAGAAGACCCAAGCAACATTTTTCAGGATTTGGACAAGTTTGTCCCACAGGCTTAAAGTAGGGTCTGTGCATCCTTTTTTGGACTAACCAGATAGGAACCTGTCTATTGTTCCAGTCCCATTTTCCCCGTGGTCACACAAGCATTATCTCAAGAACCCTTCTGTTCTTCAGTTGTTACTGCCAACCATTTATGCCATAAACGACAAATGGTTCTAACAATACTATCATTAGTGTTTTGACTTGCAGTGCTGTATTTATGAACCCGTCTCTTCCAAACACTTTCCAACTAGATGTATTCATGTCAAGCTTCCATTTTTGTTTCTGTGTTAAGACTCCAGATGGAACTATGTCTTAACTGACGGAACTGTGTCAGCTACAAATACAAGTCTCTGAAGAAGCATGAATTAACATAGTTCTAGTACTTTTTTTATTAGTTTCTTGGTAAAATGATATTACTAAGGACTCTTAATGATTAAGAATTACTGAAGCCAAGACATTACACATACAGACATACAGCTGAGGATTTTCTTTGTTACCTCTAATTGCTCAGTCCTTATCTGATTTGAACAAATGAGAGAACTGATTGGGGTCTTCTTTTCTTTTCCCTATGCTTAACCTCTTCTGGTTACCTGATGTATAATCATTGTCAGCTGTCACAGGTGTTTTTTGTGGACGTGAAGTAGAGGAAGAAGGTAGCTTCTTCCCCTCCTGTGGCCCTGGCCTGGTTCTGCTGGGTGCAGCTCTTGGTGCAGAGGCCTGACTTGTCCCTCGCCCAGTCTGTGACTCCTGCAGCCACCGCCACTGGGGTGCCAAGCCTCAGTAGGGAATGTCCTGACACAGTCATGCTTTGACTCTTCCATTTCTTCATGCAGAGACGCTTTTAACAAGAATGTGCCACACTGGGAACGGAGCATACATTTTTCTGTTGCTTATAGTTCAGGTGCTAGAGTTCAGTGGCGTGAATGGAAGCACACTCTTCTCTGGCAGAAGCAGCAGTTCCCTGTGGCCTCTCCAGCTTGTGACCGGCTTCAGAAGGTGCACACACCCTGAATATGTACAACATAATTGGCATAAATATCATCAAACAGAGCCAGCTTAGAGACACAGGGACCGATGAATCTTTAGACCCTTAAAGATTGGGCGCCCTTTTCTACCCTGTCTCCCTATTTCCATCAACTTCCGACCCACGGCAAGGTCCAAAGAAGATGAGAAAGAGCTTTTATCCTTTGATAACTTGGGAATTAATAGCCTGAGTCTCCATTCTAGAAACACTTTGCATAAATTATATATCACCTTTTTTTCTCAAGGAGCATAAAGTGCTTAATGAACATTGGTTAATGCTCTTCTACATCCTTCCAGGAGATTAGCATGAGATAGTGGACTCCCCATTAGATAAAAGGGAAACGATTGACTTCCTATGCTTTGAATCTCAACTGTTTTGCTGAGTTGGTTTGGTTGGTGTAGAGATAGGTTTTATGTTCTGCCTTACTGTCCTTTTATTTTCTCCAACCTTGCTTGGATACAGAGAAAACCCCCCACAAGACTTCATTTCACTCTCCTCAGCTTCCTTTTGTAAGTAACTGTACAAAAAAGAGTGATACAAGAATATTGTCATGACTACACGGTAATACTCTAAATAGAATCCTACATTCATTGTCTTTAAACATGTGGCTTTGAGCCCAACAGGAGATAATCCTAACAGATCATACTCATTCCAGTTAGCTTACTCTGAGCCAAATGCTAAGTGTAAGGCCATGGTGGCATGAAGCCAACCTAGCTCTGGCTAAGTTTTCTGTGTATTTTGTTAGAGAAGCCAGCTATATGGAATCAGAGTTGAGCGCCAACCTCAGTGTTATAAATCAAAAACTTGCCACATATAAGTGAACCAGTTTTAAAATTTTGCTTTGTAGGTCCCCCAAAATATATTTGTCCTTTCCTCCCTACCAGAATTCAGAAAATAGCCCCTCATCCCTCTGCCCTGTCTACTTCCTTGCTGGGTTCTCCACCATGGAATGGGTTAGGGCAGGGTTTCGGAAGCCACTGAAGTGGCATTGGTATCCTCCTCCTCCTGCCTTCCCATATGGTGTATCTCCAATTCTTCTTTCTCCTGCCCTCTCCTGCTTTTTTGTTGCAGCTCCCTCCTTCCTCTCTTTCCCCTTCTCTCGCTTCTATGTCTTATGCCCGCTAGAGAACCCCAGAGACATAGTTCAGGCCAGCTAGCAATCCGTGGAGCTGCAGGGCTTGTTCTGGTTGCAGGTCTCCGGAGGTTGGCTGCGCTGTTGAACCAGCTCATCTCCTGGTCCTCCAAAGTCCCACGTGCTGAGGTGTTGGGGGTTGGAGCAGGAAAGTCACTGGGCTTAGAGAGGACTTTGGTTAACACTTCGAGTAATATAGGGATTTAGCAGTAAGTTCTTCAATTGTAACTATTTCTCTATTTATCTGGAGTTACATTCTTGTTAGTCAAAGAAAAATAAAAGCACTATTAAAATCACAAAAAGCAGCTGGCTCCTGTAAAAGGTAAAGGTGTAAACTTATATATGCATAATACTGGCAAAAGCTAGTTTTCTGGGGGTGTAAATACACATGTGCTTCTACAGATAAGGCTGTGTCAAACTTTAGACAGGTGGGGTGGAGTATAAGACCACAGAGTTGTAGTCTGGGGGAGGAGAGCAGCACGAAATCTTCTTTTCCAGCTCTGAGTTGTCATATGTAAATCGGCGGTGGCCTTTGCTGATGTGCCCACAGCTGGAATGGCAGAAACTTGGCCTGGTGATGTCAGAAAGCCCCGACTCCTTACTTTTGCTAGTCATTCGCAAGCTAATAAAAACAAAAACAAACACAAAAACAAAAGTCAAATGTGCAAAACTGGCTTCTTGAAGAAAAACACTAATGCCCACTGTTGCTTGGTGAGTCTTTTGCTTATGCTTGCCCTACAGCGGATGATTACTGAACCCCATCTCACTCTCCAGTAGGATCTTCTTGGTTCTAAAGGTGCCAACAACCTCCCTACTAACAGCTGGGCATCACAAGGCAGAAAGATGCATGCCCTTGGCTGGGTGTGGAGTGTGGGATAGATAATGGAAATCTGTACTTCCAGGTGGAACAGACAGCTCTCTCTGACCCATGAGTCAGTCGGCTTCTGTAGCTGGCCAAAAAGTGGCTCCCCCAAAAGAGATCTCTGACAAAGCCTTGGACCCTGTGGATATTACCTCACCTGACAAAGGAGTGAATATTACCTTACATGGCAAAAAAATGTGATTAAGTTAGGCATTTTGAGAGGAGCTGGTGCCAGCTATCCAGGTGGACCCTAATGTAGTCACATGTATCCTTTGTGTGAGAGGCGCGGGAGTTTTTTTTCTTTTCACATGGGCAGGCACCGGGAACCGAACTCGGGTCTCTGGCATGGCAGGCGAGAACTCTGCCACTGAGCCACCCTGGCCTGCCCCGGAGGAAGTTTTGAATCAGACACACAGAAGGGAGGAGCAACGTGCCCACAGAGGCAGAGACTGGGGTACATGGCCACAAGTCAAGGAATGCCTGGAGCCCCCGAAAGCTGGGAGAAGCGAGGCTCCAGAGGGCGCATGACCCTGCCGATGCTGTGATTTTGGACTCCCTTGGTCTCAAGGCACTGAATTTCTATTGTTTTAAGCCACCAGGTTTGTGTAATTTGTCACAGCAGCCCAAGGAGATGAATACAGCTTCATACACAAAAGTTACTGCAGTTGTCCCCCTATCGTGCTGGGCTCTAGGAGAGAAAACGTGGAAGTCACGGGACGACACGTCACCAGCAAGGCGTAAGGGCACAGCAGCTTGCTCTTTGGGTTCCACACGTTACCTCCCGCCTGAGACACACGCACAAAGACGGAATGCTCTTCTTGGCTTTTTATTCGAAACAGCACCAGGGGCGCAAGTGAGAGAGCCCAGTGAGTCACCCCCTGAGGTGGGCTGCTTCTGAATCCACACATCAAGGGTTGGATGTTCTGTATTTTTAGTCTCAAAGGATACAATTTACAGTTTTCCTTTCTTCATAAAGATCTAGGTAAAAGTGACTTTCCATTTTCTGAAGTGTTCCAAAACAGGAAATAAAAGAACACATTTTCCAACTTTCTCCCCGTCGCTACTCACTGCTCATTGGGGTTCTGTCATCTGCTGTGACTCAGCTCTGGGGCCACCCCTGTGCTCATGTTAAAAGGAAGGGAACATGCATATGTTTGCTTGGCAATGTCCCTGCCCCTTCACTTCACTTGTGCGGGAGGAACTATGCCACCTATACCATTTAGAGGCATGTGTGGCCATTTTGGTTTTGATGTGGGTTGTTTTTTTTTTAAATGCCAGCTCTATTAAGATAAAATTCACATACTGCAAAATTCATCTTTTGTACAACTGAATGGTCATAGTATATTCACAGAGTTGTGAACCATCATTAGCATCAATTTTAGAACATTTTTATCACCTCCCCAAATCCATACACATTAGCAGTTACTCCCTTTTCTCTCCAAGCACTCCCCCCCCCCCCCCACACACACACAGCCCTAGGCAACCACTCGTCTTTCTGTCTCTGTAGATTTGCATGTTCTGGGAATTTCATATAAATGGGTCATGCAGTAGGTGGCCCTTTAAGACTGGTTTCTTTCACTTAGCATGTCTTCAAGGATCATTCACATTGTAGCAGGTTTCAGAATTTCATCCCTTCTAATGGCTGAATAATATTCCTTTGTATGGACAGATCCCATTTTGTTTCTCCATCATCAGCTGATGGACATCTGGGTTGTTTCTACGGCTTGGCTCTTTATGAGTAATCCTGATATGAACATTAGGGTACAAGGTTTTGTGTAGATGTGTGTGTTCACTTCTTTGTTATATATCTGGGAGTGGAATTACTGGATTGTAAGGAAACCATGTTTAACCTTCTGAGGAAATGCTAGATTGTTTTCCAAAGTCGCTGCATCATTTTACATTCTCACTAGTGGTGTGTGAAGGCTCCAGGGTCTCTACATCCTCATCAACACTTGTTATTATCTGAATTTTTAATCACAGCCTGTCTAGTGGTTATGAATGGTATCTCACAGTGGTTTGTTTGTTTATTTTTGGCATGGGCACGTTCCGGGAATCAAACCTAGGTCTCCAGCATGGCAGGTGAGAACTCTGCCACTGAGCCACCATTGCACTGCCCCTCACAGTGACTTTTGATTTGCATTTCCCTGATGGCTAATGATGCTGAGCAGCTTCTTCATGTGCTCTTTGGCTACAGCTGCTGTTTCTACAAATAAGTTAATTGGAGCCTGGCCATAATTACTTGCTTATGTACTGCTGACTGCAGCTTTCACATGGCCGTGGCCAAGTTGGGTAGTTACAACAGAGACCCCATGGCCCGCAAGCCTAGAATATTTACTATCTGGGGTGCTTTAAGAAAAAGTCTGCTGCCTCCTGATGTAGAGGAAAGAGGAGCAGGTTCTGCTTTTGGGTGAAATGGCGACAGGCCTTTGGACCAGAAAAGGAAGGCACATGCGCTGGGCCCATCCTCTCCCTGCCCAGCACTATTCCCAGGTAGACACAAGCACAGAGAAGCTGAAGTGATGCGTGGGGCCAGTGCAGTAACAAGCAAGAGCCCAAGTACTTCTGAGACTGGCTGTTGGTGGCCGGCCCACTATGAGGGAGGGTCTGATCCATCAAGCCAGGAGTGGCGGACAGGGATCCCAGGCTCCAACCTCAGGGTGGCTGAGGCCTGGGAAACAGCACCTCAACCTGGACACAAACCCTGCCTTGTTCGAGGATAACAGTGGGAGAGCATCCCCTTCACAGTTTTACCACCTTTCCTACTTTTCACATGTGCAAATCAGGCTGTTTTCATCTGAGGTGCTGTGCTTCGTGTGTGCAGACTGCCTGTCTTTGCTGCTGTTTTGTACATGTTCTCCTCTCTGAAACCCCAAGCTTTCCTTCCCAGAGCTTGGTGTCGTATGTCTGATTTTATGCCCTCTCTCTTGCCCTTTTGGAAAAAAGTGTTTTTCTAAGCTGCCTGAACACCATAGTTCTGCTGGGAAACTGAAGGGGGCACAGTGCCCTGAAACCCACCCACCCGAACAACCACCCCCCGATGAACCACGTTCCCTGCCATCTTCCTCCACGCCTCCCCGCCGATGGTGACAAAGGGGCCCCGCAGCTTCCTTACTCAATCCTCAGGGAGCCCTTGGGTTTGCTCTCAGCCCAGGTGAAGCGCTTCAGCACTGGGGAGGCCAGGAGGCCGCTGCCGTGCACCCGGTAATCCTGGTGGGGAAGGAGGAGAAAGGTTACAACTCGTGCCAGCCCAGGGGGCCCGGCGGCGTCTGGGGCTGACACTGGGACACGCTTCTGCAGCCCCGGCAGGCTCTGTCCGCACCGCCAACACTCCTGGCCTGTTGGGACAAAGCCTCTTCTCCAGGTTGGCAACCCCACTGCTGTCATTTATAAGAAGTTCCTGTTCTCCGCGACTTCGCGGCCCTTCTTCTGAGACTGGAGAAAATGAATTTAAAAGTGCAGGTTAGCACTTTCCACAGAGAAGCTTTAGCTATTTTAACTATTTTGGGCAGATGACGATTGGCTATGGGTATGCTTCATTATGTGGTGGCCGTGATGGGCAAAAAAAGACCTGATTTGTTTTGTCTTGAAGATTCTATGGAATTTTCAGGCCCTCCTTGGTCATGGTCTCACTGGCTCATCTATAATGCTAAGTCCTATGCAGAATCCTCATTATTCTGTTAATACTGCATGTCCCAGCAAGGAGAAGCCACATGTTGTTCCTACCACTCTTTGTGTCTTGTACTGGCTATGGCTCATGTTTGTAGCTGTCAGTAAACCAGCCTAAGCAGGCAAAGAAGTTGCCATATTTCACCACTGTGTTAGGGTGGGAAGGGTGTTTTTTAAGGTGACTCTGCTGTGGCTTGAAGCCACAGAGTACAGCAGTCACCCACCCACTACTCAGCACCCAGTCATCACCAGTGCTTCCTGAGCTCTCGTGCACATGGACCACCTGGGGGTCTTGCCAAAGGCAGACGGCTTAACTGGGTCTGGGGTAGGCCCCAGGACTCTGCATTTCTAGCCAGTCCCAGGTAATGGCAGCAGTGCTTGTCCAGAGATCACATCTTCAGCACTCAGGTCTACAGGACCAGAAGTGCACTCCTGCCAGCCAACCCCCACCATGCCCTCCATTCTCTCAAGCCCATGTCCCGCTGTGGCCAGGCAGGAACCTGGCTGCTCAGCCTTCAGAACTTTAGGGGGCTGGAGCATAAAGTACAGGTAGACTCATTCCAAAATCTCAAGGCACTCTCAAGAAAGAGCTCTCTCTCACTTCACAGGGTGCATACAGCCACACAAACAGGAGGCATTCTGAATCACTCTGAGGGCAGTGTGGCATCACTGATAGCCAAGAAGTTTAGAAAGAGACTGTGAGGTTCCCTAAGGGACTAACTTACTATCAGGCAATGGCTTGGACCTTCAAGCAAATTCTGGGTCATCTTCAAACCATGGAATTCTACTTTCAAATTGGCTCTGCATGGCAAAGTCTAGCTGTCAGTCTCCCTGGCATTATCTGCTCAGCTACCACTGATCACTGGCCCTCATGGATCTGCTGAGGGCACAGATCCAGCACAAACTGCTGGAGTTTGTGTTTGGATGGAGAGTATAGCAAAGGGTTCTGCAAGGGTACAGTGAGTAGACTGAATACTTTACTTACATCAAACATAGAGATGGCATTCGGTGGAATTTCCTCAAAGGTTTTGATTCTCTCCAGGCTCATGAATTTGAATGCATTTACGTATCTAATGAAGAAGCAGAAAGAATAAGCATGACAGGAAATGCATCCAGCTTTGATTACTCAGAACACCAGAACACCTTAGCCCAGCCAAGACAAACCAAAACATTGGCAGGAATCTCCTAACTCCTCCTGGGGTTGAATTTCCCCTCCGGTGTTCCTCTGGGCATCCTGGTGGCAATGCCACTTCCTCCTATGGTTGTCAATTCCTATTCCATCATTTTGAGCAAAACCCCAGAGGGACCCTTGGGAGACTCAGTGGTGGTTAGGCCTCTGGCCCCTGTGGAGTCAGAAAATGTCAGGCCTAAGAGAGACCTGATCTAAACACCCTCTGTTATAAAGGAAAGGAACAATACCCAGAGAAGCTATATGACTTTATTTATCATTGATGGCTGCTTATTTCTTGAAAGGATGTGAGATAACAAATGAAATGGCCTGTCAAGGTCTCACAGCTGATTTAATGGCCTACTTAAGTATCAGAGCCAGTCCCAGGTAATTACAGATTGGGAGAGCTGGGTAGGATTTGTGTGGTTTCCCTTTCATCAATGATGTATTGGGAAGGACCATCAGAGATGTCCACCCTGGTTGCTTAAAAGGGAAGATTCCCCCCCTCCCCCGACTGAGTCTGTCAGTCTTTACCCTGCCATCCTCTGCAAGGCCCAGTTTCTCAGGCAAGTTCCCTCCTGGGCTCGGCACCAAGCAACAGTCCTGAAAGGCTTGGCTATGAGGCATGAGCAGTGAGTCTGCTCTGCGATGCATTGCCACAAATCCAGGCTGGCCGCGGATTTCTCCCTAGCCTGGCAGAGGTGGCACTTTCAGATGACTGCAGCTCTTCCCCATGCCCTCCCTGGTCCCCACGGTTGGTGGAACTGAGGTCGGAGGCCTGGAGCTATGCCCTGTGCAGACAGCAATGCCAGAAGACCCGCGGACAGAAGGAAAGTCCCAAAGGGAGTCCCAACTGCAGGAGGATGGGGAGGGCGTGGCAGAACCACTGGGTCAGACACTCTGCTCTGCCACTTTCTAGCCATCTGATTTTGGCCATACTCTCCTTGGAGCCTGTGTCCCCACGTGTGTAGCAGGAATGAAAACACCAACTTCCCAGGGCTGTTCTGAGCATGGAGTTAATGGAAGCAAAGAGCCTAGCACAGGGCCAGCACCACGGCTGCGCCATCACCATGACCGAGCGAAGTGCAGATCCTGGCCTGGAGAGGAGTCAGCGAACAGTCATTCCTCCGCCCCCTCTCGGCAGTAACGCGAGGCACAGCAGGGTGTTGGGTAAGGACAGAAGGCCAGTTTTGTTTGTTGCATTTTATCTAAGTTCTCATTGAAAAATCAATGTCAAAGAAAAAAAGAAGAGATAGAGGAATTGTAGAATAAAATAAAGAAACATGATGGCCAAATGCTGTGTGCTAATCCTGATTGGATCCTGCTTTTTAAAACAAGATTTAAAAAATATTTAGGGTGAATTACGGAAATCTGAATACTGGACAGTATTAAGGAATTATCATTAATTTCCTCAGTGTGATACTATAAGTATGGCTGCACAGGAGAATGCCCATTTTGGAAAATGCTCACTGGAGTATTTCAGAGTAAATTGTCATAATGTTTAAAACATTCTTTCAAATGGTTCAGCCAAAAAAAAAAAAAATCCACACATGCAAACACACACATAGAGTAAACAGACAAAAATGGCAAAATGTTAGCACAGTGGCATTTAGGAGGTGGGTATATAGGTGATCATTAATAAACTACTTTCTTTCAATTTTTTGGTGTTTGAAAACTTGTAATACAAAGTTGCATAAAGAACTCCTACCTGACATCATCAGAGCTTCCTGAATTAAACTTTGGAACTGAAGTATCTTCCTTGAAGAAGTTCTCAGAGAAGGTGGCAGGTGAGGAGGTAAACGCGGTGTTCCCTGTCAGTATGGCATTGAGTGGAATATAGTCTTTACCACCCTAAAACGCCAAAGGCAGAGCTTGAGTCCACACATTTCTACTTCATGTCAAGTTAACTATAATGTTAATTTCAGCTACGTCATTGGCCCATTCTTGGTTGCATTTGGAAAGTATTAAAAGATATAAACTAATTTGGCACACACAAACACACACACACATACATATTTTACTACTGATCTCAGCAATTAATGGGAACACAAAACAAAAAAACAACGAACAAACAAAACACTCCTTTGCCTCACATTCAAAGGCACCTGGCCTTCTAAGACTAGTCAAATTTCATGTCACCTGTTGCACATTTGCTTGAAGCAGATCGCCTAGTTTTCCCACAAGCTCTGAAAATCTTGGCCTTTCTTTTGGGTCTTTGTGCCAGCAGTCCAACATGATCTGATAGCTGTTGTGGTGAAAGCACAATGGAAGTAACTGCAGATTAGTGATAATTATATAGATTGCCCCACATATTAGCAAAGTGCAAGGGTGTTGTCATACAAAGATTTTTATTTTTTGCCACAGATGGTATCTACCTTTGGTTTTAGCTTTGGGTATGCAGCACCCACACATAAAAAGCTGTGGGGCTCTGTCCTGCTGGTACAAGGCAGACTGACTGAGTGGCCCCCCAGAATCCACTTCCACTCGAGTTCTGCAGAGACGACGGTATGCGCTCTACTGTGAACCAAGCAGAGCAACTGGGAAAGGGGACCACTGGCCACTTCCAGAGACCTGGTGGGAAGTGGTGCCTGCCCTCCAGTCTCACTTTCACAAGCAGGACAGTGTACTTCAGGCTTAAAAAAAAAAAAAAAACCTAATTTTAATGTTGCTGTGCTGGTTTGAAAGGATATATGTCCCCTAGAAAAGCCATGTTTTAATCAGAATTAAATTCTTAATAAAGGCAGAATAATCCCTATTCAATACTATATGTTTGAAACTGTAATCAGATCATCTCCCTGGAGATGTGGTTTAATCAAGAGTGGTTGTTAAACTGGATTAGGTGATGACATGTCTCCACCCATTTGGGTGGGTCTTGATAAGTTTCTGGAGTCCTATAAAAGAGGGAACATTTTGGGAAATGAGAGCTATTCAGAGAGAGCCAGAGAAGAATGAAATAGCCACGAGAGCCCACAAGCCAGCGACTTTTGGAGATGAAGAAGGAAAATGCCTCCTGGGGAGCTTCATGAAACAGGAAGCAAGGAGAGAAAGCTAGCAGATGATGCCGTGTTCGCCATGTGCCCTTCCAGCCAAGAAAGAAACCGTGACTGTGTTCACCATGTGCCTTCTCACTTGAGAGAGAAACCCTGAATATCATCAGCCTTCTTGAACCAAGGTATCTTTCCCTGGATGCCTTTGATTGGACATTTCTGTAGACTTGTTGTAACTGAGACATTATCTCGCCCTTAGAACTGTAAACCAGCAACTTAATAAATTCTCCTTTTTGAAAGCCATTCTGTTTCTGGTATATTGCATTCCGGGAGCTAGCAAACTAGAACAGTTGCCATGAATATCAACGGGTGAAGGGTCTGAAGTTCTTGTTAAATTCTCGGGTGGTGGCAGAGCTGGCCTTGGGGTTTCACTGTGGAGCCCAGTGGTGTGCACTGATGGAGAAGGGTCTATGTGACCCATATTATTTCCTAAAGGTGAAGTCCATGGAGAGGGTGAGTCTGTCCTTGGGCTGTGTGCACAATTTCTGCAGGTGGTCGACTGTTCCTCCCCATCACTTCAAAGCTGCCTTTACAAACGCGCCTCCCACCTCTCAAGACAAAAAGTCCAGGCTGGATATGAGAACATTCGTTCCAATATGTGTAGAGGCCGAGCCTTGTGCTGGGGTTCAACAGGCTCCTCTGTGATTTCTCTCCTCTCCCATTTTAGACGTAAAGATGCTGGTTTCCTCCCTTGATTATACCTGCAGGAAGTATAGGCTGCACCTGCTGTGCTCTCTATAAAACACATGCCAGAGGGTCTGCCTGGATTAATAACGCATTCTCTTTGGGTCCTGTGACCCATTCAAGGGAAATATACTGCCACTGGTCTCCTCTCTCAGGTCACCTAGACTAGAGAGGGCCATTATTGGATCAGAACCAGCCTGGCAACACTACCAGGCAGGAAGATCATCTCCAGAGCCCTGCACTAGCCCAGGGCCTGGCATAGAAGCATCCAATAAACATGCCTCAGTCAGCTGGCCCCACAACGGAGAGCGCTGCTCCTTCTATGAATGCGTCAGCCGCGTGGCAGATATCACGTGCAGCTCCAGGACGCGGGTGCTGCAGGCTCCCTTACCTTTGCCTCCACCTATGAGTCAGGACTTCTAGCAGCCAAAGGGCTGCCCCATCCTACAGGGACCTCATTAAAATATAAACTTATACAGTTTACTAATTTACTGAGATAGATACAAAAAGATATATCCCTAAGGCAGGAGGTCACCAGACAAAAGTGTAGCAGAGGCTGGCCTATTCATACATCTTACTCAACATTTCCAAAGCTGCTCTGTTTGCAGCATTAAAGAGATTCTTGGAGACTGTTGGAAGAATGAGATAATCTATAAAAAAGTAGCGAAAGCAAGGAAGGCCTGGCACATACAGCCAGACACATGAAAAGGGGCCTGAGAGTAGGGGCCTCTTGCCAAGCCCTGGGTTTACCAGCAGCTTCAGCTCACCCCCGAGCAAGCAGCTGGTGGGCTGTTGCTCCCTGTGAACAGGTCTCTCCATGGCCTCTCTCTGCCAAAACGAGCAAGAGGGACCATCCACAATCCCTTCATATTTTTCAGTTTTGATTCTTGGTTTCTACTCTCTAGTTTCCACACCTCTTGCCTAAAATTCATTGCTACTCATCTCAGCAAACACCAGAGGAAGAGAAAAAAAAAATCAAAACATTCCTTGCTTATTCCCTTATTGAGAAACATCTGATTAAACAGGCCCTGGGGAGGAACCAGCGATTCGATGTTGCACAGTTTTACATCACAAAGTAAACAGGTTTATAAAGTAAAGAGACATCCATTGCACCCAACCCCAGCGCCCTTCTGAAACCAGCCGAGGGTGAAGGTTTCACAGAGCCAAAGGAGGCTTTGAGTCCCAAGTCGGTGTGACTTTGCATCCCCGGGGTTAATTAGGACCCAGACCCTGCTAACAACAGGACATATGCCCTGCAGGCACGCAGCCTGCCAGTGTGGACTCTGGACTCCAGCTGAACGTCTTACTGTGTGGCCTCTGGCCAATGACTCAGGTTTTCTGGGCCTCAGTTTTCTCACTTGTAAAATGGAGATACTGGTCATACTTCACAGGGCTGTTCTGAGGATCAGGTACATTCACATATGTCAAATGTGTAAGACTAAATGCTCTAGTGATGTGCACTAAATGATTATTGTTATCGTTTGTAAATGAGAGCTTGTTCTTGTGATTTTCAGTACATGGAAAGTGGAAGGAAAGTTTGAAATCTGAATGGCAGAGGAACACTTCCTCTGATGAATGCTGGGGGGATTCATAACGGGGAGGTGGTCCCCGAGGCCTGATCCTCTGCCACTCAGCTGGCGGAGGGCAACGGCGCAGCTGTTTCAAATCTTGCGTCACTCCTTGGCCAACACAGATGATAGTGTCTGCCTGCCCACTCCTCAGGGCTGCTGGGGACTTCCGACGAGGCTGGCGTGGGGAAGCACAGGGCCACGGCCCCTTATTTTAGCCCAGTTCCCCTGGGGTTCGCTCTTCCACCGAGTCAAAGTAGTCAAGCAGCTCAGAACTTTCCAGGCCTCGGACACTCCGCAGCCCAAATGTGGTCCCAGGAGGATGGGGGACGCCTGGCCCTGTGGCCAGCTGGAAGAAGGGGCCTGGCCTCAAGCTTTGCACCTTCCTGCCAAGACAGCGCTGCGGGCTGGGGAGGACAGACCCCACCCCTACTCTGGGCCCCGCACCGAGCCTCCCCATCCTCTGCCCGCCGCGGCCGTGGCCCAGCCTTGTGGAGAGGCCAGAGGTGGCCGCGTGCCCCTGGCGAGCCCATGCTGCCTTTGCTGCCACCTGCTCCTCCCCGGGGGGCCTCTGCAAGGCCCATGGCCAGCTCAGGAGAGGTGTCCTGCTTCGGGAGGCCTGAGTCCCGGTCAGCAGCATGACAAAACACAAGTGTCAACACTTTCTCGCCTGGGCCGCCGAGGGCAAAACAGCCGCAGGGGCCCAGGGTAAAGGGAGCGCCAGGAGGAATGGCGGACCGTGGGCGCGGGGAGGCTGTGTGCGCCGGGCTCCAGGGAGCAGGCGGGAGGCATCTTCCAGGTCCCCTGCTGCAAGACGCTGCTGACACGGATCCTAAAGCAGCTGTACATCTGAGGGGTGCGATGGCTACACTGGTCAGGAGAGGCCCCTTTCCCCGCCGCACACCTCGCCCCTGCAGGCCTGGCACACCCAAGGACATGGAGACAAGCGGCCGCCCCCAGTGCTTCACCCTGGGCGCCCCAGCTCCCCTGGCTCCCCGTGGGCCCTGCCAGGCCCTGAGCCCTGCCTGGATGCCTGACTGGAAACCCAACCTCCACCTTCAGTTCCCTGTTAGAGGCCTTCAAAGTCAGGGCAGCGGTCTGGCAGGAAGTGGGGTCGGCTGGAGCAGGAGCATGTGCCCCGCTTCTGGAAAACTCTCCCGGCACAGCCAGGTCAGCCCTGAGGGACAGAAGGCTGTCACCACTGCCCCTGCGTCAGCCAGGACTGGGCATCTAGTATTCTCCTTCCCCACCTCGCGGTGTCGCGGAGGGAAGAGGGGTGTCGGAAGGGGTAAGGGGAGCAAAGGGCTCACATTTCGGGGGTCGCGTACTCGGGCGCCCTCATCCTCATGCCTTCCCTCAGGCGGCTACAGAAGTCCTCGTCCATCTGCACGCCCGGGTATGGAGACCCACCTGCAGGAGGCAAACGGGGCACGTGAGGGCTTCGGGGTACCCAAAGGCCAGGTGGGGGCAACTTGGTGTCTCCTTCCGCCCTTCGGGGTGAGGTTGGGGGAACGGCTTCCCCTGAGCGCCCCCACAGCCTGGCTGCTCCAAGGCCCTTCGGGCTGCTCCTGCTGAGCCGTCACTGCCAAACAGGAAAAGGGATGCCAGGGAAGGGACCCTGCCCCCTCCCCATAAAGACACTAAAGAAATCCCCCATAAGAGACTCCCTGGGCTAATACAGTCTTTTCCAAAGGCCATCAAACTCGGGTGAGTTACTGTGGCTTATTCCCCTCTGGGTGAGAATGGTTCTGCCAGCACTGGGGGCCGGGAGTTGTCAGGGCCTAAGGGGCAGACCCGCTGTTCTCCCAGACTCCAGGACTGGGCTGAACGGGGAGGGCTGGGGAACTCTGTGAACAGGGCCACGGGCTGAGGGTGCCAGGGGTGCCCAGGCTTTCTCCCTGCCCAGGGCCCTCCATGGCCTGCTCTTTTAGGGGACTCTGGTGGGGACAGGGCAGCGGGCACCGCCGGCTCTGCTCCAGCCCGAGGGGCCTGCTCTCTCCCAGCGTTTCTTTGTCTGTACTTCCCAGTGGCTGCTGCTGGTAGGAAGCAGCTGGGAGGCCTGCGGTGCTGGCACCGTGTCACTGCGGGGCCACTGTGGCCGCCAAGCTGCTTTCAAAGACTGGAAGCAACAGGTGCTTGTCATCGAAAGCAGGGGAATGATTTTCACATATTACAGGAAACCAGGGATGTTACTGGGTGACTTTTACTTGCTGCGAAAGGCAAATTTTTTGGCAAAGCCCGAAAGCCTCTTGGCCAGCCCCAGTGTTCAGGAGGTCTCCAGCACCGATGGGAGCATGCACGTGTGTGCCTGGGGCTGGGTGGCTGCTCTGGGACGCCCAGCACGTGCAGCGGCTTCCCTGGCCCTTCCTTCACTCTGCAGAAGCGGGTGCTCGGGGCCAGGCTGGGCCAGCCGCGAGCACAGGATGGCCCGGGAAGGCCTCCCCTCTCCCCACGGCCCCCCGGCCTCAGGGCCTTTCCTGTGAACTTCTGAAGGGGAGAGGACACGGGCAGGGATCCCAAATCTGAGTGCTGGAGAAATCAGGAGAAGGGGCAGAGGGTTCAGAGAGGGGCAGTCCGGTTGGCTGAGGAGGACTCTGACTTCAGATTCGATCCTGGTCGATCCCTGCTCGGTTCTTGTCGGCCCTGGTCACAGGACGGTGCCAGCGCCCTCGCGCCCTCACCCAGGGCTTCCTCAGGGGGGCCCAGTCATAAGTGCCGCCCTGGAGGCCTGGTGTCTCCAGAGGCCACATGGCAGGGGGGTTCTCGCCTGGTTCCCCGCTATCGGATTCCCCCTCGCCCAATTTACCCAAGGAGAAGATTTCCCACAGCAGGACTCCGTAAGACCACACGTCGCTCTTGGTGCTGTAGATTTTGTCAAAGATAGATTCGGGGGCCATCCACTTCAGAGGAAGTCGAGTCTAGAAAAGGGCAAGGGAGGCTTAAGCATGGAAAGAAAGGGCATGGAAACAAAGCATGTTCAAACCAAAGGCCCGGGGTCACCCCCCAGTAAAGACTTGGCCCATAAATAATTTTTAGGAGCAGCCACGGTTTCCTAATGTGGAGAAGTTCACAGAGAAGCTGTCAGCTGCCCCCGGCCCCACAAAGGAGCTACCTGCTCACAGGCCCCTGCAGGCCTAACCCTAGGATGTGAGAACCCCTTCTCCCAACAGGAGCATGCCCACCACATGGGATCCCAGCGAGTCAGGCCTCGCCACTCCAGAAGGATGGGGAGCAACAGGGAGGAAGGGGCAATGGAAAGACAGTGAGAAATGGAAGCAGGAGGCAAGGAGAGGCTGAAAGAGATGCAGATGGAGAGACACACAGGGAGAGGCCCATCTTTGCAAACCAGGGCACCCAAGGAAAGCTTTTTTTTTCCTTCTGGAAAAAGAGACTGTGGGGCAGGGGTTCTTAAAGGAGGGTCCTGGGACCTGCTGCCTTGGTGTCCCCTGGGAACTTGAGAGACATGCAGCTTCTCAACCCCACCCAAGACATACAGAATCAAACTCTGGGGTGAGTCCTGGCAAAGTAGATTTCCACAAGCCCTCCAGGAGATGCATGTACTCTCACATTTGAAAATCTCTACTGGACGGCAAACTTTAAGCCCAGAGAGAAGTATAAGCCTTCAAGGCACAAGCTGGAGAAGAGAGGACACAGGAGGTCACCCAAAAGGGGGAAAGTCATTCTATGTCCAAAAAGAAGCAGAGGGGAGACGCCAGGCATGGCCGGCCGACGTGGGAGGTGACCCGTTTCCTCCCCAGCAGATAACACCGGCAGTGTCCCCCACCCTTTCCTGAAACGGGCACCTGCCGAAGCAATCAGCCGGGTTACTGGGAGTGGAAGAGGCCAGGCTGTTCTCTCCCGAGGTCTAGGAAACTCCCTGAGGAGCAGGGGGGCAGCATGTGGGAAGGCCCCTCCCCCCCAGGCCCCACCACACACTTCCTGGGTTTGCAGGTCCCAGGCAGCGTCGTCCAAAGGCCGGGCACCCACCTGGGGCCAGGGCAGGGCTGGAGCCGGGCCACAGTGGCCTCCCAACCCCTGGTGAGGGCCTTGTGGTTCCTGGACCCCCGGGCCTGCCTGTCTCCCCAGCAGTAAGGAGGGTTTTCAGGGACCACTGCTCAGGAAGTGTAACCATCTCCCCAGGACTTCGGTCTGTCTTCCCAAAATGACAGAGGACAAATGACTCCAATAAACATCAGACTGACTTACATCTCCTTTCCTCACGTAGTCGGGGTTCTTATAAATATCCCGGGCGAGGCCAAAATCGCAAATCTTCACCACATTGTTCTCAGATAAAAGAATGTTCCGAGCTGCCAGGTCCCGATGAATGCACTGCAATGAGACAGGTGCATAATCAATGCACATCCTTAATCTAACCAGCGAATTTCCTGCCTTCTCAGCGTCATTATCCTTCTCCACTTGAGGAACCAGCTCAGACGTGGTGAGGGAAGCAAATGAAAGCGCACATGGAGTTATCGCAAACAGAAAGAGCTTCTTTACTATTACTGGTCTCTTGGGGCCCCACTGCCCTGATTCGGGCTGGGGCTACCGTTTTGTGGTTCAGCATCCTGATCAACAAAGTTTGTAATCCAAGGTTTATGAGTGAGCGAAACCGCCCCTCAGCTGTTTATACTAAGCTGCGGAGATCAATCCTTTATCCTGCCTTGATTTCAGGGGAGGCGTCCAAGTAGATATATTCCTGGAAGCTCTCCTTGGGAGGCCGTGGATTCTGAGATTTTGGCCAGTTTTGAAAACCTGCCAAAGGGCGAGGTGGAGAACAATGGTCAGATCTGCCTGGTCCTAAACCCAGTGAGGTTTCCCCCTAGAATTAGGTTCTCCCCACAGGCATCCAACACTCCTCATCTCAAATCCTACCATCAGGACCTATTAGGCGATTTGACGGGACTCAGGCATTTGTTGTGGTGTCCACTCTACCCTTCAGGCACAAGCAGACCCTGGAAGAGCAGATTTATAGCCAAGGTCCATCTTTGACCATCTGAATGTCCACATGTCCAGGCCTGGCCAAAAGAAGGAAAGCAGTAAAGAGCAAGGCTGACCTTTCTGGAAGACAAAAACTCCATGCCTCTGGCCACTTGAAAACTGTAAGAAATCAGATCTTCCATCGTGATGGGCTGCTTGTAGAAACCATCAGAATCTGGAAAGCATTAAAACCGTAACTGTTTGTAACAGCCCTTGTTATTCCACCAAATCCCAGTTTATTGGAACAATGTTAGGAAAACATAAAACCAACCAACAAGTAGGTCAGAGTTCATTTTCAAGAGCATTTGGGTTTCAACATGAACAGCAGAGATTTTTCCAGGCCTCCAGCCCATTTTACCCGAACATGGGGGGACGGGGGAGGGAGATGATCCTTCAGACAGAAAGGCCTGGGGGGAGAGGAATGTACAGTTCCCTGTCAAAATTAGTAACTCTGAAAATAATCTTAATTCAAATCTCTTCTCCTTCAGAACACTACCCTTTGAGTCTCCCACGGATGTTTATTAGGGTGACAAATAAGAAAAACTTTTCAGTGATGCACAGATGTTGTAAAAATATCTCACACTGAAGGAGAGGAAGGAATGAATACCTACCATCCTCTTCCTCAACTTCGCTCAGACTTTTATCTTCCTGAAAGCCAGAGCTGGCGAAGCTCTCACTGCTGGTGACGCTATCTAGTCTTGGTTTCTTGCCTTGCTCCAGGTCTGGCTCCATTTTTTCTTTCTTGGGCTCCACGTGCAATGCAGCATCCTTCAGATAGACCAAGAATGGAAGGACCCTGGTGAAAGGGAGCTCCAGGACAGCAGGGGGCAACTCACCCCTCCAGCTGGTAATGGTCTGCATTGGGAAAGCATCATTCCACTGAGGCCCCACCCATGGTGGGCAGGTGCCTGGCTAATGGTGGGGTCTCCTCCATCTTTGACTGGGTTTCTAGCTAGGGTTTTTGGGGGGCTAGAGAACTATTAACAGCTGCTGCTATTTACTGAGCACTCACTCGGCGTGAGCAGCATATTAAGAGACGCTGGGACATCTTCTCATGTAATCTTCCCAACCAGTTTTGAAGTTGTTCTTGTTTATGGATGTAAACAGGGATGCCCAGAGAAGTCCAGTGGTCAAGGCCACAAATGACTCAAAAATGGCAATGCGTGACCCCAGGTCTGACCCACACCAAAGACGGTGCCCTTAACCACTTGTCCACTCTACATCCCTCCTGGGAAAGAGGAGATGAATGAGAGAAAAGGACCCCAGAAGGAGTCATCGAGAAGGCTGTAAGTTACCAACTCCTCTGGTTTCTCTGGGGAAGGAGTGGACTGAACACTTTTTTTTTGTCTCCCACTCAAAACAAAGATATCGTTTGATCTCAGTAAGGGTCAAAAAGGCTCCACCTGTGATTGGCTCCTCATCTGACTCTTCCACTAATGAGGCAATCTTGAGCCAGTCACCTTGCTTTTCTGGGTTTCCTTCTCCTCATGGGAAAAGCTCTATCATTAGCTCATTTCCTAACTCAGAGGAAAGCAGGTGTTGGTTCTGGGTATCTGTGTGAAGCCCGCAGACTTTTTCACACTTTAGTGGCACCTCCGTGCTTCATGACTGGACCAAGGGGCTCCCTGGTTCCAGGGTGGGGCAGGGTTCCCCAGACGCCCACCCTGCCCCAGGTTTCCCTAGAGATGTCAGGAGGCAGGCGCGGGCCGTCCGCTAGAGGGCGCAGTGGGAGCAAGCGGAGGACAGAAGGAAGGAGGGACAGCCCGACCACCTCTGAGTGCGCGGAGGGTCCCGGGGTTCCTGCCCTCGGGAATGAGACCTTCCGGTGCTGCAGGACAGGAGGCTGAACTCACGGTGCACACCCGCCACCACCCCAGGTGACCCCCCTGAGAGGCTTGAGAGTGTTACAACTGCGTCCCCCGGAGGCAGGCAGGTTTGGTTCTAGTCGGTTGGGGACTGGAAGTTTATTTTTCACAAGACTCTTCACAGGACAAGGCAGCAGGGAAAGAGCGCTGGCAGGAAAGAGGGGCAAGAGAGTGCTAGCCAGGCCACCAATGGCTCAGCTCATGCCACCCGGAAGTCACAGACTGGGGTGTGCCTTCAAGGACCCTAACACAAGCTCCTTTGCCCCCTTTCTGCCCCCACATCCCCAGTCAGTAGTAAATTCAGCTTTGTTTATTGGTGACCATCTCCGTTGAATCAAGGTTAATGTATTGGACTTTCAGACTCAGAGAATACAGTGAACTCATTACAAATAATATCTCAGGATCTTGGTGAATTTGTTTGGAAAATGAAATGTCCCATTTCTACTTGGCCTTTGGGTTTTGTTTTCCCTTTACCTTCTCTCTTCTCTCTAGTACTTAAGGTTCTAAATCTGAAAAGCAGCCATGGGTTTTCCAAGCTGTGCAGCGAGGCAAATCATTAAATACAGCCAGAGGAGGAAGCAAAGTCCTCAAAACAAAGGACGCACGAACCCAGACGTTCCATCCTGCCCAGGTCCCTGGGGTGTTCTCCTGGCTTAGTTCTTCCTGAAGCCAGTCCAGGAGCTCAGAGCTGGAGGGAGTTTGCACTGCTCCCAGGGCACCACTTCCCACTTTTTCTTATGTGTTTTCCCCTCATCCTGTGGGGTGCCTGGAAAACGCTCTGGATGGGGAGACAGGAATATCAGGTTTCCCTCCCTCTGGCTTTACCTCTTGGGCGATGTGCACCTCGAGCGGGTTATGTGTATTCTCTGGGCCTCATCTATACGCGGAGAATGTGAAACAGCTGATTATACAGTTTCTTGAACTGCTCAGTCTCAAGATTCTGGCTATTAACAGGGCATGGTTCAAAATGGGAGGAGACAGATTCTCGTGTGCACGTTACCAGCCTAAAAGAACACTTGGGTCTTTGGTTAGATGAAAGCTGGAGCAATGAGCAGAGGGCCAGCTGCTGGGTGGTTCTCTTCGGTGTGCCACATGAAGACTGATACCCAGGGGAGAGGGGCACCATTCTTGGATGTCGGACACTTCGTCCACCATACAGACCCGGGGCGCTAAGTCAGAGCCTCCCAATCTTTCCATTTCAGTGGCCATGGTGCGGGCGCGGGACATTTATTGAGTGCATTTGATTTTCCCAACAATCCTATGAATTAGGTTCTATTACTGGATCTATTTTTAACAAAGGAGGAAACTGCAGCTTAGAGAGGCTGAGTAATTCACCCAAGGTCCCAGATTTGTGAGCAGTAGAGAAAGGTATTAATCCCAGAAGTCTGGCTCTGGAATCTGAGTGATTTACTACGACATCACTATGTGGCCTCGTTGCCAGTGTTGCTGAGTAATGGTTAATAATGCTGCCATCAGTGTCCCCTGGCTGTGGGCTTTCCCGAGAAGGATGCCAGCTTGGGGTCATAGGTCACATGGCCAAAATTGTACTACGTTTTCTCTACTGTCCAGTGTCTTTATACGCCTTGTTTGCCTTCATTTAGTGGAATAAAGCTGGTTCAAAGCACATGCACGGGTGAGACAAGTGGTGAAAGTGTGAGGCAGAGAGGGAAGAGGCAATAGGAAGGGGAGAAAATGGTTTCCAGCTCTGGCCCTATCACTCACTTACTGCTGACTGCGTAAGTCACTGAGTTGATTGAGTCTTAATTTCTCTAATCTAATAAACAGTGATATTTGTAGTTCTGTCATCTTCCTTCAAGAACTAGCTGATTGGTACATGTATATGCACAACACACACAATATATATACATATATATGAAATAAAATTATCTTGTTGATCTAACAGGGATTTAGATAGATGGCTAGGGAACATTGTCACTGTTAACACTGGTATCAAATGATTCTCTGTGCTGTCCACAAAAGAGTGTGACAGATTATGATGCAAGGAAAAAATGGGGAAAGGAGGAAAAAGTATAGGTTGAGTTAATTCTCTTGCTTTTTGTTGCTACAACCTTAACGGAAATTCACTGGTGTCTTAAAGAAACCCCAACCCCCAAGTCACTTACCTTATTGAGAAAAAATAAGTCCCGTTTGCTCTTGAGGTAGTTGGATAGATTTCCATACTTGCAGTATTCAACGATCACCATCAGAGGCCCTGCAGCCAAAACAGCAAACGCTCAGCCAGCCATTTATTTGCCAGCCTTCCGCCTGCCAGAGAAGCCTCAAACCGCCCTGTCTTTAAGTTTGCAGGGTCTAGGAATGCAACTTTGGGGTGAGAGGCTCATAAGCTGGGTCAATTTTTCAATTTAACCTGAGAAAGGGTTTTAAAAAATACAAAAGTATTTCTTGGGCTTGGGGTTGATTTAGCGGATGAAAGAAAAGCATTGAAGGGGAAAGAAAGCAAGAACTTTGGGGGAGGGGGACAAAAGCCAGGGCTTGCAACTAAACTGACAGCCACCTGTCCGCCTCTTAGCCAGACCCTGGAGGGGAGAGGGGCCTCCGGTCACTGCCACCCAGGCCCCGGGAGCGTTAAGCCGCTCCTGCCCTACCCAGTGCAGAGAACAGGCCATTTCTGCCCTGCAGCCTCTTTCCCAGCAGCCTGGCTGCCTTGGGGTATTCACCTTGGGGCTTGTGAAAGGGTCAACGCAGGGCTCCACAAACCTTTCTGTAAAGGACCAGAGTAAATAGTTCAGGCTTTGCAGGCCATGCAACTAACTCAACTCTGCCTTGGGAGCTTCAAGGAGCAGCAGTTAATACAAGCAAATGCGTACAGCTGTGCTCCAGTAAAACTGTACGGACCCAGAAATTTGAATTTTCCATAATTTTCACACATCACAAAATATTCTTCTCCTTTTGATTATTTCCCAACTCTTAAAAAATGTCAAACATTCTAAGCAGCATGCCTAGCTTGCTGATCCCTGGGCTAAAGCAAGCAGGAGGGTTGGGAAAGGGCCCAGCAGCACTACGGGACCCGCAGGGGCCCCTGGATGACTCTCTCCCGGCCCGGCCTCCCTTGGGCTGAGAGGAAGGTGTGTCTATAGGGAGGGACAACTTCCGGGTTAAGCTGGGTGTGACCCCGGAGATGTCCCACCGGGAGGCTGTCCCGGAGCATGCCGGGAGCGGAAGGCCTGTGGCCCCGCGGATGTTGGGAGCAGTAAGGCCCCGGGGCCCCTGTTCTTCAAGCTTGGCGCAGGCCGGGTACACCCTGGAATTTTGCTGATTTTTAAAAGACTGTGAGAAATCCTGACAACACCTCTTCCTTCGCAGTTACGGAAGGTAAGGTTGCTTCTAGGGGTCTCATGGGCTACTCCAGTCGCCCCGCCATGGGCAGGAGTAGTCGGCGATCTGGGGAGCCTGCCCGGGGCCCAGCAGTCCCCACCTTCCGGCGGGGTTTCCATCCTAAGGGGAGCTCAGAGGCCCAGACAGAGGTGGGTTGCCCGCTTAGCCCCGGGCAGCTCCACACACGCAAAACCGAGGCCAACAGAAGGAGATGGCCAGAGCCGAGAAGGAGCTTGTCAGTCCTCAGTGTGCAGGAAGGGCTGTCGGGGCCCCAGCACTCTATTTCTGGCCTTCCAGCCCTTAGCTTCTCTCCACTGCTACTCCCAGCAGGTGGGGCTCCCCAACTAACTTTTTCATTCTTCCCGCCTTGAAAGCTTGGAAGACCTTCCCCTGCACAGGTCCTTGGCGCCTTTCTTTCTGGCTCTGTCACAGTCTGGGCTACACTAAGCACTAACCTGGCCATGGTCTGTAAGACTATGCCAGAGCTTCCATTAGAAGGCACAGCCCTGCCCCTGCCTCCTGCCCAGTGGGTGAGGCCTGAATCCAGGGCAGACCCAAAAGGACCTTCTGGTTGTCCCCAACATCACCTCCTCCTGGGATCCTCTCAGAGGTGACTCATTCCTTCAGATGAAGCTTCAAGGAATACTTAGCCTCCTAGACTTTCGCCTTAGCTCTGGTCACACTCCCTCTACATCATCGTGAGAGGAAAATACCCCCACAAGACCTAGAGTCTGTGGAAAGAGATCTAAAAGGGGGTCAGTCCTCTTCAGAACCTCGTAATTAGCTAGATCCTTTCTAGGATGGGAGTGCCCTTCCCTGAGTGGATAAGCTGAGCTATCGAGAGGCCATTTTCCCAGTGAGGAGGGACACAGGTAAGGGCCGGAGCTGTACATGGGAGTGCTCTGCTCCCAGGATGGGCACCGGAAGGTGGGTTTACCTCCTTGTTTGGTGCAGGCACCCAGCAGGTTGACCACGTTCAGGTGGTGACCGATGTGGGTCAGGATCTTGAGCTCAGTCATCAGAGCTTTGTACTCGCTGGCTGTGGCCCCCTCTGTGTGAGAAGAAAGGAAGGGTCAGGGCAACAGGACAATGGGGCTGCTTCCGCCCGAGGCGGCATTCCTGCCCTCCTTGTTTGTCAGTGCCCAGCCGGTGGCTTTATTAACTTCCCCACATTCTGCAGAAAGGCCAAGTCTCCAGACTGTTTTCATTACCCCCCACCCTCCCGATGCAACATCCTTTTGATTACAGTCAGGCCCAGAGCGGTGGTGGGGTTAGTCACTGGGCATTTCCTCTTCGTGGGCCTCGACCTGCTCAGCAAAGTGCTGACTGAGAGCTGGGCACCTGGTGAAAGCATCCTCCAGAGGTTTCCCTCTGTCAGAACGCCTCCCCTCTCTTTCTCACTCTCTTCTTTGTTGAGGGGGATAGGGGTCACAAAGGGGCAGGGAGCAGGCAAGGAGCACAAAATGGCAGCGTCTGTAAACATCTTTGCCATGTGATAGTTTCTCCCTATAAGCTTTTCCACCGGCGTCTGCAGAGTTGTCTTGGATTATAAAGGTCCATAAGCATCTGACTTCAGCTTCATTCTCAGAGATAAGACACATTAGCAGAATTTAAGAAGTAAATTAACTTTGCTCTGTCTGTTTGTTCTTATTGGTTAGTTTCTAAGACAATTAAACAATTAAATTATTTTTAGAACCATAAAAGTAATAAATTCTTACTGTAAAACATTCCACCATATAATGTATATGGAGTTAGGAGTGAAACTGCTCCCAACACATTTATCTTCCTAGAGGCAACTACTAGTAATGGTTTGGGATTTCAGACATATATATATATATGTATATATATACATACACCGAAAGAAATGTCATCATTTTGGTTGACATAAATGATACTTTTTTGTTTGTTTTTTTCCCCCCTTTTACAGTGTATCAGAGACATTTGTCACCCTTTTGAGTTGACAGATGACACTCCTGGATTGTCTACGATTTGGGTTTTTTTTTTTGGCTCTTGCAACTAATGCTGTAATCTACAGTAATCTTTGTGCACAGGTGCAGGTATTTCTGTAGGACTTAGTCCTGGAAGTGGGTCAAAGGTATGTGCATTTAACACTGTGGTAGATACCGATGTGGTGCTTTATAGGCACAGGTCATTTTTCAGTAATTACTAGGAAAACTCCAGAAGCTTCCCAGTGGGGTTGGGGCTAGCTGACAGTAGAAGTGCGACAAATATTTGTTGGACAGATAAAGGATATGATCACCCTTCTCATTTCAATCACAAGTGTAAGGCCCAAAAAAGGTTAAAGTTTTTGCTCAAGGGCCCTTTGAGAGAGCTCCTGACTCATGACCTTTGTTTGACATTCTGCCTTTTCTATTTTTCCCCAAAACAGACAGCCAACTAATTTAAGCAAGAAAATGGAATTAAAATGGTTTTTGAGGATTTGTATATTATGGGTGGTTTTTAGTCTTTTTTAACCAAAGCTAATGACTTAAAAAAAAAAAAGCTATGTTAAAAGACAAATATATTACATGCATTATTTCTGCATTATATGTGATAAATTCTTTGGGCTTTTAAAAACAATCCACAAAGTCAGAATCTTTCCCCCCTCAACCTCATCAGTCCCCCTAGCTGATGAAGCGGATGCTTCCAGGCTTAGTTTCAAATTGTCTCCAGGTTGGATAGTATATTGCCTCCAAAAAGCCGGATCATTTTCAGGATTTTGGAGCACCAGGCCACTTCCAGAGGCCTGGCTCTCTGCAGCCCGCCATTTTGTGGCACTGCGGTGTGGTAAAGAAGAGCAGGGAACTTAAAGCTTGCAGACTTGCCCCCAGGAGCTGTGTGGCCTTGCAGAGGCTGTTTCACCTTTCTCGGCCACACTTCTTCATTTGCATAAGGGGGATGATAATATTTACTTCACAAGGATATTGAGAAAAAAGAGGAAGAATGGCAGTTCCATGTGGTTCTAGGTAATAGATCAAGTGTCTAACCTTGTGCTTTCTCACGCAGAAGGCACGTTGATGCTGCTTTTCTTCAGAATCTGGGGTGGGTAGGGAGGGATGTGCTGGAACTCAAGTAATTCTCTCAGAAACACCTGCCATCTGGATTGTCCATCCCAGACAAAAGTCCTTCCCTCCCTACTTTCAGTGTCGAGCTGTCAGATTCTTTGTAGAGTTTTATCAGGCCCTGGCAATCTTTTGAGGCAGAAAAAGATCATGGGGTTTTTGAAATGCTGGTATTAGTGACGGAAGAGAATGAAGAACGCTGCTGTCTCCCTGAGCAAACGGCACCTTCTCCTGGAGCCTGTGGCAGGTGTCCTGCTTGTCTGCTTTGTGGAGCATACAGCTTCCCGGGCCTCTAAATCTCCCTGGCAACATGCTGGAGACTTTGACGAGCAAAAAACTGCCCTTGGATTTTCAGTCCTGATTCTTTTGCTTTAGGAATCTTAAAATGAGTTGAAGTAATACAAACATTCCACCAAGAATAGGGCAATGAAGTGTTTTCTACACTTTGAAGGACAAATGGATCTTTGAGAAGTTTGGGTCACACGTTTTCATTGTTTTTCAGTTTCAATCTGTCTTCTAGAGGCGGTCATAAATCATCCTGTGGTTTGGTCCTGCCTCCCAGGGCTTCACAGAGTGGTGGTATCTGTCAGCACTAGGAAGATAATTAGGTCTTCCCCACTTCTAAAGAGAAAATGTTTGATGTTTAGGGCTTGATGGTATGTAATAGTTTAGGGTTCTGATTAGGTCAGTTATTCTGGCTTCACTTTGTAATTAGGTCAAGCCCAAGCCAAGCCTTTGGGACTGGTGTGCAGGCTCACAGAGGATCTGCCGTGTGTTTACAGTGGGCTTCAGTCCCTGATAGACTAGGGTCTGAGATGTGGGAGGAGAAAGACCTCTGAGGTACCAGAGATCATTTCCTCAAGGACAGTGCTGGATTGTTCCATTTTACCAGGTTTATTTTGAACTTTTGTTGACCTAATCGAAAACTCCTGAAGCAAAGGGACATCCCACTGGATGCGGGATGTGAAAGTTTTGTGGGCAGAGCAGCAATCACTCGTTTCTGTTGCTAGGCCATATTTAACTGACACCAGCATTGACGGGATGCAGAAAGGTCATGGGTCAGTTGAAAACCAAACCATAGCAGACATACCTTTCAGCATTTTTACAGCCACAGTCCGGCATGTTGGTGATTTCTTAATACCAAATGCAGATGCTTGAACCACTTTTCCAAAAGCCCCTCGTCCAAGGGATTTGCCTGCAGTGAAAAAGAAGACAGTGTATATGCCAAGCCATCAGGGTGAGTTTAAGTTGTTTTCAGGAAGGAAATGCCTTTTCTTATATGTGGATGTTAGACTTGTAGCTTTGAATGGAATCCTGATGAACTGACCCCAGAGGAGCCAGAGTAAGGGATAATTTGTAGAGTCTCTTCCTTCCAACTCTTTCCTGTGCTTCTGAGGCCCCCATATCCTTCACAGCTGGGGGGTGGGGTACCCAGAAGGCATGTGGTGCAAGTAGATGGCCAGCAAGGGCCTGGAGGAGGGGAGACTGCCAGTTCCTAGGGTGGGTTTTTCTACTGTTTAATGTCATTATTACCAATAAGGCTTCCTTCTGGTTAACCTGACCCTCTTTTCTTGCTACTTAAAGTCGTTCAAGACTTTCGCTGATCTGTTTTCATCAAAGAGGGGGAAATAGAGGATGGTGGTCACTGCTGTTGGCCATTATGTGCTTGATAGCATAGAAATAATTATTAAATCGTATCTCATACTTCCTTGTCAGGCAACATATTCCCAGTCTTTCTAACATCTCCTTACATGATTACTATAAGTACTCATGGGTTGGCATCTCAGTCTATCAATGACTGGTAGTTTGCTTCAACCACAGAGAGGCGTTGCCAAATACAATAACAAAGCAAGATTTCTTTCATGGTACCTGTTTATTTATGCCATGATGACAGTTATCATGTTTCTTTCCCTGCCCTTGCATGACCCCATGTGGCTCAGAGGTTACCAGGACCTGGTTTGAGTCTTCCATTTTCTAGCTGAGGCCCGGGCACACCCAAGGTCCCTGTAGGTTAGTGCAGAATGAAGAGTAGCCCTTGGGAATTTGAAGGATACCCAAAGCAGGTCTCATCTAATCATAGGAAACTGGAGGGGCCAGTGGCGTTAAGACCTTGAGATTTAAGCTTCTTGGGGAGGGCACCCCCTGGAATTTTTCAGCTACTTCTGGAATCAGGAAACTTCCTTTTGTGCCATCAGAAAACAGGTAGCAAAATAGATCCCAGAAGGACAACACACCCTGAGGTTGATGTCACAGAAGGAAGTGTCAGCCCAGAAAATCACTGCTTTTTAGCCATTTTAGATGGAAAAATAATTGCCACTGGTCAAAAATGAATCCTGGCAGCTAGAGTGTTAATTTAACCAAACCCCTCCTTTTCCAACCCAGTCTGCTTTCTCAGACTGTCCTGATAATGGGCCTTCAGTCCACTAACCTTCCTTCCTTCCTTCCTCATACTCCAACCCCTTCCCCCAAAGGACATGTTTGTCTTTTTTTTTTTCCGTTTTACATTTCTTGTGAAGTTTGCAATGAAGTGCTTCTGCTTCTTCATTGTATTAGAACTTGTACACAGTTATGCGCCACTGCTCAGTGACAAAAAAGCGTGCACCCCTGCCTCTGTTTATGATATTCTACCACCACCCAGCCCCCTTTGAGGCCAGGGGGAAAGTTAAACTCCCAAGGTCCTCAACATAGACTCTCAGAGGCTGTTCCTGGCACACATTTCATAGGAGCGCTCTCTGCACTAGGAGGAAACGCTGGGGACAGGACAGGGACTTGGTCCGGTCGGGCCTGCACTGTGGGTTGGCGGGTGTGGGGAGGCACAGAGCCTCTGCCTTCTCCTTCCGGCAAAGCTGTCCAAGAAACAGACCCGGATGGGGGCTCTGAAGTCGAGATAAAAGAACCTCAGAGGAGGACAGAACACATGGATGCTGAGATGATTACAGGAAGAGTACTGGCAGATGCCTTCTCCAGATTTGTAAAAACTGGTGCCTTTCAGTTAGAGGTTTATTCATTGCTTTCTTTGTTTCTTTTTCTCTTTCTCCCTCCCTCCCTTCCTCTCCCTCCCTCCTTTCTTTCTTTCTCTTTCTCTCACTTTCTCTCCCCCTTCCCTCTCCCCCTTCTCTTTTCTCTCTCTCTGTCTTTCTTGTTTTTCTACGCTGCCTTCTCCCATCTAGGAGGAAAAGTACCCTGAGCCTGAGAAATGTCAGGATAATGGCTCTCTCCCCACCCACTCTCTGCACACTCCCAGGACTCTAGCTTACTTGGGGGCAGGCAGAATCCTTCTACCCATAGTATCCATGCCACCAAGTCTCTTCCAGGACAAACTTTCAACAACTGCTTAGAGACTGTGCTTCTGTTGGTGAGATGCAACCAGTGCTCACTTGGCTTCCTTCGGCCTTTTCATTTACGCTCCTGGATGCAGACTGCTGCCTCATAAAATAGCAGGAGGTTATTATGGGCTATTTAATCAACTCATGTACTGGAAGTCTTTCTGTAGACCCACAGTTTCTGTTTGGGGTGGGAGGGGCGCGCAGCCACACTGAACTTGACCTCCCCTGATCCTCATTTTCCCTGAAAGTCTTCCTAGGCTAGGCATTGCCACTAACTAGCCGGGGAAGTCCACTAACTAGCTGGGGAATGGTTAGATCATTGCCATACAATACAAGGATATAGAAATCTCCCCCAGAAATGGCCTTGGGCCACTCTGGGGAGAGTGTGTACCTATGGGGGGTGGTCCCCTCCCTGGTATTCAGAGCCATGTCTTCCAAGAAGCAGTGCTGGCCCAGGCCCTGCCCCTCGCTGAATTCCAGACTCCCTATGTTGCTTCCTGTACTAGTTATTCTAATTCGGACTTTAAATTATTTTCCATTGAAAGATGCTACATCAGACGTGATCCCATCTTCTGTGATGAAAGTATAGGAGCTGAAGTAGTGTATCCCAGGAGGCATCACCACCAAAACAGGCTTCTTTTGTGTCTGGCTTTCAGGAATTTTAAAGATAGCAATACTTTTGAGCCACGATCCGCTTGCATCTGCCCATCAGGTCCTATGAACTCTGACTGCCTTACCAGGACCCCTGGAAGCAAGCAGCCGAGTAGACACAGCTGAGAAGAGACGCGGCTTTGGCCTGCAAACCTCTCTGTGTTTATCCCCCGCGGGACCTGCGACCAGTCAGCCTTTTCTCCCCACCCTCCCCCGAAGAATCTTGATTCCTGTCACTTGCCAGGCGCTACTTTACTTTACTTTCTGTCATGTATCTGGTTTGAAAAATAAATCTCTGGGCCTCCCTGCTCCCTTACTACTGGAAGGAGCATCTTTTTTCTAGCCCTTGCAGCCCCTCTGCATGCAAAGACAAAGTGTGCAGACCTGACGTGCTTTCTCTCACCCATCAAAGACACTCAAGTGGACACTAGCCATGTCATAGCATCTGGCAACTCCAGGATGGAAAAGAATGATAAGAAAAATCTTCACCCAGGAGAAGCTCCTGTAAAGGGATTATGTGCACCCCCACAGCCCAGGGAAAATGGACAGGAGGCTTGGCAGTCTCCTTCTCTGTGATACGGTTGCAGTGACACCAGGCCAAGGAAGGAGGAGATGGGACAGAAGTTCATGCGTCCTACACTGGAAGAATCATGTTTGATTGTGACTAATAACTCTGGAAAGCAGCGTGGCCGAGAATGGCTCATGGCTGTGGAGAAATTATCCCACGTTCCCTGCCAAGGTCACTGAGGGGCTGGGCCAGCTGCCATATAATTTAGACTCGCAGAAGGAACTCATCCAGCGTGCCACCTGCCCTTAACTACTCTAAATTTAGTTGACTTTTTTTTCTCCTGTCAGCCACTATTGCTGGCTTGGGCCTGTCTCTCCAGCTTTTTACTGATTTCTAACTTTCCTCCCTAAGCCAAACTGAACGTACCCTTGGGGCCATTTCTTTCTCATGGTAGGAAGCAGTGTAAGCAGAATCATTTTAAGGCCTAAGTGAGGAACAACAGAAAAGCCACTTCTTCCCCTCTGTCCCCTTTGCACCCCAGTATAGTTAGTGTGTATTGGGGTGGAGGGGAGCAGGGGGCGAGGATGCCCATTGAATTTGGTGCAACAGACTTGTGACACTGAGAGTGAGAGGGTCCAGCAGTGCTGGAGCCACAATCTGTTTTCCTAGTTCCAACTCCTAATGACTCTGGCATACACAGGAATGAATGGAAAACTTTCAGAAGCCACAATCCAAATGTTTTTGGGCAGGAGTAATTGAGGCTCCAATTGTTTTGTTGCACCATGGGCTAGAAATGAATTTGCATTGTGACGTCTGGGCCAGAGGAACTGGGTAAGCCCAGGGAAAGCACTTCTGCCTGCTGTTTACAGCGTTGATGTTACCTGGAAAACAACAGTCCTTGCTCTTGAAAAGCTCAACTTAAATGACCCTAGGATTTTCTTTGTCTGGACATTGCGAACACCCAAGGAAATTAAAACGATGTAATGTGCGCATTTACTGCAGAAGGGGTTTTTGATCCAGGGCATGGAAGCGTGCCCGTTTTTTCACCAAATGTGTGATTTACACTGTACTCACCATTCTGAATTATGTCCTGGATCCCAGATTGCTAATTGGTAATGATTATCATTATATAGAATATTATATAATGCCTGCAAGTCTCTTGTTTGGAATAAATCCTCTGCTCTCCCCTTTTCTTATCCACTTTTGTGTCTGTCTCCTTTGCCAGACCGAACCCTTTGAGGGAAGGGGCCCAGACACCTTTCTGCCCCCAGGGCTTAGTGTGGCATCTGTTCAGAGAAGCTGCTCAGAGGTGTTGGATGAGTGAACGCCCTGGCACTCCACGAGAATCATTAACCCACTTCCCCACCTGCCCTGGTGTGTGTGCAGCACCATTCCGATGGAATAAAGCCTTTACCCAGTTTAAGTCTCTCCCGGGCAAACTCCCACTTGCTGGCCTCATAAGGGAGCCGCTCGCACTGCTCATCCAGGGGCATCTCGTCCGGGTCCATGATGATTGACAGGTAGTCAGTCTTTATGTCAGAGGAAGACTGAGAAAGAAAGAGAATCTCCAAGTCACCAACAAGGAAGAAACTTCCACCCTTTGGTCATTTAGCTGAACCTGTGTGGCCAGGTATATGAAGTGCCCCTCTACCTCCACAGACACACCTCATACTGAAGTGTGCAATTGCCTTTGAACAACTCCTTAAAATTCCCATGTTTCTGTGCTACTCCATCACCCTGTCTTGGATGAAATGCACGCAGATTCTCCAGTGACATCCTCACCCAGACTTGTTTTTCATGATAGACTTTCTCTTAAAAATGCAAAATATTTTTACAAAATCAGTCCAAACATTGGCTAAAAATAACTTTTCATGACCATTCTGGACTTGCAGGAATATACACAACAGATGGGCCCCCACCGCCCACGACTGTGGCTTTTCAGCATTCTCAGGAAAGGTCAGGAGTGGCCACGCGGGACAGGGAGAGGCACATTTTGTAGGAGGTGTTGAAACTTAGAAGGCCTGACCTCTTGGTTGTTGCAGCTACCCGAAAAGACTCTAGGGTCCCTCGGTGTGATTAGGGTGAGCTCCACCTTCTATAAGAATAGAAGTTGATTTCTTCAAAGGCCAAGAATAAAGACACATTGCCAAAGCCTGAGCTTGTTTGGTCGTTGATGGTCCCATGGGGGAGGTGGGCACCTGCCTTGAAGGGCTGGCTTTATCTCAGTAGCTCAGATCAAGCCTGGAAAATACCCTTTATTTCACATGATAGCTAACTAACTAGGCATTTAGTGTCTTAGATTCCTATCAGTGGGGTGTATTTCCTGTTAATTAAATGTACAATTGATGGCTGTGTTTCTGTGGGTAGCATCTTGGATAGGACAGAAGAGAAGCATTCTTGCCCATATAAGGTGGATTTTGATAGCTCTTGCCTAGAAGCTCTGTAAACTCCATTTACATGAGTTTGTGGGGCCATTCCTTCCATAGCCTTTCCCTAAGCAAGGTCAGAGTTCAAGTAAAGAGACAGCCCCTCCACACACACCACCTTCCACCCACCCGCATTCCTCAGCCCTTACTCACGGGTTTTGGGCTGTCACAGCTCACCTCATCCATCACTCCCAACCCTTCTCCTCACAAAAATTATCACTAAAATGTGTGACAAATAGCTCAAGGCGGAAAGCTTTGTCTGGCCTCCACAGAGGGTGGAAAACAGAGAAAAGCGATGCAGCACGTCTGTCACGAACTGCATTTGCCATTGGTGTTAGCCTGTGCGGACCCAGCCCGTCGGGGCACGCCAACGTCCCTAAGACTGTAACGAGTTGAATTCCTCAACCAGGGCGCTGGGCTTGCGTTAGAGAAGCTGCTGGGTAGGCTTTTGGACTCAGCTCTTCAATGTCCAATAGAGCCAAGGCTGTGGGAAACCATCTCCAATCCTCAAAGAGCCGAGGACAGCGGAAGCCCAGCAGGGGACATCTGGGTCTCAGACAGGAGACGCAGGCAGGCCGGCAGCAGTGGTGACAGAGGGGGAGCAGGCAGCGCAAGGCACCCTCCCCGCGGAGCACCTCGGGAACTTTATGGTTTCTCTCAAGGCAAATGAGAGGAAATCCCAAACAAACCTTGAGAAGGGCTTTGAGGAGAGTCCGATAGTAGGATCGTGGTTGACAAATATTTATTCTTTCGGTTGACATTAACACTGAGCAGCTTATAGCTCCTGGTATGGAGGCCACACAGCTAAGCAATTAGGAGCCCAGGAGGGAGGCAAAACTCCTGGGGTGGAAACACAGCTTAGCTCCTGACAGGCTGCGTGAACTTGGGCAAGTGACTTAACCTCTCTGACCCCATTTTCCTTATCTATGGAATTGTGATGATAATGGCACTCAGCTCCTAGGGTCCTTGTGAATATCAAATTAAATAATCCACATGAAACTGTTAGAGCTGGGCCTGGTGCATAGTAAGTATCAATCAATGTTAGCTCTTTTATTGATACTTACTGGCCCTATGCAAAATGGGAATGAAAAGATAAAATACAGTTATCAGCACTGGAGAATTTATACTGTAGTTAGAGAAACCACATGGAAATATTTTTTGGACACCTCGCGCCTCTTTGCCGCCACAACTTTTAACCACTTGTCAAGTGATTGTCTTACGCAACCTCTCATTATATTATCTCTTGTGTTTAACCTTTCTTCGTGACACCAGATTTTCAGATTTTTAGAAATGGATGGCATGGTGCTCCATCACTCACTCTTGCCCCTTCTGGTCCATTCTTCTCAAGCAACTGAAATAATCTTTCTGGACATAAATCTGATTCCTTCACACATGCTGTTCCTCTGCACACCCGGCAGGTGAGGCCTGCGTGCAGGAGTGACGTTGCCAACGAAGGAAGGAATGTTAGCTCTTGTCCCGCTGAATTTCACAGAAGTAAGCCAGCCTACTGGCTTCGTGCTAGAAACCTGGGGTCCTAAATTCTGACCTGAACCTCCCACTCCAAGGAACTGCATAGGATCGTGGAACTCAGAGAGCCTGGGATGGCACTACACCTCTTTGAGTTTCTGTAATGTTGTGAGAGATAAGTCAGAGGTGGATCTTTATTTTGCTTTTTCCTTTTTCTCTCCTAGAAGAGTGAGGTTAAGATCATGAAGACTTTGGTGGGGGGGGAGGGTCTATAATTTAAAGACTCTATTCCTTTTTTTTAATTAAAAATATCACTCTGGTCCTAAGAAATAGTCATCTGTTCATTGTTCTAAATTTTCCTTTGAGCACCCTACTTTGAGATTGAGAGCCATCGTAATGATTTGTTTGCAGTGTTCACCAGGGCAGGGACAGGAGCGAGAGGGAAAGGGAAGAAGCTAACATTTGCTTAGTGCCTGCCCTAGGCATCAGACCAGGCATTCTAGAACATTCTGTAAAAGGAGCAGTGAACTTACTCAGATGTGTTCTTACCCTTTTCAGTTTTCGGATAAACAGTGTCAACAGGAGCCAGAAAAGAGTGGCAGCCACGCAGGTACACGTCAGAGTGATCAGCTCCAGGTTTGACTTGTCCGAGGTCCCTGGAGAGAGAAAGTCACCGAGAGGGTGTTCAAAGAAACTCAAATTTGGGATGTTTGTGGCTTCGTAAAAGTGATTCAGTGCCCCTAGAGGATCGCCAACAGCAACCGTGCTCTGCTGGGGCAAGAGTCAGGTCTTTGGGATGGATCCTGTCCTACGTGTGTACGGATGCAGGCAGGCTTTACGATGACATCATTACACGCTATCATCTGAAACTCACACATCAGAAGAGTTCCCAGAAATTTTTGCTGCCGAGTTTGCAAACTTTGTGATCCCCGAGAAAGCTAATTAAAAATCAGAGAAAAAAATTAAAATGGGGAAAAAATTATGACAGGAACAAGAGCCCATTAAAGTGCTAAATCTGGTGCAGGTCAAATCTCTCTGATGGGTCTTAGAGGAAATTCTAAAGAGAAAAGAAAAAAATAATAAAGACATAAAAGGGCTCCTGTGGGACTCACAGAATTCTTCAAAGTCGATTTTAAAATAAAAATAAAACTCAAGGACTGTCACAATTGCCTGCTTCACTCCTTTTGGACCAGCCACCCCACATCCTGCTCCCGCACTGTCTGGGAGGCTCTATTTCTGACCGGTTCACCAGGCAGCCTGCAGGGCGCTGGTTGCGGATGAGAAACGGAAGTGATGGAGCAGGACACTTCCCAGTCACCTCAGTTCCTAGACACACAGCTCAGAGGCTGAGCACTGTTCCTCCAAGAGCAAAAGGACAGGTCCCAAAGTGTTCCAGCAATGCCTCCAGACAGGAAGTCTTTGGGATTTGTAAAAGGTTTCTCTGGCAGGCCACAACAGTGTTGTCCTAATACTTGATTCTAGAGGACAATTTTCCAGGAATTTTGAAGTGACGCCTTTACCCTTTAACTTCACTGAAAGCAGAAGGCTTAGCTTTAAGTTAGGTCGAGAGCAATGGAAACTTGGTCAGTTAGGGGTTATGTACATAGAGTACATTTCATATGCCAAGGCCTCACAATCCCCCTGTGAAGTCAGTGGCTTTGGGAGCCCCATCTGAGAGATGCGTATTTCCTCTATGGGCTCTCGGTTTCAATCCAACAAGCACAGGCTGAGATCCTACTACAGGCGAGGCTAGGGGCTGGAGGAGATGGGAAATGAGTACAAGAACATTCCTACTCTCAAGGAGCTCTCTTACAAACTGACCATGAGACTTAAGGCAAATTCACAGAAATTGGATTGAGGGAGTGGCAGAGGTTTGGGGGAAGCTGATGGTCTTTGGAAGAAGTGGTGTTCGAAATGCATTTTGACCTGCTGAGATGAAAGCAGGGGAGGACATGATGTATAGAGGGGACAGCCTGAGTGGGGACCCAGACGGAAATCACAGGGCACCTATGGCCAAGTAGAGCAGGACAGCCAAGGAGGAGTCTGAGGAGCTGGAGGATGGGTCAGAACCAAATGCTGCAGGCAGCTGGAGCCAGTCCACTTTCCTTGTCCTGGATAATCGCAAGTCCACAAGCTAGAAATGGGAGAATGACAAGAAGAATGCTCACTGCCACTTCTTGAGTGTTTACTGTCCTTAATGGGAAACTGAAGCATGGTCTAAGTAAGGAAAGCCACCTATCCGCAGTCACCCCACCTGCAGGGGATGGTGCTGTGATTTTAACCTGATAATCTGACTCCATATACTTCAACATTAAGCTTTCAAGGGTGCTCCTCCTTCTCCCTGTTCCATCCAGCTACCAAGTAGTTATCATTCTCTTCCTGCAAGCCCTGGTCCCTGTCACCAGGTATTCTTTGTCTAGAGGGGAAACTGACATTTTCTCTCCATTAGAAGGTCCCCCACCCTATTTCCAAATGACACCTGAGATTGTCTCCTCCTCTTCTACCCCAATGTCACCACTGAAATTGATGCCTTTATGGGTTCCTGCCTGGACTACTGTACTCAGCTCCTCTCCACGTTGCTGCCAGAGGGATCTCACTAAGTCCCATCCTTAATCAGATTATTCCTTTACCTGAAGCCCATCATTGGCTCCTCATTGCTGTTGGCATAAAAACTCAAACACTTCATGTCTCACCTTGCCCACCTCCCCATCATCTCCTGCTGTCCTCACACTTGCACCATCACACCAAAATCCCGGCCATTTCTTAAGTGTGCCGGCCCCACCACAGCGCCGTGCTTCCTCTCCCAGACCTTGTGAGCTTCCTGACGGCTGGGGCCGCTTTCTCTTCTTTAGAGCTCCGCTCACCAGACAGGGTCAGCAAGGGGATACATTCTGTTCGGCTTTACCGGGCACCAAAGGGTTCCCCAGCACTGTCAAAGAGTTCAGGGCCAACCCCTGGTGCTCTGGGACCCTGGCTCGGTTGCAGGGGTCCCAGGCTGTGTTCTGGGTGCTGGTGTACAGTAGTGAGCAGAAAAGGGCCTGATGTGCTGCTCAGAGTTGGGTGTTGAAATCTGAACTGAGGAGTTTGTTCAAAGTTCTGAGTGAAGCAGCAGAAGGGAGGGTCTGGGCTCTCTTGTTCACTGCTACAGCTCTGCTTTTCAGAAGAGCTGGCCCCCTGAAAAGGTGTTGAATGAATAAGGAGTTCAGCTTCCCTCGCTGCTTTGTCAGATTTTGGTGACATTTCCCTGAACCTGATGAGATGGACTGAAATCTCCTTTTCTCTTTTCAAATGACCTCATGACAGGATTACTTTAAGCTCAGATTCATAGGAGTTTGAATTTCTTCCCCAGCCAGTGTGAGGTCTAACAGTCCCTTGCTCTATTCACACACACTCACATAGACACACTCAGAGAGACACACATCCTGGCTTACACTGCACATGTCTCCTGTGGGATTTGACGGACCTGCTCAGGAGCCTTTGGCGGGGAGGGGGTCGGGTGGGGAGGCTGATGACACGGCGAGACAAGGCCTTGTCTGCACTGCACCCCTGCAGATGCTTTTCTCCAGGGATACCCTGGGAGAGGCCCCTCGGCTTGTGGGAACTTTCCCACCGCATTCCACAGGGCAGGAAGTTGACCCCCGAAGTCTTAATTCCACAGTCCTTACTCAGGCAAAATTCCTTTCAGTGGGACCAAATGTGATTGCATGCAAAAACTTACACATTTCAGGAATCGACTCCTTACAAAAACAACTTCGAGATTAAAATGTATTAGGAGAGAAAGATTCACTTAATATTCTGAAACTGCTTACTGAAAACTGAAAATGGAATTTGACAGTTTGCAGTGTAGATCTATGCTCTATCTCTTATCTCACTTGACAGATGGAACTCAGGCTCTACTTGAAAAGCACTGTTTTGCTGGGCAGACTTAAATCCAATTCAGCAGCATCTCTTCCTATACAGACATTGGAGATTTTCTCAGAGGCCAAACATCGCCACCCTGGCCTGAGTAGACCTAGCTCCATCTGGCTGGTGGCAGCTGATGGGCTCAGTGTACGAAATGGCCCAGCTGCACTCACTGGGGAAAGGAAGCCAGAGGAAACATGGGTGGGATTTGATAGGAACTAGGGGTTAGCATGGGGTCCTGCGGACATCAGTCTCCTGGCCTGTGTGTGAAAGGCCAAGGTCAGGGCAGGTGCAAGTTTTTTTGTACTTGCAATACTGACAAGTAAGTGGCAGCCTTGGAGAGTATATAGCAATTGCACTGTTAAGGGTTGCTGACCCTAAAGCATGCAGACTTCCAAATCAGTGACCCTCCAGGCTTCCTATCAGCCCCCTGGGGATAGGAAGGGCAGGGCCACACAGGTGATGGACTGTGATTCCAAAGGCTGGCGTGCCTTCTCTGGGGACTGCAGTGTCCTGCTGCCGGCCCTGAGCCTTTCCAAGGGCTCTGACAGCTCCCTTTGCACGTGGCTTGGGCTCTGTGGTCTGGCGGTATGACCCCAACCCTGACACGTGGCCCTGCTTGGCCCGGATGGCTTGAATTGAGAGGCGGCCCAGCCAGCCAGCCAGCCAGGCTGGGCTTCCCAAGAAGTTAAGAAAACACTCCAAGCCGATGACCAGCGCCCCTGGCCCCAGGGCCTGCCTCGACTTCAGGGTCTGATCTCAAATCTCACCAGGAGAGAGAGAGAGCCCTTTATGTTTACCCTACAAACAGTTGTGTCTTAGTCCGATGCCTCTGTGCCTCAGTTTCCTCATCCTTAAAGAGTGGGGATGACAACACTCCTACTTCGCAGGTTAAGTGTGTAAACGTAGTGCTCGCAATTATTTTGAAGGCTTTCTTCCTTTCTTCCCCCCTTATCATTTTTTGGCTCTCAAGTGCAGAGTAAGTTTTTATTTTTGTCACCCAAACACCCTGCATGTATCACAATACGTCTTTTCTTTTAAAAACAAATCAGACATTGACCGAAAGCAGTCATCATTTTCTGCAGGCAACTGGGTTAGCACCTCCCTTGAGGAATTTACTCAACCCTTCTAGGTGGTTTAGGAGAAACTTCCTGGTTCTAGCATCATTTTAATGTCAGGTAACTGCTACTTATAGGGGGATTATTGCCCACGAAATGATGGGGCCCTCAAGAGAAGGGTGTTTCTTGTTCATTTGGCTTCTCAAGAGGAGATCTCAGAAGATATTTGCATATGGATGAGAAGAAAAGAAAATTAATCGGATACGCCTAAGCTTGATTCTCAGGGTTCCTGCTCAGTCTGCACAAACCAAGCAGCTTCACTTCGCTCTATGCGCAGTCCAGTAACCAGCCATCCAATAACCTGACCATGGCGCTTCCCAAGGCTCATTGGGTGATTAAAATTGGCCCGCAGGACTTCATTACTGTTTACAAAGCTTTTTAGAAGCCTGTGAACTCCAGTTTGGAGCCCCACTCTTAAGGACAGTGATGTATGAAAATACTGTATTCGGATGAAATTTGAAGTACACTTTTCAAGAGTAATTTTTAGGTAAAATTTTAAAATTTAAAAATTTAAAAATTGTTATTCTGTGACATCGGTTCTAGAACATAGTTTCACTGTAGCAGGTTAACTCTTTTAGGTCAAATACAATTTTTGTGGTTGGGAACATTTGGGAGACTCACTGGTTAGGTCCAGGAAAATTATGATACAGAAAGTCTGGTTGGAATGGAATTTAATTTAGCATATTAACAAACAATAATGTTAGCTAACACCTGCAAAGTTTTCATTATGTGCCTGGTACTGTTTTAAGTGATTATGCCTTACATAGTCGTATAAGGTTGGCATACTGTTATTAACACTCCCATTTTGCAGATGGGAAAACTGAGGCACCAGGAAGATGAGTAACTTGCTCAAGGCTATAGATCTCATGAGCGGTAAAGCTGGGACTTACGCCCAAGCATCTGGCTCCAGAGGGTCTGCTTAATTGTCGTGGGCTGCCTGCCTTACAGTTGAGAGGCAGTAGAGCAGAATGGTTAAACATGGCTCCACTTTGCAGATCTGCCACTCCCTCGCTGTGCCACCCTTTACAAGTCACTTAACCTCTCTGTGCTTCCGCTTCTCATTTGTAAATAACTACATTCCTCATACATCTGTCACAAAAGTTAAATGGGATGATGCATGTAACTTGCCCAGGGCAGTTTTCAGTAAACATAAGATATTATAATCACAGACTCTAAGACCCTCACAGCAGAAAACCAAACTCAAAACCTACTTCTTTAATTCCTTATGTAGTTTTATGACAGTGTAGTTTCCACTGGAGGAATTAAGATGAATATTTTTTGAGTTTGAATTATTTTACCCCAAGAATTCTCTTCAAAGATCTCAGATCATCCTACTTGAATTCCATCACCATTTTCCCAGTCCTCCATCGAGGCCAGTTTTGCGTCATTGTTTTGGTTTGAAATAAGAAGGCATGCCATCCCCTCCCCTCGGCCTCCTGTGTGAAATCAGTGAGCAGCCAGCTCAGTTCTCTGCTGTGAGCACTATTCTCTCCTTTGGAAGGAGAAGTGACAGCAGTCCCCAACATATTCCTGTGAATTCGTTTATCACATCCTTCCTCAGTGCTGAGGTAGGGGTGGGTCGGGGTTGTGAATTTGGGGCAGGGCTCAGGAAGAGAGGAACTAAAGTAGGGGACGGTGAGAGATCAAGGAGTCACAAAGGAGAACTGAAAGCCGAACAAGGGAGATAAAAAAGGAGAGGCTGCCTACCCAAGACAATTTTGTTTTGAGCTGTTCCTATTTTTAAAAAAATAAATTTTAAGATGGCAACAAAAGACACAACACAAAATCTCCCATCTTAACCGCATTAAGGGCACAATTCGGTGGCATTCATTACATATGCAGTGTTTTGCTATCATCACCAGCATCCATTACCAAAACTTTCTCATGAACCCAAAGAGAAACCCTGTACCCATGAAGCAAGGACTCTCCATTCCCCCTCCCCTCAGGCCCTGGAAACTTGTTCTCTACTTTCTGCCTCTTTGAATTTGCTTATTCTATAAGCATGTAAGTGAAGTCATACAATGTTTGTCTTTTGTGTCTGGCTTGTTTCACTCAACGTGATGTCTTCAAGGTTCATCCGTGTTGTAAGATTTTCCTATTCTTGACTCTTGGGATTCTGTTACACAAAATAGTGTACACCTCCTTCTCTATGAGTCCTTTTCTCAAACATGCATCGACCTGTAATTATTACGGCACAAAATTTGCAAATTTGCACGTCACGCCTATCATGGCCCGTTAAGACTGCAGGACTCTGAAGCAGTCCTGGCTCTTGTGATATTCCAAAATTTTTTTTGTATCTATCAACTATCCTCAAAAAATGTTCAAAACAGTAATTATTTCCCTTCAAGTTGTCTTCTCCTGTGAAATAACTAGAATTATAAATGCTAGTGACCTCCCGTAAAGCCTAAATCTGTGTTATCAGAAGCTATTTGTATATATTACGGCTATTATTTGCAATAATAATTATAAAATACAGCTTCTGCTAAGTTCTTGGATGAAAGTATGCCCCACTTTCAGTAGATCAGCCCTCTCGAGCTTCACCCTGTAAATGCTATGTTCATTTCAGAAAATATTTTGATTAGTAACAGTTGGGTTGTTGTTGTTGCTTTAAATGTTAGCGCTTCCCCTTGAGAGGGTGCTGTGTGCTGGGCCCAAACCAAACAAGATCTGTGATTATTTAAAGAAGCTACTTGGACTCCCCAGTCCATTCATCCCTTTTAGATACAAAAATAACATATTGTTTTATCTGTGAGTATAAGAATCCTTTTTCAAAGGAAATAAAAAGAGCAGACAGTTTCCTTCCTGGCTAATTCATGAGCCTCTTTTCGAATCTGTTGAACATAACCACAGACACAACTCGTTTGCCTGGTTTTGTTTCCTAAAACTAACCTGACAAGAAAGGGCAGGGTGAGGTTTACGTATGGGTATGATAGGAAATCAACTCGAAACCTCGGGAGCATCTCGCGGCCACCCTAGTGATGAGAATTAATTATTTAGACCGGCGATATAAAATCTCCGGGCAGGTACTCCCTGCATCTGTTTTGAACACCATTTGGGGATCAAAGTTGTATTCAATGAGTTCGAAGTATATAAATTCAAGCTATTGCATCTAACTCATACTTACAGGCTTTCCTAAGGTCCAGATGATACCCACGTATAAAATTCTTCTTATTCGGAATTCCCTTTATATAGACTAAAACCAGCTTCCCTGAAACTTCACCACCATCTTCTTCCCTTGTCCTGAGTGTAAAAGAATGAGTTGAATGCCCCCCTCTGTAAAAAGCTCCTCAAGCATTTAAAGAAAACAATCATGTTGCTCCAAACCTGTCTCTTTTTTAGACTAAACATCCTCATTTCCTTGCACTCCTCTATCATTACCATATCCTGGATATGGCTGCATTTATGTATGCTTCTCCTATAAATAAGCACAATATTTCAGGTGTGGTTGATTATTGCAATCACTTTTCTCGACAAACCACAATTTTTAGGCAGGAGGGTTGGATATAGGCAACACTGAGAGCAGAGAAAAACGAATTATAAAAGAGAGGGAGAAGCAAGGGAGAAGGCAGAATGACTATAAAAAGGAGAGACAAGAATTCAGAAAGCATGGCAGCCGGCGGTTGTCTCCAGCCGCCTTGCAAACTCAAACATTTCTGTAAGTGGTATTGAAGGTTGATGCCACACAAGGGGGAAAAGGTCCCAAGTCAGACGTGCCAGCTCATCAGAAAGTTCTGTGGACTACTCAATAGGAACTACTTAGCACTATTTAGACTTGAGTATTGCCGAAGGAGATAGCAATGAAGAAGATGCAGAGTCGCCTTCTCTGTCCCTTCTCGCCATCCCCTCCTTACCTGCCCCCTTTGCCTGGCAAATCCAACATCCTAAAGGCTGATCCGAGAGAGCAAGCCATACTCCATATTCATTTTTGCCTCTGTTAACCCATAAGCCCTTAGTAGCGGCATTGTGTAGTCTTTTTTCTACAAAGTTACCTGTAGGAGGACCTGAAAATGCCTGTCGACTTGATTCTAATTGTTTCGCGTGCACCTCCATCCTCCAACTAGGTTTTCGGAGCCCACTGAGGCCTGCATGCCCATGCCCTTCCTAGGCCAGGGAAAATTATTAAGTTGTTGAGTTAACTACTAATTGAATATAACCCTTCTCTCTTGCCCTAACCTGTGTTTCAAAGTATTTCTTTTTTCTGACATTTAATGGTTTTCTAAATAGATTAATCCAACAAACATTTACCAAGTTCTGTAGGATATAAAAATGAACAAGCTAGGAGAGCAGAGAGGACAGATGACAGTGTGATGGGGGGGGGTCAGGTAGAGAGAAAGTGGCATGAGGGGAAAGGTGAATTTTAAAGGAGGAGCAGGATTGTTCAGGGGGAAACAAGTCGGATAGGGAGGCTATTTAGATAAAAAGAAAATGATGTGCACAGGGCGAGAGGTGGGAGGTGCGTGGTGTTTTCAGGGACTCACAAATAGGTTCCTACAGCTGGAGTGCTGGGGGCCCAGGGGTGTGGCAGGGAGGAGAGAAGAAGCTGGAGAAGGAGCCTCGCAGAGGGCCTTGTGTGTCCAGATGAGGATAACAGGCAATTGGGAACCACTGGAAGGGTTTTAAGCAGGGAAGTAACCCAAGCCTAAGCTTTGCCATTTTAAAAGGTCACTCTAGATTGTGGGGGGCATCGGCGGACGGTATGAGAAGTAGGCAGTCCTGTCGGGAGGCTCAGAGGTGGTGCCAAGAGACAATGGTGTTGGAACGGCAGCTGCCAGCTGCGATGGCCTGAAAGAGTCCAGAGGCTCAGCGCCGCCGTGCTGCATGCTGCGGCCTGGCAGACAGACAGCTTCTCAGGGGGCTCGGGAGGGAGAGGAGGAGGGGTGGGGAGTGCTCTGTGGTTTACACGGATGTAGATGTGAGTCTCAGCCTCGCCACTTCTTAGCTGTGTGATTTTGAGCAACTGACAACTTCTGTGAGTCTCCGACCTCCCCGTCTGTAGACGGAGGGTGATGCCACTTCTTACGTACTCTGGTGAGATGAAATATGTGAAGTATCCAGCTCAGTGGCTGCACATAAAGGTAGTAAATGAATATTCTTTCGTGCTGAGGGTTGGGAGTGGGTGTGGGTGCAGGGATACGTCGGTCAGGCCCCGGCCTTGAAGTGTACAGTTCAGTAGGAACAGGAGCCCCTCGATTCCTGAGTAATACTAAAAATCAGAATAAAATAAGTACCTACTCAAGAGCCAAGAACCATGCATGGGGTGGGAGAGCAGAGAAACAAATGAGTATCTGACTTCACTGTCAGCTCCGAGGCCATCACAGGGTAGAAACCACGGAAGGCGGCCCTAGGCGCTAAGGAGGGTTTGCAGACGTGGGGCCTGGGGCCCAGACAAAGGACAGTCTAGTGTGTGTTAACACCACGGACCAAGGCCATACTTGGCACTCGATGGTGAACCGGCTCCTCTGTGGCCAGGGGAACAGGCTCCAACCCAATCAGACAGTCTCCCCCGGCCACTGAGCTGCTCGCGGGCGTCAGAGGGACCGCAGCAGGCCTCCCAGGGAGAAGCAGGACAAACGGACAGGTGGTGGCCAACCTGGTGAGCAGGAGAAACTCGCAGGTGTCGTAAAGCACAATCTTAGACGGCATGTCTGTGCGACAGCCAGAGCAGACCGGGAGAGAGCGGGGAGGGAACGGGAGCAGAGGCTTTGGGGGGACCTATAAACCCAGTACGAATGTCGTTGCTTCGCACCCGGGCTCTTGCATGCCATTGGGTCCCCCTGGCCGCTGCCGGCCCACGTTCCCTAGGAGAGGAGTGCATGGACAGACACCTGGCAAGGACAGGCAGACAGGCAGACATGCTCCGTGCTGGAGTCCAAGGGGAGCATTCAGCAGCCCCCTTGGCCCACCATTACCTGGCAGCGCGGTTTCCCTTGGTCAGTTCAGCAGTCTGTGGGGTTCATAGCAGCTTCTGGCTTGTGGACTGTGGGGTCCTCCTTGCTGCTGCTGCTCCCTCTCACAGCTCTCCACCCCCGGCCCCCACCCCCAGGTCCCTGACCTCTTGCAGCGCTCCCTGAGGGCCACGTGTGGAGTCCTGGTTAGAAGCAGATCAGCGACTGCTGGGAGAAGGTGCCCAGGGGAGAGGCGCGCTTAGCAGACAGCTGTGTCCATGTGGGAGCTGAAGGCGGGAGGGTTACTTGCAAACAAGACGACTGGGGAGACAAACAGGACCATGGCGAAAAGCATTTAGGGGATACCACCTTCTTCCCCCTTTGCCCAAAGTATAAACTTCTTGTGGAATCATTTCCAATTCTCAGGAGACTCTCTAAAATCAACTCTAGTAATAAAAAAACAGGGATGATGTGTTTTAGGGTCTGAATCCTGAGAGTTAGCAGCTTTAAGCTGTAGAAGTACAGGGCCTTCTCCTCAGTGCCTCCAGAAGTCCTTGCATATTCCAAAGCCTTCTGGTGAGCGCTTGGAACAGGGTCCATCTTTTTATGTGAAACCTCAGAGTGGCTCAATATGCCATAGATATTTACCACTAAGAGGTGCCAATTTGATATTTCATGGTGCCGTGAATTTTATGTTCTGCATAATTCTTGGCACTGAGGATTGACGCTGAGGTCTAAACTATTTTCTAAATGGAAGCCACATGGCCGCGGCCTGGGCCAGGGTGAAGCCTCAGCAAGCAATCTGCGCCTGTAAGGGGGACGCACTTGGAAGGCTTCTCTTGAATGTGGTCTGTCTAGTACATGGTGATTCTCTCTGACAATATTCTGCAGCCTACGCCATGTTAAAAACCAGCTTACAAAAACATTTGGAAGCGCCGCATGTGTCTTAACTCGTGGGAAATGGAAAAGGAAAGAGGATGTGCGATTGCAAGTGCGTGTTTTTTTTATCCCTGCCTACACCGTCTCCTGCCTTCTGGGACCCCTTTCTCACAGGTGTGGGGTCTCCTGCCCTTCCCGTTGAGTCGGGGTGGGCAGCGTATAGCAGCTAGGGTGCTGGGACCCCTTCCCTGCTGGGACTGGGCTGGCATGAGTAGTTCCCAGCCAGTGCCTTCACCTTCAGCCTTACCAGCCAGGAGCCGGCAGCCCCCGCCCAGAGATGAGAGGAGGTCAGCGAAAGGAGCAGACTGGAGAGGACTGCGGGAGACGAGGAGGTAGAAAGTTAAACAAACAGGGAAGTAGATGTCTGAGCAATTTCTTGTTGCTGTCCCCAGCAGCTGTTCACCTTGAACGGTGAGGTATGCGGAGCTCTCCGCGGTTCCCCTCCAGTTGGTGGCTCTGCAATGATAGATGCCCTCGTCCTCTTCTGTGACTCTTTCAATAAGCAGCGTGCTGCTTCCTGGTCCTAAAATAATTCCTGGGGAGCGAGAGATGTTTAGATTAGTGGGCCTGGGTGACAAACAAAAACAGCCACTTCTGTAACACACTCCTCTTCCTAGCATTATGAATTCAGACAAGGAAATCCGAGCTCTGCTTAACTTGGGGCTGTGCTGCTTATTTGTTTTCTCTCGGTCCAGGATCTTAGAGTAGCACCTTTGCCAGGGCAGCAGAGCTGGGAAAGCCAGACTGGGAGGTGCAGCTCTGACCAAGGCCACTCGCTGAGCAGAGAGAGCCGAGGAGGTGCTGCTCTGCCCTGGGACCTGCAGCAGGAAGCTGGCTGATGTAGTAATGACAGCCAGCACTCGATGCCTCCTATGCTAGGCATTCATGCAAGACACCATTCAAATCCCAACATCCACAGCCACCTGGAAGGTGTTATTGTCTCCATCTGACAAAGGAGGAAACGGATTTGGCAAGGTGAGGTCCCTTGACCAAGAGCGTGCCTTTAGACTGAGGGCATGTGGGGCACAGCGGCCAGAGGACCCACCTCTCCTTGGGCACAGAGCCCGGTGAGGCAGAGGCTGGTGCTGCAGGGCCTGGGCTCCTGGGTCACACCCCACTTTAACCCAGCATGTCACTTTACTTAACCTTTCTAAGTCTCAGCTTCCTCCACCTAAAGATGAAAAGGAAAGCACTTCCTACTTGGTAAATGAGAAGACAAAGGGCAAACACCTGACACACAGTGCATGCTCAGCAAATGGAAGCTTACGTATCCCTCTGGGGCCTGGGGGGTGGAAGCAGCAGCCTGAGTTTCCAGACTCCAGCTTCAAGATCTCGAGGCTTCAACACCTCGTCACCACAAATGCATTGGTCAGTTCCTATTAACACCTGGCAAACACACAATAGAATCTCTCTCTCAGATACACACACACACACACACACACACACACTTACAGTGCACACACATACACTAGCAAGCAGAAAATGCTTAACGACTGAGGATGAATAAATGTAGCATCGCATAGCCAATTCAGTGTGAAGTTTGGATCAGGAGGAGGATCAGTCAGGACAGGAGTACTTAGGAAAGGCTTCCTGGAGGGAGGAGTGGGCCTGGGGCTGAGCCCTGAAAGCATGTGCAGAGGTGAAGTAAGAAAGGACGGCATTCTGATTGAGAGAGACACAGCATGAGGAGAAGGCGGGAAGTTGACACGAGTATGCACTGGTTGCTTCTTCTGGAAGAGTGATCACACTGGTGGACTAGACGACAGGCTATATTCCATCATTTAAATAGTTTGTATTTCCCCTGATTACATGATTATAAAAGATATATTCAATATAGAAAGTTTGAAAAATACTCAAAAGCATCAAAATGAAAACGTAAAGAGAAAAAGAAAGTACAAAAAACTACAATCTCATCCCAGATCTTTTTTCTTTCCAATCTTTTTTAAGCGGACTTTTTTGCCTAGTTTGTTCATTCATATAAAAAACATTTGTTGCACTCCACTGTGTACTAGACACAATGCTAGGTACTGGTGATACAGTAAGAAGCAAGGCAAATAAATCCCCTGCCTACAAAGAGCTTGAATTTGTTTTGGAGAGAGACAAATAAGTAAGATAATTTTTGGTAGTGGTGAAGTCTAGGAAGAAATTGAATGAGGTTCAGAGGAGCAAGGTTGGCAGGGGAGGAGGCGCTTTCAGGCAGAGTGGTCAGGAGGCCCTGAGGAAAGGACATTTGAGCAGAGATCCAGGAGATGGGAAGCATGAGGCATTTGAAGATCTGGGTGAGGGCATTTTAGGCTTAGGAAGTAGCAAATATCAGTCTCCATGGGGCAGGAATGGGTTCATTTAAGGACCAAGCAGAAGAAATGAGCACTGGACTGGGTAGGTCAGGTGTGGCCATGCCATTAGGATTTAGGATTTTTTGCTGATGCAGTGGAAAGTCAGCGATAGTTATAAGGCTGCGTGGAGACAGGGAGAGCAGTTAGCTGGCTATCGAAGTTGTCCAGTGAAAGTTACAGCAGCGTGGGCTGGAGTGACATGTAGGAAGTGGTAAGAATTGGTGGATTTGGAGAGTTTTTTGCAGGTGGAACCAACTGGGCTCACTTATAGATTGTGTGATTTGTGAGAAAGAATGATAAAAGGTTGTGCTCAAATTTAATTCTACTGGGAAAAGGGTGGTACTTCTCCAGAGATGGGGAAGATTGGGAGGGAGCAAGTTTGAGGGAGAAAACACAAGAGTTCTGTTTGCACATATCAAGTTTGAGGTTCCTCTTTCATGGGGAGCTTCGGGAGGTGATCAGAGCCAGAGACAATGATATGAAGTTGGCACCCAGAAGGCCTTTAAAGCCATGGAATGGAAACACCTCATGGGAAGTGGGGTACAGAAGTGAGGGTGTCCAAAGCTGAGCACTGGGAACTTCCAAGTGAGAAGAAGAGGAAGTAGCAACAGAGACGAAGACACAGTGGCTCACAAGATGGCAAGAAAACTGGGAGAGCATGGTTCCTAGAGCCCCAGCAAAGGGCTTCATCGAGGAGGGAGGGTCAGCCATGCTCCGTGTGCTGAGAGCCTAAGAGGAAGGGAGATAATGAGTGCCAGATTTGACAACCAGCAGTTCCAGGGATTGTGGAAGCACGAGCGTTAAAGAGAGGATAAGAGGTGAAGGAATGCTGATGGCCTTCTTGCAGGAGGCAGCTGCAGAATGACATGAGGTCGAGGGTTGATGTCTTTTTGAAGATGTGAAATTTTATAGCATGCTCATAGGCTGAAGGGAATGATCCAGCATGGAGAAGGCAAAATTGGTGATGTGGATCGCTGACGAGGTGACAGAGGATGGAATCTAGTGGCTGAGCTGACCTTGGAAGGAGTAAGGACAGTTAGTTCACTTTCACAGGAAGGATGACAGAGAAGAAAGGGACAAGTAGGTTGGACCATTGGGTGACAAATGTTCTCCAAAAGTAAAAGGTAATCATCTGTTTAAAGTGGCAAAATGGAGGGAATTTTGGAGGTTTGAAGATGGAGACAAAGGTGTGAAACAGTGAGCTGGAGAGAAAGAAAACAAATTCAATACTGAGGAGTCATAAGCGGCTCCCCAATGCTTATACAACTTTACATATTTCCCTTTTTCCCTCTCTAATATTATTACACAAGTATTTCCCCATGTTCTTCTATACTTTGAGTATGATCATCCATTCTGTGCTTGGGCCATATCACCGACTGGGAAATTCCCCTCTTGAAGGGCGTCAGGTTATATCTGGTTTGTAACTATAACAGTACAATTAACTTCTTTGAGCATAAAGATTTTTCTATATTCAGATTATGTCCTAAGGATAGATTCCTACACACAGAGTTTTTAGGTCAAAAGCTCTTGATTTATATTACCAAATAGTCTTCCAAAAAGATCAAACCAATAAACAGTTCTATGAGCACTGGATAAGAGTCCATTTTCGAATGGTACCATCTAAATGCCAAAAAAGCAAAACACTCTGCTGATTTGATAGATCAAGAGTATTGGTGGTTTAATTTGTATTTCTTTGAACACTGTCTTATGAGCTTGTTAGCCATTTTCATTTTCAGAACATCTTTTGTGAGTAGTTGATTGGAAAAGGTGAACTCAAACTAAGGAAAGCTTTGAAATCCTGGTTGGGGAGTTCCAATTCAATGCAGAAAGAAATAAAGGGTCCCGAAGATTTTTGAATGTGGAAGTGACATAATGAAAGCGACGTTAAAGGAAGTTTAGTCTAGAAGGAGAATACAGGATGGACTGGAAGGAGGAATTCTTGTTGCAATTCAGGCAAGGAATGATGAGGCCCCAATCTAGGATGGTGGGAAAGGAAGTGGAGAGGAAGAAATGGAAACAGCCACTTTGTGGAAACAATCTATAGGAACTGGTGTTTTATTGGATATTGGGAATAAAGAGAGATGAGTAAAAAAGATGTTTCCAGGATTTTAAGCCTAGATAACATTGAAAAATGAGTGTTTTACCTTGCAAGCTTGGCTAAGCCATTTAATCTCCTTGGGACCGTTTTCCTGTCTGTAAAATAAGGATAATATATTCTCAGCCTATTTCATGGGAGTGCTGTGAGGAACCATTGAGATCATATAAGTGGAGGTGCTTTGAAAAGCTTAAGATGTGGTCTAATTGGCAATGCTGAGAGTTGAGGTTATTATGGCTAGATGGTGGGTGGTCAGTGCAATGGGCATTCACATCCCCGCTCCCCTGTAGTCACAGGCCTCTCCATTGTAGTAAGCCTGAGCCGAGACCCATTTTCTATCACTCAAATCACAATTTAAGGCCAACACTGTGAATGAATAAAGTCAAAGGACGTGGGTTTCATCCAGGTAGAAGGACGTGTCATGGTGGAAAGCGAGGGGATAGGCCTAAGGATGCGGTTGGGCTTACACTACCATCTGGCGGGGGGTGGGGGCAGGGGACACAGCATAAGAGGTGCCCCACATCAACAGGCAGAGCTCATCTTCCTGCCAGGCCTCCCCATTGCACCCTAAGAGACAGCACACAACACAGGTGTGGGCACACCAGAGAAGGCCCTGAGACTCAGGGCCAGGCCCCTTCCCATTCCCATTGGAATTGCTGTGTATTTTTCTTCTCACAAAAATCAGCCGGTCGCTGCCCTTACTGCCTTTTCCAAGCCCTTCAATCTTCCGCCCATACTTCATTCATAATGTCTCCCTAGCTCTGAAAAGCCTTAACCTGTTCATACTCTCTTTTTCTGATCTGATCCCCACGTTGTAGGACCTGTTCTACTGACATGCTTGCCTCTTAAGATGGGTTCTACTTCTAGTTCAATTTTAACTGTTTTCATTGTGATTAACTTCAAACACGAAAAGGTCAGTAAAAACATAACTATGTACCCACCATAAGACAATTGGATGTCAACATTTTGCTTTATTTGCTTTAGTGCTCCCTCTCTATTTTATAGGAAATAAATTTGTATTTTTATTTATAGGTACTTTATAAAATAGGTACTTTATCCCTACCTTCTCTCTATCTCCCCAGAGGTATCACTCTCCTGAAGTTGGTGTCTATCATTTTTTTTTGTCTATCATTCATATGCATGTTTTTGTACTTTTTCTATATATGTATGTGTTGCCGTACATTATATAGTGTGATGGTTTGAAGCTGCATGAATGCAGCTTTCTGACATGCTGACTGAAGGGTTTTTTGCCATGACTCAACAGCTTCAGAGGCACATCTTCAGTAGGGTAATATCTAGGCATTTTGTGAAGTTTAACCATTCCAGAACCTCCATTTTTGCCACCACCAATGGGTTTTGTGGCAGTAGCAAGAACCTTCTCCTTTTTCTTTTCAATCCTGGATTCAGCTGCTGAATATTTCCTCTTGTACATGGCTTTTCTGGAATACATGGCAGTCGGGGATATCTGCCAATTCCTCTGACGAGGACTGAGTTTTGGCTGCAGTGAGGCTTCCCCTTCTTGGGCTTTTGTTCTTGAGGCTCCCCTTCTCAACCTTGCCATGGCATCAGCCTTCTTGCTTCAGGCTTCTGCTCCATAGTAACCGGCTTCTCAGTCTTTCCACCCACCATCTTGTAAGATGAGAAAGAGAACGAAAGACCCCCAGACTTTGCAATTGATGGCAAAATGATGGGTGTGAAATGGTATTTTGTGTTGTTTTAATTTATATTTCCCTGATTACTAATTAGGTGAAACATATTTTTACCTTTTTTTTTTTTTTTTTTTTTGGCCGTTCAGACTTCTTTTTCTGTGAATTGCCTATTCATATTTTTTGCCCATTTTTTTCTATTGGCCTATTGGTCTTTTTGCAATGATTTTAGGATTCTTAATACGTTTTGGATGACAATCCTTTGTTGGTTAAATGTGTTGCAAATCTTCCATCCTATGAACAGTTTTTAAAACTTTGTTTATGGTGAATTTTTAATACAAAAGCTTTTAAAAGTTTACTGTAGTCCAATTTATCAATAGTCTCTATTATAACTTATGCTTTTTGTTACTTGTTTAAAAAATCTTTTTCTGGCCTATTTCTTCTAAAAATAAAAAAATCTGGTTAAAATATATATCTAGAGTCTTACTTTTTTCATATTTAGGTATCTAATCTATCTATATTTGTAGGCAGAGGTCATAGTGAGATAAGGATCTATTTCTTACCATATAAAGAGCCCATCATCCTAGCACCATTTATTGAATAATCTATTCATTTGCCACTGAGTCATGGGGACAACTTTATCAGACACTAAGTTTCCATATAACTGTGGTTCTGTTTTCTCAGCTCTTGTTCTAGTTTGCTAAGCTAGTGAAAGCAGATACCATAAAATGTGTTGGTTAACTATGGGAATTTATTAGCTTACAAGCACACAGTTTTGAAGCCATGAAAGTGTCCACATCAAGGCATCATCAAGACAGTCTTTCTTCCTAAGACTGGCTACTGGCAATCCTGGACTTCTCTGTCATACTGCAAGGCACATGGCAGTGTCTACTGGTCTTTCCCTTCTCTTCCAGATTTCGTTGCTTTCAGCTTCTCACTTCCACGGCTTTTTCTCCCTTTGTCTGCATTTCATTTTCTTATGAGGTGTGGTAGTTAGATTCAGTTGTCAGCTTGGCCAGGTGAAGGCGCCTAGTCCTGTTGCTGTGGACATGAGCCAATGGTATGTGAACCTCATCTCCAGTTGGCTAGGAGGCATGCCTGCTGAAATGAATTGACTTAATTGGCTGGTGCTTAAATGAGAGAGTGCAACATAGCACAGCCCAAGCAGCTTGGCATATCTCATCTCAGTACTCGTAGCTCAGTCCAGGTCTTTGGAGATGCAGAAAGGAATCACCCTGGGGAAAGTTGTTGGAACCCACAGGCCTGGAGAGAAGGCCAGCAGAGATTACCCTGTGCCTTCCCACATAAGAAAGAACCTCAGTTGAAAGTTAGCTGCCTTTCCTCTGAAGAACCAACAAAATAAATCCCCTTTTATTAAAAGCCAATCCATCTCTGGTGTGTTGCATTCCAGCAGCTAGCAAACTAGAACATGAGGACTCCAGAAAAGAATTAGACCTACCCTGAATGAGGTGGGTCACAACTTAAATTAAGATCCTGCTCACCAAAAGATCCTACTTACAAGGGATCTACACCCACAGAAATGGATTAACTTTAAGAACATACTTTTCTGGGATACGTAGAGCTTTGGATTATCACAGCTCTCTATCTTTTCACAAAGGCCTATTTATCTATCCATGCACCAACCCATCGTTTAAGTTACTATTTCTTGATAATACACCTCGGCACCTAGTATGGTATGACCTCTTTTTCTTCAAAGGTGTCTTAGCTAGGCTTAGCCATTTATACTTCAATATGATTTTCAGGTTCAGCTTGTCAAACTCTATCAAAAGCACTGTTGAGATTTTGATTGGAATTCCACTGAACTATATAATAATTTGGAGTAATTGCCATATTTATTTTTGGCTTGAAGCATAAGAGATTGCCAATATTTTGATCTACAGAAATGGCAATTCAATAATGGCTACCTAATAATAAATGTTCCTATCCAAGAATATTAAATGTCATTGAGTTATTTAGGTCTTCTTATGTCATTTAATAGTTTTATGATTTTCTCTATAAAGATCATGCTTTTCTTTAGTCAGATTTATTCCTAGATATGTTGACACTTTCATTGTTAGGGAAAATGGTCTTCCCTTTGAAGGAACCTCTCTCTGAACTTTCTCTTTCCCCTTTGGGTATTAATCATCAGAACTAACATGTGGAATTCACTTAGCAACATGATGCTCCACTTTTTGTTGCTGAGATAATTTAATTGCAGTCTTGCTTGCTTCTAGAGGGATGGCCTAAGTCATTTCCATATGCTTGTTTATGTATTTCAATGGCTTCTGACACAGAATACAGATTCTTCAACTGCTAAAAACATAAAACTCCCCATAGAAACTCATTATTTATGTCCCTTTACTGTAAGAAGCTGTATCACATTGTAACAATAGTCCCAGAGCAAGAGTTGCAAATGTAGGTGCATTCAGGGGTCACCTCGGAGGGGGACCGTATCTACAGAACATGGAAGCCTTATCTCCCATCTAAAGGTGGAATCCCCTACTCAGCTCCACCCAGTTGGGAATTTGGGTCTGAGGTTGTCTTCTGAGTTTTAAAAAGAAGGGAAAAGACTGTTTTTTTTTTGTTGTTGTTGTTATTGCTTCTGGTTTTTTAGATGTGAAAGCTCATGATTTTAAAATGTTGACATCCAAGACACGTATAAATTTACTGTGAGAGCCAATAAAAACAGAGAGGCTTGGCTAGAATAGACTAAATTTTGTCTTATAGGATACACATGGGGCTAGGCTTTTATATTTTTATTATAAGCAAGGACCTTGATGATCTGGCCACTGCCTGTCTTTCCAGCATCTGCCCCTGATACACACGTAAATGCAGCCTTAGCATCGAGCACATCAGTATGATCTATTTGCAGTTCACAATACACTGCAGTGACTTTGCCACATTGTTCCCCGGACCTGGGCACTTAGGTAACACTGTGTTTTAATATCAGTTTAAGAATTAGCTGCTCTGGGAAGCATCCTCTGATATTCTTGGGCCCCTTCTCTATTCCTCCTGTATTGCCCTGGGCATGCCTCTACTCTAGCACTTATTATTTGGTCATAAAATTGCCGACTTTCTCATTTATTCACTCCTCTGTGGGTTTCTGGAGAGCAGTGACTCTGCCTTCTTCATCACTGAGTCCTACGGTTAGCAGCCCCTCTGCCACTGAGCATATGACCAAATAAGACAAGACCACAAGAAAGGAAGTGCAGGGGCTGGAGAAGAGCATGCCTTGTAATGCCTGCTGGATGTTGGGAGACTAAGGTCGGTAGTACATGCTCCCTTCCTATTTGGTGATGCTGCCTGAAGGCCCGTGCATGCCTCCTCTCCTAGGGGTCTGTAAAATCGTATGCCAGTTAATTTTGTAATCTTAGAAATGCAAACTCAGGTGGCTTCATAGGTTTTCTAAAATACTTGCCCCCAAAGGGACAAGGAATACTTGACATTGGGCTGTTTTTTCAGGAAACTGTAATGTTCTCCAGGGAGTCTGATGGTGAGACTCAGGGTAAGGATTCGAATTACCTATTGTGTTGGCTGCTAATGGGGTGTGTGGTGTGGGGGGTTTGGATCAGAGTTTGTGACCATGGGGAACCATCCTGCACATAGGGTGCAGTCTAAATTTTAAAAGTGCCCAATATCTTTAGTATGTAGTGCTTTTGAGGGACTTTTTAAGTAACTTTATTTCTTCCCTTTAGTCCATAAGATGAAAGGACAACCTTGGCATTTTAAATATAAGCACCATATAGCCCAGGGAAGAATATGAAATGGAGCTTTAATCCAGCTCACCATCGAGTAAATAAATCTGAGGAGCTACTGGATTCACCTAATTAATTAAATAAATGTACATGTGTCTGCCTCCTGCTCCTTACAGAAAAACTGTCTGTTGCTTTCCTGAATTGGCCCACTGGTCTGACCAGTGACTCCCATTTTGTTGCTCAGTTTACGTCTGTACTTCTGACTTAGAGAGCATTATGTCCACTTAATTTAACCAAATTAATCATCATCAAAACTCCCTTCTTCATGCATGAAGGTCCAACGCAAATGGCATCTCTTCCACGCAGCGTCCCTTGGTCACCTTGGTCAAAAGTGCTAATCTGCACCTGATGGAATTTTGTATTCCTCTTGTTGCATATTTATAGTTATAAATGTGTACTTTGTAGCTATATGTGTAAGTTTTTTCAAAAGACTGTCATTTTCTCGAGACTGTAACAAAGTCTTTGGCTCATATAGGTAATTAATATATTTAGTACATTTAATGAAATCAAAAGTGATTTTATTTTTTGGCTATTGTTGTGATAGTCTGGGCTCTCCAACTAAATGATAAATTTTTTGAAGTTGGTATATAATGTGCTTTTAATAAATGAGAGCTTTGATGATAATGTATATGGTTTGGTGTAGACAGTAATATCCAATCACACCTTTAGTTTGGTAACTCTTAAAGGAATTGGCTGGCTAGGAGCTGTTCCTGAACAAAGGGCCAGAAGAGCCAAAAGATAGATTCAAGATGACAAAAGATGACCCAAGGAAACTAGAGGCGGGATGTCAGATTGACTTCCCACAAAGAACACAATGGTGACTTGCTTTGCAGAGTTTGGAAAATTATGTCTGGCAAAGAGAAATCCAAGTTTACTAAAACAGCAAAGGCTGATAAAATTAGGAAATGAAGGATGTTGGGGTCATTAAATGGGGCCAAAAAGATGAATAATTTCAATGTTTCTGAATGGTCACCATCTGGCTTCTCCCTAATCTATTGGGAATTCTGCCCTGTGAGTACACTTCATGGCGAAACCTTGAGGACATAAGAAGAAATAGTTGGTGAAGTGTGGAATATTCTGAAGACAGTAAAAAGCAGCCTTACAGTAATGTGTTAAGCTGGAAGAGATGCTGCAGAGCATACAGTCTAAAGGAAATTTTGATGGGCAACAATGATCCCTAATGGCAGATTATTTGCTCTTTAGCTGTGAAAATGATTGAGAAAGAAGAGGAGCTCTTAGAAGACATTAAGATTGAAGGTGGTGATGAGTAAAGCACTATAATATTCCTCTCCATCTAGTCCCTGAATAAGAGAAAATCCATAGACAAGGGTCCTGTCATTTGTGATCATGTCTATTGCTTCACTGACTTAACTTACAAAATTGGGTTATGATATCAGAAGAGCTTCCCAAAGCATTCAAGAAATTGCAAATTGGTTGACTTGAAGGGGTTATGAATGAGGCAAACATTTTCAAACTGTGCCAAAACTACGCACATTTCTAAACATGTAAAAATGAGAAGATCCTTCGTGTTCTTCCATTATGAACTCTTCTGTTGTTCTAATAAAGTATTGCAAGATGAGTCATGAGTTTAATAACCCTGTGACTTCTGGCTATAATACATAGTTTTCAAGTGTGTATATCTGTTAAGAGTAAACACACACACACGTGCCCCAGTAAATGCTGTTCAGATTTGCTGTCGCCTCTCCATAAGGCTGGATCTATTTACACCGCAATATGTAGACATTCACCGAAAGCTGCCTCTCCGTGCACAGTAAAGGAACATTTCTGCCACCACGTAAAGACAGGGGAATGGAATCGCACTGCGTAGGAGGTTAAAGACAAGATGGTGACTGCTCTTCCATAGAAGACTAGTGATATAAATTATGTCATTATGTACTACTTGCAGTGTATGACTTCTAAAACAGAATGAGGCAGAGAGTATGTGTTGACGGAGCAAGACCTCCAAGGTATATTAAGTGATCAAAACAAGTCATGAAACAATATACATCGTAGGACTTCAATTCACAGCTTATCTCAAAGCGTTTCCCATCCACCCCAGCGCCAGTCACACATTCTATATATTTTCCCTTTCCCTCAGAGAGGTTATTACAATCTAATTTTATACTATCTATTTCTGGTTTTGTTCGCCTGCTTAATTTGTTGCCTGTATTTTTCTGTTAGAATTTTCATGTGAATTCAAGGTCCCTGTCTTGTTCATTGCTGTATATACCTACTATATCCCGGGCACAGAACTGGTTCTCAGTGAATATCTGTTGATGAATGAATGAATGCATCCACATATATGCATTTTAAAAGACCCACATTTGCATATATGCACATCTACTGGCAAAATGGACACGACATATATCAAACAGATAATTCTGCGTAAGGGAAATCTTGTATAGTTTTCTCTATTTCCATATTATATAAATCTTTTACAGTGAAAATATACTCATATATTCCTTACTAAAATAAATAAAAGGTAACTAGTTAAAAAAAATGAACTTGTAGGCCCTTGAACATTACCAAAAGCCATTGAATGAAAGCTGAAAAGCTACATAGATCCAATAGTTTAACATTTTCAAAACTTTGTAATATTATCTATGTATAGAATGGTAAAATATTTTTGAAGAAAAAGAATAAAAGAGGTAGATTTATACTTTATGATTTTGGATTAAAGCAATAAAAAGGATAAACCAAAACCCATTCCATTAGAAGACTCGCTCCGTAAGATGTGTGCATGTGTGCGTGTGTGTGTGCGTGTCTGTAAGTGTGGTGAAGGAGTGACATAGAGTATGCTTCCTGTGTTTTATCTTATTCTTCAGTAATGGTCAGTCTAATTATGAACGAATTGAATGAGAGGGCTACTTAAGCTAAACAATTTTGATGGCTTAAAGCACACTGGCAGCAGGAGATGATGCAAAAATCAAGCTCATCACTTGGGTGTCAGGGAAATGAGCTGGTGAATCTCGAACATTTTCAGCATTGGTGTGGTCACGGGGTGACGGGCAGGCGTGCTGCAGGCGTGCTCAGAGCCTTTACTCGGCGCACCTTGGCTGTAACTGTGCGGCCCCCTCCCCCGCTGCCCTGCACTCTGCGGTGCGAGCCGCACTCTAGGTCCAGCTGTGTCACGTGTGGGCGTGGCCAGAGGAGGAGGTTCCAATACACTGTGGACAGTCCGAGGAGGGAGAGCCCTGCTCACTGGCTACGACAGGGAGGAGAAAACGTGCCTAGGGCAGTGCCTGAGTTTTCCTCTTTTAGGGACCAGTCTTCAGTGGGGGCAGGAACTGGGGGCTGAGAACCCGTCCAGCTCTAAGCGCCAGGACAGGAGCTCTTAGTTTGGGGGTCAGTGGCTCTGGCCAGGGCCCAGTCCCTGAGAAACCCCTAGAATTTCTGCTGGGAAAGTCTGCTGCCCCATCGTATCCCCGGGTTTCCTTCTTTTCTCTTTGTTTGTCTTCATTCCCCCTTTTTTCTCTGCTGCTGGTCCCTTGAGCACTGACTGCTTGTCACACAAAACCGGCCATGCCGAGTGTCAGGGGCTACCCGCCACCGAGGTTCGGGAACCGAGGGTAAGGCATGCGGGGTTTCCATGTGGGGTGACGACAAGTTCTGGGACCAGAAGGGGGTCAAGGTTGTAAGACACTGTGCATGTGCTTAATTCCACCGAACGGTCCACTTAACATGATTACAGTGGCCAATTTTATGGGGGTTGGAGGAAATCTTCCTGAGGTGATTGTCCACATTTGCAAGTCCTCTTTCAACTTGTAGAGTCTAAATGTTTCATTTGAAACTCTAAGAAGACTTCAAAAACAGAAAATACAGCCCAAGCTGAGCAGGTGGCAGCGGCCCCCATTGGCCTGAGTCCGCGCGAGCCCTCAGGCTGGCCCCATTGTGACGGGGCCCCTTCAGGCCTGGTTGGCTGGAGAGGAGGATGCTGGGCTGTAAACTGCATCCAGGATATTTTCTTTGGGCAAAACATTAGGACATGCTACAGTGCAGTTAATGAATCAATCAGTTACCTCCAAGACTGGAATTTGCCAATAAAGAGATACATTTGGAGGCTAAGATTGATTTTCCAGGCATGATTTCTATTGATTTCCAATACAAAGTGGGGCTCTACACATGGGTTACTTTACCTTTCTCGATGTAAACCATGCAACTCTGCGGCTGTACTTTTGAGTCTCATTGAATTAGCCAAACTGACTAGTAATTGCAGAATTGCAGGAAGTGCGTGAAGTAGCACGCTCCAGTTTTGTGTCCTGCTATGGTGGTGGTCAAAATCAGAGGCCCACAGCTGGGATTGTTGCTCTGAGCTCTGTGATGGCTCTGAATTCCCATGATGTGAACCTACTAAATGTTTGTCCTGCTCTTTCTCCATTCCACTCCCTTCTCCTCACCTTCTAAATGGAAATGGATATCCTTTTCCAAGGATAAATGTGCAATGTGTTCAGAGTGTCCCTTGTGCTTACACTGTTGTCAGAGGTACAAATAAACCTTGGGAATGAGCTTGGAAGACCTGGCAGGGGAGAGGAGCCACCTGGCTGCCCCGAGAAGCTTGGTCCTCTTTGGTCCGGGTACACAGCCCCCTCCTTGCAAAGGCGTGTAGTGAAGAGGAAGGGACAGTTGGGCATCTGCTCAGCCCATCACACCTGCAGATCAGCTCTAGCCTTGGTGGAGGTGACAATGTATATTATGAAATAATTAATCTAATTACTTTAGGGTCTTGTTTTCCCTTCACAGCTCACCTTCCCATTCACTGCCCTATGTGTGCACACCTGGGAATCTTGTATACGCATTTCTTTTCTCAATATTTCTTAATTCATTATATACCACAGGGGTGGATTCCTTGAGAAAGAAAAGGCAATTACTACCCAGGTTTTGCAAAAGGTAAATGACATGTCTTAACTTCATTATTACTAAGGAAACAAATAAGGCTGCTGATTGTAATAGCCCGAGAGTGGGCAGTCACCTCCTCAGTCACCTCTCCTCTCCTTTTCCTGGACATATTTCCTAGATATGTTAAAGCCACTTGCTGCCTCAGACATGATTCGGACCCCCAGGTGTGAGGATGATGTCACCTAACTGTGGGGCCCACAGGCGCAGATGTTTGGTGTGAGTGATAGACTTGTGACAGAAAATGTCTCGTCCAGATCATCAGCTCAACACTTAGCCCAAGAAGCTCCCATCAAAAAGGGGATACTTGGCATGGGGTTCGAGTGATTTTCCCTCTTGCAGCCTCACTTGCGAAAATTCACTCTTTCTGAACCCTTTGTTCCGTTCCTACTGCTTTAACCATAACATTCTAAAACTGTTTGGCCATCATAGTTTAACTAATAGTTTGATGAAGTTCTCCCCGTTCAGGCAGGACTTAGTGAAAACATCTTGGGTCAGCACTGCCTCCCATTCTGAACACTTCCAGCACTTCCTTGACCCTTACGGCCCCTGCGTTTCTCCACACAGTCAGCGTGAGGTGGCTCGTGCTCGCCTGATTGCCATGAGCCCTCTGCCACGTTTCTCTTCCTTTCAGTGCCACAGCGCGTGGGCTGCCCGCCGCCCCATTTGCACCACTTGCTCAGCTCTGCACCACTTTAACCCCTTCAGGACTGCACCGAAGACTCTGGGAGGAGTATGCTGTAGAAAGGTGACATTTGGGGTCATTCTGGAGGAGCTGCTGACCCCTGGCCAGGTGGCCTGGAGAGGTAGGTGGCAAGAAGTTGGGAAGGGCTGGCAGGGAATCCCTTGTTTTCAAAAGTGACTTCATACTCTTGTCCCAAGTCTGGGTGCAAACCTGTAAACTTGGAGGCCGACAGAAGAGCACGCTTCTTAGAGGATGTTTGCTGCTATCCGTAGACTTCTAGTAACCAGCCCATTCTCAAAGCAGCCCCCGAGAGGCAGGATTCAGCTCCACGTTAGAGCCCCTTGGGCTCATCTGGTGGGGATCACCGCCGTCACCCTACGTTCTCTCTCACTGCTGGTCCTTTGTATTCTCACTCAGGCTTCTCTACTCTCTTCTCACCTGGTTCTTCAGAGGCCACCTCTCCATTTTCTGCCTTCTCAATGCTTCTCACACTATCTGTCCCTCCCAACGCCTCCCCATTGCTCCTTGACTCATTTTTTCATTTGAAGGTTCCACTGCCTTTTTTTACTTCTCGTCCCATTTTCCCATATTTCCTCTTTATCTCCTTTCCGTTCTGTGCATTCCACCAACAGTCGGTGGTTGAAAACCCACTGTACAGTCCGCACTAACGTAGGAAAATTGAAGTGCAAAGGATGTGCTTTCCAGTTATCTAACACACTAAAGGTGTTTCGATCCTACAACTGAGCCACCCCATGCTCCTGCCGGGTTGATTTGGTCACCTTCCTCCGTTTTCAGACTAATTAGCTCTGGCGCCTTCTGTCACGGCGGGCGCACGGGAGGACACGCGTGATCACAGCTGCGTGAGGAAACTGTGCTCATTTCCACACTCACTCATGGTGATTATTGTAGATTTCAGTGTTCCTGATCATGGCTGCACCCACAGAGGCTCGCGCTGTGCCAGACACAAAATACGTGCCTTATAAATACTTGTTGAAATAAATAAATGACTGCTGGGCTAGGTTGGCCTGAATTCTGGACCTTTTAAAACTTTAAAGAGGCTGGGTTTGGGTCCAAAGTAATTTTTAACTTTACATATGGCATGTCTAATTTTTTTAAAAAAATATGCCTTTCATATTTTTAATATGTTTTAAACATGTGTTAAATTTTTTTTTTGAAATGTGCTTTAAACAAACTACAGGCTCCAGGAAGCTTAATCTTTAAGGGCTGGAAAGGAGAAGATAGAGTTTTTAACACAGGTTTGTTATGCCCATGAGGGCACTTGAAACCTGCGCCTGTTTGTTCTGGAGTGATGGGAACCGACTTTGGTTCCTGGAATGCGATGTTGGCAGTGGGTGGTGGTGGGTGTTGGGTGGCGGTGGGTGGCTGTGATGGGTGGTGGGTGGTGGGTGGTGGTAGGTGTTGGGTGACTGTGGGTAGCTGTAGGTGGTGGTGGGTGGCCGTGGGTGGTCTCCACTCAGCCTCCTCCTGGCTCTCAATGGTTGTGTGGCCTGGGGCGGGTCACCTCCCCTCCTGCAGTCCATAAAGGGAGAAGCTGTCAAGCCTCCCCGCCTCCTCAGGAGGAGCACAGACACGGGTATCAGGGAGGCGCTTTGAAGAGTACCCTGCGCAAAATAAGAGCTACAAGAGTTCAGGAACTAAGACCGACCAGCGTTGGCGCAGCCCTCATGGGCGAGGAGTGAACTCGTGGAAAATACTTAACTCAGTGCCTTGGAAGCTGGTAAATGTACAGTAACTCTTGAATTTTTTTTTTGTTCCCCCATTATTTATTTTTATTCCATATGTTCTACTCAACTGTTGACAAGGTAGATAAAAGAAGCATCAGACACAAGGTTTTCACAATCACAGTCTCATTGTGAAAGCTATATCATTATTTAATCATCATCAAGAAATATGGCTACTGGAACACAGCTCCACATTTTCAGGCAGTTCCCTCCAGCCTCTCCATTACATCTTGAATAACAAGGTGATATCTACTTATTGAATTTTGTTTTTGATAAAGGGGACACCCAAAGATCTTACACCTACCCTCTAAGGTGCTAACAGCGCACACCTGACAAGAGAATGACTAGGTGATGTAAGGGACATGACAATAAAGTAAGAAGGAAAGCCACCTGCGGCCCAGAGGCAGCAGGGAGAAAGGGAGAGCTGAGGGCAAGAGGGTGCAAGGGAGTGGGGGTGGGGGGGGTGGGTACCAGGGGATGTGGAGGTGGGTGGGGGGTAGTGGTGGGAGTGGGGATCACTCAGCTGAGGGTCTGAGGGACAGCAGCGTGGCCTCAGCTCTGCACTTCCAGGGTCCCTTCGGTTCCTGCCTGCTGCCCTTTGGCCTCAGAAGCCTCGACTCAGCTTTCGGAGTGCTTTCTTGAAAACGCCTGCCCTCTGTGGAATGGCTGTGTCCCCACTGAAAGTGTTTTCCTGAGAGGAAATGAGAAGGGGGGGAAAGCACTCCAGCCACCGTCGGGTCTTCTGCAGGCGTCCCACGGCCTCTTGCCCAGAGCTCCCCTGTGTGCACTGCTTCCTCTCTCCTATTTTCTTTGGAGTGGGCCAAGTCCTCACTTAACAAATAACAATGATAATGGGCCGGACCCTCCCTATCAATTACCCAAGGCCACTGGAACACTCCGGAATCTAAATCCTTTTCGAGCTACCAGGGTTCCTACAGAAGATGCGTCTGAGTCTCTGAGGGCGCAGTCTCAGGGTTTGAGATCCCAGGGGAGCTTCCCGTGGGCTGTGGGCATCTGGGCCAGTCCTCGGGCATCGTGAGCCAGTCCTCAGGCATCTGGGCCAGTCCTCAGTCTTCAGACCTGGCCTCAAGGTTCCTCCATCTCAGCTTTGCAACAGTTGTGGGACAGGCTGGGGGTTCTCACTTTGGTTACCTGTGCTCTTTACTCATAGGTTTGCTAAAGAAATAACCATACGCTCATTGGTGATTTTTAAGATTTCCATGTGTACAAACACAAGGGTGGCAGCCACGGGATGTAGTACTTCAGTTACTGGATTTGCTGCCTCAAATGAGAATAGTCCATGTGGAACTTTACAAAATACTAAATAAATGTAGGAGATCATCACCTCCAGAAAATTGTGAAATCCCTTTCCTAATGGTAGTTTTTGAGAGTGAACGAAGGGATGAGAGAGATAAAACCCCAACAACCAACAACTTCACCAGTTGAGTTCAACCAATGCTAAAAGTAGCATTTAGAATGAGGCTTATAAAAGACTTTATAGGAAAATTTGTATAAGACTCAACTTCAATATTCTTCTTTTGGCCCTCAGAAGATCAAAGAAGGCGCGGGTAGGGTGGGGTGGAGATCTTTATTAGTGTGAATTGTTTGGCTTTTGAGTGGACTTACTGATGAATCTTCTAATGCTATTCCAATGGATTCCGACGACTCACTGGCTAGTTTCTGTATAAGATGAGTCTACAGGACGCATCAGGAAGTAGCATTGGCTAAGCAGCATGGCTATCGACACTAATTTAACCTTACCGCATCCTTGCGTCATCACTCTTATCCCAGTTTTGTAAATAAGGAAATCAGGACTCAGAAAATAAGATGTGAGTGAGTTGCCCAGATTCTCATATGACCCCTGAGGGAAATGTGGGAGTGAAAACGTTGTCTTCTGTAACTGCTCACACCATTTCAGATGGATGCATTCCCGGGTCTATCCTCTAATTCCAGAAGGATCATGAGCTTTTGTTTGGTTCAACTCCAATTCTTTAACCCACCACCAAAGCATAAAAACTGAATGGAACGCAACAAACTTCTTTCAGAGAACTACCCAACATCTTACATTACCATGCCATAAAGGGTCTTTTGTGATTAAGTTTGAGGAATACAGAACTTAACACAGTTGGCCAGGTTTTTTCATCCAGGACTTCTTTGGCCTTTAATATGCCAACGGGAGCTCTGAGGGGAGGATATGGCATGCATTATTCCACCAGCTATTTACTTATTCATGTGCTCATTCATGCTTTTATTTTGGTAGAACAATCCAAGGGATTAAGAGTTCATGAAATCATTTTGGAAATACACATCTTGGTAGCATGCCATCTTGTGCAAATTACTTTACCTCCTTTGGCTTATATTTTCTATTCTATGAATTGGAGTAAGGATATTCCAAAGGCTCCTTTCAGCTTTGAAAATTTTATTCAATGCCACCCCATCCCCCAAGTCCAGGTATATCTCCTACCAAATGAACTTGCTAAATATAGAGTAACATTTTCTGGAAACCATTTATTCAAGAAATATTTATTGGTTGCCAAGCACTATGCTAGGTTGTGAGGATATAAAGTCAAATATGATACAAGTCAGACAAATAAACATACACTGTCTGCCCTCAAGAAGGGAAGATAAGCAGACATGCATGAACTAATGATTGAAAAACAATATAGTGAGAGAGCAGTAGAAATATGCATAGAAAATCCAGACACACATGAATTGATGATAATAAAACAACACAGTAGGAGAGAAGTAGAAAATTAAGAACTAACAGAAGCATGGAGGAACTGCCTCCTCTTCTTGGGATTTGAGAAGGGCCTTCTGAATGGAAAACACCCACCTGGGCCTCAAGGAATGAGAAGGCATTAGATGAAGGGCGGGTGCTCCCAGCAGAGGGCACATAGAAACAAAAGCTTCCAGGGTGATGCAGCATAATGCGTGCAGGGATCTACAAGAGTTTGGCCTTGCTAGAATGTGAAGTTCAAGGCTGGGGATGGCATGCAAAAAGTTACAGGAACAGGCAGGACAGAAGCTGAGGGCTCTCTCTCTCAGGTGCATGAGCTTTATCCTGGGGGATGGGGAGCCCGAGGAAGGCTTGGAGCAGGGCAGAGATGTACAGAAGCACATTTTACACTGCTGTGTGGGAAATGTGCAAAGAGGAAGGGAGAGCAGTCGGGAGGCTACAGTAGAAGCTCAGGTGATAGATGATGTGCCCCTGAAGCAAGAGAATACACTAGGGAAGCAGAGGCAAGGATGGCTCAGATAACAACCTGGTGGGTACCACCTGCTTGCCCTGGTGATTGACTCAACCTGGTCACTGACTAGGATGAAGGAGAGGTTTGGATGATTAAGTATATGATGGCAGTGCAAGAAGAGGTGCTACCTAATGGGAAAAATGATCCCACATGGGATTAGCTTTGCAGATGTTGGGTGTAAAGACCTTTCTAAGACATTTGTTGATTCCTTAAATTCCGGAGTTATACCACGACCCCATCCTGTGCATCCAATTCAAATGGATGTTTCATTTTGAGTAGAGTACATTGAAACACTACTCCATGTTGCCACTTACTTCATTTAGATTGTTGGAATATTGCAAATAGATCGCAGATTTATTTGTGTAATATAAATAGAATTATTAATCAAAATTCTAAATGAAGTCAATTTAATCATACCTAACTATTAAGATGTGAGACTGGCAGTAGACGGTGTTTATACTCACTGGAATTCCTATCAAGTTGAAGCACGTGAGTAGCTACTTTAATAAAAGGGTTCAAGTCTAGTTGTTTTCAAGAATATTTATTGTTGAAAGAAAATAAACCCATGACCATTGGTTTAGCTGAGATTTTTCTACCAATATGATAAAATATCATTGTAGTCTTCTTTTTATGAAATAATTAAAAGTTGTATAGGTAAATTTAAAAGATTATAAATCTACTTCTCTGGACCTTAGATATGCCAGATGTTCAAAGCTTTATAATACCTCAAGTCAAGGAACTCTTTTTTTTCCTCTCTCCCCCCCCAAAATATTTTTATTGAGATATCTTCACACATCCAAAGTATGCAATCAATGGCTCACAATATCATCACGTAGTTGTGTATTCATCACCATGTTCATTTTTAGAATATTTGCATCACTCCAGAAAAAGAAATATAGAGAAAACAGAAAAAAAAACATACATCCCATATCCCTTACCCACCCCCTCATTGACCAATAGTGTTGCAATCTACCCATTTTTTTTTACCCCTTATGCTCACCCCCCATTATTTTCTTTTGGTGTTATTTTTTACTCATCTGTCCACACCCTGGATAAATGGAGCATCAGCCATAAGTGTTTCACAATCACACAGTCACACTGTAAAAGCTGTATAGTCATACAGTTGTTTTCAAGAATCAAGGCTACTGGAATCCAGTTCAACAGTTTCAGAGACTTCCCTCTAGCCACACCATTAACTAAAAAGGGATATCTATATAATGCACAAGAATAACCTCCAGGATAACCTCTCAACTCTGTTTGAACTCTCTCAGCCACTGAAATTGTATTTTGTCTAATTTCTCTCTTCCCTCTTTTGGTCAAGAAGGTTTTCTAAATCCCATGATGCTGGGTCCTGGCTCATCCCCAGGAGTCATGTCCCACATTGCCAGGGAGATATACATCCCTGGGAGACATGTCCCACATAGGGAGGAGGGCAGTGAGTTCACCTGGCAAGTTGGCTTAGAGAGAGAGAGGCCACATCTGAGCAGCAAAAGAGGTTCTCTGGGGGTGACTCTTAGGCATCATTATAAGTAGGCTTAGCTTCTTTATAGGAGTAGGTTTTACAGGGGCGAGCCCCAAGGTCGAAGTCTCAGCCTATTGAATTGGTTGTCCCCACTGCTCGTGAGAACATCAAGAATTTCCCAGATAGGGAATTTTAATATCTCCTCTTTTCTCCCAAGTCCCTCCAAGGGATTTTGCAAATACTGTTTTTATTCTTTTCCCGAATTATTCTTGGATATATTGGAACATCACACTGACCTGTACAAACTAACAAGATCTCACTCCCTCTTCAAGGTTCCACATAATTACAGTGTTCAAATAAACTGACCATACAAGTTAAATTAGATACCGTGCTACCCCAAAATATAAATTTGCACCAAATAAACACCTCTTCCTTTGGTCTCACATAGAAGTTGAGGTTTTAAAATAGGTACTATATCATCCTTTGTCCTGTATTCCAGTTTATCTTAGTCCTATCCAGATCAGCTTCATTCATATCTCTAGTTGAAGTCTGATCACTTTTTCAACTTCTTTAACAGTTTCTGTATGGGGTAGTGCTGACTTTCATGGCTTCAGAGCTCTAACTCTGAGTCTCAGGTAGTCACACAAAAACCCAAAGAAGGAACTCTAAACTTTTCTAGTTATCAGCATAAATGGAGGCATTTTCTAAGGGACGCTTGTCATTTCTTTCGGATCATACCATATAAAGTAGCATTCCAGTCATGGATTCCATAAGGATTTTTCTATAGGGTTAGGAATCTGGTCTACATAAGAATTGGCCCAAATAGTAATCATTTGAAGTTGATATAAACATGAACCAATTTTTGCAGCCTTATCTGCAAATGAATTCAGGCATCCTGGAAGGAGGTGAAAGGAAAGTAAGGGGAAGAAAGGGATGAAAAAGGATGAGGAAGAGTGAACATAAGGGGAAAAAAATATCTTACCAGGTTCTTGTTGTATTTTGTGATTGTTTTTAAACCAGGTTATCTGAGGCTCTGGCACCCCTTTCGCATGACACTCTAATGTAGTGGAGTTGCTGAGAGCCACGGTTTGATCACTGAGGTTTCGCAGGAGGTACGGGGCTTCCTGATCTGGTGAAGAGAGAAAGGAATCGTCACCACTTATCGGTTGTGTTCTCTTATTGTATACACATAGCCGCATTTTAAATATAGAGGGAAACAGCAAAACCCAACTACAGGTTCTCTTCTGGATCTTGTTCCCTATGTTTTTCATCTGTGGTTAACATAACTGCTTCCTCCAAAAAAGTTGCTACAATAAATTGAAATTTGTTAGAACGCAGAGCAAAATGAAAAATTAGGTTCTGTATATTCAGATTTCAAGACAAAAGTTTTTGCCTGAACACCAGTTTTTTTTTTCTTTCCTTAATAAAAGCTTTTCTAAAACCCAGAGATTTTGCAGATGGTTTTAGGAGATGCAAATGGAAGATATGCTTTTGTATATAGATGTGCATTGTAGTGACGGCTACTGCAAACTTGCATGTATTTGTGTATGAATTTCATTGATGTTTTTTGTGAGGGTGTGTCAGTAACTTAAATTGTAAGGCAGCAGACCAAACGGAAGAATTTCTTGAACTTTGAAAGCTTTATTGATTATTTCCTTCCTCCATTCCCTCCCCAAATGCAAGTGTCCAAGGGATTAATTCAAGAGGCAGAGGCACAGATTTTTAGGTTTTGCACTATATAATAGTACAAGTATTGTATTTTATATTATTTTCTCTTAAAACATACAAATATGATACAATACAATTTATTTTAATAAAATGCCAACCAATATAGTACAACAAAATGAATTTAATACATTAGGATGCAATACATTACAACATTAAAATCCCAGATGGGAAGGCAGTACCCCAATGCCCCCAGTGAGTACAGTGTCTCTATCTAATGAAGTAGTAAGTCAGTCCTGCTGATATGTATACATTCTAGTTAGGTGGGTACTGGATTGGTAGCCCAAGCTTCCAAGATAAAAGAATAAAAACAACTCCTCAAGTCTTTCCTATCCTTCCAAAGCATCCCTTTCCTCCCTCATTGCAAATCCCAGAACAGAAATCAAAAGAGTTTTGGCATAACTTACACACTCTACATCACCGGTTTCGTTTATACAGTATGAGCTTTCTCTGACCATTTTTCCCCTCATCTTAGCATACTGAAGCTGTGAAAGTAGCTCAGGAGTGATTACAATGCTACAAGAGCTGATGATGCATTGCAATGCCTTTGATTCCATGTCCCTACAGGATTATGCCAAGCCCCCAAACCTTTCTCATTTTATTCCTGCAGGGAAACTGTTAGGATCAGCATTCATCAAAGCCATTTAGAAATCCTAGGTTAAAAGTATACTATCGTATAACTTTCATAGCATGTTGAAGTACTATAATGTGGCAGGGACACCATCTGTTAGGATGTTTCTCACTAAATTTCGATTCCTATAGCTTATTATTAGTCTTTTCTCGCTTTATTACAGAATGAAATCTGAAGGCAAAAAAAGGAGTATTGAAGAGAGTGCTCTGATTAATAAAACCTTCTCCAAACATCATGTGGAACGAATGATAGCACCTGACTTCTTGCCTAATCCAGCGCGCCTTCCCTATGCTATCTCGCCCCACAGACAGTGTGTCTGCGCATTTGGTGCAATCTGCCAAACAGCTTTTCCTAATGGAAGGTGCAGCTACGTATCAAAACCTGCAATTTATGATAACTTGTACATGCTTTCTCATTACGATTTTGACATTGTTACACAGTAAAGACCCCAAACACATCAGTGAAACATGACAAGATAATAAAGAACATCATCATCATATTTCTCTTCAGTATCTTTTACAGTGGCAAGCCAACTTTCACATAGCTCATTTAAAACTCAGATCCAGTTTGCTCGGTTGTATTTTTAATAGCTTCCCCTAGTGCACTTACTATTTCCCATACATTGGATATGATAAAATAATCTATCATGGTCCACATGCCTTATTACAAAAAGGAAATCTGAAGATAGGGCTCACAGCATCCAAATTAATCAACACAGACAAGATTTGGACTCCCCCAACAGGCGTATTGGCAAACAATGCTAATAGAAAAGAGAACCTTTTATTTCAACATACATGTCATGAAAAACTCCCAAAGGCCCTATCTGTACAACACAAACCTCAGGAAAGAGAAGCAGCAAAAAAGGCTACAGAATAAACACTGGACTCTCAATTAAATACAAGATTCACATAGACATATCTGAAACAAACAGTATCATAATTTTTGTTTCTTTGTACCCATGTAGAAAAATGTCCTCCTATGTGAAAAGTGTCATTTTGGCTAGTTTGTAAAAAACCAATCCTGTACAGAAATCAGCCAAGGAATCATATTTTGTCAATTCCTTCTTTAGAAGTTCTAGTCATCTGTTTTAACATTTTAAATAGGAAAAGTACTATGAAATCATATCTTCAAACCTAAGTGATTTGATGGCAACAGAAAGCTGCTTTCCAAAATCAAACAAAGTCTGGCTGATCCCTTTAAACTGAGAAAAATTCAGAATTAACAGAATATTTCTGCTGGTTGACAATAGCCAGAGTCTGTAGCTCTTACCAGGTTCTTCTTAAACTTTTCAATGTTCTGGCCCCAAAGATCTGCTAGGTCCCATAAATACCTAGTTTCTATCTTCCATGTGGAAAGGGGATTGAGGAACCAGCCTCACACCCCTACTCGATTGTTTTCCATATCAAGCTTGATTGTTGTTTCTCTCCACCCTCTATGTTTCCCCCACTCCACACCCCAAAGAGAAACAAACAAATAACCCACCCAATTTGTTCTTCTTTTGGAAAGGATTAATTACACAGCAAACAATTAATTTACCCTACAAAATTCTTAGAAATAATGAAAATAGTAACATCTTCCTTCTCCCCATGAAAATTGCTACTAGAATTTTAAGAGGAACGAAATGGTAAGTTCTCCATGTCCAATTCACAAGCAATCCCCAAATCATTGCATTTGCTTTTTTAGCTTTACTAAAACTTGAGACCCCAAAGCTCTGTGGTACTGAGGCATCGTTTCCTGAAGGAACACACTGACTTATAATGAACAAAGAAGCCAGGCCAAAGAGCTATAGGTAAAATTTCAAGATACAATTGATTATTCTTTCCTCTGGGCTGACAACTTCCAGGTTACTAATTGTTTTCAAGAGCATTTGGAGTTCCATAAAACTGGCATTCTGGGGAAATGCTATTGTTTACTCTTTCATACTTGACAAAAGCAATTCCCACGTGAAAGACAAGTTTAGCCGTGGGACAGAACCTGTTACCTAAAGGAGGAAACAGTCTGGTGAGTTCCCAAGCCTGAAAAGTTGTCATATTGTCACCTTCTATTGAACTGCCCAGCCACTTTTGTTTTTCAGCCATGGCTATTTTGGTCATTATAGTTTGTTTTCCTGTACTTCATGCTCCATATAACAATCAATCATAAATAAAAACAACATTAAAATGCCTATTAAGTTGGTGAAAGAGTCACTTTTTCCTTAAATGCAAGTTTACAATAAGAGATCGTAACTTCTCTGGATTTAAAAATGATGTGCATTTTAAAATGACTGAATTTTGCTTCTGTAGTTTTGACATTTCTTGATCCCCATAAAAAATCATATTAACATATGCAGGTGGGAAAAGTGGACTTTTTTTCATGGACACATTTTAAAATTTACATTTGGAAGAATGCATTGAACCTCTGGTCACAATACCTTTTGCTTCCTTGACAAATTGATCCTGGTATATCTTGAATGCCATCATTTTAACATGATAAAGTCATTGAAGGGACTAGCCAGGGGACAAAAATATTTCAAATTAAGGCATTGTCCCTTCTCAGGTCCAAGGAAACCCTTCCCTGGCCCTGGCTTGCATGAGACAAGGGGTGGGGTTAATGGGTGGCCTTTCATACCTCAAACTGCGATACACCCTAACCATCTCTGAATTACACCGCAATCTTGCACCCCTGGGGCCCAATTTGGAAGCTCCAGTTTAAGATTAATGTGCTCAATGTAAAAAAAACAAAAAACAAAAAAAAACAACCCACAAACAAAAGCATTTTCAAATAAATAAGCATGATAAGTTGCTATTCAGGTGCTATTTACAAATCCAGAGCAGATGAAATAGTTCAAAACAAAACCAGGTAGAGAGATCCCGCCAGTTTCCAATTCAGCCATTCAGCCATACTCGTTCTGAGCTGGGAAATTAACTTATGCATGTCCGACTTTGGCAGCAACCAGCATTCGTTTAAATTATTCAGTTTGCGCAGCTTTGAAGCTTAAAAATAAAAAGAAGGTTGGCATCAAAGTGGAAGGAAAGGATCAGTCCCAAGTTGTTGTTTATCAGGCAGGAGAAGACAGCAAAGAGCAAAACAACATAGAATGAAGTGCAGGGATCCTCCAAATCCAAACTTGCACCAGGGCAGTCTCAGACAGCAGACCCCTCAGCCCAAGGGGGAGCCCACAGGTTGGGACCTTGGGGCTGCCTTATTAACTCTTATCATCACCAAACTCATTTTTGGGAGGAACGTCTCCTCTGAGCCTGAAAGTTAGCAACAGTGACAATAAATCAAGATGATATGAGACAACTGTTACTTTTTTAATGAGTCCTTTAATGTTTTACATTATTTTGTGTGGTACAATCATTCCTTGTGCTTTTAAATTTGGAGATCCGAGAGAAAACAGCCTTTTTGTTGCAGTGCTCACCTCTAATTGTAACTTCTTTCTTCTGAAGGATTTCTTCCCCTGTGTATATGTTCCTGGCTCTGCAGGCATAGGTCCCCGAATCTTCTAGCGAAACATTCTTGATGAGGAGGTGAAGCGTGATGGAGTATTCCTTAGTGATTGCTGCTTTTTGCTTGCTGATGCTGTGGTGCATTGTTCGGTTATTAACTGTCCGCAGCAAAATCCAAGTAATGTCTCTGTACAAGAACTTGTTAACTGTGCATGACAGTTTCAGGTCCTCTCCTTCTGCAGGCATTTTTTCCAAGTTAACGTGGAATCCATTGGGCACATCTGTAAGACAAGAGTTAAGAACTTGAGCTCATGGGAAAGTCAAGGTCTTGTAATAAGACAGTTATTCCATAGGATCTTAGGAGCTGTTGCTACCACGATTCTCCCCGCATCACCATCGAAAGAATGGGTATTTATCGTTTAACTTGGGGAGCACTGATCAAAGACAGCAGGCAAAGGAACTAAATGGCCATTCCATCAGGCAGGCAGGAGTGCAAAACGTGCAGTTACTAGGGAGGCACACTTCCCCACTCACCCACAGTCGCTCTTCAAAGGGGAGTGTTTTTTCCAACTGGGGATGAGCACCGTGCTTCCCATGGCTTAACCACATTTAGTACTTATAATGGTTAAGTTTCTGTGCCGCCTTGGCCAGGGGACGCCACCCTGCTGGACCAGCCAGCATGTGCCTGACGGGTGCGAGGCCATTTCGTGGACTCGAATTATCAGTAAATTTTTTGCATCTATGGCCCATTACATTTGCAATCAACTGAGGAGATTGCCTTCAACAATCAGGAACACCTCAGCCAATCGGCTGAAGGTTTTAAAAGGAAAAGCGATGATTTCAGCAGACAGAAGAGAGAATTTCCCGCTCCAGGGCAGCCAGCCAGCCTCCCCTGGGGAATTCATCGAAACCCTTCCTTGAGCTCCCAGCTTCAGCCTGCCCAGTGGAATTTGGACTTGTGTACACCAATTGTATGAGACAATTTTATAAAATCTCATTATATTTACAGATATCTCCTGCTGGTTCTGTTTCCTAGAGGACACTCACTAATACGGTGCCCCTATAGAGAATGGGGATTTGAAGTGGGAAAAATAGTGAATAACCTAACAGTAGTTTGTGCTAAAAACCAAAGATGCTTTTACAGTCAGACATATCCAAAATAGATATTGTTTAGTAGGAGCAACTGGGAGTCCCAAGTATGTGTTCCGAGGCTTCGATCGGCACCTCAGCCCCTTTAGTCCTAAACTTTTCAGTGGAAAGCAACTGATTTCCCTGTTCCCTATAATTTGATTGACCATCAGGTGTCTCATCCTGCTATTCCAAATGACCTTTACTAGTCCCCGCTGGCACAGGGGGCCTCGGAGAGCTGACTTACTTGCTTACATCTTCCTTTTGGGTAATTGCTCTACTTGGACATAAAAAGCAAGGATTTCTTTGAAAATGCAGACAACTAATCTGGAGGTGGAAGCAGAGGCCAGGGGAAGGAGAAAATATTTTTTAAAACATCAAATTTACACTCAAAAGTATTTTTAATGTTTTCTATAAGGGACTATGTGATTAAAGCCCATTCACTCAAACGTCAGCTCCCAGCCAACCTTCGCCTGCATCTCCTAAGTGCCCCAGCCAACACCTCGGGACTTCTAACACGACATCATGCGAAGTTTGCACCGAGAGTTCCTTAGTTTGTCATTTGGGACCATTTCACCGGAAGATTTTAAAGAATCATTGGCTTCTGGCCCTAAGCTGACCTGCTCCCAGAACCCTCCCATGGCTTGTTACTGGTGGTGTATCTGTATTAGAGCAAAGAATTTGGGCCAACATTTTACAAAGTACTTTGAAGATGAAAAGCACCTTGTTATGCTATTATTATTATTATTATTATTATCCTTTGCACACAAAGCTATAAAGAAACCTTTAAACCTTAAGGGGACAATAGTCCAAAATTAGATATCACATCAACTCTTTTCCTAAGTCTAGCTTTGCTTGTTTTTCTGATTTTTCTGGGCTCTGGCTTTATTATAAAGCATCACGTCTGAAGAAATGCCAAAGTATTCATTTGAAACCTGGGAGCGGTGGGTAACTGTGGCTTATGAAGCTGTCAGTAGCCTGGGAGAGGGGAGATAAGTGGAGGGTTTTCTGGTTTTAAAATGAAAAATTTGAATGTGCCAGTAGATGTGGGAGTTGACCGACTGTGGTAGCGTATAAACAGAAATAGCTGTTCTAATTCAGCATCTTTGTATATTTGGGACATTTTCCAGGCACAAGGAGTAAAACATCAGCTGTCAACTTTTACACAGATACTTGGGGCAAAAGTACTGTATGCTAGTGGCAATCAAATCGGTTCTCATAAGACCACAGACTTTGCATTTATTCACCCTCATGGCTGGAACCCAAGCAAGCCCAAGTTACACCATTGAGATCGTATTGAGAGTTTCTATTTACTTTAGTGATTTGAAACTTCCTGTGGAAATAGCTCACAGGTTTCCTGATGGAAGATTTTGTTTATCTTTGCCAAGCACCACCAGGAATCTCAAAATAAAATGCATTTAGTGACATTGGGAAAGCAGGGAGATAAGGCAGTGTTGTTCCTGTCTCACCCTCGGTAATTGCTAACACACCCAGAGTCCTGCTGAGTGCCAGCAGAGAGCAAAACCACACACGGAGGCAAGAGAACGGCTCTGAGGAAGCTTTGAGGTCTTGTCAGAGTATGTGGGAAATATTCCCACTGACGCTAATTGGGTTTATATTAGCTGGCCTCTTAAAAATGACGATCTAGTTCTTAGTATAACCCCTTGGTGTCTTCTTTTGATCCGTGGATTATGATAGATAGAATGTCCTAAACTGTTTGATGAATTCAGAGGGATTTTCTCCTTCAATCATGTTGATTTTTTTAACCTGAGTACAAAAACAGACCTAAGAGAGAATTGCCTTCTAACCCTCAAAGTGAAGCAAGAAATCTTGCCACATTTGTGTTTGTTGAGGATTCAGTACAAGCGTTAGCGTTAGCATCACCAAAGACGACTCATCCATTAGCGCCTTATGAGGCACCGTGGAAAAGAATCAGCCCTTGCTCAAAAGGGACATTCAACCTAAAGCCATTTACTTACAGAGGTGTATATTTGGAGGGTGATGCTTCAGTGACACTTGATCAAACGTGGGGTTTAATCATGAAAGAGACTGGCAGAGAGATTTAAAAGGATGAAAGCGTACTTGAAGAATGGAAATCACATTCTTTAAAAGGGAAGCGGAGCAGTTACTAGAAAGCCTGCTTGTTTCAAGCAGATGTGAGGGACAAGTGAGTGCTCGGCTACACTTCAGCCACTGGAGGATTCTAATGGCCACAATCAACCAATTTTCACCCATTTGGAGGCAGCTCTAAGCTATCACTGTATTTTAAGGAAGGGGCAACATCGTTGAAATGAGGCCCAATAAAGATCTAAATTGAGAGCTTTTGACTTAAGGCGGTTAGATTTCAGACAGGCACTTTTCAAAGCATTACCCTCACTGAGTCAAGTTCAAAGACTGAACAAATATCCCTTCATTTCCCAGAAAACAGACACATCAGCCACAACAGTCCTAAGTGTATTTAGCCTCATCTCTAGTGAGAATAAATTTCATGACAAAGATTTGAGAGAGGAAAAGGGTAATCATTAGTTAAAAACAAAAACAAAAAATGTAAGCAAAGTTAACGTATTAGGAGTGATCAAATGTTTAGGATTGGTAGAGGATCTTGGATTTCGAGAAAATACGTCCCAGGCGGTGGGGGCTTGATTGCCTGAACCTGTGCTCAGGTTTAGGATTAAAGCGCTTGAATTTCTAGGGGAAAAGTCTCTACGTTCAAGCTGAATTCTCATCGGTCCCTTCCGTGGGCAAGGCTGCTTGCAGAGGCCCCACCCACTCCACCGTGACACTTGTAACGCGGCGGGGGTGGGAGGGTGTTTCTGCCTTTATCAGCTGGGGCCCTTTGCAGAGCACACGGACCATGTACATGGAAATATGATGCAGCAATTAAACACTCAGTGGGCCAGGCCACATGTTGGTATTGTAGTTAATTCTGGCCCCCAGAGAACCTTTCTTGGGGACTCTGAACAATAGGGAAATGAGCATGATGTTCTCCTCCCCTTCAGAACATCCTCTTCCAGCACTGCCCTCAGACCCCGGCAAGAGAGGAGCCTGGCCTGGCCATCAGTTGGCGTGGTTCGGGCTGCCCTTCTCCCTGCACTGTGGAGAGTGCGGGGGTGGAGAGGCATGTCCCCCCAGAGCCTGTGGCACCCCGACTCATGTATCAGGCCTTGACTCACAATTTGCCAGGAGTTACACCCTGTGGGCCCCCACTGCATTCGTGTCCGGGCTCTGATAGTGTTGGGGTTCCCCTGTCCTCTTGTCTCCACCTGTTCAAGTGCTACCTGCCCCCCACCCCACCCCTAGCACCCCACCCTGGGATCATCTCAAGTCCTGTTTCCTTCCAGGGGCTTAGAGCCACACTGTCCAAGCCACAGCAGCTGTTCAGCAGTTGAAATGTGCCTGGAGTGACTGAGGGACTGGCATGCATTCAATTCATTTTATCTTAGTTCATTTAAACGTTAAAACTGAAGCACTGTAATCATTTTTAAAATTGATTGCATGCTGAAATGCTAGTATCTTGGATATGCTTGGTTAAATAAAATCATTTTAAAGTTAATTTTACTTGTTTCTTTTTACTTTTTGAAGTGTGGTTACTAGAAAATTTTAAATTACGTCTCTGGCGTATGTTATAGTTGTATCCAAAGGTGTTGGCTTAGAGAGTAAATTTCTCTATGCCGTTACTGCGGCACATGCACTCTGATACGAGGTTGTCTATAATGCAACATTTCCTCTGTCTCCTTGGAATTCGAGCTGTCTTCCTCAAAAGACAGAGCTTCCTCCATAGCCCTCCCAGTAGCCAACACAGAGCTAAACTGAACTCTTCTAGAGCTGGTGCTCATGAAACTTCCACAAACTTGCTGGAACATTCCAAATGCAGCAGGAATTGCTCCATCTTTCGCACCCTCATCGGACATACAGCGGCCGTGGATTTGAACCGTAACTTAGTGTTTCCCACCAAATGGAAGGACAATTTGAACATTTGTGCTTAATTAATCCAGGTCACCTGGGATGGCTGCCAAAACCAATCTGTGCACAGTCTCTACGGCATCCTCCTTATATAAGGGGGCCCTATGCTCATCCAATCTCTTTCTCCAATTCTAGGAGGCAAGGGGCTTTACTTGCTTCCGGGTGGCTGTGCCATGTGCCTCTTCACCGCCCTGATCGCATTTCCTGTTGGGAAGGGCAGGAGCTGTTGTGCTGACCGGACTCCACAGCCCCCTCCAGCTCAGACGCTCTCCCAGAGCCCATTCAAGGGCCTCTCCAGTGGCCCCGCTTCTCTGGCACTCAGCTAACTTGCCAGTTGCCCTCCCTAACATATGATGACCCCATATATCTTATGAAACTGGACCTGTCTATTTCTCTCTGGAAAACTCTAGGCAACCGCTGCAGCCAACTCCTTGCAGTGCAAAGTTTCCAGAGAGCTGGCAGGTTGCCCAGATTTCCTCAGAAATTGCGGGAGTGTGGAGCCAGGCAATTGTTTTTATACTTTGAGCTACTTACTTCCTTCCTGTGCCCATGGAGGGACATGGGGAGTGCCATTTGTGTACCCTGGAGGTTTTAAAATTTGCAGAGACTATCATATTTAAGGTTAAAAATTTAAATAAATGCTACTAACAAATAGCACATGAATTCTTAACAAAGCTCAGTTTCGGGTTTCTACAGGAGAACCTCATTCCCAAAAAGTGGAAATTATTTAAGTTGCAAACAATTAGCTTCTAGGTTAAAAGAAAAAAAAAATCATGCCATCACATGCATTATGATTGGTTTCTTTGATGGACATTAATAACTGCTGTGTGTCAGACCTGAGCGAAGTACCAAGGGGAGTTCAAATACGAACGTGAAATTCACAATCCAGCCTGGGAGAGAGACATACACAAATGACCCTAAAAGAGAATTCAGGGAAATAACTCTTTAGGAGTCCTGATGATGTTGGAGAATTCAATTCCTGAGAGCAAGGATGAAGGCACTCAAAGTCTGACAGTTCCATGGAATGTTCTTCTATAAAAGTCACTCAAGCCGTAAGTGTACTAAAAGGAATCACAAGATTGAGGCGAGACTGAGGTCACCAGGCTGGCTTTGTTGGTTTACGACATGTGGCTTACCTGTGATGTAAAAGCTTATGTTTCTTCCCACAGTTCCAACTTTATTAGAAGCCATGCAACTGTAGATCCCAGAAGTTCTGGAGTCTGCCACGACCAAGGTGCTAGCCGTCTGCAAAAGAAAAGGAAACTTGAGCTAGCAACAGGACAAGGAACCATCCGAACGCAGCTAAGATCCTTCTGAGAGCTGAAATGATTCAGCCGTCCCATTCATTCAGCAAAGACAGCATGCATGGGTGGTGGCTACCAGAAAGTTCTTCCTTAGCCGAGCCCCAGCAAGAATGGAAAAATAACAGGAAAGCAGGTCCTCAGGAGACCGGGGGCTATGACATCCGACTCGTATGAGGGTTTCAGGCTTATTTATCTCGTGCTGCTGGCGTAACAATGGCAGCCACGAAGCCAAGATGCGGGACGGCACGTCCTGCCCTGTGAGGTGGTCAGCTCCACGCCAACGAGAGGAGCAGGCGAAGGCCACAGCTTTCCCTTTCGTGTGGGTGACCCGAGATCACGGAGGCCAGCTGGAGGCTCAACCCTGCAAAGGGCGTGCTAATGAGGAAGGACAGCAGAGAAGGGCTGGCTAAAACATTTCTGTGCTGAAAGGATGTGGCACTCAGCCCATGAGGGGCTGAAGGAGTCTAGAGGCTGAAAGCTCACTGAGATTGTGGCGCACACATATGTGGGTGTGTGTCTGTGTGTGTGTGTATGTGTGTGCGCGCACAAATTGCTAAATTTCTCAGTTCTGTCCATCCCCAATGTAGGAAATGAAGATACAAGAAGTTACGGATTATGTATATGAGAGGGGGGGCAAAAGGGAAACCTTGTACTTCCTGCATAATGTCTCTGTAAACCTTACAACTGTCGCAACAAAAAATCTAATAAAAGAAGTTATGAATTAATACCACACCACTGTTTGACCAGATTTTAGTGCTGTTTCACAAATCTAGTACCTAAAGAAACACTAATAGCCAAGTTTTGGTGAACTTGAAATCACTTTCCAAAACTGTGATTTCTCAAAATATAATGAAACAAAGCAATGAAACAAAAACTTAGTAGCTTAAAGACTTTCGTTATTGTCTTCTTTTGAAGAAAAAAAAATTAGCAACACAAAACAAATGGTTGAGTTCTTCAATTTAACCCAACCTTGCAAAAAAAGTAATTTACTTGCCTTATGAAAAGAAAATGCAAAAAACAAATAAGGTTTTCATACTTAAAAACAGAAACAGAAATCACCAGTTACAGGCTTTGAAGCTGTAGCGGCTGCGCTTATACTTTCAGACCCACAGGGAGCCAGCCAGGCTAAGGTGATACAGGGATGACACACCCCAGCAGATCTGCCAAGGAGATGGACATGAATTTGACCAGTGGTTTGGCCATCGGGAAGGGTGGTGACATTTTCAGTGCTCCTAAGTAAAGCACTAGGTGCTTTATTATCTTCTCTTACCCCATTCAGTAACTTAAGTCTTTTCCTTAAGTTCTGTCTTTTATCCAAAAATAAGGAAGACCAAAAACATGTCCCTGCCTCTGTAGCCAGCAACGTCATCGCTCCAACTTCTCTGTAACTTTCACTGCGGCATAGTAAACCTTACCCCACACTCCCCCTTCAGTTTGTAGGCAGGACCGTTTGAGTGCATCTACGCATACATTTTCTGCCTATCAATGAATTTATTGGCAACAAAAGTGGCCATTTATTTAGCAGCTGCTTATGAAACACTTCTCAAGGCCCTGCCCAGTATTTACAGGGGAGACAGATGCCACAATCCCTGCCCTCCACAGACTTGAAGGATGACTCTGTCTTAACACGTTACAGTGACAGAGAAGGCTTTCCCTACTCAAGGATCGAACACAGATGAGTCTCTCTTCTGTACAGAAACACACACACAAGCAACCAACCAGTGGCAGCTAGTATGAAAGACAGCTCAGGTGTCATTTTCCCTGTTTTGATTATTAATCTTTACAAGACGTGGGCAACAAAAAAATTGTGGGTAACTGTTTCCTTTTAACTATTGTACCCACCACTTAAGGTTCATGGAAGAAAATGTTAGTATTTAGGAGAAAGGCTTGTAAGGGCAAGGTGAAAGGAAAGGAGAGCTCCTCAGAGGAGACTCTGACACCTGCAGCTCATGCTCAGATGCCTCAAGGCAGTCTGCATGGGTTCAGAAACAGGGGGCACAAGTGGAGACCTCACAGCTCCTCTCACTCCTCGCCCCTCATTTCAAGCACTGCTTTTCTTATGAAGTCACTTCTCCAATGTTTATGTTAATGGGCCCAAGCAGAATCCTAAAGCCTCAGATTTATTGTTGCCCAATCAATAGGTGAAAAACCCATGTCAGGTTGCCTCAAGGGTGTTTGCAATTACAGCAGCAACTACTTGCACCTACAAGTTCCATTTCGGTTTCTATTAAAATTATTTTGATTTCACTGAACTCAGAGCAATTGACAGCAAGGACTCAGGCGAGAACTGGGCTTCCCTGCAGGGAGGGGTCGATGGAGGTCAACATGCTTGCTGTGGGGAGCACAATGCAGATTATCTGGAAAATGATCTGGAAATGGCTGGAGCCATTTTACAAGACTTCGCCCACCGTAAGACAGGCCAGCATTCTTGTTCAAACAGAGGAGGGAACCGAGATGCCCAGAAGTGAAATGAATCCAGGTTATACAGTGACCCACGGAGGGACACAGACGCATTCCGAGTCCCTGTCCTTCTGTTAGGCTCGCTCCTTTGCCTGGGAAACCCCTTCCAGAAGGGACACTGACCTGGTCCAGAACTCACCTCTCCCGAGTTTCTATTCGAACTGACATAGAAAATGACGTTGATGGGAGTTTACATTACTTCTGTCTTGGGCACCCTCTGTAAGCCCTTGTGATGTGCCAGGGGGCACGTTCCAGGCACCAATTAGCTCACTTACTCCTCCCTCGCCCTGTGAGGGGGGTGTTGTTCCCACCCCCTGCAGAAGAAGCAGCTGTGCTTTAGAGGGCTTATTGACTCACCCGAATTTCCCCAGTGCCACAGGCGGGCCAGGGGAGAATTTATGCCCAGGTTTGCCAGCCTCCAGGGCCTGTGTGTTTATTGTCTACGCTCAGCTGCTTCTCGCCTTAAAACTCTTTATATTTAGTAACGCAAACCGATCGTTTTGCCTACTTTTTGAGCTGGGTGCTTCCTTGAGAATCAGCACAGAGCCACACGAGCTAAACGCCACTTTGCATGGTGAGACCAAGTCTCCTTCTTCGATAGTATTTCACATGGTGCAAGCTGATTTTTTAAGTGATAAGATGTTACGTGGTTTGAAAATATGAATGATGAATGAACATGTTATAGAGAAAATGTATAAATAAGGTGAAATGTAGATCCTATGATCAACTGAATCTCTGATTTCTAGAGAACTACTCTTTTCACAGAGGATACATATTTTAAATTATAAGTTAAAACAATTTCATGAAAAAATGATGAGGTATACATGTTGTAGGGTCAGAAAAAAAGGGCCTCTAGTACAACTTGGAGGTCAGTGTAGTCTGGCTGGACTGGAAGGCATTAGGACATTAAGTCTCAATGCACACGTCTTCTGTGTTACAGGAACAAATCTGTTCCCCAAAGTTCAATAAGCAAATGCTGCTGCTTCAAGAGAAAAATTTCAAAATAGCATACACTGGGGTGATAAAAGGTCTTGATATTGGCAGGTAGTGATGGTAGCACAATATTGTGAATGTAATTAACATCAATGAATTGTACACATAAAAGTGGCTAAAAGGGGAAAAAATAGCATAATAGATGGAACACCAAATGTCAAGTTAAAACCTGCAAAGGAGAAAGTGCCACACATTTGAGTTGTAACAGATATTTGAAATTATTTATATTTAATTTACAAAGCGCAGCAGAAGAAATCCTCAAGGATGTCTGCTTGTATTAGTTGTGTAATTGATTTTCATTATCCATAACTGACAAGAATTAAAAGAGGAAAGAAAAAAGTAAGCACAAGTCATAAAATTAGATCAGAACCTCAAATCTTGTTATTAGTGAGAAGATGGGAAGTAAGAGAGTGTTTTCATCTCTACTTAGAGTTCACTATGCCTCATTAGTTATGACACACACACACCTACAACTTTTAAAGAACTGAATTTTGTGATTGAATTAATAGTTTTGGATAAGCAACCTTTTAATGAGGTTTCCAGCACAATGCTCTCTTAAAGGATTCACTTTTTTTTTTTTTTTTTTAGCTCTGAGTCCATATTTTGGGGTGCTTTCCCTTGCCTTGAGGACCTCAAAGTCCTAAATATTAGAAACAGATCTTAAAGTCCATTCTCTGGGTTATTTCGTATGACTCAAGTACACTCATGAAAACTACAGTGAGATACTGTAAGCTTGAAGTTTATTCATATTTCTTCCTTCCTTCCCTTCACTAAGCATTAGTAATTCTGTAATACAATGTGGGTCCAACCTCACGGAATGGAGTGAATGGCATGATGTGTAATTCAGCTTAATTTCCAGCACTAGTTTTAAAAAATCTATATATAGAGCAGTGATTTTAATCTCGGGATGTTTCTAATATAGCTTCCTTTTAAGCATTTCACGGAGAAATAAAAGTAGATGCGAAAAGGTCATGGAGGAATCTAAAATTAACATAGGGTGACACATTTGTGCCAACTGATGGGAAACTGGACCGTGAGAATTAGAGAACACGGGGCGTGGGGGCTGGGAGGCCTGGAGCAGAGGCCGCGACTCTGCCATGATGATGCTGTCCGTGCTTCCTCCACGGATTTATCTCATGATAGTCTGCAAAGTTCTCGACATGCCCTCAAGGCGATTCCAATGGAAATGCTGCCAAGATATTGGACTGACAATTCTCCAGTTCACAGAATTAATTTTCTAATACCAATTTCCTGTGTTTTTAAAAAAATCATCTAACGCAGAATTCTTTCTATTTCCTACTATTTCTCTAACCCCACTAGTCTGACAATCCCATTTAAAACAATGCGAAAACTCCACATTTGCTGTTAAGCGACCTCAGCTGATGACTCACTCTTCACAAACCTAGGCCAAAACTCACCAGTAAGGAAACCAAATTTTATTACACTCTACACTCTTCTTTGAATTAAACAACAACAACAAAAATAAAACAAAAAAACAAACAAGCAAGTCCCTGAAATCTAGCAGGTGCTCGGCTGCACGGCTGTTTCCCTGGCCTGGGCCGCAGTACTGCTGAGCATGCTAATTCCAAGATAGGGTTTGAGATCTGCAGATATGCAGGATCATCAGAGTCTAAATTGGGGTTTTAATTGACTTTCTGAAGAGGTACAGAAAATAAGAATGGCTTTAACTGTGGCAGAAAGACCAGTACAAATAATCCAGAACTAGCAAAACTTCCATGTATGTTGCCATGATAGAAATGATAGTTCTTTTTTTCCTACTTACACAAAAAAGAGGTATAGTAGCTGCTAAAAGTAAAAGTAGTAAATGCTCATTAATTCAGGGCATGAAGTTAATTTATGTAGTCTGTGTTACAGTTAGAGCTGCTAACAAATAGATACCCTACACACATATATATTTCAATTTTGTTTAGAAAGATATGAAAAGTTTAGTCAATGCAAACAATTGTTAACTGTTAGACTTCACTGTGTGTGATTACAGAGAACATGGGAAATTGCGCTCGTGCATACATGACAAGCTCTTTTGTAAATTAGGATTTATAAAGGGCTTCCTCATTATGTTACCCAATGTCATCTTTTTAACACCAGGCAAGCTAGGGAGGGCCAGTATGGATCAGAGAGCTTATCCGGTTTGCTTGCGGTTATGCAACTAGAAAGTGGCATTTGCCCAGCGGTCTCTTGAGGGCAGATCAGGGTGGCACAAGGGCCAAATGTGTATAGAGACCTATATTATGAACCTACTGCAAATATAAAATTACAGGACAAAAAATGAATTTCAAGGATGGAGAGAATCATGGAAGTTCTTTTGTTTCAACCAATTTTGTTCCTTTACTTCCCCGTTTATTATAGAAATTCTACATGGAGTTTGGTTGCTACTTCATGGTTCAGGCTGATCAGAAACTTCACTGAGATTTCTCATTTTCAATTTTATTTTCTAGTATTTATTTTTGAGGAGATGATACCAACATAGGAGTAGGAGTTAGCACTGAAATTAAGCTCAGAAGTTCTTGTTTTAATATCCGAAGTTAACATTCTATACATCTGATATAGTCAGGAAAAGGCAAAATTAATTGGCATACCATGGGATCGTGACAATTTTCTAGCACTATGTGGCATCTGACTTGCTATCGACTACCAAAACACTTCGAGGCAATTAATTTTTTTTAATGTAGTACATGCAAATGAAACTTTCAAGTTTACAGAGTTTCTTTTTTTTTACGAATTTCGCTCACTGAGAGCAATACATCATGCAATCTTTTAAACTACTGCTCATTTGTATTAAAGAATTGTAAACCACCTTACCCAATCCAAGTATTTCATCAACAGAGGAATGGATAAACAAAATGTGGCCTAAACACACTATGGAATATTATTCGGCCGTGAAAAGGAATGTGATTCTGATGCCTGGAATGAACCTCGAGGATATCAGGTTGAGTGAAATAAGCCAGACACAAAAGAGCAAATACTGTGTGATCTCACTGATATGAAAGAAGCAATGTAGGCAAATTCATAAAGTCAGAGAGTAGAATACTGAGGGGTTGAGATGTGAGGGGAATAGGGAATTCATGTTTAACTGGTATGGAGTTTCTGTTGGAATGATGGGAAAGTTCTGGCAATAGATGATGGGGACACAGACACAATGTGGAGTATGTAATTAACACACCACTGAATTATATAAATGAAAAGGATAAAAAATGGTATTTTAGGTGCTATATAAGTTACCAAACACACACACACAAACCCAGAGCTGTAACAATAAAAAGAGTAAACCCTAATGTGAACAGTGGGCTAAAATCCATAGCATAATTATAAAAATACTGAATCAAGAATTGTAACAAAGATGCCATACTAATGCAAGATGTTGGCAATATGGAAAACTGCGTGTGTGTTGGGGGCGTATGGGAGCTCTACTTTTTGCACAATGTTTCTATAAACCTAAAATTACTCTTATGGAAAAAGAAAGAACTCTAAACCACTCTATTTGCTGGAGATATAAAAACTCTACCTAAGTCCCTGACACAGGAGGGCTGATGTTACCCTGAAGCCTTTCACTCTTGCAGCTAATTTCGGTACTGGTTTAGCTGACTGTGAGAGCCCTAGATTTTAGAGTAGGATGGCTTTGGTTTGAGTTTCTCATTTACCACTTATAGGTCATGTGGCCACAGGTTAATTATCTTATCACCCCGTTTTTTCCTTATCTTTAAAATGGAGCTTTAGCCACTCTGCCCTATGGGAGAATGAATTTGATATTAGCATATGTCAAAAAGGTTTACATAATGAAAGGTACAGATGTTATTTGTTGTTGTTGCTATAATCTTACTTGGAGAACAATGCCATCTACTTCGTCATCTTCAAATGCAAAGAGTGCAGCTGAATAAATAGATAACATAAGCATGACTGCAGTCAAGCAGATGGTGGCATCTTCATTAACAGTCTCTATCCAAATCGAGATATGCAAGTGTACACAGACTTTTCAAGGGTTATTTAATATGTTTTCCTTTTTTTAATACTTCACTATCCCTGTGCCTGACAATAGCAGATTTTTAAGTGGATTTGTCACAAGTTAAACAGAAAAAAGCTACCAGATCTGAGATCCAAAGAAATGTGCCTGGTTCAGTGGGTGGTGATGGGACAAGAGAATAACTGATAGAAAAGTCCAGAAAAGAAGACTTTTAGACCCTGGCTAGGAAGGGAATCATGACATACTATTTCTCTGTGCATTTCTATGTCCCAACTTAGTTCAACTTTGCCCTTGCAAAGGGAGAGGGAAAAAGAAGATCTTCTATAAGATGGAAATATTCCATTTTAGCCTTAAAGCTTTTTACCAGCTTTGTTTATTGGGATCCCGCTTTGTGCAAGTGGGTGATTCTCAGTCTCAGTTGCACATTGGAATCACCAGGGCATCTTTTATGACCCACGGGCCACAGCACAGGGATTCAGGTGTAATTCATACTAGTGTAATCTTCTGCTTTGCTGCCAGGGCTGAGCACCACTGATGCAGCCCATTTCCGTGTGGAAGGGGAAAGTCCCACATCTTCGGGTGGGACAGGGGTCTCGTGACTCGGAACTGGTGGTCACTCTCGGAAGGCAGCACCACAAGGACTGTCTCTATGAGGACGGACACCTCACACGTGGTCTTTCTTCTCTTGGAATATGAATTACTTCTGCCTCTGATATACCCAGAGATGGGAACTGATAGTGGATTCTTAGAATAAATAGCCCAGTGCTTATTTTTCATGAACAATACCTTATTCTTTCCTTCTATTATCGCCATGCGCTGCGAGATGCTCTCAATTCTGTTTCCTACATAGCTGCCAGGACCCAGGAGGATGGACTCTCCATTACTGGAACAGAAGTCGTGCCTGTGAAAACAGAAAATCAGGCATCCCAATGTCACTTCGCAGGAGGACCCACCAAATGGTGACAGACAAAGTGACAACCACCGAAGACCCCGCAACTAAATCAGATGATTTTATGTGAGTCTTCTATTTCTTAGTTTTTTTCTATACCTAGTTTGCCTGATATTAAAGGAAAACCCACCCTGCTGTGTGTCCACACACCCTTCCTATTCAAAATAGCAAATACAAAATAAAATGCATAACTTAGAAAACTTAATAACTAGATTTAAATTAGTTCCTAGTGGAAGTAACATGCAAACACAGAACAAAATGAAATTATGTTAATGAGTGGAAACCTCAGGGAAATAATAGCATTTGCCATCTATAAAAGGCTGGCTTTTAATCAGAGTATTTGGTCACAGAGCTCACTTTTTTCCAGGGCTAATGAAGTGCATGTGGAAACACACAACATGGGGTGCTTGTTAAATTCAGTCTATTTCTTTTCAAGTTTTGGGTATGATGGCAAGCCCTTTAATTTCTTAGACCTTAAGTGTTTAATTATAAAATGAGGGTATTGAAGTTCTCTCCCTTCAAGGTCTTTTATGCCTCTAAAAGTCTATGAAATGTCTCTCTTTTTTAAAACTAGCTGGTAGCGTACCATTTTAAAGAGAGATTTTGACCTATACCTGGGAGTTGACATGTGTTTCCAAACACATTTTATTATCAATAGGCTTCTGTTTTCCATGGCTTACTGTTCAAACTGTCGCTGTAAATATTTATTGGGCCTTTATTTTGTTTTATATGCATCTTAGGTTCTACTTGAATAAAAACCCCAAAACCCCAACCAGCAAACAACATGCTTATGTCCACTCTGATGTGGGCACTGCTGCCATCTCTGACTTCCCATACAAAGCTGCTGCCGGATGTGTCTTCTCCAAGGTCTGATTTTCAGTGGCATCCCCTTTGCCCCAAAGCCTCCACAATTGTCCTGGGGAAGGCCCAGCCATCTGAGTCAGCCATTCAGTGCCATCCTCCAACCAGTCCCTACCTCCTTTTCCAGAACCCCTTTGCTCGGTTTGGTCAGTTCACAGAGAACCGAGCCAGGACTCAGAGGGCCTGAGCCCTGCTCCCGGGGCAAGTTTCCTCTTCCCCAAATAAAAGCAAAGACATAGCGGCCTTGCTAAGCTCACCGACTGCCTGAGGACCAAGTGGCAATTTACGTGGAGGGGCTTGCGAGTTAAAGGCAGTAGAGGAAGATGGGGAATTATTGTTGCTGCATCCCAGCTAGGCCCCATGCCCGCTGCTGTCTTCCTCATGACCCTCAACCCCATGGACTCAGTCCCTGCCACGCAGCAGCTCCACCCCCCACAGCCTGCTCTCCAAAGAGCTTATTCGGCCACCCCCGGTGGCCGGCTGAGAACTCTCGCTCCTCTCCAGGTCTGAGCGGCTCGTGAGCCTGTCACAATGTGACAGCAGTGTCACTGTAATGCATTTTTTCCTGCCTGCTTCATACAGGCAGCAAACTGCCCAGAGTGCAGCACTGCGTCGCGCACATAGCACAGGCTCAGTAAACAAATAGTGCAGATTTGCTTTGTCCATTATTTACTATAAAATACATAAATTTACTATAAAATAAATACTGCGGTCCTTTAAGGTGGACTTAGAGATTTAAATACGGATTTATTTGGGACTCAAGGCAAATAAGCAAAGAGATGTTTTAGGTGTCTCAACAACCCCCCCCCCCACCGTGGGCTGTCAAATTTGGCACCTTGCCAGCCTGGGAAGGGGGTGACGAGTGTCCCAGGAGCCTGCTTCTGTCCCTCCAGCGGCTCTTGGCCCTCTTTTCACTCTGGGAACCTCGAATCATTGATGCTGCCTATTTCGCCCCCTCCCTTTTACGCGCAGTTCTCCTCCCAGCTTTCAGCCTAAAAAGTGAGAGCCTCAAGTGCAGGGAAGTGGTTACTTTAATGATTCCATGCACCATGGGACATTTCTTTTCATCTTGTTGCATTCTTACCTTCTGGACTAGAATTTTGGGGGAGTGGAAGGCTTGCCGGGTTTGGATTTGAACGCCTTGGGCAGAGTCTGTAGATTTTAACCAGGAGAAACTTTAAAGCCTGGTTTCCAGAAAGAACAAGTGGCTGATCTGGACTTAAATAGCCAAGGGCTGACTTACGCAGATGAAAGTAAGAGGACAAAGTGAGTAAAAGGTAAACTAGAGAGATCAACAGAGATTCTGGGATCATTCCTCAGTGGTCCTTGAACTGGGAAGGGACCCCAGTGGGGCGGTGGGGAGGTGTTTGACTCTCCACAATTACTGGCTGTGGGTTGGGGTCCCCCTGTGGTGCTCTTGGGGGGCACGGCCTGTGTGTCCTCCAGCTGAGCACTCACCACCTCCGAGTAGTTGTTCCGTTTTTCTGAAGTCCCCCTAGGCCAATGGCTAGAGGAGAACAAGAACTCCTATACCGACCCATCCAGAGCTCAGCACGTAATCAGCACCCTGCAAATAAATGTGTATAAACAGCAAACAGGCATGTGCTGTTTCTAGTAAGTTCCTGGTGTTTCAGTTTAACTGTTTGTTATTTTCAAACAAACGTATGAGTAGAGAGTTTCATGTAATGACCTGCCATAGGCCCATCACTCAGAATTAACAATTACCAAGTTTTTGCCACATTTGTGTCATCACTCCCTTGTTTCTTTTTTTAAGTTTTTACATTATTAAAGTTTATTCATTTTACTTAAAATTCACATACAAGGAAATGTACCTATCTTAAGCATTGAGTTTTATATATATATATATATTTTTTTATGATATATAACCACATTCAAACACAAACATTCTTACCATATGATCATTCCGTTCTTGTTATATAATCAATAACTCACAATATCATCACATAGTTGTCTATTCATCATCATGATCATTTCTTAGAACATTTGCATCAATAAAGTGTTCAGTTTTAATAAACATATTTGCCCACATAAGCCAAACACTATGAAATTATGAAACATGACTTCCACTCAAGAAGTCCCTTCATTTCTATCCCAATCAATCCCCTCCACAAAGACAACCACTGCTGTGATTGTTTTAACGACCATCGAAAGCTTTTGCATGTTCTAGAACTTCATATTGGTGAAGTCAGACATATGTGCCCTGCTAAAGTTGTGTCTTCACACACCACAAATCCTTGTTTCTTTTATACTTTCTTCTTTCATGGTGTCTTTGAAAGCAAATCTCAGACTCTAGGTCAATTTAACCCTATATACTTCAGTACACATCCCTGAAAAATATGCTCATTTTCTAATATAACCACAATGTCATTATTGCCTCCAAAAAATTAGCAATAATTTCATGGCGCTGTCTGCATCTAGTCTATAGATCAGATTTCCCCACACGTCACAAAAATGTCTTTTTTATAGTTAGATTATGATTTAAAATAAAAAAAAGAACTAATAAAGATTGACCACTCCTTAAGGAATTTCTGCCATTTCTACTAATTGTTCCTTTATAATCTTATCAGTAAAATAAATGAGCATTTTAACCTGCATTGATTAGAAGAGAAAACTGAACCAAGAGGAAATGATATCCTCTCCTGTTTATTTGAAACCTTTTAATGATAAAGTTTTAAAATCATTACATGAAAGTTACTTTTCCCTATTTTTCACTCCCAGTATTTTCCCATTTCTAGACTACCCTGTCCGTTCCTGGTCCCCCATCTTTTCACACACGCTCAGTGTGCAGGTGATGCCATACACATGTGTGTGGCTTGGCAATGTGACAACAGATAACCGGCGTTCTCTGGAATCTAGAAGAGAAGCCTTTGGATCCCATTCTTTTTACCTCCAAAGCTGTGGAAAAAAAACCTCATCAAAGATCGTAATTTCATATTCTCAGTCTTGAGGAAATGCAAAGAAATCTATTAGGGTAAAGCAAGGCTAGGAATTTCCTAAGAGAAACGTATTGTGCTGCCTGGGCTCCCTTGGGGCTGGCAATCTCTGCCACCCGGCCCAAACGCTAAGGACAGTTCCCAACCGCACCAGCCCTGAACCGAGCGGAAGGCCAGGCTTCCCGCAAGTCCCCCCGTGGGAAGGACAGAGTTTCGTGTTCAAACATTTACATTTTGGGGGGCTGTTATTTCTTCCCTCTTTGTAATTGGAACCATAAAAATAGAATACCACTTAGGAGCCTGGCTATAGAACAGCACTTGAAAAGAGCTTTAGGGGGAGGGGAGCTCGCCTAAGCCTTAAGAATCCATCAAGTCCTTGAGGAAGTAGATTGCGCCACGTGTGAAGATGCAGCGATAACCACTGTGCTGGGAACCGTCTCGAGGGGAGAGGAAGCTGAACAACAAGAGGAAAGCAGCGTTAGCTCCTGATTTCGCACAGGAAGCCCACGGCACCTCCTGCCAAAGCGAGATAAGAAAGCTCCCACACACTATTCTGGACAAGGCCACTGTTATCAACTGCCGAGCGGAGCTGGCCTCTCTGTGCTCCAAGCCCCTGTCCCTTTCCTAATGAGCCTCAGGACTCCTGCCTCCATTTGCATACAGCATGCCAAGTACAATAGCGTGGAGGTATTTATAACCATCGAGAGGAAAAAAACAATTTCCGGGGTAAAAGTGTACTCCATGTCATCACTGCCGATTGCCTGGAGTTGAAACAAATTAGCCTCAGACCAGAGATTGATATAAATCAATGAAAAGAATGGCACCAATCTCCTATGCAACATGCAAAGCTCGGGGCGACTGTGATGCGTCAGCCCGTGGAACTTCAATGGGAGCCACCTGTGGGGCATGCCATCTGGATGGGTTCACCAGCCTCCTCCTTTCCACACAGAACGGGGACACACCACCTTCCTGACATGTGCATGACATTACTGAGCGCGGGCTTCGGGCTGATTTTCCTGTGGTGCTGATGGGTTTGCCCTGTTCCCGCCATACTCATAAATATTTGGTTCTCTGTGACCAAGGACATAGGAAGACAGTCTGGTGCCATCAAAAAAAGGCAAAGTCAACACAAGGTCAAACCTACAATCTTGATAATATTAACTCTTGGTTCCAGCCAGCTAGCTAAGCAGTGGTAGATTATGATAATCACATTAAAATAAATATATTAATTATGTAAATAATGATATTATTATAAATTATACAGTAATGACATCTCCTATGCACTGCACCATGTGATTCGTACCCACTATCTCACTGACCCTTACAACATTCTAAAAAATAGGTACTAGTATTCCCTTTCGATGGATAAGGAAACCAGGAACTAGAGAGGTTGAGTAAATTGCCCAAGGCCACACAGCTAGTCTGAGACAGAGACAGAATCTGTACTCAGTTCTGTCTCATTCTAGAATCTGGGTGCTTAACCTGTCCATGAAATGCAACATGCTATCCATGTACTGCAACATGTAACAAGGAATTACTGGGCTCTAGTGTTTCTCTGTATACAGATAGAGAAGGCTTCTCAAATACTCAGGTCACAAATACCATTTCTTTGTTGGGCATTTAACCTCTCTGTGGCCCTTTAGGCATGACACAGTTGGCTTCTTTCCAAAATCTGGCAAACATTTCTCACCACACACAGCCCAAATGTACTGACTACCCGATACGTGCAGGACCTGCAATTACAGCTTCTATATTAGAACCCGCGTGGTCCCCCCAGGGTTCCTCAACGCGGCCCCGTTCACCTTTATGAATCCAAGACTCAGGAAATGCAATTTAAGGTGTGCACCCCAAGGGAGCCTTTTATGTTTCTCTGGGCTTTATTTTAAGTGCTACTTTTAAACAATTCTGCTTTTCCTTCATTCCACTTGTCTTTTTCTCCCCCTCCCTGAAAAGCAGAGCTGCTACCTTCTTTTCTCTCAAGACTGGATATCACATCTGGTGGAGCCAGAAGGGAGAATCTGCTGGGTGAGTGTTAGCCACTGATGCTAAGTATTTGCGTTTTCTTTGAAGTGTTTCTCCTATGTGAGAAAATGATAGACTCTCTAAAAACTTGGGTGGGAGGCTCAACGCTTCATTTAGCCTTTCTAGAAACTGTCCACCTGTTCAGTGCCTGTGATGGTACCTGAGGTTATCCAGGATCCAATTCCTATGGTTATCCAGTACCCAATTCTCATTTCATAAATGATTTCCAACCAGTTTAACAACCACACCAATTCTGGGGAAGTCTATCTTATAGCCTGAGTCTTAAGAGACAAAGGGACAAAGGTTTAGTCTAGGGTCCCCTTTAGCCCTATGATAAATGACAGTACATTGACCTTCCTTTCAAAATCTCTGTGCTGCTAATTTCCAACTATTGGCTGGCCAAAGGGCAACAGTTGAGCTGCTGGTGTGAGCCAGGCCTGGGTGAGGGGCTTTCCACACTGGCCCCGAGGGATTCTCACCATCACCAAACGAAGCAGGTGCCATTGTCCCACCAGTTCACAAGTCCTTTCCCAGTAAGGAAACCAAGACTCCGACAAGTCCAACACCTTGCCCAGGTTCAGCACACCCAGCAGCCCTGGAATCAGAGCCCAGGTTCACAGAACACCTTCCCACCACCCCAGAGCTCGCTCCGTCCCGCAGGATGACTCTGCCCCCCAGGAATCGCCACAAGCTGCCCCCCTGCACCATGAGGGAGAAAGGGCCCACAGCCAGCTGCTCAGAGGACAACCCTGGGAGGCTGAGGAATTCACCCTGCTATTAGAGCCAGACACTGAGAGAAGTGAAATCCTCATTTTTGAGAGACAGAAGATACACCTAGTCTATTTACACATGCATGTGCACACACACTCATCCATATTGGGTCTGTCGGTGCAGCGAGGGGAAGAGGCAGATGCGTACTATATAATGATGTTTTTGATAGAAATTTTGGTTTGTTTTGGTCATAACATTTTGTGGATGCTGAAGTTATAGGTGCTCTTCACCGTCTACCTACTTGATGAATTTTATTTAAAAAAATCTTGCAACAACAAAGAGAAAACCAACTTTTCTCACTCTCTCTGCCTCTCCCAGATAGTTTACTTCTATCTACGTGGTTATCTGGACATTTTCTAGGATGAAGCTGACCTGATTTATTATGAACTGTAATATATTTATAGCAGGAATATTATTTAGAAAAGACTCTAAACTCTGTCTCGCCAGGAGGGGTTTTTGAGGTGGGGCTGAGCCCCCGTGGTGAGCCAAGCACCAGAACCCCTGATGGCTGCTTCGTGAACTTGAGACATTTCCTAGGAATGAGTGTATATATTAATTTATATTTAAAGCACATTTACTGGGGGAGGAAAGAGACTCTAAAAAGCTCTACAAAGTCCCAGATGGAGAATAATCTCCTCTCTCTCTTTTCTGGATGATGGAATCTGAGGGCTTCTCTGCAGTGGGACTTCCCTGCACCTGCTAGCGGTGATTCGAATCTGCTTTAAAGATCAAATCATTTTGAGTTAGGAAACAAAGGGGTAGAGCAGAAATAAAGCACAAATCAAGGCTGTAAAACATCTTAAAGATATACAGAAAAGAAGAAAAAAGGCCAGCAGGAACCCGTGGGAGGGCAGGTCCGGGGTGGCTGCAGCCAGCGTGGAGCTGGCTGCGCCGCGTGGAGCTGGCTGCGCCGCGTGTCCTGACCCAGCAGTGGGTGCTGTGTGCGCGGTGAGTGGTGTCGGCCCGCGGCACCCACCCCCATACTCTCAAAGCGGGTGAAGCAGTGTGCAGGAGGGGACGCTGCTGCAAGGGCCCAGCTGGCAGGAGTGACTGCACAGGATGGTTCCTGCTCCTTCTGTTCCACGAAAACGGCCTGGGCCTTGGGGAGATCTGAGGGTCTCTCGGGGTGCAGCTGGGGTAACCCAGCAGCCCAGGCCCCCCTGTGGAGAGGAGAGCTTTCCCGGGCCTGCACGGCCTCCTACGGCCCTGGGCCCTCAGAGCAGTGCCTGTGGCCTGGCTCTGCCTTCCTTCCACCTCTCCTCCTTCAGCGGCCTGCCACTGTGATCCCAGCAGTGCCCACCAGCACCGCCAGGCACACCACATGCCTGTGCACACACACTCATCTATAATGAGTCTGGGCCTGGGATCCCTGTACCCCCAGGCTGCGTGCCTGGAGGCTAGACGGGGGGGGTGCTCACATGCTGTACCCAGATAGGGGCTGCAGAGAGAACCCCAATTTTATTTTATTCATTCGTGTTTCTTCTTGGTGAAGGACGGTGAGCCCAGGATGATGTGACCAATGAGAAGTCTTCAGGGATGTTAGGCGTAAATACAAGTGCTGCCCTTTAACACATGCAAGAAGTGGGTCTGAGGTATTTGCCCCGACGGCTAAGTGGGGACCGCGTCAGGCTAGTGCGGCGTTGCTCACAGAAGAGGGCAGTTTACTCATCCGAGAGGAGGCAAGATAGAAACACCTAGAAAGTCTGTGGGGCGTAGGGGTGGGGAATCCCAGTTCAGTTTAAGAAGCAGAGACCTTACAGACAGCAAGACTGGAGTTCAAATAATGGTTTTATAGCTTTCTATTTCTGCAACCCTGATAGCAAAAGCCCAATTTCATAGAAAACTGCTCAGAGGACTTGCCATCTTTTTCAGTCCATCGAATGGCTCTAAAATGGTATCCTCGAACGAAACCAGCGCTTACTAACATCTACTCTGTGTTATGCCATCAGCCAAGCATACAGAAGTTGGAATAAACAGTCCTACCACGCTCAGTATAGTCAAAAAGTGGCTGAGGAGTCTCTAGCAAATCACAGAGTAGGAGAGGAGAAATTATTCCTTTGGGACCTCAGCTCCCTCAAAGGGTGTAACTTCTCCTGGTTTGTTTTTCTCTTAGGGCCTCTGGATCTTGCAAACACTGTTCTCATTCATTCATTCATTCTCTCTATCTCTCTCTCTCGACAACTGGCAAGTGCAGCATATGACCCATATCTCTGTACTCATCTTACCCCATTTTTCTCCCTTCATTCAGATTTTTCACATTTATTTGTTGTACTTTTCATAAACCACCTCAATTCTTTGGGAATGGATGTGTTCTTAGCAGTGCAGATTCAAAACAAGCGAGCCCATGCTGCTGTGTCTTATCAGGTTTGTTTATTTTAAACAGAAGGGAAGGGATCTAATTCCAGGAAAATCCCTTTGGCATCGGCAAACATTAGGGCGAGCCTAAATGAGTGGATTTGCACCCAGCAGGCGGTTCATGCGAGTGTGTTGTGTGATTTACCTGGACAGAGTGAGAGCTGCTCTGGTGCAGCCGCGGGGTCTTATTAATCACCGCCATCAGCCCTGTCACCGACCTGGCTAATTGCAGAGGCGCAATCCAGGTCTGCTGCGCGGGCGGCCTGCCCCCTGCGACAGCGGGTCCCGCGCGAGAACGGCCCGGCTCCGCGCCGCCCTAACCCTTGTCAGATGTCAACTCTGCCATCTGTCACTACTCAGACTCGCTGAAAAGGGGGCATTTGTGACCGTCCAGTGACCTCACACCTACCCTGAGGCCAGCCCTGTGTCACCACCACAAGTGCCTCTCCATGCACGGTGACAAGTATTAATGAGGACAGGGGTCTGGCCGGGACCTGGATAAACTCGTCACGGCTCTATCAGCATCTGACAAACCGGTAGTCATGGACTTTTTCAACCCGGGCAGTGTTGCTGACGGGTGGAGAGGAGTCTTTTGGCCTCATGGAAAATAAGAAAGCTACGCAGCAATGATCTCCTCCTTTCTTCAAGGGTGGGCAAGATACCGGCTCATCGCTACTAGTGCCACTGGATTCGAATGGAACATTTATTCGTACATATTCCATTGAAGAAATAAAAGCTTATCCCCTGCAAAGAAGGACAAGCTCTAGTTCCTTCTGTCACTCAGGAACCTATACATTTATTAAGCAGATAAGTCAAATCCATGGAAAAAGAGCAGAATGCAGTTGAGCACAAGAGTCCGTATGCTACCACAGGCCGGATGATATGTGGCTTGCTGAGCATTGGCCCAGCTCAGGGAGAATTTTCAGAGCTTGGGTCCCATCTCCTCCTAGTGCTTCCTCTAAACCGCAGCCTCGCCTTCCACCACCCATTGAACCTATGTTGACCCATTTATTCAACCAGCTTAAAGCACCTCTGTGGAGATAAGCCCACCAGCAGGTTTATCTTATTCTGGGCTTGCCACTAACTAGCTTGGGAGGCCAGGAGTAATTATTTATCTTGGAGCCTCAGCTTCTTCTCTGCAAAGCAAGCTGCTTTTTAAAAATCTCTGGGGGGGCGGTAATGGTGGCTCAGTGGCAGAGTTCTCGCCTGCCATGTTGGAGACTGGGGCTCGTTTCCTGGTGTCTGTCCATGGGGAAAAAAAAGATCTCTAAAATTTCTTCATTTCAAGTGACTAATCATGACTACATCAAGATATGTTGAGGCTGAAATTTTGAGCCTCCATGTGTGCATTTCACTCACTCATCATCTTTTATTTTCTCTTTCACTTTCTTTTTATCCCTTCTTCTTCATCTCCTCTGGTTACTCTCTGTGCCTCCTTTGCCTGACCATCCAGAAGCCTCATGAGGCCCACCAAGGGCCCCCGGATTCTGACCCAGACCATTCATCTCCAGCAATGAATGAGGGGGTGGGACCTTGCTGCCAGAGATCAAATGCCCCTGCACGGGGAGCAAAACCACAGAAGGGAAAGTGTCCCAGTAAACGTGCCCATCAGCTGCTGGGGACTTGCTGATCTGCGCTTGGTCTTCTTTAGAGCTTCAGGCTTATCCCAAAAGAGTCTTTGCATTTTCTTTCCAGACCTGCCTTCCAAAGGTCTGCTCTCCTCTGCAGTTACCGCAGGACACCTGAGCCAGCTGCAGACCATCATTGGTTTCCAAGGAAATTGTGAATTTGAGTCAAATTCCCCCAATCTCTGCTATCCTCTTTTTCCTTTCCTCTCCACCTGCAGCTCAGTTCTCACTCAGTAAGTGCACTCTGCAGGGGTCACTCTGACCAGAGCAAACCAAATGGGTAGGTCAGTGCTCTCACAGCCCGGCCCACTTGGGGACTCCTGCCCCTGTTCTCCAGGAATCCACAGCGCACACAGGATGCCACCTCGAGATGCCAACCTTTTTAGCCCCTTTTCTTTCATTCTATAATCCAAAAACACCTGAGAAATAGCTCTGAGTGATTCAGTTTCCTCGTGGGATAACAGGGGAGATAACGCCCCTTATGTGGCCTGTGGGACAGACTAGACATACGTGTATGCAAAGAGAAGAACTCAGCTGTGGGCACAGAGAAAGGGCTCACTGACCAGACCTATTCCAGCCACTACCACTGAGTGGCCAGCGGCACTGCAGGTGACAGGAACCTCCTAGGAGCTTCTAGAGAAGGGATGAGGGAACAAAGTGCACCCGGTGGGGTCCCCTGGGCTACGGTCTAACCCATCACCCTTTTTCCATCTTCTGAATCCACCACTTTCTGCTTTTCATCTAAAGGGCAACGCGGTTACATTAAAACCCCAGGCCAGACTGCATGTGGCAAGAAATAGCCCAATTCGATGGAGATCTATTTACAATACAGTCTTCCAGCGTAGGTGCATGCTTTATGAAGAATTCGTCTTATTTATATATTATCTAAAGATCTTATGTCCAGATACAATGAAAATGCTCATCAGATTTTTTAAAATCTGCAGTTCTGGTCAGAGAAAATCTGAGAACTGCCAGCTTTCTTCGGGGATCTTCCAAAATCGTGTGTCACTGTCTTCTGGTATTTCCAACCCTGGGAAAGTACATCAAATCTTGCCCAAAATCTCTCCCTGTATAAACCATCCAGCATAGACTCTTCTCCGACTTTTGATTTAATTTATGACACATGATGAACTGTTTGATAGCAATTCCAGGAGACAGTTAATTCATTGGAAACAATTGTTCATCAGATTCACTGTATCACTATGAAGAGTGAGAATAAAAGAGGAAAATCTCACAGGGCATAGAAAAGTGGCCGAGAGGCATTTGGCAAATGAACTCCGGCTCTGTTCTCAGGCTTTGCATGCCAAATTAATAAGGGCTGTTGTGTGCACCTTCCCACTGGGCAGCGTGCACAGCCTCACCCAGCAATTACATAACAGAACGCAAGGAGCTCCTCATTAGTAAGTGACAGTTCACTTTTGGCTGGTGATGACAGCTGACCGTATAAGGTGGCTGGGTTTATCTGGTTGTTTGTTCAAAGTCCAAATCCTGCTGGAGTGGTCTTTAGTGAAATAGTCTTCTTGAATGTCCTCATTGTAATGAAAGGTTTTGTTGGCAGCAAATTAAAATTCTCCATTTTCAATACCTGATTTGGACCTACATACTCATACGCTCTCTGCTCAGAACATCTGTCCAGAGAGGCGTGGGTCTGGAGGGGGGATGCAGTGACTGTTAAAATGTGAGAAATGGAATCATATTTCCAAAGGAGAGGTTTTCTTCAATCACAGCTTCCCTCCGATATCTGACCTACTTTTAGCCCCCAGGAAAATGTTGACTTTTATCCATTTTTAAATTGTAAGAACTTTGATTTTGTTGATAGAAAAATAGAAGACAGGACATAAAACTGTTGCAGCATAAAAATAATTGACATTCATGCTGGCAGTAATTAAATATGGGTCCTTGAGTACACTTCTAATGAACCACCATGAACGCTGGTTTTGTTTTTGTTCTGTTAATTTTACATACCCCACTGATGCACAAACTGTGTTTCCCACAAATAATCTATCCCTAACCCACCCCTAATGGTTACAGGCCTTCTTTTCTTTGCTAATTTGCTGATGTAAACAATAGACAAATGCAATTAGGCAAGGTTGGCTGAGAGTTTCCAGAGGCCCCTGCCATCCCCTCATTTTGGAGGCCAACCCCAAACCAGCAAACCGCACTTAGTTCTGAAGTGGGGGACTTGCTCTAGACGCCCCACGGTCCCCTTCATTGTTCGGGCAGATGAAGAGAGTTTCCAAAATGGGAGCTCCGATTGTTACTGAGAGTGGTAGAGAACATTATTTTCTGTTAAACTTGCAAATCATGTAAATATTTTAGACTCCAGATCTGACCCACTTTGGAAGAGGTTCCATGAGACTCAGCGTACGTCTATTATGACTTTCTTAGAAATCCCACCATTTTAGCTCAGAAAGTTATAAAAAATAATCTCCCCCTCTACCTCTTATGAGTTGAGAATTCAGCTACATTTTCCCACATCCTAAGGGGCTCCCCGGCAAAAGACCACACAAAGCCAGCAAGTTTCAGAGTTCATGGGCAAAGGAGGGGAGAGCCTTCAATTGTATGGGCTGGACAGAGGCTGGCCAAGCTGGGCCAGGTAGCAATGAAGAAAATATGTGTGATTGATACCAATAACGGAAAAGCTGCTGCATCTTTTTTCTTATTGGCTAATTAATAACTGTATAATTATTGAGGCAATTCTGTATCACACGTAAGATTTCCTCACAATCATTCTATTCTCAAAAGCTGAGTTTTTCAGTTAATTTGGCACTAGCTGTTCAGAGGTAATGACCAAATTGCTTTATAATTTATAAGAAGCAGGAGGGAAATCAGTGCGCAACAACCAGGAAATTATTTCAAGCTTTTTTGAAAGAAGAAAACGTAATTTCAAGTGACTTTCCCATTTAACTCATTAATGGCCGTGTTTTATAAGAAAGGGGGGCAAGACAGTAAAGGCCATTTACAGAAGGGGAAGTAGAAGCAGCGACAGATTAAATGGCCTGCTGGGGTCACACAGAAGTCAGGGACTGTGCCAAGAATAGAACCCATTTCCTTGATTCTCAGGTCTCTGTCCCTGAGATTGTATAATAGATATTTTGCAGGTACACCCAGAAGATCCAACAAGTAATTACAGAACATGTTTGATCTTATATAATTAAAACAAATGTAAAGACAAACGGTGTTATCTTGTGTTCTGTACGTGGTTGGTGCCTAACAGATATTTGTGTGATGAAGAGATGGCTGACGGCATGTTTAGACTGAATATGACGATGTGCAAAATGTGTTTGTAAGATGTGAGCAAAGTAAATGCAATATAAGTAGCAAACTCTGTCTCTGAATGAAGCCAAAGAAGAAAATGAGATTCTCACAAATACTCAATGTTACCAGTGGTTCCCTACCCCCTGCCACTGGGAATGTATCACAACTATATCTACTGTAATCGATCAGTTCTATTTATCACACTGAAATTACCATCTGTGATAGTTAGACGAAGAGAGAGAATTACAGTGGCCTGCGACCTAAAGCAGGTGTGCTCTAAAAACACACACGAAACTGCAGGGACCAGAGCCTGCAGGCCTTGAATCTCCCTGAAGTAAGAGCACAAACACAGCCAGCATTCCCACCACGGACCTCAGTGTTCACAAGGAGAATGGACCACCTCCGAAACAACCAGGCAGATGCCCGCTTGCCACCCCGTATGGGGCAGCAGGGGAGGGCACTCGAGCACAGAACTCTCCAGACATCTGAGTGGCCACAAATAAAGGCAGTCTCAACATCTTACAAAATACAGCTGGTGACCTGAAGTACAAATTTTCTACGCCAAGCCTATCTGTTCCCTCTCCTCTCCTGGGCTCCCCAACCCCACCCCTCCCACCCCCCAAAGTGGGAGTTTTCTCTCCAGTCCTATATTGCTCCTTGTTCCCTTGGCAAAGCTCACCAGGCACGATGAGACCAAGACTAGTAGCTCACGGCATGAAGGTTTAGTGCGCGCAGTCAGGTCTTCAAAACGCAGGCTTGTTGGGGAGTTCTAGAATCTACTGCGGACTCGCTGTGGTGTAGGCGTCAGCTGCCCCCCACCTCCCCACCGTGCCCTCTCTGCGCCCCCTCGCTTTAGGCAACCTCCACATCCTCCCAAGGCTGGAAAATGAAATGCATGCATGAGACAGGCCACAAACCGGGAGAATTCCTTTCTTTTCCCCATTACACTTCACTTCCTCATTCTTTCCCTTCCATCCTCTTCCTTTTGACTTTTCCTCTTCTATATTTCCTTAATTTGCCTTCTGCTGAAAAATCACAAATCATGTTTTCCTTACTTCTATGAAGAAAAATCCCCAGACTCATTAAATCGCTATTTCCAAAGCTCAGCAACACTGCAGTTTACTTTCCACAATTTGCATTCATTTCTCAGAACTTGTTGGTAAAATGTCCCACTCTTGTGAAAGTGGCTCTACAGCAGGCAGAAATTTCTTTTCAAATCCCTAAAATTATGTTCCTGGTCCTGATTTAGAAATGCTGGCCCCAGTGCTGTCAATCTGTGCCTTTCTCAAATACTTACTCATTTCCTCCAGGAGTGTGGGGTTATCTTCATGTACGTGAACAGAAGCCACAAGCCACAGGCACACACCAGGTATTCTCAGCTTGACACCTACGGCTGCCCCAAGACTTATGCCCAGACTAGTAAGGACGAGGCTTACGAATATCTATTTTGAGATCTCTGTCAGTTGCCAAGAACGAGAAAAATAAAAAATTTCAACCTCTTTCAGGGTGACAACTTATTTTAATGTTATTAAATACTCAAAAGACATATTCCGCCTCTATTACCACATACCACCCCAATATGCAAAAAAGTAAAAAGGAGAAAGAGCCTGTTACATTTCCTCTCTGCTCATTAGCTATGCGAGTTTAAAAATAACCATCTTTTTTCTCCCCCCCCCTCTCTTTTATTCTAAAATTTTAAAGGAATACATTCTTGGAGAAACAAAAATCATGATGTCATTCACTTGCCATGCAGTTCACTTGAATAAAGCATTTTACTACTTTTTTTTTTTTTAAAGAGGAAATTCTTGTAAATTTACTTTGGCCTCCTAACAGCCACAATGATGGACTGGGTGAGCAATCGCTGTAGCAGTTTTAAGATATATTTACATATTTATTGGACTTCAGGAAACTACACAAAATTGGAGTGAAGTCCAAACCTCTTTTTATATTAACATAGATATATTAACCAGCTGGCTGTAGTAAGCAATTCATAATTTCAATTCATTTAAAAGCAGACACGTTTCAATCCCAAAACTAAACTAATGCTTTGGTGTGTCCACATCTAGAGGGTTTTTACCCAGAGCCTAGAATTTAAATATGAAGGTTCACAGCACGTATTTTAGAGTAATGCGTATATTGTCAGACATCCCATCTCTTTTGATGATTAAATGTAGTTACCACTATGCAAATTTGTTACTATGTGATGCAAATAAGATTTTAAAAATCTGTGCAATAGAACATAAATTATTCAGAAATCGTAACTAAAATTCCTGTCTTCAACTAGATCTAAGTGGGAGTCTAAGTATACAAAAATCTAAGTATATAAAAACTTACATTTTAAAACTTGCAGTTATTAAAGAAGGTTTCATTTATTTGTAAATCTTAGCTTTGATCCCTCTGGCAGGATGAACAGTTAAATAGTTATTCGAGTACTTTCCTAGCATGCAAAGGTTACATAGAGCTTTTGAAATCCTTCCAAATCAAATCTACTGGTTTGAGGGTGACACACCAAATCTGGGCCACCCTCTCAGCTCCTGTCTGCTGACTTGAAGGAAGAAAACGTCTTATGGAGAAGCACATTTTCAGCAGATAATTTCTAGTAACGAAATATAAAAAATGAAGCAGCATGGAAACAGTTGAAGCTTTTACTTCTGATTTGTCTTGTGATTGACAAAGAAACAAATGCCTTTCACAGAGAATAACTCATATGGTCAGTAAACATTTATTGACCCCTTCAGGGACAGCTCTGAGTCCTGAGAGAATTTGAAGAGGAATCAGACTCCTTTTTGGGCCTAGGTGAGCTCACTCCCGAATCGGAGAAAGAGCCCATCTGCCTCAAAGGAATCAGAAAAAGAGAGTTCATTTGTACGAAGTTTCCCTTCAGCTGGCTTCATTCTCTAAGCCATATTTTATTAGCCTTATTCAAACCCCACTTTATAACGTTATGTTCTATCACTTATAATTGTTATTTCCTAAACTACAGTTGTGAGATCTAATCCTAAATAGAATCAAAGTTTTAGATTTGATGTCATTCCAACAGAACTTTAAAATATCCATGAAGCTATATTATTCCATAAAAAAAATCAACTGTGCATTTTATTTCAAATTTAAAAACTCCAATATTTAGTGATTTTCTAATTCATCTGCATGGTAACCCAGCACAATTAACAAAACCTTAAAGGGTTTTAAGGTTGATAAATATGGATACATTCTTCCAAATTAGCAAAATAAAGAGAAATCCCCAATCTCATCTTCTTTTGGGTTAAATACCCACAATGGTAAAGAGGGGATTTAAGAGACGTAAGTTTTTCTGTATTTCTATTCTTAAATACTCTAATGAGAAATCCGATGTATGGAAACAACTACGTCTCAGAAATGCCATAACTCCCAGTAACTTGCCACCATCAGAGTAATACAGCCCGAAATAAAAGGTTAAAACACAATATGAAGAAGATCTGGAATTGCAGGAAGAATCTAGGAAATTAAATAATAGCCACTTCTATTTGTTTATGTTACAAATGGGTTATGTTTATTTTTTATCAAGCTAGGGTTTTTGTTGTTGTTGCTGCTGCTGTTTTTAAATAACAACCCTGCCAAACACTCTGCAAGCAGAGTTAAGATCAAAATAGAAAATATTTCAGCACTATGATGATTCTTGGGCTGTCTCAACAAGATCTTATTTTTGCACCTATCAATTCTATTACTATTTCTTCAAATTAGCGCCCATGAACTACTACTGGCATCATCCCTGTAGACTAAACAAAAAAGGGAAAAGCCAAATAAGACTCAGTCATCAACAGGATGCAAGGAAATGTCGTACAATTAACCAAGGGTAGGGATGTATTCATTCATTCGATTTGTTCATCAAAGACACACTGAGCATCGACTGGGTGCCAGACACCGGGCCAGGCCCTGATGACCCAAAGATGCTCTCAATTAGCTCCCAGAGTAGGGGAAGCTAAATACATACAGAACTAGGATATGTAATGGTCTGAATAGTGTGCTGCTCGTATGCAGAAGGGAGAAGTGAGGCCTTCAGGAAGGGTTCACAGAGAAGGTGACATCAGAGGGAAAGCGTGGAGGATGAAGAAGACTCTTACAAGGCAGAAAGTGGATGCAGGTGCACGTCTGACAGATGGAAGAGCCTGAACAAAGCCAAAAGGTATAACCACTGGGGTTGGGAAGATCTGGTATCGCGTCCAGTGAATACAAAATTAAAAAATGGAAGACAAGTGTCACTGAGACAGCAGTATAGCAAACGTCTTGGAATCCTGAATTGGAAAATGAGAGATTTGGGTTCCTCTCTGAGTTCAAATACTGGCTTACACAGGGTGACCTTCACTCTGTGTCCAGGCCCCTACAAATGTCAACTAGAGAGAAGATGATGGTATGACTAGGCCACGGGAGATCATACTCAGGAAGGATCTCTGAGGAAGATTAGCTGTGGCCTAAGTTTTCCCCAGGTGAGGAACGCCTTTGCCCCAAAGCTACTGCCCATAAGAAATGAATTCCCATCTCTGTCCGTTAAAGCATCTTGATTCAAGGTATTTAAAAGTTCATCAAGAAACTAACGGTCCTACCTCGCTTTGGAATGATTGCGGCTACAGGGGCGCCAAAACCACTGGACTGTAGGCTGAGGGATCCCGTAGATGGTGCACGTCAGGATTTGTCGGCTGCCCAGTAGGTACAGAGTTGGGTCTGGAAACGACGACACGGCCTTTTCATAAATTTGGGGTTTCACTGGAAGGGAAATGGAGGGGGCAGGAGTCAAGAGCTGTTCTAGTGAGTTTCTCCTGGGCCACATCACGAGTCATTCACACTTGTTTTGGTGTCAGGGAAACAAATATGTGAACAAAAAAACCCAAGTAAGCCCTCATATTTGTCCAGAAGGTGCTAATATTTTTTAAAAAGTAGCAGACTTTTATGAAAAAAACGAATACAATTATAAAGAATCATATCATCTATGGAAGGGAATAAGCCAACACAAGATAATTAGGACGGAATCACAAGAGATTTTTAGAACAATACTTACAATTTTTGTTTTCTTTAGTGTTGTTCTGTCAACTTTTAAATTTACAAATTTAAGATTTCATTGACTTCCCCTCATCACCACCACCCAAACTGGAAAAGAGTATGGACTGTAAACTCACCGTTTACGATTAGGGTGGCAGTGAGATTTTTAAACACGTTTGACTGCTTTATGCCCAGCAAGATTGTATAATCCCCTGCATCCTCGGCAGTGACGTCTTTGATAATTAATGAATAACCATGAACCAAATAGTGGGCAGATTTCTCAGTCGCTGGTAATCCATCCTTTAGCCTGTGGTCAAGAGCAGGTCCAATGAAGTCATTTCATGCAGCCTCTCAGATATCGTCATTTAAGTTCGTTTGTAACTCCAGCTGCTAAGTTGGAGCCTCAGACCCTCACTGTTGATTTAAAAAATTTAGGCGCTAACTTTTCACAAAGACAGGGGAAGATGTTCAGACTGGGGACATCATAATATTTATTCGTGAAGGGAAGGAGTGAGTCGAGGGAAGACAGGAAGCCACAGCTGGAGGTACCTGGTCGCCGTGGCACCTCAAGTGTTAACCCAGAGGCACCACCTCTGACTCCACCCAAGATGTTTTCCATGAGGCTCTGTCAGCAATGCCAGGGTCATTGTAAATCAGATCAACGAGATCACTTCTCAAGATAAAAATAAAAATAGACCTTCCTATTGTGGGTTCATGTGGAGTTCTTATTAGTTATGTAAATGACCACACCAGTTGTCTCTTTCATAGGTTATAGTGAAATCAAGATTATCAAGGTTCCCCCCCCCCCCCAGGGAAGCAGGGAAACTCACAAACAGAAACCATCAACTATTAAAAAAAATTAAATATAAAACCAATGTCTCAATATCATCCAATTTACAGAGTCAGGAGACCTGGACTTAACGAGGCTCTCCACTCTCTGGGGCTGGCCCTATGACGTCACCTAATTGAGCCTCAGTTTCCCCAAACTTTCTAAAATATCTCAAAGTTCTTACTTAACTTTAAAATCCTATGATTTTATTAAAATGCACAGTTCTTTAAATGGCCTTTATTTTTTTTGTCTGGCAGGAGTTTACTGTGCTCTGTGTAAAGGTATCATATTGAGAATGGCATTAGTCCATAATGGGGCATGTATTATACAGCCCTGCAAGCCAATTCTGTGACCACTGGGCTTCAGTTCCAAAGCAGTTAAAATGACTAAGCTTCGATTCTGTAATCACAAATACCATCTTGGAATTATTATTATTATTCTCTATAAACATGTCAGCACTTTCAAAGATGTATTGACTTTTCTTTTAGGTCCCTGCTACTTGATTACTGAAGAAATCAGCACTGTTTTAATGGAGAAGATAATCTGAAGCACTGAAAGAGAGAATGTACTTCCTAGAGTGGATGCATTCATAGGAAATTTGCTATTAAACTTTTTAGATATCATGAGACAAAAAAAAAATCCCTTTTCTGCAGAGATGGCATGAAGGAACACAGCAAAAAGTCTAATGTTCTCTTTAATCTCCTATGAACCATTTGAGGAAACCGAAAACAATGAAGCAGGACATTAATAGGATATTGAAAGCAAAATAAGCTCTAGCTGAGGAGATTCTAAAATAGTACCACTTCTATATTGTATGGATTGTTTTCTTAATCAGTTCTGTACTATTTACTCTTTGTTAAAAATGTAATAACTTGCGCCAAAGATATTAGCATGTAAAAGTGATTTAACAAAATGACTGCAGATTATAAACAGATTACATTGTTTTATATCAAGGTGTTAAACTAGTATTAAAAAAAAAAAAAAAAACAGCTTAAGGAGTTTCTGAATATGTAACCTTCGAGCCAAAACAAATTTAGTCAAGTAGATGCATTTGTCTTGCTTCTGAGTAGGTCTGTCTCTATTTATGTTTGTTTAATTTTGAAATGAGACTGGAACTTTCACCCCAGCTGTATATAAAAGAATTATTTTCAGCATCCTCATATCAAGAGCCCTCTTCTTCAGAGTTAATAGAGCATGTTACATATTCAAGATGCTTCAGAATCATTGCCTAACACATCCCATTCAAAGGGTATTGGCATCACAGGAAGCTTTAGAGATGCAGAAATGCAGCCACAGTGAGCAGCTGATCAAACTGAAATGAAAACCCAAGAAAACCTAATCCCTTGCTCCATCCTGTTAAATGGTTTCCTTCTTATTTCCCCTCCCCCGTCCCCCCTTCAGCCACACCCCACCCCACCCCCAACCCTTAGATATCAGTGTAGTGTTTAGCTCTCTAGTGTTGTCTGGGCAAATTATTTTGATATTTTTTCAGGAAGTCAAGTCATTGGATTCTTGTCTCTTCCTTCTTACAAAAAGCATATCTCAGATGGGTATGAAAACAAAAATTATGACCCTACCATACAACTTCTGGTGAGGGGAATGCCTTCACTTTCATAGACAGCCGGTAAGAACGCGTGCCAGCCACGGTTTCAAGCACCTGCTGTTTCCGATGTTTCACACTGATGAAGGCTTTATCTTTGGAGGGAGAAGCGATAAATACATTAGAAAGAATATATTTACATTAAAAAAGCCCTTATTGCCTTATTGAGGGAGGATGCAACAAATGAGCTCATTTGTTGACCAATGAGTAAAATCAGATAAAGCAATGAAATATTTTCAAATCGAATGATTGCACAACTCAGACAAAAACTGGCAGAACAACAGAAAGTAAAAATCTTGCATTTCTATATCACAATGACAGATAAATCGGAAGCTATTTCTCAAAATCTACCTAGCAAAGATGAGTAAGTTGGGAGAAGATTTCTCTGGGCATCCTATAAGAATTAATTTGATATCAAAAATCAACTGAGAAAAGCCAAAAAGGAAAAAAAGGAAATCGATGGAATTGTTATCAATAATGGGAAAAAAAGTAAGGTTTCTAAAGATTCCAAAGGGGTTTAGGTATTTTCTTTATAGAAGTTGTGTATTATTTGGATTCCTTGAGAGTAAAAGCAGAGATGAAATAGGATTGATTCTGAATAATCATTTATTACACCATCTTTTTACTTCTCTAATTCATAATTATACCTGGGACATTTTCCCCATACAACAAGGTAAGACTGATCATCTTCTGTTTTGTTTACATGATACACTAAAGGATTTCATAAACAACATTTAATATGCTATAACTGAATTATTGACCACAATAAACTTGTAAAGAAAAGATTTTCTAATTCAAAGTATTAAACTTAAAGGCCATTTAAATGTGAATTACTTTTGGGTGGGGGAGAAGAAAGGGTGCACGGCAAAATTGTACTCATTCATGAGAAAGTGACTTGGCAAAAAAAAAATTACTTGTTTTATAGAACCCATAGAATGCCCATCAAGTGGAAAAACATAGCATGAGTTGGTAACTCTGAACTCCTGCTTACCATAAATATGCACCGAGGTGTTAACAGATCTGAGTGATGGCCCACTTTTCACATGACATGTGTAGAGTCCTTTGTCTTTGTTTTGTACTTTGTCAATAATCAGAACACTGTAGAATACATTGGCAAGGGAATTGCTTTGGTCAATTCGTCGCCTTATAGAAGCTCTCTTATTTGTCTGGAAAAAAATGTTGAATTTAAATGTAAAAGTGGTCATTTATCATGCTTAAAGGTATAGCATTTCTCAGATCTTACTGAAATCAATATTCCAACAACAGCCTCTTTCTTTTGCCTAAGAAGTGCACCAGACCCCCCTGAGCACAAGATGTTTGGAAATTCCATCTCTGTCTAGAAGTGTTTAAAATATGTACTCTTGTGGCACGTACTCAACACTACACAACCTTCAGATGGGTCTTTGCATACGGGAGTGCGACTGTTTCCCCTGACCACCGCGTGAGGGCTGCAGGAGCACAATCTTCTTCAGATGAAGAAGCTAAAGTGACTGAGATGCCGGCCAGTGTGGGCCTCAACTCAACCCTTTTGAGACCCAGTCTAGGGTCTTTTCTCTGCCATGCACACCTCCCTAAACAGTAACCCATCTCCTAGGTGTAAACATCAAATGCATGCACAGGCAATGATCATCATTGGCAACTGGCTTCATGACACTGTTTCCCTTATGTAAGGCATGTGAGTGTCCTTTTGCTTCCCTACTAGAAATGAAGGGAAAAGTAATGAGTTCTGGCTACACCCACTGAGGTGCAATAATCCTAGGTTCGTTATATCATTATTTGGACAATGCTTGCCAGTGTCTGTGAAATCTGAGTACATAGATGAGGGAACATACAAACCCATAAACAAGTTAGCTAATGCTTGGGGTGGGGAGAGGTCATTCCATGTGAAAATCAGGAGAGACCAAGAGAAAGCTCAGAGGCTCTTGGGTCTGAATTGGCTACTGTGACCTGTTCACAGCTATGAGAACATGAGCTCATGTTACTCTCTTTAATTACTTCTTTCTTTCTTTTTTTTTTAACATTACATTTAATAACATTCAATATGTTATGGAAAAAAGACTTTGGAGGTTGTTCAGAGCTGATCTTTGGGTCTTGGGATTAGCTCTCCTTTGTGCCAGTCTTATAAATTTCTATCCACCTGTCCCTTTTATTATCCTGTCGAAACAGGCACATGCTCAGGCCATTTCTCTAATGTAATCAGAGAAAACATCAGTCACCACTACCAAAAATTAGACAACCAGCCCCCCAAAATAATAGACTGGGGGACTTTCTGGGACTGTCTATGAAAACATCACTCCTCCTTTTGTGAAAGTCACTTTCCTGCCCTCCGGGCTTGAGTAACATTGATATGGTTTCTGCCCTGGAAAAGATCTGGTGCAGGTTTCGGAATTGCTCTGTCCAGCGCCACAATCACCAACTGTATGTGGCTATTTAAATTAAAACTAAGTAAAATTCACTTCCTCATTGCACTTGCCACATTCCGAGTGCTCAGTAGCCACACGTGGAGGCAGCTACCTATTAGCACAGATGTAGAATACCTCCGTCAAAGAAAGTGCTTTTGGACAGCGGTGGCTTAGAATATTATTGGAATTGAATAGCCTTAATAACAGACTAATAGATAAATCAAGAGGTTTATCAATGCTTTCGCTTATGGTATAAATGTGAACAGGATAAAGCTTTCTTTTCTCTTGGTGTTTATTGAGAATAATTGATTTCTCTCAAAATCAAGAAAAGGCTGCTACAAGTTACAGCATATTTACTGAAATGAGATAACAGCACTCAGAATATAGCTTATGACTGATATGTCCTTAACAGATCAATATAGGGCACTTGTTATACCTTTCTGTTGCTAAATTATTCTATTTCATTCAAAGAAATGTTGATTTCTTAGCTTAGGGTGAATGCATTCATCTTTTATACCTAATCACAATCTAGTTGTGCTTGGGAATCCAAATGATATAACAAATGATTATTCTTGGGATGGGCCACATAAATCATGCTGATGTGCAAAAAGTGGGTGTTGGAGCTACTGTTAAAATGTTCTTAACAATCGGTGTTAGACTGCCCATCTATAAATGTTTAAATAACTGTTCTTTGCCGGGATGTTCAATTTGAATAAGGAAATCCAACCTGGTCTTCATTCTTATTTTTCTGGAGGATGAAATGCTCTTTGACACTTAGCAAAGGGGGTACTGGATTGCTGGGTTGTAATATCTTTTCCTAACATGTTTCCATCAGGTGCCGGACTGTCTGCCAGTCTCTCACAAAGACAGCTTCCCCCAAACGTTTTTGTTGCTATTACAAAAGACAGTCCCTGTCTGGAATTGAGTGATAAATTTCTCTCTCATCTCTAAATCCGAGAGAACAGTTTCCAAGGATGAAACAATCCCTTTTTCTACCCAGAATCATGCAATAGATAAAACAGCCTATCAGCTTCAAAACAAAACCCCCAAACATCAAAAGGCCATGTCTATGCACACCACACTCTCGAAATGTAAGCAAGGAAAGCACCAAAACCTAAAGCTTCTTTAGTGATTTAAAACTGCCATAGGCATCAAAATATTCCAATTTTTTTCCATAAACAAACACCCAGGGGAATTCCCACTCTCTAAAAATAAATACTGTCCTATAGAAGAAATAGAAAAATGAGTAACTCACTTCCGCTGGGTATCTCCACGTCATCTGGACTCGGGTGTTCAGGGGTGTTGTGGCCGTACAGTTGAGGATGAGAGTTTGACCTCTAAGTAGTCTCACAGGGCTTGGTGTGCTTATTTGAACATCTATGATGGTATTGGCTGCAAGCACAAGAGGTAATTGTTCTTTTAAATCCAGGTTTCTTTATGCAGAAAAAAACCACAGAGCATTTTGGCCAATGGGCAGGCCTCAGGGACGTCACTTACTCTGTCGATGCGTTAGATAGCTTGTCTGATACAAATGTCCATTGATGGTTGTCTCACAGATCAGAAGCCCGATTTCTTTGTATGATGCATTTGCTATTATAAAACCCCTCCTGCTGTCCCAGACTATTCTTTTTCCATCCGAGATAAGTGTATCAGGTGGAAACTGAAATGGAAGGAATGTGGGTCAACAAAATCATATTAGTACCGTGTTTCACTGAGGCAATCCTGTTTCACTGAAAGCTTATGAAAGCATGATTTTCATCTAAAATGAAAATCATACAGGTGAAGACTCAATTTGTTGTCACGGGTCCTTTAATTTTCTTTGCAGGTAGCAAGACACAGATTATCATAGGAGATTGCTGTAGGTCTTGGTGACAAACTGCTCCCACTTAGGAGAGGTCTAGCTGTCCTGTGAGGACTTCGAGGGACAGACCAGACCTCTGCGGCCTCTGCGAATCTTTGCAGTAACTGGCCAGATACTCAACAGAGAAACCAGTTAACATTTCCTCCCACTGGGGCTGCCGGATTAGCCTCATGTGTCTTCATCATTTGGAGCTTTTAACAAAATCTTCCCATTTTGCACCATTTATGAAAGAGGTGGCTGTCTAGAAAGTACTATAAATAATTCCAGGTCTCCCGAGAGCCAGCCCCTCGGTTTGGCTCTCACTGGGGGAATCATTCGAGAATCACGCGGCGTGGCTAAGAGGCGGAGGGCACCGGTGGGGCCTCAGCAGGGGGTGCCCGTGGTACCCGGACCCTTGCCCACGAAGCTGGCGGCACAGGCCACTGCTGCTCTCACACGTGAAGCGCTCGCAAATTCTTAGAATTAGTCCAAAACGCAGTGGGTCCAAGCAGAAGAGAAAAAATCTACAATTTGAATCCCCCCGACACCTCCTTCTGGATTTAATTTTTAAAGATTACAATATCAACAATCTACTTTGAGATAAAACTTTATAAAGGGTCTTTGCTTCATAGAGCAGTCTAGGCTAATTCTCCTGCTGGCTGCCCAGCTTCCAGAGGCAGTCGACTCCTACCGCAAGCACTTAGCCCCAGGTGTAAAAGAAGAAAAGAATTCAGATTACCTGTTTCCAACAAATTATCAAGGAAATGCCAAACAGCCATAAAGAAGTTTCAACCCTCCTCTATCTCCTGATAAAAAGTACACCCCACAGCCGTCCATGCGCCGTTTGCTAATCCTGCTTGTTGAGTAAACTGACCTGGTCTGTGGCTCTTTGCCAGAAATTTCTATTCCCAAAATCAAGTGTCTTGTCCCCAGGGCATACGTGTATACCTATGCAGCATCAGAGTATTAGTTTGGCTTAAAATTAATTACATCCTGTGTAAGAAGACCTGAAAGTGATTAAAGGATTCATTTTCTGTTTTCATAAGTTTGGACTCTACCTGTAAATTTAAGAATGCCCTGCATTTGGAATGGAAAGAGTACTCGCTCTAATTTAATGTGAACTCTTAAGGAATAAACTAAGACAAATTTAAAAATTGAGGACAGAAATGTATGATGCTTTAAAAGACTTTGAAACACAGGTTTGCTAAAGGACTTCCTCTGTGCAACTGCAAAATATATTGAATTTTCCCCTGAAGCGTTTCTCCTACTCAAATCTATCCATTACTGCCACTAGCAGTGTTGCTTTGGCAAAGTCAGTAACTTTATTTCTAGCTGAAATGAACTAAAACAGGAAAAGACTGTAGCTCATGCTGTGTGTTGTCAAGAGGCAGGCACAGGGGCAAGGGGATGTCCACCTGGGGAAAGAAGCGCTGGGCAGAGAGGACGCGTCTCCAGCTGAGGATCAGTGCGCCAAAGCAGGGACTGGAAACGAGGGGGGCAGGGATGGGAAATCAGAAGAAAAGGGATCATAAGAAATGGAAGGGAAAGATCTAACCTTCACTTCGTATCAGCATAAAAACGTAATTGTTTAGAATACTTCCATGTATAAATGTGCCAAACCAAAACCCGTTAGACTTTTGCACACCTCTTTTTTATTTTAAATTGTGCACCACGGGGTGCACTGGTAGTGGTTCCATGGTAGAATGCTCGCCTTCCATGCAGGAGACCGGGTTCGATTCCAGGACCATGCACCCCCCCCAAATAAGTACATAAATAAAAATAAATTGCGCATCTAGATCTTAGGTAGAAAAAAGAGTGAATCAACTATTTTTTCCCCAAGAAACTTTTACATGTGGGAATTTTGGAATACTCCTTATCACAGAAAAGCTATCTCCCTTGGGGCAAGAAAGCAAGGGGCTTGCATGTAAAAGAGGCTCCATATTCCCACTGGGTTTTTCCAAGTTGATCATACGGCAATTATTATCTCAGGCTAAGAGAAGAAATGTCAGACTGTTGAAAACATGACTTGATAATAAATCACATACTGGGCATCAAGCTGTTAAAAACACAATAATAACAAGCTAATGCTTGAACAGGACTTACCTTGGGCCATCCAAGTGCTTTCCATACATATCACCTCATTTAGCTTTATAGCAGCCATGTGAGGTTGGGGTCAAAGCAGTCATCCCTACTGCTCAGATGGGGAAACTGAGACAACTGCTAGTTTGCTCAGCAGGTAAGGGTCAGGTTGCTAAGAGTTCAGGTGACATGGCACCAGCTCTTAGCCACTCTGTCCTTCTCCATCCTGAAACTAAACTGTTAGGGGGCAAGGCGCATGGGCACCAAATGGGAAGAAACCACAGTGTTTCTCCCATGACCTGCGAGATCCCTGAAGATTCTGGGACCTCAGGTTTTCACCGTTGATGGAGGAGTTCAGCTGAGTGGTGCCTCTTGTGTTTTCAGCTCTGACATTGGATTATTTTTTATTTATTGGCCATGGCTCACACAGATGGAAGGGACGTCAACAAGTAGAGTCTCTCTCTGATGGACTCTACTGCAGACTTACAGCAAATGGACCACTTGGGAAAGTAAATGCAGGGGAGGACAGAGGGAACCAGCTCCATCGGGTGCCAAGAGTTGGGGTCAGCAGGTGCTGTCAAAACTCATTTTTTTAGCTTTTCACACCTGCCCCCCCCCCCCCACACTTTCTGAGTGATGTGATGTACAATGCCAGGTGCTGCATTCGGGCAGCCTTGACCTTTTCCATGAAAGTTCTAAGCGCATAAGAATTTTCTGTGGTCTTCCAGTTTGGGAGTCTTTATTCAATTTTTAGTCCCAGCATACTACAAACTGTCTTTGCTGATTAATGAGCTGGGTCAGCACACTTCCATCTTTGACTTTATTAGATTCCACCCTAAATCTTTTTCCTTTCCCAAATGCACAGTTAACAACATAATACGAAGAAAAATTTAATTTGTTGGTTTCTTTCTTGCTTTTTGCCTTAGAGACTAGGTTTGGCTACTCAACAGGGATAAGCCTATTGCCACCAAGAACTGCCCAACTCAAACCAAAGGCCGGGCCTCCATAGGTATTAAGCAAGAGCATTGGAATGCCTGGAGAATTTCTAGCAGTAATTAGCATAAACAACTATCTGCCAAGTTATTAATCTGTGCAAGCATTAGAATCAATGTTTCTTACATTTTCAGACATTTGGATTGGTGGCAATAGTTAAAATTACCATGGTTTTAGTTCTTCCATTATTCACATGGATTTATGCTTAAAACATAAGACATTGCCATTTTATTCTGTTGAAATGCATGCATGGGTTTAGCAGACTTCACAGTCCTTTTACCGTATGGTTTATAATCTGTAGCATAGTGTAGCCTCTGCACCTTATTGTAAAAGGATATTACAGAAAAGTCCACTGATAACCCCCAGTGTCAGTTAGAAAATTATTCCAGTGAGATAAAATGCTTAAAAGTTCATTATAGTCCTTAGCGGTAAAAATATTCTGTGACCAGCATTGCTAGGTTTTACCTTTTTTAAAGTCACGGTGATGTTGGGTGAGGTGGTCCGACAGGGGATGGTGACTGCCCTTCCTTCCGTCATGTAAATAACTTCGGGGATGTCACTGTGCATCTCTACAAAAGGTCTCCCTGTATCTGTACGAGATGAAAATGAAAAAAAAAATCCATATCTAAGTGATTGCAAAGCGAACATCTAGACATTGTAGCTGACGGGGTCAAATGGGCCCTGACAGCGTTACACTGTTTTGCCTTTAATGTAATCTGGGAATTCACATTTCTTCTCTCTTTAGTGATTCTGCCCAGGAAGAAAAAAATAAAAAGAATGATTCTCTAGTAAAATGTAATTTCTTATTCAGTCTTTGATCTTTGAAGCAGATTGTCCAGGGCCCTAATCCACAGTTGTGTTGGGAGGGGTTTTAGAGCAGTGGGGGGGGGGGGGGGAAGGCCAGAAAGTTGCAGTGAGAGGGAAAGGGGCACGTCTGCCGTGATGCTAAGTGCACCAGGGCCCTCCAGAGCCTCCAAGGAACCAAAGGGCAGCTCCTACACAGAAGGCGGCTTAGACGTCTCTGAAGTCTTAGGAGATATTTAGAGATCATGTGGAGGGTTTGCAAACTGGAGGAAGAACTGTCATTTGAATGCTAGAAGCAAGCCATCAAGGTTTTCTAGAATTTTCTGGCAGACTCCTGATGAACGAGGTCTGCGCTGCTTGCAGGAGAGGGAGCAGGTAGAGAAGCAGGGCTGGAGCAGCGCTCATTTCACATGCATGCTTAGGTCCGCTGCTTTGGTGCCCACTCCCTATCTACTGAGAGCAGAGTACACAAGCGCACAAAGAGGGCTGCAAAAGCCTTTCCTGGTCACCGAAATCCCACCCATAAACAGCATGGCAGGGGTGCGCAGGCGGTTCAGTGGCAGAACGCGCGCCTTCAATGAGGAGCCCCAGGTTCGCTGTACCCCCCTCCCCGCAACATCCAAGGTCCTTCTCCCTCCGTGCTCAGGACTGCCTTCTCTTGAGGCAGAGCTGGGGGCAGGGAGGGCCGCAGGGGGCAGCTGATCTTCCGAGACAGAGGCTGAGTGTTCTGTGCTCAGTGGGAACGTAACTGCCACATCGTCCCGTGGAGAGTTAGAGAAACCCTGGGAAGGGGGGACCACCAAGGGCTGGCTCAGGGGGTGTGGGGGACTTCAGGCCAGGAGCCCCAGGAGGCTTGGAGTCAGAGGGAGCCAGTGCAGCCTGGAGGGGAAGGGAACCCTGGCTCTGCGGTGCCTGGCCCCGGGACCTGGGCAGATACCTCGCCCTCTGGTCGTCCCCATAAAGAGCCACTACACAGGTCCCTGCGTTTGCACCCACCCCGCCTTCAGAGGCCTGCCTGGCAGAGAGTGATGCTGTTATATGTGTCAGCTATTCACTTTCTATTTATTATGATGATGATGAGAGATTTGAACTTAGGGAGAGAGAGGGGTAGGATATATGAAAGCCACAAATTATACTCATGATGCTAATTGTCTAGAAGTAGAAATACATATTCATGCAGCAACATGGCCGAAAGACTGGAAACGCTGATACTAAATGTTCACCACGGATCTCTACGGGTGGAGATTTGCTGGGTCATTGTAAGTTTATTCACTCCTTCCTGCATTTGTCAGAGTTTTAGGAATGATAGTGGATTATTTTATAAAAGAATTTTCAGTAATTGAAGTGAAAACTCAAATTATAGGCACCATCCACTTTTACTTGAGGAAAACTGAATCTTGCCATTGATGTACTTTCATTTTGTCCTATATAATAGAATGAGTCATTAGTGGTCACAATTAATACAATTGTATTTCTTAGCAAAGCTGAATGGGAATAGTAAGAGATGCAGAGAGGAAAAGTTAATTTTACAGTGATGAAGGATTCACTTATCAACATTAAGTTCCTCCTCAAAATAGAGTTGCTGAGCTAGGCATTCAGGCAGGGACTATTGGGATTTGATTATTCCTTTCCTTCCTCCTGTGAGTCTATATTTTGGTCTCTTTTGTGAGTCCCAAGGTAAACACAAACACCAGGAAACAGCTTAATTCACTTAACTGTAAATCCTTCATATTTAATTTATTGTCTCCTTAAGCAACCATTTTCAACAAAGGACACAGCATCAAAAGATCCTACAGGAAGGAGTAAACATCAGTGTAGTCATTTTTAGGCTAACAAATGCCAATCCCAAATGAAATGGAAGAGTCTGATTTACTAAACCTTAGTACTGCGTTGGTCCCTTTGCCACTTTGGATTCCTCCGAGCACTTAGATTTTATTTCAGCTATTGGCCTTTTAAAAGCTGAGAACAATCTCAGCACTTGGCCTACTGCAATTCTGTTCAAAGATGGCAGAAATTCAATGATTTGTGTCCATGCCAACACAGTCCAAAACATTTCATTTGAGTCATGGTTAATTGTGACATTATAACCCTCCGTGTTTGCAAATGAGGTTATGGTTGTAGGCGCGCACACACACACAAACACACACAAAACCTCTCTGGGCTTATTAATAGTATATTTCCTCTGCAATGTGATACAAGGAGGGGCCGAACAAGAACTCGCCTGCCACATTATTATACAAACATTTTTTGTTTTGTAGGATATAGATACAGAAGAGGTCACGGTTCCATTAATACTACCAGTAAAACCACTTACTACTCCCGGAGGACGCATTCGTCCTTGTCACAAAATTAAAAATGACTTCCAAGCCCAGCCAGCACTGCAGAGTGGTTTCCTGAGACCAAATTGGCTGTTGTTAAAAGAGTGAGGAAGGGCTGCTCCAAAGACGCCTGGTGTCCCCGCGGCTCAGACACACTGTCACCAGCGCCATGCCACACCCAGCCAGGTGGAGGTCACGCCGCCCTCACCTCTCTGAACTCCTAGAGCTCAAAGTGGTAACAGGAAACAGGCAAAGAATGTGAGGTTTTCCCAGCCAGTGGGAGTGTCTCAGCTGTCCCTTCTCTTCAGGATGACAAGCAGACTCTGATACGGGGGGAGATCAGACAGGGACCCTTGCTCAGAAAGGAGCTACTATTTTTTAAACATGTTTTTTCCTCTTGCAATCTGTAATCACACTGACACATTAAGACCCCCAGACCCAGAGGCCAGCCTGCCACCATCGCCCCACTCCACTCTCCTGCAGACCCCACCTGGAGCTCCTGCTGGGGTTGGCGAGGGAACGGCCCAAAGGCCTTTGAAAGGGGTTCAAGAGTAAACATCTTGTTTCCAGGCATAGGGACGTTCTTAGGTTTTTAGAAACTTTTTCCTGATTTCTTTTCTCTTTGGTTTTACTTTCCTTATATCTAAGTCTCAGTCATGAGGACCTCTAAGAGTTATTTTGAAGGTGGGCATGATTTTAGTTTCATGAGGATGAGGTGGAAAACGAGAAAATCGAATTAACCAATTCCATGATGAGGGCTCCTGCCAGGCACAAAAGTTTTCACATCATGCAAGCTCTTCATGTTGCAGACCATGCCTAGTGCTTGAGGACAGTGTGTTGGTTGGTGAGATATTTCACTTGAAATATGAGAACAAAAGGGAAAAGAGGCAAGTTCTTCACTGGCCGTCAGTCTTTGATCATTTAAAACAGAGCTTCAAAGTAAACCATAAGAGAGTTGGAATGGCTGTACTAAAATCAGACAAAATAGACTTACGAACAAAAAATAATGTTTTACTAGAGAGAAGGAGGAACATTTTATATTGATAAAATGGTCAATCCATCAAGAAGATAGAATGATGATAAACATATATATACTTATCAACAGGACACCAAAATACTAGAAGGAAAACTGCCAGAAATGAAATCCATAATTCAACAATACTAGATGGCGACTTCAATACTCCACTTTAAATAATGGATAGAACAACTATACAGAAGATCAAAAGGAAATAGAACTCACTTGAACAACTTTATTAACTAACTTTTTTAACTAACTAACAGACATCTCTAGGGTGCTCTACCGTTCAGAGCAGAATATACATTCTTCTAAAGTGCACGTGGAAAGTTCTCCAAGATAGAGCACATCTAGGCCATAAAGCAAACCTTTACAGTTAAAAGGATAGGAATTATATAAAGTATGTTCTCTAACCACACAACAAAGAAAGAAATTTGGAAAATTCACAAGCATATGGCATTTAAACAACATACTTCTAAATAACCCATGAATTAGTAATGAAAAAACTGCCCACATAGAGGCCCACTGTGCTTCATTAGTGGCTTTTACTAAACATTTAAAGAACTAATGTCAATTCTTTAAAAATATAGAAGAAGAGAGAACATTTCTCTAATTCTGTAAGGCCTGATCCCAAAACCAAAGACCTCACAAGAAAACCACAGACCAGTATCTCTTATGAATGTGGACTCCAAAGTCCTCAACGGGATACCAGCGAACTGGACCCAGCAACTATATAAAGAATCATCCATCATACCTAAGTGGGTTTTATACTAGCTATGCAAGATTCATTTGCCATCCCAAATCAATCAACGTAATACACACACATCAAAAGAATAAAACAATCACCACATGATCATCTCTATCGGATCTGACAAAATCCAACACCCTTTTAAGAGAAAAAAAAAATCTCAATTAAGAAGCAATCTTATCCTCAAAGAACCATAGCTATCATTAATTTAACGGTGAAAGACTGGATGTTTTCCCCTAAGACACAGACCTCTGCTCATGCTACTTCTACTCAACATTGTACTAGAGGCTCTAAAAGGGAAATAAGGCAAAAAAAAAAAAAAGAAATAAATAAAAGGGATCCAGATGGGAAAGGAAGAAGTAGAGCTAATTCTACTCACAGATGACATGACCTTGTCCACAGAAAATTCTAATAAATCCACTAAAAATTAAATAGAACTAATAAATGAGTTCGGCAAGGATACACGATACAAGATCAATATGCAAAAGTCAATCATATGTCTAGACACTTGTGATGAACAGCCCAAAAATGAAATTAAGAAAACAATTCCATTTACAATAGCATTAAAAATAAAATATTTAGGAGTAAATTTCGCCAAAGAAATTCAATACTTATACTCTGAAAATTATAAAACATTGTTGAAAGAAATTAAAGATTTAAATAACTGGAAAAACATCCACGTTCATGGATCAGAAGACTTAATATTATTAAGATGACAATACTCCCAAAATTAATCTGCAGATTCAATGCAATCCTCTTCAGAATAACAGTTGGCTTCCTTGTAGAAACTACTAAGCTGATTCTAAAATTCATATAGAATTGCAAGGGATCCAAAACAGTGCAAAAAAATCTTAGAAAAATAAACTAAAATTTGGTGACTTGTACTTTCTAATCTCAACATTTACATTATTAAAATTATAAAGCAGCAGCAATGAAGACAGTGTGGTCTTTGCAAAAGGACAGCGATACAGATCAATAGAATTGGGAGTCCAGAAATAAAACATTAGCCTTTGGTCAACTGATTTTTGACAAGGGTGCCAAGACTATTCAATGGAGGAAAGAATAGTCTTTTAAGCAAACGGTCCTGGGAAAAGTACACATTCAAAAGAATGAAGTTGTATTCTTACTTTATATCATATGAACTCAAAAATGAACTCAAAATGGATCAGTGACCTAAATGTAAGAGTTAAAATTATAAAACTCTTAGAAGAAACCACAGAAGTAAATCTTCATGATCTGGGATTTGGCAATGGATTCTTAGATATGACACCAAAAGAACAAATAACAAAATAAAAAAATAGATAAATTGGACTATATCAAATTTTTAAACTTTTGCACTTCAAAGAAAGTGAAAAACAACCACAGAATGGGAAAAAAGATTTGCAAATCATATATCTGAGAGAAGGGACTTGTATCTAGAATATATAGAACTCTTTAATAAAACCCAATAATAAGACAAACAACAATTTAAAAATGGACAAAGGATCTGAATAGGCATTTCTCCAAAAAAGATACACAAATGGCCAATAAGCAATGGAAAGGTGTCAACATTGTTACTAGTTACTGGGGAGTGCAAATTGAATGGCAAGGAGACACCAGTGGGGCTACGATAAAAAGACAGGTAATAAGGGTTAGCAAAGTTGTGAAGAAACTGGAACCCTCGTTGGTTGCTGGTAGTGATGTAAAATGGAGCAGCCACTTCGGAAAAGAGTCTGACAGCTCCTCAAACAGTTCAACATAGAGTTACCATTTGATCCAGCAATTCCACTCCTAGTTGCAAGCCCAAGAGGAATGAACACCTAAGTCTATGTACAAAACTGTGCCTGAATGCTGAGAGCAGCATTACCAATAATAGCCAAAAAGTGCACACAACCCAAATGCACATCAACAATGAATGGATAATCCAAATGTGGTATACACAAACAATGGATACTATTCAGTCATAAAAAAGGAATGAAACACTGATGCATGCTATAACATGGAGGACCTTGAAAACATTACGCTAAGTGAAAGAAGCCAGACACAAAAGACCACATAATATATAGTTTCATTTATATAAAACATCCAGAAAAGGCAAATCCAGAGGCAGAAAGTAGACCACTGGTTGCAGGGTAGGGGAGGGATGGGACTATAACGTGAAATAGTTAAAGGAAACAGGGTTTCTTTCTGGAGTGATAAAAGTTCTAAAACGGATTTGATGATGGTTGCACATGTCTGTCAGTATACTAAAACCCACTGAATTGTACATTTTTAATAGGCAAGTTGTATGGTATGTGATATATCACAAGAAAAAAAAGCAAAACAGAGTTTTGGGCTCCTTCTTAGAAATATCGATCCACTGTTTTCTGAGCTGGACTCTGTCTTGGAGACCATCCAGTACAAACTCAGCACCTGTTGGGTCTTTGCAGCCTTTTTCTCCTGTCCCCCTCTCTGCATGCACACACACACACATAAAATGTACTTTTCCACTGTGTCAAAGTAATCATGTGCCCTTCTTTCTTCACTGGCAGCCTGGGTGAGGGGGCTGCCTAATGGGACATCTCTGCCTCCCTCTAGGTTACAGACTGATGCGTCTGAGCCTAACAGCCTCCACCAGCTTATTACTGCCTAATGATTACCAAAATGAATAGCATAAAATCCCCAGCCGTCATTTACCACCAAGCCTAAAAACACAGCAACTTTCACCACTACCTGTTGATCAGTAACCAATTTCAACTGTGAGGGCAGTTCTCCCGGAGGTGGACAGAGGGACCTCCAGCACCATTTTTTTGGCCGCCCAAACACTTCAGCCTAATGCCACTATTTCTATTAGAGCAAAGTAAACAGAGAAAAGTCATAGTTTCAAACTCCACAGATGCCTTCCGAAAATTACAAGTATTATTACTTGTGTGGCACAAAATTTTTTTAAAATGCCTCTTTTGAGAAACAGTTTCCCCACAGCTAACCCCCTCAGAAGGAAGAGATTAGGTTGTCCTTGTTCTTTGGAAGCTCACTGCCCCTCATTTTTTCAACAGTGATTGCAAAGCAAGAGGAGAAAAACGAGGTGCATTAGGAAGGAGAGAAGAGAGTGGTGCACCAGGCCAGTCCCTCTTCCCCTCAGACCTATGAATTCACTCCTGGAGATGCGGGGTCTGCCAGTCAGGGATCCCCCACTGCCTAGCCAGCCAGGCACATGGCAGCTACTCACCAGCATCCGCATAAGAGATGAAGCAAGAAGCACACGGGGAAGGGCCGACTGGGCGCCCAGCAGCGTCCCAGGCCCAGCGAGGGCGCAATGGACCATGTTGTTTTCCATGTACTCAGGTCCTACCGGCCAGCACACGTCTCACCCGTGGCAACTCTACACAGTGAACAGGAAAATCAAGCCCTAAACTCTGCCTTGAAGTCGGGCAGGAAAATCGTTTTCTAAATTGTGCAAGCTACCAGGATGGCGCCAGGGTGGCTCAGTGGCAGAATTCTCGTCTGCCATGCCGGAGGCTTGGGTTCAATTCCTGAAGGCTGTCCACGCAAAAACAAAACAAAACAAAACAAAAAAACAACAACAGCAATGTACAAGGCACTAGTAGCTAAAGGTATAAAGGAGAGTGGAATTGCTGACCAGATGGGAAGGCTGAGCAGAGCATAAGATCAGGAAGGCAAAGAGGGGCTCAGGCTTTGTGCGTCCCTCAGAAACTTGCTCACGAGGTGTTCAGAGAGCTGGTGGGTGGGTTTCTATGTTCTGTGTTCTCAGTCAGATCTTCATTTTGGTGAATTCAGTTACTCAAAATAAAGTTTGGGGAAATCAAAGAAATGAAGGAGAAAGGAAAGGAAGAAGCAAGGAGGGCTGACCAACTATTGCAACTCTTCCTTCTACTGTGAGGTTTAGCCATGTCCCAAGTCCTATCATTCCCAGAGCTGCTCCTCAATCATAAAATCGTGAAACTCTTAAGGGATTTTAAGATACCTTAGTACTGGGCATGGAGAGCCCTTCCCACAAACACAGGAAGAATACTTATGCCTGGTCAAAACGGAACTCAAGAGTCCTTGACTTGAGTGTGCTTTCTCCACATCCACATCTGGTCCTAACTGCTGAGCGACTCAGGAATGACAGTTATACCTTCAAATATCTACACCTGGGGGAGAAATGATGGCACAAAGGGACCTTCTGATAGCACTTACATTCTCATACAGCCCGACTTACACGTTTCATTACCGATCAGTCATTCTCACTCTTTAAATCAAGCCTCTGTTCAGCACTCTGTTCTCGGTTGCTGTGGGCTCTGGGAATATCTGTTACAACCACCTCAACACCCAGAGAAGCCAAACCTGAGCAAGCCCTGCATTACAGAGACAAGAGACAAAATTTGTGCAAAGTGTGAAGTCATCCTCAAGCCCAGGGGGTGCTCAGCTGACTCCTCTCCAGCTGGAACCCTGAATTCTCCTAGAAGGCAACTCAGTACTTTCCATAAGCATGTTCCCTTCACAGCCATGTGCAGCAAGGAGTCAGGAACCAGAGTTTCTGTGAAGGTCCTGCAAATGTCTGGCCATTCAAACACGGAACCCTCGGCTGCAGTGCCCTCAACGATGAAGCATGACAGGCACTTTCCTATTTCCAAGCTCATGCTTTAATCAACAGTCACTTGAAATGTCCCTGCTAGGGGAGCACACTGACATCCCGCTGGGGGGCTGGGCAAGGAGGGAAAATGAGTGCAGCAGCTGGATGTGAGGCAGGGGTGGTAGCAGGTGAGAAGGTGGAGGCCCTGTCTAAGAAGGGCATTCTCTGCTTGTTCCAGCCAGCTGGGCCATGTGAGAATAAGGCCAATGTGGCTAGGTTTTCCATGTTTAAAGACAAGTAGGAAATCAGATTTTTATGTGAACTCTTCCAATGATGTAATGTTTGGCAGCCCAAAGCACTAAGCCTGCCAATCAAAACATGTGTGCCAGCTGAATTTGGCCCACATGCCCCTGGTTTGCAACCCTGCCCCACCCCTCCCTTTATATACTACACACAAACTCCCAGGGAAGCTGGGATGGAAATCCAGGCAAGGGTGTTGTTGGAAAAAGCAGGGGCATCAGAATCAACCAGACATGGGCCCAAAGTTTGACTTGGTAATTTATGAAGTGTGCAACAAATTCTTGAATTTCACCTATGATTCAGTAAGAGTAGAGTTGATAACATAATTGATCTCATTTGCTATCGTGAGGATTAAATGGGGTGATATATGTAATGAGCCTGTGCCAGATTTCAATAAACAACAGTGCTATGTGCCAGGTCCTCATCAAATGTCACCAATGGAAAGACTGCGAGGCATCACACAGTGCAATCCCACCAAGGGACTGATGGAGCCACACTCAATACCGAGATGTGTGAAAAATTCACCATCTCCCAGGATGGTTCACTTCATTTTGGAATAACTCTGATTGTTAGAAACTATTTCCTTATGTCAGGCTGCCTTGATTTCTCTCATTCTTAGATAGTAGCTCTGCCTTCTAAGAGTGAAAAGGTGAGAACTAATCTCTTTCTTATATGAGAAAACCTTAAAAGAGACTGTCACACTTTCTTCTCCCGTTTTTCCTTACTGTTTCAGATAAACATTTTAGCTCCTTCAACCATTCCTTACCAATGAAAATAATAAAATCATTACGTTAATGCTCCCAACCTTATGTAGCAGGTACCCATTTTACAGATGAGGAAAATGAAGTTCTGAGTGGTTAAATTATGTGCTCAAGCTAGTGTGCGATGGGCTTGGAATTCACAGCTAGGTCCTCTGGTTCCTGACGCCACATTCAGAGCCAGAGCCAGGCATGACTTGACCTTGGCCTCTGAACGATCACAATTATTCCCTTCTCAATGAATTCCTGTTTTCAATGTTCCTCTTGAAAAGTAAACCAAACAGTGACACTGGCATCACCTTTATTCTTGACACTTCATATTTATTCATACACTCCAAGACTGAATTTGCTTTCTTGGAACCATACTGCTCCACTGAACTCAAGTCTGAAAAGTTTCCCACGTGTGCTGTCTCAGCCACATCTCCCCCCACACAGCTCTAAGGAAGTGAGTTGCTTTTGTAAACTAAATACAGGCTTTTTCATTTGTTCCTGTCAAATCTATTATTGTAAATCTCAGTTCACTGTTCTAGTCCGCTGGAAATTTTTTGGATCATGATTCTGACATGTGACATAAATTTTTGCCCCAGATTTGGCTAATTTTCTCAGGGTACCCTTGATTTCCTAATGAAGCATTAAGAGGCCATATAAGACTAATATAAAATTAAAGTTCTGTGTTTCTTTCTTGCATGTAACAAGCATTTCCTATGAACCAGACCCCTCACGGAAAACCACATGATTCCATCATGGTCCTCACAGAGCTTTGAGAACTGAGTCCTATAGGAAAGGAGCCAGTTGGTAGAAGCACCCAATCTAGTTTAGAGGTAGGCTGAGAAGCCTTTCCAGAAGGGGTGATGTTAAACCTGAGACCTGAAAATGAGCAAAAGTCAGCTGGGGGAGGGCTAGGGAGAGCAGGGGGCAGCGGTGGGGCACGTTCCAGGCAGAGCATCCTTGGTCTAGAGCACTCTTGCTGTTTCTCCCAGTATTGCTTGGCAATATGGTTCACTGCAACTTATTTTATTTGATCCACCAAGTTATAGGCCCCTTGGAAGTCAAAGGCATCATCTTCATCCTTCTACTCTCCCTTAGCCTGGGGCCTTTCACACTGCAATAATTACTGATAATTAGTCCTCAATGTTAGGCACAGAACTACATTGGTTATCTCATACATTCCCCAAAAAGCCCAGGAAGGAATACTCGTCTCGTGTGTAGATGAGGAGACCGAGGCTCAGAAGAAGATAACGACAGCAGCAGTGAGAGCAGACATTACACAGTGCTCAGTGCACGCCGGACACTGTTCTAGAAGCTTCCTACATGTGAACTCCTGACCATGAGAAGCGGTTAAGGGCAGGAACTCCATGGCTTTCCCTGCTGCATCCTAGTTTTATAAGCTTGGGCAAGTTATTTAAATCTCTGTGAGACAGACATTCCTAAATGTACGCCATTACCCTCATCCAGGGATCTGTCCAAAGCCAAAACCCAGCACAGGGATCTGAGCCCTTAGGACACCCGGGTCATGCATTTCAACCACAGCCTATTAATATTTGACTAAGGAAGGAAGGGCGGGTGTTGATTGCTTTAGTAGGTCGCTGCTTTTGAATAACACCCTGAGCCCAGGAGACTGCAACCTAACCCAGCAAAGATGCATCACGCGACAAAACTACAAATATTGAAAATGGAAAAGAACTGTAGAATTCAGAACCGGACAGACCTGTGAGATGAAAACAGATCACCCCTTCCTCTCCAGGCAGGGTAGGCATTTCATGATGGTTGTTAAAAAAAAAAAAAAAAAAAAAGTAATGTCAGAAACATTAAAATTCTTCAGTTTAAAAGGATTTTTCCTGAAAAACTCCCTTGCTCATTTTTCTGGAAAGATTACTTGAAGCAAAATTTTTAAAAAATCCTTAAACCTTAAGGATTTAGTAGTAGAATCCTTAAATTCAACCTACTATTTTTCACACTTTCTGATTATGGGTGGGGGCAGGGAATGAGAGGGTATGGTCAATTTCACTGCCTTTGGACCTCATTGCCATCTTGAGATTTCATGTTTCTTCCCCAATCATCAACTTTTCAAAGTTGTAGGTTGAGTCCAGGTGGCTTTATCAAGACTATGTTCATTCTGATTATTTTTGAGTATTTATGTAGTTCTACTAAATGACTAGTGATATATGAGAAGTTGCCGCCAGCAAGGCTTAGCAATGTGGCTCCAGAGAGCTAAAAGGTCAAGATTTTTGCTATGGAGCAAGCCCAGGGAACACCAGAAAGTGTTCTCAAATGCTAAGGATGAAAGTCCTTGCAACATGATGAACGAATGTAAGGTCTAGAGTAGAGGTGAAGGAAAGAAGATGCCATATTCCCTACTGTCAACAGATCCACCAAGACAATGGCTGCCATCCCAATCATATGTAGGTTTCTCTACAGTCAAGACCTCCTTATGACAAAAATGTTTCTAGAAGGAAATGCATAATGGCAGGGCTTAAAGATACTGAGATGTTTTCCTTAAATTTTCATGCAACTGGAAAGAAGAATGGTGAAGAGCTCAGCTCCTTTTCTCAGGGCTCAGGCCATGTGGTCCTAATCAGCTGTCCCCCAGTGATGGATAGAAAGGGTAATCTCTTTCATGCTTCAGCCCTACAGGGAGTACATTGCTAGGCTGTAGAGGGGTCTGCTTCCCAAGGAAAACTCTGCAATTGCAATCAACAATGTCGTCAACGTATATTTTAAAGCCCAGAAATATTTGTTTTCCTTCTCCTGAAGAAAAAAAGAAATCCAGCGAAACCTAACCTTGTACTAGATTTTTGATGAAGCAGTATGCAGAGATGGACCAGGAAGTTTCTTCTTTACAGAATGTCATTTGAAGCAGAATTCTGCAAATGCGGAGCAGCCCTAGCCTGCTGCCATTTCAGGAAAGCCACCTGGCTTTCCAGACATGCAGTTGGGAGGCTGAGGATCCAAACTCTGTCCACCCAACACAGTCATCTGTCTCCTGAGCAAAGGCACCATGTAATGATGTGAAATGATGAACAAACATGTCTTAGCACCCAGCCTGAGGGTGCTGCCTGCGGGTGATGCAAGGTGCCTTTAGAAAATCTGCTTCTCAACCACTTTCGGCTGAAGTGACTTCGAGAGTAGGAATCTCAGACAAGCCCAGAGACCAAAGTTTTGGAATCCAATTCTTAGAAGGTTCATGCTAGAAGAAACACAAGTTTCAGAAAATTAACAGAAGAGCTTCAGAGTTCGGGATAGAGGGGAAATGAGTAAAGGCGGGTGGTAGAAGGGGGAAATGAGAACACATGGAAAACTAAAATATAAAAATCAGTACAACTCTAGGCATTAACCACACAATAGTAGATAATGTTGCAGATTTACTAAGCAATAGGGTCCCAAAGGAATTAGTCAGCTGATGTGGTTCAGTTTCTCTTTCTCTTTGGCAGTTTATTCATTATTTTTCTGCCTACAAAAGTAAACTGTTTTAGCCTGTTTTTCGTTCTTTTAAATGAATTCTTACGAATGTAAACAATATTTTCTCTATAAAGTTTCTCTCACAAAAATATAATGATCCTGTTGAAATTTGTTTAGAGGTTTGGGGAACCTGGCCAGCCACGCAATGCACTTCTCACCCTTTCCCCCTCACATCACAGGCAGCAGAGGCGGTGCATCTAACAGCCAAGCAGCCAGAGCACCCACACACCTCTCGGTTTAGGATGAAAAGCTTGTGTCTTTGGTCCGTTCCCACCTCACAAGGGCGATTTGGATCACCACGGGGAAAATGTGGAAGCATGTAGGTTGCTTCTCTTTGCACTGCTGCCCCTACCTGTCACAACAGCCAGAGCTACTGGACTTGATATATGCACATGGCAGAGGTGGCAATAGCACCAACTGCTCAACCGCTACCCAACCAAGCATCGTCTCTACACCCACAGTGGGTGAGTCCCAGGAGGGAGTGTAAAGGGAGGCAGCCCTGGAGCAGAGCATCCCTGCACCAGAGACAGTGGGGGTGTGGAGAAGGTGCTGGAACATGGCTCTCTCCCCAGCAGGAGATAGCACGAGGCTCTTTGGGATCAGGATTGGTTTCTTTAAGATCCCCTCCTCAGAAACATGCCCTGAAACCAGCTTACATTATTATTCCTCGAAAGAAAAGGAAAAAAAAAATGAATTTGAAATTTCTAAAAATGTAGTAACCATACCATACTGTGTCCTTAAAGATTAAAACAAAAACTAGTACATAGCTTGAAGTCAATAGTTCAAACTCCAGTACGGCCGAAAGAGCCCTGAACTTGGGGCCTGACCTGGGTGCCTATCCTGGACTGTCAGTTGTGCCTCTTGCGCACATCACTGAGGCTGTTCTCTCATTTACAAAGTGAAGAAATAATACCAACTCAATTGTCTCAGAGATAATTATGTTAAAATTCTTCAGAAAAATCTAAGCACTGTACAAACGTGGCCATTGACGTCTGCTCAGAATATCTGGGCTGTGAGAGTTTTCACTCTTTCAAGTACCCATGGCAAGGTAGGGCTTTTCCCCCTGAAAAACATTTAGGTACAGGCATAATGATCATTCTTCTCTCCCAGAATATCCAGGTTTTTAGATTTGCTGCCACTGTTCAGTTATATACCCAGTACGTCTGATAATGTTTCTATCTCGAATAAAGCTGCTAAGCTATGCTATGCCATTGCCTCAGATTTATGCACATGGGAGACCCAATGGGGGAGAAATCTGTTATGAGAATATGCCAACCCATTTGCCTTAATAGATTCAGAAAGAAAAACAATGAGTAAAGAAAAACAGGAAAAAAGAAATGAGTTTCTTTCACTAGGAAGAACCAGAAGACATATACCCAACTAAAACACTTTTTCCTTTTTCAATGATAACTTTTCAAAAGAAGACCTTATACCTCAATAGTCCCTGAAAAGCTTGTGGAGAGGGGGTGTAGGGTAGGGGTGGAGGGTTGATTTCACAAGCTAATTCAAAATGCTAGTTCCAAGGTCCTGCTAACGAAAATGGAGACACACTCTGGAGATGCTGTTATAAAATTTTCTGGCCACTTTTCTTCCTTTATAATCACAATCCATACATTACAATAATAATTTCAGTGAAATCCACTAACTATAGATAGGGGTTGGGTATGCCAAAGGGAGAAAGAAAAAGTGCACAAGTCTACCTAAAAAGCCCTGGTATTACCACCAGTCTAGAAGAATTCGGAAGCTCTCTACAGTCTGTTGTTCTATATGGCCCAGAATTTTGTAGCTATAGCTACTGGCAGATGTTTTCACAAAAGCAATTTTCTAAAAAAAAAAAATAATAAATGTATCTAGCACTTTCAGCTCTACTCAATCAAAAAACATTTGTTGAGCCAAGCCGAGGTCCGTCGGGGAGGATGCCGGCCCTGGTGGTGCCTTCTCATAACCGTAACGTCGCGGGGCGGAGCTCCACCTGGCCACCGGACCTGGGCCGTGTTCCCCCCATGCCCCTTCCAGAATCGAGGGTCACTTTGAACCCGCCTTTCCCTCCTCCACCCTGACTTCCGATCTCCAGGGCCGAATGAATCCCTGGAATCCACCTCCTCCGCCCCTTCCCGCCTCTCCTACCTGAGCTCCGGCCCCAGCAGCCGGCCAGCTGCGCACAGCGCGGCCTCCCTGCCTCAGCCTCGCCCCTCCAATCTGTTCTCCCCTCTGTAGACACTGAGGCTCTGCAGGGAAAACCTGACCACCTCAAGCTTTTCCACAGCTGCCCATCAGCCCTGATGGGAAATGGATCTGAGTTCCTTAACTTGAGAAACGAAGAAAGTCTTGCGTCACTGCATTGTGGTGGGAATTAAATGGCAGAACGTGACAAGGCCAATCGCTTAAGTGAAAAGAAATATGCATATGTAAGAATATGCATATGTAAGACAATTCTATAATTAAAGTAAATATAATCGAGTAATTGATTTGACTTAATGCAATGTATCAAAGGTTCAGTGGATTTATACAGATTGAAATTTTAAAGTGATGATAGTGCTCTTTCTGTACATCAGATGTTACATCCAAATCAGTGCACAGGTGGGAGTCGTGTCTGTTACACAGCAGCCAGTTGATGATGTTCCCAAAATTGTTTGTTTGTAACGTACATACTGGATTTGGCATTACACAACCAAGATTCTTCAGGACCCTGGCACCCTCCAGGCTTGCCTTTACAGAAAATGTTCATGAAGAACATTTAGAAAATGTTCATAAAAAAACACTTAGTTTAGTTCTCGGAGAACTAAAGGTGACAGGCCAACACCTCTGCAGCTGCTTCTCAGGGCAGAAATCCTACAAACTACAGTAAACACTCAGCCACAACAAATAAATGATAACAGGTTAATAGCAGGTGAGTAACCACAGCTGTGTATTAGGGAAAGGCCCGAGATTTAGTAATTCCAGAGACAATGCTTCCCTTTGTCATTACAGATGAGATTTGTGTCCCTAAACGAAATCAAACTTGTAGTGTGGTGTGCATTCAACAAAAATGAAAGCCTAAGATCCAATTTTCTCAGAGAATTTAATAAAATAGTAAAACAGACAATGCATAAAATGTTCGGATATTTGAAAAAGTTATAATCGCTTAATGAATTATATTACAGCCACCTGGGACTTTAGCAAAGTGCAGTTACGAGCGCACTAGCACTCTTCCAGGAAACAGACGACAAAATCAGTGTTGCTGATCAGAGAAAGGTTCAGGCACATCACACGTGTTCCCTATACAGTTGCTGCTTAAATCAATTAACATGCAGAGAAATCAGATTCAGGTGGCTCTTCAGTAGTTACAGTATGGATTCAAACATCTTCAGGTGCTGTTTAAAAATAATCAGTCTCATTCTATTTCCTAAAAATCTTTCCCGGTGGGCCCATCAAAAATATTCATATAGCATTATATATATACATATATATATTCCATAACTATATTCCTGCACAGTGCTTCTTTCTCCATGAACACAGCCCTTGAAATAGCAGTTTACTGGTTATCAACCAACTATACAGGAGCTTTGTAATACGGGGGACTTGTAATTTGATCTAATGTTTACGGATGACTAAGTAGAGGAAACATTGTAAGTACATGGCACCCTGCCCCCCACTTCCCATTTCTGACCCCAGAACGGACTTCAAAAATCAGTCGTGACAGTCTTTCCTGCTAAACCGAGCACTGATCTCATTTTCAGCACAGTATTCCACCCCGCCCGAAATGTTCTTGAACTCTTACTATGGGCCAGGCACTGTGCTAAGTGGGCCCGGTTCTCATGGGGCTTAAGTCACCAATTGATTTGACACCCCAAATCATGATTATTGGCCATATCTGCTCTGACATACAGCTGAGGTGGAAGTAAGTCTAAACAGCTAAGCCTCTGCTTTCTCTTCTGCATACAAGGAGCTCTGCTCTCCTGATCTCCTGGCTCCATAAATTCAGGATGCCTGTTGAATAGGTTTGGGAGTTGAAGATGAAAATTGTTGAATATTATCTTTTAGGGAAAAAAAGGAGCTAGCCTTATGCAATCAATTTCTATTTATTTAAATCTACGATTCACAAGTAGGACTCTGTTAAACCCGTAGGAGAAAGTTTCATGGGAATTCCTGTTTGAATGAATTTTTCTCCCCTTCTTCCAGAGACAGGAGTAAATGTGTTTTCTTTCCTCTGTAAGTGCTAGAAAGAACACACTACACCACGTGGAACTAGAAAAGGAGAACAGGTGACTGAATAAATAATGTTTTCACTACTCTCAAGCTTTGTCTTCTTCCTCCTTGATCTGCATACCTCCAACTCTGAACATTCCGTGGCATATACCCAACTCTTAAGTGAGATGACTGCATTCCTGTGATAACAAATTGCTAAGAAGTTGTGATCTCCTAATTAAACACCACACAGAAGTGCAAACTGGAAGGGCAGGAGTTTGGAGGAGCAGGGACAGAGAAGTGGCCTGGTCAAACCCAGGGTGGTAAGAGCTAAAAAGATGTAACTGTCAATGTAATGTTCTATGTTTCCTAAGACTAATCCTGAATCTGGATAATTACATACCGTGCTTGGGTAAAATGCAGTCTATGGGCCTTATTCTCACAAATTAAGAAAGAATTCCACCAAAGTATAATTCTATTGTACTCCCTCGAGTGCAAGCCTCTCTTCTTTAACTCACCAGGATGCAGAATCACAACGTATTTTTGGCTATTGATGATAATGGAAGTCTTACCACTAATAAATATATAGATTGTAGATTCTGCTCTCTTCTTCTTTAAGGCAGGTATAGATGTTTTGTTTTGAACTCGATTTTGTGCCTGAAGCACCTACTCATTTCAATTTATGTTTAGAGCCAAGTTGGTGTTTTCCACCCCTTACTATGTTTTGAAAATTGGCTTATTATGTTTTGAAAATTGGCTGGAACTAAACAAGGAAATACAAAATGACAAGCATGTTTCTTCTTCTTTCTCAGTGATTCATTTCTATTGTCAAGTTAAACTTCTTTAAAGATTTTGCATTTCTTCCCTCTGAATGTTACTTCATTTGTTCATTCTCCAAAGAGGGAAGAACAGTACCATAAAAATTATAACCACGAAATGATTCATTTTTACTTTTTGTCCAGCTCTTATAACATTATAATACTTGCTTAATGTACATGAACTCATTCATCATTATCGATTGGAATGGATTTTGTAGCTGGCATTCAAGAGATATTAACACATCACCTTTATTAATTTAGTAGGAAAAAAACAATGTTTTACAATTCTGACATATGAGAGAATGTAGTTGTGTGGATGGACAAAAATTTTGTATTCTATTTTTGGCTTCTCAGTAATTAAGAAACAGAACTAAAATGCTTGTTATTCATTGTTTTACCCCACTAGATGCCAGGCATTACTTTAAGTGGTGAACAAAACACAAGAATCTCCTTCTTTATGGAGCCTAAAATCGACCAACTGGTCCTTAAAAATTCTGGTTGAAACTGACACTCAAAAAATGCATTAAGAATGCTCTCCAGAAGTTTCAACAACTAGGGTGGAATCTCTTTTATAGCCCATTTCTTTCACACTTGCTAGGAAAGCCACCTTTCCAGTGAATGGATCAGGGTGGATTTATAATCCACTGCAAAGCAAGCAACAGCAAGTAGAAGTAGAAATTGGAAGTCTTACCATTAATAAATATATAGATTGTAGATTCTTGTCTCGTCTTCTTTGAAGCAGGTATAGATAAATATTTGCAGCTGTAGAAGCCAGTATGGTTTGCCTGGGCGTTGTTTAAGGTCAAAGCACTGCAGAACTGCTTGCCATTTCTTCCGCAGGCAGATTTAGTAATGGTCAGCCTCCTGCTTTCCTTACCCACCGTGTCAGGCAAAGACCATGAATGGGCTGCTTCCCCCCTGTGATCACAGATAAGAAAACACAATTATGGGGGTCAGGGCTCAGCTCCAGGTCCTAAGCGTGCATTTCATTAGGAAGTGCTTTTCTGTGGTCCACTCTAGCATGCAGCAATCTTACTCTTTACGGAAAATCAGCACATTTAGAAAAGCTTTTCATTACTCAGAATAGAGATGCTAAACAATTTGGGGATCCCTTCCCCCATGTCTCTCTTGAGTCGAGCTAACTCCCTCCCCTTGGGAAATCACTCTCTAGGTGAGGCTGGATGCCCACAATATGCATTTTTCAGAGTACAGGGGACACTGCAGTCACCACTGCCTCGCTGAGGCCACCTTTCCCCACGGCCTAGGATGGTTTCACCCTGGGAAGGCTGCCCAAAATATGAGCAAGTCCACAGCTACTTACCTGCATCTGAGGTGCAGTGTCTGGCCTGCTTGCATGACGTGCTGGGTGCCTTTTAAACTCAGTTCAGGACCTTTTAATTTTGAACCTGAACTAGATCCTGGAAAACACAATTTAAAAATGTATTACTTACAAATTGCCCTCTCTCTCTTTTTTTTTTTAAAAGGTACATCTTTCAGTATAGGTGAGTTTTCATCTTTAACTTACTTTCACTCCAAAAAACACATCTAATATGAATTTCTCTTAATCTACAATTTTTTTCTAGTCCAAACCTTGCTCACAAATATGTATGTGGCCCTTTATGCCTAAATAATACCAAAACCCCATTTATTTAGAATGTCAGTAGAGTCATACACAGTTCAAAAGGCAACTAGATTAAGCATATACAGTAGCTTATAAAAACTCCAGGGATATAGGACTATCATATGACCAGGCAATCCCATTTCTAAGTATGAATCCCAAAGGGGTTCAGACAGATATTTGGCTTCCGCAGGAGCCTAAAGGGAGAAGGGGCCCAAACATCCATCGGCACGCTATATGATGAACCTTGAAGAACAACACATGAAGTGGGATAGGTCAGACACAGCGGGGCAGGTATTGTATGAAATAGCTAGAATATGCAAATCACAAGACAGAAAGTAGAGCACAGGTTGGGGGTGGGGTGGAGGGTAGGGGAAATGGGCAGTTGTTGCTTAATGCTGTAGGGTTTCTGTTTGGGGCGATAGGAAAGTTCCAGTAATGAAGGGCGATGCGGAGAGCACACTGTGAATGTGATTACTGAACCAGGGAGTAGTTGGGATGGGAAAGTTTATGCTGTTTGTATGTCCATACAATTTGAAAACAAAAAAGAAAGAGCAACTAAAGAGAAAATGACAATCAGATGTCATATGTGTTCCTGGATGAGATCTAATTGGGGGAGAAAAAGCTCAAAAGGACATTACTGGAACATGCGGAAAAGTTGGAATATAGAATGTAAGCTTTATATCAGTGTTACATTTCTTGAACTCGATGACTATTTTTGCAGCAATCCAGTAAATTTGAAATTATTTCAAAGTAAAAAGTTTAAATTAAAAAAAATAATAACTATCAGGGATTAAACATCAGGGTCACCCAGAATACATTACTAATACCAAACAGAACGCCCACCTGCTGAATCAAAGTCAGTTTTAGACGCGTGTGGTTTGCCTGACTTCATCTCCGAGTTCTCCATAATGCTGTGGGGAAAAGGTAGTCCTCCACTTTTAGAGGCACGCACATCCCATGGGGGCTCGGCGGTGGTGAAATAAGCCAGGCCAACGTCCCTTTAAAATGAATCAGTTTCTGTGCAGTGATCGTGACAGCCACCCCAGTGCCCAGCGGTGTGAGCCTGGACAAGTCAACCCCTGCCTGCAGCACTCAGCGCCAGTGGTGAAGCCCGGGACTGGACCACATGACCTTCGGCCTCTGACTCTCCCACAGGACTACAGAGGTTGAGCCTCCCTTAAGGCTCTCATCAACTAATCAGAGCAGCTATCAGCAAGGGTATCTCCCTCTTCCTTCTTCCCCTCCTCGTCCCCCTCCCCCTCTCCCTGCTGAGGCTGCTGGACCAGCAGGCAGGGACCCAGGATCAATGCTCCATAGTGGGGGCTGCTGGCTGGGGGTACAGGATGGAGGGGGGTAGACAGTTTTGGCAGGTGACGTGTTTGGCCCAATCTTAAAGAATATTTTTTGCTTTAAAAAAAAAATAGATTTCTGCAGCGGGATTCTTCATGGGAGAAGGAGGAGGCTCCCCTAGGTTTGAAAGTTGGAACATGGATCTGTGAGGTGAGATATTCCTGCCAAATCCCACAGTGACGTCTTGCCCTTCGCCTGAGGGTTTCTCTCAGAGAAAACTCGACTCAGGGACAGCTCTGTATTTGACCTTCATTTCTCACTAATGGGATGGCCTTGGGATTCTTTAATCTTCTGCATCCCAGTAGCCTCAGGGGTGAACAAAAGAAACCACTATCTCCCACAATTCGGTGGGAGATGTCCCCCAGCTGAGAGTGGGTGCTCACGAGCCTTCTGTCCCACCCCCCACCCACGTCAATTCCCCACCCACCCTGCTTCTATCAGAAGAATATTTCGCATGGCATGTCACGGCAAATTAAATTTAATGTTAAATTAATATTAAATGAACATTATCTGCTTTTCTGATGTAACTGTGGTATAATTTAAAATTAATACTTTAAAGTATCTTTTATAGAAAATAGGGATCAAGCCACTTCTAGAAAAAAAATGGCTCAATATTTACTAACAGAAATTAAAGTCATTGTTTCATTTAGAAACATTAGGTGGATCAAATAACCCCATTAAATCATCCATCCATGTGTACTCAGGGGACACATTTCGCACCTAATTCATCTCTATGAGTTTCCTGAGGCAACATCAACATGCAGTTCTTAACCAGTGATTCGGGGCAATGCTAGGTTTTTCTCAAGCCATACCCAGCAACTGACACCACCTGTCCTGAAAACTTTCCAGCTCGGAAGAGTTCATGCCCTTCTTTATGGCATGGAACTCTTGAAGAGCTAATTGTGCTAGAAAAGATCCGATGAAGCTTCCTGCAGAAAATTCTGGCATTACTTGCAGGTATCTCTATGGTCTGCATGGAGATGATAAATTTCCCCATCCAAGAAAAGCCATTGATGAGAAACCTCTATTTTCATGATAAGAGGTGAATCCCTCTGCCCATATTTCTAAATGTTACGTATGACTCTTCATCAGCGACTTAGAATACCAGTACTCTAGATCTTCATCAGAGAGACCCTACCTGACTTCCAAAGAACCACCAAAAGCCCAGTTGAGAAAAGTGCCATATATAGCAGATACCTTGAAGAATATGCCCTCCATGCACCTGCCCTGCACTCCCCCTTTCTGTCCTCCAACAGAGAAAAAAAAACATAACTAAACAGTTAGAAGACATTGCAATACATATATAGAGAGAAGAAGATACAGAATATTGGAAAATTTAGAAAAAAACTGCTAAAAATTTTATTTTGCTGTATAATTTGTTTGGATCACAGTTTCTCCATTGTATCACTCAATTTTGCAATTGCTTTCTCATTCCAAATGAGATGACAACAAAAGAAAAGAGAAGTATAAGGAAACTGCATTTCCAACTAACTTGACACTGAATGCATCAGTATTCTACAGTTAATATGAAACTAGAAGTGCTAAGACAACAGCTTAACAGGAAAAACAAGGAAAAAGGAAAGCGAAATTGCTTTGAAATCACATTATTAGGCCTTAAAATAATTCTGAGGAGGTTTAATGCTCATATCCCTATCTGAGTAATGACAGTTCAACTGACATTTGAGCATCTACTGAATGTCAGACACTTTTCCCGTCTCATGAGTGACACACACACACACACCTACATGGATGTGAAACTGTCCACGGCCCACTCACTCCGCTGTACCCCGTAGCTCACTGAGTCACAATGCCCATTCAAACAATAAATCTACAGGATATTTCATTTCCAAGGGTGGAGCTGCTGTAATTGAACCATGATTCCCCTATTGTGAAGCTCAGATGGAGATGAAAACTTTCCACTGTTTTGCCATGGCAGCCTAGAAATCTGATGTAAAATAATTATTTTGTGCCCCAGTGAACTAGGTGGTCTGTGAGCTATTGTTTTCACCACCATCAGCTCTAACACAGTCCTCAGGGGCACAGAGATCTCCTTTAATCAGGAAAATTCCTATTTAAACGAAAACAAAAAACCAACTCAGATGTTGGAAATGGGCTTGAAAACATGCTTCTTTGCTAGAAAAAAACTACTCAGGTCAAGCAATATCGGCCAATAGCATTTAAAAACCAACATGTGAATGTTGACTTCTTATTTAAACACTGGAACTGTGCATTGTTTTTGTTTGGATCACATTTTCTCCATTGTTCCTCTGTTCTGTGGTATATGGTGGCAAAGAAGAGGGTGGAACTTTATCACTCTTTGACACAGCTCCTTTCTCTCCCCACTTGCCAAACAAGTGGGGAGCAAATAAGAGAGGCAAAAGCCTCTTCAATTCCCCACTTTAAATTTCATTAAGCAAAATAGAATGCTTTCTTTGACTTCTTTTGGAGGAGTGAGCAACTTTCCAACTAAAGTATGGAATCATTTTGCAGCCAAATCCACAGCCCAAATGGTTGAGGCACTTTCTTCCAAGTTCTTCAAAGCTGCTGTGACAGATACAGAAAGAGCGAACTCCCACTAGAGGTCGTTATGAACCAGACAGCCTTGTCAATGGCTTTAAAGAATGAGAGATCTTACGCGAAATCTCACTAAACGTAATTTTAGGAAACTTTGCTAATTTTGTTGTTCTAAATAAGAACAGTGTTCTTGCTAATCGAAAGCAATCTTCAGACAAGTTCCTTAGCCCCTCTTCCTACCAGATGCCAGCCCTAAGCCCCTACTCTATTGAAATCAAAGGGTTTTTCCTTTGACAGAAAGGGGCTTCATTCAAATATAAATCATGAAATGCCCATGTTTTTCTATTTTTGATTTATAGTCATTAAGCTCCCCAGCTCTGCTACTAACTAGTTATATGGAGGGCATGGGTAAGCCATTTCAAATCCAAGATTCTTCATCTACCAATAGAGGGGGTTGAATTTAGATTTTTATAACCCCTTCCAGTCTAAAAAAATTTGATTCTGAGATCATAGTAATTGATAACAATGTGTAAGTTAGAAATCACATTTAAAAAATACTGATGACTAGTAAAGAGACCAACAACCTATTTTTTAAAATGGTCAAAGAATTTGAATAAACATTTCCGCAAAGAAGATACACAAGTGGCCCTCAGGCACATGAAAAGATCCTCAACACCCTTACTCATCAGGGAAATGCAAATGAGATACCACTTCATATCATTTAAAATTAAGAAGACAGATACTAACATGTGTGGTCAGGGGTGTGGAGGAATCAGAGCGTGCATACATTGCTGGTAGGACTGTGAAATGGAACAGCCACTCGGGGACAGTCTGGCAGTTCCTCTAACAGGTAAACATGGTCACAATATGAAACAGCAACTGTCTTCCTAGGTTTGTGCGCAAGGGAGATGAAAACATCTGACCACACAAAAATGTGGATACAAATGTTCAGAGCAGCATTATGCATCATAGCCAAAAACTGAACACATCAGTCCAACAGCTTATGAATGGTTAAACAAAATGTAGCACATCTGTACAGTGGACCATTATTCAGAAATAAAAAGGAATTAAGTACCGACAGATGCTACAAAGTGAATGGACCTTGCAAACCCTATGCAAGTATAAGTCAGTCACAAAAGGGCATATATTGAGTGATCCTGTCTATATGGAATGGCTAGAAGAGCCAAATCCATAGAAACAGAAAGGAGATTACTGGTTGCCAGGGCTGGGAGAGAGGAGAATGGGAGTGACTGATCGTGGGTATGAGGTTTCTCTCTGGGGTGGCATGGGTGGTGAAAACTGTCCAAAAATGGATGGTTGCACAATTGTGGGAATATATCAAAACTCACTGAATTATATATACTTTAAATGGGTAAATCTTATGGTATGTGAATGATATCTCAATAGAGCTGTTATTAAGAAAACTTATAACTGAAGTTACCAAAATTTAAGTTGAAGGCCTGTAGTTGTCTGGTATGATATATACCTCAGAAAAGCATGTTCTTAAAGTTAATCTATCTCTGTGCCTGTGGATCCATTATAAGTAGGAACTTCTAATGAGGCTACTTCATTTAAGGTGTGACCCACACTGTCAGGATGGGTCTTAAACCTATTATTGGAGTCCTTTATAAATGGAATGAATACAGGGAGACAGAGAGAGAGAGAGAAACCACAGAAGCAAGAAGCTGAAAGCAACGAAACCCAGAAGAGAAGGGAGAGACCAGCAGATGGGGCCATGTGCCTTGCCATGTGGCAGAGGAGCCAAGGATTGCCAGCAGCTGGTCTTCAAGGAGAAAGCATCGCCTTAATGATGCCTTGATTTGGACATTTTGACGGCCTCAAAACTGTAAGCAAATAAATTCCCATTGTTAAACCTGACCCATTTCATAGTATTTGCTTTAAGCAGCCTATGAAACTAAAACAAAGGCCTAGACTATTGAGCTACTTTGAACCTTGTTGTGCATTGGTGCTAGGTTTTACACTCATCGTTTTTCCAGGTTGAGTTCTAGAAGATGGATTTTACAGAAATAATTCTTCTTCCATGTTCAGTAGCATCACTATTTATGTTTTAGAAGTTTTACAAACATACTGCAATGGACTCGCTGTTCCCACTAAATTGCACTCTTGAATTTGAGGGTTCATTTTTAAATCACATCTAATTACCTATTTTGAATTTTAACTACTTAAATTGGAATTTTAACAAATTGAGTTAAATAATGTTAGTAAAGCCAAAAATTATTGATTTCTAACATTTGTTTTTAATGCAAAAAATTTCTATATAATAGATTTATCTCAAATGAGATGCATCTGTCTTTGATTTTGCACACTGTGCTTTTAATAATACATAATCCTATATGATAAATTACTTCTTTATCCAAATATAAATCCCTAAGTCTCATGTTTCTAAATTTTGAATTTAAGACCATGAGACTTTACAAAGGTTGTGTGAGGTTAATTAAACCTAATTCATAATAAAGAAAGAGATTCAAGATGTAGCTTATTAAAAGCTCAACTCCAGCTGAATCTTACAGACTCTCTTTTGGTTGGTGACAAGGGTGGCAGAAAGGTTAAGAATGCAACTGCAGATGCATCAAGTGTCCAGAAACTACCAAAATTTTTGTTTGAGATGTTAATTTCTCCAGGCTTTGGTACTCAATCAAAAGTTGAGTCTTGTTCTTAACCTCTTTGTCATGCCTCTATTAAATTATTTATCAAATAAAATGAAATGCAAATTTTAACTAAATCCAACGACAAGAATTATTGCATTGAATGAAGACTAAGCCACCTAAGCTGACAGGGACGCTAGAGTCCTCTTTAATGAAAGGCCTTATAATATGCATTTTTCTATCAATTCTAGGATGATGGAGAAAGGCCAGGGGGTTCATGTACTAACTACCAACAGGTTGTACGTGGGGGATGTTAAAACCATGGGAATATGTGTGCCAGCAGCATAACTTGAGTTCCACAATTAGCCCAGATATTAATTGTTTAAATAGGATGTGTTCTTCCAAAACAACTGGCCTTAAATCAAAGAAGAACTTGAAGTGAAAGGATGTGTACATAAATACACAGACCCAGACATGCATGCCTACATGGACACAAGCACTTTTCTCTCTGGGCAAAACTGACATTTGTTTTAGCTGTGGTGGGGAGGCAGGTGTAGAAATAACAGAGGGTTCGTGTGCATGTGTTTTCTTTGCAGTCTTCTTTCAGCTTAAACTGTAGGGAAAGTTCTTGCTAGGCTGCGATTTAGCAATCAATTTATTACATGGCAATAGCATGAACTGATTCACTGCTGACTAATCCCTTATGTAGATATGATTATTTGTGGCTTTTATAGATGGGCAATTTACAAGTATGGAATATTTTGGATTAGGGTCATTGCATCATTGATTTCAGAGTCTGCGAGTGGAGCACATGTTTGCTTCAGTAGCTGCTGTCCAGCACCAGTATATTTAGTTTGTAGAAAGTTTCTAATCCCAGGGGACCTATTTTCCTTTCCATCTTCATATTATATTGAACTTGCTATTTTACTGCACAGAATCCACAAAAAGTGATTTTCTGGTTTCTGGCTTTAGGGTTTTTGCTAACCTAGGTTTTCCTTAAATCACTAGGTTTAAACTGTGAAGTCTCTGTTCTTAAAACCTTAATAGAAAATTCTAAAGAATTGTTGATATGGCATTTGTATTTCTGAACCCAGTCATACAAAATCAAGTCAAGAATTTAAATATTGAATGCCTGCAGTCAGCCACTGGCGTGCAGCCACAGATCTGTTCATCTGCATTATTCTGCTCTGTTTCTTTTAAAGCTATTTTACACTTCATATTTTATCTGTAGCCAACAAAACCCATTAAGCGCCTCTGCAGCTCACGGCAAAAAGAACATATTGTTGGTCACAAAGCAGACAGTGTCTGAAATGATTAGAACTTGGACAGTTTTCGTTCCATCCGTCCATGGGTTGTTCACTTGACTCATTGTTCCTTACCTTTCTAAAAGTTATTTAAAAGAAGAAAAAATCTGCATGGTTTACAGGGTTTACCAGGAAGAAAAAGCTTCATCCACATTCCTCCAGTCTGTGCTCACGAGGTAGGCAGGCCTCCGTGGGCCTCTCTGGGCTCTAACACCAGCTTCTCAAAGGCACCCTGGCTGAACAGGACACATCCATTTATCATCAGGCCTGTCACCAGGCTGCCGTCCAGCCTACCCTCCACTGACCTACACTCAGGCACAGCTTCTTTTCATGTGACGTTTGAGTTAATTAAGGTTAGTCAGTGAGAAATCTCCTGCCGACCGAGGAGTCACCTTTTCCCCAAAAAAGCTCTACACCCACATGGCTGTTCTTTTATTGAAGAAGTTCAATCGCCACCTCCATCAAGCGGTCTCACGACGTGCCATTTCAATTTACTGCACCCTGTCATGGAAGTTATCTGAGCTGCCCGGGGCAAGGGTCGCGAGCTGGTGGCCAGGGCACAGAAGCAGCTCATCAAGTATGAGATACAGAATTCTGGTCGGTCTTCATCTGGTAATGCAGAGAGGGAGGAACAGAACAAATTATCTTTGTACCACAGAAACGCAGACAGGAAGGTTTCATTTGTCAAGAGGTCTTGGGAATAGCTCTTGCCTCACTACATGTGAAGCCTGTGCCCCTCTGCCCTCGGTTCCTAGACAAAGTTACTCTTCTGAGGACTAAAGGGGAACTGGGCCCTGATGTCACCATCTTTTGTAGGAGGGATCTCAGTCACCAACGGTGTTAGGGGTTATGGGGCCCGATGTCACCATCTCATGTAGGACAGAGCTCAGTCACCGATGGTGTTACACTGTTGTTCAAGTTGATCCATGAGTTATTTCAGGTCAGAATATGTGCATTTTTAGGATATGGACATCTGGAAAGGAGACACTAACTGCCTTCTCAGTGGGGCTGCAGCTTCCATAAGCACACATACGGTATGCAGAAGAGTAAATATGATGGAAGTAAATGAATTCTTAGGGACTTGTTCATCTTTTATCAACCGGTTCATCCTTTTCAGAATCATAGGCTATATGATGATCCAGTGTCAGGTTAGTGACAGAATGTTTGTAGCTGAAAGAGCACCGAGTTAAAGAGTCTCTTTGTTAGGTGTGGCAGTAATATTCACAAAATGCTTGAAGTGCCTTCAATTACAAATTTCAGTTCTGCCAGAGGTATCCTCCCGATCCTAAGTCTGGAAGCATGGTACAAGATGCATGTGCTCGAATTTCAAATCTAAGGTTTCCTCTATTCCGCACGGCATTAGAATTGTGCTTTGGTCTGTGGCTGTGCTGGTCGACTTCTGGTGTCAACTTGGTCAGACAAGCACTGGTCTGATTGTTGCTGCAAGGACATTTCGTGGCTGGTTTCTGAAATCATCAGTCAATTGATTGCATCTGTGGCTGATTATATCTGCACTCAACTACAGTGTGCCTCCCATAATGAGATAATCCAATCAGTTGCAGACTTTTAGGGAAGAAGAGAGACTCTTTCATTGCTTCTTCAGCCCACAAGCCTCTCCTATGGAGTTCATCCAGACTCTTCATTGACGTCGCCAACCTTGCCTTATGGATTCTGGACTCTTCCATGCCCATGGTTGCATGAAACACCTTTATAAATCTCATATTTAAAGATCTCTCTTGTTGGTTCTATTTCTCTACAGAACCCTGACTCACACAATGACTAAATACATTTACCGAATATTGTGGTTATTCCTGTTCAATGCCTAAGTCATAGTCATCTGTGGAGACGGTGGTAGCAGGTGTCCAAATGTTATGGACACATGATTTACATCCCTGTGGGTCCCCTAAGAACAGCATCACTGAGAAGAAGATATGGGAAATATTTGATCAATTAAATCTAGGAGCTTGACAGGCAATGGTTAAAGCATAAGAGTAGAAACTGGAAATTTTTTAGTTCAGGCACCACTTAAATTTGTCATGTGACACAGATAATCTTTAGAATCCTAAACAATTCTTCTTTCTGGAAAAAAAAGACAATATCTTGGAATTGTAGTTAAGAAACTACTATTAAGAATCTGTGCCAGTTTGAAACTGACACAGAAAAGCCATGTTCTTTAATCATGACTCAACATTGTTGGTGGGATCTTTTTTATTGTTGTTTCCATGGAGATTTTGATTAGGTTCCATGGAAATATGTCTCCACTCATTCAAATTGGGCCGCTTACCATAGTCCTTTAAGAGGGAACTGTTTTGGAGCTGACACAGAGTCCTTTGAAGATGCAGAAAGAAAACACCCCTGGGGAAGCCATTTGAAGTGAGAAGCCAGGAGACAAACTAGCAGACGCCACCATGTGCCTTCCCAACTGACAGAGAAACCCCGAACATCATCGGCCTTTCTCAAGTCAAGGTACCTTTTTCTGGATGCCTTAGTTTGGACATTTTTATGGCCTTAGAACTGTAAACTTGTAATTTAATAAATTCCTTTATAAGAGCCAACCCATTTCTGGCATATTGCATTTCTGGCAGAATTAAAAAACTAAAACAGAAACCAAAATGCATCCTGTTCAAATTTTACTTTTGAATGCAAGATAACACAATGGGGAAATGTGTGTATAGTAAAGCAAAAGCCAAGTCTGGCAAGTAGGCAGAAAGCTGTCAGGCAGGCAAGCATCTTAACACAACAGTTATCAGTACAAGAAAAAAACAAAAAACATAATTTCAGTCAACACAAAGTTTCATCAATTCTCTTCATATACACTTCAACTCTTTTGACTTTAAAGTTAATTACACATAATAACAGAACACCTTTAGCTTTGCTGTACAAACGAGATCAGAAGATTGAGTGTGATAATGTTTTCATGTTAAGTTTAAGGTTTCCTTGATATAGTTAAGTCCAAACTACACAGAAAATATTTTTCTGGATTATTCTAAACTCTATAAAGGAGATGCTTTAAATTTGTTCACTAAGAGAGAAGTTGAGAAGCTCTCTGCCTTTGCAACCAATAATGTATACAAACCCTCTGACCTTTGGGGATTTGAATGGTCAAGAGTGAGTAATACAGATATCCATCACAGGGAAATTGCACTTTTGAAAGCCATGTCAGCATTGTTTTAAGGCCTGTTAAACACTGTTCTTAACCATTGTGCTTTCTATTGTCAAAATTAGTTTCCTTCTAAATTAAACAATTTGAAATACAATTGATTTTCATGACACATAATTTGGAGACTAATCCTGCTTAGACAATGGAGTGGACATTGGCTAAACTGTTCTTGCTTATTCTCAATTACTTTAATTTTCATTTCTTCTGAAGCCTCATTTTACACAGTAAATATTTATAAAAGTGGTGCCTTCCTAAGATTTTACAACACTATTTTGATCTTATCTTATATGGAATTAATGTTACATAAGTTTGGCTGAAAGTCAAGTTTCTGGAAGGGAAAGTAACCTATTAAGAGCAGTAAGCTTCCACCAGATGTATCTCAATTTTTAAAAGAAATAATTTACTGAATATTTTCCATCCACCTGGATATGACATTAAAGCTCTCCTTACAAATATCCAGGAAAGACTTGGTTTTCATTCTCAGGACATTTTACTAACAGACTTTCATTACCCTATCTAGACTGTAGTTTCTAGAAATCCGCCTTTTTAATAGTCTCAAAGATATCATATCTCCGACAGAAAAAAATTTTGTTACTAGCTGGCTGCCAACTTCACAGCCTTTAAAATAGCTAATGAATCAGCTCGTGCTGAAGACCAAACCAATAGCAGTAAGTAGTTATACACAATCAGAAGGAAGAACCCTGTGGAGAAGGGGTAAGGTCCCAAGCACCAGAGTTGCCTTCAAGGAATAAGCACCACTTTCCTGGGATAAGTAGGGTTGGACTCCCAGCCAGACTCTGGGGGTCTAGGAGTTCAGTTCCCTCACTGATTCCTTCCTCTCCTTCCCTTCCTGCCAGCTGACCGCTCCTCTCCCCGCAAGACTCCTTTCCCTCACCCCCACCCCTTGTTGACTTCTCCAGTCTTTAACCTCATTACACATTCTTTCATTTAATAATTTTTGAACATATCCTAAGGATCTCATAATAAATATGATAAACCAGATTTTTCAAAAATGTTTGTAACCTATCATGAAAACAGACAAATAAGTTAATATATATGCAATTTTACACATATAGAATGATTTTTAAATGCAAAATTACATTGTATTTGTGTGTTACACGGGGAAGTACGAGGTGCAGTGGGAGCTAGATGCAGTTCAGGAGAACATGGCCCACTCAGTAAAGGGCAGGACAGAGGTCACTGGGCCCAGAGGATGGCCTGAATGGAAATAACATCACAAGGGTATTGGGAGAACCAAGGCCAGCTCCTGGTCACGTTTCAGCCATCCTCCTCCACTTACACATACACTCTTATGGGTTCTTAGAAGGTTATACTAAACCACTCTGGAATGTGATTCCTACAAGGGCCTCTGAGACCCAGAGGAGCGGCTTAGAGGACAGCTTCAGTCAGCTCAACCAGCATTTACTGAGGGACTAAGTGCCAGGCCCTGTACTGGGTTTCCTGTGCAAAGATGGATCAGAAACTTCGTTCCTCTTGAAGGTGTTTCGGCCCTGTGCCAGTAAGAAGCTCTTATGTACCCCAGAAGAGCCATGTCCTTCTTCCCGATCCAACCTAGGGGGGCAGCCATATTTCTTTTAATTCTGTTTCAACATTGTGGGGTGCAAATTTTGATTGGGTTGTTTCCATGGCTATGTGACACATGCAATCGTGGGTGCGATCTTCTGATTTAGATGGAGATGTGACTCCACCCATTCCAGGTGGGCCTTGACTAGTGTGCCAGAGAGAGTCCTTTAAAAGGGGAAACATCTTAGAGAAAACTCAGGTGCCGGTGTTTAGAGAACAGCTGCTTAGAGCCCAGCAGATGTCACCATGTGCTTCCCACAAGACGCTGAGCGAGCCAGAACCCAGGATTGTGTCCTGGAGGAGCTAAGCAAAGGCCCACAGATGCTTAGAGAGGAAACCACTGGTATCAGAAGCTGGCAGAAACAGAACTGGGAACAAGGACCAGCAGCAAGACCCAAATTGGTGTCTTAGGAGATGAGTCCTTTACAAGTAGATTAGATGGATACCACAAATACAGAAGATAATCTAAGTAAATAAATACAGTGTCTCCAAACTATGTATACATTTTTTTAAGGGACATGTTTTAAGTATAAGGAGTCATGCATATTGACTAACAGAAGTGAGTCATCTCAGTAAACTTCACAACCAAATCCACAAGATAATACATTTAGTCAATGGTAAACATACAGCACAATAAATCCAGACACATTTACACCTTGAAATAAAATACAATGGACTAATCAAAGATAATTGTTTGAATGCTCCCTAAGTGAAAATGTTACAATGTTCTAAAACAAGACAGTCTTCTATGCCTAGAATGATGACTGGTTATAAAATTGGCATAAGGAGAATTAATTTCAACATGGTCCATGGTTTCCCTCATGAAACCAGGGCAGAAAACACAGTATTCAAAAACACTGTAAGAAAATTGTATTTCTTAACAGGAACTTCCCCTCCCAAGTTTGTACTTAATATTCTCCCAAAATGGGGAGTGAATTACTCCAGCAAAGCAATCACATGCCGGTCTGATTGGACTGGAAAGCACATTCCTTTAAAAACAAAAAATAAATAAAATCCACTTTATTTCTACATTTTATTTAGAAACTCCTAAAAAAGAGATATATCTGGATACAGAATTGCCAAGTTTAATGTCAATCCAGAAAGGCTACAGCAAAACATAAATTCCTGAAAAATAGCATTTGTATTAGTTTCCAGAATTTCCTGTTTGTCTTCAAAGTCACTTGGTGTGACTATAGCTTAGCCTAAGTTATTTTTCATTTACTAAATTTGAGGACAGGGGATAAGATGGGGTATTGACCGGTAGAACCACCTTTAATTTGTACACTACAAGCAATGAGAGTCAAATATTCCTTAACCCTTAAGAAGTTATAGATATCCAAGTCCAGTCCATACAATTACTCAATTTCCATGCATTTTTTTTTTCCTTTCAGTTCTAGCAGAAATCCCAACGGAGCAACTTTCGAAGCTATAAAACATTCCAAAGAACAAGGACAAAAATCTGAACCAGCAGGAGACATTAAGTGAAAAAGAAAGCTTAACAGTATTTCCCAAAAAGAGAACAGTATCATTAATCATAGACAGAATACCATAGCAAGAGTTTACAATGCCTTTTAAAATTGTTTGTTTGCAGTCCCCTCTAAGATATCCCTGCCTTTCTACAAGTTTACATTTATTTTTGATTTCTCTAATGCCAACTTCGAAAAAGAAAACAATCATAAAACAAACAGCCTTTATATCACCATTCCAACCCAAGGCATGTATCCATTTGCCCACACTTTCCAGTTACTTCTTCGGCATAAATGATAAAACTCTTCAACAGATGGGAGGATAGGTTTTTTTCTCAAGATTCTGATAAACATGAGCATATCCTAGTATTGAAAAGTGTGCCTTTCCAAGAGATAGATCAAGGAAGAAGAAGCAAAATGTAATTTTCTCTTATGGATTTAAATATCTGACGAAGAGATACAAGGAGCAAAAGGGCCTAAAGAAATGGTCCCATATTCAGTGAGTATCACCAGAACTCCCAATCCATCAGCAGAATCAACACCTAGGGCTGTTGCCTCCCCAGAATGAAAAATAACTCCCCCTAGGAAAATGCCTTAAACAGCTGTCTTTTTCTCATAGATACAATACCTTTTTATTTTAAACCTGAAAACGAAGCTCTTTGCTTTTCCTTAATTCCTAGATTCTGTCACTGAAGATATTCCTTATAAAAGTTGTTGAAAAGAGTACAATTTCAAAATTGGAAGGACCTAGCTCAGAATCCTGGCCTGGTCACTCCATAAATGTGTGATCTCAGAAAATCATCAAATTTCCCTGAGTCTCAACATTTCAATCTATAGAAGAAAGTTAAATGTGTGCATGTTGGATGGCATCTTAGTTTCCCAACTGCCAAAACAAATACCATGCAATGGGTTGGCTTAACCAATGAGAATTCAATGGCTCATGGTTTTGAGACTAGGAGAAGTCCAAAAATGAGGCATCTCCCCAAAGACCATGGAATTCTGAGCTGGCAACCAGATCTTTGGTCCTTGGCTTTCCTATCACATAGCAATGCACTTGGTGGCATTTTCTGCTTTCTCCTCAGGGTTCCACTGACCTCCAGCTCCTGGCTGCTCCCCGTGGCTTCTCTCAGTGTCCAATTTCCTTTGCTTATAAGGACTTCAGCCCTATTGAATCAAGGTCCAGCGTTAGTCTGGGCACTCCCAAAGTAATAACATCGTCAAAGATCCTATTTACAAATGGGATCAGACCAAAAGGACCAGGGGATAGAAACTGGACATGCCCTTTGTTGGGGCAGGATTCAATCCCCACCAGATGGGTATGGGGGGGAGTACTTGGGCTAACAGGTACAAGGGCTCCTGTGCTTAGGAGGCATTCAGTTTGTTCCTTCTTCTTGCCTTGGGGACAAATCATAGTGCTCCCCCCATTCAAGGAGCATCTGCCTTCAGGGTCAAACACACCTCAGGGTTCTTCCCTTGGGCACTCCAGCTTTAAGGACAGGCTTCAAGCTCTTTGAGGTTGCTAGGTTCTAAAAGGTGCACAGAGGAGTAGAAATTTGATTCCTGGAAATGATTTTGCAGAGGGCAGTCCCCAAAGGGGCTGGAACCGAATCAGAGCCCCTGCCTCACCCTGGCCCTATATGTGAGGGGAACGCTTTTAAAGCCACATACAGGGGACAGTTTGGAAGCCCACATGAAATTGTGTTTCTAATGGCTTTGGGGACCCTCTTCTGAATTTACTTTTTTGGAAGATCTTTGCAAAGTTATGATAAGAAATCCCACATGATTAGAATTCTGTTTTAATGTAGGCTTTGAGTGTCTGACACATGCAGCGATGGAATCTCCCAAGGCCACTTTAAGCTGGAATAGCAGTATCTTCTCACATTCCTTGGAGGTGGCAAGACTCCAAGGATGGAGCGGTTTTGAAATAACAAACAAGAGCACTTGCCTCTGTGTTCTTCCCCTCCTCCACTCTCTTTTGGGCCACAGTCATGGTAAGGGAAGGAGAGTTTGGAGTCTGACAGCATCAGCTTTCGCCTCTTCATACTTAAGAGGACTGGACACCTCCGGGGCTACAGTAAGATCATGTATGTAAATCAAAGTGCCTGACATTAAATAAGGGCTGTTGGTCTCCTTTCTCCCTCCCCAGAAGTATCTCTCTCCCTACCTTCTCAGTACATCCTTCAGGAGAAGACATTAAATCAGACTGTGACAGCAGTCCCAAGAAGCTGCAGAGCTTCCCACCCTTGGAGTCTGGGACCTGGCAGCCTCCCTTGCTGGTGAATGAGAGGCCACAGCCCACCATGGCACCCGGGTGGATGCGGCCAGGGGAACCTACGCGAACAAGTTATGAAGAAAAGCTCTTCCCTGTCTCACTCACAGGTACTGTTTAAAAGGACATTGTTTCCTCTTATTTTCTTGGCTAACCTTCAGCCTGAAATCTAGACTGAAAGCAAATGCTAAGTGCTAAGCAGTAGCGTGGAGACTGAAAAACGTGGTGGCTGTATTTTCCAGCTCTTCCCATCACGAGTCGAAGCTCCTTCCCTACCCCTTCAATCTGGGCTGACTTGACTGGACCAGCAGAATGCGGCAGAAGTGAGGCTGAGTTTCAAAGCCTAGGCCTCAAAATGCCTTGCAGCTTCCAGCGAGGTCCTCCTGGGATGTCCTCCAGTGAAGTCCTCGTGGGATGTCCCTGCCTCCTTGAGAGGAAGCCCTGGCTAGACCACCAAAGGATGAGAGAACAACCGAGAGGGAGTCCGGCCGGCAGCCAGCACTCAGGCCCAGTCAGGAGGCCAGATGGTGGAGGAGAAAGGCCCCAGAGGACACCACTGGGCCATACAGAAATACTGGAATATAGACTGAAAGCTTTATAGCAAAAATGTAAAAGTCCTTGAACTTAATAACTGTACTTCACATAGTTACCTTGAGTGAATATCCTTGTTCTAAAGAAATGCATAGGGGAGTTTTATATATTCAAGGGCTCTCAGATGTTTAGAATATACATCGATTAATAGATAGATGGATGGACAGGTGGATGGATTGAAAGAGAGATTTAGACGGACAGAATGGTGCAGTAGATATGGTAAAATGTTAACATTGGTGTATCTGGGTGTCTAGGAAGGGTTTCTGTGTAGGTTTTATGTTATTTTTTCAATTGTCCTGTAATTTGAAATTATTTCAAAATAAAAAGCTTAAGAGAAAAAAAAAAAAAAGTCAAATGACCGTGGCTGCAGGAGAGACTCAGCTGATACCAGCAGGAAAACCACCCAGCTAAGCCCCAGCCCAAATTTCTGATGCACAGAATCAGGAAAAAAAACCAAATCCTTGATTTAAGCTACAAAGTTTTGGGGCAGCTTATTACATAACAGTGGATAGCAAATACAAACGGCTATCATGCCGTGGCCTGGCAGAAACAGTGATTTGGTGGTGGGTGAAGGACATGCTCTTTCTATATTTGAAAGCAAAAGTACCAAAGCAGAGTTCCCACAATGTCAGGCTTTAAATGCCCCATAAGATGCCACTGGGGAGGAGCAACCTGGATTTCTGGTATTGCTCCAGAAGGGTCCTAGTACCCATGGTTCTGTCTGAGGGGTCCCGCTCAGACTGCAGCAGCAGGGACTTTCCTCATCAATGCGGCACAGAATCTGAGCACATCACTGCAGCCAGCTGAACCATCCTGCTCCAAAGGTAGCATTCAGCCACTCACATGGGGGAATGCTGATTCTGACAAAGGAAGCCCAGCTCCAGAGGCACAACTGGAGGCAAAACATCACGAGGCTTCAGAGAGCAGGTGGCAGGGCAGACTGCAGGGAAGGGGGATGGACCGAGGCCTGGGCGTGCCCAGGACAGGCCAATAATATGGACTCTATAAGCACGACTCTCTCTGAACCACACCCACCCTCGTGCACCTTCTTTTCGTCAATAAACTTTTCTCCAAAAAAAAGGACTCTGACAGCACTTGTCAATATTTAGATCAAGGGAAGGCTATGCGCTGTGTAGGGGAAGGCAGAGGAAGCAGACTACTAGCTTGATTGTCTAGACCAATAATTCAGTTCTGGCTCCAAATGACTATACCCACCCTACCCCCTTAGCAAAACACACCCACTCTCCTCTGAAGGCAATTTAGCTCTTTGGATGGGTGGCATGCCCCAAACCCTTCATCCCACAGCCTTACCCCACTGTGCTAACACCTGCGCTGCCCGACAGGAATTCCAGTTCTTCCTCCTCATGGCCCAGTGCCTCGCAGAGCCTGGCACCTGGGCAGAGCAGTGCTTCCCAAAGAACGTCCTCAGGGCCCAGCTGCGTGAGCATCACAGCCCTTGTAAGAAATGCGAATTCTTGACCGCACCCCAGAACTACTGAATCAGAAACTCTGAGGGTGGGGCCCTGCCAGCCACAGCGTAACAATCACCTCCAGGTGATTCTGATGATGCTAACATCTGATTCTCAACCTTGGCAGTGCTAAGCAATCAATGCCAGGAGGAGGTTCCAGTTAAATCGGCCAGGGGAGCAGCCAGGCCAGGAGTTTTAAAAGCTTCCCAGGAGACTAATGTGCAGCCCTAGGGAGAGGGAAGGGGTTTCACTGACATCGACTGGCAGACCAATTACGAATCAGGGTTCTGCTAAAGGTGCCCAGGAGTTTAAGTGTGTTTATATTTGCAAATAATAGAAGCCAAGGCTTTTCCTCTACACAAGGTTCACTTCAGGCCTTTTAACGAAAGAGTCTGACAGTCCTTTGGGCTCGCTTGTGCCAACCACATGGGTGGGTCTGTGGCTTGAAAGGAAATCCATTTACACTCAGCCCATTAAACAGAAGCTTAGAAAACCAGGCTGAGAGGCAGTGCCTGTGGGCACTGGAATAATCCGCGTAAAGACAAGTGTTTGCCAAGATCAGACAAGGAAGTAGGCAAGAGCAAAAGACGGAATTTCAAGCCAGGAGGAGGCACACGAAATGTGCCAGCCGCCACCGCACACCACCGCGACGGCGTCACCTCCTTGTCAACGGCAATTCAGGACGAGGGTACTTAGCACAGCTGGTTTTCATCACTGAGCGATTTTGTTTTGTCCCAAATGCCTTGTAGGATTTTTATTCATGGCTGAAGCATATATATTTAATGCCATTTCTGCTCATTTTCACCAAAGCTCATATTTCCTACCACGACCATGGGGCTGCCCGGGATTGCGTTACCCATGATCTGCTCCTCGAGACCAAACCTCGGCAGATCCAAGTGGAGTCTAAAGAGTCCTGGGGTAGGACTTGGGCGTCCCAGCAGGAAAGAGAGCACGAGAACAACGTGGGAGCCAGAGGAGGCTCCCAGCCACAGCACGTCTAGTCCCTGGGTCACTTGGGTTCAAGGTCATCACCAGGGTGACAGCAAAGCAGAACTAGACCCTGACACCAGAACGGATGCCGAGCCTTCAGCTCCGTGCTTCTGCCAACTTAATGGGCACAAGACTCAGCTGGGGAAAATGCAGTTTGTCATTCACTCAGCTCCCAGGTTGTCCTGCTGCTGCCAGGCCACCGGCCCACTGGGAGCAGGTTTCCAAGCATGTCATGGGGACGCACGTGCAGAGCGTGGGGGTCAGGGCTGGAGGGACCAACTTGAGCCCAAGCCACGGGATTCGGATTTTTAAGCACCTACCTTCCCCTTGAGAGGCTGGGCCTCCCAGGAAACTATTTGCATGAAGGGTTGAGGAGAGCCAGACTGCTCCCCCAACAAAGGCTCCCCTGGAAGCACGGTGGAATCCAACCATGACTAGTTCTGGGCATTCAGGGCTGCAGCCCAGCCCAGCACCTGGGGGTTCAGGTTTGAGTGTATGAGTGCATAAGTCAAACTGTAAGAAATGAGAGCCCCATTGTCTCTAAAAATTGTGTAAGACATGATAGCGGAAATCCAAATTGCCCTGGACAAAACTTCTGCCCAGGCTGAAGCACAGCTGTGGTGACTCAGAGGCCCCATTGAAGCGTAGGACACAATGGGGGTGGGGTAAGGTCCACGGGGCAGTTTGCTTTCTTTGCCTAGAGAGCTGAAGAGTCGAGCTGCCTTCCTACATCTCAGCCCTCCCTGCAGAGGACAAACACCCTCTATTGAGAGCTACCTTCTAAGGGATCCACTATAAACTGAGACCAAGGGGATAGGAAAGAGGTCATTGATCTACTGGAATCAATTCATATTGGCCCAGAGAGGTTTCTTCTTTGAAATGACAGTGTGGCCATGCATACATTCACTCACTCAGCCATTCATGCCCCCTTGTCCCAAGACCCTCTGCAGCAGGCAGGGGCTGGGGGGAGAACTGAGACATCTCCCCAAAGAGGGAGGATGCAGATATACAAAACAGCATGTCACAAGGCGAGGAGCACCAGGGGAGCCCTACGAGGGTTGGAGGTGAGCAGAAGAGACCACCAGTTCTGTCTGGGACCTACAAGGAAGCGCTCACAGAGGTGGTGATTTCGGGGCTGGATTCTGAAGGCAGAGGAGAAGGAGATGCAAGAGGAGTCAAAGAGTGTTCCAGGCAGACAGAGGCATGACGCGGTGATGGGTACGTGACCCATTCAAAGCAGTGTGAGTGATTTGTTTGACTGGAGGAGCTTGTGTCACTGTCACACAGGGTGTGAGGGGGGAAGTGGTGAAAGACGAAACTAGTACCGAAGACAGTACTGTTTAAGCCACAGCGGTGCAAAAGAAGGGAAGGAAAACTAAGCTTCTAACCAAATCTCTTGGTGTATTACAAAACAGTCAGAATTCTGAGGTTCTTAATTTAAACTCCTTATGGTATTTAAGCAAATAGAAGGTAATTGCACATACAAAAAAGATGTCAGAACCATAGAGATCAGTGGTTGCCAGGGGTGGGGGTGGGGATGAATGGGTGAAGTATGGGGGCTATTTCGGGCAGTGAAACTTTTCTGTATGATGTTGTGATGGTGGCTACACGGCACAATGCATTTGTCAAAACCCACAGAACTGTACAACACAAAGAGTGAACCCTAATGGAAACTAGGGACTTTAGTTAGTAACAATGCATCAATATCAGTTCATCAACAACATTGGTAACAAACGTGCCACAATAATGCCAGATGTTAATAACGGAAAACTGGCAGGGCAGGTGGATATATGGAACTCTGTACTTTCTGCTCAATTTTTCTATAAACCTATAAGTGCGCTAAAAAAAAAAGCCTATTAATAAAAAAAAGATACTGGATTTGCAAGAAATTTTAGCACTGTACTCATGCTATTTAACAAATGTTTAAGTATCTCCACTCTGTTGGGGGTAGAGGAAATAGCTTAAGAAGCAACGTTATCTATAGTATGAACATTAGGTTCTCTTTGTGAGTCTGCCCCAGCCAGCTGTTGTTGACCTTGAAAAAAAGTCACAAAACTTCTCTAGGCTGTTTTTTTCAACTCTGAAAGTCTGCTGGGTCTATGAGGTTCTATCTGGCTCTCCCAACGTATGTGTCAAAAGACAAGATCAAGTCTCTCTGATTCTTTCTCAAGAATCAGAGAAAGGACCAGACATCAGAAATGGCTTTTAAGCACCCAGGTTTACCAAGACTGATGGGAAATCCCCAGGAATTTTGACATCTTTCCACATCCGCCTGGCTGCAATGCAGGAAATCTAGTGCACTATCTTCGGCAGACTCAGTGGAACCATTTCCTCAGGGCACCCCCCCCTGCAGTGCCACTGGCTGAGCCAAAGGCTTTCCTCTCAAGTCCCCCCTCAATTATCCCATTCTCCCATTTCCTTTTTTTGGGGGGGTGGGGTGGGGATTTCAGTCACCTTTATTCATGGCAGACATTTTTGGTGGAGAGACTGCCTTGGAAATCTTTCTCCCCCATTACTTACAGAACCCAACTCCCATCTAAAGCCAGATTCTCTTTACTACAGTAACAGGCAAGATCATCTCATTTGCCATTTACTAGGCTTGAGCACCTCCTGCCTCAGTTTCACCCGGCCTTGCCTGGCAAGGGTGTAAGGACCTCCTAGCACCACCCACAGGCCCACTCAAAGTTGTTTCTGCACCTGGGGCATAACAGTCACTAATCCATTTTATTACTGGACAATTTTACTCTTCTGTTCCCATATGACTTATAAATAGGATACACTATTTCTTAGTAGTTTTATATATTTGTAATAAAATCAGTCAAGACTGGCAACATAGGAAACAAAAAAATCATACTCTGTTCATTCAGGATTTTCTCTGTCAAGAACTATACTATCCCTCAACTTCTAAAATTTTTCAAATGTTTGTTATATAAAGTCATTCTGCTGTGACAATCACATGAGTCTCCTCTGAGGCCAATAATACTGGCCTCTAGGTTTAGCATGCCTGACGCCACATTTTTGAGTGATAAGAATTTTTACCCCCTGGCTTCTATGAGCAATAATAAAATGGCTACTCTGAAAAAATTTAGCTAAGAAATTGTTAGATAAAATAGTAATTCTTAAGACCTCATCCTACTACAACAAAATCGTGTGTCATTTTCAGCCCAGCGACTGACGCGGGCTTATTGTCTCTTTGTCCATTTCTTTTTCCAAGGAAAAGACAGAGTAAGTGAATTTTAGAATCCTGCCAGAATTTTTATGGTAACCAGCACAGATGAGCATTGTAGGGTTCTACAGTATTAGAATCCCATGCAAAACTCTAACATTCAATTCCACTAGGCTATTCTGTTGTTTTTTTGTATTAAAAAATCCTAACACACTAAAGTAGCAGAAGTTACTTCTCATCGACTTTAGCATCTATTTCAGGGACTTAAAACAGAAATAGATCTGCAGTTTGATTCTGAGTTTTGGTAAGAAGTTAGTGCCAAATATTTCTGAATAAACAATTTTTAAACCTTTTTGGCCAGTTGAAAAATACTGCCAACCTACTATTCGGTGTTAGTTCAATAGCCACTTTGTGCTGAAAATTTTAAACCCTAAGCTCCTCAAAGATCAAACTTCACAAAATCTACTCATAATCAAAGGATTTACCATGTCTAAATTATACCCCTTTTTTTTTTAAACAGCAACCACTATAAAAAGAATGCCAGAAAAAAGCAACTTCACAAAATACACTAAAATATTTGACAATATTATGTACGAACTGCCAGAGTTTTAGTGTTTAGTTTTGTATTTAGTAACATGACTGACCAGGGTCCAAGATGTGAATTACCATGTTCAAGAAAAAGGGGGAAAAAATCACTCTGAAAACGAACAATACAGTATATAAGAAGGCACACTTTATAATATAAAATCTGTGTACACACAGTAGTTGCAAAAAGCCATTAGGTCTTCTCTTGGCTTGTGAAAAAGGTGTTCCAGATTTCTCTGTGAATTAGCAACCTTTCAGTTCTTTCACCCAGTGTCATGAGGTCTGCAATGTTTTTCTCCAGATCGTCATATCATCAGTTCTCCCACTGATTTCATCCCACAGAATTTGAAGTTTATCTTGCATCATTGCTAGAGTGTCTGCACTCCCAAGGCGAGATCCTGCGAGGTCTCTGGGCTGGCCTCGACCATCTTCCCCATTCCCAGCTTGGCGGTGAAGTCTGGGCCTGTGACCTACACTTCCATTTCCTTTTGCTTCCTAGATCTTATATAAAATCCAGCAATTTAACCAACAGCCTGCAATTTCCAAGCCATCCAAGTGTGTGAGGAATCAGCAACGATCCTGGAAAGCATCTGGCAAGAGATCTTGTCATTCCTTTATTGGCTTCTCTAATGTACTAAGGTCAATGGAGCAGAATGGATTGTTCTACTCTGTTAAATTGCTTAAGCCAAACCCAACAGCTGTTTTTATGCTTTTAACCACTCAGTTATATATTTTTACTTAAAAAAAAAAAAGAATGAAGCTGGTGTCATTTCAAATGACCTTCCTCCTGTACCCACAATGACAAATACACTGATGAATTATCCTGACTTGATAGTGAACATACTTTAAACCAAGCAATGGAACTAGGAACATGATATAAATGGACTCTCTTATATCAGCAAGCTTTACATTTAAAACCCCAAGCGCCAAGATAAGCTTCCCTCACTTTCTTTCCATTCCCATATCCCTTCTCACACACACCTCAATTTAAAGCATTACAGAAGCTACTTACTGTTGTTTGTCCTCTTCTTTTTTTTTTTTTTTACATGGGCAGGCACCGGGAATCGAACCCAGGTCCTTGGGCATGGCAGGCAAGCACTCTTACCTGCTGAGCCACCATGGCCCGCCCGTTTGTTCTCTTCTTGCCATTAAAAACAGATCTATTCCAATGCTGAATGATGCAAGCCAAGGTAAACCTCAGGAGTAACCTCGGTGCTAAATTTTTTTGGTCAATATAAACCCATTTTTCATAACATATTTTCAACTGCTGTGTTATATCCTTTCGGAGTAGATTTAGAAATGTCTTGATTTTGGAAAGGAAAAACAAAGTGATTTTTGGTTTGCTTCTAAGAAGTCACATAAAATGGGTTCAGGAACTCTTAGAATATAGTTAGTTTTGATCAAATAAGTAAATGTTATTTAAAAAAAAACAAGAAATGCATAAGGGTTTAAAATGACTGCATCCTCGGAAAAGTCAAATCATCTAGAGTTAAGAAGTAGTGTCTACTTCATAGGGCAGCCCCCAAAGCTTAGCTCTTTGCAAAACACAGCTCACAAAAGACCAAGTTAATTGGTTAGTCAGGTACCTTCTCTCAGTGCAAAAAAAAAAAAAGTAATGTGATCAGTGATAGCTGGGGAAACCCCGGTTTATTCTTCTAGCCCTGCTCTTGCATCATGTGGCTTATCATCCATACTGTATACAAATGTAGATAAGGGGGCCAGAAAAAAGCTAGAGACAGACAGTGTGTCATGCTATTTCTTGGATTCATTCATTGAATGCAAGATTTGGAAAAGTGCCTTAGAAGTCAACCATCTATATGCCTTCTGCTTTTTTACATAAGAAAACGAAAAACCCACGTGGTGATCACTAGAAAAGAAACTGGATAGACTAGCATAAAACTGATAGCAGAGAAAGAAAGAAAAAAAACAAGTCCTAAGTCCCTATTTTAACAGCTATTGAGGGAGTAGTCAGGTGGCTACCTGCAAGGCATCTGAAACAGGTTCCACCAGTGGGAAAACTATGCGGTCTCCTGAAGGTGCTAAATAATTATTTTAAATATGCAATTTACAAACACACCAAAAAAAAGTGTGGCTTCACAAACCTTGGAAAAAATGACAAAAATAGTTTCGCAATATTAGGTTTCTTAATGAGACGCTTATTGATATTTTATTGGAAATGTGTACTATTTTCTTATTTTTGGTATAAACTTATGATTAATTGGACTTCCCTCACAGATTTACAATTTAAGCATTTCCAGTGGTTATAGAAAATTGTAAACGTCAGCTGCTCAAGAGCTCAAGAAAACTGAGGGCAGAAAAAAAAAGGATCCGTGGCTTTAATTAATCATGGGCCTGATGCTTAGAAGTAAAAAAAAAGGGGGGGGGGCCTACTTGGAACCGGAGGAAAGGAGGACTGATACATTTTATGGAGGAAGAGACGGCAATGCAGAGCACTTGAAAGGACCCTAATTATGGGCATCTTTTTATTTCCCAGGATATATGGAAGAAGAGAAATGTACTCTTTGGGGGAAGTTCATAATCTTTTTGCGTCATTGACACACCGGTTATTTCACATCTTGGTGACCCAGCGCACATGCGCGCTCACATATTATTAATAACTGATAAATATTCAAAGGCTACAGCACCCGAAGGACTTAGCAATAGGTGGAAACCAATTCCTAGTAAACCCAAAGGGTCGAAAAGTGGCAGTCTGCGTTTCAGTTTGAATGTCTTAACGCGGTTTAGTCTTGAGCTGTTCGTTAACCAGCGGGGGGAAACCTGCGGGTTCCAAAGGCGCGCTTTGCCATTTCCAATCCCCACCGCAGACGGAAATTCCGGAGACAGTCAGGTAAAGGGGTTCTCGCTTCGCCCATGTTTGTCCCTCCTTCTTCCCGTAACACATATATAAATTTTTAGAACTCACAAAAGAGTTCCAAGATTTCTGTCCCATAAAATAAAATCTGAGAAGAAATCACGAGAGAGTTCCACGCGAGCTTCTGTAGCGCTCCCACCGATCGTAATTGCTCTGGTCGCAAACAGAACTAGAGGGTCAACCACATTTTGGAAGCAGAAATAAAGCTGCCTGTATTTATAAGAACATATCATTTCCCCCGACATTTTTTGGATTCACAGTAATTTGCCTAGATTTCCTTTGCATGATAGAGCAGCTTCTTGGGCAAGTTATTTAAACGCTCTATGCCATACATTTCCACATAAGTGACTTTTCAAAATGCAGAAAGATGTACTTTTTATTTGATGTAGTTATTTTAGCAACTTTCCCAACCTGTAGCCACTTCTCAGAAACCCTGCCTCCCGGTTTCACCAACTTAATTGGAATTATTTCTTGCTATTTAGAAACTGACGGTCTAATTGTCTTCCCACTGAGAAGGAATATTTAAATGCTACTGCCGTCTGGGCTTAACAAGCATTGTTATTATTATTATTATTTTTAAACATTTCAACCCTACTGACTTCAGGCCGAGAAACGTCGCAATGACTTTTTGTTTTATGTTATTATCTTTTATTTCACATTTTACCTTTTCTCCACGATGCTTAAAAGAAGGCGCTCCGAGATCCGATTCTCTGCGCCCAGGACCCGACTAGAGGGCGCGGCCCCCCGCGCGCCTGGGCAGAGACGACGAGTCCGAGCCCCTAAATCCTCCCGGGCTTTGCCTCCATGGCCAGGGCCAGCTCCAGACCAACTGCCCCTGGAAGCTCCTGGCCCCTGACGGCGCCGCCGCTGTTTGCCCTAACGCCTGGCAAAGGTAGACTTAGGAGGCGGAGCGGACCCCACGGCATCTTTTGGCCCGAATCGTGCTTTCTTTGCTCAGAATTTAAAGGCGAGGCTCGCAATTCAGAAACTTAGCGGTTTTGGGGTCCTCGGCTGCCCTCGTCCGTCCGGGTCACTCACATCGGCGACCTGGTCTGGACCGGTCACCGCCCGCCCGGAGCAGGGGCTCCGCCGGCTGACTGCGCGCAGCGCGCTCCGGCCCGCGGTGGGGAGGCGGCCCCTGTTCCCACGACAGCCCGGCTCCGGGACCCAAGTGGGGCGAGGGTGACAGCACTTGCCCTCTCCCGGGATCCGTCTGGTCCCCGCAGGCACGCGGTTCCCTCCGAGTCTGCTCTGCTCTTTCCCACTCTCGGGGATCTAGGTCGCGGCCGGTGACTGTCGCCAACGCCCGGCCCCGCACACTCCGCGGACCCGCACCAGGTCTTCCCGGGGCAGCTGCGAGCGCCGGCAGGTTCCGGTGCGCGACGACCCCTGGCGCCCGGAGCCTCCGCGGGCAGATCCGACCCGCGAGCCCGCAGCGCGAGCAGTAAATCTGGCCGCCGGGCCGAGAGGGTCGGAGAGGATGCGGAGGTCCTCCGGCAGCCGTTCCCCAGGCGCCGGCTCCGGGCACCCAACCGCCGGCGGAGGAGAAGGGCACCGCGGCGCAGGCGGGGCCCCACGGTGTGCTCCCCAAGTGCCCCGGGAGGCTCTCCCGGGGGCAGCCTCCCCTCCCGCCGGCCCTGCGTGAGGACACCAGGTCCACCTGGCCCGACCCACGGGGTCTGGCTCCCAGCCGCCCCATCCCGGCCCCGCCCGGCCCTGGCGCGCGCCCGCGGCTCACCTGTGAGAAGCAGACCGCCGAGCAGCGCGCACAGCAGGACCCCGGTGTCCCAGCAGCTGACCATGGTGAGCGCGACGCGGCCTGCTCGCCCGGTGCCCGCGCTCTCCGCGGGTCAACCACCCAGCAGCCCGAGCCCGCGCTCCTGCGCTCCGCCTCCGGCCCCGCGCTCCGGCCCTGAGCCCGAGACTTCCCTCTGCGCCGCTCCAGCGAAGGGGACGAGCACCATGCACCGGTAATCCTTGCAGCCTGGCGCCCGCTGGCCGCTGCGCCCGAGCCCCGGAGCCCGCTCCGAGCCGCCGCCGCCGCCGCCGCCGCCGGGGAGGAGCCGCGAGGAGTGTCCGCTCGGCGCGCTGCCCGAACTCCCGCGGACCTCAATTAAGAAGCGCCGAGGGCGGGGGCGATTTATAACCTTTCCCCAGCCCACTTCCTAGCCCGGGCACCTCCTTCCAGTGACGTCAAGGGGTCCCCCACCCCTCATCCGCCTCCCCACCTGCCCTCCTCTTCCTCCCGCGACCCGCTGCCCGACGGCTGGAGGGAGGGGCGGGAGGGCCGGGGGCGCGCGCGGGGCTCGGGAGCGCGGTCCCAGCAGGTTCAGGGTCCTTCCTCCCGCCTCCCGCCCCCACCCGCCTCCAGTCCATCGCGGTCAGGAAATCCTCGTAGGCTCCTCCGCCCCAGCTTACTCAGCTCGGGGGGCGGCCGGGGCTGGGGAGGGGAGAGGGCCGGAGTTTCACGCCCGACTCCGGGGCGGAAAGTCCGAGCGGTCGCCCCTCCTCCAAGCCAAGGGAAGTGGGCCGCGCCTCCGCGACGGTGTCCTTGGCACCGAGGAGTGAGGCCAAGTCGGGCGCCCTCTCCTTCCCTGCTTGTTCCGCGCCGCCCCGCCGCCCCCAGCCCTGCCAGACGGTCCGGAGCCGCGTAAAAAGAAGCCGGAGACCCTGGGCGCAGAGCATTTGGCTGGAAGCGCCCCGAAGTGGGGGGCTGATGCCTGCCTGGCACCTTAGAGCCCAGGGCGAACACACTTGGGTCCCCGGGGAGCGCGTCTCCGTCTTTTTTCCCCCCTTCCAAGTCATTTCCTCAACTCTCTGCTTCCTAAAAGCAAAACAAGGAATAACGTGATAATACCTTTAAAAAGGCGGAGGCGTGAAACTGCTCCTGCAACTTATAAGGGCTGAGCGCTTGAACTTTAGTCCCTAAATCTCCTTGCTGGGTGGCGGCTGTCTGCGCACGACGGGAACAAACCAGTTCAGTTCACTGGGGGCACTAGATCACTCGCGATGACATTAATTCCACATTGTCGCTCCACGAAGTCTCTGTTTACCTCCACGGCTAAAACCGTTCCGGCTCCGCCGGGCACCCTAGTCTTGTCTCTGTTAAGTAGCGCTGGTTTAAAAACGTAATTCTTTTTGGAACCTGCCAGGTCACGATAAAAGGACTGTACTGGCTTCTGCACCGGGCCAGCGACTCTTCCCGAGCGGCTGGACCACCGCCCTGCCTGGGGAAGGTTGGGCAATGCCCAGTTGCCACATCTGTGGGCAGCACGGCCCGCGGCGAGGCCGCAGCACCCCGCGGCCCCCGCAGGAAGCCAACGCACGTATGCGCACCTGGAGGCCCGGCGCCCCCGGCCTGCGCGCGGCGCGGAGGAAAGGCAGCCCCTGCGCACCGACGGGGCTCGTCTGCCAGCTTCTTGCCATCTCTCTCCAGCTTGTTTCCAGCGCCTCGCCACACTATTGCCCTCCGGGTTCTCCCTGGCTCCTTCTCTTTGCCACCTCTAAACCTGTCTCCTACAAAGCCGCAGGATTGCCCGCGTTCATCCCCCCCCCCAGCCCCGGGCACAGCTCCGCCTCCCCACCCAGCCAGTCCTACCTCTTTTCAGAGCTGCTTGTCGCTTCCACCGCCTGTCCAAGGTGCGGCTGTCCGCATCCCCCTTCTCCAGCACCTCACAGGGTCCAGGCGTCGAGGTCGGGCCTCAAATATTCCGAAGAAAAGACGTCGTCTCCGCCTTGGAAAGGGCTTCGAATTTGACGGAGAGGCAGAGTGAGAATTACAATGCTGGGGGGTGGAAGGGAGTGCTGACTACACAACGGAGCAGAAAAGACAAGGCACAGAGAATTGCCCAGGAACGCAAGGAGAGGCTTGAGCTGTCTGTGGGGAAAGGGGACCTGGAATCCCTATTTCCGTAGTGCAATCTACAAAAATTTAATGCAAACTTTAGAATTTTTTTTGCATGGACAGGCACCGGAAACGAACCCCGCGTGGCAAGCGAGAACGCTGCCTGCTGAGCCACTGTGGCCCGCCTATTAATGCAAACTTTTAAATACTGGTTTTTTGGGGGGAGGGGGGATAACTTTGTTTTTAAAACACACCGAGAAACAACTCTTCCCAAACCTGCTGCCAGGAATGAATTTGACAAACTTTATAATTGGGTAAGCAGATCTAAGATGCTAATCGACAATAATACTTTACCTTAAGTTTAAAACAGTTATGGTGGTAAGGGGTACAGTATGTATGGACCTTTTTCTTTCTTCTTTTTCTTTCTTTTTCTGAATTGATGCAAATGTTCTAAGAAATGATCATAGTGATGAATATACAACTATGTGATGATATTGTGAGTTATTGATTATATACCAAGAATGGAATAATCATATGGTAAGAATGTTGGTGTTTGTATGTTGTTATGTTTAAAAAAAATTAAAAAATTAAAAGACAAACTTCACATAAAAGACCTTCAAAAAAGCAAAACAAACCAACCAAACGAAAAACAGTCATGGTGTATGCTAACAGATTTACACAAAGACCATTCCGCAGTAAGGGTGGTCCCCTCAAATACCCCAATTATCCCTTTGGAAATTTGCTGGCTTCTGATTATATTTAGCATTTTGAAGAGTTTTACTACTTCCTCTTTTGTGAGCCTCCTAACAAAAAACTCAAAATGCTACAAGTTGTCACAGGGTTTTGTTAGTGATTTCATTTACCTGAGGTGTAAGGAAGGAAAGCATAGCTGTCAACCTCTCCTCGGAACAGAGAACACCATTGAGTGAGAATGGGCTACAGCCCTCTCCTGCTAAGCCACAAATGAAAGGGGTTTTATAGATAATGGTGATGACAAAGATCAAATTCAACGCGCCTGGTGGGTATAAAAAGCTATTGAAGTGGAGTATCTACCAGCTTCCTGCTCCCGTACAAAAGACCATTTCATCTCCTGCCTGGTTGGCAAAACCAGACTCTCTCGTTATCAGCTACAAACATTCTCTGGAGGATTCTTCCCAGTCCCCATTCAGAACCCAACTGGTACAACCAACAGCTTTAGTTTTCAAACCTGGGGCATCAGTGTGACAGGAGGTAAGCCAGGGTCTCATCTTCCCATCATAGACCAAGCAGGCAAATGAGGCTCAATCACAGTTCCATCCCCACGTGGGCTAGTTAGCCTTATACAAAATAATAAAATAGACTCCATGGCTGCATTGTCCATACTATAAACATAGAAGGTATATCTCAAGATTCAAATGACCTTACAAGACGGTTCCGTGTTATATGAAAAATAACTCACAATACTGCCCATTTCATAGTTTCAGTTTCCTTGATCTACGAAGCACAATCCCAAACCTTTTGTAGAAAGATCACTGAGTTCACCAGGTGGGCACATCTATGGTTTTGGTTGTGAGACATGTATAAGTCCACTGATGCAAAAATCTCACTCATGGCAACCTGCCGTGGTGGCTGAAAATTCTCCATTTCCAAAGAACATAAACACACGGTACTGGTCTTAAAAGAAATGTAAGGGTGGTGCACCTGGGGCTCAGTGGCAGAATTCTCACCTGCTGCTGGAGACCCAGGTTCCATTCCTGGAGCCTGCCCATGTAAAAGAAAGGGGGGAAAAAGACATTTAACCCATTTACTGAGCTAATTCATGGATTTCCTTTATCACATCCTTTTCAAATAGCCAGCCAGCTATGCTCCAGTATCTTTAAATGGAAATGTATCCAGCATTCAAACACCCACCTCCTGTGCCTTGGACATCCTCGCCTCTCTAGGCTCAACGTCCTGGCTCCTTTTGTCCTTTCCCAGATGACTTGTTCTTTAAATCCCCTCCAGCTCCTCTCAGCAGTTCCAGTTCATCAGTGTCACTCCAAGTGAGAGACTCAGGATTGAAAATGCCTCGGAACTATGATTTTCCTCCTCCTAGAGATTTGGAAGAGTAGAGGTGAAAGAGGAAGGGAAAGTAGCTCAGCTGGTAGAGCACTAAGGTTGAGGGGGAAACCTCCTCCTAGAGGTGTAAAAGATGGGGCCAGTGCCCACAGTGCACCCACCTGTTAGATGGGTGCAGGCATGGGGCCAGGAACTCCCTCTCTCCTCTAGGGTTCCACAGGCTTCAACCCGTTCCTGACTCCCTGCTCCTTTGTAGAGGCTGCTTACTGCTGCTGTGCCTCTAAGATCTCATTTTGATTTATCTGGTTTCTGGCTGCGTTTTGAGGCTGTGGATCCCAGTCCTGGAGTCCTGGCTGGCCCTGCTCCTACATTTAGTCCCCAGGGACTGTGACACAGACACTACACGTCTGCTATGGCAACCTGAGATCAAAGGAGCATTTTCTGTTGACCACTTCATACTGGAGCCTCTTAGGGAGCTTGCTGTTGATTCAAATCCCTCAGGCTTTTTCACAAAGGCTCTTGTCTGCCTGTCCTTGTACAGCCATAGCTGTTGAGGACTCAAATGGCAGACCCTTAGAATCACTTCTACTAAACTTCTTTTTTTGGTTTGGTCCATTTTTCCAGCCTGTTGACATCTTTTTGGTTTCTAATTCTTCCAAGCAGTGCATTTTCTATAACTCCTGCTTCAAATTATCCATAAATATGATTTTAAAAATGCCCTGAAAAAGTTATTTAGCCTTTTATGAATAAAGAAATCTGCAGAGGCTGAATAAACCATGGAAGGACTCAGATCACTCCTTTATTCATTATCTCTAATATATACTCACCAAATGGTGCTGCACATGAACTTGTTAGCATTTACCATGACATTATTTAGGATAACTGAAGATTCTAGTAAGAGGAATAAGGCAGATAAACCTTACCCAAGGTATTCTAGGAAAGTTTAAAAAAAAAAATGGTCCAGACAGATAATTACAGAATCCTAGGGAAGAAAAAAGACAAAAAATAAAAGATAGTAATACCTAAAAGGAAAATAGTAGGCCAAGGAAATCTGTATAATGACCATCTAATCTTTTTTCATTAGCTAATTTGATCATTTTATCCTAGCACTTAACTGCCAGCCATTGACATTTTCCCTTATTCTCTTTTCATATTATATTACTTTTTTTTTAATTTTTAAATTAATTTTAAGAAAAAAATTACAGGAAAGAAACACAAACATTCCCAATATGTGATCATTCCATTCTACATATATAATCAGTAATTCACAATATCATCACATAGCTGAAGATTCATCATTATGATAATTTCTTAGAACATTTGCATCAATTCAGAAAAAGAAACAAAAAGACAACAGAAAAATAAAACGAAAACAGAAAAAAAACCATACACACCATACCCCTTACTCCTCCCTTTCATTGATCACTAGCATTTCAAACTAAATTTATTTTAAGATTTGTTCCCCTTATTATTTATTTATTTATTTATTTTATTTAATTTTTTTTACATGGGCAGGCACCGGGAATCAAACCCGGGTCCTCTGTCATGGCAGGCAAGCATTCTTACCTGCTGAGCCACCATGGCCCACCCCTTATTATTTATTTTTATTCCATATGTTCTACTCATCTGTTGACAAGGTAGATAAAAGGAGCATAAGACACAAGGTTTTCACAATCACACAGTCACACTGTGAAAGCTACACCATTACACAATCATCATTAAGAAACATGGCTACTGGAACACAGCTCTACATTTTCAGGCAGTTCCCTCCAGCCTCTCCATTTCCTCTTAGATAACAAGGTGATATCTACTTAATGCATAAGAATAACCTCCAGGATAACCTCTCAACTCTGTTTGGAATCTCTCAGCCATTGACACTTTGTTTCATTTCAATCTTCCCCCTTTTGGTCGAGAAGGTTCTCTCAATCCCTTGATGCTGAGTCTCAGCTCATTCTAGGGTTTTTCTCAATCCCTTGATGCTGAGTCCGAGTTCATTCTCGGATTTCTGTCCCATGTTGCCAGGAAGGTCCACACCCCTGGGAGTCATGTCCCACGCAGAGAAGGGGAGGGTGGTGAGTTTGCTTGTTGTGTTGGCTGGAGAGAGAGGCCACATCTGAGCAACAAAAGAGGTTCTCTTGGGGGTGACTCTTAGGCCTAATTTTAAGTAGGCTTGACCTATCCTTTGTGGGGTTAAATTTCATATAAACAAACCCCAAGATTGGGGGCTCAGCCTATAGCTTTGGTTGTCCACACTGCTTGTGAGAATATCAAGAATTCAAGTTGGGGAGGTTGAATTTTTCCCGTTCTCACCATTCCCCAAAGGGGACTTTGCAAATACTTTTCCTCTTACTGATCAAATCACTCTGGGATTCATTGGGGCATCACTCTGGACAAACCAACAAAATCTCATGTCTTACCCAAGGTTCCATGTACTTATGTTGTTCAACCAAGCTATTTACATAAGTTATATTAGGAAATGCACTAGTCAAAATATAAATTTTGTACCAAATAAACATTTTTTGCTTTAGTCTCACACATAAGTTGAAATTGTAAAATATTAATTACCATCAATTTCATATTTTATTACTTTTAATGCACTGTTTTGATTACAAAATATAACATTTTAGAAAGATGGAAATGGGGAAGGACTAAAGACGGACCCATAATCTCATCATTTCGGCATGACCCCTATGCTCACCTCAGTGAATTTCATTCTATTCTTTCTCATATAGGACCCTTTTATTTTTCCATGTTTCTAAATAGCTTTTGTAATTATCATATTTAATAGCTGAAGAATATCACCCAATTTCGCCATTATAAGTCATCCAAAAATCATTTTAATTTGACACTGGTAGTTTTTTTTGCCCTTTGGATACACACACACTCAGTCCCCCTTCCTCTCCTCCCCACAAAGGAACCCTCTTCACATACACACACACACACACACACACACACACACGTTGTCATTCTTGCCTCACTTGAAACTTCCTCCAGCTTAGTCCAGCAGTGGAGCAATCAGAAAGAGAGGGCTCATGTCACAGTATATGATCCAGTACACGCATCCTTTCATTCAGTGAATATGTTTAAGTGCATGCCCCAGACACAATACTGAGCCAGTCCCGTTGAAAATGGTAACATGGGAGACATAATGATTGCCCCAGAAGTTCTTCTAGGATAGTTGAGAAAGTCACACTTACATGAAACATTAGGAAACAATTCTAGGTGAATTAAAAGTAAGAACAAGATGAGATGAGTGCTAAAAGGAATTACCAATGACTAAATTGGGAAGTGGGTCTTTGAGCTTTGAAGGAAGTTACAAGTTCATAGCAGCAGGGAAGAGAGGAAGTTCTGGAAAGGAAGAAAAGGGAATGTCAAAAGTCAGCTCTGTGAGGAGGACAGCATGGAGGAGGATCCAGAGACAGACGAAGGTCCTGGGGAGTGGGCGAACGGGGCTTGTGGAGGAAAGGTTGAGGAACCTTGAATACGTGGCGGGTAAATCTCAACACACTCAATCCTGTCAATTCTAGGAAGGGGTGGTTTTAAGATGGGTGGACTGGCAAACAGTGAATTAACGGTGGAGACTCAAGGGAATGAAATCAGCTCTTAAGAAATAAATTTATGAAGAAACAAATGATTAGAAGTTGACAGGACAGGAAAGGAGGGGAGGGATTGGGATGATGGGAAAGGACGAAGCACAGGGTGGCCCTGGCTAGAGTTCAGAGAAGGAATGGAAAAGACAATAAACTTTGGGGTTGAGATGAGATGGAGAGAAGAGCCAAAGAGAAGGCTAAGGTTCCCAGCAGGGCTCTAAGAATAGCTGAGCATTACCGGATGGGAAAGTTGGAAAGGCTGCTGGGAAGGCAGGGGAAGAAGAGGACATGTTGGTTTCAGCCACATTGAGGTGAGTGGGCGTTTGAAAGGAGCCTCCTTTATTTTACTGCTAGAGCCGAGGTACTAGAAAACTGATCATCAGGTTGGTGTACCCTATCTCAGGACAAACATTGAGTCTATATGTAATGTATGAGTTTTGTGTGATGGCGGGAACATTTATTAAAAGCCATAGATTTAACTTCTACCTTTAAGTAAGTAAGGGAGACTAACTGAGTTCTCCATCTTCAGCCTCCCCTTTCAAAAGTTCCCCTAACTCCAAACACACCCTCAGGGCAGGTCTGCTGGCGACGTCAGTGGAAGACCATCCCTTTCCTTCCTGCACCTCTTCCAGCCTCCTCCCAGACATGCTCTTCGTGTGCCCCAGCAGCTGCCGACCTTCACCAAGACTCCCTGCCACTCCCTGCCTGAGACATCAGCTCCACTGAACCAGAAGTTCAGCCAGAAATGCAGACCATGACTTTCTAAGCCGTCATCAGATGCAAAACTTGGTAAATCTGGTATATGTAAAAAGGTTAGTTCCCACGCTCACCTAACACTACTGTGGAGGGAAGAATGGAGTATAATAAATAACAGGCTTCAGATATTTTTTTCCTGTTGAAAAAAATAATAGTCCACAAAATCAAGTTCTAGCTAAAGTGGGGATATTGCTTCCAAGCATGGCCTGACAGGCACATGAGAAGCTGCTTTCCACTACTTACCTACTAAACAACTCGGTATAATAAAAGTTTCATCAGAACACCTAGATAAAATGTGGGAACTGCTGTTTCTATATATTTTTCAGTTCATCTCCTGTTTATCCCCATAAGAGTAGGAAAAGTTAATCTCTAGAGGGGAAAAAGTTCATCTCTGTGGGGGGCGGAGTTAATCTCTAGATATAATAAATCTTGTTTTAAGACACAAAACACATCACCATTCAAAGCATGAAGTTAAATTTTAGTGTGGTTTTTCTAGTTAAAACTTAGAACCCAGACAAATAATGTTTTATTATTTATATAAGATTCCCTTTGCTCATGTACTGAAGTGATCACAAAGTGATAAAATGTCTGAGATTTGCTTCAAAATTATCCAAGGGGAGAAAAGATGTTTCTCATGTTTCAAATTTTTTTTTAATAAAAACTATTTTCTTTCCTTGACTGAAAATGCAAATGCAAATTCTCAGCCTGAAGTTATTTTAAAATCTGAGCCTAGGAAAAAGTGAAGCTAGAAGAAAATGAGCACCAGTGACTATTACTTAGTGGTTGGACTGTCAGTTTCACTGACGGTCATGACCTACACATGAATTCTCAGTAATGAAATGGAAGTTCCTCTGTCTAAAAGAGGTGGTGAACAACCATGAAGGGAAACACATTGTGGTTTTAAAAATCCACTTGATTTGAAAGTACTGTTCTCTATGTAAAGCGGTGTCATGGTCAGGTTCATGTTTCAATTTGGCCACGTGGTGGTGCCCAATTGTATGGTCGGGCAAGCGCTGGCCTGTCTGTTGCTATGAGGACATTTCATGGACTTAAATCATGATCATGTTGGCTGCAAATGCAGTCAGTTAAGGGGAGTGTCTTCTGCAATGAGTGGCTCTTAATCTAATCACCAGAAGGCTTTTAAAGAGGATTCAGAAGAGACAGTCACTCTTCCTGCTTCAGCCAGCCAGCCTGCTTCTCCTGAGAGTTTGCTGAGGGCCATCATTGGAGCTGCCAGCTTGTGGCCTGCCCTATAGATCCTGGACTCTACATCTCCAGGGATATGTGAGATGCTTTTATGAATTTTATATTTGCAGGTATCTCCTCCTGATTCTGTTTCTCTAGAGAGCCCAAACTAATACAAGAGGTAACACTGATAATTAGAACAAGATCAGGAAAGTAAAAAGAAAAAAACAGGAAAATTCCTCAAAAAGAGAATCTACACGATGGCAAGAATAAATATACAAGCCTTTGTAATGCTTTTCATTCTTCATTATACTTGTTTAAAAATTATGACTGATGATGATTAATGAGAGGAAAGGACACTTCTGGGGAGAGGATAGAAACTCATTTTTAATCATTTAATGACACTATTGAAAACAATTTTTAAGGACTGTTTTTAAAAGTAGGCCTCCAAGGGTTATGCAACAGTGGCTCAGTGGTAGAATTTTTGCCTGCCTTGCCAGAGACCCAGGTTCGATTTCCAGTGCCTGCCCATGCAGAAAAAAAAAAAGAAAGGAAAGTAGGCCTCCTCGTCCATTTTAGGAAAAGGAAGACAATATTGCAGGCTAATTAGCCATCGTATCTAGAACTTATGAAGAAAAGTCCTGAATGGTTACAAAAGGAAAGAAATTTCAGGAGACTGACTGGTAGAGATAAAACAGGATCATGCTTTTGGCTGTGACTTGAAGAGATGATATATACTTTGTCAGAAACCTGAAGCAAATTGCCCAAAAAAGCTCTGAGAAGTTCTTTTTGGCGATGTGCCATGGAGTCTCTGACTGTCGATGAACATCCTTTCAGTTATTCATGAAAGTCCAGCAATGTTAAAAGTAGAGGTGATGGTGATGTCATCAACATGGTGATGTAAACAGCTACTGGTAATTTCTCCTTAGAGATATAGCAGGGAAAAAATACTATTCCCACTTGTACAGAACTCTGGAGAAAGGTATAGACTGGAGAAGGATTCTACAAAAGCTGAATCGAAGAAAAAGAAAAATATCAGGTTGGAAACGCCTGTCCCAGACTGGCTGGTGCTCCCTCCTCTGCCCTCAATTGGTCTCACATATCTCGGGGAAGTGCACAGCCAGCAGCCGGGATCCTGCCCGTTGTCCACCAGGGAAGTAGACTATAAAACCTTTCACAGCTGGGAGACAGATCCCCACCTATATCTAGACACAGATACCCAAACCCACAGAGACCCATGGCAGAACTTAAGCCATGGGGAGGGCAGAATAAAAAAAGGAGAGCATGGAGGAATTTTACAAAACAGAGGAAATGGAAGATTAAGGGTGTGACCATACAACCTTCCCTAAAAGCAGCAAGCAGCCAGGCTGAGACTACCCAAATCAAGAATTTGGAGGCCCAGGGGACAGAGGAGGACATTTCAAGGTCCAGGTAAGTGAGGGACAAAGATCTGACAAAATGTGGACAGTGACTGTGTTTTCAGTCCTGGGTTCTGGTGCCCATCCTCACCCATGGGAGAAATCGCAGCACGAGACCCGATCCTTGCCTGGGGGCAGTGGCAGACTGGGGGAACTGGAGAAATCCTCCACTGCAAATGAAGTGGGAGGCACAGCCCCATGATAAGCCAGATTTTAGCCTGCAAAGTGAGAGCACAGGAACCCACAGCTACAGGCCCACTCAGTCAGATGGTGCAGGGTTCCCCAAAATAATTCAGCCTGGTCCACTGAGATGCAGATGGGAACTGGAGATAATTCAGCCCCACCTGGTCAGAGGCACCCAGGACTCAGAAGTAAATCAGCCCCACCTGGTCATATATAGCTGCATGTTGGAGGTAATTCATCCCCACATGGTCAGACACAGCTGGGACTTGGAGATAATTTAGCCCTGCCTGGTCAGATGCTGCCTAGGCTTGGAGACAAAAATCTTCACAGGACAATTAAATCACTGAACAGTGCCACCTGCTAGTTAGGATGGAAAATGCAGAGGAATTACAGGGCTTATCAGAGCATCTCCAGCCCCTATCCCAGGCACAGGCGGAGCTGGTCTACACACCCTGCTATGCTGCTTTGACTGAGAAACATGGATGACCCAACTGTCAGAGCAATGCCTTAATAAAAACCCAGGTTTTGCTGGATGGCAAAATATAGATCACTTTGTTGGCTGGTGAAGTGGAAATTCTGAGCCCCACAGTCAGGCCTTTCCACACTGGAGCCTAGGAAACACCACATGGTGCCCATGGGCAGGGTCTCACTCAAGCTTTATAGCACCCAACTCCTAGCCCTGAATCAGCTGCTACCAGCACTCATGGAGAGCAGTGGCCCGGGCTGGATTGCAGCCTGGTTGGGGCCCAACCCAGCACGCTGCTACAGTTGGGGAGAGACAGGGTTGTAGGGAAGAGGTGGCCCAAGAACACCAGCTTAGGTGTGCAAGGGAAGTCAACTTTCAAAATAATCAAATCAAAGTAATCAAATACCTAGAAATCAGCAGAAAATCACAAAGCACATGAAGTGCAAGAAGAGATGCCCAAGCCAAATGACCAAATTAAAACCCCAGGGGAGATGCAGAATTTGGAACAACTATTCAAAGAAGTATATACAAATCTCCAAAATAACTTCATTGAGTTTGCTAAACATATAAAACTAGAAGCGCATAAAGAAGAATTTGAAAGAGTAAATTAAAAATAGCAGATCTTATGGAAGTGAAGGGCACTGTAGATCAAATGAAACATATATTAACAACAACTCTATCCTGATCAAAAGAGGGAAAAGAAGTGTAACAAATAAGGTATCAGAGGCTGAGACAGTTCAAATAGAGTCAATAGGCTACTCTGGAGGTCACTTTTACACAAGCTTCAGTTAGACATTGCTACCTATCATACCTTGCCAAATCCCAACCAAAACCATTCCAGCCAATCCTAAAGAACACCTAGGGTAATATATAAGATTCTACAAAGGTTCCATGCACTAGGGTAACTTTCCAGAAACCTACAACCTCCAGATGGGTCCCTGGACCAGGTAAGTCCTGAAACCTAGAGGGGTCAGTCTCTCCAGAACATCAACTAGTTCCATTCCCTTACCCCATATTATTGACAGCCCCTTTCAACATGAAAAAGTTAGAATGGGCATAGCCCAAATACCCCTAAAGAGTGGGAGAAAGATCAAAGGTAATGGTGGAATTATACAGAGAAGGTAGGGTTTAACAACTGAATATGATTGCTGAATCATTAAATTGATATTTCTTTTAGTCTCCAGTATCTTAGAGCAGCTAGAAGTAAAACCTAAAATTGTGGAATTGTAACCCATACCAAACTCTGAAATCTGTTCTACAACTTATTGTGGTGGTGTGCTTTGAAATTTATTGCCTTGTTGTATATATGTTATTTTTCACAAAAGAGGGGGAAAAGTCAATGGTGATGATTAAAAAAAAAGCAATTTATTCCTTCTAGCCTCCTATGTTCTAGAGCAGCTAGAAGGAAAAGCCTGAGATGATGGTATGGTAGCCTATGACAGACTCTGGGATCTGTCCTATAACTACATGTTGAAGAGTGTTCTGTAAGTTATTGCTTTTTTCTTTCTTTGCTCTGTGTATACATTATATTATATAATAAAAAAGTTTAAAAATATGCTAGAGAAACACAACAGCAGATCTGAAGAAGCAGAAGAAAGAATAAGTGAACTAGAGGGCAGTGCAATTGCATGGTAACTCATAAAAGAACAAATAGTGAAAAAAGATGGAAAAAGTTGAATTGAATCTCTGGGAATGATGGACAACATGGAATGTACAAATATAAGAATAATCGGTGTCCCAGAAGGAGAAGAGAAGAGGAAAGGGCTGGGAAATGTACTTGAAGAGATAATTGTGGGAAACTTCCTAACCTGTATAAAAGACATAAATATACAAATCAATCAAAGAAGCCCAATGAATTCCAAATAGAATTAATCCAAGTAGGCCCACTCCAAGACACATACTAATTAGATTGTCAAATACTGAAGAGAAGGAGAAAGTCCTGAAAGCAGCAAGAGAAAAATGATTCATCATGTACAAGGAAAGCCATTTAAGTCTAAATACTGACTACTCAATGGCCACCCTGGAGATGAGAAGGCAGTGACTCCTCCTTTTAAGCCTCACTTGTTTCAGAAGGCACTCCCCTTAGCCAACTGCAGATGTAATCAGTCATAGGTGAACTTCACATGCTGATGATTTAAGTCCACAGAAATAGAATAACTGGGCACCATCACCTGGCCAAACTGACACATAAACCTAACTATCACATATCCACCCCTTGTCAACTTGGAAACTATACACATCACCTTAAAGCATATTTAGTCTCTAAATAGAAAACAATAAGTTTTTTTTGCCTAATAATACTCATCTGTCCTGCATATAACACCCTAAGTCTTTCCATATACAAAATACATTCATTTCATCACAATATCACAGAAGCCTTAAATCATTTTAGTAACAACACAAATACAATACCCACTTAAAAATATTACACAATCTCATCAAAGGCAGTTTCAAGCATGGTCTGTAAGAAAGCAAAATTCTCCTCTGGCTGTGGACCTGTGAACCTAGAGCATGTTTTCTGTTTCCAATATACAAAGAAGGAACAGTCAGAATAAATGATCCCATTGCCATAGGAAAAAAATTGGAACCAAAACGGGAGTCACTGGACCTAAAAATTCCAATAGATTTCAAAGTCTGAGAGTTATTCATCCTTGGGACTTTAGAAAGTGACAGTCCCACCCTTTCCGCAGGCCTATGCAGTGGAATGAGTTGCAAACACTGGAATGAGGGTTGCAACACTGGAGAACATTGGAGAGACCACCTTTTTCTCAGCTCCACCCTCCTCAAGCATCTGGGTAGCACCTGGACTTTCTGCCATCTCTGGGGCACACACTCAACTCCTGCAGAACAAAGGGGTTGTGGCCAGGCTACACTAATCCCTAGGTAATGTGCTCCACCCTCTCTGAGGCCTGGGGCACAAGGACTATTCTTGAACATCAAGGCAGATGACCCACCCTCTACCCCTCCACAAGCACAGGTGGATTCACTCTCCTGGCCCAAGGTTTCTTGGCTTCCATGATTCTGTCTCTGAGACTGTTCTTCCTTCAATCTGTCCCTTTTCTGTCCCTTTTAGTCGAGATCGGCAGTGGTTCTGTTTACACAGGTCTTACAAAAAATGTGTTGACTTAACATGCAGTATACTAGGATCAAAGCCATCAAACAATAGGACCTTCCACAGATCTTTTCTAAATAACTCCATCTCCAAACCTGGCTTGTCCTGCAATGACAGACTAGTTTCATGTTTTGTTAAATCCTCCCATGGAGCACTATTCTCTGTAGTCTCACTTTCTGGAAGCCCAGAATTTTCCAAACCATCAATTTCTGGTTTCTTTGTAGCCAGAAGTTCAGTTCTTAATTTATCCCTCTCTTGTCACATTTTACTATAAGCTACAAGGAGAAACCATGGCACATCCTCCACACTCAGCTTAGAAATCTCCTCAGCCAACCACTCCAGATCATCAAATACAAATTCTCCCTTCCATCTAGCACCAGGATTCAATTTTGCCAGACTTTCCACCATTTCAAAATAAGGGTCACTCTTCTTTAAATCTGCAAAAACACAATCCTCTAAGTCTTCAACAAAAGTATCTTTAGAGTCCACATTTCTGCCAACAGTCTCTTCAAAGCAATCTAGACTTTCTATATCAAGCTCCTCACAGTTCTTCCAGAATCCTTCCCTTATCCATTTAAAAAACTGTTCCGACATGTTTGGTATTTGCAAGTGCAGCAGCACCCCACTCCTCTGGTACCAAAATCTGTTTTAATTTGCTAAGGCTGCCAGAATGCAATACACCAGAGATGGATTTGGCTTTTATAAAGGGGATTTATTTAGTTACAAATTTACAGTTCCTCAGAGGTAAGGCAGTTAACTTTCCTCTAGCTTTCTCTGTCACATGGGAATGCGCAAGGCAACATCTGCTGGCCCTCTCTCCCAGCTTCTGGACCCTGGGATGTGTCCTTTCTGCATCTCCAGATATCTGGTTCTGAAGTGCTGAGCTGTTACTCTCTCTTCTGACTCTCCTTTTAAGCCTCATTCACTGCAGAAGGCACTCCCTTTAGCCTACCACAGATGTAAGCAGCCATAGATGAAATTCACATGCTGATATTTAAGTCCACAGTCACAGAACAACTGGGCACCCTCACCTGGCCAAGTTGACACCTGAACTTAACCATCACAGGTTAAGGAAATAAAGAGACAGAGAGGGAAAAAATAGATTTGACAAATAAAAACCAAAGGATAAGATGGTTGGTTCAAGCACTGCCTTACAGTAATAACTGAATGTGAATGGATTAAATCATCCAATTAAAAGATACAGATTGGCAGGATGGACTAAAAAGTATGATCCATCTGTATGCTATTTAAACAGACTCATCTTAGACCCAAGGATACAAATAGATTGAAAGCAAAAGGATGGAAAAAATATTCTACTCAAGTTGTAACCACAAGAAAGCAGGGGTAGCTATGCTAATATCAGACAAAATAGACTTTAAATGCAAAGACGTCATAAAAGACAAAGAACACTATATGTTAATAAAAGGGACAATTCACCAGGATGAAATAACAATCATAAATGTTTATGCTTCCATTCAAGGAGCTCCAAAGTATATGAGGCAAACATTGGCAAAACTGAATGGAGCAATAGACATCTCTGTATTAATAGTGGAGACTTGAATAACACTCTCTTTTCTAGATAAAACAACCCAGCAGAGGATCAATACAGAAACAGAGACCCTAAACAACATGATAAATGAATTAGGCCTAGCAGCCATTTATATATTGTTGCATCCTAACACACCAGGATATACATTCTTCTCTACTGCTCATGGAACGTGCTCCTGGACAGAGCATATGCTGGGACACAAAACAGTTCCCAATAAATTTTTTAAAAATTGAAATTATGTAAAGCACTTTCTCTGATCATAAGCTGGAAGTCAATAGCCACCGAAGAAACAGAACTTTCACAAGAGTAGGTTAAAGAACACACTCTTAAACAACCAATAGATCAAAGAAGAAATTGCACAAGAAATTGGTAAATATCTGGAGATGAATGAAAATGAGAATACAACATATCAAAACCTATAGGATGCAGTGAAGGTGGTGCTGACAGGGAAATTTATAGCTCTAAATGCATACATTAAAAAGGAAGGAAAAGCTAAAACCAATGACCTAACTGAACAACTGAAGAAGTTAGAAAAAGAACAGCAAACTAATCCAAAAGTAAGTAGAAGAAGATAAATAAAGATTAAAGCAGAAATCAATGAACAGAACAACAAGAACAAAAATAGATCAATAAAACCAAAGTTTATTGAGAAGATTTACAAAATTGACAAACTCTTAGCTAGACTGGCAAAGAAAAAAAGAGAGAAGATGCAAATAAACAAAATCAGAAACAAGAGGGTGATCACTACTATGAATCCCAAAGAAATTTTTTAAAAATCATAAGCGGTTACAATGAACAACTGTATGTCAACAAACTAGAGAACTTAGAGGAAATGGACAACTTTCTAGAAACACATGAACATCAAATACTGAATCGAGAAGAAATAGAAGACCTCAATAAACTAATCACAAGTAAAGAGGTTCATTCAGTCATCAAAAACCTCCCTACAAAGAAACCCCAGGGCCAAATAGCTTCCAGGGGAATTTTACCAAACTTTCAAAAAGAACTAACACCATTCTTGCTCAAACTCTTCCAAAAAATTGAAGAGAAAGGAACACTACTTAATTAATTTTATGAAGGGAACATCACTCTAATACCAAACCAGACAAAGATGCCATAAAAAGGGAAAACTACAGGCCAATCTCTCTAATGAATATAAATGCAAAAATTCTCAACAAAATACTTTCAGATCTAACCAAAGGCATATTAAAATAATTATACAAGACAACCAAGTGGAGTTCATTCCAGGCATGCAAGAGTGGTTCAACATAAGAAAATCAATGTAATACAACACATTAACAAATCAAAAGGGAAAAAAAATCACATGATTGACTTGATTGATGCTGAGAAAGCATTTGACAATATTAGCATCCTTTTCTGATAAAAACACTTCAAAAGGTAGGAATCTAAGGAAACTTCCTCAATGTGATAAGTGGTACACACATAAAACCCACAGCCAGCATCATACTCAGCAGTGAGAGACTGAAAGTCTTCCCCTTAAGATTGGGAATGAGATAAGGATGCCCACTATCACCACTATTAGTCAACTTTGTGCTAGAAGTTCTAGCTAGGGTGATAAGGCAAGAATAAGAAATAAAAGGCATCCATATAAAAAAGAAGCCATGAAACTCTCGTTATTTGCTGATGACATGATCCTATATCTGGAAAATCCTGAGAAATCCATGACAAAGTTACTTGAGCTAGTAAACAAACTCAGCAAAGTGGCAGGATATAAGAATATGTGCAAAAATCAGTAATGTTTCTATATACAAGTAAATAAATGAGGAGGCATTTAAGGAAAAAAAATCCATTCACAATAGCAACTAAAAGAATCAAATATCTAGGAATAAACTTAACCAAGGATGTAAAAGGATCTCTACACAGAAAACTACAAAACTTTGCTAAAGAAATTAAAGAAGGCCTAAATAGATGGAAAGATATTCCATGTTCATGGATAGGAAGGCTAAATGTCATGAAGATGTCAATTCTACCCAATTTGATATACAGGTTCAACACAATACCAATCAAAATTCCAACAACCTACTTTGAAGACTTGGGCAAGCTAATCACCAAAGTTATTTGTAAGGAAAAGAGGCCTCAAATTGTCAAAAACAAACTAAAAAAAGAGAAATGAAGTGGGAAGACTTACTCTTCCTGACTTTAAAGCTTATTATAAACCATTGTGGTCAAAACAGCATGATATCGGCACAAAGAAAGACATGTTACTCAATGGAATTGAATTGGGATTTTTGAAATAGATCCCCAGATCTATGGTCAATTGATTTTTGACAAGGCCCCCAAATCTTCTGAACTGGAATAGAATAGTCTGTTCAGTAAATGGGGCTGGGAGAACTGGATATCCATAGCCAAAGGAATGAAAGAGGACCCTACCTCACTCCCAAGCACAAAAATCAACTCAAAGTGGGTCAAACACCTAAATATAAGAACCAGTACCATAAAACTCCTAGAAGAAAATGTAGGGAAACATCGTCAAGACTCTTAGTAAGAGGAGATAGCTTCACAGACCTTATATCCAAAGAACAAGGAATGAAAGAAAAAATAGATAATTGGGAACTCCTCCAAATCAAATGCTTCTGTGCCTCAAAGGACTTTGTCAAAAAGGTAAAGAGCAGCCAACTCAATGGGAGAAAATATTTGGAAACTGATAATCGTTTGATATCCAGTGTGTATATATATATATAAATCCTACAACTCAGTGACAAAAGAACAAACAACCCAGTTATAAAATGGGCAAAAGATATGAATTGACATTTTACTGAAGAGGAGATACAAATGACTACAAAGCACATGAAAATATGTTCATCTTCATTAGCTATTAGGGAAACACAAATCACAACCACAATGAGATATCTTCTCACACCTATAGGAATGGCTGCCATTAAACAAACAAGGAAACTACAAACGTTGAAGAAGATGTAGAGAAATTGGAACATGTATGCACTGCTGGTGGGAATGTATAATGGTACAGCCACTGTGGAAGACAGTTTGGAGATGCCTCAGAAACTAAATATCAAGTTACCCTACAACCTGGCAATTTCAGTACTTGGTGTGTACCCAGAAGATCTGAAAGCAGTGACATGAACAGACACTTGCATATCAATGCTTATAGTGGCATTAGTCACAATTGCCAAAAGATGGAAACAATCTAAGTGTCCATCAATAGATGAGTGGATAAACAAACTGTGGTATATATGTATGATGGAATATTATGTGGCAGTAAGAAGAAACGAGGTCCTACAGCATATGACAACATGGACAAACCTTGAGGACATAATGCTGAGTGAAATAAGCCAGACACAAAAAAGACAGATACTATGTGATTTCACTAATATGAACCCTGTAGAAAATGTAAACTCAGACTCTCAAAAGCACTGGTTGGGAATACCAATATAATATCATAAGAAAGCAATGAAGATCCATGACTTTTTCCTAATTGTAAATGAAAATGCTTCTAAAATTTCAGCAGTAAGAATGATATTAGTGGTGGTTTTTTAACATACACTTTTCAGATTGAGAAAGTTTTTTGTATGTCTTTAGTGTAAGACTTTATGATAAACATTTATTGAATGTTTTAATGCCTCTGTTGGAAAAAATTACCCTTTAAAAAAATGGGAAAAAGATAAAAGTTAATGTGTAATGAAAACAATAATGACATATAGGCCTATCAAAAAATCAATGCTGTTTGATTGTATATAGCAATAAAAACATTTGGAAACAAACAAACAAAAAGCCAGAATCATAAATATTAGTGTGCAAATGAACCTTCTAGATTATTCAGCCCAACCACAGGATCTTACTAAATTTCCTAAAGACCCATTGCTTCATCCATTGGATCAGTGTGAGATGATGTCATGCATAGAGCAAAAGAAGGATTTGCCTTAGGGCCAGTTCTGAATTATTTAAGGCAAGCTCACACCACCTGGGGAACATTTAACTTAAACAAAATTGTCCATTTGAGAGGCACCTTAGGAAAGAAAGGAAATAGGATTTCTCAAGTCCAATGGGCAGCACTTTTTGATTGGTATGCAGAGGCCCCCAAACAAAATTTTAAATCAGAACTTGCTTCACTGTAAGATACTTTGACCAAAGTTAATGAACAATTTGACAAGTTTAAGCAACAGCAAACTATATTTGTTTCCCTTGTAATTCCTCACCCTTCTTGTCCTGTAGTTTCTTCCCTATATCCAGCTAAAAGGAAACTGTTTCTACCAACAGAAATTGAGAAAAAAGCATTTGCCAGATGGGTAGCTGCATACCAGGTACAAGGAGATGTGTTGATTTGCCCAAGCAATGGTGTCACATTGGGGACAGATGCAGCAATTGGAGTCACCACCTGCTGAAGTTTACAATAATCCACTGTCATCCTCCAAGACCCATCTGTTTTCTACCGAGGCCAAATAAGAGAACGAATGGGGATGTGGTGGGAATCACCACCCCTGCATCCTTCAAGTCCTTGATGGTGACACTAATCTCTTTAATCCCTCCAGAAATCTGGTATTGCTTTTGATGTACTGTTTTTCTGGATAGGGGCAGTTCTAATGGCTTCTACTTGGCCTTTCCTCCTATAACAGCCCTCACCTCACAAGTCAGGGAACCATTGTGGGGATTCTGCCAGTTGCCGAGTATGTCGATTCCAATTAGGCATTCTGGAACTGGGGAAATGACCACAAAAATGGTTCTGAACCCACTGTGAGATGGACCTGAGCTAAAACTTCATTGATCAGTGAACTTCATAAGCCCCTACTCTGACTGGTGGTATACAGTGATGTTTTGGGTCTCCTGAAATTAATGTCAGTTAGAGCCAGTGTCTAGTAATCCCCCAAATGTCTGATTGTTTCCTTTTCCCCATGTACAAGCACACAGTAAAAGGCTATATTCATGAAACATTGAGTAGGGCGTGAGATTTTGCAGGTTTGTCCATAGTGATGCCCTGATAAATCCCAGAGTGATTTCAACAGTGAATAAAAAAATATTTGCAAAGTCCCCTTGGGGGAATGGTGAGAAAGGGGGAAAATTCAACTTCCCCAAGTGGAGAATTCTTGATATTCTCACAAGCAGTGGGGACAACCAAAGCAATTGGCAGAACCCTCATTCTGGGGGTTTATTCATATGAAACCTAACCCCACAAAGGATAGGCTAAGCCTACTTAAAATTAGGCCTAAGAGTCACCCCCAAGAGAACCTCTTTTGTTGCTCAGATGTGGCCTCTCTCTCTCAGTCAACACAACAAGCAAACTCATTGCCCTTCCCCTCTCTACCTGGGACATGACTCCCAGAGGTGTGGACCTTCCTGGCAATGTGGGACAGAAATCCTAGAATAAGCTGGGACTCAGCATTGAGGGATTGAGAAAACCTTCTCGACCAAAAGGGGGAAGAATGTAATGAGACAAAATAAAATGTCAATGGCTGAGAGATTCCAAACAGAGTAGAGAGGTTATCCTGGAGGTTTTTCTTACACATAATATAGTTATCACCTTTTTAGTTATGGTGTAATGGAGAGGCTGAGGGAACTGCCTGAAAATGTAGAGCTGTGTTCAGTAGCCATGTTTCTTGAAGATGATTGTATAATGATATAGCTTTCACAATGTGACTGTGTGATTGTGAAAACCTGTGTCTGATGCTCCTTTTATCTACCTTATTGACAGATGAGTAAAACATATGGATTAAAAATAAATAAGAAGGGGAACAAATGTTAAAATAAATGTAGTAGATTGAAATGCTAGTGATAAATGAAAGGGAGGGGTAAGGAGTACGGTATGTATGAATTTTTTTCTGTTGTCTTTTTATTTCTTTTTCTGAATTGATGCGAATGTTCTAAGAAATGATCATGATGATGAATATGCAACTATGTGATGATATTGTAAGTTACTGATTATATATGTAGAATGGAATGATCATATGGTAAGAATGTTTGTGTTTTTATGTTGGTATGTTCAATAAATAAAATAAATTTTAAAAAAGGCTGTAGATCCCTTTGGGCAAAGCTGGGAGGAAGCAGCAGTATAAACTTTTGGCTGTTCAGCAGAGTCCTTCCCCAAGGGGACCCAGCCATCCCTTCATTCCAGGGGTTCTGTGGCTATAAACTCTCTCAAACCTGGGAATTGACTGAAAAGCTGTGACTGTTTTTATGATCCAAGTTAGACTTTTGTTCATTTCAACAAGAATGCTTCTGTTTATACAGGTCAAGTAAGAATGCAGTAGGTACGAACTTGCTCACCCGAGGACCCGCCAGAGAAAAGGGCCGTCCTTGCTCAGAAAAGTGATCAACTGACAGGACCATTTATATTTCAGGACAGCGAGGCACAGACCCTTCAAGAGGACAGCTTGTGTCAGGAGGGGTGACAGAAGGAGTTAACATGCTCTTTAAAACATGTGTGAAATTCTGCAAGCTGCAAGCTGTGACTTTGCTAACGTAGGAACAACTGGCTGGCTGGCCGACATCAACAATTTCAGTGCTGTCGGTGAGGTCTGCAAACTGTATTTCAAGAGTAGTTTTCCGACTAGAGCTGCCTATCAGGCTGCTGTGCTGCTCAAAAGGGGCCGCGCTGAGATGGCAGTAGTGGCTGCTCAGGGACTTCTCACTACAGCACCACTCTAAAGGGGCCCAGCGCTGCTTAGCCTGGACTTTTCATAGTACTTTTAAATTAACATCTTAATTTTTATAATTGATGTTGGAATGTGTAAATTTGACTAATATATCTGAAGTTTATTATGTAAGTGCCACATAATGGGGAACTTGCACATGAATTAGAGATTAGATGATGAATCAATTTATGGATGATATAAATTACATTTATGCATTATGAAATTATTGAATGTGAAAGAAAGTACATTCATTGCATAGTTACTCAACAAATAAAAGTAAAATGAAACAACATGTAGGATAGATGAATTACTGTACCTGAGATAGAAAAAAAGCACACCTGATTTAATTGAATACTATTAATTTAATTGTGTGAATTAGTAGTTTTCATGTCAGATATATGATTCTGCTTTTACTTGCCCAACTATTTCACTTCCAGGTGCCTCATGATCTACTAGCCTATGCTGTAGGTCTCTGCAAATCAGATTATTCTGATTGCTGCTTTGACTCTACCGTCCACTTCAGTAGCCATGCCCACCTTACCTCTGGCCATTAACTGCTGTCTCTTGGCTCGTACCATTCTGGGATCTGATCACCCCATTTTGTTAAGGGAGTCCAGTGCAGCGGCAGCAGTCCCCACAGTAATAACTGACCCCAGAGAAGGGCAACCACAGAGTTCTTCAGGCTTGATAGAGCTACTCCCACAAATGTCCTCCTCACAGTCCTGGTGAAAAGTATGTCCTCTGGACATTCCTGAGGTGGGTGAACTGTCCTTATATGAGAAATCTACCCTAACAGTCCAATCTTTCTAAGCCTTTGGATCTCTTCATCTATATTGTACCAGAACAGTTCTGGCATTTCAACTTCAGGTAATGTCAGCCCCCTTTTGGGCTATGCTTCAATGAACCACTTCAACAGTCCTTTCTCACCCTTTGAGCTACAACACTGGATCCAGAGTCCCTGCTTAGTGGGCCTGTATCAACAAATTCAGCCTGATCCAGTGTTACATTCCTTCCACCATTGTCTCTCACCCTTAATATCCATGCCTTCATATGTTCCCCTGATTTCTGTCTCTACAAATTGGAAAACTTATGCAGTTCTTTTGGAGTGCAGCACACTTCCTCATGGGTCACACTGTGTACCTCACCTTTCATGACCTGTTGGGACTTCAGTCTAGGTGTAGATCTGGGAGAAAAGAGGGAGGACAGGGTGGGTCATAAGACGGATTAGCAATGTCTTGGAAGTCAACTACCTCAGGGCATTCCATTGCAGTTTCTTCTGGTAAAACTGGACTAATCTCTTCAGACAGAGACATGAGGGCTGTCTCCTCAGGGGAAATGGGTACAGGTTATCAGGCACAGCAGGGTTCATCTCTTCCAGTGGAGGTAGGAGGACTGATTCCTTGGGGCAGAGAGCTAGTTACAGGTTTATCCAGCCAGGAAGACTCAGTAGAAGCTAAGGTCTCAATGTTCCCATGAACAGTCCGTATGTCCGCATTCCAATTTTGGGGATCCCAATCCTTCTCAGTCAATGCCATCACTCTAGTAGCAGACCCCTGCAAGGTTGGACATTCAATTTATGTTGTAATTCAGGCACTCACATGAGGAAACTCTGGGTCTGGTTTTCAGAAATCTCAAGTCTGCTGCTATAATAAGAAGTAAAAGTTTCTTTCAGGCCACACATAGAAACTTTCACATCCTTCATGTGGCACATTTGAAGCCTTGAGATCATTCCTTTCTTTAACAACTGCATCCAACACATTTAGGGACAACCATTCAACATCATTATACTTTTTAATGCCACTAAACTCTGTTAACATGTCAAATACACTGTCACCTAGAGCCTTGCCTGTTATAAGCATTTGAGTAGCAGTATCTAATGGTGATGCTTCATAAATCACTACTGCCAACTTACGACATGGACTATCAGTAACATCTTGGGCATATGAAACAGAGTCATTCATGGTTTTTAATCTAATCAGATTAGATAACCAATTCTCCAGATCTCAGAACCAACTCAGAAATCTCATCCTTAGCATTCTGTTTCTCAAGAACCACTTTTGTAGCAAGAACTGTATTAGTTAGCATTCTCTAGACATATATGTAAATATATGTAAATATATGACATATATGTAAATATTATGAGATTTATTATAGGAATTGATTCATGTGGCTATGGGGGATTGGCAAGTTCTGCGTTTCCGAAGGCAGGCTGTGAGCTGGAAACTCCAATGAAGATTTTGAGGCATTCCACAGGAGCAGCTGGCTGGCTGAAACAAAGATGGAAATTCTTCTTGCTGACTGTTGAAGTTGTCAGTTCCATTTAAGGCCTTCACATGATTGGATGACACTTCTCTAATTCTGAAGGTCACCTCCTGTGCTGATTATAGAGGTAACCAGTCATAGAAACAATCAACTAACTGATGATTTAAATCCACAAAACCCTCACAGTCACAACCAGTTACTTGGCCAGATATCTGGACACCATCACCTAGTTAAGTTGACATGTGAACATAACCATCACACCATGCCCACCTCCAGCTTCCCCACGCCAACAGCCTCCAATCAGGACATACCAGAAGTCTCCACTTTTTTTCTGTCGTAAAGTTTTTTCCCACTCCCCGGCCTGCTTTTGAGTTCCTTCCAAACACAAGTGATGGTGGCTGACTCCCTTGCAAGAGTAAGCTCTGAATAAATAGTTATCTTCATTTGTATATTCTCGATTTATTTCCGTTCCTCTTACCTATGAATGTGACTTATTTGGTAATAGGGTCTGTCTAGGTGGGCCCTAATCCAATGACTGGTGTCCTTATGAGAAGAAGGAAATTCGGACACAGACCTGTAGGGAGAATGGCATGTGATCATGGAGGCAGAGACTGGAGAGAGGTAGTTCCAGGCCAAGGAGCACCAAGGATCACAGGCAACCACCAGAAGCTAGGAAAGAGGAAAGAACTTGATTCTGCCTTCGAGCCGCCAGAAGAAGCCAACTCTGCCATAGCCTAATTTCAGATTTCTAGCCTGCAGAACGGTGAAATGATAAATTTCTACTGTTTTCAGCTAGCCAGCTTGTGGTACTTTGCTATGGCAGCCCTAGGAAACTAAATAATGCAGAGTCCTACTAAAGGCTTAATAATAAAAGTAGGTTTGGTGTGCTCCCTCCAGCACCCACTGCTTTGAGCTCCCCCTGTGCTTGTTCAAACACCCCACATGATCCAGTGGAACTCTACAACAAGGAAGAATCCATAGGTAAAGCGCTTCTATAAAACATCAGAGAAGGAAAGCCAATAGGCCACTGGCCTGCAGGGATCCTTTGTGGCCATCTATCCCTTCTGCTTAGCTAGGCAAACTACAGCTTGCTTTTGCCTTTGCTTGTTTTATTCTGTGTACTTAAAATCCTGTCCCACTTTAACCTCTCTCTCTCTTTCTAAGCCCAACTCTGCAAGTGAAATCATTGCCTTCCTTCTACGTGGGACATGACATCCAAGGGTGAAAGTCTCCCTGGGGCAGGGGAGATGACTCCCAGGGATGAGCCTGGCCCTGGCACCATGGGATTGACAATACCATCCTGACCAAAAATGGGAAAAGAAGTAACAAATAAGATATCAGCAGCTGAGAGAGTTCAAATAGAGTCAAGAGACTACTCTGGAGGTCACTCTTATGCAATCTTCAGTTAGACAGTGCTACCTATCATAACTTGCCAAATCCCAACCAAAACCATTCCAGCCAATCCTAAAGAACACCTAGGGCAATATTATAAGATTCGACAAAGGTTCCATGCACTAGGGTAACTTTCCAGAAACCTACAACCTCCGGATGGGTCCCTAGACAAGATAATTTCTGAAATGCCAGAGGAACCAGTCTCTCCAGAACATCAACTAGTTCCATTCCCCTATTCCATATAATTGATAGAGCCTTCCAACACGAAAAAGTTAGAATGGGCATGGCTCAAATATCTCTAAAGAGTGGGAGAAAGATCAAAGGTGATGGTGGAGCTACACAGAGAGGGTAGGGTTTAACAAAGGAATATGTCTCCTAAATCATATTGATATTTTAGTCTCCAGTGTCTTGGAACAGCTAGTAGTAAAAACCTAAAATTGTGGAATTGTAACCGAGACCAAACTCTGAAATCTGTTCTACAACTAATTGCTGTGGTTTGCTTTGAAATTTATTGCTTTTTTTGTATATATTATTTTTCACAAAAAAGAAAAAAAAAGTCTATTGTGATGATAAATGCCCAACAAGATGATGATATTGTGAACCACTCCTTGAACACTTTGGATGATTACATGGTATGTGAATATATAATAGTATTATTAAAAAATACTATCCCACTTTAAATATGGAGGCAGAGTGGGAAAAGGTAGGAATCCTTTTATTCTCCTAGACAGAATTGCCATGATAATTAACAACCACTTAAAATAATATCTCCATTTAGAAAAGCTCCAATAACTCATGCCTTATAAATGAAAAAAATGAGGCCCCCAAATATCAAATAATCAACCCAACTAAGGCCACATAACTAAGTTAGTGGCAGAGCAGAACTAGAGACCAAATTTTCTTCTATAGCACTAGAGTCAGGGCTTGCAAATGAAGAGTCACTTCAAAATATGTTTGTGTGTGTGTATGTGTGTGTGTGTATGATTGTTATACTTTGCTAGCTGCCAGAATGCAACATGCCAGAAACATAATGGCTTTTAAAAAGGGAAATTTAATAAGTTGGTAATTTACAGTTCTAAAGCCGAGAAAATATCCCAATTAAAGCAAGTCTATAGAAATGTCCACTCTAAGGCATCCAGGGAAAGGTACCTTGGTTCAAGAAGGCCAATAAGGTTCAGGGTTTCTCTCTCAAGTGAGAAGGCACATGGCGAACACAGTCAGAGTTTCTCTCTCATCTGGCAGGGCATATGGCAAACACGGCCTCATCTGCTAGCTTCTTCTCCTGGCTTCCTGTTTCATGAAGCTTCCTGGGAGGCATTTTCCTTCTTCATCTCCAAAGGTCACTGGCTGGTGGACTCTGCTTCTCGTGGCTATGTCGTTCTGCTCTGCTCTCTCTGAATCTCTTTCTCCAAAATGTTTCCTCTTTCATAGGACTTCAGAAACTAATCAAGACCCACCCAAATGGGTGGAGACACACCTCCACCTAATCCAGTTTAACAACCACTCTTGATCAGATCACATCTCCAGGGAGATGATCTAATTATAGTTTCAAACATACAATACTGAATAGGGATTAGAAGAAATGACTGCCTTTACAAAGTGGGATTAGGATTAAAAAATGGCTTTTCTAGGGTATATATATATCTTCTCAAACCAGCACAATGATCTATAGTATTTTCTTCTTTAGCAGGGTTAGATTATTTGAGGAGCCTAACCCACCTGCCCACACCTAGAAAGTGGAGAAATTGCAGCAGGCTATTAGCTTAAGGGAACTCCCTAGTGCCAGGAAGGAAACTTTGGGGCTGTTGCTCTGGTCCTCTGATATCAAAATTAGGACTTTCACCAGAAAGGAAGGAGGTAGAGACCTCAGCCTGAGAAGGAAGGTATGTATGTCAGGAAGGCAGGGAGCCTACCCAGCTAAGGGCCAAAGGGCACACACTCCAGTCCAGAGTTGGGGTTCAAAGAGGAAGTCTCTTAATGAGCTGCTCAACCACGGAGCTTCCTGCCTCAACAGATGCCCGGCTCGGCCCTCCTGGGGGAGTGATGTAAGCCTGAAAGAGTAAGGCTTCCTGTGCTGGGCCATGAGCACTGTACCCCTCAAGCTGCACTTGCCATCCTCTGTGGTCATTCAAAAGAGCTGCCATCTTTCGCACGTGCTGGGATCTTGAACCTGCGCCTGGAACACCCTCACCATGTCCATCAAACTGTTCAACTCTCGCCACCTCCTCCACGTCCCCGGCCCTGAGAGCTGGAGTTCCACAAGGCTTTCCCAAGTCCTCGGGCTGATCAGACCCCTCTCTCCTTCACGCTCATATAGCATATACAGTTCTGAATTGCTGCCTTGTATATTCTTGTCTAGAAATGGTAGGGAACTGCAAATGGATATTTTTAGTCATCTAAATGCTTGTTTGAAAAGCAAATATAATGACAAGTGTACAGGTTAGGGATGCGTTGGGTTGCAAATAACAGTGCACCCAGCATACCATAACTTAAGCAATAAAGACAAAAATGTACTCTCTCTCGTAGTAAGGAGTCCAGGGAAGGCAGTTCCTGGTCAGATGCAGCAGCTCAACAATATTCTGAAGCACCGAGACCGGCCTCTGTCTTTTGGCTTTGCCATCTCTGACACTGCTGTATGGTCACAAGGTTGTGCATCAGTCATTCAAGGCAGGAAGCGGGGCAAGGAAGTCTTCTCCTTGCTAGATCCTACCTTTATATGGAGTAAGGAAAACTTTCCCAGGAGCCATCTAGCAGGATCCCCTTTATATCTCATTAGCCAGATCTGGATCACATGTCAGTCCCTGAACCAATCACTGGCAACGAGGAAGGAAGATAAAATGACTGGTGTAAACCAATCAGGATTAATTTCCTCCCTCCTTCCAGCCCCTCCCTCCACTGGGTAGGGCTCCCCTCCCCTGCTGGAGATCACCCCTCCCATCCTACCTCCTCAGAAAAGATCAGGGGTGTGTTAGAAGGGAAGGAAGCAACAAAGTGGCTTTTGTGTGAGCAAAATCAGAGTCAGCCACAATGAGCATAAGAATAGTCATTGATGAATGACACATGGGGGCCATGAAAAGTGGCCTTCCTAAAATAATGCAGACATCATTTCCCTTCCCAGGTGAAAAACGTCAAGGGATCCACATCTGCGCAGTGCAGTAGACGGAACAGCCCTACTTGACCTGGAATTGGAAGAGCCGAATTAGAGGCCCGAGTAGCATGAGGGCAAGTCAATGCCATTTCCTGAGCCACAGTTTCCTCATTTGTATAAAATGGATGAGTTGGATTTGCTTCACACCTTTGTGTATTCTATGAGTCCCCGGTTTGGTTTTTCAAGGTCTCCTCATATTCTCCACTTAGTTATTCCCATCAAGATTCTAACTTCCCTTAAGCTAGCCTCCTCACTGTTCCAGAGCACACAATGTTATTCATTCATTCATTCCACAGGCACTCACTGAATGCCTGCTAGTTCTAGGCATTGGGCTATATAACCATAATATAAGCGTACTCTTTCTATGCTAGCTATTCCTCCCATCAATAACAATCTTTCCTCTTTTTTTTTGCCTGGGCAGGCACCAGAAATCGAATTTGGGTCTCCTGCACGGCAGGGGAGAACTCTGCCACTGAGCCACCATTGTTCACCCACCAATAATGATCTTTTAACCGCTTTGCTAGCTCTTGGAATCCTCAGTACTATAATAAAACCTGATGTTTGTGAAGTTTAAAATCACTTTAGGGAAAGGATTGTGGTAAGATGGCAGAGTAGGACACTCCAGGAATCCGTTTCTTCACTAGAGCAACTATGGAACTGGCAGGAATGGTCTGAGTCAACTATTTTGAAAATCTGGAGTCTGGTAGAAGGTGCAGGATCCAAGAAATGGCAGAAGGAAGAGGTTGCCAAATTGAGGAGAATACTGATGAATTTCAGTCTCTGAGCAGCAGCTATCTTCCCCATCCCCCAGCCTCATGATAGGCAGGATGGGTCCTCAACCCCAGCACCCCAAGAGAAGCTGGCGGGCTGAAGTAGAGAAGGAAATTCCCTCTTCTGACTTCTGACATCACCACTTCTCCTTTTAAAGCCTTTGATTGATTGGATGAATCATCTCTCATTGTTGAAGACAATCTCCTCAGTTGATTGATGATGTAATCAGCGATAGACACAATCAACTGACTGATGATTTAAGTCCATGAAATGTTCTCACAGTAACAATCAGGCCAGTGCTGACTTGACTAAACAACTCGGTCCCATTACATGGCCAAGTTGACACATGAACCTAACCATCGCAGGTACCAAGTCCACTCAATGGAGAAATAATAACCTCTTCAACAAGTGATGCTGGGAAAACTGAATAACCACAGGCAAAAGAATGAAGTAGGACCTCTATCTCACACCATATATGTATCAGTTTGCTAAAGCTGCTGGAATGCAATATACCAGAAATGGATAGGCTTTTACAAAGGGGATTTAAATTATAATTCTAAAACCAAGAAAATGTCCAAGTTAAGGTACCAACAAGAGGATAGCTTCTTGGAGGAAAGGCAGCCAGTATCTGGAACATCTCTGTCAGCTGGGAAGGCATGTGGCTGGTGTCAGTTGGTCCTTGCTTCTGGTTCATTGTTTTCAGCTTCTGATTCCTGTGGCTTTCACACTAAGCATCTGTGGGCCCCCATTTAGCTTCTCCAGGGAAAACTCTGGATGTTATCTCTTAGCTTAGCATCTCCAAACATCTGTGTCCTGGTTTTATTTCTTTGCTCTCTGTGTCAGTCCTGAAGTCTCTTCTCTCCGTGAGCTCTTTTAATGACTCCAGTAAACTAATTAAGACCCATCTTAAATGGGCAAGGTCACATCTCCATGAAAGTAATCTAATATAAATGACCCACTCACAATTGGGTGGGTCACATCTCCATGGAAACAACCTAATCAAAAGATCCCACCCAAACCAAAGGCCTACCCCCGCAAGATCAGATTTAGGATTAAAAGAACATGACTTTTCTGGTGTGCATAAGAGTATCAAACCAGCACAATAAACAAAAAATTAACTCAAAATGTATCAATGACATAAAGGTATGAGCTAAAAGCTTAAAACTCTTAGAAGAAAACAAATAATCTTGGATTTGGCAATGGACTCTTAGATATGATACCAAAAGCATGAGCAACAAAAGAAAAAAAATAGCTAATTGGACTTCATCAAAATTAAAGATGGTTGTGCATGAAAGGACATTATCAAGAAAGCGAAGAGACAACCCTCAGAGCAGGAGACTATATCATATATCTGATAAGTGAACGATATCCAGAATACATTAAAAAAAATACACTACAACTCCACAACAAAAAACAACCCAATTTAAAAATGGGCAAAAGACTTGAATAGACATTTCTCCAGAGAAAATTTACAAATGGCCAATAAGCACATGGAAAGGTGCTCTACATCATTAGCCATTAGGGAAATGGAAATCTAAACCATGAGATACCACTTCATATCTGCAAGGATGGCTATTATTTTGAAAATGGAAAATAAGTGTTGGCAAAGACATGGAGAAGTTGGAACCCTCAAGCATTACTGGTGGGAAGGTAGAATGGTGCAGCCACTACGGAAAACAGTTTGGTGGTCCCCCACAGAAGAACCATATGGCCTGGCAATTTCACTCTTAGAACACACTCAAAAGAATTGAAAGCAGGATTCAAATAGATACTTGTACATCAGTGTTCATAACATCATTATTCACAATAGCCAAAAGGTGGAGACATCCAAAGTGTCCATCTACAGATGAATTGGTAAACAAAATGTGGTATATACCAGAATGGAATGTTATTGAGCCTTAAAAAGGAATGAAGTGCTGATCATGCTGCTACATGGATGAACCTTGAAAACATTACACTTTGTGGAAAAAAAAAGAAAGGACAAACATTGTATGAATGATTCCATGCATATGAAATATTTAGAATAAGCAAATTATAAGAGACAGCAAGTAGATTAGCAGTTGCCAGGTGTTCTAGTTTGCTACCTGCTGGAATGCAATATACCAAAAATGGAATGGCTTTTAAAAGGGGGAATTTAATGAATTGCTAGTTCACAGTTCTAAGGCTGAGAAAATGTCCCAATTAAAACAAGTCTATAGAAATGTCTATCTAAGGCATCCAGGGAAAGACACCTTGGTTCAGGAAGGCCAATGAAGTTCAGGGTTTCTCTCTCAAGTGGAAGGACACATGGCGAACACAGTCAGAGTTTCTCTCTCATCTGGAAAGGCACATGGTGAACATGGTCAGGGTTCCTCTCTCAGCTGGAAGGGCACATGGTGAACACGGTGTCATCTGCTAGCTTCTTCCCTCCTGGCTTCCAGTTTCATGAAGCTCCCCGGGAGGCGTTTTCCTTCCTCGTCTCCAAAGTTTGCTGGCTAGTGGACTCTCTGCTTCGTGGTGCTGCAGCATTCTCTGCTCTCTCTGAATCTCCCATTCTCCAAAACGTTTCCTCTTTTATAGGACTCCAATAAACCAATCAAGACCCACCCAAATGGGTGGAGACATGTCATCATCTAATCCAGTTTAACAACCATTCTTGACTAAATCACATCATCCAAGGAGATGATCTGATTACAGTTTCAAACATACAGTATTGAATAGGGATTATTCTACCTTTATGAAATGGGATTTTGATTAAAACATGGCTTTTCTAGGGGGCATATATCCTTTCAAACCAGCACACGAGGGATAGACGCATGGGGGAATGGAGAGGTATTGCTTACTGAGTTCAGAGGTTCTGTTTGGGGTGATGGGAAAGTTTTGGACACACAATCTGTCAACCCAATTAATGCCACTAAATCGTACACCTAGAAATGGCTAAAATGGCAAACTTTACGTTATATATTTGTTACCACTATAAAAAAATTTAAAAATCGCAAAATGTCTGCATGCATTAAAAATAAAAAAGAGAGAAGCCAGTGAAATGAGAAGAAGAAAACAGTAACTTGAATGTGCTCAGTGACTGAGCCATGGAGGAGACCAACTATCAACTCCGCTTTCCATCCAGTGCTACTCTCTGGAGCCCACATGTGTGCTCGGGGTGAAAGGTGAAGCAAGCCTGATTCATCATCTTGCTCCCACAAATTTCACTGAATCCCGATGTGTGAGCAACAGTCACTCAAACCCTCATTCATCTCAGAAATTTTCATTACCAGCCTTCTTTGTTTCATAAAATTCTGAACGTATTTTCATGGCTTCCTCTGTGCAATTGGGAGAGTGTAAGTGAGTTTTTAGTTCCTGCGACAGAGCAGGGCCTCAGGTGCTCCAGGAGAGCTATTGTGGGGACCAAATCCAGCTCAGCCAAGGAGGGAGTGTGGCGAGGGTGTGGGGGAGCTGGAATTGATGTCTCACTGGATCCAAGAACAGCTCAGCCCCCGCCTCGGGCATGGGGCCCAGGACGGTCCCCCCTCGCGCCCACCAGGGACGGGGGCTGCGTCATCCCCTCTCGCTGACCCGCACAGCAGCCCCGCACTCCGGTTTCCTCGTTCCCCAAGCAGAGACCAAGACGGTGCACACAGCATAACACCCCTGGACAATGCCTGGCACATTTCAAGGGCTCAATCCTTATTACTTATTAGGGCTTCCTCGTAAAATGACTTATTTCTCAAATGACTCGGCCTGTTTCTCCTCACAGTTAAATTTTCAAGGGGTTGGCTGTGATGGGCTCAGTCAAGTCTGTGGGTTGGTTTGTCCTGGGTGGCAGCAGGTGTGTGTGTGTGAGTGCACATGCGTGTGCAGCAGGGGCGGTGCCAGGATGGCTGGCAGAGAGCGGGGGAGCGGAGCTGGCAGGTGGCACCTCTGCTGCAGGGCCAGCCGGCATCCCAGCTCCCCATGGCACAGCCTGGTTAGGGGAGTTGGCCCATGCCAACGTGCCTTCTGCCTGGAGGAACAAACACGGAGGCGTTTGCCTGCACTGGCAATTTCACCCTTTCCCCTCCTCTTCCAGCGCTTTAGGGAGGGAAGCAAAGAGGACAAGGAGAGACAAGGTGGTGTTTTTATAAACAATGCCATGCAGAGTGGGGGGGGGGGGGGGCAACAGCCTTTCTGCTGTTAGGAAACCAGAGCTCACCCAGGAAGGGGCTGCTGGGAGTGGTCCAGTGGGGGCAGAAAACAAAAGCCGAGAAAGGCTTGGGGTGAGTTAGAAAGATATTTTCAATTCAGATATATACATAGAAGTGGGGACCGAAAACAGCTGAAGACTGGCAACAAGTCAATGGATTCCACTTACACTTATATTTTATCCAGCTGTTTTATTTAATTGACTCGTGTTTTAAATAGTGCAGTAAGTGTACATTAACTCGCAAAGTGTAGACTACTTGGGACAGGATAGAACTATTTAGAAATTAAACAAGTATAATATTATAAATAAAATATATAAGAAATATGATATTTATAAATATTATATTTTATATTTATTAAATATTATAAGCCACTGCCAACAGTAGTCAACACATTGCTTTTTCATACTCACGTTTAAGATGTTGAAAGAATAAGTACTATCGGTTGGTTTGAAAGTGTTGCGTACTTCAGAAAAGCCATGCCCTTTAATCCTGACTCAATGCTGTTGGATGGAAACCCTTTTGCTTAGATTATCTCCACGGAGATGTGACACTCCCAGTTACAGGTGTGACCTTTTGCTTAGATGAGATGTGACTCTGCCCATTCAAAGTGGGTCTTGATTAGTTTACTGGAGTCCTTTAAAAGTGGAAACATTTTGAAGAAACCTCAGATGTAGATTCTAAGAGAACAGTTGCTTCAGAGCTGGCAGAGCCAACACGAGACCCAGACGTTAGGAGACGCATGGCCCAGCAGACATTGCCATGTCCCTTCCCATGAGATACTAAGCAAGCTAGAACCCAGACTTGTGTCCTGTGGGAGCTAAGTGAAGGCCCACAGATGCTTAGACAGGAAACAAAGGCTGAAAGCAATGGAGCTAAGGAGTAAATGGCCAGCAGATGCCAGCTACGTGCCTTCCCAGCTGACAGAGGTGTTCCAGATGGCATCAGCCTTTCTTGAGTGAAGGTAACCTTTTGTTGGTTTCTTGGTTTGGATTTTCTTGGCACAACAACTGTTAACTTGTAACTTCTTAAATTCCACTTTTAAAAGCCATTCCGTTTCTGGTATATTGCTTTCCAGAAGCATCTGCAAACAAAGATACTACCCTAAAAGAGTTCTAAGAGTTTTATCTTTTATATGCATAATTTTTTTAACATATGCTATACTCTCACACTTAGTGGATTTTACTTCTATGGGAGATCGTATCCATTTAGAAATTTAAGTATTGTCACTCACCTGTTAGCAGATTGCTTAAAATGTGAGCAGCTTACCCAGGAGGAGATAAACAGACTTGGCATCTAGACTTGCAAAGCCAAATCTGCAAGATGAATGAAAATATCACTGGGTATTTCAAATCTTGTCACTCCACAGGTTTGTATTTTTTAAGGTGCCATAACGATGGCCCTCTGCTGACTTTTAAAAATTTTAACCTGCCTCCTTCCAGAAAGGTTCTGAGCTTGTCTCTGGGTTTGGTGGGGGAATGTGGAATGCTAGCAGCAAGACGAAGCAAGTGAAAAAGAAGGACCTAGCCAAGCTGACCCGGCCACAGATGCTCATGTCAGAAGGACATCTCAGATTATCAAAATCTTGAACCCAAGGACAGGAAATTCACCAGCAATAGACACAGGGGCCTAAGGTGAAGTAAAAGGATATCTGAAAATGTGGGCAGAGCACTGCACTAAGAAATCTCATGGGCATGTAGTAGGTAGAGGGTACCTGGCAGGGCTTCAACCAGGCCCCAGCTTCAGAACCAGAGTTCTAGAAAAAGGAAGTGGCAACAGTCCCAGAAGGAGAAGAAACTGGGCAGGAAACTGGAATAGGACATTGGGGAGCAGTGAGGGGGGAGGCAAGCACTGGACAGAGGCCCAGTGACAAAGACAGAGAGTGTGACACCCCAAGTAGCAAGGGCTGGCTTGTTGTTAAGTCCCTGAACTAATTTATTTCATATAGACTTCTATTTATTGGAGACAGGGAACAGCTTTACTGATATGCTTCTGCAACTGATGAAGGAAATAAAAGATTCATCTCTAGTCACCTACAAAAGTTGAGCCATCATGAATAGTCAACTGGAAGATGAACTGAAATGTCTCCATTTGCCTGCTTCTGTAGTGCATGGAAATCCTCCCAGCTGAAGGTTGTCGAAGGAGCAATGAGCACAATAAGCTCCCGATTTGTTTGGTTTAAATTCTAGCTAATCTTGCGAGAAGGAGCAGAAAAGCCAGCAGGCCTGTGGGCAGACGCAGCCTTGGACCTGCAGCTGCTGGCTACAGGCAGCTATTTCTAGTGAGAGAACAGAGGGTTAAAACCTTCCATCCTTTTCCCCAGCACTGAGCTTTTCTTTTCTGAAAAGCTTTCTTTTCCTTTTAGGTCGTAGAATGTGAATCAGTCTCAGAAAGGTTTTGGGGGTTGTGGGAAACATTCCAACCTGAGTAGCGCCCTCACTCTCCTATTAACGGGACAGCAACATGCCACTGCCTGCAATTCTTCAGAGACAAATGTTTGAGCACATGACCTCAAAACCAAAGCCCTCTTTGGTAGAATACCCTTCTCACTGGCCCCTTGAGGCACATCCCTGGAATACCATTGGAAAACTGCCACTTTCCAATGGTCATTTAATGACCATAATGGTCATTTAATGTAGTGCATGATGACTTTTGACCTCTGAATTTACTTCGCAAGGGCTTTTCCCACTGTCATCATCAGACACTTAACTGATCTATGTCGAGGTATAGAAAATGCTGAGCGGTCTGGAGAGCCAGGCAATCCTCCAAGGGGCTCACAAGCTCTTTGGAAGACATAGATAGAAAGATCGAGAACATCTACAACAGGTTCCAATAGAAGGTCCAAAAAGCCACGGCCATGCTGATCCCAGGGACAGTAAGTATTTCGGCAAAAGCAAGGAGGACCCTCCGAAGAGGGTGAAATCACAGCACCATGGGGGCTTCCATACTCGGCCGCATAATCTCAGCTAACTGTGGGGGCCAGCCAACTGTCCCATGATGAGGAAGTATTTGTTGAGCAATCAGAATGCACCCAATTGAACCCCCTTACAAATGACTACACCTCTGTCTCCCCGCATCTCCTCTTATAGATCACAAGCTATAGTCTTCTTTCCAGGCTTATAAATAAAATAACAAGGAAACAAAAAATACAGAACAATGATCAATACTTCTTTCATTCAAAGAAGCTTTGTCCATGGCCAACTGGGCTCAGTCAGGCAGCGGATGAGGACGGTAAGCAACTGGGAGCAAAGCAATTAGAAGATGATTTCGCACATTACAAAGAGTCCCAGAAGGGTTCCTTTTAGTACCTCCCTAAGGGATTTAAATATTCAAGTATTGTTTTACAGACCATTAACTCTTGCAGCTGGGGAAAGAGGGCGGGATGGACGTGGGTGGTCAGGAAAAAAAGAAGCAGAGATTTAAACCTAAAATGTTACAATCCACTGCCAACAACAGATCAGTAAGTCCAATAACTCTCATTCATACCCTATTGACACAGGATAGAACATCCTCAAAGCACTTTCTCAGCATTCTCTATTTTGATCTTACCATCAGTCAGGCAAGACGATAAACTCAAAAATTGCAAGTTTAAAATTTGATGGGTATAGTATTTTCGAAAAATAAATTCATACACCATGTCTGCTTTGTGTGAATTTTTGTATGTTGCACAAAAAGATGGATGAGAGGGAGAGGCACAACTATAATATATTTGAAATGTAGTTCCCATTTTCTTTCTCTGCAGATCCCTATAACTGAGGGCACAGCAGGGGAGAGAGGGACCATGGCGGTATTGCAGTTACTAAACACATAGTTTATTATATGTGTAGCATGTGCATATGTCCACAGGCAGTGTACGTGGCAGAGCATGCATATTACATACACATATAAATCCAATGTGGATGTTTGTCAGTCAGTATTTGCAGTCTACAAGTGTGACGACCAGGAAAGCCAGGTAGGGATGGCTAAGGGAGGAAAAAATTTCTATACATTTAATGAACATTTATAACGATAAAGTACCTACTATTTACAAGGCCCTGGCTGGGTCTGTTGTTAATGGACAAAGGCTGTGGATTCTTTGCCTGATACACTCAATAACCAATTCCTGAGACACTGGGGTTTCAAAGAGAAAGTTTATTACTAAGTGTGTATAGTCGGAGAGCAGATGACCTAGCGGCCCAAAATCTGTCTCCTTGAACTCCAGTAATTCTGCTGGTTTTAGTAAAGAAAAAGATGGGCAGAGTTTAGGATAATGAGCACAGTGGCCCCAGATGATGAATTTAGAGGGGATCTAATCATTGAGCATGCGCAGATCGATTCCATGCTTAGTCACAGAGTATTTCTAGAAAAATGGCAGAATGAGGTCTAGGTGACTTGTAGTTTAAGTCTGAGCCACTGCACATGTCCAGTTATCAAGATTACTTTGGGCTTGGGGTGGGTTAGTTTTGGGCTGACCCATGACCCTTCATTAATAAACATTAGGTCAGTAAATTAATCACAAGTAAAAAGATCAAATCAGTCATCAAAAAACTCCCCAAAAAGAGAAAGGTCAAATGAGATGGTGGAGTTATACAAAGAAGGTAGGGTTTAACATATGAGTATGATTGCTGAATCATTATATTGATATATCTTTTAGTCTCCAGTATCTTAGAGCAGCTAGAAGTAAAAACCTAAAATTGTAGAATTGTAATCCATACCAAACTCTGAAATTTGTTCTGCAACCAACTGTTGCAATGCTTTGAAAGGTATTGCTTTTTTGCATATATGTTATTTTTCACAAAAAGGGAAAAAAAAGTCAATTGTGATAAATGCACAGCTATATGATGATATTGTGAACCACTGATTGTGTACTTTGGATGACTACATGTTTTATAGACATATATCAATAAAAAGATAAATAATTTTAGAAGATAAAGGAGAAGGTGAATTTATAAAAGAGAAGATAGAATTTAACAAATGAGTATGACTGCTGAATCATTATATTGATATTTATTTTAGTCTCTAGTGTCTTGGAGCAGCCAGAAGGAAACACCTAAAATTGTGGCACTATAACCCATACCAAATTCTGACATCTGTTCTATAACTAACAGTTTTGGTGTGCTCTATTAATTGCTTTTTCTTATATATGTTATTCTTCACAATAAAAATAAGAGAACTGACATTCTAAAATCCTAAAGAATTAAAAAAAAATAAATCTTAGGGGCTGTCTTTAGAGATAACAAAAAAAGACTCTAAAGTTGAAAAACTGGATGACTGGGTACAAATGAAGGTTAGTCACAACGTTTTTACAATCACAGTGGCAGAAGATAAGGGTTATACAACGATTATCAGAGATAAAGCAGCTGGATTACAATTTAGAGATTTCAGGAATTTCCCTCTTCTACTCCAATATACCAGAAAGCAAAAAGGATTATTTATGTAATGATTCAGTGACCAAAATCATCCCTTAAATCCTAATTTCTGGATAATACTGTGAGATGTGCAAAGATGCCTCCCTAATAATCTCCTGCTATCCCAGGAGACAAGGAACATATCTCAGGACAAAGTGAGATGAATACCGAAATAGAAGTGCAAATCGGAATAGGGGAGTGTTTACTAGAAGTTTTGTGGGTCTAACAATTGCTCGGAATTTGCGGTGACCCAAGCAACTCACCCACTGTTCAAGTGTGGGCTCCTTAGAGCAGACCACTGGCTCCTCCAGAGGTAGGGGTTTCTGGAAAGTTCTTGCAGATCCCCTTCCGCAAGTTCCCCTTCCACACTGGTGGGAGTTGAGAAGAGCACTGAGCCTTGGCACCATCGGTCCTGATAGCCCCAGAGAGAGGGTCACGGTTGAGACACCAGTGACAGCTCATTGTTTAACGCAGGAGAACTTCCTCCTTTGGCAGAGACCCGAGCCCTGAGCTGAGCGGGAAGGGGATGGGACTGGGACAGGAGCCCTTGGGATGTCTATGCTGCTTCTCCTTCCCCTCTCCGGGAGCTTGGGTCTCCCGGGGTGTGTGCGGATTCTCAATAAAAAGGGAAAAGCACGATCCAAGTTAATTTTCCAGCGCCGAGAGGAAATGCTGTTTCCTGCATTGTACAAAACTGGTGCCAACAAGACTGACACAGGAGCCCATTGTCCTGCTAACAATGCAGTGATGGGGGAAGGACGCCTGAGAAAACAGACCTTGGGGGCCGCTGCGAGCTTTTGATCTTTCCCCCTTAATGGTGTGTGCGTATGTGCTGTAAGGAGAGCTAAGCTGGGGGAGGCAGGGGCACTGCCCCCTTCTGCCCTGACATTGCTCCCTGGACTTGCTTCTAAAGTGACAGGAATGTGGGGCTCTAAAACCTGCAAAAATAGAGGGGGGAAAAGGGAAAGGAAAGGGGAAAGAAAGAGAAGAGAAAGGGAAAGGGAAGGAAAGTGAAGAAGGTGGAAAGAATGAAAGGGAAAGGAAGAAAGAAGAAAAAGGAAGGGAAGGGAAGAAAAGAAACGTGAAAGGGAAAGGAAGAAGGAAGAGAAGGGGAAAAAGGGAAGGAACAGAAAAGAAGAGAAAGGAGAAGAGGGAAGGAAAGGAAGGGAAGGAAAGAGAAGGGAAAGGAATGAAAGGGAAAGGAAGAAGGAAGAGAAGGGGAGGGGAGGGGAGAAAACCGAAGTAAGGGGAAGGGAAGGAAAAGAAAAGAGAGCCACCACTCCAAAGTCACCCAGGAAGCGAATTCCAAGTCCGCCGCCGGCCTGGGCCAAGCCTGCCCGAGCGTCGCCGGTCCCCCCCGCTCCTGCCGGGCGCCGTGCCATCCCCGCGGGCGGCGTCGGGGAGGGGCGGAGGGCGGCGCGGCCCGGAGACGGCCCGCCGACGGCCCGCCGAGAGCCCGGGGCCGCGCGGGGCCGAGGCGCGGGGGCTGCGGGGCCGCGAGGCGGGGATGGGGGGAGGGCGGGCGGGGGCGCCGGGGGCTGCGGGGCCCCGCGGCGGGGGACGGACGGGCGGGGGCGGGGGCGCCCGGGGCTGGTTTCCGCAGGCGGGCGGGGGCGCGGGCGGCGCGAGGACACGGCGCTGCGGTTCGTCCCGGAGCCCCGCGTGTCCGCTCCCCGCCCTTCGCCCGCTCACGTAGCCCCGGGTTCGGGACGTGAAGTGCCGGCGAGGCGGCCGTCCGGGCCGGGCCTGGGCCGGGCGATAAACAATCTCACAGGATACACGACACCCTGGGCTGTCACGGGGCCTCGCAGGAAAAGATAAATGGCAGCTGCGGAGCCGCGGCGCAGCCTCCCCGGGGCCGCCCCCAGCAGCCGCCGCTCCGCCACCGCCCCCAGGGCGAGCAGCGGGCCCGGGACGTCCTGGGCACCCTTTCCGGAGGGATGCAGCGGGGCTTTTCTGGAAGAGGAGGCTGAAGGAGAATTTCCTGGGGAAGCCACGCTTTCTGCTAAGCCTGGCTCCCTGCGACCTCATGGCCTCGGCGACCGAAACCGCCCTCACATCCGTGGTTCCATCTGGAAATCTCCACCGTCTGTTTAAACACTTCCCCAGATCAGAAGGGGACTCGGGGGTGGGGGAATCCCAACCAGGGAACTCTACAAATGCTCCTCAGCCCCAGTGCTACGATAACATCCCGGTTACAAATCGATACCCAAGGGGCGTACCAGACTCCCCTTGCTTTGTCTAACCTGGAGGTGGAGCGATCCCAGACAGTCCTGCCCCTCCCGTGACCCACGCCAGTCCCCTGCGCCCCCCACCTCCTCCGTGAGGGAGGGCGGAGGTAGGTCTCTGGGGGTTTCATTTGCTCTCCTATGGAAGCTCAGCTATTATCTAGACTTCTGGACCTCACCATTCCAAGCGATTCCCCTCTCCAGAAGCCCAGCTCCAAGCACTGATCTCCAACAGCCTTTTGGTCACGGCTCAAATTGCACTTCATGAACTGCATTACTTTGGACTAAGGCTTAGACCCCAAAGTGCAATGACTCCTTTATGGGGCATTTATTGATTAATTGCACACATTTTTAATGCACACTCCAGGAGCTGATTGTCTGTGCTACACTATTTTATCTTTTCAGTAGTTTTTTACCTCAATGGAAATGAGTTTATGTAGTGTTTTAGTAAGGTGGCTGCTTACTAAATACAGTTCATAGTGGAATAATTTCATCTTACCTCTTTGACTGCTCTAGCCGGCAGCTCATGCAGGAGTGCAGAGAGGGAGCACACCTAGGTTTCTAGATGCTCTTCAAGTTCTGTTATGACAGCCACGTGGGCAAAATAAGGACACCTGGCTTGAGTGCTGTTCAGGCAGAGGGGCTGGTGATAGCTTGTGGTACTGGAACAAGCACACTGCGGACTCTCAGGGGATGGCGGGACTCCCAGGGGATGCTCTCACTATAGTGAACAGCTCTCTTCTTGGGGCTCTGAGTACCTCTAGGATTCATTTTTGCATTCCCAGGACTCGGGGATCACACAGGACTAGGAGGCGCACAAGGACACTGGAGGCCTGCTTATCCAATTTGGAGTGATGCAAAGTTGGGATAGGAAACGATTATAAAATCAGGATCACCTAAGGTCCTAGTGAATCAGAGCTGCAGGTGAATCCATAATGATAACATTTAAGGTCCTTTTCTTAAATCTCCCACAATTTGATTCTGTAGATACAGATTGGGGGAGATTGGGTAACCAGTCACACAGATTATAGTTTGACATCTATCCAAAAAAAAAAAAAAAAAAAGCAAAGGGCATCTTAGATTCACTGAAAGTAGAGGCTCTGTGTCAGGGTCTCCCTGGGCATGTCAACCTGTCTAGTTTGGTTCTGAATTCAGTACTGCGCTCCCTATTTTAAGAAGATGTTAGGTATAGCGATGTCTGTTGAGAGAAACTGAGTGGAAGTTTGCTTTTAGTGACGCTGGATTGTGCAGAAAGGAAGCTAAAGAGAAGCAAGGGTTCCCTCAAAGGTGCTTTGTCTGAAGGCCCTGCCCACTCTGCCGTCTCCCATGACCCGGAGCAGATAATTTATTTGATCATCTTAAAGACTGATGTTTTTAACAGTCTTAAAGACCCTGCCCACTCTGTCATCTCCCATGACCCGGAGCGGGTATGAGACGCCAGCTCAGACCTGGAGGAAGAAGCCGGGCCAGTCTAGGCCGGCTTCTGAGGAACTCTGATTTGTCTTGAATTGGAAACTTAATTCAGGAAACTCTCGTTGGCCAACCTGATATTGAAAAATGCAGAAGTTGTCTGGAGGGTCTGCCTATGGGCGGGAGAGGTCTGTTCAAAGGCAGGAGAGGATATGAAAGGTGAATGTGCTGCCCAGAAGGACGTTTACTTCTAATTTTCTAATCAAGCAATTGCCCTTTTCATTGATTATGGAACACAAAATGATACACATACACATCCAATTTAAATACTATGCTACCGCTCATCACTAGAATATCCTAGTTTGTATTTATAGAGCAATAGAACAATTACTTTTTTTTGGTCAAGCAAATTTTCTTCTACAGATAATTTATTTTAAGATTCTTTGTTATCTTTTAGTGCGTGAGCTTCAACGAACTCCCTTGGTGATTCTGAGGCACACATACCGACCTGATGCATGTATAATAGGATTTAACTTTTATGAACACATTTATATACTGTTAGTAGCCTCAAATAGAACCTGTTATGTAAATATTAAGAGATTCATTATAGGAATTGACTCATGCTACTATGGGGTTGGCATGTCTGAATTTTGTAGGGCAGGCCAAAAATTGGAAACTCCAATGGAAGTGATGTTGAATTCCTGAGGAGAATTGTTTCAGCCAATTGGTTAGCTGAAATAAAGATAGATATTCTTTTTTGGCTGCTGGAATCCTTAGTTTTGTTTTGTTTTTTTAGTTTCACGGTCTGGTAATGGAACCTAGGTCTCCCGTATGGAAGGCCAGCATTCTACCACTGAACCACCCATACACACTAAAATGCTTCGTTCTTGCTTTACTCCCACTGATTGAGAAGATTCTTCTCACTGCTTAAGGCAGTCTCCTTTGTTGATTGTAGATGCAATCAGCTGTAGATGGAATCAACTGACTGATGATTTAAATCCACTTTTGAAATATCCTCACAGTAATAATCAGGCCATTGCTTCCTTGATCAAACAAATGGACACCAACTTGACACGTGAAACTAAATGTCACAGAGCCTTGGAATGTTACAGTAAAACATCAGTCTTTAAGATGATCAAACCACATCCTGGAAATTAAAGCAACTTACCGGAGGGGTTGTGTTCGTCAGGGTTCTCTAGAGAAACAGAACCAGTAGGAGAGATCTATAAAAATGAGATTTATAAAGTTGTCTTATGTAACTGTGGGAATGGAAGATCCAAAATCCATAGGGCAGGCTGTGAGGGTGGCAGCTCCAATGAAGGGTCTGGATGAACTCCACCAGAGAGGCTCGCTGGCTGAAGAAGCAGTGAAAGTCCCTCTTCTTAAAAGCCGTTGACTGACTGGATTATCTCATTGAAGGAGACATGCCTTAGTTGATCTCAGATGTAATCAGCCACGGATGCAATCAACTGATTGATGATTTAATCAACCAGCTACAAAATATCCTTGCAGCAACAGTCAGGCCAGTGCCTGCCTGACCGTAGACAACTGGACATAATCACTTGGCCAAGTTGATACCAGAACCTAACCAGCACAGTCCACCACTTGTCAACTTGGCAGCTATACACATCACCCTGAAACATGCTGAATTTCCCAGTAGAACACAATAACAGACAGATGTTTTGCCTAACAATACTCAACTGTCCTGTGTACAACCGGAAAGGCACTACATCTCTCCGGAATAGGGTGGAAGTCCTTAGGTAACATTCACTCTTAAAACTTCATATCTTATGACTTAAATACTATAACATGAACAATACAACTTACATCATATGATAAGAGGAAAACAAGATATTTGCTTATGTATAAATGCAAATATACTCATAACAAAACAGGGAGGAAATAGTCATACAAACATAGTCCTCAGTTATGTAACTGGTCATGTGGTCACAGTTCATATTTATCACTACCTTCTTCTACTACCCATTCCATGTTCCCTTTACCCTCAGCAAGCACTTCAGTTGGCCATGGTTCTTTGCCAGGTGGGGTGACACAGACCTTCATTCCTGAAATTTCTGGGCCATTAGTAGTTCTACCTGGATTGGGTTATTGCAGTTTTCTATTGACTTTAATCACAGGGCATGGGTTGCGCTAAGAGATGCCCTAGGGAATCTCCTATATTCCAGTAAAACTGTTCTTTACCTTCATTGTGCATAGTTGCAGTCCTATTTCCCCTTGATAGTCAGATCAATCACCCAGACAAAACAGTAATCCCCTTTTGTGCCTGTCAATTCCGTGGCATGAGAATCCCAAAGTGGGCAGGTTAGCAGTATTAACTTTCAATTCAATGGAATCAGTGTTGTGTCTCCTGGAAGGAATACTCCTCCTTTTGAAGCTAAGACCTATAGATCAGCAGAGCTGAAGGTTTCAGGGGCAGAAAGCAAAAGTTTTCCTAGTGGATCACGTGGGGTGATAGTGAATGGTGGGCTCCCATCTCCACCCCTTGATTCCTGGACCCATGAATCCTGGCTCTGGGAAAAACAGCACCATAGCATGGATGCTGATTCAGCATACACAGCCTCCTAGAGAACATCACCCCAGTGCTACAAGATATTGCCACCTAGTTGGCACAGTAATTGGGTCTTCAAAAGGCCACCCACTGTTCTATCAACTCAGCTGCCTCTGGATGATAGGGAACACAGTAAGATCTGGATGATAGGGAACACAGTAAGACCAGAGAATTGCATATGCATGTGCCCATCCCTGCACTTCATTTGCTGTGAAGTGGGTTCCTTAATCAGAAGCAATGCTATGCGGAATACTGTGATGGAGGATAAGGCATTCTGTAAGACCACATATGGAAACTGCCCCTTCCATGTTGGAAGTGGTCCAGTGTAATCAACCTGCCACCAAGTAGCAGGCTGATCACTTGGGGAATGGTGCCATATCGGGGACTAAGTGTGGGTCTCTGCTGCTGGCAGATTGGGCACTCAGCAGTGGCTGTAGCCAGGTCGGCCTTGGTGAGCAGAAGTCCATGTTGCTGAGCCATGCATAACCTCTATCCCTACCACCATGCCTACTTTGTTCATGAGTTCATTGGGCAATGGCAGGAGTGACTGAGGAAAGAGGATAACTTACATCCCCAGGATGATGGGTCATCTTATTCACTTGATTATTAAAACTTTCCTCTGCTAAAGTCACCCTCTGGTGAGCATCCACATGAGACACAAATAACTTCAAGTTCTTTGCCCACTCAGAAAGGTCTATCCATGTACCTCTTCCAGACCTCTTTGTCACCAATCTTCCAATCATTCCTTCTGATCCCTGACCATTCAGCCAAACTATTAGCAGCAGCCCATGAGTCAGTATACAAATGCACCTCGGGCCAGGTCTCCTTCCAAGCAAAATGAGCAATCAGGTGCGCTGCTCAAAGTTCTGACCACTGGGAGGATTTGCCCTCATCACTGCCCTTCAGGAACTTCCCAGAATGGGGTTGCAGTGATACAGCTATCCATTTCCAGGTGGTTCCTGCATATCATGCAGAACTGTCTGTAAACTAGGCCCGAGTTTTCTCTTCCTTGGTCAACTGACTATAAAGAACTCCCCAGGAAGCCAAAGCTCTGGTCTGGGAAAAAGAAGGTAATGTGGCAGGAGTGGGCACCATGGGCATGTGGGCCACTTCCCATGTAGCTTATTTGTGCCTTCCGGATCTGCTCAAGTCCTATCTCTAATATGCCATTTCCATTGTATGATAGAGAATGCCCAGCTTTATGGCTTGGTGGACCAGACAACACCCAGCTCATGATAGGCAACTCAGGTCTCATGGTAACTTGGTGGTCCACAGTTAAGCATTCAGTGTCTACTAAGACCCAGCAGCAGGCTAAAAATTGCTTCTCAAAAAGAGAGTAGTTATCTCCAGCAGATGGTAAGGCTCTGCTCCAAAATCCTAAGGCTCTGCATTGTGATTCTCCTATAGGGGCCTCTCAATGGCTCCAAACAGCATCCCTACTTGCCACTGACACTTCCAGCACCATTGGATCTGGTGGATCATATGTCCTGAGTGGCAGAGCAGCTTGCACAGCAGCCTGGACCTTCCTCAGAGCCTTCTCTTGTTCTGGTTCCCACTCAAAACTAGCAGCTTTTCTGGTCACTCAGTAAATGGGCTGGAGTAGCACACCCAAATGAGAAATATGTTGTCTCCAAAATCCAAAGAGCCCAACTAGTGTTGTGCCTTTTTTTTTTTTGGTCGTAGGAAGGGCCTGATGCAACAGCTTATCCTTCACCTTAGATGGAACATTTCAACATGCCCCACACCTCTGGACACCTAGAAATTTCAACAAGATGGAAGGCCTCTATATTTTTTGTTGGATTTATCTCCTATCCCCTGACTCACAAATGCCTTATCAATAAGTCTAGAGTAGTTGCTACTTCTTGCTCACTAGGTCCAGTCAACATGATATCATCAATAGAATGGACCAGTGTGATGTCTTGTGGGAGGGAGAAACAATCAAGGTTCCTTCAGATCCCTGAGGCAGGACAGTGAAGGTATACTGCTGGCCTTACCAGCTGAATGCAAACTTTCTGGTGGTCCTTACTGACAGCTATTGAGAAAAAAGCATTTGCCAGATCAATAACTGCATACCAGGTACCAGGCAATGTGTTGATTTGCTCAAGCAATGATACCACATTTGCAACAGCAGCTGCAATTGGAGTCACCACCTGCTTAAGTTTATGATAATCTAGTGTCACCCTTCAAGTCCTATCTGGTTTCTGCATGGGTCAAATGGGAGAGTTGAATGGGGATGTGATGGGAATTACCACCTCTGCATCCTTCAAATCCTTAAGGGTGGCACTAATCCTTGCAGTCCCTCCAGGAATACAATATTGCTTCTGATTCATTATTTTGCTAGGTAAGGACAGTTCTAGTGGTTTCCACTTAGCCTTTCCTACCATAATAGTTGGTTAGGTTCAGGTGTCAATCTGGTAAAATGATTATGCCCAGTTGTCTGGTCAGGTGAGTACTGGCCTGACCAAAGCTGCAAGGATATTTTGTGGCTGGTTGATTAAGTCATCAACCAATTGCTTGCATCTGTGGCTGATTACCTGTGAGCTCAAATAAGGCATGTCTCCCACAGCAAGATAACCCAATTAGTTGAAGGCTTTTAAGGAAGAAGAGAGACTCACTTCTTCAGCCAGTGAGCCTCTCCTGTGGAGCTTGTCCAGACCCTTCATCAGAGCCACCAGCCTCGCAGCCTGCCCTATGGATTTTGGGCTCTTCCATTGCCACAGTTGCGTGAGACACCTTTATGAATCTCATATTTACAGATCTCTCCTATTGGTTCTGTTTCTCTAGAGAATCTTAACACAGGGGTCATAGCAAGAGAGTATGGACACAAAGTTCCTATTCCCAGTTCATTGTTTCTTCCACCACTCTGGGGACTCTGGGATCTCTATAGGAGATTTGTTTGTTATATGGGCAATCTGTGTGGGGGTTATACTACTCACTTCATAAAATCAGGTCCTTAAAAGTGAATTTTGTTTTCTTTTTTTAAAGAGAATATCCGATATGGAGATGAAACAAGTACCGGCTAATGCTGCTTGGGTGATCCTTTGGTTTGATAGCTCTCCAGAGATAATTCACAAAATCTAGCATCCTTGGTGGTAGAGTCTAGTGACTGGTCATAGGACTCCCTTTTTAGATCGAAAGATTCGCCTACCTCATTCCTCCTGCCTCTCTAACCACTCTCCCTGGTTTCCTCTGCCCCTCTGATGCTTCTTCTCAGTCTCCTGTGGGGTGCTCTCCTGCTCCTTCTCTCCCTGAAACAGGCAGGTTCCCCGGGGCCCACCCTCACACTGCCTTCCTCACTGGGCACCTTTTCCTTGGACAACGTGGTAGTGCCCTCGACTTTAGGATGACCCTCACATAGAGAACTCCAACCCCACCTCTTTCGTAAGGACCAGACCAGGCATGTCTTGTTTCCCTGTGAAGTCCAAGGACACTTCAAAGTCAGTACATCCAAATCTTACCTTGTTCTTTCCTCCTCCAAATGCGCTCTTCTTGCTCCTGTCTTCCTGTTTGCTCAACCCAGAAACCTGGTAGTTGGCCTCTCCCTCCCTCACCCCTGCTCTCAACCAGCTATTTCATTCTGTTAGTGCTATTTGGCTAATAGCTGGCCTATTTGTGGATCCTACTGGCTTGACCCAGTCTTACTTTAGCAAGTCATATCCAGAGAAGCTTGAGGCTTCCCACCACACACACACACACACACACACACACACACTCACTCACTCATGGTGTGGGTAGGATGCTACAACCCTGGAGAGCAGGCAGTGCCTTGCTGGGAGCCCCCTCTATTGGCTGAGGACACCACAGAACAGGGCAGGAAGGAAGGAGAAGAGTTTTAAAGTCTGGAGACATTTTTGACCTTCACATCTGGGAGAGGGTGTTGTAGACATCCAGGAGGTAGAGGCCGGGGTGCTGCTAAACATCCTGCAATGCCCAAGACAGCCCTCTACAGCAGAGTATTAACTAGTCTAAAACTTAATAATGCTGAGACTGAGAAACTGCCCAAGGATGTTCCTGAGCTTTTGGTGCCTAACCAGTTTCCCTTTACCTGGCAGATACACCAACCTCCAGCTGCTGTGAGTGTTGCTGCTGATGGCTCACAACTGCACCTTGTGTAGACAGGAGGTTCTCAATGCCTACAAGCTAACACCCCCACCCCCATCCCCACTGGGGTACCCTCAACCACTGACTGGCTGATACGGGGTGTAAACCCAGCTCCCTTGCTTCAGGGAGGGACAATTCCGTGATCCCATTTGCGTTCCAGAGCCGAGGCTCTGGAGCCTCGGGATCAGGCCGAGGCTAGACTTAGCTGAAATGATATCTTTTCTTGGCTGTTTCCCCTACCCTGCCCTACAGACTCCTGGAGACCACTCTTTCCAATATATTGCTGGTACAAGAATCCCCTTCTCAGCTCTGCATCTGGGGATTCTGACGCAATACGAGACATGATTGACATTTGCCAATGCGTTATAAGCAGAGCATGGGATCATCAGCCAAACACTGTCAGGTTCTTGGCAGTGAAAGGACTGGGGACACCCCCATATAGCTTCCTTGCTGTGACGGCTTGAGTTGTGCATCCCTAGTTTAGACGTGCTCTTGGTCCTGACCTGCATCCCTGTGGGTGAGACCCACTGTAAACAGGACATCCAGGAGATGTTATTTTAATTAAGGTGGGGCCCGACTGAACGGGGGTGGGCCTTCATCCAGGTTATCAGAGGCCTTTTATAAGCAGAAGAAATTCAGAGTAAGAGAGCAAAAGCCACAGGGAGGAACCAGGAGTTGGAAGAAAAGGGGACCTGGAAGAGAAAGGAAAGGACATTGCCCTGTGATGGGAAAGCCAGGGAATCAAGGATGGAAGCCAACGAGGACACTACCAACCCTGGGGGGAAGCAGGCCTCCCAGCCTCAGAAACTATGGCCCAATAAATTCTGCTCTTTAAGCCAAAACCCATCACGTGATATTGGTCCTAGCAGATAGGAAACAAAGACATCTGCCAATGACTGCTAGCCCCAGGATGCCTGGATGCTGACCAACTCAAAGCTAGTCCTGGCACTGGGGACCAACTTTGGGGCACCCAGGAGAGCCCAGTGGCTGATTCCAAGGAGGATGGATCCTTGGAAAAGTTGGTTTAACAACCCAATGTTACCAGCTAAGCCAGTGGAAAAGTATTAAATCCTTCTAATGAATGCCAGGGTTGGTCAGGATGGGCTATATTTTCCAGTTGTAGAAACTTCAGTAGGATGAACAGATGGAAACAAGCTTTTACTGATCTCCTTCTCCTTCGGCTCGCCTATCCCCATCCTCCTCCCTTCCACATGGCTGCCAGAGCAATCTTCACAAGGTGAAAAGTGGGTCAGCACCTTACCCTGCACCCGGTTCCTCAAGGCTCCCCATCACCTACAGGCAAAAACCAAAAGTGCCTTGAATGGCGCCCAAAGGCCTTTGCGATCCAGCCCTTACCTGTGAGACTAGGCACGTCGCTTACCTCTCTCGTTACACTTTAAGCTCATGAAATACGGACCCACTTGTCGTTCTCTAAAGATCCCACCTTCTAAACATGCTTGTCCCCTTCCCTGAAATGGCCTGTCCCATTTGATACCTGGCAATCTCCTACTCAACCTTCACATCTGAGATTCATATGGCCACTTGCCCAGGAAACTTTCCCCCAAGGCTGACTGTGGAATTGCTTTCCCTTGTTCACCCATTACTAGAGCAGTTATCATTGTATTATAATTGTTAGTTTGTATTACATTTTCCCTATAATCTAAACTCCATGAGTTCTCTTTTTATCTTTATATATTCCTAGTGTCTTGTATTAGGGGTGCATTGGCATATATTTACTAGTTAAGAAAGTAGAGTCTGGGGACTGCCTACATTCCCAGCTCTGCCACATGCTATACTGTGAACCTGGACAGGTTATTGACCTTTCCCATGTGTGTTGGTTTGAATCTGTGGTGTACCCCAGAAAAGCCATGTCCTTTAATCCTCATTCTTTTTTTTTTTTTTTTTTTTGAGAAGGGGAAGGCAATGAGTTTGCCTGTTGGGTTGGCTGAGAAAGAGAGGCCACATCTGAGCAATGAAAGAGGTTCTCTGGGAGTGACTTTTAGGTCTAATTTTAAGTAGGCTTAACCTATCCTTTGCGGGGATAAGTTTCATATGAGCAAATCCCAAGATTGAGGGCTTGGCCTATTGTTTTGGTTGTCCCCATTGCTTGAGAGAATATCAGGAATTCTCCACATGGGGAAGTTGAATTTTCCCCCTTTCTCATCATTTCTCTAAGGGAGGCTTTGCAAATACTTTTTTATTCACTGTTCAAATCACTCTGGGATTTATCAGGGCATCACTCTGGACAAACTTACAGAATCTCATACCCTACTCAAGGTTCCATGTACTTATGGTGTTCAATTAAACTGTCCACATAAGTTGTTTTAGGAAATGCACTAGTCAAATTATAAATTTTATACATTTTATATATATTATAAATAAAATAAACATTTTTTTGCTTTAGTCTTACACATAAGTTAATGTTTTAAAATATGAATTACCATCTGTTTTCAGTACCCTGCAATATTGACATTCCTTTGTTCTTCCTCATGCAAAAATATTTTTTAATTTGTACGTTTAGTCACTATCATTGTACACTCTAGGCATTCCTGGGTTATGCGATCTCAATCTTTATCATCTATCTTTCCTTCTGATTTCGCTTGTGCCCCCAGCCCTTCTCCCTCTATCATTCTCACATTCAGTTTCATTCAACATACTAACATTATTGTCTTACAGTTAGGTAGTATTGTGCTATCCATTTCTGAAATTTTATAATCAGTCCTGTTGTACAATTTGTATCCCTTCAGCTTCAGTTACCCAATATCTACCCTATTTCTATCTCCTGATGGTATCTGCTCTTGGCTGAAATTTTCCAAGTTCATTCACTGATGTTTATTCATATCAGTGAGACGATACAGTATTTGTCCTTTTGTTTCTGGCTAATCTCACTCAGCATAATGTCCTTAAGGTCCAACCATGTTGTTACATACTTTATAACCTTATTTTGTCTTACAGCTGCATAACATTCCATCATATGTATATACCGCAGCTTGTTAAGCCACTCATTTGTTGATGGACATTTTGGCTGTTTCCATCTCTTGGCAATTGTAAATAATGCTGCTATAAACATTGGTGTGCAAATGTCCATTTGTATCCTTGCCTTCATGTCCTCTGAATATGTGCCTAGCACTGGTATTGCCAGGTCATATGGCAATTCTATACCTAGCTTCCTGAGGAACCACCAGACTGCCTTCCACCGCGGTTGTAGCATTTGACATTCCCATCAACAGTGGATAAGTGTTTCTTATCCTCTCTTTCTGTACATCCTCTCTAGCACTTGTGGTTTTCTGTTTTATTGATAATAGCCATTCTGGTGGGTGTGAGATGATATCTCATTGTGGTTTTGATTTGCATTTCCCTAATAGCCAGGAAAGTTGAGCATCTTTTCATGTGCTTTTTGGCTATTTGTATTTCCTCTTGGGAGAAGCTGTTCATGTCTTTTGCCCATTTTGTATTTGGTTGTCTGTCTTTCTGTTGTTGAGTTGAACAATCTCTATATATTCTGGATACTAGACCTTTATCTGATATATGATTTCCAAATATTGCCTCCCATTGTGAAGGTTGTGTTTTTACTTTCTCGAAGAACTTCTCTGATGCACAAAAGTGTTTAATTTTGAGGAGTTCCCATTTCTTTCTTTCTTTCTTCAATTCTTGTGCTTTGGGTGTAAGATCTAGGAAACTGCATCCTATTACAAGATTTATAAGATATTTCCCCACATTTTCTTCAAAAATTTTATGGTCTTAGATCTAATATTTAGGTCTTTGATCCATTTTGAGCTAAGTTTTGTATAAGGGGTGCGATATGGATCCTGTTTCATTCTTTTGCATGTGAATCTCCAGTTCTCTAGGCACCATTTATTGAAGAGAATGTTCTGACCCAGGTGAGTTGGTTTGACTGCCTTATCAAAGATCAATTGTCCATAGATGAGAGGGTCTACATCTGAACACTCTATTTGATTCCATTGGTCAGTATATCTGTCTTTATGCTTGTACCACACTGTTTTGATCATTGTAGCTTCATAATACGCCTTAAAGTCAGGTAGCATGAGACCTCCTGCTTCATTTTTCTTTCTCAGGATATTTTTAGCTATTAGGGGCACCCTGCCGTTCCAGATAAATTTGATTATTGGTTTCTCTATTTCTGAAAAGTAAGTTTTGGGGATTTTAATTGGGATTGCATTGAATCTGCAAGTCAGTTTAGGTAGAATTGACATCTTAAATATATTTAGCCTTCCAATCCAAGAACACAGTATGCCCTTCCATTTATTTAGGTCTTTTGTGATTTCTTTTAGCAATTTCTTGTAGTTTTCTTTGTATAGGTCTTTTGTATACTTAATTAAATTTATTCCTAAATATTTTATTCTTTTGGTTACAATTGTAAATGGAATTTTTTTCTTGATTTCCCCCTCAGATTGTTCATTACTAGTGTATAGAAATACTACAGATTCATTCAATATTGCTGGGTGGGAGCTTTTTGATTATCCACGGAGATGTGACCCACCCAATTGTAGGTGGTAAGTTTTGATTAGATGGTTGCCATGGACATGTGTCTCCACCCATTGAAGGTGGGGTTGCTTCCTGGAGCCTTTAAGGGGGACCATTTTGGTAAAAGCTTTAGGGCTGAGCCAGCCCACACGGCCAGAGACCTTTGGAGACGCAGAGGGAGAACACCCCCCCAGGGAAGCCTCATGAAATGAGAAGCCAAGAAAGAAAGCTAGCAGATGTAACCATGTGCCTTTCCAGCTGAAAGAGGTACTCTGGACCTATTAACCTTTCTTAAATCAAGTCATCTTTCCTGGATGCCTTAGTTTGGACATTTTCACAGACTTAGAACTGCAAATTTGCAAGTTAATAAATTCTCCTTTTTAAAAGCCATTCTGTTTCTGGTATATTGCGTTCTGGCAGCTTACAAACTAAAACATGGGGATAATAATGTTACCTGCCTCTCAGGTTATTGAGAGGGTTGATGAGCTTATTCAGGTAAAATGTAGTGTGCCTGGACATGTGGGGAAGGGTTAAGTCATAAAACCCGATATCTGACACAGTGTAAGCTTTCAATAAATGTTCACTGTTGCAAATATTCACCGACCATACTTACTTCTTACTGCAAATCCCTGCCCTCAAGGGATTGGGTTGATGAATAGACAACAAATACAAAGAAGTACTACTTTACCAACCAGGCAGTACATTTAAGATGTTATTTACTTACTTAAGAGAGGCAGTGTACTGACTGCTTGCACAACCTGCCCAGCCTATCTCTACCAGAACCTCTGCCTGTTGGGCTTTCCTAAGAAGGTGGTATTTGAGATAACCTTGAAAGATGGGATAAAGTCAACAAAAAGTAGAGAGAGAAGTTTCTGTGAGAAGGGAGAAGAGCTTGTGCAAAGGCCCTGAGACAAAACAAAAAACAATGAACCCCGCTATCTCCACCACCACTGCCACGTACACACTGACCAGAAAATGAAACCAGTGTAATTGGTACTTAATGAGTTAGTAGGGGAAAAGTTAGTGGGGACTGGATGAAACTGGAAAGAAAGGATAGGGCCATTCTACCTTGGGCCATTTGGATTTTACCTGAGGTATAATGGCAAGTCACTAGAAGGTTTCAGGCAGGTGATAACACAATTTGTTTTCTGTTTTTAAAAACATAATTCTGACTCAGTTTACAGGTAAACTGTAAATTTGAAAGAAAAATGACTGGCGATTTCAAAGGCAGAAGAATTATTTTTCTACGTATCCTTGAAATCTTAAAAGTCACCTTACTTTCCAGGATAGCACAGGAAGGGCTAAGGTGGGACAGCAGGATTGTTTTAAAAAGTAAATTTATAATAGTCCACAGGTGTAGGGCAGTGTGACGGTGGCTCAGTGGCTAGAGACCCAGGTTCGATTCTCAGTGCCTGCCCATGCAAAAAAACAAAAGACAAATAACAAAACAAAACAAAAAAGTCCATAGGTATACGAAAATTTGTAAGATTTTACTTTTCTTTTCATACCAGAGCAAAGAATGAACATTTGCTAAGAAAGTTTTAAAATAGGATTAGATAATTTCAGGCAAGTCTTAAATTCAGGAGCTTTGATAGCTAATATGCAAAAAGTTTTAGTGATCAGTCACAGGATTTTGTTAAGCCTTGAATTTTAAACTCTGCTTATATATAACTCTGTTTTAAAAATTACAGCTACTATTTCAAAGCCTAATTTAATGTAATGAAAATCATTTCTTTAAGCAAAAAGGAATAAAATGGTGCCTATGCAAATTCCATATATTTTGAAAATAAATACATTCCACCCAACTGCACATTTAAAATCTGACAAGTTTTTTCTGTTATACTTTCTTATTTGATAAGTTTATATACTTGTTCATTTCTAGTTAATTATAAAACCTGTTATACTTGCAATTTATTTTATATACATGTTTGCAATTGGCAATTTCAATAATAAGATCATTACTTTTTGATGTTTCCTTAACTTTGTGAAAAGCCAATTTAATTTCCAGGATTTTCTTTTTCAAAATGTGCTCTGGCCGCTTAGTAGAAATTGTATTATGTGGGGACAGCTGTGGAATTGGGAGGTGCCGAAAAGAGGGCATTTGTGAGAATGGGGTGGCCTGATGATGGCGGGTGTTGGCACTGGAGAGAGGTAGGGGAAGTGAGATGAACACGTGCTCAGGAGATAGAGCTGACAGGACTGGCTGAGGCCTTGGATGTGAGGGTTAGGGTGAAGGAGGGATCAGCCCGCATTTGCGCTCGAGGAAATGGCTGACCAGTGCCATAGTCACCGAGATGGGGAAGTTAAGGAGAGGAACTGGTGTGTGGGGTGGTGAAGGAATCCAGAGCTCCAATTGGGATACGTTACATTTAAAGCAAAGCATGCATCCAAGTGGAGTTGCCCGGGCAGTAGGATAGCAGGCAGACATTAAAGAGCCTGGAGGCCGAGGCATCGTTTTAGGAGTCCTTAGTGCACGAATGGAATAGGAAGTCATGAGACTAACTGAGGCCACCCACAAAGAGACTATTTCAGAAAGAAGAGGGCCGAGAAGTTGTGTACAATCCAGCCTTATTTTGCACAGATTCTGGATTCACAAACTTGCCTACTCGCTAAAATTTATTTGTAAGCTCGGAATCGATGCTCATGTCGCTTTTGGGGCTATTTGCAGACAAGCACAGAACAGCAAAGGATTTGAGTGACCAATGCACACGCGTGAGGGAGGCGATGCTCTGCCTTCTGACTTCTGCTTGTAGACTATGACAAGTGTTCTTTTGTGGTATATTCAGTGCCACGTTTTTTACATTTTTGTACTTTTGTGGGTGGTTTTGCTGTCTGAAACGGCCCCTCTTTTAGTTTGTGAAAGCTGCCGAAATGCAATAAACCAGAAATGGAATGGCCTTTAAAAGGGAATTTATTAACTTGCAAGTTTACAGTTCTACGGCCATGAAAATGTCTAAGTTAAGGCACCAAGAAGAGGAGACCTTCACTCAAGAAAGGCTGATGTCATCTGGAACACCTCTTTCAGCTAGGAAGGCACACATCTGCTAGCTTTCTCTACTGGCTTCTTGTTTTGTGGGGCTCCCCTGGGGGCATTTTCCCTCTGCATCTTCAAAGGTCTCTGGCTGTGGGCTCTACAGCTTTTTCCAAAATGGTTCCCTCTTATAGGACTCCAGTAAGCAACCCCACCTTGAATGGGTGGAGGCACATTTCCATGGAAACCAGCTAATCAAATGTTGCCACCCACAATTGGGTGAGACATAACACCATGGAAACAATCAAAAAGGTCCCACCCAGCAATATTGAATGAGGATTAAAGAACATGGCTCTTCTGGGGTACACAACAGTTTCAAACCAGCACAGCCCCCGAAATGCAGTGCTGCAGTGCTGTCTAGTTTTCCCAAGTGCAAGAAGACTGTGATGTGCATGTGTGTTAGATAAGCTTTATTCAGGCATGAGCTATAATGCTGTTGGCAGTGAGTTCGACATTAAAGAACAAACCACACATGTTAAATAAAGTGTCTTTAAAATGAAACATGCATAAAGCAAGGCCCTGTATTGATGGTCTGATGCAACTGCAGACTTGCAGGAAACTAGTGCTGTATTTCCCTTAGAAACAGTGGTTCAGTAGTCACCAGTTCAGTGTTTGCAGTGACTTTATAGAACATAATTCCTGCAAACAACAAGAATCTAATGTAGCATGAAGGATACAGAGAGAATCCTGCAACAGATTCTGAAAATGAACAGCAAGATTCAGAGAAAATACAGGAAAAGTATGGCATCAGAGAAGCTAGGAGAAGAATATGTTTTAAGAAAAGAGGAAATGAGCAAAAGTCAAGAAAGATACAAAGAAAAAGTATTCTTTGGATTTGCATAGGGAGCTGGCTTTTGTAAGAATAGTTTTGGGATAGTTGTGAACTAGAATGGGTGACAAGGAGGTGAACAGTTGTCAACAGCTCTTGAGCAGTTTCATCTTGAAGCGGGAGTGGGGACCAGAGAAATCAGTTGGTAACTGGGGAGATACAAGCTCGAGACCACAGTGTTGTTGCCGGATTTTGGTTTCCAGGTTCTTGGCTTGGCTGCAAGAAAGAATTCAAGAGCACAGCATAGCATAGATTAAGTAGATAGTAAGTTTATTGAATACACATGTGAGAAGATGTGCTGGCACTCTTGCAAGAAAGGAAAGATGGAAGGCAAGAGGCGATAGGCAATGCCGGGCTGTTCGCTTTTATAGATTAGCTTTACTTATTCCACCTCTTCCTTCCTTGTTCAGGCTTTCTCTTCCTCTCCCTTCTCTCCAGGGCAGTGCCAGGTGGTAGATAATACATCAGGGTGGTTGGTGGATGGTTGGCTCCACCCTTCTCTGTAGATGATTCACTCAGATGGGGAGGTCAGTTGGCTTCAGATGGCTCAGCTGTGTTGCCTAAAAGTGGTTAACCCCTGGGCAGGTTGCTTGTCCAGGATACAAGTCCTCCTGACCTTGATTAACCATCCTTGCTGGAGGACTCCTTCACGTTTTCTTTTCTCTCCCCAATCCTTGTTCTAGCCTGCCTCGGTGTGCCAGTAAATGTTTAACGAATGGCTTTCTGGAAACCAAAGTTTTCATTTGGAGCACTGCTGGGTTTTGTGGATTAAATCCTTTCACCATGGCTGATTTCGAGTCACCAACATGATGTCAAACAGCTTGCAAAATTCCTGAAGGTTTAAACTCGGCTCTTGGGAGCTGGTGTGACCCAGTGCCATCATTATTTCTGGATGAGGGGAGCCTCTTTCCCGGAAGGTAGAAACTAAAACTGATCGCTAAGCTGTCGGCAATGGTCTTGAGAAGAAGGAGAAAACCCAGTTTCAGGACAGCGAATCTATGAACAAGGAACGAAGTGGAGACAGGGGGAGACCAGGTGCCAGGTGCACATACGTTTGTTGACCTGAAGGTGGAAAGAGGAGGGAAGCCACTTCCTGGGCTCCTCCATGAAATGTGAGAACAGGCCAGGGGTGGAGAGTGAGTGGTCTGGAGACCGTGGTTTCGAGGACATGGGGAGAGTGCTGGGGGAGAAGGATTTGAAGGGGAGCAGCAGAGGGCTAGGGAGCATGTCAGGGAGCATGGCAAACATAAGCATATGTAGGAGTGACAGGTCTCTGGCAAGGACCCAAGAGGCCATAGTGGTGGAAGTGTATCCCCAGGTAGGTTGGAGTGGCTAGAAATACCATGGGAGTTGGGTTGGAAAGGAGATAAATGATCTGGGGAGGGTGAGGTTTCCAGGAAGCCTGTGCGTGATAGTTCTTAGGAGGACGGCAAGGTAGTGTTAGTCCCTCCTGGTGATTTGTGCAATAAGGAAGGAGGGACATGGTTTGGAAGTAGTCCTGAGGTCCAAGTAACGTGTGAGGGCTGCCATGAATATCCTCAGGGTCAGTCAGGTGCTAGTTAGGGAATGGAGGTGGAGGTGGAGCAGTTGGCTTACTGCAAAGGGGAGGGTCCATGGGGGCTGCAGAGGGTTGGAAGGGAGGTTGGATTGGGGAATGGTTCAGTTTGGGATGAACAGAGTGGTGTGGGGGTGAGATTCTTGGGGTGAGCAGAGAGGCTTGGGCTTCTAGCAGTGATCATTGTAAGAATGGATTTGAGACATGCAACTTTGCTTGGATGCAACACATTCCACACCAGTATGCCTCTGACATTATCAGCAAGGTGTCAGACTAGAAATCCCATGAGATGTTACCTGACTTAACCTCTAAGCAGACTGAAGTTCTATTAGGCATCATTTGGCATCCGCCAATCATGGAGTCCCTAATTCCTTTACCCTGGACCTCCTTGCTTCTAATTCAGATTTCTGACATCCAGTTTAGATTTTTTGGTCCATGATACTCCTGTCCTAGAGAATTTCTCTCTGAAATGTAGTCGAAATATTTTTAGTCTGTCTTCTCTTGTTTCCTTTTCCTAAAGCTGTACATTTGTGATCCATAAATGTTCCTTCTATAGGATTAGTTTCCCCTTACTTGTCAGGTTGATGTATCTCAGATCTCAACTCAGAACATCTTACTTCCAAGGGTTTTTTCCCTTGATTTCTAAAACTTCTCTCTTGAACAAAAGCGAGGTTCCAAAAAAAGAAAAAAAAAATTAGCCTTAGCTCAATCTGATTTCCTCCAATCATATCATCTAGTAGTAATTCTGTTCCTTCTCTCAGTCTTTCGAAAGAGTTCCGGAGGTGGGGGTGGGGGCCAATGACCACAAAGAGTTTTCTGCAGAATTTAGAAGCTCCCTGGTAGTCAACCAAATATGAGTATGCATTCTTTTCTGCTGCATTAAAAAAAATGGATATACAGCAGCCCATTCCTGTTTTAGAGGGAAAACACTGCATCATGCTGAAGACACAGGGTTTCAAACATCCAGTTTTATACCCTGGAGCTTTTCCTCTTTAGAACATAGCCTCTGAGAAAAGCCATCTTGGGTTCTGGTTTTAGGGTGGCAGTACTCAGTGAAGTAATATTAGCAATGAGAAATTCGACAAGAGCACAAGAACTGCTGATAGGAAATGTGAGTCAGAGTTAATCTGGTGTGGATGTTGCCATAAATATCATTAGCATTAACTTTTAGTTCTCTATTCTCTAAAGAAAGTGAGCGCTCTGATGAAATTCTCTATGTGCTTTAAAATTTAAAAACCCACGAAACAATGTAACTCCTACCTCCATTTGGTAAGAGGCACCAAAAGTTGGTGCACAATAATCATTTACATAATATGTGTCCATTGGCATTGTTATTGCCCAGCTGAGAAGAACCTAAATAAAGTATTTCTGTCTGTAGTGGACAAAGATGCCTTTTCTCTGATATTATTTGAGGTTCACAATCTCATTCTGGTTTGATGATCCATTTTCTCATTCATATTTATTGAGGACCTGCCAAATGAAAGGCATCGAGTTTTTTTTTCCCAAATCATTATTCCATGTAAATAAAAAGGTTTAATCACAGCCCCAGGTGTTAAGAAATTTAAGAAAGTCATAAGTGTTATAGGAGTTTAAAGAGGGCATTATCTGTTGCCAGGGAATGAGAAAAGGTGTCTTAGAGGAAGTGGAACTGGAGTGGTATGCCAAAAAAATAATAAGTCTGGAATAGAGGGAGGGGATATGAAAAGGACAGTGGAGACAGGGTGTGCCAGTTTGAATCTGTTGTGTACCCCAGAAAAGCCATGTCCTTTAATCTTCATTCAATATTGCTGGGTGGGACTTTTTTGATTGTTTCCATGGAGATGTGACCCACCCAATTGTGAGTGGTAGCTTTTGATTAGATGATTTCCATGGAGATGTGTCTCCACCCATTCAAGGTGGGTTGCTTACTGGAGCCCTTTAAGAGGAAACTGTTTTGGAAAAACTCTAGAGCTGCCAGAACCAACAGAGCCCACACAGCCAGAGACCTTCGGAAAAGCAGAAGGAAAATTCCTCCAGGGAAGCCATTGAAGAAGCCAGGAGAGAAAGCTAGCAGATGTTGCCATGTGCCTTTCCAGCTGAGGGAGAAACCCCGAACATCATTGGCCATTTTTTTTTTAACATGGGCAGGCACCGGGAATCGAACCCGGGTCCTCTGGCATGACAGGCACGCATTCTTGCCTGCTGAGCCACCGTGGCCAGCCCATCATTGGCCTTCTTGAATCAAGGTATCTTTTACTGGATACCTGAGTTTGGACATTTATATAGCCTTACCTTAATTTGGTCATTTTCATGACCTTAGAACTGTTAAAGGTCTTAGAACTGTTTAGGTCATTTTCATGACCTAAAGAACTGTTAAATTTATTACAACTTAATAAATTCTCTCTTTGGAATATACCATTATTTTTATGGTATATCGCATTCTGGCAGCTTTTACAAACTTAAACACAGGGGGATAGGTGAAAGCACAGGTGTGTCACATGTTTGGGAAATGCCAAGTAGCCTGACTTGGGGGAACACAGGATGCAAATTGTTGGCCTAGAAGGGATATGGGGGAAATCCTAGCTCCTCCCTCCTTAAATTGGGGGACTGGTAACCGACACTCTAATCACATTAAATTGGAATTAAAAAGGGCTGTGTTCCCAGGATGAGGCTCCACTAGAAGTAAACCTTCCCAACCCTCATGATTTGGAATCCCATCTCTGAAACACCCTGGAGGCTCTAGCTCCTTTCCGAATATACAATCAACTTGTTCTAGGAAGTTCTTCTGGACCTCAAAGGTCACTGAGATTGTTTGGAATAAACTAGCAGAGTTTAGTTATCCCTATCTGTTCGGGGTGCTTTGAGGGTGGGCCGAAGAAAAATCAATTGTGAAATATACCCTCTTCCCGGTGAAAAATGCATTCTCTCGGTGTAAAGAGGAGAGCGTGCCCTGAAGTGTGCAGTGGGCATGGAGTTAGATAAGGAGGGCCTTGATGCCTCCAGGGTATCATAGCCAGAGAGTGGAACCGGCAGCTTGGCGGCATTGAATGGATGGGCTTCGTGTTTAAACAACACATTCCTCTAATGCTGAGGGCTCCACCCTGACATTCTCAGGACCTTCCTCACAGTTCTTCTCAGCGCCGAGGGGTAGCTCGGGAAGGGTGGGAAGACTGGCGTCACTGAGGACAAACACCTCCTGCACACTCATTGTCTGCCGCATGTCACCTGCCTTCAGCAGAGGAAGGAGCCTGACATTTTCCTACTGGCTGGCTTCTAATGACTTAATAAAGCAGAAGGGGAAAGAAAGATAGCAGACCTATTTTCTGAAGAGCTATTCAGTGCATTAACTTACTGGTGGCAAACAGAACAACACATTTCAAACAGCTATGCAGTTTTCTTCCTGTTTTTTATTTTTATTTTTTGGCATGGGCAGGCTCCGGGAATTGAACCCGGGTCTCCGGTATGGCAGGTGAGAACTCTGCCACTGAGCCACCGTGGTCCTCCCGCTATGCTGTTTTCTTATTTCAACCTTTTCCAACTTGCAAATGGCTCAAATGATCTGTTAAAAACAAAACAAAACAAATAAACCTGGATATTAAACAACAGTATAATTAATTGATTGACCCTTTGCTAGACATTTTGTATTTACTAAATTTTACCCAAAAATCCTGCAAGGTAAATATCATCATACCCACATTATTCCCCATAAAAGAAATGGGGGGAAAATGGGCTCATTATGAGCCTTATATAACAGCCTGTTCTTATAATATTTTTCTTATTATTCTTTATTGGGCCCCTTCCAGGCCGTAAGCTGGAGTCACGTTAGGCTTGTTTATACCTGCATAAGCAGGGCCGAGCCACGTACCTGTATATATAGATATAAGGTGCCCGGTAAATGCTTGTTGAATGAAAGAAAGAATGGAGAATGAAAGAAGATCCAAGAGTTCAAGGAAGTAAGTTTGTTTGGAGTCAGAGGAATTTTGGCAAACTTCTTATTTAGGGGAAGAGGGCCTGGCACGAACCCTGCTGTGCTTTAATTAGCATCTTTGGGAGGTCGCAGGTGGATGATAAGCAGCACACCTGGAGCCTGCTAAGGGCGGCTGGTGACACAAACTCGCAATTGCACAGAACAAAATCTTGCTTTAGATGGAAGACCCTCTGTTCAGGAGTTAGCAAGGATGTGTTCTGTTTGCTTCAGTGAGCTCCACCTCCTCCCACATCACACAGATTAGCATTGTGTGAAGTGGCTGCTTTTCGAATGAGCCAGGATCCTGCATTATCATATTATATTTTATTTTCATATCGTATTATATTTTCCCCAGGTGTTTTCCCCTGAGCGAAAGATGGCGCTAAGGTTTTCCAGCCTGACCTCGCACTCCTAACCTTAGCAGCTCACCAAGTCCAAATAGAGTCAATTTCACCCTAGGAAACCCCTTAAAGTTGCCCGTGCCGGGAGCCCGCTCCCTCCTGGTAGGTCCCACCCAGCCCCCTCTGCCTCCGGCTTCCCAGGGGTTGCCGCCTCCTCAGCTGGCACCAGGCAAGGGGCTGCCCTGTGTTGGGGTCCAAGATGTAGGCAAGTGTGTGCCCCCAAACCCTAGAGTTATAGCCCAGACAAACACTCCATGAGGCGTCACAGGAAATGAGAAGTGGTCCCCTCCCCCATGCTCCAGCTCTCACTGCCTGTTAGTCCACGGTGAGGGGCAGGCCACCAGGTCTCCATGGAGAGGGAGAATGGACATCTCTCTGCCTCTGGGTCTCCCTCTCTCTGTCTCACTCACTCTCTCTCTCTCACCCCTGAGCAAATACATTTGGCATTCTACCATATGGAGCATCTCCTGGGAGCCAGTCCCGATGCTTGCCCCCAAGGATAGAGGAAAGACTGCGTCCTGAGCCTGGGGGTGTCCCCACCCGACAGAGGCCCCCAGTAAACCAGAACTTACATGACAGCCTATAAAATAAACGGCGAGACATGCCAAGATTGTGTGGGGGCACGGAGGTGGCAACAGCTGGTCAAGGGGCAGTTAGTTGCGGAGGCTTTCCCGGAGTGGGGCATCAGGCCTGGGTCCTGGGGCTTGCCCCTGAGCTCACTGGGCCCAGAGCAGGAGAGAGCCCTCTCTGAGGGAACTGGAAGGGCGCAGCACATCCAGATCACAGTGTGATGTGGGGAGAGGGAGCCAGGCAGAAGGCAGGATGGACCAAACTGGCACGGTCTATGTGAAAAATAACACAAGATGTAAACCCACCATCCCTCCTCTCCACCAGCCAGAGGAGAGATGAGTCTTGAGTCTGGTGCCCCTCTCTCTGCAGGAGGCCCCCACGATAAAGGGAAAAGACGAAGCTAGCGGTGTCTCCTCCAGACCTTCCTCCAGCGCAGCCCCTGTGGACAGGGTAACTGCCACCGCAGGTCAGTTCCGCTTCACCTCCCTGGGCAGTGACCTTGGCTGGGAGTAGGAAACCCAGCCACCGCCTCTGGTCCTTTGAAACCCAGGGAAGCCACGTGCCCTCCAACCACTGCCCAGGCCTTGGTTTCTGCCCCTCCTGCCTTAAGTGGATGCCTGTGGTAGTGGCATTCATGTGTTATCTTGGCCAGGTGATGTTGCTATGGATTTGAATCATTAGCCTGTGAAACTCATCTACGGCTGATTACATCTGCAGTCTCTAAGGGGAGCGAGTGCCTCCCTCAATGAGTGATGTTTAACGTAATTCATGGGAAGCTTAAAAGAGAGAGCTCAGTGCAGCACAGCCTAAGCTGCTCAGCATACCTCATCTCAGCATTCGCAGCTCAGCCCAGACCTTTGGAGATGCAGAAAGGAATCACCCCGGGGAAAGCTGTGGGAACCCAGAAGCCTGGAGAGAAGGCCAGCAGAGATCACTCTGTGCCTTCCCATGTAAGAGAGAACCTCAGACAAAAGTTAGCTGCCTTTCCTCGGAAGAACTATACGTTTTTAACTAAAAAAAATCCCCTTTTATTAAAAGCCAATCCATCTCTGGCGTGTTGCATTCTGGCAGCCTTAGCAAACTAAAGCAGCACCCCTGCACGACAACTGTCTGTGATACTGGGATAACTTGAGCTGATCCAGGCTAACGTGTGCTCTCCAGCTAGCAGTGATTTGGCAAGATCCCAGGCAGAGACTAAAATTTTATTCTAATCATTCCATATGATTTTGCACTTCCCGATTGCAGGAACTAGAAAGCATGCTCAAGGCCAGATAACTCTCATGAGGTAAAGTGAGTGCTATGGCAAAGCAGGCTTGTTGCACTCACAGGAAAGGTGCAAGCCCCAGTTTGACTTAGAGGAGGGAACAATCAGCTGGAGAGGCTGTTTTCTAGTCCTAAAAATGGTACAGAAAACTAGGGTAATCCGCTAGGCACAAAAATAACTCTCCATTTTTTTCAGTACCCACAGCCGAACTTTGGGAAAACTCAATTGATGTAAATAACTTTCTGCGAGAGGCAAGTGTATGAATTCCTAAGAAAATATTTGAGCTTGTTAAATCTTTGAGAAATACACAGAAAGAGTAAGCAAAGAGTGACCTAAATGCCAACACTCTCCCTTCCCCCCAACAGTTTTTAAACAAAACTCAGAGGTTTCAAAGTAAAGTCATCAAAACATCTGGTTTTTATTTGGAATATAATCAGAAATGTATCTTCATATATAAGGAATTTAAAAAGCTAAACAGGAAGTACATTTCTGGGTGACCAAAATTTTGAGTGATGTCATCATTGGTGCATGAAAAGGAATACCAAATGTTCTTTGGAATATTGTGTTTTTTTCCATGCTGTTTTTATTGTTTCTATGAAAAGTTATTTACAGATGAAATAAGAAGGACGGGAACGAGGCTGTATGAAATGTAACTAGACATTAAAAGATTCCTAACCCTAAATGGTGGAAAGAGAAAAGGTGGCTGGGGAGATACAGTTCTGAAACGCCATCAACCATAAAACAAATGTTTTGCTGCTTTTTCTTTCCAGTCCCTGCCCTTTTCCCACTCCTGTTTGTTTTTCTGCTTTCCATTTTCCACTCTGGGAGTCATAAAGAAAGAGGAGTACCTATTTGATTAGAGGACCCAAAAAAAGGAAACCAGTGGCCCTGCCTGGCTCTTCGCCCAGCACGAGCACAGCCACCTGCGTCCCCACCCCCAGCTTTAGTGCCCGACACCCAGGCAGCGAGGTCAGAGCCACACGACCCAACACTGGTGGGGTGAAAACTCCCCTTGTGACCCCAATGTGCAGCCACGGCTGGAAATCTCTGCCCTAGAGGAGACAAGGTCATGGCTGGGAGTTCCCCAGGCCCAAACCCAGCGCTTCCCAGGTGTTCGTGTGCCTAGGTCAAAACATGTACCGGAGCGTTTGGGGTAGTGGCTGACACATGGATGGACCTGTCAGGACAGGATATTCAACACAATTGTCACCTATGGTCATGCTCATTTCATGAAATAAAGGGCATTTTAATATCAAAATAGCAGAAAAGTGTAAAATCTAGAGTTTTAAAAATCTGATTATATGTGTTAAGATGTCCACATATGCATATATGGGGGCGGGTATAAATACACACACACATTTCATCATCTTTCCTTTTCCCTTTTATCAAGAAAAGTTCTTCTTGCACTGCCTGGCTTTGGGGAAAAACTTTTTGGGTCCCGTCTGCAACCCCCCTTCAAGAAGCTTGCATTTGTTACGGGCCAACATTTGTCTTATTTGTTTACATTAGTAAGACATCTCTGTCCTACAACAGCCCTATATATTAGCGCTGGCATTTTATTCACTTTGCTGATGCACACGCAGCTGGCAGGGGGGTTCAGGTGTTCGCCTCGGTCACACAGCTAAGTGGTCCAGACTGCTCTGTAACCAGGCAGTCTGATTTCAGAACCCCGGATTCTTTTTTTTTTTTTGCATAGGCAGGCATCAGAACCCCATATTCTTAACCGCTTTCCTGCCCATGTAGCTTGTACATCCATGCCTTCTACTAGCTGGCAAAACGCTGTGAGGAACCCCAGGAAAACAGATTCAGAAGAAGAAAAAAAAATGTTGGCCTTTGTTACTGGGGTGGGGAACACACTTTATTTCCGACTCCTCCTGTTTCCAAGGAAGAGAGAGACTTTGTACTCTCTGGAAAGGAAGAAGAAAGCAGGAGCCCTTCCAGCCTCTCTGTCCCCTGTTTGGCCCTGGTCAGGAGGGAAAAGAGAGGCATATGCCTGTGAGAGAAGGAAACTGCAGGCTGGACGGTGAGTTTCCTGGGCCAGATCTTCCCCTGGGGAGGGGGTGATCCGCTGAGGTCTGAGGCTGCTCGTGACCTGAGGAAGATTTTAGAGAATTCACTGCTGTCCTGGAAGCCCTACTGGCCGTTCTGCCAAGGAGCCTCCTCTTATCTAGCCCTTCCATAATGAAGTCTTTTGATTTCTCTCCATTTGCTCTAGTTTGCTAGCTGCTGGAGTGCAACACCCCAGAGACGGATTGGCTTTTAATAAAAGGGGATTTATTTCATTAGTTCTTCAGAGGAAAGGCAGCTACCTTTCAACTGAGGTTCTTTCTTACGTGAGAAGGCACAGGGTTCTGCTGGCCGTCTCTCCAGGCCTCTGGGTTCCATCAACTTTCCCTGGGGTGATTTCTTTCTGCATCTCCAAAGACCTGGACTGAGCTACGAATGCTGAGATGAGATATGCCAAGCTGCTTGGGCTGTGTTATGTTGCGCTCTCTCATTTAAGCACCAGCCAATTAACTCAAACATCATTCATTGCCGCAGGCACGCCTCCTAGTCGACTGCAGATGTGATGAGTAACAGATGAGGTTCACATACCATTGGCTCATATCCACAGCAACAGAACTAGGCACCTTCACCTGACCAAGTTGACACCTGAACCTAACTATCACACCATCTGACTTACATTGTCTATCCTTAGTTGGTTTTGAACTTGGGAAAAGGGTACTATATTTCTGCAGCCCTAACCACCCTGCCCCCCCATCCTATCTTCAGAGAGCCCACAGTTCATCAGGAGAAGCAATACGCTCGCACAGGACAGCCCCTTGGCATCACAGATTTGAGAGTCACCTGGTGCAGAAGAACTCAGCTACTGAGGAGCCCGGCTGGGAGACCAGTGCCTGGCACAAATGAGCTTGTTGTCATTGACAACCACATCCAGGAATGATGAAGGACTTGTCTCTTGGTGGGAAATGGTCATCAAGTGGAGCAGATGACTTATTTGTATTGGAGAAATTTGCACTGGAAATGCATAACCTGGGAATGGCTGGGCATCGGTGCCAATAGGGTTATATGGACAAAGGCTTGCAAAATGCCCAGGTCTCATGTACAATGAGAAAATGCCCACTTAAGGGGTAACAGGGACCAGGGGAGGCCAGGGGAGGGATTCCCAGCCCAGATAGGGGGTGGGGGGAGCAGGAGCAGTGACTCCTCCCCCAGAAAGTGGTACATGAACCCAGTCCTGGAAGGCTGAGGGCCATTTTAGACTGTGGAGGGCTATGCAGAGGCAGTGCCCAGGTGACATGCTCACCTGGCATTCTCAGGTGTCTGGAGACCCAGATGGCGGTGCACTGTGAGTGGAAAATGAGGCTGGAGAGAGGCAGAGACTACATGGCAGGAAGTCTTGAATGCCATGAGGCCTTTCTGATTTTACCCTGGAGGCAATGAGGCATCCTGGAGGACTTTCACCAGGGGAGTGGCATGATCCACTTTGCATTTTAGTAAGATTTCTCCAGCAATGATAGAGAGCTAGGGACAGGAGGAGAAGGTGCCATGGCAGTGTAGAGGACGGGACAGAGTAAAGAGATACCCATGCTCATAGTGGGCCAGCAGACACGGAGAAGTCTGATTTCTGACTTCATGACTGAGTGTATGTCGGTGCTATTCTCCAGGCGGGGACTCAGGCCAGGGAGAGGGGGTGGTGTTCAGCTGCGGCCAGATGAATTAAAGATGCTCCTCCCTTTGGAGGTCCACTGAACTACACCCCAGTTCCATCAGCCTTCCAGGGGACCCTCCTATGATTGTCAGCGACACCCCTGAGATGCAGAGGCCAATCCTGTGTCGTGGTCTTAGATCCACTTCAGTGATCCTCTTTGGTCTGGGCGCTGGCTGAGCAGACCCTGAGGCTGGAGGTCTTGCTTCTGGCTCCTTCTAGATAGGTCTCCCTGGGACTCACCAGTCCCTCCCGCACTCTCACTTTCCCTTGGGAATTGCTCCTGGCACCCTAGTAACTAGTTTCACAAGCTCTTCTGAGCATTCTCCTCCCCCCACCAAATCCAGTTAAAAGTTTTCTTGATCAAATCAACTGACCTCTGGGAAACACATTCTTCCCCTTTACAGTGGGAGGCATGCTGGGGCTGTCCCAGACAAAGAAGCCACCATCCCTCTAGCTTACATCATGCTCCCAGCGGGTTTATCTGCATTGTGTGGTGCTACCAAGATGTGTTCCTTCTGCCTTGGGCTGACAGATTTAGATTCAGTATCCCAGTGGGTCCACTCTCTTCTGAGGTCTGACAGACAGAAGGCACACTCGGGACTTTCAAGAGGAATTTAAAGCATGAGGGCTCAGCAGGCGGGCCTGGGTCCACACCAGCATGGAGCTGTAGTAACTTACCTCCCCACCTCCCAGGGCACAGAACCATCTGCCCAAGGAAGGCTCTCCAGCCTCCCTCAGCTCCTTCGGAGACTGGGCCAAGCATGGGAGAGGATGGCTGGATTCCAGGCAAACCTTAAGATCACAGAAGCAGTTAATTTTAGCAGACAATCAGGGAAGCTCAGTGGAGGACTGAATTGGATCTCGAGTTTCCTTCTGAATCTTTCAGGGTGGCGCCCTTGCCTACCAATGTAGCCGAATGTTGTTGGCCAGGTGAACATGGGAAGTCTGGCTGCCCTCTGGGAGTCTGGACTCCCAAGCCCATCACCTCTAAAAGTTCACATTCCCCATCTACAAGCCTTCCTTTTGACATGGATTGGAGCTGAAACATGCCTTGATTAGAGCCGGCGCTCTGTTAATGGTATTGCTGTGGGAAATCTGTCAGAAAGAACCCAGACAAATGCAAGTTGCCTGCCTGCCAAATTACTAAAATATCCCTGTATTGATATGGCTTCTCTGATGAGGCAGACCAGCCACGCCAATCAAATAGCTCCAGGCCAGTGATTGTCAACTCCAGCCCCATCTCTCGTCCCATTCCTCTCCCATGTGGTGCTTTGGAAAGAGCCCTGGCTGGAGCGTGGAGATCTGGGTCCTTGCTCCTGCTCTGTCATTTGCTAGCAGCATCACATGGACAGGTCCCTTAACTTTTTGGAGCTTCAATTTTGTCATTTAAAAGCATCAGACTGAAAATGGGTTTTGAGGTGATTCAATGAGAAAATGTATATGGAAACTCTTACATTCAGTACAGAAGCAGTAAAATTTGAATTTCCATTAGAGGTTGTTTCAAAGTGCTGCTGACTTTTTGTATACTAATTCAAATGCCTTCATTTCAATTAGTATCTGCTATATGCTCATTCACCAAGCAGTAATGAACATAATAATAATAATGTAGAAGTATAGCCTTGTTAAATAGATTTGTCTGTGCTTCCTTCTCTAGTATTTTCTGAAATGTCTAATCCAATCAGATGGAAGTAAAAGGCTCTGTTCTCACTGCCCACCCAAGGTAGAGAGCAGAAATGAAAAGAGGATGAAACAAGGTCACACTCAGCTTTTAGATATTGAAATAGACTTTTAAGGATCACAGCAGAGATAGAAGTTTAGAAGAAAAAGTTCTTGAACCTCAAAAAAAAAAAAAGTCTTGAAGGACTTAATGAATGAGTGTGTACCACAAACAGCCCAGCTAGAAGAATGAATGATCAGATGAGAATGAGTTTTTGCACTCCACGGGAGGAATCCAGTTCAAATGGGGAAGGCATGGAGACGACCTCAGGGAAAGGCAGGGAACGATGGACCTCCTATGCAGGTCAGGGGACCGCAGAGCTGTGCTTCCATTTCTGGGGAGTCTGGTTCTCTGGCAAGGCTCTTTCATGCTGGTGGGGCATTGCAGCAGCAAGGCTGGGTGGTCTATGTGGGAAGTGCTGGGACAGCCCCATTACATTTCAAATACCCCCAGTATGAAGCAGCCCCAAATTTACCACCTCTCCTACCCCATGAGAGGTAAGGTGATACCTGAGGGGGTCACTTAACTACAGAAGGACTAGGCATGACCTGCGTGGACCCATTACCAGAGACCAGAAGAACCGTGGCCATCTCAGCCACGTGAAGACTTGGGGTGAAGACCTGGATCCTGTAGAAGAGGAAGTCTCCCAGCAGATGCCAGCACAGGTAGATGGTGACAATCAGCAGCCAAAGCCCTCGGACACGTGTGTGATAGCTTGAACTAAGCATCCTAGAAAAACAAACTCAAAATTTTAACCCATTCCCAAGGATGTGAACCTATTGTACTAGGACCTTTTGAAGATGTTGATTTGTAGTTAAAGTGTGGCCAGGATGGGTCTTAATCAGATTACTGGAGCCCTTTATAAGCAGGAAAAATTCAGTAAGAGAGAGAAAAAGCCATGGGCAGTGCCAGAAGAGAAAGGAGAAGACACCACCATGTGCAGTGCCATGTGTTAGAAAAGCCAAGGGACCAAGGACTACAAGGGCCAGCTCCAGGATACCACAGACTTTGGGGAGACAACAGCCCCTTTTTGATGTCTCGGTTTGGGACTTCTCCTAGCCTCAAAACCAAGAGCCAATGGGTTCCCATTGTTTAAGCCAACCTATTGTGTGGTATTCATTCTAGCAGCTGGGAAACAAAGAAATCACGGTACCTTGTGCATGGGCTGGAATTTAGATGGAACCCCAGGAACATGGGTAGCAAGGGGGAATTCTGAATTAAACAAGAAAGTCCTGACTAGGTTTACTAAGAAGGGGCTATGTTTTCACCACCAACAGAATGGGGCTTAAGAAACAAACTTAAGTTCAGTTCTTTTAAAAATGAAGTTTTTCATTGTTCACATCTCCAAATTTTGTAGACAGATTTTTCAGCCACTAAAATACATTGTATTTTATCATCTGCTGAGAGTTTAAAGCACCTTCACATATCATTTAATTCAGGCCTGATTGGTGGATAATTGTACCACATTGGTTACTACTAATTTTGAAATCACCCCTGAAATTGAATGAAGTTGCCTGCATACCTTCTATTTGTGTACCAACTGTGTTTGGGACATAATGTCTGGCTTAGGTTAAAAGCATCTTCCTCCATTCATTCATTCCATAAATATTTAAATTCCTTCCATGAGCTCATAACTATGCTAGTGATTTAATAATGGCAAAGAAAAAAATTTTTTTTTTAAATCACAGTGGTAGAGACAGGTAGAATTCAAGAATTGCAAAAACAAACAAACAAAACCCATTAAATTGCAACTGGGCCGCACAGAATCTGGGAGAGGTACCTGGTGCTAAGAGAGCCAGGGAGACCACTTGAGGAGGTGAAGTTTGGGCTAAGCCTGGACAGAGAAGAAGAGTTCACAGGTGGAGGTGGAGGAGGGAGGGCGGGTGAAGGCAGCGTGGGACATCTGCCAGGAGGCTAGGGTGGTTGGCACGCTGACAGTGATGAGAGGTGTGGTAGGAGGTGAAGGTGGAGTGGGGCAGGACCTGGGAGACCTTGATATGGATTTGGGTCCCCATCCTCAGGAAAAAATGGATTTTAAGCAAAAAAAAAAGGGGGAGGCGGGGTTATAAAAGGGTTGGCAATCCTGGAGTTGACTTTTAGTACAAGCACACAAACAATGCATTATAATAGAATCAACTCAAAAGGCTTTTCTCCTTTGATCTTGAGGTTTTCCCTTATGAAACTTACTTGTGTAACGGGAAAGCGAAGCCTACTTATAATTATGCCTAAGAATCACCCCAGAGAAGCTCTTTCGTTTTTCAGATGTGGCCCCTCTCTCTCTGAGCCCATCTCTGCTAGGAAAATCATTACCCTTCCCCCTACGTGGGGACTGACTTCCGGGGTGTAAGTCTCCTCCCGCATTCCCCAGAATGTCTACCTTTTTCCTTTTGCTTCTTCTGGAAATCTTGGGTTCAAAATGGGTCATCCATTCCAAAGGGATTTAGCCAGTGAGTGTGTAAAGCTATTTATCCCAGAATAAATCTCTGGATGTCTGCTATATGCAAGGAAAGTTAGTTATGAGGACATGGCTACGTGCCCTGCATGCAATTCCCCCTGCATGCAATTCCCCCCTGCTCCTTAGGGAAATCACGTCTGCCCCTCTCATTCCACCTTTTTGGATGAGATCAGCTCCATCTCAGCCCTTCTTCCTCCTTCTTCTCAGGACTGAGAATGATCCTCTCAGGTTAATTAGCATATTCTTCTGACCACAACTGGCTCAGGGATAGCACAAGATGCAACTTGGTTTGGTGAGTCTCATTCCAAGTTTCTAGAAGAAGCCCCTTTAGCTCTGAGCTTGCCCAGCCGAAAAATGTGTTCCCAACATGACCACAGGCTGTCATGAGGAGAGGGTCTGCCTAAGAGTGAAGCCAACACAGAAACTGGAGCTGAGAGAGACAGACCCCCAAACCTGACAGTATTGCTCAGAGTCTGAACTGTTTAGTTTTCACGAATTAATTCCCTTGCATTGCTCAAGCTAACTTGAGCTGGCTCTTTCTTGCTTGTGACCCAAAAGACCTATTTAACATGCAAATTATTTGGGCCTTATTAACATGATGGTTATCCAACAGCTGAATCCTTGTTGATAATACTCCCAGGCTGGCTTTACCTTGCTTTTCTGCAAATTCCTATACTAGTGCCTGTGTCGAAGACCCCTGAACACCAAGGAAGCAAAGTCCCTTCTGGCTTGCTTCTCTGGTTAGTTTGACCCTCACTCCTTGGTGCCTTCAATCAGCAACTTCCTCTTTTTCCAGCATAAAGTGTGGATCCCTAGGTTATACCCAAGAGTCATTTCTCAGCTCTTCTCAATTTGAATTTTTTTACAGGAACTGGGTTCTTGGAAGCTTCAGGTTCTATCAGTAGTTACCGCTTTCTCAAGTTTTCAAGTCATAACTGTTCTTTCATGTCATTCTTTCCCCTTCTTGCGTACAGTTCCTGGAGAACTCCCATAGGCTGATATTTGTCCCTCTTTGCTCTTCATTTGCCCTTTTTTCTACTTTTTCTTTACACCATTCATCATCTACAGCCTGAGCTCCCTCTCCATCCACTTTAGGCCCTGGGCCTTGCTCATTGTTGGTCTTGTATCTACCTAAGTATTGTCATCGTCTCCAAAATCATGGCTCTACACTCAGTGCCGTGTACATGCCCTCATGTTTAGGATGAACAACAGAATACAAGCCACTGAAAATTAGGGGAAGTGTTTTTAGAGCTTGAAGAGTGGTGGACAGAATCCATTCTACCATGTTTCTTTATAGGGAAGGACACTGGAGAACAAAAAGGTTGTACTTTGTCCAAATTATATGGATAGTTAATAATAATTGATTAATTTTCCAAAAAGATCCAAGGAAAGCATCATTTAGCTACTTTTACTGATTTTTTTTTTTTTGGCATTTTTCAAGATATTAAAACCTATGGTACCTGGTCTTGAAACAAAAACTAAAAAGAGAAGGGCTTGCCTTCCTTCAGTTGAATCACTTGTCACATTGGCTTACTGGAAATGTGGTGATTAATTTAGATTTGGGAAAAGAAAAGGAGTTAAGTTGGTGGAAACCTTGGCTGCATGAGATTAAGTTGAAGGAGTGGTATGATCATGGAGAGGGACAAAGCCTTATGTGTGGCTGAATCCATCAGTGTAATGCATTCTGCCATGTCTATATGTGACACTCTCAAGCTCATTCAACCCCCCATTCAATGGTCTTTTCATATCTCTGGAACTACTGAGGAGTGCCCAACTCCCCATATTGCCCACCACCACCACTTTCCCGCATCCCCAACATGTACATGTTCTGGTCCCAGAAAAAGGATATAGGCAGAAACAAAGAAAAGTAATCCATGTAAACAGAAGGGGAAAAAAAGAAAAAACATTTAGGAGATGAGAAGAGAGAGGGTGGAGGGATAGAAATGGAAATATGAAGAGAAAGAGAATGGAGACATGTTTTATTTAAAATCTATGTGTATTATCTCTGTAATTTTATGGCAACTATTACCTTTTGCTAAGGGGAAAGTCTTCCCCTCTTTGTGAAAAAGGATGGAGTAATAATACATTTAAAATGATAGCTGCTTGGAGTCACGTTCAGCACTGCGCTTCTTACAGAAGTTCAGGAGAAATAGAGACCAATTTGTGGGTTATAAAGCTCAATGATTAGGAAGAAAAGCTTCTTAATGCTTTAAGAGACAATCTCAGCAAAAAAACCGCTTGGCAGGGAAAGAGTATTTCTTCACAGGCATACACACACCCACACACAAATCTCTGGAGCCATTCCTCTTTAGTGATTTAGCACGGCTTCTGGCACAACTAGATTCTATTGCTTTTTGAAGATAATGGTGATAATGAGATCTCTTTTCCTTATCAGAAGCTAAAGTCCTCTGGTTTCTGTTTCCCCTATCTGTAGTAACTTTTGCAAGTGTGTGCCTAGAAATCTCCAGCAAGATTTCGAGCTCCTTAAGACACACCATATTTTCTTTGTCTTTGTTGACCTCACACACCTTACTCTGGGATGTTGAATATATGAAGGACTCAATCAAAATTGGCTGATTGGTTCATTGCCAGCTGAGCCAGAAAATTTCCCTCAAAACCAAGAGGATGACTTGAGCATAAGGAGAAGCTGAAGACTGATTTCAAATGTAGGTCTGGCTATCCAAGCAAATCCAATCTGCTGATGCTGACCTGAGACAGTGCAGCAGAATGGTCAGACAACCACGAGTGTTTGACCTGCCTGGACTCATCTGGGCTGGGCTCCAACTTCCTTTGAAAAGACAGCAGAGCCTTCTTCAGGGCTGGAACACAGACATGTGTTTCAATGGGACCAGTCACTCAAATTCCTATCACATTTGTCAATTTCTCTCCTCTCTGTCTCTTTCTGTGTGTGTGTATGTGTCTTGAATTTATCTGGGGCATATAAGAAGGAGGAAGACATGTGGTGGATCCCATGACGATGCTCCCCATTTGAGCAATTCTTGCACCTGCCAGGATAGACACTCATAGCTGTAAGAGACATGGGCTTGTTCTTCTCCACTCTCCTCCCTGCTTGGGCTCAGTTATCCTTGTCCCTTGCCCTATTCCCCTATCTCAGCCCTGGATAAACTTTCCTGCATTTAAACACTCTAGATATAGTGTTTCTATTCTCCAATTCAAATGTTAGGCATTTCCAAAATTAGTTCTAGTCTCTGGGACACAAGTCTCCCAAACTGTCTGTGTTATCTCCAGACCTACTCCTGTTGGTATCCAAATGAATTTCCATCTTGGTGTGTCATGAAAGTGGGATGCGTGAGTGAAAAGGAGATGGAATATGAGGGGATAATCTGTGCCCCACTTAGAGGGCTAAGAAAGAGTCAAAGAATGTAAGTATGTTCTCTGGCATCCCTTTCATTTCACCTCTTTGCTCCTGTCCCTTATATTTCAACCGTATTCCTCAATTCTTCACACTTCCAACCTCGTTTCATTTCTCCTGGTCACATTTGTCAAATCTGCGTGGAGCCACTGTGGTTCCATGGGTGGACCATCTTAAACCCAGAACTAGGTGGGGAATCCAAGGGCGAAGATACCAGAAGCGGGGCCTGAGCAAAGGTTAAAGAAAGCACTGTGCCATACCGGGGCCAGGCACTGACTCGAACACATTTCCAGAGGAAGAGGAAATGCCTGATGTATCACTCTGATTGCTTTTGTGGCAGCTGCTTTGAGATGGTTCTTGTCTAGCAGCATAACTGGATGACTCATCTAAGAGTCCCCATTTATTGACTCTTTCTTCAGAGGACTCAACGAGATGACTCAAACCTCTATTCATTGGATTCTATTGGGAATGTTAGGTGAAATCCTTTCCCCTGGGAACAGGAAATGTTTGCTGTTTCTAACAGAGATTGAACACTCTTGGGTTCAGAAAGCACACAGCATATGGACATCTCCACCAGCCATGCTCAAGTAGGACCTGCTGAGAAACATTTTTGGAGGAAGGTTATGAGCTTTTTAAAAAGCATATTCAGGGTGGGCCACGGTGGCTCAGCAGGCAAGAATGCTTGCCTGCCATGCCAGAGGACCCGAGTTTGATTCCCGGTGCCTGCCCATGTAAAAAAAAAAAAAAAAAAGGTATATTCAGCATCAGGACTGTTTTAATAATACAAGCCTACAGAAGGTGTTTTAGTTTGTTAAAGCTGACAGAATGCAATATACCAGAAATGGAATTGTCTTTAAAAAGGAAATTTATTAAGTTGCAAGTTTACAGTTCTAAGGCCATGAAAATGTCCACATTAAGGCACCAATAAGAAGCTACCTTCACTCAAGAAAGGCTGATACCATCCTGAACACCTCTGTCAGCTGGGAAGGAATGTGGCGACATCTGCTAGCTTTCTCTCCTTATTTCATAAAGCTTCCCTGGGGGCTGTTTCTTTCTATATCTCCAAAGATCTCTCACTGTCTGGACTCTGTCAACACTTTTCAAAATGGTCCGCTCTTAAAGGGCTCCAGTAGGCAACCCCACCTTGAATGGGTGGAGACATATCTCCATGGAAACCACCTAATCAAATTTACCACCCACAGCTGGGTGGGTCACATCTCCATGGAAACAAGAAAAAAGATCCTACCCAGCAATATCGAATGAAGATTAAAGAACATGGCTTTTCTTGGGTATGCAACAGTGTCAAACCAGGATACAAGGTAAAGCTGAAGAAAATGTCTTCTGTTATGAATACTTAGTTGAGAGACCAAAAATAAGGAAGTATTGTGGGACATTGAAAAGGGCTCAATAATTAAAGCCTCATGAAATCCAATCATGATTTTTTTCCTATTTAGGAAGGGATACCTGAGAGGTAGTCCAACTCTGATAGAGAGAGAACAGGCTGGAGAACTGTTCTATGAGTCTCTGTTTTAGTTTGCTAGCTGCCGGAATGCAATATACCAGAAACAGAATGGCTTTTAAAAGGGGGAATTTAATAAGTTGCTACTTTATAGTTCTAAGGCTGAGAAAATGTCCCAGTTAAAGCAAGTTTATAGAAATGTCCAATCTAAGGCATCCAGGGAAAGATACCTTGATTCAAGAAGGCCAATGAAGTTCAGTGTTTCCCTCTCAAGTAGAAGGGCACATGGTGAACACAAAGTTTCTCTCTCATCTGGAAAGGCACATGTTGAACACGGTCAGGGTTCCTCTCTCAGCCAGAAGGGCACATGGTGAACATGGTGTCATCTGATAGCTTCTTCTCCTGGTTTCCTCTTTCATGAATCTCCCCGGGAAGCATGTTTCTTCATCTCCAAAGGTCACTGGTTGGTGGACTCTGCTTCTTGTTGCTATGTCATTCTCTGCTTTCTCAGAAATCTCTCATTCTCCAAAATGTTTCCTCTTTTATAGGACTTCAGAAACTAATCAAGACCCACCCAAATGGGTGGAGACATGTCATCACCTAATTCAGTTTAACAACCACTCTTGATTAAATCACATCTCCAGGGAGATGATTTGATTACAGTTTCAAACATACAGTATTGAATAGGGATTATTTTGCCTTTATAAAATGGGATTTAGATTAAAACATGGCTTTTCTAGGGGACATGCATCCTTTCAAACCAGCACAGTCTCTCATTCCTACAGGATTTTGGATATAGCACAGATGAAAAATTTTTCTCCAATGTAGCATCTAAAGTTAAAAGCATGATATTCTTTTATTTGTAACAGGGTTAAATTTAAAATGTTTGCAATGTGCATTTCTCTTTTGCTTTCCCAAATAAAAGATTTACTACAGTTTGCCCAATATATGTTATCTGACTGGAGGGAGACTGTGATTCATTTTAGAGAGAATTCTAGGAGTGAGGCAATATCCAGTTTCAAAGATGCAAATTCGAATTATGTAGCTGTCCAAAATAGGCTACTGTTTTGAGAAACAGTTTTGTATCTGTATTTGTTCACTTTATTCATCAGAGCACAGGTTAAGCTGCCATAACGAGACCCCAAAATAGGGAGACTTAGTAATGAAAGTTCTTTCTCATACAACAATCCACATGTGAATAGTCAAGTGTGGCAGGGAGCCTCTGCCTTCTCAATATGTGACTTTCTAGGTAGTTCCGGGATCACCATTTTCCAGCCAGTAGGGAAGAGAAAGACCGTCTAGGAGAAGGTAGTTTCCTGTGCAGGAGGAATCACATCACTTCTGCTCACCAGCTCAGCCACTTGGCCGCACACACCTACCAGGGAGGCTGGGAAATGGAGTCTCTGGCAGGGAAGGTATGTGTCCAGCTAAAATGTCTAAAAAGACGGGAAGAGTAGATACAGGGGGACATGAGTGATTGATGTCATACCTCTTTCACTATATGAGTTTTGAGAAATCAGATCATTGCTTTTATTTTTCTTTTTAATTGGAGAGGGGATGTCCGTCCACCATGATAACTAGTCCAAATTTACAGCACAGAGAGAATAAGGATAGGGGAACTAAGAAACAGAAAGTATAGCCCCATTTTTGGCTTGAGATTTAAAGAAAACAAAATGGTGAGGGAGACCAGAGAGCAAATCAGTCTTGTGTGGGCCTTTTGAGTGTATCCTTAAGGAGATGAGAGGGCCCCAAGGCAGAGGAGCATCCCTGCTTCCCTCCCACTCGGGACTTGGGTAAGCCATTGTGCAAGAGCCTCCCCGCAATGTGGGTGGCCTGGCCGAGTGAGACTGGGCAGAGGAGGACCTGGGTTTAGTGCGTCTTGATTTCCTCCTTCCCTGTGAGGTGCTACGTTCGTTTGCATGCTGCCAGAATGTGGTACACCAGAACTGGAATGGCTTTTATAAAGGGGAGTTTAATAAGTTACAAGTTTACAGTTCTAAGGAAGTGAAAGTGTCCAAATTAAGAGGCCACCTTCACTCAAGAAAGGTCGGTGGGCCTGGACCACCTGTCAGCTGGGAAGTCACATGGCTGGTCCCTTGCTCTTGGGCTCCATTGCTTTCAGTCTCTGTTCCTGTGGGTGTTCCTCACTTGACTTCTCCAGGGTTGGCTTTCATGTCTTGGCTTCCCTCGGCTCTCTTCAGGTTCTGGCTTGCTTAACATCTCATGGCTATGACTGCTGCGGCCCAGGCATCTCCAAACATCCATGTCTCTCTTCCCCATGTGTCCGCATCTGTGTCAGCTCTGCTGTGACATTTCTGTTGGCTCTGAGGCTTCTGTCATTTCCCTAGACTCTATTTTTCTCCAAAATGTTTCCTCTTTTAAAGGACTCCAGTAAGCTAATCAAGACCCACCTGGGATGGGTACAGTCACATCTCCATCTAATCAAAAGTTAATACCCACAAGTGGGTGTGCCATGTCTCTATGGAGATAATCTAATCGAAAGATTCCAACTTACACTGTTGAATCAGGATTAAAAGAAAAGGTTGCTCCCACAAGATTGGATCAGCATTAAAACACGGCTTTTCTGGGGCACATGATAATACTTCCAAACCAGCACAGGTACACACGCTGAGCTGAGGGTCATGTGAGGACAATTGTGGTGGGTGAGTGATTCCGCAGCAGCATGGGGGTGGGGACCTGGGTCAGGGGTGTGTGAGGATGAGGGAAGGTGGACTCATCCAAGGACCACCCCCAGGATCATCATCCAAGGGGAGAGGATAAACCAGGACTCCATCAGGCACAGATGTCCCATTCAGAGGCAGCAGGACACGCCATAGCCAGACAGATGAGCACAGGATCCCCAAGGTCAGCAGGAGCCAAACTGTACACCATAGAATTTATAGACGTTCCAGGGACCTCTCTTTTCCCCACTACCATAGGACAAAGAAGCCACATATCCTTCCCCCCAACAGCAGATGTTCTTGTTCAAGAGGAGTCGAGTGCTACCTGAAGAGACAAGTGAAATGATCAGATGGACTAAGTCCCAACCCAGATCAGATGTTCACAATCGCCTCAGATGGGTACATGGGAATATGACCAGGTTATTGTAGACTAAACAAAATCTTTACATTTTTTGTCTACACATCATATTTTACCATGCATGAACTAACAACCCTACTACACAGTTGTTTAACACCTATTATATGTCTGGCATTATGATAGTTCAAGAGAGAGACAGATGGATAAGCAATTATTATAGCATTGTCTGATGAGCTCTATGAAAGAGCAGTACCTCAGATATTATAGGGGCCCAGAGGAAAGGCATTTAATTCCGATTAAGGACTCAGAGAAGTCTTCCTGAGGAGTTGAGGCTTCAGCTGAGTTTGGAAGAGCAGGTAGGCATCAACCAAAATTTATTTTCCAGTTGAAGAAATGAGGGAAGCACTTTCCAAACCAGGAGAATAGTAATACAAAGACACAGGTGGAAAAGACCATGATTATGTCAGAGGCGGGAGCTAATTCTATAAACCTGGGATGTGCAGAAGGGTCAAGAGATGAAGCCAAAGAGACAAGAGGAGTCTGATTAGGAAGCGATTTGTATGTTGAGCCAAGGAATTTGAATTTAATCTTGAGAGCCATGAAGAATCATTGACAGATTCTAATCTTGGGTAAGACATATCAGATTTGCATTTGATAAAGATAATATGGGAGAAAGGCAGAGAAGAAAGGAAGGGAGACTAGTTAAAAGATAACTGCAGGAATCCTGGTGAGAAATGAGATGTTGGCATTGGGAATCATGAGAGTTAATTTTAGGTGTCACCTTGGTTTAGCTATGGGTAATCCCATCGATAGGGCACAAGTTAGCCTAAATGTTGCTGTGTAAGTATTTTGTAGATGGGATTGACATCTAGAATGAGTTGGCTTTACATAAAGAGATTAACCTAGAAAATGTGTGTGGGCCTCATCAGCCAAAACCTTAAAAGCAAAAAATTCAAGTTTCCCAGAGGAGAAGAAACTCTGCCATACTCTGCAACGTCTCCTCCACCTAGTTCCCAGCCTGCTAGCTTCCTATAATTCTTGGACTCAAGATGGCAACAGTACCCTTCCCAGGATTTCCAGCCTGTCTTACAAATTTCAGACATGCCAGTCCCCATAGTTGTGTGAGCCAGTTCTTCAAAATAAGTCTCTCTATATACATGCATATGCATATACATATAGCCTGTTAGTTCTGTTTCTCTGAAGAATCCTGTCTGATAAAGCAACAAAGAAAATTCAGATTTTATATTTTGACAATCGAATCTCCAGGATTTTATAACTAATTAGCTGTGGGAGGTGATTGACAGGGTCTTCCAGAGCTCTGGCAAATTGTACTACCATTTTGGGGTACCCCATCCCAAGGAAAACACAAGCACAATGGCAGGTTTTGGGAAGAAGACGATGAGTAGGATTCTGTCTGTGATGAGTTTGCTGTGGGACATGACACCCAAGTGGATATGTCCAGTATTGGCCAGAATGGTCAGCAGGATGAAATGCCTCTGAGACGTAAAAGAAAGTCCACCCAGTTCTGGGCCAAGATGGCAGCATATGAGGAGCGGGATTTAGTTTGTCCTCCAGAGCAGCTAGTAAATAGCCAGGAACAGCACAGAACAACTCCTGTGGCTACATCAGTGACCAGACATATAGCCTGGACAAGCTGGACAGCTGTGAGCCCCCCCCAGAACCATGAGTCCCCCAAGCCACAGCAGCTGGTGCCCCTCCCCCACAGGCTGCTTCCCAGGAAAGGGACTTTACCAGCAGCAGGGGCTGAGCACAACCAAACTCCAATTGTGGAATTAATTAACAAATTGTGACTGCTAAAAATAGGCCCCCAGCTCAGCTGAATCTCGAGTAAAAGTGGAGGTTGCTGGTTTTTGCCCTGGTGCAGAGGGGGTCAGGGCTAATGGAAAAAGAAAAAAGGAAAAAAAACCAGAAGTTTTTTTTTTTATTGGACAGCACATAATGCTTGAAAGAGTCTGGGCCCTGAAGGAAAGGAGGGGGCACATAGGACCTGGAGAGACACAAATCAACATACCAATTTAAACTCTTCATAGGCAAATGCAAAGAACCTGGGTCCTACTCTGAAAAGGAGTTTTCTTTTTCTTTTTTGTAGCTGTGTTTCTATGGCTTGACTGCTGTTTGGATACAGCTGCAGAGCTTCTCAGGCTCCAACTGTCCCAGGCAAGGGCAGAATTTTGCTTGTTTGAGAGTTTGTCTGGAGCCTATGCCTTCCCCAGGAGAGGGGTGGGGCCCAGCTCAGGTGGAATCCTTCTCTCAAGGAATTGAGACCCCAGAGTCTGGAAAAGTGAAGTGAATAAAGTCAGCCTACAACCCCTCCTCTGTCTCAACCACACCCCCAGCAGGGAGAGTCCGCTGAAGTTAAAGGTACCACATCACCTTATGCTGGTGGGACCCACAGGCAGACAAGTGCCACATACCGGGCAGGATAGGAAAAACACAGAGTCCAGAGGCTTCATAGGAAAGTTTTTCAACCTGCTAGGTCTCACCCATAGAAAACTGACACAGGTGACACTTTTCTCCTGAGAGGAGGTCAGTTTGGTCTGGGAAAATCTGACTGGGGTCTATAATACTTAAGGTATTATATCCTCCTAAGGGGGAACAAAGGGCACCATACAGGCAGGGCAAGAAACAAGAAAACAAGAACTGAAAAATTCTCCTCTGTTAAGCAAAACCTAAGATAGAGGTCTAGAATAAGCTGAACTGAATGTCAAAAAACAGATAGACAACAAAGTCATCCAGCAAGAAAATCCTAGGTAAAAAAAGTGAAAACAATCTCCAGAATAAACTAATTAAGGAAATTAAATGCTTAGACACCAGCGAAAAATAATGAATCATACTAGGAAAATTAAAGATATGGCCCAGTCAAAGGAACAAACCAACAATTCAAATGAGATACAGGAGCTGAAACAATTAATTCAAAATGTTCAAATGGACATGGAAAACCTCATAAAAAATCAAATCAATGAATTGAGGGAGGAAAAAGAAGGCAAGGAATGAACAAAAAGAAAAAATCAAAAGTCTGGAAAAAAAAGATCATAGAACTTGTGGAAATGAAAGGCACAGTATAAGAGATGGAAAAAAAAACAAGGGAAACCTACAATGTTAGATTTCAAGAGGCAGAAGATAGGATTAGTGAACTGGAGGATGGGACATCTGAAATCTGACAAGCAAAAGAAAATACAAGGAAGAGAATAGAAAAATATGAGCAGGGACTCAGGGAATTGAATGACCACATGAAGCACACGAACATACATGTTGTGAGTATCCCAGAAGGAGAAGAGAAGGGAAAAGGAGGAGAAAAACTAATGGAGGAAAGTATCACTGAAAATTTCCCAACTCTTATGAAAGACTTAAAATTACAGATCCAAGAAGTGCAGCGTACCCCAAAGAGAATAGATCCAAATAGACGAACTCCAAGACACTTACTAATCAGAATGTCAGAGGTCAAAGAAAAAGAGAATCTTGAAAGCAGCAAGAGAAAAGCAATCCATCACATACAAGGGAAGCCCAATCAGACTGTGTGTATATTTCTCAGCAGAAACCATGGAGGTGAGAAGAAAGTGGTATGATATAATTAAGCTACTAAAGGGAAAAACTGCCAACCAAGAATTCTATAGCCAGCAAAATTGTTCTTCAAAAATGAGGGGGAAATTAAAACATTTGTAGACAAAAAAATCACTGACATAATTTGTGACCAAGAGACCAGCTCTGCAAGAAATATTAAAGGAAAAAAAAAGAAATATTAAAGGGATCACTAGAGACAGATAACAAAAGACAGGAAAGAGAGATGTAGAGAAGAGTGTAGAAATGAAGACTATGAGTAAAGGTAAAAAGAAGAAAAATTAGATATGACATATAAAATCCAAAAGGCAAAATGGTAGAAGAAAGTCCTACCCATACAGTAAGAACTCTAAATGTTAATGGATAAAACTCCCAATCAAAAGACATAGACTGGCAGATTGGATTAAAAAATAGGACCCATCTATATGCTGTCTTCAGGAGACACATCTTAGTCCCAAGGATAAACACAGGTTGAAAGTGAAAGGTTCAGAAGAGATATTTCATGCAAACAACAATCAGAAAAGAGCAGAAGTAGCTATACTAATATCCAACAAATTAGACTTCAAATGTAAAACAATTAAAAGAGACAAAGAAGGACACTATGTATTAATAAAAAGAGCAGTTCAACAAAAGACATAATAATCATAAATATTTATGCACTGAGCCAGAATGCTTCAAAATACAAACACTGACAAAGGAAATAGACATATCTACTATAATAGTTTGAGACTTCAATTCCCCACTCTTATCAATGGACAGAACATTTAGACAGAGGATCCATAAAGAAACAGAGAATTTGAATAAAACAATAAATGAGCTAGACTTAACAGACATTTATAGAACATTACACCCCACAACAGCAGGATACACCTTTTTCTCAAGTGCTCATGGATCGTTCTCAAGGATAGACCATATGCTGGGTCACAAAGCAAGTCTCAACAAATTTAAGAAGATTGAAATCATACAAAACACTTTCTTGGATCATAAAGGAATGAAGTTGGGAATCAATAATAGGCAGAATGCCAGAAAATTCACAGTTATATGGAGGCTCAACAACTAACTCTTAAACAACCAGTGGGTCAAGGAAGAAATTACAAGAGAAATCAGTAAATATTTTGAGGTAAATGAAAATGAAAACACAACACATTAAAATTTATGGGATGCAGCAAAGGCAGTGCTAAGAGAGAGATTTATTGCCCTAAGTGCCTATAGCAAAAATCGAGGAATTAACTGGCCACTTGGAAGATCTAGAGAAAGAACAGCAAACTAACCCCAAAGCAAGCAAAAGGAAAGAAATAACAAAGATTAGAGCAGAAATAAATGAAATTGAGAACATGAAAACAGTCGATAAAATCAGCAAAAGCAGAAGTTGGTTCTATGAGAAAATCAATAAGATTGATGGACCCTTAGTGAGGTTGACAAAAAGAAGAAGAGAGAGGATGCAAATAAATAAAATCAGAAATGGAAGAGGAGACATCACCAGTAACCCTCAGAAATAAAGGAAATGATAAGAGGATACTGTGACCAACTTTGTGGTAATAAACTAGACAATGTAGATGAACTGTACAAGTTCTAGAAAGGCACAAACAACCAACACTGACTTGAGAAGAAATAGATGACCTCAACAAACCAATTACATGTAAAGAAATTGAATTAGTCATTAAGAAGCTCCCCAAAAAGAGAAGTCCAGGATCAGACGGCTTCACATGTGATGTCTACCAAACATTCAACAAAGAATTAATACCAATCCTGCTCAAACTCTTCAAAAAAACTGAAGAGGAGGGAAGGCTACCTAATTCATTCTATGAAGCCAACATCATCCTCATACCAAAGCCAGACAAAGGTACTACAAGAAAAGAAAATTACAGACCAATCTCTCTAATGAATATAGATGCAAAAATCCTCAACAAAATTCTTGCAAATCAAGGGCGGGCCACAGTGGCTCAGCAGGCAAGGACATTTGCCTGCCATGCCAGAGGACCCAGGTTCGATTCCCGGTACCTGCCCATGTTAAAAAAAAAAAAAAAATTCTTGCAAATCGAATCCAATATCACATTAAAAGAACTATACACCATGACCAATTAGGATTCATCCCAGGTATGCAAGGATGGTTCAACATAAGAAAATCAATTAATGTAATACACCATATCAACAAATCAAAACAGAAAACCACATGATCATCGATTGATACAGAAAAGGTATTTGACACAATTTAACAACCTTTCTTGTTGAAAACATTTCAAAGGATAGGAATAGGAGGGAACTTCTTCAACATGATAAAGGAAATATATGGAAAAACCCACAGTGAACATCATCCTCTATGGGGAAAACTGAAAACTTTCCCCAAAAGATCAGGAACAAGACAAGGATGTCCACTATCACCATTGTTATTCAACAGTGAGTTGGAAGTTCTAGCCAGAGCAGTTAGAAAGAAAAAGAAATACAAGGCATCAAAATTGGAAAGGAAGAAGTAAAACTCTCACTGTTGAGGATGATATGATACTATATGTCGAACACCCCAAAAAATCCACAGCAAAACTACTAGAGCTAATAAATGAGAACAGGAAAGTGGCAGGTTACAAGATCAACACTCAAAAATCTGTAGTGTTTCTATACACTAGTAATGAACAATCTGAGGGGGAAATCAAGAAAAAAATTCCATTCACAATTGCAACCAAAAGAATAAAATATTTAGGAATAAGTTTAACTAAGGATACAAAAGACCTATACAAAGAAAAGTACAAGAAATTGTTGAAAGAAATCATAGAAGACCTAAAAAATGGAACACACCGTGTTCATGGGAAACTAAATATAGGTAAGATGTCAATTCTACCTAAATTGATTTATAGATTCAATGCAATACCAATTAAAATCCCCAAAACTTGCCTTTCAGAAATAGAGAAACCAATAACCAAATTTATCTGGAAGGGCAGGGTGCCCCTAATAGCTAAAATATCCTCAGAAAGAAAAATGAAGTTAGAGTTCTCACAGTACCTGACTTTAAGACATATTACAATGCTACAGTGGTCAAAACAGCATGTACTGGCATAAGGATAGATATACTGACCAATGGAATCAAATAGTGTGTTCATATATAGACTCTCTTATCTATGGACAATTGATCTTTGATAAGACAGTCAAACCAACGCACCTGGGACAGAACAGTCTCTTCAAGAAATCATGCCTAGAGAACTGGAAATCCACATGCAAAAGAATGAAAGAGGATCCATATCACACACCCTATACAAAAATTAACTCAAAATGGATCAAAGACCTAAACATTAGATCGAAGACCATAGAACTTTTAGAAGAAAACGTAGGGAAATATCTTATAAATCTTATAGGAGGCAGTTTCCTAGATCTTACACCCAAAGCATGAGCATTGAAGAAAGAAAGAAAGATATGGGAACTCCTCAAAATAAACACTTTTGTGCATCAAAGAAGTTCTTCAAGAAAGTAAAAAGACAACCTACACAATGGGAGACAATATTTGGAAATGATGTATCAGATAAAGGTATAGTACCCAGAATATATAAAGAGATTTTTCAACTAAACAGCAAAAAGACAGACAACCCAATCACAAAATGGGCAAAAGACATGAACAGACACTTCTCAGAAGAGGAAATACAAATGGCTAAAAGGCACATGAAAAGATGTTCAACTTCCCTGGCTATTAGGGAAATGCAAATCAAAACCACAATGAGATATCATCTCACACCCACCAGAATGGCCATTACCAATAAAACAGAAAACCACAAGTGCTGGAGAGGATATGGAGAAAGAGGCACACTTATCAACTGTTGGTGGAATGTCAAATGGTATAACCACTGTGGAAGACAGTTTTGGCAGTGTGCTGGTTTAAAGGATGTATGTCCCCTAGAAAAGGCATGTTTTAATCAAAATCCCATTTCATGAAGTTAGAATAATCCCTATTCAGTACTGTATGTTTGAATCTGGAATTAGATCATCTCCCTGGATGATGTGATTTAATCAAGAGTGGTTGTTAAGCTGGATTAGGTGATGACATGTCTCCACCCATTTGGGTGGGTCTTGGTTGGTTTATTGGATCCTATAAAAGAGGAAACATTTTGGAGAACGGATTCAGAGAGAGCAGAGCAGAATGAAATAGCTACCAGAAGCAGAGTCCACCACCCATCAACCTTTAGAAAAAGAAGAAAAATGCCTCCTGGGGAGCTTCATGATACAGGAAGCCAGCAGAAGAAGCTAGCAGATGACACTGTGTTCTCCATGTGCCCTTCCAGCTGAGAGAGGAACCCTGACTGTGTTCACCATGTGCCTTTCCAGATGAGAGAAAACTGTGACTGTGTTCCCCATGTGCCTTCTTACTTAAGAGAGAAACCCTGAACTTCATCAGCCTTGTTGAACCAAGGTATCTTTCCCTGGATGCCTTTGATTGGACATTTCTATAGACTTGTTGTAATTGGGACATTTTCTCAGCCTTAGAACAGTAAGGCAGCAACTTATAAATTCCCCTTTTTAAAAGCCATTCTGTTTCTGGTATATTGCATTCTGGCAGCTAGCAAACTAGAACACGTGGTTCCTCAGAAAGCTAAGTATAGAATTGCCATATGATCCAGCAATACCATTGCTAAGTATGTACTCAGAGGACATGAGGGCAAGGACACAAACGGACATTTGCATACCTATGTTTTTAGCAACATTATTTACAATTGCCAAGATGGAAACAGCCCAAATGTCCATCAACAGACGAGTGGCTAACCAAGCTGTTGTATATACATACAATGAAATACTATGCAGCTGTAAGACAGAATAAAGTTATGAAGTATGTAACAACATGAATGGACCTTGAGGACATTATGCTGAAAGAGATTAGCCAGTAACGAAAGGACAAATACTGTATGGTCTCACTGATATGAATAAACACTAATGAATGAACTTGGAGAATTTCAGTTAAGAACAGAGACCATAAGGAAATAGAAATAGGGTAGATATTGGGTAATTGGAGCTGAATGGACACAGACTGGGCAACAGGACTGATTGTAAAAATTCAGGAATGGATAGCACAATACTACCTAACTATTATACAAAATGTTGGTACCTCGAATTAAGCTGAATGTGAGAATGATAGAGAGAAGAGGGCTGGGGCACAAATGAAATCAGAAGGAAAGATAGATGATAAGGACTGAGATGGGATAATGTAGGAATGCCTAGAGTGTACAATGATAGTGACTAAATGTACAAATTAAAAAATGCTTTTGCATAAGGAAGAATGAAGGATGTCAATATTGCAGGGTGTTGAAAATAGATTGTAATTCGTATTTTAAAACTTTATGTGTGAGACTAAAAAAAATGTTTATTTGGTACAAAATTTATATTTTGACTAATGCATTTCCTAATATAATTTATATGGACAGTTTAATTGAACACCATAAGTACATGGAGCCCTGAGTAGGGCACTGAGATTTCATAGGTTTGTCCAGAGTGATGCTCCAATAAATCCCAGAGTGATTTGAACAGTAAATAAAAAGTACTTGCAAAGTCCCCTTGGGGGAATGGTGAGAAAGGGGGAAAATTCAACTTCCCCAAGTGGAGAATTCTGATATTCTCATAAGTAGTGGGGACAACCAAAGAAATAGGCAGAGCCCTCAATTTGGGATTTGCTCATATGAAACTTATCCCTGCAAAGGATAGGCTGAGCCTACTTAAAATTAGGCCTAAGAGTCACCCCCAAGAGAACCTCTTTTGTTGCTCAGATGCAGCCTCTCTCTCTCAGCCAACATGACAAACGAACTCACTGCCCTCCCCCTCTCTGCGTGGGACATGACTCCTAGGGGTGTAAACCTTCCTGGCAACGTGGGACAGAAATCCTAGAATGAGCTGGGACTCAGCAACAAGGGATTGAATAAACCTGCTAGACCAAAAGGGGGAAGAGAGAAATGAGACTAAAGTGTCAATGACTGAGAGATTTCAAACGGAGTTGAGAGGTTATCCTGGAGGCTACTCTTATGCGTTATATAGATATCACCTTTTTAGTTAAGGTAAAATGGAGAGGCTGGAGGGACGTGCCTGAAAATGTAGAGCTGTGTTCCTGTAGCCATGTTTCTTGAAGATGATTGTATAATGATACAGCTTCCACAGTGTGACTGTGTGACTGTGAAAACCTTGTGTCTGATGCTCCTTTTATCTACCTTATGGACAGATGAGTAAAGCATATGGATTAAAAATAAATAAATAATAGAGGGAACAAATGTTAAAATAAATTTAGTATTGAAAAAGCTAGTGATCAATGAAAGGGTGGGGTAAAGGGTATGGTATGTATGAATTTTTTCCTGTTTTCTTTTTATTTTTTTTTCTGAATTGATGCAAATGTTCTAAGAAATGGTCATGATGATGAATATACAACTATGCATGATATAGTGAATTGTTGATTATATACCGAGAATGGAATGATCATATGGTAAGAATGTTTGTTTGTATGTTGTTATGTTTAAAAAGTTAAAAAAAAATTAAATAAAAAAAAAAGAAAAAGAAAGATCACCGGTTTTCTATTGGACTTGTCGATGTGGTAATTAATGGGAGCTCATTAATAACAGGTTTAAGTAGGTTGGTGGGGATAAAAGTCAGTTTGCATCACTTCAGAAAAAGAAATAAAAGGAAAAAAGAATGTTCCAAAAACGGATCATGGTGATTGGTCTAGTTTGCTAGCTGCCAGAATGGAGTATACCAGAAATGGAATGGCTTTTAAAAAGAGAATTTAATAAATTGCTAGTTTACAGTTCTAAGGCCGAGAAAATCTCAATTAAATCAAGTCTATAGAACTGTCCAATCTAAGGCATCCAGGGAAAGATACCTTGGTTCAACAAGGCTGAATAAGTTCAGAGTTTCTCTCTCAAGTGGAAGGACACATGGTGAACACAGAGTTTTTCTCTCATCTGGAAAGGCACATGGTGAACACGGTCAGGGTTCCTCTCTCATCTGGAAGGGCACGTGGAACATGGTGTCATCTGCTAGCTTCTTCTCCTGGCTTCCTGTATCATGAAGCTCCCCGGGAGGCATTTTCCTTCTTCATCTCCAAAGGTCACTGGCTGGTGGACTCTGTTTCTCATGGCTACGTCATTCTGCTCTGCTCTCTCTGAATCTCTCATTCTCCAAAATGTTTCCTTTTTTATAGGACTCCAATAAACCAGTCAAGGCCCACCCATATGGGTGGAGACATGTTGTTCCTTAATCCAGTTTAACAACCACTCTTTTCTTTTTTTTTTTACATGGGCAGGCACCAGGAATCGAACCTGGGTCCTCGGGCATGGCGCAAGCATTCTTACCTGCTGAGCCACCGTGGCCCACCCTCAGTAACCACTCTTGATTGGGTTACATCTCCAGGGAGATGATCTAATTCCAGACTCAAACATACAGTATTGAATAGGGATTCTTCTGCCTTTACGAAATGGAATTTTGATTAAAACATGGCTTTCCTAGGGTCCACACATTCTTTCAATCAGCGCAGTGTTGAATACATAATTACGTGATAATACTGTGAGCCAGTGATTATATTTATTGATTTCTCAATAAAAATATTTTAAAAACAAGAAGAAGAAAAAATTTTTAAAAGTCAGTCTGCAATGAATTCAGGAGTGGCCAATAAAAAAGTGAAGCTTTTATCTTCCCCTGAACACATGCTCCGCCTTGGGTCTTGGGACGGGCCCACAGAAGCAGGGAGGCCCACCGCGACCCTTCCCTGTCTCTCACGGCAGCATCTGGTCAATGACTGAGTCTTGTTGAGTGTACACCCATGAGGGCTTTGGATTCTAGTCCCTGTTCTCTGCCTTTCACCTTAGTCCAAGCCCAAGATTGCTGACCCAGCTTCCAAACAGAACTGAGGGATCTTCTAAAAATACTAATCTAAGCACATCACTCTTCATCTTCAATGTATTAGGAGGCTGTGCATAACCTCAGAACTCACTCGGAGTTCAGTAAGACCCAACAACGAAATACAGTGCTAGAAAATTGATTGTATCTTGATTTATTAAAAAAGAAAAAAAGCCCTACATTTTTGGGACTCTAGGTGAGATCTGAATATGGGATTGATATTAAATAATAGTAAGAAATAGTTATTAATTTTCTCAGATGTGATAATGAAAATGTCCTTATTCTCAGAAAACACAAGCTGTGTTATCTGCAGGTGAAGGTCATATGTCTGTGATTTACTTTCAAATGATTTTGCAAAAGAACACACCTCCAACACAAACAGGCCAAAATTTGAATCAATGAACCAAAGTGGTTAATGAGAATATATAGGCGGCATACAGGTGTTGATTGTACTATTCTTTGAACTTCTATCTCTTTGAAGTTTTGCAAAATAAAGATTTAGAAAGAAGAAGGGGAAAAAAAGTTGTTTGTTTTTTTCTCATTGACATGACATATAAGCACCTTGTGATCAGATCTCTAAATTGAGTTACCCTCTAGCCTCAACTCTCCCCACACCCTCTTCCAGCCCCCTTCCCCCAAGCCCTCTCCACTCTGCACATCATTACAGCTCCCCCTCTCCCCTGCAGTTCTCACAGCGTCCTGGCTCACCTCTAGCAAAGCAGCCACACCCACCCACTGCCACTGCAGCCCTCTCTCGCTGTCTTTCTCCCAAGCCCTCCCCAGCTTCATGGAGATGGGAGCAGCAGTTTATATACCTTCTGTATCCATAGCAAAAGTAGAGGCATACAATACGACGAGCATCTCACCACCCTCCCCCTCTCTGCGTGGGACATGACTCCCAGGGGTGTGACCTTCCTGGCAATATGGACAGAGATCCTGAATGAGCTGAGACTCCATCAAGGATTGAGAAAAAAACCTAGAATGAACTGAGAATTAACATCAAGGGATTGAGAGAAAATTCTCGACCAAAAGAAGAGTAAATGAGACTAAGTGTCAATGGCTGAGAGATTCCAAACAGAGTCGAGAGGTTATCCTGGAGGTTATTCTTCTGCATTAGTAGATCACCTTGTTGTTCAAGATGTAGTGGAGAGGCTGGAGGGAACTGCCTGAAAATGTAGGCTGTGTTCCAGTAGCCATGTTTCCTGATGATGATTGAACAATGATATAGCTTTCACATGTGACTCTGAGAATGTGAAAACCTTGTGTCTGATGCTCCTTTGATCTACCATATCAAAAGAAGAGTAAACATATGAATAAAAATATAATAAGGGAACAAATGTTAAAATAAATTTAGTTTGAAATGCTAGTGATAAATGAAAGCGAGGAGTAAGGGGTATGGTATGTATAATCTTTTTTTTCTCTGTTATCGTTTTATTTCTTTTTCTGTTGTCTTTTTATTTCTTTTTCTAAATTGATGTAACTGTTCTAAGAAATGATGAATATGCAACTATGTGATAATATTAAGAATTACTGATTATATATGTAGAATGGAATGATATCTTAATGTTTTGTTTGTTGTTAATTTTTTTATTAATAAAGAAAAAAATAGGTGGCATAGAAGTACAGACTCAACAAATGTAGTCAAATATATAAATGAACAAGCTATTGATTCTCAAGAAGCTTGTATTATGAAGGTAATATGATTCAAAGCGGTGACATGTTTTAAGATCAGAGAAACTGAGATTTAGATGCTAGAGAATTATCCAGTAAAGAAGGAAGAAATAAGATGATGAAGAATACTGTTAGAGCAGAGCCCTAAGGCAAGGTGGATAAAGTTGGCTGGGGCGGGACACCCTGAAACCTGAGTCCCAGAGGCGGTGAATGCCACTTCCACTAAGGCAGGACAAGAGGTAAATGGCTTAGAAGCAGAAAGGATTCCAGGGGCTCAAACAAAGTTGAGTGGGCTTAGCCCTGGTGGCCTCTATTTTCTCTGTGACTTAGAGCAAGGATGAGTAAATGAGAAGTGCCAGGTAGGGAGAGGAACAAATGAAAGTTTGGAAGACCCCTATTCAATGAGATGGCTCATCAGGCTGTGGCAACAAGGAACCCCCACATCTCAGGGCATACACAAGACACACTATTTCTTGCTCTTTGCTTCCAACCAGACACTGCAATCAGTGGTCAAGTCCCCAAAATTCCTCAGGGACCCATCTGGAATGGTCCATCTGAACCCGGGCTTCCAGGTTCTGAGGCTCCATCCCACCGGCTTCCAGGCCACAGAAGCAGAAGGGTTCAAGGCTACTGGCACGCAGCCCTAAAGGCCTCTGTCCAGAAGTGACATGTGCCTTCCACTTCGGCTGGAGCAATCCTATATGACACTAGTCAGAAACAGGCTAAAACTACAGTCCTCTGAGTGTCTGAAAAAGAGGAAACTGAGTACCAGTGGACCTAGCAACCACCTACCTACTAGTGAGAACAAGAGAGGATGGCTGGGACATTCGAAAGATTAAGATTTCGGTTAAGTGGAAGCATGCCATTGAGGCTGCCCAGTCACACCATTGTGTGATTTTATTTGGCAAACTCAGCAGAAAAGTGGAGAAGCACGCTGATTGACCCCACTCAGATGCTGAGTAGAGGTGGACAGTGGCTGGGCCAGACACCAAGGGAAAGTTTGATGAAGGAATGAGAAGGTTGAAAGAAACAGCATATGATCTAGTTAAAAAAAGGAAATAAAGAGAAAGCAAGAAAGCAATAGTTTAGAAAAGTGAAGTCAACAAAAGAGTAGGGTTTCAATTAATCAAGTACAGTGTTTGGGGAATAAGAGGACTGGGGGGTTGAATCACGTCTTCCACAAAAGACATGATCAAATCTTACCCTTGCATTCCTGGGATGTAACAGGGCCTCTTTCAAGATAGTTTAGCTGTCTCCCCAAATTGATTCATGGTCTTAATCTACATGACTGAGCCTTAAAAGGAGGAAATTTGGAAGCCAGAAGCAAAACAAGACACAGAAGACTCCCAACACTGCGTACTTCAAGGAAAAGCATGGCTTGTTACACACGGGAATTCTAGCCTCCTAAACCTCAGGATAGTAAATCCTATTGTAGTCACCCTGCGTGATCTTTGTCACAGCAGCTCTGGCTAAAGACAGAACAAAGCAAATAGGACGAGAGTCAGGAACACACGGAGAACCGTGAGCTCAGACCAAAACCCTCCATGAAGCTGAACTTCAGTGGGGTGCCCAGTGCCAACAGCTGGAGTGGACACCTCTTGGTGCGAGGGTGCAATGGTGGTCTGAAGGTGGCAAGAGGAAAACCGAAAGATTCCCACATAGAACCTCCTTTGCTAGGCCTGTGGTAAAGGAGGGGTGTACTGATGATACTATTTCTTGCACAATAGAAACACTCCACAGTGTTTATATTAGATATTTAGGCTGTCTCCATTTGAGAAGAGGAACATATTATCTCCTTTTAAAGGTAGCAGACTGGGTGCACGGGTAGTCCAGTGGTTAGAATGCCTGCCTTCCATGCCGGAGACCCGGGTTCGATTCCAGGACCATGCGACCCCCCACCAAAAAAAATAAAAGATGGCAAGCTGCAGAAAAACATTTGATGGAGAGGATGTGTTGAGGCTGATATTTCCCAAGTCTATGACTCTACGCAGACCTCACTTCTGAGAGTCCCACATCCAAGTGACAGGAATCTCTACATGCACGTCCAAAATCAAATTCCATCTTCCCAGACATGTCCCGTTCCTACAAACACCCCTGTTATGTTTTCTTTTGTGGTGGTGAGTTACGGAATTATCTCCTGGTTGCTTGGGCCAGAAGTCTGGGGTCAGCTAAGCCCGTCCTCTCCACACCTACGAAGTTGCCGCCAGCCTTATCGATCCTCTGGCCACGCCTGTCCCCTGCCCTCCCTGTGGCCCCTGCTGTCTCCCTTCATGACACCCTGTCCTGGCTGCCTTCCTGTGGTGCCCCCTCACTTTTATTGTTTCCATTGCATCTGGGCTAATCTTTGTGAAATTAAAACCTCTTCCCAGACTGGCTGCTAATTTTCAGGGCCCAGGTACAAAGTGAAAACGCAGGGCCCAGCTTGGTACTGGGGCCGGTCTCCCCTCCCCATGGCGTCCTGCCCAGCCCACTGCCAACAGGCAGCCCCTAGGGACCTGGCATGCATTTGGCATCTGAATTGGGGTGGGCAAAAGTCCCCCTCCAAGTTGTTCACTAAATGCACTGCGGGGCTGCCAGCCAGGGTAGGAGAACTGCTGCCCCTGCCTTGAGATGCCACAGGTGGGCATCGGACCCTAACCCTCCTCGTGTGTGACCAGGCCCCCTGGGATGGAGGTGATGGCAGAGCATGGGCCTGAATCCATCAGTGCGACCATGTCATCTTCCCTGGTGGGGGCGGCAGGGGTCATGGGGTGGGAACAGGGCCGGGAGAGGGCAGGGTGAGGTTGCCATGGGCAGGCAGCAAGGTGGCAGAGAACCCACCCTCAGGAGCAGGGGGGACAGCACAAGTCAGGGCCTCTGGAATACAGTGTGATGGTTCCACAGGAGGCTACGGGAGGTTGCCATATGATCCTGCAACCCTTGCTAGATATATACCTGGAGAAGCTGAGTGTGGGGACACAATGGATATTTGCACACAGAATGGTGTTTCTAGTGGCAGTGTCTGCAATTCAGAATGGATGGAGGTGGCCTAAGGGTACAATGACTGAGGAATGGAAGGGGGAATTGTGGTGCTCACATACAATGAATGATTAAGTGGCTACAAGCAGGAATGAAGTTGTGAGGCAGTCAAGCAGGTGAATGAATGAAAAGGACTGTATGTTGAATGAAATGTCAGAAACAAAAAGACAAATATTATCATGCTTCACTCATATGGACTAACTATAATTGAAAAACTTGGTGAGCTGGGGTGGGCCACGGTGGCTCAGCAGGCAGAGTTCTCGCCTGCCATGCCGGCACCCAGGTTCGGTTCCTGGTGCCTACCCAGGCAAAAAAAAAAAGCAACTGGGTGAGCTGAAGTCACGTTGGGGCCAATTGTAAAGGGTCCTAGATTGTAAGCTCTTAACAGCAGTCACATCTATTCTGGAGTTGTAACCATTATTTCTAAATTCTGAGATGCTGAGCTATTTTGTATATAACCTGGTTGTTTCCTGGAACTTCAGGTAATTGTGTGACACCCGAGACTCAGAGGTATTGAAGCTATGAAAGTCAGCACCACCCCATACAGGAACTGCTTAAAAAGTTGAAAAGGGATCAACTAAGAGATATGAACGAAGCTGATCTGGATAGGAATAAGGTAAATCAGAATACAGCATAAAGGATGAATGGTCCATATTTTAAAACTTCAGTTTCTGTGTTTTGAGACCAAAGGAAAGGATGTTTATTTGGTACAAACGCTATCTAATCTAACTTGTATGGTCAGTTCGTGGAATCTTGACTTGGGAATGAGATCATGTTGGTTTGTAAAGGTTAGTGTGATGCCCTGATAAATTCCAGAGTAATTAGAGCAGAGAATAAAAAAAGTATTTGCAAAGTCCCCTTGAGGGACTAGAGACAAAGGAGGAAATACTCAACTTCCCCACCTGGGGGAATTCCTGAGATTCTCACAGGCATCAGGACAACCAATTTAATACGCTGGGCCCTCAATCTTGGGCTCACCCCTACAAAATTTTTCCTGCAAAGGAGAAGCTAAGTCTACTTATAACTATGCTAAGAGTCACACCCTAAGAACCTCTTTTATTGCTCAGATGTGGCCTCTTTCTCTAAGCCAATTCAGCAGGTCAACTCACTGCCCTCCCGCCACGTGGGTCATGACTCCTAGGGTGTAAATCTCCCTGGCAACGTGGGACAGAACTCCTACATGAGCTGGGATCTGCATCAAGGGTGAGAAAGCCTTCTTGATCAAAAAGAAGAAGAAATGAACAAAATAAAGGTTCAGTGGCTGAGAGATTTCAAATAGTCGAGAGGTTATCCTGGAGGTTCTTATGCATTATAGATATCCTTTTTAGTTTATGGTTATTGGAGTGGCTAAGGGAAGTACCTAAAACTGTTGAACTGTGTTCCAATAGCCTTGATTTCTAGAAGATGATTGTATAACCATACAGCTTTTACAATGTGACTGTGCGATTGAAAACCTTGGGGCTGATGCTTCCTTTATCCAGAGTATGGACAGATGGGTAAAAAAATAAGGACAAAAAAAATAGTGAGGGGGGAGGATAAGAGTTAAAAAAACCGGGTAGATTGCAATACTAGTGGTCAATAAGAGGGAGGGGCAAGGTGTATGGGATTTTCAGTTTCTTCTTTTTATTTCTTTTCTGGAGTGATGCAAATGTTCTAAAAATGATCATGGTTGAATACACAACTATATGATGAAAAAAAAAAAAGGTTTGGGGCCACACAGAAGCCAAGGCTCCAAGCCCTCGGCATGCTCCACTGTCGCACTGGACTTTACTTACGAAACACAGATGCACAGATAACATTATTAGGAATTTCAAGAGGGAATCAATGGAGTGTTAATCTAACACAGGGCCCTTTTGAGCTTGGGGTCCTGGGACTTCACTGGTCCCATGTCCCTGAAGCTGGCCCTGCTTCTTCCTTCCCTTCCTAAAAATCCTTGAGTGGCTCATGTTCTGTTTGTTTAGGGAAAAAAGTCCAAATGCTTTCACCTGGCTTCCACCTTTAGGCCTTCTCACCGACTTTTCTCACTGTGGGGAACCCATTTACCTCTCTCCCACATCCCTTGACCTAACTAACTTTTGTTCATCATTGATATCTTGCTTTGAGAAACCGTCCATGACTTTCTAGTTTAAGCACCACCTTCATTTGACTCCCCACCCCACCCCAGCACAAGGTCAAAGGCAGCCAAAACGTCACCTGGAAGCTCGGTCACACACACCCACAAAATAAGGACCGAAGTAAGCAAGCAACATGAAAACCGGACCACCGACCTCTTTCTGAGAAAGCCCTTCTGCGGTGGCAGGGCAGGGGTGGAAGCCTGGGTTACCTGATTTCAGTTTCTTAGTTCTGTCCATGCCGTAAGAGAGAATTCCAAGGCTCGGCACAAGTAGAGCAAGGAGTAAGAACTGCATTCAGTACCCTGCAAAGGGAGGAGCAGGCCGCACTCCAAGAAAGGAAGAAGGAGGGTGAGAGGCAATAGGCAATGTGGGCCATTTGCTTTTATAGATTAGCTTTACTTGCTCCCTCTCCCCTTTCCTGTTTGGGGCTCTTTCTTCTATCCTCCCCCCCCCCCAGACTGGGACCTGGGGGTAGATGTGCATTCGAGGGGGGTGGGGAGACGGAGAGTCCCTTTACCAGCCTTCTCCATAGATAACTCACTCAGGTGGGGCCCTTTGGCTTTAGATGGGTTGGCTGCTGCTGGGTATTACCTATAAGTTGGGAGTCCCCAGGAGGGTGTCTGTGCTGATATAGGCTTGCTGACCTTGATTAACCAACCTTGTTCAAGGGCTCCTGCGTGTTCTTTACCTCCTCTCTCTCCCTGTTCTAGCCTGCCTCACTTATACATACCTTGTCTCCATTTACAGATCTAGTTTGCCCTCCATGAGGCTGGTATGTTATCCCCAGCATCTAACACAAAGGTCAGCCTGTGGCAGATACTCATTAAATATTTGCCTGAATCAATGAATGAAAGAACTGAAGTGGTAAAACCAGGCTGTTGTAGTGGTCTAAGACTATAAATCCTATATCTCTCCCCCACACCGTGTTCCCCCAAGTATTACAATTAGCCTCTTGAGCGGGAATTTTAACTGGAGTCCATACGGACCTTAGTGAGTCCCGGGCTGGCTTGGGATGGAAGGACTATCAATCCCTACAATCAATGTGAAACTCTGTGGGTTCATGTAGTTTGGGCAAGGAGCCCATCAACAGCTTTCAGCAGAGTCTCAAAGGAATCTTGATCCCCAAAATCTAAAAAATTTTACTCTAAAACAGCAGCTGTTAAAAGCGTGGGCCCCAGGAAAGAAGCTTCAGCAGCATCCAGAAACCTATTTGAAGTTATCAGTAACCCAAAGGCAGGGAACCAGCACCTGTGTGTGGAGTCCTCCTGGAAGTTTGAGAACTGCTAAAGAATTAGAAATGAATGTATTTCCAAATCTGTCGACAGAAAAAGTGGGGATAGAAAAAAATAAAAGGCAGCAGAGGAGAGAGAAAAGAAAAGACAAAGCAGAGTTGATAGAAGACAAAAGTAAGGCAGAAGAAATAAGTCCACTTAATTTTATGGTGATTACAAGACTCTAAAGTTGAAAAACTGGATAACTGGGTACAAATGAAGGTCAGTCACAAAGTTTTTACAATCACAGGGCAGCAGATAAGGGCTATACAATCATTATTACAATTTAGAGACTCAGGAATTTCCCCCTACTCCAATATACCAGAAAGCAAAAAGGAATAGTTATATAATGACTCAATTATCAAATTCATCCTTAAATCCTGATTTCTCGGTTACATCTGTAGTGAAAGTAAAAGTGAACCTTCTACATCTACTAACGGAGAGAGAGAGTCGTGGATTGGCTGAAAGCAACTACAGCGATGGGTTATGGAGAAGTTAAAAAGCAGGTGGGTCTAGAAAGCAAAACAGCAATTGTTGTGCGTAGAGCACGGTAACGCTCATGAGAAACTCCATCATCCTGTCGGAGCAAGCTTGACAGTGTGGCTAAGTCACACCAGCTGTGAGGAGAGCCCAAGAGCTCCGTGGGCTCCAGCCTCTCTCCCTCTTGCCAGGCTGCGACCAGGATGAGAAGCAGCTGTGTGTAGTCCCTCCCCATGTGGGCACGATTATCATCTTTTATCCTGGGCCCAACATTTTAGCAGTTCCTCCACCATAAAATTAATTTCCTTTTTTAAAAATGTAGCATTACTTCTCAGAGGCATGTGGTTTGCTCTGGGGAGGTTTTATGTGGCGACTCAAATAAGTAAGTCTTTAAAACAATCTCTTTTTGATAGCTTCACTCCTAAGAAGCAAGAAAATTGGGACATGTTAAGGCTACTTCTCAGAAAGCAGGAGATAAACCGCAGGCTCTGCCAAATGAGCGTCCCGTAGAGCGAGCTGCTGCTGAGCCCAGGAGGTGTACAAAATCACACACGTGCCACCTCTGCTTGCAGAAAGGAAGGGAGCTATCGGATGGAGCTGATGAAGGAACATGCGTTAGAGTATCTTTTGACAATGAAAACAAAGGAGAGAGGTGAGAGAAAAAGGGGAGAAGGAAGGAAGGAAGAAGGGAGGAGGAGAGAAAAGTAAGAGAGGAGGTGGTATGCCCTGGGACACCTTGAGGTTTACCCCAAACTGAGCTGGAACCAGCCGGGGTTTCGGAGACCCGCTGAGGCCCGGGAGAGCTTCCCTTAAAGGTCCAAATGCAGAGCCCAGAGGCCCAGCTCTCTGAAGTCAGACCTGCAGAATTCACACTCAAGTGATGCTGGGCAATGACTGAATTCCTCTGAGACTCAGTTTCCTTGTCTGTAAAACGAGGACAAGAGCACCTCACTGAGTTGTGAGGAAGATGACCTAAAAAAAATAACAGGAAATGTCTGCAGTGTAATAGGAATTCCATATTTCTACACCTCCAATAAGTGTATTTAATGCACCAGCGACTAAGTTTTGATAGAAATAAGCCTTTCCTTACGCTGCAGCTGTCTAGATGAGCCATTTAGCACCATCTAGAACTGAAAATTCAGATGCATGTAGAAGTAGGTCCTTTCCTTGTAATGTGCTGGAATGTCCCAACTCTTGCTTTGCACCTGCTTTCCCTTTGGAGGTTCACTATTCTCTCAATATTTGTGTTTGCAGTTTTACTCATAGGCCTGAGTTTTTCCCGCAAGCTCCAGGGCGCCTGTCTAAACAGCTGGACCAGCCAGGCCCCCCTGAGGCTCTTCCCTCACTCAGCAAATATGCTTGGAATGCTGCAAGGTGCCAACCCGGTGTCGGGGTCCATGGCGATCATTAATTAGAAACAGTCCTCCTTGCTCGGTCCGGGGAGAGCAGGTTTCGCAGTGATGCTGCACTGTGGGCTATGCGAGGGATGGGGAGAGAGGGGTGGAGCAGCTGCCGGCCGCCCCACGCTCCTGTCATGGACCCATAGACAGTGACTCACTCAGCAACAGAGGCAAAGGACGGAGGGAAGAGAGAGAACAAGGTGGGATTCAGCTTGCAGAAGGCTGCCCGGGGCAGCGGAAGGGCTGCCTGGCCCGGCCTGGCAGGTCTGACCTCCAGGATCCCGGCCAGGCCGGCTTACTGAGCAGACCGGGGGCGAAGCCACTGCAGGCAGACAGCCTGTCGCCCACATGCAGGGCCCAGCCTCAGGAACCGTGGGAGGCCACCGCGGGACACACAGCATCAGGGGTGGGCGTCGGTGATGTCCCGCATTGGTGAGGTGACCTTATTGGGAAATAGAGCCGTGGCAGATGGAATTGTCTAAACCATGATGAAGTCACAGGAGGGTAGGGTGGCCCCTGGCCCCCATATGGGTCCTGATAGGAAGGGAATGGGAGACAGGGACGGAGAGAAAAGACAGAAGGCAGAGCCTGGAGTGATGCGGCTCCACGCGGAACTCCACGGCTGTGGGCAAACCCCGGGAGCCAGTAGAGAGCGGAGCAGGTTCTCCCCGGGAGCCATCAGAGGGAGCAAACTGGCAGACAACTTGAGGTCCAACTTCCAGCCCCAGAACTGTGAGAGAAGGAGTCTCTGTTGCTCCACCTGCCCTGTGCGCAGCTCTCTGTTACCAACGCCCTTTGGAGACTAAACATCAGCAACTCATCCTAGTGGAGCCATCGTGGCCTTTGGACTGGATGCACCGGGTGTAAATCCCAGGTCTGAGTCCCAGTGACTGTGCAGGCCTGAGAAGCCTTTTCTCCTCCCCGGGCCATAAACTGGGGGCGAGACTAACTTCTGAAGAATTAATGTCTGAAAGGTGTAAGGACATAGCAGAAGTTTAGTACATGGCAGCTGTTATGGTTATTATTGAACCGCGAGTGAGTTTTGACCTCTCCCTCTCTTCCTCATTCTGCATCTGACCCCTACACGAGTCCTTTGTCCTATGTCTTCATTGCTACTCCTTCCATTCTCTATTGGGTCCTATTACCCACCTCACAACAGGACGGCAATGGCCCCTGTGGCCCCTGGGGCCTCCTGTTCTGGCCTGTCCCTGTCCCCACCCTCTCTGCCTGGAGAAAGTGTTTCATCTGCAAAGCTGGCCCTTATCACAGCCGCTGCAAGGGGCCGCCTCCATCACAAACGCCTCTCCCATGTCGCTGATACCTTTCTCGTGAGGCACGCCACACTCTTGCCTTGTGCTGTTTTTGCTGTCACATCGCAGAGTGCAGAGACCTGCCATAGATTGCCCCATGTCTCATTACAACGCGAACGTCACTACAAACCACTCAACACCGTGCTAGCAAACCAATGAACAAAAGCACCTTCACCCTACAGCATCCCTGCTACCAAGCAGAATCTGCCGAGAGGCGAGGGGACGCAGCCTCACACAGTGCTGAGTCAGCACCCACGGGCACGTATCACTCTCGCAAACAGCCTCCAAAACCATATCTTGTGTTTCTGGAATTTACAATATAAAAACAGAGCCTGATACCACATTCCAGGACTATTACAGGCCATATCCCAATACTACACACTCTAAAAGATCACAAAATACATCATAACAAAGATTACTTCCTATAAGAGAGCCTGGCTGGCTAGAGTTTTGAAATCTCTGGTTTGTCAGATAAATACCCTGCTATAATCTGATTTGATTTGTGCATTGCCAGCAAACTCGTAAATCCCAGGTATGTTGTTGGCAGAAAGATTGATGGAATTGTCGAAGGCCGTAGGGTGGAAAACGTATTAGAGATTAAGAAGAAATATTCAAAGGAAATGAAAAAGTAGAGAAAATGGAGAATTTTGAGGTTTTGGCTCCACAGTGCTCTGGATCCTACTTCCTCGTGTTCTTTCTTTACAGGGCTCTTGACCTACCCCAAAATGAGAGGAGGTCTGAGAAATCGAGGAAGCCTGATGGGCTGGCCAGGAAATTATTTGTGGACTGCCCCCTTATGAGGTAATTCCTGATCCAAAGAACTTGAAAAAGTTAGAACTGTATACCTAGAGAAGATTAATACCAGAAAGGATTTTCCCTTCCTCCAAGCTCTGGTTTTAACTGCTGCTTGGAACATAGTAGATGCTCAGTCACATGCTTTTGAAAAGATTCGTATCAAGTATGATTGCTTGTAAACCTATTTAAATTATGCCTGAGTCACCCCCAAAGAACCTCTTTTGTTGTTCAGATGTGGCCTCTCTTTCTAAACCAACCCTACAAATAAACTCACTAGTTTCCTTTTACGTGGGACATGACACCCAGGGGTGTAAAATTCCCTGGCAATGTGGGATAGGACTCCTGGATGAGCCTGGCCCTGGTATCTTGGGATTGAGAAAGGCTTGACCAAAAGGGGAAAGAGAAATGAAACAAAATTAAGTTTCAGTGGCTAAAACATCATTCGGGAGGTTATTCTTATGCATTATATAGATATACCTCTTTAGTTTCTAGTGTATTAGAATGGCTAGAAGGAAACATCTGAAACTGTTGAGCTGTTCCAGTAGCCTTCTTGAAGATGACTGTATAACGTATAGCTTTTACAATGTGACCATGTGATCGTGAAAACCTTGTGACTGACTTTAACCAGTGTATGGGCAGATGAATAAGAAAACAAAGACAGAAAAATAAAATAAATAAATAAATAATGAGGGGGAGTATGGGATATGGGCTGTTTGGGGTGTTCTTTTTATTTTCATTTTTATATTTTGGAGTAATGAAAGTGTTCTGAACTTGATTGTGGCGATGAATGCACAACTATATGCTGATACTACGAACCACTGATTGTACACTTTGGATGATTATATGCTATGTTTATATTCTCTCAGTAAAATTGCATTTTAAAAGTGAAAAACAAAAAAGTGTGATTGCTTGTAGCTGAGCTTCCAACGCTTGCCACACGAATTTGTGTTTTATACATTTGAAAGTATGTATTTACTTTCAAGATTGTTAGGAGACAGAATGCGAGGATCAGCTCTGTGGGATCTGAAGATAAAAAGTATCATAATGGAAGAGTTCCAACGCATCATGGGGTATCTCTTTCAGGGGATCAGCCACGTGTCTGCTAAAAGAGAAGACTGAGCAGTCAAAAAAATTGCTTATTTTACCTTAGTTAAAACCCACACACACACAAACAGAAGGCCACCACACCCCAGGGCACAAGTAACAGTATAATAAAAGTCGTACATGAACTTTTTGAAACGGGTTTTTGCTAGGTACTAAGTGGAAACGCATTTACACCTAATAAACAGGGTCTCGTGGGCTGGATTCTAACAGGAAATGACAAGCAAGAGCATAGAATGGGCCATGCACGTTTTTAAAACATCGCTGTTGTGATGAAAGAAATGTAGATTAATTACAAAGACGAGCTCTCCACAGCCCAGGTAAAGCTTTATAGACTCACACACAAATGGAGTCTAAATCCTGCCACTGGTTTAAGTATGCTAATTAGGATGGTGACGTGGGGCACTTATGCAGAAATATTTGGAGCACATCAAACTTTAGCCTCTACCAAACACACATTCTCTTTAAAATCTCACCTCGGGTACTTAGGTGACACCGCACTGACGAGGCTCTTGGATGATACCTGTTAAGTGCTGTATAAACGGAACTATATCTGGCCCGAGACGCTGTCCTGGCCATGTTTCCACACAGACGGAAAGTGCCAGGTCCCTGGCTGCTGCCCCGGGTCACGTATTGCTGGGGTTGTGATGCCACCAGAGCTTTTACCACAGGCCCCTCCTAAGTCTCCTGGGGGCCCCAGGGAGGCTGCCAAGGCCCTGGGTGCGGTGAAAATTAGTCTGATGAATGCGATGGCCATTCTGGGTCCTTGGCAGCACTTTCTCACATCCCTCCTTCCAGCCACTTCATAACTCATGCTCGTCCCCCTCCTTCTCTGACACTGTTTTGACACAAAGCAGCATCAGCAGAAAGAAATGGAAGGTTTCACACTAAACCCGCTGGGGAAAGGTTTGGGAAATAAGCCCTGGGTTAGGCTGCAAAGTCAGGGCAGCCACAGCCTTTTCTGAGCCCGGGGGAGGGATGTCTGAGAAGGGATTTAGTAACAGACCCGAGAGCTAAGAACAGGGCAGGGCGAGAGCCGTGGTCCACAGGGGAGAAATTTGCAGCAGCTCACATTCCCAGAGGAATCAGCTGGCCCGCTTTGCGATTTGTAGGTATTCTTCCTTCGCAAAAGATGGCATCCATTTATGTATTTATTTGGAAAGCATTTTACCAAGAATGATCATTTAGGAGATGGAAGGTAATGTGATGTACTTCCCTAAGTACAAGCCCCCCCCCAGCCCCCCCCCCCCCCCACTGATTATTCCTCAGGGGGCACCTACTTCCCTCTATATGGCCATTACTGCACACTGGTTTTAGGAGAAGGCCGAGGAAGACTGCCCTCTCAAAAAAAAAAAAAAAAAGATTTTGAATCCTAATGCCTGTTACTTCACCATTTTAGCTTCATTCCTTTGAATCTTGAAAAGTTCCTATTTAAAATTTAAATATCCTTGTGGCAGAGGAGGGGTACTTGATAAGCTTACCAGTAAAAATTAGTTGTCAGTCCTATAGGATTGGGAATTTTTAGTCCTGAATTATTTCGATACCTCCGACACCCTAGCCTCAGCCCCAGGTCCAGGCCTTAGATATCACTGAGGTAACTTCTCCTTCTGGCTAGCTTTAATTTCCAGGACGTGATGGCAACTACAATTTGATTTTGCCTCAGATGCATTAACAAAATTAAAAGGCAAGCAATATATTGGGAAAATATTTGCAATTTGTGGCAAAAGTTTAATTGCTTCAATATAAAAAGAGCTCTTGCAAATCAATAATAGATGAATATAACAATAGAAAATTAAAAATAACAACAAAAAGCGAAGACACAATTCATAAGAGAAAGAATATAAAATGATTAAAAAAGTGGAGATTTTGTTTTTATTTCTCAAATTAGCAAACATTTTGTTTTGTTTTGTTAATGATAAAATCCCGTGTTGGCGGGGGTTCAGGGGAATGGGCCTTTTCTGTAGTGTTGATAAAAGCTCAAACTGGCACAACCTTTCTGCAGGAAATTTTGGAATATTTACTAAAGTCTCTTTGAGCCATAAGTCCTCATTATGTGCACAGCAGGGTATTGGTTCAATAAACTGGTACATCTATGGGTCACCATTATATTAATGTTGTAGAAGAGACATTCCATGTTGTTAACAAAAAATAAGAAGTAGATTTCAAGATAGCATGTTCAGTATGAATGTAATTTTTGCTTTAAAAAATCTATATTAATACAGCTGAATTATACACTTGATGATGGTTAAAATGGGCAATTTTGACTTGTACATGTTCCTGGGATAAAAGTTTTAAAATATATAGCAAGAGAAGGGCCTGAAGATCCAGACTTTATAACAAAATTATTAGCTTTGAAATTTATTTTGCTTCCATGCGTGAGCTTACTTAAAAATCAAATATAGAGAATTCTGTAGTGATAATCATTTTGTTCTATAAATTTTAACTGAACTCCTCTATGAATCAGGCATGGTGCTGGGGGTGGTTTGGGGTGGAGATAGAGTAGTGAATAAAATGAAGTCCTGGCCCTTAAGTTTCTTACATTTTGGTAGGGGACACAGACTACAAGCAAGCAAAGCAAACACAGATAAAAGAGGGATATTTTCATGAAGAAAATAAAATAGGGTCTTATATTAAAAAGAAGTGTCAGGGGTGGGTGGGGGGATGAATTAGAATCAGTGACTAATCTGATGAAATTATATTTTGAGTTAAGACCAGAGTGGGGAGAAGGAGTAAGCTACATAAGAAGCATTCCAGGAAGAAAAGAAGAGAGTACAAAGGTCCTGGGGTGGAAACAATGTTGAAATGCCTAAAGAACAGAAATAAATTCAGTATGGCCAGGAAACAAGAGTTTGGAAGGAAGCGAGGTCACAGAATCAGCCAGGGAACAAATCACATAGACTCTTAGACCAGGGCAAGGAGGTGGGATTTTATTCTAAGAACAATGGGAAGCCTACGGAGGACTTTATCAATTATTCAATACAATGTGTTGTTTTAAGGTAAGAATGAGATAAACTTTCAGTTATAATATACGGTTAAATTAACTTCATGCGTAATCTCATTTAGTAAAACAATCCTGTGTTATAGATACTATTATCCCCTTACAGAGCTGAGGATTCTGAGGCTCAGAGAAGTTAAGTGACATGGCCCTGGGTGCACAGCTAGCAAGTGGCATGATTGGGACCAGAACCTGTGGTCTTGTACACCCCAGGTTATTTTCTAGGAAGGCAAATAAAAACTCATCTGCAGCACTGAAAGTTAGTGGATCAGTATGGTGGCTAAAATTCATGCATTAGCACCCCCTTATGAGTAAATTGAACGAATACGTGAATTCTTCTCTCACTACCTCCCCCAGTAGAGGCTTTTAAGGAAGTAACTGAGGGACACAGTTTGTGTTGCCCCATATTATTGCACCAGGACTGGAAAATCTGAGATTTTGGTTGCAACATTTGTCATTTTTTGAAACACTAGCCTTCCTGAAAAGGCTGCAGTCCTGCCGCTTGGGCATCTGCCTACCTGTGGGAAGACAGCATTTATTCCAAAGCAGAGCAACTGCTTTATGCTTCAAGTCAGAATGAATGAACCATTTATCTTGGACTCCAACCTCCTCTCTCCCCATTCGATCTTTGAAAGGAACAGCTGGTCAAGCCACTCTGAGCCCTCTTGGCTGAGCCTTCCCCAGAGGCTCGGAAGTCTCCTACGCCTCTCACAGCACCCACTCATTGGGCTTCTCTCCAGATGGGCGTTGAAAACTTGCTCCATCCTCAGCTCTCCAGCTCATCCGTAGGCAGCTGCAACTGGGGAAGCAACCTGCCCACATCTTCTCTGTGCAGACCATGAGACCCACAGCTTCCTTCAGTGTCATCTTCCACTCCTCCTCTTCCTCTCCACTAGGTCTGGTAGGGTGGGAGGAAAAACAGTACTTACGTGTTCCAGAACAGTCACTTGGGGTGCATTCACCCCCTCCTGCCCGGGGGTTCCCTTCATGCACATAGCACTTGGGAGTTGAGTTCAGCCTTCTTGAGCCCCAGATGAGCAAAGTGCCAGACTGGCCCATAGTCCGCCACCCCCCTTCTCCTCCTGGCTGCCTGCTCAATACAGAGAGCTCGCCCTCCTGTGGATATGTCTCACCCTGGGAGACCAGACAGCTTGAACCCTCCTGGGTGCCACGTGCTCATTGAGACCCCATTGTCACCCAGGCTCCACGAGGAGAGGGACCAGCCTTCTTGACCCAGTCCCCCTGTGCCTCCAGGCCCTCTACACCTTGGCAACTGTTCGGGTCCAAGTCACAGGTGGCTTCCACTTTGCCACTTTTCCGTCTTTATCTCTCTCGACCTTTCAGTAGCATTTGACACTGTAAACCTCCTCCTTGCAATGTGCTCTTCTTTCAGTTTCAGGAAAACCTCGATTTCCTGGTTCCTTCCTAACACACTAAACATGCAGATGCCTTTGTGGGCTCTCCCTCTGCTCCCCCGCTGAAAGTGGGTGTGCCAAGGCGCCTGGTCCTGCCCTCTGCATTCTCTCCCTAGATCACGTCCGCCGTCACCCAGCTTTGTGTACTAATCTATGTGGATGTGTGGGTTTGAAGAGGTTTCTGTACCCTAGAAAAGCCATGTTTTAATCCTAGTGAACCTTGCAGGAGAAACGGTTTCTTCTAATCCCTATTCAATATTGTATATTGGAAACTTTAATTAGCTTATCTCCATGGAGATGTGACTCAATCAAATGTGGGTATTAAACTTGATTAGGTGGAGACATGTCTCCACCCATTCCAGACGAGTCTTGATTGGTTTTAGTGGAATCCTTTAAAAGAAGAAGCAGTCTGGAAAAAGCTAGAGAACAAGAGAGAAAGCTACGAGATTCTGAGAGAGCAGAGAATGCTGCAGAACTATTAAGCAGAGAGTCCACCAGCCAGCGACTTTTTGAGATGAAGAAGGAAAACGCCTTCTGAGGAGCTGGAGAGGAAGCTAGCAGATGACGCTGTGTTTGCCATGTGCCGTTCCAGCAGAGAGAGAAACCCTGACCATGCCTGCCGCGTGCCTTTCCACTTGAGAGAAACCCTGAACTTCATCGGCCTTCTTGACTCAAGGTATCTTTCCTGGGATGCCTTAGATTGGACATCCCTATAGACTTGCTTTAATTGGGACATTTCCACAGCCTAAAACTGTTAACCTGCAACTTATTAAATTCCCCTTTTCAAGAAGCCATTCCATTTCTGGTATATTGCATTCCAGCAGTGAGCAAACTAGAACAGTGGACTGGATTCGTACCTCCCCACTGAGCCCAGCCCTTCCCACTGAGCTCCAACTCCCTCTACTACCTCTCTACATGGATGTCTCTTACCAGCTTATTGAAAACTCCCCACCCATTGGGGACTACAAATGAATGGTTTCCTGTTTACCCAGGACTGCCCCAACCGTGCTATGCTGGGTCTTGGGGGATCTTCAGGAAGAATTCAGTCCCATTCCACAATGTTCAGGTTCATCTTAAAGCAGTTTCAGTCTCAGTTTTAAAATCTCTGTACTACATACAAGTTTGATCTCAGAGGCCAATTCTTTGTCTGGGGCAAGAAATGTATCCCATAGGCCTCAAACGTCTTGGAATTCCAGAAAGCATGGAATCTATCAAAGATGACTGGGTCAGGCCAAAAGAATTTAGGAGCCAACTTAAAAAATCTCTTCCTGTCTAAAAATAGAAAACATTGTTGAACAACAACACAGAACAATAATTGCAGTGGACTGAACATACAAAAGTTATTAAATCCATACATTTATAACAAGACCAAAAATATCCCTCAACTCATTTGCTCTATTGGCAGGATGCTAGGGAAACAATAGATTATATTGAAAATTTGTAAATAAAGGGAAATAATCAATTTCCCCCATATAAAAACGAACCTCAGGGCATTTGGTAAGGGGAAATTTCTTTTCATAGAAATTTCTAGCTAATAAGTGAAGGAGGAAAGCATTAGAAACTCACCTTTTTTATAACCCCTAATGAAATCATGAAATAATGATTCTTGCCAATGATCTTTAATGGTGGCTAAAAGATATAAAATTGGACATAACGTTCTTCCAGAGCAAGGACGTTCCATTGCCCAAGAAATAGTCTTGCCAAAAAATCAAACTTACTAAAATATGATCAAGCCTTTTTATCTGGTTTACCAATTTGCAGAAAATGAAGGGTATAGAAGAACATGTTATACAATATCACATGTAAGCAATCAGCAAAATCCAGACTGTGGGAAACTCTACAGGAAAAACAACGAGGTTTCTTCAACAAATAAATTGCAAGGAAAAAAAGCAGATAGAATAACTTAAATGAGATAGCCAGAAAGTTCTACACTCCATCAGGTAGGGCCTATACCAAGCAGGAAGCAGCTACAGAAGACAGATCGTTTCCCCTCAGCAACCCGTAAGATTAAAGGGCTAGAACTCTCTGAGGAGGAAGTTGAAGCAGCCTAGCACAGGGACCTGAGGGGGAGAGAAAAATGCTGTGAAGGAGCCCTTGAACAAGAATGGTTAGCCAAGGTCAGGAGGTCCTGTCCTGCACAGACAACCTGCCCGGTGCTCCCCACCTAGACATCACACCCAGAAGCAGCTGATCCATCCAAATGCGTTATCTACCACCAGGCAATGCCCTAGAAAGGAGGGAGGGTAGGAGAAAGAGCCCCAAACAAGGAAGGGGAGGGGAAGTAAGTAAAGCTCATCTATAAAGGCAGATTGCCCTACACTCTCAGGGCCACTTGCCTGTCACCCTTCTTTTCTTGTGAGATTGCCAAGTTCTCTCATATGAGTTATCAATAAATTTTTTGCCTGCTTAAAAAAAAAAAAAAAGTAGTGGGAAGGGGAGCCTATAGATTCCAAAAATCTTGAAAGACCTAAAAACCAATTGCAATGTATTGAACTTATTTGGTTAATAACTGAAACCAACAAAGCAATAAATATATATATGATACAATCAGGGAATACTTCAACATTAAGGAACGATTCTCACTTTTTTGATAATTATTTTTAAGTTCTTGTCTTTTGGAGCTATATAACTAAATTATTTATGGGTAAAATAATATGATGTCTGGATCTTGCTTCAAAATAATTTGGGATGACGAAATTAGAGGGTATAGATGAAACAAAGATTGGCTAAGAGTTGATAATTGTTGAAGCTGATTGATGAGAGTTATAACACTAGTCTTTCTACATTTATGCTTGAAAATGTCCATAAGCAAAAGGTTTCCATTTTAAACCTTAATCTTATATTCCATCGAAAGCTCTCCCCTTCCCCCAGCAGCTTGGCAAAGGGGGTGGGGGACTGCTCTGCAGGTGCATCTTTGCCTTCTCTGCTCCCCTGCATCTACTCTGCTAGGTCAAGGCAGAGGTGGCCCAGGGCAGACAGGGGCTGCTCTTTGCAGGGATGCTGGGGGCAAGGAGCCCCTGTTTTCTCTCTGGATCACTGTGGCCTCTTGATACATTCTGACTGTTCATGAGGCAAGTTCCACGTTTTAGTTTCCTGGGGCTGCCATAACAAAGTACCAAACTGCGTGGCTTAAAACAATAGAAATGTATTGCCTCCCAGCTCCAGAGGCCACCAGGAAGTCTAAAATCAAGGTGTGAGCAGGGCCATGGAAGTCTGGAGGACAGAATCTGTTGGAGACCTCTCTCCGGGCTTCTAGTAGATGGCCAGCAGCCCATGGGGTTCTCTGCTTCAGTCATTACATGGCGTTCTCCTCTCCGTTCGTCTGTCTGTGTCCAAATTTCCTCTTGTTATAAGTGTACCAGCCATATTGCATTAAGGGCTCACCCTACTCTGGTATGATCTCATTTTAACTTGCCTAATTCCAACTGTAACAACCCTTTTTCCAAATAAGGTCATATTCTGAGGTTCTGGGAGTTAGGACTTCAATGTCTCTCTTTAGGGCACACAATTCAATCATATATATGTATATATTTATGGTTGATTTGAATCACTATCCAAATAAGTTCCATAGACTGCCACTGGATTTTAGGCCTTTTAAGGCTCTCTCAATGTGTAAGCACACAGACCCTCTCGTGGGACGCATCTGTGGGTTCGTTGGATGATCTTTCAGAGGTTCTTCCCTGCCGCACTCTGGCTCTGGCTCCAGTGTAAGCTTCCCCCTTCTAAGCCCCCACCAAAGCCTCTTGCTCCTAAGATTTCCCCTTGGAACGCATCTCTCTTGGGTGGGGGACCTAGAAGTAGCATAAGTTGCCACCTCTGAGCCATCTGCTCAACCCACAGGAAATCCATGTTGTCTCTGCCGATGGGAGGAAATGCAGCCTGCCCAAGGGGCACACATGCCCCTGTCCATTTCCCTAGTCCCTTTCTCCACATCCCAGCAGCATCCGGCCATCAATGCCGGGCAACTTTTAGATAAAAGATCATCAGAACTGGAGTTGGAGTTGGACACACACAGTCTTTGCAATTGATCCTCTTGGGGTCTCTCTCCTTCATTTATTGAACAGTAAATTATTTTTTTTAAAAAAAGCTCTGTGCAAGACATGGCCATACCAAACCTGCAATAAGGTTTTACTAGCCCAAGTCTTCCAAGTAGAGAAAGCCTGGATTTTGTGCAATACGTAGACTTGGCAACTGGAATAAGTTTGTTTCTCACTTTATTTCTTTTTAAATGATTTAGTCTTTTATGAAAGAGTCTTTAATTATTAAATAATTCAACTTCCTTTAGTTTATTTTATAGATAGAAAGAGTTATAAATACTTCCCAGGAGTGTGAAGTTAGTATCATGTCATCTCTGTGCCATCAGTGTAATACTTTAAATAAGTTTTTCACTATTAAAGTGCTTTTCCTAGCACAAAAATGCATGGCATGAAAGAGTCAAGAAACAAATACAGCAGAGTCCAAGAAAGAAGAAAATGGCAGATACCACTTGTTAACAAAGATGCTTCGTCCAGAGCTCTCTGTACGTTAGTCCGTGTAAACCGCCCCCTGTCCCATGCAGTGTGCATTATTAGCTCTCCTAAAGATGATGCAACCGAAGCTCAGAGGAGCTACTTTAATAAATGATGGAGCCAGGATGCAATTCAGCTCCATCTGACTCTAAAAGTTGAGTTCTCAATCTCTGGTTCTGCCTGTAACAAACACTACAAGTACTTACCTGGTTAGGGTATGTTTTAATAACTCTGGCAGTAGTTGAAAGGAAAAATTCAAGAGAAAATTACTACTTATTATTGGTAAGTAAGAGGAAACCACATGGCTTCAGGTATTTGAAAGCCTACGTCACAGTATCTATGGACAAATTTTATAATTCTGAAACACCATTTACATCAGTATATGTGTTTCCTGATGTGATTAAAGAAGATAGAGATATTGGTAGAAGGAAAAGCAACATAGCACTGGATTGCCTAAACCTCGAATGACTCGATGTGATTTACTGAGAGCACACCACGTACAAGTAGTAAACTAGGACTTGGGAAAATTCCCAAGAGGATCTCCCACAAGCCATTTTTTTATATCTAGGATTTGTCTGAAGAAAATTTAGAAGTTCCCATGAGACATGTTCTTCAACTGAATTCCTTAGCTCCCCTTATATTTTAAAATATTTAAAAATACATCATCTTGGTATGAAGGACCCAAATAAAGGTTTGTTACTTTACATTGCTGGAAGGAAGTATATGTTTAGTGATAGTGGATATTTTTGGTACAAAATGTGAAATTTGGTTATTCGTTTACTTTGCATTCAAAATATTCTTTATATAAAAGGCAAACTATATTTCACCTTTAGGAAACAAAATTTAGATTTTGCATCTAAGACAAATTTGATTTCTCTCTGTGATCAAAACATGAGATTAATTCTGACTTATTTCTAAATATTATCTAAATAGAGTAGGTAATTGTATTAGTTATTAGTTACTGCTGCATAAAAAAATTATCCCAGGCCATTCAGTGTCTTTAAACAACAAAAAACGTGTATTCTCTCATACCCTCTGTGGCTCAGGAATCTGGGGGTGGCTGGGGTCAGGGTCCCCATGAAGTCCAGTCTGGATGTCGGCAGGGGCTGCAGGTATCTGAAAGCTTGGCTGTGGTGGGAGGACTTTCTTCTAAGGTGACTCCCTCATGTGGCCAGCAGGAGACTGCTCTAATTGGCCGGTCAAGTGTCCTCCTGACATAGTGACTGACTTTTCTGAAGCAGTAATCCCAGGAAGCAAGGAAAAGCTGCAATGTCTTTATCACCTGGCCTCGGACGCCACATACCATCATTTCCACGCTATCCTACTGGCCACACAGGTCATCCTATTCGATGTGGGAAGGAATTACACAGGGATGTGAACATCAGGCGACGAGGCTCACTGGAGGTCATCTTAGAGGAGCTGGCTACTTCGTATTTCCAAAATAAAAAGTGGCACCCATGGGGAGCATGAGATGCCATGTAGCATATAGTAGCATATAGTAGCATGTAGTTCTATAAAGTGTGGTGTGGCAGATTGTTACAATGGCCCTCACCTTCCTGAATCCCTGCCTTTGTGCAGTTCCCTTTCACTTCCACTCTGGGTTTGGCCAGATGGGATATGATGCGAGCAGAGGACATGTACATTGAGACTTGCCCTGTCACACTGCTGAGGAGTCTTCTCTCAGCATGTGGGGGAGCCCCAGCTAACCTCCTGGGGGATGGGAAAGCACATGGAGTGAGATGCAGCCACCCCTGCCACATGAGGGAGAACAGCCCATACCACCTGGAGCACAACCGAGTCATCCCGGCTGAGCACAGCCGAAACTGCTTACTCGCCCATCAATTAGCGAGCAAACCAATAGATGTTGCTTTAAGCCACGAAGATTAGAATAGTTGTTGTTCCAAGTCATGAAGTTTAGAGTTAGTTTATCATGCAGAAATATGGAACGGACACATTTGGAATGCAACGATCTTTTGCAATTCTGGCTGGGGAGAGATTACCAAGCCTCACGGAGTCACACGAGAAATAACTCTTCAGGTCTGCGCTGTCCGGTAACCATGTGCGGCTGTTCAGCACTTGCAATGAGACAAGTTTGAATTGAGATGTTCAATCAATTCAAAGGCACACTGGATTCAGAGAGTTAATTTAAGAAACATAAACTATCATTAATTTTTAATAAATTGATTATCTGTTGAAATGATCATATTTTGGATAAAGTGAGTTAAATAAAATGTATTATTAAAACCAATTTCATCTGTTTCTTTTTGCTTTTTAAAAGCGGTTACTGGGAATTTTTAAGTTCTCTAAGCGGCCCATGTTTGTGGTTCATGTTATATTTCTATTGGACAGCACTGCTCCAGAACCTTCCTAGGTCCTGGGAGAATCCTTAACTACTACCAAAATTCTGTCTCCAAGAAGGAGGAGAAACTGAAACTCCAGGCCCCAAGGCTATTTTCTCAATACCTCCTCCACCATGTCTGCCCCCCACCCATTCCCTCACATTATGAACCTCATCCCTGGAGAGTGTCGGCCTGTTTCCTATCAAAGCATGCTATCAAGGAAAGGTCTAAATTCATTCATACTCCATATAAAACTTAATGATAATGTTTTAGTTTCCTGGCTGCTAGAGCAAATTCCATACAATGGGTGGGTTTCAATCACAGGAATGTATTGGTGCACGGTTCTGAGCCTTGGAGAAGTCCTAAATCAAGGTGACATCAAGGCAATGCTTTCTCCAGAAGACTGTGGCACTCTGGTGCTGGCCAGTGGCCTCGGCTCTTCTGTCACATGCAGTGCCCGTGGCAGCATCTTCTCCTTTCTCCTCTGGGTTCCGTTGACTTCCAGCCTCTGGCTCTATCCTGGCTTCTCATTCTACCTGCCTTTTACTCTGCCTATAAAGGATTCCAGGATCCGAATTAAAGCCCAGCCTGACTCAGGGGGCCACACCCCAACTGAAGGAACCCCTTGAAGAGCTCTCATTTACACTGGGTCCATACCCACCAAAATGCCAACCAAGACCAAGTTGGCGTCCCTACTGAGGCACACAATTTGGCCCATGTTATATAGCTTAAAGGCTTTACATCACCTTCATTTTTAATCAAAAGTAGATTTTTAAAAAAATTTGAATACCCCAAGGTAAAATAATCAGGATTATTATTTTATAATAATTATATAAAAGGAGCTATTGTCATTTCTGCCTCTATGTCCCACTCCCCCTTGCCCAGCCACCTCCCTTCACCCCAGAGGTAGCAGTGAGGAGGGAGTGGAACTGGGACCAGAAAACCTGACAGATGATAGAAATCGCCTCGTCTGGAATAAACTATACTCCATCTGCGTTCCCTGACTGTGTTCTCAGCTGTTAAGAATCAAGAAATAAAGAACGTTTCACTTTGCTGTGACTGAATCTTCCTTAAAAACTTCTTCACGCACCTGGGCACCCCTGGATCCGCTGCTATAGGCTGCAAAAGAACTTTACAAGCTCAGCGATAGGTGGAGAAAAGGACTCTTTAACGTTTTCTTGGTCCATACATAGCAGCCTGTTATCTTCCCCCAGAGTAATCCATTTTTAGCATCATAGGAAAGAATTGGGTCCCAAATGTGTTCTCGTAATCCAGTTGACTCTTCTCCATGAATACTACTCAGCTCCATCGTGGAAAAAACAAATGTCTATATCCTTTCATTGCACTTGCTGCCTTTCTTATACATATATGATACCTTATACATATATGATTCTTGTACATATGGTATCATATATGTATAAGATGTCCATACCATCGGTAGGACATACGTATTGAACTAATTTCCTAGTAGAAGAGATGGATTGACACTGCCGTCCTCACTCCCTTGTGGTCAACAGTTGCATTTGAGAAAGCTCTGAGACCTCTACTGTAAACAGATATAGTAAATATCAATATCTGCCTTATCTACTTAGGGGGACTGTAGGAACTGAAAATTCAGACGTACATGGATTTGCATATTGGTTCCAGAAATTATTGTTTGATTTGGGGGAAACTACCTAAACTTTCTGAGCCTCATCTGGAAAATGATGACAAGAATACTTCCCTCATTGGATTCAGATGACAATTCCTAACATATGTTCAAAGCACCAAACAAGAGGCAGAGTGAAAGACAAACTTAATAAGTGTTGACTTTCTTCTGATTTCCTCCCCTTCCTTTAGTTAATCTTTGTGCTGTGGAAATTAAAGGCATTGCTTCAGTTCTAATGGATTGTGTGGCCAGAGACCCAAATCTGAATCAAGTTTCTTTGATATACAAACAGAACATTATTTTGGGTGCTTGTTATCAAGAATGAAAGGATCCCTTCTTCTAAAATTTCACAGAAGATGGGACTCATTGATGCCAGCTAACAGCTACAACTGGGCAAACCAGATGGAAACAAGTAAGATGTGCTAATTCGTGAAATGGAATGAATAGAGGAATGGTGCAAGAGTTTCTGGTGTGGTTGTATGGAAATCACCATCTTAGTCCAGCTTATTGGGAAAGGCGTTGTGAGAGAAGTGTGATTTGAAAATTATTTGAATATTGGTAGGAGGGGGTTTTGAGCTAGAAGGGAAAGGGTATTCTAAGTACAGGGTGTGGCCTGAGAGAGAGAGTTCAAAGTTTAAAGAGAGATGGAGGAGGGGAGGAGATGTCAAACCACAGCCGACATTGTTTAAAATTGGTAGTAAGTGAGCAAATCCCAGCCTGATTCACAAGAGATTATAATGACATCACTGGTAGAACCTTCCAGAGATGCATAGCAAATGTTTCATCCAATGTAGGTGTTGCTTCAGTTTAGGGTCCCAAAATTAGAGTGAGGGTCAGGGGGCTAGCAATGGAAGTTCCCATGAGGAAAAGCCAAAGGGACTGGGAGCTAGGATGGTTTTGAAGAGGCTTAAGTCCTCTTCATTTTCTGAAAGCTGCTTTGGGAGTGGGGTGGCTGCTTCTTCTTCATCTCTATTGCTGGCGAATGAGAAGCGTTTTAAGTTTCAGCAGAAGGAGATAGTAGAGACACAGACGAATCAGGGATTCATATATGGCTTATGAGACACATGAATAAAAATGTTAATACACATTTTTGATCCTTAGAAAATGTAAGTCCTAGTAGCTCTCTCTGTAAAGAAGAAAGCCTCTTTGCCCTCATGCTACATTTCGGATGATCCCTCTGTTTATGATATCAATATATGAGCATTTGCCAGATCCAAATCCATAAGGCAGAATGTAACCTCAGCTGCTCAACACCCAAGGACTTGCCATTGTATAGATTGCAGGTTCCCTTGAGCTTTTGTTTTAGGAAATCAGCCACCCACCGCCTACTCTTGCTCTCTGTGTCCTACCCCTCGGCATTCTTCAAACCTGCAATTTCCACCTGGGCTCACAAACTGAATCTGAGCTGCCAGACGGAAGCAATATTCCTTCTTTACCGAATGTGGAAAAGGGAGGTTGCAAACGGAGGGCTCTGAACAGGAGTTATGAATAAACACACGTGTGCACAATTCTTAGCCTTGATGGTCTGCTGAAGACTGCTGTGTGCTCACCACATTCTGTGTCTTTCCTCCAGGCCTGTCTTGCAGCCGGGGCGGGGGCTGGGGCACGTGGCCGTGTTCCGGGCAGGAGTGCCGCATGCCACGCCCAGGCCTGGCCCTTAAAACTCTCCCACAAGATCCCCCCATGTTCTCTCTTTCTTCCCATGACTGCTGGCCAAAACAGAGGATGCAGAGATGGACTGCATGGCCCTAGGGGTCAGCAGAGCCACCAACTGGAAGGAGCCTGAGTCTTTGCTGACTCAGTAGGATCACCCAACCCCTGTTGACTCACACTGGACTGTGGCAGGAGAGAGAAATAAATCTTCATTGTGTTCACCCACTGAGACATAATGGGTTGCTTGTTGCAGTACTTGGCCCCTTCTGACTAATGCACAGGAGATTAGAGCGTAGCTTCTGTCTGAGATATGCGTGCCCTGTACAACGGAGGATCTACAGGAAGGCTGCTCATGGAGCTGAGTTATGGGGCCAGAAACGATGGAGGGAAACAAACTGAGGTTGAAAGAAATTGAGAGGAGCATCAGGTGAAAATGTAAGATAACATTGAAGTATATAGTCCTTGCCCAGACAATTCAATAGGGAAAGAATCATCTTTTCAACAAATGGCACTGCCACAACTGGATATTTACATGCAAAAGAATGAGGCAGGACAGGGAGTAGATTAATGGCTTCCAGAGAAGGGATGGAGTTGGGGGTGGGGGTAGAAGAAATGGGGCCTGGCTGCTTATGGGTAGGGGACTTCTTTGGGGGATGACAAAAATGTTCTAAAATTGTGGTGATGATTGCACGATTCCATGAATATACTAAAACCACTGCATTGTACACTTTAAACGGGTGAATTATGTGGTATGTGAATTACATCTCAACAAAGGTTTTTAAAACCTTTTCTATTTGATTATATAATGACACATTTCCAACTCACACACGACAACGGGGTGCACAGGTCGACCCCAATACTATGGTCGGGCAAACACTGCCCTGGAGCCTTCAGGGTCTCCATGCTGGGTGCCCACAGTACCCCGAGGCCCCTGGAAACTTAAGCAAGATTAAGGCTTCTTGCAGAGTCATGCCGGTAACTGATTTTTTGGGGAAAAAAAAAATCCCTGATTTATGGCTTTGCCTATTTCCCTGGTGCAAACACTTCTCCCATGGCTGATTTCAAGTTACCAACATGGCATCACCAAACACAGAATTGGGGAGAGGTGGGCAGCAGTTACTGCTACCCAGTGTTTCCATTATATAAATAGGTGCAAATAGCCTCAAGGGTATAACTAGCAGTAAAATGTCAAAATAATTAGGAAGTAACTAGTTTTGAGCATTTAATATCTTTGTCTTTAATATAATTTAACTGTGAGTTTGCTTAGTTTAATTTTTAGTAACAGCTGTGTGCAAAAGTCCTAAAATTTAACCATTGGTTCTTGTGAGCTGGTTTGATCCAGCTCCAGCAACCGCTGGCCCCTTTGTTTAATTCAAGGGGTGGCTGGTCAGAGGAAGAGGAGAGGCAGATAGACACTTTCTCTCTCCTCTTAGAGCTCCCATTCTCCCTTGCCCCTGCCCTCAGTGAACAGAAGTCTCTTGCCAGATTCAGGCAATCCTGAGATCGTGCATTGACCGGGAGTTTTCTTATCCTTCCTATCTAAAGAAGGTTTCTGCCTTTACGGTTCTATTCACCATTTAACCAGCATCCCCAAGTGTCTGGCCCATTCTCCCCAGCCCAGGTCCAGCCCAAGGAAAACTAACAGGAGAGCAAGCCCGGGGCAAGTAGGGCAGGCAGCTGGCTTAATGCCTTCTCCATGCTCTTCAGGAAACGAATGCTCAGGTTCCCAAAATTCATGATGAAGGAATTTTTCAGTTATAAGCAATGGGGCTCGCATGTCTCATCCTTACCCCGGAGTCAAATGAAATGCGTGGATGAGTGGCATTCACACGGAGAAGTTCTACAGATCTTACGGGCTGTTACCCTGAAGACTTATACGTTTGGGATGGACATATTCCTTGTTTTGCTTGCCTCTTTTGTTTGTTTGTCAAAACAAACGTCACTTTTCAAAATAGCATGTGGGCTGTCCCTGGGCCTCCTGGGAAGGGGAGGGTAAGGCAGTTAGCTCTCAGTGGTCTCCTACTGTGCTGTTGTCACTCACCCTGGGCCCCAGGCAGGCTGAACCACCCCTGCTCCGGGCTCCCACAGCTCCTAGTTTGTTTCTACCGCTGCACGCGTCTGTAAATATTTCTTGTTAATCCTGGCAATACAGTCACAAAAACACCAACCCAGTCTCTGTCCTTAGGGACCTTAAACCTCTATTGGGAAAACTTGCCACCTTGCATTATACCTATGTCTGCTATACACCTAGAAGCTTCTAGAAGCCTGCAGGTGCTCAATAAAGTTTGTTGATGAATGAACCACAACAGCTCCCAGCAAAAAAGCACCTGCCACTCTTCCCGTACCCTTCTAGCATTTTTCAGTCACTGGCCCCATTTCACAGCCACAAAAGGAGTGAGCAAATAGATGAATCAGTAATTTAAGCAGTTTCGATGACTGGGATGGAAATATCCTGTAGAAAAAGCAAAATGATTATTCAAAAGACTTTTGTAAGATTCCTGGAGCTTGCAGGGTTTGACTGCTGTGAGGAAGTCTATTTTAAACTAACCATTGCATAAGAATTTAAGAAATGCTTTAAAAAGAGAAAAACGTAATGAAGACAAAAGGGAAATCAAGGAACAGATGGGAACTTTCTGATCCCGTTCAGCAATGGCCATATATCCTCTGCATCACTGTAAATATATGGAACATAAAAACAAACAACTGTTGAATGCTAAGGGGTATGGAGTCTTTCTTTGGAGAATAATGAAAATGTCCTAAAATTGATTGTAGTAATGAATGCACAACTCTGTGATTCTACTCAAAGCTATTGATTGTACAGCTTGGACGAATTGAATATGTGACTATATCTCAAAACTGCTTTTAATAAAAAAGAAATGTAAAAATAAACCTGCCTGGAATGACAAAATAAAAAACAAAACAATCCAACATACTCTCTTAGTTTCAGCCCTTGCTCTGGGCTAAGGGATATCAAGTTTAACGCTGATTGTTAACCAAATTAACTATTCCTTTGAGCATTACCAACAAACCTGCCATGTATCCGAGTCAGTGATAAAATTGTAGAAACGTCAGGACCAAGTGAAGTGCTCTAAAGCAGATCAACAGGAACCACCTTTTGTGTTGGCTTCTGCACCTATGCACATTCTGTGGGCAAAGCTGATCAACCCAGCTATGAGACACTTTTCATCTTACCCACAAAGATTATTCAAGAGCCCAGCCGGTAGATGAGTTCCAGAAGGACTGTATGTACATGAAACTTTGATGAGTCTGGCTCTATTTTAAATACCCCTGGATACCTACAATCTAAGAGAATAGGAGGGGAAATTTGGGGTACAGCACAGAACTCTTGAGTGAAACATTCTTTAGTGAAAACAAAACTCTTGAATGAAACAGAAACCATAACCCAGTTCATCTGTTTCGTAAATCTTGATTTTCACATACTGGGTTCACGTTGTAGGCTAAATATATATTACGCATCAGGCAGAAAAAAAAGTCAAAATTCTATGTTAGGTATTTTAATAAAGACTTTTAAAATTATAACTAATGATGTGCATAATTTCATTTGAATTAAAACAGCTTTGATAGGGCAGGCCACAGTGGCTCAGCAGGCAAGAATGCTTGCCTGCCATGCCAGAGGACCCGGGTTCGATTCCTAGTGCCTGCCCATGTAAAAAAAAATTAAAAAAAAACAGCTTTGATAAATGTTTACCATGTTAAGAAATGGGATAATTAAATTTTTCACTTAAAAAAAAAACACCTGGGGCAGGTAACGGTGGCTCAGTGACAGAATTCTCGCCTGCCATGCCAGAGATCCGGGTTCGACTCCTGGAGACTGCCCATGCCAAAAAAAACACCCCACACGTGTAAATGGATCACAAACCTCGTGTGTGCACACATGCTACACACATGTGCACACAGCCACCAGTGACCCAGGGGCCCTTGAATAGAGAAAAGTATTTTATAAGTTACATTGAATGACGATTGTATAGGTATAAACCCACTGGGCTTTGGTTAATTAGATGCATGCTCCTATAATGTTTAAAATGATCTCCTGATGTCTGATTTCATGCAAATCAAATAGGGCCTCCTTATTTTTGAACACTGTTTATCTCATGTATTAAACTCCTTTCATCTGTGGAGAAGTAATGTGGAAAAGTCAAATGCTCATGTCCTTTTCCAAATAGCTTTCTATCTAACAGGAAAAACAATTAGAGAAAATACATAAGAATCCGCCCATGTAAGTCATCGCATCGATGTACATTGCCAGGTACAGCTGTGTCAGCTGTTGGAACAAGTGCAGTCTTGAGTCACCCAGACAATGTCACTTCAGATTTTGCAGCAAGAGGTCTCTGGACTCAGAGGATGAGCTAGAAGGGCTATCACAGACCTCTTTGTTTTCAGGAGAGGAGACGGAGCACGCAGAGGTTTTGACACTTGTAGAAGTCGTTGTCCATCAATGCCTTTTTAAAATCCAACAGCTCGCTTACCTTTCCAAGTCTATCCTCCATCTTCCTTCTGCTCTTTGTGGTAGAAGCTGACCTGTTCAGTTTGCAAAATGTGGTTCCCAGACCAGAAGCAGTGGCAGCAGCATCTGAGACTTTTCAGAAATACAAGTTCTCAGATCCCACCGTAGAGCTATGAATCAGAAACTTTGGGGTGGGGTCCAGTCATGGGCGTTTTACCGAGCCTCCCAGGGGACCCCCAAGCACTCTAAAGTTAGAGAGCCACTGGTTCACCCAGGACAGGCTTCTCAGCCTCTGGCTTCTAGCTAGACCTCAGCCCCTGGGGAAACATGGCAGGAGATTTCAGACAGAAGGAGGAGTGAGTCTTGGGTACTTTTTCCCTGGTTCCCTCCTTGTGGACTGTCCAGGACTGGCTGACCGCATGCCTGCACCAAGGGTCACTGTCCCTCCTAGGGCAGCTCCCTGCAGCTCTATGGAGGCAAACGCTGCCTGTCACCAGCTCTAGAAAACTGCCCTATCCCCCGACCCTGACCACATCTTTATAAAGGGTCCCCGTATTTAACCCCTCTAATTACCCCATTTAAGTGTGCCACCTGGGATGCTCAGCTGAAGCACACCAAGATAGAAGCCTGCTTGTTTGGAGCTCAGTGATGGGCACAGAGTATGGCGTGGTTCAGTGAGAAGTTCCATTCCTAACGCAGGATGAAAATCTACCATCCTCTCTTCAAGCCCAATTCCATGAATGATACTGGGATATTCTCAAATGCTATATTTACTGTAAAGTCACATAAAAATTGCTTTATACCAATCATGACCGTGCAGTCTATTGTGCAATTTTGAAGACCAAACTGATTTCTCCCCATTGATTAACGATCTTACATTCCTTCTTCTCACCTTCTCCCCCTTCACTGAACCAGCTCCTCTGTGTCACGTGGCAGCTTTGGTTGCACCCGATTCTCCAGATGGTCTTGATGGGCCCCTTGGCTCAGAGGACCCTTCTTCCCTCTCAAATCCACTCTGCCTCTTCCTATCTTGTTTTCTTCACTTTACTGCTGCTTTCTCCACCTAGAATGCCCTCCCACGTGCCTAATTAAAATCTCCCCAAGATAAAATTCATCTCTTCCTCCTTTGTATTCCCTTACCACTTAACACTTCTGTTTAGCAGGTACCACCTTCTCTCTTATGCTCTTACACGTTTGTATTTGCCTATTTCTTCCATTTCAATACAGGCTCCTTAGAGCAGACCAGGAGCCCAAAGCACGTGTCCACCCAAAGATGCTGACCGACTCAAAAGGCTGGAGGTTGTCCAGCTGGTGTCAGCACCAAAACCAGGCCCAGGTTTCCTAACTCTCAGTCCAGTGCTCTTTCTGCTGCTGGGGGGCAGTGGAGCACCTGAAGAAACTTTGGGTTGTACTTGGAAATGAGATGTGGCTTCCTGACATTAATGACTGTCTCTCAACTTCTTCTTTAATACATTCACAATAAAAAGTATGCCCTGAATAACAAGGTTGTGTTCTCAAATGCACACAGCGCATCCTGAAGCCATGGTTTATAAGCTCCTGCAGAAGAAAGGGGAATATTGGCACAGCTGGTTTCCTAGTCCTCTACTCTCAGTTGGTGAATGCCACAGTCTGAATCGACTGCCTGGTCTAGACCCAGTATAGGCACAGGTTACTGCCGTCTTCGTCTTTATAGTTGGTCCCGATGTGTTCTGCCTCCATCCTGATATGTTTTAATGGACTCTCTTTCTTCTGTAGGATTGATGGTCATGCAGCCTTCTTTTCCTGTAAGGATTTGAGTGTTCTTACAAAAAATTGATAAGGTAAGGTAAAGGACAGGAAGGATGTCTATTCTAGTCTTTTGTGATGGTTTAACGGACTGGCCCCAAAATGTTCCATGCAGGCATCTGGAGGATGGGATAATCAGTTGTTTTGCCTTCACATCACTGCTTCACAGTTTTAGCCACAGGAGTCTCTTTGAGATTATGACTTAGACCCCCACCCCCACCCCATCAAGAAGGCAACCCCCTGCTGACAAGACCTCCCAAAGCGCAGTTGACTACTCAAATCTTTGAGAAACCAGCTCTTCTTATCGCTGGGGAAGAGGCCTCCCTTTGAGTATTCAAGTACAAAGTGAGATGGAGTGAAGTCACAGGATAAAGGCCTACTTCCTGTCTTCACTCTCTTTGATTTCTTCTCTAACTAATCTCAAGTGGGAAGTAGATAGTGATGGGAAAGTCCATGTTGTTAGTTCGAAAGGTCTTCTCGGCTGTCAAGGTTTGGGTTAGTCATCCTTTGAACAGAGCTGTGATAGAGTTCGAGGCCAGAAGGCGCAATCTGAAAACTTCCATTTGACTGTTTCCTTCCTAATTCACATTGCAGGGCCTGGGTGTAAGGCATGCCTTAGTAGCCAAAATGTCTTGTCCTGTACATCCTAAGCGAATGAGTCAACAATTGTTGCTTCTGGAGGCGTATCTTGATCCCTTTTGGTGGGTGCTGTTGTCCTCCCACCACCCAGACTTCGTGTCAGCGCTTGTCCCTGTGGAAGTACCATGCAGCTGACCTCATCCGTGTATCGGAGAGATAACACATGACAGAGCTTTTCCAGGACTGTGTTTGCCATTTTCCACGAAAAATTCCAGGCGTTCTTTTGCTAAGCACAACTTCCTTTTATCACCAGGCTCCCTCCTTGTGAAACGTCCTGTCCTCAGTCAATTTCAAGCCTCTTCAACTCAGGGATTCCTTGACAAAGACTTCCTTCTCACAGTGGTTGGTTCCTGCACTCATTTCTTTAGGTTTGATCATAATCCAGAAGAAAAACATTGAGCAGTTGCTGTTCGTTTGATTTCAAAATACGCTGAGTGGGGGTCAAAACTAAGTTAAAGGTCTAATTTCCCTACCTTCATTCATTCACCTGCATGGCTAGCCACAATAATAAAATCATCTGTACACCATGGAACAGGAAGAGGGAAGCACTTGCATACTAGGGTCACAAGTGAAGGCTTCTAATCAGACTGTCTGTGCAGTTAGTTGTGTGAATATGGGCAAGTTACTTGGCCTCTCTACCTATCTGTGTATTCACCTATCAAATGGAGATATTATTTCATTGACTCTCCAAGCCAATAATGCGAAGCTAGGTCATGTAAAATCATTTGGTGAAGTACCAGGCACATAGCAATAGAGGATGTTGGGTTTATCTGGTAGGAAGACACTAGCAATCTTAAAGAGGGCAGCCTTAATGATGTAATATAGTTATAAGAAACAGTTTCCAGAACCTTCTCCCATGCTCACACTTCAAACTGGAGTAATAAGCAGGACTCTTCAGGTGCATCCTTTACATTATACTGTTCCTGCTTTATAAATCCAGTCCATCCGGAAACCAGACCTGCCCTTTTCCAGAAGATTCCTCCCTGTCTATCCCATTCAGGAACTGATGGATGAAAGTAGGCCAATAGGGGAGCTATTCCAAGGTAGGCACTCATTCAATACCTTTACAGCATATGCAAGACCCAGTGCTAGACATTAGGGATGCCACTCTGAGGCAGGCAGACATGGTCTCTGACCTCGTGTCATTTATAGCCTGGTTTACAGTCACTCTGCTCCAGCCACACTGGCTTCTTCAAGGTGTCTTGAATGTGGATTGCATCCCTGCCCCAGGGCCTTTGCACTGACTGTTTCTACCCCTTGCAATACTATATCCCCGGATAACTTCATGGTTTGTTATCTCAATTCCTTAAAGTCTCTGCTCAAATGTTCCCTTATCAGGTTGCCTTTCCTGGCAATTTGATCTAAAATAACCTCTCCACTCCCCCCCCCATTCCCCTCTGTCTGCCTCGCCCTGCTCTGTTTTAATTCACACACTTATCAGCACCTACTATTAAATGGCTAAGTCTTTTTGTTAATCACTTATCTCTGTCCACTAAACTGTAAGCCCCAGCGGGTGAGAATTTTGCTGATTTTGTTTGCTGCTCTATCCCCTAGAGCAGTGCCCAAGATGTCATGCATGCTCAATAAATATCGATTGAATGAATGGATAGATGAAAACAAGGACTTGCACAGCAACCTCAGGCCGATGAGCTAAGTGTGATCACTGGGGTTGCACAGGATGTTGTAGGAACACACGTGAAGGGTCACGTGCTCCTATACTCAGACACGAGGGTCAGAGTAGGGGGAAGGAGGGAAGGGAAAGTGCTCCAGGCAGGAGGAACAGCATGTACAAAGACCAGCAAGGGAAAGGGACTGGCTGCATCTGAGCATCTGAAGGGCCTTCGGTTTGGGTGAAACGTGCCCTAATGGGCAAGAGGTGTGGTGGGTGGGGCCAGATCACAGAGCTGGGGGTGTGGGGGGGAGGGAGGTGTTCCAGGCCTGCAGTCCTCTCTGCCAGCACAGTTTTTGGTCAGTTGGAAGCAGATAAGTAGCATCAGGTAGCGACCCTGAGCGTTGGGATTTAGAGTAGGAGCCATAGGTCTAGGCTGGGAATGGAGAGAAACAGGAGACTGCGAGGAACTCGTTCTATTTTGTATCTTGTGTTAAACTGAGTGAATACATCTCATTGATTCATTCTTTAATAGTCCTTCATTTATCCTTTATTTTTTAATTCAGCAAATATTGATTAAATACCTGCAATGTGGCAGGCAGGCACTCGTAGCCACCAGGGTGATTGGCTAGGATATATTCCTTGAGCTTACAGAGCTGCCTATTCCGTGGGGTGAGAGAGGAGAAATCCCAGCGACATGAAGACAGTGAGATAAAAGAGGTGCAGGCTAGAATAAGGAGCTGAAGGAGATGAACAAGAGGCACAAACCCTGAGATGACAAGGCGGTTGGTGAGGGATGATGGGGGGCCGTAAAGAAGGGGAAGTTCACTCCGGCACCTAGGGCAACCGCCTAGAGGTGCTCAGGGGCCCCGCCCCTGCCGGCTGATCTGGGACCCCCGTTTCATTCCAAAAGCTCTTCCTCTCCATCTAATCACTGACCGCTTCTCCTTCCAAGGGGAACCTGGAGCCCCGCCTCCGGCCTCCAGCCCTTCACCCGGCCTGCCCCTGCCGACTCCTCGTGGCACCCTCTGCCTCTGGGCCTCCAATCACCTGGGGGTACAGGTACAGATGCACCAAGGTCGTGGATTCTGCAGTGCAGGGGGAGGGTTCTCCCCGCCCTGAGTTAGGGAAAGCCGTCATCAATAGCTATCGAGGCCCACAGTCCCTGACGCTGCTCTGAACCGATTCCCAATTCCCACGGGACTCATTTTACAAAGGGCAAGAGGACCCTTTCTGAGGCTGTCAGTCCCGGGGCCCAAATGTCAATCCCGCTCCCGCGGGGGCCCGAGGCGCTTCGGTTTTCCCCTGCCCAGCTACCGCTCGGCCGCACCTGCCTTCTGGAAACCCTTCCTCCCCCGCGCCACCAATTCCCCGCCTGCCTTGGCCCCGACCTCTGCAGGCTCCCTCTGCTCGCTGGGATGGCTTCGGTAAGGAAGGGGATTTCCCTCTGACTCCGCCCTGTCTAAGCATGTCCTCCCGCGAAGAGTTCTGTCCAGGATGCCTGCCTGTGGGTGACACCAGAAGAATTGTCTTATGTTTGTCCGGACGCTCCTCTCCTAACCGGTGGGCTAGTTTATCAGGGCACTTCCAGAGGTCGAGAACGATTTGTTCATTTGCACAACTATGATTACAAGGTGGATGTGTAAGTGAAGCAAATGAGAGGACACATTTCAACACAGCCAGCAGAGCATCTGTCCCCGAGCCGGGACAAGGGATGGCAGTGCTGGCTAATAAGGAACAGATTGTTTCACACCAGGTGTGTATCATTTTTTGAAGAAGGAATATGTGAATATGGTATGAAAGAGTGAAGCTACTCTCCCAGCCACGTTGTCCTCCCCAGACAGCCACTGCTGCTGTTTCTTGTGTTTCCTTCTGGGGAAGAGGCTCTTCACAAGTGAAGATTTCTCTGTGGAGGAATAATTACTCTAATTCTGCTTCACAATCACGCAGAACTCTCTTTCCCTCTTTCTGATCCCAGCCAAGCCCTCTTTTCACCCTGACATTCCCAGTTATTCCAATCTGAAAGAGAAAACAAATCAAAGTAACAAAAGGGGTCTAAGCAGACGTAGCCTCTCCACTTTGGGCAGACTTATCAGGAATTGTACATAGCCAGGAGGTGGCAGGCTCCATGAGATCTGAAACGACCTCTCTAGATGTAGTCTGATCAGTATGTAAAAGGAGTACAGAAATATGTTTTTAATGATCATTATAGATTTAAGGTCTATTTATAGAAAAAATAGCTGCTAGTTCACCAGCAAAAAAAGAAAAAAAAAAACCACACATACAAACATATATTTTAAAATGATGGGATTATGAATGGACTGTTTTCTTTCTTTTTTCTATTTTGTAAATGTTCTTTGATGTGCTTTTATAATGAAAAAATATAGATTATACTATTCAGTTTATAATAAACTATTTGGAATTAATTTCTTTTATCTTGCTGTCACTCTGCATGTGTATTTAAATATCAATTATACTACATTAGAAGGGAAAGATAAACTCTTCTATTCATTCTAACACATTCAACAAATGAAATCCATTCATTCCTGTCTATACGTTTATTTCTTTAGAGCACATGGAAACAACGTGTATTCTATAAGGCTCTGATTCTCTTGCTTGCCAGAATATTGGAATCACCTGGAGAGGTTTAAAACAGTGCTTTTGGCCCCAGTTGCAGAGATTCTGATTTCATTGGTTTGCAGCGTGTCCCAGGTTTGGGGATTTTAAAAAACTACCCAATTTATTTTAATGCATATCCAAAGTTGAGAACCAGTGGTTTAAAGAAAGAAAACAAGAATAACCCTGTTGAGAATTCATCAACATAGACCAGTCTAATAAGAGAGTACTGTTACAAATTGCAACCAATCTTGTTCAAATCAAGAAGAGAATCGAGGATTTTTGCAGTTCAGGAATGAAAAATATGCTAGAATTGAATAAAATCCCTGCAAATTAGGAGTACCTGGCATTCCACACACCTCACTCTGAGTCTTCCTGGGACCCCGAGAGCTGAGTAGCCTAATGACCTCACTTTACGGGACAGTAGGTGACTGTCCCCGCACGCACAGATTGCCTAGCCAGTGTCCTTATGGTGATGTTGTCATTGAGTTAGTCCAACCTGAAAGAGGAAATAAATTCACAGGAAGGAATTAAGGGGCTCAAATAGGTCTCGTCTTCTACCCCACCTCACTTTCATCTAAAAATAGAGCTGAACAATGCACAGTGTAGGATCCAACTTTGGTTACAAGCAAACAATCCTCAGTGCAAATGCACAGAAAAAGGTCTGAATGAAAGATCATCAAACCCACAGCGGCTCCTTTAGGGGCAGGAGTAGGAGGGGATCCTATCCTAGTACTTTTTTACTTTTACTTTAAGTACTTTAAACATTCCTGCTCTTTGATTTTTTTTTCCAAACAATGAGCATGAATTATATTTGTAATTTATAAAAGCCCAAAAAGATAAAAAGAGGCAACCATCAGCAATGGCACAGGTAAAATCTCAAAAGTTGGGCTACGGGACTACTTTCCCCCTCTCCCTCCTGCTGAACTTCCCGAGTACTTAGCTCCCTTCTCTGCCCTCCACAGGTAACAACGGTGGTCACCCAGGGGGTTGGCGAAGATAATGTGAGTTAGTATATGTGAAGTGCTTAGAACAGTACCTGGATCACAGTAGGTGCCAAATAAATGCCACCTAGTATCATGATAATAATAGTCCATGTGGCTCTTTATGCTGAACTATCTTTAATTTTTTTACTTAAGCCTTATAGCCCAATATAGTAACATCCCCTGTTTGCAGACAGGAGCTGACTTCCACCCCATTCAATCATTTAATGGCTCTTCAGCAGCTTCTGAAGATTCCTAATCCCAAATCCCCTTTCCAGCCCTGCTCCCACACTCTGAAGTCTCAGAAGGTTATGATTTCCCAAGAAGTAACACGGAAGACAGATTAGGTCATTTTTAAAAGACTGATCTTTCTTTTAAACATAAGGGCCTTAGAAAAGTCAAAATTATTCAAAACAAAAACAGCAATCGCTTGTGTCCAGAGATGTCTGTGGAGAAACTGAAGATAAACAAGTCACCATCTGCACATCTGAACAACACCATGCCTCAACAGGTTCTTAAGGAACTGCAGAGTGGTGGCAAAGCACTGGGCTTTATCAAAGCTCATCTCTAAAACCCTCCTCTCCTATCCCCATCGTTTCATCACGGCCCATTGCAAAGGATCAATAGCCCCTGCTGTGATGTCTAAACATGAGAGCAGGCCTTGGCTGAAAGCAGACCTGTGGTTTTCCTTTTAGCCTGACAGAGAACAAATAAGTCAAGCAGACTGTGTCTGGGGAGGTCAAGACCGGTGTCCCGACATCACTGACGAGGAGAAATCATCGCAAACCACACAGGCATGTTTTAAATGAGCAGGAGGCCACATGAGACTGACCTCATTAGATGGGCAAGCCCGAGTAAAGTACGTGCTTCTGAGCACTGCTGAAAACCCTCCAACTGCTCCTATATATATATATAAAATCCAATATTTAACTGTATCTCTGACGTAGTATAAAATAAACAATACCCTCTTCTCAAAGAAAAGCAACAGAGCGTTAAAGGGGAAGGACAGCCTGAGCTCTCTGCAGGAAGTGGGACAGCCCGTCACCTCCGCAGCTTCTCACTTGGACACGTAACTGGTATCCAGCGGAGTTAATAATCAGTGTCGACACAGGAGAAAGTTCCCAAGCAGGATGCCGACGTGGAAGGCGAAGGCTCAGGGGGTGCACGTAGAGGCTGAGCTGTCCCGCTGGGCTCCTGGCGGCACGTGGGATACAGGGTTCTAGAGGAAAGAGTCATGAGGGCACTTAAGAGAAAAACAGGCACGTCAGAAAACACACGTGCTGTCTTTCACACGCACGGAGGATGGGAACACAAAACAAGGGATCCAGCCGTCTAAAACAAATCCATTAACAGCAAGACATGTAAGGGGAAAAAAAACCCATTTCCTGATAAGGGCAAGATTAGAAAATGCTGAAACGTCAGCAATCCGGTTACATACGGTCAAGTCATCTGGGTCGGCCATGCAGTTAAGGGATTGGGCGGTCTCATTGCAAAGGGGGAAAAGGAATCGGTTGGGAGGGAATGTATGTAAAGGTTAAGGAAGGTGAAAGCGGTGGGCGTGCAAGGCATTTAGTAGAGTCTGGGACCATGCCTGGGTGCAGGAGTGCTTATCACAGAAAGAGGCCAGGGCTCATCAGAGCAGGTTCCTGGGATTAGAGAGAATGAAGCAGGAATTAGAGTCAAGGGAAATGAGGGGGTGACTAACATTTAGGAAGCAGCTCATGGAACCCAGCAGTGACCTGGACACAGTCCCTGGGTGATCTCTCTTCTCTCCATAAACTTGAGGTTTACGATTTCCATCTTTAGATGAAGAATCCCGAGGCTCAGGGAGGGTAAGTGAAATGATCAGCTTGCACAGCCAGGAAAGCAGGGGTGGGGTGGGGGTGGAATGGGATCTCAGCTCAGCTCTGCCTCATGCCATTGCCCCTGACCCATCTCCCTCACCGTGCTGAAACTCATGGGACGGCTGTAAAAGAAGAGTTTAAGAAAGGTGAGAGCAGCGACCAGCTACTTGCTACTAGCAAGTCAGCCTGGCTGCCCCAGCAGGGGCCCTGACAATTTCAGAGGGACGGTGGCAGCGTAGAAGATGGTTTGCGGGGCCGCGCGTGTCCTACGTGACAAAGCGCCCCAGCAGACGACTGTAATATGTTGGCATATTATCTTCCTGGGCGTGGTGCTCATTGTGACACGCCACACACCCAGACAACATTGTTCAAGACTTGCTGCTTACCTGGGAACTCTGGGCACCGGGATTTTCGCTGCAAGAGTCAGGAGGGGTCCGCCCTGGCCAGGCATCTTGCTGTAACAATAGCCGGAGGCTGTCCTGAACCCAGGACTTCACGAAGATAACAAGGGAAGTTTCGAGGCTGTCTGAACTCATGCCTTGAACCGAAACCAAAGCTACTTCCAGTTAGCCTACAGTCACACGCAACACCCCACAAGTGAAACATGAAGGCCTTTGAGTATGAACTCCCAAATTCTTGTCACTAAGAAATAAGAACAGCTCTTGGCCAAGGGTAGCTTAGAGAGGCCTTCGGTTCTGGGTTGGTCTGAGTTTCTCCACATCTTGGGTTTCGGGATTCTGGTGCATCTCCTGAACGCGCCCCATATTCCCTCGTCAAGTACCTGCGGTGAGGCCTCTGGCTCCGCCCTGGGATTCGTTCCGATTTCCCTTTAAGCGCCAGACACTGAGCAGCCTCTGCTCCTGGGGGGCCCATCCCTGCCCCACGCGGGGCTCTGGCCAGGGTGTGTGGGCAGAAGGATGACGGGCCGGCCCCTCCTGGGGACCCTCCTCCCCAGCTGCCTGCGCGACTCTCCTGGGTGCAGCGGTGCGGGGGCGTCCCCGGGAGCCTTTGGTCCTCGCCGCGGTGGGGGCTGCGCCCTGATGCGCCGCCGAGGCCCCGGGGCCCCGGGGAGGCCAGGCGGGCGGGCGGGGGCAGCTCCATGTAGCGTGTTTCCTTCAGCCGCCGCGCGCCGCGTGCTGCCCGGGGCTTTGCACGCTCGCCTTTCTCCACTTTCTCTGACCGCCGGGCGCCTCCGAGGGGAAGTGGCCTCGGCCCCTGGCACCGGGAGCGGACGGAGACCAAGCGAGCTGCCTGCACCGGGGCCGGGCACAGCGTCTGCCAGCGGCTCGGGGGCTGGAACCCGAGCTCGGAGGCTCCAGGTCCCCGCTGTTTCCATCAGACGCTGCCACGCTCCCTCTCTATGCTGTAAGTGACGGCTCCGCGTTACCCATAAAATAAACGCAGTTGAGGAGGTGGTGGCCTCCCGTGGCCCCTACCTCCCGGCTCGGGCCTCTCTGAACAGGCTGCCGGTCCCCACCGGCCCACCGCCGTTCCCCCCAACACCCCCTGACTTGACTTCTTCTCTTAAGTCACGTAGGGAGGGCTGCGAGCCACCTCGGCCTGAGTATAAATAGTCCGGTGACCTCCTCACCCTTCACCTCAGCCAGCTTCCCTCTTGCCCAACTTCCCCGGCCCGCGGGCTGGGCCGCTGTCCGCTCGGCCCGTCACAGGCCTTGGAAGCTTCGACGCCTCTCTGGCTTTGGTCACACCCAGCCGGCCCCCAAGGACAGCTGCTTCCTTCCCTGCAGCCTGGCTCACATCTCCCATGCTGTCCCTCTCATCGGAATCCCTTCCAGACCCTTGACCGGGCCTCCTCCTGCCCCCTGCTGCCTCCTGCTGCCCCCTACAGCATGGCCTGGAACTTTCTAGAATCATCCCTCCCGCCTCTCACCTTGGCTGAGTTGGTGGTTCCCGGGCCCCGACTCCTCCGTAACTGTCCCATCGAATCAAGCTCGACGCGGCCCATCCCGAGCCTCTCCCCAGCTGCTCACCCAGCACCTCCCCACCGTCGCCTTCCCCCTCCTTGTTCTGCTTTGTTCTGATCAAGAGTATTTTGCACCCCACCCCACCCTCCTCGCCCCAATTCACATGTGTCACCTTCACTTCTAACCTGTGACCATCCATCGAAAGCATCTCCCAGGCCCTGGGCTCCTCACCCCTGCTAAGCCCTGCTCCCCGCTCCTGGGCTGCAGTTTCCACCCATTGTCTCAGTGGCCGTGTCTGATCTTTCTGAAATTTCAATTAGTTAATCTTTATAAATGTCTCTGTAAACTACATATTAATTCATCTTTCCTTTTACCTAAGCCTCTTGGAGAGGGAACCAGGCCTGCTCTTTCTGGTCTCAATGGGCCCCTTACTCTGACGGCTTAGAGGTGGCCCAGGAGTACATCGTGGGGGTGGTGGGGGTGGGGAGGGGTCTCTTCAAGGCAGTGTAAGAGCTGGTTCTCCAGCCAAGAACTCTGGTGGGACCAGCTCCGGGAAGAGACCAGAAGGAAAGGTGCTGGTTCGCATGCTGGGAGCTCTGAGAAGGTGCAGCGTCTTTGGACAAACTGAACCCTGGTGGAGGTCCCTGATAAGTCTGAGGTGTCACGTTTGACGGGCGCCTTCTGTGGACGGTCCATAAGCACGGGACCGGGGGGGCAGCTCCTGACGGAAGGCCTTTGGGCACCCCCACACTTCAGCATGGTGCCGAGAGCAATCGGGGCTTCCCAGGGCCGGGAAGGCAGGCCAAGGGGGTGCCAAGCGTGCAGACGCCACAATCGTGGGGACACCACAATTGTGGGGAAGCCTGGACCTGCGTGTAGAGGGGAGACAACTGCGGAACAGATACACCCCCCCACCCCTTACCCCCCACCCCACTGCAGACGCAGCAAAACACTCAACGCGCCTCCCTCAAACCTGACGCCATCTGGGGGAAGGAAAGAAAACGAGGGAGAAGGGGGGGTCCCAAATAGCCTGACATGAAACTGGAAGTGAGAACTGAGAAATGCTAGTTTTGAATGAGGGGTTGGGAAAGGCTTTAGAGGGAACCGAAGAGAAGCTTTCATTCACGTTAAGGACCTGGCACCCAGGGAGGAGCAGGCAGCTGGTGGGAAACCCAGAGCCCAGGGTGCCCCACTCTCCCGGGCCCCCTTCCCAGGGTCCCCTTCCCCACTCTTTCCTGGGCCTCCCCCGCCTCTCGCCACCCCCCAGCCCCTCATCGTCACCCCCTTCCCATCTTTCCACCATCAACTGTCACTGCTGGTCACTGCTCATCTACGTTCTCTGAATGCAGGAATGCCACAGAGGGATCCAGGGAAAGGTGAATCGAGTTTAATAGGACACCACTGGATGAAGTGAAAGGATTCAATAATTCCAAATTGCCCTGTGTGTACTAGGAAAGTGAGAGTGATATGGGCTGGGGGAATAATCTACTATTATTTTTTTATCCCGAAATCAAGGTGGGGCGGAGCGGGGCTGGCCGTGGGAAGGCAGGGGCAGGGCGTCCGGGTAGACACGTGGCTCCTGAGGCCGTGTGGCGGGGAGCCCGGAAGGGGCAGGGCCTCGTGTGCTCAGCGTTTGCTCTTCCCTCTGCAGGAGCGGCGCCTTCCTAAAACGTCTGTCCAGGGTCATCTGACATGCCTTCACAGGTCACAGACAAGAACCAGCACTGGATGGTAACCTGTGGCGAGTCTGGGTCCTTCCCTAGTCCCTCCCAGCTCCTGCACCCAGATCAGCATCTCAGCACCGGGCTCACCGATGCCGTCCTGGGAAATGCATCTTTGACCATATTTTGATGTTTCTCTCCCCCCACGGAATTGACTTTGTGTAGCACAGAAGCAGAGAAACATATGTAAATGCTTATTATGACTAATCTCCTAGTCTCACTGTGAGTACCTTTATTCCGAGTGATGAGTGCAAGCACATACCTCTCCATAGAGCCTAGGAAAGTATCTGTGGTGTTAAAGACGCTCTTATTGAACAAAAAGTGGCTCCGTGATCACAGCCGAATATCTTCGTCAATTTCATTTGATGGACTGAGTTGGGATTTATAATGCTAATCAAATCTGTTGTTTATATCCTGTGTCTTGTTATTCTTACATTAACGGGCAGCAATTTTCAGGTCTGTGAACCCGGTTAACCCAGCCGAAGCGCTCCTTGCTGGCCTCTAGGGGTGGGGCGGGAGTGGGGACAGAGGGAGGGTGACAGGGAGCCCTGTCCTGCGCAGTTGCTGTGGGGCACTCATGCATTTGTGCCTTAATGCTATACAGGCAGAAGTAAGTCCTGGACCCTCCTGCCACAGGTCAGGGTATGTCTGGTCAGGGGGGCTCGGGAAGGGGTCCCTGCTCAGTCCCCTGGGCACGTGCAGGAGGCTGAAGATGAGGGAGTAGAGGTGGAGGACCAAGCGCTTGCTACTTACAGCTCTCCCAGGCAGTGGGCTTCTGCCCAGGTCGGGCGAGTGGACAGTGGCAGCACTTGGCAGGGACCGTGGGAAGGCTGTGCTGGCCTCTGCACTTCACACAGTCTCAAATGATGCCCCTGAGTACCACAGGAGGGGGGCACGGTGAACCCCATTTTAGGGGTGGGAGGTCTTTGTGTGGGGGGGGGCCTGGTAGTGGAAGTGGGGACATAGCCCTTAAGTAGAAGCAGTGGCTTTGTTTATTCACAATGCTGACCTAACACTCGCCATGGGTCTGCTCACTCGTTCCATCCTGACCTGGGCCACGCCCCAGGGGGGTGGCCTGGACCCCCAGGGTCTCTGCTCTGACCCACTATGCTATGGACCCACGGGCAGGCACCACGTCCTTCTCCTCCAGAGCCCTAATCATCTTGCTGAGCACACACTTACCTGTTTACTGCCACCTCGTTCGCCTCCCCACATGGCAAAGCCCAGTTCTGCCATATTCCCTACCATCTCTCGGACTGAGTGTGATACCTGGCCCGTTGCAGGCCCTTGATAAATAATGATTGCATTGAAAGGTCTGTGTTACATAGAGAGAAGTGAGCCGACAACATGCACATTTTAATAATCACCTTGTTTGGTGTAATTTGCTAAACGCTCAGTATGTAAGATTTCAAAAGTCTGAAACGGGGTCAAAGGATTATAGCTTTGTAAAATAGCACTTTGAGTTATCATCCATTGAAAAGACGTTTTCATACAATTAAGCATTCGATGTGCATTTCCTCATTCAATTCTTGTAACAACTCTATGAAGCTGTTTTGATCAGCTCATTTGTTTTCAGTTTCAGACTCATTTGCCCAGCATTGGGCCGTCATCGTTCTTGATTCAGGAGGCACTGCCATTGTTCCTGATGCAGCCCCCTTTCATTCATTTTATTCATTTGTTCATATTCCAAATCAATCTAACCCAAGAACTGGAAGATTAACAACAACTTGCATTCACTTATGTGTTCTTTTCATCTTATTCTCTCACTCTCCCCATGGACAGCCACTATCCACAATTATCTTTTTTTATATTCAACATCCCCTTCTTTATTTACTTGTGTGCCTAAAACTTTATTTTTTAGTTTTAGTGATTTCTGAACTTTACGAAAAGGCTGTCCCACTTTGGTTCACTCAGCGTTACGTTCCTTGGCTCCATCCACATTGTCCCATCTGGCTGCAGCTCATTTTCTCTGCTGTATGAGTTCCCATACGTTCTTCTGTTGATGGACACTTCCATTGTTTTCAACTTTTTCTTCTTTCCCTTGAGTGTTATGCTGACTTTTCAGAAGTGGAAACTTAGGCACAGAGAAGTCAAGTCACTCTCCTGAGATCCTCCAGCCAGTGAGTAGCTGAATCAAGATTTGAACCCTGCTGTTTCTGGCTCAATTGCGTGTGCTCTTTCACCACCATAGCATTCAGCCTCTATCCACCTTCCCGTGGGGAAGGGATAATGGAGCTGCTGAGCCCACGCGTCTTCCTCATCTTACCGTTGACAGTCACTCCACCCGCTCTTTATCCAGGAGAAGAAGAAAAACTTGTAAGTTGAGTTGATTAGACTTTCCAATCAAATCCTTTTTCCTCTTGAATGTAGTAAATCTCAGACTCCTCCTGTATCAAGAAGTAACATTTGTTGGGTACAATAATTTATCTGAGACCATACATTCAAATAATTTGGTTTTATACCTACAATCTGTGTAACTTTTGGATTGACTACTAAATTCCCTTTGCAATTGAATCAAATGTGTGTGTGTGTGTGTGTGTGTGTGTGTGTGTATTTTAAATCAAAAGTTCAAAAGAAGAAATGGTGGAAAAATAAAGTAATATATGTTGATTTCTCCAAACTGCTATGATGTTCCTAGAAGCGAGATAACTCAACTCACCTCTGCAGATTAAAAATAAATTTTAAGTGAAAAGTGGATCTGTAAAATACAAGTAAAAAACTGATATCAAAATTTTAGGATTGAAATATTTTTGCTTATTTGTGAAGAAATTTTCCAATGAAAATGCTTGAGTATTTGGAACTTAGAAAAAAATGAGAATGAATGCATGATATGCTTGCACTTATACAGTTTCTGCTTTTTTAAAAAAAATAGATTTGGGGGGCACTAAGCAGTGTAGACTTTGAATTTATGTAGGTTTTGGAAGTGGACCAGATTTAGATCTGGTTTCCACCCCTTGTGTCCCGCTCAGCCCCCACTGGCTCCAGGAACCTCCCTGCCCCCTGTGCTTTCATTTTCTTTTCATTATAAGACCATCCTGGAAGCAACCCATGGCTCCAGCAGCTATTTCTCACTTCTATTTCCAGCCTTCTGTGCTGGTGGATTTGGAGTATATGGATGTTTTTATTATCCTTTAGAAATACACTAAAAAAAATGAAAAACAGTATAATGAGACTGTAAGTTCAGGGCGACAGAGGGGAAAACACCCTGCCATACTCTTATAACTCTTAGCATTGTTGAGTGTTTCCTTGTCACCATGGTCTCTACAGACACACTGTCCACAGGGGCAAACAGGGGTATTCTGTGAGTCTTGGCATGGATAGTCCCAGAAGTACACATGTATTCACACAAATTTATTTGAGAAGTGATGGTAACATTGTTAAGGGAAGTGGGGAAGAGATTCAGGATGGGAAGGCAATCAGCAAAGAGCACTGATCATGTGATAGAACCTTAATCCCTAAGGAAACCTGGGAATACAGAGCAAAACTCGCACCTCACAGTCATCCTACTCTAGGGGTGACGTGCTGGGGTGTTTTCTCCATCAATGCCCCAGAGTCCAGTTGAGGAGGCTCAACAGGGTGGGGGAATTACCTCCTCAGGGGGGAGGCTTTGCACATAGGAGGCTACTGGGAAGGAACCCCCCCACCCCCGACATGCTCAGTCTGGCAGCTGGAAGTTGGCTGTAACACACCGAAAGTTCTGAGCGCAGTGGGCGGGTCCAGGGTATCTGCCACATGGCATTGTTCACTTAACATTAATTATAACACAAACACTTCCTTGTTGCTACATAGTTTTTACTCAGGAGATTAATTTCTGCATACTATTTCATAACCAAATTGTAATTCATGTATCCCACAAATATTTAGATTGCTCTGAAATGGAATTGAGTGCATTGACAACGAATAGCTAGCTCATTTCTGTCCAAACTCTAAAAGCAAGGGCTGTGTACCAGGCAATGGAGGTGTTATGCATTCTTAAAGATAATGGAAGTTCTCTAGTCAAATGAGCCAAGCAGAACACGCAGAAGACAATCCTGAGGATCAAGATGGAGCAGCCTACGTGACGTGTGCCCTGAGCTTGGCGCTGTATCGTTTAGGGTGGCACTGTCACCGCTGGTGTGTGCTCACACAATGGCTGTACTTTGTCCCTCAGCATATCCAGGGTCTAAAAATTGGGTATACCAACTCTTTGCCCCAGAGCCATGACAGTTAAGACGCACTTAGATAGCTGTCAAGTCAGTTTGTGGCAAGAAGAAATCGAGAGGGAAGATGCAGGTTTTGCTCTGGTTAGCCACTAAGGGCTCTGTCATCCTGGGGAGAACTTGGCGCCTATCTGGGTGTCACTTCTGAGCAAGGGGGCTTCACAGACAGGGTCTCGGCCTTTCCAACAGCTTCTATCACCCGCCCCATTCTTCTGTGGGAACACAACTCTGATTTTATGGGGCTGCCAAGGAGAACCCCTGTTCACAGGGAAGTCAACCCTGAGACAGCCCCTGGGATAATCACGACTGGCTCAAGTCGGTTACAGTAATCCATTCTCCTTGGCTTCACACTCACGGCACCAGCCTCTTCTTCAATTAGGGATGGTCATGTTAAGAGTAATAGTTTTTACACAGTATAACACTTTCTATGTGCCACTCCTTAGGTACTTTGTATATCCATTTCTATTAATCCTCATGACAACCCAAGAGCTAGGTATGCTACCATCATCCTAATTTTATTAAGGAGGAAACTGTGAAACAGAGAAGTAACTCCCCTAAGGCCACATGGCTAGTCAATATTGGAGCAAGGGTGGTCATCCCAGGCTGTCTGACTCCAAGACCCCTGCCCCTCTGGCATATGTCGACTATACACACTTGTCTTTATAAAACCAGAAGTATCTGTAAGCATTAGCTCAGAACTAGCCCAGCGCTGGCCTTGGGAAACATTGGCTTTCCTGTGCATCTTGACTCATCACCACTGCTTCCCACAGGGGTTACTTCCCAGCTTTGAATGATCAAAATTTGTAGCTTTCTCTTAAGGGTCTCATAATTAATTATAAACATTGATAGTAATCACGCATCTAAAAAATATAGCAGGCAAGCATATTTAATTCCTCCCTTTTCCCACTTTTTTCAAGTTAGAATTGTGCAGTTAGACTGTTTATGGAATTGTCTTCTTTCCAGGTCGGCTCCACTGTGCCCTCCCTGACCCCAGCAGTGCAAATACACATATACACACACTCACAGATACACATACAACCACATGTACACAATCACATGGTGCAGCCCACACACATGCAACACACTCACTCGTGCACACACAATCACACACATGCATAATCATGTGCGTGCACACACACTCATGCGCTCACACCCCCATAGTCATGTGCACACACACACACACACGCACACACACACACACCTGTTCTCCCATATACATGGCACTCCAGGACAGGCCCTCCTCGTTTGTCCCCGGGCCTAAACTGCTTATTTGAAGAACTGCTTCCTCAGACCTTATCCCAACCTGCTCTCAGTTCTTCTTCAGGTCACTGCTAGTTTTCTTTACTTTTCACCTTTGACTCTCACTCCTCAATGTTAAGACAGAGTCTGGGCTTTCAGCTAGGAAGATGGGTTCTTTTGACAGAGATTCCTTATTTCGTGTCTCAGCAACCAGTTAACACCTTTGCTAATTCCACAGGGCCTTTGAATAACCTTGACCCCAGCTCCCAAAGTCACACTCTCCTCCAGGACATCAAAGACTCACAGGCAGTAAGCCCTTATCTCACATTATTAGTGCCACGGCCCTTTCCAGACAGCATTGCTCACCCTTTATTCTAGGCCCAGGTATTTATAACTGTAGCATCAGGGAAAGGTTTCTGGAGGTTTTATTTGAGGAACCACCTTCAGTTCTCTTTGAGAAATCACATAGAATGATAGTTTCTAGAATACTGGTTATAGGCACACATGTCAGTCTTCAAGTAGGAGAGGGCTCTTATGCAGAAACTACAGACTTCTCACTTAATCCATCCCAGACAGGACTGATCATTCCAGAAAGAAATCCAAGAAGAATCCCTAAAAGTCAACATGAGTTCACAAAGAACCAGTGAGGCCAGGCTGACCTAGTTTCCATTTTTACAAGAGCTGGTTCATCATCAGAGATACAAATCTCAACCCCAGGACCCTGGTGGACTGGGGGTCAAGGGAAAACTGGGAGGTGGCGTCTGTCTGAAACTACATCCCAGACCCTTAAAATATAAAAGACATACTTTGGAATAGTCTGACATGGGAAAGCTCACGTTGTATATATGCTTCCACAATTTCTCAAAAAGGAGCAATGAAAGAGAAAGTGACAATTAAATGCAGTATGTGACCCTGGACTGGATCTAACACAGGAGGAGAAAAAGTCTGAAAGAGCACTATTGGAATATATGGAAACATTTGGAACAGAGACTGTAAGCTTTATATCAATGTAAGAGTTCTTGAATTTAATAACTCTACTTACTATGGTTGCATAAGTGAATTTCCTCGTGCTTAGGTAAAGTTTTCAAGGAGTATGATATAAACAACTTACTCTCAATGTTCAGAAATAGATAGAGATGTATTGATAATAGATGAACTGACAGATGGAGAGATAGAATGATACAGCAAATGTGGCAAAATGTTAAAATTGGTGGATCTGGGTATCTTGCAGGGGTGGTGGTGATGGCATTATGTTGGAGTTCTCTGTATGAATTTAGTATTATTTTTGCAAATGTCCAGTAAAGTTTAAAAGTTGGAAATTTGTATATATACATATGAGAAGCTTCTAGGTGAGTAACTATTATATTCAAATGCATGAAAGGTTGTTGCATGTAAGAGGGATTCAATTTCTCACTTGGAACTTGAGGGAGTATTATCAGGATAAGTCTGTTTTAAGTTCCATATGGGGAAGAGATATCTAACATTTAGAACAGCATTTCTTAAACCTGAGTCACATACAGTCTCCTGATAGACGAAAAACTTCTTGCATATCCCCAGGGTTGACAGATTATTCTTAAATAATGTTTCTTAATTCTGGACAAACATATAAGTAGGTATAAAGTCCTGATGCTTAGTGTTCTTAAACCAACTTACAAATTAAAATCATGCATTTACATTTACAAATGCATAAGTTAAATGCAAGCAAAGCTACAATGTCCATAATACTTAAATACTTAAACAACTTTATTTTAATGGGAGAGATGATTTTTAAAAATATTTTTATTGAGCTATTTTCACAACACATACAGTACATCTAATGCATACAATCAATGGCTCATAATCTCATCACATAGTTGTGTATTCATGACCATGATCATTTTTAGAACATTTGCATCACTCCAGGAAAAAAAAAAACAGCTCATACATCCCATATTCCTTACCCCTCCCTCTCATTGACCACTAGTATCTCAATCTACCCATTTTTTAACCCCTATGCTCCCCTCATTCTTTATTTATTTTTTGTCCTTTTTTTTTTTTTTTAACTCACCTGTCCATACCCTGGATAAAGGGAGCACCAGACACAGGTTTTTATAATCATATGATCATACTGTAAAAGCTTTATAGTTAAACAGTCATCTTCAAGAATCAAGTCTACTGGAACACAGCTCAACAGTTTCAGGTACTTCCCTCTAGCCACTCCAATATACCATAAACTAAAAAGAGATATCTATATAATGCATAAGAATAACCTCCAGGACAAGCTTTTGACTCTGTTTGAAATCTCTCAGCCACTGAAATTAATTTTGTCTCATTTCTCTCTTCCCCCTTTTGGTCAAGAAGTCTTTCTCAATCCCATGATGCTGGGTCCCGACTCATCCTCTGGAGTCCTGTCCCACGTTGCCAGGGGGATTTACACCCCTGGGAATCATGTCCCACGTAGAGGGGAGGATAGTGAGTTCATCTGCCAAGTTGGCTTAGAGAGGCCACATTTGGGCAACAGAAGAGGTTCTCTAGGGGTGACTTTTAGGCATACTTATGAGTAGGCTTAGCTTCTCCTTAGCAGAAAAAAGATTCATAGGGGCCAGCCCCAAGATCAAGGGCTCAGCCTATTGAATTCCTAGTACTTGTAAGAACATCAGGAATTCCCAGATGAAAAAGTTGAATATTTCTTCCTTTCTCCCCAGCGCCCAAGGGGAGTTTGCACATTCTTTTTTATTCTTTGCCCAAATTACTCTGGGATGTATTGGGGCATTACACTAACCTGTACAAACCAACTAGATCTCAGGCCTTATTCAAGATTCCATGTGGTTATGGTGATTGAATAAACTGACTATAGAGTTAAATTAGATAATGCTCTACCCAAAATACAAACTTTGTACTGTGCTAGTTTGAAAGGAAGTATGCCCCCTAGAAAAGCCACGTTTTAATCAAAATCCCATTTCATAAAGGTAGAACAGTCCCTATTCAATAGTGTATGTTTGAAACTGTAATCCACTCATCTCCATGGAGATGTGATTTAGTCAAGTGTGGTTGTTAAACTGGATTAGGTGACAACATGTCTGCACCCATTTGGGTGGGTCTTGATTGGTTTATTGCAGTCCTATAAAAGAGGAGACATTTTGGAGAATGGGGGATTCGGAGAGAGCAGAGAAGAACGACATAGACACGAGATGCAGAGTTCAGCAGCCAGCAACCTTTAGAGATGAAGAAGGAAAATGCCTTCTGGGGAGCTTCATGAAACAGGAAGCCAGGAGAAGAAGCTAGCAGATGATGCTGTGTTCGCCATGTGCCCTTCCAGATGAGAGAGAAACTCTGTGTTCGCCATGTGCCTTCTCACTTGAGAGAGAAACCCTGAACTTCATCAGCCTTCTTGAACCAAGGTATCTTTCCCTGGATGCCTTTGATTGGACATTTCTATAGACTTGTTTTAATTGGGACATTTTCTCGGCCTTAGAACTGTAAACTAGCAACTCACTAAATTTACCTTTTTAAAAGCCATTCTGTTTCCGGTATATTGCATTCTGGCAGCTAGCAAACTAGAACATGTACCAAATAAACATTTCTTCCTTTGGCCTCATACAGAAGTTGAAGTTTTAAAATATAGACCATAAAATAGAAATATAAAAAGTAAGGACATAAAATATAGATCCTTTACCCTGAAGTACCTTAGTACTATTCAAATCAGATTCTTTCATAGGGAGAGATGATGTTTTCCTGAAACAAAATCGCCTTTCACAGGGCATAAATATGGTACCAATGACTTTTGTGTTGGCAGGTCTAGACCACTGAAAGAACTGTGAGACTCTCCATCCAACACAATTCTTTTCCGGAACCACAGGGAAACCTTTGAGGTGACTGCTGGGATGTCATTTTGCCTTCATCGAAATTGACATCACTTGCTACCTTTTCAGTCCAACTCTGTTCTTTTCTCATTCACGCCAAATGATGGAAGTAGTACCACTCTTTCAACACATAAACAAAAAGAAGGGCTGAAAAAATCTCTTGGTGGCCCTCAGATAAAAAGCATTCACTAGAACATGTTTCCATATGAATTCTCCTTAGATTGTTGTCTAAATGAATAGACAAAAATATGCAAATCTTGCATATAACTCTTAGACATCCAAGAAAATGTCTGCGAATCTCAGGGTTCCCACCACAGTTTCAGAAATGCTGAAATTGGATTTTCAAGATTGGAAATGGGGACTCTGAAAAGCTGTTAGAGCCTCTTGATTGAAAGTGTTCCAGAACTGCCTGGAAGGCCATCTTTCAGAGATGCTCTTTTGGGAGTTTTTTGCTTTCGGAGAGAGGTCAGAACGCATGATCTGTAATTCCAAGATTATATAATTCTGTTTTTAATGAAGATTTAACCCCAAATTAATTTGCTTTAGCTCTGCTTTTCACAGACAGTGCAGTGGCTTGATGCCAGACAAAAATGTGCTCAAACTTATAGCTAAGTCTTTTTTTTCTTATTCTCACAACCTTGTCGAAATCACACCCATTTCATTTAGGCCAACCAGCCGTCAATTCTGGGTCCTGGGAAAGAATAACTAATAAACCCGCTTCATTGCAGCAAACCCAGATTGCATTCCTTTCTGATGGCCGATCGCATTCTGCTCGGAGCTAAGTACCATCGTTACAATTCCATTTCACATCTCTGGTGAATCAATTTCCTAACTGTTCCCTTGGAGAAACCCTAGAAAACCTTTCTGTTTCATTATTCCCTGCGGGAAATATTTCCTTCCAGGAATCCGAGGTTAGGGTTGAATCTGTAAAACACTCTCGTAATTCTAAACTTATATATATATATATATATATCTTTTCTACCACTTCCTAAACTTTACTGAATACACATGTGTGTCCCTTTGGTTTTAGCAAATGACAACCGGCACATTAGCCACCTTAGCATCGTCGGCACTGAAAATGTAAAACCTGCAGAGTATCATTTGGATCTAAATATTTAATTCCTTCAGCTGGGCTGAAATTCCTAAATCGTGGTAGAATCGTTTTCCATTTCTAAGAAAGGAAGCAGGCGCCTACCCATAAATGTGGGTATCTGAAGGGGAAATGGACACCCGTGGCCGCAGCTTCGGTCCGAGGCTGTCCACCTCTTCTGATCGCATAAGCCGGAGCTTTCCCAAGCGCCGTCCGGCTTAGAGGCCCGGCTTGCCACCGCCACCTACCGCCAGCTCCGAGAACTGCATCACGTTCCAGACCCACCCGCCCCAGCCCCACACCCACCCGGCGAGGCGACCCTCCTTCCTGCCCTAGGAAGTGGGGAAATATCGGAAGGGAAAGAAAAAACGAGATGGGAGAGCAGGCGACCATTCAAAGATTCTGAGAAATATGCCTGACAAAACAGTTGCCACGAGGAAGCTCTGTTTCTATCTCGATCTCGGTATTTCCCAAAAGGAATTGATCACTGATCACTATCATGAGATGATGTTTTCAATGTAATAAGACCCACTTATTATTCCCAAATGGGACTAAAAGCAGTAGTTTGAAAGCATTTCTACTGATAGATGTATGTGTACTTTTTTTATAAATGCTGTTGCTGTGTGTTGTCTGGTTGATGGGTTGATAGCTATTATACTGTTTTTGAAAATGGTAGCTGTCTAGCAGGAGAGACAGCACACGCCTCTCTGATATGCTGAGGGTCTCCTTTTTCACAACAGTGGTATTTTTTTTTCTTCATTTTTTCACCAGTTTCAGGAAAGGGTGGGTTAGAGTCAAGGGGTTTCCTGAGCCTTTTCAGAACAAGAATTCTAATGGACCAGTGTGCTTGGAGAATTGTGTTTTGGAAAATACCTACCCCATGTGTTATTATCTTTGCCACATTTTGTGGTTGTGTGTGAAATTTATTTTTAATCTTTAACAAAGCATATCCATGTTTATATTAAATGCTGATAAAGGTTTAAGGGTTTAAAAGAAAACTTTTTAAAATAATTAAATTTACAATGAATGCTGAAACATGAAAGTCAGACAGAATGTTACCTTAACAAGAAAGGGCTTTCTAAAGATCAAAGGATTGCTGTTTGTTTTATTTGCTAAAGACAAATAATAAGTACTTTCACTTTAAGGGGCTCTGGTGGCTATTTGAAAGAGGTTGGGAGGAGTTTTTCTTGTCCCACCCCCGTCAAACCAAAGGCTCTTCCCCTTCAAATTCACAGAGCTGGAAGAATTTGCTTAAAAGTTCTAGTGTTTGTCTAGAAATATAGAATCCTGAGATACTATTGAAAACAACCGGTCTTTACATTTTATTTAAACTTGGGCGGCGTGGGGGGGGGAGGCGGGAGGAGACAATATCTCAGGCTTTTCCTATGTCCTGCAGGTAGTGAATCTCCTCATATTTAGGGTAGCACTGTGTGGCATCTGATGGCAGGAGCTGCTCTGCCCATCACTGAAAGCAAATGCTTCCCACACCCACCCACCCACCTCTCTTGTGGCACTCGTTCAATGCCACCTTTCATGCAGAGGGGAGAAAATGGGCTTTTAGAGAATGAAAGTTCCCTTTTATCTCTAGTTACCTGCACCTTTGGGTTTTATTTAAGTCAGTTATGTTGGGAACTTCTGTGGGTTATTCGTTCACATACCGGAACAGGACAAGATGGAAATGTATCTCAGTCCAATTTGCCGTGGCCTGCAAGAGACAGGTGTGTTTAACAGTGGGTTCTTTCTTTGTGGGGCCTTTGTAATCAGCCAAAGCAATTTTGGTCTAAAATCTGGCTTTTCCCAATCTGCGGTTATCCTATAGCCCTTACCTAATTCCACACACACACAAAATACTTCCCAAAGGGGAACTTCTTTATTTATTTTATACGTATCACCTACAAAATCTGTTTGCTGTTTTTTAATAAAAGCTTTATATTTATTTTGCATGTGGCTTCACTGTGATTTCTGGTTTTCTATGGCATCGTTTAAGGATTCTCTATCCAGGAGGTAAAGTGAAGTGGTTAAGAGTTTGGGCTCTAGAGTCAGGCACATGGACCCTGGCTCTTACCAGTTGTGGGATCTGGGCAAGTGAACTTGCTGGTTTGAGAAAGGGTAAACGTTAATCATACTGAACTTGAAAGGTGGTTGTGAGAATTGAATGCGTATAAGGCACTGCACACAGCCCCTGGCCCTGATCATTAGATGACAACTGTTTTTATGGCACGTGAAGATTTGCCTCCAATACCTTAAATCCATTACAAAGACCTGAAAAACCTTAGGGCAGAAGCTGCAGGGAATCTAATGCTGCTTCTCTTTTCACCCCCTTCTCTTCTAGTCTCCTGGACTGGTGTGGACCTTCTCAACAGAATCTATGTATCTGTAGGTGGCCTTCAGGCCCAAGCTGTGAGAAGTCAGAGAAGGAGGAGAGTCAGAAAGCAGAGGGAATGACCCTTATAAATACAGACATGGCCAAACCTTCATGCTGAAGAGGGTTTTGTTGAGCCACTCAGCCTTTAAAACTACCTGGGACTGAACTGCGGTGTGTGAAAATGATACCTGCAACCTCAGGAAATCTTAAGTGGGGGGAACAAAACCATGACCCCTCATGGTTCAGGGAGAACTAATGCAAATATCCCAAATACCAGATACTCTCCCAATCATGACTTTGGAATGCAGCAAATCAGCAAATCTCTGTTTCATTTAATGTTCTCTGATGGGAGGCAGTATAGCAGTGGTCAAATTTGGCTGCTTGAGGGTTACTGTTTTAAAAATCATTTCATAGTATCATCAATAAATGCTTGTGATCGTTGCTTTACAGGACAGCAGGAAAGAGAGTTATATGTATCAGATAATAAATGTAAACTTTAAAATGATCAAAGATGGAGTGTGGAAGCACTGATTGATAAGGTGGATTCGGGAACTAGGAGTAATTATTTTGTTTTATCTAAATCTTATTTACCAGACTTCTAAGAGAATTGTTTTGCTTTGAAGAAAGACTTGAGTTTGATTCTAATGCTCTAATTTTAAATCTATTCATGACGTTTTAGATGCAGGTTTTATTTGTTTTCTAATGGAATGAATGATTTTTTAAACCCTTCATTTCACCCAGCCCATGCCTAACGATATGTGGACTAATTATGAGTGTTTCTCCCAGTGTTGGTTTCATCGTTCCATCAAGTTCTGGGTATGAAGGAAAAGCTGTGACCCGTGTTGTGTGTGGCTGTGAGTGGGATATGCTGGGCTGCGCATTGGTTCTGCCCTCTCTGTTGGAAAATTCCTGATAATCACATCCTGATATGCCAAATTACTAGTAAGACTGCCTAACTCCAGTCCCACAACTCCAGCACAATAGTAGAATTTCAAATTCTTTTAATATGCATGTTATCTAGATAAAACTATATCTAGGTCTTCTCTGACAGGTTATAGGATTCAGTGCTTTGTTTCTATGAACTAAAGTTAGAAACTCAGCGTGACTCACATTTTTGTTTGCCCCTAAGCGTACAAGGAAATCAGACTACTTCTGGTGTTGCTTTCTTTAAAAGAAAAAAAAAAAAAAAGACAGGCTTCTTCTCAGGTATCCTTTTTAGGTCAGCAGTTTTGAAGTTCAGGACTTATTGGTATCTGAGCGGAAAAGGGTTGATCCTCTGATTTACCGCGACGCCCTGTGAGTGGGGTCCTTCCACGGCTGGAGAAAGGAAAACATTTGTTGTACTAATTCTGAATGTGCTTCCTGTTGTAAAAGGACCTTTAACTCTGTGGAGATCCCCCATTTTAACGAGGGACAGGAGAAGGAAATCAAAGCTCTGCACTGGAAGCCATTCTCCCAACAGCAGGCCAAGCTGCAGGAGACAGAAACGGCTGGTTGGGGAACATTCCGCTGGGCTCGTTTCTCCTAATTAAAGATATGATTGTATTCGTTGTTTAAAAGTGCGTGTGAGACCTTGACCCACTAGAAGAATGGGCTACGCGATCAGTTACTGGGAGGTAGATGGGGTAGGGACAGAGGGTGGTTCTCTTACCAACACAGCGCATCTCTGCAGGGACTGCAGGAATTTGGCCGATGCAGAACCAGCTCTCCAAACAAACCAGACGGCTGGTTTCTCTATTGCCCCAATTCAATTCGTTACAGAAACCCTGAGTGTAGAGTGGCTGCCCTAGCAGTGGGAAATTCTTTCTATGCAGAACTTGAAGCGGTATCCCCTACGCTGACCAAGGGGAAAACCCAGTGGTGTTCAACTAGAGGGGCACTCTGTGCAAGCCCGCTTGGGTTCCTGTAAGCTCCTGCAGTGGCACAGCTCTTTAAGTTGCATGGAAAGTGCATACATGATGTGGGGAAAGTTGGGGCCCCCCACATGTTTTCTGAGCTTCCCCTGCACCCCAGCGCTAGGTGTTCTATTGCAGGACATGCTCTCATTTTTTGTTGCGACAAACTGTGACTTAATACTTCATTCTGCATTCCCATCTGCAGCTAGAAGAGAGCTTTACAAAGGCCTGTCGGTGGTAAGTCTGCACACAGTCCACTTGCAGATCGCTGTGCCCAACTCACTTTATAAAAGACAGCTGAGTAGATGGGGGAGTGAAAGGAGGAGTAAAGGTGACTGGCTATTTTAATCTCATTTATTTTCTCTCTCCTTCTCTCCCCCCTTGCATCTCCAACTCCCCTAAGCCAGATCTTCCAATTCACCTTGATTTTCATCTGTCTCTCTTCCTCCCCCCAGGAATGAACCATTTGTCTCAAGGAGTAGAGACCAAACCTCAGCACAAGAGTCTGGTATTTCACATGCCTTTCACTGTACTCCTGGGTCATAAAACTCCAGTTAAGTCTGACAGTGGAAGGCACCCCACCTGGCACATTAGCAGGAATTTGATAAGTACTTGTTGATGGTTGGACACTGGTTAGGAATCATGAGGAGCAGGCTTCTGTGTGAGTTCTAGTACTAATGTGCTGTGTGATCTTTGGCAGTCTTCTAACCTCTCTGGGTATGCGATGCCCTGGCTTTGTAAAAAGAAATGGTACTTTTCATGATTCTTAAAGAGAGGTAGATGGTTTCAGGATTGTGTCAGGATGTACATAGCCAGAAGACAGTCATCCTAGAGTACCAATCTTGCTTAAGGGCAAATAATCAAAAAACAATCTCATTTTCTGTTTTCATATGAAATCAGACAGGATAGATTAGGTACCTCTGCAGTGTATGGCTTGCATGAATTTTATACTTGGAGCCAACAGTTCTGAATCTTGTCTGTGGATTCCCACCCCCACCCCCCAACCTTTGCCCCATTCATATTCACTTCCTTCTGCTTGTAGGGGGTCCTTCAGTGGAGTACTCAGAGAGGTACCACCAGATGGTAGCTACTGTCCCTTTGAATCCCTGTTTCTTCCCTATTCTTACAGTTCCCTATTTTTGGGGGATCTCCTCTATGCCAAGGGTTTAATTACCATCAATATCCGCATGTCTTACTTATGTAATCTCCTCTCGAGTCCAAGCCTGTATATCCAACTGCCTACTTGGAATTTCCTTTTGGATAACTCAACGGGACAAACTCAAAACAAGTCTAAAGCAGAAACGACAATTCTCCACATACCCCTCCCCGCCAGTCTGGCACCTTTCAGTGTTCCGTTCTAGGTAAATATCTCTACATCCACTGAGTTGTACAAACTAGAAACCTGAGTCATTGTTTTAGTTTGCTAGCTGCCAGAATGCAACACACCAGAGACGGATTGGCTTTTAATAAAAGGGGATTTATTTCATTAGTTCTTCAGAGGAAAGGCAGCTAACTTTCAACTGAGGTTCTTTCTTATGTAGGAAGGCACAGGGTGATCTCTGCTGGCCTTCTCTCCAGGCCTCTGGGTTCCAACAACTTTCCCCAGGGTGATTTTTGTCTGCATCGCCAAAGGCGTGGACTGAGCTGCGAGTGCTGAGATGAGGTATGATGAGCTGCTTGGACTGGGCTACATTGAGTCATTTAAGCACCAGCCAATTAAATCAAACATCATTCATTGCAGCAGGCACGCCTCCTAGCTGACTGCAGATGTAATCAGCAACAGATGAGGTTCAGGTACCATTGGCTCATGTCCACAGCAATAGATCTAGGCACCTTCACCTGGCCAAGCTGACAACTGATTCTAACTACCACAGTTATCCTTGACATGTTTTTCTCCCTTATTTCCTGTAACCAATTTATCATCAATTCATGTTCATTGTTGACTTCTAAAAAGTCCTTAACTCTGTCAACTTCTCTCAAAGTCATCCCTTGATGGACTTTTGTTTTTGCCTCCCCTCTACTCTGCACCACACCCTCCTCTGGCCCCTCTCCCCACAAGACCATGTGTGTTCTGGCCTTCATCCTCTGCCAGCCTCGTTTTTAGCTCCAGCCATCCTGACCTTCCTTCCATTCCTTGCAGTCCAGGCTCCATCCTGTCACAGAGCATTGCTCCTATCTATTCCCACTTTCTATCTTCCCAGTTAACTTCCACTCATCAGGCCACAGAAGCCTTTTCTGACCTCCATGACGAGTTCATATCTCCCCTGTTGTGTGCTCTGCCAGCACCATCTATGCCTCTTCCGTAGCACTTGTCAGATCTGCCAGTTCACTCGTGTGTATCTGGTTATTTGGTTGATGTGCGCGCTGCACAAGGCTGAATTCCACGAGGACAAGAACCATTCTGGTAGGTACTATGATCTCAGAAGCAAGCACAGCAGACACTAATCATGAAAAATTTGATGACCCAATGAATAAAATCATTATTCACAAGCAAAGGAGTGGGAGCTATTAATAAATGCCATCAGCAATGAGTGGAGATATGTGAAACATTTTCTGAATCCAAAGCACTGTTGAGTTATATGAGGTCCTGCTTGGAGTGATTCGCTGGGATGTTACTTTTCAAAGGTGAAGTGCAGATCTCTGACTCTGTTGCAGATTTATGAAGGCAAAACGCAGATGAGCGTGTGGAGCACACTTACCATCTAACAGAACTTCTGACCTCTCTGTGACTTCCACACCAAATCAGGAGGTGTTTCCACACACACATATGAGCCAGAGTCTCTGTATCTGTAACTACAAAATTATTTCCTTCACTTACATAATTTTTGCCTCAACAAGATGAACATGTTTGCAGTGTTCCCACTTAAAACAAATCTGCCCAAGAATTAATGTCATGGCATGGGAGTGTCGCAGCAGAAATAACAAAGGAACGATATTCCTCTGCTTTTAAGACCCAAGAATTTTGTTAAAAAGACAATGTGAGCCACAACACTAAGTTTAAATAGTAATTGCAAAACTACAGTTTTCCAAATAAATTTTCAGGTGAAGAGAAAATCTTATAAAAAGTTGTCTTTAATCTCTTGCTACTATTTAATTTAGGCATATGCGCAAAGTCAAAACAGAGAGTTCTCCATATACATGATACAAAATGTTCAGGATTCATTCGAGAAAATATTATTGAGCACTTATTCTTCTACCTAATGCCCTGACCCAATTCATAGGGGAAGTAAAGTATCAGGTTTTGATTAAGATTTCTTTGAAAAGGAAACCTGACTAATAAATGTGATAAGTCCCCTTTGTGAAAGCCAATCTATTTTTGGTGTATTGCATTCTGGCAGCTTTAGCAAACCAAAACAGTCTGTGTTTTGCTCAGTAGGAGAGTAAAAATAATGATAAATTTAAGACTTTATTAAATTATGCACTTTATTAATTACACACTACCAAATTACACATACATACATATATATGATAAAACATAAAATATAAAAAGCAAAACTGTGAGCTCCAAACTAGTAAAGGGAGAAAAATAGAAAAAAGAAACAAAATATGAAACTTAATCTAAAAGAAAGCAATAAAGAAGATAAAAAAGAATATAGAAAAGGCAGAATAATAGAATACATAAAATAAGATGGTAGAAATGGAATCCAAACATCCATTTACTATATTGTATATATTGAAACAATAAAAGTATGTGGATTACTATATTGTATATATTGAAACAATAAAAGTATGTGGATTAGACTTTGTATCAGATGAGATAAAAAGCAAAATCTTGCTACATGTAGTTTACAGGAGCCATATATAAAGGAAATAAGTTCATGGAAGTCTTGAAAATAAAATACAGAAAATATTTCATTTATAATTATAAATAATAATCCCTCAAAATTTATGTACATATAGTATTAGATTTTAAAACAAAAGAGAGACAAGGCAAAAAACATGCTAGAGATACAAGTTTATTTGGTCTTGATACAGATTCAATTCTTCAGGAAGATGTAAACAATTTTAAACTTGCATATTTCTAACAACATATCTTCAAACATATCAAGAAAAAAAAAAGATAAAACAAGAAAGAGATACTGCCAAAAATACTACTACTGCAAGAGAAGAACACATTGCCTTCTTTTGCCAGGCTACTATAAAAATATCACCCTGCGGGGTTGGCTTAAACATTAGGAATTTATTGGCTCACAGTTTTGAGGCTAAAAGAAGTTCGAAATCAAGATAAAATGAAGGCTTGCTGCCTCCTGCAGTCTGGTTTCCAGGTTGGCAGCAAGCCTTGCAGTTCCTTGGCTTACTTCTCCAGCTCGCATCATGTGATAATATCTTCTCCTTTCGGCTTCTGTAACTTCTGGGTTCACTTTATAAAGCCTTCAGTAACCTGGATTGTGGCCGACCCTGGTTTAGGCTGCCACACCTTAACTAAAAATAACATGCGCAAAAGGTTCTATTGACACCGGGTTCACACTCACAGGAATGCGGATTAAAATTAAGAACATGTGCTAGCTGGGGTACACAATTCAACCTACCACATACATCTTTCTCTGAAATTGATAAGACAAAAAAAAATCAGCAAAACTATGGATGTTTGACCATCACAATAACAAACCAGATCCAATGGACACAGAGCTCTGTATGCAAAACCTGGAGAATACACTTTCTGTGCACAAGGAACAATTATAAAAACTGATCACGTACTAGCCAGTAGAGCAAGTCTCAACAAATGTCAGCTCATCACTTTCATAGAGGCTACATTCTTTGACCATAATGTAATCAATAACAAAATATGACTAAAACCCTTGGAAATCTAAAAGCACAGTTCTAATTAGTTCAGAAGTCAAAGAAGAAATCACAAGGGGATTTAGAAAATACTCAACCATGACGACTCTGCAGGAAACTTAAGATGTACAGCTAAGTGGGGAGAAACTAATAGTCTTAAAACACTTTAAAAAGAAGAAAGCCTGGGATTATGAAAAGAACAGGAAAACACCTTAGTAGAGGAAAATAAAATACATAAAATAAGAGCAGAAATAAATGAAACAGAAAATAATATTCTATAGAAAGGATCAACAAAGCAAAAAGTTGGGACATTAAAAAATAATAAAATTGATGAGACAAGCAAAACTGATGAAAGAGAGAAAGCACATTCAATTTTAAGATTGGAAAATGCAGGTATATATTCGGAGGAACTGAACGTGAGGAAAAATGGACATTTGCACACCAATATTTATAGCAGCATTATTCACGACTGCAAGGATGGAAACAGCCCAAATGCCCATCAACAGACGAGTGGTTAAACAAGCCGTGCTGTATACATACGATGGAATATTACACAGCTGTAAGACAGAATAAAGTCATGAAGCATGTAACAACGTGGATGAAACTTGAAGACATTATGCTGAGTGAAATTAGCCGGAAACAAAAGGACAAATACTGTATGGTTTCACTAATATGAACTAACATTAATGAGTGAACTTTGAGTTCAAGTTAAGAACACAGCTTATCAGGAGATAGAAAAATGGTAGAGAATGGGCATTTGGTGCTGAAAGAGTACAGAATGTTCAACAGGACTGATTATAAAGATCCAGAAATGGATAACACAATACTATCTGATGGTGGTACAATAATATTCATACACTGAATGCAGCTGAATATGGGCATGGTTGAGGGAGGAGGGCTGGGGGCACATGGGACACCAGGAGGAAAGACAGAGGGTAAAGACTGGGACAGTATAAATTAGCAGTGAACAATGAGAGTGATTAAATGTACAAATAAAAGAATGCCCTTGATCATGAAGCTCACTCTTGTGAAGCCTATGAAGGTAGTGGAGAAGCTTAGACCAACCTATAGGTGCACCTAGAAAAAAAAAAGAATGTTTTTGCCTGAGGGAGAACAAATGAATGTCAACACTGCAAGGTGTTGAAAATGGATGGTATACAGGAAAAAACATAATCAGTACATTCTAGGGCCTATAGTTAACAGTGGCATTGTAATATTCTTCTGTTGAATGCAACAAAGACAATATGCAAAACCAGATGTAAGTGAGGGATATGGAGAAGATACGTGGAATTCTTTGTGGGAGATAAGGAAATGTCCTCATATAGACTGTGGTGGCAAAGGCATGGCTATGTGATTATACCAGGAACCACTGATTTTTTTTACTTAGGTTGTATTGTACGGTGTGTGAATAAAACTGTTTAAAAATGAACAGAGAGATACAGGTGCTAGAGAAAATGTGGAAAGATGTACCTGTTCACTGTTGGTAGGGAGACTGAGGTGCAGCCCCTCTGGAGAGCAGTGTGGTGACTCCACAGAAGGCTAGGGGTGGGGTTGCCATATGATCCTGCAACCCCATTGCTAGGTGTATACTTGGAGGAGCTGAGAATGGGGACACACATGGGACATTAGCACACTGGAGTTTATGGCAGCAGTGTTTGGGATTTTCAATGGATGGAGGTGGCCTAAGGGTACCATGAATGAGGAATGGAAGGAGGAACTGTGGTGTGTAGGGGGAACTACGGTGTATACATACAATGGACAACTAAGTGGCTGCAAGAAGGAATGAAGTTGTGAGGCATGCAACTAAGTGAATGATTCTTGAGGACAGTATGGTGAATGAAATGTCAGAAACAAAAAGACAAATATTATCATGCCTCACTCATATGGACTAACTATAACATACAAGCTCAGAATTGAAATCAAGAGCATATTTGTAAAGGGTTCTAGATTGTAAGCTCATACAGCAGTCACATCTATTCGCGAGTTGTAACTGATATTTCTAAATTCTGAGATACTGAACCATTTGTATATAACCTGGTCTTTCCCTGAAACTTCGGGTAATTATTGACACCTGAGATTCTGCGTTAGCGCTCTGAAGCTATGAAAGTCAGCACTACCCCATACAGCAACTAGTAATAAAGTTGAAAAAATGACCAGACTTCAACTAGAGATATGAATGAAGCTGATCTGGATAGGACTAAGGTAATTCAGAATACAGGGTAAAGGATGATACTGACCATTTTAAAATTTCAACTGTGTGAGATCAAAGGAAGAGATGGTTATTTGGTGCAAATTTTCTGTTTTTGGTAGTACACTAATTTAACTTGCATGGTCAGGTTATTTGAACATCATAATCACATGGAATCTTGAATAGGGAGTGAGATCTTATTGGTTTGTACAGATCAGTGTGATGCCCTGATACATCCCAGAGTAATTCTGGCAGAGAATAAAAAAGTATTTGCAAACTCCCCTTGAGGGACTGGGGAGAAAGGAGGAAATACTCAACTTCCCCACCTGGGGAATTCCTGATATTCTTGCAAGCAGTTGGGACAACCAATTCAATAGGCTGAGCCCTCAACGAGTTTTTAATTTTATTTTTAAATATTTTTATTGAGAAATCTTCACACACAAACATTGTGTACAGGTGTATAATCAACGGCTCACAATATCATCACATAGTTGTGTATTCATTACCATGATCATGCTCTCGAACATTTGCACTGCTCCAGAAAAAGGAAAAGAAAAAAGAAAAAAACTCACACATCCCATACCCTTTACCCCTCCCTCTCATTGAACACTAGTACTTCCATCTACCCAATTTATTTTACCCACCTATTATTTATTTATTAATTCATATTTTTTTACTCATCTGTCCATACCTTAGATAAAAGGAGGATCAGACACAAGGTTTTCACAATCACACAGTGACATCGTAAAAGTCATATCTTTATACAATCGTCTTTAAGATTCAAGACTACTGGACACAGCTCAAAGGTTTCAGGTACTTCCTTCCAGCCACTCCGATACACCATAAACTAAAAAAGGATATGTATATAATGCATAAGAACAATTTCCAAGATAACCTCTCAACTCTTATTTGAAATCTCTTAGCCAAGCCCTCGATTTGGGGGCTTGTGCCTATGACACTTATTCCTGCAGAGGTAAGCTAAGCCTACTCATAATTATGTCTGAGTCACCCCCAGAGAGCCTCTTTTGTTACTTAGATGTGGCCCCTTTAAGTCAACTTGGCAGGTGAACTCACTGCCCTCCCCTCTCCATGGGACATGACTCCCAGGCATGTAAATCTCTCCTGACCACGTGGGACCTGACTCCTGGGGATGAGCTGGGATTGAGAAAGCCTTCCCTGACCAAAAGGGGGAAGAGAAAAATGAGACAAAGTTTCAGCAGCTGAGAGATTTCAAATAGAGTGGAGAGGTATTTCTAGAGGCTATTCTTATGCATTATACAAATATACTATTTTTTTATTTTTTGTGTATATTGAATAGCTAGAAGGAAATACCTGAAACTGTTGAACAGTATTCCAGTAGCCTTGATTCTTGAAGATGATTGTGTAATGATATAGCTTTTACAATGTGACCCTGTGATTGTGAAAACCTTTACAATGCTCCCTTTATCCAGGGTATGGGCAGATGAGTAAAAAAATAAGGAAAAAATAAATAAATGATAGGGGGCAAAGGGGTAAAAAAAAAATTGGGTGGATTGCAGTATTAGTAGTGGTCAGTGAGGGAGGGGGTAATGGGTATGGTATATACGGAGTTTTATCTCTTTTTCTCGAATGATGCAAATGTTTTAAAAATGATCATGGTGATGAACACACAACTATGTGATGACATTGTGAGCAACTGATTGCATACTTTGAATGGACTGTAGGTGTGTGAACATATTTCAATAAAAATATTTTCAAAAGACTGGCAAAGGAAACATTACGTATATAAATATAATGGCATTTAGAGAGATAAAAATATTATGAGACACAACATACCTTTTAGAATAGCTCAATCAAAACACTGACACCGCCAAATGCTGGCCAGGATGTGGAGCAAAAGGAGTGCTTTTATTCCCACCCAGCTTTATTGCTGGTGGGAATGCAAAATGTCTTCTGCTTTGGAAGACAGTCTGGCAGTTTCTTACAAAGCTAAGTATTGGCTTACCATGTGCTCCAGCAATCGTGCTCCTAGGTATTTACCCAAAGGAGTTGAAAACATAGGTTCACACAAAAACTGGCACCCAAATGTTTACAGTGGCTTTATTCATAGTTGCCCAAAATGAGAAGCAACCAATGTCCTTCCATGGGTGAATGGATATACAAACTGTGGTACATCCATAAAATGGAATATTATTCATTGATAAAAAGAAATGAATTATCAATCCATGGAAAAATATGGAGAAATCGTAGATGCATGTTGCTAAGTGAAAGAAGCTAGTCTGAAAAAATACTATATGATTCCAACAATATGACATTTTGGAAAAGTCGATACCATAGAGACAAAAAAAGATGGGTGGTTGCCAGGAGTTGAAGGGGAGGGAGAGAGAGATGAATAGGTGAGGGACAGGGTGATTTTAGGGCAGTGAACGATTCTATATGATCCTATAATAGTGGACAGATGGCATTATACATTTGCTAAAACCCAAAGAACTGTACAATGAAGAGTGGTACTTAATGTAAACTATGGATTTTAATTAATAATCATATATCAATATTGGTTCATCAATTTTAACAAATGTACCACACTCATGCTAGATGCTAATCATGGAGGAAACCGTTATGGGAGGGGGGAGAGAAAGAGGAGGCATATGGGTACCCTCTGTACTTTCTGTAAGTAAAACTTCTCTAAAAAATAAAGTCTTTTAAATAATATGAACAATTTATCAATAAATTTAAATAAAAAATTTAAGTAAAATGGGCAAATTCCTAGACACACATAAGTTGCAAAACTCACTTAAGAAACTTAAAACCTGAAATTTAAAACATTGGGGCTGATATTTCATCTGTACAGAATGGTATAGCCAGACTGTTGCTTAGGGCAGAGTTTGCTGGGATTGACAGGTGCAACCATTCTGCTGGTTGTTAAAACGCTGGTTGTTAAATAGTTTTAGAATCACCAGGCGTATAATCATTAATGAAATTTTATCAATAGTTATACTTTTCCCCATAAAGAAAACACCACGTCCAGGCAGTTTTATAGGCAAGTTCTACCAAGATTCAAAGAACAGAAAATTCTAATCCTAAACTCAGAGAGTGTAAAAGGAAGAACATCTTCTAACCCATTTTATGATGTGAGTATAATCTTTATACCAAAGCCAGGCAAGGAAAATACAAGACAAAAATTACTGTCCAATCCTACTCTTATCACGGATGCAAAAATGCTAACAAAATATTAGTATAGATACTATCATAACTTGCCAAACCCCAACACAAACCATTCCAGCCAATCCTAAAGAACACCTAGGGCAATAAATAAGATTCTACAAATCCCATGCACTAGAGTAACTTTCCAGAAACCTACAACCTCCAGATGGATCCCTGGACCAGATAAGTCCTGAAACCTAGAGGGCCCAGCCTCTCCAGAACATCAGATAGTTTCATCTCCCTACCCCATATTATCGACAGCCCCTTCCAACATGAAAAAGTTAGAATGGGCATAGCCCAATTACGCCTAAAGATAGGAGAAAGATTAAAGGAGAAGGTGGAATTATAACAGAGAAGACAGGATTTAACAAATGAGTATAACTGCTGAATCATTATATTGATATTTCTTTTAATCTCCAGCATCTTAGAGTAGCTAGAAGTAAAAACCTAAAATTGTGGAATTGTAACCATGCCAAACTCTGAAATATGTTCTACAACTAATTGTTGCTATGTGTTTTGAAATTTATTGCTTTTTTGTATATAGGTTGCCTTTCACAAAAAGAAGAAAAAAAAGTTGATTATGCTGAAACACTCGCTCACAGTGAAAGAAATATCCAAACACCAGAGGATATGGGTGAACAGGGGACTGCTCTTTTGTTAAAATAACCTGGAGTGCTTAAAAGAGCAGACTTTTATTCACACAAGGCAACTTCTGACTTTCTCATGAGTAATGGCCTTGGGCAAAACAATGATGAATGGATAAACAAAAGTTTATCTATGCATACAGTGGGATATTACTGAGTCTTAAAAAGGAATGACATTCTGACACATGCTACCAACACGGTTGAAGTCTGAAGACATATGTTGGGTGAAATGAGCAATACACAAGAGGACAAATGTGTGGTTGTGTGTAATACTTAGAATAAGAAAGTTCACAGAGACAGAAAGCAGAAGAGTGGTTAATAATAGGAATGGGTAGTTATTGCTCAATGGGTTTGAGCTTCTGTCTGGGATGATGAAAATGTCCTCAAAATAAATGGTGAAAATTACACAACATTGTTGATGCAATTGATTTCACAGGATTATACACTTAAAACTGTTTAAATGATGTCTATGTTTTATTCATTTTACCACCACAACAAAATCAATTACATTTCTATATATCAGCAAAAAAACAGCTGCAAAAGGATATCATTTGGGTGGAATGGTAGCCCATGACAAACTCTGATATCTGTTCTGTAACTACGTGTGGAAGTGTGCTTTGAAAATTACTTTTTTCTTTCTTTGCTTTGTAAAAATGTTATATTTTACTGTAAAAGCTTTTTTTTTAAGGTACATCATTCAACATAGCACAAAAAATAAGGCATCTGGGAGTAAATATAATAAAAACATTTAAGAAACTCCATGTGGTGTACTATAAAACTTTACTGAAACAGTAAAAATGCCTAAGTAAATGGAGAGACATAACTCAGTAATGGGGTAGTTCCATTAAGATGTCAATTTTCCCCAAACTCTACAGTCTCAGAATATCCAAATAATCTTTTAAAATGACTCAAATTGCCTAAAGACAGCTAAGAAACTTCTAAAGAAGGGAATGAGGAGACTTGTCCTACCAGATATCAAGAAATATTATAAAACTATATCTATTAAGACCATACAAAATTTGCACAGGGATGGACAAATGGGTCAAAGGAATAGAAAAAACAACTAGAAACAGGTACTTGACAAAGATGGCATTGCAGATCTGTGGGGAAAATGATGGGTTTCTTAGTATAAACAGAGATGGGACACTCCATATAGGGGAAATAAAAGGAATTGGATCCTTACCTCACCTAACATGTGTGTGCACGCTTTGAGTGTGTATGCAATGTGTGCATGCTTTGAGTGTGTATGTATATACAATTATAACTACATTAAGGAGATAAATGTGAAAGGTAAGACTTTGAAAGAAAGCTTCAAAGAAAAATGTTGATAAATTTGATTACATTTTATTTGAAGTTTCTTTATCAAAAGACACCACAAAGAAAATGAAAAATTGCAAATTGAGGGAAGATATTTGAAGAACTATAACTGGCCTACAGATGAACAAGAAAGAGAGAAGCTAAAGACATATGAGCAGAAGATATGCCTAGGCATTTCACAAAAGTGAAAAAGTGAATTGGCCAATAATGTGAAAATATACACAACATCAATTGTAATGAAAATGAAAATTAAAACCACAATGAGACACAATTACAAACCCAACAGCCTGACAATAGAACAGTAGAAGTTGAGTGAGACCAAGTACTGACCAGAATGTAGAGAAATGGGAAGTCTCCTTGTCGGAGTCTACACAGCTTCAACGAGTTGAGCTAACATTTTGGTATTATCTAGTAGATATGTGTATATCCTACAACAAAGTAATCCCACTCCTAGTATAGAAACTCTTGTATCTTTGCACCAAGTGACATGTACAAAAGGATTCATAGTAGCACTATTTATACGAACCATGTATTTTTGGATTTGTGATTTATATGGCTATCCACCTGGGATTCTTCATCTAGTTTCTTACGGCCACTACCTTCTCTACTTCCTCATTTTTCCCCCAATCCCCACCCTTTTCTGAAATCTTCTACCCTATGGCTAGGGCCAAGGAGTCAAGCTATTTATTGAAGGAGACCCAGAGCCAAGTGTGCCCTGGTGCTCATTTCACCCCAGTTCCACCAGACCTGGGGGCATGTTTCCAGAGCCTACTTACTCTAGAGGTGATGTGGAGAATGAATAGGGAGCAAGTGAGTAAGAATGGAGGCAGGCAGGCTGGTGGAAAAGCTGTTACTGTATTCCTAAAGAAAGATGAGAGCCACAAAGCACAGTCAGCTCCTAAAACATGGTGAATGGAATTTACAGTCAAACAAGGAGAGGCGCATGTAAAAGCAATGTGCTATGGATGCAGTGATACAATCATGAATATGCAGTGATGATACAAAAGATCTACAGTTCCTACAGGAGGGGGTGGGGGGAGGTAGGGTGGTAGAGAAAGCCAGGAAAGGCTTCATAGAGAAAGTGATGCCTGACCTGAGACGGTAGAGTAGAACATTCCAGAAAGAGAGGATGGCAGTGAGTCTGGAATTAATTCTGCAGAGTAGGCAATGAGGCGCTATTGAAGGGCTTTAAGGAGGGAAGTGACAGATTTGAATTTTAGGGACAAAACATCTTCTGCAGCAGCATCCCTTATTTGAATAAAGCAAGGAGCTCTTCTGGTGTCTCAGGCATCATGTAATTCCATTAACCATGATACCTCATTTTTTCAATCAGGTGAGTTCACTATGGTATTTTAGAAATAATACAGCTCTTTCTCACTGATGTAAAAATACCTAACTAGAATGATAAACAAGGTTTTTTTTATTTTTCCCAAGCTCTATCATGTAGTTAGATATATTAGTTGTATACTCTAATTTAATAAATGGAGTGACATTGTGCGCTAGTTTGGTTCAAGTGTCAACTTGTCAGGTGAAGATGTCTAGTTCTACTGCTATGGATATGAGCCAATGGCATGTGAAGCTCATCTGTCACTGATTACATCTGCAGTCGGCTAGGAGGTGTGCCTGCTATAATGAATGATGTTTGTCTTAATTGGCTGGTGCTTAAATGAGAGACTCAATGTAGCACAGCCCAAGCAGCTCCACATACCTTATCTCAGCACTTGCAGCTCAGCCCAGGCCTTTGGAGATGCAGAAAGGAATCACCCCAGGGAAAGTTGTTGGAACCCAGAGGCCTGGAGAGAAGGCCAGCAGAGATCACCCTGTGCCTTCCCACATAAGAACCCCAGTTGAAAGTTAGCTGCCTTTCTTCTTAAGAACTACACATTTTTAACAAAATAAATCCCCTTTTATTAAAAGCCAATCTGTCTCTGGTGTGTTGCATTCTGGCAGTTAGCAAACTAGAACAGATTCGGTACCAGAGAAGTGGGGTGTTTCTGTGGTTTGCAAATATCAGTCATGTTGGACCGGTTTTTGGATGGATAAGGGGAAGATTTTGGAGAAACTGTGAAGAGAATGATGGAGAAGTCCTGGAGTGCCTGAAGAGACTTCTGGTCTAAATGGAATCACTGCCATTCTGGACAAAGGGGGATACATAAGGGACAAATTGGAGTTTGCAGAGTAAGAACCATGGAAGTTCGGGTCTGAAGCCAAGAAACCTCAGGCCAGGAGAGTGGATCCACCCATATACACGGGGAGGGTGAGTTTACCCTGAAGGGCGAGGATGAGTCTCCCACCTCGTTGCAGTGGAAGAGTTGTGCTGCCTCAGGCCTTGGAGAAGGTACAGCATGCTCCTTGGGGACTGGGGAGAGCCTGGTTGCCACCACAAGGAGTGGTTGAACGTGTGCCCTGGAAATGGCAGAGAGCCTGGGCGTGGCCCCGATACCTTAAGAGCATGGAGCAGAGAAAAAGGTGGTCTCCTCAATGTTCCCTGAGGCTGATTTGGAAAGAGGCAGGCCACTGCATAAGCCCTTGGAAAGGGTGGGACTGCCACTTTCTAAAGCTGAAGGATAAATGACTTTCAGACTTTGAAATCCAGTGGTGTTTGCCCTGCAGGTTTTCAGAACTGTTTGGATCTCGTGACTCTGTGTTCCTTCCAATTTCTCCCTATAGAAATGAAAAACTGTATCCTATGACTGTCGTCCTTTGCATATTGTCACAAGATAACTTGTTTTGAGATTCATAGGTCTACAGCCAGAAGAGAATTTTTTTCACTTTAATATCATTTAAGGTGATGTGTATAGTTGCCAAGTTGACAAGGGGTGGACATATGGTAGTTAGGTTCAGGTGTCAGTTTGGCCAGATGAAGGTGCCTAGTTCTGCTGCGGACATGAACCACTGGCATGTGAACCTCATCCGTTGCTGACTACACCTGCAGTCGGCTAGGAGGTGTGCCTGCTGCAATGAATGATATTTGATTTATTTGGCTGGATGCTTAAATGAGAGAGCTCAACAGCACAGCCCAAGCAGCTCAGCATACCTCATCTCAGCACTTGCAGCTCAGTCCAGACCTTTGGACATGCAGAAAGGAATCACCCTGGGGAAAGCTGTTGGAACCCAGAGGCCTGGAGCAAAGGCCAGCAGAGATCACCCTGTGCCTTCCTATTAAGGAAAGAACCTCAGTTGAAAGTTAGTTGCCTTTCCTCTCAAGGACTACATGTTTTTAATGAAATAAATCCCCTTTTATCAAAAGCCAATCCATCTCTGGTGTGTTGCATTCCGGCAGTTAGCAAACTAGAACATATTGAGAGTTTTGCCATCAATCCCAGGTACTGAAACAGTGAGAAAGCAACAAAACATGGAACATAATATCTATCTATAAATCCAATTGTATAGTTAGGGTTATGGAGCATTTTAAAGGTTATGATTTCCTTTGCAAAGTACCAAAATAACATACCTTTGAAAATATTTCAGGGCAGCCATTTGGCACCCAACCATGCTGACAGAATGAAAAATATTGAATGAACAGCCTACGTGTAACACCATTTCTGGCGAAATCAAGGAAGAATGCTTTCTAAGGCTTCAGAATGACATATTTTCTTAAATAATAATTTGGTCATGGAAGAAGCCAAGAGATAACTTCTTAGCTCACTCAAAAAACTAAGTCAATTAATCTATTTTTTTAAAGATAAAAAGATATATTCTGTCACATAGATGAACATCCACAAATATGCTCAATTGGTTATCTCTGAGTGGAGAATTACAAGTGATCTCTAGTTCCTTCTTTTTGTCTATTGGTTCTTTCTAAATTCTACAATAAGCATGTATACAGCTTTTTTTTTTTGGTGCACAGTTCAGAAATCGTACCCGGGTCTTCCACAAGGAAGGCAAGCATTCTACCACTGAGCCACCTGTGCACCCAAACATGTACTGCCTTTAAAAGGAAAAAACAAAAGGAGAAAAATAGAGCAATTGTATAATCAGAATATCTTAGACTATCTTTACCAGTTTTCTGAATCTAACGAAGACGAATGTAAATCGCTCTGATGTAATATCTACAGTGCTTTGAATATACGCAAATTTTTTCTTCTGAAGTCAATTAAAGTCTTCAGGGAATGACAATTTTTTTCAGAAATACAAAAACTTCAACTCATAATTTTCATGCCGGTGGAGAATAACACTAGTAACCCAAAACAGCAAGGGATAATAAAAAAAATTCATAAATACCTTATTAGGCTTTGTAAAGCACGGCATGGTGTTTGGGGGCAAATATAACTTCTGGATTTAATTTTTCTTAGGTCAACAAGAAAATGACTCTAAGTTCCTACATATGGGCTGGCAAATGAAGGAAAAAGGCTATGGTAAAAGAAATAAGTCTAGAATTTAAAATGCATTGTATAATCTACACACTTTCTGCTCTATAGGCAGATGGGAAAAGGCTCTCTACACTAAAAATACAAACTACTTTTTAAATGCAGACAGACCTGAAGTGGTCGACTACAGCATGGAAAATGGAATGCTAACCTCTGCTATGTCTGGTGCAATGTAGTTGTAAAACAGTAAAGCAAAACACCTGGATTCAAAATAGTCGACTGCAGTACTTATTCTCAAAACCCAGCTTTTCATAATCAGAGGACACCTTTTTAAAAGCAGCTCTATCTGAAATCATAGTCAGCAAAATACTTCAGAAGGAATATGAAACACTCATCTCTCAGGGTAAAAGAAAAGGGTCTGTCAAATAAACGTGATGTCAAGTATTTCTCCAGCCTTTAACACTTACAAAGGGACTTGCAAAGAAAGATGTGCCCAGATGATATATCTTAAATGAAGCACACTGAACTTTCCCCAACACTATAGGGATTGAGATAATTTAAAGAATACTTAAAAAAAAAAAAGAAAAAACAAACTTCAGATGTATTATTTCTAACCTTTAGATCTTCTTTAGGTCCTCTGAAACATAATGCAACATTATTAGCTACAATTGTATCACTCACTCACATGTACTCCTGTTTCCAGCCTTCTAGGGATCACGTTTTTTGAAATTTACCAGCACCAAACAACATTCTAATTGGTACCTTGGAGAGAATATATTCTAAAAATTATATGTTCTAATTACTTTCTCCTCCCATCTGACTCCCTCAGGCAATGGAGCTCTCATACTTCTATCCCGAACTCAGAGCAAGAATCATTGCCACCAGCTGAGTCCTCTCCCCAAACCCCTGATTCTTTCAAAGCTCCAAAAGCTCCATCTGGCTGAGAAAAATTGGCCTCAGAGACTGGGGGAGAAAAAGACCAGCAAACCCAGCCAGATCCATAGTTGGTAGGGAGAGGGAAAGGCTGGGCACATTCGTAAATTACTACTTTTTGGCCCATCACATACATCTGATTCTTCATGTTAGTGGATATCAGAATTGTAGATTTTGTGGTGGCATCCTATTTTGTACTGAATCTAGTCCTGGGGGACAGGGGATAATTGGAAACAGGCAAGGCATCTAGGCCTTGGTTTATAGAGGTTTAGGTTTGGGCTCCAGGCCCAGCAGGATGTTTCTGGAAGCTTCTTAAGACATCTTGCATCACCAGTATGTACCTTCAGCCAGGCTGCCAACCAGAAGTCAGTCCTGGCTGGTAGGCACAACTCTCCATTCAATAAGCATTTATAGAGTGCCTTCCACGTGCCCGTGCAGATACCATGTGAGGTAAGGCGTGGCCCCAACTCAGGAGTTTATGGGAGAGAAGCAGCAGACAGATGTGGAAATAGGTAAATGCAACTAGGTGCTCAAGGCTATGGTAAAATGTGTATAGGTTTCACTGGGGGCATTAAGGAGGGCCTGGCTTCACCCCATGTGTTACTTGTTATCCAGCTAAGCCCCTGACCCCACTATTCACTTTTGTCTTTTCCTTCACTAAGCTCTTCCACTGTCTCCGTTGAACATGTAACTGAATGTCCCTAACCTATTTCAAATAGACCATCAGTAACTAGTCTATTGCCACGAGACTTCCCAGTCTTTTTTTTTTTTTTTTTACCTTGCCTACAAGTTCCTTCCACTACTGAGCCTAACGGAAACTTAGCTTTTCTCATAATGATATATTTGCCTCAAGAGTTTACCCCATGGAGTCTCCTTTCTCCCATGCCCTGTCTAAGGCAAGAAAAGCCTCGAGAGTCCCCTTGCTCCCCATCATTACTTCTGGGTCATTCGCATCATTGCTCAGCCACCTCCTCTTTGCAGTGAGGCCACCTGCTTGCATCCTTTCTCTGCTGCTTCAGAGGCCTCTTCCAGGGCTGGTCCTCCACCTGAGATGTCAGCGCCTCCAACTCCCCTTCTCTCTTCTCTCTGGTATCTTCACTTTTACTCCCTTCACTGATTCCTTCCCATCTGTGTGCAAACTTTGATCACCCCTCCCCCCCTACCCCAAAAGAGCCAAGAACAAAGCCCAGCATGGAGGTGTGCACGGGCAGCTCAGTGGCAGCACGCCAGGCTCGATTCATGGCCCATGCATTCCAAAAAAGAATTCAACAATAACGGGACAGTCACAAGAATGAATGTCCCCCACCACACAGTATAAAGAAGAAAAAAGAAAAAAGGCCGACTCTCTACACATTCAAATCCAAATCCTGTTTTTCTTTTTTGAGACCAGCAACTTTTTCTTTTTTGTGTATGCATTTCAGATTTTATTTATAACTTAACTGAATGAGATTCAATCTCCTCCTAGTTTAATTTTTCTTAGCTATGAAATGATTATTTCACCTCCTTGCCCTGGGGGGTCAGAAGAAATCAATACACAAGGTAAAATAAAGAGCTGTAAGTGAAGACACATCATTACGTTGTCCCAAATTCAAACACGAAGGATCTTTTCTCCTTGAAAAAAAAAAAAAGACCCCAGACTGCCCTTGCACTTTTTTTCTGTTTTTTATTACATGGGAAGGCACCAGGAATTGAACCCGGGTCCTCGGGCTTGGCAGGCAAGCATTCTTACCTGCTGAGCCACCGTGGCCCACCCTGCCCTTGCACTTTTATTTGAATGTAATATTTGGGACAATTCTCCAAAAGGGCCAATATTTCCCAATTTAATCTGAGGTCATAATAAAATACCCACAAAATAGCATTTTGGATTTCAGCTTCTCCCCCTTATCATTAAGACTCACTGCCTCCCATCATCAATATTTATGGAGCATTTACTAGACACAACAGAACATACAGAAAACATTGTTCTGCTCTTGAGAAGCTTACATGCTAAAAGAAAAAAAACCCACTTCATTTTAAATGGTATTTTTGTTTGGTGTTTTCTGCAAGGTACGTACTGAGGAAATCCTCTGAAGGGTAAGCTTTGGGTATAACTTGGCCCCGTCGTTATTTAGAGAATAGAGGAAGAGGAAGGATTTAAAGGCAGACATAACGACTGACCCTTCAAGATAGGCAGGGCTTACAGGGAGATAAACACAATCTCATCAACTAAGGACAGATTTGCTGCAGTAAATAGGATGAGGGAAATAGTTTATGGGATGCAAGCAAAGGAAGTAGGGTACTATCATGGACACTGAGTGGAGCCAGAAATATCGTGTTCTTTTTCCAAGAACACAGTCATCAAGTAGAAATGGCTGGTGAGGAGATAGAAGGCTAAAAAAGGAAGGTAATCCGGTGCACCTGACAAACAGAAGGACTAAAGGATCAAAACTGAAGGCAGGCTACGGGATTATCAAGAAATTCTTAAAAAACCAAAAGTAGAAGCACAAAACTTACAGCGGATGCTACCCAACATCATTATGGGCCACAAACATTGTGGTGTGTAGTTTCTTAAGTTAGAAAATGCCATATGCCAAAAATTTAAATGGAACACATTACTTTTATCCAATTGACTGTTCTCGCTCGCCTTCCCCCCCCCCCAACAGAAGTTTATTTAGGGGAAGGAAGGAAGGTGGGAAAGAATAGGACATGGTTGGGAACAACAGTTACATGAGTAGGATTTTTGTCATTATGATAAATTTCTTATTTAAACTTGCTAACTGTCCAACTGCCAAAAAGGAAAAAGGAATTTCCAAAAATGTACAAATTCTTTTAGAGATGTTTCAGAACAAAAGACTAATTTACATGAAAAACTGTAGAGAAAGTAGTTGAAAAGTCCATTCATAAAGCTTTTATTCTCTTTACATCAATACATGTGTTTTAACAATTATGCTTGGATTGACCAACAGCTTTTGCAAAGGAACTCAGCTACCTCCATTGTATTATCATTAACAAATTTTTCACTTCCTAGCAATCTGTTTTCTGCTCTCACCATTTTACTTCAGTTGCTCACCAGAGTATCATACACATGACATCCCCCTTGCCTAAGGCCATAGATTTTCTCTTAATTTCAAATTAAATACTTGCCATCATTGGTCATTCCTTTATCTTAATATTATACTTTCCTCGGCTGTAAGACAGATTCCTACCTCTTTTCTCCAAGCCTCTTTTACCTTGTCCCAGGTTCTAAGAGACACTTCTATATTAGACTTCAACATCTCTCTGTGTGTGCTGCCTGCAGGGCGCAGGGCACTGTGTCGTCCAAGCCAGCTTTAGAGGCTTGCACGCCCGGGGCCTGAGCTCAAGCAAAGGGCTGTGGTCTTGGGTGCAAGTGGCCAAAAGAGCCAAAAGTTAAGTGTAATTCCAAGTCTTTAGAGAGCACTAAAGGGCTGAGTGAAGAAACATAACTCAGGGACATGACTGAGGTGCACGAGTAGGATGCCAACAGGAGAGAGCAGAAAGAAACTAGGGAGAGTTAGAAGACGGGAGGAGGGTTTTTGCCAGCTGTGAAGGAAGCTGAGGTTTCCTTGGTTTGCCTATATGGGTCATCAGACTGGCTTAAGAATAAAGTCAGAGTAGGTAAGTAAAACAAAAAAGGGTACTTGCTCTCAAGCAATGCACACAAAGCTTGTTTCTTCTATACAACGTTGAATAACGGTAATGCTTCTCTGTGATGGTTAGTTTTGTGCGTCAACTTGGCTCGGTAAAGTTCCCAGTTATTCAAACACTGCTCAGGGTGTTTTTGTGAGGAATGTCGTAGATGTGCTTAGCATCTACGATCAGTTGACTTGAAGATTATTCTCTATAACGTGTGTGGGCCTCGTCCAGTCAGGTGAAACGCCTTAAAAGCACAATGAAGTTTCTCTGAAGGAGAAATCCCATCCCATAATTGCAGCGTTGACTTTTGCCCAAAGCTTCCAGGCTGCCGGCCTGCCCTACAGATTTCAGACTTGCCAGCCCCCAGGATGGCATGAACCACTTCTTTGAAATAAATCTCTTAATGTATCTATCTATCTATCTGTCTGTCTGTCCTGCAGATTCTGTCTTCTGGAGAACCCTGATGGGTACACTAGCTCATGGGGCAATTGGGGCCCAAGTGAAATGTGGTATGTAAATAACTAAGCACAGGGCCAGACACAGAACAGACATCAGCTATCGCTATTATTTAATTCCCCAAACTATGCAACAGCTAAAGCTTAAACACGGATACTAAACCATCCTAATATCAAATCCAATTCCCCTAGCTATTTAGTATACTCAGAACTGCCTTGCATTAGTTAATGCTAAAACAGACCTCTTTAAATAGGATGGGAATGTAGGACGTGCACTGCTCAAAGCAACTGTTTGTCCCTGCTGCTCTGGTCAACTGCCTTCATATTGGTCATCAAAGGCCTATTTTCAGGACTTACAAGCTCTTTTTGTGGTTGTCATTCAAATTTTACAGTGTCTTTTCTTCCTCATTTATTCATGACCTCCTTTTGACTACTTTTTAACTGCTTTCTAACTTCTCAAAACATTTTCCCTCTTTGGATTCTAAGATATCACTTTGGTTTGGCTTTTCCTTTCACTTCTCCCTACCTCTTCTTGGTCTCTTTGGAAGACCCTTTGAATTCTAGTATTTCTCAGGTTTATTCCTGTTTTTCACCTCAACTCAAAGCTTTTCCAATACCCTACTCTACCTTAATTTACTTCCATTATTTCTTGATCAGTCTATTATCAACAGCCTATAAAATGATCTGGTTCCTAGTTTCTCCCAATCCTAGTCTATCCCTCATGCTGCTTCCAGGATAATTTTTAAAATACATATTTTAAAATATGTGTAAATAAATATATATACAAATTTATATATATATGAAGTATTTGTGACTAGAATTCCATTATCTCCTGTTGCCCACAGGAGAAAAATCTAAATCCTCAGCATTCCATACAAGGCCCTTCATTTTGACCCAATCAATCTCTCCAACCTCATCTTTCTCCCTTCTACTCACCCAGAACTCCAACCACATGGAAATGTACTCCATTGCTTGGGTCACAATATGCCCTTTCACAAGTAACCTGCATTTTCATGTTTACTCTTCTTGCCATTTTCTCCTGTTTCCAACCAACTTTCCCCCCCAACCACTTTCTGAGCAAGCTCCCTTGTGTATGGCAGAATTTATCATATACCATCTTAAACATATTTACATTATCTATTCCCCCTGGAAAATTTAAGCACCTGAAATTTAGGGAAATGCCTTTTTCTCTTCTATAGCTCCAAAAATCTAGCACCAAACAAGTGTGCACAGATACTTACTGAATTGTGAGAAATCAAGTATTAAATGAATTTTTTTTAAGTTGCAATTTAAAAACTTCTCCTTAGGTGGACTAGATTGATAGGAAAAAGTTAAAACGAAACACTCAAGAGCAAATCTCAAGGTAAACAAGGATATCTTGAAGAGACAGAAGACACATAAGGAAGGTAAATGTGGACTACCCTATACTTTCAAGGTTGTATGACCATGGCAGTGGATATACATAATAAATATAATCTTATCACCGCTATTCATTCCCCTCCTTAAACTCTTTCAATGGCTTTTTTGAAGATAAAGCCTCATTCTACCAGGCCTCATCTCAGGTCACTCTCTACCTGAACTTTAGCCACACAGGTCTTCTTTTCCATCTCAGAGTTTTTGCACAAGTCGATCTTCCAGCAATATTCTTTCATACACCTTTCTACCTCAAACTAGCTTGTTCTCATCCTTAAGAATAAGGATTCTTTAAGTTACCTTCATTACATGCTGGCAGTGTACAAGGAGGAGTTATCACACCACATTTTGGAGATAATACAGTAGTGACTCACACCGCAGAACAGAGACTTGGGCTGGGTTCCTGGACATATATATTTAACCTCTTTATGGGTTGGTTTCCTCACCTGAAGAATTAAGATGTTGAAAAGATTATAGCAGATAATTCAGGGAAAGCAATTACAACTGTGCTAGGTCTGTACTAAGAGTCCAATATATGTCAGCAGTTTTCACATTTAAATGCTTGAACTGTCACTTCTCCCCCTAGAGTTCGTCTGCACCTCTGGCCCAGAGTACACTTCAGTCTGATTCATTTCTGTACTTCTAGCTTCAGCACAGGATCCTGACACTAGGGGGTTTTCGGTATACAATGATTAAAAATAAAACCTGTCAAAAGACTTGGGTCTCACTTCTGCTTTAACAGCTGACCGATGTTAAGCAAGTCACTCAACACACCCAAGACTGGATTACCCTTGGGTAAAACGAGAACTGCCGCGTCTCCCCTGGCGGGGCTCTGCCTTTACGGGTCTACAGCAGCAGAGCGCATCTGTAAACGCTGTAGCTTCGGTACATGTTTATCACCAACAGAGCTCAGGGCCGCGTTTACCCCCCGCCACCCCGCTTCGGCACGTCCCGTCCCAGCCCACCCCACCCCGCCCCGCCCTCAGCCCACAACCTCCCGGCGCCCTCGGCGCTGGTCCCTGGGGACCGCAGGCGTGGGAGCCCCGGCCGCGTGCCATTCCCTCCCGGCGCCCGCGCCCCGCTTCGTACCTCGCCCGGAAGGACGCACTTCCGGCGGATGTGAGGGGGGCGGGCCACGGAAACGGAAGTGAGCGGCGGGCCGGCTGACGGTAACGGGGCCGAGAGGCGGTGTGAACAGCGGGTTAAAGATGGTGAGTGGGCCCGCTGCTGCCCTGGCTCCTGGCGGCGTGGGGTTCAGGCCCCGCAGGATCCCGCGGCCGCCTCCCAGCCCGTCCCGCGCGGTGGTGGGGGGATGGGGCAGGCCTCGGGCGCCATAATCTGCCGAGTCACGGCGTTGGGGGAGGCCCGGGCGGCCCACGAGCTGGTCCCGCGAGCGGCGGGGTTCGGCTTTATGCCCTTCCCTCGCGCCTTCTCCCGGTCGCGCCTGCCGCGCTTCAGTTCCTCCAGCAGAAGCCGGCCACTTCCCCTTAGGTGGAAAGGGCGAGGCCGAAAGTGCAACAGCTTACCGGGGGTGACGTCGCTGACCACCCTTTCCCTGAGGGGATAACCTATGGGAGCCCTGAGACCTCAGACTCCCAACCCAGCCTTGGGCCCCTGCCCTGCAGCCGGAGTGGGAGGCAAAGGGCTTTGGTGTGATGAGCGTTTCGGAACTGCCTTGATAAATAACTGCACAACTGTAGGCCGCATTTGTGTAACTTCAGCTGCACATTTGTGAGGGCTTAGAGGATACCATCCGTGGTTCTTCCTGTTGAGAAGAAAAATCAAACAGTTGCTTCCCTCCCTTTGTCAGTGTCGTTAGTGCATCGCTCTCTTTAAACGGAAAACAAGGAGAAACTGAGAGACTTGACAGTTGTGACCTTTGGAAAAGACTCTTGAATTACCACTGCCACTGACTAATGTCAGTACTGTTGGGCCATCCAAATCTAGAACGCTTTTGTTAGTAAATGGTAATCGTTTTAAAGAAGTCTCAAATTGTGATTGATGGTACATAAATTTTCATACATTTGTTCTTTGCTAGTTTATTAGAAACAGCAGTACTGATATTTTATGGAAGGAAAATTGGAATAATGATAAGGTTAGAACCCAGAGACCAGAATTCCACTTTTCCTCTGTTATTTTACAATAAAGTGGTGTAGCAGGAAGAGAATGTTTATATAGGGAAGTAACAGATGCTTTGGGAAAGGTACAAACAGTTCTAGTCCTGAAGATGTTCACCTACGTGGTACTGATAAGTAAGTAAACGGTCCATTGAGATCATTTGAATTGCTTGCAGTCATTAGTATAGCCCACATTAGACTGCAGGCTAGATTTTTTTCCCCCTGATCCACCATGACTTCTTTGAAAGTTGAAATCTGTGAAGGTCCTTGAGTTGCAGGCTGAGGACTGTTCTTAAAGGCTTAATTCTTCAGACCAGACATTGAGCCAAGTACTGGTTTGGTATAGGGGAGGTTGTGTTTTAGGAAACCTTGATACATGGAAAGACCGAAGAAGCTAGAGGCGGCAAGACCCAGAAGCATGCTGTTGGAGTTACCCGAGTGTGAGACTCAAGTGGTAGATTGAGGAAACCTGAGACAGAATGAAGTGCCTGACCAAATACATATGCTAGTTAGTGGAGAAAACCCGTTTAAGCAAGCTGAGTTCTTTAAAATAGTGTAAGACTAAACCAATTATCTGCAGCTGTTTTACATTATTCTTCAGAATTGCCAGGTGTATTGCACTTGAACGAGTAATTTAAAGTCAACATTTGTACTTTACTTGTTCTAACACTTAATCACATTTTATTTGCTTATTTAATGTATCTCCGTTAGGCTAAACCCTAGGAGATAGACTTGTATTTTCTGCACCTAGCATAATACTTGACACATAATGGTAGAGGCATAATAAATACTTTTTAATGAAAGTTTCACACTATGAATGCACAGGATGACAAGACATCAGTACCAAATGCACTGTGAGTCTTTTGCTTTTTTTTTTGTTTGTTTTATACTTTTATCCTGATTAGATATATATATATATTTTTTATAGGTGGTACCCTCCTCTTCTAGAAACCAAATTTTCTGAAATTCTTTGTTAGCTTCTGTCACCACTTTCTTTTAGCTATTGTCCATTGTTAAGCCATTTCACTGTTCTCCTTCCTTGTCCCTAAGGAGTGGTTTTCCTCAACTTTCTTCATTCTGTGCTAATCATTCTCCATAGACAACCTAGGGAAGAAATCTTTCTGAAGAAAGCAAATTTGATCATGCCATAACCCTTCAGAGGTGCTCTTTCAACTTCAGAATAAAACTCAATTTCTTTGCATGTAAGCTTTTCACTTTCTAACCTTTACTTCTGCTTCTTTCATACATGTGTTTAGTCAGTCATTTCAGACTACTTGTAGGTTATTCATTTGTTTTCATATCTTTGTATATGTTCTTTCTTTTTTCCTGCTTCAGAGATTATCCCAAGACCTTTTCCCAACTCCATCCCCACCCCAAAACTTGGTATAATATTGTATCCCTCTAGTGTAATACTTAAGGCGTATCATTTTCCAGACTGTTTGAGAGCGGAGGCCCTGTCATTTCTCTCTCTCCAGTGTTCAGTTTTTTTTACATAAGTATTATGTGTGCGGTTTGTTTTTGTTTTTGTTTTTAATTAGTGAATGGTTTAATGGTGTTTCTTTGTGTTGTAGAATGCCAGAGGACTTGGATCTCAGCTAAAGGACAGTATTCCAGTTACTGAACTTTCAGCAAGTGGCCCTTTTGAAAGTCAAGATCTTCTTCGGAAAGGGTAAATGGGAGTTTTGACATTTACTTTGTTGGTAGTAAAATGTTTTTGTGAATTATTTTTTACAGTATTCTTTAAATATTTTGATATGCCATAAGTGTATATTTAATTTGGGAGATATTAAGTAATATACCTTGGCTCTGGGGCGGGGCTGTTGGGGAAGAGTCTTAGATCTGTAGTGCAAGAAGCATCTTAACAGAGTTGTGGTTAGGAACCCTCTTAGGTTAAGTACCCGGTAGTGTGATTTGGCGGGGTTCTTGTTTTGGTAACTGATAACTTGGAGAGCCAACTACTTCCTTCTTGCAGGAAGGATTGCAGCAAGTTCTTCTCTTTGAAACACACCAAGGCATAGCCCTTAAGACCAGGAATTACCTGGGTTTGCATCTCGGCTCTGCTCTTTACTAGATGTATTCTTTTGGGCAGGTTACTTAATTGCTCTATTCTGAGTCCTTATCTATAAAATGGGGCTAATAGTGTACATCTCCTTTTGAGGAATAAATGAATTGCAAATGAAAAATTGAACAGTCCCTGGCATTAGTAAGCATTCAGTAAGTGTTAACTGCCTTTGCTGTTCTTTTTAAACTAGAGCACAGTTATGGCCTTCTTTTGATTTCCTTTATGCTCCTGTATGTTTGGGTCTCAGTATATGGTTCTAGTCTTTTCCTTGGCAGGTAGCTTTTCTGCATAATCAAAAGAGATACTAGCCTTCTCTTTATATACACTCTGTTTTGAATTTTGCCTCTAATTTTCAGGTGTTTACTCTTACTGTATTAGAAAGGTGCTGTAATGTTGGTGTCTGATGACAGACATAATGCCTCTTTATAGACTTCTCATTTTATAATATGAGATGCAGTATAGAACTTTTGATGTTGGTAATATAATTTGATTTGTAGTATAGTCAGATTCAGAGGTGAGCTACTAACCAAGTCTTAATGATTTTCTTTTCTCCTAGAAATGCTCCTCTTTCTTTTTTCCTGGTTATATGTTAAGATTGCCCTAAGTAGGATCATTTTGAATTGTGTTCTTAATGATATTCAATAAATGATTGTTGCAGAAGTTCCAAGGTTTCTTTCCTCTCGAATCCTGGTTCAGACAATAAGCTAGCCAATTTTAAATATACAGAGTGTTAAAGACCACTGACATGGTTCTAATGTACCTGAATAGCACTTTGTACCTAGTAAGTATTCTGTAAGTGCTAAACAAACTTATTCAATGTGTGTTTATTGAAGAAATGTCAAATATACATTAGACCTGGAGAGAAGAGGCTTAAAATAGCTTTTTACAGTGCAAGAAAATCTCATTACTAATACGCAGAGTAATATGTATAAACATTTTAATTAAATTTCTTCTAGATACTTGGCAACCGCATTTTTTGAAGGGTTCTTCCTTATGAATTCAAGTCTCTGACCACCAATACCTGTAATTGATACATTTAAAAATAATTGTCATACAGTAAATTTGACTTTTTTCTTTTGGTGTATGGTTCTGTGAATTTTAATACATGTGAAGGTTCCTTTAACCACCTCCACAACAAGGATATAGAACAGTTCCATCAATCCCCAAAACTTTCCTCTTGCTAATGCATATAGTCACAGTCTTGATCAATGAAATGTTGATCTTTGTGTATTAAGTCTCTCCAATTTAAATGTTTATTTTCAGATTTCCTTGTGTGAAAAATGAACTTTTGCCCAGTCATCCTCTTGAATTATCAGAAAAGAATGTAAGTTTAAGTTCCTGTAACTTTATTTTTATATCCTAATACAAAATACTTTTAGTAGAACTTTGCGGTTTTATTTTATTAAAACAATGCTGGTAGTGAGGATTCAACCGTGAAGAATATGAGGCCTTACTTCCAATATCTCTGTGGGATATGCTTTCAAATTGTCCTGCTCCACCAAAGCTCCCTTTCCACACATGCTGCTCTGTCTTCTTTTTTATGGGCATTTCTTAAGATTGTTCTTTATCTATCCATTCCTCTCAGTATTTTTTCATTTTATGATCCCGTTTTCTTTTATCATATATTTTCTCCCTGCCAGTTTTGCTGTTGACCTTCAAGTCCACACGTCTAGCTTGGGCCTCCTTTTCAGGCCTTGCATCTCTAAGTTACTGAGGGAAATATCCACTTGCTGGGCACAATGGGTACATAGGTGAATATGATACAGGCCCCTTCCATAAGGAGCTTAAAATTTAATGAAGAAGACAAGCAGTGTGTAAGCTTCATAAAATGCTACTAGAAGACCAAGGATGGGGGAGCCATCTGCAGTTAGAGTATTTGGGAAGTTTTGTAGAGCAGGGAATATATGAACAGTTTTAGAGTAGTGTTTACAGGTGAATAGGTAGGGAAGGGTCACTCCCAAACGAGGGTGTAGCATGTGCAGATGTTCTGAAGGCGACAATAAAGCGTTTTCAAATATACATTTAGTGCAAGAAGAGGAAGGAGTTATCTTCCTACATGAGGAAGATGATGTAGTGCTGTCCAGTTAACAGAAAGCTGACCTATTCCACTTTTTTGTTCCCTTCCTCTTTAGCAAGGGGTGATCTTTCTATAGGAATAGAACAGATAAGGTAATTAGGAAATTGAAATTCAATTTAGAAGAGAAAATATGGGAGTTCTTAGTTGCTTTAAGTGCATTCAGGTTTCAGGCTCAGAAGTTGACATCCTAGAGTATAGGCTTAGAAACTGTAAGTATCATTATAAAACCATGGTTGGTCATTTTTGAGAAATGCTAGGGCAAGTGAAAATTGTCTGTAAGCTGGACATGAGTATATATTCCACTTTTCTGAAAGATAGCTAAGTAAAAAGTACACTGACTGTGGTAGTGTTGATTCTTCACACTTTTGGAGCAGACTGTTAAGTATTTGACTGCGGCATTGGTAAAGCCACATTGTGATGACCCAGCAACTGGACAAGCACATAGCAAATTACTTAATTCACTCTTACCATATTACTAGATAGGTAAAGCAAGTCATCAAATTATTTGACAAAAGCTAAGCTTCAGGTTATGATAGTAGATTATGGGCTGAATGAGAGTACTTAGTGTTGAATAAATTGTTTTGGATAAGTCTGTACCTAGAGAGTATTGATTAAGTTATTGCCTGTTCATAGGGAATATTTTGGTAGAGTATTTTGGGCTTCTAGATTTAGTAAGTGTTTTTCCAATTCTTAAAGGAGAAACAATAGAAAGACTAAATCAGGTTTTTGGAAGAAAAAAGAGCTGGTTCGGACAGCTCATCTTGATAAGTAAGTGAACTACATTGCAGATGATACAATTGACCAAAATACTAGAACAAAAATTCAAGAAAATCATATAAAAGTAAATGCGGTTTTGCATTTAGGCTCAGAATTAGGCACATTCAGATGTAGTTAACTTGGATTGCTACCTAAAACATGAGGATTTTAATTGACTGTATGTATGCTCAATATAAATCAGGTTACTTTGGCTACTAATGTAGTCTTTTGCTTTATTGATGATAAGCTGGGACCCAAATCAAAGGAGATTAGTGTCTTTTCTATGCATCAATCTGGCCACTAGACTTGGAATATTGGTTCAGTTTGGAGCAATACATGTTAAGAGAAACTTGGGCAAATCTAAGTGAGACTGGCCAGGATGGTGCAGAGTCTAAAAATTTCATTGATCTTTTGAGACTCACATCTACCGCCTCTGTGCATTCTTAATCACTTAATCAGGTAATGATAATGTCTTCTCTCCTGAAATTCTGCAACACTTAATATCTATTATTAATCTTTTAGTTTGGCTTGTGTAGTTGAATGGCATAGATTTAAATTCTTGGCACTACTCTTACTATCTAAGTAAACTTTAGCTAGTTGCTTAGTCTCTCTTTCAGTCTTAGTTTGCTTATCAGTAAAGTGGAGTTAGTGGAGCCCATCCTCACGGAACTCTTGAAAAGACTGAATGAAATGACGCCTGTAAAGCCTTTGGCACATGGCCAGCCTGTACTAGCTCTCTGAGGCCTTCAATGGTATGATAGAAGATGACCATCTTCATCTCGAGTCAGTGGTTCTTTTTTTTTTTTTTTTAATTAATTAAAAAAAGAATTAACAAAACAATTAGAAATCATTCCATTCTACATGTACAATCAGTAATTCTTAATAACATCACAGAGTTGCATATTCATCATTTCTTAGTACATTTGCATCGATTTAGAAAAAGAAATAAAAAGACAACAGAATAAGAATTAAAACAATAATAGAAAGAAAAAAAAACAAAAAACCTATACCTCACATGCAACTTCATTCAGTGTTTTAACATAATTGCATTACAATTGGGTAGTATTGTGTTGTCCATTTCTGAGTTTTTATATCCAGTCCCGTTGTACAGTCTGTATCCCTTCAGCTCCAATTACCCCTTCTCTTTTTTTTTTCTAATTAACGGAAAAAAAGAAATTAACCCAACATTTAGAAATCATACCATTCTACATATGCAATCAGTAATTCTTAACATCCTCACATAGATGCATGATCATCATTTCTTAGTACATTTGCATCGGTTTAGAAGAACTAGCAACATAACCGAAAAAGATATAGAATGTTAATATAGAGAAAAAAATAAAAGTAATAATAGTAAAATCAAAACAAAACAAAAACCTATAGCTCAGATGCAGTTTCATTCAGTGTTTTAACACGATTACTTTACAATTAGGTATTATTGTGCTGTCCATTTTTGAGTTTTTGTATCTAGTCCTGTTACACCGTCTGTATCCCTTCAACTCCAATTGCCCATTATCTTACCCTGTTTCTAACTCCTGCTGAACTCTGTTACCAATGACATATTCCAAATTTATTCTCGAATGTCTGTTCACATCAGTGGGGCCATACAGTATTTGTCCTTTAGTTTTTGGCTAGACTCACTCAGCATAATGTTCTCTAGGTCCATCCATGTTATTACATGCTTCATAAGTTTATCCTGTCCTAAAGCTGCATAGTATTCCATCGTATGTATATACCACAGTTTGTTTAGCCACTCTTCTGTTGATGGACATTTTGGCTGTTTCCATCTCTTTGCAATTGTAAATAACGCTGCTATAAACATTGGTGTGCAAATGTCCGTTTGTGTCTTTGCCCTTAAGTCCTTTGAGTAGATACCTAGCAATGGTATTGCTGGGTCGTATGGCAATTCTATATTCAGCTTTTTGAGGAACCGCCAAACTGCCTTCCACAGTGGTTGCACCCTTTGACATTCCCACCAACAGTGGATAAGTGTGCCTCTTTCTCCGCATCCTCTCCAGCACTTGTCATTTTCTGTTTTGTTGATAATGGCCATTCTGGTGGGTGTGAGATGATATCTCATTGTGGTTTTGATTTGCATTTCTCTAATGGCCAGGGACATTGAGCATCTCTTCATGTGCCTCTTGGCCATCCGTATTTCTTCTTCTGGTAGGTGTCTGTTCAAGTCTTTTTCCCATTTTGTAATTGGGTTGGCTGTCTTTTTGTTGTTGAGTTGAACAATCTCTTTATATATTCTGGATACTAGACCTTTATCTGATATGTCGTTTCCAAATATTGTCTCCCATTGTGTAGGCTGTCTTTCTACTTTCTTGATGAAGTTCTCTGATGCACAAAAGTGTTTAATTTTGAGGAGCTCCCATTTATTTATTTCCTTCTTCAGTGTTCTTGCTTTAGGTTTAAGGTCCATAAAACCACCTCCAGTTGTAAGATCCATAAGATATCTCCCAACATTTTCCTCTAACTGTTTTATGGTCTTAGACCTAATGTTTAGATCTTTGATCCATTTTGAGTTAACTTTTGTATAGGGTGTGAGAGATGGGTCTTCTTTCATTCTTTTGCATATGGATATCCAGTTCTCTAGGCACCATTTATTGAAGAGACTGTTCTGTCCCAGGTGAGTTGGCTTGACTGCCTTATCAAAGATCAAATGTCCATAGATGAGAGGGTCTATATCTGAGCACTCTATTCGATTCTGTTGGTCGATATATCTATCTTTATGCCAATACCATGCTGTTTTGACCACTGTGGCTTCATAATATGCCTTAAAGTCAGGCAGCGCGAGACCTCCAGCTTCGTTTTTTTTCCTCAAGATGTTTTTAGCAATTCGGGGCACCCTGCCCTTCCAGATAAATTTGCTTATTGGTTTTTCTATTTCTGAAAAATAAGTTGTTGGGATTTTGATTGGTATTGCATTGAATCTGTAAATCAATTTAGGTAGGATTGACATCTTAACTATATTTAGTCTTCCAATCCATGAACATGGTATGCCCTTCCATCTATTTAGGTCTTCTGTGATTTCTTTTAACAGTTTTTTGTAGTTTTCTTTGTATAGGTTTTTTGTCTCTTTAGTTAAATATATTCCTAGGTATTTTATTCTTTCAGTTGCAATTGTAAATGGGATTCGTTTCTTGATTTCCCCCTCAGCTTGTTCATTACTAGTGTATAGAAAAGCTACAGATTTTTGAATGTTGATCTTGTAACCTGCTACTTTGCTGTACTCATTTATTAGCTCTAGTAGTTTTGCTGTGGATTTTTCAGGGTTTTCGACGTATAGTATCATATCGTCTGCAAACAGTGATAGTTTTACTTCTTCCTTTCCAATTTTGATGCCTTGTATTTCTTTTTCTTGTCTAATTGCTCTGGCTAGAACCTCCAACGCGATGTTGAATAACAGTGGTGATAGTGGACATCCTTGTCTTGTTCCTGATCTTAGGAGGAAAGTTTTCAATTTTTCCCCATTGAGGATGATATTAGCTGTGGGTTTTTCATATATTCCCTCTATCATTTTAAGGAAGTTCCCTTGTATTCCTATCTTTTGAAGTGTTTTCAACAGGAAAGGATGTTGAATCTTGTCAGATGCCTTCTCTGCATCAATTGAGATGATCATGTGATTTTTCTGCTTTGATTTGTTGATGTGCTGTATTACATTAATTGATTTTCTTATGTTGAACCATCCTTGCATACCTGGGATGAATCCTACTTGGTTATAATGTATAATTCTTTTAATGTGTTGTTGGATACGATTTGCTAGAATTTTATTGAGGATTTTTGCATCTGTATTCATTAGAGAGATTGGTCTGTAGTTTTCTTTTTTTGTAATATCTTTGCCTGGTTTTGGTATGAGGGTGATGTTGGCTTCATAGAATGAATTAGGTAGTTTTCCCTCCACTTCGATTATTTTGAATAGTTTGAGGAGAGTTGGTACTAATTCTTTCTGGAATGTTTGATAGAATTCACATGTGAAGCCGTCTTGTCCTGGACTTTTCTTTTTAGGGAGCTTTTGAATGACTAATTCAATCTCTTTACTTGTGATTGGTTTGTTGAGGTCATCTATGTCTTCTTGAGTCAAAGTTGGTTGTTCATGTCTTTCCAGGAACCTGTCCATTTCATCTAAATTGTTGTATTTATTAGCGTAAAGTTGTTCATAGTATCCTGTTATTACCTCCTTTATTTCTGTAAGGTCAGTAGTTATGTCTCCTCTTCCATTTCTGATCTTATTTATTTGCATCCTCTCTCTTCTTCTTTTTGTCAATCTTGATAAGGGCCCATCAATCTTATTGGTTTTCTCATAGAACCAACTTCTGGTTTTATTGATTTTCTCTATTGTTTTCAATTTCATTTATTTCTGCTCTAATCTTTGTTATTTCTTTCCTTTTGCTTGCTTTGGGATTAGTTTGCTATTCTTTCTCCAGTTCTTCCAAGTGAACAGTTAATTCCTGCATTTTTGCCTTTTCTTCTTTTCTGATATAGGCATTTAGGGCAATAAATTTCCCTCTTAGCACTGCCTTTGCTGCATCCCATAAGTTTTGATATGTTGTGTTTTCATTTTCATTCGCCTCGAGGTATTTACTAATTTCTCTTGCAATTTCTTCTTTGACCCACTCGTTGTTTAAGAGTGTGTTGTTGAGCCTCCAGGTATTTGTGAATTTTCTGGCATTCCGCCTATTATTGATTTCCAACTTCATTCCTTTATGATCCGAGAAAGTGTTGTGTATGATTTCAATCTTTTTAAATTTGTTAAGACTTGCTTTGTGACCCAGCATATGGTCTATCTTTGAGAATGATCCATGAGCACTTGAGAAAAAGGTGTATCCTGCTGTTGTGGGATGTAATGTCCTATAAATGTCTGTTAAGTCAAGCTCATTTATAGTAATATTCAGATTCTCTATTTCTTTATTGATCCTCTGCCTAGATGTTCTGTCCATTGATGAGGGTGGTGAATTGAAGTCTCCAACTATTATGGTATATGTGTCTATTTCCCTTTTCAGTGTTTGCAGTGTATTCCTCACGTATTTTGGGGCATTCTGGTTCGGTGTGTAAATATTTATGATTGTTATGTCTTCTTGTTTAATTGTTCCTTTTATTAGTATATAGTGTCCTTCTTTGTCTCTTTTAACTGTTTATCTTTGGGTCTAAGATGTGTTTCCTGTAGACAGCATATAGAAGGATCCTGTTTTTTAATCCATTCTGCCAGTCTATGTCTTTTGATTGGGGAATTCAGTCCATTAACATTTAGAGTTATTACTGTTTGGATAATATTTTCCTCTACCATTTTGCCTTTTGTATTATATATATCATATCTGACTTTCCTTCTTTCTACACTCTTCTCCATGCCTCTCTCTTCTGTCTTTTTGTATCTGACTGTAGTGCTCCCTTTAGTATTTCTTGCAGAGCTGGTCTCTTGGTCACAAATTCTCTCAGTGACTTTTTGTCTGAGAATGTTTTAATTTCTCCCTCATTTTTGAAGGGCAATTTTGCTGGATATAGGAGTCTTGGTTGGCAATTTTTCTCTTTTCGTAATTTAAATATATCATCCCACTGTCTTCTAGCCTCCATGGTTTCTGCTGAGAAATCTACACATAGTCTTATTGGGTTTCCCTTGTATGTGATGGATCGTTTTTCTCTTGCTGCTTTCAAGATCCTCTCTTTCTCTTTGACCTCTGACATTCTAACTAGTAAGTGTCTTGGAGAACGCCTGTTTGGGTCTAATCTCTTTGGGGTGCGCTGCACTTCTTGGATCTGTAATTTTAGGTCTTCCATAAGAGTTGGGAAATTTTCAGTGATAATTTCTTCCATTAGTTTTTCTCCTCCTTTTCCCTTCTCTTCTCCTTCTGGGACACCCACAACACGTATATTTGTGCGGTTCATATTGTCCTTGAGTTCCCTGATACCCTGTTCAAATTTTTCCATTCTTTTCCCGATAGTTTCTGTTTGTTTTTGGAATTCAGATGTTCCATCCTCCAAATCACTAATTCTATCTTCTGTCTCTTTGAATCTATCATTGTAGGTATCCATTGTTTTTTCTATCTTTTCTACTTTGTCCTTCACTTCCATAAGTTCTGTGATTTGTTTTTTCAGTTTTTCTATTTCTTCTTTATGTTCAGCCCAGGTCTTCTTCATGTCCTCCCTCAATTTATCGATTTCGGTTTTGAAGAGGTTTTCCATTTCTGTTCGTATATTCAGCATTAGTTGTCTCAGCTCCTGTATCTCATTTGAACTATTGGTTAGTTCCTTTGACTGGGCCATGTTTTCAATTATTTGAGTGTGATCCATTATCTTCTGTTGGCGTCTCCGCATTTAGACAGATTTCCCTGGGTATTGGATCCAAAAGTTTGGAAGATTTTTCTGTGAAATCTCTGGGTTCTGTTTTTCTTATCCTGCCCAGTAGGTGGCGCTTGTGGCACACGTTTGTCTGCGGGTCCCACCAGTAAAAGATGCTGTGGGTCCTTTAACTTTGGAAAACCCTCGCCGTCCGGGAGGTTCGCTAGCCGAAGCAGCTTGGAAGAGTGCGAGCCGGCCGGGGTCCGAACGCAGGGAGGGTTGCTGGCTGCCGCAGCCCGGGAAAGCGCCCGTCCGAATTTCCTAGTCGGCCCGGGGCGACAAGCGTGGCTGGAGGGCGCCAGTGGCAGCGGCCCGCCCGGGAGAGTGCACGTTCCCGGGGAGTCACGGGTTTGGAAGGGGCCTCCCCCACCCGTCACCGTTTCTCCGCGGCCTGGGAATTTCCGATCCAATTCTCTCAGTTGGTCCGGTGGGCCGCGCGTGGTGTGGGCGCCAGCCGCCGCGGTTTCAGGGGACCGCCTCTCCAATTCTCCCAGCTGGCCCGGGAAGGGGGAAGGGAGTGACTCCGGCCGCTTGCCGTCCCGCCCGGTGAAGCCCGCGCGCCTCGGTGATCTCGCCTGAGCGGCTTCTCTCAGCCAGCCAGCCGTTCCAGGATGGGGTACGCTGTCTTTTTTTTCTCTTTTGTGGCTTTGGGAGCTGTTCTGTATCGTTTCTACTCCCCTAGTAGCTGTCCTGGAGAAGAAACTAAGATCCGCGCGTCTTACTAAGCCGCCATCTTCTTCTGAAGTCTCGAGTCAGTGGTTCTTAACTGGAGATGATTCTGTACCCCACGCCCCCTTCCCCAGGGGGCTTTTGTCAGTCCCTGGAGCCATTTTTGGTTGTCGCAGCTTGGGGAGAGAGACTGCTACAGGCTTCTGTTGGGCAGAGGCCAGGGATGCTGCTAAACATCCTGTAGTATATGGGATGACCTCCCATGACAAGGAGTTATCTGGCCCAGGACATCGACAGTGCTGAGGATTAAGAAACTGATCTACACATAATGCCTTCCCAACTAAATCATACCCTCCTCTAGTGTAGACTGTTTCTTTTGTTTGTTGTTTATTGCCACGGGGCCTAATTTTGTACATGGTTGCTGATCTGTAAGTATGCATTGATGGATAATTACAAAATGGGTGTGTGCCTCAGTTTATATAAATAGATGGTAATTAATATTTTAAAATTTTAACTTATGTGTGAGACTAAAGCAAAAAATGTTTATTTGGTACAAAATTTATATTTTGACTAGTGCATTTCCTAGTATAACTTATGTAGACAGCTTAATTGAACACCATAAGTATGTGGAACCTTGAGTAGGACATGAGATTTTGTTGGTTTGTCCAGAGTGATTTGAACAGTGAATAAAAAAGTATTTGCAAAGTCCCCTTTGGGAAATGGTGAGAAAGGGGGAAAATTCAACTTCCCCAAGTTGAATTCTTGATATTCTCACAAGCAGTGCAGACACCCAAAGCTATAGGCTGAGCCCCCAATCTTGGGGTTTGTTTATATGAAATTTAACCCCACAAAGGATAGGTCAAGCCTACTTAAAATTAGGCCTAAGAGTCACCCCCAAGAGAACCTCTTTTGTTGCTCAGATGTGGCGCCTCTCTCCAGCCAGCACAACAAACTTACCACCTGTCTACGTGGGACATGACTCTCAGGGGTGTGGATCTTCCTGGCAATGTGGGACAGAAATCCTAGAATGAGCTGAGACTTGGCATCAAGGAATTGAGAGAACCTTCTCGACCAAAAAGGGAAACGAGTGAAATGAGACAAAATGAAGTGTCAGTGGCCGAGAGATTCCAAACAGAGTCATGAGGTTGTCCTGGAGGTTATTCTTATGCATTAAATAGATATTACCTTGTTAGTCAAGATGTAATGGAGAGGCTGGAGGGAACTGCCTGAAGGTGTAGAGCTGTGTTCCAGTAGCTGTATTTCTTGAAGATGATTGTATAATGATACAGCTTTCACAGCGTCACTGTGTGATTTTGAAAACCTTGTGTCTCATGTTCCTTTTATCTACCTTATCAACAGATGAGTAAAACATACGGAATAAAAATAAATAATAGGGGGAAGAAATGTTAAAATAAATTTAGATTGAAATGCTAGTGATCAGTGAAAGGGAGGGGTAAGGGGTATGGTATGTATGAATTTTTTTCTGATTTATTTTTATTTCTTTTTCTGAATAGATGCAAATGTTCCAAGAAATGATCATCATGATGAATATGCAACTAATGTGATGATATTGTGAATTACTGATTATATGTGTAGAATGGAATGATCAAAAGTTAAGAATGTTTGCATTTGGTGTTTTTATGGTATTTTAAAAAAAATTTAAAAATTAATAAAAAAGAAAAAAGTTTGTATAAATTGATTTTTCACATAAAATTGTATTTATTTGTCATTATGATAACTCGGTGTTTAACGGGAACTCTTTAATTAGAACTTCAGATCATCAGTTTATTTTTTATAATAAAATGTTGCAGATTTTCCCTAAGCACCATGTGTCAGAATTTTGCTATGTCAAGCTAAAGTAATTGAAAACCATGTTAGTGGATATCTTACCTTCAAATTTCATATATATGGTCCCCAGGTCATGTCCCATGTGTGTGCTAATCTCTTAAGTTTTTTTGTTGTTGTCATTGTTTATTTTTTTAGTTTAAAATTTAAACTTTTATTTACATACCATAGTCTATCCTAAGTATACAATCAATGGCTGTTGGTATAAGCACATAGTTATGCATTTACCACCACAGCCAATATAAGAATAGTTTCATTTCTTTAAAAAATGTTCCATACCCTTTATAGCCCCCATTATTGACATTTAGCTTTAGTGTAGTGCCTTTGCTAAAATTATTAAAAGAATATTACAATATTACTATTAACTGTAAACTTTTGTTGCATTAATTGTATGTTTTCCATATCTCACCCTATTAATTTCTTGTAATAGTTATGTGTGCTTGTTGTAGTTCATGTAAGAACGTTGTTAAATTTATACAGTTAACCACTGTCATCATCCACTCTAGGTTTCACTAAGTTATACAGTCTCAGTTTTTATCCTCTAACTTTCTTTCTGGTGACGTACACGACTCTAGCCTTTGTCTTTAACTATACTCACAGCTTTGTTAATTATACATGCAGTATTGTGCTACCATTGCACAGTATTGTTCTGTCCATTATCAAACCTTTACAACCAACCTTATTAAACGTTCTCTATTCCTTGAGCATCAGTTGCCCAATCTCTGCCCTCTTTCTATCTCCTGATAACCTGTACTCTTGAATTTAACTCTCAAAGTTTGCTCATGATAGTTAGTCCATTATCAGTAAGACCATACAGTTTTCAGTAGGTTTTTGATCAGAGTGAACTCGATGACTGTTAGGAAAAAAGCTTACCTAGAGAGTATAGAGTAATAAAAATAATCACAAGCGATTATGTCACATCATAATTAACCTTTACTCTATGCACTGTTTGCTTACCGTATCCCTTAACCTTCGGAGGCATTTTGTGAAACTGTGTGTTTTAGAATCTGTGAGTCACTTATCTTTCAGTTTGCCTGAAGTTATTAAAGGAGCCATTAGACAGAAAATTCCTTCAGATTATAAATTCATTGTCTAATAATAGAAATTTCTTTGATCTTATTATCTGTGCTTGATAAAAGTATGATTCCAGAAAAAAAAGTACCCAACACAAATTGGAAAAACTTTGCAGAGTTTGATTTTTTTCTTCCCCTTGAATCAATTACCAAAAAGCCTTATAGTTTAAACATAGTTTGATTAACAGGATGGTATAATGATCTAATTGGATTTTTTAGTGAAATGCCTTGAGATATATACTTTTCATACTTAGAAATTTTGTTACTTTTCATCACTGTATATAACTTTATGCATCTGAAATTAGACATGTTCTTTGCTCTACCAGTTTTGCGGTACTTCTAATTAAAAGCACTGAAAGTATGATTATGCCTTATAAATTTACTTTTGTAATGTGAGAACAAACATTCCTTAATGATTTAGTTTTATACATGTCCATTTTTAAGTGGTAGTTTTATACTGAAGTATCCCTACATGGTGGATAAAATATAAACATAAATGTTTACAATTTATCAGAATACATTTGTAAAAATACTTTGTTTGAATTTCATTTTAAGGATATTAAAATCATTCATCTAAGTATTGTGTTACATATATGTATTATGTAACATATATATCGTAGCCAACTGTTTTGAAAGCAAAAAATGTTGAGTATAACATTTAAAGTTATGTTGTTATCTTTGGTAGTTCCAGCTCAACCAAGATAAAATGAACTTTTCCACACTGAGAAACATCCAGGGTCTGTTTGCTCCATTAAAATTGCAGATGGAATTCAAAGCAGTGCAGCAGGTAAGTTTGTGGGTCTCAGTTACCTGTGCATCCACATGTGTGCTGATATCTATTGAAAGGGCTCATCTATTTCAAGCCTTTCTCTTTCTTATCTACTACAACCTGTTCTGCTTTCCCTTTTTTTAGGATATGAACTTGATTCCTTCTTCATAGGTAAAAGGAGCCATTAGATAGAAAATTCCTTCAGATTATAAATTCATTGTCTAAGAACTTACCTGCATCGATTTTGTTATTTTTCTCCTTCTAGGGGGTTACAATGAATTTTAAATGCCTCTAGGGTACATCCAAGTAGAGGTATCTAGTAAGCAATTTTGTATAGAGCTGGCTATACCTGTGCTTATGAATAAGTTCTTGTCCTTCCAAGGTTTAAGAAACCTCCCCTGCTCCTGTGCTCTGGATCCTAGCCCATCGACTACTTCAGGGGAATTCCCTTTTGATTTGTCTGTCTCTGTAAGTGCCAATTTTGTTAGTATCCTATCTCTCCAGTCCTCTGACCCTGTTATTTCCTATCTATTCTGTGGCTTTTGTTATTTATATGCTGATGATTCCCAGGTTATAACTGTGCTCTGAACTGAGCTCTGAACATACAGGCTTCTTGAAATGCAGGCACTTCAAATTCACATGCCCAAGTACAAAATAACTCATTGTTTGTTATCCATGAACAGGTTTCTGCCTAAGGCAGATACTGGAACATCCGCTATCTCATTCCCAGCCCCTTCCTCCCAAAGTCCAGTCACGTGACTCCACTCTTTTCCATCACTATTGGTACTACATTGGTTTTCACCACTGCCTTGCTTCATCTGGATCATAGCCTTGTTGCCCCTCTAACCCATTGTACATACTCTAGCCAGAACAATCTTTGTAAAACACAAATATGATCATGTTACTTCCTTCTTAAAAATCTTACAGTGTCTCCACTTTGTCCTCAAAATGAAATCTAACTCCTTAATGTATCTCTGTTCATGAATTGACTTCTTGTTCTCCACCATATTTTCCTAAACTAATTGTGGTTTCCTTACTGATTATATTCTCCTACCTTTGCTTTTTCTGCTAGTGTGGGTTTATTTCTCTCACCTGGCCAAAGCTGTGCCTTTTTCAATAAGTTCTGTCAATTCCAGAAATTGTGTTAGCTATGTATTCTGGAAGCTGCGTTTAGGACTTTTTCTCCAAGGTTAAAGCTCTCAAAACAGCATGTTTTTTCATCAGAATAACTTGGATTGAATCTTGATTCTCCCATCTGTGAGTCTTAAGAATGTCAGTGTATTAGAGACATTTCTGGACCTCAGATTTTCTGTTGAGTTGTTTTTAATGTGCTGCATGATTATTCTGAAGATTAATGAAGTAAAAATGTTTGGCCCAAATTGTTAGCTTCCCTTTTTATTCTGTTACTCAGATTCCAACTGCATATTCTTGTATTTTGGGCCTAAACTTTTAATCTCATTTATTCCAAACTTCTTTGCCCAGAATTCTGATCCTGTTTTCCTGATCTTTGTGGTCTGGCCTTCTTATACTTTTGGAATCTTTGTCAAGATATGTAACAACTGCCTGTTCTTCCCTGCCTTTAATGCCTCCTCTGGACTATCCTCTCACCCCACGGTACTTCCCAGTCTCCTTGTTAATGGGTTTAACTCACAGACTCCTTTTTCTGTTTCTTCTTGTTCCTCTACCCTCCCCAGCACCCCCCCCCCCTTTTTTTTTTAGTCTTAACAATCTAGAAATATTTTTCCATGCTAAAAATATGAAGTAACCCAATAGGCTATTAGTAGTTGAAAACAGTTTTTTTGTCTAGACATATTTGGGTTGGGGGGAGAGAGGAGACCTGAGCATAACTGCTCCCTTAGATGCTAAACGTATGGTTATTTTAAAATTCTAGCATCATTTAGTCATTTACCACCTATTACTCTTGGTAGTCTTCTGGCAATATCCAAAATTATCTTTGTTGATTCTAATTATAATTTCTTGACACTAATAACAGGAAAATTTAAACATTTGTTTTAGCTACGTTAAAGTTTGTCCGGTGCCAAATTTGTGCCAGTCATCGCTATATACATGCTTTTTGCCATACCACACTACAGTTCTGAGAGGAAGCTTTCACCGACAAGGAAACTCCAAATGAGATGGGTCAGATGACTTGCATAGGCCACATAATTGGTAAATGCTAAAGTTGGAATTTGAATCCAGATCTGTCACCTTCCACAACCTACGCTTTCTCCACTGCATTTAGATGCCTTTCTGTAGTTTTGCATATAATGATGTTTCCTATATGCACACATCCACAAAGGTTTTACATTAATGTAGATTTAATACTTGAAGAAGGAGATTAGAATGGCATTTTGTGTTTAAAAGTTTCCATTAGAGACTCAGATCTGAATTTCTTGTTACCACTGCTGTTTTAAAGAGTCATACCTTACATTTGTACTTTGAGCAATACAAAATGGCATACAACTGACATAATCAGTTTAGAAAGTAATAATCTTACCAAGTAGGGATTTCTTTAGGAGTTTGATCACCCGTTTATTAGGAACAAGGTATGGCATTAGGCTCTGGGCATTTGTATTTCATCCAGTGGTACATACTATGGTTTGCTTGAACAGAGGCAAAGCCTCCATGTCTTTGTGGCCCTCATGGGGTTATAAAGTGTTAACAGAAGCTGCAATATCAGTATCTACGTATTTTGAGTAAAGTTATAAGGTATTTTTTAAAACTTTGGTCTAAAATATGAACTGATGTGATTTTTCACTTGTTGAATGAATATTTTTCTTAGTTTTGTAATTTTAAAAATAAAGAATGAAGAACATGAAATTAGTTTATATATTCTCTGTTTTCTCCCTTGTTCCGCCCTCCCCTCCCCCAATCTTGCCCTTTTAAACTTTTCCCAAAGGCTCAGAGGCTTCCATTTCTTCCGAGCTCAAACTTTTCACTGGATATTTTGAGGGGTAATGATGAGACTATTGGATTTGAAGATATTCTTAATGGTAGGTGTCATTCAGCATTTTTTTATGGGAACCACTGTTAGATGTACAAGGCCACAAAAGCAGAGTCCTCGTCCTCATGGATTCATTAGGATTCACTTGCACTCACTGTAAAAGATAACATTAAGTGGTAATAATTGATTGTTTAAAAGTGAAGATTATGAAATTCTGAGGTTATATTCATTTATGTAGTCATTGATTTCATGTTCATGAGTCTGTGGTTTGATGGGTGGTCTAATACAGTATTCTTATGGTAGCTAACAGTGATAGTTTCAGTATTCAGAACATTTGTGAGATGTGACTAGTTTTTAAAGCAACTAAAAAAATAAAAGGTTGCTTTAAAAAATACTGTCCTATTCTCCCCCCCCACCCTGCTCCCCACTATAATTTGTGCTTGTAAAGGTGTTTGGGTAAGAAAAGATGTCATTTTATACAAAATTCTCTGAATAGTTTTATTGTGTATGAGATAAATTACTTTAAAGTGAGAAGAATATGAGCAGCATCCTCTATTTTTTCTGGTCCCAAGGAACATAAACAAATATAATTCTGTCCATTCTGCCTCTGTTCATTATGCCCCAGTAATTCAGAAGAAATAGAAAAACCCAAAACAGTTAAATTATATTAGTTTAGCTTGGCTGCTGATGTTCTGTAAGAAAATGCCTTGGACGTGACAGAAATCTGGTGAGCCTCCTCTTCGAGAATCTTCCCTGAGGGAATTTTTTGAATGCAGGAAAACCTAGGATTCCTAAGCTTTTATTGAACTTAGGCCTGTTTAATTAGTAAAGTGATGGTTCAGGTCTGTATATTCTTATCCTTTAGTTAAAATAATGCAGTCTTCTGTAATTCTGTTTAAAGAAAAGGAGCAGTACTTTCTGTGATTCAGTCAGTCAAATCTTTATTATGTGTCAGGCACTGGACTAGGCTCTGAATATATAGAGAACAACAAAACAAACCTCTGCTCTCTAATGGGGGAGACAAACATTAAATATATAAAATACAAACTTATAATTACAAATTGTGGTTAATTCTAGCAATAAAAAGAATAAGAATACAGTTTGTTGTTGGGTTGTGAGAGGCACCTCTGGGTCAACTCATAAATTGATTCCTGGAAGATATAAATTAGTTGAGCAAAAAGCAGAGGGAAGAATATTTCAGAAGAAACAGCATGTTTGGGATCTCTGATCTGAGAGCAGCTTTGCACATTGTTGAGAACTGAAGGGTTTGAGATGAAGTTAGCCTGCCATAGTTTCATGGATGCTGGCAGGAGACAAGACTCCTAGAGACAAAAGACAGTTTGTTAACTCTCACCACGGCAGCAGCTGGGTATCAGAATTTTCATTGATTTTTGAACTTTGGTTCCCATAGGGCCGTGAAAAGAATCTCAAGTGATGTTTGTATATACAGTGTATTTCATCACAGGAGGGGAGCCCCAAGTTTAGGGCAACTGCATTTTTACAGTGGGCAGTAAGCCTGGCTGTCCTTTGTTCCTGGGGAGACACTGTATTCTCTGAGCCAATGCTGGCTTTAGAGACATCCTTGGAAACATAATACAGAGCAAAACAGTCCGTGCCTCTGTTCCCAAGATGTACAGAATTGTCTTAAAGAATTGTCTCTCAGAACGGAGGGATTTTGGAAAATGTAGAGTGGATGCAAGTGAGGTGGAAAAGCTAGACAGGGTACAGATTGAGCCAGGGCCTTGCAGTCCATAGGTCTCCTTCAGAGTACAATGGAAAGCCATGAAATAGTTTAAGTATGGGAATGATATAATATCACGTTGAGAAAGATCATTGACTTTTGGTTTACTAAAGCTGCAGAAATGAGTTGGCTTTTCAATGGGGATTTATTAGGTTACAGATTTGCAGTTTGAAGACCATGAAAATCTCCAGATTAAGGCATTAAAAGGAAGATACCTTCTTAAAGGAAAGACAGCTGGCATCAGGGGTTCCTCTGTCGATTGGGAGGGAATGTCTGCTAGTTCCTCTCTCCTCGCTTCTGGTTTCAGAATGGTTGTCTCAGTTCCTGTGGGTCCTTCTTGCTTCTCCCCAGGGTGTTTTCTTTCTTAGCTTCTCTAAGCTCTCTTGGCTCTGAGCTCTCCAAAATGTATCTCCCTTAAAGGACTCCCACCAATAGATTAAGACCCACCTTGAATGGATGGGGTCCCATCTCCATGGAAATAGTCAAATCAAAAGGTCCCTCCCAACAACAGTTCTGTCCCCACAAGACAGGATAAAAGAACATGTTTTTTCTGGGGTGCATAACAGATTCAAACCAAGCTGTCTTGTGGGCATCTTTCTTCCTCATTCCTTGCATCCTTTTGGAAACTGTGACTATTTAATATGTTATAGTATGTATTTAGGGACTCACCTTTGGGGCCTGGCATTAGCTGTTCCTTTTGCTTAGAATATTCTTTCCCCTTATTTTTTAGATCTCAACTTAAATGTCACTTCTTCAGAGAGGCCCTCCATAACTGCCCATTCTGGTGTAGTCCCATTCACTCTGTCACTTTCCCTTACAAAAGTCTTTGCTTAGCATATACCTGATATTTTTCTTGTCTGTCTTTTGTCTTCTTCCCCATGTTAAAAATAAGCTGCATGAGAATTGGGGCTTTCGGGTTATTAATTGCTGTGATCCTAGTACCTAGTTAGGTACTTGACCCATAATAAGTTCAAAACTGAATATTCTCTCTGTTTTACAGCTTAGGAAACTAAGGAGAGATTACGCAGCTAGTCTCAGGTAGCAGATTTGAACCTAAATGTGTTTCCTTTTAAAGCTTTTCCTGACCACACATTCTCCTCATCACCTGTGACCCACAGTCAGTCAGTAGCTTGAGTGAGCAGTATGAGGAGTTTGAATGAGGGAGTACTTGTTAATCTAAGCACTGTATAAAGGCCATTAGACCATGATGAAAATCCTTATATATCTCATATTTACATTTTTTAAAGTGTTGGAGATGATGAGAATTTTTCTTGCTCATTGGGGAAGTGTTTAGCCCAAAAAAATCTGTACATTTTACAAGGTGGGGAAGGGAATATGAGAAGGGTAATGGTAAAGTCAGAAACAGACTTTTGGTATACTTTTCTTGATGCTGAAAGGGGCCTTATTCGAGTTCCCTCATTTAGGGTGAGTAAACTGAGACTTGGAGAGAGGTTCAGCCAAGGTTACACCTTGGCTCCCACCATGTGCTGCCTTTGGTGCAAATGATTTACTTAATGAGCATATACTTTATCAAAGCAGTCAAAGGCTTAAAAAAATCAGAATTTAAAATAAAGTTGTAGTCATATAAATGAGTATATCATCTTCAAAACTTAGAACATTAGAACTGAAATTCATGTCTCCTGTGATCACTTAATTCTTAGCGATTGTGCCCACTCATCAAGGAAGCCACTGGGAAAAGCTTAGGAACTTTGAAACAGAACTTTTGCAGTCTTATTTTTTCTTTTTAAAGCAGTATACAGTAAAATGCACTTATCTTTAAGAGTACAGGTCTGTGAGTTTTGACAAATGTATAATTGAGTAAATACCCTAAACAAAATAAAAGGTAAGGTTTTCATTACCTCCAAAGTTCCCTTGGTTCCTTTGCAGACAAACCCCCAACCGTGTCCCCAGGAAATCACTGATCTGTTTTCTGTCACCTTAGATTAGTTTTACCTGTCCTAGATTTTCATAAGTAAAATTATTCAATTTATTACTTTTTGAGAATCTTGTTTGTTTTTGTTTTCAGATCCATCACAAAGTGAAGTAATGGGAGAACCACACTTGATGGTTGAATATAAACTTGGTTTACTGTAATACGGTTGTTCTGTTAATGAAAATAGTGACTGCATCTTGTTTATAGTTGTCTTTCTACTATAATTTGATGTACACAACATTAAAAGTACTGACACATAAAAATTTCTGCCTAAATATTATCAGTGATCGTTTGAAATTATTTCGTTGTTTGGTTTATGGCTGTGTGACAATTGAAAACACTAAAGGAAGATGATTTTAAAGCTAGTTTATAGTGGCCTTCTAAGTCTTTGAAAAATCATTGCAAATGAATATTATAAATCTGCCTGCAGGTTTTGAGTAAACCCATTTTCTAGGTATTTCATAAATTTAATTTTGAATAGTCATTACCAGTATTTGAAAGTGCAGCCTGAAATCAAGTAGCATCTTTAGAATAAATATTTGTAATTGATTTCACTGGCAACTTCAAATTAAGAATAAAATAAGGTGTTTATACTTTATTTCAGTATCATCCATTAATACTCATGAGAACATTTGTTTTATTGATAATCTTTTAAATTTCAGCCATCTTTTTATTCTTCAAGTTCAAGATTATAAGTTCAGAAATTTTGATTTTCTTCTTGTCTTCAAAGTGAAAAAGTGGTTACCAACAGGAGTATATTAAACTGTGGTTCTTACAGATTTGATATATAGTAATATTTAATATGTATTCAAGTAGTACTGTTAAAAAAAGTGAATCTCATATTCTCTTGTTCTTGCTAAATTTATATATCACAGGATGCTTAATTAAAAAATTACAACCTTCATATATACACTCACACAGTAATCTCTTACAATTTTCACCATGCTTGTGTATATGAACTTGGTACACAAAAATATTTTTGGAACATTAGTAAGTGGGTCATCTTTCACTAAAACAAAACTAATTGTACTATGTTTTAAATGTTGTGAAGTGTCAATTAAAAATGTTTTTTTCAAATTTTTGATATATGCACAATTTTCAGCAACATCTTTATTAGATTAAATCAGTGTTTTTCAAATGAAGATGAACTCCCCCACACACATACCCCCAGTATTTGAAAGTTTGACATTTTTGGTTGTCACAGCTCTCGGGGAGGCCAGAGATGATGCTGAGTATCTAACAATACATAGCACAGTTATGGTTATGTAACAATTGAAAACATTAGAGGGAGATGATTGAAAGGCATGATTAAAACAGTAGACTTTTGTGTCTATAAAACAAACTAGTTGTTAATGAAATTATAAAATCGTCTATATTGAGTTTGCTCCCCACTATTAAGAAGGACCGTCTGGTTCCAGATGTCTACAGTGCCGATAGTGACAAACCCTGAGGTAAATAAGGTTTAAAAAAGCATTGCTTGCTCCTGATTACCATTGAGATTAAATTCAAAACAGTCTTTGCCAGTGCAATATTTGCTAACCCGTTTGACACTTATGAGAGAATAGATGTAAGAAAGATTCATTAATTATCGTTTCCAGAACCGTACTCTTTCAACTGATAAAAAGTAGGAGACTTTTATACCTTAGTTGCAAGATAACAGATGCCCATCTTGACCAGTAGAGGGTACTGTAAAGTTAATGAGCATAATTTGAATGAAAAGCTGATGCTTTAAATATAGAAGTTGGTAATTCTAAATAGCTCTTAGTTTCTAATGTTTTTTTGCTTTCCCCTCTCCTTTTTCTATTTTATGTTCTTTGTACAAATACCAGCTGTTCTCATCCCTGCCTGCACACACTTAGGAATCACTTGGAAACCTTTTGAAGGAATATTGATATCAGGGTTTGACTCCTAGAAATTCGAATTTGACTAGTTTGGGATGGGTCCCAGGGAGGGTATTTTTGAAAAGCTTTTAAGGGTTGAGAATCTTTGATTTATATCTTCCTCTCTCTTTGTGTGCTTTTGCCTTAGGGACGTTTGTTAGCTTGGGTTCGTTCTTTAGGTATACCTCAGAGCTAAAAAAGTTGACTCTTGTTTCTTAGTCTATGCAGTCTAGAGTGCTTACTTTTGAACTGGGGAATTCATGTTCCTTGGTAAGATTCAGTGCAGATTCCTCTGAATTTTTGGCCTAAGATGCCAGACTTAGAGGAGGGCCTTTATTCTTTCAGATGTTAGGGTTTTTTTTGGAGAATTAGTTTGGTATTTTCCTTACCAGAGTTTTGCTTGTGAGATATGAATCTCCACGTTCAAGGTACTTGATAGGTTAATGCCTGAACTAAAAATTCATTAACACCAGTTTAAAGGGTTGGGTGTTTGGCAAAAAAAAAAAAAAAAGCAATGTTTGGCACACCATGGAATGGCTCTTTCACTAAACATACCTTTTCACCTCTACATTTTGTTCAAAAGAAAAATGGGTTTATAATTTTTATCCTTAATTTTGCCATTTTCAGTGGGAATTACCCTCTTTCAGGGGACACACAGGTGTAGCACAGTGCTCTCAGTGCATTGTGTTGTTGATTTCAGTGAAGGCATTTAGGGTTGCAAGAGATCATCTAAAAATTGTTAGAAAAATGGGAAGATGCTGTATATAATCCTTTCTGGAATCTACAATTGGATAAATGTGGTTTCAAACACATGAGAAGTAAGTATATGTGAACCAAATTATCTAATTTACCTTTTCAGTAAATCAAAACCAAAAACGCTGTGACATGTCACTGGACTGACTTAGCTTATGATTTCATAACTGAAATTCAGGTTCCCTCGTCTGTAAGGAATGCTTGGTTGAGAAACCTGCACTTTGTTGTTTTTTTTTTATTAATTAAAAAAATTAACTAACAACATTTAGAAATCATTCCATTCTACATATACAATCAGTAATTCTTAATATCATCACATAGTTGCATATTCATCATTTCTTAGTACATTTTCATCGATTTAGAAAAAGAAATAAAACGATAATAGAAAAAATATATAAAAAATAAAAAAAACTATACCTCAGATGCAGCTTCATTCAGTGTTTTAACATAATTACATTACAATTAGGTAGTATTGTGCTGTCCATTTGTGAGTTTTTGTATCCAGTCTTGTTGCACAGTCTGTATCACTTCAGCTCCAATTACCTATTATCTTACCCTATTTCTATCTCCTGATGGTCTCTGCTACCAATGACATATTCCAATTTTATTCTCTAATGTCGGTTCACATCAGTGGGACCATACAGTATTTGTCCTTTAGTTTTTGCCTGGTCTCACTCAGCATAATGTTCTCTAGGTCCATCCATGTTATTACATGCTTCATAAGTTTATTCTGTCTTAAAACTGCATAATATTCCATCGTACGTATATACCACAGTTTGTTTAGCCACTTGTCTGTTGATGGACATTTTGGCTATTTCCATCTCTTTGCAATTGTAAATAATACTGCAATAAACATTGGTGTGCAAATGTCCATTTGTGTTTTTGCCCTTAAGTCCTCTGAGTAGATACCTAGCAATGGTATTGCTGGGTCCTATGGCAATTCTATATTCAGCTTTTTGAGGAACCGCCAAACTGCCTTCCACAGTTGTTGCACCATTTGACATTCCCACCAACAGTGGATAAGTGTGCCTCTTTCTCCACATTCTCTCCAGCACTTGTCATTTTCTGTTTTGTTGATAATTGCCATTCTGGTGGGTGTGAAATGATATCTCATTGTGGTTTTGATTTGCATTTCTCTAATGGCCAGGGACATTGAGCATCTCTTCATGTGCCTTTTGGCCATTTGTATTTCCTCTTCTGAGAGGTGTCTGTTCAAGTCTTTTTCCCATTCTGTAATTGGATTGGCTGTCTATCTGTTGTTGAGTTGAACAATCTCTTTATAAATTCTGGATACTAGACCTTTATCTGATATGTCGTTTCCAAATATTGTCTCCCACTGTGTAGGCTGTCTTTCTACTTTCTTGATGAAGTTCTCTGATGCACAAAAGTGTTTAATTTTGAGGAGCTCCCATTTATTTCTTTCTTTCTTCAGTGTTCTTGCTTTAGGTTTAAGGTCCATAAAACCGCCTCCAATTATAAGATTCATACGATATCTCCCTACATTTTCCTCTGTTTTATGGTCTTAGACCTAATGTTTAGATCTTTGATCCATTTTGAGTTAACTTTTGTATAGGGTGTGAGATACGGGTCCTCTTTCATTCTTTTGCATATGGATATCCAGTTTTCTAGGCACCATTTATTGAAGAGACTGTTCTGTCCCAGGTGAGTTGGCTTGACTGTCTTATCAAAGATCAAATGTCCATAGATGAGAGGGTCTATATCTGAGCACTCTATTCGATTCCATTGGTCAATATATCTATCTTTATGCCTGTACCATGCTGTTTTGACCACTGTGGCTTCATAATATGCCTTAAAGTCAGGCAGCGCAAGACCTCCAGCTTCGTTTTTTTTTTTCCTCAAGATACTTTTAGCAATTCGGGGCACCCTGCCCTTCCAGATAAATTTGCTTATTGGTTTTTCTATTTCTGAAAAATAAGTTGCTGGGATTTTGATTGGTATTGCATTGAATCTGTAAATCAATTTAGGTAGAATTGACATCTTAACTATATTTAGTCTTCCAATCCATGAACATGGTATGCCCTTCCATCTATTTAGGTCTTCTGTGATTTCTTTTAACAGTTTTTTGTAGTTTTCTTTGTATGGGTCTTTTGTCTCTTTAGTTAAATTTATTCCTGAATATTTTATTCTTTTAGTTGCAATTGTAAATGGAATTCGTTTCTTGATTTCCCCCTCAGCTTGTTCGTTGCTAGTGTATAGAAACACTACCGATTTTTGAATGTTGATCTTGTAGCCTGCTACTTTGCTGTACTCATTTATTAGCTCTAGTAGTTTTGCTGTGGATTTTTCAGGGTTTTCGACGTATAGTATCATATCATCTGCAAACAGTGATAGTTTTACTTCTTCCTTTCCAATTTTGATGCCTTGTATTTCTTTTTCTTGTCTAATTGCTCTGGCTAGAACCTCCAACGCGATGTTGAATAACAGTGGTGATAATGGACATCCTTGTCTTGTTCCTGATCTTAGGGGGAAAGTTTTCAATTTTTCCCCATTGAGGATGATATTAGCTGTGGGTTTTTTCATATATTCCCTCTAGCATTTTAAGGAGGTTCCCTTGTATTCCTATCCTTTGAAGTGTTTTCAACAGGAAAGGATGTTGAGTCTTGTCAAATGCCTTCTCTGCATCAACTGAGATGATCATGTGATTTTTCTGCTTTGATTTGTTGATATGGTGTATTACATTAATTGATTTTCTTATGTTGAACCATCCTTGCAAACCTGGGATGAATCCTACTTGGTTATAATGTATAATTCTTTTAATGTGTTGTTGGATACGATTTGCTAGAATTTTGTTGAGGATTTTTGCATCTGTATTCATTAGAGAGATTGGTCTGTAGTTTTCTTTTTTTGTACTATCTTTGCCTGGTTTTGGTATGAGGGTGATGTTGGCTTCATAGAATGAATTAGGTAGCTTTCCCTCCACTTCAATTTTTTTGAAGAGTTTGAGCAGGGTTGGTACTAATTCTTTCTAGAATGTTTGGTAGAATTCACATGTGAAGCCGTCTTGTCCTGGACTTTTCTTTTTGGGAAGCTTTTGAATGACTGATTCAATTTCTTTACTTGTGATTGGTTTGTTGAGGTCATCTATTTCTTCTTGAGTCAAAGTTGGTTGTTCATGCCTTTCTAGGAACTTGTCCATTTCATCTACATTGTTGTATTTATTAGCGTAAAGTTGTTCATAGTCTCCTGTTATTACCTCCTTTATCTCTGTGAGGTCAGTGGTTATGTTTCCTCTGCACTTTGTTTTTTGATAGATGATTAAATACTCTTGAAGAAATAAGAGCAGTCTGTTAGTTTTTCAAATGGAATTACAGCAGTTTTTTCTTTTTCGGATTGAATATATACAAGTGCTTGAAAATATTTTTCTTTTAAAGATCTAAAGTTAAGTTTCAAAAGCTTTTGAATTTGGTCCCAGATACTGAATTTATTTCTGGAGCCTGTAGATGTACTTTATCATCTTGCTGCTTCTGAGTCTTGACCTCATAAGAAGAGGAAAAAGCTATATTGTTAGTCTGTAACAAAAATGATGATTCCCTAGGTCACTCAGAAGGTATAGCTTTGGGTGGTGGAGGATTAGGTAGATTTCTGCTTTAACTTTAGCTAGGATTGTTTACTTTGGGGGAGATTAATTGATTTCAACTCAGACTTAAACCACCTTTTTGTTTTCTGTATGATAAATGACACAAAGATGTAAGCCAGATTATTTTTTCACTAATTTTTATTTGAAAAATTTCAAACTTAGAGAAAAACTGAAAGAATAATACAATGGGCACTCAATCCTGTGATAGATTCACCAATTATCACCATGTTCTCTTAATGCCTCATGATATTAGGTTCAGGTTAAACATTTTTAGCAAGAAGACTGCAAAGGAAGTGATAAGTACTTCTCATTACATCACATCAGGAGTCACAAGGTCAGGCATTCCCACTTATTCGTGATGCCACATTTGATCCCTTGGTTAACAGGTGGTGGCTTCCAATCTCTTCATTTTAAAAGTACAGTTTTCCTTTTGTCATACCAATAAGTCTGAAATAATTGTGGGATTATGGGAGGAATGTAAAACAGTGCTATTTTATATGTATAGACTGATATAGTTATGTATTCTATATGTATCGCTTATACATACAAATGTATGTATTGCTTATATATACATATGTATGCTTATACATATAGATTTGTATTCTATATATATTGCTTTCTGTAAAGCAGGATTTTCTCCTATTTCTCTTCTCCTTAAAGTGTGATGGACTCATGGATTCTTATTTTTTATATTCCATTTCTGTCATTCTTTTGCTTGCTCTAAACCTAATCATTTTGATAAACAGTTTCAGGAGGAAACGATATTGGTGTTGTGAAAGTGCTGAATTCAAGTTTTAGCATTAATTAATGTTACTTCACAGTATCATATTGACTATAGTTGAGATATTTTAGTTTAAATTATCACAGAAGTTGTGAGGAAGAGCTAGGATGTGAACCCTAGGGGGAAACTACTGACCTTAGTACTGCAGATGTTTGTCAGGTCACATGAGAAAGGCTGCAGCTCCCCAGCAGTGAGGTCACCCCACAAGCTAAGCAGTTGTGTCCTTGCTCCCTTCTGCACAGAGCTGAAGAGGAGGCACTAACATAGAGTAGGAGACGGGGAACTGCATAGATGAAGCGATGCACATTTGTTTTTCTTTAAGTTTTTATTATGGAAAACTTCAAACATCTAAAAGTAGAGGAAGATAATCCCATATCCCCATCCATCATCTAGCTTTAATAGTTCACTCATGGCCGGTCATCTCATCTACATTTTTCACCCACTTTCCCACTGACAACTAAAATCAATAAAATAAATGAAAATATTTTGAGATTCCAGGCATCATATTTCATAAATATTTCCATTTATATTGCTAACATACCCACAATTCCACTAACACACCGAAATTAACAGTAATCCCTTCAAATTAAGTAGTCGGTGTTCAGATTTCTGATGGTTCAGTATCAGTTTTTTGTTGTTGGGAGTTGTTTTGTTTGAATCAGGATGCAAGTAACCCATACGTTGCGACTGATTTTTTCCCTTGTATCTCTGAAATTATAGGTTCCACCTCCATTCCTCTTTTCTTTTTCTTGTCTTGCAGTTTATATGAAGAAACTAGTTGTTTGGTCTACAGTTTCAACAGTCCAGACTTTGCTTTATGCATCTTTGTGATATAGTTTAACATGTACCTCTCGCCTCAGCATTTCCTATAAATTGAATCTGCAGGCTTGACTGTATCCATGTTCAATATTTTGGGAATGATTGCTTCCTGGTGGTATGTTCTTCCACAAAAAGACATCCAGTGCCGTACTATTTCTCTTTCCTGTGATATTGGTAGCCATTGATGCACAGTGTGTTGATCCATTCATTTATTACAGATTGTAAAATGGGGATACTAATTCTGTTAATTCTTTCTTCATCTTTTCAGCCAAAAAACTTCCTAACAAAGGAAATTCCTGCCATTCTCTTACCCAGTGATAGGATAATATAGACATGGCAGTGAAAAAAATGCTTTATTCTTTCCCTTTATTATTATTTTTTATTAGAGCAGTTGTAGGTTTATAGAAACATCATGTGGAAAGTACAGAGTTCCTGTAAACCCCCTCCCATCACAAATGGAATTTTCTCAATTATTAAATTTTTCATTAGGTGGTACCTTTGTTAAAATTCATGATCCCTTTATTTTTAACAACTTTCTAATTAAGTTGGTTTAATATCCTGTAAAGAAGACTATTTAGTTTTTGCTGTCATCTTGTCAGTATCATTATGAAGTTGCATATCAGTGTTTTCGTTCTGTTCCCCTGCTTGTTACAAAGATAAAAAAGGTCACAAACCAGATTACCATTTTAGGAACTAGCCTGGCTTAAATAACGAAATAACCTCCAGGGATTGGCTCTGGGCAAAAGCTAGGTAAGGTCAGCAACCAGATTCCATTAACCCGGATCTCCCTTGTCTTACTTTGGCCACCTGACATCCATTCTAACTTCCTAATAGTCCCTGAATTCTTTAGGGGAACCACCTCGCCCTGTGTGTTATCTTGAGGGTGGGTGTGCCTGCCTCCTTCCCACTGTGGAAATTGGGAGACACAAAGGCTTCTTCTCTGCTCCCCCAGGCTCGGCCAGTTCCCTGCTCTGGGGCAGCCGGTTGGGTGAGGAAGCCCAGACAGCAGCAGTGTGTTTTTTGTGCTGCATAATCATTGCTGTGGTTTCTGCTCCTTTATCTGCACAGCTCCTTTGGCTCCTTTCTTAGCCTGTCCCTCAGCTTTTTGTTGAAGCAGTGAGCCTTTAATATCCTGGAGTCCATTTCCCTGCGCTTTAGGTAAACAGGGTACATTTTGTGGCTTGTGATCAGGATCTCTGGATGATACAGCAGTTGGCTCCAGACAGACAGTGTTACAGGAAACAGTTCCGCAGGGAAATGTGGGAACTGGGGCCTCCTTATCTAACTGAGATAGATGGAATCTAGGTAGAAACCCAGCTGCCTTTGGCAGGCAATTGTAAAATAGCTAATTATCTTGTCTTGGTCACATGAAATCACATGCCCAGTAAATAGCAAGGTTCTGGATGACCAGAATCTTCAGAGGCCAGGATGGTAGCATGCTTACTTCTGACATCATTAGAGCTTTCAAGGCAAATGAATAGCAGGCTCAAATTCCCAGACGAAGCTACTAAAGCCTAAAGAAACTCATTTCTTACAGATATGGAACTCAGCAAGAAACAAAATCTGAGTCTACCAAATGAGGACAGCTGTTGAAGTCACTGCCCCTCCTAGGTTCAGCATGTAAAACTGGAAAATTGTTGGGGAGGCCAGTAGAATCCTGAGATTTGGGATTGAGTTAAATGGAAATATGACCAAGAAGCAATCTCTTCCCTTAAAGAAAGGGTGTTCCCCCTTCTCCCTTGAGTGAGGAGGGCAGTTTGCAGGAGAAATTCCCCTCTTGCCATAGCCCTCATTGTTTCAAGACCAGACAGAGCCCAGTGTGCTCCCTGGAGGCCCATCCAGCATTGAAAGAAGTTTAGGACTTTGCTAATCCACAAGAATGGCAGGACCATGGAAGAGAATGGATTTTGAATGTGCTTTCAGAATATCGGTATGAGTGCCCTCACAAAAGATATTCTGGATTCAATAATCAGGAAGCTGGGTATGTTTTGTTGTTTTAATTTTTTGTTCTTGTTTTGTTTTTTGCATGGGCTGGAACTGGAAATCAAACCTGGGCCGGCATGGCAGGCAAGAAGTCTGCCTGCTGAGCCACCGTGGCCCACCCTGGGTATGTTTTTAATAGTTGGCAAAACAGTATTCAACAGACACCACTAAATGCAGCTGAGGTCCAGAGACCTCAGCTTAGCAGGGAGCCAGGGTCCCAGACTTCTGTGAGCATCAGAATCACGTAGAGCTGGGCTCCACCCCTACAGTTTGTGATCTGGAAGATTTGGGATGAAGCCTGAGACTGCATTTCTAGCAGGTTTTCAGGTGGTGCTCATGCTGCTGGTACCACCATTTGGGAGCCACTGGTGAAGAGGGAAGAAATACTTTGAGACAAACATGTTGGAGAAGCTAGCCGGAAAATCTGTTTACTTGCCACCTGTCCTTCCCAAGATCGACCTCCAAAGGGCTCAAACGTATTGGTGCTGGTTTCGAAGTACTTAGCTTTATGGAGGTAAAATTTGTAGCAAAAGAATGTACACATTTAAAGTATCTAGCTGAATAGTTTGACACGTGGATATACCTGTGTAACTACTGCCACAATCAGACTGTAGGATATCTCTGTCACCTCCAGAGTTCCCTCTCATCCCCTGTAGCTAATCTCCTCACCCCCAGTCCCAGGCAGTCACTGGTGTGCTTTCTGATGCAGTAGATTAGTTTTGTTTTGTTTTTTAATTATTTTATTTTTTTAAATACCAAAAAACACCTAACAAACGCAAACATTGCTATTTTGATCATTCTGTTCTACATATATAATCAGTAATTCATAACATCATCACATAGTTGCATATTCATCATCATGATCATTTCTTGGAACATTTGCATCTATTCAGAAAAAAATAAAATGAAAACAGAAAAAAAAATTTATACATACCATACCCCTTACCCCTCCTTTTCATTGATCACTAGCATTTCAAACTAAATTAACCGTTTGTTCTCCCTATTATCTATTTTTATTCCGTATCTTCTACTCGTCTGTTGACAAGGTAGATAAAAGGAGCATCAGACACAAGGTTTTCACAATCACACAGTCACATTGTGAAAGCTATATCATTCAATCATCTTCAAGAAACATGGAGTAGATTAGTTCTGCTTGTTAAAGAATTTCACCTGAACTATGCAATCTTTTATGTCTGGCTTCTTTTGCTTAGAATAATGTTATTGAAACATATCCATATTGTTGGATATATCGGTAATTCTTTTTTAACTGATGAACAGCGTTTCATTGTGTAGATATACCACATTTTTACGGTAATTTAATTGAGGTCAGCAAACATTTATTGGGGATAAAAAGAAGAATCAAAGACTGCCCCGTCCTCAGGCCTTCCCTGACACGTGGGGAAAGCACTGGCGGGCAGCGCGTGGTGGAGGGTCCCACGGCGCCGGGAGCGGAGCCCGTGTGAGGAGGGGGACGGCCGTGGAAGTGCGGTCGGAAGGCCTGGGGGCATGGCAGCCGCGGGGTTCGGGGAGCAGGGCCGGTCCGGCGTGAGTGCAAAGCAGTGAGCAGTGAGAAAATGAGATGGGCGAGGGCCCGAGAGCAACTAGCTTGCTTGTGCGCTCATTTCCCCCGGGTCCCGGTCACCGGGGAGCCCGGCGTGGCGTGCCGGAGAGGTGCCCCTGCCCCCTGGGAAGCGCGGCTCGGGCCGCGCGGGGCCGCAGGGGGGGCCCACGGGGGGCCGGTGGGGGCTGCGGGGCCTGTGCTGTGGGAAGGAGCGGACAGCCGTGCTGCAAACCTCTGCAGTCCACCAAGGGACGGCTGTGCACTCAGATTGTAAATCTCTTTAGAAACAATTTATTTATAATCTTATTTTTCCCCCCAATCATCCCTGTGTTACATAAAGAAGTATCATTGTGTCTGCCACTGATTAAACATTTTAGGAAAAGAATTTCATATCCTTGAGCAGCTTTGGATACCCATAGCACCCTGATTGGCTCCATATAACAAAGCTTGATCCAAGCTGAGGTAAAATTCCATTATAAATATTTGAAACTTCTGATTATTTCCCTATCAGTGAGAGATTCATCATAATTTCCACTAGTTATATATACCCGTTAAAATCCCTGAGAGAGAGGCCTGTGATCCATTTTGCAGATGGCAAAGCTGAGGTTAAGAGTTCTCCTTGGACTCAGAGGCATGAGTATGTCAGAGGTTATTGCTTTTGACCTTATGGAGTTTCTTACCTCCTAAGTTTCCATTTCTCTTTTAAGTCCAAAAGTGGGAAATGTTTCGTGAGTTCTCATCCACGTGTTGTAAATCCCTCACACGACACTGACAAAGTGCTCCAAGTGCATGGTGCCGAAGGACGCAGAAGCTTGGAGCTGGGGGGTAATGAAGAGCTAATCATGGGGTTAGTTTATTGTCTTCAGAAGTCAGAGTATATGATATGTGCGTTCAGTTTGTTTGTTTTTTTAATCACAAGTCATTATCCATCGGCTGTATCCTTGCTGGAATCTTCTTGTGGAAGAAGTGCATAGCTTTCCTCAGTCCACTTGGTGAACTTAACAATGCTGTAAAGCAAATGATATTTGCAGTCAAGATTAAGGCAATACATAAGTAATCTGTATGCCATATTTTTCCTAGTTTCATAGCTTTTTTTTTTTAAAATTCATTATGGAGAATTTCAAACATACACAAAAGAAGGCAGACTAGTAGAATGAACCCTTCTATACTCATCATCCAGCTCCAACAACTGCATGACTGTTAATATATTATGTGAGTTATGCATCGAAGGATCACACATATTATTTGAGTTATGCATGGAAGGATTTTTAATCCAACTGACTCTTTATGCATAATGTTCTGAAAATACGAAGTATTGGCCTGAGTCCTTTCTCTTCCAGATCCTAAGATGCCCATGACCAACTCTGTGTCGTCCACATAGAATTGTTACATCAAAAGCTCTATCTGAAATTCATGTTCAGTAGCTTAGTCTACCAAAGCTGCCAGAATGCAATGCACCAGAGATGGGTTGGCTTTTAATGAAAGGGGATTTATTTAGTTAAAAATGTATAGTTCCTCAGAGGAAAGGCAGCTAATTTTCAACTGAGGTTCCTTCTTAGATGGGAAGGCACAGGGCACTCAATCTCTGCTGGTCTTCTTTCCAGGCCTCTGGGTTCCAACAATTTTCCCCGGGGTGATTCCTTTCTACATCTCGAAAGGCCTGGGCTGAGCTGCTTGGGCTGTGCTATATTGAGCTCTCTCATTTAAGCATCCAGCCAACTAAATCAAACATCATTTATTGCAGCAGGCATGTCTCCTACCCACTGCAGATATAATCAGCAACAGATGAGGTTCACATGCCATTGGCTCATGTCCACAGCAATAGAACTAGGCACTTTCATCTGGCCAAGTTGACACCTGAACCTAACTACCACAGTAGCTATAACAAGCTAGAAGAGAAGGACATCTGGAGATAATTAAAATAGCATGCAATTTTAATTTAAAAAATATTTAGTAATACAGGGTTGAAATCCTAGAAAATCTTCTACATTTACCTTATTATTAAAAGTAGTACCTTTATTATCTTTGATCCATTTGTACTAATTTTTCCAATTCTACATGTAATCCAGGCCCAGAACAATATTTATAGATATATGAAAAAAATTAAATTCCCCCATTAATTCTACTCCCCTTGTATGAGATTCTTACTAGTTGAGTAATTTTTCATGATATGAATGTATCATAATTTACTTAATCATCTTCCTACTGTTGGACATTTTGGCCATTAAAATTTTTTTTTGCCATAATGAACTTCATATATAAATTTTGACAACATTACTGAATCATTTCCTTAGGATAGGTTTCTAAAAGGAATCACTGAGTTAAATGCTATGAACTGTGATACATATTCTTGAAATACTTTACAAAGACGATGCTGAAAACCACAGCAGCAGCAATGCAAAGAGACTGTCCCATCATGTGCAACTAGCACAGAATATACATTTAATTTTATCAATGCTATAGGTGAACAATTTCTTTTCAGACAAGGGTATCTGATGATAAAAATAATTTTTCATCAAAATTACGGAGGAATTGTAAATTCAACTGTGCCAGGTCTTACGTAGATCTAGGTTTCAGAATTCAGTTGAGCCAGTATGTATTGAGCATCTAGGAATAAGATATGAATGCAGCTCTTTAAGGAATTCACAGTCTTGACAGAATATTTCACGTGTGTGTTCCTGGGTCATCTGTGGGCTCAAAGCCATACACCAAACTGCCTGGGGGGAAGCGGAGGAGACCTGACTACCTGTTAGCACATTTTCCCTTGATCCCAATCATTGTGTTGTGCTATCAGCCACTTGAAATGGACACAGCCCAGCAGACACAGGCTAATGAGCTCCGAGCTCAATGCTTTGGCCCCACAGTATGTGCCCAATATGTTGCTTTAGTGTTTTAGCAACTGCTTGTTGTCTTTGGTTCATTACTTTTTGGTAATTGAAAAGCAAAGGGAAAAATAAATATTTCTTTCATGCCTATGCTTCTGATCTATTATATGTACTATTCATAAATATAATTCTGCACTTTTATTTGTTTGAATATTTACAGTTAAAAAGGGAGCCATTTTAATCAAGCCAACTCTCTGGAAAGAGAACTCAGCCATCCTAATATTCAGTGCATTTCTGTCTGCTCTTATGATTTATCTGGGTCTAATTAAATCTTGTTATAGCAATCTTTCACCGCCAAGGGAAATCCTAGTTTGAACATAAACATCTCTAATATGTTCATCAATTTTTCTTATTTAAAGAGACAGTTTTTCTTAATTAAGGAGGTAATTCCTTGGCTCTCTACCTAATCCAAACTTTCTCCTATTTCTGGCCAGCCATGTCACCATCTCTTATTCACAGACGTCTGTTTGTCTAAAAGTTCTTGAGGGAAACACATTCTGAGACAAATTTTCAAAAATCTATGTAATTTTACTACCAGGGCTAGGAAATTCTCATAATCCAGCTACCCTTTTGATGAAGTGGTTAAAAACAAGTACATACCATAGACTGACGGCTGGAATTAGCAATAGACCAGCACACAGCAGAAATGTGAAGCCAGGGTACCAAGCAACAGTGGCTGAGTAAATTCCATTAAAAGTAGAAATTGCAGCGACTCCACCAAGTGTTTCTAAGAAAGCAATACAAGCAAACAAGGTACCTGTTTGCAGGAGGGGTGAAGGAAGAAAAACAAAAGGCTGAATTATAAAACAACAAAGAAAAACTTCATGGAGAAAATTGTTATACACTGAAAACCACAAACATGGGGGCACTTTTTCTTGGTTAGTTATCCATTTTGCAGATGGAGAAACTGAGGTAGAGAATTTTCCTTGGCCTCTATTTGATGGATGTTGGAAACACAAAATAGTTCAAGTTCCAGTGCCCAGGAGGGCAAAGTGTAAAAGCCCAAAGCAGCGACTCATTTGAAAACTGCTGTGTCTGTTCCCCTCTGCCACAGCCTCAACCATAGCCATGACCAACCCTGGTGTTGAAGATGCCGTCTCCCACCCACCCTGTTTGCCAGTCTGTGATCACTGCGTGAGTGAGTGGTTCCTGGCAGGCAGTGGCTCTCTGCCAGAGGCCCTGCTAAAAAGTGAAGAAATACTTTTCATTTGCTTCCCTGTTCTGGCAATAGTGGCAGCTGCCGGCAAATGGAGATGAGCTTCTTATCAGACATTATCAAAACATTTTTAAGTTTTTTCTTTATTAGAGCAGTTATAGGTTTATAGAAAAATCATGCAGAAAGTACAATTTCCATATACTAACTCTCTCCACCCCCCCACCCCCCACCCCCACAGTTTTCACTTCTGCAGTTTAAATGTGATCCTTTCCTCCTAGCTGATAAAAACACAAAAAAATAATCTTCAGGGTGGGCCACAGTGGCTCAGCAGGCAGAGTTCTCAAGCCTGCCATGCCGGAGACCTGGGTTCGGTTCCCAGTGCCTGCCCATGCAAAAAAAAAAAAACAAAAATTTTCAGTCACCAGAAGTTTTCTGTATATTTAACTCATCAAGTAAGTACTCTGTGCTCTAGTGGAGGTTTATGCCACAGCTTGATGCTAAATGATTCTTTAAAACCTATTTTCCTGCCTTACCTGCTTGCCACCGCCTGTTCCCTACTTTCCCCAGAGTAAGCAGAGCAGGGTCTGCTGCTGGCCCCGTGTGGCACAGGGCTGGCCACCGGAGGTCACTTCAAAGCTGCTAAAGCACCGCAGGATCTGCTGCTGGTGCCTCTGACTTTTCGTTTAACCTTTCAGAGCCTGTGAGTCCCAGCAAGGGGCTGCTCAAGAAGTGTGGAGGGAGCGCGGGGTCAGTCCAAACTCACAGTCTCAGAGAAATAAGTCATTCTACCAATTTTCAGTTTTGTCTGGAATTCAAGGCCACATTGAGTAAAGAATCTAAACTTCTAAACTCCCAAAGGATGAGCTGATCATCCGGGTGCCCTTTTCTTCCTTCATCAAATTTTGCATCACTACATATAAAATTTCATCACCATTTTCAGTTCTCCATTATCAACGAAAATCTTCAATTACAGGTATGACTTCCTTGGAATAAGTTCACAGTAATTTCTGTTGTCTTCAGAAAGCAGGCCAAGGAGCTTGCTCTTACTTTCCCAAGTTTACCTTTCTGTGATTGCTTGCAACACATTTTTTCTTAAAAACAACGCAAATCATTGTGATTTCTTTAACTGATGGGGAGGATAGAGCCAAGCTTGAAGATAACCTTTCATAAATGGATTATGGTTTTTCAGGTCTATATGCTAATCTTCCCCCTTGTGTTGATCTTTTAGACCGCATATTGATTTTTTATCCATTCAAACTTTTCCATTCGATTATATATATTCTCATACATTGCTTCAAATTCTTTATTGAATGAAGGACATACACTCATAAAGCATAAATCTATCTCTGCCAAACATTGTACAATCATTTGTGCACCTTCTTTTAACTAAAATGAAACGTTTGTCAAAGCCAAGCACACATCTGCTTTGTTCACTGCTTTATCCCCAGGGCCTAGCTGCCCCAGCATATGGCAGACATTTAATAAATAGTTGTTGAAGGAACAAACCAAAGCTTCATTCAAGAGTCCAGTTGTCAAATATCAAGCATGTAGACTTACTGTCTCCATGATGTATGACACTACTTTACGTCAGTTTTATTGGGAGGAAGTTCTACTTGTTCATCTACATGACGTCCTTTTAGTCCTGGATCGCTTGCTACAGCCATAACGGGAGGACAGACCATAGCACTGGTCCTTTCATGTGACCTTAATCCATTCTGTCTGGGAAATAGGTCAGGCAGTACCCCATCTGCTCTGACACAAACAACCAAACTCTTAACTACAGGGCCACTGTAGCTTGCTGCTGCACGTTTCCGAGCAGATAAACTGTTGCCAGAGATAACTAGGATTACATAACAAATACAATTTAGCTTATTTACAAAAAGAAAAATTTTTTTAATCCAATAGACCTCAAAAATCAAGTTTGTTTTGACTATGTTCCGATTTGGAGTATAAGAATGGTTGATGAGGTAAAACGGTTCATCCAGAGTGGCTTTAGCTATGAGTTTCATGGTTGGTTGAGTCCAGAGGTATCAAAATACTTACCAAAATTCCACATTCTCACCTTTCTTATCTGAGACAACAGAGAGTGAGACGCATCTGCAAATGCTTGCAGCATTTCCCCTCTCTGATTCAAGTGCAGAAGAATTTAACAAAAAATAGTTCTAAAAAATTGATGAAGGGTGGCATACATTTAGTTATGGAAATTCAACACCTCAAAAAGATTTCTTTGTGGGGTGGTGCAATAGTGGCTCAGTGGCAGAATTCTTCCCTACCATGCCAGAAGCCCAGGTTTGATTCCTGAGCCTGCCCATGCCACCCCCCCCCCAAAAAGAAAATATTTCTTTGCTTGTAGTTAAGAACAAAGTAATTTCATACTCTCCTAGAATAACGGAATCGCAATTCACAAAGTAATAGCAATTCACAGTAAGAAATGCCAAAATACAAGCAAAACATTTTAGTAGTCGCTATATTTAACAGTATGGAATGCCTTTTTAAAAGCCACTATAAAAAAACAAATAGAAACAAAAATAAAATATATATTCTGACAAGTCTATTTTAGCCCTAAATCAAAGCATGGTTATATATATATATATTTTAATAACAGCTTTTGAGATAAAATTCACATACCATAAAGCACACTCTTTTAAAGTGTACAGTTCAGTGGCTTATGTTCATGGAGTTGTGAAATCATCGCTGCCACCTAATTTAAGAACATTTTCATCACCCAGAAAGAAATCCTGTACCCATCAGCAGTCAACCCCACTACCCCCAGTCCTAGAAAACCACTTTACTTTCTGTCTCTATGGACTCAATTATTTTGGACACTTAATTTAAATGGAATCATACAATAGGTGGTCTTTTGTGTTGGCTTCTTTCCTGCAGCACAACACTTTCAAAGTCTATTCATGCCATAGCATGTATCAGAACTTCATTACTTTTTATGGCTGAATAATGTTCCATTGTATGGATAGAGCACATTTTGTTCACCCATTCTTCAGTTGATGAACATTTGGGGTGTTTCTACCTTTTGGCTATTGTGAATAATGCTGCTATGAATTTCTGTGTACAAGATTTTGGGTGGATATATGTTTTTATACCTAGAAATGGAATTACTGGGTCACATGGTAATTCTGACTTTTTGAGGAACTGCCAAATTGTTTTGCAAAGTTGCCACACTCTTTTATAGTCCGATCAACAGGGTATGAGGGTTCCAATTTCTGCACATCCTTTCCATTACCCATTATGCTCTGTCTTTTTATTTCAGCTATTCTGATGGGTTCATGACATGGTATTTCATTGTGGTTTTGGTTTGCATTGCCCTAATAACTAATGATGTTGAGTATCTTATGTGTTTATGGGCCATTTGTATATCTTCTTTGGAGACATGTCTATTCAAATTCTTTACCCCTTTTGTAATTGGGTGTTTTTAACTCTGAGTTTTAAGAGTTCTTATATATTCTGGGCACAAGGTCCTTATCAGATGTATGATTTGCAAATATTTTCTCCTGTTCTGTGGCTTATTTCATTTCTTGATGGTGTCCCTTGGAAGCACAAAAGTTTTAATCCTGAAGAAGTCCAGCTTATTCTTTTTTTCTCTTGTCCCTTGTGCTTTTCTTTTTTCTTTTTTTTTTTTTCTTGTATGCTGTATAAGGCAGGGTCACATTTCATTATTTTTCCATGTGAGTATCCCATTATTGCAGCACCATTTGTTGAATTTTGTTTGTTTGTTTGGGAAGTGCATGGGCCAGGAATTGAACGTGGGTCTCCCACGTGGCAGGCGAGAATTCTACCACTGAACTACCCTCACACTCCCTCTCTTGTGCTTTTGGTGTCATATCTAAGAACCCATTGCATAGTCTATGGAAGTAGGTAGATTTTTACATACTATAATGACCAATTTTCATATTCCTAAGTGTTTTTCAACTTCATCATCACTTCATCCTTGAAGAGCTACGTGGATACACACGCACACCTTGTGAGTAGGAAACAATCAAGAAATGCAGTTTTTTAATTTATTGAATTACACAGTCTTCCCCAGTGTTGACTAAACTGGCATAAATACAGTAGTATAACTATTCATTTTTCATGAATAATTAAATGTGAACATTTGCACCAGGCTAAAACATGAAATAAAAGAAAACTCCAGAGTCTTATAATATTCATATAATACAAACAGGGAGGAGGACAACCCCCTATTGGATCTATCTTGCTAGTAAACATCTAGTATTTATATATTTATACATCTAGCTAGGAAAACTTGTATATTCCTTCTCTGCTGGTTATTCTCTGCTTGCCTCTTGACTCTTTGAGCTTCTGTGTCCCATGTCCTGTGTCCTGTGTGCCGTGTCCTGCTGTGTGCTGGAGGCTGACCCCCACATATTACACAGTTGGACTTTCCTGCTGATCCAACTTCTGGCTGCATTTGCTCAATGGAATTTAGGAACAGAGAAGGGTTGTGTTTCTTCTCTGACCCCTCCCTGTTTGGGGCGTCCCTCTCTGGTTGAGTCCCCTAACTCTAACCAGTCCTCTCTAAGGGGCCTTCATTAAGGTCTCTTTCTTTGGACTCGCTGAATGGAATCTTGTTCTCTGCAGGGCTCTGACATTTGTAAGGGCCCAGAGGAAGAATACAACTGAAGCCTCCATATCATATTCCAAGTACTCACAAGCTATCATTCTGGCTCGCAAACTGGTAGCTACAGTATGTTCTGTCTCCCATCTTAAGAAGGCCAGGCATAACGCAGAATTCTCAGACTTTTCCAGAGTTGTGTGTAGGAACAAGACAGCCACTGGCCAAGCTGGCCCTCAGCTTTCTGTCCCCAGCCTGTAGCCCACCTCTTTCTGTTCTACCCCTTGCTCTATCCACTTGGAAAGGATATTTTACGTGTCGTGTAGACACCCCATTCTGCAAGTCCAAGCTCTGTCCAGTCCATCCTAAAAATCTGCCCCTTCACTACCGCGCTAGAAGTGAACACCCTGGAGAGAGGATAGAGGGAGCAGATCATCCAGGCACTCACTGCAAGTGAGCCGAGAGCTGCTGGGGATCTAGTGCCCAGAGTAGAGTCTAGGAGGCAGGAGAGAAGGAAGAGCTCCTCTTCTTCTCAAGGCAAGCCACAGTGAGCCCTCTAAAGCAGGAGGCCCTGGGCAGGGGCCCCCTTGCCTGGGCACAAGCCCCTTCCTAATATAACGTGGCCACCTCATTCAAAAGGAGTTCCAAGTAGAAAGAGTGGCAGAATATGCTAGAGAATCAAGCACTGATTTACACAGATGTGAGCTGGCACAGCCTGTAGATTCATTATATTTCATAAGCAAATGAAACTCACCTTGTTCAGTAGAATGAACCACTTTTGACAACATGGACCGTAGAACAGAGAGTGGAACCACAGTGAAAAGGAAAGGCAGCCTCACTGTGAGAGAAACAATTGGCCAAACAAGAAAACTGGTGGTCAGTTCAAAGGTGAAACATTTTCTCCCTGTCAAAAATTTCATTTCTACCAGCATCTAAACTCACTGCATCAAAAGACTAAATTCATTCATTGTAGAATTCTATTTAACAAATTAGAATTCTATTTAACAAATTAGAGTATAGACCAGTCAGTTCAAGTTTAATTCATTCTAGAATTCTTATTCTGTGCTAAAAACAAGAGTTTGTGTAAGTTTTAGTTCTGTATAATCTGCCAATTACGACTCATCTGCCTATTTCCATTGTTTATTATAGTAACTTTTGTTTAGTAAGTTGTGACTGTTGGTGTTTTGGTTTTGCTTTTTCAGACTTGGGATTCTTAGTGTTTTCATTCCCTTACTATACTGATGATTTTGTTGGTAAACCAGTTTATTTTTTATCATCAGGCTTTTAATTCTTTGTGGCTGAACATGAATGAAACTGCCGCAGACCTTAAATTCTGACCCCAGATAGTTAGTAGCATTTTTATCACATGACCAAATAGTAATCTGTAACATTTTCTGATCATTTAAAGGTTTTCAAAGTGTTTGCACATATATCAATTTACTTGGCCCTGACAACCCTGTGGGAGGCAGGGAGGAGAATGAGCATTTGTTGAACACTAGGAATTACCTGAGGTGCTTGATGGTTATTTCCTCTAATAGTCATTGCAACCCTCTGAATTAGCTGTTCCTGATTCAGAAACACCTGACTCCAAGTCAAGGATCAGAGTAGTTAAGTAACTTGCCCAGGATCAGCCAGCAGTATAGATGGAACTAGGCCCAATTACGTTGGTCACAGTGCCTCCTGCAAGGTGGGGCAAGGTTAACACCTGCATTGTAGAAAAGACTAGACTGGGCCTTCTCCAAGGCGCCCCCTGACTGTCCACATGGCCCCTCGAATGCATTCCCTCACTCAAGTCCTTGGCAGCAGTCCAATTTGCCAAAAAGCAGTTCATCAAAAGCCAGTTCATGAAATGACAAATTTGCTGAAAGATCCATTTGCAGAATCTTGTTTTAAAGAATTTTCTTCTGAAATATATTCAGTGAATATGAATTAATCCTTCATAACTGTTTTTGAGTGTACTTCATAGAACTGCCCCAAATACGTTTATTGAAAGTCATCTTCTTAGCAGCAGCATTTTCAGAACTGTTCAATTCGGCAAAAGCTAAATTAAAGAATTTCTCATAAGATAAATATTCTTTATAACGTGATTGTGCCATATATATGCAAATTTGGAAAATTGTGGTTATTCAGTGAATTGATCCTTTTTAAAGCAAATTGGCTTTCAGCTTATTGGCTTCCAGCAAACGAGCTTCCACCAAATTACCTTTCCGTACAGGTTAAATAGAAGGCTTTGTAAAGTTTCTCATGCAACAGGCTAAATTCATTTGACATAAACATTGAATTTGCAGCTAGCTGGAAGGCTGTATTTTTAACTCACCTAAGAGCATCATCAGGGTTGTTCTGGCAAAAGCAGTTGCAGCCATGCCAGTCATGGTGGTGAGAATCCCAATGAAGGCGATGTGAATATCATCCAGGCAGAACGAGAAAACCCAGATTCCCAGGAAACTAGTCAAAAAGGAGACACTACCCAAAGCTGACCCATAACCTATAAAAACTTCATTCCAGCAGAGTGGGGAATCCAATTCATAAAGGATAAAAATTGGAGAAACGCCAATTACCACGAAAAAATAAGTCATCATTGTAAAAAGTAACAAGCAGAGCAAAAACTGCTGCTTCCTGGAAGAGTTTTTGAACAGCATATAAGTTCTGTAAAATAGGTTTTTAAAGCTTTCCCTATATGAAACAGAAACATTCTGAGATGAAGACTCTTTCTCTGGATTGCCAAGAAAAAATAAAATATAGATCAAGTTGACTGCAATAGCCAGAGCAGTAACTAAATAGGACCACACGAAACCTAGTTCTCTGATAAAATAGCCAGAAGACAGTCCTGTTAGCCCAGTGACAAGGCCAAGTATTAAGTCAACGATGGCTATTCGAATTGTCTTCTGCTTCTCTTCTTTACATTGATCAACTATATAGGCAAAGCAGCCTCCAAAAAATGTAGTATAATTGCCACAGAGTGCACCTAGGAAGGTAGATGCAATCAAAAGCTGGAATGGTAAGGCAAAATAGGAAAGCAAACAGAGCCAAATGCTGGTTGCAAGAGCTCCAACAGAAGACAAAATCAAAGGGAATTTTCGTCCATGGTGATCACTATTAGACAAAAGAATAAACGTAGATATCAGGCCAGGGATTAACCCACTCATGTCCATTTGCAAGCTGAACAGAGATGCTTTTTTCTGAACTTCCTGCAAATAAATAGGAAGAAAGTATGTTTACAGTGATTGATACAATGCACATGAAAATAGCACAGCGTGCTCTGCTCTAAAGATGATCCGTAAGTCAAAGATGGGGAATCTATGGTGCATGGGTCGGACACAGCTTAAATCTTCATCTGGTTCTCAAAGCTGATACCAAGAGATGATGGAGTCACAGAGGCTCGGTCAGAATATTCAGGTACCAAGATGGGGCGTTAATCCTTAAAAAGAAAAATGAGTGTACCAGTGCATGTCTGCCTTTTCCCATTATGTGTGTCCCTCAGAGTGTCTGTCTTCTGAAGAGGACCCGTGGGAAACATCCCCCGGGACCCCGAGGCCATATGATTTTTCTCCCTCTCCCATGACACAACTTCCTCTCTGCTCTGAGAATAGAGGACATGCTCCATAGACCTTGAATCAGGAAGAGCCGAGTTGTCCTTTTTACATATATTTCCACAGATTAATGAGAAACACCTTCCTTTTTTTTTTGCTAAATGAAAGGAAATTTAAAAATAAAAGAAAGTTCAAAGAGGGGCCCTGTGTCCCTGTTGAAGATGGTCGCACGCAAGGAAGTGGGGAGAAAGAGGGACACAACTGGCTTGAGGAACAAAATGAAGAAATATAACGAGGACTGCAATAGTTATTTGGTGCAAAGAATTTGGGGCAGGTATTCAACCAGTATTTGTTGAATGAATGAATGAACGGTGATGAAGTAAAACATAACCCCTGTAACTCTCTAGCTGTATGTGACCTTGCCCAGGTTGTTTCTCTCCATAGCTTCTGCACCTGACAAGCGGGATAACCATAGCCCCATCACAGCCTGGCATGAGGGTGAAATATAAAAATGACTTGGGTGGTAGGCACCAGGCCTGCACATAAGCAGTGCTCTGCAAATTTTAACTATTTCATTTTTAGTAGACAAGATTTGAGTATGTCTCTGTTTCTCCTACATAGAAGCCATCATGTAAATGTTTATAGACTAAACAAACAGAACAGTTTTCCCCCTTTTTTCCTAAACAAGACAGGCAACACTTTATTTAGATAACCAAAAATAATGTTTACAGGAAGGAAACCTTAACAAGCAAATATATAGCTATACACTTTCTTTTTACCATCAAATACCAATTCCCTCTAAGATACTTTGTGAAAAATTTACAATTTCCAACAAAGCTAAAATTTGCCTGAGAGTTCTTCAGCCTCAGAACAAAAATGAAAAGTTTGCAAAAATTTTTTTGTATGATGTGAACAAACAACTTTTTCTTTCTTTTTTGCATAGACAGGCACTGGGAATCAAAGCCAGGTCGATGGCACGGCAGGTGAGAACTCTGCCTGCTGAGCCACACCCACAAATAATTTTTTTTTTGGCGGGGGTGTGCATGGTCCTGGAATCAAACCTGGGCCTCCTGCATGAAAGGCGGGAGTTCTAACTACAGAAAGTACCTGTGTACCCCTACAAATAACTTTTTTTAATAATGTATTTATTGCCAACAAATAACTGCAACTGCTAACTCCTATGTGAACCAGCTTCAATTATTCCAACTTTCATGACCCACTGTCTTGTTAGAACTTCTCCTGCAATCCAGAGCCCAAAGCTAGATGGAGAAACTCTTCTTACTGCAGGCAGGAGCTTTAAGAACTTGCCCTGGGATTCCTGGTACAGCGCTGCACCCGCGGGCAGAAACATAGGCAGATTCTGAGTAGAAGTTGCCATGATATTCTCCTAAAAACCTCAGAAAGAGGTCAAAGTACTTCAGTAAAGCCTTCAGAGTCTCCTCAGGAAAGGACATCTTTCCAAGGTGTCTGGAAGTTTGACAAACCAGTGCAGCAGATGTTGTGCCCCATAAACACAGGAGGGTGCAGGCGAGGGCAGGCGAGTGCTAAGTGTCAGGCCTGGGTCTCCAGGAGGGGACCTCGTTTATTTCATTATTTCTCCTCCCCTGGAAGCCCGGCCCTCCCCTCCTGGAGTCCGGGTCTTTTCCGGCTGCAGGGACGGCCTGGCCACGGCGACAGACGGGACTGGGGACTGCGCCTGGGCCGGGCGATGCACTCCTCCCCAGCAGCCACCCCTGGCTGGGCCCGCAGAGCTCCTGGGCCCTGGGGGTGTTCGGGGCACTTTCCTTAATGGGGAGGAAAAGAGCTTGTTCCTTGGCCACAGCCAAACCGCGGGAGACGTCAGCGCAGGTTCTCGGGCTTCCTCAGCCATCTCCTTGCAACGCTCCACGGGCTTCTGTGCGCACCGTGATGGCGGGTGACCCGTGCGATGCTGACCCGGCCTTTCCGTGGCCGAAAGGGATGCGCGGATAGCAAGATGCTTCGCACGCGACCCCAGAATCGTTACGCTGTTGTCTGTCACCGTTCCCTCCTGTCAGAATCGTACCTAATGTCCCCAAGCTGCTCCTTCCCGGCCTCGGGGGTCTCTGCAGCAACTGTCCCCCCTTCCAGCTCTCTTTTGTGCACAGCGCTAGCTCTTCTTTCACTTCAGTCTTTCCTTCGGTCGCACCATCTTCACTTCTTATTCCTGCTTCTGTTTCTTCATCACCATTAGCAGAGGAACTGCTCCTTGAGTTTTTAGCATTTTCATCTTTCTCTTCAACCGAGAGGCTTTTTAACTCACAGTCAACGCCAGGCAACCTGCAGTGCTGCTTCTAATCAACTTTTCCACAAGATGTTCCAGTTTTGGCTTCCTGCTCCCCTTTCCACTCACACCCCCCAAGTCCTGTCTCCCCCTCTTCTGGACCACTCTTCTCACCTGTGACCTACCTGATAAAATACAGATTTAATTCAGGCACCTTCAAGGTGTATTGCAACACAAATTACAGTTGAAACAGAAGAAACAAGTTGCGTTTGTGTGTCCTAAACTCTGAAGAACTGCATAGTTTTAGGAAAGCAGCGATTCTGAAGTCCCAATTTCATAGGCTAACATGTACATATCAATTCCAATAGAGTAGAAAATGTCCCACATCATTGCTCCTTAGTAAGAATTGGCTGGTAACAATGAATTGTTTTAACTGGTAAAAGGTTTGCAAATAAATTTCTGAGCAAGGACAGTTCATGAGCTTTTGGATTTCCCCAGAATTGCCCCTGTCCAATAGCAGAAGTCCCCATCTTAAAAGCTGCCTGAAGAGAACAGACCCAACTGGCCACTTCACATTTCAGAACTAACAAATCATTTAGCAAGGGAAGGAGCGAGCACAAGGCGTTTAAAAATTCCTTCCTCCCCAAAAGTCAACGAAAATGCTCGAATTCTTTTCTTCTTAGCTCCATGGCCAACAGTTTTCCTTCCTATAGCCCTGCTATTTTGTTAAAGAATCCTTTAGGGATTAATCTCATTGACCAAGAGAACTGTATAGGAGTACTTTATAATGCAGAGAATAGAAAACTTGAAGATTTAAAAAGTAGGGTAGATCAATATTTAGTTATTTATGAGTATATATACACTCATAAATATACAAGTATATCATACATATATATGATAAATACATCATATATATACATATATATACACAAAACCCAAATATGTTGAAAAATAAGACTTTCACCAAATGTAGGCCTTCACAATGTTAAATATGTAAAATTACTCAGTTTATTCTTATACCTGTATCCTGAGATATATATCATCTTGCATTTTAATACATATTTGTGTTTTTGTGATGTAGGAAGATGTGCCAGTTTGAAACTGCTGTGTGCCACAGAAAAGCCATGTTCTTTAACGCTGATTCAATATCATTGGGTGGGATCTTTTTTATTAAGTTGTTTCCATGGAGATGAGACCCACCCAATTGTGGGTGGGGCCTTTTGATTAGGTGGTTTCCATAGGATGTGTCTCCAGCTATTCAAGGTGGGGTTGCTTACTGGAGTCCTTGAAGAAGGAACCACTTTGGAAAAAACTTCAGAGCTGACACAGACAAAAGACCTTTGGAGATAAAGAAAGAAAATGCCCCTGGAGAAGCCATCGGAAAGGAAAAGCCAGGAGAGAAAGCCAGCAGATGTAGCCATGGACCTTCCTGACTGACAGAGAAGCCCTGAACGTCATCGGCCCTTTCTTGAGTCAAGGTGTGTTTTTCCAGATGCCTTAGTTTGGACATTTTTATGGCCTAAACGGTAAACATGTGTGGCCACCACACCTGTCCCGGTCGTGGGGGACAGGTTTCTGGCCTCCAGGTTGAAAAACTGCACTTGTATTTCTAGATCAGCAAGTGTAGGGGAAGAGATCCAGGCCAGCACGTTCTCTTGAGGGTGAGTCCCATCAAAAAGACATTAAGTGAAAAAACAGTTAAGCAACTTTTGAAACTGCTGACATCTTCACAGAGCCCGTCGCTCTGTGCTGGGGGTGCTCTCGGTGCCGGGCCAGGCAGGGTGGGGGCCACACCATCCGCTGCCCGGTGGCAAAGGACAGGCCACCCAGGCGGCGGGCCTGAGCCTGTCTCCTCGGCGCCCCCAGAAGCGCAGGGGCAGCAGCTTTCCAGGCCTGCACGTCCTCCCCTCCCCTTGCCCTCCCGCTGACACGGGGTAGGGGGTGGGTTGCGCCGAGGTGGAGCACAGATGCAACACCGAATCGGATGAGCCCACTGACCCGCCTCGGCCCTGGGCATGACATGCCAGGAAAGGTTCTTGAAGGAGGCGCGACCCTCTCCTCTGGCCACAGCACCCTGACTTCTTCCAGCCTGCATCCCACATGACCTCATGCCAGACCAGACCTCGGACGTCAGCCTGGCTGCCCAGAAACAGTCAGTTCCAAGACCATTCCTCCCACAGTAATGAGGAAATGAGTAAGAGCAGGGGCTGTGCCCAAGAGCCCGGCCGCACTGCAGCAAGGATCTGCCTGGCACTGGAGGAACACCTCGGGAAGTTCTAGAACCTCCCCCACATGGCCAGCTTTGCGGTTTCCTCTACACCTCCCTCATCTCCCGGTCAAGCCTCAATTCTCTCCTACTGAGGAGAAGAGCTCTGAGACAAGGGGAAGACGACATGAATTCCCAGAAAACCCTTCTCGGGTGATGGAGGAAGTGGCTCCATTCTGTTGCCCCCACTTTAAATTTTAGAAGTATGTGGTTTGCATGTGGAAGCACTGTGGGTGGGAAGGGGGTTCTGAAAGCAGATATGCTTACAGCCTATGCATTTGGACATGGGTAGAAAGATGGTTTACCTCCTGCTTTAAAAAATGAAAATGAGGGGGGTCGAGAGGTTGAAGGAAAGGCTTTGTCGTATCTGGCTAAGCGTCTTCAGTGTCCCTGGTGCAAAGGTGAGTGTGCTCCACTCCAGACCTCCTCACACAGCTGCTCCTCAAAACCCAGGGGCAAAGCTAACTTGACAACACACAAGGCAGGTGCTCTCTGTTCGTGAGCTGCCCCACTCCCCACCCTGCGAGACACAGGCCCTGGGAGGCCCCAGACTTCAGCCAAGGCCATTTCTGGACTCATAAAACTGGTTCATGATATTCACAGTGGCATTAGTCAAAATTGCCAAAAGATGGAAACAACCCAACTGTCCGCCAACAGATGAATGGGCAAACAAGACATGGTGCATATGTACAGTGGGACGTTATATACCAGCAGTAAGAAGGAATGAAGTCCTGAAGCACGTAGCAACATGGATGAATCTTGATGACATTATGTTGAGTGAAATAAGCCAGGCACAAAAGGGCAATGTGTGATCTCATTAATATGAACTTTTTATAATATGTAAACTCATAGAAATAAAATCTAGAATAGAGGTTACCGGGAGATAGAATGAGGCTGGAGAATGGGGAGCACTTAATATGTTCAGAATTTTTAATTAGGTTAAATATAAGTGTTTAGAAATGGATAGAGGTGATGGTAGCATATTTGGGTGAGTGTAAATAAGAGTGGTGAATTATGCGCGTGATTGGGGTTGAAAGGGGTTAAGTTTAGAGTCATGTATGCCACCAGAAGGAAAACTAGAGGTTAAAACATGGGGCTGCATAACACAGAGAGCCCTGTGCTGGACAAAGGCTGTGGCTAACAGTGCAAATGTAAAAAAGTTATTCATCAACTAGAGCGAATGAATGCCACTATTACAAGGACTTAATAATACAGTGGTATATGGGGGAAAAGGTACCTCTTGTAAATTATGGACTACAATTAACAGTAATAGTTTAGTATCTCTCACCCACAGTAACAAATGTACCACACCAATGCTAGGGGCCATGAATGGGGGCGGGTTTGGGATGTTTTGGGTTTTTTTAGTTTTTGTTATTTAGATTTTTTTTTTTAAATAATGAAAATGTTCTAAAATGGATCGTGGTGATGAGTGCACAACTATGTGGTGATACTATGAGTCACACTGATTGTGTACTTTGGATGCGTTATATGGTGTGTGACTATCTCAATAAAATTCTATTAAAAAACAAAAAAATGGGAAAAGGCATACCACGGAAACACTAAGCCAAAGAAAGCTGCTGTAGCTCAACTAACATCAGACAAGGGAGACTTTAAATAGCTAGCATTGCCAGATGCACAAAAAAGAAGAACCACTGGCTCATGCAGATGCTGTGGGAGGGGCCAGGAGGAAGAGAAGCCTCATTTTCCATCCCACCCCACTCGGCCAGTCAGCTCATCCCAGCCAGCCTGGGTCCAGGTTTCACTTTTGTTTGGCAGGGACAAGCAGAAAAACCCTTGGGGCTGGTTTTGGGCAAGCCCCTGGTGAGACAGGGCGGGGCCAACTGAAGTAAACAACTTGGGTCCTGGACTGTCCCGGCCATGGGAACCCTACGAAACTCTTAGACAAAGTTTGTTTGTTATTGTCATTGTTCTGTTTTATTTTGTTTTGAACATAGAGGAACAAAGATGTAGCTCAAAGGACACCTTGAGCCAAACAAGAAACAACTGGTTTATTTTAATGGTGTAGACAACCCCTGTTTCAATGGATCTAAAAGGAAGACCTAATCCATTTTCAACTTTGCCTTCAAATCATTCTTTTCAAAGCTTTGTCCATATCTCATTCCTGTCCCAAACCCTTCCAAAGGTGTTCGATGTCCATAGGACAATGTCGGGATTCCTCAGGATAATACTTAAAGCTCTCCAAATCTGGCCTTTCTTCTCACCTACCACCACCATCACCACAAACCACAGCATGTTCTTTCCAAAACATGCAAGATACTGTCAAACCTCAGTCACTTTTACTTCCCTGTTCTTCCTGCAATTCTACTTGCCTTGGTCTTCTATTTCCTCTTTCTAAGCTGCGGTCAAAGACTTCACTTCCATCCAGTCTCCCCTGACTGCCCAGCCCAGCTGTCGGTGGCCCCTGCATCTCTCAACACCCAGGGGTCTCACTGTCGATTCCAGCTGGTCATCATGTAGTTCCCTGTGAGGCTCCTCATCTTTCTTTTTCATATCGAGGTCCCACTGTGCCCTGAGAGGGGCAAGGACTGCCTGTTACCCTCGTTACACTGTGTCACCAACACTTGATGCTGATTTGAACTGATTCGCTCAGTAGTTAACTACAGGGCACCTGCCAAGCACCCATTGTTGTGCTGGGAGCTGTGAGGATAAAAACGTAGAAGGAGAGACAGCTCCTGTATCCCAGGCATTTCTTGCTACTTGTGCTATTTCCTTGGTATATGACTATGTGTCCAGTTTCTAACCTCCCCAGCTAAAAAAGGAGAGTAAAAATAATGCCTATTTAAGAATTTTACAACAGTGATTAATGATGATAAAAATAAGGCTCTAGGAGCACGGACTCTGGAGAGTAACAGATGTGCTCGACACAATTCGTGAATGAAAAGCAGGCATCTAACACAGGACAGATGAAGCAGGCATCTAAGGCTGTTCGCAGGACAGATACAGAGATGGCATTTGGTTTGGGGGGAGGCCAGGAGGGAACACTAGAGATGGGTCTGCTTTGGGAACTCCTGTGAGAGGCGCTGGAATGCAAAGAGAGATCAGATAGGTTTTTGCACCGGCCAAGGCCAGAGGTGAGAAAGACAAATCAAGACGATCTGCCCTGAAATAAAGAAAGGGAGTGAAAATGAAAGGCACTGGGGAAATACAATCTACAGGGCTCTGACCACTACCAAGTACAGAGAGAGAAGAGGTAGGCGCTGGGGCTTGGGCCCTGACTCAGCATGACTTGCAAGAAAGGAAAAACAAAGTTTGAGGCATGATGACAAGTCTAGCTTTGGATTGTTCCATCTGAGTCGCAAATGGCGGCAGCTGAGGGTTGAGGACCGTTGAGAACGAAAGTGCTCTGGGAACTGACACCTTCAGGTTCTTGCTAAAACGTCACTCAGTAAGATCTTCTCTGCTCTCTCTGCTTAAAATCCCCCCACCCTCTCCTCTCCACCTCCTGGCCTTCCCCAGTCCCCTTCCCAGCTTCATTTCTCATGTATACTATTTTTACCATTTTTTTCTCCTGACTCTTCTAAGCGCCATAGACAGACTATTTGGTTTTCTCACTAGTTGTATCTCTAGTGCCTGGCATGTAGTAAGTACTAAATAAATATTTGTTGAATGAATGAATGAATGACTAGGAAGAACAAACATCATTTGTCTGGGTGCGGTTAGTAGAAGCCAGGGTAATACATGCTAAACAAGACCAAGAGAGGAGAGAGGGTGAAGCAAGGTCTAAGAGGGGAGCCTTGGGAGATACCCACTTTGGGGGAAATTTTGGAAGGAGCAGGGGGACAGTCACAGAGCGGTGGAACTGTGTTAAAATTTTCCGAAAGGAGGAGAGCCAGGGTCATGGGCCAAGAAGAGGGTTTTAAGAAGAAGAGACAGATCAATGGCATCGGAAGTCTTCATACAGAGCCAAGGCCTTGTGCTGGGGACTGAGGAGTTTTCTGGTGAGTTGAGAGACCAACGCATGGGACGTACAATGCCCTCTTTCATTGAAAATGTACTATTTCTTACCTTCTGCAATATAAAAATGGGGCTGCTTTTGTTTTCTTCGCATTCAGAAATATTGCTACCAATCGCAATACTGTAGTTGCTTGTTTCCTCCCATATTCTCCTGTACACATACTGCGTCGTCAGCGGCCCCATCAAACTCATGGCAAAGGCGCTAAGGAAGATGGCAGGTTCCACAAATAAAACCTTCATCGTGCCAGGGGAAGTAGCTGAAGCCTATTAAAAAATACAAGAGAGTGATGATCAGCTGCATTCCTATCTGAGAGGCTAGATTTCCAAGGTCCCTGAACTTAGAGGAATGTTGTTGGGTAAACATTAAAGAAAACAAAATAAATAAAAACAAAAAGCAACCAGCGAATGCAGAGCAGGAAGCCCCTGCTATGGGGGTAACCTTGACTTAGAGTAGGGTACTCAGCAAACGGGGACTGTCAAACTTCCGTTAAGAGTCTGCCTTTCCAGGACTGGAATCTCCTTTCAGAGGACGCTTACACAATCTTGATAAACTGTCACCCATCCTGTGACCTGCCAGGTGGCCTACGCAGCGGGGTTCCTCTTGGCGCGGCTGTTGCGCAACTTTTGTTATTATTTTGCCGCTCAGCAAAGGACTGGGAGGCCTTTTAAAAAGTAGTTCACCATCGGAAGGGGATTTTATATTATTATTATTTTTTAACTCACCCCAGGATTACGGTCTTCCTGCTAGGCTAGGCGCAAGTCTGACCATTTTCGGGCCCCCCCGAGTCTTTTCGGGGTGTCTCTCCGGATGCGACTCCCGAGCTGGGAGCGCAGCTTCCGGGGTCTGAGTCCGCCTGGGACGCGCCGGGGACCCCTGGCCGCTGTCAGGCACTGGGCCGGGTCTACACAGCGGGCATCAGAAGCAGGGACCGGGGCCAGGTCTACACAGCAAGCGTCCGGAGGCAGGGACAGGGGCCAAGTCTGCACAGCCGGCGCTGAGGGCAGGGAGGGGGCAGGTCTACACAGCCGGCATCAGGAGGAAGAAACCGGGGCCAGGTCTACACAGCCGGCGTCAGGAGGCAGGGAGTCGGGGCCAGGTCCACCCAGCTGGCGCTGAAGGCAGGGAGGGGGCAGGTCTACACAGCCGGCGTTGGGGGGCGGGGCCAGGGGCCAGAGGCCAGGTCTACACAGCCGGAGCTGAGGGCAGGGAGGGGGCAGGTCTACACAGCCGGCGCTGGGGTGGGCAGGGGAGTTTTCCCTTCAATTCGGTCAGATCCTCATGCTGGGAAACGCGCGAGCTATCTGCAAGCAAACCCGACAAAGTGCACTTCCGCTTCCCCAGGACACCTGCGCTGGCTTTCGGCGCAGCCTCCGCTTCTCCGGGGCCTGTGGGGCTCGGCCTCGGCGGGCTCGAGGAGGCCCCGGGTGCCCCGCGGCCGCGGCCGGTCGGTAGGTCGCTGCGTGGCGGCCCCGCTCGGGTGACTCAGCCCGGCCGCCTGCCCGGAGGAGGCGAGCCCCGCCCAGGGGGCATCACGGGGGGGCGGACCCCCCCCGCGAGGGCCCGCCCCCAGCCGCGACCTGTGCTCGCTTTCCATTGGGCCCCGCGGCCGCCGCCCCCGCGCCGATTGGCCCGGCGTGACGTCACTCGCCGCGGCCGGGGACGGGCCTCTGGGCGCCCCGCTGCAACGCGGGATGGGTTCCCGGCCTCCGCGGCCTGAGCCGCGCGCGAAAGGCGTCCCCGCAGGTCGCCGGCGCGTGAGTCGCTCCTTGCAGCGTCCGGGCCGCATGGGCCGGGCGGTGGAAGCTGCTGGAGGGCCCTCGCGCCGGAGGGCTCGGGCTTGGGGTCCAGGTGGTCGCTGGCTCCTGCCCGCGGGGTGACCTTGGGCAAATCGTCCGAGCCCCCGGAGCCTCCGTTTCCTCACCTGTCGTGGAGTCTGTGCACGCCTCGACCCCCAGCCAGGCCCGCTGGGACGCGCCCGCAGGGGCAGGAGGGTCCCCGCAGCCGTCCAGGGGTGCTCGCGCCCTGGGACTGGGGCCGCTGGCAGGAGCAGGGCGGGTCCCGCCCTGGGCGCCGTCACGGAGAGCGGGTGATCCTGTGACTGCGCGTCCCCGCGAGCCGTTTTCGGAAGGCGCACAGGCCAGGTGAGGAAAAAGCAGCAGCCGCCGGAGCCGCTTCGCGGTTTAGGCAAAGTTCATGTTTTGTCTGTGTGTCAACCAGATTAAAGATCTTTGTCTCCTCCGGTCATGACCACAGAATGGCCTTCTCCGATGCCCATACTGAGTGAATTTGTTGATACTCAGCAACTCCACGGCCACATGTCAGTGCCTGACACAGGGACACTAAGAAGAAGTGAAAAAATCCATGCAAAACACTGTATATCTTTGTTATTCTTTTAACACAACATCTAGTTTTGTGCTGGCTGCATCCACGTCTAAAATTTTTGGCTTCCTTAGACCCTCCTGCCACAAAGTTTCATGTAGGGAGTAAAATGACCATGTCAGGTGTTTGGTCATCTTTCAAATCAAGGTCAAGGTCATGCCCTGAATCTTAGTGTCTTGAAAAGGCAAAGGTTTATTTATCACTCAAGCCACGTGTGCATCAGTGGGGCTTCGTCCTTGTCATTTTCCCTCCAGGACACAGGCTGGATGCCGCCAACCTTGGGAAGGAGGAAGGGATGCCTGGCACCACTCTTGAAGGCTTCTTCCTGGAAATGACACATGTGACTCCTGCTCACAGTCGATTGGCCACATAAGCCACGAGAGGGCGTGGAGGAGGAGTGCAAGCCCTTCGAGTTCCCAGAAGGAAAAGGAAAGATCCAGAAATAGCTCTAATGACGTCCACATCCCAGACCATGCTTTCTCATGAAAACCAACAGGAAAGAAAAAGTGCAGTTAGAAGATGTTCTTAAGGGGCAGAAAGAATGAGCATCCAACATACTCCAGGTTTGACTGCACCCACCCTTCCGGCGCAGAGAAGAGAGGCAGGCATTCGTCGTGGATCTGCTGCCGCTTCTAAGGTGACATTTGCCACTGTGCAGGCCCCTTTCCCTCTCTTTTCGAATGCCAAGTGCTTGTGTATGCATGAAAGAAGCTTATGGACTGTGTTGAAATCTGGCACTAGGCGAGGCATTGTGGATGAAACAAAAGAAGTTAACACCATGGTCAATCATCAAAGAAGTGCATTTGGGGAGAAAAGATGGAAAGAGATGACAGGAGTAAAGAACAATTCTAAAACCGAGTATCTGGGACTTATCACACACCCCTACTGTCCAGTAAGCACATCTACTCTTCACTCCCCACAGGCTCCCAGCCTGGGCCTGCCCCCTCCAAAGACTGAGAGAAGAAATTGAAAATAAAGTCTCCGCTCGAAAGGACAAAGTGGCCATTCAATTGGCATAATCTCCCTGGCAGTGTTTCCAAAATTTGTGTCAACAAGTCTATTCTTACAGGGGTCTCCAGGAAGATTTTTAAAAATAGCTTTATTGAGACACATCGCATGCCGTGTAATTCACCCATTTAAAGTGTACAATTCAGTGGATCTTAATCTATTCTGAGACGTGCAACCATCACCCTTGGTCAATTATAGCACATTTTTAACACCTCAAGAGGAGACCCCACATCCTTTAATTGTCACACCCCGTCTCCCTCCCTATCCCTAAGCAACCATCATCTTCTTTCTGTTGCTATAGATGTCGTATTCTGGACTTGGATATGAATGGAATCGTGTGGAATGTGGTCTTTCAGGACTGGCCTAACATGGGTTCAAGGTTTATCCATTTTGTAGCCTGGATCAGTACTGCATTCCTTTTAATGGCGGAATAATATTCCATTTATGGCTAGACCATCTTTTATTTATCCATGCCTCCACCGAAGGTCGTTTGGATTGTTTCTACTTTTTGGCTTTTGTGAATAATGCTGCTAAAAAACATCTATGTACATGCTTCTGTATGGACTCCAGGAGGAATTTTGCATTGTATGTTTTTAGTTTAATAATCTGAAAATTTTAACGTAAATATATTCTAAATTATCTTAAAACCAAGTATTGTTGGTTGATTTTAGTGGCTGCATTTGTTTTTCTGCTATGATAACATTGGCACAAAGTAAAACAACCTTAATAATCTCAGACTAATGAGAAAAGAAGTGGACTAAATGATATGTTTAAGCCAAGGGAAGATGATTTCATATCATGTTGTTTGAAAGAACTTTTCATAGTATCCTAATAAAAAGTGGTGGGAGAATTGAGTCATTTCCTGACACACAAATATACGTACTTGAACTCAAATGATCCTGTCCAGTGCTGGGCAGTGCCATATTCCAGTGGCAAAAGCCAAAATGGGGTATAGAAGCTACTAGAGTTTGTTGATTTCAAGAAGAAAGTTAGTTTTAGCTTCTGATAAAATCAGCAAAGTAATGTGACAAAAAGACTTAGTTCTAACAATTACTGCATAGTAGGAGATTGCCAATACATGAACCAAATGTAATACAACTCCAAGCACAAATTACTGAAAAGAAATGTAATCTGGTCAAATGACCTTGGTCAGTCCACACCAAAACAGACCTGAATAGGTCTTACCTAGCTGAGAAATTCATGGCCTAACCTTGTCTTAGTTCACCTCTGTTGTTTTGGAGACTGTTGAACAAATTCCTTCTTGGCTTCCATGACACACTGTTTTCCTGCTACTCCGAGGAATTCCTTCTCAGTCTCCTCTACAGGCTTTCATCTAAATGATTGTCCTCATAGGGTTTTATCTCTGCTCTCTGCTTCTCCCCTACCAGTCACATCCACACTTGTGACTCAACTACAACAAATATGCAGATCACACCCAAATTTCTGACCTCAATTCCACCCTCTTCTCTTGAACTTGACCCTCAGAGCTTCTGTTTGAGCATTTTGGAAAAACTTTAAATGTCCCAAACAGACGTCAACATCTTCCTCATACATCCAATGCCCTCCTGTAATCCCTGTTTTAGTCTATGAAATCTCCTGTCCAGTCAGCAGAGCCAGTGACCTGGAAATCATCCCTGAATTTTTGGTCACCGAATTCTGTAGCTTTCATGCCATAAATATAACTGATATATCCTTTAGCCTTTCCGGGTATTTGGCATTGAACCTGACAACTCTTTCTCAGCTTTGGTTAAGGTTGCAGGCTTTGTCTTGCCATTGGCTCACTGGTGAATGGAATTTGAAGGTTCCTGGAGAGGAGATGGGCAGATAATGCAAAGGGGCCAGGCAGTTCCCTGGTAAATCAGAAGTCCTGACCCTTTCCCTTTGAAGTTTCAATTTGTTACAACATTTCTGACAGCTGAGATGGTCCTACTGAAGCTCAATTGTCAGAAATGTACAATAATGGCCTTCAGGAAGAATTCCACCATGATGGTAGTGGTGGAAGGGGGTAAAACAGATTGGACTGTTGAGCCAGGCTCAATATCAAGGCCTAGCTTGTCCTAAGAGAGTGTTAGAACAACCTAAAGAGGCTGCACCCCACCCTCCCCCGCCACCTTGGCCTTGGAGTTCCCTAGGAGAAATGACTGTTCAACTGTAAATGAAAGCATCTGTCACTAGAGTTATAACTGGGAACCCATCGCCTGTGGGGAAGCGGGGGGAACTAAGCATTGCTGTGCCTAGCCTAGCATCCACCCCCTGCTTCACCCACCTCCCTCTGGTCTCTGCAGCGCTCTGCAGTGTTGATCCTTTGACCTGGGACCTGGACTCCATGTTTTCTGTACCAGCCTCATCAAAGCAGAGGTCAGAACCTTGGTTAAAACCTCTATTTCTTTTCTGCCGAACACCAGTGAACAGGACTAACTCCTTTTGACTAAGTACCCCTGTTCAAGGAAGGGAGAGCCCACAGAATGAGAATGGACTTCTTGCCATCAGTAGGATGGAAGCTTGAATTTGATTTGTCGTCGTTCCCATCATGGGAAAATAGGATATATGGGAAAGCTCCTGGAACAGGGTCTGATACTTGGCAGGTGTTGGATCATGTTCCAATTTGAACTTGAATCTTGCTTGGTCAGGCACATGTGCCCACAGTGCCTGAGATATGATGGAGAAGAACTTAGTATTCCTCTTGTGCAGCTACCTCTTTCTTCTCTGAAGAGGAGTGGTCTGTCCCATTTTTAACAGGCGTGGGTGTGGGATTCGGGGAGCGTTCAAAGTCAGCTGGGTAAATTCGTGGCTCTACAGTATGCACGTCTTGAGAGGATTTGTCTTCCTCCATCCAGCTCCTTGGTGCAGGCCCCATCGCCTCTCACCTGGATCACTGCCACGTTTTGTACCTGGACACTTCACCTCTCCTCTCACTCCCCTTTCATTCATTCTCCCACAGCAGCAAAGCACTGTCTTCCTCACGTGGATATAGAATTGCCTCATTCCCGTGCCTGAAACCCTTGAACTTAGAATAAAACTCAGCTTCCTCTCCATGGCCTGAAAGACCACGCATCACCACCTCCGCCAGCCAGAGTCTCTCCCACTATCAGGACTGCTACACTTGAATTGCTCTTACTTCTTGACCAAGCTGTTTCCCAGCTTAGGGCCTTTGGAAATGCTCTAACTGCCCAGAATGCTTTCTCCCTACCTCCACTTCCCCCTGGCTCTTCCCATGGGCAGTTCCTTCTCTTTCTTTGGGATTTAGCTAAATGTCACCTTAGAGGAGTCTTCTGGGATCATCCTACCCAAAGTAGGAAAGTGGGTTCGCTTCTGCTATTCTCTTAATTTATTGTTGATTTCTTTTAGCCCTTCACCTTTTGATATTATTTTCTTTGTCTGTATACTCACCTAATTCCTGCACTAGAACACAAGCTCCATGCAGGCAGGGACCATGGCTGACTCCTTTGTGACGGTCCACAGCTAGAATGGTGGCTGGCATGCAATCAATCTTTCTCAAAAGAATGAAATAGGAGATTTTGTTCTGTTCTCCCAAGTTATGGAACTGTACACTAAACCTGCCCTTGGGAACCGCACAAAATAATTATCTGACATGTTTATTTTTCTAAGACACCGAATTTATTACTACATGCTCTGACTTCCTGAATCACTTAAAATAAATGTGCCAGAATATTCAGCAAACTATGACTAAAAGAACATTCAAATATGATATGTAATAATGACAGAAATAGGAAAATTTATACTCATGAAACTAGTCTAAAAGGTGTGACTCCCAATCTAATTGCAATTCTATCTGAAATTGCACTCTGCTAGAAAAGGGGGGGAAAAGACGTTCAACCTCACTAGTAATCAAATAAATGGACAATGGGATGATAAAGTATCATCTTTTATATCCAAAATGAGCAAAGATTTTGTTTTAAGATAAAATTCATTTGGCCAGGGTGAAGTGAAATGAACAAATTCTCAGACACTGCTAGTAAAAAGTAAATTGGTAAAACATTTTTCAGAGGAAGAATTTAACGATAATACGTTAAACCCATTAACATGTTGACTATACACTGTCTCCCAGCCAGTTATACTAGTGAAATAATAATGAATTTATACAATGAAGGTACTTGTATTTTGATCACAAGGTTGTTTTTCATTTGGAAATACCTAAATATATTACTAAATGTTTGTGTGTATGTATTTTAATTTATTTATAACATAATAGGGGACTCATGTATATGCATTAAAGTATGTTTAAAAAGACCGTCATATTATATTTTTACATAATATCTAATTACATGACAAAATTTTCATGCTATGACACTAAGCCATAGCCCCACGCTAAGCCACTAAGGATGGGGAGCCATAAAAGTATATAGTATAAACCCAACTTTGTTAAAAAAAAAAAAGTATACATTCATGCATAAGACAAAACCTGTAAGATAGTATATCAAATGTTAGTAGCAATTATCTCTGAGTGATGGCTTTATGAGCAATTTTCATTTGCAAATTAAATACCATAACCAGCATATTTTTCTGTGTTCTCCACACTTCAGCAATGAACATATTACCTTATAATAAGAAAAAAAGAGCTTATCTTAAAAAGAAATAAGAAACGAAACCATAAAACAGTACCTTGCAAAGTCATCCATGTTCATTACAAACTTTTGAAAAAAACAACCCTAAAGTTGGGCCAGCAGGCACGTGGCAAGAGGACACTCTTGGGTTATCAGATAAGACAGGATGGCCACCCGGTGCTGGGAGGCAATGAGGGGCCTTATCTAGAGAAGTTATCTCAAGAATGGAGAAATAACCAGGGCGCAGGGCCGGGGAGGACAGGGTGGCTGTACCTGCACCTTATACCCAGACAAGACACCCGCATCAGAGAAATCCCCCAGTCCAATCTCCTGACTGAACACCCAAAACAGGGAAGTGAGATCCAGAGTGGAGCCCCTGTGCTCTCTGTCAGGGACGTGTTTGCGGGCCACTGCCCTGGGCTAAGAGAGCTACAGAGAGCTCCTCCCGAGTCCCCTCCCCTGCCACCCACCGCTCTTCCTTCTTGTCCCTGCCCGAAAGGGCAGGACATTTTCACCCCATGGGGTTTTATACGGGGAAGTGCAGCCCCCCAAGGCTGAAATGTGCCCTCTCATCTGTCCCCTCCTGTACTCGCCTCTGCCCCAGCTCAGCTTCTCCTCGGGGCACCCCCGCAGGTGGGGAGGCGGAGCCGTCACTGCCTGGTGGGAGCACCTGCCGAGCCCCGTCCTTGGCCACCTGGACCTGCGAGGGGATGGCCTTGGTCTCGGCCAGGCCACTGGGGTCAAGTGCATCGTGGTTACTTTATTCCCGTCACCCTGGAGCCCTGACAATGGATAGATTTGTACATGCAGGAAGTCTTCAGGTGATGAGAGCCCCGCCCTCGAGTATTTGGTCCAGAGCTCAGCAGCACGCCCCCTCCTTGCGTGGGGCACAAGCCGCTGGGCCGCAGCGGGGGAGAAACCCTTACCTGGCCATTTTGCTGAGTTGCTGGAGGCCGAGTGTGCACCGGCCTGAGCGTGAGAAGCCCTCGGGGGCTGCGGCCTCAGAGGGGCCTCTCTTGGCAAGGGCTTTACCTCCAGAAACCCCAGGAGACTGTCACAGTGACGCCCCAAGAAGACCCAAGAAGACCCTTCCTGGCCCCGGCAGGGGGAGGGAGCGGTGACCTCTGAAACTGCCCAGAGCGAAATAGCAGCCACACTTGGGGCAGGGACTTCACCATCTGGGGAAGGACAGGCCTTGCCTCTGCCCCTCGAAGGGAGGAAACAGAAAAGCTAAGAAAGTCTTGCGAAGATCACAGCCCAGGAAGACGGGCCCACCCAAAGACGGAGAGTTAATTACAGGGTGACAGAGCGTCTCCTGTGGCAGCACAGGCTGCAGGGGGTGACAGTGACAGGGTGAAGCTCCATTGCCAGGCGCGGATTCTACTTGAGGAGGAGACAGAAACAAGGACGCTGGAGGGATCTGAAGCCTCTGGCGATCACGGCTACAACAGCTTAAAGGCAGCCTGATCCCCCGCCAGAGCAAGGAAACCTCCCACTAAAGGTCATCTAGCGGAACTTTTCACACCGTGTGCCTCAGTTCCTGCCGTGTCTGACTTTCAACAACAAACTAAAGGCTGGCTGAAGGGCAAGCAAAGTCACAGCCCGCAGAGACGAACTGGACTAGGACGTGTGACGCTTTGGGCATCATCAGACAGGCATCTTTAAATCCCTGTGATTCATGTGCTGTGGGGTGTGTGGGAAGAAGTAGACAGCGTGCAAGAACAGATGGGAAATGTGAGCAAAGACACAGAGTCTAAGAAAGAGTCAAAAGAAAATGCTAGAAATCACCCTCCCCCCAGCAGCAATGAAGAGTGCTTGGATGCCTCCTCAGCAGGCTGGACACTGGCAGGTGACCCGAAGACGTGCCACTCCCACGCCAGGCGCTGGTGGCCACTGCAGGCCCGTCTCCGGCCTCCGGAGCTGGCCCACTGGCGGCTGAGCAGAGAAGTCCAAGGCCAGCCACCATGTCTAACCTGACCTTCCCATTGCAGTTTCACTCCTGTCTTCGCCTTATCCACACCTCTAACCCTTTCGCATCTGGTTTTCTTACCTTTAAGTCTCGTCCCGCTCCAGTTCTGTGTGCAGCGGGGCTGGAGCAATCAATCTCAAAAACTGGCTGTTTTCTCCGTTGAAATGGTTACATGTTGTCGTTTGGATAAAGTCCAAATTCCTAAGTGAGAGATACCACATTGGCCTCTACTTATTTCTGAGCTTCAACTTTTGCCACTCCCTACCTAGACCTTTATGTGCATACACTGAACTCTGGTTCTGCAGCACGAAGTTTTGATCAGCTGCATTTCCTCTCCTCTTCCCTGTCTGCGTCCGGTTTCTCCTTCGAGACATAATTCAAGGATCAGTGGTCGTGGGAAACTTCCCTGACTTTCTCTCCGTGCCCAGCATCTGAGTTTGCTTTTCGTAGAACTCTCTGCTGTGGCATTTACCACAGTTGTCTCTTTTTCAGACTGTTCTGCCCTGGACAAGGCTGGAAGTTCTCTAAGCTTAATAGACCATGCCTAATAAGCATGTAGTACTTGGCATACAAGAGCAACCTGTAAATATTTAATGGATGAATGAATGGACAGGAAGAGAGAGAGAGGGGAAAAAAAGGTCAACATAAGAAGCCAAACTGCAACAGGGATTTGGGCCAAAAACCAAAATGCAGGGTGTATTAAGATTATTGGTTACACATAACAAGACTCCGGTGAAAATAAGCAGAAAAGGAATTTTCTAGGAAGGTATGAGGCAGCTCACGGAACCAACACAGGAAGGTTGGAGGGTTAGAAAAGAGACGCCTTGTTCTCATTTGCTAGCTGCCGGAATGCAACACACCAAAGACAGATTGCCTTTTAATAAAAGGGGATTTAGGCGGCTCTCCAACCACCACCATGCCCTCTTCCGCCTTCACCGGCTCCTCCGCCACCGGCCTCGACAGCCTTGCCACCCTCACCTTTCCTCCTCCAGAACAGCTACTGGGGGAGTGGAGATAATACAGAGCAGCTCCCGGAGCCACGACGGAGATCAAAGGGACGGCGTACCCCATCCTGGAACGGCTGACTGTCTGGGAGAACAAGCTCCGGTGAGATCACCGAGGGGCACGGGCTTTCCCGGGCGGGACGGCAAGCGGCCGGAGTCCCTCCCTTCCTCCTTCCCAGGCCAGCTGGCAGAATTGGGCAGGCAGTCCCCTTGGGCCGCGGCGGCTGGTGCCCCCACCACGCAAGGCCCCCAGGACCAGCTGAGAGAGTTGGGTCGGAAATCCCCAGACTGCAGAGAACAGTGACCGGGGGGTCCCTTCCAAACACATGACTCCCCGGTCCGGCTGGGAACAGTGCACTCTCCCGGGCTGCGACAGCTGGTGCCCTCCTGCCACGCTTGGCGCCCCGGGCCGACTAGGTAATTCGGTCGGGCGCTCTCCCATGCTGCGGCGGCCGGCAACCCTCCCCGCATTCGGAACACCGGGCTGGCTGGCACTATTCCAAGACGCTTCGGCTGCCGAACCTCCCCTACGGCGAGAGTTTTCCAGAGTTAAAGGACCCACAGCAACTTTCACTGGTGGAACCCATAGACAAACGTGTGCCACGAGCGCCACCTACTGGGCAGGATAAGAAAAACAGAACCCAGAGATTTCACAGAAAAATCTTTCAACCTGTTGGGTCCAACACCCAGGGAAATCTGACTAAATGCCCAGACGCCAGCAGAAGATAACGGATCACGCTCAGAAAATTGAACATATGGCCCAGTCAAAGGAACAAACCAATAGTTCAAATGAGATACAAGAGCTGAAACAACTAATGCTGAATATACGAACAGAAATGGAAAACCTCTTCAAAAACGAAATCGATAAATTGAGGGAGGACATGAAGAAGACATGGGCTGATCAAAAAGAAGAAATAGAAAAACTGAAAAAACAAATCACAGAGCTTATGAAAGTGAAGGATAAAGTAGAAAAGATGGAAAAAACAATGGATACCTACAATGATAGATTCAAAGAGACAGAAGATAGAATTAGTGATTTGGAGGATGGAACATCTGAATTCCAAAAAGAAACAGAAACTATCCGGAAAAGAATGGAAAAATTTGAACAGGGTATCAGGGAACTCAAAGACAATGTGAACTGCACAAATATACATGTTGTGGGTGTCCCAGAAGGAGAAGAGAAGGGAAAAGGAGGAGAAAAACTAATGGAAGAAATTATCACTGAAAATTTCCCAAATCTTATGAAGGACCTAAAATTACAGATCCAAGATGTGCAGCGCACCCCAAAGAGATTAGACCCAAATAGGCGTTCCCCAAGACACTTACTAGTTAGAATGTCAGAGGTCAAAGAGAAAGAGAGGATCTTGAAAGCAGCGAGAGAGAAGCAATCCATCACATACAAGGGAAACCCAATAAGACTATGTGTAGATTTCTCAGCAGAAACCATGGAAGCTAGAAGACAGTGGGATGATATATTTAAGTTACTAAAAGAGAAAAACTGCCAACCAAGACTCCTATATCCAGCAAAATTGCCCTTCAAAAATGAGGGAGAAATTAAAACATTCTCAGACAAAAAGTCACTGAGAGTGTTGTGACCAAGAGACCAGCTCTGCAAGAAATACTAAAGGGAGCACTAGAGTCAGATACAAAAAGACAGAAGAGAGAGGCATGGAGAAGAGTGTAGAAAGAAGGAAAATCAGATATGATATATATAATACAAAAGGCAAAATGTTAGAGGAAAATATTATCCAAACAGTAATAACTCTAAATGTTAATGGACTGAATTCCCCAATCAAAAGACATAGACTGGCAGAATGGATTAAAAAACAGGATCCTTCTATATGCTGTCTACAGGAAACACATCTTAGACCCAAAGATAAATATAGGTTGAAAGTGAAAGGTTGGGAAAAGATATTTCATGCAAATAATAACTAGAAAAGAGCAGGAGTGGCTATACTAATATCCAACAAATTAGACTTCAAATGTAAAACAGTTAAAAGAGACAAAGAAGGACGCTATATACTAATAAAAGGAACAATTAAACAAGAAGACATAACAATCATAAATATTTACACACCGAACCAGAATGCCCCAAAATACATGAGGAATACACTGCAAACACTGAAAAGGGAAATAGACACATATACCATAATAGTTGGAGACTTCAATTCACCACTCTCATCAATGGACAGAACATCTAGACAGAGGATCAATAAAGAAATAGAAAATCTGAATATTACTATAAATGAGCTTGACTTAACAGACATTTATAGGACATTACATCCCACAACAGCAGGATACACCTTTTTTTCAAGTGTTCATGGATCATTCTCAAAGATAGACCATATGCTGGGTCACAAAGCAAGTCTTAACAAATTTAAAAAGATTGAAATCATACACAACACTTTCTCGGATCATAAAGGAATGAAGTTGGAAATCAATAATAGGCAGAGTGCCAGAAAATTCACAAATACATGGAGGCTCAACAACACACTCTTAAACAACAAGTGGGTCAAGGAAGAAATTGCAAGAGAAATTAGTAAATACCTGGAGGCGAATGAAAATGAAAACACAACATATCAAAACTTATGGGACGCAGCAAAGGCAGTGCTAAGAGGGAAATTTATTGCCCTAAATGCCTATATCAGAAAAGAAGAAAAGGCAAAAATGCAGGAATTAACTGTCCACTTGGAAGAACTGGAGAAAGAACAGCAAACTAATCCCAAAGCAAGCAAAAGGAAAGAAATAACAATGATTAGAGCAGAAATAAATGAAATTGAAAACATGAAAACAATAGAGAAAATCAATAAGACCAGAAGTTGGTTCTATGAGAAAATCAATAAGATTGATGGGCCCTTAGCAAGATTGACAAAAAGAAGAAGAGAGAGGATGCAAATAAATAAGATCAGAAATGGAAGAGGAGACATAACTACTGACCTCACAGAAATAAAGGAGGTAATAACAGGATACTATGAACAACTTTATGCTAATAAATACAACAATTTAGATGAAATGGACGGGTTCCTGGAAAGACATGAACAACCAACTTTGACTCAAGAAGACATAGATGACCTCAACAAACCAATCACAAGTAAAGAGATTGAATTAGTCATTCAAAAGCTCCATAAAAAGAAAAGTCCAGGACCAGACGACTTCACATGTGAATTCTATCAAACATTCCAGAAAGAATTAGTACCTACTCTCCTTAAACTCTTCAAAATAATCGAAGTGGAGGGAAAACTACCTAATTCATTCTATGAAGCCAACATCACCCTCATACCAAAACCAGGCAAAGATATTACAAAAAAAGAAAACTACAGCCCAATCTCTCTAATGAATACAGAAGCAAAAATCCTCAATAAAATTCTAGCAAATCGTATCCAACAACACATTAAAAGAATTATACATCATGACCAAGTAGGATTCATCCCAGGTATGCAAGGATGGTTCAACATAAGAAAATCAATTAATGTAATACACCACATCAACAAATCAAAGCAGAAAAATCACATGATCATCTCAATTGATGCAGAGAAGGCATTTGACAAGATTCAACATCCTTTCCTGTTGAAAACACTTCAAAAGATAGGAATACAAGGGAACTTCCTTAAAATGATAGAGGGATATATGAAAAACCCACAGCTAATATCATCCTCAATGGGGAAAAATTGAAAACTTTCCCCCTAAGATCAGGAACAAGACAAGGATGTCCACTATCACCGCTATTATTCAACATTGTGTTGGAAGTTCTAGCCAAAGCAATTAGACAAGAAAAAGAAATACAAGGCATCAAAATTGGAAAGGAAGAAGTAAAACTATCACTGTTTGCAGACGATATGATACTATACGTAGAAAACCCAGAAAAATCCACAACAAAACTACTAGAGCTAATAAATGAGTACAGCAAAGTAGCAGGTTACAAGATCAACATTCAAAAATCTGTAGCTTTTCTATACACTAGTAATGAACAAGCTGAGGGGGAAATCAAGAAACAAATCCTATTTACAATTGCAACTAAAAGAATAAAATACCTAGGAATAAATTTAACCAAAGAGACAAAAAACCTATATAAAGAAAACTACAAAAAACTGTTAAAAGAAATCACAGAAGACCTAAATAGATGGAAGGGCATACCGTGTTCATGGATTGGAAGACTAAATATAGTTAAGATGTCAATCCTACCTAAACTGATCTACAGATTCAATGCAATACCAATCAAAATCCCAACAACTTATTTTTCAGAATTAGAAAAACCAATAAGCAAATTTATCTAGAAGGGTAGCTTGCCCCGAATTGCTGAAAACATCTTGAGGAAAAAAAACGAAGCTGGAGGTCTCGCGATGCCAGACTTTAAGGCATATTATGAAGCCACAGTGGTCAAAACAGCATGGTATTGGCATAAAGATAGATATATCAACTAATGGAATCGAATAGAGTGCTCAGATATAGACCCTCTCATCTATGGACATTGATCTTTGATAAGGCAGTCAAGCCAACTCACCTGGGACAGAGCAGTCTCTTCAATAAATGGTGCCTAGAGAACTGGATATCCATATGTAAAAGAATGAAAGAAGACCCGTATCTCACACCTTATACAAAAGTTAACTCAAAATGGATCAAAGATCTAAACATTAGGTCTAAGACCATAAAACAGTTAGGGGAAAATGTAGGGAGATATCTTATGAATCTTACAACTGGAGGCGGTTTTATGGACCTTAAACCTAAAGCAAGAGCACTGAAGAAGGAAATAAATAAATGGGAACTCCTCAAAATTAAACACTTTTGTGCATCAAAGAACTTCATCAAGAAAGTAGAAAGAGGCGGGCCGCGGTGGCTCAGCGGGCAAAGTGCTTGCCTGCTATGCCGGAGGACCTCGGTTCGATTCCCGGCCCCAGCCCATGTAACAAAAAACGGAGAAACAGAATACAATAGAACAAGAGAATGTTTAGGGATGTTTCCCTTTCTTCCTTCCTTCCTTCCTTCTATCCTTCCTTCCTTCTCTCTGTCTTTCCTTTAAAAAAAAAAAAAAAAAAAAAAGAAAGTAGAAAGACAGCCTACACAATGGGAGATAATATTTGGAAATGACATATCAGATAAAGGTCTAGTATCCAGAATTTATAAAGAGATTGTTCAACTCAACAACAAAAAGACAGCCAACCCAATTACAAAATGGGAAAAAGACTTGAAGAGACACCTACCAGAAGAGGAAATACGGATGACCAAGAGGCACATGAAGAGATGCTCAATGTCCCTGGCCATTAGAGAAATGCAAATCAAAAGCACAATGAGATATCATCTCACACCCACCAGAATGGCCATTATCAACAAAACAGAAAATGACAAGTGCTGGAGAGGATGCGGAGAAAGAGGCACACTTATCCACTGTTGGTGGGAATGTCAAATGGTGCAACCACTGTGGAAGGCAGTTTGGCGGTTCCTCAAAAAGCTGAATATAGAATTGCCATACGACCCAGCAATACCATTGCTAGGTATCTACTCAAAGGACTTAAGGGCAAAGACACAAACAGACATTTGCACACCAATGTTTATAGCAGCGTTATTTACAATTGCAAAGAGATGGAAACAGCCAAAATGTCCATCAACAGAAGAATGGCTAAACAAACTGTGGTATATACATACGATGGAATATTATGCAGCATTAAGACAAGATAAACTTATGAAGCATGTAATAACATGGATGGACCTAGAGAATATTATGCTGAGTGAATCCAGCCAAAAACTAAAGGACAAATACTGTATGGTCCCACTGATGTGAACGGACATTCGAAAATAAACTTGAAATATGTCATTGGTAACAGAGTCCAGCAGGAGTTAGAAACAGGGTAAGACAATGGGTAATTGAAGCTGAAGGGATACAGACTGTACAACAGGACTAGATACAAAAACTCAAAAATGGACAGCACAATAATACCTAATTGTAAAGTAATCATGTTAAAACACTGAATGAAGCTGCATCTGAGCTATAGGGTTTTTGTTTGTTTGTTTGTTTTTTTACTATTATTACTACTTTTATTTCTTTTCTCTATATTAACATTTTATATCTTTTTCTGTTGTGTTGCTAGTTCCTCTAAACCAATGCAAATGTACTAAGAAACGATGATCATGCATCTATGTGATGATGTTAAGAATTACTGAGTGCATATGTAGAATGGTATAATTTCTAAATGTTGTGTTAATTTCTTTTTTTTTCTTTCCGTTAATTAAAAAAAAAAGGGGGGGATTAATTTTGTTAGTTCTTCAGAGGAAAGGCTTCTCTCTCCAGGCCTCTGGGTTCCAACAACTTTCCCCCGGGGTGATTCCTTTCTGCATCTCCAAAGGCCTGGGCTGAGCTGTGAGTGCTGAGATGAGAAATGCTGAGTTGCTTGGGCTGTGCTGCATTGCACTCTCTTATTTAAGCATCCAGCCAATTAAGTCAAGCATCATTCATTGTAGCAGGCACGCCTCCTAGCCGACTGCAGATGTAACGAGAAACAGATGAGGTTCCCATACCATTGGCTCATGCCCACAGCAACAGAACTAGGTGCCTTCACCTGGCCAAGTTGACAACTGAATCTAACTGCCACACGACTCCATCAGGTTGCCACGGTCTGCTCAGCACGCTTGTGGGAGCTTCTGGGCTGCCCAAACCTTCCCAAGATCCTAAATGAACAACTGTGCCACCTTTCACGGTTCCATCTCAGGGAAGACTCTGAGGGTGAATTGTCCATGACGTAGTTGCTGGGAAATTAGAAAAGGGAACGGCTACCTCCTCCAGCTTCACGAGCGGAAGGGCGTTTGTCTACTAAGTGGCTAAAATGACAAACACGAATCAGGTACGGTTTTCCCAAAGACCCATGTGAAAGGCATCCCGGTTTCCCACCTCGGTGGGGGGAGCACCGGCAGGGACGCGGGTGTGGTGAGGCCACAATTCATTGTCCATGAAGAATGTAAAGACATAAAAACCATGCCAAGATGTTCGCAGGGACGCGGGTGTGGTGAGGCCACAATTCATTGTCCATGAAGAATGTAAAGACATAAAAACCATGCCAAGATGTTCTGCTTTTTATTATCAACTTCAGCCATCAACTCCAAGCAATGTCACTGATAAAATGTTCTCTGCAACAACAGCAACAAAAATCTGTTGGATGGTTCTAAATAACTGCTATGCGGTGGTTTTAAAAATATGTGCACAAATTCTTGATCCTCTTTGTTTTAAGGGATGGAGCCTACCTCCCCTCTCCCGAATAAGGGCTAGACAATATTTTTGTTTGGTAAGTACAAATTTTAGTTCGTGTAAGACATATATACTGAATTTGAATTCTATCTTTCAATGAAAATTTGGTCTTCTTTTAAATCTGTTAATTGTTCTGAAACTAAAGAAGGAATCCAGCAAATGAATATGAAATTAATTTATAAAAATAAAATCATTTTTGGTAACCAGTGAAAATAATTATTTACAGTTAACTACAGAGTGTGAACAAAATGATTTCACACCAGTTGTCAAACATGCCAGGTGTTATGCCACAACATTCAAACTTGAGACTCAGAATTACAAGGCGGTGTAAGAACTCTAACATGTAAAGGAAATTAACTCTTTGATGTCAGAGAGTTAGAGCATAAAAATAGAGTGACATCACATCCCTATATAAGCTAATGAAAAATTTATCAAATTCAAGTTTCTTTTTTTTAGAGAAATGGCTTTTTTCTTTATTTCTTTTAATCAATTTATTTTTAAAAAATTTGTTGTGTTAACATATATAGAACAAAATTTGCCATTTTAGCCATTTTTAGGTGTACAGTTAGTTCCGTGGCGTTCACCATTTTATGCCACCATCCCTTACCAAAGCCCTCTCGCCACCCCAAATAGAAACTCTACACCCATGAAGCAATAACTCACTATTCCCTCTCTCCCAGGCCACCGGTCATCTCTGGTGTACTTTCTGTCTAGGCATTTGTTTATTCTCGGTATTTCATGTAAGTGGAGCCATACAATATTTGTCCTTTTGTGTCAACAAAGTTTTCTTTTCCAAGTACCCCTGTGTGCTTGGAAAGCATCTGCAAGCAAATCAAAGCCCCCTGGCCCGTGAGCAACCCTCCTGCCAGTGCACGAGAAGGCGTAGAGTAGGTGAGCAGGGGAAAAGTGCTTTGGGGGAGAAAAGTGGAGCTGGTCAGGGCAGCTGGAGGTGCTGGGGTGGAGGGGGTGGGCCCCACTGTGGGGTTATTATATCGTGTGCTCAGGATGGGCCCCGCCAGAAAGGGGCTAGAGCAAAGACTCACAGGGAGCCGGGGAGCTGGGCGTGCAGACAGCTGGGAGAAGACAAACTAAGCAAAGCCGCCAACCAAGCAGATGGCCTGCGGGAAGGGTCCCTAGTATCCTGGAGCAGAAGCAAGAAGCCGGGGCCTCTGGCACTGAGTCAGCAGGAAGGCCAGAGGGACAGACTTTGCCCCGCGAGGCAGTGCTCAGAGGACAATGCCCAGATGCCAGCCCAGGTGACAGCCTTCACCTGCCAGCCCCGAGGCTGAGGAGGGGGTGCCTGGGGGTGCTCCTGGCACCCAGCACGGAGCTGGACTTAGGGCTGGAATCTGTTTATGTAGATAGGAAAGAAAAGGGTGATCCTAGAAGGTGAAAGCATTGGGAGCTTTTCACATAAGCCCCAAAGAGCTGACGAACAGCTTCTGAAAGCCAAAGACACAAAATTATGCACGGGACAGGTTTTTGCAGGAATGGGACAAACCCAGGGGCTATCGGTGGATGCCATTCAGCAAGGGAACTACAAAACGCCACCAAGATTTCCTGGCTACTTTCTCTTCCCTCTGAGATCCAGGTCTCAATAGTAATTTAAGAGTGCGCATTACATCTGTTGTGTTTTAACTAACACAATTTTAGACATTTAGTACCATAAAATGTCAGGATCAGACAGGTTATTCAAAATATTCCTGTTTAATGTCCCCTGAAAGGTAGACCCCCTGGCAAATGGTTAGTTCCCTGTTCTGGTGTATAGGATCCATCATTTATACCAGGCGAAAGTAGAGGGAACGATTCCAGAGGGAATATTGAATTCCAAAGCAAAATCTGGCTGTCATCATAAGAAGGAGCCTTCAGGAGGAACCCACGGTAATTCAGGAGAGAAAGTTTACTGCCCAGCTCGCAGGGTAGGCAGGGACTTAGGGACACGGGTCCCTGTGGTCATCTTAATTCTGTACCCAACACTGACTTGCCTGGGGACATGCCAACCACCCCAAAATGCTGAGATTCGGATAAGGAAAATATGTGCGAGCAGAGTGAGAGGACATAATTGCGAGTCGGGTGTGTCCTAGTTTGCTAGCTGCTGGAATGCAACACACCAGAGACGATTGACTTTTAATAAAAGGGGATTTATTTTGTTAGTTCTTCAGAGGAAAGGCAGCTAACTTTCATCTGAGGTTCTTTCTTATGTGGGAAGGCTCAGGGTGATCTCTGCTGGCCTTCTCTCCAGGCCTCTGGGTTCCAACAACTTTCCCCGGGGTGATTCCTTTCTGCACCGCCAAAGGCCTGGGCTGGGCTGCGAGTGCTGAGATGAGGTATGCCGAGCTGCTTGGGCTGTGCTACATTGAGTCTCTCATTTAAGCACCAGCCAATTAAGTCAAACATCATTCATTGCAGCAGGCAGGCCTCCTAGCCGACTGCAGATGTAATCAGCAACAGATGAAGTTCACGTACCATTGGCTCATGCCCACAGCAACAGAACTAGGTGCCTTCACCTGGCCAAGTTGACACCTGCACCTAATTATCACAGGTGGCCATAGGATTTCCCAACCTGGGCCCATCTTAGAGTGAAAGAACAGCAGGTACCAGCAGAGAAACAGGGATAAACCGTCACCCTAAGATCCCAGGGTTCTTGGAGGAAAGGCTCTGCATACAGGTACGGGGGCGGGCACTGGGGAGCTGTGGCCCTCCCTGGCCCCCAGGAGAGCCCCACAGTCCTCCTCAGCCTCGCTGGGCCAAGGACAAAGGGCACGCCTTTGTGATATCAAGCTTGATATTATTTTGGCAACCCCAGAAAGGCCACCACTACCTGTTCCTTTCCTTTAACTTCCATCCATTGATTCGAATTGTTTTCTTCTCCAAGTTTTTGGAGTGTATTTTTTTTTTTTTTTTTTTTTTTTTTTTTTTTTTTTTTTAAAGGAAAGACAGAGAGAAGGAAGGAAGGATAGAAGGAAGGAAGGAAGGAAGAAAGGGAAACATTTTTAAACATTTTCTTGTTTTATTGTATTCTGTTTCTCCGTTTTTGTTACATGGGCTGGGGCCGGGAATCGAACCGAGGTCCTCCGGCATAGCAGGCAAGCACTTTGCCCGCTGAGCCACCGCGGCCCGCCCTGGAGTGTATTTTAACTCAAGTTGTCAAAATTCAGTATTTGACAAGAAATTGAAACTCATCCCCAATTCTGTGTGTGCCCTGACAGTAGGTTATGCAGAGTGACAGTTCTTCTCAAGACATAACATAGAGTCTGAAAAACATGACTATTAAATCACATTCAACTTTAATAAGTGCATCACAGTTAATTGCCACAAGGATGACAAAGGCCATCAGTTTATCTGACCTGTGTCTGAATATCTGCATTGACAGAGGAGAACAAATAAAATCCTCCACTGGGAGCAGGGGTCAAATGGCCAGAGGCCAAAAGTCATACCATTAGAGAATGTACATTAGCAAACTGCACATTTTGAAAACCTGGAGAGGGAGGCTATTGCAGATGTGTCCCCTCCCTTCCCTCTTGCCGCATCTCCCCACATCCACATGTTTTAACCTAGCTGTTAGAGCTTAGGTTTTGTTCAGTTGTTTATTCTCCTCCACAAGCCCTTGGCTTCAGGACCTTGGACGCCTGCACCCCTAATCCTAGAAGTTAAATCACTGTTGGTCTAATCTAACCATTTCCTTGACTGTGGTTCTTGGAGTTGTGGGTAAAGAATGGAACCTTGGCCCATGAAGTGGGAGGAGATGTCTGCTGAGAGGCTGCACCGTTAAAAAGACATGCAGAAAGATACCCTCCCTTTTATGCCTCTGGAAGGTGTGTGCATGTGAAAGCTGGAGCTGCTGCAGCCATCTTGTGCCTGTGAGGAGAGCTAGCCAAGGACAAGGTTGCTGCCGAGGACAGTAGGCAAGGTGGAGAGACAGGAAGACTCCAGATCCTTGAATGAATGACAACAGCAGTGGGGCCCTTCCTTTGGGTGTTTTGCTGAACTCTGTAAACATAGCAGGCACAGTTGTTTTACAATTCGTATCTGATAATTCTAAAAACAGGTTGTGTGGGTCTGTTTCTGTTGTTCCTTGTTTCCACCTGCTTTTTCCTCAAGCAGCCTGTTTCCTTATTTGCTCTTTATCTTTGTGCAGAGGTCATTGTCCTTGAAAAGCCTTTTGTGGGGACTCCTGGGGCCTGGGATAAAGGCGTGCTTCCTTAGAGGGTTTGCATGTGCCTCTGCCAGGTGCCTTGGGGCACTGCCAATCACAAGCACCCAAAACCGAGCAACTGGCTTGAGCTTCTGTAAGGGTGCCTGGCCTGCCAGTGTACTCAGCGTAAGGAGGGCAGGCTGCCATCAAGAACCCCCAGGACCATTTTCCCCCTTTCTCCTTTTTCCCTCTGCCTGTAGAAGGCACCCAGCAAGCTAGGATGGAAGTGAAAGGGAAGTTTGGGTTCTGGCTCACGCTCACCTTGGCAGGAGGGCCCGCTGGAGGATCAGCCCTGGGAGGGACCCTGTGAGACGCCAGGGAAGAGCTGCCCATGCATCCTTGTGGCAGCAAATGCCCTGGGGAAAAACAGGCTCTGGTGCTCTGGTCCGCTCACCCTTCTGGATCTGTGGATCCAGGCTTTCCCTCCAACTCTGGCCTGAGCCTTTGCTTCCGACTTAGTTCTCTGATATTTAAGGTGATGCTCCATATATTTCATCCAGCAAAATGCTGTTTTCATTAAGAGGATAACTCTCTCTCTCTCTCGTTATTATGTGAGAAAATAGATTCAGGACCACTTAGATCATTTGAGTTTTCTGCTACTTGTGGCCAGCTGGGTCTGCTCTTGACGTCTTGCTAGATTCTGGAAGAACTTCTCTTGGGATACCTGGAAACTGGCCAGAGTCTCTAATATTAGGATTTGGGATTCACTGATTCAGTCTGTTATAAAGGAGTTGTCATTGTGGCAAGAAATAGAAAATTAACATTTATTGAGAGCCAGTAGGTATTTAATTTTGTTATTTCTGCACTGGAACTCTGACCCCTCAGATTCAACAATGAGGTTCTATTACTTAAGACAACTGGTTAAAGTGATAGAAATAGAGGCAGAGACGGCCAGAGAGAGATTGAGCTGTTCTTACCTGTTCCCACCTGCAACAAGTACACAAAAGGTAGCTCACTCCACGTTTTTCATGTTTTCTGTTTTGGGTCAGGGCTTCTGGTGCAGAGAGACCTGAGGTCTCCAGTGGATTGGCCTCACAAGGGGCGGAATCACAGCTTGTGAGTAACTGCCAGTTTTACAAGTCACGCAATTTACACTCAGCTTTATGTCTTCAAGCTGGGACCTTTGATTAAAAATAGGGCTGCTGGAGCTGTGGCGAACATAAAATTGGTTTTAGCAGGACGTGAAGTCTTGGAGAGAGCCCAAGAAGCCAGGGTCCTGGACCCAGCTTCGTTTGCAAGTTGCCTCTTGACCTTGGTACAATCTGGACTTGTCTGAACCTCTTTGGCTCTGACTATTAACTCCCTCAGATTCTGAAACGCTGTTTTATGAATACACATTTCTTCTAGATTTCATAGGCCCGATTTGAGAGCGTGTCTGTAAAACTGTCCTCGTCCCTCTCTATTTGCCTCTTCGCCTTCCCAGTCCTCTCACCGACTTCTGGGGCATCGTCATGGCCTCTTGCTGTCGTGGATGGTGTTGCCAGTGACACAGACCCTGCGGGGCTGAGGGGCTGGGGGTCCAGTTCCGGAACTGGCTCAGTTCTGGCCCAGGCGATGCCACTGCTGAAGGGAGCTGGTCCTCGAGGGGGGGTGACACCCAGGACTCCTTGCTTCGAGGCAGGACAACTGGCAAGGACCATGCTTGCTGCAGAGCTCCCCAGAGCCCAGGGAGACCCTGGCTGCGCCTGCCGCCCCCTCTGCTCAGCCCTGCTGTCCTCCCTCCCTCCCAAGGGCCACCCCCCCAGACATACTCCATAAGCTCCCTGCAGACACACCTCCATCTCAGGGACAATTCCTGGGGAACCGGAGCCTTCCCCCCACCTCTCCTTCTTTCCACTTCCAGAGAAGGGCATTTGGGTAGCATATAAAGAAGGTGATCTTGAAAATGTCTTTTAATGAAAAAAAGAGTGACCTGCCCTTGGAGGGGATTCAGGTAGAGGTGAAGTGTCTGACCAGTTGGCTTCTAAGGTCCCTTTTGTAGGAAGGGTCAGTTCTAACTGCCACCTGCTAGCTCTTCTTCCAACCGTTGAAGACTTCGAGGCTCAAATAAAAGCAAAAGTTGTATCTCACATCTGGTCCTGCTGGTTTTCGGTCAAACTTAGCCCTCTTCCCAAGTTCCCAGGGGCCCCAAACTGGTGTATTTCCACCCTGCCTACCTTTCCAGTACCAGCTAAGGAAAAGCTGGGGTCATCACCATTGCACGAAGGAAAATCACAGTGGACGGAATTTAATTGAGAAACGCCTCTTCCACAGGCATCTCTTCCATGTGGGGTGCTCTCAGAGACAAGGAGAACCCATGCTCTGAAGTGGTTGCAGAGCAGATGGAGAGTGAGTCACGGAGCAGGAAGTCATTGGCCCTGGGAGGGAGGACCTTGCTTTGGGGAAATTAGGGTGAAATCCAGGGTCTGGGGCTTGGAGTAAACTCAGCCCTGGGAACCTCTTCATCTCGCCGTTAGATGCCACGCTCCCTCCATCAGGGCTCAGTTAGGGGTCTGTGACAACTGGACCCGACTCTGAAAAGCTTTGTCTGTGTGGGGACATAGGGGACACCGGCTCTCCAGCTGCCCTGCAGGGTTTATTGTTAGTCCTGGGCCAAAGCTCCACACGCCCATCGCCATGCAAAGGGTGGGTTGGCAACTTCTTGCAATGGTCCGAAAAGCCTTTTGAGCTCTTTGGAAAGAGATACGGAGCAAACAAAGAATCGGCTCCTAATGGTAATACTACGGAGATGGACAAATTTCTCAAGTGTTCTCTGCACACTGGCCTTGCTATTGTTCACAGAACCTCTAGCCTCAACAAAAAGTGTATTTATGTCTGTCCTGTTTCCTCTGGGAGCCCCATACGTGTCCTTAAAATACACACACACACACAAAAATCACTTTGAGCCAAATACGTAGCCTATGTAATGAGGTCAGGAAGCTCTCAAAGATTTAGATGAAAACTTTTTGAGAATGCAAAGGGGAAATAAATGCACATAAGGATGCAGCTACCCGATACAGTGTCCTGCTTTCTGCAGGCCCGTGGGTGAACCGTGCCTAAGCAATGTGCCCTGTGTCTCCCTTCTCCCCTGGGAGTGTCACCTGCAAAATGTCCAGGGAGAAGTAAGCCTCCTTGGAGCTCGGTCCCGAGTCTGCACAGGACTGCAGGGGCTTTGGCACAAATGATGGACTAGCCCTAAAGCCGAAACTCTCGAGTTAATAGCTGAGCAAGACCAGGCTGGCATGACTCTCAATCTCTTTCTCTGGATTTGGTGAAGGAGAAGCTCTCCGAGTCCCACAGGGGCTTTAATGGAGGCAAGGAGACCATAACTTGCCCTCTCTCTAGGAGTCCCTAAAGCAATTCCGATCCTAGCCCAGAATTCAAGGTATAAACTGGATTTGCCCAGCAATGACTGAGACTGGCTGATCTGTTGAGTATCAGCCGGGTTCAGCCTCCTCCTTGGTTATGCTGAATTCATGAAGATCTTTTCAAATCCTCTTGCTTGAGAAGTGGGCAGTGAGATCCCATGGCAGTGCTTGATCTTTGCTTACAATGGACTTAACTTGGACCGATGGCAGTTTTATACGCAGCCTGAAATAACCTTAAAATACATTCAATTCTTTTTCATGTCTTACATTTGTCTGCTGTTAGGAGGAGTCATTTCCCTGGATTTTTTTTTTTGCAGGGCAAACTCTTCTGAATTTTGTTCCAAGTTCTATGACAAGGAGTGAAGGCAAACAGTTCACCCAGTTATGTGTGATGGAGATGCATTACATTCATATGTCATCGTTTTCTTGCAGAGACCTCAGAGCACCCCCAGCCATTATCTCATCAATTTGATTTTTTTGGCATAAATAGACACATACACAGGCACACATATAAAACCGGTTAATGTGTATATATAAAGGTGCAACTATTAAGTGTGTCTGTGTGTGTCTAGATGTGAAAGATGAGGCATTGGAATGATGTCTGTGGGTGGTACCCCTTTTAGGAGTATCAGATTTTTTAAAATAGGAGGAATTAGCTAGGTTTTTAGTTTCTCTGAGATTATTCTGGAGGTGACCTCTTCAGAACCATCTGGAGGGCTGGTAAAAACACAGATTCCCAACCCCATGACAGACCAAGTAAACAGGGCTCTCCAGGAGCAAAGTTCCAGAATGTGCAGTAATCAACAAGAAAATTACACTCACCCATGTTGTGTTGTCATCTTTTCAGTTTTTTCCAATCACTATGTACTGACAAATCAAGTCGAGGTCTGGAAACACGACATTTTTCACAAAGGAAATGCTCTTGATCAAAAACCAGATTTTTACTGATGATACTCAAGTGAAATACCCCATTATCAGCTTCCTACAGATCTCCTAAGAGGCATTCTCAGGCATTTCGGAAGCAATCTCCGTGAGGACCACTTCCCTGGCTATACCGCCTGCCATGCTATGAGTCATGCCTTTTGTCCGGTGCCTGGAATTTGGGGATGTTTATGAAAAGTTGATGTAAATACTTGTCATGATTCCTCTTTTCACAAGATTCTTTATTTCAGGGAAAATGAGTATTTCATCACGTACAGACGTCATATCATTTCCAGCCTCATTGTCACCTGGAAATGTTCTCTCTGCTGTTTCGCTAGAGATTATTTAAAGGCTGTCAAGAAGAGTGTGTCATAGAAACTCTCCGGACAAGACAGTTTATGGGTTACCACCAATAACAGTGAAGCATAAACTTGAGTCAACTGGATCAACCCATCTTTTGGGCCAGAGTGAAGACTCCGGCAGCTAAAAATTATGTATTTGATGGAAATAAAAATATCTTTTTTTCAATGCAGGCCCTTTGAGTCTGAGTACATCAGTTTGCTTGTTTCATTTAAATTTGCAAAGCAGGTGGACTCTTAATTAATATATACATCATGATGACATTTTTCAATTGCACCATAAGGCCTTATTTTCAAGTCAAACTGCTCTGATATAGAGTGTTACAAGTTTAAGGTAAAGTATAATAGTTCATAGCTTTTTTAAAATACAGAGAATAGATGGCTTGAGCTTTCTTTCCCAGTAGCATCACTCAGCATTCTACTTAAGCCCTCAGACACAGATATTAGACTAGTCCAGATAAATATAGTAAGACAGGACATAGCCCAGACTGCTCCGTTAGTCTCAAACAAAGGAAAATATTGCATTGAATCCCTGTGAGCAGAAATTCGTCATGTAAACTGCCACCTACCCCCAACTGTCCTTGGAAAATGTTGATGGAGGGAGAGAAGAAAGTTAGAAATAAAATGGTCAGATGTGTGTGCCTAATCAATAAAGTCTGGAAGAAATAAATACATTATGGAAGCAAGCATTTAAAACATTTTTTTTAAGTAGAAAAAAAAATTAACTGTTGTATTAGTTTCTAATAGGATAAACTAACTAGGATAGAAACCAGTTACGCTGCTGTGACAAACACCTTGCCCGCAAGGAATATGCTCACTTGCATTCCTCCAGACGCTGGCTGTTCTGAAAAGGCTCTGAGATAAGTCATCGGGCATCCATCTGATGCCGGTTTTCATTAGAAACAAAGGTGGTAGAAAAGGCAGACCTGGAAAACTGCCTCCATTCTCACTTCTGTTCAACAGACTGCTGTGGCGGTGGTTTCAAACACAGGAAAAGAATGTTCTGAAACTACTTTGTGCCCACAGATAACCTGGGAGCTTTGTTCAAACACAGATTCTGGTGTGGCAGGTGGGGTGGGGCCTCTGATTTTTCACTTCTAACCAGCTCCCAGGTAATGAATGCTGCTGCTGCAGGAGGGAGGACCACACTTTGAGTTGTCAGAGATTAGAGCACTCTGTCGTGGTTGTGTCTGGGTGGAAAGGGCTCTTGCATTTGTTCTTTCTTTTGTGCGGTGGACAAGGTAGCCTGCTGATTTTGTACACTGGTAACACGGCCACCCTTCGGCCACTTTGCGTTCTCTCACCCCTTGCAGGACCGAAAGCCCTAAAGATCAGGGGGGCACACCAAGGCTGAGAAAGGACCCTCTTGGATCTCCCCTCTTTGGTTCTGTTAGCAACCAGAGCTCTTGCTTTGAGATTTAAAAGTTTGCTTTATACTTTCCAGTGCAAACAGAGCTTGCTGTGGATGGCTGAAGATCCAACAGCTTCATCAGAAACAACAATGTTCTCATTTTATAGAGAAATCCAGTGCCTAGAGGGATCCTCCTTTGGGGACGTGCCCTGGGGTCGGTGGCCTGGCTCTGTCCCTCTCACAGTGAACTCTCATTTTAATGCCCACACTCCTGGGCCTGCCTCTTGTTTGATTTCACAAAAAGCATTGGTTAAATTTTATCAGGAATGAAAGATCATTTTCCTCTGGTGTCCTGGCATAGAGAACGCCAGGGACTTCAGAAATTCAATGAGCCAAAGTCACCGTGGGGGGTTGCCACCGACACCCAAAGTCTGCCAGCGCCACCTTTGCCTGTGTCCATCACTGCTATTTTTATGCCCGGATGCTGTGTTCAGAGTCACGGGGTCGTGGGCAAAATAGTTTCAGATTTCTCCTTTTCCTAAAATGCCCATATGCCACTCTCACTGTGACACCTCAGAGCCGATGGCAAGTTCTCAAGCTGGTAACCGAGCAGCAGGTGTCTCCTTGTCTATTTTTCACTGGCAACGGCCAGCTCCATCCATGCCCACCCCCCAGAACACCCCCTCCCACCCCCCACAGCGCCCCCTCCCACCCCCCAGAACATCCCCTCCCACCCCCCAGAACACCCCCTCCCACCCACCAGAACACCCCCTCCCACCCTCCTTTCCTGGAATAACTCTTCATGCACAGCCTTAGCAGGAGACCCACGGCGGAGAAGGGGGCTGCTTTTTCTTTTCTTCTTTTGATCAATGCTTCCTGGTTCTGACATCAAGTTTCCTTTCCTCAATGCTGTGGTCATCAGGATGGTGCATAAATAGACAGGCCAATTCTCTTCCTTTCTGGCCGCCCGGGAAGTCCACATTTTGGTGACCCTTTTAAAGTTAGGCTGACGCGGGTACAAGTTCTGAACGGTCCTTCCAGGAGGCAACGCCTCTGTTCCCTTCTGGCATTTAGCTCGAGGGTCCTCTGGCCGACTACAGCCTGGCTGCCGGAAGTTACTGTGAAACCCCACTCCTCCCAGCCAGCACCCCACAATACAGCTAACCCAGACCCAGTGGTGCTCCAGGGAGGTGCTCCGGGTGCGGGCGAGGGGTTTGTCACAGCAGCGTGACTGGTTCTATCCCGACAGGCAGCTGGCCTTGAGCTGGCAGTGCAATCACTCCACAGCAAATACAGAACTGCTGGGAAACTATCTTTTGATAAAGTCTTCGTCTTCTACTGTAGGGTGGGGCTGGGGAGAAGCGTGATTTCACGTTTAAGAAGCCAGTTGTCATGACCAGCCAGAGAGACCCTTTTCTTATCTTCTCCAGCAACTGGCTGACCTTTCTGTTAGGAACTGAGATGAATTCTTGATCACTGTCAGGACTCCCCAGATAGCTGTTTATTTACAAAATAGACTTTAAAAAGTCTATGGTGCTTTACTGTTCATTCTTCCAATACCTCTCTCAGGGGCACATTTGTATTAGAGAATATAAATATGTTATAAATGGAACCCAATCTTTGGTGAAAGTTGTTAGCATAGACAAGTGTGGTAAAACAGAATCTCCAACTCAGGGATAAGCACAGGTGCACTGAAGTGTTTTTTTTTTTTTTTTATGAGGGGACCATAACACTGAAGTTTTATAAGTGAAAGGAATTGGGACTCAACAGGTTTTTTGGGGGGAGGGGGAGGGTGGTGCATGGTTCAGGAATCAAACCCAGGTCTCCTGCATGGAAGAGAAGCACTCTAGCACTGAACCAAGCTTGCGTCCCAACAGCTTTTTAATTTTAGTTTCAATTCAATTCCGTAGTTAATTTTGGAGCCCTGGTGGGCACAGAAGCTTGGGGGCTGTTTTGCTTCTTTTCTATCATAGCTCACCACTCCTTTGACTTGATGCCCGATATCGTCCCTGCCCCGATACCTTCTTCTCACCTACCTCATTTCTGCTGTCACAACCAGGAGCTGGTGGTGAAAGTCTGGCCACGGTGCGGGTGATCCTTCCTGGGTTTGAAATTAATATGCGTTCAGAAAACCCTCAATTTGTTTTTTTAAACAAAATTCCCGTTGTTTCCTGTTGTTTGAAATTATTGACTTCTTTGCTTCGAGTGCAATTCAGAAACTACGCACACAAAGCTGAAAATGTGGGGGCTACATAAGGGGCAGCATTGTGATGTGGTGAAGAATTTGTCCTCTGAGCTCAGGTTGCCTGGATCTGACTTTCACGCTGGCTCTTACCAGCGGGGGACCTCGGGCAGCTTAGTCAACCTCTGTGTGTCTTCGGTCCTCTTAAGGAGGATTAAGAGGGCACCTTGCGTTGGTGACTGCTGGGACATCAAAGTGAGTGACCACATGCAAAGCCCCTGGGAGGGTGCTTGCAAAACAGCAGGTGCTCGGGAGATTTGTCCCCAAGGTAGCTCAGAAAGGAGGCCATGCAGCTCCGTTGAGGACAGTTTCTTCAGCTGCCAAATGGGAAACGAACAGGACCTACAGCAGAAGAGAGCTATGAGGCTAAAACTAAAAGCTCTCAGCAAATACCTCTGGGATGGTATTTGCTGTCAACCAGGACTCGTTACTATTATTGTAATTTTAAATTATGATTATTTTAATTTGCAGCATTTAAAAAGGTTCACTGCCACCTTCCCTAACAGCCCATGCTTTCCTTTTCTTTTGGCAGCATTTCTCTAACAGTTTGAAAGCTTTAATTCCTGGTGTTGTCTAATTTTTCTTTGATGAGGTTGCTTTTTTGATCTCATGGGATGCAGTGTTTATGTTAGTTGTCCCCAGGACAACGCCCAGGAATTATTTTTAAAAACCAACTAATGAGGTTTTTCAGAAATTCTCGAAAAAACAAGACTTCTTTAGGGGCAAAATAAATTTGAGGCTTCCATTAATTCTTTTTTCTTTTTTTTTACTCAACATAACAACGTACAAACACAAACATTCTTACCATATGATCATTCCATTCTTGATATATGATCAATAACTCACAATATCATCACATAGTTGTATATTCATCATCATGATAATTTCTTAGAACATTTGCATCAATTCAGAAAAAGAAATAAAAAGAAAATAGAAAAAAATTCATACAAACCATACCCTTTACCCCTCCCTTTCATTGATCACTAGCATTTCAATCTACTGAATTTATTTTAACATTTGTTAAATCACGTGGCTACTGGAACACAGCTCTATATTTTCAGGCAGTTCCCTCCAGCCTCTCCGCTACACCTTAACTAAAAAGGTGATATCTATTTAATGCATAAGAATAGCCTGCGGGATAACCTCTTAGCCCTTGACACTTTGTTTTGTCTCATTCCACTCTTCCCCATTTTGGTTGAGAAAATTTTCTCAATCCCTTGATGCTGAGTCCCAGCTCATTCTAGGATTTCTGTCCCATGTTGCCGGGAAGGTCCACACCCCTGGGAGTCATGTCCCATGTAGAGATGGGGAGGGCAGTGAGTTTGCCTGTCGTGTTGGCTGAGAGAGAGGCCACATCTGAGCAGCAAAAGAGGCTCTCTGGGGGTGACTTTCAGGTCTAATTTTAAGTAGGCTTAGCCTATTCTTTGTGGGGTTAAGTTTCATATGAACAACCCCCCAGATTGAGGGTTCTGCCTATTGCTTTGGTTGTCCCCACTGCTTGTGAGAATATCAAGAATTCTCTACTTGGGGAAGTTGGGTTTTCCCCCTTTCTTGCCATTTCCCCAAGGGGACTTTGCAAATACTTTTTTATTCACTGTTCAAATCACTCTGGGATTTATCGGGGCATCACTCTGGACAAACCTACAAAATCTCATGACGTTCCATTAACTCTTACAAACAACTTACAACTCATCTCTCATAGGCTGTGTGATTTCCTGCACATGCTGACCCTGAACCAAAAATTACACAGCTCTGACATCTAAAATGAGAATTGTTTGGGTTAATGTAGTACAGTCTTTCTGGTTTGAGGTATATTTTGCACTAGAAGTTTCAAAGAATTACTCTATACCTTATATTTAGACTGTAGTGACTTGTTTTTCTATCCCACATGTTTATTCCAGTTTGCTTCCTACTTTGTTTTACAATTATTGAAAGAGCATCACACGCCTTCTTTTTGTGAGCTCTCCAAATGTTTCAGATCTAAGCAGACGTTATTAACTGTTACATCACACGTGTAAGAAATGCCACTTATTTCAGTTCCTGTATTGAAAAGATCTCTAAAAATATTTAGGGGTATAGAAAGAATATTATACATTAATACCTTTTTGTATACTAATAAGCATTTCTTTTTATCTCTTCACGATTCCAAACATGTCATCAAATTTCCTGGTTCAAGGCAAGTACTCATTTCACTTCTCTCAAAATACGAGAGCTAAGTTGACTCGGGAACCAGGCCGATGACTCCATATATTCAGAAATAAGCCCTTCGACTCTGGTTGGTTCTTCTCTCTGCGCTTTCAGGGAACTGCTGCGTCGGTGCAGCCCACCCACGGCCCGGGCCTGGGTGCTGGCCTTTCCCAGCCTCCTGGGCGACCTCGCAGCTCCTATTGGTTGGCCTGGTGGGTTCCACGCGTCCCAGGGTCTCTGCCATGGGCCTGGCAGCAGCAGCCGAAGGTGTCCACGGGAAGTGGGGCTCACCCAGAAGGCACGCGCGCTGTGGACTCGAGGGCCAAATGAAGCTGGGAAAGGGGCCTCTAACTGTGGAGCCCGTGGGAGAACGTGAAACCAGCATACGGAGCTCTAGTGATCTGGACCCAGGGGAAGGGAGGAGAGGGGAGGGAGTAAGCTCGAGAGGGTTGTGTTAAACTCATGGCGCTGCAGCTAGAAAATTTGACTTAATACTTTGATATTTGGGAAGATGGAGAAATTGTATGTAAAAGGAGGCCCAACTCTTTGCAACAATGATGGAGGTAAACCCGGTCCCAATGCTCCCCAACCCCAATGCTCCCCAGACCTAATGCTCTCTCAGACCCAATGTTCCCCAATCCTAGTGCTCCCCCAGACCCAATGCACCCCTGGTCCCAATGCTCCCCAACCCCAATGCTCCCCAGACCTAATGCTCACCAGTCCCAATGCTCCCCAATCCCAGTGCTCCCCCAGCTCCAATGCCCCCCCCCAGACCCAATGCTCCCCGGCTCCAATGTTCCCTGGCCCCAGTGCACCACAGTCCCAATAATCCCCCAGCCCCAATGCTCCACCAGCTCCAATGACCCCCCCCCCCCCAGAGTGGGCCATCTCCATCAGGAGACACTGCTGCAGCTCAGATAAAACCAGCTAATTTTCTGCCTGGGGCCCCACGTGGAGCTCTAAGCTGAGGGACTGAAGAGAGAAGGGTTGGACTTCATTGTCTTGGGTCTGCAGCATTCTGTCTTCCCTGGACATCCTCTTCCAACCCCCAGGACAGCCAACTTCTGACGCTGTCGCTGGTGCACGCGGCTCAGCCTTACAGCACATCCGCACACGTCAGCGCCCTCTGCTATCTGCCTCCTGTTCCTGCCAGCTGCCTCTGCAGTTCCTCAGTCTTCAGATAACTAGCTTGAGCTCCCGCCTCCGGTGCCTTGCCCTCTGCCCGAGCCTCTGTGCTGATCGCACACACCAGGGCAAACCGCTTTCTGCAGCGCTCTACTGGCGGGAGAGCTTATTTATTTTTCCTCAGGAAACCTCAACATGTAGGTGGGAAAGACGGGGCTTCCTGGAAGAGCGCTTCTAGAAAGGCCACGCCCCTTGCAAACAAAACAAACTTTTTATCTCGGTTCTTCCTGTTTCCTCGGTTTAAAGAACTCCCCTGTAAAAGTACTTCAAAGGCTCGGAACCCCCAATTTTCATTTTCTTTTAACTCTTTATGGGTTTCTCTAATTGGGTGTTCAGTTTTCTTACTGAATGAGCCTTGGTTATTTATGGAGCATGGTTGTTAAATTCCATTCAGCGAATTCCTGCGGATACTCTTGTGTGTACCCAATCTTAAATGTTATTTCAAATGCTATTCCTGTGGTTGTCACTCCAGAGGAGGAAGCAGACCTTTTTTAGATGTCATTGTGAATTGGAAAGCATCCCAGGACTGAGCTGTCACTTCTAAATTTAAATATTTAGATGTAATTATTAAAATTTGCAAAAACACGTGCCTATTATCTCCTTCACTTGGTAAAAATATGATAATTTATATTGCTCTATGATTCAGCTTCAATTCAGCATGTAATTATTCTCCTTGAGAGGCACAAATAATAATGGTGCATAAAAGTTTCATGATTAGGGAGCTGTTCCTTAGATGCAAACATTGTTTTTAAAAATGCCTTTTAACAAGGCACGCATTTCTTGGAGGAAACCTGCAAAGGAGCTATCCATCATTTAAACCTTAGTATAATTCAGTGCCTTAGAGTTTGGAAAGATCTTATGGAAGGGAGACACGAGAATGGTGAGCTATGGCAAATGACCTTTCAGTCTCATTCTTCTTGTTGAAGAGTGGGGATGATGGCTATCTCACAGAGGTATTTGAAGATGAAAATCCAAGAGCAATGATAAATGTGAAAGCCCTTCATAAGTCTTCAAAGTACTGAACTCGCACACAGTACTCTCACCGTCGTGATGGAAGGAGTGGGAAAGAGGTGGCAGGAGTGGAGAATGTGAGTGGGGTGAGGGCTGAGAGAGCCTGTGGAGGTGAGAGCACTGCAAGCGTCCAGAGGCGTGGAAAGGAGGTGCGAGGCCTGGAATGCATGCTCGACTTCCTTCTGAGTCTTGTGCCATGCATGGCTCCATCAAGGTTCAGAGACTCAGCAGAAAGAAACGTCCACCCAGTGGAAGGGGTCAGCGGTGGGCCGTGGCTGTTGGATGCTGTGGGTGTGTGGGGGGCAGTAGGGTCCGTGGGGTCAGAGCCGTCTTCATGACGGCACCGAGACATTATCCACGTTTCCCACTGTGATGACATTCACACTGATTGTGCAAATCCATGGCAGGTGACACCACTGGTGCCCAGCACAAAGCAAGAGACAGTGACCCCAACCGACTAGTGGCCACTGAATGCCTCATTGCCAGGAAAAGAATCATGCATTCCCAGGAAAAAAATGCCAGTTTCACTTAGGAAAGTCCTTGATGAAGCAGGAAAAATTACTGTTTATTTGGCTCTTGAATACCCATCTTTGTAATATTCTCCGTGTTGAAATGGAAATAGGCTTAAAGCACGTCTCTCTCTCTCTCTCTTTTTTTGCTTTATTTATTTTTATTTTAAAAATATTTTTATTGACATATCTTCACACACACATAGTCCATCCGAAGTATACAATCAATGGCTCACAATATCATCGCATAGTTGTGTATTCATCACCATGATCATTTTTAGAACATTTTCATCACTCCAGAAAAAGAAATAAAAAGAAAAAAGAACAACAACCATACATTCCAAACCCCTTACACCTCTCTCTCATTGGCCCCTGGTATTTTAATCTACCCCATTTTTTTTTTACCCTTTATTGCCCCCCTATTATCTAGTTATTTATTCCTTATTTTTTTTACTCATCTGTCTATACCCTGGTTAAAGGAAGTATCAGTTACAAGGTTTTCACAACCACACATTCACATTGTAAAAGCTTTATAGCTATACAATCGTCTCCAAGAATCAAGGCTACTGGAACACAGCTCAACTGTTTCATGTACTTCCCTCCAGCCACTATAATACAACACAAACTAAAAAGAGACATCTGTACAATGCACAAGAATAACCTTTAGGATAACCTCTGGACTCTCTTTGAAATCTCTCAGTCACTGAAACTTTATTTTGTCTCATTTCTTTCTTCCCCCCTTTTGGTCAAGAAGGCTTTTTCAGTCCCATGGTGCCAGGTCTGGCTAATCCCTGGGAGTCATGTCCCACGTAGGAGGGAGGGCAGTGAGTTCACCTTCCATGTTGGCTTAGAAAGAGAGGCCACATCTGAGCCACAAAAGAGGTTCTCTGGGGGTGACTCTTAGGCATAATTATAAATAGACTTAGCTTCTCCTTTGCAAGAGTAAGTTTCATAGGGATGAGCCCTAAGATTGAGGGCTCAGCCTGTAAAATTGGTTGTCCCCACTGCTTGTAAGTATTCAGGAATTCCCCAGATGGGGAACTTAAATATTTCCTCCTTTCTCCCCTGTCCCTCCGGGGGCTCTGAAAATGCTTTTTTTATTCTCTGCCCAAATTACTCTGGGATATATCGGGCAGACACTGACCTATACAAACCAACAAGATCTCATGCTCTAGTCAAGATTCCATGCAATATGGTGTTCAAATAAACTTAACATACAAGTTAAATTAGATATTGTGTTGGCAAAAATACAAATTTTGTACCAAATAAACATCTCTTCCTTTAATCTTGCATAGAAGTTGAAGTTTTAAAAAATAGACCATATCATCTTTTATCCTGTATTCTGATTTACCTTAGTCCTATCCAGATCTGCTTCATTCACATCTTTACTTGAAGTCTGATCACTTTTTCAACTTTTTAAACAGTTGTTGTATGGGGTAATACTGACTTTCATAGCTTCAGGGCTCTAACTCTGAGTCTCAGGTGTTATATAGCACCCAAAGTTCCAGGGAATGACAAGGTTGTACACAAATAGCTCAGCATTAAGGAATTTAGAAATAGTAGTTACAACTTCAGAATAGATGTGACTGCTGTAAGTGCTTACAATCCAGGACCCTTTATAATAGGCTTTAAGCTGATAAGCTATGTTTTGATTTCAATTCTTTGAAATTGTATATTATAGTTAGTCTACATGAGTGAGGCATGATATTTGTCTTTTTGTTTCTGACATTTCATTCGACATACAGTCCTCAAGGTTCATTCCCCTAGTTGCATGCCTCACAACTTCATTCCTTCTTGTAGCCACTCAGTCATCCATTGTATGTACCCATCGCAATTCCCCCTTCCATTCCTCAGTCGTTGTGCCCTGAGGCCACCTCCATCCGTTACAAATCACAAACACTGCTGCCATAGACACCAGTGTGCAAATGTCCATTCTGTGTCCCCAACTCAGTTCCTCTAGGTATATACTGAGCAACAGGGTTTCAGAATCCTATGGCAGCCCTACCCCTAGCCTGCATGGAAACACCACCCTGCCCTCCAAGGGGCTGCACCTCTCTGTTAAAACACTTCTCTGCCTACCAAGGAATGATGATTGTCTCGAAGAAAAGCACTTGTTCAATTGTATGACTTGTGAGCACACCCACCACTTTTTTCACAGCATACCAATTTTACTTAAAGAACAACAAATAGTCCAATTACTGTTATTCAGAGCTGGGTATTTAGCAGACATTCTAAAAACAGGAATGAAATGAGCCTGCCACTCAAAGAAAACAACTGACAGTATTTGTTGCTATGATAAAACTTGAGTTTCCAAATGAAAATGAGAACTTTTGTCTGCCAGCATGAGTTTGACAGTTGTTCAATAACTAAAAATTTTCTGATGTGATCAATGATAGTAACCAATGTGATTTTTTTAACATTGTATAATTAAATGTGTCAACTGTCAGAAGAACTCATCAACTAGTGACCAATATTTTCCAACCGAGCAAGGCATGATATTACAAAATGATGCATGGGTAAAATGTCCATTCAAAGCTCAAGGTAGCCCAGCGGATTTCAACGTAAGAATGAGAATTTAATTCATATGGTTTCGAATTCTACACTGCAACTGACCGTTTGTTGTGTTTTGGCATATTATCAAAAAAGAATATCCACCATTATCTGAAAAGGCTATTAGCATAGTCATCCTTTTTCAACTGCATATCTGTTGATGCTGAATTTTCTTCATAACCCTCAGCTAGAACAGCGTATCACTACACAGTGAATGCAAAAACACACGTGAGCATCTAGCTGTTTTCTATTAAGCCAGCATTAAAGAGATTTGCAAAAATGTAGACTAATGTCATACATCTCATTAAATTTTTATTCTGAAAAATATGGTTATTTGCACAAAGTGTCATATTTACATGAATATATAATGATTTATTATTATTATTTTCAAGTAAGTAAATAAATGTTTTTGGTTTTTTTTTTCAGTTTTAATTTCCAATATGGTGAATACTGATAGCTATTACCCCCCTCCACAAATAACTCTTGGGGATCCTTAGTAATGTTTAAGAGTGTGGAGAGGTCCTGAGACCACAAAGTATGAGAACCACTGCTTCAGACAAGACGAGCACTTCCGGACAACCACAGATTTGGCATGCCATCCCTACCCATTTCTTCTCAGAGACACAGTGGGAAGGCGAGGTGGCAGGAGGGACTGAGCCTGGGCGACAGGCTCACCTGCAGCCCCTGAGGCAGGGCCTTGGGCACCCAGGGTAGCCACAGCAAAAGGCCACAAACTGGGGGGCTTGAAACAATAAAAATTTATTCTCCGCTGGCTCTAGAGACCAGAAGTCTGAAATCGAGGTGTTTTACAGGAGCTTGTTCCCTCGAAGCCCTGGGGTGGGGTTGGGGGTGGGGAGTAGTCCTTGCTTATTCCAGCTGCTGGTGGCCCCAGTGATCGCTTGGCACGTGGCGGCACGGCTCCAGTCTCTGCCTCCGTCTTCCCTGCACGTGTGTCTGTGTCTCTTCTCTTCTCATAAAGCCGCAGTCTTGTTGGATTAGATCCCACTCTAATCCAGCATGATTTCGCCTTAATTATCTCTGCAAAGACCCTGTTTCCAAGTAAGCCTGCAGAGGTTACGGCTTCAGCCTATCGTTCTGGAGGACACACTTCAATCCATAACAGGCCAACTGCTCCCTGCTCCAGGAACCCTTTTCATTGTTGAGTCCCCTGTAATCACCAAGCTTGAGTTCAAAAGGGGCTTTTTATCCACCAAGAACAGCTTCTCTGGAGCCACCTGGAGCCCTGGAATTATCCTTTCCCTGATCGGTCATATTTTCTGGTTACCATCAATACATTGCGTGGCATTATGAGAGCATCTAAAGGTCAGGATTTTTTGTTTCATGGAGGAAATGGAATGAGTTGCCCTGAGAGGTGGGTGGCTCCCTGCCGCTGGGGTGCTAGGGAGGGGCTGTGGAACCCCCTGGTGTTGACGTTGAAGACAGCGCTCTTTGAGGAGTGGGTCAGATTGACCCCAGAATGCATTCCTGTCCGGTCCCAGTGGTGGATGAAGGTGGAAGGGAGATGAAGGTCGAGAGGGAAAGGCTCAGTCGGCATCTGCCGTAGGCACACAGAGGGCTGGAGGTGAGAAGGAACATGGCTTGTTGACAGAACCCCCAGTGGTTAGTATGGTTGGCTGTATGAGTTTGAGGATTTGAGGGCTGATTAGGAAGAAAAGATTTGACTATGCGGCAGGAGCAGAGGAGCTTTATTTACTGGTGCTTGGCTAGGTTCACCCGGAGGGGTTTTCCCACTCAGCAGGAGACCTTCCAGAGGCCACGGCACAGGGGGCACCCAGAGGCGGGAGCAGGGCAAGGGAACCATCGGGGTGGAGGGGTACGGAGAGGAAGCCTAGCTGTGCAGCTGTCATCCCTGCTCAGGCTGCCTCAGGGTTAGGGAGCTCCGAGGACCAGGAGCAGCTTGGGGTCTTCCCAGCCCTGGGGTCTCTGTACCCATGGCAAGCAGGTGTGGGATACGATTCTGCAGGGTATGCAAAGCAGCTGAGCTCTGAATGGCTAAAAACATGCGTTTTCATGTGGACTGTTTTAAAAGCAATTGGATTATAAGGATTTGAGTTTGGTGCCAGTGGGCTTTTGGGCTAGTGGTCCCGGCCTGTAAAGAAGTAAACACCACATGGGGCAGATACCCAGGGTTGGCTTTGGCTCATTTATGTACCCGTTGGAGTGAGGAAGAGGTGAGCCTGGAGTGGTGAGAAAGACAGAGGAGTGAGTTTTGACTTTTTCTTGAAGACACTGGAGGACGTCCCAGTTACCTGATGCTGTGTAACAAACCATTCCAAATGCAGTGGCCTCAAATGACCATTTTATCATGCTCACGGATTCTGTGAGTCTGGCATTCCAAGAGGGTCCAGTGGGGTGGATCAGCTCTGTTACGTGGGCTCTGGGGCTGAGCTTGGGTGACCGATAACTGGAGGTGGTTCCGATGTGGGGGCAGGGATCCTGGAAGGCTTGTCCGGGACCTGATGGCATGAAGTGGCCTCGGGTGGCGTGTTGGCTGCAGAGCCCTACGTGGCCCCTCTGGAGGCCAGCTGGGGCTTCCACAGCACATGGCTGGGTTCTGAGAGGGAATGTCCAGAGAGTAGCATACCAGAGACCCAGGAGCAGCTGCCTTAGGCAGCTGACCTAGCCTTAGGAGTCACGCAAGCCACTTCTGCTGCATTCTGTCGCCACAAGTCAGAAGGACCAGGCTAAGTTCAAGGGGAGGAGAATGAGGCTTTACCACATGGTGAGGGAGGGACAAGGTCACATTGCAAAAGAGCATGTGGGGTGGGAGATACTGTTGCAACCAGCTTTGGAAACCACAGTCTGCTCTAGAGGATCTCCAAAAGGTTTAAAGTGATGAAGGCAGTAATAAGATCAGACTATTGTTTTAGAAAGACCATTTTGGCTGCATTAGAGAATTAGTTGGAATGGGCCAAGCCCCTTTCTAGTACCTTTAATTTTCTCTGCAAAGTAGAAAGCCAGGTCAAATTCTAAAGTGAGGAGAAGGGTGGAGAAATTAGTGGTTTGAGGAAAGTGAAATGGTTTGAAGTAGCCTTTGTGGAGAGTGGAAGAGAGATCTAACAGGAAGAATTGGCTGGAAGGCATGAGGCCCAATGTAGGTCAGATGTTGTGGATTTATAGTGAAACCACCTCTGAGGTGGTGCAGTTTTCTTCCACAACCCTTCGCGGCATTGAGGAGGCCAATCGCGGGAGTAATCCAGGGTTAGGATTAGGCCAGTTTGATAGAAGGAAAATGGGTGGATGGTTGAGGATAATGTCAAGGGAAGTCGGATATGATAAAACATTGGGTCTAAGCTCGGGAGGGAAGGGGATGTTGACAAGAGAGACAGGTAGTTAGAGTCAAGGTAGAAGACTCACGGACCGGAGATCTGGAGAAAGCGGAAGATCTGATATAGTGGGAGTCACTTGGTGATCAAAACATGAGATGGAGGTGTGGTCAGAACGTGGGTGGCCATTGGAGCTAAGATTTCAGACCCAGGGTAGGTTGAGGTGAGAGGTGTGGGCCCGTCTTAATTCTCTAAGACCTCATCTTAACTAATTACATCTGCAAAGACCCTATTTCCAAACAAAGTCACCTCTGACTTGGGTCCAGCCATCTCCGGGCCACTGTGGAGGCAAGACCGAGATTTACAATTCTTGAAATTCACCGCTCTTGGTTTTAAAATTATTGAGAACTCCAGAGAGCTTTGTTTTTGTGGGTCATCTCTACTGTTTTATAAATCACTTTTATATCTGGCTTAATTGAAGACCATTGGATTCTCATACCAGCTTCTGCAGTCAATCTATTGTGATATTCTGTGTTATAAAGCCTCTGGACAACTCCACTGTACACTCACCAGAGAATGAGAATGAAAAAGGCAAATAACATCTCATTATTATGAAAAGTATTGGACCTCATGACTCCATGGAAAGCATCTTGGGGAACCCCAGAGCCCTAGGACAGCATTTTGCCAATCTCTGTTCAGAGTATCCAACTCTTCTAGGAGTCAGAGTCCCTGCCCCTCTACCTCAAAACTTAGGATAACCCTAGTCACCTGTAGCCTCTTCTCTGGGGCAAGGGAACCCCAAGAATCCAAAATTCAAAGGCACGAGTGCTTACTGGGAGGCAGGTGAGTGAAGTTTTTCAGCGCATCAGCGACAGCAGTCACAACAACCGATTGTTCAGTCTGGCTCATCTGCCACAAGGGGCGGCAGGTGCTGTTGGGTGAGGATGGGTGGGGAATGGCTGGAAGCAAGAGACAGACAGGGCATGACGGTGGGCAAAGTTAGTAGCCCCATGGGGGCACTCAGCACACTTCTGGGACCCATTAAAGCTGGGCAGTTTGAATATTCTTACACTTCACTCTGGGTTTCTCCTGGTCTGATCTTTTCTCCTTTGAACTTAAATTTTGGCCAGTAAATGTATCTCATTAACTTCTTTCCTTTATCTTATTTTCTTATCTCCAGATTAGCATCTCTTGCTGTTCAGTTGGAATCTTGTTAACTGCACAGCTTTAAGTGAGTTGCTTAACTTGCTTAGCCTCACTCCTGATCTGTGAGTGGGGGATGATAATAGTATTTATCCCAGAAGAGTGTGCAATTGCAGGAGAAAATGCCCACATAGCATCCAGCACAGTCAGACACTTATTTCACATTAGCTGATATTAATAATTATTTTTTGTGAGATGCAGGTACCAATTGGTGCTTTTACAACACAGGACATTTACCTTACATCTCTATATTTATATTTTAAGACCCCCATAATTGCTTGCCATTCAAATTTTGTTTCTCTTGACTCAGGGGTTCTTTGAGAATCTTCTTACTTCTTTGTCACACCAAAAATGTTGGCCACAAGAATCCTTCAGCATGACGTTTTCCTTTCTTACTGTTTCTTCCCATTCTTTTCTTTTGCTTTTTCTTTTTTAAATGTGATTTTGAGATATATTCACATATCATATAATCCATCCAAAATTATACAATCCATAGCTCTCAGTATTATCACATAGTCATACGTTCATCACCACAATCGATTTTAGAACATTTTCATTACTCCAAATAAATAAATAAAACCCAAAACATCCTGTACCCTTTAAACCCCCCCCCCATTATTGACTGCTAGTGTTGATGTGGTACATTTGCCACTGTTGCTGAGAGAATATTAAGACATTACTGTTAATTACAGCCCATAGTTTGCAATAGATACATTTTCCCCATACACCACTGTTATTAACTCCACGTATTAGTGACATACATTTGTTCTGGTCCATTGAAGAACTTTTTAATATTTGTATAGTTAATCACAGCCACCATCCGCCACGATATCCACTGGGTCGTACAGTCCCGTGTTTTAACCTACAGCTTTCCTTCTGGTGATGTGTAAGTCTAAACATCTCCGTTCCACTGCATTCACACGGCATTCAGCTCTGTTAATTATTCTCACAATAATGTGCTACCTTCCATCACCTTTGTCCATTTCCAAACAATTAGGTTCCACTTGGTTAAAAAGTCTGCACACATTAAACAATGGCTTCGCATTCTCTAGTCTCAATCCATGTTCTAGTTTGCCAGCTGCCTGAATGCAACACACCAGAGACGGATTGGCTTTTAATAAAAGGGGATTTATTTTGTTAGTTCTTCAGAGGAAAGGCAGCTAAGAGGTTCATTTCAACTGAGGTTCATTTCTTACGTGGGAAGGCTCAGGGTAATCTCTGCTGGCCTTCTCTCCAGGCCTCTGGGTTCCAACAACTTTCCCCTGGGGTGATTCCTTTCTGCATCTCCAAAGGCCTGGGCTGAGCTGCGAGTGCTGAGATGAGGTATGCTGAGCTGCTTGGGCTGTGCTACGTTGAACTCTCTCATTTAAGCACCAGCCAATTAAGTCAAACATCATTCATTGCCGCAGGCAAGCCTCCTAGCCGACTGCAGATGTAATTAGCAACAGATGAGGTTCATGTACCACTGGTTCATGTCCACAGCAACAAAACTAGGTGCCTTCACCTGGCCAAGTTGACAATCGAATCTAACTACCCCATTCCATATCCTGGTAACCTCTAATCTAGATTTTATCTCTAAGGGTTTATATAAAATTAGCTCATGTTAGTGAGATCCTACACCATGTGTCTTTTTGTGTCTGACTTATTCACTCAACATACTGTCCTCAAGTTTCATCCATATTGCATGCTTCATTCCTTCTTACTGCTGGATAATATTCCGCAGTACGTATATACTGCATTTTACTTATCCATTGATCTGTTGAGTCCCATCCTTTTTAAACCAAGATTAGTGAAAGTCCACCATGCAGTAAGGAACAAGTACTGAAATGCAAAGTCACTTCCTTATGGGCCATTTCCGCTGGTTTAGGCACCCCAGCTGCAGCCCTGGGCTCACTTCCCAGAAGCTGAATGAATTAAACAGTCCCCCCTCCCACAAGGGCTGCTGCACCCTTTGCCCAGCTGCTCAATTCTGTGGCTAATTTGGAAGAAAACAGGAAAAACGGAGAATCCGGTTTTTAATACCCTTTCAGAGAATTTCTCCCTTCTTTTATTTGACTTCATGTTTTTAAAGAAATAGCCTAACTAAAAAATCCTGTTTCTTCAGCTTCTCATCCTAAGGTACTTGGATTCAGCAGCCAGTTTATGTAGGGAATTGCATTGTAGCCATTCATTCAAAATATATTTATTTAGAGCCCTGTTTGTTAGAGATACAATTCGTGGTTCTGGAGATCCAGCAGTGAACAGGGCAGATAATGTCCCTTCTCTGATAGAAAAGGGTCAGGGCTGGGCAGAGAAGACATCCAATAAGAAAACGAACCAGAAAAGATCAGCCTGGGGTCCAGGTGTGCCCAGTAGAGATTTTGGTTGTAAGCAACAGAGACTAACTTTGTTCCACAGAATCGAAGGAAAGGCTGAAGAACTGAGGCTTGGAATCCCCCAGATCAGAATAACATCAGTGCGCTAGGAAACAAAAAGGGATGGGGTGTCTTTTAAGCCTCCAACTGGGAGACATCAGCATGAGGTGATCTGTGGGTCAAGATGCCCTAAATCAAATCCCAGAGAACAGCTGGTTGTTCTCATTTGCGTCACATGCCCACCTCTCGGCAGGCAACGGGCAGACCATCTGTGTGGATTGTCTAGTCAAGATTCCATCCAATGGATAGAGTGGTAAATCCCCAGTGCAAACGTTGGAAGAAGAAAAAATGGATCCTGGGCCGACAAAAAGGACTGATGCCCATTGGTTTTGAACCTTTATTTTCAGGGTGGGGTGTGGGGTGCATGTGCAGGGAATTGAGACCGGGGCTCCAGCATGGCAGGTGAGAATTCTACCACTGAACTCCTCGTGAACTCTGCCCTTTGGTTTTAAAGCAGTTTACACAAAAGAGATCTAGGAATTTTAGTTTGTGCAAGTGCTCCAAAAATGGATGTGATTTTGTTTTGCATGAATGAGGTCCACCTGGGTTTCAAGGAGTTGATTCTCCCCAATGTTCTCTATAGTGATGAGACTGGGATTGAGGATTTAAGTTTAGACATTCTGAAAAAGACATTGACTATTGTAAATAGTCTAGAGCCCCTATAAGAGATATTAATTGTTTTACTATTGTGATGCATTCTAGATGAGTTAAGTAGCAAGGTTCCTTTCCTCTTTAAACTTTATTATAGAATCTTGTTCTATCAATGACGTCACTATAGAAATAACTTTAAAATAGGATTTCTACCCCATACAAGAACTGTTTAAAAGTTGAAAAAGGGATCAGACTTGGACTAGAGATATGAATGGAGTTGATCTGGATAGAATTGGGATAGATCAGACTACAGGATAACTAGAATGAGCTGAGACTCAGCATCATGGGATTGGGAAAACCTTCTCGACCAAAAGGGGGAAGAGTGAAATGAGACAAAGTGGCAATGGCTGAGAGATTCCAAACAGAGTCGAGAGGTTATCCTGGAGGTTATTCTTATGCATTAAATAGACACCACCTTGTTAGTCAAGATGTAATGGAGAGGCTGGAGGGAACTCTCCTGAAATGTAGAGCTGTGTTCCAGTAGCCATGTTTCTTGATGATGATTGTATAATGATATAGCTTTCAGAATGTGACTGCGTGATTGTGAAAACCTTGTGTCTGATGCTCCTTTTATCTACCTTGTCAACAGATGAGTAAAACATATGGAATAAAAATAAATAATAGGGGGAACAAATGTTAAAATAAATTTAGCTTGAAATGCTAGTGATCAATGAAAGGGAGGGGTAAGGGGTATGGTATATAGGATTTTTTTTCTGTTTTCTTTTTATTTCTTTTTCTGAATAGATGCAAATGTTCCAAGAAATGATCATGATGATGAATATGCAACTATGTGATGATATTGTGAATTACTGATTATATGTATAGAATGGAATGATCAAAAGTTAAGAATGTTTGTGTTTTGTGTTTTTTGGTATCTTAAAAAAAATTTAAAAATTAAAAAAAAAAAAGAATATGGGATAAAGGATGATATTGTCCATATTTTAAAACTTCAAATTCTGTGTGAGACCAAAGGGAGAGATGTTTATTTGGTGCAAAATTTGTATTTTGGGGTAGTGTGTTACCTAATTTAACTTGTATGGTCAGTTTAGTTTAACACCACAAATACATAGAATCTTGAATAGGGCGTGAGATCTCGTTGGTTTGTCCAGGTTAGTGTGATGCCCCGATATATCCCAGAATAATTTGGGCAGTGAATAAAGAAATATTTGTAAAAGTCTCCTTGGGGGAATGGAAAGAAAGGAGAAATATTCAAATTCCCCATTTGGCGAATTTCTGATATTCTCACAAGCAGCAGGGACAACCAGATCAATAGGCTGAGCCCTCAATCTTGGGGTTTGCCCCAGAAGCTTATTCCTGCAAAGGATAGGCTAAGCCTACTTATAATTATGCCTAAGAGTCACCCCCAGAAAACCTCTTTTGTTGCTCAGATGTGGTGTCTCTCTCTCCAAGCCAACCCAGCAGGTGAACTCACGGACCCCACCCCCACATCCCACGTGGGCCTTGACTCCCAGGAGTGTAAATCTCCCTGGCAAGGTGGGACAGGACTCCAAGGATACGGCAGGACCTGGCATCACGGGATTGAGAAAACCTTCTTTACCAACAGGGGGAGAGAAAAATGAGACAAAATAAAGTTTCAATAGCTGAGAGATTTCAAACAGAGTCGAGAGGTTATCCTGGAGGTTATTCTTATGCATTATATAGATAACACTTTTTAGTTTGTGGTGTATTGGAGTGACTGTAGGGATGTACCTGACACAGTTGAGCTGTGTTCTGGTAGCCTTGATTCTTTTTTTTAATTTTAATTTTTATTTCAATAAAATAAAAAAATATTTTTTAATTTTTAAATTTAAATTTTAATTTTATTTCAATTTTTATTTCAAGATTGAGAAATCTTCATACAAATACATTCCATACATGGTGTACAATCAATGGCTCACAATATCTTCACATAGTTGTGTATTCACCAGCATGGTCATTTTTTAGAACATTTGCATCATTCCAGAAAAAGAAATAAAAACTCACACATCCTAAAGCCCTTACCTGTCTTTCTCATTGACCACTAGTATTTCCATCTACCCAATTTATTTTACCCTTTGCCCCCCTCTATTATTTATTTATTTTTTTATCCATAATTTTTTTTACTCATCTGTCCATACCCTGACAGTAGCCTTGATTCTTGAAGACGATTGTATAATGATGTAGCTTTTCCCATATGACTGTGAGATTGGGGAAACCTTGTGTCTGATGCTCCTTTTATCCAGCATATGGACAGATAAGTAAAAAAGATATGGATTAAAAAAAAGTAAATAATAGTGGGAACAAAGGGTGAAATAGTTGGGTAGATGGAAATACTAGTGGTCAATGAGAGGAAGGGGTAAGGGGTTTGAGATGTATGAGTTTTCTCTTTTTATTTCTTTTTCTGGTGAAGTTCTAAAAACAATCATGGTGATGAATATGCCACCATGTGATTGAAAAAAAAAAAGTGAATGAAGTTCACCAGATTGAGAAATCTTGGGTGTAGGCTTGCTAGGAATAGAAAAATTTGATGATTATAAAAGGAAGTACCTGCCACTGTCTTTTACTTTGAATCACTGAATGAAATTTTGATTCGCCTAAAAAAAAAATAGAATCACAATCTCTGATCATTTGCTATTTCTGCATATCTGCTTAATCTTCTATAAAATAAATTTGAACCAGATTACCTTTGGGGTCCCCTTTCATTTTAGTTCTTAAGTTCTACAGCATCATCATCTTTATGATCTAACACAGCTACGTGGTAAATAATATCAACATGGTACTTTTGCCAACATTTATTCTACAATATTTTTGCTTTTTCCAAAAGTGTTCAATTAATCTTTATAATCTCATCTCAAATAGATAAGAGTCAGATGGAATGTCTTCCTTTTTGAAGATTAGGTAATGAGAAGCAGGAAGGGGGGAGGATACATTTCATTTCTTCTAGTCACACTGCAGTGCATTATTCTAGTCCCTTTTGGTAATACCTAGGATACTATTAGATACCCATGTTGTACAGGTTATTGTTATGTAGGAAATTCTATATTGATCCCCAAATCATACATGCTATAAGATTTACTCGGTTCCTTAGCTGTGCCAAAGTTCTAAAAATAAAGATAAAACTTGAGGGTAGCAACACAATGATAAAATCTAAGCTCTTTATTTCAAGAGTATGAAGCAATTACAATTTGCAGTTTAATCAGGAACACTCCCAGAGTGTTAGAGGAACACAGAGTGTCCTCCCACTGAGTATTAAGGCTCACGACGATGGAAGCCTGTGAAGTGTGGGCATGGCTGATGAGGTTAGTCCAGGGGCTGGGACAACCCCGCTGAGCGCTAGCCAATGACCCCCTCGGGCAGGATCAGTGGTCATCAAGGGAGCAATGCTCAGGGTCACCCAACCTGGAACGCACCGGCCTGCTGCAATGTTTCACAGCATGTAATGCACCTCCCTATATTTTCTCTTGGCATTATTTGCAATTGCTTAGAAAAAAATTACTGATATGTTGATCCTGAATGGAAACCTCTGCACACAAGCTGAATAAATCCCGAAGGTGCTGGGTGGTTTAAGGAGGATCACTGGGGCAGCAGGTCTGGGTGGTGCCTCCAACCCTGGAATCAAGCTAGAAGCTCAGGCCACATGCTCAGATCGGCTTGATTTCTGAGAAGGTGCCAGGACGAAACTCAAAAGAGTCCTGGGTTCTGGTCTCCCAGCTTTGGCTCTGCCACTATGAGCTGTGTGACTTTAAGGAAGATTCTGCACTTCTCTGGGCCTGATTGAGTTTCCTTATAAGAGGCCCGGTTCACTCTCGGAGGCGGCTCGCGAGGGCCTGGAGGGTCTGCTTCACCCTGGGTGCCCGGGTGCCCCGAGCGCGACCCTCCAGGGCAAATGGGAACCCAGGACAGGCCGGCGGAGAGACCGCGGAGCCGCGCAACGCCCCTCCGGGGTGGTGACCGGGGAGCCGCGTCCTTACAGGGCGCCCGGGGCTTTTCTGGCCCCGGCTCTCCGCCGCCCTCCTGGAGCCGGAGTTTTAAAAACCGAGACCCGCCGGCGGTGCTTTTCCGCGGGCCCTGGCGCCCTCTGCTGGGCAGACTGGGCATCAGCTCTGCCTAAAGATCTGAAGAAATTGCTCCCAAATCAAGAATTTCAAAACCCAATCGGAGACAGCGGTTTGATCATGAATCTTCTCCCTCCGGACCTTTCAAGGCTGCTGCAGGTTTGAATAGCAAATTCCAAAGTGAATTGCCCTATAGGAAGGTAAGTTTTGTTTCAAAATTATCACAAAGCCTTGGCCTCTGGAGCTAAGATGTAAAGTCTGCAGAAACATAACATTTGGAAAAATTGCTGATCTTGATTTGTTGTGCCGTCGTGTAATAGTGCTTACTGTGTATGAAACATTCTTTATACTCTTTAAAGATTGTTGGCGTGGGACTCTGCCTCAGTGGTAACTTTGCCCTGTGTTTAAAGAACTTAATCACTCAAATTTCCAATTTCATTCTACTAATTTCAGATTTCATTCTATTGAACATATATGTATGTTCATATATGTATACATATGAATTATATGTATGTTTAGGCCTTCCAAATCTCACTGGAGGAAGAGATAAAAAAGAATACGGTGCAAGAGTTGAAACGAATTGTATGTTGGCCATGATCTAACTGGCCAGAGAGCAGCAGCTAATAAAATAGGATTCCCACTGTGGCTTCAACCTTACCTGGTGCCACCTTCCAATCAGTTAGTCAATCAACCAACATTGTCTGAGCCAAACACCAAAGTGGGTGCTAGACAACTAAGAAGGAATGAGGTATGGGTCCTGCCGATGAGGGATTCACAGTCAAATGGGGTGAACAAACATGTAAGCAAAGTATATAACAATGCACACCCTGGAGGCTGTGAGGGGGGCACAGATCCCACCTGGGAGAATCAGGACGGGCTTCACGGAGGGGCCGCCACTCCCTTGGGACAGCGTACCTTCCATAAGGAAATGCACTCACATGGGTCCTTTCCACAGTGAGATATGCAGCCTTCCATCCCACCTCCTATGGAGAAGGGGATTGTAAGACAATCCAGACACTGGGAACAGTAAAAAGTTTGGGAAGCAACAAAAGTAATGTCGGTTACTAAGGAGCAGGGTTATGGCTGACTAGAGGGCTCTGATGAATTCGAATTCTCTCAAGGAACTGGGCAGCAGCTGAAAGCTGAGTTTTGGCTTGGTCAAGCACAAAGTAATTGGAATAGCTAAATTGGTATGTTAATTTAATTAAAAATTTAAAGTAAAAACAAATGTGCTAGCTAAATGGGTGACTCTTTATATATTCTTAATGAGTTTTCAATTTAAACATTTTTTTCCAATTAGAAATAGGATTAATTTTAGGGCTCCCACATATATTGCAATGAACTCAGGAAAAAATCAGAGGACCTAGGAGTGATTATTATACTGCTCTAATTCCAGGTAGATTACAGAATTACACACTTAAAAAGTTCGAGCAGAAAATGGAATTGATTATGTATTAAATCCTGGAATGGGAAAGGGCTGTTAAGGTTCAAAAGAAACAGAAGAATAACAAAGGAAAATGGAAAAATTTAACTAAACATGCAAATTTCCTTATGTAGAATTTAAAAACACCATCAAAAGTATAAGGCAGACCGTATTGCAAGGAGGAATCCTTAACAGCAAGAAGCTAGGAATCAGATAAAGAATTCCTAAAAATTAGGAAATTCTCAAACATCCGGATAAACAGATGTATTCATCATCTATTGCTATAATAATGCTGCAAAACAAACCCTGTCCGAGGTCACTGGCTTATAACATCATTTATTCTCACACACGTCTGCAGGTCAGCTGTGATTCGGCGGATGGAGGTTGGGCGCGGTGGGGGGACTGAACTGCAGGCTGCGGTTTGCACGCGTGTCTGCTCTAAGCATCTCTAGTCATTCCAGGACCTGTAATTGGTCCAGGGCTAGTTCTCACGGCGATGGCAAAAGTGTCAGAGAGAAGCCAGGTGGAGCAAGCACGTGCGAAGCCTGTGCTTGCAGCAAGTCTGCTGACATCCGATTGGTCACAGCAAGTCCCGGGCTAAGCCCTACATCGTGGGGGTCAGGAATGACATTCCACCCGCCATGGGAGGGGCAGGGGGGTTCACCCAATGGTCACAATCCGCAAAGGAAATAAAAGGGCAGCCCACAAAATAGACCTGTAATTGACAGACATATGGGAAGAAGATCAATGCTTTCAGTAATTTAAGAAATGGAAATTAAGACTGCATTGAGATACCGATCATTACTTACCAAAGAAAGTATTAAAGGAATCTAATCACTCAAAAGTGACATTTTTTATCGACAAGAAAACCCAAGACCCAGATGGCGTTACGGTAGAGTTCAACTGCGTTTTCTAGGAACAGATTTTCTCCGAAAACTGACAGGGAGAAAATATTTTTCATGCAGCATGGGAATTAAAATAAGAAAAGAACATGAGAATAAAGGAAAATTACAGGCCAATCCTACTTTCAGGATGGATGTAAATATCCCAACCAAAATATTAGAAGACAGACTCTAATAGTGTATAATAAAAACACATACCATGTAGCAAGATCCTCCAAAATCCCATGATATAAGTAAGAGCATTCACGGGTTGGGAGTCTAGGCTGGTGAGGGGCAGCTTTGCCTCGAGAGGTCATTCAGAGACCTTGGCTCCTTCCACTTTGTTTCTAGGCCGGTCCTAGAGCATTTTCCTCAACCTGCATGATCAGAGCTGGGCCACTCCCGCACCAGTGTTGTGTACAACACAATGTGAGAAAAAGTTGAAGTCTAGGGAAAGCAATATTTCTTTAAGCAGGAGCAATTACATTGTCACTCCTCGGAGTGACTGCCTTGATGAGGGCTGTGTGACAATTGGAAATCTGCTGCTCTAATAATAAATCTAACAAAAGTAATGAAAATGTTTTAAATTGATCATGGTGATGAATGCACAACTATGTGATGATACTGTGAGCCACTGATTGCATACTTTGGATGGATTGAATGGTGTGTGAGTATATCTCAATAAAATTGCATCTAAAAAAATAGAAGCCAGAAATGAAAGAACAATTAGTGTATGGTGTCCTTAAGAAAATGCTTATAAGAAAACAGGGGCCTAGATTGTAGGCTCTCATAGCAGACACATTTAGTCCGGAGTGGTAATTATTATTTCTGGATTTTGAGACACTGTTTTATATATGTATAACCTGGTATTTAGAGATAAGAACAAAGCTGATCGGGTCCCAATTAAGGAAATTCAGAAGACATTGTCTATATTTTGAACCACACCTTCTCTTTGAGACCAAAGGAAGAAAGGTTTATTTTTTCCGGAACCTAAATTTTCTGTAACACATAATCTAACTCAACCTGTCTGTATTTGCTCATTTGAGCAATTGAAACACAGGGAACCCAGAATAAGAAACAGGGTCTTTAAACCTGTATAGCTTAATGTAATGCTTGGATATATCCTAGAATATGTTAAGCAGGGAATCAAAAAGTACTGGCAAAGTCCCTTGAGGGATGGGAGAAAAAATATGGAACTACTAAACTTTACCATTAGGGAATCCCCTGATACTGTATCAAACATTAGGGCCACCCAAATCAATACACCAAGCCCTTGATCTTGAGGCTGACTCTTGTGAAGCGTATGTAGGTAGTGGAGAAGCTTAGCTTACCCTTAGGTATGCCTAAGAGTTACTTCTGGAGGACCTCTTTTGTTGCTCAGATGTGGCCTCATTCTTTCTAAGCCCAACTCTGAAAGTGAAATCATTGCCCTCTCCCCTACATGGGACATGACATCCAGGGGTGAAAGTCTCCCTGGAAGTGTAGGAGATGACTCCCAGGGATGAGTCCGGCCCTGGTACCATGGGATCAACAATTCCATTCTGATCAAAAGGGGGAAAAGAAGTGTAACTAATAAAGCATCAGTGGCTGGGAGAGTTCAAATAGAGTTAAGAGGCTACTCTGGAGGTTGCTCTTATGCAGGCTTCAGTTAAACATTGCTACTTATCATAACTTGTCAAACCCCAACCAAAACCATTCCAGCCAATGCTAAAGAACACCTAGGACAATATATAAGATTCTACATAGGTTCCACCCACTATGTAACTTTCCAGAAACCTCAACCTCCGGATGGGTCCCGGGACCAGATAAGTCCTGAAACCTAGAGGGCCCAGCTTCTCCAGAACATCAGCTAGTTCCATCTCCCTACCCCATATTACTGAAAGCCCCTTCCGACATGAAAAATGGGCATGGCTCAAATACCCCTAGAGAGTGGGATAGAAAGATCAAAGGTGATGGTGGAGTTAGCCAAAAAGCATGTACTGATTTGAAAGTATTATGTATCCCAGAAAAGCCATGTTTTACTCCTGATCCAATCTTGTGGGAGCAGCCATTTCTTTTGTATGGAGATGCTTGGAGCCCAGCAGACATTACCATGAGATGTTCAGCAAGCTAGAACCTGGAGAGAGCCAAGGGAAGCCAAGAGATGAAAGCCAGCCCCGGAGAAGTAAAGCAAGGAACCCCCCCCAGGGACAGATGCTGAAAGCACGGAGCCCAAGAACAAGGGACCAGCAGATGCCAGCCACGTGACTTCCTAGCTGACAGAGGGGTTCCTGACTCACTGGCCTTTCTTGAGTGAAGAAAACCTCTTTTTTGGATGTGTTCACTTCCTTAGAACTGTGAACTTGTAACTTATTAAATTCCCTTTTAAGGGCTGTTCCATTTCTGGTACATCGTATTCCGGCAGCTTACAAACTAATACAATGCATAAGGAGATGAACTTACCCAAACTGATAAAAAGACTTGTTATATATCTGTAATGTTTATTCATATGTATTGTTGCAGGGCTAGACAAATTGACGGGTAGAAAAAAATGAAGAGTTGACAAAGAGGCCCACATACATATGAATCTTTGATGTATAAGAGACGTGGCATTGCAGGTAACTGGGGGAAGAGGAACCATTTGAGAAATGGTTCTGGAACACCTGAGTAGCTACATGATTAAAATTGAAGTTGGATTCCCACCTTACACCAAACACAATCTCAATTCCAGTTGATTCATTCCTAAAATGTGAAGGGCAGCACCCTAATACAAAATATAGGAGGATTTCTTTCTAACCTTGTAAATTCCTAAATAAGACCCAGAGACTCATGAAAAAGACTTGATAAATTTGACCTCCATAAAATGCAGTCTTCTTCAAAAAACACCATAAAGAAAGTGGAAATTAGGCTGTATATATTGGAAGAGCATATCTGTAATTCATATATACAAAGGATTAGTATCTAGAGTATATACACAGGATTACTATCAAGAATATACAATGAGCTCTACAAATCTGCAAGATAAATGATCAAATACATAATTGAAAAATGGGCAAAAGATGAAAATTGGTATTTCAGAGAAGAGGATGTATGTATGGCATTAAACCATCAATAATTGAGGAAATACCAAGTAGGCCACAGTTAGCTATTATTTTACACTCATTAGATTGCCACAAAAGAAATGTCTGACCATATTAAGTGTTTTAGAAAGATAAGGCTGAATGGCTACACATTGCTGGTGGGAATGTACATTGTTACAACCAAACTGGAAGAACATTTGGCAAACTTGTGAATGATTTTGGTGCACAAGTTGACTTTTATGAGCTGTCACATGGACCCATAATAATAGGAACTGAAAACAGTCCAATAGAAAAATGAATAAATAATGCAATATTATATACAGTGAAAATGAATGAATTTTAATTGTGTGCTACAACAGAGATGACTGTTAGAAATATAATGTTGAGTCCAAAGAGAAAATTGCAGAACTGTCGGTAAGTATGATGCCATTTTTTAAAGCTAAAAAGCAAGCAAAATTCACACATATATTACCCAGGTATGTATACATGTCTGATAAAATTATTTTAAAAGAAAGGTGAGAATAATGGACATAAAATTCTGTATAAAGCAGAGGAAGAGGTAAGCAGGAAGGATAGAGGGGGAGTCCGTTGATGGATGCAAGTTATTGGTTTGGGTCGTGGGTTCATATGTGTTAATTTATTTTGTTTTATAACTTACGTATATTACATATTTTGCAATTTTCAATGTTATATATTAAAGAGATGATAAAGGGAAGAAATCTGATGGAAAATAGCAGGATACTATTTTTATTTATCCAAATTTGTAAAATGTTAAAAAGGAGGTTGAAAAGTGAACGCTTCTTGAGCATTATTGATAGGAGTGCAAATTGATGCAGTCTTTTTAACTGGATATTGTGTGTGTGTGTGTGTGTGTGTGTGTGTGTGTCATGCACTTATTATTTCCTCCTTACAGCTGGAGAAACTGGGGCTCACAGATGCTAAGTAACCTGCTCAGGATATTTAGACAACAACAGCCTGGAAGCATGGTTTGATTTCTGACTAATTCAGTGCTTTCCCCATCACTCTGTGAGACTTCTCCAGCTCACTACAGGTATGTGCCCATGGACCGGTCTGATTATTCTGCTTCTGAATATATGAGCCACTGGATATCCTGGGGGAAAAACAATACTGCTTCAGATACTTTAAAATGCTGTGAAATATATCATTAGCACTGTAAAGGACAGCTCTTGTGGACCTCTGTAAATCCTCTTGGTCCCACTCTTGCTCCAGCTGCTGTTGCAGTAACCAAATTCAAGAGGCTTAAACCAGCTTCCCACCAGCACAGTGAGACTACACACCTCGCCTTGACTCTGCCATGTGCATTTCCCATTTTCCTCCTTGAAAAATTTATTGCAGCATGGCAGGCGGTACCTGTAGGAACTTGCTCAGGTCTGCCACATACACCCCCTAGAAGGGTGGGTGTGTTAAAACCCTTGGGTCCATCCTTGACCAGCAGGGAATGGAAGCCAGTTGAGAAAGAGCTTCTCCCTTTCATTCCCTGGAGGACGTTTCTACCTTGCCTTTTCTAAGGCTCTTCCAGCAATGTATGGCAAAGGCTAATTCAATTGTGCATCCAACATCGGTCTTCTCTCCTTTCCCATTCTCAGCTCCATTCCATTTGACTGCTTCTTGGGATCACTTGCCCAATGAACTTCCAGAATGCAAGAATACAAGCTTTTTTTTTTTCTTCTCCCCCCCCTCCAGGTTCTGTTTTGAGAGCAACCCATGCTAAGGCACTTTTTTTTGGAAGTGGCTCTGGAAAGCAGACCCGTAGGGTGGGATTTTGGCTGGATTGCATCCCAGTCAGATAGCAATAAGTTCTCCACTGCAAGTAGAAAGTAAGGTGAGAGTGATAATCCTGGCAAGCATCCCAATTACTAAGATTCCCACACGCAGGGGGTTAGGCTGAGGCATAGGTGGAAGCAGAGGCCTGAGATATGCAGTAGGTTTAACGCCTGTTCTGTGTTGAATAGTGTTTCCCCCAAAGATATGTTGAAGTCCTAACCCTCTGTACCTAGGAATGTGGCCTTATTTGGAAATAAGGGCTTTGCAGATGGAATGAGTTAAGTTGAAGTCATAGTGGAGTGGGACAGGCTGCTAAACCAATAGGGCTGGTGTCCTTATAGGGAGAGGAGAAGAGACAGGCAAGACACGAGAGAGGAACTGGGCATGTGAAAACAGAGGCAGAGACTGGTGTGATGTTGTCACTTTTCAAGGAACACTGGGGCCACCACACCAGGAGAAGGCCATAGATTCTTTTCTAGAGACTTCAGAGGTTGCGTGACCTTACCAACACCTTGATTTCAGAACTTTAGCTTTCAGAACTGTGAGACAATAAGTTCCTGTTGTTTTAAGCCACCAAGTTTACGGTACTTTGTTATAGCAGCCCTAGGTATCCAGTACCATGCTTAGCAGGATGGGGCCCAAAATAATCATAAGAATCATGGCAGAGCTACATGGGAGACTGAAGATGCATCTCATTTGGTCTCCATGTCACAATCAGGGTCCCAAAATGAAATAAATGGTCCTGAGATCTGGATTGGGGATGTTTGGGTGGACAAGCCTAAGTTTTTTTTTTTTTTTTTAACTTTTTTTTATTAATTAAAAAAATTAACAAACAAAACATTAAGATATTATTCCATTCTACATATACAATCAGTAATTCTTAATATCATCACATAGTTGCATATTCATCATTTCTTAGAACATTTGCATCGATTAGGAAAAGAAATAAAAAGACAACAGAAAAAGAAATAAAACGATAATAGAGAAAAAAAAGTTTATACATACCATACCCCTTACCCCTCGCTTTCATTTACCACTAGCATTTCAAACTAAATTTATTTTAACATTTGTTCCCCCATTATTTATTTTTATTCCATATGTTCTACTCTTCTGTTGATATAGTAACTAAAAGGAGCATCAGACACAAGGTTTTCACATTCACAGAGTTTCATTGTGAAAGCTATATCATTGTTCAGTCATCATCAAGAAACATGGCTACTGGAACACAGCTCTACATTTTCAGGCAGTTTCCTCCAGTCTCTCTGCTACATCTTGAACAACAGGTGATATCTTCTTAATGCATAAGAATAACCTCCAGGATAACCTCTTTACTCTGTTTGAAATCTCTCAGCCATTGACACTTTGTCTCATTTCACTCTTCCCCCTTTGGTCGAGAAGGTTCTCTCAATCCCTTGATGTTAATTCTCAGCTCATTCTAGGGTTTTTCTCAGTCCCTTGATGCTGAGTCTCAGCTCATTCCAGGATCTCTGTCCCATGTTGCCAGGAAGGTCCACACCCCTGGGAGTCATGTCCCATGCAGAGAGGGGTAGGGTGGTGAGACTGCTCGTCATGTTAAGCCTAAGTATTTTGAATCCCCAGATTTCCTTGAACCATCGGATTGATAAAAAACAAGCTTCCACCCTCATTCTTGCTAGAGTAGAGAAGACTTCCTTTGCATGGATTTCCCCATAAAAACATCACCTAAGGCAAGTGCCTCCAAAATTATGCTGTACTCTTCAAGATCTGTCTACCCATCACTGTACTGTGTCCAGGCTGATATCCAAAGTCAGTTCTCAGCTCAGCCTGAGCAGAAAATTATTGACCCTTCTCCAAGAACAAATGGCTTATACCTACACACATGCCAACACATATGTACATAAACATCTTTTGTGGCAGAGCCTTCCCGGGGGCATGTGCTGCACACTATTGACTGATATATGGTTTTGTGCCATCAACAGATAGAATATATTGGTCCGGGAATCGCAGGGTAGAAATAGGGCCAGGTTCCTCACAGTCTCCCAGTGACCCACGCATGGTTTGTGCTTCCTGGGAAAACTCAGACTCTGCTAGATTAGAGATCCTGAGTCACTATAGTGGTTCCATGGAACTGGAAGCAAAAACTGCCATCTGGTCGCTCTGAGCACCCCATGCCAGCAGACCAGAAGTAACAGAAAGAAGGGATTGTTCTGGCAGGAGTTACTGACTCTGTCAGCCACCAGGAGCTAGAGTGTTGCTGTGCAATAGGAGTAAGAGGGGGTAGGTCTGCTGTGCAGGGGCTCGCTGGGGCATCTTTGGGCACCCATGCTGTTCTGGTTTGCTGAGTGGCTGGAATGCACTATACTAGAAATGGGTTGGCTTTTGCAATGGGGATGTATTAGTTTACAAATTTGCAGTTCTAAGGCCATGAATATGCCCAAATCAAGGTATCAAGAGAAAGATACCTTCTCCGAGGAAAGGCTGCTGGCATCTGGGGCTCCTCTGTCAGGTGGAAGGCATGTGGCTGGCCTCTGCTGTACCTCCACTCTGGGGTTCTGTTTGCTTTCAGCTTCTGATTCCAGTGACTCTCTCTCAGCTCTTTCTGGGCATTTCTCTCTCAGCTCTCTTGGATTTTCTGTCTTTTATCCTCTCATAAAGAGCCCCAGAAAAGGAATAAAATCCATCTTGAATTGGGTGGGTCACATCTTAATTGAAACAACATAATCAAAGGGGCCCACCCACAATAAGTCTGCATCCACAAGAATGGATTTAAAGCACATGGGATTAAAAGAACATGGCCAGGCGATGCAACGGTGGCTCAGTGGCAGAATTCTCGCCTGCTATGCCCGAGACCTGGGTTTGATTCCAGGAGCCTGCCTATACCTCCCCACGCCCCAAAAGTACATGGCTTTTTCTGGGGTACATAACAGCTCCAATCTACCACACACTACAGTAGCAATGAATGGCCTATGATAGAAACCATGGCCCAACAAAGGCAAGGGAGTTAAGCGGGGGGAAGGTCTGGGTCACCCGACCAGCCAAGCAATTTAGACTAGTCAAAGTTCTGGCAGAGAGAAAGACAAAGTGCAAGTAGAGGAGGAAGATGTTATATTCCTTAGGGAGAACCAGCTGCAGCAGAAGGGACTGAAGCTTGTTCCACACACCAACTTTGAGTAAGTTTTCTGAGATATACGGCTGCCCACCACCAGGAAGGAAATTCCATGAAGCACAAGGAGACATATATGAGATGCGTTTTATCAGAATCCAGCAAGATTGGGCATAAGTCATCTGCGGTGGTGGCTAACTCTGTAACTCTGACTCTGTAATGAATTTTAATGTTTGTTTTCCCTCCTGTCTTCTGTTCTTCTCATTCCTTTTTGTTGTTCCCTGGGATTGCTTCCCAAATGAGCTACCTAAAGACATGACTTTGTCTCATGCTCTGCATTTAGAAGAAGCCAGTCCAGGACAACATCCTTTTAATGTGTAGCTAACTAAGTTCAAAGTAAGTGAGAAAACTTGACCAGGGGCTAAAAGAAGGAGAGAACTGAAACTGGAGTAGTAAGCAGGTGGCCAAGAAACAGGTTCCCTATGAACTAGGATGTAGCAGCTGCCCAGGGGATGGGAGATGAGGTATTTGGTTTATTCAAGGGGACATGCTAAAACTAAAACTGGTGATTCCATCAGCAAAAGGGTGGATTAAAAAGGTGTCCTCCATTAGTAATTGGAGTTCAGAAGGAAACCAAATATGGGCTCTAAATTAAAAAAAAAAAATCAAAACCCAAATATATAAAGAATCAGCTCATACTAAGTGAGAGTCAGCAATAAAAACATGAACCAAGTGTCAACAATAAAGCTTTTTGTAGCAAAAAAAGAAAAAAAGTAAAGAGAGAAAAGATGCATCGGTCTCAAAGAACACCAATTGGATGGGGTGCTGATGTCTCTGTAGCAGCCATGGAAGCCTAAAGACAATGAAAAAATATCTTCAAAGGGCTGAAGAGAAACTAATTCTTAACCTACAATGGTACACAGCACATTCATAGATATTGGGTAAAAATGAAATGAAAAAAAGACATCTTAAGGAAAAGAAACTGGGGAGTGTTTATCACCAATAATCATTAGCAAAGGAATTTTTTTTCTTTTTTTATTAATTAAAAAAATTAACAACAAAAACAAAACAATAAGATATCATTCCATTCTACATATATAATCAGTAATTCTTAATATCATCGCATAGTTGCATATTCATCATTTCTTAGAACATTTACATCGACCCAGAAAAAGAAATAAAAAGACAACAGAAAAAGAAATAAAACGATAATAGAGAAAAAAAAGTTATACATACCATACCCCTTACCCCTCGCCTTCATCTACCACTAGCATTTCAAACTAAATTTATTTTGATGTTTGTTCCCCCATTATTTATTTTTATTCCATATGTTCTACTCTTTTGTTGATATGGTAGATCAAAGGAGCATCAGACACAAGGTTTTCACATTCACAGAGTCTCATTGTGAAAGATTAGCAAAGGAATTTTGATGATGTTCTACAGAAAGAAGGAAAATGATCCAGAAAGAACATCTGAGAATCAAGAAGGCATGGTGAGCAAACAATGACTATAAAATACTAATAATACTGTCAAATGTTCAGAGTAAAAAAGCAGTAATGTATTGTATAATATCATATATGATGGGCAGGGGATACTTAAATTTTAAGTGCTCAAACATCCTTGCATTGTTTGAGAGAAGTGCAGGGATATAAACATTTAGAATGTTTAGTTACCTATGCCTGTTACAAGTTTGAGGATAACTAACAGAAGAAGAATAGGAGAGTGTATAACTTTTTATTTTTTCCATATAACTTTTAAAATAGGAAACAGAAAACAACAGAACTAAATCTTCCTTGATCAATCCTAAAGGAGGCTGAAAAGAAGAAAAGAAGAGTGAAAAAGCAGGACAAGTAGAAAGCACAGTATTATATGGCAGAAATAAGTTCAATTATACAAATAATTATAATTAATTTATAAGAGGTAAATTTACAAATCAAAAGATAGATATTGTCAGATTAGACCAAAATAAGCAGATATTGTAAATTCACAGGACCACACCTAAAATGGAAAAGTTCAGATAGAAAAAGATAGATGGCAATTATTAAACAAAAGGAAAGTTTAGTAGTAATATCATCAGAAGAAAATATATTTTAAGAAAAAAACTGTTAGTGATAAAGAGTCACTGCATAATGATAACATATATAATTTACTAGGCAGATGTAATATTTTAAAACTTGTTTGGCGGGGGCCACAGTGGCTCAGCAGGCAGAGTTCTTGCCTGACCATGCACAAAAAAAAAAAAAAAGAAAAAAAACCCAAAAAACCTTGTTTGTCCGTGACATCATAGCTTCAACATATATAAAGCAGAAGCCAACAGGATTGAAAAGAGAAATTGGCAAATTTAGCATCATAATGGGGCTTTTTTTCCCCCCTGAGAGATGTACATTTTATTGGAAATCTTAAATACTCTTCAGACACAATGGGGGCTTTTAATATTTTCTTCTCTGTAAGTGATAGGTCATGTAGACAAAATACTAGAACAGCTACAGATATTTGGACCAAAAAATTAACAATCCTGATTTAGACCACATGTAGAAACTGGCATCTAAAAATTAGAGCATGCACAGTCCTTTCAAGAACATGGCATATTTATGAACAGGTTGCAAAGAAATTCCATATCAATTTCAAAAATTCTGTATCACACAGACCTTGTTTTCTGACCACAATGAAATTAAATTAGAATTTAATAGCGAAGAGTTATCAACAGAAGCCTCATTCATTTAGAAATGAAAAATACACTTCTGAGAAAAAGTTATAGGTTATACAACACAGTGAAGCCCATTGTAAAATGGTCTGTAGTTAGTACCGTGAGGCTGATATTCTCTCATCAATTGTAACACGGGAGGCAGACCATTGCCCAGTGTCAATAAGGGGAAGGAGGGAAGCATATGGAACTCTGTGCTTTCTGTATGATTTTTTCTGTAAGTCTGTAAATCCTCTAATAAAAATTATTAAGAAAACACACTTCTATATAATTGATGGGTCAAAGAAGTAATCACAATGGAAATTAAGAACTTACATTTAATGGTATTGAAAATACCACCCCAAAATTTGTGGGAAATGTCTATGAAAAGAAAAGGGAGACAGAAAATTAATGAGCTAAGCTTTCAACTAGCAGAGTTAGGGGGGAAAAACATCAAAATAAATCCAAAAAACACAGAAGAGAGGAAATAATAACAATTGGAGCAGAAATTAGTAAAATTGTAAATAAAATACAAAAGAATTAACAAAGGTAAAAAACTTGTTCTTTACAAAGAGACAGTCTCAGGCATAATTAATTAGGAGAAAAATTAAGAAATAAGGTATATCTAATCAATATGAGAAACAGAAATGGATATAACTATACAAATAGCAAGTGTGTAAAATTTTAAAAATTTTATTGTGGTAACATACAAACAACATGAAACTTTTCATTTTAACTACTTCCAAATACACAATCTTGTGGTATTAATCACATTCACAATTCTGTGCCACTATCACCACCATCCATTACCAAAACTTTCCCATCACTCCAAACTGAAACTGCACCCCATAGAAGTGCAATAACTTCCCATTTCCCCTCCTTTTGCCCCCTGGTAACTTCTCATCTACCATTTGTCTCTATGAATTCGCATATTCTAGTGAATTCATATAAATGAGATCATCCAATATTTGTCCTTTTGTGTCTGGCTTCTTTGACTTAAGTGAAGTAGGAAATTACTCTATCTAACTTTATGCCATTTGTGGAGGATACGGAGATGTGCTGCACAGATTCCCCTTCAAGGAAGGACTTAGCCTCAGCTGCCGCATGAGCAGTGGGCAGAGACCTCTGGCTGCGCTCCTTCAGCATCGTCCCCCTTGTCCAAGAGTGCATCTTCCCCGAAAGAGTCCTGTTCCAGCGCCTGATCCAGGTGGGGATATAAACACCTGGCTGTTTGGCCCATCAGGGGACGACTCTGTCCCCAGCATATATAGAGTGGTGCGCGTGGACATGTTTAATAACTGGTCCTGGGGTCGAGGGCAAGTTCTGATTTGGAGCAGCTGCCAATTTCTGTGGTGTAAATACTCCAGTATGGACAAGGTCAAGCTACCAAAGTGACACAAGGTAGTACATCACCATATGGTATTTCCACCCTACAAATATAATAACTCATCATATCTGCAAGTGGTCAAGAGCATATATACATGCAGTAAAGTCATTAGGAAGTGATGAGGTTTGAGTTTCTATTAACTTTAATATATTTAGTTATAATTTTATATGAGTTAATCTTTAGGACAATTTTTTTTTTGGCATGGGCAGGCTCTAGGACTCGAACCCTGTCTCTGGCATGGCAGGTGAGAATTCTGCCACTGGGCCACCGTTGCACTGCCCTATATGATTTAATCTTTAATAGTGGCTGCTTTTAACAACTGGCTCAGGAAATTCCTGCAAGTTCAGGAACGGACTCTCCTGAGCCGGGATGAACAAGCTCTAGCACACCCATCTGGGTATGCTTTGGAGCTCCCTGTAAGATTGGCTGAAGCTCTGTTGGGCTGGCATCACAGTCCAGCTTCTCCCTGTGTCCAGTCCTTGTCCCTTTTCCTTCCCACAGGCACTGACCCTTAATAAATAGCCTGCTGTTGGGTAGACCAGTCTCCCGCCCAAGTGACTATCATGACTTGCAACCACCACTCCACTGGCTCTTCCTCAGTCCTCCTACTGGCATTGCAGCAGTTTGCAGTTGCATAAGGCAGATGCCTCTGCCCTCTCTCTGCGACCTTCGCCTGCTCCTTGGTCTGGTTAAGTCCCCCATAGCAGACTCTGTTGATGCTGTGCCCCCACCTCCTTGGCTGCCTTCCAGCTGCAGCTTTAATGAGCAAAACACTGGTTGCTGGGAGTCAAGTTGACAATGCTCTGCCTCGAGGAAGCTGCCAGGGTCATCCTTCTTTTCTGCCTCAAGGCTTTCTTTAAAGCCCTGGGTGCTCGGAAGCATAGGGGAGTAGACACCCCAAAGGTGATTCCCAACATGCTCATACCCCCATCCTAGAAATGACAGTTCTGGGAGGGCTTTTTTAAGTGTCTCAGAGACCCAGCGGTACTGAGTGTCTGCTGTGTACAGCAGGGACCTGTGTCCCACACTTTTTTTTTGGGGGCGGGGGCATGGGCAGACTCTGGGAATCGAACCCGGGTCTCTGGCATGGCAGCGAGAATTCTGCCATTGAGCCACCGCTGCACCGCCCTGTGTCCCACACCCTTATGTTGTTTTTTCCAAACTTCCTTCTCTTGATTTCTGTATTTCATTGTGGCTGCTTCTGGGATCACCTCCCGAAATAAACTCTGTCCCTGAGTCCTTCCATCAGGTTCTGCTCTGGGAAGGGAGACCCTAAACTAAAATGCCAGTTGATCACATTTTATTTTTTCATCAAAATACATTTCTACTCTTCTCTTCACAGTTTCTAGATGCAAACATACCCAGAGATTAAAGTGGGCTTTGTCTCGGAACAGCTGGAAACAAGAGGCGACTTTGCCAGCTGGACCTCTGAGAAGCAGAGGCCAGGAAGAATTTAGATGATCAAAACATGTACTGGAGAAAACACCTGGGAAGGACAGCAGGAAGGGAGAAGCAGCTTGGCTTGTAAGTGGGTAGGGCCATCAGACTGGCGAGGTCTGACACCTGAGAAAGGACAGGGGAAGGAAGGAAGATGGTGTAGGAAGCCGGTCAGGCAGTCCTGCAGTCCTGAGTGAAGCTGGTAGGGCTGTGAGGAGCTTTTGGGCAAGAGCTGCGGGTCAGAGTTCTGCACTGGGCACAAACGGGCCAGCTTTAGTCCTCCCCCCAGGCTCAGGTGTTGGCTGGGAACAGCTGGGGGGTGGAGGGGGCGCGTGACCCCCCCCACCACAGTGCCTTGGTGGGCCCGGAGGTGTGAGCCCTGGAGGCTGCTGGTTCATTACGTGCCTGTAGTTTGGGGAGCACACCTCCAGGGTGGCCACAGAGACAGCCATTTCCACATTTTAAATCGAGGTACTGCACCATCTTTGTGGGATTTGCTAAGTAAGGGTCTTGCCACCTTCAGCCCAAGTTTAAGAAAATGAGACAAGGTTCAAGGAGGTTGGATGTGGGAATTCGCTGGAAAGAGTCCAGAGTGTTGGGAAGAGGTGGGAGGACCCACCCAGTTCACGCAGACAGGGTTTATTGTACCTGAGCCAGTGATCCTGGGAATCAGCGGAGGTTAAGTGATTCCTTGCCATTTGTGTTCTGGAGAACAGCTTTCTGCAAAGAGCCCCCCGTCCCCCTATTACTCAGAAAAGACTCAGGGATGCCCCCCTGATTTACCTATGACAAACCAGATGCAGACCCTCCAAACTCCCGTCCTTTGCCTCCTAAATGTCGCCACTCCACTGGGCAATCAGGACAAAATGCTTATAACCAAACTGCTGAGGTGTCTCTCCTTCCTCCAGACCCTTAAACTTTCAGGGCACCTCCCAGTAAATAGGCTGCCCCGACATAAAATATTCTTGGAACACTCTCTGATCCCGTCACCCTTTCACCCCACCACCCTACACCCAGTTCTTTCCTTCCTATCAAAGAAAACCTCCTTTTCCCTCAGTCCTGAGATGCTTGCAGACCTCATGGTCGGGTGTTCTCCCTATTGCAATAGCCCTTCCCCCTTTAAAATCATCTTTCCAAATAGGGTCTCTCCTTACCAGGTCAGGATTTGATTTTTATTTGGCAGTGCAAAGAAAGGTGGGATTCTTGGGAACTAGCTGGAGAGTTTGGTAGGTATCTCCTGGAGTTCGGGGACATATATTAACCTTGACTCCTACGTGAAATGCTTCAAGGAGAGAGGCTGGTGGAGGCTGTCTGTGACCACAGAATGAGGAGAGGATCCTGCAGGAGCAGTGGTCTGCACCTCTAGAATTTGATAGGCAAAATTCCAGGGGATTTCTGCGGGCTGCAGCAGACATGGCGGGAGGGGGCTGGGTCTGAACCATTTCTGCCTCCCAGGACACAGAGCCCCCAGAAGGCCCTGTGAGGTGGACCACTAGACAGAGAAGCTGCGGTGGGACTCGGAGTAGTCAGCAGCAGGCTAGGAGGCAGGTGGGTTCCCACCCCCACCAGCCCACCTCCTGGAGGAGCGAGGCTGCCTGGAGCCGGGGTGGGGGTGGGGTAGAGGTAGAGCAAGGTTGGTCTTCCCCACAGCTGCCTTCAGAATGTGGGTCCTCTGGGTGCTGACAGGTGGTGGGAGGGGAGTGGGGAAGCTGCAGTTGGAGGAGATTGGAGTTTTGATTTGGATTGGACTGGACTTTTTAATACCAGAGAACCAAACTCGCTATTCACAGCTGAAATGACAGATAAAGCTATGAAATCTGCCCTAGATTCTTCCAGAGAAGCAGGGAGATCCGATAGAATGAACTTAAAACACAGCAGTGTGGGGGCAAAATCAAATGGTATTTCGAGATTTCCCTTCACCAAGTCCAGCTTGTTCAAAAAAATTAGCCGATATAAGATACTGTTTAACAGAGTAGTTTGAGAAAAAGATCCCCATTAAAAGACACAGAAACCTAAATAGTGCAAGAAACTAGCACCATCATTTCATTTTTGTAATAACAACTCTTTAGTACATTGTCATTTCACCTAACATTTTTGAACCCTAGCATTTTTAAACAGCTCAGCTGTTCTCTGGTCTCACTTGCCCTGTCAAGTCTTTCAGGAGCCCTGCTTAGGGGAGAGGAAGGTGGGACCCCAAGGTCTTCGGAAAATATTAACTGATGGATTTATTCATACGATCTGTCAAGGCTGACGGATCCCTCTCTCAGTGTTAGGCACACTTGGTGCTTATTCAACACAGAAATAAAGACCTGATTCTATAAAGCAACATTTGCCTTTTAGGCAAACAGTTTCAAGACCGACTTTGGGCTCCATCTGAGAGTTCTTCCCGATGCGTCGCCCAATTCTTCTCGCTGTACATAATTCCAAGAACGCCAGTCCTGGAAGTCGCTGCCCTGTTGCCCTGTTAGCCAGCTTTTCAGTCATTTTAAACCCATTTTAGCCATTTAAAGTGTACTTTGGTGGTGGTAATTACAAATGCTGTGGCACCATCAACACCATCCATTACCAAGAATTTTGTACGCCCTCAAGCACTGCTACCCAGAAAGCATTAAGTCCCTTCCTTCCTCCCTCACCCCCATCTACTTTCTGTCTCTATGTATTTGTTTATTAAAGATATTTCATAGAAACGGAATCACACATTTGTCTTTTTGTGCCTGGCTTATTTCACTCAACATGGTGTCTTCCAGCTCATCCCCGTTGTCCCCCGTCTCAGCACTTCATTCCTTTGGACGGCTGAGTGGTATTCCCCAGCGGGCACACACCTTCCGTTTGTCCATCTGCGGGTGGACATTTGGGTTGCTGCCACCTTTTGCCTTGGGTGAACCGACGTGCTGTGACCTCGGCGTAAGGTATCTGTCCCAGTGTCCCCCCTCCCCTCGGTCTCACTCCTCCTTCCCCTCGGGTCTCCCGAAGCCGGGGTCTGGCGGGGGCTGAGCGGGGCCGCGCCCACGGGCCCCCCGCGAGCGGGAGCCGGCGGTGTCGCGGGTGCGGGCGCTGGCGGCCGGCAGAGGGCGCTCGGCTCTCCCCTCGGCGGCGGCGCGGGGCGCGGGGCGCGGGGTGCGGGCGGGCAGGCGCGCGCCGCGGGGCGGCCGGAGGCGCCGGGGGCTCGGCGGTGCGTGGGGGCGGCCGGGAGGGGGTGCGCGCGCCTCCGCCCGCCCGCGCGCGGCTGTCAGCGGGGACCGCACGTCGCGAGCCGGGAGGGGCGCGCCGGGGCTCGGGCTCCGCCGCCGCCGGCCCCGCGGCTCGTCTTTGTCCGGCGGCCGCGGCCGCGCCGTGGAGCTCCCGGGCGTGCGGCCGGCGGCCCCGCTGCCCTCCCCCGCGGACCCCCAGCGCCGAGCGGGGGCGGCGGCCCGGGCGGGGCCTGCGCCGAGGTGAGTGCGGGGGCGGGGGCTGCGGGGCGCTCCCGGCGCAGCCCGGGCGGGGCGGGCGGAGGTGACAGTCTCGCGGCCGCGCTCTCCAGGTGCCGTGGCGTCCCCCGCGCCGCCACCTGCGCCGCCCCGCGGGTCTCTCTGCCAAGTTTGTCGATCCCCCGGGGCTGAAATCCTTGGCGGAGCCGCGGAGCGCAGACCTCGGGGTCGCTGGAAAACTCGAGCTGGGGAGGAGGAGGAGGAGGAGGAAGCGCCCTGGAGCCTGGCCCGGGGTGAGAGGGTGCTCGCGGGCAGCGGCGGCCGCTCGGACCTTCCCCGGGCTCTTTCCCACGCAGGTGAGCGAACCCGGGGCACGCTCGGCAGGGGGCCGTCTGGGCGCTGCAGCTGCCCCGGAAGCCCCGCGAGACAGGTGGCCGGAGTGCGGGGCAGCGCCGCACTGGTTTGGCTTTTCGGTCCCGAGGGCACTTTCTCTCCCCTGCCCAGGTCACCTGCTCGGGCCGGGGTGTCGCAGCCTTTCGGGCACCTTCGCGTGCCGCCAGGTTAGACATCCCTGCTGTAGAGGGGAGGGGAGGTTCGTGAAACCGAGTGCCACCTTCCCCCAGCCTTGGAAAATCGGGGCTGTGAATTCGTCTTATTTTAGTATGAAATGTGCTATTTCCTGCGAGCTTTATAATGGCAAGCTCTGTAAAGGACCAAGCGGCTTGCTACCTCCATTTTTCATTCTGAGCCTGTGCACAGAAGGAATTTCAGGCACACAAGTGATGTTACTACCAGTCTATTTTAAATACAAACACGGAAAGAAGTGCTCTTGGCAGGAGACCAAAGGCGCCTGTACTCTGTTATATAAGTGCTTTCAAAAAAATATTTGCTCGGTGGTTAAGTTATAAAAGTCATTCCCAGAGCGTGGAATAAGAGAGGGTGAGAATAAGTCAGAATCATGGTTTCTGCTTTAAACCAAAACTTTACTGGAAGATAAGCGTGCACTTAGCTGGAAGACACCCTTTTAAGATAACATGGGCCCTTTCTAATAAATCATTGGGTAGAATTGCAAAGCATTAAAAAGCAAAATAGGTTTTGTAAATGCTGTTATGAAATTTGGTTAGGAGTCTTTACTACTGATAGTGATAAGAGGGATCCTACAGCTGTCCTTTATGGGTTTCAGACTTCTGAAAGATTTTGTTTTGATCTCTGATGAAAACTTAGTAATTGGGAGTTACCAGTTATAGAGACCTTCCTCCCTCCACCTCCTCAGCAAAGCCTCTAACTCTTATTTTTGGCTACTTTTTTTTTTGGGTAAGAGGAAGCCCAAAGTAGAAATCATCATATATAGCCATGTCTGGGCCCCTTCTTTCTGATAGTCTGTTCTGATTGCTTTTTGGTGGTGCCTGGGCATCTGTGATGTTAAAAGCTTGCCTGTGCTTCTCCGGGCAGCCTGTGTTGAGAGCTACGGAGAATATTATTTCATTTATCACTTTGTCAGCCAAGGCGTGGCTGCCCTGGTTTAAGAAAAGTCAGACATAAGCAGTCCAAAATACGGCGAGAGAAAAGTATTGGAAAAGAGATATGCTGATGAATTATAGCATGTGCACTTTCGTATTTTGTCTAAATAATCTTTCTTAAATTTTTTTTTTTAAACACTGCAAAGAATAGTTTTTATCAGGGACCCAGACTTCCCTGGGGATTACTTACCGGAATCCTGAGCGGAACATTTCATTGTGCAGGGGTAACAGGGAATGTTGAGTAGTAGTGTCAAGATGTTCTTTTATGCTTACGTGATGAAATATTCAGGGCTTATTAAAGACGATTTTCTCTAGCAAATTTAAAGCCTTATGTTCATATAGACCAATAAATTAAGTCACAAAGAGCTTTCATTGTTTTTAAGACCAGAAGTAAAGCTGGCTGCTAAGTCAGTGTTTTCTGTCTACTTCATGTATAATGTCCGAATCTGGGAGCATATCTTATAGATGGCTTCTGGTTGAAATATCTATCTGATTTTGAAGGCTTATGTAAGAACTGCGACTGTGTTTTGGCTATTACATAACTGACACAGAGCTAGATCGCTAGTCAAAAGAGGGGAAGGGTGCACAGCCCAGGCCAGCCCATGCAGTTGTATAATGAATTGCTGCTGCCAAATTAAAGGGAACAGCGGCGATGGTGGTTTGTGAACGAGAGATAAGAATAGTATCCAGAGGACTGATGCAATAGAAAACTGTTATGCTTAGTGGTTTTCTAGAGATTTTAGTGCTGCAGTAAAAACTGCTGTCGTCCTTTCTGTCTTCCAGCAGAGGTGGATTGAGTGGGAAGCTGATGAAGCTTAAGCTTTGGGGCCCCTCACCTAGAATTCCTCCTGCGAGGAGCACCAGCAACGTGTCCACGTGGCCAAACCTAATTCTGTAGGTGCACTTTTGCATTCTGTTTAAAGAAGGACTATACCACACCTCTTCCCTAGTATGTAAACCTCAGGCTCCACAAATCTTGAGTCTCCATTTCTTGCCAATGTTAAGCTCACCCATAAAGTTGCCTTTCCTTATTTTAACTTTTGTAGCCTTGTGAAAAGACAGTTAAAGAGGTATTGCAGTTGACCAGGTGAGGAAATGCAGATTGCTGTGTCCCGGGGCTGGGGGGTGGCAGGGAGTCAGTGGTTATGTGGGGAACCGGCCCTCCGCCTTGCTGTCTCAGGAACGGCACTTTTCCTGGATCTGAGTGTGAGCTGAAGCTTAGAAAAACCCGGATGGGAGCAGGGTGGGGAGAAAGTGGGTTAAAGCACTTGCATATCTCAAGGTGGGCTGCCAAGGAAGGGGACACCTCTTTAATAGGAGTTGATAGGAACAGCTAATGTCAGCTCCACAGAAGATCTTTTTGGGATCTGTCTCTGATAGGAATTTTAAACTGTGAGTGAACAAACTCAGACCTGGAGAAGAACCTGCAGGAAACCAGTGCAGGTTGGGAAGGACTGGACGAGTCGTCTGGTTGTCCCCATTAGCAGATGTGGTGAGTAAATAGGAGCCTCACTGTGTCCACCACAGGAATGTCTGCAGAAAAGGGTTGAGGATTTTCCCTTTATCTCTGACACGATTTCAACGTTCACACCTGAATTCAGGTATCTTCAGACCTTAATATCTTGACCCCTCCCGCACCAACCCATTTGCCTCATCCCTCCATCCACCCATCCGTTTATCATCCGTCCATCTGCCCATCCATCCATCCACTTATACACCCACCCAACAAATAATTTTGAGTGTCTGTCTGTGCCAGCTGTTATTCTAGGCATTAGTATAGAACCATGAGCAAAATAAACAAAAACTCTGCCCCTAAAGCACTGACACTGAAATGGTAGGAATCAGACACACTTAAATAAGATATGTAATATATCAGGCAGGGGTAAGTAGTGTGGAGAAAAGTAAATCAGAGAAGGAGGGCAGGGAGTCTTGGGGGCAGATAATTGCTGTTCCAGCAGGGTGGTCAGGGAAGGCCTCCTGAGGGGGTGACTGAGCCGAGCCCTGGAGGAGAAGGTGTGGGAGCATGTGGAAATCTGGGGAAGAGCCCAGCGCTCGGGGACCAGCAGGTTTGGTGCCCTCGAGCCAGAGCCAGGCTGGCTCACAGGCGGAGCAGTGGGGGCTGGTGCCCGTGTGCGCGGGGGTTCCTGTCCTGATGGCAGGACAGCAGCCACCCTGGCGTTCTGTGGGGTGAACTTGGACCTTCTCCTCCGGGGGCGTGAGGCACTGCTGTGAGTGGTGGTGCCGCGCCTGGGTCCAGTGCAGGCGAGGGGCTCCTGGATGCCTGGAATCCAGCCCAGAACATCACACACACTAGGGGTGGGTGGGAGGTCGTGTGTCACCGGAAAGGAGCCAAAAGGAAAGCTCCGTTTCAGCCTGGAATCTTTCGGAACAAACAGAGCTAGTAAGGGAAAGGATGTTGCCTGCATGACCTACACTGCGCTCTCTTGGGGAAGGTCTAAACGGCAAGAACTGGGAGCACCTTTCTGTGGTACCCCAGAGCCAGGGAGTGCACCCCCATCCCAGAGGTTTCTCGGGTGTCTGGGGTTTGAGGATGGGACATCTCTTGTTGTCCTGCCTGGGGCTCCTGTATGCCCAGGTGATGCCCCTGTACCTGAGAACCAGAACACACACACACACTCACTCACACACACACACACATTCATGCGTGGCCCTGGAGCAGGCTGCCATGGGAGCCTCTGTGCAAGACACCAGGAGGCCAAGGTGAGAAGCAGCCCGATGACAGCCTTCCTGAGGCCGGGGAGACAGGGCTGCGTGAGCGCGAGGGAGCGCGGTTTGCTTCGCCAGCCTTTAGCTTCCAGCCATTGTCCTCCATCCTCTGATGGGAAGCCTGGGAAGAGGCGGGCGCGTGCCCTGGGGAGCTCCACGCCGGGGCTCTCCGCTCTCCGGCTGCCGTGGCTTCCTGCGCTCTCTCACTGTGTCATCGCTCACATGCCCTTCCAGGTTTGGAGAGTAGGAATCTGGCCTGTTCCTAGGTAATTGACACACTTTGTTAGCTTTTGCACATGAGCCTTTTCCTAACTGGTGATTGTTGATTTCTGGAAAGCTGCTGCTTTTCTCCTGATAATCGCATAACCAGGCACTTTTCTGAGTTCTCCTCAATACCTGTAGTTTTTTGTTCTTTTCCTTGGATTTTCTAGGTAGACAATAAATCTTATATAGATAATGATTATTTTGATCTCTTTTCTTATTTCTATTTCATATGTTATCTTTAGACTTAGATAGTTCACTCAACTGAAGCTGTTGAGTGGTATTTTTTGTAAGACTGATGATTATTTTTCAGGCAGATGTACTTGCCCTGCCCTCGAGAGGGTGGCGTGTGAACCCGCAGACTTCTCGTTAGCCCTACCGTCTTTTGTGCAACTAGCCCTTTGAACTAGTAGGTTCGGTTTCCTTAGAAAAACAAAACGGTACATACATGTGACCATTAGAGGCACGTAAGCAATGTACGTGGTTAGGGCTAAGCCAGTATTGATTAAATGCTGATATTGGCTTCGGAAAGTTTGATTCAATTGCAAAAATGAAAAACCAGCAGAGTGTATTAGCTCCTAAAAAGACTTTAATAAGACAAATAAATTTGTCCAGAAACAGGCTAATGTTGATATAGTGATTTTAAATGCTTTTCAAAAGTAGAGTGGAGAAAGCATGGGGTAGAGTCGCATGGATTATGAGAAATGACCATAGAACAGCAGAAGCAAACAGTGAACACTTAATGAGGAAATTCTATTTCTGCACTTCACCAGACCACTACTGCAAAGTAGTAATCTAAAAAGTTCATAGGAACACTTTGTTAAGTTGCAGTATAGAAGAAGTAATCTCAAATCATCCAGAATTAATTGTCTTTGTACTAAGGTGTTTGAAAATACTCAAAATAGCTTCTCAAGACAGGCAGTCTTTTTCTACACACAAATAACTGTCTTCACAGATTTGAATTTGCTACCACATACTAACCCAACTATTCCTAAGACTTATATTAGTGTCAATTTATTTTCAGTGGCAGTTCGAGAATGGAAATCATGTAGCAGAATAGTATTGCTTGAAATTGATATTTCTAAGCCAGAGGCATTCTTTGTCAGTGTTGAGTGTTTATCAGTGTTGAGGAAGTTAGTATGGTGGACGCTTCAAATATTACATTTAATATCCTAAAGATTCTAGCAAGTATTCCTTAAAAATTTTTTTTCCATGTTATGTTAGTCTAATAGGTAGGTAAGAATGACTTTACACTGTGTGAGCTAATTTGCCTTTATTAGCATATATAAAGTTAGTTTAATATAATTTCATTGTCTTTCACCCCCAAACTTTGTACTGAAATTTTCTGGCTAGATTTTAGGATTACCATTTTGAAAACAGCTCAAGATATTGTAATGGAATATAAAAATATGACTTTGAACTCATATCTCAGTTTGAGGAATGGGAGAAAAAGCACATGTGCAGGGGACAGACTGTGGAGAGGCTGGTCAAGTACTCACCTCAGGCACAAAATCTAAGGTGGCACCAAAAAATCAGTAATAAAAATAAATACTATTTTAATGTGGCTTAAAAACATCACAATCAAAGATGAAAGTCTGTGATGAACAAACTACCAAAATTGTACATCAGGACAGGTCCTGTGTTGTTGATCTTTATCTGTTGTGTCAGGCTCCAGGATGGCCCAGCATTGTGCTCTAATTTGTCCTGTCTTTATTTAAAAATGTCATAGTTTGTTCATTATGGATTTTCTCGCATTAATTTTGATTTTTAAAAAATATTGCATTAATATAACTCATTTTGGAAGCACGTTTGGAACCCCATGGGGTAAGGACCTCTGAAAATCCTTTTCTTCACAAAAGCAGCTAGGACATTGGCAAACATAGTCAACACAAACTCGTTTACAGCTTTGGAAGTTACCGAAAGGTTTACGAAAACTCAGAGGAGTGTTTATTCAAGAAAAGAATGACTGAATCTTGGGGGAAACAGCAACCTTTTTGACATTTAAACTGATCTTATTCTCCCTCCCCAGATCTATGTTTGCCTTGAAAATAAACAGCCTGCAAGCTGCTGGAGGGGACATACCAGGTTTGGAGATCTCCAAAGCCCCATCTCCAGAAAGTGACCTGCCTTGCAGCTTCTTGAAATGCTCGACTCTCAGAGCTCGTCTTTATTTGACCTGAGGCAGGGCTCTCTGTGTGCGAGCAGTGCTGTCTCTAGGGCATTTGTGGAAAACCGTCAGTGGCAGTTATTTAACAGTGCAGCTGCTGAGATGGGGCAAACAAGAGCCAACCAGAAAAGCTTAAAAGGAAAAACTGCAGAATGAGATGTTCACAAAGAACTTTGAAAAGCTTCAACATATTCCTGAGGATCTAGATGGCTCATGCACATGTGCCTGCTCAGGAAAAACCTAAGAAGGTCCTAGTCTCTCATCTCTGGCTGACCTTGAGCTCTGCATAAGCAGGAAGGGAAGGCTAAGGCAGAGTTGTGAACTCTCTACTGGAGCATTGAAAGCACACACAAAACACGCAAGCAAAGTCCCTTGGCAAATGTTGTGAGACTTATTGGTTTAAGGCATTTTAGGAAATCTCTTCCCAATCCTTAGCTGGCCGCTGACCATTAACCTAACTGAACAGAGACATTAATGGCAACAAACAATACAGACTTTGCAAAACTCAGGACAAATGTGAGCAAGCAGCAGCAAAAACAAATTCTGGGGAGGGGGTAAAATCTGATTTCCAGAGTTTCCATATTATGATTATTTAAAATCCTGTTTTCCAGAAAAATTAGAAGACATGAGAATAAAAATCAAAAAAGGCCCCAACATAGGAAAAAATGTAATCAATAGAAAGCATCCCTGAGGAACTCCAGATATGACTTATTAGACAAAGACACTAAATATGTTCAAAGAACTGAAGGAAAGCATGTCTAAAAAAATTAAAGGAAAGCATGATAATGCCGTCTTATCAAATAGGAGAATATCAATAAAGAGATAGAAATTATTAAACAAAAAAGAAATTCTGGAGTTGAAAAGTACAATAACTGAAATGAGAATTTCACAAGAGGGGCTCTTCAGATTTTGATGGAATGAATCATTGGCTCATTTGTTTGGTACCCGGCTTCCACGTGCCTGTGCACACACTTGTGCACACTCCTAAGCATCGTTCGCGTTCCTCTTCCTTTGCTGTACCGTAAATCCACTTTCTAATTCTCTTTTGCGGTAGGCAGTGGTCTGTTAATTCAGGCTGGTTACATTTTCAGTGGCTCCTTATCTTGGCCATAGCCATTAAAATAATAATAATTTCTTTGTCTGTTACTAATACTGCTCTCATTTAGTTTTTGTCATCATTGATGCATTTATTTTCAACATTTAATGGTCAATATTAGATCAAAACATCTCTGTTTTAGGGGGAAAGTCACTATTGGAACAGTTAATAGTGTCTCTGAATGTCTGATGTACTTTCCTTGCTTTTCCCCTCATGGATGCATTTCCTTTTAAAATTGATTGGATAACAACAAACAGTAGGTTTCACCTGACACATTAACCCGGGCATTATCCCCACCCTGCCTGGACAGAAAGCTGGTCTTGACCTTACCTTTTATCTTCAGATAATTAATTTAAAAAATAAAGAATGAGAAATAGATGAATGGCACTAAAAAAGATCAAAACCTTTATTTTCAACTGTCATGTCATTCTTGCAAAATTAGATCAAACGATTTCTATGGTATGCTGCTGATTTAACAGATCTGGCAGGAACATAGATGTACTTAAACCCTTCCTGCTTCGTCTCAGAAGAAGGCATGTTCTGTGACTATAAACCCATGTACTGAAGGTGTACACCGGGTCTCCGTTCTGTTGGTTTTAGTTCCAGTAGTTTGAGCATGGCCCCACCTTATGTTGATAGCAGTGGGGGTGTTTGTTGTGCTGTGGTGGCGGTGGGCAGTGGTGGTGGGTGGTGCTTGGGGTAGGTCCTAAAGTAGATGGGTGATGAAATGCATATTAAGATAGCAATAAACGCTCCCTTCATTTGGACTCGGTCTTGGTCCTGTTTGATTTCTGCAGTATGATTTGGTGTTCTCCCAGTGTATAAGCCCTGGGTTGGGGAGACAGCCCTTCATTCTCCAGCCCTGCACAACTTATTTCATCTTGCTGTCCCTTTCACTTTCCTTCTCAGACATTGGCATTTGGGTTCTCACCTTTTGCCTTCTGGTCCCTCGCAGAGTTTTTCTTTCCACCACCTTTATGCTCTTGGAAAGGACTCTCCTATTGGAAAGAAGAAACTGAGAGGAAGCCAGCAGTAACTAGGGACTGGATGGGAAGAAAGAGTTGAAAAGACATACCCACATCCCTCCAAATATTGGAGGCATTTCTGTAATATCTGTTTTAGCTTCTTGGGCTACTCAAATATCATGAAATGGGGTGGGTCAAACATGGATTTAGTTGCTCTGGTTGTGAGGTTAGGGAAAGTCCAAATCAAGGCATTATCAAGGCGATGCATTTTCCCTCAAAACTGGAGTGTTCTGGTGCTGGCTGCTGCCCCCCTTGGTTCTTAGTCTGTCAAATGGCAAGGCACATGGCGATGTCTCCTGGGCTTTCCATCCCTCTTCCGGTTCTCTTGAATTTCAGCTTCCGGCTGCTGCCTGTGGCTTTTTCTCTTTCTGTGTCTGAGTTTCATCCTGCTGATTATCAAGGCCTCCAGTGACAGTTGCAACCCAGCCCGGTGGAGGTGGGCCACCCCTTAACTGTAGGAACCTCATCGATAGGGCACAGGAATGGATTGCATTTAAGAACCTGTTCAGTTCTGGGGTACGCACAGCTCCAGGCCACCACATTCTCTTTTGGGTGCAATGATAACATATTGGGTTGGAATGCGGCCAGTTAATAATAATAAAAACATTGATGCTACTCAGAAAGAAAGATGTATACTTGCTGAACAATTGGAGGTTTTCAAGCTCTCATTGTTTCATAATCCCTGGGTTTTCCAGTCCTTCCTGTGCTATTTTTTGTGTGTGAAAAAATTAGATTAAAATAGATAAAAGTGCCCTTTTTGCAGATAAAAATGGTTGAACATCAGTAATTTTATAGCACTCAATCTTATAATAGGCAGTATCCTATGGTATCTACCCCAGTAACATTCAGGAAGATTTATGTCTTTTCTGCCACTTAACAACTAACCCCCCTGCTGAAAAATTTAGAGAAGAAAGTGTTATTTACTGTTTTTCTCGAAATGGTTTTCTTTAGGACTTAATTAATATTAATATTGTTAATGTTGTAAGATTCATAGTTCCTCTGCTTTTTATTTCTTCTGAGTTATAAGAAAATAAGCATATCAGAGCCTTAATTTGGTGCAATTTAAGAAAATTAAGATCTACAAAATGAACATGATAATTCAGGAATCAAAGGTAGGGTGCCCCCTGACAAAGCTAGTCTTCTGTCCTTAAGATACTTCATTTATATGGCGTATTTAAGAATCTATTTACGGATCATTAACTGCTTGAGGGATTAGCACAGAAAGGAACTTGAAGTCAGGTAAACTTCGGAAGATTAATCTGCACATAGATTAAGTATCTATAAAATCCTAGATTCAGCCAGTAGAACGTGGTGAGTTTCTGACCCAACTCTGATTATAAAGAGTGTAATTGCAGTATAATTACCGCACAGATTTAAGGACTCCTGAAGTAACTTTGTCAGAGAGAAGCATTAAAATGAAGTTATTGATCTTTCTTTAATCTTTCTCCTTTCTTCTAAATTGTCTGTAATTTTTTTTTTAAGGTTTCCACAGCTGGATTGTCTACTAGGGCAAATTGACACCAATGGCGGTAAAACTTGTTTTCTGGGGCTCTGGGTGAGTTTATGTGGACTTACTTGATTTATTTTTCTATTTATTGTAGACCCTTAATTGCCTCTTAAATATCGTGTAACACTTTCTGGTGAAGTAAATAGCTTATGGTCGTTTTTTTTAAATGATATTATTAATAAACCAAGTCAGTGAAGATGAATTCTTATATGAAAGGTTCATTTAGTTTTTTTAATTTGAAGAATATATTCAGATATTGACTGAAACTCAAGTTCAAGCAGCATGTTTTGTCGATGATTTTAAATTTGTGAATTATGCCTATAATGGATATCTCTTTTCTACTGGTAACTGATTTTCTGCCTGGCCAAAAGTTATTATTAATACGTGTTTAGTAATCCCAAAGGACAGCAGTGGGAGGAGGGGAAGCAGCAGTGTTTGGGTGCTTGCTTTGGATGGAGGATATGCCTGATACCTGAAGAGTTCCTGAGATAAAGGACCAGCTCCGGAGAAAGAAAGTTAATGCAGGCAAACAGAGCCTATTAAACCAGGAGCAAATGCCTAAGACCAGGAAAGCTTAAAACACCTGCGCAAAGCTTCTCTGAGCGCCGCTGCTCGCCCATACGGCTCTTGCTGGGAATTAGACAAAGGCACCCCTTTGCAAGGATTTAGCTTCGATCTGATGGAAGACTACCAAACTATGCTGATTTTTAGAATAAGGCACTTTGTTGCCATATGCCAGAAAATTGTGATAAGGATAATGAAATTACCTATCTTTAAATCATGAAATTGTAAGGAAAATGCAAACAAATTTTAAAATAGTACAGATGCTACTGATGTGATTAAAGGTATATTTGCACAGTGCACAGCCTGGACAACTGTCAGGCTGACTCTGCTTTGCCAGGATTCAATTCAGGACCACACTCCGAGGAAGGGAGGCTCTCTCCTAAGTTCTCTCCATGGGGAACAGAGGATAGAAACAAGAGTTTGGGGTGTGGCTTTGATTGGAAACTTGCGGGGGGGCTAACAGAAACTTATCTGAAGGATTGTATCTTCTGTGGGTTTGGGGGCTGAGGTGGGTGGCCTGGGATTTGTAGAAAAAAAAGAAGAACCAAGACTGTGTTTTCAACCAGACTTATGCCGGAGTTAAGTACTGTGTTTTAGTGATGTATCGAGTGTGCTTTCGGATCCCTCCCCCTTTCATAAAGTCAGCTTTGTTCTGTATTTCCCCGTGTGGTGTTCTTGTTCTCAGAGGCTATTTAAACTGGAGTTTCTTTTTCCAGGAAAAAGGAGATGGTTTTCAAAATGATGAGTGTGTTTATAATGTACAGCTTTTGTGTGTGTTGATATTAATGTGTTTGGTAGATATTGATCAACAAATTCAGGTTAAGGGGGTGCAGGGGTGCTCTGGGGCCAGGGTCCATGTGATGCTGGCTGAGGAGTTAGTGAGAAAGAAAGGGCAGGTTTTTGGGAAAAAATGTAATGCATGAAGAAAGGGCAGGTGGTGGTACCAGCTGAGGCTGTGGGGTGATGGCATTGATGGAGGGGCAGCTGGGTGGCTGTGGGGAGGGGGTGGCAGCGGCAGAGGCAGCTGTGACTCCCATGAAGGAAGGAAATAGGAGAAGGAAAAGGTGTCAGGTCATAGATGCAAGTATATATATGACTGGAGATAAAGTCTTTGATTCCTTGGGTGCTTACAACAGAATTGATCACAAATAAGGCACCGCTTATTTGTGCAAGTCTGAGCCTGTTTTCCTAGTGTGTCATTCTCCCCTCTGCCACTCTCCCCCTCTTCATTCAAGAATAAGACCTCAGAGAAAACGTGTCACGTCAGTGCACATCGGTGTTTTTTCCCCCCAACAGCCTTCTCACGGCCAACATTTCACATGTATGTATATATATGTGTGTGTGTTTGTGTGTGTGTGTGTTGAGTTTGATGCTCTGAATATAGAAGCACAATAACATGATCAGTTAAGGGAACCATTTAGGAGATTGAGGGGGAAAGACCCTGGGTATTATTTACATCTCATGTGACACGTTCTTCCTGCCCTCGCCAGACACACAAATGATGTACGCATTGAAGAAAAAAACATGTTTTTTTTTAATTAGTGGAGAGGGCAAAGGAAAAGTGGAAGCAGGATAAGAAAGACTTATACTAATCAGCACCCCCCCCATACCCCCGATAATTTCTTAGCTCTGTTTCACTTTGAGGATATTATGGCTGATGATTTTTATACCTTGCTTTTAGATTACTAAGGAAAGAGTGGGATTATTGTGGTGTTGGAAACTGTGATGCACCCCAGAAAAGGCCATGCTCTTTTAACCCACTCCTGTGTGTGCAGACTTGTTGAGGTGGGACCTTTGGATTAGGTTGTTTCAATAAGATGTGACCCAGTCCATTCCAAGTGGATCTTAATCCTTTTCTGGAGCCCTTTATGAGAAGATAAAAGGTAGAAGCAGAGAGACAGAGAGCTCAGAGAGGAGTGCCCTGGAGATGCTAAGAGAGGACTCACAGACACTCAGAGAGAAAGGCATTGGAATCAGAAGCTGAAAGCAACAGAATCCAGGAGCAAAGGTCCAGCAGACATTGCCAGGTGCCTTCCCATGTGGCAGAGGAGCCCCAGATGCCAGCAGCCTTTTCTCAGAGAAGGTATCTTCCTCTCGATGCTTTACCTGGGACATTTTCATGGCCTTAGAACTGTACATTTGTAAACTAATGAAGCCCCACGGTAAAAGGCAATCCATTTCTGGTATATTGCATTACAGCAGCTTTAGCAAACCAAAGCAATTATGTAGAATTTTGGAGCTGATGCTTGGCCCCTGTGATATGGAGCTAATAACTTCATGTTCAGTTTTTCCTTACCTTTTAGTAGGGAGAGAATATTTGCTATTAGAAAATGCTGAGAGATAATTTGTGAAAACAGTAGTTTAAACAAATGTTAAAACGGTTTAACAAATCTCGGTTAGTCTCATACTCGTTTATCTTTACAATTTTTGGATTGAAATATTTTATCAGTATATGGTCCACATAGTTTTGCCCTGATTATTTTAAATAAGAGATCCTTTATGGTGATTGTGTAGAGCTGTACATTCGCTGAAGTTAAAAAGATTAAATCAGGGCGGGCCATGGTGGCTCAGCAGGCAGAGTTCTCACCTGCCATGCCGGAGACCCAGGTTCAATTCCCGGTGCCTGCCCATGCAAAAAAAGAAGAAAAAGAAAAATATTAAAACATGAAGTATAGCTTTTTAAAAAGGGAAGTTTGTGGATTATCCTACGATGGAATGAATTACCCTGTTTTCACATTGGGGATACAGTGCCTTGTATGTTAGGTATTTAATACTTGTTCAGCTGGATGTCTTTACAAATGCTGAAATGCTAATAACATCCACCATATATCGAGAGCTCGCTGGCTTCAGCGCCGTGCTGAGCCCTTGACATTCAGCATCTCATTTGCTACTGGCCGTGCCTCTGTGAGGAAGGTGTGGTCCTGGCCCTCCTTTCACACCCACCAGGTGTTGCAGGTGGAGCCGGCCATGCCCTAACCACTATGCTCTACTGCCTGCTTGGTGACTGGACTAGCGCCACTCCTAAAAGTCTTCTTCATTTCTCTAATTCTTTGCATTTGAAACTTGCCTGTCCCCATAACGTGAAGCCTGATAGCTTCGTAGACAGACTGCTTTACAACAGAGCAGGTGATTCTATCATTAGAGGGGCACCGGCTGAGCAAGGCCAGAGGAATTGCAGAAATAAATTTGCACCGTATAACGAGATGGTAGGGAGTTGTCGGTTACCATTAGTTTCCCCAAGACCTTAGAGATTTTCAAAGGCTATGTATTTTTTCCATCAAAGATGGTCCTGTGATTCTGAAATATCTAAATGTCAAATAGGACTGAAATATCCTCAGATGGTGAGTATGCGAAGAAGCCCAGCCGTGCGTGTATCTTATTTTCTGCTTTAAAATTATCCTCAGGAGGAGCAGGTTTGAAGCACTAGGTTCTCTGAGTATATTCGCTCGGGGAGGGCGAGGTGAGTCTTCTCCCTGATCCGGCTCGTCTTTGGGTAAAGGGAACCAGGGAGAAGCAAAGTCCGAACTCATTTTAATATTTAAAGCTGTAGATTCAGAGCCCAGACTTACAGGAAATTGATTGATGGAAGAGGCAGGCTCAGTAAATGTCACACGTGCCATTACGTTCAGAGGATGGAAGGCACACAGGCACTTTGTTGACAGCTTTTCAGTGGCGTGTAAGACCCTGCGATTTTCCACGCGCTGCTCTTTCATACAAGCTGCTCTCTAGCTGCTCAAGGCTGGAATTTAAACCATATGGGCTGCTTGATAAGAGGCCAGATTTTAAAAATCTGGGTCGTCAGGACACACACTAACGGGTGGGGCCATGCACCCATGTGTCTTTGGTAATTAAATGGTGGGTGTGCCAGGAGGCACACGAGGCCTACACTCCTGCCATGAGAAGTAGAGAGCAGGGAACCCTGTCCTGCTGCAGCCCTCGATCAGTTAATGGTGCATTGCAGTGGGAATCCTGGAAAAGTTCCTGGGATATTCATAGTGTGTCAAATGAGTTCATCACATTTTAAAATTATCACAGACATTACAAAAAAATTGAAAGTGGATGGGCCATTACTCAGATGCTTCAGGAGTTATGGCTAAATACAATACATTTTGAATTCAAAGTGGATTTCCTCCCTTGTCCTTTTAGAAACACAGAGACCTCAAGCTGCCAGCATGCATTTGGGACTGATTGCCTGGGGCAGGGACCTGGGGCTTTGCATAGTGAGATCAGCTGGAGCCCATTTCCAGGTCTTTTTGAAGGGTTGAACATAGCCCGGTTCTGTCCAAAGATGGGAGAATGAATTAAATGGCTTTTTAACCCCCCCCACCCCGTCCCCATGGCTAATCCTTTAGGGTGACATATTTTTAAACTTTTTATTTTGAAATAATTTCGAACTTATGGGAAAGTTGCAAAAATAGTACAGAAAAATCCATAGAACTGTGTAACACAGAGGGAACCTAATATAAACTGAAGACTTTTGTTAATGATAAAATTGTAATAATATTGGTTCATGAATTGTAACAAATGTACGACACTATTGCTATTAATAATAGGGAAAACTTTATAATGCGGGTGTATATGGGAACTCCATACTTTCTGCGTATTTTCTGTAAACCTAAATCTGCTCTAAAAAAGGGGGGGTGAAAAAAATCAAAACAGAAAATGCCCAACAACCCATCAGAGACCTCCACTACCCCCCCATCTGGCAAATCCAGATTTGCCAACTGTTAACATTTTGCCATGTTTGTTCCTTCCCCCCACCCTCTCTCTTCCTGCCTGTGTCCTGAACATTTGAGAGTGAGTTGTATACGACAGGCTCCTCAGATACTTAGTACTTGCGTGTACATTTCCTAGGAGCAAGGGCATTCACTTATGCAGCCATCTTAAGGGCAATTATCAAGTTCAAGGAATTTAACATTGATATAAAGCCTTTCTTCCATGTTCCAGTTGTTTCATGTGTCCCAGTCATGCCCTTTTGGGCATTTCCTCCATTATTATTAGAACCAGTCCAGGATCATGTGTTGCTTCTAATTGTCATTATCTCTTTAGTCCCCTCTCTGTCTTTTAAAAATTGTGGTAACATATATACAACATAAAATTCCCATCTCAACCCATCCTGAGCATGCGGTCAGGGGTGTGACTCTGTGCACAGTGCTGTGCTGCCTTCCCCACCAGCTGTGACAGGAACCCTGTGCCCAGTTAACCAGTTGCTCCCCACCCCTCTCCTCCCTGGTAACCTGATCTGGTTTCTGTCTCTGTGAAGTTGCATATTCTAGTTATTTCATGTACCTGGAGTCATGTAGTATCTGTCCTTTTGTGTCAGGCATATTTCACGCAACATGATATCCTCAGGGTTCATCCATGATGTGGTATGTATCAGGACTTTATTCCTTTTTTTTGTTATTATGTAACTTTTCACAGCTTTCCATGTCATCTTTGCACGGTGTGGGGGCGTTCGCTAATCTGTGTATCATTCAGATTTTAGTATAGGTGCTGCTGAAGCGGGCACAACTTCATTCCTTTTTATGGTTGAATATTGTTCTGCTATATGGATATAGCACATTTTGTTTATCCATTCATCTGCTGGTGGGCATTTGGATTGCTTCCACCTTTAAGTATTATGAATAATGCTGCCGTGAATAATTTAAGTGGCTTTTTAAGATCTGCTTTTGCCTGAAAAGGATTTTGTATTTAATTCTTCATTATATTCATGTAGATGTTATTCATTGTACTTAGTGTCCTGGTTTTGTAAAATAGTTTTTAAATTGCTTGACTATTAAAATGGGAATAATCCTCTTAGATGCCAGAATGGCCCTTTTCAGAAGTGGCTGTCAGGCCCCTGTGTTTTGGGGAGCAAATGGGCGGAATGCAGGGGTGCTGCCAGGATTGTCTAACCTTGCACTGGTGGGTCCTGCGCATGCTGGAATATATGCCTCCTGAGGACAGGGTTTCTTGGTCTATTCACTGCTTGTTTCCCTGGTACCCAGATCATGAGTGCCTGGCACATGTTGGGCGCCCGGTAAGTATTTGTAGAACAAATGACTGAGTGGGTGGCTGTTGGGTCTCAGAGGCAACGTCGAAGCTGTGGTCTGGTAAATAGAATCTTTTAACATTCATATCTTTGAATTGGAGAAAAACAGGAAGATTAACTTAGTCTTTCTCTTATTCTTTCAGCAGCACGGAGACATATTGCAAGGTCTAAGCGCAGCTCACTTCATATAAGAAACAGGGAAGAAAATTTCTTTATTCATGATATAAGCATTGGAATGGAAACATTGGCTTTGCATCGAGGCCCCTGAAAAATTTGGTTCCTCTTTATGCTTTTTACATAGGAAATTTTAATATCCTTATCATTTCAGGACAAGATGGTACCTGGGTCGTCAGCAGATTATGAAGAGGGAAGATCTGGAATTTGGAGATAATTCATTTTGCGGCTTGTGACCTTACTTACCTTACAGTCCCCTTACTTAAAAATGGTCTTGTAGTTAAAGGACATGCCTGCATGTAATGTGACATGCCTCCAGCAAAGTAAATTTTGCTTTTCCCTTCCAAATAAGGCCATGCTTAAAAGCCTCTTTTAAGACCTTGACATTTCTAGACTTGCTAACTTGCTCTTTTTAAAAAAAGTGTATTTATTTGTGTGTGTGTGTGTGTGTATTATGGAGGTTTTTGTGTTTTTTTTTTCACTCCTCTCTTGCTCCTGTAGAGTCTGTTGAGGGAGTAGGGCTGCTCAAGTTATGGTTTGGCAAGGCAGAACCTGTTTAGGTGTTTATGTAACTGCGTGGATCTGAACTAGTTCGTTAATGAACCAGCCTTCCTAAATGTGGAAGCAGTATGGAAGCAGGGAGGGCAAAGACTTTGGGGAAATCTAAATTTAGATAGTTTTTGAGGTCTCTCAATTTAGGGCAGCTTTCTCTTCAGAGGTTAATTTAAAACGGGTGGTATTCTCTTGAATAACTAAAACTGCATGGAAGAGTCAGATTGGAAACACTTGGCTGACAATAAATTCTCAAATTCATCGCAGTTCACTCAGGTGTTTTCACATCAAGCTGAAAGTCAGGTGCACTTTCGAGCCCATCAAGTCAGAAGCTTTCATGTGTCCTTTAAATATTTGAGTTCTGTTTTTCTTTTCTCTTTAGAAGAGACTGAATTACCAGGGCTGATTAATCCTCAAAGACTGCTATAAATATATAAATGTGCAAATAATATGCCACTTACGGTGGATTTTTAATAGACTACTTGTCAGAAAAGCTCATGTTTTCTTTCACTTCATTTAGAAACAATTCTTGTTAACCATTCAGAAAACAAACCAGTCTTTCATTTATTAAGAAAATGCATGCTTAGCAAACTAATGAGTCTTAATAGTCATTTCTAGACTTGCTAACTTGCTCTTTTTAAAAAAAGTATATTTATTTGTGTGTGTGTGTGTGTGTGTTATGGAGGTTATAGGAAGAAGGTATTAGGATTCATCTTGCCCCTTAGTGGGAGACAGAACGAAAATGATATTTGGCAAAACTCACTAATTCGCCCTAGCTCCTTGGCATTTCATCAGAACCTTACATCGGTTGCTTCCTCCTTCCTTTTGCCATAGTTATTTGCATTGTTGAAGGGTAAGTCGGGGTCGGGTTTGCAGATTACAGCATTTTATTTGGGACATCAAAATTTTGCTGCAGTGAGGGAGGCTGATTACTTGCAAAAACGGAAGCAGCTCGAAGCTTCCAGGGATGGTAAAGAGTTTTATAGGCCTGGAAAGGAAGTTAGCTTGACTCCCATTGATTGGCGAGGGTTGGTCCATCTGATAGGGGTGGGTTTAGGGCAGGTGTGTTGGGTCAAATGTAATAAGCTGGGGGCTTGTTTGGCTATCTAGGTGGGCCGCGTTGGTGAGGATTTCAAATTTCAAAGGCTGTTGAGAGGAAACTCGAGAGGGAGTTCAAAGAGGAAACAGGGCACAGGTATTTGGACTTTGAGGCGTTCCCAGGGTCGTCTCTATAATTTTACCAGTTTACACATGTTCTTTCCACCCTGGCCACTCTGCTTCAGGGGTGGGACCCATGTCTTCTTTACTCCTAACATTATTTGCTGAAGTGCACCCCATAGCATCAGCCTGCCAGGCTGTGCCCAGTTCCTGAGCAGGACACGGGCCATTCAGCATGCTTATATCCTGTCATCACGGCTTCTTCAGTGCAGGCTGCAGGCATTTATCAAGTGCCTGCTTTGTGATCTTCACTGTGCCGCACGTGGAGAACAGAAATAGGTAGGGACTCTGATTTCCGCTTTCCAAGAAGCGGATGGGCAGTCCAGTGTATAAAGAAAGCATGGTGTGAAGGACAGTCACAGGCGCAGCCCAGAGGTGGGGGTCCCGGGCCCCCCTCCACCACTCACCCCAAGCCACTCACGGTTAGTGAGCTGGGGGTCCACCAGTATTGGTTTGATACTTTTTTTTTTTCTAATCTGTAGTATTCTGCTATTCAAAAAAATCATCGTAGGTACTCGAAGAACTGTACTAGTCAAAAGCATTTAATTACATTCAGTTAATGGAAACTGTGTGTCAGAAAAAGAGACTCATATTTTGGAAATATTTTCAATAACAAGCTTGCGTGACTGTTGAGTTTTAACAACTTGTATTAGAGGAGTCCTTTAGTGGGCATTGGTGTTAATTACCATCTTGTGGTGTTTTAAGACTCTGCCCACAGCCCTTTGCTATTGATGAGAGAATCTTTTTTGGCTGGAATGATCTAGATTGTTCTAGATCCAGAGCCCAGAGGAGACATTTGGCAATGTCTGGAGACTCTTTTGGTTGCAGCAACTTCAGAGGCAGGGGCAGTCCAGGCTTTGGTGGGTAGAGGTCAGGGATGTGGCTGATGCCCCCCCGCTCCCCCTAAACAAAAATTTTCTGACCCAAGATTCAGTAGTGCCGAGGCTGAGAAATCCTGGTCTGGTTGGAGAACCTCTGTGGACCGCATTCACCAGAACATTCTGGAAGAGCCAAAGTCCATGTGCTAGAAGGGTCTACGAAAGACAATTTTGGATAAAAGGGGGTTAATAGCTAGCTAGCTGAGGGGTGGTGTGATGCTGGTGGTTTTTCATATCCACCTATTTTGTTATAATTTGCCTTTTGCAGTAGGCATTTTTATAATAAGGTTGTTTTTACAGTTAACCCTTAAGATACATTCTTCTCTTTGGTTTTCACTCAGCAGGTTTTGGGGACTGAACCCAAACCCCCAGCACAGACCCTGTAACACAGTTCACAATTGATGTGTGTTTGTTGGATGAATACATGGAGAGAGCAGTCCTTCATATGTTCTCCAGGTGCTATGCTTGTACTTTCACAATTAGCTAAAGGAAAGTGTGCTGCCAGAGTTTATGAAAGTCATTTCAAAGATTCAAAGAGAGTGTTAGGTCAGTAAAAATAAAACAGCTGGCTTTCCCCGAGGAAGAAACACAAGGTCATTGGCTCTGCAGTCAGCTTGTTTAGAAAGCTCAAAGGGCAAAAACGCAGCAGAAGTTTGTGGGAGCCCATTTGGCCTAGAACCACGGAGAAATATGCTGTAAGTGAACATCTGTCTTGGAAAGCAAACTCAGCCTAAACCTGTAAGAGGCAAACAAGCAGGAATCATACTGAGTCCTTGGAGAAAATGGAAACTTCTCTTGAGGCAGTCCTAGCAGTGGCCAGGGCACAGGAACCAGAGCAGGAAGGAGCCAGAAGCTCCCAACACTGGCTCACGGGTGCCATCTTGCTGTTCTTTGGGAGAAACTGGGTCCCGCACCCCACCGAGTTTCTCTTGCTCTTTCCCTATACAAATCCTTTACTCCAGCCAGATTCGCCCCACACCCCACCCCGTTCCCTAAATGTGCCTCCGTTTGCTTACGATGTTCTTCTGTCTAGAATGCCAGTTTTCTCTCTCCTCTCCACCTTTGAATTTCCTATTATTCAAGTCTGTTTGTTTTATGTCCCTTGTGAATACCGTCCTGAGTTTCTTCTTCTTTTTAATCAGTACTGAATTTTCTGATGGAATGATTCACATTAGTTTCCAACTGAAAACAATAGAGTTTATTTTCTTTCTTAGCAAATAATGATTTTGCCTACTGCAAAACTCAGGTCTGTCATTTATAATGTTGCCTGGATTATCTGAGCTGGTGGGCTTCCTGGGGAAGTGTAGATTCAGGTAGACCCAGATGAGCTTTGTTATTGAGTATTGGTGATGAGGTAGGGAGGAGCCACACCTGTGGGCGCCAATGATAAGTTAGTCTTTGATGGTCAAGGTCCAGAGGAGTGGCCCTTCCCAAGTTTCTGCATCAGAAGTCTTTACCAGCTTTCCTTCCCTGTCATGGTCAGGTTCGTGTGTCAACTTGGCCAGGTTCATGTGTCAGCTTGGCCAGGTGGTGGTGCACACTTGTTTGGTTGGGCAAGCACTAGCCTGTCTGTTGCTATGAGGACATTTCATGGACTTAAATCATGATCACGTTGGCTGCATCACAGCTGATTGCATTTGCAATCAAATAAGGGCAGTGTCTTCTGCAATGAGTGATGCTTAATCTAATCACTGGAAGACTTTTTCCAGTGATTAGATTTTAAGGAGGATTTAGAAGAGACAGTTGCTCTTCCTGTTTCAGCCAGTCAGCCTCTCGAGAGTTTGTTGAGGACCCTTCATTGGAGCTGCCAACTTGTGGCCTGCCCTACAGACCTTTGACTCTACATGTTGACAATTAGGTGAGAGACTTTAATAAATTTTATATCTACAGATATCTCTTGCTGATTCTGTTTTTCTAGAGAACCCTAGCTACCCCCAAATTGGAAACAACATCCATTATCTCTGTCATTAGGGTTTAAACAGGCCAGCCTATTAGTGCATTGCATTCTGGTATGTGAGTGGAGCTCGAGATAGAGATGCCACTCTAGAAACCTTGGGTGTTAAACATTTAACTAAGAGTAAATTTATCTTTTGATGGCCTGGAAGCAGGCAGAAAGAACAGGAGAGTGGCCTCCTTGTGTCCAGCAGGGGCCTGCTAGCAAATGCCTGTTGCACAGGGGGTCTTGGCACCCTATCTGCTGGCTTGTGAACTGAGTATGGGTCCATTGGGTCTGCCTGGACGAGAAAGGGGTTCATAGGAGTGCCTTGATCTTGTCTGCCAACTCCAGACCTAGAGTCAGACAAAGACCTAAATGCCATCCTAACGTTAGACCTGAATAAGTTCCCCCAGACACAGGGCCCCATCTTGGGTTTGGGATGCAGTGGGATGGAGCCAGCCCTTGTGTCCTCAGGTCTGGTTATAACACAGCAGGTGCATGGGTCTCGCTGGGCCCTGGTCTTGGGTCTTGGCAGGCCCAAGGAGAGAGGCTAAGCTTTGCTAATTGGCCAGAGCCAATCCCACGGGGCTTCGACATTCCTGTTAATCTCGCCAGGGAACCTCTCCCCAGATTCGACTCAGAGCTTTGCGATATTGGGTACAATTCCCAGTGGCGAAGGGTTTTGATCATTGCTGTTTAGAAGAACAATATTAAAAACATAAATTGCCCACAGGGTGTGCTTAATGTTAGAGTATTAAGCAGTAGAAAGGAGAGGGGACTTGTAAAAATGAAGTTTAATTTTGCTACAGAGAACTTTTCATTCTTTGTACAACAATTCTTAAGGATATCTGCCAACCATCCCGAGGGGCAGGTCTTCAGACTGGTGATTCATTTTACAGTGAAACTCAGACAGATGTAGGAGAATTAAAATCTTATGCTGAGTATTAAAATTTCATTATTATACCTGTCCTTATTACAGTTACTTGTTTTCTATTCATATGAGACCATTGAATAGAGAACATTTACCTTGATTTTCATATTCAGAATATTCAGTTCCCTGTTTCCCATGATTTCGTTTACTTTTAGATGAATATGTCTCCCTTTTGTGTGTGGCAGAGTGTATCTCTCAGTTGCCAAAGAGGAGGGGAATGTCATTGTTAAATGTAGATGATCATTTATTTTGCAAGTTTAAATGTGTTCTGGAAAGAACTTGAGTGCGTTCTTGCCTGAAGCTTGTTTGTTTGCGAGAGCTCTCAGGTGGCTCTGAAGGCTGTTTTCTTTCTGCATCTTGGGAGTGAGGGATGTTCCTGTTCCAGAAGAAGCCTCTGTTTATGTTGGTGTAACAAGTAGAGAAAGGTGAGGAAATTTTCCTGGACTGGACTTAGAGAAATAAGATACCCATACTTCACATAATTTAAATGCAAGATTTGCTTTTGACCAGGTAATTCATACCTCTCTCCCCCTCCCTTCCCATGTTCTCCTTCCCTCCCTGTTCTCCCTTCGCTCCCTCCATTCCATCTATAGAACATAAAATATGTATAAAAAGAACTTGCCAGAATCTTCCTAGGTAAGGTGTTACTTAAAACAACAAGAAAAGCAAATTATTAATTTAAACATTACTCAGTCGCTTCTCCAAGGGATTCTGAATTGTGTTTTTAAATGCCACCACGTGAGTCCATCCATGCCCAAGGAATCCATCTTAAAAGGCCACATGTAGGCACAGCCGTAGGACTGTCCACCTACAAAGAAAGGAAGCCAGAGCATTGTTTCCAAAATATACCGTTGCTTCTATACAGGAAACTAAGACCTTTTGAATGTTGATTATAAGTTGGATTCTGTGCAGACGTCGTGGATACAGGGTCAGCATTGCGTGGTCCTTTCCCCAGGAGCTTAGACTCTGATAGATGCAGGCGAATGAATGAACAATTCAGTACCGGCTGAACAGTGCTTTACCAATGGCCTGAAGCCTTCCTTAAAAAATCACAAAGGCACAAAATTGGGTGCAGAAGTGACTATTTAGAAGGGGCCCGGGCGTCTGAGGAGCCCTGAAACTTCCTTAGCTTCAGATCACCTCTGCCGGCACATGGGAACTGCCCGGAGGGACTAGGAGTTGTGGTGCCACCTTGGGCCCCGGGTCCGCTCCGAGGCGGCGCAGAGCTGTCGGTGCTTCCGTCCTGGCTTCAGCCAGGTGCATTCCTTGCACTGGCAGCCCGTTCGAGCCTTTAAAACCTGACATCACCCTCCTACTCAAAACTCTCCCCCAGCTCTCCATCCCACCCCAAACTCTCCCCGGTGTCCCCCTGGCCTGACTGCTGTGGGCTGAGCACAGCTGTCATCTTCCTGCCTAGAGTGCACTTGGGCCCCCCTGTGTGTGCGTGATCCCTCCCCTGGAGATCAGCCACCTGCCCCTGCTTCCTTCCCCACCGCTCCTCCAAGGACCTTGCCTTCACCTGCTCCTCTGCCTTCTCTGCCTCTTGCCGGGTGTCAGCGCACCCATCTCTGCTGCACATGCTCGTTTGTCTGTCTCCCTGACCGGGCGCCGGCTCAGGAGGGTGTCTGTTCTCAGCAGCGTCCCCAGCACTCAGCACCCGGCACCCAGCACCCGGGAGGCACTTGGTAGATGTTTGTTAGAGGAAAAAGTGGGTGAAGGTCAGAGGGACCCGGCGTGGACGTAGTGGCTGGAGGTTTGTCCTCCGTGGCCTGTGAAAAGGAAAGCTAGTCTTTCAGAGCTCTAAAGATTTTGAGAGCCTGAAAAGAAATATATTTGTGTCTGAGCTACATAATTTTATGGAATTTCTAAATTCTTTGGAAGAAATTGCCCCGCTAGAGTCCCATGGAGAGGAAGGTCTGCAGTTGTGCTGTACTGGACACCTATGCTAAAATGTTCTGTCTACTTTTAAATGCCTTTGTTTTGGATCTGCTTGGAAGAACTTTTAAATTTGAAAAGTGGGAAAGGAGGGAAAAAGTTCAATGTATATGTGTGTGTGAATAATTTTAAAGAGGTTAAAAGAATCCTGGATGAAAGATTCCCTTCCATTCATTGTACATTTATTTCACTTTTTTGCAAGTGCGCCTGATCGGGCAGCAGCTGCGTGTTGGAAAGGGAAAGGGTGTCCCTTGTCCTCTGTGCCCCTGCAGGACCCGCAGCCTCTGCTCTAGAGTGGCAGTTTCCAACCTGGGGTGTGTTTCCTGCTGGGGACTGTGATGGGAGCCCCATAAAGCTCATTTGGGGGTGGAAGAGGAGGCAGAGACTGAGCCACGTAGGCATGTGCTGTCGGCCAGCAGCCAGCCTCCCCGGGCCCCTGTGGTGTCCTGAGCCGAGGTGTCCTGGCCCCAGGCCTGCCATGTGGAGGGACACAGGGACCTGTGTCAGGCCACCACCTCATCACGTCCAACAGGGGGTCTGGGTGTGGGGGACAGGTCACGGAGATTTACAAACCATATGATTTAGTTCCTACTAAACTAACCTTTGCAAAATAGGTAAGTGGCTTACAAATCATGAATTGACAGTCCTGCTAATGAGTGAAGGTGCCAACAAATGTCTTCTAGAAACCAGCAGAACTTATACTGCTTCTTCTACCCCACAGGTGAGAGTTACCTTGGCCAAGTACAAAACAGTCACAATCCAGGCAGCATGGCAGGAGACTGACCAAAAGGGAAAAAAGATATATATATATATATATGATTTATAGCTATTATTATAACAAAGGATTTTGTAATTGGATAGTATATTTGTTTGTTAATGCTACTGGAAAGCAATATAGCAGAAATGGAATGGATTTTAAATAGAGAATATTACAAGTTTACTGTTCTAGTGCCGAGAAAATGTCCAAACTAAGGTACCAACAAGAGGTTGCCTTCCCTCAAGAAAGGCCGATGCCATCTGGAACACCTCTGTCAGCTGGGAAGGCACGTGGTTGGCTCCTCCAGGACACAACTCTGGGTTCTGGCTTGTTTAGCGCTCATGGGAAGGCACATGGTGATGTCTGCTGGGGCCTGCATCTCCAAATGTCTGGGTCTCATGTTGGCTCTGTCAGCTCTGAAGCAACTGTTCTCCAAGCATCTGTATCTGCTCTTGTAAACGTTTGTATCTGTGTCTACACCTGAGCTTTCTCTATAATGTTTCCCCTTTTAAAGGACTCCAGTAAACTAATTTAAGACGCACCTTGGATGGCAGAGTCACATCTCCATCTGATCAAAAAGTCCTACCCATATTTGGGCCTGCCACATTTTTGTGGAGATAATCTAATTACAAGGCCACACTCGCAACTGAGAGTGCCACATCTCCATGGAGATGATCTAATCAAAAAGGTTTCCATCCTACAATACTGAATCAAGATTAAAGGACATGGCTTTTCTGGGAACACAACACTTTCAAACCAGCACAGGCGGTGTGTCTGGCTATATTAATTACTGATCAGAATACATGCACATCAGATGAATAAATAAGCAAGTCCATACATATCAAGGGATACATGCTGAAAATCTTTAAACCGTTAGGGGTGTCTCCTGAAGCAAGTTGAGTGTCCACTGTCTAGAGCCTTGCTATTGAAAGTGTGGCAGCACCTGGGAACCTTTCAGAAATGCAGGCTCTCAGGCCCCAACCCAGAGCAGAATTCCCAGGTCATTTGTATGCACGTTACGTTTGGGCAGCATGCTCTTGGGCATTTATGTAAATATTTTTATTGACAAATCCTCACACAGATATAGTTCATACATGGTCTACAATCAGTGGCTCACAGTGTCATCACATAGTTGTGTATCCATCCCCACAATCATTTTTAGAACATTTGCATCACTCCAGAAAAAGAAATAAAAAGAAAAACAGAAAAAACCCATACATTCCATACCCTGTACCCCTCCCTCTTAACCCAGTTTATTTTAGCTCTAGGGCATATTTTTTAACCTGCTGCTTCTGTGCATCTGAAATCAGGGAGTGATTCGCCCACACAAGAAATGATGTAATTAACTAGGCCTGTGTTTAAATCTCAGCTCAGTCACTTGCAGACTTGCCTTTGAGAAGCTTGCTGAACCTCCCTGGTAAGCTACAAACAGCCTGTGCCCCTTGGGGTTGGGTAGGGGCCGCAGGCATGCAGGACGCCCAGGGGAGGCTCGGCCAGGGCAGGTCCAGTGGCTTCCTGGCTCTGCCCTCTTGGTCTGTGAACAGCTGAAGGCGACACAGCTCTTCCTTATCTTTGTACCTCCCAGTACCAGATCTTCAGACTTTTGCTCACCTACTGCCTAAAAGAATTAGAACAACCAAATATGCACATGCTTACATTTCTTAACGTTAACATTGAAAACTTTTGTTACGAATTTAAAAAGTTGCAAAGTAATCTTTAGGTTAGTGTAAATCTTGCCATTTAAAAATAAAACTGGTTACATGGCTCTCTTCAATCCAGCCAATGGAATCTAAGTAACAGAGTGATCTGCCATGCTCTGGGTGAAGGCTTGGAGGGGGGAGAGGTGGAGTGTGTCCCCCCACCCCCTTTGGTGGATCTCCAGCAGCAGCTGAGCCCCCTCGTGGCCCCAGCGCCCACTGGACAGGCCCCTGATGGTTCCAGCTTCTCCCTGATGATGTGGTGTCTGCTTGCAGTGATGGCGGCTTCCAGCTCTTGCTCGTCTCTGGGTAACCCCCGGCTCCCTCTTGCTTTCTCAGCTTTCCTCATTCTTGAACCCAGTTCCCCGTGTTTATTTTCTCTGTGGTAAATATTTAGCTTGGTGTCTATTTTTCTGCTTAGATCTTGACTGAGATACCAGTCTTTATTGATGAACCAATATTTGGGATTGTCCCGTTGTTACTAGAGGATTTTAAGCCCTGGATCAATGTATCATAGAAAGGTTTGGGATGCTTGAGAGGAAGGCTTTCTTTAAAAAGTGGAAGAAGGGCATTTGGGAGGGGGAAAGATGTCCTGGCAGAACAATTTGGGAAAGAAGTACAAATAGAAGATAAGGCTCTGGAAACAGACTCCCTTACAGTGGGATCCTGAAGAGTCTCCATGTGCCCCAGCTCCAGGAGGGCTGCCTGGCACAGTCACGTTGCGTATGGCTGGCACCCTAAGCAGAGACTGAATGCATCCTGGAGTCCTGGATTGTCCAGAAAATCTTCCATGTCTCTTTTGGGGCCTAAACCCAGGCCATGTCCGTGGAGCGCATGCCCAGTGTGACATGTCCCGTGGGTGCGGGTCATAGCTGCTGGACCAGGCATCTGCACGAGGTCCTGGGCACTTGCCGGGCAGACGAGGCCCCCACAGAGAGGAGATTAGTGGAAGCCCGAGCAGTAAAAGCGGGGTTACAGAGCTCACCTCCCAGCAGCAGCGGCAGGCAGTGCCGACGTTTGCAGTTGTGAGCACCTGCCGCTTTGTTCTGGCACTCTGCCACTTACCTGGGGAAATCTCTTTGACAAATTTGTTTACAGATTATCAAACTGCACACTTATTGGTTAGTCATCTAGCCTAGGGAGGATTTTAAAAAGGAGGACGAATTTTCATTGATGATAGAGCAGAGAACTTCCAAAAAAGAAAAATGAGTATTATTTAGCATCCTTGTTTGCTGTTTTTTGGCTGTGATTTTAAGTTGCAGGTATGTCCTGAATGTCAGTCCACATTAAAATGGAATTAGAGGGGTGGAGTTTAAAATACCAAAAAAAAGTAAAAGAAGAAGAGAAAAAGAAGATGCTTCTGGAGAGTGAGGCAGCTGTCTGCTGGAGTGCCAGCCGGTCCAGGCACTGTGCTGAGTGTGAGTTGCCTTCACTTAATTTCACCGCGGACCTATCAGAGAGCTATTGTTCTTGAGTCCATTTTACAGATAGAGAAGCCGAGACCTGGGTAGAGCGGCTTGCCCAGAGGCACACAGCTAAGAGGCACGGCTGAAACCGAGGCAGGCATTTGGGCTCCAGAACAGAACTTTGCAGACACTCCCTCCTGGCAGCTCAGTAGCTGAGAGCATTAGCTTCTGGCCCTCTGGGGAGTGCTGCCTTTCCCGGGGGGCTGGTCACCCCCCTGCCTGGTTTACCTGGCGGGGGTGGGGTGGGGTGGAGTGGGGTGGGAACTTAGTGTTGAGCATATTGAGATGAGTTAAATTTAATTTATTCACGCAATTAATACAGTTTCGGTGAGCTGCCCTGGGTATAGAATGGGTGGTTTCTTTTATTGAGAATGATGTACCAACTGAGAAAATGGGTTAAGCTGGTAACTCTGGAAGACAAAGGCAAGCATTCTTAAACTTGGAATTTTCACCTTCCAACTAATGATTCTGCTTTTTAAAAACCCAAAAGACTAAAGCCACACGGCTTTCTGTAGAGACTGAAGATCAGACATCAGTTTTTGGGAAGAAGTCAAGTGGGAAATGGAGGAGAGCCTCAGATAAGATCAAGATTGGTTCTTGAAAGAGAAGGCTTAGGCAGTTAAGACGTGGACTGGGGAAGTCAGGAGGGACAGCAGCAAAGTGATGCCAGGATGAGCTCTACCAGGGGACAGCAGCAAAGTGATGCCAGGATGGGCTCTACCAGGGGACAGCAGCAAAGTGATGTCAGGATGGGCTCTACCAGGGGACAGCAGCAAAGTGATGTCAGGATGAGCTCTACCAGGGGACAGCAGCAAAGTGATGTCAGGATGAGCTCTACCAGGAGACAGCAGCAAAGTGATGTCAGGATGAGCTCTACCAGGGGACAGCTGCCTCCTGGGTAAAGGAGGATATAAATGATGGTTTTCAAAATTGAGCTACAAAACTGCTCTTTTCAAGTTTTTTTTTTGTTTTTAAATATTTTTGTTGAGAAATATCCACACACACATATAATCCAACCATATTGTATAATCAGTGGCTCCTAACATCTTCACGTAGTTGTGTATTCTTCTCCATGATCATTTTCAGAATATTTGCATCACTCCAGAAAAAGAAAAAAACTTACACATCCCATACCCCTTACCCTCTCTGTCATTGACCCCACAGTATTTCAGTTGACCCAATTTTTACCCTTTATCTCCCCTATTAATTAATTAATTTGTTTGTTTGTTTGAAGGAGCATCAGACACAAGGTTTTCACAATCACACAGTCACACTGTAAAAGTTATATCGTTATACAGTCTTCTTCAAGAATCAAGGCTACTGGAACACAGCTCAACAATTTCAGGTTCAAAGTTTTTTTTTATTGTATGCTGTATGGTGGGCGTCACCTTTCATTCATTTCCCATGTGAATATCCCATTATTGCCGCACCATTTGTTGAATTTTTGTTTGTTTGTTGTTGTTTGGTTGTTTTTTGGGAAGTGCGTGGGCCAGGAATTGAACCAGGGTCTCCCACATGGCAGGCGAGAATTCTACCACTGAACTACTCTTGCACCCCTCCCTCAAGTGTTTTTTAATAAATAAAGAAGGGAATCAAACTCACTCACTGATGTAGCATGGAAGTGGTATAGGACTTGTTAATGAAACTTTGATGTTTAGTATGTAAGCAAATACTTAGGGAATTAGAGGACACAAACAAAGTCAGGGGAGATGCCTAATTAAGTTTGTTTGCTCCAATGTTCTGCACAGAATCTAACATCATTGTTTCACTTTGGTATTTCGAATATTACTGGTTGTAACACATCTATCCAATCATCCACCTATCCATCCACCCATCTACTCACCCACCCACTCAGCCGTCTATTCATCTATCCCGTCACCCACCCAGCCACCCATCTATTCATTCCATAAATACTTTGGAGTTCCAGCTGTGTGGCTGGCCCTGTGTTGAACCTGAAGGACCCAGTGGTAGATGGGGCCACATGTGGCCTCTGCTGTGGTAAGTCACCTTGGAAAGCAAACAGACAGTGGCAGTGGTGCTGGGTGGGAGGTAGGAGGGCGCTGGGTACTCTGAGCAGGCGTTGGAAGGATCTGAGAGCAGGTGTGTCTTCTCCCTCTGGGGTGGAGTCCTCATTTGTTTGGGAGTCACGTGGTGTGCAGATCTTCAGGAAAGATTCTAGAATGAAGGTCTCCAGGGCTCAGAAGACTTTCCCACCCTGTACCATTTTATCCCATTTATATACAGGTTAGATACTATACCTGGGTTTTGGCTCAGGAATCAAACCCATGGCTAGAGGTGGGAGAATTGAATTGCAGATTTGTCTTTTTGCACTGACCTGTTGACAAAATAAGATTCAGACCAACATCTCTATAGAATTAATGGACATTGTCTCACCTGCATTTCTGCCGTGTCCCACCCCTTCCCCTCACCTCCTCATCCACACCTCCCACGTAGGTGGGGCAGGCAAGATCTTATTGCCATTAAGCCAGCAACATGGAACCTATTTTGAACATTTGCTGTGTTGGAGATTATTATTTTTTTTGTTTATAATATGTGCCCACCGGTTGTCCCCTCCCTCTTCAAATGTAGCATCCAGAGGAAGACAGACACTGAAATATAATGCATTAATTTCTCCCGTGGCATGCAGGAGGGTTATCACAATGTGAGGAGGAACTCCTAATTCAGAACTCGAACATGGAGTGGTTTGGGGAGGAGGTTGGGGTGGGGGCTTCCTGGGGGAGCATAAAATCTGTGCTAAATCTTGAGGAATGTGTAAGATTTAGCTAGGCAGAAGTTGATGTTGGGGGGATAAATCCAGGCAGAGGGTGAGTTTTGCTGGACAGGAAATGGGAAAGCTACAGTTGAAGCCAGATCTTCTGAGTCCCCTCTAGCGTTCTTTCCATGAACTCGGCTGCCACTCAGCAGGGGTGGGGAGGGGGTATATACATGTTTTATTTTTTTTTAAGATGGCATTTGCGCTCTTACCACGCCCAGGGGCGCTTTGCAAGCATCACATTCCTGTTGAGACCAGCGCTCTGAGCTGGGTGTTGCTGCCTGCATTTGGCAGAAGAGGCGCTGAGGCTTGTTGGGGTTTGAGCCCACATTGCACTTGAAATCCTGCATGGCCCTGATGCCACCGTGAGTGGTGTCAGGGTTGGCAGGGAGCGCCAACAGCCGTGACGTGGCTCAGGAATCCTCCCAGATCGGCCTTCGAAGACAGTCTTGTGGGGGTCAGACAGGACTAGATTCCTCAGATGCACAGAGAACAGAAAGGGTCTGGGGACTGGCTTAGGAACCACATCCACCTGTATAATCATTTCTACGGAAAAGCACTTTTTGAGACTGATCCAACTTGCAAAGGAAACTTCTAGAACATCACCCATTGTAAGCCAGGCCTGTCTGGGTAATTACTTTGCTTTCTAGTAACACTAGGAGTTCTCTGGGCATGTGCTGGCTTCTTGGGGCCCTGTGCATGTGGGCACCTGCCTCTCAACTACGATTAAGGCTTTTATGATTTAGTAGAACTCAGTGTAGTGTGGAGTAGAAGTAGCTGTTGTTGAGCTTTACTTAAGTAAACTTAGTTTTCATAAAATGTACTGAATTTACAGAGGTCTGGGGCACATCATCTTGTAACTAGTTGAAGAAAATCTGTGTTCTTAGCATCACTAGGAAATATACAACGAGAAAAGGTATAGGACGGGAAATGAGCATGTGGTTACAAAAAAAGGGTTATTGGGGGGGAGGGGAATAAATGCACGTGCTCAGGATCCAAGGAAAGCAGCCTGCCGAGCAGACAGAGGAGACCTTTACCAAACGTGCGTCTGCTGGAGATCCGTGAGTGAGCGGCAGGCTGTGGGGCTTTGTATCAGCATTAATCTTGCAGATCAGTGAACTTCACCTGCCTGCTTTTGCTGCAAAATCTTGTGCCTGGGGGGAGGCGGGAATGGGGAGAGGGACTTAAATGACATTTAGTTGTGATCAGTTAGACAAAGTGGTAAATATCTTTGACAAGATGGATTTAGAATTTAATTACAACTTGCCGTGCTGCTCTGCCATCCACAAGGCAGTCAGCCGTTTGGAGATAGAATAAAAATTACATTTCTAGATTTTATTGGGGGTCCTCCTTTAAACAAATACGGTTGTTTCTTCTTTCCAGATAATTGTTTCCATGTTTTGTGAGAAACGTGCGAACAGCTTATTTGTTAGAGGAGGAATGAGTCAGCATTCCCAGTAGTCACCCTTTCACCAGCTTTCTGCAGGAATTGGGGGATCTGATTTTTTCTCCCCGAGGAGGAAAGTAATCTGGAATGACACGAGTCGTGAGCACTTGAGGATTCATGTCCCATCACAGGAATGGAGAGGCTGGAATAGGGGATCTGGAAGTGGGATTCTGTCTCGAGATTTTCAGACTCCCCATATGAAGGTGGTGGAGAAAACCCAGTGTGATTCTAAGAGTGTGGAAAGTCCGCTTGGAGTTAGGACTTTTTTATGCCATCAAATATAGGGAGAAAGCAGTGTATAGTGTCTCAGCAAATCACCTTCTCCGCATAAAATGGGACATGTGCTTGGCCTGTCCTTTTAGCTCTAGATCTCCGTTTGAAGTCTGCACCCTACCCTCTGCCTCCCGCTCTCCTGTTCCACAGTGCATGCCGGATATTGGGAAAACTAGGGCAAGCCATCTTGTACTGCTTTAAGAAAAAGTTGCTAAATACATATGTGAAGTCTCATCATGTAGGCACTTAGGTTTTGCAAACGTTTGTCTTTCCACGTGGAGTAAGATGTGAGCGTGATTCAGCGTGTGCAGCTGGCGCTTTGTAGCTGTGTGCTGGACAGCTGTAGCTTGGCATGAGAACAGACCGTGGTGAGCAGGAAATCCCTTGCTGCCTCCATCAGTACCAGATGCTGTTCCTATCAGCTAATCAGTCTATCAGGAAATCTTAGTCTAGAGAGAGCTAGAGATAGGGATGGTGACCTCAGCAGATCAGGTCAGGCCGGTCATGGGCTGTGTTCCTTGCTGGGACAGCATTTCTCTTGGGCCCTTGAAGAGGAAAACTCTTCCACGTGCTGTGGTATAAACAGAGAAGGGAGTCTCCTAGGGTTAGTATGGTTCATAAAGTGGGAAGTTAATTTGTGGTAGAGCGTAACATTCATATTTTAAAAACATGTTCTAGATTATGTAGATTAATTGCCCATTTAACGAACAGTTGACAGAACTGTGCCAGAGAATTAATTGCAGGTAGTCTGCCCTTCCATGTAAAATGCTGCAGAATTAATGCTCTGATGTGGTCAGGGTGCAGCCCTGTCACTTTCTAGCTTTGTCTGGGAGGTTGGTGTCGCTGAGCTTGGGTTTCTGTGTCCCCAGAAGTGTGAGAACAGCCAGACCAGGGGTTGTGCAGCAGGTTTGCGTGCAAACAGATGAACAAAATGCCTGGCACCTTTTAGGCTATCAGTAGGCAATAGCTGCTATTTTATTAAGGCCAAAATGGCAGCTTTGGGAATGCTCTTCCTAAATCAGGAGTCTAGGTGCTTTGCTGGGTGGTGATTTTGCCTGGCACAGGGTACTTAAGCATATGAAGACTCAGTGGGAAAGTGAGGAGGTCACTTTTCTCCTTGTCAGCGACCTGAGGGTGGCAGAGGTGAAAGGCTGGAGGTGATGCTGGAGGTCTGAATGGAGAAGGCAAGCGCTGGAGCCCTCGAGATGAGAAGGGAGCCTCTCCCCAGAGATTCACGGAAAGCTCCATTCAGTTCTCGCCCTGTGATTTTTCTTGCAATCCGCGCCCCCACCCCACCCCGCACACCCAGCTCCCAAAGGTAGGGTCCCAAACATAAGGTCCAACATTTAAAAAGGGCTTTCATCAGAAACGGACCCTGACACATGCACATGTCTGTATATGCGCGCAGCCCCATTGCCCCACGCCTGAATTTTATGTCTGTCCGTGACAGAGGAAGTATCACAAAGCAACCCGAATGGGGTATTTCAACAATATTGGTGACGAAACTGGTTTGACATTGAGGAAAAAAATTGTTTAGGGTGACACCTGGTGGGATAACAAAACCAAACCTTAGAAAAAGTAGAGGAAAGTGGAATTTAATATTTATGAAGCCCCTGGAGGGCTGACGCCTGTGTGGGACTGGAAGCCCCTTGAGTGTTTGCAGTGGGAATGATCGAGGGGCTTGGACCCATAAAAGTAAGACACCCGCTAGGAAAACAAAATGTAGGCAGAGTAGGAAATATATTTGCCCCAGGTATGATCAAGCATTATGATATTTGCCATACAAAGAGCTCTTCTAAGTTGAAAACTAGTAGATAAATGGGTAAAGAACAAGCATAAAAATTTCAGAATTGTGGCTGTAATCACATGGAAATAGGTCAATATCAGTGGAGTGAAGAAAATGCAAATGGAAAGAAGCTACAATTTTTATCTTTCAAATAAAAAAACAGATAACAATCCTTGGTGCTGGCAAGGATGTCGTCTTCTCCATTTTTGGATATATTGTAAGTTAGTGTGCAGCTTTTGGAAAGCAATTTGACAAGCAATCAAAAAATCAATAAATGTGTGAATGTCTAATGACTCAGTTGTCTCACTTCTGGGAATTTATCCTAGGGAACTAGTAAAAAAACAAACAAACAGAAAAACCTCTATACACAGGGTATTTACTATTGCTTCATAATAGTGAAAAATTGGGAACGGCGTAATAGCTCAGGGACTGTGAGCTATCCCCTGGATGAATTATTTAGCCATTAAAACTGATGATTTTGAAGATTATTGTAACATGGAAAGAATTGAATGTGGCATTAACTGAAAAATAGGGATCAGAATTTTATGTACAAAATGATTTTGGTTAACAGGTGTGAAGAAGAAGAAATACATAATATTTCCTATTAAAATGATGGTTTTATGGGTAAATCTCCTTTTTTTGCTATTTCCCAAATGTGCAACAATGTTGTTACTCATTTTATAATTTCAAAAATTATGTATTTAAATAATTGCTGTTATTGTACTGAGAGAGAGCAAAAAAGATGAAAGTATGGAAAATACAAACAAAGTCATTCACGTGCTCTCTCGACTTCAGTTCTGACCCATCCCAGCAATGGAGGAGAGAGTTTAGGCTTCATCTTTATCTGAAGGCGGGTAAGGCAGAGTCCCATCCAGGTCTAATTCCCGTCCTCCTTTTCTGCTTGGCATCCTCCTTTCAGCTGTCCTTGCGTCCTGGAGGCAGTTGAGCTTCTATCAGGAGCTGGTCTGCAGACTGGACCTCCACCTCAGCACCTTGTTCCCTATTAGAGCGCACTCCCTTTTCTGATCCATGCCTTCTGGAGGCTTCTGCAGCCTCACACTCAGTTAGCCTCGTGCTCTGAGGGACACACCCAGCCCAGGGCCAATGGGAAAGCTGGTGGAGATGGACACGGGTCACCATCTCGCCCAGCCCTTCCCACCCTCCGCCCCTCTGCAGACGCCCAGAGTCTCGTGACAGGCGCCTGAGCACCTGAGCTGGGGGTGCGTTTTAACTCAGCCTGAACCTGGAGGGGGTTAACATCTTCCACGTGAAAGGATGGTAACTAGGGGCAGTTTTGGATCAGTTGCTGTGTGTGTGCTGAAAAGCTTTGTGGACTTGTCACCCTGTGTTGGCACATAGTAGGCTCTCCAGTGAGGAAAAGAGAACTCTTTTTATGGAAGAGTGATGTCTCACAGGTGCCAGAGTAGTTTTAGGTGCTTCTGAAAAGAGACCCACTTTAATATGAAGTTGACTTTCAGCTCCCAGCCCCCATGCAGTTCTTTCCCTGGAGTTCAGAAGTCACAGTTGGGAGGCCCTAATTGCATCCTCATAACTCAGGTTTTTCCTTGTCTGCACTTTGTCCACTTGGGGAATCTTTGAAGATCCATTCAGGTGAATTTCAGACCATTGCACTCCCGCCCCATCCCGTGTTCACAAGTGCAGGGAGCGCTCTCACCGACATGCACCAACTGTGGGGCCACCATAGGACACTTGTTAGTGCATGGTAAACACAGCCGGTATTTTATAGTAAAAGGAAAGTGGGCTTGTCTGCACCATCTAATGGGGAAAATAAGACGAACCTGGCTTCAGGTTATCAAAGGAACCCACATAGATCAAAATGTCTGCATGTCTGGGAGAGCTTTGGGCTTCGGCATACCCAGCGGCAAGTATTGGGCACCTCTTGTCTTGTAGATCCTGCCCAGCTTCCTGGCTCCTGGGGGTTCAGGCCGGAGACGATGGGTGCCCCTGCTGTGATGCAGCAGGCCCTGACCATACCTGGGTGGGACCGCAGCAGGTTCTTGAAGGATACTCACGTCTCTGAGACCTTGACTTCATTTGTTTCTTGAGTTTCTCCTGCGTGTCGTATCTGCCTTGTGTGTCTTTCCCAACTTCCTAAACCCAGCTGTAAGATGGCTAGCCTGATGACTTAGAGATAAAACTGGTCAACCTTTGCAACTCTGGGACCGTCCCATGGGGGAGCGTAAAGTCACTGTTTTTCATGCACCCCCTAGACCCAGCTGGCTGTTGGGACAAGGTGTGCTCCTGAAGTGCCGTGGGGTATTGGGTTAGCTGTCTTCTCTGAAAAGCACATTTGAAGTTCCTGGTACTTTTCATCAAGGAAGGGCGGCTAGTAGACTTAGCATGCTATTTCAGAATAATGAAATGCAATGAGCTTCTGTTGCATTCATTTCCATAAGAACATGTCCTTTGAATGATTAAAAGCTAAACTGCCTGATGGAGTGTTCCATGGAGACCCTGAAAGAAATAAGCAAGCCTTTGTGGTGTCCACAGAGCAAAACCGAGCAGCTTTCAGTGCCCTCAGCAGGGAAAGGATGCGGGGAAAGGTGCTCATTTCCCCCAATAGGGTGTCCAAAAATAAAAACCTGTATTTATTTCATAATGCCATGTGTAGAAGTACAGGAATCACAGGGACACAGAACAGTCTAGGGTTTCAGTAAAATATTTTGAGCCAAAATAAGCCTTACAGCTCTGAGCATTGTATGAGCTTATTGTCTATTTGAGGTGATAAAATATTTATAATGAATTGTGTAAGTTGCTTCAGACCCTGTTTGGAGTGAGATTGATTAAAAGTAAATAACAAGGGGTGACAATTCCAGGATGTGAGCAGACTACAATGAGTGTCCCAGGTCTTGCCAGCAATTAGGAGTTCAGGGGATGAGGAATTTTGTGAGGGGGGTGGGGGCGAGGGGCTCAAGCTGATGTTTTAGGATCTGCAACGAGGAATCCGGGTCCAGTTTCTTAGAATAAAGTTTAGAATGTCTATGATTTATGATCCAGTTTTTGGCTACCTGCAAAGAACTAGGGGACTTTGATTATCTCAGTCTTATTTGAAAAGCATTTTAAGAAGCTGTGGAGTAAATAAATAAATAAATATATATATATATATATATGTGGCTTTTAAAAATTTTTACCAACTGCTCATTAAATTATAAACAAGTTGCAATTGGTGCAACAAATTAAAATTCGTTCCCTGATAGCTGAAGACCAGTAATTTTAAAGCCCTGTGAGGGTAGACTGCCGATGGCCCGAGCTCCCACCAGGGAAGGTTTAAGAGGTGTAGATCTGCAATTGTGCTGGCTTAGGGAGTTTAGGGCTTTAAACTCACCAAACAAAAATATCCCACTCACGGCCTTCACATCTGACACGCAGCCGATCACTTTAGCGATTTTGGCACTTTCACTTGTGTCTTCCTTTGGGGGAAATTGGCTGCTTCCCCAGGGAGGGAGGAGTGTGAGGTGGTAGCCAGCAAATAGGAACCATGGTTCTAAGTCAGTGACCCATGGTTTTTTTTCGTTGTGTTGTCCTTTGATATTTTTGTTTTTCTCCCATGAACAAGGCTGACATCTGCCAGTAATTTCATTTTTAGTTAGATACAGGCACAGCAATTCTTTTATATACATATGTACAGAGTTTCCATATACCAGCCCCCTTTCCCCATTGTTAACATTTTTCATTAGTTTGGTATATTTGTTGAAATATATTTCAATTGATGAAACAACATTATTAAAATTGTATGATTAACTATAGTCCATAGTTTACATTAGAGTTCACAAAAAAGACTGTGTTATACAGTCTTTTAAAAATTTTTATTCTAGTAATTTATAGAAACTAAAATTTCCCATTTTAATCACTTTCCAGAATACAATTTAATAATGTTAATTGCATTCACGGTGGTTGTGTAGACATGGCAGCTCTTGAAGAATATGAAACCGTATTTGTTATCTGTTCTTAAAGTCTGAAATAAAAGGAGTGGTTGAAACGTAAGTTGGACGTATATGACTCTGTGAGTTGTGTGTGTGTGTGTGTGTGTGAATGTGTGTGTGTGTATGTGTTTGTATGACTGTGTGTAGGCGTGTGAGTGCATATATGTATATACAGGCATATGGCCATGTGAGTGTATATGGCTGTGTATGTGTATATGTGAGTGTGCATGATGGTGTGAATGTTACGTGTGTATGACTATGTATGTATGAATATGTGTATGTGTGTATGTGAAGTGTAAGACTGTGTGTGCTGTGTGTGTGTGCACATGGGTGTGAGAGTATGTGCATATGGGTGTGAGTGTGCGTTGGTGAGTATGCGTGTGTGTGTCTACTCAGCAGAGCCACCTGTGAAGCAGATGTTGGCATCCATAGCTCTTTGGCTCAGAAGGGGGCAGTGGGTAGCTCAGGGGAAAGTTTTAATGAGCATGAGCATTACAGCTACAGATTGCTGGGTCCGTTCTCCTGAGATTCTGGCTGAGTAGCTCTGGGTTGCTACTCTAATAAGCACTATAGAAGATTGAGTGGTGGGGGAGGCAGCAGTCCTTGGCTTATGGAAACATTTCTTGGAAGCCTGGGCGTGGAGCTCACTGAAGTCCCTTTCATTTGCATTCTAGTTCTAGATCTTTCATCAGCCCTGTGGGTCAGGCCCTCACCCGTGGCACAGTCCAATTAAAGTGATGAAACACCCAGAAAATATTAAATCTTTGTGGTAAATTGGCAAATTGCCATGCTCTTCTCAGCCAGTGGTGCTTCCAAGCCTGACTTTATTATTTCTCTGTAAGTGCTTGATAATGAGAGGCTGAGCTTCGTTATACAAATTGTTGTAGCACCAAGTTCCACCATGGACTGCACAATTTAAATTGGGAGAACATATAACGTGTGCTGTGTAATACCCAGGGCACTGGCTGATGGTGGTATCTCCTGCATAGGAGATGGCTTATAGTAATTCTGAGGTTTTCCACTTAAAATTAACCCATTGATTGCAGTGGCATGGAAAGAGCAGCTTCTTGGGGAGCAGGTGACGGGATTCCTCCCCGGTGATGATCCTGGGAGCACCGGGCGCCAGAGCCCAGTGACGGGCGCTCACACACTCAGCTCCTGCGGTGCGTTGTCATTGCTTCTCTCGTGATTTCCTGGATAATGAGCCAAACTGTATTCTTGACAACAAAACTAGGAACAAACCATCGGAGACCATCGGAGAGCTCCTCTTATGCATTTTGGATTCCTGGCCATCTTTACTTCCAAAGCGAATGGAACATGACTAGGGGTCCTCCCTTGTCCGTCACAGGCCCCTGATGGATGAGGGTGGGGGAATCCGTCCCTTGATGGCATGTTAATTTTTCATGAAGAGTACCTCCCAGTGCCTTCCAGTCCCTCCCTGGGCAGCTGGCTCCAATGCTAATGAGCAGGAAAACGGTGGCAATCTCAGCGGGAGCACCACCTGCCACTGTCACAGGCCCCCTGTGGCGGCCTGGGGGTTCGGGCAGCTCCCGGCACCTGCGTCCCAGGCTCGGCGCTTTGCCAACTGCAGTGGTGTCTTTTCTTTCTCTTGCCCCACAAGGGGTCCGGGGAGCGATTACACATCTGGGCCTTTCTGCACAGCCTCGTCTCCAGCATCCGTGATGTCTGCTCAGACTCAAGGGCCCTGGAGATTTGAAGTCCTAAGATGGTTATGGTCCTTCAAAGGGAACTCTGAAAAGATGAATACAAATACTAGGTAATTGCCTCATTTCTCGATTAGTGCTCCAGTGCTTTCTAGGAATTCAAACCATTGTCTGTTCATATCATTCCTCATTACCTGCCTGTAACAGAGATGTAGGCATCACAAGGGCTGATTTAAAGGGAAAACAGAAGGAAATGGATGTCAGAAAACAGCCTTTTTCTCTCAAATTAAGAACTTAGAGGATCTGGGATGTGTATTTTAGCCTGGTCAGGTGAAAATTCACACTGCCATCTGTTTAATTTATTATTCTGTAATATGTTGTCTTATGTGGCAGCTTCGCATATCTGGGTTTCTACATCTTCCAAGCTAAGTAATTAAAGCCTGATCTCCAAGCTTTTTAACTAATGCTGAAAACAACTCTGTAATGGCTGGACTTGCATTGGTCCATTTGTTAATCGTTTATCATTGGGAAGAAGGATGTTTTCTCCTTTCAGTAGTATTCATAGGGATTTGTTAAAAAGGAATTAAAATTAAAAGCTGAGGGAGTAGACTTCTACATTGTGTGTGCAGGTATGTGTTTCTTTTTCCTGTTCTGTGCCATATAGAAACTGTTTGGGTTATCAGCAGGTGTTTGAATTGCTTTAAAATAGTCCCTCCTTAGGCTGATGCAGACTCTGGTTTCTTTGACTGCATTAGTAAAAATTATGTAGCAGGTGCACGGGTGGTTCAGTGGTAGAATGCTTGCCTTCCATGTGGGAGAGCCGGGTTCGATTCCAAGACCATGCACCTAAAAAAAAAAAAAGTATGTAGAATATGACTAGATTGAAAAGGAATGGTTTAATTTAGGCCTTAAGGAGGACCCAAATGAAATGTCTATTGTTTGTGGAGCAAAATAAAAATAACTTTGATATTATTTCTCTTTTCTAAGTGGTTTGGCAAATGACTTCACTTGAAGAGGCAGATTGAACGCTGGAAAATGGGAGGGTGGACACAGGACCATGGGGTGGAAAGGAGCGCCGTCCATGGCGCTGCCCATGTCTCCTGCAGTGAAGTTCTCAGTGGCACCGTCCACCCTCTCCTCCAGTGGTTGTCCATGGTGATAAATGTTGGTACCTCACAGGTGATTACGCTTGCTGATTGGTTGAGTTTGATTGTGTCTTGTTAGAGTTGCACTTGAGTAGGGATAGAGACTAGAAAGACCTAGGAGTTTCTAGAGCAGCTCATGGGAAAGAGATGGGTGGTTTGGGTTCAGACACTAACTTGGATAGTCTGGTTGGCAGTGGCAGAGCTAGGAGCTGAAATGTGTGAATGTAGAAGAAGGACCAGTGTTGATTTTCTGGAAGAAGAAAATGGGTTACTTTGAAACTCTTCTCCTATCCGCCTTCCCATGAATGCTATTGAGTTTTCCCCATGTTAAATCTTGGTATAGCTTTCGTATGGGAGGAATTTTGACCTTATAAACTTATGGCATGATTTCTATCATATTCTAATTGCTTTTGAGAGTAAAGGAGGGAATTTTGGTACATTGTCATCAAACATCTACTGAGCTTTCGATGTGTCCAAGGCACTGTGCAAGGTATTGGGAATACAGACATAAGAGAGAGATGGTCCCCACCATTTTTGATGAGGCAGCTGAGATTTATTAAGTATCCACTCAGTGCTACAACTGCTTTCATTTACTTTATTTTGTGACATCTGTGTAACTTCATGCCAAGTAGATGAACTCGCAGGTTATAGGACCCATGGCTGGTAAGGAATGGGGCTGAGGGTCTCTGGACCACAGGCCTATTTTCTTTCCTTAAACTATGCTGTAATTGCAATAAGAATGAAAGGATTATATAAGAATATCTTAGTTTGCCAGGCTGCTATGGCAAATACCATACAATGGATTGACTTAACAGGAATCTGTTGTCTCTTGTGTCAGAGAATTAGGGTACTGGCATTGATATTATAAATAACTTTGGTATCATTTCCATTATCTAAGTGATTTGGCAAAGAGCTTCACTTGAGGAGGAGAAAGACCATGTTTTCTCCCCAGAGTCTGTGACATTCTGGGGTCAACCTGTCTCAGATTTTGGCTGTCTCTGCCTTCTGTCACTGGGCCTTCTCTCTCTCTCCTTGTGTCTGCTCTTTTAGGTTCCTCTAATTTTCAGCTTCTCGCTCCTCTCTCTTTAATTTTCTCTCTATATGGCCTCCAGTAATTCAGATGCAGGTCTGTCCTGATTCAGCTGAACTGTCTAAGTAGGATTTTAGAAGATCCAATTCACAAATGAGTACACTTCCTGACCAACCTTAACATATTCAGAGATACTATTTACAAATAGGTTCACACCCAGAAGGGTGTGTATTAAGATTAAGAAGGTGTCCTTTCTTGGGGTATATATTTCAATCTACCATAAAGGGAGATGTGGAAGTTAAAGCTCAAGGGTTACTTTGTGTCCTGATGATGCATATCTTTTAATATTAGGTATGGAAATCTAAACGTTATCCTGTAGGTTATCATGGTTCATTGAAGGTTTTGAATAGGGGCATTAAATAACAAATGCCTGTACTAGATGATGGTGATAGTCATGAGAGCAGGAGAAGAATGAGGGAACATACAGAGGCTCTCTACTTTGCTGAGATTTACATTCTTGTATTCATCCAGCAAATGTGGAGTGCTTACCATGTGCCACTACACTGGGATATGGTAGTGGACAAGGAAGGCAAAATCCTTGTCTTCATGGAGCTTATATTTTAGTGGGAGGAGCCAGGCATTAACCCAGACAAGCAAGAACCAAATAAAATGATAATATTACAGAGCGATATGTTCTGTTTAGAAAATAGGCAGGATAAAGAGGTAGGGCGTGTGAGCTGAATGGGCCTTACATGGATCTGGGGAGACCTCTTCAGAGAACTGACATTGATGTGAATGAATCTGCCATTCAGATAGTTGTGGGATGAGTGGTCCAGGTGTAAAGACCCTGCATTTGTGATTAAAGGCCAGGAGGCAGACCATGGGGCTGGAACAGTATGAGAGAGGGTTGAGACCGCAGTCGGCAAGAGCCAGACCATGTCTGACTTGTGTATTCTCCTGGGGCATGGAGTTCATGCCAATTGTGACAGTAGAGTGGAGAGTTTCAGTGAGGGCAGTGTGGGATCCGAGTCATGTTTTCAAAGGGTGACTGTGATTTTTGTGTGGAGAGTGGCCTGCAGGGAGCCCAGTCGGGAACCTTCTCCACAAGGGGACTGGAAATAGATGAGTGGCGTGGAGTAGCTGAGGAGGAGTGGGTTATGAGGCATTGATGGATTCGAGGTGATGGGATGGGAAGACGCAGGAATTGTGAAGCACACCTAGATTTTTGTACTGAGCAACTGGGTAGATGTGGTGCTTTTTACTTAGTTGGAGAAGAATTGGAAAAGATTTGTTTGGGTATGTTAAGTTTGAGATCTGTATGAGGCATTCAAGGGTGGATTTGTGAAGGTGAGTGATTAAGGCTGGGAAATTTGGAATTGATAGCCATATGTATATTTAAAACTACAGGAGTGCTTGGGATTGCCAAGAAGGAGCCCCAAGGTTTAGAGGTTTGGAAGAAGAGGATGTAACAAAGAAGACAAGAAAATGACTGCCAGTGAGGTCAGAGGAAAACCAGGAGAGTGTAATATCTGAAAGTTAATTGAAGAAAGTATTTTAAAAGAAGAACGAGTGAATAGCTGTGTCAAATACCAAGAAGTCAAGTTAGATGAGGACATATCAAGTAAGGTGAAAATCAGCCTTTGGATTTTGGAGCAGGGAAGTTTCTGATTGCCCCAGGAATGGTATCAGTAGAAATCTAGGGACAGCAGCTTGACGAGAGTGGGCTTTGTCAGGGATGGGGGTTGTTGCAGAAAATGCAAGTATTGGCTCCCTGTATAAGGAGTTTGTTTTTAAAGGGGAGCAGAGAAATAAAGTAGTAGATAGATGGGTGCAGGGAAAGATGTAGGGTCACTTTCTTAAGATAGGAGAGACTTTAGCAGGTTGGTAGCGTATAACAATGACCCTGAAGAGAACTAGGAGACAAGTCATTGAATAGGCAAGAAGACTGAGATGCGTTGCACAAGGAGGATCATCTTACATAGGGGCAGATGTCTGCATGCACTAGTTGAGAGATAGAGAAGTTGAAAGACAAGTTAGTCCTTTTAAGATTTCTTCTTGTTTCTTTGTAAAATAAGCAAGTTTGCCATCTGGGATGTTTGAGGGGAGAGAAGAGGTGCAAAACAGTCCTTCTGGGGAGTGGGGAAGTGAATTGATTAGAGTTGTGATATCCTGCGGGACTAGGCAGTGCTGAGGGTCTACTTGAGAGTTGTGGTCGTGCATCCCAGGGGAGACTGGCACAGTTGGTGTATTGTCTGCAGCTGTGCTTCTTAACTGCTCAGGTGCAGACATGGAATAAGAGGAGAGCTGGTTTTTGTGAAATAAGTATTGTGTTGGATTGAATTATGTACCCCAATACAAATATATTCTTAACCTTAATCCACTTTCCTGAGAGTAAACAGTAAAAATCTGGGTCAACTAGATGAACTATTTTAAAAATTCTGTGTGAAGTTCAAGAACCACTGAGGCAGCCAAGGTAGGCCAAGACCCCCGAGAGAAGGGAGACCCAGAAACATGAACTCAACATTTGCTCTCACTTTTGCCCCCAAAGCACTTACTTATTCTAAAGTTGTGGTGAAGAAATTGAGAGGCAGAGAAGCTGAGCAAATTTTGTGCAGTCTCCTGGGGCCCCTGGGGGGGGGGGAGGGCGCGTCAAAAATGGAATTTAAGCACTAAGGAACGGGGGATCTGTTTAAAAGAAGCTAAGCTTTCAGTTGAGACCTCCGAAGTGCTGGATTAGTCCTTACAGTGTTTGAGACCCAGCTTTGAATGAGCTTAATTCCTACTCCCTCCCAGAATCAAAAGTAAATTCTGTCTGGAGAAAGATAGTATATCATTTAGAACTTCAAATGATCTCTCTTTCTTTTTTATTAAAAATGTCCAACTTCCCTGGCATACCAGGAGTTATGATAAAATGACCCAAGCCCAAGAGAAGACAAAATAAAACAAAACAGTAGTCCTGTGGAAGCAGAGTCCCAGTCACCTAGATATTGGAGCCAATGGACATGTTCTTTAAAAAGCTTGTGATTAATTTGTTCAAGAAATTAGAGGATGAAATAAATTACTTTGGTATAAAACTGTATACCGTAAAATGAAACAATGGAACTTGTAGAATTGAAAATAAGGTTACTGAAATTAAAAGATAAACTGGCTTAACAACCAGTTAGACATAGCTGAAAAAAAGATTAGTGAACTAGAACACAGTTCAATAGAAAATATCTAAGCTGAAGCACAGAGAGGAAAAATAAGATATAATAAAGAGGATAGGGGATAATATATGGGCATAATGAGAATATCTAAAGTACATTTGATTGTAGTCCCAAAAGAGGAGAGGAAGAAGATAATGAAACAGAAGCAGTATTTGAAGAGATAAGTGGCTGATAATGTTCCAAATCTGATGAAAGACATCATAGGCTCAAGAAACCCCACAAATCCTAAATACATATAGCTTTCAACAGTACAACAATAAGACAGAGCTAATTCTCAAGAAATCTAATGAAATCCTGCAGACAATGGAATGATGTCCTAAAAATGCTGAAGGAAGATAATTGCTAACCTAGAATTCTCTATCCTGTGAAAATATTCAAGAATCGAGGCAAAATAATATATTTTCAGACAAAGAAAACTGAGAAAATGTATTATCAGTAGATCTGTACTAAAATAAATATTAGAATTATTTAAGCAGAAGGAAAATGGTACTAAGTGGAAGCAAAGAGATTCAGGAAGCAACAATATATTTCAATGATATAATCTTTGAGTTCTTGAACATGCTGTGAGGGAACATTTCTTCCCTCCAAAGACTCTAAAGCACATTCTGTCTCCTCTCCCTGATGTGTTTTTTCTCACCTCTCTTTTAGTCAACCTGCCCTAATCATTTAGATAGAAGGGCAAATGCCCATTCCCCACAGAAGCCTTCTCATACCCTAAGTAATTTGGAGCTAGATCAAGTCCTCCTATAAATCGTGTCATGAATATTGAATATTAATTATTAGAGTATTTTAGAAGGTTGAATAAGGAAGCTTTGATCATCATAATTGGAAAATATTTATGAACTGAACACATATAAAATTACTTCCTACTCTAATAGATCTTTTGCCTTAACACAAGCATTTGTCCCCATTTGTCCTATCAGTATCTTGTACCATCAATCCCTAGCTGATTGTTGAATGTTTACAACAATGTAGTACAAATGGTTCTAAGGTAAAATTACAAAATTGTCAGCAAGGCAGAATTTCATGAGTTTGATGACACTGATATTGAATCACATGTAATGATAATAATTGGTGGAGTTATACCTGTTCATAATTGAGAAAGATGAAATGGTCAAGGACCTTCAAAATAAAATCATTTGGAAATTAGAGAATTAAAAAGAATCTTTTGAAATTATTTTTTCACGAAAAATCACCTTCTTTATTATGTTGCTGTGAAAGTAAGCATTTTGTGTTATGCTGTTAAATTTTTTGGAGAAGTATCTAGTCTGCTGATCAACGTTTGATTTGAATTTTAGTTTTAAGAAATATTTTCTTAAGTATTCTTGTGTTAAACGAAATGTACTTTTTTTCATTTTCCCTTGCCATTTTCAAGATTAATGTTCAATTTACTTAATGTTGGGTAAAAATCACACAAAATCTTAGTGGTTTAAAATTATGGTGATCATTTATTATGTGCCCCTGGTTTCCACTAGGGATTCTGGAAGGGCTTGACTTAGTCCTCACTCAGGGTCTTTCATGAACTTGCAGTCATATACCAGCCGAGGCCACTGTCGTCTGATCACTCGTGTAGCCTGGGGATGGCTGTTGGCTGGAGGCCTCAGTTCCTTTCCATGTGGGTCTTTCCATGGAGCTCCTTGCGTGTCCTCATGGTATGGTAGTGATTAGGGGCTGCATGGTAGAAGATGCTGTGCCGTTTATGACCCAGCCTCAGAAGTCACATCGCATCAGTGCTTCAAGCGTTGGTCACACAGGGCCAGCCCCAACTCACCATAGGATGGATTTATCCAGAACTTAGATACAGGAGGCCTGGATCAGTGGGGACAGTTGTGGAAGTTCATACATAAATTATTCTGTTTCCCAGTTTACTATGAACATATTTTCTAGCTTAAGTGGATTTGCTCTAAGGAGCCTTGATTTGGTATCAATGATCCTGAAATAAGTAAGACTCCCTAAACCATTCCTTTGTAGAAGTTCTTAACAGAATTGTAATTCATGTTTATTTGCGTGGTTCTTTTATTGTCTCTCCCTCAAAACTGAGCCCTATGAAGGCAGAGACCAGTGTACCTCCCACAGCTAGCTCTGCGACTGGCATGTCGGAGGTACTTGGTAAAAAGGTATTAAATGAACCCAGCTGCAACGATACGTTCTTGTGTTAGAGAAGTTCCAAACCTAGATCAAATGGATTCCTGTTTTGTTTTATTAACCTGGGAATGGGAATGTCCTTACACTGCTGCTGTAATAAGCCAATATGTTGAGTGGTATGAATTCATGTCAATGTTTAATTTCCAAAGGATTAATTTAGTCTGTGCTATTGTAGAAGGAAAAAGAATGTGTAAGTAAATATGCACCATTGGATTTATATGGATTTAGTTTCTTCCAGGGGAGAAAAAGGTCCAGCTGAATTCTATAATTGATCACTTGCTGTCACTCAAGACCGTTTAAACAATTTAGGGGTTAATTAGGAAGATAAAACTCTAACTTCATGAAAAAAAGTTTCTGTTAATTGATTTTAAGACTGCATCAACAAGTAGGAATTATATAAAAGATTTACAACAATTATGTCTTAAATGATTCTTTTATAGGTTTGTTATTTGTAATGGTCTAGAATGTGTTTTATTCATGACGTTTTGCCTTCTAAAACTTGTTTCAAATGTATTTTTTTCTTTTTTTGTTTTTCATGTATTTTTCTTTTTGGTTTTTGTTTCTTAAATGTTTTTTTAATTTAAAAATTGATGAGCCTTGAATAGGTGGTAGAATGCCAGAAAGGACCAAATTCCTAAAGCTCCTCACACACTGCTATGCTGAGGTGCTGTTATTTAAATGGCTTAGCTAACAGCAGAAATGGGGCTATTTGAGGAGGGATTTAGCCTCTCTAGTATTTTGTTCCTAGTCTCTGCCTCTTTCTTCTCTTCTTCCCAGAAGTTGTTTTCTGGGTGATAGTCATTTTAAGACTTTTTAATTTTGTCTTTATTGAGACCCAGTTGGAGATGAGAGGACACCCAGGTGTGCTGTGGGCACAGGGCGTCAGGGAGGAGCTAACTGGGAATATTTGATCAGTGGCTGTGTTCCCCTGTGGATTACAGACTCTAAAGCAAAGCGGCTATGCCTGTCTTCCCACTGCATCAGTAGGCTTTGTTCAGATGTATGTGCAGAACATACTGCAAAGATTGCTTAAATAATGAGATTTATTAGAACACATAAATGGAAGCTGAGAGGTAGGATAGGCTTCAGATGACATTATCTAGTGCATCCACCTCCATTACCGTGTGAACGTGCCTGGCGGTGACCTCCACAGGATGGCTGCAGTAGTCCCAAGACTTTCATCTCATTCGCTACAGAAGGAGAGAGTTGCTTCCCAAAGGTTCCAGAAGATCAAGGAAGACCTTTCCCCAAAGTCCCCATGAAAGCACTCTTGGGGTTGGGTCACAGGTCCATTCCTAAGCCCGGCACTGCTAAAGGGAATGGGATTGATTACCTTTCGACCAGTGAGATGCAGCCATGAAGCTTTGGTTGGGGTCAACTTCTGAGCCCCATAGGATGCATTGGAAGAGAGGTGAGCAGCTGAAGTATTTCAGGGCTTTCTCAGGAGGGAGGGGATGCATGCTAGGTGGACCATCAGCAGTGTCTCCCACACCTACCCTTGTGTCCCAGGTACCTGGAATAATGCCTGGCGCATAATAAGATGTCAGTAAATATTTATTAAACTAATTCCTCTTTTATCTTCTGGTTTCATTTCTTAACTTCTTTGATAGATTCTTATTTCTGGGAAGATTACCATTTATACACTGGTTATTGTTGTCTTACTTTTAAATGCCATTTAAGAAACATTTATTTAAATAGCTTGATGTTAGTTCACAATTAATAGAATTATTGAAAATAATTTATAATTAAATAACTTGGTAGGTAAATTTAGACAACTTTTCTAGCATATCCTGGTCTAGGGGCTGATTTTAGCAAAACTATGAAAGCAAATCTGATGCATTATTTATAACTGTAAGTCAGTGGAAGTATAACAGAGAATGTCATATTATAGAGATGGCATATGGTAGGAACCATAAAATCTCACATTACTTGTCGACACTTGTTCAGTTAAAAGTGAATTTCGTGTGAGATTACTATAAATCCCATGACTAATGTAGCAATGATGTTGCTTTGGTAAATGAATTCTTAAGATGATACTCAGCAGCTTTCCCACTGATCCATGGTAATATGGGTGCATGTATATCTCATCCCTTGATGTCATAATTGTAATTAAATTCCTATACTGCTAAGGCCATTGTTGGCTCACCTCAGTAGATTTAGCATCTGGATAGTGGAATCCTGGATAAGCTCCACTGGGGCCCTCGCCATTCCGTACTCAGCACAGGCCTTAGATGTGCTGGCTTCTCTGTCTTACCACATCCCAAATGTGTTCCTTTGCATCTGGAAATGAAGCTTTGGGTCTCTTGGGTATAGAACGTGGCTTTCATGTTTTCTCTAGGTATGGTGCAAAGTTTGCACTTGATCATGTGAGTAATGGCTGGAGGATTGGGGTACATGCTTGGTGGCTCTGAAAAACCCAAACCTTAATTGATGGATCAGACTTCCTTTGTGGGGAGGGCCCTTTAGTCTAAGGACCCCTTGTATTTTCAAAAATTGGGTTTTGTGCTAAAAAATAATATATTTTCTTAAGGTGCCTGTGATGGAGAGGAAATGGATTTTTTTCCCGGATTGTTTTTAGAATCAATGGCGAACGAAGTGTGACCCTCTGTTTTTCTCCCTCTCACTTGGGTGGCCCTTTGTATTGTTAATCCCAATTAGGAAGTTCACATTTTCCAACCTGAATGTTCTTGAGTCAGATGTGTTAAGGATGGGACAGGATCTGGGGAGTCCCATTTTACATCTTTGAACATGTGTTTTCTTTTTTACAGACTTTTCCTGGCCCATAATAATATTCCAGTGATATGATATTGAGAACTTGAACTTGAAACCTCATTGTTGCGTATTTGAGAGCGTGAATGTCCCCTGGACAGATGTTTTGCTCTGTATGCATTGAGAGAGAGTTTGGATGACCATCATCAAATAGTAGATAGAGTCCCCTCAGATCTATTTGCAAATTGATAGGAGAGGAAACTCTCCAAAACAAGGTGAAGGAATGTCCTATTAGTGTTGGTGACAATTGACATTGAAAAAATTAACATCGCCAAAAGCACGGTTGTCCCAGCTTTATGGTTTTCAGGGTCAGTGCTCAGTAACCCAGGTAGAGCAGCAGAGAATGTAGAGGTGATTGGGTCGCTCCAGGTCAGGGAGAAAAGGGGACAAGGAGCTGAGAGTACTTATAACAGTAATATCTGAAACAATAGGTCCTGGGGTTTAGGCAAAGTAAATGAAGCTAGGAAGTTTCTGATACATGGAGAAGAGGCAGAGATTCTGCTGCTGAAATACTCCATTCACCATTTCATTAAACACTGAACCAACTCTTGCCAAAACTTTATTTCACCGACATGTAGAATTACTTTTCTGTTCAAAACCCCTTGGTTAATAATATGATTTAAGGAAGATGTCTGTATTCATTGTGCTCAACTCACACCAACTCTCAAAAATGTAAAAAAGCATTTACTGTTAGTGAAAATGAAATCTCATTTCCCTCTGTCTACTGGTTGTTTTTTCTCATTTGCTTATTACTTCAGACTAATGAGGAAAAATAAAATATATTTTATCAAGATCAGAATAAATCTAGCAAGGTTGATGCCTGAATATTTATGAAACACAGCAGTAAATGAATAAAGTAGAGCAGTAATGAAGTTGGTCGGTTTACCTCGGATTTTGTGAAATGGAAAAGCAAACTCCATGAATCATGGATTTAAACACTTTGATGTATTCTACTAACAACTTAGGTGGTAACATTGTATTTATCCATCAAAGACTAGAGGTTAGAAGAAAAGGAGAATTAAAGATTGACAATCCATGCATTTTATAGTAGGAAAAATGTTTTATAGCCCATATGCATATTTTGGAAAATTTGGGAAAATATGTAAAAAGGAGAAGAAAGACTGGTCTCCTCTAATCCCACCACTCAACAGTGATCACCGAGAACATTTTAAGTATTTTAGTCCAGATTTTGTTTTTCTGTATGTACATTTTTTTTCTTTTCTCGTGGTTGGGATTAGTTTTAGTGACATTCAGTCATTTGTGATGACTGAAATGATTTGGTGGACAGTTGACGGAGAGAAGGAAGGTGATTTCATCTAAGACCAACGGGACAGCTTGAGCTGTCACTGAGAGAACTCTTATGAAAGGCAGGGTTCTAGCATAGACTAAAGTTACATATCTGATTTTATGATTAAATATTTTCAGTAGAAATATGTCTGTGAAGTTCAAGTGCTTATGGAAAAACGAAAGGACCAAGAATAGATGAAACAAGTTTGGAAAAGAACCTGGTTGGAGGACAGACGTGATTGAGTCCCCTGTCAGCATCAAGACTGATGGCACAGAGTAGGGCATCTGGAAGTAAGCCTGTTCGTTTATGGTCCACTCGTTTTTAGTAAAGCTACCAAAGTACTTGAATGAGGAAAGGACAACTTTTTTTTTAAAGAAATGGTGCTGAAGAAAAAAACCCTATTCTTTCTTCTTAATTATCTGTTCCTTCTTTTATAATTCCTATCACAATTAGTAGCATTATGTTATTCTTGTAACCCAAGTGTAGTGGATTGGATTATGTGCCCCAAAGTAGATGTGTTCTTAGTCTTAATCTGCATTCTTGTGGATGTGAGCCCATTGCAGATGGGACCTCGTGAAGATGTTTTTTTTTTAAGTTATTTATTAATTAAAAAAATAAAGAAACAAAATAAAACAACATACATAATCAGTAATTCACAATATTATCACTTAGTTGCATATTCATCATTTCTTAGAACATTTGCATTAATTCAGAAAAAGAAACATAAAGACAACAGAAAAAGAAATAAAACGAACACAGGAAAGAAAAAAAAAAAGATTGTACCTACCATACCCCGTACCCCTTGCTTTCATTGATCAATAGCATTTAAACTAAATTTATTTTAGCATTTGTTCCCCCTATTATTTATTATTTATTTTTATTCCATATGTTCTACTCCTTTGTTGACAAGATAGATAAAAGGAGCATCAGACACAAGGTTTTCACAATCACACAGTTACATTGTGACAGCTGTATCATTATTCAATCATCCTCAAGAAACGTGGCTACTGGAACACAGCTCTACATTTTCAGGCAATTCCCTCCAGCCTCTCCATTACATCTTGAATAACAAGATGATATCTACTTGATACATAAGAATAACCTCCGGGATAACCTCTCGACTCTGGAATCTCTTAGCCATTGACACTTTGTCTCATTTCCCTCTTCCCCCTTTCGGTCGAGAAGGTTTTCTCAATCCCTTGATGCTAAATCTCAGCTCATTCTAGGGTTTTTCTCAATCCCTTGATGCTGAGTCTCCGTTCATTCCAAGATCTCTGTCCCACGTTGCCAGGAAGGTCCACACCCCTGGGAGTCATGTCCCATGTAGAGAGGGGGAGGGTGGTGAGACTGCTCATCATATTGGCTGGAGAGAGGGGCCACATCTGAGCAACAAAAGAGGCTCTCTTGAGGGTGACTCTTAGGCCTAAATTTTAAGTAGACTTGACCTATCCTTTGCAGGGTTAGGTTTCATATGAACAAACCCCAAGACTGGGGGCTCTGCCTGTAGCTTTGGTTGTCCACACTGCTTGTGAGACTATCAAGAATTCAACTCGGGGAAGGTGAATTTCTCCTCGTTCTTACCACTCCCTGAAGGGGGCTTTGCAGATACTTTTCCACTCACTGATCGAATCACTCTGGGATTCATTGGGGCATCACTGTGGACAAACCATCAAAATCTCATGTCTTACCTGAGATTCCAAGTACTTATGACATTCAATCAAACTATCTACATAAGTTATATTAGGAAATGCTCTAGTCAAAATATAAATTTTATAACTAATAAACATTTTTAGCTTTAGTCTCACACAGAAGGTGGCATTTTAAAATATTAATTACCATCTATTTTCAGTACCCTGCAATAATGATATCCCTTTGTTCTTCCTCATGCAAAAACATTTTAAAAATTGTACCTTGTACATTTCACTATTATTATACACTCTAGGCATTCCTAGATTATACCATCTTAATCTTTAACATCTATCTTTCTTTCTGATTTCATTTATGTCCCCAGCCCTCCTCCCTCTATCATTCTCACATGCAGCTTCATTCAGTGTTTTAACATAATTATATTACAGTTAGGTAGTATTGTGCTGTCCATTTCTGAGTTTTTGTATCCGGTCCTGTTGCACAGTCTGTATCCCTTCAGCTCCAATTACCCAATATCTTACCCTATTTCTTTCTCCTGATGGTCTCTGTTACAAACAAAATATTCCAAGTTTATTCACTAATGTCAGTTCATAGTGAAGATGTTATTTGTAGTTAGGGTTGGTCCACCTGAGTGAGGGTGGGTCTCGAACTGTGTTACTGGTGGCCTGAGAAAGAGAAGAAATAAGCCAGAAGCTATGAGATGGGAGGCAGAGAGACGAGAAGTGCTGGCAGCCAGCACCCAAACCCTGCTGGCCCTGGAAGGAAGCACACTGTAGTTATTTAAGCCTCAAACTTTAAGCCAATAAATTCCTGTTGTTTAAGTCAAAAAAAAAAAACAAACAATAAATAAGTAAATGAAAGAAATGGTGCTGGAACAATTGGATATCCTTAATATATAAGACAATGAACTTAGATTCATCTCACTGCACACACACACAGATGCTCTCAAAATGAATTGTGGAGCTAAATGTTAAGAGGTAAAACTGAAAAACTTTTTAAAGTTTATTTTGTACATGGCCTTTGGTTAGGAAAGATTTCTTAGCTTTTGCACCAAAAACATGATCCATAAAAGAAAACATTGATTTCATCAAAATTTAATAATTTTACTTTCAAAAGGCACCATTAAGGAAATGAAAAGACAAGTCACAATTAAAAACATACGCTTTGCAAAAGACCCCACTAAGGGGATGAAAAGACAGACTATATACCTGAAGAAAATATTTGCAAACCAAATAGATTCCAGTATCTAGAATATATAAAGAACTTTCAAAACTCAACAGCAGTAGAATGAATAATCCAGTTAGATAATGGGCAAGAGCCATGAAAACATTTCACTAAATAGGATGGAAAGATGACAAATAAGGCCATGAAAAGATACTCAAATCATTAGTCATTAGAGATATGCAAATTAAATCTCTGAGATAAGCACTATATACCCATCAGAATGGTTAAAATTAAAAATAGTAACACCACCAAATGTTGGCAAGGATGCAGATAAGATGCAACACTGATATATTGCAGGTTGGAAATAAAAATGGTTCACCCACTCTAGAAAACAGTTTGGCAGTTTCTTGTGGAACTAAGCATGCACTTAACCGTACAACCTAGCAATTGCACATTGGGTATTTATCACAGAGAAAAGAAAAGTTAGATTCATGCATGAACCTGTACACAAATATCCATAGCAGCTTTATTCATAACAGCCCCAAATTAGAAACAATCCAGATGTCTTTTGGTAGGTCAGTGGTTAAACTGTGGTACACCCAAACTGCAGGATACTCTGGAAAAGGAACAAGTAATAAAAAGGAACAGGGTTTATTCTGGTTGGGAAAGGCCGTGGATGCCAGCTGAGGGGTTTGGTCTTTATGTTGTAAATGGCCATTGCTATCGATTTACGTAGCTGACCTGATTGAATTACTGCCCGAGGAAGTCTCAATCATTCCCATTGAGTTTCTTAGAAGTGGACCTCTCTGGTGGTGCTTTTTTTGGGGGTGGGAGGGGTGCATGATCTGGGAATTGAACCCGGGTCTCCTGCATGGAAGGTGAGACCACAGGGCCACAGATTTCCCTGGCATACAGAAAATAGACAAAATTAACTACAGTTGTTGGGAGAGGTTCCCATTTTGCCAGATTCTTCACCCATCTTTGTAGGAATTAGCATTCCCAGGTCTGGGAGACTTTTGCATTTGCACCTTTTCAATTACACAAAGATACATGAAAAAGCTGCGTTTTCTAGGGAAAGGTCTCTTCCAAATGACTGCATCGAAAGTTATCTAATAGCATCAATGGTTGACTTTGAATTCAAGCCATAAATAAACAAATAAATTTCCACATGGTAGGCTTTATTTGAACAGATTTGATTTGGGTGTTTTTAGGAAAAACATCATTCATATTTTGCTTTTTTTCTTTTTTTTGCAGTTCTTCTGTTTTTTAATACATCGTTTGGTACACATCAGTGGGAAATTTGGCAAGGACACAGACTTTTGTGTTCAACTAGATTAAAAGCTGTTCTTGACAACTGAAGGCTGCGAGGAGGCCAAGGGAGGAGAGCTTCCGTCGTGCTTCTCGCTGTGGAGCACAGGAAGGACAGGAGCTACCGTCCTAGATGCTTCTAGACGTGCCTTCTTCCATCCCCATAAAACTCCCTGGAGGTCAAGGGTTACGTGTTCCCACCTGACTTAATTTCAGAAGGATCCCCTGGGGGCTTGGTGGAGAAGAGGCAGAGGGGGTCCAGGGAGAAAGTGGGGTGGGGGCTAGGAGACAACTGGGGGGGCCAGGCTGGAGATTCTCCAGGCTGGGATCAAGGTGGTGTGGTAGAGATGGTGGAAAGTGGTGGGATTCTTCTGATTACAACTTTCAGGTTGAGCCCATGGGATTGGCTGTTGCATTGGAGCTGAGGCTAGAGGCACTGAGCGGCATCAGGCAGGGTCTCCCACTCTCTTGCCCATGTGGCTCACGGGGACCAGCGAGGGGGCACAGGCCAGGAACTCGGCTGGATTAAGTATGTGAGTTCCAAAGGGAAATGAGCATTCCTTGTGTGCCAATTGTCCCTGCAGCCCTCTTGAGCAGACCAGAGTGAGTCAAAGACATGGTTTTTCTCTCAAGGAACCTGCTGGTAAATTAGGGGAGATAAAGTGCACGTACATTTTTAAGGCAGGTGACATTTGTGGGTGATCCAGACCATAGCTGCTCATGACTTCAGGTGAAGGAGATCACTGTGGGCGAGGGCCGTGTGGGGTTGGGTGGCCTCGGATGAGGAACTGGCCTTTTCCCTTGGCTCTGAAGTAATTGCAGGGCTTGGCAGGTTGGAGGGCTGAGAAGCCAGCACATTTGTGATGATCCAAGGTACAGCAGTAGGAATATCCGGCAGACAGGGAATAAGTCAGGTTGGCCAGTGTGAGGGTTTGAGTTGGAGGTGTGTAGGGTTAAGGTGGAAATCTATCCCAGTTGAGCAGGGCTCTGGATACCAGTTGAGCAGTTTGGTCTTTATGTCATGGATAGTCGTTGTCATCGATTCACGTAGTTGACCTGATTGAATTACTGCCTCAGGAAGTCTTCATTGTCCCCATGGGTTTCTTAGAAGTGGGCTTCTTTGGAGTTTTAATTGTGCTTCTCTGGTTCGCCTTGGCGTTCCTGACCACCCTCTTCTTGGGCCCTGAGGACGCTGCTCCTTCCAGGTTCCCTCCTACACTGTCTGGCTGTCCGTTTTCACCCAGTCTTCGCTGCTCCTCCCTGTTCACCGAGAGGCTGTGGGGGATCTTGTGTGTGACACGGAGGACAAAGCTGAGAGCAGCGCAGTCGGCGCCAGTGGGGACAGGTCACGGAGTGGTAATGACACACCTGCTGGAATTCCACTTCTGCCAAGCACCGTGAAAGGAGGTTATAGAGCCCTGGAGAAGGGGGGGCAGGGAGGAACCCCTGAGGAATGAGTTTTAGGCTGAGGTCTGAGACCCAAGTGTGGGCAAGAGAAAGTGGAAGAGAATATTCCAGAACGAGGGGCCAGGCGCCAAGGCCCATGCAGCTGCAGAGGGTCCCCTGAGGCCTCCCCTAGGTTTCTCCTCCCAAGCCACCCCTCCCTTGACCTCAGCCGCTGTCCTGGCTGCTCTTGGCACCTCTTATCTCTCTCATGACACCCAGATTTCCTCACCACGCATCTCCACCTGAGTGTCCTGAAGGCAGACTTAGCTCGCCCTACACACTGAACTTGCTTCTCGCTTTGCCCTAGCTCAGGTATGGTTTACTTGGATTCTGCTTCTCGCCATACTTTTTCCTTTACCCCAGGTGTCTTTTATGTCCCCTTGTCTGTGAGAACACAGCCCAAATGCCACTTCCTTTGCAAAACCTTCCCCAGCCTGGGTGTGTGTTGATCCTTACTTTTGTCTTCCTGCAGAACTAATTAGCCCTGTGACCCTCTAAAACACAGTCCATTCTCCTGTCAACACTATTGGCTTGTGCCTTTGACCATTGTATATTTGTCTGTTTTCTTAATGGAATGAGAACTTCTGGACCCTGTATCCCTGCTGCCTTGTTTGACATCGAGAACAGAAAAATGACTGCTCTCGGGAGCAGAAATGATGGAACTGTTTTAGTAGGACAATAAAAGTAGAGAAGAAGCAAAGAGTCATGTCTAGTACAGAATGAGAGTATAGCAGATGAAGGAAACCTGTCTGATTTTCCTCCTTGGCATCTTTTCTCTTTTAAATGTTATCCAAATGTTGTTTTATTTTTGAGTTGTAAGAGCTCTTTATTTTTGGATACAAGTCCTTTATCAGAGATATAAATTGCAAATATTTTCTTTCAGTCTGAAGCCTATATTAGTTTTCTTTTTTAAAAATATTTTTATTGACAAATCTTCACACACATATATTCCATACATGCTGTATAATCAGTAGCTCCCAATATCATCACATAGTTGTGCATTCATCACCATGATCATTTTCAGAACATTTGCATCACTTCAGAAAAAGAAATAAAAAGAAAGTATAGGTCCCGTACCCTATACCCCTCCCTCTTATTGACCGCTAGTATTTCAGTCTACCCAAATTTATCCTCCATGGCATCTTAATGAGTGGATGCTATTGATTATTATTTCAGTTGGAAGCCCAGCATAGATCTTGTAAAATCTGCAAAGCAAAAGATATTTCAAGAGAGAATTGGTCTCTTAAGATATAATCAACCTTTGGGTCTTCTCCTTTACATCTCAAATTGTATTGTTAATGTTTAGGGCAAAGTGTATGGGACAAACCATATTTGTAATGATTAGTGAAAGAAAGAGAAATAAAATTGTACGCTAACTTGACCCACCTGCCCCCCCCAAATAAAAGTGTAATTGACGGTGAAGGCCGATCATCATGAAGTTACTTAGCAGTAATGAGTGTTTACTGAGGGTGTTTCATAGAATGCATTTGTTGTAATTTCTTTTTAATGCTCTGTGATGATGGTGGCTACAGGCTGATTGTTCACTTGCGCTTGGCTGTCCCCAGGAGGGAAGGCTCTTCACGGGCCCCCAGTTCTGGGTGGCAGGCTTCAGGAAGAAAGAGAGGACTCTATGTGGTGGTATTCCATTCAAGGGGAACAAAAAGTCAGAGGCATTTAGGGGTTCCCTTGCCTTGCAGAGATGATTGCCTTAGCACAAGCATTGCCTGCCCTAAAGTAATTAAACTCATTTCCATAGCAGCGTTTTCCCTTCCTTGCCAGGCTCAGGCTTGCAGGTACACGTTCATAATTTCTGACTTTCTAATTATAGCGAATTCATCACCGATTTTGGTGAGCTGCCTGATTGTTATTGTCGCTGGTGTAGCGTACACCTCCAAAGTTGTGATGAAGCTGGAGTGTGTCCTGAGCAAAGGTGCCTCTTTTTTCCAAGGCTTCCACATTTCTCCTTCATTTATGCTTTCGTTGCAAACATTTATTAAAAGTAGAGTGGTGCTTTATGCTGCTGGCATGTCAGAAGAACGGGTGAGTGAATTATTTTCTCTCGGAGGGAGGGCTAGCTGTGCCTCTGTGAACATGGGAAAATCACTCAACTCTGAGATGCTCTAATTTTGTGATTCTGAGTGTAGCTGTCATATACTACCACAAGCAGTGAGAATGAGAGTCCCATAGACTAGCAAACAGGAAACCTGGCATGTCTTCACAAAAGCAGGAAAGACGCGCATAAGCTTGGGTGTTTTCTGCTCTTCATTTTAAGTGGATTTCGAGAGTGAGAAGGGAGGGTACTCCACTGCCCGAGGGTGGGCGAGGGTGGGGCAGGGGAGACAGAGGGGGCTTGGGGGGACCTCAGTCGGGCTAATTTCGCCCACACCTGCCTGCCTGTGCTCGCTTTGGAGGACATAGCAGGGAAGTTTCTAGGCAACGTAACAGCTTATATTGGACCATCAAACTCACTAGTGCCCCTGGACACCCAGTATTTTGGCCAGGTGGCTTCATTTCTCATGACTTTTACTCTGCAGTTATAGAGAGACATCCTGGTGGTGATGTCACAGTTCTGCTAGGTGGTACTCGAGGGGGGAGGGCCATATGGAAACGTCCGACCTCTGCATTTCAGACACCAGCAGTTTGGGTGCTGTCGTCATGATATCTGCTGAGAAATACCTGCCTTATGATTTACCTGGCACTTTTTCTCTACATTGTATCCTATTTTTGACACATCGCGTCATCCTCAGCAGAATATCTGCATTTGGTAATGTTACAGCATGAACTCTAGAGCTGGGGCTCAAACCCCAGCCCCACCTCTCACTGGCTCAGAGAACCTTGAACAAATTGCTCCATCTGGCTGGTCTCAGTTTCCCCAAGTACAAAATGGGGATAATAAGAATATGTGTCTCCAGGGTTTCTGTGAGGATTAAATAAAAAAAAAATATGAATATAAAACTGTTACAACAGTATTAGTTAGCTCTTATTGTGAATTTTTTTCCTAATAAATGTGAAAATAAATACTTAGCCATTAAAATAAAAAAAATCATTTTTATGCCGCTTAAAATTAGATTATATCCTACTAGCAGGATAAGTGTTTTGCCTTGTGAAGCATGGATCTCGCCGTCTAGTCTTACAATTTTTTTTTTTTTTTAGCTTGACCCTCTCCTACATTATCCTGAACACGTGCCACCAGGGACCCTTTCTGTTTTAGGCAGCTGGGAACTGTGGTTTTCCTTATGGGATGCGTCTGAGCTTCCTCACATCAGTTCTTTTTCACCCTCTGACGTCGTCGCAGTGACTGACTCTAATCCCTCTTCTGCATTACAGCCCTTTACATAATTGAAGAACACTGTCACATCTCCTTTTCATCCCGTAAAACGTCATCATTCCCCTCTGCACAGGCCCTGGCCTGCCTCATCGCCTGCTGTCCTGTCACGTGGGAGGCAGCTGTAGGGCATGAGATTTGTCGTAGGGAGCATGGGATCCGTTCGCAGGCTATAATGAGTGTTCGTACATTCTGGGAGCACCTGGAACCGGGAAACATCCAGCATCTTTTCACATGCAGAATTGCAAGCGGAAAGTGGATGCAGCCAGTATTCCCATTCAGAGCCAGAAACGTTAATTTAAAGAGGTCTTAGAAAACTGGTGTCTGTGGTTGCCTCTGCAGAAGGGAACCGGGTGGCAGGGTCACTTGATTTCAAAATTTTCATCATACAGTGTATTTTCCCTACTAAACATTTTTATACATACATATGGAAGAAGCAGAATCATAGCTCATGATAGGAACTGAAAGTGATCTTAAAAAAGTATTTTGGCTGTGCAAGGTTAGCTCAGTGGTAGAATTTTTGCCCGCAATGCGGGAGACCCAGGTTTGATTCCCAGATCCTCCACTATCCCCCCCACCTCCCCACCCCACCCCCCAAAGTCTCTTTTTTTGCAGACATGAAAAAGTTAGAATGGGCATAGCCCAAACACCCCTTAAGAGGGGGATAGACCCAGAGTGATTCGATCAGTGAGTGGAAAAGTATTTGCAAGCCCCCTTCGGGGAATGGTGAGAGTGGGGAGAAATGCAACTTCCCCAAGTTGAATTCTTGATATTCTCACAAGCAGTGTGGACAACCAAAGCTGTAGGCTGAGCCCCCAGTCTTGGGGTTTGTTCATATGAAACTTAATCCCACAAAGGATAGGTCAAGTCTACTTAAAATTTAGGCCTAAGAGTCACCCCCAAGAGAACCTCTTTTGTTGTTCAGATGTGGCCTCTCTCTGCAGCCAACATGACGAGCAATCTCACCACCCTCCCCCTCTCTGTGTGGGACATGACTCCCAGGGATGTGGGCCTTCCTGGCAATGTGGGACAGAAATCCTGGAATGAGCTGAGACTCAGTATCAAGGGATTGAGAAAAACCCTAGAATGAGCTGAGAATTAACATCAAGGGATTGAGAGAACCTTCTCGACCAAAAGGAAGAAGAGTGAAATGAGACTAAGTGTCAATGGCTGAGAGATTCCAAATAGAGTCGAGAGGTTATCCTGGAGGTTAGTCTTACGCATTAAGTAGATATCACCTTGTTGTTCAAGATGTAGTGGAGAGGCTGGAGGGAACTGCCTGAAAATGTAGAGCTGTGTCCAGTAGCCATGTTTCTTGATGATGATTGAACAATGATATAGCTTTCACAATGAGACTCTGTGAATGTGAAAACCTTATGTCTGATGCTCCTTTGATCTACCATATCAACAGAAGAGTAGAACATATGGAATAAAAATAAATAATAGGGGGAACAAATGTTAAATTTAGTTTGAGATGCTAGTGATAAATGAAAGCGAGGGGTAAGGGGTATGGTATGTATAATCTTTTTTTTCTCTGTTATCGTTTTATTTCTTTTTCTGTTGTCTTTTTATTTCTTTTTCTAAATCGATGCAGATGTTCTAAGAAATGATGAATATGCAACTATGTGATGATATTAAGAATTACTGATTATATATGTAGAATGGAATGATATCTTGTTAATTTTTTTTAATTAATAAATAAAAAAAAGAGAGGGATAGAAAGATCAAAGGTGATGGTGGAGTTATACAGAGAAAGTAGGATTTAACGAACGAATGTGAACGCTGAATCATTAAATTAATAGCTCTTTTAGTCTCTAGTATCTTAGAGCAGCTAGAAGTAAAAAAGCTAAAATTGTGGAACTGTAACCCATACCAAACTCTGAAATCTGTTCTACAACTAATTGTGGTGCTGTGCTTTGAAATTTATCGCTCTTTTGTATATAGGTTATTTTATTTTAAAAAAAGAAGGAAAAAAAGTTGATTGTGATGATAAAAAAAATATTTAAGCCCTCTAGCCTCCTATATTCTGGAGCAGCTAGCAGGAAAAATCTGAGATGATGGCAGGGTAGCCCATGACAAACTCTGGGTTCTGTCCTGTTGAAAAGTGCTTTGAAAACTATTGCTTTTTTCTTTCTTTGCTTTGTATATATGTTATACGATAAAAAAGTTAAAAAAAAATTAGTAACATGAAGGAGCCTTGTAAATGGAAAACTGCCGAATAAGGGAACAGAAAGATAAGGTAGCGATCCGAAAGGGGAAGACAAGAAGACAAAACAAACTACAAAACCTCCTCTTTGGCTTGTGTCCTCCCCACACCCCCCAGCCCCTCCCTGGGAAAGCTTCCTTCACCCCCAGCCCCCTCCACCAGGCTGGCTCCAGGCTTTCCCTTCCTGTTTCCTGGGCATCCTGAGCAGATTCCAGCCTTCTCTGATTCTTCTTACTGATGCCTTTGGAATGCTCTGTTTACCTCTTGGTCTTTTTCACTGCCGATCCCCGGCACCCTGGGAGGGTGTCCTCTCCTTGATGCTGGTGTCCCCACTGTCCGTGCTGAAGCTGGGATCTGGGGTGCGGGGACAGACTCGGTGTGCCGGCTCCCGAGCGTGGGCCTTGGGTGTTGGGAGGTGGCGGAAAGGAGTCCTGGTGCGGCAGAGCCTGAACGCTGAGGCGTGGGTGCTCCTGGACATGGCCGTGGGTGCTCCCAGGCATAGCTGTGGGTGCTCCCAGACATAGCCATGGGTGCTCCCGGGCATAGGCGTGGGTGCTCCCGGACATAGGCGTGGGTGCTCCCGGGCATAGCCATGGGTGCTCCCGAACATAGCCGTGGGTGCTCCCGGACATGGCCGTGGCCTGGGGACCCTGTAGGACAGCCGCCGCAGATCCCAGCCAAATCCCAAAGCTCGTCCCATACTCTAGAGCAGAGCATCTCTCTCATTTACCCATGCTTGTAAAAAGATTTGTGCCATTTTTTAAATCTTTATTTCAGAATGAAATTACTCTGAGTTTATTCTTTAATTTATTTGAGCATATATATATTAATTTTACTTGTTAATACACACATATATAAAATGCAAAATTTTCTATTTTAACTATTTCTTGATTTCTTTCTTTATATTAGAGAAGTTGTACGTTTACAGAAAATCACATTGATCCCTCCTAACGTGCTCCACCCCCTCAGTTTTCTCTATTAGTGACGCTTTGTGTTAAGGTGGCGCTTTGTTACCATCGATGGAATATTATTGTTATACTGTTACTACTAACTGTAGCCCACAGTTTACATTAGGGTTCACCACTTATGTTGTACAGTGTGTGTTTTTTCTTTTACTAGAGCAGTTACCTAACAATCATGCATAAAATACAGGATTCCCACACCCCAGTCCACCCAGCCCCATCTCCAACACCTTGCATTGTGTGTAGCATTAGTTACAGTTGATGATTGCATTTTAATAATAATTGTGCTATCTTTCTTAAAGTAGTTACCTTTATTAACCATTGATAAAGATTATTAAAATCTTACTGTTATCTCTCAACCATAATTTACATCAGGCATGTTTTTTTCCCTGTGCTACCCTCTTATTGACACCTTGTATTAATATTGTACATTTGTTATAATTCACAATAGAACATTCTTAATACTTGTACTGTTAACTGTAGTCCATTGTCTATAAAAGGGTTCACCGTGTTGTGCTGTCCTGTATTTTGTCTTTTAATTTTTATTGCAGTAATAAATACACCCTAAGGTTTTCCCTTGTAACCACATTCACTCCTATGGTTCAGTGCTGTGCTGACACTCACGATAATGTGCTGTCACCACCACCCATTTCCGCGCCTTCAGCATCAATCTAAATAGAAATCCTATATAAGGTAAGCATCAACTCCCCATTCTCTAACCCCAGTCTATCTCCTGGTGATCTATATTCTAGATTCCAACTCCTTGAGTTTGGTTATTGTAACTGCTTCATAAAAGTGAGATCATACAGTATTTTTCTTTTGTGTCTTATTTCACTCAACATGATGTCCTGAAGCGTCATCCATGGGGCACCTGCATCAGGACTTGATTCCTTTTCTTGGCTGAATGATGTTTCATTGTAGGCATCAACCACTTTTGGTTTACCCATTCATCAGTTGATGGACACTTGGGTTGCTTCCATCTTTTGGTGTTTGTGAATAATGCTGCTATGAACATGGGTGTGCAATTTACGTGTTCAAGTCCTTGGTTTCAGTTCTCCTGGGTATATACTTAGTAACAGAATTGCTGGCTCATATGGTAATTCTATACTCAGCTTTCTGAGGAATTGCCAAACTGTGTTCCACAGTGGCTGTAACGTTTTATATTCAGAGCAGCAATATAAACATTTATTGCTGCAGAATATAATGTTTTATATTCAGAGTATTCCTATTTCTCCACATCCTCGACAACACATGTAATTTTCTGTTTCTTTTCACTAGTGGCCATTCCATTGGGTGTGAAATGATAGCTCATTGTGGTTTGGATTTCATTTCCCTAATCACTAAGTGGTGTTGAACATTTTTTCATTTGCTGTTTGGCTGTTTGTATTTCCTCTTTGGAGAATGTCTATTCAAGTCTTATGTCCAATTTTTAAGTGGGTTGTTTATCTTTTTGTTGTTGAGTTGAAGGATTTGTTTATATATTCTGGAAATTGAACTCTTACCTGATATATGGTTTCCAAATATTTTCTCCCATTCCGTTAAGTAGGTTATCTTTTGACTTTCTTGACAAAATCCTTTGATGCCCTAGAGCTTTTAATTTTGAGAGATCCCATTTATCAAATTTTTCTTTCATTATTTGTCTTTGGTTGTAAAATCTAAGAAAGCATTACCTACCACAAGATCTTGAAGATGTGCCCCTACGTTTTCTTCTCAGAGTTTTATGATCCTGGTTCTTATATGTAGGACTTTGGTACATTTTGAGTTAATTTTTGTGTATGGTATGAGATAGGGATCCACCTTCATTCTTTTGCATGTGGATATCCAGTTGTCCTAACACCACTTGTTGAAGAAACTATTCTTACCCAGTTGAGTGGACTTGGCAGCCTCGTCAAAAATCAGTTGCCACAAATGTGAGGGTCTATTTCTGAACTCCCAAGTTGATTCCATTGTGTATAGCTGTCTTTATGTTAGTACATTCTATTTTGACCACTGTAGCTTTGTAGTATACGTTAAAATCATGAAGTGTGAGTACTACAACCTCGTTCTTCTTCTTTTTTTTTTCATGAAAGAATGCACCAAACACATTAGCATTTATTTTCTTTTTTTGTAAGCAAATGACAAAGACCCAGTTTACCAGCTTTACTTTTTATAAACCTAAGCTTAACATTATATATTTAAACAATTCTCAAAACCTACTAAGTTGCCAGCATTCATGCATGACTAGAAAACATCCTTAATTTATATTAAACCAGAAATGTATCACCATTAATGTATTAATATCTTTCACTACTAAATACTGGAAAAAAATGAAATTATTTTTGTAGAAGATTCATCCTGGCAATGTTAACTTCACAACAAACGAACTACTTGGCTCACATTTCAAACAAAACAGAAAGAGCAAGATTCATGCTGGTGTTAGTGTACAATTTTGTCCTAGCAGTACTAAAGAATCACAGTTCACCTTGGATTAAGTTTAATAAAAAAGCAAAGTGCATACAGAAATTTACAACAATTTTTAAAGACAAAAATGGAAAAAAATGGTCCTATTAACGTGGTCCCAACAATAAACTCAAAAGTCTATGACAAATAGGTGCTTCGATGAGCTGTTTATAAATACTTTAGATTAGGTACAGTTATACTGAAAGTTGAGTTCGTTTGTAATCTTCAAAAAAATGTTCCTGTTAATCCTCAAATGGTGCTTGTTATAGTTTAACATTTCTGTTAAATGCGTGCATTGAATTACTTGTTATCCAAGCGTAGCGGCTGCTTCTTCCCATTTATTGTTAAGGACTTTAACTGGCCATCTTCTTCAACTCCTACTCTTTCTTGACCATTCTCAGAAATCCTCTTTGTAGTGATTTTTCTGCCATGAACTATTTTAGTAGAAGTTGATATAGATTTGAAGTTGCCCATCCTATTACCACCAAAGGATGTTGAAGAAAATGAAGTAAGGCTTCCATGCCCCAGTGAACCAAATGAAGTAAATCCTGTATCAAAAGAAGGAAATCCACCTCCAAAAGATGGAAACCCACTGAAGGCAGAGAAAAAAGATCCTGTGCTCCTATTTCTGGTTCCACAGAGGCCTCTTGGATTTCCAAAAAACTCCTCAAATGGGTCTTCAAACAGATCAAATGAAAATGGGTCCTGTCCACCAAAACATTCCCTGAAGACATCATCTGGATTACGGAATGTAAAGACGAACTGAAATGGACTGTCAAAATGACTTCCACCTCCACCGCCACCATTTAATCCTTCTTTGCCATATTTGTCACAGATGTCCCGTTTTTTAGCATCTGATAACACCTCATATGCCTCAGCTACTTGTTTGAATTTTCTCTCTGCTTCTTCTTTATTTTCAGGATTTTTATCAGGGTGCCACTTGAGTGCCAATTTACGATATGCCTTTTTAATATCCTCGGGTGAGGCATGTCTCTGCACACCTAGAACTTCATAGTAATCCACCATGTTTCAACAGATTATTGGAACAGGTCAGAGGAGGTTGGCAGCCAGCGGCAGGAAGGAAGAGAAGCTGGGCGGCGAGGCCCGTGGTCTCCCCTCAGCTCCGTCACGGCTGGTACTGCTGGAGGCGGTGGCAGCGATCTCGTTCTTCTTTTTAAAGATGTTTTTGGTGATTCAGGGCCCTTTATTCTTCCAAATAAATTTGATAATTGGCTTTAATATTTCTTCAAAGTAGGCTGTTGAAATTTTTGAAAATATTTTTATTAATTCACCTTTACACATATACATTCCATATGTGGTGTATAATCAGTGGCTTACAGTATCATCACACAGTTGTATATTCATCACCATGATCATTTTTTTAACATTTCCATTTCTCCAGAAAAAGAAATAAAAAGAAAAAAGATAAAACTCATACATCCCATACCCCTTACCACTCCCTCTTTTTAACCACCAGTTTTTCAATCCTCCCAATTTATTTTACCCCTTATCCCCCCTATTATTTATTTATTTTTATCCATTTTTTTTACTCATCTTTCCAAACCCTTGATAAAAGGAGCATCAGACACAAGGTTTTCACAATCACAAAGTCACATTGTAAAAGTTGTATCTTTATATAATCATCTTCAAGAATCAAGGCTACTGGAACACAGCTCAACAGTTTCAGGTACTTCCCTCTAGCTACTCCAATACACCATACACTAAAAAGGGATATGTATATAATACGTAAGAATGACCTCCAGGATAACCTCTTGACTCTGTTTGAAATTTCTCAGCCACTGAAGCTTTATTTTGTCTCATTTCTCTCTTTCCCCTTTTGCTCAAGAAGGCTTTCTCGATCCCATGATTCCGGGTCCTGGCTCATCCTGGGAGTTCTGCCCCACATTGACAGGGAGATCATGTCCCATGTAGGAGGGAGGGCAGTGAGTTCACTTGCCATGTTGGCTTAGAGAGAGAGGAACTGGATGTACTTGAGAAGAATGTATATCCTGCTTTCTTGGGGTGCGATGATTGTATATATCTGTTAGGTCTAGTTCACTTATCATATTATTCAGTATCTCTGTTTCCTTATTCATCCTCTGTCTGAATGGTTCTATCTATTGATAGGAGTGGTGTATTAAGGTCTCCAGCTATTATTGTAGGGATATCTATTTCTTCCTTCAATTTACCAGTGTTTGACTCATGTATTTTGGGGCAGCAAAAGTTACGTGCAGAAATATTTATGATTGTTATTTCTTGTTGGTGAATTGCCCCTTTTATTAATATATAGTGAGTGTCCTTCATTGTCTCCTATAGCAATTTTTCATTGAAAGTCTATCTTGTCTGATATTAGTATAGCTCCCCCAGCTCTCTTTTGGTTACTTTTTGGACGGAATATCTTTTTACAACCTTTTACTTTTAACCTGTTTGTGTATTTTGGTCTAAGATTAGTCTCTTGTAAGTAACATATAGTTGGATCATGGGTTTTTTTAATCCATTCTGCCAATCTGCATCTTTTGATTGGGGTGTTTAATCCTTTAACATTCAGTGTTATTAATGTAAAGGTAGTACTTACTTCAGCCATTTTATCTTTGTCTTTTATATGTCATATGTATTTTTTTGTCTGTCTTTTTACCCTTTTAGTTAACCTTACTTATAATGTTCATTTCTTCACACTCTTCCGGACCACTCTCTCATGTCTTTTCCTTTCAGCCTGCAGGACTCCATTTAATATTTCTTGTAGGATAGTTTTCTTGTGGATGAGCTCTCTTAGCTTCTGTTTATATGTGAATATTTTAAACTCTCACTCGTTTTTGAAGGACAGTTTTTCTGGATAAAGAATATTTAGTTGGCTGTTTTTCTCTTTCAGTGCCTTAAACATATCATACTTCTGCCTTCTTGCTTTCATGATTTCTGATGCGAAATCACCAGTTATCCTTATTGTAGATCCCTTGTATATGATGAATTGCTTTTCTCTTGTGCTTTCAGAATGCTCTATCTTTTGCCTTTGACGTTCTGATTAATTCACATCTCAGAGCAGGTTTGTTAGGATTTATTCTGTTTGAGTATGTTGTGCTTTTTGTACATGTATATTTGTGTCTTTCATAAGAATTGGGAATTTTTTGACCATTATGTCCTCAAATATTCTTACTTCCCTCTTTACCTTCTCTTCTCCTTCTGGGATACTCATTATGTATATATTTGTGCATTTCATACTGTCATTCAAATCGTTGAGACACTGCTCGTTTTTCCATTCTTTTCTCTATTTTTTTGTAGTATTTCTTATCTTTTGTAAGATTTCAATTGTCCTGTCTTCTTATTTGCAGATTCTTTCTTTTGCCTGTTTAAATTGCTGTTTTATGACTCTTATGTATTTTAATCTCTTCTACTGTGCCTTCCATCTCCACAATTTCTGATACTTCTTTTTATGTTTTTAAATTCTTTATGCTCACACCTTGTCTTCTTAACATTCTTTATCTCTGTAGTCACAGTTTCCTTCATCTCCTTGAATTGGTACAAGAGATTTGAATGTCTTCATTTTTAAACATCTTTGGTTGACTCCAAATTCTTGTCTCCTCTGAATTTTAATTTGTTCTATTGACTGGGCCTATCTTTCCATTTCTTAGTATGGCTTGTTATTTTTGCTGATGTGTAGACATCTGATTATCTTGATGGGTTCCCTCTGAAGATCCATTTCTCTCTCTTCCCTCGGGTTTTATTGTTGATTGGCTTTGTGTTAAGGCTCTTTTTTGACCCTTAGTCTACCTTATTCTAGACCTATAGAATAGCCCATGTTTCAGTGACCATATATTTTCAGGTTTTCTTCATCTGACTCTTGCCCTGGATTATCAGTACACTTTTTAAGATGGTAATTTTTATGCTATTGTTTTACCTCCCAGAGAAAGCTTCCTTTCCTCTGTTCCTTCTCTAGGATTTTTGATCTGTTCTGTTTGTTTTTATTTTGCCTCTATAGTTTTTATACTCCTTGTGTTGTTTATAGCTGCTTTTGCCTGGAGGACAAATTTTAGAAGGAGAAGCATCCTAGAAGGGACTTGCCCAAGTCAGTATCTCCTACCCCAAATAATTCAAGGACCCATGAAAGAGCTGAAGACCAGCTCCAGAGTGCCCTGGGGATGGAAACAGGAGGGGTGCCAAAAGCCTCTTTGATAGCTCCCCAGATCTGTGCTTTGCTGGCCTGCCCAGAAAATGCAGCCCTTCTGCTAACTGTCCCCTGGAACCCTGAGGAAGCACTGTGCCTTTAAATCTCCACTGCCTCTGCCCCTGTATGGGGTGGGGTTGAAACAGTGACCACTGCTGCCCTTTTCTAGGGTGGGTTGAAACACTAGTGCAGATCTTGAAACCAGCAACCCAAATTTGCTGATCAAAAGCCATGATCAGTGCTCCTCCATGCCCACCTCTTTCATGGGGAAGATGATTTTTATGTCCCATTCTCTCCCTAGTGAAATAGCTGGGGATAGGACCCCAAGGTGGCCTGCTGTGAGAGTGGCAAATGGGTGCCAGCAACCAGCAAGTGGAGGGAGCAACTCACTGTTCCTCACTATAGTTGTTGGCCTCTTCCCCCTGCTTTTCCCTGGATGCTGTACAGTGTTCTTTTGGCCTCTAGAGCCCCAGAATAGTTGTTTCTGACAGTTCTGTCCTGTTTAATAGCTGCTTTGATGAAAGGACAGTGTCCTGGAGCTCCCTAATCCGCCATCTTCCCAGGAAGCTTGCCCCATTTTAACCATTTTTAAGTATACAATTCAGCAGCATTAATTACTACCAGCCGTTACCAAAACTTTTTATCACCCCAAATAGAAATCTTTTACCCACAAAACAATAACACCCCATTCCACCCTCCTGACCCCCCAGCCCCTGGTAAACTGAGATAATGTTTTGAATTATCTCATGTAGTTGGGAATGAGAGAGTCATGACTTTAGGCATTTTCTCCTTCCTGATCCACCTCTTTCCCTCCTTCTGCCTCTTCTCTTTTCCTTATCTCCTCAGTGCTGTGAATATCTACTATATAAAGACATAGGGCGTGTATTTGGGGGATCTTGGAAACATCTAGCTTTGAAATGAACATAAGTCATGAACAGGCCTGTAATACAAGGCCAGAGGAGAAAAACATGTTTGATTCTAGGAGAGAGCTCCCAGGAAGGAGAAATGACCTGCATCTACTGATCAAGGAGACCGTCACATTTCTTTAGCATATGGGATTTAGGTGTGAGAAGGTTTGGAGTGACAGGGGAATGTGGGCAGGTGGGGGTGGTGGGCATTCCAGCGAGAAGACAGCATAACCAAATGCCTGAAGGCAGGGCAGGCTGGAGTGTACCAGAGAAACAGTGACCTTCCATGTACCTGGAAAGGAGAATGAGTAGCAAGAAAGAAGCTTGGAGGGTTCACCTGTAGGCTCTTCAATGTCAGGTGAAGCCCTTGGACTTTACACGGTAGGTCTTCAAGTGTGTAGTTGATCTATCAGAACTGTAGCCAGCCTCAAGTCCTAACTAGACAGAGAAACTGGTTTGGAAAAACCCTGAAGTCAGTTGGGCAAGAGAGACGAGGAACCACCAGAAGCAGGAAGGAATTGATTCCTGGCCACATGGTACTTTTTAAAAATTTTTAATTTTTTTAAATTATGAAACATAACAAATATACAAAAAACCAATAAATTTCCAAGTACATTTTAACAAGCAGTTATAGAACAGATTTTGAAGTTTGGTATGGGTTACAGTTCCACAAGTTTTCATTTTTTTCTTCTAGCTACTCCAAGACACCGGAGACCAACAGAAATATCAATATAATGATTAGGCAGTCATACCCATTTGTTAAATCCTGACTTCTCTGTTATACTGTATCAAGGACTTACTTTCTTTTATTTTACTTTTTTATAATCACAATTGACTTTTTTTCCTTCTTTTATTGTGAACAATAACATATATACAAAAAAAGCTATAAATTTCCAAGCATAGCACCACAATTAGTTGTAGAACATGTTTCAGACTTTGACATGGGTTACAATTTCACATTTTTAGGTTTTTACTTCTAGCTGCTCTAAAATACTGGAGACTAAAAGAGATATCAATTTAATGATTCAGTATTCATATTCATTTGTTAAGTCCTGTCTTCTATGTATAGTTCTACCATCACCTTCGATCTTTCCGCACCTCTCATTGGGGTTGTTTGGGCTATGGCAATTCTGAATTTTTTATATTGGAAGGGTCTGTCACTAATATGTGGTAGGGCGATAGAACTACCTGATGTTCTGGAGAGGCTGGGCTAGGTTTCAGGACTCATCTGGACCAGGGACCCATCTGGAGGTTGTAGGTTTCTAGAAAGTTGCTCTAGTGCCTGGAACCCTTGTGACATCTTATAAACTGTCCTAGGTGTTCTTTAAGATTGGCTGGAATGGTCCTGGTTGGGGGTTGGCAGGTTATAATAGGTAGCAAGGTCTACCTGAAGCTTGTGTAAGAGCAACCCCCAGAGTAGCCTCTTGACTCTATTTGAACTCTCTCTGCCACTGATACTTTATTACACTTCTTTTCCCCCATTTGGTCAAGATGTAACTGTTGATCCCATGGTGCCAGGTCTGGATTCATCCCTGGGAGTCCTCTCCCATGTCGCCAAAAAGATTTTTACACCTGAATGTCATGTCCCTTGTGGGGGGAGGGCAATGATTTCACTTTCAAAGTTCTGTTTAGGGAGACTGAGGCCACATCTGAGCAACAACAGAGGTCCTCCAGAAGTAACTCTTAGGCATGCCTATAGCTAGTCTAGGCTTCTAAGCTACGTACATAAGCTTAACAAGAGTAAGCCTCATGATCAAGGGCATGACCTATCAATTTGGGTGTCCCTAAAGTTTGACACAGTATCAGGCGGATTCCCTGATGGTAAGGTTTAGTAGTTCTATAGTCCTTCTCCCCTCCCTCAGGGGACTTTGCCAATACTTTTTGATTATCTGGCTAATATACTCTAGGATGTTTCTAAGCATTACAATAATCTGTATAAGGTTAAAGGACCTCTTTCTCATTCTGTGCTCTCTGTGTTTCAGTTGTTCAAATGGGCAAAAAGATAGGTTGAATTAGACTATGCAGTACAGAAAATTTCAGTTCCAGATTAAAAAAGCTTTCTTGTATTGGTCTCAAAGAGTATGTGTGGTTCTAAAATATAGACACTGTCCTCCTTACCGCTATGTTCTGAATTACTTTAACCCCAACCTGTGTGACTTCGTTCTTATCTCTAAATATCAGATTATATATATAAAATAGCCTCTCAAAATCCAGAAATAATAATCACCGTTCTGGACTTAATATGTCTGTTCTAAAAGCTTACAATTTTAGGCCCCTGTTTTCTTAGAAGCATTTTCTAAAGGTGACCATACCATTGTTGTTTTTTTGTTTGTTTCTGGCTTATTTTGTCTCACCAAATGTCCCACATGTTCATTCACATCATTGCATGCCTCACAATGTTGTTCCTTTTTGTAGCACAACCTTTGTTCATAAGTATACACCATCGTTTGCCAATCTGCTTCTCCGTCAGTATGTCCTTCAGCCACCTGCATTCATTGGGCATCATGTAGAGGGTCCAAAGTCCACAGTCCATCAACATTCTCTATTTTAGATAACTTCATTATTCCCAGGAGACAGAAAATCAATAAACACACCCTCACTAAATGGGAGATCTAAACCTCCTCTTAATTCTTGTCCCTCCCCCCATTATTTACCTCGGCTGTTGCTGTGGTAGTGCTGATGGTTTCCTGTTGAACATAGCTCATAGCATGCAGTAGCAGCTTTCCTCCTGTACCCTGGACTCAAACACTCTTTATACAAGAATCATATCTTTGAAGTAATCCTTACAAGAACGAATTCATATTTCTAGTATGAGTCACTGGGACATGTAGGTCTATACAACCCCTTTCAATCTTGTTCATCCTCAATATGGTAATAGTACTTCTAGATCCACTAGGGAATCACCTTTGCTCCTATTTATTCTCTTACACTGGAGTTCAACTTTCTTAGCTAACAGTTCACTCATCTCTAGCTTCTATGTATTTCTTAGTCCCCCCTGTATTCTGTATTATAAGTCTGTGATTATACCTTTATGCTGGTCATAAAAGTGAAATCATACAGCATCTGTCCTTTTGTGTCTGGCTAATTTTGCTCAACATTATGTCCTCAAGGCTCATCCATCTTGTCATGTGCTTCAGGATGTCATTTTGTCTTACTGCTGCATAATATTCCATCATATGTATATACCACATTTTGTTGATCCACTTATCTGTTGATGGGTGTTTGGTTTGTTTCCATCTTTTGGCAATTGTGAATAATGTTACCATGAACATTGGTGTGCAAATGACTGTGTCATTGCTTTCAGCTCATCTGGGTATATGCCAAGTAGTGCAATTGCTGGGTTATAGGGCAGCTCAGTATTTAGTTTCCTAAGGAACCGCCAAACAGTCTTCCATAGTGGCTGCACCATTGTACATTCTCACCAGCAGTGCATAAGTGTCCCAGTTTCTCCACATCCTCTCCAACATTTATATTTCTTAATTTATTAATAAATATAAATGTTGAAACAATTAAGAAATATAAATGTTGGAGAGGATGTGGAGAAACTGGGACACTTATGCACTGCTGGTGAGAATGTACAATGGTGCAGCCATTCTTATAGGTACGAGATGATATCTTATTGTAGTCTTGATCTGCATTTCCCTTATAGCCTGTGAAAATGAGCATCTCTTCATGTGCTTTTGAGCCATCTGTATTTGCTCTTCAGAAAAATGCCTATTCATATCTTTGGCCCATTTTATAATTGGATTGTTTGTTCTTTTGTTGTTGAGTTGTATGATTTCTTTGTACATACAGGAAATCAAACCCTTGTCTAATATGTGATTTCCAAATACTCTCCTCTACAGAGCTGGCTGCCCATTTGCCCTTCTGACAAAGTCTTTTGAGGTGTAGTCTGCCAGTCTGTATCTTTTAATTGGTAAGTTTCATCTGTTAACATTCAAAGTTATTACTAAAAGGCGTTTCTTGATTCCACCATCTTATCTTTTTTATTTTATTTGTCAGATCTATATATTCTTTTCCCTCTTTCTCTTTATATTCTTTAAATTACCCTTGGTGCGACTTTTCAATTCTGTGCCCTCTTCCAGACTTCCCTCTCCTGTCTTTTTTTTTTTTTCAGCTGGCAGAACTCCTTTCAGTATTTCTTGTAGGACCTTTCTCTTGTTGACAGATTCTTTCAGGACTTCTTTGTCTGTGAAAACTTTAATCTCTCCCTCAATTTTGAAGGACGGTGTGGTTGGGTACAGAATTCTCAGCTGGAAGTCTTTCTCTTTCAGGATCTTGAATATATCATACCACTGCCGTTGCACCTCCAGGTGCTAGTTGAGTAGTCTGAACTCCGTCTTATTTGATTTCCCTTGTATATAGTAGATTGTTTTTCTCTTTCAGGGTTTTCTGCCTCTCTTCAACATTTGACTGACTGATTAGTGTGTTCCTTGGGGAAGGCCTGTTTGGATTTATTCTGTTTGGAGTTCTTTGGGTTTTTTTGACTTGTATATTTATATCCTTTATGAAGTTTGGAAAGTTTTCCCCCATTGTAGCCTCAACTGCTCTTCCTAGCCCTTTACTCCCCTCTTCTCCTTCTGGGACACCAATGATTCTTATATTTGTGCACTTTGTTTTGTCTATTGTTTCTCTGAGTTCCCATTCAATTTTTTCCATCTTTTTTTGCCATTTGCTGTCTTGAATCTTCGAAGTCAATTATCCTGTCCTCTATATCACTTATTCTTTCTTCTGTCTCTTCAAATCTGGTGTTGTGTGCCTCTAGTATGTTTTTTATTTGTCAACAGAGTCTTTAGTCTCTGTGATTTCTGCTATTTTTCTATTTATTCTTTCCACTTGATACTCTAAGGAGATCTTTCAGGATTCTTTTTCTGCCCCGTTTGATGTAGAAAGTGACACAGGGCAGACATATTGATGAAGAATGGGCCAAAAACCAAGATAGATTTTGTGCCAAAGGCAAAACCATTGGTCAACATCTAATCTGTGGTTAGAAGACTTTTAGAGCTGCCAGGTCCAGGCTCTATCATTGCCTCGGTATGTTCCTTTCTATTAGCGTTGGTGAACCTTGTAATTTTTCTAAGGTTTGATTCTGAACGTCTTTCTGAAATAGAAGAACAGATGTGGTCCCTGAAGCACAGTGCTTCCCAAGACACGGTGGTTTTGCTGGTCCTGGAGTTATTCAGGATTCAGAAGCATCAGAGAGCAAGTGTTGAGATTACCCTCAATACTTTCTAAAGCTGCAGCTTTCTATATAGGAAGACAGGTTAAACAGACTTTCCATATGAATAGAACATGATTATAGTTATTTCCATCCATGAGTTGTCGGGCATTGCTTCTGCCATGTGCAGACTTGTAAGTAATTTTTATGACTGAAAGAAATTATACTGTAAAGCTGGGATCCAAATAGGACATCATTTTGCTTTTGTTAAAGACTTGGGAATTTGGGCTTCAGCAGGTAAGTGATACTTGGATTCCAGTGAAGGGTGAAAGCCATGTGGGGTAGATTTACTGTTGAGAGCTCATAGGACTGCATCATTCTATGCTTCTTGGCTTGCCAGGTACTCCTTGCTGTTTAACTTCCCTCTTCCTTACTGTTCTTCCATTGCCAGACTTCATAAGAGTATAACTAGGGTTCACGGTCTTGTACTTACTACGTGGAGATGCTGTGCCAGGCCTTGATTGGGCCTTTTGAGTAATACATTTTTGGCATATGAATGCCTGATAGAGACAGAATGAGGGAAAACTGGGATCCATTTGTGAGACAAATTCTAGTAAAGGGGAGGGGCATGCTTTGCTTAAGAATCATTAAAATCCTTGAAGCCTGGGACACTGTATCCTCTAAGAATGGAAACTTGGCACCATTTAGGTGTTTAGTTTGATGTTTACATACAAAAGTTCTTGAATGTACAGTAAGATGAACAAATTGGTTGATTTGTGATGAATATCACTTTGTTGGGCCAAAGTTCTGTAGGAATAAAAGAAGCACCTAAGACAGAGCAGTTGAAAACAGAGAAAAGGTCAAGAGAGATAAGAAGACATTTTTCCAGCTGAGAAGGGCTTGAAGTTCATTTAGCACACCTGAAAATCCTCTTTTCTCAGCAGTGAAAGTCAAGCCTCATGTAAGCCAAGCTCTGTTTAGAAAAATAAAGGGGAAGGAGAAGCAGCATCCTCTCCCATACCCATAGAGAGTGGCCCTAACCTCTCAGTGACCTGGTACTGTCCAGCTCTGAAATAAGAGTGGGTATCCCTGGACATGAGAACCTGCATTTAGCTGATGCAGAGGCAAGATTCATGGGCCTTTGTTTGACTTATTTTGAAACCTGTGCAATAATGAGTTATATTTCTGTTGAAGTTTTGGAATCTAGAAGGCTATTTTGAGGAATACTGTCATCAAAAAAAAATTATGGGTAGGTATTGAATCTGGAGCCACATAACTCCCCAGTATTAATTCAAGCACAGTTACATCCATTCTTTTAGGCAAAAGAATACTGATAGTGTATATCTGTAGGAATAGTTTAAGCAGTGGGAAAGTTCAGTATTATATAAGTTATTGAAAAGTTGTGTCCTTACAATTTTTTTTGAGTTGTCAATTATTTACTTTATTTCAAATATTTTCAATGGAAGAAGCAATCTTAACTTCTGATTGATTTCCACAGGAGATGGACCTTAAATACTTAAGATTTTTTTTTAAATTTTTTAAATTGTATAATATAACATATAGACAAAGCAATAGTTTTCAAAGCACTCTTCAACAAATAGTTACAGGACAGATCCCAGAGTTTGTCATGCGATACCATACTGTCATCTCAGATTTTTCCTTCTAGCTGCTCCAGAATATACAGACTAGAAGGAATAAATTTTTTTTTATCATCACAGCTGATTTTTTTTTGAGAAAAATAACATATATACAAAAAAGCAACAAATTTCAAAGCACAGCACAATTAGTCATAGAACAGATTTCAGACTTTGGTATGGGTTACAATGCCACAATTTTAAGTTTTTACTCCTAGCTGCTCTAAAATACTGGAGACTAAAAGAAATATCAATATAATGATTCAGTAATCAAAGTCTTTTGTTAAACCCTACCTTCTCTGTATAACTCTACCATCACCTTTGATCTTTCTCCTACTCTTTAGGGTATTTGGGCTATGCCCATTCTACTTTTTTCTTCATTTTGAGCCATCTGTATTTTGCTCTTCAGAAAAATGCCTATTTATATCTATAGCCCATTTTATAACTGGGTTGTTTGTTCCTTTGCTGTTGAGTTGTATGATTTCTTCATCTATACAGATTATCAAACCTTTGCCTGATATGTGATTTCTAAATATTTTCTCCCATTGAGTTGGCTGCCTCTTCACCTTTTGTGTCCTTGCAATTTAGTTGACTTTCTAGAGGTTCCTGAAGGTGACTGTGAAGTTCTTGATAAATCAAATAAAAACTGCCGAGTCACTCACTATGTGCACATTTCTGCAGGAGAACCTGTACTACCAATATGGTAGCCAGTAGCCCACTGGCAATTTAAATTCAAATTAATTAAAATAAAACAATTCAGGTTCTTAGTTGCTCCCACCACATTTTAAGTGTCCACTAGCCCTGTTAGCTCATGGGTACTGTATTGGACAATGTGGATAGAGAATATTTCTGCCATCACAGTAAGTTCTGCTGGGCAGTGATAGCATTAGACCATTGTCTCTGTCCCCACTGAATTGTAATTTATTTGAGATCTAGGACAAAAAACTGTGAAACAGGAGATGATAAAGGAAAATGTCATTAACATTTCATCAGCAGTATCTCAATCAGTAGTGATTGATTGTCAAAGTAATTTTATGAATAACAAATGATACAAGATTCCAGGCTGATACAGTCAGGAAAAAGCTGTGATTTTTGCTAAAATAATCTGGCAGGGCACCGACTAGCAGTACTGAAGGGGGAAGCTTTTGAGAAGGATGGTTTGAAGATTTGGAGGGAGGGCAGTGTGAGATGTGTGCAAGCAGGAACATCGGTATGATTTGTGGGAGCCAGTACAAAGTGAAAATTTAGGGCCTTGTGTTAATAAATGATCGCCAGTTTCGAGACGATGATAGCAGAGCAATAAACCAACTGTGGGGCCCCTTCTAAATAGATGCGTTTCATTTCTCTGAAGCCGACCCCTGTTTGAGGCAGGGTGAAAGAAGTGAATGGACTGGAGTGAGTTCTAGAGGCAAGTTGCAGAAAGTATGGCCAGAAACACGCTACTGATTTAAGAACTTTCCTTTGCCTAAGCCCATTCACCAGCCTAGGTTTTAGTTTTGGCACCAGAGTTCTGCTCTTTGGCCAGGGACTTGCCTTCCATCCTGAACTTGACTCCTGTGATAGAGTTATTTTCTGGACACAATGAAAAGCATGGTGTGCGGCCAGTTCCTTCGATTCTACTGATTGCAAATGGTACCTCTTGAAGGAAAACAAATGATGGAATTGAGAAAGCACCATCTGAGGCTACACTGGCTGGGGCATGGCATTCGGTAGTATGTTTGTTGATACTTGTACCAAAATGCTCCCTTGCAGTTTGGATAACTCAGAAGGCTTTATCAGTCTGAGTAAGAAAGCAAAAACACTCCAAATAAGAAGTCACTAAAAAGTTATATTTTTACTTTAGGTATACATTCAAAAAACAATGTCAGGATGTGAGGGTACTTCAGTGGTAGAATTCTCACCTGCCATATAGGAGACCCAGGTTCAATTCCTGGCCTGTACACTTCCTAAACAAACTAGCAAACAAACGGAAAACCAAACAAAAATTCAACAAATGGTGCAGCAATAAGGGGCTACTGACGTGGAAAAAGAACGAAATGTGATCCCCACCATACAGCATACAAAGGAAAAAAAAACAGTGCCATGTAATAGGCTGGAAATTCTGGCCTCTTGAGCTCTGATTTCTTAGGTGCTACAATGTGCAGTGTCACCCGTGTAAATGTCATATCCACCTGTGCATCACGTGGGTAGTTCGGGAGACTAATAGTAAACTAAGGCAAAAATCCCCAACATGATGTTAGATGTTTCAGATAAGAAGACTTGATAAAGATGCATGGCTCTTTCTTGGTAAAGAATTCCAATACCAGTTACTTCTACTTTTCTTCATTCCCCACCACAACCGCCTTGGCCTGGCAAGGACAGTGCCTCCGTTTTACTTCTCCAGGTAATACACACATTTTCTCCTTAACTTAAAAAAACCCAAAAACAGAATGCTTTTTTTTTTCAATCAGAGGAGTTGTAAATTTACAGAAAAATCATGTAGAAAATGCAGAGTTCCCACATGACCTACTCCACCCTCCATGGTTTTCCCTGTTTTTAACTCTTTGCATTAGGGGGGTAACCTTGTTACAATGGAAGAAAAAATATTATTAGAATTATACCATCAACCACAGTCCATAGTTTACAGTAAGGACAGTCCTGTGATTTAAAAAAATAATTATTCTATTAATAAATTTCCAACCTAAAATTTCCCCTTTTAACCGCGTGCATATGTGTAGTTCAGTGGCATTAATTATAATCACAGTCATGCTACCTTTACCACCACCTGTTACCAAAGCTTCCACCCCACAAAACAGAAACTCTGTACGAATCACACAGTAACTCCTCATTCCCACCCCCACACCAGCCCCTGGCAGCGTGTATTCTAGTTTCTGATTCCGTGAATTTGCTTATTCTCATTATTTCATAAAACATTTGTCCTTTTATGCCTGGCCTGTTTCGTTCAAAATGATGTCTTCAGGGTTCATCCATGTCATAAAAAAACGTTATTTTGAGATAATTGTAATTTCACATGTATTTGTAATAAGTAACAATGATCTTGAATACCCTTTATCCAGCGCTCCTCCATAATAATATTTTGCAAACTACGGTAGAATGTCACAGCCGCGATGTTGACATTGGCTCAGTTCACCAGTGAGTCTCGTTTGTACTCATTGCACTGATTTCTACCTTTGTGACAAAACTTTCTGTGCAGTTTTGTCACATCTAGGTTAATGCATCAGCACCACAGTCTCAATACAGAACATTCCATCACAAGGACCCCGTGTGTTGCCCTTTTATAGCCACATCCCCTTCCCTCCCCTCCTCCCCTCACCATCCTTAGCCCCTGGTAACCACTAATCTGTTCTCCATGTCTGTAATTTTGTTATTTCAAGACAGAGTAAATGTGATCATATGGTATATAACCTTTGGCGATTGACTTTCCTCAGTTTGTCCCATTTTACGGTTGAGAAGTGCTCTGTGGGGTGGAGGGACCACAGTTTGGTTACCTTTCACTCACTAGAGGGCATCTGGGAGTTTCTGCTTTTTTGGTTATTATGAATAAAGCTGCTGTGAACATTTATGTACAGGTTTTTGTGTGAACATAGGTCTTCCTTTCTCTGGACTAAATGCCCAAGAGTGCAATTGCTAGGATGGGGTGGTAATTGCATGCTCATATTTCTGTTAAAACAACACAACTGCCAGACTGTCCTCGAGTGCCTGTACCATGTTATATATCACCAGCAATGTAGGAGTGACCCAGTTTCCTTGCATTCGCAGAAGTTTTGAATATTTTCCTGATTTTTTTATTTTAGCGATTGTGATAGGTGATCTCATTGTGGTTTTAATTTCTACTTCCATTTCTCTAATCACTGATGATTGAACATCTCTTCATGTGCTTATTTGCCACCTGTGTATCTTCTGTAGGCCTGTTCATCTCTATTGTCCATTTTCTAATTGGAGGTGTTTTTATTGTTGAGTTATTCTAGATACTAGTCCATTTTCAAATATGTGGTCTTCAAATATTTTCATTTAGTGTGCAGTTTGTATTTTCATCCTCTTAAAAGAATCTATCATAGAACAAAGGTTTTTAATTTTGAGGAGATCAGATTTAAAAACTTTTCCAGTTGGTGTCAAGCATATCAACTCTGCCTAACCTTAGATCCTGAAGATTTTCTTCTTTTTTTTCCCCAGAAGTTTTACAGCTTTATATAAAGTCCATGATCCCTTTTGAATTAATTGTTGTATAAGATTAAGGTTTAAGACAAGGCTTTTTTTGTTTTTTGCCTACTGATGTCCAAATTGCTCCAGCACCATTTGTTGCAAAGGCACTAAATTTCTTTTGCAGTTTTGTCAAACATCTTGGGACATTTTTGTATTCTGGGTTCTCTTTTCTGTCCCAGTGATCTATATGTCTGTCCCTCAAAAGCATACTGTTTTGATTACTGTAGCAACATAGTAAGTCTTAATGGGTAGAGTGATTCCTCCTACTTTATTCTAGATTGTTCTAGCCATTGTAGGACCTGCAGTCTTCCATATAAATGTCATAATAAGCTTTTTTATATCTACAAAAATACCTTGCTGGTATTTTGATAGTAATTGCATTATCAATTTGGGGAGGATTGACATCTTTACTATACTGAGCCTTATAGTCTGTGAACATAATGATATATCTTCTGTTTACGCAGGTCTTCTTTAATTTCTTTCATTATAATTTTATAATTTTCATGATAAAGGTCCTGAACATATTTTGTTAAAGTACATATCTGAGTATTTCATGTCTCTGGAGTGGTTGTAAAAGGTGCTGCGTTTTTTATTTTTATTTTGATTACTATATATTCTTTGCAGAATATTGAAATGTGATTGATATATTTGTGTTGTTCTTATAACTTGTGGCCTTGCTGAACTCATTTATGATTTCCAGGCGATTTTTTGTAGTTTCCTTGGAATTCCTACATAGACAATCATGCCATATGAAAAATAGGGATAGTTTTATTTCTTTCTTTCCCATCTGTATGTCTTGTATTTCTTTTTCTTGCCATGTTGCATTGGCTAGAACTTTCAGCACTATGTCAAATAGGAATGGTGGAAGAAGACCACTTTGCCTTGTTCCCAATCCTAGGTGGAAAGCATTCAGGCTTTCACCTTTAAGCATGATGTTTGCTATAGATTTTATTTTCTTTTTTGTAGGTTCTCTATCAAGTTGAGGAAGTTCCTCTCTACTCCTAAGTTCCTGAGAGGTTTCCTCATGAATGTGTTGGGTTTGGTCATGTGTTTATTTTTTGCATCAGTCAATGTGGTTGTACGACTTTTCTTCTCTAGCTGCTGGTATGGTGGAGTATATCAGTTTTTCAAATGTTGAACAATCCTTGCATTCCTGGGACAAATTCTACACCTATCATGGTGTATACTGCTTGTTATACACTGTTGTAATTTGATTTTTTAGCATTTGTTGAAGACTTTTATGTCTACATTCAGGAGAGATTTTGGGTTTTTTTTTTTGTACTGCGTTTGTCTGACTTTGGTATTGGTACTACTGGTCTCTTAAATGAATTAGAAAGAGCTCCCTCTGTGTGAGATTGTGCAAAATTGATGTTAATTCTTTCTTCAATGTTTGGGTCAAATTTTACAGTGAAACCAATTGGTTCTGGGGATTAAATTTTGGGGCATTTTTAAAATTATGAATTAAATTTCATAGTAGTTACAGGACTATTTTGATTATTCATATTAGATGAGTTCTAGTAGTTTTTGATAAGTTTTGAGGGCATTTTTAAAATTATGAATTAAATTCCATAGTAGTTACAGGACTATTCTAATTATTTCATATTAGATGAGTTCTAGTAGTTTTTGGTTTTTGATAAGTTGATCCATTTCATCTAAGATTTCTTCATTTATCATTTCTTTTCTATTTGAAGAACTTCCTTCAGCCATTCTTTTAAGGGTAGATCTTCTAGGAACAGAATTTTCTACATTTTCCTTCATGTGAGAATGTCTTTATTTCCCCTCCATTCATTGAAGGATCATTTCACTGGCTAAAGTATTTGCAATTGACAGTACTCTCAGCATTTTAAAAAAATGCTGTGCCCCTTCCATCTGGCCTCTACAGTTGCAGATGAATAATCCAAATTACTATTTCCCTCTAAGTACTGTGTTGTTTATTCTGGCTGCTTTCAAGATTTTTCTTTATATTTAGCTTGAGAAGTTCAATTATGATATGTTTTGATATGGATTTCTTTGGGTTTATCCTATTTGGAATTCATTCAGCTTCTTGATTCTAGATTTATGTCTTTCACCAAATTTGGGAAGTTTCCAGCCATTATTTCTTAAAATATCCTTTCAGCCCCATTCTCTTTCTCCTTTCCGTCCAATGGATTTTGTACCTTTTGTTACTGCCCCACAGCTCCCTGCGGCACTGTTTTTCTAAAAATGTTTTATTCTATTTTATGTCTGTTATTAAGATTGGGTAAATGTTGTTGATCTGTCCTCAAATTTATGGATTGTATCTGCTGACCTCTCTACTTTATTATTGAGCCTTATCCAATGAGATATTTTTTATTGCTATTATTTTATTTTTCAATTCTATAATTTCCATTTGTTTCTTTCTTATATGACTTCAGTTTCTTTGCTGAGATTTTTGTATTTGTTTTAAGAAAATTTGTAATTGTGTATTGAAGCGTTTCTGATGCTTTAAATGCTTCTAATTCCTCTGACTCGTCTCACTGTTGGTGTTGGTTAATTGTCTTTTCTCATTCAGATTGTGATTTTCATGGTTCTTGACATGCTGAGTGATTTCGGATCATATTCTGGACATTTGGGCTTTTATGCTAGTCCTATTTGAATGAGTCCTATTTAAATCTTTTATTTAGTAGGCAGATACAATGTTTTGGAGTGAGTATCTGCCTGGCTACTTCTATGGTCTACTTCTGTGGATGGTGATTCTGGTAAATTTAATTTTCCTTTGGGATCCCTTTGGGATTCTAGGTGTATCTGGTACTTCCGGGGCTCCCGCTAGTCCCTGCTGGAGCTCCCTGGGGATGTGGGAATAGCTTCCCCAGCCAGGCCAGCGAGTGCTGCAGGGTCGGAGAAGGGCTTTGGGCCCCTTGGGTTAAGATTCCTGTGCCTGGTGCTGCCCAACTGCCCAGTGTCTGTCTTGGGCCCACTGGGACCCAGAGATGTCCTGAGCCGGGTTCTTGTGGCACAATCCCTCTTACCTGAGCCAAGAGGTGTCCTGGTGTCTCCAGGTTGGGAGAGGACTCGCAGACTCCTGCCAGAGCATGCTCCTATCATGCGTCTAGGAAGAAGAGGACTTCTTCTGGCCACTTATTCTCAGCAGTGCTCCCTGGAGTGCTCCCGGCAGTTCTCCCAGGCTCACCTGGTGGTGTTGGCAGGATTCCTTTTGGATTTGGACCAGGAAGGAGCCTCCTGGGCCGCTGTCTGTGGCTAGGCTAGCAGTCAGGGAGTGGTGGCAGGCCGGGAGGACGTGGTCCTAAGGCACCTGCCTGCTCTGTGGTTCCTCCAGCCCCAGGGGCCTGACCATTCCCCCTTCCTCTTTACCTTGTTCAGAATTCTTCTTTGGTTGACTCTGGTTTCACCTCCAGGGTTTATGGTTGTACTTAGCAGGGAGGGACATGGAGAAACGAGTCTATAGCATCTTGTCCATACTGACTTATTTTTTTATTCTGCTTTCATTTCCTTTCTGGATTTGTTCTTCTTTCCTTTTGTTTGAAACTATTTGAGAATGATGTTGCAGTCAGAATCTTCTCACTCTTGGGTAGGATGCACTATACTCTGCAGCATCGGGCCACTCTAGGAGGCTGCGTTTGGTTTGCTGATGTGGGGTCGTGTCATTATTTAACATAGAAATAAGCTCCGGTTCATGTGCACAGGGACTAACACAGGGGCAGCTGCTGCTTGTCAGTGGGAACGCTGGGCTGAGCCGGCCTTGCCCTCGTCCTCTGGCTCATCGCCTGTCTGGCTGCAGGACCCTCGGGTGACAGCCTGGCCTCCTGATTCCTCGGTTCCCCCCATGTGAAGCAGTGCCCAGTGGGCCTTGGTCAAGGGACTATCTTTGTATTATCTCTAGTAATCTTTGCATTTTAGGTTCTGAAAAGGATCCAAAAACATGTGGGAATCACTTTCTGATTAGTGGGAATTAGTGGAGAAGCAGATGAGAGCTCTCCCTGATGGCGTTTTCCAGTTAAATACAGGCACATACGCTGCCTTTCTCTGGGAGAGAGAAAAAGCATCAGATGTGTCTTGTCAGTCAAGGTTGGCTCCATTTGTTAGGCGAATTCCATCGTATACTGGATTGGAAAGAAAATAACTTCCTTCCTGCACCTTGCCTTAGGTCCCTTTTCTACTGCTAGGAGCACAGTGACAGGAGAGATGGCTGATTTGCCTTCGAGTCATAGAATGGTTTGGATCCAGCGAGGGAATCTTCGATCACTTTAGTTCCTTACCCAGAATCAGAAGGCTGCACTTACCTATTCAGGCACAAGAAGCCGTTGCCAATTCTTAGATTTGCAGAAGTCAGTGGATTTGAAGTTTTCTTAAGGAGAGAATTTGCAATATATTGATTCTGGTTAGGCTCAATTAATGATTAAACAATTAATAAATTCACAGTTGAGTGCCTGTATTTTCTATTTTATGTAAGACTAATATTTTCACTGAGTAAATGCAAGTGAGCTTTGATATTAATACTTCTCTACAATCAGTTTATATATTTTAAAAACTAACATATGATCATTATGAAGAAGTGCTAATCATAGGTATTTTCTAGCTATTTTAATATTACGTGGTGCTATATTTTCCATCTCCTAACTCCAACTAGGCTCGCCCAGAAACTCAACGTTTCTCTGTTGGGGACCACACGCTCTTCACGCTGAGGACGTCTCACCTGGGCGAGGGGAGCTGCCTGGGATTGGCAGGCGCATGCTTCAAATCCTGGTTTTGCTGTTTACAAACGTCAGGTCTTAGGCATGTTAACTCATCTTGGGTGCCTCAGTTTCCCCATATTTGAATTGGGTACCTATGATGAGTACTAATGAAACCGTATGTGTGAAGCACTTAGACCAAAACTGTGCTCATAGCCAACACCCTATAGATGTTAGCTTTACGCATGGTGGGTGCTGCTTGTTATCATGAGATCTGCAGACTCTAGGTGAATTAAAATAAGACCCCCCTGCAATTGTTATTCACCATCAGAATCTTGAATATCTTGGGTAAGTGATTAAAGTGCCCCATTGTCTGACTTAACAGTGCCATGCTTAGTTTGCTGTCTCCACGCTTCTGATACCCTCCCTTCCTCAGTTTCTCGTTATGTTCTGCAGGATGGTTAGACTGGAGTCAGGCTATTGAAGAACCAGATCCCTGTCTAATCTGTTTCTAAAAGGCATGGCCTTAAAAATAGTGTGCATTTATGATGGTTAATTTTGTTGTATTTTGTTATTAAGAGGAGATGATGCTAATACCAAATGAGTAATAAAAAATCAATTAAAATCATTTAGGGAAATTAAAGTGCTGACAACTTCATAATGGCTTTTCTCATTGTTAAATGAGATTGACATGGATTAACACTGGGTGGTGGACAGAAATATGCTGCATTTACTGAAGTGTATTTCCATTAAAATGACAGCTGTGGTAGGAGCCCTCCACCAGGACATTTAGTTTTGGAGTCTATGAGTGTGAAGGAGAGAACTAATCGAATAAGACAACTTGTACTTTATTTTAATTAGAGGAGAGTAAATTCCCCTTCACGTTCTAATCACATGAACTCAGCCATGGATGGTGTAGAGCCACATAAACAGCCCGTCTTATTGTCTAGCTCTGGTTTCATTCTCTAAATTATTTTTCCAAAAAAAAAAAAAAAACCCTTAGCTTTAGACTTTTGCATTAGATTATACATTTTTAATTCAACTTTTTATTGGAAACTGCTTGTCAACCAAATTTTCAGTGTTTGGAATTTTTGTCTGGCAGATTCCCACCAATCATCTCTACAAAAATATGGTGACAAAATCCTACAGGACTATTTGCTATATAAAATATAATTTGGTGTAAGGGACTTATATCAGTGAAGGTTTTTAGTTGCTGAAATAACAGTAGCATACTATTTTAAAAATAATTTTTTCTATTTAGAGAAGTTGTAGGTTTACAGAAAAATCACGCAGAATACAGCGTTCTGATATACACCCCATCATTAACACACTGCATTAGTGTGGTGCCTTTGTTACAACTGATGAAACAATATTATTATAATTGTACTATTAACTATAGTGCATAGTTTACATTATAGTTCACTGTTTGTCTTATACAGTCTTGTGGTTAAATTTTTTTTTTAAATTCTAGTAACATATGTGTAAACTAAAATTTACCTTTTTAATCACATTCAAATATTTAATTCAGAGGTGTTAATTACATTCACGATGTTTTGCTGTCATCACCACCATCCATGCCAAAAACCTTCCCATCGCCCCAAACAGAAACTCTGTACTAATTAAACATTAACTCCTCATTCCCTCCCCCACCGTGTCCCCTGGTAAGCTGTTTCCTTTTGCTGAAGCTGCCAAAAGGCAATATACCAGAAATAAATTGGCTTTTACAAAGGGAATTTATAAAGTTACAAATTTATAGTTCTAAGTCATGAAAATGTCCAAATTAAGGCATCCGGTAAAGATACCTTGACTCTGAAGAAAGGCCAGGGGTATCTAGGGTTCCTCTAGCACATGGGAAGGCACGTGGCTGGCATTTGCTGTCCTTTGCCCCTGCATTGTGTTGCTTTCAGCTTCTCATTCCAGTGGCTTTCTCTCTGAGCACCTGTGGGTCCTTGCTTGTTCCTCAGGGGACACTCTCTCAGCTCTCTGTGTCCTGTGGGTCCATTCTTAGTTCCCTGAGGCATTTCTCTTCTCTCTCTAAATGTGTCCAGGCTTTCTCAGTTTTTTACTGTCTTTTTATCCTCTCACCAAGGACTTCAGTAAAGAGTCAAGACCCACCTTGAATTGGGTGGGTCACATCTCCATGGAAACAACCTAATCCAAAAACCCTGCCCACAATCGGTCTGCACACACAAGGATGGATCGGAAGAACATGGCTTCAAACCAGCACCTCTGTGTTCTGGGCTCTGACTTTATGAGTTCACTTATTCTAATGATTCATATCAGTGAGAGCAGCTCGTATTTGTCCTTTTGTGTCTGGCTTATTTCACTCCACATGATGTCTTCAAGGCTCACCCAGGTTGCATGCATCAGAACTTCAATCCTTTTTTTTGTGGCTGAATAATATTCCATTGAATGGATAGACCACATTCTGTTTATCCATCCACTTTTTGGTAGATACTTTAATTGTTTTCACCTTTTGGTAAAATTGTAAATAATTCTGCCATATCAATTATGATTCTAGAATGATTTCTTAAGATAAGTAAAGCCTTTTTTTTTTTCCTGTGTGTAGCTTGCTTGTTTTCATAACATGGTATAAATGGGATTTGGGTTTTTGTTGGTTCATTAGATTTTTGCTTCACTAGGGTGTTGGATGCAGGAAGGTAGCAGATAATCAAGATTTTTGAAGAACTTGTAGGTTATAACCAGGTGTTAGAGGGTTTATAGTCGTGGACATTTACTTAAATGTGCAGCATATATAGCATAACATTATTTTGGTGATGCACATAGATGTAATTTATGAATTTTGCAGTAGCTTCTGTGATTTGGTTCAATAAATATTTTTATATATGGGTTTCTGCAAAATACTATGCAGATGCAAAGATGAATTCAAGTTGGCCCTGCTTTTAAGTTCCCTATAATGGAAAAGGCAGGCCAGATGAGCAAAAGTACAAGGTATTAGGAAATCAGTTCTAAACAGAGGTAAATTATTTCAACTGAACAATCAGAGAGAAGACCTGACACTTGTCGTTTGAGCTTGGCCTGAAATTGGCGTTTTGGTTCTTGGAAAATGGGTGAGAAGGTGCCTTCAGGCTGAGAGCCCCGCTTGAGCAGGGTGTGGGGGAGAGAGCTGATGTCGCCTGTGGGGAGCTGCGTGAGAACTTTGGGTGGACATAAGGCGAATGGAGATAGGGCTTTCTTTGGTAAGAATTGAGTCTGGAAACCCAGCACACCTGAGGATGGTAACGCATCACCTATGGGACTGAGGGGCGGGAGGGGTCTTCACAGTAGCTGGTAGGCCACAGTTGGCCAAAAAAGGTATCGAGGGAACCCTGCTAGTGGGGTTAGGGCCCTTATTACAGCTGTTTGTTTCCAGTGACTCAGTGGGTGGGTGAGGCCACCTCTTTGAAGTCAGGTCGACCTGGGTAGCTGCTTTGTGACTTTGCACAAGGTACCTGTGGAAGAATGACAACTGAATCCAGTTCTTCACCCCTGTTGTGGAATTAAACTTTCACACCCTGGTTGCACCTGCACTTTGGACTTGGCCGTGTGACTTGCTGTTGCTAACGAGGTATTAGGGAATGTCCTGCCGGCAGAGGCTTGGGCATGCTTGGCTAGTTGCCCTGAGAAGGACGACGAGTGCTTCTGGAGCTGCTGCCCCTTTGTCCGGGCCCCAGAGTTGGAAATGTGGAATAGATGCCAATCTCAACCTGGAGCCGCACACTGCAGAGCGCAGCTGAGGGCAGCCTAGATCAGCCGAGCCTCACTGAAGCATGCAGACTCAGCTGCCCTGCAGATTCAGGAGTGAGGAAGAAGAGTGTAAGCCATGAGATTTTGAGCTCCGTTATGTAGCATTCTCATGGCGACGGAGACCTTGGACTGTCCACAGATCTGCCCTAACAAAGTCTAAAAGCAAATCTGCTGAAGTTCAAGGTGACTAGCAAGTAACTGAACTACCTGTTGAATCAAATGTTGATTTTCTTCAGAGGAAAATAATAAAAACTAGAGCCTGTGCAATGTATTAGTTATGGCTAAAAAAGTTATTTAGACTTGAAATGAATGAGAAACAAATAAAACAAACATTACCAAAAAAAAAAAAAAAAAAAAAAAAGGCTGGTGCTTAAAGGAGAGGATGCAGTGTAGCACAGTTAAGCAGCTCGGCATTCCTCATCTCAGCACTCGCAGCTCAGCCCAGGCCTTTGGAGATGCAGAAAGAAGTCACCCCGGGGAAAGTTGTTGGAACCCAGGGGCCTGGAAAGAACACCAGCAGAGACCATCCTGTGCCTTCCACGTAAGAAAGAACCTCAGTGGAAAGTTAGCTGCCTTTCCTCTGAAGAACCAACAAAATAAATCCCCTTTTATTAAAAGCCAAAATAAATAAATAAATAAATAAAGAGTGTTTAGAAATGCATCTAGCAAATTGTCATTAATTCATTTTAATTGTATTTTACAAAAGCATTGGTCCATGACAAGTTGAAAACTTTTTTTAATAGACTGTAGGTCTAAGAAAAATTGCACAGAAGGTACAGAAGTTCCATATCACCTTCCTCCCAACACAGTTTCCCTATTATTGTACCTCTCTGTACAATTGTCTCCTCTTCTGTAAGATGGGAACACTTCTCCTTCCTTTTGGAGGGTTGTTCTAAGTCATAAAATACAACAACTCTTATCAATGCAGTGTTGACTCATAGTAAACAGGTAGTTAACCCATGGTAGCTATTTTAATAATTTAAACATATATACATAAAGCAAAAGGGCAGACTTTCTGCACAGCAAGGAATTGGCAGGTAAAGAGGAAGGAAGGTCACACTGACATTGTGTCATTACTGTGTGAACTCAATCAACATGTCATCCTTGGAGCCTGCATATGACTGGACTGGACATGCAACCATGAGATAAAATGGAGCTTGTGCTGACCTGCCCGGGGCTTAGAGGGCAGCAACTGTCACCCTGTTCAACCTGCATATTGACCTACAAGGGGCCTTAGTTTGCAGTAAGGAGACCAAGACACAGGGGACTGTGCCCCTTCACTGATACATCCAGTCCGGTCCTGCCATCCAGTTATGTCCATTCCCTGTGCCACCTCATGTGACACCAGGTCCCAGCTGACAGTGGCTGCAGTGCTTTGAGATTCAGCTCAGACAGGATTCTCTGGCCAAAATTGACTCAAGATTTCTTTGGGTCCATCCCTGAATGGCTGTTCATCAGTTGGGCTAATGAAATGGGAATATATTGATAGAAATCTTAAATGCAACAAATGTGAAAGCTTTCAGGTGTGCACATTTGAAATTATCAGATGACACTTCCCAGGAATGGAGTTAAAGAGACCAGTTGTCACCCTTGTATTAAATACCATCATTAAAGGAAGGTTCTTGCTAGAAAATAAATCTGTCATGCCTGCCCGCTAAGAATAGAGTAGTTACATGCGATAGCACAAAATCAGCCTAATGTTTGTACGTAATGGAGACATGGATTTTAAAATGTGCCTTTTGTACCCTGACCATTGCTTTGTGTTTCCTCTGTTCTCTCCCGCTTCTCGTATACACATAAATCAGTTTTATATGGTCGTGTCCTTGTGTGCATTTTCTAGTTTATATTTTTTGGAGAGAAGGACCCTGTTTGGTGCAGAGGAGAATAGGCCCTCTCTGTGTGGTGAATATTTCATACGGTGTGCTTTTTAAAAATGTACTTCTGTATCGAGTGTTTAGGTCTCATGTACAGTAAGAGCATAGAACTTAAACACGTGGGCTGGTGAGTTTTTACCTGTGCATAAATCTGTGTGACCACAGTCATCGTCAAGATAAATAACATTCCCAGGACCCGAGCAGATGCCTTGTGCGCCCCTCTCCTTCCCAGGCTTGCTCTCCCCCAAGAAAACCACTGTGTTTTTTCTGTCCTGGACTTGTTTTGCCTCTGCTTGGACTTCATGTGAACAGAATCATAGGGGTGTGTGCTTATGTGGGGGCATTTTTTTTTTTCTGCACAGTATGTCTGCAGTGTTTTTTTTTCATTCCAGAGAAGTGTCTGCAGAGAATGCTTACTGTATGCACATTCTATCATTTATCCATTCTGTGGCTGAGGGACATTTGAGTTTACAGATTTTTTGGCAGCTATGCCTCATATTGCTATGATCATTTTTGTACATAACTTTTGGTGACCATAAATACTTATTTCTTTCAGTATACACTCAGGAATAAATTTCTGGGCTATCAGGTGTGTAAGTTATGCTGAAAATTCTCCAAAGTGGTTGTGCCAATTTATAGTGCAGTCAGCAGTGTACAATAGTTCAGTTGCTCTACATCCTCACGAATACTTGTTTGTTTGTTTTTTTATTTGGTTTTAAAATACTGTGGTCCTGCCTTCTTGGAGACATTTATGGAGCTGTGTAAGGGGCTGTGCTGATTGTAGTCATTATCACATGCTCTCCCCTTACGGTTGGGTTCTTGGTTTCCATGCTGGCCCCAGCAAGTCCTTTCTGTGTTTTCAGACTATTCTCTGATGGCATCCTGCTGTAACATTCGGAATATTTAGATGCTGAGGCTGAGCTAACATGCTTATAATTGCATTTGCTTCTTCCTGGGCAGTTCCTTAAGACTGGATATGTTTTTTTGAGGGCCTGTTTTTTCTGCATGGGCAGACACCGGGTATCGAACCTGGGTCTGTGGCGTGGCAGGCAAGAACTCTGCCCCTGAGCTGCTGTGGTACCTCCTGAGGGCAGATTTTATACTAAGGAAAGAAAGAGAGCTGCCTTGAAACCACTTTCCATTGTCTTTCTTTGCAGTCTACCAAGGGAAACTCGGTTAGTTGCTGTGATATTTGCACGTTAATGGGGTATTAGCAGAAAGACAGATGTAGCCCTTGTACTCTATCACTTTTACTACCACCCAGTACCTTCCTCTGCTCCAGCACCCCCAAAAGCTGACTCGGTCCGGATCCTGTTGTTTCCTTTTTCAGTTGTGGAATGGATTTCCCTTGGCTATGTGTGTTCCTTGCACAAAAATGCGATGTCCCCAACTCTCTTTGTGCTGGTTCTGCAGGGTCTGTGGTGGCTCTCCTCACCTCCAGGAGCCTTTAGGCTTGGTGCAGTCACATTCAGGTCCCCACGGCTGAGAACATGGCACTCTGTCTTCTCCCTTTCCTCCTGCATCAGCGGCTCCTGGGGAGACGACGCAGAGCAGCTCCCTCGGAGCCCATGACAGCTGCTCGCACCTCCCTTCCCCATGGCCTTCTGAGCCCGGGAACCTCTCGGCCTCCTGCAGCCCTGCGGTAGGGGTGTGGGGGTGTGGGATATGTGTGTGTGGGGGCTGTCCTGTCAGGCCTTCTCCAGGGGCCCAGTGGCCCACTGCCTTGGTGTCTTCTGCTTTCTGCAGAGACACTGATCTTGAGGTGATGAGGCAGGATGCCCCGCTGAGTGAATGGGGGCTCTGTGGCAAAGGGAAGTATGGAGAGATGGAGAGGAGGAGCCCACGTCTTCATATTTCATAGAGTTGCGTGGTTTCAAGTACCTGGTAGTTCCAGCCTGTTCCTTTGTACTCTAATAATGGGATGCGACTTCCTGTGTGGGATGCATTTTTCCCACCAAGGGGAATGTATGGGTAGTGGAGGAATGGACGTCGTGTGTGTGAGTCAAAGGAGAATCGAAGGGAGCAGCAGCTTGTGATTTTACGCTGAAAGACCAAAGTGGGTGCCCAGGAGGGCGCAGGCTGGGTGAACTTCCCTGCCCCCCACAGCACCAGGCCTGCTTTCCTGGGGCAGAGAGCACACCTGGCTGGCCCTGGCTGGGGAGGCGGCCCCTTCTCCCGGCCGCAGGGCCATGGGTTGTGATTGGGGGTGGTGGCCCTGGCGCCTGTGGCCTGGAAGGACCGTCCCTGGGTCTGTTGGCCCCTGGGGTGGAAGACAGGGGCTCGGACCGTGTTTTGGGCAGAGTGAAGACGATGGGCCTGAGTGGAGAGGGGCCGTTAGGGAGGAGATTCCTTGTGAGAAGAGCTGCTGTTGGAGATTCCAACCTCCGGCCTCAGCTCCTTTCGGAAACCAACCCTGTGCGTCCAGAGTAGGGCCACTGAGGATGAGCAAGTGAAAGGTTAACTTATTTTTAAATGCGATTGGTTTCATTAAAACTGTGTTTTTGTTCCTCTAAAGGATTTTTTAAAAGATGGGTATCTCTATCCTTCTAATTGTTGTGGTATTAATCAAGATGATGAGAATGTTTTCTAGCCGTTGTTAGGTATATCGCAAAGAAGATTTGATTTTGGCATGGCGGGGGTAGAGTCTGGAGGAAACAAAATATTTAAAAATTCTATGTTAAAAACAATTTTCCTTAACAATATAGGATTCTGCAGCGGTTTCATGCACTGGGGGTGACTTTCCAGAGGCCTGTGGCCTCCAGGTGGGTCCCTGGACCAGAAAAGACCTGGAACCTGGAGGGACCGGCCTCTCCGGATCACCGCCTGGTTCCATCTCCCTACCGGCCCAGGGAAGCTGGAGTGGATGTGGCCTGGGTGCTCCTGGGGAGTGGATAGAGGGGTACGGGGTGGTGGAGGGGTTGTACAGGGAAGGTGGGGTTGACGGACAAGTGTGATTGCTGAGACATGACACTGATATTTCCTTTGGTCCCTGGTGTCTTGGGGCAGCTAGACGTGGAGACCTGGAATTGTGGAATTGTGACCCGTGCCAGGCTCTGAAATCTGTTCTGCAGTGGTTGTTGCACTGTGCTTTGAAATTTGCTGCATTTTTGTATACGTGTTATTTTTCACACAAAAAAGAAGAAAGTTGATTGTGATGATAAAAAATATTGATCCCTTCTAGCCTCCTTATTCTGGAGTAGCTAGAAGGAAAAATCTGAGGTGCTGGAATGGTAGCCCATGACAAACTGGGATCTGTTCTGTAGCTGTTTGTTGAAGAGTGCTTTGAAAACTATTTATACATATATTATGCAAAAACAAAAAAGTTAAAAAAAAAACAATTTTGCCTGTATCCATTTTTTTTTTTGCTAGCATATGTAGTAGCATCCTTTGTGTGGTCTTCAGTTCCAGAAATGGAAAGGAATATATGGAAATGGCCATTGCTCATTATTGAAGTTGAGGCTCAGACAGCAACAAAAGTGCTGAGTGTGCTGGCGAATTCTACGGGTCACCTTCCTCATTAGAGATTGAGGTGGTGCTGTGCCCCTCAGGACTTCCACCGTAGGGAACTGACAGACATCAGAGATAACTGTCCATTCTTTCAGGACCCCGTAAAAGTGAACAGAACTTAATACCGTGGTTTACAACTTAACTTTATTCTTAATTCAGTATTGTAGGTTTTGTACTGATGAGATACACTGTGAAATCAGATTTGTATACTTGTCATTTCTTCATCCTAATTATGTCTCTCAACTTTCCAGAATTAACTGAAGTGGTCTACTATGACCCCATAACTATCTTTGCTATCTTTTGTTTGTTTGTTAAATGATAGTTTTAACTATCACATTAGTACTTTTCTATTTGGGAGCAATATATAGCTGAAAAGCTGGCATTTTAAAATGGAGAAATAGAAGGAGAAAGATTTAAGAGTATATAAGAGTATTTTTGTTTTTATTTTTGTGTAAAAAGAAATTTTCATATTTTATGTAGCATATACCTCTGGGGCTGAGCTACTTTTTTTATTGTATAATATAACATATAGACAAAGCAAAGAAAGAAAAATGCAATAGTTTTCAAGTAGAACAAGCAGTTACAGGACAGATCCCAGAGTTTGTCAAGGGCTACTATACCATCATCTCAGATTTTTCCTTTTAGCTGCTCCAGAATATAGGAGGCTAGAAGGAATCAATATTTTTTTATCACCACAATCGACTATTTTTTCAAAGAGGTTTTTTTTTTTAGAGGGAGCGGGGAGATTACATAGTCTGGGAATCGAACCCAGGTCTCCAAATGGCAGGAGAAAATTTTACCACTAAACTACCCTGGCACTGGCCTGAGAAACTTTTTAACCATTTATTGTTTGTGTAGGTAGGCCTGAGGAGAGTTTGGGTGATGTTAAGAAAGCATCAACAAAAGTTTTCAATGTTTCATCAAATTATTTAAAATTGAGTATTTGTTTTATACTCCAAATAATAAGTCCTTATTTTAGTAATTAGTGCAGGGTCCATTTTTTGTATTATAATTTTTCAAATGAATTTAAATTTGATTTCTGCTTCTGACAGTGGTGGACTTGTTTGTTGCTAATCAATCCACCTGCAAGAACAACTAGAAAAGCTGAATAACGAAACAAAGCAAAAACAACCATGTTTAAAAGCACTGTAGAGTTAACGTGACTTGTGCAGCCAGTATCCCGGGAGGAAACCCAGAGAAGTGAGCCTGGCATTTGTCACCACGTTTACCCTTGAGGCACCTAGTCACACTGAGCGGAGCTCCTAGTAGCCTCACAGGGGTTGGAGAATAAAAATGCACTCCGAGCCCGGGAGGAATGAGCATCTCTGGCAAACCCATCATGCTTTCATTTGGAGCTCATAAATGACTATAATCTAGAAAAAAAGGTAACCTCAAAATAGACTAGCTGTCACAAAGGCAGAAGCCTAGCACAATCCCTTATTAAATTAAGGCAGTCTGTTCCTACCCTAACAACCTGCTAGAGCCAAAGTAAAATCCTCTCTGGGGAAAGATATCATCCTGATCCCCAGATTATTCTTAATGTTTTTTGTACTCAATTTCTAGCCTCCAATAAAAAATAATTAGGTGTGGCAGAGAACAAAAATTGCCTGAAAACTCACAGACAACAGAAACAGACCCTGTTATTGGGTTGCCCTGTTACTGGAGTTATTAAATCCAGTCTTTAAAATAACTATGACTACTATAGCCAAATAAATAAAATGGAGAATTGCATTCGAGCACGGGAAACTATAAAAAAGAATAAAAATCTGGATCCCCCAAATTAAGCAACTGAAATTAAGAACTCAGTAATGTGTCTAACCACACATTAGTTAGAGCCAAAATTGAAGAAATAGTGAACTGGAAAATAGATTAAAATAATTTTCAGGCTGAAACATTGAGGAAAAAAAGAATTGGGGAGAGTAGTTCAGTGGTAGAATTCTCGCCTGCCATGCAGGAGACCCAGGTTCGATTCCCAGCCCATGCATTTCCCCCAAAAAACAAACAAGCAAAAATTTAACATATGGTGCTGCAATAATGGGATACTCACATGGAAAAAGAATGAAATGTGACCCTGCCATATAGCATACAAGAACAACAACAACAACAACAACAAAAAGAATTGGGGAAAAAAGTGTCAAATAGAAAAGAGCATAAGAGACATAGGGGATATGGTAAAAAGACCTAGTGTATGCTTATTTAGTGTATCAGAAAGAGGGGAGAAGGGGTGGGGGAAAAAGGGAAAAATAGTATTTGAACTGATAATAGCTGAAAACATGTACCATGAAAATAGTAATAAAAACGAAGTTAATGTGACTATATTGTCATCAGACTAGGTAGGTTGTGAGATAAGAATTTTTACTAGAGATAAAGAGATAGGTGTATCTGTTCTAATTATGTAAGTAACTAATGGCATAACCTAAGCATATATAAAGAAAAAAAAAAGAACTAAGAGAAGAAATAGACAAAGCTATAGTCATAGTTGGAGCTTTAACAACTCTTTCTCAGAATTGATGAAACACATAAACCAGTAGTTCTCCAACTGACTGGTCTTGGGCCCTTTATATTCTTAAAAATTGAGGACTCCAAACAGCTATTATTTATGGATGTTTACTGTATTGTACAGTGTTGTAATGTATATGGATATGTAATAAAGAAATTAAAATTGAGATATTTAAAAATACTTATGAATACATCTTCAAATAGTAATAAATCCATTACATATTTACATTAAATAATATAGATTTTTTTAAAGCATATTTTCTAATAAAACATTTAATGAGAAGTGTATTATTTTACATTTGTGCATAATTTGCTAGTGTTTGGCTTAATGGAAGATAGCTGTATTTTCCATCTGCTTCTGTGCTCCTGTGTATTGAAATGTTTTGGTTGAAGTATATGACGAAATTCTGCCCTCACACAATGCATAGTTAGAAAAGGGAGGAGAAATTTAATAGTCTTTTCAATAATTGTGGGTATGCTTCATATACCAAAACTTTGCAAGTGGTAGTTTCTTAAAGATTTTTTGCAAAGTAGAACATGAAACCTTGTCAGTGAACTTTTCATACTATGTTACGCTCATGTCCTTTGGGCTGTATCATGCTGAGTGATTTTTACTTGCATATGGTTTTGTAACATCATGCACTGGTTTCTGGAAAAGATTGATTCAGTGGGTTATGTAGATTTTCCAAGTGTTGACACATTTCATTTAATAATACAAAAAATCATCACCATCAATCTCATCAGAAAATATACAGAACTTCCTCAGTTTCATGTAGTTCAATATCAGAAAAAAGTTGTTAAACATATAAAAGGCAAGCCACAGAATGAGAGATGTTTACGTGAAGTGACAAAGATCTTATATATAGAATATATAAAGGACTCCTTCAAAATTATAATCAGTACAAGCAACTCAATAAAAACAAGGGCAAAAGACGACATCTATTTCACAAAATCAGATATTCAAATATCAATTTGCATGTAATTGCAGATAAACATGCAAAAAGATGTTTAACCTCATTAGTCACCAGGAAAATGCAATTAAAACCACAATGAGATAACAGCTTCGCCCCTCCCTTTCTCCTCCCCCTTGAATTCCTGGAATTAAAAAAACTGACAATATCAACACTGACAATGCTGGAGAACAACTAGAACTGTCATTCTTTCTTGGTGGGATGTCAACTTGTACACCAGTTTGAAATACTCATAGTCAAAAGATGAATATTTTATGGCCTATGTATGGTCCAGCAGTTCCATTCCCGGGAATAAAACCAACAGAAATGTGGCACATATGTGCACCAAAAGATGCATACAGGAATATTCATGGCGGCGTTATTTCCAGCAGCTCCAAACTAGAAACATCCTAACTCCCTTCAGTTAGAGAACAGATCAACTTGTGCTGTGTTCTTAGAGCAGAACGCTCTCCTGCAGTCAGTTGCATTTTAGTGGCATGCAGCGATGTGGATGAGTCTCCCTGTGTTGTGTGAAAGAAACCACCACAAAAGAGTGCTTAGGATTTCACTTTTTATCAAGGTCAAAAAAGGTAAAAAGTCAGGATAGGGTTTGCCTGGAGGAGAGAAAGGAATGCTGAAGGGATCTTCTGTAGGAGGGTTAGAGGTTTGAGGTTTGTGTTTATGTAGTCTAAAACTGCCCTGCTGATCTACAAGTATCACTATAGGAAAAGCTGTGCTGGTGACATTTTATTAATTGGGAGCCTCAGAGCTACAAGTCACTAGTGTGTAGAAAATGCTCTGAATCAGCCAGTCTCACTGGATCGCTGATGGTGCTTTTCCTTTTCCTGGTAATTCCATGTGTGCCTGTGTGTGAATGTGTGTGTGTGTGTGCACACGAGCTCCTGCTGAGGCACGGATGGTGAAGGACACAAGGGGACAAGGCTTTTGCAAGCCGTGGCAGTTCTCAAATGTAATGCCATCCTTCGGGAGAGCCTAGGAAGGGAGGTGGGGGCTGGCTGGGAGGCAGACGGTCAGCCCCACGCCTGGCCTTCCCCATGCACCCAGGGGCAGCATCTGTGTGTGTCGTGTTGGGGGGCTGCCTTTGGGGACAGCACTGCCATACCCACAGAAGATTTCAGTTTTTCCAGGACCGGTTTAAGGAGCAATGCTAGTTTTATTGAACGACTTGGAATTCAGGTGCCATCGCTTAGCTTAAGTGAGCCTAGCATGTCCAGGGTCATGCAACAGGTTTTAATCAGGGCCTTTGATGACCTGGCTGCGACCTCCTCCCAGGGGAGCCAGCTCTGCTTTGTCTAGGGCCTTAGAGTTCAGCTTTGCCATCCTGTGTCGCACTCCGTCCTGCAGCGTACCTGAGAGGGAACTGTTGCAAACGGCGGAACCTCAAGGCGGAGTCAGTTCCTTCTCCCACCTCCCTTGTGCCTCGGATTTGTCACAGTCCTTCCAGACCCGTCCTCGCGGTTTTCCGTAAAATGATAAACATGATCACTGTAATTATAATGGCAGCCATCTGTTCGTGATGCTTCATGTTTATAAAGATTGGTGATATTGCTTAATATGCCATATTTATCTCTTTTTAATTAATTAATAGTTTTTATAAATGCACTGCGAACACAAATGTGCTGAAGCCTACTTGAGCCATTTTATTCCTATGGAGAGTTTTCCCCTTAAGCTGTATCCTGAGGCCAGCCTGTGTGTTTTGCCAGATTCTTTCTCTTGCTGTCTGCCCGCGGGTTCCGCTGTTTCCCACCGTGAGCGGCTGAAAAGGAATTTCAGCCCACTGGGCTCAGCACAGGTGCCCCTGTCGTTCAGAAAACGTCAGGCCCTTCTCGCTGAACACTGGCCTCCTCTCCTGAGTTTCTCCTGCTGAGTGGGACCAGCTGCGCTCGCTGAGTGCCTCGGGGGGACCAGTCCTCCCCGGTCCTGAAGATTCACTTTGTGTTGAGTAGTCCTAGAGCTTGCTCATAGACTTGGCAAAGTGGGGCTCAAGCTAAATTAAGGTATCCTCGGGCCCATGAACACAGACATGTTTCCTTTGCATTTTTGGTACGCATTGGCCTAGTCATTTACGTAATGCTTGCGGTTAACTAAACTTAAAACATGCACTCACAACGCAATAGCAGTACGAAGGAAAATGCATGGTAAGGGAGAAGAGAAGAGCAAAATATGGTAAAATCTCATTTTCTTAATGGCATCTGCTGGCCTACATAAGATAGTTTGGTCTCAGGGTGATTGGTGGTAACCTGGGTTAGTGTCCAGGTGTGACCAGACGGAGGCAGCTGTAACCCCGGATTATTGAGCATCTCTTTGGGGAACTTCTTGTTATTGAAGCCTATAATTAAGCTTAGTTAAATTTTCTTTTCTTTTCATATAGGACCTGATAAATACTTCCACCCTACCAGATTATAGCTTTTCCATGAACACCAGGTGGAGTAAATAATTCAGCTGTTGTCATATTTGGGTCTTTACTTTTTGCTTTCTGGACAGTATTAATGTTTCATTCCAGCCCTTCATTCTGAGATAATAAATAATAATGAAAAATCTCCCTGAAATCCATGCTCATTTGGACTTTTTCCCTGATGGAAGGGGTTGGATTTCCCAGCATGAGATATCTTTGCACAGTGCTCAGATGGAGGGTTAGGTTGGGGCATTAGAGAGTTGTCCGTTAGCTCAAACACTTTCAGAAAAGTTTTGAGGTGCAAGATAATCTTAAAGAGAAATGAAATAAAAAATTATTTGCATTTTCATTTAAAGACTGTGGCAAATACTTAAATTTAGCATCCTTTCCTGAGTAAAAAGAAAAAAAATCCAACCCGAACCCGTGGTGAAGGAGGTACATGAGGATGCTTCTTTAGCATGAAAAAGGCTTTACTGGAACTGATGATGGTGAAGTACCAGAGGAAGGGTCATTAAAGCCTCAGGCATCAGGATTCTAGTTAATGCATTTATAGGTAACATAATCTGTTCAAAACCCCAAATAATTCCCAAGAAAACTATTAGCCAAGTACAGAGAAGATTACGGTTATAATATTAAAAAATACAAAAACAAAAATCTTGTGGCCAGGACCAAGCACTCTCTCCAACATGCCAGGTGGACCCAGTGATGCCAGGCCTTCCTTGGCAGGTTACTGCTGCTTCCTTACCTGAGTGCCAGGAACCTCACAAGCACGAGGCAGGGAGATGTACTGGTGCCCAGGGCAGCCAGGCCGGCCACCGCCCTTTATGCAAAGCTTTTAAGCTGGACCAGGCCATGGCGTGACTGAAGCAGTGTGTCTCAGACTTGGACAAGCAGGTGAATCCCCTGGGAATCTTAGGATTTGTTGGCTTAGGTGGGTCTAGTGGTTTGTGTCTCTAGTAAGCCATGTGTCAGGGTCTAACCCTAACCCAAGCTGACACGCAGGGTGAGGAGGGCTAGCTGCTTCTCGTGGCTGGGAGTGTGGGCACAGCCAGAGAAGACTCTTTCTTGGAAACAAAGAGAACCGTCTGCGAGAACCAGTTCTGAGCATGTTTGGAGAAGTAAAGCAAGTTAGAGGCGATAGGATGGTAAGTGAAGGAGTTAACTGTAAATCCATGGGAGGTCCTTCTGTGTGAGAGCAAATCCCTGGGTTCGTACCTGGTCACAGGTAGGCTCAGGTCCAGGAAGAAGGCCTGGGAGGCTATTGGAGGCACGTGCGTTTAGAGGGGCAGGCCTGTGCTTACATCCAGCTGCACTCTTCACTGGCCATGCACTTCTTGGGGCATCAGAACTGCTGGCATGGGGGCTTGAATAGACACTGATTGCTTGGTTCCACTTTCAGGGTTTCTGACGCAGTACGTGTGGGGTGAGCTGAGAATTTCCAGGTCTAATACATTTCTGGGGACTTACTGGGAGAGCCAGCGACTATGGCAGCGCTCACCGGCAGTGTCAGCCCCTGCGAAGCGGGTGCAAGAATTCCTGTCCTACAGGGAGTTTTGGTTTGAGGTTAGAGATAATGTGTATGACGAGTCAGTAAATGGGGTGCTGCTCCTGTTTCTGTAATTATTTTTATATATTTTTTTTACTAAATTTAAATAATTTCAAAAACATTTGAGAACCACTCTGTGCCAAATTCTGTGCTGTGGAGTAAATGTGCTTAATGAAGTATAAAAGATGAATAAGATATGATTCTTTCCCTGAAGGGGTTTATAATATAGTGAGGGATATGAAAAAAAAAGGGTAAACAAATAAAGCACAGAATGTGATAATCGGGATAACAGAAATTCAGGGAAAGACTGTGGTTTTCATTTCTTGGCTGCTAAAACAAGTACCTTACAACCTAATGGGTTGGGTTAACGGTGGGAATTTGTTGGCTCACGGCTCCAGAAGTTGGAAGGCTGGCTTTCTCCTGGATCTGTCTCCCCGGGCTGGCTGGCAGTCAGCCCCTTGGTTTCTCCATCATGTGTTCCATGCTCATGGCATCTCCCTCTCCTCTGGGTTCTGCCGACTTCAGTTTCTGGCTGCTCGCTGCAGCTTCTCTCTCCCTCTGACTTAACACTCTGCCTCTAAAGGACTCCAGGAATACGATGACCTCTCACCCTCGTTCAGCCACACCTTACCTGAAGGTCCAGCTGGAAGCAATCTTGTTCACAATCGATCCTCACCCAGCAGAATGCGGACCAGGGATGTTCTAACTGGGGTTTGCAGCTCAACCCACTGCAGCTATCATGGAGGGATCGAGGTGGGCTGGGGATTGTGAGGGCTTCTTGGAGGAACTGAATTGTACCTGGGCACTAAGGAGTGAGTAGGATTTGGATGTATAGGGATGGGGCAGCAGGGAATTCTTAGTGGAGGGAGACAGGCAGGTCCATGGGGATGGCCAGGCTATGATTTGGATGTGGAGAAAGGTTGTTTTCAGTTGCAGCATAGTGTGTTTTAGGAAGAGGGACCGGCAAAGCCTGAGTACTTCACTGTCTGGCCCTTTACAGGAAAAGCTCACCGACTTCTGGCCTGAAGCAGTGGCCTCTAATGCACGCTCAACTTTGGAATCGGTCAGAATCAGCTGAGAGCTCCTTCAACCATGGCTTGCTGGGCCCCAACCCCCAGAGTTTTGAGTTCCACAGTCTGGGGCTCAAAATTTGCATTTCTAACAAATCCTTAGGTGATGTTGAAGCCTCTGGCTCTGGGGCACACTTTGAGAACCGCTGGTCTAAAGCAGGGTTGCTCGAACACTCATGCGCTCGGGGAGCCCTCTGGGGGGCCTGATACGCTGCAGTCATGATTTGTCGGACCAGATCTGGGTGGCGTCTGAGTCTGCAGCTGCGATTGGCTCCCGGGGAAAACCAATGTATCAAGGGCTCAATTCTGATGAAACTCGAGTAAGTATGGCTAGCCAGGGGGCCCTTTTTGTCTGCACAAAGATACGGTTTCTGTGGAGACAAAAATCTGTGTGAATGGTTGGTGTGTAAGTGTTTGGGGAAAATCAATTTATGTTGGAGTGCATAGGATGGTAAGCAAAGAAATATGCTTGGAATGCTGCTTCTAGGTGATTTCCATATTATGGGAATTTTTAAATTGTTTGACACCATCTGTGTATATCCCTGAATAAATAGTAATTAAAGTATTTTTGCCTAATGAAATATGCTTCTTTATTGTGATTGAGTTCACTCATTACGTTAGCTTACATAGTATTTTATATTACTTTATGTATGTATTTTACTTTGAACCTTGAATTTTTTTTTTTTTTTTTTTTTTTAAAGGAAAGACAGAGAGAAGGAAGGAAGGAAGGAAGAAAGGGAAACATCTTTAAACATTTTCTTGTTTTTTATTGTATTTTGTTTTTCCGTTTTTTGTTACATGGGCTGGGGCCGGGAATCGAACCGAGGTCCTCCGGCATAGCAGGCAAGCACTTTGCCCGCTGAGCCACCGCGGCCTGCCCTGAACCTTGAATTTTTAATTAAGTTTAGAAATTGAAGCAGAATTCACAGGTTGACATTTTCTTTGTTCAAAGGTAATTCAGTTTCACAGTAAGCAAGGAAGCATATTTACACAACCAAAAATTATTGATCTTACTTTTAGCTGCTTTTCACTATCCAGATAATTTTGCTACTCCTGCATCCTCCAAACTCTAAGCTCCTTGAGGTCAGGGACTCTTGCCTAAGTGTTCACTGTTCCACTATTTACTGACTTGCAGGACTTAAATGTATCTCAGAGCAATTATTATCTTGTTCAGGTGCTGGGAAGGAGTGCTTTCAAGTGACTCTAAATTGCTTAAATAATTTTAAATAATCTCCCAGTTTGAAGAACCCGAGGCTCAGGTTAAAGGGTGGAAGTTACTTACAGGGAGGCAATTTTTGATTCTGTGTAGGAAGAAACTTTCTCTTTATAATGGTTTAAAAATAGAATGGCTGTTAGGTGGTGACATCCCTGCAATTAGGTGTGTTCAGAACAGCAGACAGCCACCTGCCAGAGATTCTGTGGGTGGGATTCCCCTATTAGGAAGGAAATTAGTCTTGTTGACGCCTAAGATTTTTTTTCCATGTTCCATATATTTCTATAATCCTATAAAGTAGCTGCTTCCATGATGTTTAAATGTTGGAGGAGGCTTCCTAACTGTTGTCAATACAGTTTGGGTCCTGTGGTGGTCGTGGGACTGGTAGTTTTCATTGACGATGTTAGCTTTGGCTTGTTTCACACATGTGGGAGGACGAAAGGAACCGACATTTCCCGTGCTTTACGACTTTTCATATTATAACAGGGCATGCTCCCCACGGCCTCAGCTGGAGGTTTTAAGGCCATCAGCTCAGCTCAGATCCTGAGTACAGGGCGGGACCCCTCCCCGCTGGTCTTGATGTCCACGGGTCCCCTGTGGACTTAAAAGTTGTTCCAGAGTGATTTTCCTCACTTGCAGATCTTGCAAGTTGCATCACTTCTCTGTGCTTCATTTTGAGCCTTGCTTTTGCTCTGTAGAGTGTGTGTTTATGTTGTAGAATATGAAAGAGCTCGTGTGTAGTAAGCTATGAGTAGTCAACCTTTTAAATTGAGAAGACAACTTGTTCTTCAGTCTTTGCTGTAATAGAAAGGCTTGTTTTGCCCATTTTGTGGCAAGGCTGACTTCCCCGGGATAGAACATAAATAAATGTCTCTTCTCCCATGTGCTGGGTGCAGGTGGACTTTGAGTAATAGGAATCAGCTTTTCTGTTGCATATGATTTGGCTCCCTGTTCATGGGCAGTTGGGCTATTCCGAGTGGAAACCACTCTCCTGCTGCTCTGGGTTGAATTATGTACCCCACCAAAGACATGTTCCTTTTTTTTTTTTTAATCAGAGAAGTTATAGGTTTACAGAGGAATCATGCATAATATATAGGATTCCCATAAACCACCCTATTATCAACAACTTGCATTGTTGTACATTTTACATGTTGTAAAGTGTGGTACATTTGTTATATTGATGAAAGGGTATTTTTATAATTGTACAATTAACCATAGTCCAGGGTTTACATTAGGGTTCACTGTGCCGTCCAGTTGTATGGTTTTTCAAAAAACCTTTATCTTAGTAAATAACATATGTACAACCTAATATCCCCCTTTTAACCACATTCAAATATATAATTCATTACATTTACAATGTTCTGCTGCCATCACCGCCATCCATTGCCAGAGCTTTTCCATCAACCCAAATAGAAACTCTTTAAAATTTAAGCATGAACTCCCCATTCTCTACCCCTGCCTGGTCCCTAGTAACATGTATTCTAGTTTCTGACTGTGAATTTGCTCATTCTAATTATTTCGTATTAGTGAAATCATCCAATATTTGTCCTTTTGTGTCTGGCTTATTTCACTCAACCTCATGTCTTCCAGGTTCATCTGTGTTGCCGCGTATATCAGAACTTCATTCCTTTTATGAGTGAATAATATTTCATTGTATGTATATGCCTTATTTTATTGATCCATTCATCTGTTGATAGACACTTGGATTGCTTCCATCTTTTGACAGTTGTGAATAATGCCACTGTAGACATTGGTGTGCAAATGATCTGTTCAAGTCCCCTTTGGTATATACCTGGAAATGGGATTGCTGGGTCATATGGTAATTCTGTGCTTAACTTTCTGAGAAACTGCCAGATTGTATTCCACAGCAGCTGCACTGTTTTATATTCCCACCAACAATGAATGAGTGTATGCATTTCTCTGTATCCTCTCTCAACACTTGTAGCTTTCCATTTTTTTTAAAATAATAGCTGTCCTAGTGGGTATGAAGTGGTATCTCATTCTGGTTTTCAATTCCCTGAATAGCTAATGATGTTAAACATCTTTTCTTGTGCTTTTTGGCCATTTTTGTATCTTCTTTGGAAGAATCTCTGTTAAAATCTTATGCACATTTTAAATGGGTTGTTTGGCTTTTTGTCATTGAGTTGTAGGATTTTTGTATGTATTCTAGATATTAAACTCTTGTTCCAAATTATTTCTTTCATTATGTAGCTTGTCATTTTACTTTCACGGTGAAGTTTTCTGATTCACAAACGTTTTAAATTTTAATGAGGTCCCATTTATCTATTTTTTTCTTTTGTAGCTTGTGTGTTGGGTGTAAAGTCAAATCATTTCCTAACACAAGGTTCTAAAGATGCTTCCTCCAATTTTCTTCTAAGGGCTTTATTGCTCTGGATCTCATATTTAGGTCTTTGGCCCATTTTGAGTTGATTTTCATATATGGCGTGAGGTGGGGCGCCCCCTTCCTTCTTCTGTACATAGACATCCAGTTTTCATAGTACCATTTATTAAAGAGAATGTTCTTTCCCTATTGAGTGGACTTGGCAGCCTTGTTAAAAATCAATTGGCCATGAGTGTAAGGGCTCTTATCTGAACTGTCCATTCAGTTCCATTGGTATATGTTTCTGTCCTTATGCCAGTACCATGCTGTTTTGATTACCATAGATCTGTAAATAAGTTTAGAATAGGGACGTGTGAGTCTTCCAACTTTGCTCTTCTTTTTAAAGATGGTTTTGGCTGTTTGGGCCTCTTACCCTTCCAAATAAATTTGATGATTGGATTTTCCATGTCTTCAAAGGCTGTTTGAATTTTCATTGAGATTGTGTTGAATTCATAAATCGCCGTGGGTGGTCTGAAAGTTTAAAGGTGTATGTACTCCAGAAAAGATTATTATTTTTTAAATGCAGTTTTATTGAGATGCATTCACGCACCTTAGAAACCATGTGAAGTATACAGTTGCTGGCTCACAGTATCATCATCTAGTTGTCCATTCATCCCCAAGATCAAATTTACAACATATTAATTTCTTCAAAAAAGAGATAAAAAAGAAAACCCTAATCCTCCCGTAAGCCTTATCCCCCCTACTGCTAGTATTGGTGTAGTACATTTGTTACTGTGATGAAAGACTATTAAGATATTACTGTTAACTACAGTCCATAGCTTGCAGTAGGTACATTGTCTTTCCATTTTTCAGGTTGTCTTTGTTTTATTTTAGGAATATTTTGTAGTTTTCTGTGTGCAAGTCCTTTATATCCTTGCTTAGATTTGTTCTTAGATGTTTGATTCTTTTAGTTCCTATTATAAAGTGATTTAAAAAAAATTCTTCTTCTGATTGTTCATTGTTTGTATATAGAAACCATACTATTTTTGCATGTTGGTCTTATATCCTGCCACTTTAATTCATTTATTAAGTAGCTTTGTTGAGGCTTTTTCAGAATTTTTTCTATACAGCATCATGTCATCTGCAATATGTACAGTTCCACTTCTATCTTTCCAATTTGGATACTTTTTATTTCTTTTTCTTGCCTAGTTTCTCTAGCTAGAACTTCCAGTACAATGTTGAACAACAGTGGTGTGCCAGAATAATGTATGTTCCCTAGAAAAACCATGTTTTAATCCTAATCCCATTTTGTAAAGGCAGCAATTTCTTCTAATCCCTATTCAGTACTGTGTGTTTGAAACTGTAATTAGATCATCTCCCTGGAGGTGTGACTTAGGGAGTCATGTCTTGATGTGATCTTGATGTGATCAGAGTGGTTGTTAAAATGGATTAGGTGGAGATGTGTCTTGATTTGGGTGGGTCTTGATTAGTTTACTGGAATCCTATAAAAGAGAACAACAAGAGAGAAAGCCAGGAGATTTCTGAGAGAGCAGAGAATGACATAGCCACGAGAAGAAGAGTCCATCAACCAGTGACCTTTGGAAATGAAGAAGGAAAACGCCTCTCAGGGAGCTTCATGAAACAGGAAGCTAGGAGAGAAAGCTAGCAGGTGACACCGTGTTCACCATGTGCTTTCCAGATGAGAGAGGACCATGTCCACCATGTGCCTTCTCACTTGGGAGAGAAACTCTGAACTTCATCGGTCTTCTTTAACCAAAGTATCTTTGCCTGGATGCCTTAGATTGGACATTTCTATAGACTTGTTTTAATTGGAACATTTTCTCGGCCTTAGAACTGTCAACTATCAACTTATTAAATCCCCCTTTTAAAAGCCATTCTGTTTCTGGTATATTGCACTCTAGCAGCTAGCAAACTAGAACAAGTGGTAATGGTGGGCATTTTGCCTTGTTCCAGATTTTAGAGGAAAAGCTTTTATTCTTTCCCCCTTGAGTGTGAGGTTAGCTATGAATTTTTCATATGTACCTTTTACCATGTTGAAGAAGTCTCCTTCTATTCCTAGTTTTCTAAGTGTTTTTTCATCAAAAGGTGTGCTAGATTTTTGTCAAATGACTTTTATTCATCAGTTGAGATGATTGTGTGCTTTTTTCCCTTTGTTTTACTAATGTGATATATTACATTAATTGATTTTCTTATGTTGAACCACTCTTGCATACCTGGGATAAATCCCATTTGATCATGAAGTAGAGTTCTTTTAACGTGCTATTGGATTTGGTTTGCTAGTATTTTGTTGAGGACTTTTGAATCTATACTCGTAAAGGATATTGGTCTGGAAATTTCTTTTCCTGTGCTATCTAAAGATAAATCCGGTTTTGGGATTAGCGTGATATTGGCCTCATAGAACAAGTTAGGTAGTGGTCCTTTCACACCTTCCTGACTGCTTTCCTGAGTGACTTAATGCAGGCAGTTCTTTGTCCCTGGCCATTTCAACTTAATTATTTTTCATGCTATCCCAGCCATCTGCACGATGCGTCTCTGCCCTTAGGTCCCAACTGTAGGAGGGCCCGCCTGCAACAAGCCCTTGGCTCAGTCTCTCAGGGTTCCACTTGGTAGCGTGGGGGTGAGGCCAGCAGGGCACCAGGAGCTGCTTGTATGGCTTTTGACACTGTGTTTTCTCAATTCAGCACTCACCCGGTTAATGCAACCCTTTAACTGTTTTCTCTAGTTTTGAGGGTGCTGCCTTGGGCAAAGTCCAACAGGGGCTGCCGTCAGAGCTGGGCCCCAGAGATCTGAAGCAGCTGATCAGAGGCAGAGATCTGCACACAGACCACACACCCCTGGGGCTAGGAGGTCTTTATGTCCCCCCTGGCACCGGCAAGGTGTGCCAGGAGCCGGAGCTGCCGTCTCACCTGCTGCCCCCCGAGGGGCTGGGGGAAGGGGTGCCAGCAACTGCAGGGAGGGTGCACCGTGTCACACTCATGGCAGTTTGCAAGCTTCCTTCTTCCTCCTCCCTGGTTGCTGCACAGTGCACCTTTAGACTCTGGAGTTCCAGAATAGTTGATTCAGACAGTCCCTGCCCATTTAGTAATTGTTTTGGTAGAGGGACTGGTTCCTGGAGCTCCTGCCCCACCATCTCCCTCCCGTCTTCCTCCTTAGGATGTGCTCCTAATCTGCCTTGTGGAGAGTGTGGGCCCGCTGTAAATAGGACCTTCAGAAGATGTTATTTTTTCCTAATTTCTAAAATTTTTGTGTCTATATGGGATTGTATACACACTGGGTGTGCTTTGGAATTTTTTCCCTCCTGCTTTCACTTACTTTCACTCCCCCCACCCGAGGTAACCCATATTGAATACCTGGCTTGCATTCAATGGTGTCTTTTCCCATATTCCCAGATATATGAATTTATAAATACGTTAAGGGCTTGAGGGATAATTGTTTGCTTTATTAAATACTATCATATTATCATTACTGTATTTTACTTTTCTCATTCTAACAAAACTGCTTAGAAGTATCTCCAACTCAACTGGTATAGCTCTAATTCATTCTTTTATAGCTGCACAGTAATCCATGATATGAACTTATTTATATAGACAATCATTACTCTATTAGTAATTCATTTTATTTCCCATTTTGCCACTAGGAATGGTGCTACAATAAACATGTTTGGACATCTGTTCATTTGTGCTGGTATTTTTATTTTTAAGAAAATGTTACCATAGTTGGATTCTCATGAAACAGTGTTTTTAGTGATAGATATTTATAGATCACTTCAAATTTCTGTAGCAATTTAGAGTGCCACCAGAAATTTATGAGAGTCCTTTTCTTGACACTTCTGTCAGTAATATGTGTTAATCTTCTTTATAATTTTTTAGTGGAAATAATTTTGAGTGGTTTTCCATATGTGGTAGTTTTTATTTTGGCTTTTCTGAGAATTCCTTATTGATAACTTTTTTTAATGGTTCTTTATTCATAAAGACACAAGTTTACAAAATTTACTGTACACTGCCAAATAAATCTGCAATGAAAAAAAATCCCCCCCAAAAAAACAAACAAAATAAAAGCATGCCAAATGTGCAGCTGTCAATCTGCTAGCCATCAGGATTTTAAAGAATTAATAATGTATTTAAGAGTTAGCCTTAGGTTGAAGGAACTTTAATGCTTCAAAAGGTTCTGCCTTGTCATTTGTTATTTGCTGAAAACCAAAAGGAATTAAACACACAGAATAATGCAGAAGTGCCAAGTCTCTCTGATGTGGTTTACAAGGTTAAAAACAGAATCTTAAAGCAAATGCAAAAGAAACACTCCTGAACTTTGTTTCTGGTTTGTATAGGAAAATGTGTGTTCTAGTTAACTAGCTGCCAGAATGCAATATACCAGAAACAGAATGGCTTTTAAAAAGGAGAATTTAGTAAATTGCTAGTTTATAGTTCTAAGGCCAAGAAAATGTCCTAATTAAAACAAGTCTATAGAAATGTCCAATCTAAGGCATCCAGGTAAAGATACCTTGGTTCAAGAAGGCCGATGAAGTTCAGGGTTTCTCCCTCTCATCTGGAAAGGCACATGGCAAACACAGAGTTTCTCTCTCAGCTGGAAGGGCACATAGCAAACAAGATGTCATCTGCTACTTTCTCTCCTGGCTTCCTGTTTCATGAAGCTCCCCAGGAGGTGTTTTCCTTCTTCATCTCCAAAGGTCACTGGCTTGTGGGCTCTCTGCTTCTCTTGGCTATGTTGTTCTTTTCTGCTCTCTCTGAATCTCCTTCTTTCTCCAAAATGTTTCTTCTTTTGTAGGACTCCAGGAACTTATCAAGATCTGCCCAAATGGGTGGAGACATGCCTCTACCTAATCCAGTTTAACAACAACTCTTGATAAAATCACAACTCCAGGGAGATGATCTGATTACAGTTTCAAACATACAGTATAGAATAGGAATTATTCTGTCTTTATGAAATGGGATTTAGATTAAAACATGTCTTTTCTAGGGGACATACATCCTTTCAAACCAGCACAATGTGCTTCTGGATTTCTTTTTGAAAGTGCTTAAATGCGATGGTGGCTCACTGGCAGAATTCTCGCCTTCCATAGCAGAGCCCAGGTTCGAATCCTGATGCCTGCCCATGCCAAAAAAATAAATAAATGAAAGTCAATTAGTTGACTAACACAATCATGTTTGGGCAGCCACAGTAGCTCAGTGGCAGACTTCTCGCCTGCCATGCCGGAGACCCGGGTTTGATTCCTGTTGCCTGCCCATGCAAAAAAAAAAAAGTGTTTATTATCTAGAATTTACTTTTAAATCAAACTTGGGTGTATTAAAAAAAAAATCTCTTACCAACCAAACAGCACTGATTCAGGCAAGGCAATAAAATGGAGCATACATTGATTTGAATTAGGTTTTATAAAAGAATTAACATATGTAGATTCCCCATTAGTCTTTCAATGTAAAAATCATTGTTATGACCATGGGAACAAAGTTTAAAAGTCTCCAAATTAGATCTTTTTTGCTTAACTATGCAGCTTTTGCTCAAGAAGTCTGTCTCTGTGCCAATCACTTTATAATTTTATTAATTAACAAATGATTGCAACATCCCGTTAATAAAATGGACACGTGAAATGACTTAGTATTTTAAGTAACATCAAGCTGGGTACTGCAGCTGTTTTTCGTAAAGAATATTGATTCAACAAGTAGCAGATTCAGCCCAGCAAGATTCTGATGCCCCCAGTGGAAATTACCACTTACACATCGTAAGTGGCATGGCCTCGCTTTGCTTTACCTGAAAAGTACAATACAAACCAATTAAGTGTATAGTCTCGGGAAATAGTTCAGATCTTCACGTAGCCAGAAAAAGTTTAATTTAATGAGTAGATTTCCTGTCATTATCTTGGCAATATCATAAAATGGTTTTAGATTTAGACCTGAAAAACTTACTGTGATTTAGAAGACTTAAATTTTCTAAACCAATATTAAACAACATTTAAACTTTTATTGACTCTAAATTAAACTATATTGCAAGTCCTTGTAATCCATGAGCTCAATATAGGAAAGTTACTCAAAATGGGTCGCAGCTTTACTAACTTGGCGCTGACTTGCCCACTTACAAGGTTTCACTTTTCAAGAAAGAGAGACGGTAAGGAGTGGCCAGTATTTGTATTTATCAGGAAAAATATAGTCGAGGCCCCACTTCTCAGTCCAAGATATTAAGATGAGCAAAATGAATAGGCTGTAACTTACATTGGATGTCAGTTGACAGATTATCCACTAAAATATCTATTAGCTAATGTCTTCAGTAACTGCTGTTTTAGCAGCATTCAAAGCTTGTGTCTGCATGTTGAAAATATTGTCTTTAAAACAACGTTGGTCCATACATGCGACAGTTGACACACTTAGCTGTCTTCTTAAGTGTATGGGGGTGTACCAGCCATTTTTCTTATGTGTCTGTACAATGGAATCATAGAACTGTTGGTCTCTTGCTAGACTGTATTGATTCTTATTTGCACCAAATTGCACTCTGTCTTTGCTTTTAACTAAGGTGGCATTGATTTGGCTGATGACCAATCCTATTGGGCAGGCACTGCTCCAGCCCTGTTTTATGAGAGGTTCCATACATAATGCTCCTCCACCCAGCACGTACCCTCACGGGAGAACAGGCAACACCACTTGGAAAAATGGAGGGTCAAATGGAAAGTTATCCTTAAAGGAGAAATTAAGCAAAGTATATTCTATGCTTTCTTTTTCTTTTGAGATCTGAAGATCACGGTTGAAGGACTATCGGAAGCAACCTTTGCAGTTTAACATGCCACTTGTAAAAAGTGCCACTTATGAGTTCAACTGAATAAATCCCTGTTTCATAACTCTGATCTGTGTCCCTGAGCACTTTCATAAGTCTGTGCTGACCCAGACACTGCACCATTGAGATGGTCTTGCCTTGGCATCTTCCGAATTTTCTCTAAGATTGCCAAATTTTCTTAATTCCTTCATCCTCTGATTTTTTTCCACTAGTAGGTTCTTCTTCCTTCATCTCATAGCGATTCAAGTCTTTTAGAGCAGTTTTGGAAGCTCAGAGTTCGATTTCAATGTGTGAACATGCCGTGCTTTCTCCATGCCTTCTGGTGGTGCCTTCCAGTGGTGCCTTCCTATCAGTTGGTTTCTGCCTCCATCACATGGGAATCTGTCTCCTTCAGTCTCTTCTTGTAGCTTTTACTTCTCTTTCTCAGTTGTCTTTTTTGATATCTTTTTGCACATTTTTCTGTTGTGGTGTTTTGTTTTGTTTTTTCTTACCCATTTCCAGAAGGGCTATATAAGTTATTAGCGTTTAAAATTTTTTATTGCAAATATTTTTCCAAATATTTTGTTGGTCTCTGGACCTTGCTTATGATAATTTTTGCTCTACAAAACTTTAAAATTTTTGTAGAGTCCAATATGAATATCTTTTGTTTTATATTCCTGTATTTTCTTGGAGAAGAGTTTTCCATGCATCATTAGGTTGTACATGTAGTCCCCTAGATTTTTAAAAATTGTTAGTTATTTTTGACATCTAGTGTTTACTTTACCTATAATTTATTTTATTTTATTTTGGCATGGACAGGCACCGGGAATCAAACCCGGGTCTCTGGGATGGCAGGCAGAACTCTGCCACTGTGCCACCATAGCCTACCCTGAAGTCTATTTTTAAATGTGGTATAAGAAAGGTGACCAAATTAATTTTGTTCCACATAGCTGAAGGTGCCAGCACTATTTATAAGATTAAAAAAAAAATAGTGAAGGGGTAGTTGACACTTCCCTTATCAGATATTAAAACATACTATGAGGCTATTATAATTAGCTCAATATGATAGTTCCATATATCAGTGGAACAGAATGTGGACTCCAGAAATAGATACCAGCATAAGTAAAATTTTTATTTATTACAAAGTAATATTTAAATTCTTTTGGTTTAGAGTGGCATATCTGTTATCTGTATTTTCTTAAAATTTCAGGGAAAAAAGTTAGAATTTGCTGAATGCAATCTTTTTACTAACAATGCAGATGCATTTTTATGTCATGCAGAATATTTGCTGAAGAAATTGTCAGTGGTTTATCTCGACTGTGTCTCAGTGACTGACAGTGAAAGCCAAGTTGTTCCCTGACTTGATAGCATGAGTGTTGATAAGTCTTAGCTAATATCCCAGGGTAGCACTTCTTAATTTCAAGCTATTACAGACGAGACAGACTGCTCAGGTTTCCTTTCCTGAAAACAAAACAAAACTGTTACCTTCCATTCGCTTCTCTGTCCTATTATCCCATGTCCCTGGAGACTCTGACAGCAGACTCTAATTGAACACAGTTGGACTGAATAGATTTGTTCATTTATTCATTAATGTACTCCTAATGACCCATATTGGGAGAGTGTGGTGCGTACTGAGAGGTTTTGAGGAGGAAGATATCATGGCGGGAAGCCCTTGAAGACAGCAGATCTCACTTGAATGGAGACGTGAAGCACAGGTGAGGTTTCATTTGAGATATGAGGGAGGGGGCTTCCAGCACACGTGTGATGAAAGCAGACGTGCATGTGCTGTAGTTTGGTGGAGTGGCCACATGAGGATGGGGAGGCAGTGATCAGGTCGGAGTAATTGTTCAGAGGTGGGATCTCATCATGGGGGTGAGGGACTTGCAGGTGAGGCTGGGTTTGTAACTCAACATCCACTTGAGGGACATCCACCAGAACTCTCTTTACACCCTGACTTCATTTGACTCCTGTGTTGTGGACTGTCCCTAAAACAGCTGCCACTTAGGGAGCAATGTTAGGTGCCAAGATCCATTAGGCACCTTATCTGCAAGAATGCTTTGAAGGAATTTATAGATCCCTGTTTATAGGTAAGAAAGCTGAGGTTAGAGACCGGTGTTTGGTCTGCTGGGCTCCCGTGGTAGTTTGAGGCTGTGATGTGCCCTAGAAAAGGCCATGTTCTTTGTGTCCATTCGCCTTGGTGCAGACCTATCGTGGGTGGGACCTTTTGATTAGGTTGCTTCAACTGAGATGCGACCCACCTCATTCAAGGTGGGTCTTAATCCTTTTACTGGAATCCTTTATGAGAGGGTAGAGGACAGGAAAAGCCAAGAGAGCTGATTGAGAAAAGCCCTGAAGTAGCTAAGAGAGGCCCCGCAGAAGCTCAGAGAGGAGCCGCTGGAACAAGAAGCTGAGAGCAATGAAACCTGGACCAGCAGATGCCGGCCATGTGCCTTCCCGTGCGACAGAGGAGCCCCGGATGCCAGCAGCCTGTCTTCAGAGAAGGTATCATTCTGTTCATCCTTCACTGGGGTACTTTCATGGCCTAAGAACTGTAAATTGTAAATTAATAAATCCCCATTGTAAAAGCCCATCCATTTCTGGTACCTTGGGTTCAGGCAGCTTTAGCAAAGCAAAGCAGCACCAGAGATGTCACGTCTTCTGCTCCATCACACGGTGTTTTGCCCACATGTTTGTGCTTGCTACGTCACACTAACCTGGCATTTTTTTTTCCACAATTTTTGTGATGTCTCCCGTAATGTAGCTCCCGTTATAGACAGTGCGCCCATGAATAATTGAATTGACTTAAAATATAAATATAGACAAGAAGCGGGTCTATAAGTATCTTGAGAAGGCTTCTCTGGTAGAACAGCAGTAAAGGAAAACCTCTGTCTTGCTGTCAGCACTGCTCCATGCCAGCCGGAGCCAGCCTGATAACGTTGCTGTGGCCCACTTAGGCCCTCTTTAATTGCTCACTATAAATAGCTTAATGATGGTGCCATAAAAAGACTCTGATAAAACCAAGGCACTTGATGTGACCCATATATGCGATGGTGTCTGTGTCTGGGGAAATTGATAGTCACATGTGAGATTTTCACTGCTGAACTCAAAGCTTAATATCTAAGCCAGTCATTTCTTAGCCCCTCTTCCTTTCAAATCCCATGTCTCCATATTCCTTTCTTGCCCTTGTTTGTGGTGAGGCCATAGTTTCATACTCTGCCCTCTCATCTGCCAGCCACAATTCCACAGCCCACTTGACCTGGCACGGAGAGCGAAGTGCCAGCCTGAGCCCCAAAGCCTGACACCTTAAGATGACTCACTGCGGGCCTGTGTGGCAAGCTCCCTTTCTCATCTGGCAGCCACAGAAACCTACATGCCTGGCTTTGCTGTAGACATGGATGACTTTTCTTGTTTCAGGTACTATAGCGCCTCTGCCGTGGTTCTCACTGGCCTCTGCCAGCCCCTCGAGACCTCTGAGTGATTTCCCTGGAGAGGAAATCCGTATCATTCCACATCAGTCCAGTGTGCTGCAGAAGCTCAGCACTCCTCCCGGGTTTCTATCTGTTCACAACTCCACCGGATGTTGGTTTCCAGCACTAGTATGAACATCCTACCATGACTTGCTTGGTCTCCCACCGAGTCTACAGAGAGAGTAGAACCCTGTAGAATTGGGGATTCGAAAGGCCAGAAAGATTGAAAGGGGAGGGACTGGGGGATAGAAAACATACAGAAAAAAGATCTAGACTCGAGAGGAGTATGCACGGCTAAGAAATGGAAACGCCCCATGACAAACTGAATAGCATATTGGAAGACTGACATGAGAGGGGGAGTATGGGAGGCAGTCATGGGGAGGTTGGTTAGATGGGCTGGTGGGAAAGAAAGAGGGGTTGGGATGAAGGAGGAGAAAGCCTCGGAAAGATGTGCGTGACTCTCATGGGTCTGGAGCTTTGCATCTGCCTTGGTGATGCTAGAAGATGTAGCACTGCACCATGGCCAGGATGCCCAGTTGATTCAGTTAGAATAACGGCCAGCTTGGTACTTGGGTGCTCAGATGCTAATGACTTGTCTGTGGATCTGGAATCTTCCCTTTTCATGGAGAGGTGATCTTTTCCTAATTCATAAAAATAAATAATTGTAGTATTTGCCATTGACTGACTACCCATGTATTTTTGTACTGTGGATTTCTCTCTCCAAAGTTCATCTTAACTCAATAAAGTAGGAGATATTTTCCTTATTACGTTAGATGAGGAAGATATCCAAGTAACTTGCCAAGACCACAGAGTTGAGTTTAGAACTTTGGGACTTTAAGCTCACCTCTTCCTTCGGGAGTCAGGTCCTCACCTCTTCCTTCGGGAGTCAGGTCCTCACCTCTGAGGAGGGCAGATAAGCATGGTGCAGCAGCCAGAGGGCAGGGGTGGAAGTCGAGCGTCTCAGAATCCAGGAACACAGCGTGTATTTTGTGATACATCTGTGGTGGGAGTTACGAGGACTAAGCCCTAAGGTTGGCCTTTAACCAGGTATCAACCTGAGCACCTGGTGAAAACGTACCTCTGGGGCATTTTACTGAGTATAGCACATTTTATGAGACTAGCAGATCCTCAGCTATGACCCATTTGTGTTGAAATTGTCAGACTTGATAATGCTTTAGCAGTAATAAAGTAAGAAGAAAATGTCCAAGTGCTTATTAGGCATTTGCCTGTTAAGTGGTTCTTTCTTCCTGGTTACCAGCCCAGTAGTTTTGGGATCTTGAACTTCCAGTGTGTCCAGGTGCTCAGCTTCCCCTCTGAGGAAGGTGGTAGAGACACCAAGAGGAGATCAGTTCTCCAGGGGTCCACAGCCAGCGCAGCTGCCTTGTTTTCCCGCAGGCCTACAGTTCGCCTGTTCTCATCTCAATTAAGGTAAAAGTGAATCTATAAATACACTGACACTTTCATGTTATTTGAGATCATTTATTGTCCATCTTGAAGGAACTAGAATATAGAGGAAGAAACCGTAAGAAATCCAAATAATGTCCGAGAAGCCCAAATAGATGTTGGGAAACCTGAGTATAAAGTAGAGAGCCTGTTATTCTTAGTCTGTTTACTATTGTTTAAAAATATCTTCAAAAGATTTGACTGTCTGGTTTCTCAGCCTGTAGACTGTTAAAAGTAGCAGATTAGAAAGTGTAGAGTTTCTCTGGAGGCAGTTATACAGACAAGGGCAAGAAACAGAAGAACAAACAGGCAATCAGGGGAGCTTCCAAAATTGGGTCGCTGGGTCCTATTTAATGTGCTGGCAAATGGAAGAGTGGTTATCACTTTGAAAATGCAAAGCAGATCTTATGGAATAAAGAAAAATATAGCCACGGATGTTTGTGTTGTTGAGTCTTGTCAGAAATGTTCAGTTAATTTTAGTGACCTGTGTTTTAGAAGATAAGGAACACATAGTTCACCTAAAGCTATTTCTATGCTTAAGATTTAAATTAAAAAAAAATTGTTTTAAAAGATTGGCTGGGGTGCACAGGGGCCTCAGTTTTAGAACGCTCATCTTCCATGAGGGAGACCCAGGTTTGATTCCCAGACCATGCACCGTCCCCCTAAAAAAATAAGCTAGATTCCCCTTCTGTGGAGATGGAGTAGATTTATTTTTTGTATTCTTCTAAGTACAGCTAAAAACCCTGGACATTTTATATAAAACCATTGTAAGAAAGGTCTCAGAGGTGGAGAGAAGAAGGCAGGCTGGGTGGGACCTTGTGTGGTAGTTAGATTCAGGTGTCAACTTGGCCAGGTGAAGGTGCCTACTTCTATTGATATTGGACATGAGCCAATAGCATGTGAACCTTATATGTTGCTGATTACATCTGCAGTCAGCTGGGAGGCGTGCCTGCTGCAGTGAATGGTGTTTGATTTAATTGGCTGGTGCTTAAATGAGAGAGCTCCATATAGCACATCCAAAGCAGCTCAGCATACCTCATCTCAGCACTCAGAAGCTCAACCCAGCCTATGAAGATGCAGAAATAAATCACCTCAGGGAAAGTTGTTGGAACCCAGAGGCCTGGAGAGAAGGCCAGCAGAGATCACCCTGTGCCTTCCCATGTAAGAAAGAACCTCAGGTGAAAGTTAGCTGCCTTTCCTCTGAAGAACTAATGAAGTAAATCCTCTTTTATTAAAAGCTAATCCGTCTCTGGTGTGTTGTATTCCAGCAGTTAGCAAACTAGAACAGATCTGGTACCAGGAGTGGGGTGCTGCTGCTGTTTGCAAATATCAAACATGTTAGAATGGCTTTTTAAATGGATAAGGGGAAGATTTTGGAGGAACTATGAAGAGAATGATAGAGAAGTCCTGGAGTACTTGAAGAGACTGTTGGTATAAAGGGAACCACTGCCAATCTGGACAAAGGGGGATACAAAAGGGACAAACTGGAGTTTGCAGAGTGAGAACCATGGAAGCTTGGGTCTGAAGCCAAGAAACCTCAGCCAGGAGAGTGAACCCATCCATATACGTGGAGAGGGTGAGTTTACCCTGAAGGGTGAGGATGAGTCTCCTACCTCACTGCAGTGGAAGAGTTCTGCAGCCTCAGGCCTTGGAGAAGGTACAGCATGCTCCTTGGGGGACTGGGGAGAGCCTGGCTGCCAGCATATGGAGGGGTGAGCGTGTGTCCCAGAAATGGCAGGGAGCCCATGTGTGGCCCTGATGCCTGGAGAGAGGGGAGCTGAGAAAAGGTGGTCTCCTCAATATCCCCTGAGGTTGATTCAGAAAGAGGTGGGCCACTGCATAGGCCCTTGGAAAGGTGGAACTGCTGCTTTCTAAAGCTGGAGAATAAATGACTTTCTAACTTCGAAATCAAATGGCATTTGCCCTGCAGGTTTTACATTTGTGTTCCTTCTAATTTCTCCCTATGAAAATGAAAACCTGTATCCTGTGAATATCCTCCTTTGCATATTGGCACCAGATAACTTCTTTTGAGATTCATAGGTCCACAGCCAGAAGAGAATTTTATGCACTTTAATATTGTTTAAGGTGGTGCGTGTAGTTGCCAAGTTGACAAGGGGTGGTCATGTGGTAGTTAGATTCAGGTGTCAACTTGGCTAGGTAAAGGTACCTAGTTCTATTGCTATGAACATGAGCCAATGGCGTGTGAACCTCATCTGTTGCTGATTACATCTGCAGTTGGCTAGGAGGCGTGCCTGCTGCAATGAATGATGTTTGATTTAATTGGCTGGTGCTTAAATGAGAGAGCTCCATGTAGCACAGCCAGAGCAGCTCGGCATACCTCATCTCAGCACTTAGCAGCTCAGCCCAGGCCTTTGGAGATACAGAAAGAAATCACCCCAGGGAAAGTTGTTGGAACCCAGAGGCCTGGAGAGAAGGCCAGCAGAGATCACCCTGTGCCTTCCCATGTAAGAAAGAACCTCAGCTGAAAGTTAGCTGCCTTTCCTCTGAAGAACTAATGAAATAAATCCCCTTTTATTAAAAGCCAATCTGCTTCTGGCGTGTTGCATTCCGGCAGTTAGCATACTAGAACACCTTGGGACTCAAGGAATGACATGGCAGTGAGTTCCCTGGGCTTTTTTCTTGACTCGTATGCCCCATTCTGGAGCTGAAGGAGCTGACAACCAGAAAGAAAGACAAAACAAAATAATGAGCACAGACAGGAAGCCCCACAAACACCTGCTGTCTCTAGTCAGAGAGGCAGGAAGGTCTAGGACAATAACTGCTCTTCTCCAGCCAAATACCACAGAAGGAACTGGGCCCATCCACACTCATCCCAGCAGAAGTGGAGGGGCGGCTAGATTTCCTCCCTTGCCCAGGTGGGTACGACTCAAATTCTTCTGCCAGGGAAGGTCCTGTAGGGGCGGGACTTTCACCCCTGCCCAGCAGTGTCAGTGCAGACTGGGGAGCAGGGGGTAAGTCGGGGGTGGTGTCAGAGGAGATGAGGGGAGTCAGAGCCTGTACTTCTATCCAGCAGTGATGGGGCCACACCCCCTTCCCTGGGATCAGAGGGGGCCACGTGGAAACCTGGACTTCTGCCCCCATTTCCTCCATCAGAGCGAGATCAGATGAGTCCATAAGATTCAGAGTCTACTAACACCCCAGATATCCAGGTTTCAATCAAACATCACATATCAAGAACCAGAAATATCTCAAACTGCGTGAAAAAGACAATCAGTAGATGACAACTCTGGGATGACAGAGATTTTAGAATTATCCAACAAAGATTTTTAAAGGAGCCATCCAAAACATGCTTCAAGAACATGAGAAAAGATGCTTGACATTGTTAGTCACTAGGAAAATGCAAATCAAAACCACGGTGGGGCACCTCTCCCACTCAGTAGGCCGGCTGTGATAAAAAGGATGGCAAGAAGTGTTGGCAAGGACTTGGTTAATTGGAACGTCATACATTGCTGGGAGGATTATAAAATGGTGCAGCTGCCTTGGAAACCAGTTTGGCAGTTCCTCAAAAAACTTAACTGTAAGAGTTACCATAGGACCAAGCAATTCTACTCTTAGGTATATTCCCAGGAGAATTTGAGCGGTCAATTGTGGGAGGTCCATGGCGTGCAACGCTAAGGGATAGAAAGAAGCTGAGTACTGATACACCTTACCACCTGGATGAGCCTCTGGAGAGTTATGCTGAGGGAAAGAAGTCAATCTTCAAAGGCTCCAGAACATTTGGTTCCTTTTAAATAACATTCTTGAAGTGATGAAGTTATGGAAAGGAGAATGGAGCAGAGGCTGCCAGGGTTGGGAAGGGAGGTGGAGGAGCTGTAAAAGGGCAGCTTGAGGGATCCTTGTGGTGGTGGAAGCTCCGCATCCTGACCCTGTCCGGGCGGTGATACTGGGCTATAGTTTTGCAAGATGTTACCATTAAGGGAAATTGAGTAAAGGGTATACGGAACCCCTGTTATTTCTTACAACTGCATGTGAATCTGCAATTTTCTCAAAATAAAAAGTTTAATAAAAAACAAGAGATGAACTGCTTTTCTTGATATATGATCCAGTACACACACACACACACACACACTTTAAAAAAATCACTATGAAAATTTGCCCCTTCTACCTTAAAACAAGACACAGGTAAGCTGCTGTTACTTGGCAACTTCAACTGTTTTTAGGTTCCCAGCTTCCCAGCTCCTGGCCATCCCAAGCCGGCATCCAGCGCCCAGTCTCCATAATCCAAGTCTCTTTCCTTAATCACTTTCTTCCCTGGAAGGTGACTTTCTTCTTTCTCCTACTTCCCTCCTCCCACCCTTTCCACTTGGGGGTGCGGGAGAGGTGACCCCTGGTTCTTGCCTCACCTACCCTTCTCACCCCACTAGGCTCCACCTGCATCGGTGAGGCTTTACACACATGTGTTGACGCCTGCACTGCAGTTGTGTGCCCAAGTTCCTTGCACAGTCCCTGGGGACGGGGGACGGGCACACCCATGGTAGGAGATAGCCCCGTGGAAGAGGCCTGTGCAGGTCCTAACTGTGGCTGAGGCTGAGTAGGCAGGAATTGCAGGGTCTCGGGTTCTAGAATCAGGGTCTGGAAGGGGTGGGGGGTGGGTTCTTCTGAGCGTATAATCCCTCCTGGCCCCAGGGATTACTCATCCCGCAGAAGGTCAAGCCCCAAGAACAGATCCTTCGGAAGCCTGGTGAGGGCAGGGCCCTCTGGCTCGGTCTAAGACTGGTTCTAGAAGGATCCATCACCAAACTTCTATTTAACATCTGAGAAGTCATTAGTAGGTATTTGCATAACCCTTTTCCCTGGAGTAGGTATTCTGAGAATCTCAGACAGAATATATTTCTCTTCATTAGAGTTACTTCCACTGTGCTCCCTCCCCCATTCTGCTAAAACTTAAAATTTTAAATTATAAAGCCACCGATTATAAAAAAATAAACCCTGTTGATACATTGGGTAATATGGAACAATATACAGAATATAAAATCACCCACAGTTAACTTTTTGGTGTGTTTGCTCCCAGTCTTTTCTGTGCACTTTACAAAATTGAGATCGTATAAGATACACAGTTTTGTAGTGCACCATTTAACTTTGTATCATGAGAATTATTCCATTTCATTAAGTAATTGTCAAGCATGTGATTTTTTAATGGCCGCATACCATTACGTACTATGAAGGTAAAAAGATTTATGTTTGGTCATCTTGGTGGTTTGCAGTTTTTTAATTATTTTAAATAACACTCCCATGCATGTCACTGAACATAAATCTTTGATTGCCCCTCTGATTATTTTCTTAGGATAGGGTCCTAGAAATAGAATTCTTGGATTAAGGAGTCTAAATATTTTAAATATTTTAAAATATCTTGACGTGTTTTGACAAATTACTATCCAGAAAGATTGCATTAGTTTATACAATGTTGGGAATATATTATATATATATATTTATATGTATGTGTATATTTGTAAAAGTGTCAAATGTACTCTTCCACCTATCAAGTTAAGAATCTTCACATACTTTCATCTCTCTCCTCTCCATACCCTGTAACCAGACTGTAGCCTCATCCCCTTAATATTTCCCATGAGATTTTCTGGTATATTAATTTTAGAGAATCCCTAACATTACATTACTAATAAAATTACTTAGATGTAAATATAAATTTTTATGGTATCTTGGATCTCTATTATTTCTTGAATTAAAATGTTTCACTTGCAACCATTTCTTGTTTTATTGGAGCAGATCCTCCAGTTATATCTTTTCTTTTTTTTTTTTTTGCTCACAAAGGGCTCTTTATTGTTTTTTTCTTTTTAAATACAATTTTATTGAGATATATTCACATACCATACCATTCATCCAAAGTATTCAGTCAGTGGCTCGCAGTATAGTTGTGCATTCTTCATCCAGTTATATCTTGAACATAGCTTTGTAGGTGGCAGGTTGCTCTGATAAATTAGTGGAAATGCTGCTGCTTTGAAAATAAATTTAAAAACAAATCCTAGTTTCCTGTCTCCAGCCAGTGCATACCTTCTACCACCATAGCTCCTTGAAACTCTGGAGATTTTTTTTGCTGATAGTTCTCAATCACCTTTTGCTGCAGTCTTAACACTCATCATTTTTTAGAATATATTCAGAATCGGTAGGCTTGGTAAACCAAGATTTGGGGAGGAGTGTTGCAGGACCCTGTCTCCCCAGGACTGGCTTGCAGCCCCTCGGTTGTGCTGGATTTGGCGTGGTGTGAGTGCTCACTTCTGTAACATGTGGACATGGAGTCTCAGTCCACTGCCATCCCGACCAGCCCAGATCATGTCACCTTGGGGACTGGGAGGCCAAGTGTGCAAGTTGAGTTTCCTTAGCTTTCCTTTGGGTCCACTGTCTTGCACCATCAACTTCTCCCTCTCTATTCTTTCATTCCCAGATGGCATATAGCTGTGCTGTGATACATCATTCCTTAAAAAATACAACAGAAAACCCCTTCGTGGCCCCCATTTTTTCTTCTCAGTTTCATGCTACAAGAAGACTTTTTGAAAAAGTTGTCTGCAGACATTGTCTTCACCTTCTTATCATCCTGCTCTGTCCTTGTCCCACGCCAGTCATACTCTCCTCCCCATCATTTCACAGTGCTGTTCATGCCAACTTCACCAGTACGTGCAGCTGGGAAATGCAGTGGTTACTTTTGTTATCCTTTTATCTTCTTGGGAGACTTTGGCACAATGACTGCTCTCTCCTTCTGGAAATACTCTCCCTCTTGGCTTCCTTGTGGCCACACTTCTCAGTATCCTCCTCACCTTGGCCTTTGAATGTAGAATGTACCAAGGCCCAGTTCTTTATTCTTTGTTCCCACACAGTCTTACCCAGGTCATGACTTTAGAAGCCACGATATATCCATAATTGAAGTCTCTAGCCCCAGCCTTTCCACTGAGCGCCATATTTCCTTGTCCAGTTGTTGAGTTGATACTTACCCTTGGGTGTCTGATAGATGTTTCAACATTTACATTTCAAAAGTAATATTCCTAATTCTTGCCCACACCAGCTGTTCCTCTAGTTGTCCCCATTCTAGTAAATGACAACACATCTACTCTGTTGCCTAAGTCAACAACCTCAGCATGCCCATTGCCTCTACTTCCAAAATATGTTCCCTCCTCTTTCTACACTGCTAGAGCACAGGCCATTCTCCCTTACAACTGTTCCTATAATCTGGGCTTTATACTGCAATGAGGATCTTCTGAAAATGTATAAAATCCCTACTCCTTATCCTGCCAATAGCACTTCTGCTCCAGTCGCTCCTTGCCCACCTTGCTTCTTTCTGATTCTTAAACTAGCCAACCCTATGTGGTTCACTGCTACAGCTACAAGACCTAAACGCATGCCTGGACATTTTATTTGGAATGATGGAAATGTTTTGGTGATGGATGATGGTGATGGCAGCACAACATTGCAAATATAATTAACAGCACTGAAATATGTATCTAAATGTGATTTAAAAGGAAAATATTAGATTGTATATGTGATAACAGGATAAAACTTTTTAAAAAATGCATGACATGAACAGTGGACCCTAAGTTTAAAAATGTGCTATCATCAGCTGTAACAAACGTTCCATCCTATTATTAATAGGATGGTATGTGGGAATCCTGTATTTTATGCATGTTGTTCTGTAAACCACAACTTCTCTTCTAAAGAGAAAAGAGAGAGTCTGCTGTCTGGTAGGGAGTCACATAGTTTTTGAATGAATAGTAAAGAATAGTGACTGGCAGGTATGTCTACAGAGTTAAAATTAGTATTTGAGCTAAAAAAATTCAGTTGTCCAAGAGACCTCAGGGGCCAGGCCCAGTATTCCGGTCTGCCCAGGCTTGCATTATGTAGACGAAGCTTTTCTGTGTCTCAGACACCTAGGTGTTGGGTGAGAAAAACCCGAATGCCTGAGGCTCCATCCCTGGAAATAAGGGTTGGCCTTTATTGACTGTACATTTCTGAGCAGAACCGTTTCGCTCTCAGGCTCTCTCTCTACATCTTGGCTGTGTCTGATGCTGTTCATATATATCTGGTAGCCCCATATGTTCTCTCCATTCCGGTGCAGCTCCTGTTTTAGAAGCATGTGGTTTGTGTGCGATGCTCCCTTTAGCTGATGAGAAACCACCCCACGGCATATGTGTGTCACTTTCCATTTTGGTGGCACGGTGACTGTTCGCCGGCCTGTGTAAAGGGGCTCACATCTTTTCCTCCAAGCTGATTGTTGTGATTCATTTTCTGCGCTCTTCTAATTCCTCCTGTCAGTGCTGTTTCCTTAGAGTTCTTGGCACTTTTTCAGAAGCCCGGCCTTGTTTAGAGCCTCCTGAGGTGGGCAGCGGTGGGGTCAGGTCCTCTAAGCAGCGGGCAGGGAAACCGCCTCGCGGGTTCAATCACTTGTTCCCTTTCCTATCGTTTGTAATCAGTGCGCCTAGATCTTGGGCTTTGGTGTTTGGGTTTTAAAAGTGGGCTTTTGGGCGCTTCTCCCTCCTGTCTGCCCGTCTTAGGTGTTCAGGGATTCCCAGTGGAGGGGTGTTATGGGCTATAATACTGGCGCCCTAAGAGAATCACGGGGGCGCACCCTGCCCGTCGGAGGTCCACCACTGGGAACGGCGTGTCTCGTGGCGGTGGAGAGACACTGCTTGGCCTCATCTGCAGAGACACTGCTAATACGTTGAGCAAAAATGGTTATAATCCCCTATAGTTAGCGAACTAATAATAATGAAATAAAGTAATAACTAAAAGCAGGAGCTTTTAATTGTCTGGTTATGGTTATGAGCCCTCCAGTAAGGTAAATTAAAGAGACAACTCACCCTTTCTGTGTCAGCACCAGAGAAGCCACAGATGGTTAACTCCTAGAAGATTCTACAGCTGGTTAGAAGCATGAGTTCTGGTTGTCACTGCCTTTCATTAGAGGCTCACCAGTCAGACTCGCCAGTCAACTCACTTGCACATCCTTTGATTTAGAAATCCTTAGATTTTTTAAGCTTCTTAATTTTCTCATGGTATTTTAATCAACTCTTAATTCAAGAACTGATCATCGTCATTTGAACATGCCTCAAATTAGGACGGTGTCTAGTGCTTGGCATCCAAATCCTGAACCTATACCCTGAGGAAATAGTATCTGTTCTGAAATATTCATGAAGTTTACAAATTATACAGTGTTTTGTGATTTGGGGGTATCATCTTCCTTGGAGATAATCTTTCTCCTCTTCTATGTGAGGTGGACTTACTAGAGCAGTGGTGAGGGTCCCCCGATGAGATGTGCCAGGCTTTGGAAGTAACACTATCGCAATAGCAGTTCCATATACGTGACATGTTAACTACATCACGGGACGTCCTGCAAGACATGCTGAGCGGATCATGTCCTTCAGATAAATCTCAGCCACCTTGATGCCCCTCCAAGGTCAAGGACAGGCAGGAGTCGGCAATGGAGCCACCGGAGCCTCATGGTTCATAAAGATGAGGACCCACGGACTAAATTGAACATCTTTGGTTTTCAGCATCTATCATATCTTGAGCCTGATTCCCATTTTCATGTGCTGATTAACAGGCTCCTCTTTCTCACGTGGGGACAGAAGCTGTTGGCTGGGATTGCCTGGTCATCAGTCAAGAGCTTCCCAGCAGGTTTAAAAGTAACAAAATGTAATTATGGTTTATTAAATATTGGGCTTACAGTGTATGTTTGACCCCACATTTATCCCTGGAGTCTTGCCAGTAAAGAGAAAAAGGAAAACTTTGGTCTCTTGAGAAACTCTGGGCCAAACTGGTGGAGGCCATACTGGGGGGATTGAAGCATTGCTGCCCGTGTCATCAGCGTCCTGCGCCTCGTGGTCCCAAGCCGGCCTCTGCCGTGTTGTCAGCGGCCTTCTGGACGCTCGTCCCCCAGCCGCTGCCCTGTCCTTGGGCTCTCTGTGACAACTACAGGTGCGGATGGAGGCAGGGCTTGAGTTAGAGCCCCGTGGCCAGTCTCCTTTCCCCCTTGGCAGACTAGCTGTCTCACACGTTGGCCTTTGCCTCCAGGCGGCGAGATGTTCCAACCTCTGTCGTCACTGGGACTTGGAAACCCAGTTTATGTTCCAGGAATGCTGCTGCCTGTGCACAGGGGACGAGGATTTTGTTTCAAAGGCAGTCACTGACCGTGGCTTCTGTGTGCACTGAGCATCGTACCAAACACCATGTGCGGACACGAAAATGTTGGAGACATGGAAAAAAGTTTATTTCATTCTGTGTCATCTATGTATTTTAACAACGTTCAGTGCTCTTTTTTTTCCTGATTATTTTGAACAACGACTGTTGTTTAAACAGTTAGAAAATGTAGTAAATAGAAATTCTCCATGATGCCGCCATTCAAAGATATCGCTTGTGCAGTAAGGACTGTTCTGTGGGTACCAGGTGCAGCAAGGACGAGTGACACTGGGGGGAGGCACAGAAGAGGGGTCGATTAGTGCTGACAGGTCCCACAACAGAGTGGCATGCTGCGGGCTCCCAGGGCCACGTGTGGAGACACTCCAGGAGCGTAGGCGTCACCAGGCAGGTGGCAAGCAGGGGTTCCAGTCGGCCTGGGCACTGCGCATTTCCGATGTTATATGGGTGGAGCTGCGGTGGTTGGTGGAACCGGAGGGAGTAGTGGGGATTTGTATTTGTTTTGTATTTTCTGTTTCTAAAGGAATCTCAACTTGTACTCATTCTCAGCCATCTAAAGGATTAAAAATAAAATGCAGTTTACTCACAATATGCAGAAGACATATTTTCATCAGAAACTGTTAATGAAAATTTTAGATGATTTTCAGAAAATTATTTTTTTATGAAGTATTCAAAATTGTGCAGTAAAATTGGAGGCATAATACAAATTTTAATTCATGAGACCACAAATTTAGGTAAAAACATTGTATTAAAACTGCGATTTTGAATTTAACATTAAAATTTTAATAAACTCATTAAATATTTTTATGTGCATACTTTTTTACAATGCTAGAATTCACTGTCCATCTGATTGCCAGTATAAAAACTCAGTATTACATGCATGTCAGGTCTAGATCTTTATATATAAGAATTTAAGTATGATATGAGTTGTTTAATATTTGCAAAATGTTCCTCAGCCAAGCTATTGAAACTGTTGTGAATACTGGACTAATTTATGAGTATTTCTAGAACAAGAGTCAGCAAACGATGGCTCATGAACCAAATATGGCCTGCCATCTGTTTTTTTACTTTTTTTATTAGAACTATTGTAGGTTTAAAGAAAAATCATGCAGAAAATACAGAATTTCCAAGTTCCACCCCCACCCCCCCAACACAGGTGCTCAGTTTCCCTGTTAACATTTTGCATTGGTGTGGTACCTTGGTTCCAACTTACGAAATGCTATTAGTATAATTAAATTTTTAACTATAGGCCGTAACTTTAGTTTATATTAGGGTTCACTCTTTGTACAGTTCCATGTTTTGTTTCGTTTTATTTTAAAATTTATTCTGTTAACATATATACAAGCTGCAATTTCCCATTTTTGCCACATTCAAAAATAGAATTCAGTGACAATTACATTCACTCTGTTGTGCTGCCATCACCACCGTCTGTTATACAAATTGTCATCACCCCAAACAGAGACTCTGTGCCCTGCCACTTGGTTTTGTAAATAAAGTTTTATTGGTACACAGCCATATCCTTCATTTACGTGTTGTCTATGGCTCCTTTTTCTCTGCCCCCCAAAAAGAGTTTATTAACAAAGGCTGGCCCAGTGGAGGCAGGAGAGAAGTCCTCATATCTGTCTCCTCCCTAGCTGGAGAGATGAAGGATCTTTTGTTTTTAATTAGATTAGATAAAGGGAGGTGGAGATAAAGATATTAGGGATGTTGGCACTTGGTGATTGGCTAGTAAATATTCAAATGAAGATTGCAAGTGGGCTGTTGTCATTGGTTGTTTACACCTTCAGATTAGAGATTGCAGGTTGGCTGTTGCTGATTGGGCCTCTGTTTTGATATGTGGGCTTGTTGCTGGAACTTGTAATGGTTGTACTTCTGGCTTCCCTTTTGAGTCTCGTTTCCCTTTCCTTTTGTTTCTGCTCATTCAGATTCTATTGCAGAGCATTTTTATGTTGTGAGGTGACTCTGAGTTCAGGCTGCTTCTTTCGGTGCAAGCTTTTCATTAGTTTTAGGGAGTTGAGCCAACTGGAAGGGGGTTCCATGCTGAGCTTTGGGCAGCTGCCTCCAGGCTCTTGGTCAGATGTGATCCGTCAGCCCCTGTCTGAGTGCTGGGCACTGGGGGCCTGGAGACTGCAGTGCTGGGCCCTGGGGGGGTGCTTCTGGGCTCCACATACACACCTGTACCTGGTGGTGTTCAGCTCCTTTTGTGACAGAAACCATGCGTCCCAGAAGGCTAAACTGTTTTCTATGTGGCCCTTTCCAGAGAAACTTTGCCCACCAGGCTTTAGAACATGACGTGAGAAGCAGGAAGGTGGAGGCTCACCCTTCCTGGGAAACGATGCCTTTTATCCGAGAAGCACTAATATCCAAGCTGTCTGGTCTTGTTTTGGCCTCTCTCCTGCCCCGACGTGCCCCAGGGGCTCAGAGGCCGTGTCCCCACCTAGTGAGTGTCAACCCCTCCTCCCCCCGCCTCAGCTGCTCTGCATCGTTGTAGGGGGCCCGAGCTGGGCAAACGCGTGTCCCTGCACCTGGAGCCCGTTAGTGGCCAGAGGCGACATTTAGGGTACGGTCACCCTGTGCCCATGCTGAGAACAAGGTGATAGGGCACCCACGGGGGATTTTGTCCTGTGGATTTGTGACTTGTGAGGCTGGCTGATGCAAATGCACATAAGAGCAGTACACCATAGTTTATTAAATCACCTGCTTTAATCTGGACACAGCTCACAGCTCACTGTTGTACCTCCCCACCCCCGGCCCCCCATGGAGAGTGGAGGCCAGAAAGTAGAGGTGGGTATGGGATTGGGGATTTAAAAAAATTTTTATGGAGAAAATTCATCATTTCAGTCATTTGAAAATATTTTAAAGGTATTTGGATTTGGAATATATATTTTTTAATAGTAAGAATGCTATCTCATTATCAATAGGGCTTTTTCCTTGATACTGCTGAGTTGAGGCCTGATAATGTGGTCCCAGGCCACTGAAATACAATGAAATGAGCTGTTTCATCAAGAAAAACAAGCCTCATGGTCTTGGCATTGAACTCCATGCAGAGATCTAGGAAACATCTAAAGGAATTCCTAGGTTTTCATTTTAAGAAATAATCTGAGTACCTGTTCTCTCAAGCTGAAAGAATAAAGAATTCAAATTAATAGTTGAGAAAAATACTGACCACATTAGAACTTTAGCAGTATGAGTTATGCAGAATTAAATGGGCTCCAGTGTGCAGATATGGCAATGGCGTTCTCAGGTGCTTTGCTTTCTGTGATAAAGACATTGTGTCTTTTTGCTGTTATCACTGATAGCATTACTCCCTTACAGCTTCACGTGCTTCCTGTTTTGCACAGACCTGTCCATCTAGTCCTTGCTGAAGCGTATGTGAAGGTGTTCACAAAGAAATGGAAGTTCAAAAAAGTGAAGTGACTCGTCCAAGGTCAGAAAGCTTCCATGTGGCAGAAGTGGACACAAATCCAAGTGTTCTTATCCCATGTGTCACAATCCTCCTGCTGATACCAAAGCTTCCTTTGAAAATACAGGATGAGATTTGCATGCTGCACCCAAACAGCTGTGTTAGACAGTTCACAGTGATGCTAAATCAGGGTGTTAATAGCCAAGGCTAAAACCCAACATGTGAATCGTGCCCTCTGTATTAAGGAGACCTTTCACATTTCACCAGTTACGGAGGGCATTGCATTTAGGGTGTAAAAGCATAGAAGTCCATTGTCATTTGGATTGTACATACAGATCGCCTTTTGAGGAGAAGTAAATACTTGCTGAGCTCAAACAGATGTTGACTAATGCTCAGCATCTTTTTTTTTTTTTTTGGCTTGGGCAGGCACTGGGAACCGAAGTTGCTCAGCATCTTAGATCCACACAAACCATGCCAGGGTCTGACCCTGAGTGGGAATGCTGCCAGCAGGTGGTGATGTGTTGAGAGATGCCTGCGGCTCTGCCGAGGTGGCCCCCTCTTCTTCCAGGACACACCCACAGAAAAATAGTCAGCACCATTAATCTAGGAAGGAATTGGCCTCTGCAAAATCCTTCCACATTACTTCAGCAGGTGGCCTTGCGAGGAGTCAGCTGAAATCATGCCTGTTCAGCACCAGCCAGCATTTCAACCACTGAGGCTGTGGGATGAGCAAATGCATTTGGGAATAGTGAATTTTAACTTTCAGGAATCCCAGCTCTCAGTTTTTCAGAGGGTCTGATTGTAACTAACTCTGAAGGCACAACCGCTTAGGTGAGTTTTACTGTCCAGCCCATGGTGCGAGAAGGCTAATGTCAGAGTCTCTGGTTGCTGTCCCCGAATTCTGAGAGCTGCCGTGTGTGGGAGAAGGACTTTCAGGTCCTCTGAGGTTCCCTTGCTGTCTTAGGAGAGAACTTTGTAACCTTAAAAGGCAATACTTTAAAGATTCCTTAAAATTTTGAATTTTTTTCAAGTGTGTAAAAATACAGAAAATACTAAATCCTGTACTTATATCCAGATTGAAGAGATACGAATTGTGTTTGCATTTGCTGATGATTTTTTTTTTTTTCCACATGGGCAGGCACCGGGAATCGAACCCGGGTCCTCGGGCATGGCAGGCAAGCACTCTTACCTGCTGAGCCACCGTGGCCCGCCCTGATGTTTTTTTTTTTTAAGAAATAAAATGTTTCAGATACATTCCTGGGCCATGCACCTAAAAAAAAATGTTTCAGATACAGCTATCGCTTCAAATCCCTATCTACTCCCTACCCTGTGCCCCTCTCCCCAGAGAAACTGCTGTTCAGAAAGTATGGGTCCTTCCTTTATAATTTTACTACATACGTGTGTATGCAAAGAAATATATAGTTCTATTTTGTGTTTAAAATGTAGTGCACTCTGCATATGTAACTTGCTCTGTTAGGCAAAGATTAACATTACTTTCAAAATTTATCAGAGGACATACCCAGATTTAGTTTATTCATTTAAACCGTTCTGTGATTTGAATATGAAATTTTGCTTTCCCTCTTTGCTGCTAATGGACTTTGGGATTGTTTTCAGTTTTTCACTTTTACCAAAAATAACGCAACATTATTTTTAATAGGTAACTAACTCTGTTGGCCGATGTGAGAGGTATGTTTTAGGCCAGTGTTTTCAAAACTGTTAATGAGTCATGAAATCACTTAATGGGTTGCCGCCAACATTAAAAAATGACAATTAAGATTAATTATAAATTACATATTATATAAATAATATCAGAATTCATTGCACATTATAAGATGAGTTTTTGTTTTGTTAAACCTTTCTTTCAGCTACCTATGTGTATATGCAGGTGAACTAACTGTAATGTAAAATGTGTTTCTTTCTGAGGTCATAGTCAAAATGTTGAAAGCCACCCCCCTGGGGTATGTGCTAGAATCCGATTGTTGGCTTATTGGGTATAAGCTTCTTCAACTTCACAAATTATTGCCCCGTTGCCCTTGGAAAGGCACTGAATCTTATTCGCAGTGTTTGTTCCTGCTTCACTATTTTCTATCCCAAAGTCAGTGATCAGACTTTCGGATATTTGCCACAAGGACTTCTCATTGTAATTTTAGTTTGCTTTTCCCAATTACTAGTGAGGCTGAGAATGCATCAATTCTAAATGTTGGCAATGAAAGGGGACAAGGTTTCTATTTTTAATCTTAGCCCAGGATGGGATAGTCATGAAAAAACAAAGCCGGCTGAAAGTAGCGGCGTGGGGTCCTTAACTAGTTTAATAGGGAAGAAGGAAGGTGAGAAATATCTGGTATTTTGATATGTGGTGTTCATTAAGCAGGACTTGAACCTTAGAAAGGGACTGGAATTGAGGGTGCTGTCTGCTGGCTGTTGTGTGCTAAAAATGCTGCAGGGAAGTGTAAGCAGCTGAGGCTGCAAATGTAGGCGCCCTGCCTCTTGATACTTTATGTAAATGAGCAAAGAGGGCTGAGAAAACATGTTTGGATGATTACATGTAGGACTGTCTCTTCTCTTCTCCAGAGAAATACGCTCTCTTGAGTTTTCTTGAGTTGTACTGCCCTCTTATTATATTGTTTTCTAATTTTTGAGGTCAGTGGGGATGCAGAGAATGAAAAGACAGTAGGCGTGTGTGTTGGGGTGCTGGTGGGCTGCAGGGGACTGGGTTTTTCTGCAGACGATGAGGTCATCAGAAGGGGCAGCTTCATCCCCTCTCTCGGGGATAAAAAAGAATTTCTTGATTTTATTTTTAAAACACTGACCCAAGTTTTTAAAACATAATTTGGGCCAAACAAACCATATCTGAATTTAGTCTGTGGGCCGCTGATACGCAGTTTCTGTGTTAGGGGAACAGAACTGTGGAATGGGTGAAATCTTAAAAAGCATGAATGCTATGTTTGATTCTTTGTGCCTTAATTTATCATTTCACTTGTTTCCTCCTAGGTATATAAATGCATGTTGAGGGAGCTGTGAAATATTGAATTATGTATTTAATTTTTCTTTGATCCATAGTACCTTTTATCTCCTATATAAGTAGCTTCATACCAGTTGTGGGCTGAATGGATGAATAAGTGAGTGGATGAAAACACACTGCCCCTATATTCCCTTCATAATCAGAAATCTTAAAGTTAAAAAATGCAGTTACTGTTTGTCGATTTTGCATCATTTTCTTAGGGCTGATATTAGAAGGAAATTTCTGCTGCACAAGATTTTCCACATGTCACACCCTGATGATTTTACCGCTTACCGACATGCCACATGGCTGATTCATGATTTATAAAGAAAGCTCAGCACATTCATAGACTAGATAGTCAGGGAATGAATAATAAATGGCAGAGCTACATATACAAAGAAAATATGCATAGCTATTGGAAAATAATATAATGAGGATTGGCCCATCTGGAGCCCTTGCTTCCCTAGGGGAAATTAGAGGACTGAGTGATAATTCTTCAGTCATAAAAGAAGAAAATGAAGTTCCATATGGGGCATTTGATCAAGCCCAGGAAATTGCAGTGCTGAGGAAATTCTAGAACAATTAGCAGTCTTCTGCACTTAACTCAGTAGGCAGCCCGGCTGGGTTGGTGGCAGCAGGGTGTTACTGAGAGTGCACCCACTGGGTGGGTTGGAATTTTAGCCACAATCCTTTCCAACTCTGGGGGGGCAGGGCCATCAAGGTATAAAATGGAAGTGTCTTGTTTCTAAAAATGAATTCAGAGCTGTTCTTAGTTTTTCCTACTCAGTCTCTAAATCCCCTACCTAACCTTCCTCCTTGCCAGTCTCTTACCACTCCTACCCCTTACTTGCTTTGCCCCTGCTCTTGGCCACAGAGGCTTGTGTGGAGCCTTACCACTGCCCAGCAGTCTGTTTAGTCACCTCCTGACCCCCCCATTTCCTGGCTGATTTGGGCAGCCTCCTTAGCAGGAGTGTCCAGTCCCACACTCAGTCTCCTTAGCATGCTCTGCCATCACCTTCCTTCCAGCTTCTTGCCTTTACCACTATAGGAAGACTCCTCTTCAGATCATAGCGACAGCTTGGTCAACCAGTCTGTCTTCTTTTGCCAGGCTGCCAATCACCAACATGGCACAAGGGGTTGGCTTAAACAATGTGTATTTATGGTCTCAGGGTTTCGGAGCTGGAAGTCCAACATCAAGCGTGGGCAGGACTGTGCTGTTTCCTTGAACTCTGCAATGTCCTGGGCTTGGCTCGGTGCAATCTTCAGGTCCCTTGGCGTGCGTGTCTGCCTCCCGTCACATGGCAATGTCTTCATCTCCTCCTGCATCTTCCTGAGACTTCTGGTTTCCCTTTATAAGGCCTTCAGTAAGGCAGGACAAGGCCCACCCCGATTCAGTTGGGCCACACCTAAAAATAGCATCTTCACGGGGTCCTATGTACAGTTGGTTACACCCACAGGAATGCAGATTAAGATTAAGAACATATTTCTCATTGGGGTACATAATTCAGCCTGCCACACAATCCAGATGCCTTTCTCCACGCCTACTCTCCTTCTTGATAGCACAGTAACAACAAGCATCTATTATCTGCTTTGCATACTTCAGACACTGTTCCCAGTGTTTGTTTGGTTGTGTATTATCTCATTTAATCCTGGCCACCACCCGTTGGAGGAAGGATTGTCATCCCCAAAGGAAACTGAGGCATAATATCTTGATTATGTTCACCTTCTTGAAACTCAGCTTTCCTTTGGCTGAGTTCATTTCAGTTTGTCCCAATAAACATTTAAGTGCCTGCTCTATTCTGGTGATGAAGATGAGCAGAGCAGGATTCCTTTCCTCCAGGATCTTACAGTAGAGGGGAAGTGGGGCAATGATTTTGCCATGACATGGTACATGGGAGAACTGAGGGAGCCATAGGCAGCTGTGGATTTGGTCCTCCACTCTGGGGCTTCAGAGATGCTCTTCCTGGGGGTGCTGGGAAGGCTTCTTGATGCCTCAGTAGAGAGCTGGATGAAATCGGATGGGAGGGCGCTCCGGACGAGGGTCCAGCAGGAACATAGAGAGGTATGAGACAGCGTGGTGTTGGATGGAGACTACAAATAGTTTCATAATTCTAAGTTTTAAAGTGTTGAATGGGACTTTGTAGGAGGCCCTGCATGATGAGCTTGGCCTTGTGTAATGAGCTCAGTGAGTACCAAGCTGCAGAGAGAGATGGACTGAACTCTAATTCAGTAGATTGTCCTCTGTTTGGAGAGCTAAAATGTGGGGGAGGGTGAGAGTCCAGGGTGCTGATTAGGAAACGGTTGTGATGGTCCTGGGGGGAAATGATGAAGCATAGAGTAAAGAAGCAGAGTAGGAGTTGACAATACATGGTAGATAAAAGAACCCTTAGGAGTTAAAATCGATGGGGCATTTTTATACCAGTAAAAGTTTGGAAGAATTTGAAATCACTATTGGTGAGGGAATGATTAAGTTAATACGGAATATATACAATGCCGTAAGATCGGGTATTAAAAAGAATAAGGCAGCTTATGTGGATTGACATGGACCAATTTTACAAGGCACAAAATAATATATGTACTATGCTCATCATTAATGTGAAGAAAAGAATAGGTACAGATTAACTGGAAGAGTATACGGGTTGCCTCTGCAGAAGACAATTAGGTGATTGGAGAAAGGCTTGGGGAAGGGAGACTTATATTTCATGGTGTATCCTTCCACCTTTTTAATTCCATACCATGGGCGAATATTTCCTGTCCTGGGCTGGATAGTGACTCCCCAGAATTCATGGTCACCTGAAGTCTCAGAGTAGGACCTTATTCAGAAAGGTCCTTTTTAGATGCAATTGATTAGTTGAATCGAGATAGTGCATCCTTATCAAATCTGACTGATGTCCTTAGAAGAAGAGGGACATTTGGAAACAGGAACAGAAGATGGCAGCATGGGGAGATGGTGCTGGACACCGGAGTGCTGCTGCTCCAGACTGAGGCCATCTGGGGCCCCCAGCAGCTGGAAGAGGCAGGGAAAGAATCTTCCCTGGAACCTTCAGAGTGCCAGCAGCCCTGTACCCCTTGCTTTCAGACTTTTAGCCTCCAGAACTGTGAGAAAATGCATTTCTGTTGTTCAGACCACACTGCTGTGGTAGTTTTGCTACAGCAGCCCCAGGAAACTTACACATGACCTGTTCTTAAAGAAGTGTCCTGATATGAATGGCATGTGAACCAGGGAGGGTCAGGAATGCAGGGTGGAGGTGGGGAGCGGAGTCGAGGTTAGAGGAGGGGAGAGGAGATGATGTGTCCATTAATTTATATCTTTTTCTCACAGTAGGTTTAAGGAATCATGATCCGCATTTCCGGTTTGGGAGATCTGAGGCGGTTCAGTATCCAATGAGCCTCGTGTTGACTTTTCCATAGTCTTCACACTTTGCAAAATTCACTGCTTAAAAACCGCACATTTGACAAATGATTTACTGAATCTTGGCACAAAGGTACTCTTTCAAAATTGACCATTTAGAAATGTGTTTTCCTGATAGTTATATTAAATCTGTATTTGCCTCAAATGGGCATATCTGCAATATGCCATTCAAATTAAATTTTTTTATTTGAAAAAACAAAAGAAAAATTATGATTCATGAATCCCATTACAGGCTTTGCTGATTTTTTAATTTAAAATCACCTGACGTATTGTTTTAAGATACTTCAATCTGATGAGCCTTTATTTAGACGAAATTAAGCAAGTAGGGGTTTGGCTTAGTGAGCTGCCTGCTTCTGCTGAACACCAGCCAACCACACAAGCCACCTTCTTAGAAGCTGTAGTAACAGCCCGCACAGCCCGTGGCCCGTGACCTCCAGCGCTGGATGCCCACAGCTGCCCACCTCCTCCCTCTGGGCCTGTCCCTCCCAAGGCTCTGCCTTTGCAGCTGTCGGAGCTGCTGTGGAAAACCTTCCTGGTCTTAGCCAGCCTCTGAGTTTGGAAGTAGAGCTGGGTGGAAGCTGTGCTAGCTTAGACCGCGGAGCAGACGGAAGGAAGGCGGTGCTGCTTGCTGTTGTAGAAGTCCTGTTCAGAACATCTTGCAAATGGCTTAGGTACTTTCATTTATGTGTATATATATATACACATACATATATAATCCCTGCACCTGGCTTATTTGTACAACTAGAACAGGAGGACCCAGCTGCATGCAGATGGCAGCCCAGGAGCCACCGCAGTCCTTCCATCCCCACGTTGACAGATGGAGGGCTCTACTCAGGAGCCCTCGTGGGGGCCTGGGCACCTGTGGGAGCCTGACCGGGAGTTGTGACCTGAGCTGGAGCTGGATTCTGGGCCTTAGTTTGACCCTTGGTCTTGGCCTTTGGTGGGCAGAGTCTGAGATCCTCGGTGACGCTCACAAGCCAGCGTCCTGAGCTTGGGGTGGGCAGTGTAGGGAAGTCCAGTAAGCTTGTGGCCACCACTCTTTGGGATCTTGGGCTTGGCCTCCCTGGCTCTACAAGGGCCTCGCTGGCCTCGGCACGTGCGCTCGTGGCTTTGGCATCGCTGACCTGCATCTTCAGGCTCTTCTTGTTACGCTTCTCGGCCAAGCACGTGTTTCCCAAGAACTTGGGCCACTCCCTTAAGAGAGTCTTAGCTTTGTGCTCAGGGCTTCCGGATGCCATTTCTGTGCCATTTCCGGGACTGGTTGTGTGTGATGTGGTTCTTTTAACTTGTTTTTAAAAATATTTTTATTGACAAAACAACAAACAAACACAAACATTCCTAACATACAAGCATTCCATACATGGTGTACAATCAGTGGCTCACAATATCATCACATAGTTGTATATTCATCACCATGATCATTTATTAGAATATTTGCATCACTCCAGAAAAAGAAATAAAATACCCCTTACCTCCTCCCTCTCATTGACCACTAATATTTCAACCTACCCAATATTTTTTAACCTTTGTTACCTCTATTATCTGTTTATTTTTTTATCCATAGTTTTTACTCATCTGTCCATACCCTAGATAAAGGAAACATCAGACACAGGTTTTCACAATCACACAGTCACATAGTAAACATTATATCTTAATACAATCATCTTCAAGAAATGAGGCTACTGGAACACAGCTCTACAGTTTTTGGTACTTCCCTTTAGCCATTCAAATACCCCATAAACTTGAAAAGGGATATCTACATAATGCATTAGAATAACCTCCAGGATAACCTCTCTACTCTGAAATCTCTCAGCCACTGACACTCTATTTTGTCTTATTTCTCTCTTCTCCCTTTTGGTCAAGAAGGTTTTCTTAATCCCTTGATGCCAGGTCCCAGCTCATCCTGGGATGTCTGTCCCATGTTACCAGGGAGATTCACACCCCTGGGAGTCATGTCCCATGTAGGCAGGGAGGGCAGTGGGTGCCCTTGCCGTGTTGGCTGAGAGAGAGGTGTGGTGTGGTTCTTGGATTTGGCCTTGTCTGCACCCTCGCCTTCGTTTATATATTTTTATGCTTCCTGAATTGTATAAATTATTTATACAAATTAATAATTGTATAATTATTTATACAAATACTGTGTAAATTATTAATTGTATAATTAATAGTTAATTTTTTCAAAATGCACGTTGCTTATGAATTATTGAGGCATTCTGACATCAGTATGGATTTCTTCCATGGGAGTGAGGTTGAATGGGGCTGGCTCAGCTCATCACCAGGTCCCTTGCAGCACCAGGGGTTCTGTTAATCAGTTTCCTTAATTGGCATTAAGAGGTTCAGGAGCTGGACTAGTTTGAGAGAAATGGACACACCTGGGTGGGAGAGCTGTGACCACAGGTGAGAACTATTCCAGGCGTGGAGAGTGGGACAGGGATAGGAAAAGGCGGACCAGAGAAAGCAAAGAAATTTCATGTGTTGTTAGCAATTTTGTCTAATTTGCCTAATGCTGCTCTTAGGAAAAGGAAAGGAAACTCTTCTTAATGACCCCAGACTTTAAGGAGTTATATTCAACTATTAATGGGTTCATTTGACTTGGGGGTGTGGTCCTGGAAACCTAAACACCATCTATTATTAGTATTATTTTTTGCATGGTCAGGCATCGGGAAACGAAATTAATATTATTTTAATGGGAGAATGTTTCTTAGTTCCTAACTAAAACCTTTCAAATATAACCTATTTGGTAATTTGGGAACTCGCTTTACTTGCTTCCTCTTTAGCAGTTTTTTGACAATGGATTTTTATGAGTAACAGATTCACAGACTATTAGTAACTTAAATGTTCATCAATCATCATGATGTTATTTTGCTATATTGTCAGGTGGAATGAAAGCTTTTATTACAGTCAAAATAATAAATATATGTTTTTTTATTTATCTTCACTGGGATGCAGGCAGAGAAAAACATTTAAAAAATCAATTTTTGAGCTAGTGGAGTTTAGGATTTTTTGTTTTACATGGGAAATTCAAACTTTGTACATTTGGAAAGTCATCATCTTTGCCTGTTTAACATTTTCAGTTTAAAATACTAATTTATGAAGACAACCTTTCTCAGCATAACACTTTAATGTGGTTGGAATACATTTGCTTTCTCCTTTCCAGACCAGCACACCCTCCTGCAAGAGATTATAGCTAAGCACTGGTCATAAGGATAGAAAAATGACTTCTAAAGTATAATATTGCAGAAAGTCTGGTGAGATTGCTCCACGAAATAGTATTTCTCTGCCAAATTAAAGAACTTTATATTTTCTGTGACATTTCTTTTGCTCATGTGCTCTTTTTACTTGAACCATTTTTATTGCATTTGACATTCGTTAGAACATAGAAAGAATTTAGAAGTAAAGTGAAATAGACAACTGTCCTAACTAGCTATGCGTGAAAATTTTCCCCATAATTGAAAGATCTTCTTTCATTAGAAGGGCTTTCCTTGTTCTACAAAACAATTCAGACAAGGATGAAATAGACTTAACCCTGACCTTTCACTCTGTAGACACATTTTTGATTAGTGAACAGAATAGAATATCCAAGGAAACAGTTTTAGGAATGCAAATTTTTGATTATTGGATTAACCAGCATAAAATGAAGAGCTGAATTTTACTTGCAAGAAGAACCAAAAGGGGACGTCACTTATATGTTGCTTCTTTCTTAAATTGCTTCTTTCAATTCACACTGCTTACCTAGCCCAGTGTGAATTCGGACGACACTCTTGCCTGCGGGACAGGCATAGCTTTCCCATATCAGAACACATCAGAGAGAATCATCTCCTATAGTCCATTGGAGATAATTACTTTATGTGATTATAGTTTGTTCTGAAGTACAGATTCTAATGTTGAGTGCAGTTACTTGCGATAGTCTCTTGGCAGCCAGAAGCAGCATTTGCTCTGGGCCTGCCTATTAATGGGCTGTACTCGTGCCTCTGGGTCCTGCATCTCTTCTTTCCTCACTGACCATGTGGGCTGTACCACCTGCCCATGTCTCTGCTGGGGACATCATCCAAGGCCACTAAGCTCTGATAACCTGGAAACTATTGCTGGAGGGAGGCTACCTGGCTACATGAAAACCATGAGAAGGGATGTAGGCAATCTCTGCATCAAAGGCTGGCCCCTGGCTGACAGCCAGCCAGGAAATAGGGACCTCAGTCCTACAACCACAAGGAACTTGATTCAGCCAACAATCCGAGAAAGTTTGGAAGCAGCTTCTTCTCTGGAGCCTCCAGTAAGGGGCTCAGCCCCACTGACACCTTGATTTCCTCCTAGTGGGACCCTAACTCCTTAATTTCCTCCTGGTGGGACCCTAACCTTAAGACCCAGTCCAGCCCACCTGGACTTCTGACTTACAGAAACTGAGAAATAATACATTTGAATTGTTTTAAGTTGCTAAGTCTGTGGTAATTTGTAACAGCAGTAATAGAAAACAAATACACTCCTCTTTTGCTTCCAGACGTATCTACAGTTAGCTTACATCTTATCAAATCTCAAAAAAAGTATTTTGTGTTCATCACTTCACGGATCATCCACGATGTCTGAAATTATTTTTATGCCAACACAATACACAGTTTGAAACAATATCAAGGTAACATTTAAAAATTTAGTAGCAACTTTTTTGTTGTCATTTAAAACCATTCCACTTATCAAGAAACGTTCCCTCAAAAGCCGAGACCATGAAATCCAGGAGAGAATTGGACAGCATGCCTCTTCTTGTGTAGTGGTGTATGTTGGTTTACAGTTCACCATCTGAAGGAGCTTTCTCAGATATCACTTTTCAGATATTTGAAGGCTGTTGAGCATATTTGGTATTTGAGAGGTCAGTTTATTGAATTTTTGAATATTGAAAATAAATTGGTTATAATCAAATGTCCTTCCAAGATGTGAATGTAACTTTCACGCTATTAAACTTAGCAGTTCTTCTCCCAAGAAAGTGTTCCCCCATTTTCTTTACTTTTTAAGATTTAGTTTTGAATAGGTAATACATTTGCACTGTTCAGAAGTTTAAAAATAATATTAGGAGGGATACCTGCAGAAACCTTACCATCACCCCTGTTTCCTTCCACCCTCTGCCACCCCATAGAGAGACACATTAGCTTCCTAGGAATCCTCCCAGTGTTTCTTTGTTCATTTGCAGTCAATGAAATATATATTGTTTCCCACTCGCCCTTCTTACACAGAAGGTAGCATACTCTGCATGCTGTTTATATTAGTCAGGGTTCTCTAGTGAAACAGATCCAGTAGGAAATATCTGTAAATATGAGGTTTTATAAACGTGTCTCACGCAACTGTGAGGATGCACAAGTCCAAATTCCAAAGGGCAGTCCTCAAGCAGGCAACTTCGATGAAGGTCTTCAATGAATTCTGCAGAAGAGGCTGGCTGGCTGAAGTGGAGAGAGAGATTCTCTCTTCTGACTTTTCCTTTTAAAGCCTTCAATGGATTGGATTAAATGTCTCTCATTGCTGAAGACCTTCTCCTTAGTTGATTGCCGATGTGATAAGTCATAGATGCAATCAACTTACTGGTGATTTAAGTCCATGAAATGTCCTTGCAGTAGTGGTTAGGCCAGTGCTTGCTTGACCAGACAACTGGGCATCATCACCCAGCCAATTAGACACGTGAACCTGACCATGACAGTCCACCCCTTGTCAACTTGACAGCTAAGCCCATCACCTTAAACCATACTTAATCTCTAAATGAAAACAAAAACAGACATTTTTTTGCCTAACAAAACTCAACTGTCCTGCGTACAACCAAAATGCACTAAATCTCTCCAGAATAGTGTGCACGTTTTTGGGAAATATTTACTCTTAAACTTGATATCCTGTAACTTAAAAAGTATGACACGAACAATACAACTTATGTCATATGATAAAGGGAATAAGATTGTGAAGAAAACAGACCTATTTGTGTTTATTTGTTTGTTTTCTGTTTCAGTTTGCTAAAACTGCTCTAATGCCATATACCAGAAATGGGTTAGCTTTTTCAGGAGGGATTTATTAACTTACAATTTAGAATTGCAAGGCCATGAAAGTGTCCAAATTAAGACATCGGGAGGAAGATACCTTCTCTGAGGAAAGGCTGTTGGCATCTGGGATCTTCGTCACCGGGCAGCGTCTGCTGGTCGGTCCCTCTTTCCTGGGTTCTGGTTTCAGTGGCGTTCTCCCTCAACGCTTATGGGTCTCTCTTGCTTCTCCCAGAGAACTTCTCTCTGAACCCTCTGGGCTTTTGCTGCCTTTTCTCCTCTTCACAAAGGGCTCCAGTAAGGATTGAGACCACCTTGAATGGACCGCATCCCATTTCAATTGAAATAACACAACCAGAAGATCCCACCCACCATAGATCTGCCCCCACAAGAATGGATTAAAAGAACATGGTCTTTTCTGAGGTTATATTGCAGATTCAAACCAGCACACTGTTCTTCCTTGTTTTCCTTCCCTGAGGAACAAAGAGGGTGTTTCCATTCTTTTTTACAGAGCTTTCCATATCAGAAGAAAGTGAGCTTCTCCATTCTTTTTACAACAGTATACATATAATTTTTTGGGGGGGGGCTATACACCATAGTTTATGTGACCAGCTTTGTATGGATGGTACCTGGATTGCTTCCTTTTTATCTTTTATAAGCACTGCTGTGATGAATAACGTCATATTCGCATGCGCAGGGATATCTCTAAGATATCTCAGAAATGGGATTGTTGAGTCAAGGAATAAATGTGTTTGTAATTTTTGGAAATCTTGCCAGATTGCTCTGATAGGAGATTTTTAATTTTGCTTTCCCACCAGGAATGTTTGAGAAAGCCTATTTCCCTATAACAAGCATGACTGTGTGATTTATTGTCCAAACCCCTTTGGGAGTGAAAGGGGGCTCTCTGAATGCTCATACAGGAGTGGCAGGCATGAGCCTGGATTTTCCTGGGCTGTCAGGGTATTTGTGAACTTATTTATGGTGTCACAAACTGAATGTGCTGTCAGACTCCCAGATTTTTCTCAAGGAGCTTTGAATGGAATAAAATTCAAAATTACTTGCTTAATGTGGCCAGCCTTAAAAGTACAGCTCCCAGAGAGTCTTTACATAAGCCTTGGGAAAGGTGTCATTGCTAAGTCTGGCATTATCCCCTGGGGTGGCAGTGCCACCTGAATGGCACCTAGCCCTGGGCTTCCTGCCCAGTGCCCCCTGGATGGTTTGCATTTTCCCCGCACTTTCTAGCTGTCTTCAGCGGCCCTGCAGGAAACTCTGGCACTGTGGGGTTTATTTGCCTGGCCTGCCTTAGGGATCTTTTAGGTGCTAAGGGAGGGACTCAAGGCTTAGTCTGGCCCATAGGTGTGTCATCCCGAGGTTCAGATGGATAGATCTTGCTCTCATTTGACTTGCAGGGATTGTGGAAGCCGGAGGACTCTACCAGGGCTCTGGCCTTTCTTTGCCTGAATTGAAGGTTCTGTCTCATTTATGGGGCAGGGAAAAGATTCATATGCTGTGAATAAGAATGACAGTGTCCTGGCGGTGACAGAGGATGCCACCGTCGGCTGTGAACTGGGGGCGTGTAGATGGGCAAGGACAGAGGGCCCCGTGGTGAGTAGAGTCCAGGGCGATGAAGATGATGAAGGTGGAAGGAGGCAGGTCCTGTGGGTCCAGGTCAGGGAGCACATTCCAAAGTCTGAAGCTGCTAAGGTGGGGGGGAACCTGAGGGCAGGGAGCTGAAGGCAGCAGCCCCACTGGCAAAGCTGGGAGGAAAGGGGCTGGCAGGGGAGGGTGGCCTGCACAGTCTCCCTTGGGTGGTCGTGGATGCAGCGGGTGAGGGTAAACCCCATGCCTGGGCAGGTATTTTCTCACTTTATCGTTCATACTCACTGACCCACAGTCACCAAAGGCAAACAGATTATAGCACTGTGGAGTCAAATGGCCTCCAATTTCAGGCATTCTTTTCTTAGATTCAAAAGTAATGGGTTTGCTTTCTGTTATTGTTTATAAGGGTGTGTGCTTATGAAGACCTGGTGACTTGAAGAAATCAAAACAGCAGTCAGTATCAGCTGGTAGGCAAATTCCTTTCCCTTTCTCCAGATCCCCATATGCTCTTCAGGAGTAAGACTCAAATGCCAGTCCTTCTCACCTGCCCCTCATCTTGGCCCTGCTCAGTCTGAGAACTGCCAAGCAGTTGAACTTGCAAATCATCCTCTGGAGTTCTCTTGAACTTGCAGATTGTCCTTCTGGAGGCGTTCTTCTCCTGTGTTGGCTCTGGTGCCTGCTTGCTGCAGCAACGGGTCCTGCCACCACACACCCTGATTCTAGTATGATCTAGAATTGCTGGTGAGATTGCTGCACCCACGCCAAGATGTTCAGAGCATGCCACTTGCTTTGATTTTCTGCATTTGCCCCTGCAGAACTTTCCTTTGCCCTGTTGTACTTCTCTTGACCACATGGATTATGCAGTGGGGTTTGAGCTCCAGGTACTGTAGTAACACTTAACAAAGACCTTCTTTTAGGGTTACTCATCCCCTAGCATTGCCCTCATTCCTGGGATTTGGGCATCAGGCCACGGCTGGACCAGAGGACACTCGGGGTTGTGGACGCCATATGGGCTGGGTCACCTTCTCCTCTCCTGGGTCACCTCTGCCCCCTCTTTCTTGAGGAGCACAGACAGGTCCACCTCTCTCATGCTCTGGATGAGTCTTATCTCCTTTGATAATCTCCAGTGACTGTTGTGTGGGCCCAGCAAATCCCCCTGCTACATACTGTGTTTCTCACACACAATGACCACCTTTTACACACTGTACAGTAACCAGAAGCCATGGGAGGCTACTGTACACTTGAAATATGGTTTGCCCAAGTTGTGATGGGCTGTGACTGTAAAGAACACACTGGGTTTTGAGGACTTAGCATGAAAGGAATTTGTAAAATACCTCATTAGTAACTTTATGTTGATATGTTAAAATAATAGCATTTCAGATATATTGGGAAAAATAAAATATATTATTAGTATTAATTCCACTCGATTTTACTTTTTAAAATGTGGTTACTAGGAAATTAAAAATTACATATATGGATCACATTATGTTTACCTAGAATGGTACTTTTCCAAAGCATTCCCCTCACCTGGGAGCTCCTTAGAAAGGCCCCTCCCCACACCCTGGAAATCAGAAATGCTGGGGGTGGGACTCAGCAAGCCATGTTTTAACCAGCCTCCGGGTGATTCTGATGCCTGCTGAAGTTTGAAAACCTCTGCTCTAGAGCCCTCCTCTTTCCATCAGTTCTTTTATCCTGAGTTATTTCCTTGAAAATATTTACAGTGAAAGAAAATGAATAAGGAGGAAATAGCCAGCTGGTCTTTGCACATGAATGCTGGGATATCCCACTAAAAGGGTTGCCTCCTCAGTGCTGCTGGCACACGAGCCTTTCATCTCAGCTCATGGCCAAAAGGGCTGCCAGTACAATTGAGCTGTGGCTCTCCAGTGGCTCCAACTGCAGGGAAGCAGTTGTTCTGCTCGGCTCTGGGTTCCTCCACCCCTGCACCCCGTGCTCTGCTAGGGCTTTTCCTTTCCTGTTTCCTGCCCTGCTGTAGAAGCACAGCTGGGCCTTCCCTTTCCACGGCTCCCTGTGGCGAAGGCTTGCCCTCTGGCTCTTTCTGATTCTCGGTGCACTTGAGATAATGACGAATGCTGAGTCCTCGGCTGAGCCTTGCCGGATGTGGATGGTGTCTGCCTTCTGCCTCGACAGAAAGAAGGAGAAGTAGTCAGGTAGCAGGTGTGGAATTTGCAATGGTTTTTGAAATATCATGTAGCTGAGGCTATCTTGGGAAAATTGAAAGCCTCCAATTTTGTTTTTTTTAATCTCTTTCTTTCCATCATTTTGTGTCTTTTTAAATGGGGGAAATTTTGGTCCCTTCCTAGTACTAGTAAGAGGGGTCTTTATGGTATTTCTGTACCTGATTTTGACGTGACCACGTGTGTTTGAACAAGTCATTGCCTTCGTGGTTCTACCACCTCCCAATCCACAAAACAGAATGAATGGTTTCCATGCTGCAGGACGGGGTGTAGCCCGCTTTCTGGGGCTGCAGGTGGAAGTGCCTTATAGTCATTTAATGGTGGTGTGACTGTGAATCCCTGTCCTGGCTTTGCCACCCGATCGGGGTTCTTTTTGAGCCTCAGTGACTTCACTTGTAGATTTGTAACACGGGTCCTCAGTCCTTTTCTATTAAATTTTCAGGGTTAAATATGTGTAGGAATTTGTACTTTCCTAGATATTTAGATTGTGCCTGCACCGTATGCAACATGACATTTCTGGCTCCCTGCAATCAAATATATTAATATTCTGAAATGAAACCTGGGAACATTCATGCTAAGTGCAGGGTTTTATAAAAAGACTATAAATAGCTTCACATCAGTTTAGGTCACATTTTGCTGTCAAATGAGTTACTAAAATACTTTCTGTTTTCAGTTCTTTTTGGATTCAAGATTTTGGATATGAGATTGTGGACTTTGGTAGTAACTTGCTTGAAATAATGGAATGAATGCAGATTAACACATGTGCGGTTTTGGTTCATTTGAAATGTCTGGGGAAGTCCCTTGGACTGCAAGATTCCAGAAAGCTGATGCATATGTCAAACTTTTATGGCCACTATGGATGCCAGCAACCCAAGAGCCCTGTAATTAGTGTTCATAAATGTACATGGAAATTCTAAGACACCAGTCGCAGTGGTTACGGCTTTGATTTGTAGACAGAAAAAAATAATTTCAACTTGCGGCATTCTTGAATCTGGCTCTGCGGGCGTGGCTACACAAAGTTTTATTTCTTGGTAAGCAGAACACAAGGAGCTTGGGAAAAGTCGGCAGCCATGCATAGGTTTGCTGGGCTGATGAAATAGGTTTGCTGTGATGACTGAATGTGATAGTGCATGTAAAGTACATAGCAGAGACCCTGACATTTAATAACTCAAAAAGCATTAACTGTGTATCTTTAGAGAGGTTGATAGATTGTAACACTGCCTGGTCTTTTGTAAATAGAGCCTTTGAAGAGCCTGTTGAGAAGATCAAGCTGAATCCAGGTGGGCCTTAATCAGGTATGGCTGGAGTCCTTAAAGCAAGGACATCTGGGCTTGGAAGTAGAAGGCACAGGAGGAGAGAGAAAGAGGCAGATGGCATGTGACAGAGGCAGAGGCTGGTCACCAGGAAGCCCCTCCCACCCCGGAGCACCATGGGCTTGGAGAGAGCATGGCCTGCTGATACCACCACGGGGACGTCCAGCCTCCAAACTGTGAGCCAGTAAACTGCTGCCACTTATGCTAGCCAGCACGTGGTTCTTGTCACAGCAGCCCTGGCAGACCAAGACGTACGTGATGAGAGAGCAGTGTCCAGATGGCCTTGCTTTTAAGGACCCTGGTCATACCTAAGGCCCACATGAATTCAGCTTGATTTCCTCTCAACAGAATCTTCGAAGGCTCTATTTACAAATGAGTCCACATTCTCGGAATCCCAGGACCAGGGGTTAGGATTTGACAGGGTCTGGTGGAAGACATGACGAGGAGAATTGGGGGCTGCGTGCTGGAGTGGAAAGCTATATCATGGGCGCAGAATGAAGGGCTTTGTGGTGACTCAGGAGTTTGGGCTTTGCTGCAGAGGCGAGAGGAACCCTTTAGCAGAGAAGCGACAGGGTCACCTTCCCATATTCGCCAGATGACCCTGGCTGCCCTGCAGAGGGGAAGCTCAGAGGGACGAGGCTGGACACAGCGAAGGCTTGGTTGCCATGGCAGCGAGAGGGCCCTCGTATGTTTACCTGAAAGGCTAGACTTTTTAAATTACATTTTCATTCATTGAAGTCCGTAGCTGTGTTAACTTTTGTCCATTTGGTTTCTGTGCGTCTGTCCGTACTTCGGGACAGAATGTGAATAAATGTCACTCAGCGAGGCCATGCGTGCGTGAGTTAGACCAGCCTGTGCCGCCAGCGTGGCTGGGCAGACCTTTTCTGTGACTGACCAGTAGGTTTTCTTCTTTTTAGTCCCAGTGAGCTGCTGTAGCAGTTATGAAACAGGTATGCCCCACTTCTTCATCTGCTGTAAATCCATTTTCATTCTGAACCTTTCTCCTGCCCTGGGCTGATGGGAGATTCAAGCTTAGGTTTTTTTTACAACTTCTTCCTGCAGAGGTCCTGGGGTCTGGGACCTCTGGCAGTGCCCAGGGTCTCAGGTTCACAGCAGTGGCCACCGAGATGCCCTGAGGTCTCAGGGCAGCCTCTTGGCTGCACCCAGCCCAGGACCCTTTGCCTCCTGGGCGCCCCTGGGTTCTGGCCCCAAGGGCCCCAGGCTGTGGCTGTCTTTTCTGGCAAGGCCAGAGTTGCCAGCACAGGTTACCCAGGGACACCAGCCTCTCTCTGCCCAGCCTGGGAAGGATGCTTTGGAGGCCTCGCTCAGCCTCTCCCTTCTCCTGGGTTCCACAGAGCCTCCTTCTTGTCCCTTAAACCCTGGTTTCTTCAGAGGGCTTATAGCTTTGAAAATAAGAGCCAGGAAGGGAGCTCCTGCTCCCTGCAGAGTCACAAATCTCCTCTGAGACCAGGAAGCGCAGAGCCAGTGACTTTCCTGGGGGAAACATGGTGCCACGTGAGCGGAGGGGTCGCAGGTGCCCCATCAACCTGCCACAGACTTTGGAAGAAGCGTGGCCTGCCAACAACTTGGACTTCTAGCCTCCAAAATTGTGAGCCAGTCAATTCCTGTTATTTAAGCAAACCAGGATGTGTTACTTGTCACAGAAGGTCTGGGAAAGTCAGGCACCATATTCCCTTCCCTTCTCCAGGACTTCCCACTGTTGACTGTCTCCTGGTTTTCTCCTTGATGACTTCTTCCCATCAGACTTCAAACAGGTGTGGCTTTGACACCTTAGAAGCAAGTAAGGGGGAAATGAAGGAGGGCAGGAAAGAAAGGAAGTAGAGAAAGCACAGCCTCCTTGGACTCCCTCCCTTCTCAGCTCCACTTGCTGGATGCTCCCACTTCCTGTTCCCTTCCTCACGCCATAGCCCACCGCAGTCTGCCTTGAGCTCCACTGAAGTTGCTCTTGTGAAGCTCTCTTACAATTTCCTTGACCCTAAGTCTAAGGAGGACATTGTCAGGCCTCTTCCACCTGGCCTGTCTGCAGCATTTGCCCCTGGTTTCTAAGAGTTCCGCACTTAGATACACTGGTCCTTTTTGCATTCTGTCTGTACCAACAGATTCTACTAGGTTTTCCTAACCCTCCAGCTGTTCTTTCTCAGCCTCCTATGTATATTCCTCTTCCCTTGAAAGGCTCAGGCCTAAGCCCTCTTTACATTTCCCTTCATATGCTCATCCTGGGTGGTTTTTAAGATTAAAAGATGGTTTAAATAGCCATCCAAGAACCGATGACTTCCAAATACACATTTCCAGCCAGTGGCTCGTAGTTCATCTGCAGACTCCACATAGCCTATCCCCTACCAGCATTTTCATTTAAATGTCTCTTAGAATAAGTCTGTCACTTTATTCTCAGCATGCTACAACCCATGTGTTCTTCCTGCAGAGTGTCACACCTGGTTGGGTAGGACACTGTCTTCAATACCCAGTCCCTCGAGTCAGAGCTGCTTGGCACTGTTGCTGTCATGAATGATCCATCACAAGCATTATCATTTCTGCCTCCTGATTATCCGTGCATCAGTCTCCCCCTTTCTCTCTGCTGCTACTGTCCACTCTCTGTGTGACTTTTGCAATGGCCTCCAGCCCTCCTCCTTCCCTCCCCTCCTGCCCCACTCCAGCCAGCCCATGCCTCGGCTAGCTTCCTGAAATGCAGCCTGAGGCGCCCCAGCTCTGTTGATCACTCGTGGAAAGCTCCAAATGGCCCTTGCTTAGGATGGGGCCCGATGCCTGGATGCTGTTTACCAGTCCCTGCCGACCCCCACACACCCATCTCTCAGCCACCCTGTCCCATCCCGATGACTCTCAGTGCCTGGGAAAAGCCACGCATTTTCCTGCCTCTGAGCCTTTGCCTGCAATTTTCTTTTTCCTAGGTGTCCCTGTCACCAGGAACGTTGGCTTTTACTGTGAGTGAAGTGGGGAGCCATTGGTGAGTTTGGAAGGAAAGAGTGACATGATCTAATTTATATTTTTGAAGGATCTTCATCCCAGTCTCTAAACCTGATGCCATTCTTCTTGTTTAAAAATATGCAGCAGTTTTCCACTTCCTATAGAATAGAGCCCAAACTCCTTTGTGTGATGTTTGTGTCATTCAGGATTGTTGGCTCATGGAGGATGGCTGCACAGTGGCCCAGAGCCCGGGGTGTCCGGGCAGCAGGCGTGAGCTGGTCAGGAGGTGTGTGCTGGCCCTGCTGCCGCCCCAGACCCCCCTGTCCTGCTAGACCAGCTGTTGGTGACAGCTGTTGCCGCTGCCCATGGGGGCCGCCTCACGTCCAGTCCCACCACCCTCAGATCTTTGTGTCATTTGCTCAAGATCCAGAGTTCCAGGTGAAGGTGTCCACTTGGCCATGCCAGGCTCGCTTCCCTCAGGGGAAGGGGTAATGAGCAGTGCCCCCCTTCTGCCTAATGGGATGTGGGATCCCGGCCTCCACTTACAGTACCGAGCGTTACCGCTAAGTGGGAAGCTGGTTTGGTTCCTGACAGCCAAAAAAACAGTGATAATACCCCCCACAACAGAGTTTCTCAAGCATTTTTGTCTGGAACCCAGAAAAGATAACACACATGTGTGTGTACACACACTCACGTGGACACATATTTGTGCACATCCACAGATTTAATTGGAAATGGTTTCAAAAAACAGTACTTAACCATGGAAATGTAATAAGCTCTGTTATTTTCCATTCTATACTCATTTTAAAAATGCCATTATGACTCATGAAATTGACTGCAGTTTGAAAGACATGCCCTACCGCATTTACACCTCCTCTTTGTTGGCTTTGGGCATAATTCTTCAGCTGGAATCTTGACCTGTCCTTTCTCATTCTGAGTTCCCACTCTGTCAGCCTGCTCACGTTCCTTAAGCTTGCTGTGCACATTCCCAGCTCAGCTCCTTGCCTGGGGCCCTCCCATCACCCTGTTATGGAGCCCTTACCACTTACTGCCGTCTTTAAATGCCATTTCTTCCATGAAGCCCTCCCTGGTTCCTTCCACTGAAGTCATGGTTGCCTGACAGCTGTTACAATCCCTAGTTTTTTCCTTCTGCTGCTGTGTGTTGTTGATTCACAGCTTCTCCTCTTAGAGGGCCCCATCCTTGGGTGCGATGATCATGCATTATTTCCTTATTATCCTTGGTAACAGATACTGTATGAATGTCTGCAGAGTGGCTGGTGATAGGGAATGGGAGGTGTTTCCTTGGTTTACCCTTTTCCTTGCCCATCAGTTAAGGAAAGGAGTCTGGGAGTGGGAAGGGACAGCAGGTACCCCCCATCCCCTTCACTTGAGGTTGCTGCTGCTGCTGCTTCTGTTCCAGGCCAGTCCCTGAGAATTTCCCCTGAGTGGAATCAGTCTGTCATCTTGCCTGTGTTGGCCACGCTTAGGTCTCGTGCCTGTGCTTTGGAGTGTGTGTCTGGTGTATTTCTGGACTCTTCTTGGTCTGAGCTTCATTTTGCTGAAGCTTGTGTGTGTGTGAGATGGGGAGGCTTTGTGGGGGTGGTTCAAAGAGGAGGATTACTGTTATTTCACTTTAAAAATAGTGACAGGTGTTACTGCTGTTTTTAATGGCTAGGATTTTAGAGTGATTATATTTATGGGAATTTAAAATGATATAAAAAGCAGAATAATTCAGTACATTCATAATGCTCCCAATGAGTCATTTTAGCCATAAAATGCTTACTTATGTAATAGATAGTAGTTTTTCCAATTCTGGTCTTTAAATGAATGTTTGCAAAGGAGATCCTTAAAGCATGGCACTTGTTACCTTAGCAACAAAGTAGGCAGGAAAAGAAGAAAATAAGAATCTGTTGGTGATGAAAAATGGCTCGTTGTAGTTTCCAAACAGATATCCAGTTGCGACATTGGCAAGTGTTTCAACATCAAGGTTTTGGTAGTTTGCCAGGAAACATTAAATCAGTGATAGTTGTTGCAAGGTGATTGGGTTTTCATTTTCAGTGCCTACTCAACAGGTATGTTTCCTGTAGCCAGAATGAGCTGTGAGGCCCTTGGCTGGGAGTTTTAAAGGATGCAGAGGTGAATGGGGCTTGGATTCTGGCTTCAAGGGGCTGAAAGTCTAGTAGAGAGGAAAAGACAAGAATGTAGTTGTACTGGGCAGAAAGTGATGAGAAAGGAACAGGTAAGGTATAGAGGAGTTGAGGGAGGTGGGAGCCCTGTCCCTGATGAGCAGTTCCTGCAGGTCAGAGGAGAGCTTAGGTGTGTGTGGGGGGGGGGGGGGGAAATTCCCTCTGCCCAGGGCCTTGGGGTGGGCCCAGGCTGACAGACCTTTCTACAGAGATCCCTGTTTTATCGCAGCACCCAGTCCCCCTTTGGCACAGAGCTGGTCCTCATCATGGATTTAGGGCATGAGTTAGCCTAGTTTGGCAGGAGAGCTCTGTGGGCAGTGGCAGGACCTCACCTCCAGGGTTAGGGCTGAGGGACCCTGCACAGCCCTCTCCGTGGGACCAAGAGGGACAAGGGGGCTCTTTGGAGAAGTAGCACAGATGCCCTACCTGCCCCCAATGAATGGGGCCAGGACTTTGATCCCTGCGCTTGCCCATCCACAACTTGGAAAACATGTTTTCTCTGCTGGATTGGGCACATTTTATTGGGTGCCTATGATCTGAAAGGCTTGATAATAAAGGCTCTATAACTGCTAAAAGGCAGGGACTCAGCACTGGGGAAGTGCCAGGCTCTGTGAACCAAGTAGGGCTTTCAGAAGATGTGACCATTTCCTGAGAATCTCAGTGGGGCTGGGGAAGAGAGGCATATACAGCAATAACCACGAATAGCAGAGATAGAAGGCTGTAAGGGAGAACCGAAAGGGACACAGCTGAGAGTGCAGCCACATGGCCCATAGTAACAATTCTGTTCTTATCTGATCCCAGCCAATTCTTTTAAAGATGAGATTCTGCCTAAAGGATGCTTCCTTCAGTCCTTAAGATGCGGGGAGTTGGTCTCAGGAATAGAGACTCAATATTTATTCTGTGTTGATGGGCTGGAAGTTCTAGAATGGAGAGAAGGGTGATGACACAACCAGGGGGCAGGTGGGGCTGGGGGCAGCTCTGGAGCTGGGGTTGTGAATGGGCAGAGTGCGGGGTCAGGTAAAAGTGGAAGATGCTGTGGCTACTGCAGAGGTGAGTGCACCAGGGGGCCCTCTGGACCCGATGCTCTTAGGAGCAAGTCGAGAGCAAACACAGAGCCCATTGTTATGCTGTGGGTAGTACCCCCTCTGTGGCCGAATCAGCCCTGTCGCAGTGAGTCAGCATATTTACATATTTGATGCTGTGGCATAATAGCTGCCATTTATTTAATATCTACCATGTATTCATTGTTTTTTAGGCCTCATAACAACCCCACTATTTTTAGCTGCACTAAAATGCAGGTGAGGAAACAGGATGGTCTTAGTGAGTTGCCTCATAGCCAGAGGATGGCAGACCTGGATTCAAAGCGAAGGGCCCCAGGTCTCCTTCATTATTCTAATATTTCTCTTGTCCCTGCTTGGTGTTTATGATGTATTTATCTTTTTAGTATTGATACAGGGGAACTGTGCTTCCTCCATTACTGACTTCCCACCCCACCCCCACCCCACGATAGCACATGCGGGATAATTTGGAAATATCCTCAGGTTTCCAATCCAGCTGAAACATCTTAACATTAGATTCCTACTTGTCACAATCAGCACATTGCTTCTGAAATTGTGACACTAGCTCAGCATTTCTTCAAAACCCTGCTCTTTTTTGGGCTCGGGGTGGAAATGAATGCTCAGGCACTGGAGGAAGAGGTCTGCTCTTCCCCAAACAAGCCAGTAATTCTCGTGGTTGCCCTGCTGCTGGGTCTGCTGCAGATGGGTAGCCTGTCATTTCAGGGGGGTGACACTGGTCTGTGGAGTTTCCTGGCATTCAGTGATCTCAGACCCCTTACTGTGTCCTTTTTATTTAAAAAAAAAAGTTCTGTTCAAATTTACATAATATAAAACTTACAGATCCTTACATTTTAAATTCGAGTTTAAACTGAAAAGTCACTCTGTAGATCTTTTTAATGAGCTTCGTAATGGAACTTAGTGCCTTATTAAGATTATTTAACTCTTCTAACTTTGCTTCAGTTTCCATGAACTATTTCATAAGAAAATAGTGGGGTTTAAATTTTTAACGTTTATTTTATAAATAGTACTAAAAGGCTTATGACAAGAAATTCCATTCCTCTGAACACCCTTTCCCATTTCAAGTCCTACTTTTCAGAGGCCACCAATTTCAAATCATTCTGTTGTTTCTTCTGAGATGTCTTTCTTTCAATTTGTTAAAAGCTGCTGGAATGCAATATTCCAGAAATGGCATGGCATTTAAAAGGGGAATTCTAAAAGTTACATGTTTACAGTTCTAAGGCCATAAAAATGTCCAAACTAGGGTATCCTGAGGAAGACACCTTGACTCAAGAAAGGCCAATGTCTGTCACATGAGAAGGAATGTGGTTGGCATCTGCTGACCCTTATTCCTGATTTTGTTGCTTCCAGCTTCTGATGCCTGTTATTTCCTCTCTACGCATCTGTGGGCCTTCACTTAGCTCCTCTGGGACACAACTCGGGGTTCTGGCTTGCCCAGCATCTCATGGGAAGGCACATAGTGACGTCTGCTGGGCTCTGCATCTCCAAACGTCCGTGTCTAAGCATCTGCTCTCTCTGTCGGCACTCCAATCATCTCCAAACGTCTGCATCTCTGTCAGCTTGGAAGCAATTGTTCTCCAAGTGTCTGCATCTCAGTCTCCAACAATCTAAGAGTATGGTCTGCTTCTATTGCTTACTTTAATCAACTTTGGACATTCTCGATTGGTTTTTCATCCTTGTGGTGGTAAAGTCAACTCTTACTGTAAATCTTACTGTTTTCCTTTCCTTGTCCTTCCAAAATTTGGGTAAATCAGCAGTAAATATTTAATTATATGACTAGTAAATGTAATTTAATGATGACCCCATAAGTTAGTATAATATGATAATTCACTTCTTTTTCATACAACTTTTTTTAAAGCCTTTTTTTTCCTCCTAAGATTAATGGATGTCATATAGAGCAGACATTGCTTGTTAATACTCAAGGCTCATTCCCTCTCCTCCATGCTGGTTGAATTCTGATTTTGTTCTGATGTTCACCCTTTCACCACTTGATTCAGTAATTCCTTGTTAAGGTAAGCAGATCGGTCTTCCTCTGCCCTGCTATGGGGAGGACAGCCTGCAGGGGGGACCTCTGCAGAGGGTTCCTTGTTCCTGGGGAAACAAAGAAGCAGCCTCCCTCTTCACTCGGGACAAACTTGAGGGCTCTAGGAGACCCATAAGATGCTAAGTACAAAATATCCAAATGCATCAGGGTCAGCAGGGAGTTGTTCTCATTCGCTCTCCTTCTCACAGCCTGCTGTCCTGCTTCAGTCTGAAGTGGTTCAGACCCACTTGTGTGCTTCGGCTTTTCCTTTGCTGCACCTGTCCTTGCTAACCTGCCTTCTTTGTTGCCTTCTGTATTCATTTTGCGGAGCTCTGTTCTTTAGAGGTGTGCATTTGAATTATTGCATGTTTGGAAAGAGTTCATTTTGTTCACACACTTGATTTGATCGTTTAGCAAGATAGAGAAAACTAGGTCAGAATCTTTATTTATCGGATTTTGGCACTGCCTCCCTTGTCTTCAGATATTTATTACTGTTCTGAAGTTTGTTGCCAGTGCTATTATCTATGATCTATTTGTGACCTTTATTCCTAGAGTACTGAAATTGTACAATATGCCAATTTTTTTCCTAGGCCCTTGGTGGGCCCTTTTAATCTGGAGAGTTCTGTTCTTCAGTCTTGGAAGTTCTCTTGCACTGAATTTTGACAACTTTCTCCATGTTTTTTTCCCTTGCCTTTGCATAGAATTTAGTCCTTCTAAATTAGACCTAAATTTAGACCTTTGATCCTGTATTTATCTTTCCTTTGTCGGTTTCTCCCTTTTTGTGATTCTAAGTCTAGAGATTTCTTAGACTTCATGTTTAAAACGTTCTATTGATTTCTACATTTTAGTTATATTTTAAATTTCTATGAGCTCATATTTATTTTCTGACTGTTCTTCTCTATAGCACTCTATCCTTGTTTTATGGACTTTGCAATATCTCTGAGGGACTCAATTAGACATTTAAAATATTTTCGTTTGTCTTTCAAATGTGGACAAACTGTGGTCATGCATACCAGTGGAACACCACTGAGCAGTGCAAAGGAGCAAACTACTGATAGATACAATAATGTGGATGACTCTAGAATGCAAAATACCAAGTGGAAGAAGCCAAACTCAAAAAGATTACACAGTTGTATGATTCTGTTTATGTGACATTAGCACAGGTCAGCATTTGCCAGTGGGTGGTATGGGGGAGAGGTCAGCCCAAGAGAAGATTTTAGGGTGATGCAGCTATTATGTATCTTGGTTGTGGTGGTGATTACACAACTTTATGCATTTGTCAAAACACATAGAACTGTACATCAAATAGTGAATTCTCTTATATGAAAATTAAAACATCAATTACAAAAAAACTCATATATCTGTATTTTTATGCCTTGTCTTGTTTTAAAATTTTTCATTGGAAGGCCGTCTTCCATGTTTGGTAATACTTAGCTATTCATTCATATTTAGGAATGAGGCAGTAAACAATTGACCGGCAGCTGGGGGTGGGCTTGTTCGCCTGAGTTGGGGGGCTGCGTGTTATGTGACATGAGCTTTTGTTCTGTTTTAGGCATTGAGAGGACGGGGATGAAAAGCTATAAAATGTTCACACACACTTGGAATTCTAAGTAAAGAACTAGCAAATCACTGCTTATCATCGTCTTCTTTCCTAAATTGATTATTTTTCTACTTGAATGCCCCTTGGTTTTCCTTGCCTTTTTCTTTTGTCTTTTCTCATCTAGCCGCCTGAACAAATCTCCAGGTTTTGGTGGGGAAGGGAGATCTGACATCTAGGTGCAGCATTGCTTTGGAGCCGACCTGCCTCCCTCTTCCCCCACACCCTCTGGGAGGGCCTCGTGGGGCGCCTACCTCCGGGATTTCCCATCCCGGGCTTGGGAAGGCCGCATCCCCCTGCCGGGACTCGGGACTCGGCTGCGAGCCTGGAGGGAACCTCTGCGCCCTCGGGAACGCATCCTTCCTCCCCTCACTGCTTGCCACGTGGAGCCACCGACGCCCCCGGGGAGACGCGGCCCAGCCTGGGCTCCGGGCCCCTCATTTTCTGAGCTGTGCCCACATGCGTGCATTAGAGCCCCGGCGGGAGGGCCGAGCGCACGTGGTGGGACCCGTCGGCGTGTCCAGGGCGCTGTGCCGGGGGTCGGAGGGGCAGCCATGGGACAGGAGCCCCTGCCAGGTCCGCGCTCTCCAAGGCCACCTCAACGTTGTAGCCGCTGACGGACCCTTTCCCTGCCCACAGCATATGCACACAGGGCCTGCAGATGAGACGGTGTGATTCTGAAGCTCTAAATAATTGGATAATTAACTCTCCAGTTATCTTATAAGCAAGACAAAAGACACTGATACCCCTGGCATTTTGTTGAGAGTCTGTGCTTAAAATGGATGTGCTTGATTGTGTCTTGTGTTATTTAACAGTGAATTTCTAAAATGCAGTTTTAAATATTTAAAACATGCCTGTCAAAATTCAAACTTTTTTCAGGTTGAGGCTTTCAGAAAACACTTAACTTTTCTTGCTTATGGAAGTTGTCTATTTTGTATATCATCAGAATACACAAAGCTGAGGCTCTGTCCCTAAAATGCCAGTGTGCCTGATTTCCACCCAGTATGGACTGGGTACTGTGCTTTAGAAAAGTATTCTTAAGTTTTGTTGGGAATTAGGTATTTTTACTGTTTTTTTTTTTTTATGTTAGGTTTTGGTGAGATGTTGGAGGGTTCCTACAAGCTAACTAAAGCAATATTATCTGTATGACGCTATTGGATAGACAAACCAATCATTCTCTCTAGCATATGTCATTTATTTTTCTTGTTTCTTTCTAGGTCAAGTTGGTTCCTAACTAAACAGTATAAGTTTCCTTTTCTGTTTATCCTAATGTCCTTATCTCTTCCTTAGAGATAAAGGCATTCCAGGCACGATGATTCAAAACGCTTTGTTCATTACATAATAGAGCCATGAAAATGCAGAAACTTCATGACAGGCCCTGGGATGTGAAGTGCACAGCATCCCTTTTCATTTTGCTGGACAGTTTGCACTCACCTATGCAGTTGATCCGCTTTCTGTTCTTTATTATTTTTTTGCTAGACTGCTGCCTGGTGTTAAATATTTAGCTTCATCCTTCTAGGTTACTCATTTATTGGACAGAAGAAAAGATATGTGCTTCTGATTAAGGATGAAAGAAATCCACCTCCTGGAAAAAAAAAGCAATTTGAAGACATCCCATTCAAAGTGACAGGTGCAGGCTTTTGAGCTGTACGTGGTCCTCACGCCACCCTGATGTTAGGTTTCTTTCTTCTTTTCAGATAGCAAATAGTCCCTGAGATTTAGAACCTGCAGTCACATAGATAAGCCTCTGTCCTTAACGATGGAGTTCCACTGCACAGGCCAGTGTGATGAAGAGGGTTTGTGTCTAAGCTCAAACATGCTCACTGTTTTAGTATATTAAATGCTGCGGGAATACAATATACCAGAAATGTTTGGGCTTTTACAAAGGGGATTTATTAAGTTACAAGTTTATAGTTCAAAGGCCCCCCAAAATAAGCAAACTAAGGCATCCAGAGAAGGATATCTTGACTCAAGAAAGGGCCATTGATGTTCAGCATTTCTTTCTCACCTGGAAAGGCATATGGCAACGTCTGCTAGCTTTCTCTCCAGGCTTCTCATTGCAAAATGTTTTCCCCAGGGACGTTTTCTTTCTGCATCTCCACATGTCTCTCTGTATGGGCTCTGAAGCTTTTTCTAAAATGGTTCACTCTTTAAAGGACTCCAGTAAGCAACCCTACCTTGAATGGGTGGAGACACATCTCCATGGAAACTACCTACTCAAAAGGTCCCACCCACTATTGGGTGGGTCACATTTCCACAGATACAACTTAATAAAAAAGATCCCACTCAATGATATTGACTCAGGATGAAAGAACATGGCTTTTCTGGGGTACACAACAGTTTTAAAATGGCACACCCTCTAATTTGAAGTCTGCCACCACTTTGAGAAGCCCCAGGGCACAGGGGTCCTAGCAGTGAGAATGCACAGGATGCTCGCTCAGCATACACCGAGCCAGCCCCACCCCCAGCCCCACCCAGCCCCAGGGGAATCGTCCTCCCCCTGGCTCAGAGGGATTTATGGAAATCTCTGGGCTGCTCTGGTCCAGCCTATTACATGGCAGAGGTGGATTGGAGCATAGCAGGTCATTATAGAAATGAGGAAGGGAACATATCAATGAAATATCAAAGTGTTTTATTTATGCTCTGGCAGGTGAGTGATTAGAGGAAACTCTAAATCTCAAAGAGTGGGTCCAATCTCAATCGCCTGCAGGTACAGGCAGGTAATAAATGGCTGTGATGCAACCAGGTGAAGTTCATAGGCCACTGAGCCCCTGGATCAGGGGAACGAGGTGCCCTGCAAGCATATATTTGAATTCAGTTTTTGAAAAACTGCAGCCCACTCTTCCAACAGCACAAAAATAAACCTTTGTCTCTCAGCCCTGATTCAGCCCCATTGAACTCCTGTATGCAAATAGTTTCCTTTTCTGGAAGTCAACAAGTGTTTTTTTTTTTTATCTAGATTTGAAGTCCCCTGTCTCTCTTTTTAGTCTCCTGTTAATAAACATGAGCACATCATAATGATATTGGAACAGTTTGGATCTTGGCTTGTATTTTATAGATAACATATTAGTCGTTAGTATGTTGGCTTTTCCCCATGTCTCAAAGCAATGGCATAAAACTTATCACCAGCTTTTAAGATGGTCAAATATAGTTGTCCCTGAAATTGCCAATATTTTAGAGTAGATGACAAAATTTTCTTTCCTCTTTGGCACAGATAATTCCCAGTTTTTCTGGAAAGCAGATAGGGATTGCAAAGATAATTGAAATCTGCAGATAATCCCCACACCTCATTTTAGCTATTTTTTGGTTCTCTTCCCTTATGAAATTCTTTTTGGAGCAAGCAGTGGTTGATGGATTGGAGTTTCATAGTGTCTTTTTTCCCTTAGCACATCATGACTGGGGTAGTAACAGGTAATGGGATCTTAAGGACATGGGCAGCTGGGGAAATGAAAAAGGAGCTGGGACAGCAGCGGCGCTTACAGACCTGGTACCAGGTCTTGGATGCCACACAGCTGATGTCCTTGCGTCCCTGTCCTCATCAAGCCATATTACAAGCTTGTAAAACTTCCTATATTTTATATAGTTACATATGAGTGAGATTTAGTACTGAAACAGTGTTCCCATGACTTGTAAGATGGGGCAGAGTTCTCCTTTTCCAAGCTTCTCGGTTGGCATTCCTGCCTTCTCCCTGCGGTTCTTGTAGATACAAAGTATTTCTGTGTAACCCAATGTTCTATTACTTCCCGCCTTGCTTTTATCATCATAGCTGTTAGTTGTGTATACTTTATAGCCTTTTCTCTTAGGAGACTGCATTTTCCCTGAGGATTAGGACCCCTTGTTTATTTATTATTTCCTCTTTTTGGTTATACTGTTTTTTATAGGTTGATAATCAGTAAATTGGCTCCATCTTCAGAGCCCTTTGGAGTCCCATCTTTATATGGCCTTGCTTTTCTTGCCTTCCTAATATGTGGCGCTTTTTCCTGGGACCAGAAGTCCATGTAAGGGGTGGGGTGGGGGCTGAGCACCAGGCTGGAGGCTGAGGGTTCTGGTCCAGCCCTGCTGTGACGGGTCCCAGCCGAGACGTGGACCTACAGCCTCTTTTGGCTGCAGTTTCCTTCCTTATGAAGCAGGAGGGTTAAAATAATTATCTCCGCTCTTTCCCGCCTCTAGCCCTCAGTGATTCTGAGATTAACCCATTCCAGCAAACCCTTATGAACCAGAGGGCTCAGGCGATCAGGGAAAGCTCAGTTATGCCGCCATACTGACTCATTCAGTACATACATATCGAGTGCGTACAATGTGCTGGCTACTGCCCAGGTCACTGGAGGGGGAGCAGACAGGACTTGACAGTCCCTGTCCTCATCAAGCCCACATCCAATGGGAAAATAAGACAGTGGATAAATAAGCAAACATTAGTGTAGCTGGCAAAGGCTGTGCAGGAAGTAATCAGGTGCTGTGATGGGGGTGGAGAATGACCTATCAACGAAAGTCTTTCTGAGGAGGGGACATTTCAGCTGCATCCTGAAATATGAGAAGGATGCAGCCCAAAGTTGAGCCAGGCATGGGGTACTCAAAGTGGCAAAAATGGCAACCCAAAGGCTCTGGGTGGGAAGGAGGCTACGTGGGAGGCCCAGGAGGCCAGGGCATAGACAGAGGAGAGTCACAGGGGAGGGGTATGCACCTGGGGTGGCGGGCAGGGCACGGGAGCTGCTGGAGGGGTGGCAGCAGGAGGACGTGGCAGCTGGAGATGTGGCCAGAGACTGTGGTAAAGGGCTTACATGGTGGTGATAGAGATGGAGAAAAGTGGATGGATTGGTGATGAACTTGGGACGTCCACCCAGTAGCCCTTGCTGATGGGCTGGGTGTGAGTTAAAAGAAAGGGCCAGGGATGCTTTCTAGATTTCCACCTTTGGAGACAAGGCAGATGCTGGTACCAAGAACTCAAGTAGGGAAGACTGGGGACCGCTGGGCCTTGGTGGTGTGAGGTGGACAGTAGACGAGAGGTCCTTTAGCTGGTCCAGTTCCCTGGAACAAATCCTTAGAAGACTCATACCTCAGTTTCTCCTAGTAAATTCTGAATTTTAAAAATCTCTGGTCTCCTATGTTTGCTATTGAAAATAATAGTGAAAAAATTTCACTTCAGAGATAGGCAGTACTGTATGTTTGAAACATTAATTAATCCCTGGAGATGTGACTCAATCAAGAGTGATTGTTAAACTGAATTAGGTGGAGACGTGTCTCCACCCATTCTGGGTGGGTCTTGATTACTTTACTGGATCCCATTAAAGAGGAAACATTTTGGAGAAAGCTTGAGAATCTGAGAGAGCAGAAAACACTGTAGAACCATGAAGCAGAGAGTCCACCACACAGGGACTTTGGAGATGAAGATGGAAAATGCCTCCCGGGGAGCTGGAGAGGAAGCTAGCAGATGATGCTATGTTCACCATGTACCCTTCCAACCAAGAGAGAAACCCTGACCATGTTCTCTATGTGCCTTACCACTTGAGAGAGAAACCCTGGATTCATCGGTCTTCTTGAATCAAGGTATTTTTTCCTGGATGTCTTAGATTGGACATTTCTATAAACTTGCTTTAATTGGGGTATTTCCATAGCCTAAAAACTATTAACTTGCAACTTATTAAATTCCCCTTTTTAAAAGCCGTTCCATTTCTGGTGTATTGCACTCTGGCAGCTAGCAAACTAGAACACCCCCCAAATCACTGAACTGGGACAGGATAGCCTCTTCAGTAAATGGGCATGGGAGAAGTGGATATCAATAGCCAAAAGAATAAAAGAAGATCCCTACCTTATACCATATACAAGAATTAATTCAAAATGCATAAAGACCTAAATGTAAGAGCCAGTACCATAAAGCTTCTAGGAGAAAATGCAGGTGAACATCTTCAAGATCTAGAAATAGTAGGTAGCTTCTTAAACTTGACACCTACAATACAAGCAGTGAAAGAAAAAATAGACAAATGTGAACTCCTTAAGATCAAGAGCTTCTGTGCCTTAAAGGACTTTGTCAAAAAGCTGAAGAGGCATCCAACTCAAGGGGAGAAAATATTTGGAAACCACATAGTGAATAATGGCTTGATATCCTGTGTACATAAAGAATAAAGAAATTATACAGCTCAACAACAAAAGAACAAACAACACAATTATAAAATGGGCAGAGGATATGAATAGACACTTTTCTGAAGAGCAAATACAGATGGCTAAAAAGAATGAAGAGATGTTCATTTTCATTACCTATAAAGGAAATGCAAATTAAGACAACAATGAGATATCACCTCACTCCTATAAAAATGGCTACTATTAAACAAACAGAAAGCTACAAATGTTAGAGAAGATGTAGGGAAATAAGAACACTTATTTACTGTTACTGGGCATGTATAATGGTGCAGCCACTGTGGAAAACAATTTGGTGAATCCTCAGAAAACTGAATATTGAGTTACCCTATGACCTAGAAATACCAATACTCAGTATAGACCCAGAAGAGCTGAGGGTAGTGACACAAACAGACATTTGTACTCCAAAATTCATAGCAGCACTATTCACAGTTGCCAAGAGTGGGCAACCATCTAAGTGCCCATCAACAGACAGTGAATAAACAAAATGTGGTATATACATACAATGGAATATTATGGAGCAGTAAGATGGAGTGACATGACACATGACAGTGGATGAACCCTGAGGACATAATGAAATGAGTCAGGCACAAAAGGACAGATAATGTCTTTCGCTAGTATGACTCTGGTAAAGGTAATCTCAGAGTTACATTTTAAAATATAGCAGACCTAGAGGTACACAAATGCTAGAGATGGAGGAAAGGCAAGGAATGGATAGAAGCGATGGTAACCAGTTAGTGGGATTATAAATACCATTGCCATATTGAAGGTGAATATGATTGAAAGATGTTAGTGCCATGTATCCCACTGATTAAATCTGCAAAATTATAGATTAGTTATTGCATGAACTATTTCAGTTGTTCCATAGTGGACAAAGAGTCAATAGTAAAGGGATATTGGGGGGGGCAGAATAAAAAGACATGCCATGGCCAATAGTTAAGAGGAAGACATCAACAGTTGTCATGGTTAGGGACAGGTGTCAACATGGCCAAGTTGTGGTACCTGTTTATCTGATTGGGCAAGCACTGGCCTGTCTGTTGCAATGAGGACATTTCATAGGATTAGGTCATGATCACGTCAGCTGCATCCACAGCTGATTCCATTTGTAATCAGCCAAAGGGGAGTGTCTTCTGCAACTAGTGATGCTAAATCTAATCACGGGAAGCCTTTTAAGGAGGACTCAGAGGAGACAGGTTCCATTCCTGCTTTGGCTGGTGAGCCTCTCCTGTGGAGTTCACCCAGGCCATCCATCGGAGTCATCGGCTTCACAGCCTGCCCTGTGGATTTTGGACTCTGTGTTCCTACAGTCACATGAGACACTTTTATAAATTTTGTATTTGCAAGTGTTCCCTGTTGATTCTGTTTCTCTAGAGAACCCTAACTAATACAACAGTACTACAGTACTACCAGGAACAACTAATGGGGGAGGGAGAGGGGGAGGGACAAGTGATTAAGGGTAGTTTTGATTTGATGGTTGGTGACGTGTTTGCCAGTTCTCTGTCATTATGGACCAGTGAAAATTGTCTAAAGTTGAGAGTGCTGCTAATTGAACAACTAGCCAAGATACTGTAATAGATGGTTTGTGAATTTTGGACATTATCCATGATGCCTGATAGATGGAGGAAGCTGAGAGGGACAATGACTGAGAAGCACAATGGTGAACAGTGATAAATTTATATGATGAAATATGGTGGGGCCTCAAAAAGGAAGGACATCAAGAGGCACATGATGAACTGAGTAAACCTTGGGGACAATGTGTTGTGCAAAATAAGCCAAAACAAAAGAACAAATATGCTAAGGTCTCTCTCAGAAAATACTTATAAGAAAATGGGGGCCTAGATTTTAGGTCCCTATAGCAGCCTGAAGTTGTGGATGTATTTCTAGCTTCTGAGACACTGGGTTCTATGTGTGTCAGCTGGTGTTCCTGGAACTTTGAGTGACTGTGTGACACCTAAGACCCAGAAATGGAGGGCTGCAGTCCTGAAAGTTAACACAGCTTTATTTATAAGAGGTAAAGTAACTGAAAAAGAGATCAGGCCTCCATAAGAGTTTAAAACAAATCCAATCTGGCTGGGTCTAAGATAAATTAGATTTCAGGGTAAAAGATGATAGCGTATGTATTCTAGACTTTCACCTACTGTATGAGACCAAAGACAAAGAGGTTTGTATTGTTTAAAACCTAAATATTCTGTAACCCATAATCTAAGTCAGCCTCTCTTGATAGCTCATTTAAACCACCCAAAGACCTGAAGTCCAGAGTGAGAACAAGGCCTTGTAATTCTGTATAGTTTAATAGATTACCAGGATACATTTCAGACTATGGTGGGCAGATAATTAAAAAGTATTGATAGAGTCGCTTGAGAATCTGAAAGGAATATATATATATAACTATTAAACTCCCCGATCTGGAAAACCCCAGGTAACCTTTTAACCATTGGGGACTTCCACGGAAATAGGCCAAACCCTGGATTTCAGAAGCTTGTCCTTATGAAACTTCTTTCTTTGTTTTTTAAACATTTTTTTTTATTTTGAAAAATACATATATACAAAAAGCAATAAATTTCCAAGTACATTTTAACAAGTAGTTATACAATAGATTTTAAAGTTTCATTTGGGATACAGTTCTACATTTTTTCATTTTTTCTTCTAGCTCCTTCAAAACACTGGAGACCAAAAGAAATATCAATATATTTTTTCAGCTGAAACTTATTTCTGTAGGGGAGAAGCTATGGCTACCTATAAGAGTTGCTTCCAGGAAGCCTCCCTTGTTGCTCAAATGTGGCCTCTCTCTCTAAACTCAAATCTGCAAGGAAAATCATTGCCCTCCCTGCTACGTGGTATGGCCATTCATGGGTTAAACTCTCCCTAATAATTTGGGGCATGACTCCTGGAAATGAGTCTGGCCCTGGCACTGTGGGATTGATAACGTCTTGCTGACCAAAAGGGGGAAACGATGTGTGATGAAATAAGGTATCAGTGGCCAAGAGATATCAGTGGAGTCAAGAGGCTATTCTGGAGGTTGTTCGTATACAAGCTGCAGTTAGATAGTGCTGACTGCCATGGTTTGCTAAACCCCAATCAACATCACTCCTGTTGACTCTTTTTTTTTTTTTTTAACTTTTTTATTGTATAGTGTAACATATATACAAAGCAAAGAAGTAAAAAAGCAATAGTTTTCAAAGCACTCTTCAACTAGTAGTTATAGAACAGATCCCAGAATTTTTCATGGGCTCCCATATGATCCTCTCAGATTTTTCCTTCTATCTGCTCCAGAATATAGGAGGCTAGAGGGCTTAAATATTTTTTGTCACCACAATCAACTTTTTTTTCTTTTTTGTGAAAAATAACATATCTACAAAAAAGCAATAAATTTCAAAGCAGAGTACCATAATTAGTTGTAGAACATATTTCAGAGTTTGACATGGGTTGCAATTCCACAATTTTAGCCTTTTACTTCTAGCTGCTCTAAGATACTGGGGATTAAAAGAGATATCAATATAATGATTCAGCATTCATATTCATTTGTTAAATCCCATCTGTTCTAGTTTGCTAGCTGCTGGAATGCAACACACCAGAGACGGATTGGCTTTTAAATAAAAGGGGATTTATTTTGTTGGTTTTTCAGAGGAAAGGCAGCTAACTTTCCACGGAGGTTCTTTCTTACATGGAAGGCACAAGATGGTCTCTGCTGGTCTTCTCTCCAGGCCCCTGGGTTCCAACAACTTTCCCCGGGGTGACTTCTTTCTGCATCTCCAAAGGCCTGGGCTGAGCTGCTAGTGCTGAGATGAGGAATGCTGAGCTGCTTAGCAGTGCTACCTTGCAATCTCTCATTTAAGCACCAGCCAATTAAGTCAAACATCACTCATTGCAGCAGACACGCCTCCTAGCTGATTGCAGATGTAATTGGCAACAGATGAGGTTCACATACCGTTGGCTTATGTCCGCAGCAACAAGACTAGGTATGCTCACCTGGCCAAGTTGACAACTGAATCTAACTAACACACCATCTTTTCTGTTTAACTCCACCATTACCTTTGATCTTCTATCCCTTTCTTTAGGGGTGTTTAGGCTATGACCATTCTAACTTTTTCATGTTGGAGGGGGATGTCACTAATATGGAGTAGGAAGATGGAACTAGCTGATGTTCTGGAGAGGCTGGGCCCTCTAGGTTTCCTGGACCAGAGACCCATCTAGAGGTTGTTTTCTGGAAAGTTATTCTAGTGCATAGAACCCTTGTGGAATCTTATATATTGGCCTTGGTGTTCTTTAGGATTAGCTGGAATGGTCCTGATTGGGGTTTGGCAGGTTATGATAAGTAGTAAGTTCTAACTGAAGCCTGCATAAGAGCAACCTCCAGAGTAGCCTATCAACCCCATCTGAACTCTCTCTACCACTGATACTTTATTAGTTACACTTCTTTTCCCCCTTTTGATTAGGATGGAATTGTTGATCCTCCAGAGCATGGCCAGATTCATCCCTGGGGTCCTGTTGACTTTTGAGAACACTTAGGGCTCAAACTCAAATTCTATAAACATTTCATGCATGAGGTTTTCCTTCCTGGAACATATAATTCCCAGACGGTTCCTAGGTCAGATAAATCCTGAAACTCAGAGGGACCAGACCTGTACAAGATTATCAATTAATTACATCCCCCATCCTTTAGTGTAGACACACCTTTTCAGTATGAAAAAATCAGAACAGGCATTGCCTAAAGATCCCTATAGACTGGGGCAAGGATTAAAGAAGAAGGAGGTGATATAACAGAGAAAAAGGAATTTAAGAAACAAGTATGTTTAACAAACAAATATAAACGCTGAATCTTTAAATTGATATTTTTTATTCTCAAATATCAAAGAGCAGCTAGAACTAAAAACCTAATAGTGTGGAATTGTAACCCACACAAAACTCTGAAATATGTTCTAAAACTAATTGTGGTGCTGCAATTTGAAATTTATTACTTTTTTGTATGTACATTATTTTTCACAAAAAAGAAAAAAGGTCAATTGTGATGATTAAAATTTATTAATATTCCTTCTAGCCCCCACTGTTTTGAAGCAATCAGAAGGAAAAAACTGAAATGATGATATAGTAGCCCATGACAAACTCTGGGATCTGTTCTGTAACTACTTGTTGAGATGTGCTTTTAAAATTATTGCTTTTTTCTTTCTTTTCTTAGTGTATGTGTCATATTATACAAAAAAAAGTTTGTTAAAAAAAAGGAGAGCATAATAGTTTCTAGACAGCTGTTTCAATTCTAGACAGCTGTTGCAATTCGCATTATTTGCTGTCCTTTTAAAGAATTCAGCACCACGGATAGTTACAGAGTCCCTGGATATAATCTCACCATCCTCCAATCTGTAATTTAATTTTTTTTTGTTTCTTTTTCTTTTTTTATTTTAACATTTTTTATTAATTAAAAAAATTAACATGCAAAACATTAAGATATCCATTCTACATATACAATCAATAATTCTTAATATCATTACCTAGTTGCATATTCATCATTTCTTAGAACATTTGCATCGATTTAGAAAAAGAAATAAAAAGACAACAGAAAAAGAAATAAAATAACAGAGAAAAAAAAGATTATACATACCATACCCCTTACCCCTCGCTTTCATTTACCACTAGCATTTCAAACCAAATTTATTTTAACATTTGTTCCCCCTATTATTTATTTTTATTCCATATGTTCTACTCTTCTGTTGATATAGTAGCTAAAAGGAGCATCAGACACAAGGTTTTCACATTCACAGAGTCCCATTGTGAAAGCTATATCATTGTTCAATCATCATCAAGAAACATGGCTACTGGAACACAGCTCTACATTTTCAGGCAGTTCCCTCCAGCCTCTCCACTACATCTTGAACAACAAGGTAATATCTACTTAATGCATAAGAATAACCTCCAGGATAACCTCTCGACTCTGTTTGGAATATCTCAGCCATTGACACTTAGTCTCATTTCACTCTTCCCCCTTTGGTCGAGAAGTTTCTCTCAATCCCTTGATGTAAATTCTCAGCTCATTCTAGGGCTTTTCTCAGTCCCTTGATGCTGAGTCTCAGCTCATTCCAGGATCTCTGTCCCACGTTGCCAGGAAGGTCTACACCCCTGGGAGTCATGTCCCACGCAGAGAAGGGGAGGGTGGTGAGACTGCTCGTCATGTTGGTTGGAGAGAGAGGCCACATCTGAGCAACAAGAGGCCCTCTTGGGGGTGTCTCTTAGGCCTAAATTTTAAGTAGACTTGACCTATCCTTTGTGGGGTTTATTTTCATATGAACAAACCCCAAGACTGGGGGTTCAGCCTATAGCTTTGGTTGTCCATACTGCTTGTGAGAATATCAAAAATTCAACTTGGGGAAGTTGAATTTCTCCCCACTCTCACAATTCCCCGAAGGGGGCTTGCAAATATGTTTCCAGTCATTGATCATATCACTCTGGGATTCATCGGGGCATCACTCTGGACAAACCAACAAAATCTCATGACCTTCCTGAGATTCCAAGTACTTATGGCATTCAATCAAACTATCTACATGAGTTATATTAGGAAATGCTCTAGTCAAAATATAAATTTTGTAACAAATAAACATTTTTTGCTTTAGTCTTACACATAAGATGACATTTTAAAGTATTATCATCTATTTTCAGCACCCTGCAATAATGACATTCCTTTGTTCTTCCTCATGCAAAAACATTTTTAAAATTTGTACATTGTACATTTCACCATCATTATACACTCTAGGCATTTCTAGATTATACCATCTCAATCTTTACCATCTATCTTTCTTTCTGATTTCATTTATGTCCCCAGCCCTCCTCCCTCTATCATTCTCACATGCAGCTTCATTCAGTGTTTTTTTTTTTATTAATTAAAAAAAGAATTAACAAAACAATTAGAAATCATTCCAATCTACATGTACAATCAGTAATTCTTAATAAAATCACGTAGTTGCATATTCATCATTTCTTAGTACATTTGCATCGATTTAGAAAAAGAAATAAAAAGACAACAGAATAAGAATTAAAACAATAATAGAAAGAAAAAAAAAACCTATACCTCACATGCAGCTTCATTCAGTATTTTAACTTAATTGCATTACAATTGGGTAGTATTGTGCTGTCCATTTCTGAGTTTTTATATCCAGTCCCGTTGTACAGTCTGTATCCCTTCAGCTCCAATTATCCCTTATCTTTTTTTTTTTTAATTAACGGAAAAAAAGAAATTAACCCAACATTTAGAGATCATACCATTCTACATATGCAATCATTAATTCTTAACATCATCACATAGATGCATGATCATCATTTCTTAGTACATATGCATTGGTTTAGAAGAACTAGCAACATCACCGAAAAAGATATAGAATGTTAGTATAGAGAAAAAAATAAAAGTAATAATAGTAAAATCAAAACAAAACAAAACAAAACAAAACAAAAACCTATAGCTCAGATGCAGCTTCATTCAGTGTTTTAACATGATTACTTTACGATTAGGTATTATTGTGCTGTCCATTTTTGAGTTTTTGTATCTAGTCCTGTTACACCGTCTGTATCCCTTCAACTCCAATTGGCCATTATCTTACCCTGTTTCTACCTCCTGCTGGGCTCTGTTATCAAGGACATATTCCAAATTTATTCTCGAATGTCTGTTCACATCAGTGGGACCATACAGTATTTGTCCTTTAGTTTTTGGCTAGACTCACTCAGCATAATGTTCTCTAGGTCCATCCATGTTAATACATGCTTCATAAGTTTATCCTGTCTTAAAGCTGCATAGTATTCCATCGTATGTATATACCACAGTTTGTTTAGCCACTCTTCTGTTGATGGAGATTTCGACTGTTTCCATCTCTTTGCAATTGTAAATAACGCTGCTATAAACATTGGTGTGCAAATGTCCGTTTGTGTCTTTGCCCTTAAGTCCTTTGAGTATATTCCCAGCAATGGTATTGCTGGGTCGTATGGCAATTCTATATTCAGCTTTTTGAGGAACCGCCAAACTGCCTTCCACAGTGGTTGCACCATTTGACATTTCCACCAACAGTGGATAAGTGTGCCTCTTTCTCCGCATCCTCTCCAGCACTTGTCATGTTCTGTTTTGTTGATAATGGCCATTCTGGTGGGTGTGAGATGATATCTCATTGTGGTTTTGATTTGCATTTCTCTAATGGCCAGGGACATTGAGCATCTCTTCATGTGCCTTTTGGCCATTTGTATTTCCTCTTCTGAGAGGTGTCTGTTCAAGTCTTTTTCCCATTTTGTAATTGGGTTGGCTGTCTTTTTGTTGTTGAGATGAACAATCTCTTTATAAATTCTGGATACTAGACCTTTGTCTGATATATCATTTCCAAATATTGTCTCCCATTGTGAAGGCTGTCTTTCTACTTTCTTGATGAAGTTCTTTGATGCACAAAAGTGTTTAATTTTGAGGAGTTCCCATTTATTTATTTCCTTCTTCAGTGCTCTTGCTTTAGGTTTAAGGTCCATAAAACCGCCTCCAGTTGTAAGATCCATAAGATATCTCCCAACATTTTCCTCTATCTGTTTTATGGTCTTAGACCTAATGTTTAGATCTTTGATCCATTTTGAGTTAACTTTTGTATAGGGTGTGAGAGATAGGTCTTCTTTCATTCTTTTGCATATGGATATCCAGTTCTCTAGGCACCATTTATTGAAGAGACTGCTCTGTCCCAGGTGAGTTGGCTTGACTGCCTTATCAAAGATCAAATGTCCATAGATGAGAGGGTCTATATCTGAGCACTCTATTCGATTCCATTGGTCGATATATCTATCTTTATGCCAATACCATGCTGTTTTGACCACTGTGGCTTCATAATATGCCTTAAAGTCAGGCAGCGCGAGACCTCCAGCTTCGTTTTTTTCCCTCAAGATGCTTTTAGCAATTCGGGGCACCCTGCCCTTCCAGATAAATTTGCTTATTGGTTTTTCTATTTCTGAAAAATAAGTTGTTGGGATTTTGATTGGTATTGCATTGAATCTGTAAATCAATTTAGGTAGGATTGGCATCTTAACTATATTTAGTCTTCCAATCCATGAACACGGTATGCCCTTCCATCTATTTAGGTCTTCTGTGATTTTTTTAGCAGTTTTTTGTAGTTTTCTTTATATAGGTTTTTTGTCTCTTTTGTTAAATTTATTCCTAGGTATTTTATTCTTTTAGTTGCAATTGTAAATGGGATTCGTTTCTTGATTTCCCCCTCAGTTTGTTCATTACTAGTGTATAGAAATGCTACAGATTTTTGAATGTTGATCTTGTAGCCTGCTACTTTGCTGTACTCATTTATTAGCTCTAGTAGTTTTGTTGTGGATTTTTCCGGGTTTTCGACGTATAGTATCATATCGTCTGCAAACAGTGATAGGTTTATTTCTTCCTTTCCAATTTTGACGCCTTGTATTTCTTTTTCTTGTCTAATTGCTCTGGCTAGAACCTCCAACACAATGTTGAATAATAGTGGTGATAGTGGACATCCTTGTCTTGTTCCTGATCTTAGGGGGAAAGTTTTAAATTTTTCCCCATTGAGGATGATATTAGCTGTGGGTTTTCATATATTCCCTCTATCATTTTAAGGAAGTTCCCTTGTATTCCTATCTTTTGAAGTGTTTTCAACAGGAAAGGATGTTGAATCTTGTCAAATGCCTTCTCTGCATCAATTGAGATGATCATGTGATTTTTTTGCTTTGATTTGTTGATATGGTGTATTACATTAATTGATTTTCTTATGTTGAACCATCCTTGCATACCTGGGATGAATCCTACTTGGTCATGATGTATAATTCTTTTAATGTGCTGTTGGATACGATTTGCTAGAATTTTATTGAGGATTTTTGCATCTGTATTCATTAGATAGATTGGTCTGTAGTTTTCTTTTTTTGTAATATCTTTGCCTGCTTTTGGTATGAGGGTGATGTTGGCTTCATAGAATGAATTAGGTAGTTTTCCCTCCACTTCGATTTTTTTGAAGAGTTTGAGGAGAATTGGTACTAATTCTTTCTGGAACGTTTGGTAGAATTCACATGTGAAGCCATCTGGTCCTGGACTTTTCTTTTTAGGAAGCTTTTGAATGACTAATTCAATTTCTTTACTTGTGATTGGTGTTTTGAGGTCATCTATGTCTTCTTGAGTCAAAGTTGGTTGTTCATGTCTTTCCAGGAACCCGTCCATTTCATCTAAATTGTTGTATTTATTAGCGTAAAGTTGTTCAGAGTATCCTGTTATTACCTCCTTTATTTCTGTGAGGTTAGTAGTTATGTCTCCTCTTCCATTTCTGATCTTATTTATTTGCATCCTCTCTCTTCTTCTTTTTGTTAATCTTGATAGGGGCCCATCAATCTTATTGATTTTCTCATAGAACCAACTTCTGGTCTTATTGATTTTCTCTACTGTTTTCATATTTTCAATTTCATTTATTTCTGCTCTGATCTTTGTTATTTCTTTCCTTTTGCTTGCTTTGGGATTAGTTTGCTGTTCTTTCTCCAGTTCTTCCAATTGAACAGTTAATTCCTGCATTTTTGCCTTTTCTTCTTTTCTGATATAGGCATTTAGGGCAATAAATTTCCCTCTTAGCACTGCCTTTGCTGCATCCCATAAGTTTTGATATGTTTTGTTTTCATTTTCATTTGCCTCGAGGTATTTACTAATTTCTCTTACAATTTCTTCTTTGACCCACTCGTTGTTTAAGAGTGTGTTGTTGAGCCTCCAGGTATTTGTGAATTTTCTGGCATTCCGCCTATTATTGATTTCCAACTTCATTCCTTTATGATCCGAGAAAGTGTTGTGTATGATTTCAATCTTTTTAAATTTGTTAAGACTTGCTTTGTGACCCAGCATATGGTCTATCTTTGAGAATGATCCATGAGCACTTGAGAAAAAGGTGTATCCTGCTGTTGTGGGATGTAATGTCCTATAAATGTCTGTTAAGTCTAGCTCCTTTATAGTAATATTCAGATTCTCTATTTCTTTATTGATCCTCTGTCTAGATGTTCTGTCCATTGATGAGAGTGGGGAATTGAAGTCTCCAACTATTATGGTATTTGTGTCTATTTCCCTTTTCAGTGTTTGCAGTGTATTCCTCACGTATTTTGGGGCATTCTGGTTCGGTGCATAAATATTTATGATTGTTATATCTTCTTGTTTAATTGTTCCTTTTATTAGTATATCGTGTCCTTCTTTGTCTCTTTTAACTGTTTTACATTTGAAGTCTAACTTGTTGGATATTAGTATAGCCACCCCTGCTATTTTCTGGTTGTTATTTGCATGAAATATCTTTTCCCAACCTTTCACTTTCAACCTATGTTTATCTTTGGGTCTAAGATGTGTTTCCTGTAGACAGCATATAGAAGGATCCTGTTTTTTAATCCATTCTGCCAATCTATGTCTTTTGATTGGGGAATTCAGTCCATTAACATTTAGTGTTATTACTGTTTGGATAATATTTTCCTCTGCCATTTTGCCTTTTGTATTATATATATCATATCTGATTTTCCTTCTTTCTACACTCTTCTCCATACCTCTCTCTTCTGTCTTTTCGGTTCTGACTCTAGTGCTCCCTTTAGTATTTCTTGCAGAGCTGGTCTCTTGGTCACAAATTCTCTCAGTGACTTTTTGTCTGAGAATGTTTTAATTTCTCCCTCATTTTTGAAGGACAATTTTGCTGGATATAGGAGTCTTGGTTGGCAGTTTTTCTCTTTTAGTAATTTAAATATATCATCCCACTGTCTTCTAGCCTCCATGGTTTCTGCTGAGAAATCTACACATAGTCTTATTGGGTTTCCCTTGTATGTGATGGATTGTTTTTCTCTTGCTGCTTTCAAGACCCTCTCTTTCTCTTTGACCTCTGACATTCTAACTAGTAAGTGTCTTGGAGAACGCCTATTTGGGTCTAATCTCTTTGGGGTGCGCTGCACTTCTTGGATCTGTAATTTTAGGTCTTTCATAAGAGTTGGGAAATTTTCAGTGAAAATTTCTTCCATTAGTTTTTCTCCTCCTTTTCCCTTCTCTTCTCCTTCTGGGACACCCACAACACGTATATTTGTGCGGTTCATATTGTCCTTGAGTTCCCTGATACCCTGTTCAAATTTTTCCATTCTTTTCCCGATAGTTTCTGTTTGTTTTTGGAATTCAGATGTTCCATCCTCCAAATCACTAATTCTATCTTCTGTCTCTTTGAATCTATCATTGTAGGTATCCATTGTTTTTTCTATCTTTTCTACTTTGTCCTTCACTTCCATAAGTTCTGTGATTTGTTTTTTCAGTTTTTCTATTTCTTCTTTATGTTCAGCCCATGTCTTCTTCATGTCCTCCCTCAATTTATCGATTTCGTTTTCGAAGAGGTTTTCCATTTCTGTTCGTATATTTAGCATTAGTTGTCTCAGCTCCTGTATCTCATTTGAACTATTGGTTTGTTCCTTTGACTGGGCCATATTTTCAATTATTTGAGCGTGATCCATTATCTTCTGTTGGCGTCTGCGCATTTAGACAGATTTCCCTGGGTATTGGATCCAAAAGTTTGGAAGGTTTTCCTGTGAAATCTCTGGGTTCTGTTTTTCTTATCCTGCCCAGTAGGTGGCGCTCGTGGCACACGTTTGTCTGCGGGTCCCACCAGTAAAAGGTGCTGTGGGACCTTAAACTTTGGAAAACTCTCGCCGTCCGGGGGGTTCGCTAGCCGAAGCAGCTTGAGCCGGCCCGAGGTCCGAATGCAGGGAGGGTTGCTGGTCGCCGCAGTCCGGGAAAGAGCCCATCCGAATTTCCTAGTCGGCCCTGGGCGACAAGCGTGGCGGGAGGGCGCCAGCGGCAGCGGCCCGCCCGAGAGAGTGCACGTTTCCCGGGAGTCACGGGTTTGGAAGGGGCCTCCCCCACCCGTCACCATTCTCCGCGGCCTGGGGGTTTCCGATCCAATTCTCTCAGTTGGTCCGGGGGGCTGCACGTGGTGTGGGCGCCAGCCACCTTGGTTTCAGGGGACCGCCTCTCCAATTCTCCCAGCCGGCCCGGGAAGCGGGAAGGGAGTAACTCCGGCCGCTTGCCACCCCGCCCGGTAAGGCCCGCGCGCCTCGGCGATCTCACCCGAGCTGCTTCTGTCAGCCAGCCAGCCGTTCCAGGATGGGGTACGCTGTCTTTTTTATCTCTGTTGTGGCTTTGGGCACTTTCTGTATCGTTTCTACTCCCCTAGTAGCTGTCCTGGGGAAGAAACTAAGATCCACGTGTCTTACTAAGCCGCCATCTTCCAGGAAGTCCCTGTAATTTAATTTTTAATCATATGGTGGTGAAACCGAACTTGTAATGTTCGTTTAGTCTGAAAACGTCAAATTTTTACTACTTATAATTGTGTCTGTTGAGAATAAATGTGCATAGCATTTTGAAAAAGGCCAAGAACCCCTCTATTCCTAAATAATTACAATTGCAGAAAATACACAGGAATGCTTACCATGAAACCTTCTAAGGCAGATGAATAAATTGACTTATATGCAAATATTGGCAAGTAATTTCATTTAAAATCATACTATTAAATGTGGTGGAACATTACTATTAAATGTGGTGGAACATTATAGACTCCCAACATATGAGCAGTAAAAATGTCAACCAAAATTTGAAAGCTGGGATTTTGGCTTTTTTTTGCATCATTATACTTTCTGTTAAATTTTGGGTTTACATCCTATGCATTTTTATCTATCCTAAGGTTCTGAAGTGTAATTTATTGCATGGCAGGAGCTGCAGATGGAACATCTTTGGCAAATACATTTTAAGTCAGATGGAATTGCATTTGCATTCAGAGGCAGAGTGTTTGAATATATATATGTGAAAATTCACAATTGATAAAGCAGTGACACAGCAGACCTGGCAGCAAGTTTTCTTCATCTTTCTACACCCAGTCTTTTCCATTGATAACAAAAATTGCAAAAACATCATTTATTATTTTCTAAATAAATTAAAAGTCATAAGAAATGTCAGTGAAACAATGATGATGAGAATATATTTTTCATATCTTCTCTCCTAGATATTCTGACACAGCCCTCCTGGGCGAGGAGGGTGCCTAACCAGTTATCCAGTTGGCAGAGTGGCTTTACAGTCTTTGCCTTGAAAGATTGAAAAAAAAAATAGCCCATCCTGTACTGTAAATAGTGTAAACATCCACTTTTTTGAGGTCAGTTTGGTATGAAATACTGCATCCCAAAGTGCCTACTATGTGTGAAGTGCTCTCCTGGGTATAGTTAGGGAAATAGAAATATCTGAGCTGTTAACCTTCAGCTTTGTGAGCATAAATGAGTCTAGTAAAGGGAGTAAGACAAACATAATAAAAATAATGTGATAAAAACACACTTAACAATAATAAAATAAGGTGATTATACCTGTAATAAACATAGTATCACAGTGTCAAAAGGAAGGATCTAGAGGGATAATCAGGACATGGACAGTATCTAGCTTCTCTTCTACTCTTTTTTTGGGGGGGTGGGATGGAAAGGGAGAGGAAAGAATTTAGGAAAAGCCTCATGGAGAAGGAGGCATTTGAGCTGAAATTTGACTCTCAGAAGGTGGGGCTATTGAGTAGGGAGGACAGTTTTATAGGGCAGGTGTATTTTAAAAAGAAGAGTAAAAAGAATTAAGTTTGGAAACATGTATGGGCCCAACATTCATAAGACCTCAGATGTCAACCTGAGAAATTTGGCTTTTGTCTGTCATTCATCCACGTGACTCAGGATCATTATCTTACCTACTAAAACAGATACCATACAGTGGATTGGCTTAAAAGTGGAGATTTTTTCCACAGGTTTGAGGCTAGAAGTCCAGAATCGAGACATCAGCAAGGCGATGTCTTCGTCCTAAAGGCTGTGGCTTACTGGGGCTGGCGACTGGCGGTCTTGGGCCCTGACATTTCTATCACATGGCGGTCAATGCATGGGCAAGGCTGAAAGGATGCATGGGCCCTAGAAAAGTCATGCTTTAATCCCAATCCCATTTTGTAAAGGCAGCCATTTCTTCTAATCCCTATTCAGTACTGTATGTTTGAAACTATAATTAGATCATCTCCATGGAAACATGACTCAGTCAATGTGGGCCTGATTGAGAAACTTGATTAGATGGAGATGTGTCTCCACCCATTTGGGTGGGTCTTGATTAGTTCACTGGAATGCTATAAAAGCGAAACATTTTGGAGAATGAGGAAGATTCAGAGAGAGCAGAGCAGAAAGACAGAGCCATGAGGAAGGCACAAAAGAGAACACCACAAAACCAAGAAACAGAGAGTCCACCAGCCAACGACTTGTAGAGAGGAAGAAGGAAAACACCTCCCGGGGAGCTGGAGAGGAAGCTAGCAGATGACCCCTTGTTTGCCACATGCCCTTCCAACCAAGAGAGAACCCCCTGACCATATTTGCCATGTGCCCTTCCACTTGAGAGAGAAACCCTGAACCTCATTGGCCTTCTTGAATCAAGGTATCTTTCCCTGGATGCCTTAGATTGGACATTTCTATAGACTTGCTTTAATTGGAACATTTCCATGGTCTAAAAACTGTTAACTTACAACTTATTAATTTCCCCTTTTTTCAAAGCCATTGAGTTTCTGGTATATTGCATTTCAGGACCTAGCAAACTAGAACAATGCATATAACAATGTCTTCTTCCATCTTCTCCATGTTCCCTTAACTTCCAGCTTCTTTTCCTTTGGCTTTTTCTGTGTCTAATTTCCCCTGCTTATGAAGACTTCCACCATATTGGATTAGGACCCATCTTCATTCAGTTTGTGCACACTTTATCTAAAAACATCTTCAAAGATCCTGTTTACAAATAGACTCACACCCATAGGACCAGGGGTTGGGACCTACGCAGGTCTTTTGTGGGGGATGTAAATCAGTCCCCAACATCCTGATAGGTGGCATAGCCATGGGGTAACTACTAAATTTATCTTTGTCCAGGAGAATGACTTTCATCTGTATCAAACAGAACAAATACAGATAACAGGAATTGAAGCCTAATATGGACAGAGATCGCATATAAGCATCTAAATGGTAACAGCCTGTTTCATGATTTAGAAATGTATATACTGTGAACTGAAAAGTTATAGGTAAGATGGTTAAGCCATCATCAGGAAAATGTAAGTTGGAGACAAGCATGAATATTAAAGATGGGCAGATAGTCTTGCTTTCTAGCAAAAGGAGGGTGTGGTCCTCAAACTACATACCAGTGAATCTGTTGTGTTTTAAAAGCTTTGCTCAGTTATGGGGGCAAGAGTAATGGAGATTGAATGCATAAAGGGAGCAGGGTTTCTGTTTGGGGTGATGGGAAGGTTCCTATAGTGAATGATGGTGAGGGTGAATGTGATTAATCCCACAGAGTAGTATACTCAGGAGTGGTTGAGATGGGAAAGCTTATATTGCATCTACGTTTCTACAATAAAAAGAACAACTAAAGAGAAAATTTAATTAAATGCAATACATAATCCTAAGCTGGATCTAATAATGGAGGGGATAAGACCTAAAAAGGCATTATTAGGATATATGAAAAAATGGGAATATAAGCGGCAAGCTTTGTATCAATGTTCATGTTCCTGAACTTGATAATTGTACTAAAAAGTTTACATAAGTAATTATACTTGTTCTTCGAAAATGAACCTAGAAGTGTTAAGTGTTCAGGGAACATGATGTATGCAATCTACTCTCAAATGTTTCAAAAATAGGTAGATAATTAGATGGACAGTGATAGAGCAGTGATATAGCACTGTGACAAAATGTTAAAATTTGTGGATCTGGGTATCTTGGCATCCGTTGGAGTTCTCTGCGTGGTTTTATATTATTTTTTCACACGTCCTGTAAATTTGAAATTTGTCAAGATAAAAATCTTAAGGGAAAAAAAGGCATTGGTAATTGGTGATTTATGACTACTGAGAAAAATCAACAGTAGTCCCTAGGAGAATGTAGGTTATTATACAGAACAGGTCAAGGTAGGTCAACTTCATTTTATTTTCTTTCTTCATCTTCCTTTTCTTTTGGAAGACAGATGATGTTATGATTATTTATATTTCAGCAACACATTTGACAAGTGTTCTGTTGGGATGCTCCTGTGGACAAGATGGGAAATGTGGAGTAATGCAGAGCTCTTGGGCAATTGAGCGGTCATTTGAGAGTTCATGAAGAGGGTGCTGCACAGATGAGTTTGGTCAATGGAGTAACGTCTCTTGTGGCCCCAGTTGCTGTCACTTTGGCTTGTTCCCTTTTTCTGCCAACGTTGGTATCCGTTATTGAAAGACAATATGGAAAGCCTGTGTCATGAAAAGAAGATGTGAAAACGGAATGGATCACAAATACTTTGAAATAAAAAGGGTGAGTTCAAAAAGGTTTTAAACAGGACAGAACAATGGACCAGTACCAGTGTTTTGGTATACTAAAGCTGCCGGAATGCAATATACCAGAGATGGAACAGCTTTTATAAAGATAATTTATTAAAAATTTACAGTTCTAGATGGCGGCTTAGTAATGTGTGTGTTTTAGTTCATCCTCCAGAACAACTACTAAATAACCAGAAACAGTACAGAACAGCTCCCGGAGCCACGATAGTGACCGGACACACAGTGTACCCCAGTCTGGACCAGCTGGACTGGCTGCGAGTCTCCGAAACAGTGAGTTCCCCAAGCCGCGGTGGCTGGTGCCCGGTGCCCCTCCCCCACAGGCGGCTTCCCCGGAAAGAGACTCTAACAGTAGTAGGGACTGAGTCCAACCAAATACCAATTGTGGCATTAATAAACAAATTCTGACTACTAAAAATAGGCCCCCAGCTCAGGTGAAAGTGGTCAAGGCAGAGGTCGCCTATTGGGCCAACTGAAAAAGAGGAAAGGGGACGAAACAGAGGCTTTTGTGGCTGTTTCTACAGAGGCTTGGCTGCCTCTGGATTCAGCGGCGGGATTGCACAGGCTGCGACTGCCCCAGGCATATGCAGAAACAGGCTGCTTTCAGGGCTGTCTCCCGCCTGGGCCTTCCCCAGGGGAGGGGTGAAACGCAACTCGGGTGGAATCCCTCTCTCAAGGAGCTCAGACCCCAGGGCTTGGCAATTTGAAGCCATTAAAACCAGCCTACAACCTCTCCTCTGTCTCCACCACGCCTCCAGCAGGGAGAGCCTTCCAAAGTTAAAGGAGCCACAACATCTTTTGCTGGTGGGACCCACAGACAGACAAGCACCACATACTGGGCAGGATAAGAAAAACAGAGCCCAGAGACTTCACAGAAAAGTCTTTCAACCTACTGGGTCTCACCCTCAGGGAAAACTGACGCAGGTGACTCCTTCCCCCTGATAGGAGGCCAGTTTAGTCCAGGAAAACCCGGCTGGGGTCTATAATACCTATGTAGACCCTCCTAAGGGTGGGGAGGGGAAAGGCACCTTGCAAGCAGGGTAAGAAACAAGAAAACAAGAACTGAAAAATTACCCTCTGTTAAACAAAACTTAAGCTAGAGGCCCAGAAAAAGCTGAACTGAAGTTTAAAGAACAGATAGACAACAAACTCTTCTAGGAAGAAAACCCTAGGTAAGATAAGTGAAAGCAATCTCCAGAATAAACTAATTAAGGTAATTAAATGTCCAGATGCCAGCAAAAAATAACAAATCACACCAGGAAAATTGAAGATATGGCCCAGTCAAAGGAACAAACCAATAGTTCAAATGAGATACAGGAGCTGAAACAACTAATTCTGAATATACGAACAGAAATGGAAAACCTCATCAAAAACCAAATCAGTGAATTGAGGGAGGACATGAAGAAGGCAAGGGATGAACAAAAAGAAGAAATGGAAAGTCTGAAAAAACAAATCACAGAACTTATGGGAATGAAAGATATAGTAGAAGAGATCTAAAAAACAATGGAAACCTACAATGGTAGATTTCAAGAGACAGAGGTTAGAATTAGTGAACTGGAGGATGGAACATCTGAAATCCGAAAAAAACAGAAACTATAGGGAAAAGAATGGAAAAATACGAGCAGGGGCTCAGGGAATTGAATGATAATATGAAGCGCACAAATATACATGTTGTGGGTGTCCCAGAAGGAGAAGAGAAGGGAAAAGTAGGAGAAAAACTAATGGAAGAAATTATCACTGAAAATTTCCCAACTCTTATGAAAGACCTAAAATTACAGATCCAAGAAGTGCAATGCACCCCAAAGAGAATAGATCCAAATAGACGTTCTCCAAGACACTTACTAGTCAGAATGTCAGAGGTCAAAGAGAAAGAGAGGATCTTGAAAGCAGCAAGAGAAAAGCAATCCATCACATATTAGGGAAACCCAATAAGACTATGTGTAGATTTCTCAGCAGAAACCATGGAGGCAAGAAGACAGTGGGATGGTATATTTAAATTACTAAAACAGAAAAACTGCCAACCAAGAATTCTATATCCAGCAAAATTGTCCTTCAAAAATGAGGGAGAAATTAAAACATTTTCAGACAAAAAGTCACTGAGAGAATTTGTGACCAAGAGACCAGCTCTGCAAGAAATACTAAAGGGAGCACTAGAGACAGATATGAAAAGACAGAAGAGAGAGGGGTGGAGAAGAGTGTAGAAAGAAGGAAAATTAGATATGATATATAAAATACAAAAGGTAAAATGGTAGAGGAAAATACTACCCAAACAGTAATAACACTAAATGATAATGGACTGAACTCCCCAATCAAAAGACATAGACTGGCAGAATGGATTAAAAAACAGGATTCTTCTATATGCTGTCTACAGGAAACACATCTTAGACCCAAGATAAACATAGGTTGAAAGTGAAAGGTTGGGAAAAGATATTTCATGCAAATAACAACCAGAAAAGAGCAGGAGTATCTGTACTAATATCCAACAAATTAGACTTCAAATGTAAAACAGTTAAAAGAGACAAAGAAGGATGCTATGTACTAATAAAAGGAACAATTCAGCAAGAAGACATAACAATCATAAATATTTATGCACCGAACCAGAATGCCCCAAAATACGTGAGGCATACACTGCAAATACTGAAAAGGGAAATAGACACATCTACCATAATAGTTGGAGACTTCAATTCCCCACTCTCATCAATGGACAGAACATCTAGACAGAGGATCAATAAAGAAACAGAGAATTTGAATATTACAATAAATGAGCTAGACTTAACAGACATTTATAGGACATTATACCCCACAACAGCAGTATACACCTTTTTCTCAAGTGCTCATGGATCATTCTCAAAGATAGACCATATGCTGGGTCACAAAGCAAGTCTCAACAAATTTAAAAAGATTGAAATCATACACAACGCTTTCTCAGATCATAAAGGAATGAAGTTGGAAATCAATAATAAGCAGAGCGCCAGAAAATTCACAAATACATGGAGGCTCAACAACACACTCTTAAACAACTGGTGGGTCAAGGAAGAAATTACAAGAGAAATCAGTAAATATCTCAAGGTGAATGAATATGAAAACACAACATATCAAAACTTATGGGACGCAGCAAAGGCAGTGCTAAGAGGGAAATTTATTGCCCTAAATGCCTATATCAAAAAAGAAGAAAGGGCAAAAATTCAGGAATTAACTGTCCACTTGGAAGAACTGGAGAAAGAACAGCAAACTGACCCCAAAGCAAGCAAAAGGAAAGAAATAACAAAGATTAGAGCAGAAATAAATGAAATTGAGAACATGAAAACAATAGAGAAAATCAGTAAGACCAGAAGTTGGTTCTATGAGAAAATCAATAAGATTGATGGGCCCTTAGCAAGATTGACAAAAAGAAGAAGAGAGAGGATGCAAATAAATAAGATCAGAAATGGAAGAGGAGACATAACCACTGACCTCCCAGAAATAAAGGAGGTAATAACAGGATACTATGAACAACTTTACGCTAATAAATACAACAATGTAGACGAAATGGACAAGTTCCTAGAAAGGCATGAAGAACCAACGGTGACTCAAGAAGAAATAGATGACCTCAACAAACCAATTACAAGTAAAGAAATTGAATCAGTCATTCAAAAGCTTTCCAAAAAGAAAAGTCCAGGACCAGACGGCTTCAATGTGAGTTCTACCAAACATTCCAGAAAGAATTAGTACCAACTCTCCTCAAACTCTTCAAAATAATCGAAGTGGAGGGAAAGCTACCTAATTCATTCTATGAAGCCAACATCACCCTCATACCAAAAGCAGGCAAAGATATTACAAAAAAAGAAAACTACAGACCAATCTCTCTAATGAATATAGATGCAAAAATCCTCAACAAAATTCTAGCAAATCAAATCCAGCAACACATTAAAAGAATTATACATCATAACCAAGTAGGATTCATCCCAGGTATGCAAGGATGGTTCAACATAAGAAAATCAATTAATGTAATACACCATATCAACAAATCAAAGCAAAAAAATCACATGATCATCTCAATTGATGCAGAGAAGGCATTTGACAAGATTCAACATCCTTTCCTGTTGAAAACACTTCAAAGGATAGGAATACAAGGGAACCTCCTTAAAATGATAGAGGGAATATATGAAAAACCCACAGCTAATATCATCCTCAATGGGGAAAAATTGAAAACTTTCCCCCTAAGATCAGGAACAAGACAAGGATGTCCATTATCACCACTATTATTCAAAATCGTGTTGGAGGTTCTAGCCAGAGCAATTAGACCAGAAAAAGAAATACAAGGCATCAAAATTGGAAAGGAAGAAATAAACCTATCACTGTTTGCAGACGATATGATACTATACGTCGAAAACCCGGAAAAATCCACAACAAAACTACTAGAGCTAATAAATGAGTACAGCAAAGTAGCAGGTTACAAGATCAACATTCAAAAATCTGTAGCGTTTGTATACACTAGCAATGAACAAGCTGAGGGGGAAATCAAGAAACGAATTCCATTTACAATTGCAACTAAAAGAATAAAGTACTTAGGAATAAATTTAACTAAAGAGACAAAAGACCTATACAAAGAAAACTACAAAAAACTGCTAAAAAAAATCACAGAAGACCTAAATAGATGGAAGGGCATACCATGTTCACGGATTGGAAGACTAAATATAATTAAGATGTCAATCCTACCTAAACTGATCTACAGATTCAATGCAATACCAATCAAAATCCCAACAACTTATTTTTCAGAAATAGAAAAACCAATAAGCAAATTTATCTGGAAGGGCAGGTTGCCCCGAATTGCTAAAAACATCTTGAGGAAAAAAACGAAGCTGGAGGTCTCGCGCTGCCGAACTTTATGGCATATTATGAAGCCACAGTGGTGAAAACAGCATGGTATTGGCATAAAGATAGATATATCGACCAATGGAATCGAATAGAGTGCTCAGAAATAGACCCTCTCATCTATGGACATTTGATCTTTGATAAGGCAGTCAAGCCAACTCACCTGGGACAGAACAGTCTCTTCAATAAATGGTGCCTAGAGAACTGGATATCCATAAGTAAAAGAATGAAAGAAGACCCGTATCTCACACCTTATACAAAAATTAACTCAAAATGGATCAAAGATCTAAACATTAGGTCTAAGACCATAAAACAGTTAGAGGAAAATGTAGGGAGATATCTTATGAATCTTACAATTGGAGGCGGTTTTATGGACCTTAAACCTAAAGCAAGAGCACTGAAGAAGGAAATAAATAAATGGGAGCTCCTCAAAATTAAACACTTTTGTGCATCAAAGAACTTCATCAAGAAAGTAGAAAGACAGCCTACACAATGGGAGATAATATTTGGAAATGACATATCAGATAAAGGTCTAGTATCCAGAATTTATAAAGAGATTGTTCAACTCAACAACAAAAAGACAGCCAACCCAATTACAAAATGGGAAAAAGACTTAAACAGACACCTATCAGAAGAGGAAATACGGATGGCCAAGAGGCACATGAAGAGATGCTCAATGTCCCTGGCCATTAGAGAAATGCAAATCAAAACCACAATGAGATATCATCTCACACCCACCAGAATGGCCATTATCAACAAAACAGAAAATGACAAGTGCTGGAGAGGATGCAGAGAAAGAGGCACACTTATCCACTGTTGGTAGGAATGTCAAATGGTGCAACCACTGTGGAAGGCAGTTTGGCGGTTCCTCAAAAAGCTGAATATAGAATTGCCGTATGACCCAGCAATACCATTGCTAGGTATCTACTCAAAGGACTTAAGGGCAAATACACAAACAGAGATTTGCACACCAATGTTTATAGCAGCGTTATTTACAATTGCAAAGAGATGGAAACAGCCAAAATGTCCATCAACAGAAGAATGGCTAAACAACTGTGGTATATACATACGATGGAATATTATGCAGCTTTAAGACAAGATAAACTTATGAAGCATGTAATAACATGGATGGACTTAGAGAACATTATGCTGAGTGAGTCCAGCCAAAAACTAAAGGACAAATACTGTGTGGTCCCACTGATGTGAATGGACATTCGAGAATAAACTTGGAATATGTCATTGGTAACAGAGTCCAGCAGGAGTTAGAAACAGGGTAAGATAATGGGTAATTGAAGCTGAAGGGATACAGACTGTGCAACAGGATTAGATACAAAAACTCAAAAATGGACAGCACAATAATACCTAAGTGTAAAGTAATCATGTTAAAACACTGAATGAAGCTGCATCTGAGCTATAGGGTTTTTTTTTTTTTACTATTATTATTACTTTTATTTCTTTTCTCTATATTAACATTCTATATCTTTTTCTGTTGTGTTGCTAGTTCCTCTAAACCGATTCAAATGTACTAAGAAATGATGATCATGCATCTATGTGATGATGTTAAGAATTACTGATTGCATATGTAGAATGGTATGATTTCTAAATGTTATGTTAATTTCTTTTTTTTCCGTTAATTAATAAAAAAAAAAAAATTTAGGCCTAAGAGTCACCCCCAAGAGAGCCTCTTATGTTGCTCAGATGTGACCTCTCTCTCCAGCCAATATAATGAGCAGTCTTCCCACCCTCCCCCTCTCTGCGTGGGACATGACTCCCAGGGGTGTGGACCTTCCTGGCAACGTGGGACAAAGATCCTGGAATGAGCTGAGACTCTGAGAACCTTTTCGACCAAAAGGGGGAAGAGTAAAATGAGACAAAGTGTCAATGGCTGAGAGATTCCAAACAGAGTCGAGAGGTTATCCTGGAGGTTATTCTTACACATTAAGTAGATATCATCTTGTTGTTCAAGATGTAGTGGAGAGGCTGGAGGGAACTGCCTGAAAATGTAGTGCTGTGTTCCAGTAGCCCATGTTTCTTGATGATGATTGAACAATGATATAGCTTTCGCAATGAGACTCTGTGAATGTGAAAACCTTATGTCTGATGCTCCTTTGATCTACCATATCAACAGAAGAGTAGAACATATGGAATAAAAATAAATAATAGGGGGAACAAATGTTAAAATAAATTTAGTTTGAGATGCTAGTGATAAATGAAAGCGAGGGGTAAGGGGTATGGTACGTATGGTTTTTTTTTTTCTCTATTATCATTTTATTTCTTTTTCTGTTGTCTTTTTATTTCTTTTTTCTAAATCGATGCAAATGTACTAAGAAATGATGAATATGCAACTATGTGATGATATTAAGAATTACTGATTGTTTATGTAGAATGGAATGATATCTAAATGTTTTGTTTGTTAATTTTTTTTAATTAATAAAAAAAGTTAAAAAAAAAAAGAATAAAAAGGTGGAGCTGATTCATTTCAGCAGGAAATCTGGTGAGATAAGTTTCTGCAACCTGGATCCCTAGGGCTGTCCAAGTTCCTGCCCTTCCCATGTCAGGTTTCTCAGGAGGTCTTGGAATCTGTGATCTATTCTACATCCTTCCAATAAATACACTTTTTACATAAAAAAAAGTTTACAGTTCTAAGGCCATAAAAATGTCCAAATGAAGGCATCCAGAGAAAGATACCTCGACTCAAGAAAGGCTGATGGGTCCAGTGCACCTCTGTCAGCTTGGGAAGGCACATGGCTGGCGCCTGCTTGGACCTTTGGCTTCTGGTTTAAACGTTTCCCAGGGGAGTGGTTTCTTTCTGCATCTCCATACCTCTGGGTCTCATCGGCTCTAAACTCTCTCCAAAATGTTTCCCTTTTAAAGGACTCCAGCAAACTGATCAAGGCACACCTTAAATAGGAGTCACAGCTCCAACTCATCAAAAGACCACATCCATGATGGAGTGGACTATGCCTCTTTGGAAACAACCTAATCAAAGGATCCTATCCTATAATATCGAATCAGGATTAGAAGAACAAGTCTTTTCTTGGGTACATAACAATTTCAAACCAGCACAACCAGCATCATCAAGTTTGGGAGGTATATTTTTGTGGCCCTGGCCATGGGTGCAAAAAGCCAGTTTTAAGCATTCAGGGGCGAGTTGGTGTAACTTGACAGTAACTCATGCAGTACTTGAGCATTTTATAGATGATCAGGAATTAACAGGGGGATTCATATGTTCATGAGGAGGTTATTCTCTTGGAGTGGGTGGTTAGAGGTTCAACTGAAGGAGCGGAAGCACTGTTTCCATGGGCCTCTGTGTGATGTCAGTGTGTTTGAAGCGTGTGTATAGCTTTGGGCAGCACATTTAAGTGGCACTTATGGTTACTGGTGTGTGCACATAGACGAAAGCTTAGATGCTGGGAGTTTCTGAAGGTTTCTCAAGCAGTTGCCAGAATCTAATTTTCTAACAAAGCGAATAGGTTTTGGGCAGAAAGGGGGTAAAACAGCTCTTTACAAATAAATCCCTGAAAGGTTGTCCATTGGAAGGATACAGTGTTCCACTTTAGGGGGACAGATCTCAGCTCAGGGCAGGAACTTGCAGACTGAGGGTCTGTGGAGAGGTGGATGGGCTGCCTGGGGGGACAACGAGCTTTCATCCTACCTGGGAGAGTCCTTGGAACACCCTTGTCCTGACATTTTAGGCAGCCAGTAGGTTATGAGCCTAGAAGATCGTTAAATTCCTTTTGAACTAAGGATTTAATCAATAGACTTTTTTCAAAATAAAATATTTATGTTGTAACTTTTTCATCGTCATGGATCTGAAGCACATGAGGGTTATATACCCCAGCTCAGGAAAGCATGCATTAAGTTGGCGGGGGTGTGGTTCAGTTGATTGATATATTTGTGTATTTTGGTTAATTATGTATAATCCTGTAGTATGAGTCTGAACTTTTATGACCATGTTTTATGTTTTGGAAAAATGTTTACCCTGGTAGAGAACTACTAGGTTCTGTTAGTATGGAAATCCAGATCCAGTAAAACCCTTGTTGGTATTTCCTGTGCGATTGTCTTCTGGGAGGATGGTGGCGCTTTGGGGTGCAGGTGGGAAGCATAGCCTGGGGGGAAGGAGCGTGAGGCGTTACCTCCTGTGTGTAATTTCACCTTACATAATTGAAGAAATTTTCTAAAATTACTTTTCAGCTTTCATTTGCACTACACTTCTTATTTTTTTCCTGCTCTTGCTTCACGACAGTGCTTTATTCTTTCTTCTTCCTGTGTGTCTCCATGATTTCACCCATTGACAGTTTTTCCTTCTACAGTTTCCACTTTCCATCTGGTTTTTACTTTCTATCTCTGTCCCTGTTTGGCCACTTCTTACCTGTGTCACCTTGGGAATGTTACTCTTTGTGCTTTTATTCCTTTACCTGGAAATACAAGCAGGGAGACGCCATGGCCTATCTTGGGAGGCTGAAGCAAATATAAGTAGTGTCTCACGTGTAAGTGCTGTGTGTGCTACCGGGTACTTAGGAGCTTCTAGCTTTCCATCCCCTTGCCACGTTATTGTTTGACTGGCAAAAAACATCTGTGATACAATTCTTTAAAATTGAAAAAAAAATCTCTTAATGGAAATATACTGATTTTATGCTTATTTGTTACTTTCTATCAATCCCAGCGTGGACTGTGGTTTTTAATGCCCTGTCATCATTCTTCATGGCCAAGAGGTTCTCTTTTTTTTCTTTTCCTGGTTCAACAGTTCAAACCAAAGAGGACTCTTGGCTTCATATTTATAATTCTGCCTACAGAGAATTAGAGTCGCTCCCTATCTGTGGATGGCCCATATTTGTGGAATTTCTTGTTCTCCTTTCCCTGCTGGCACACCTGTTCACTGACCCAAGAGGGTACAATATATGTTTACTGCTGTCTTGTTGATTTGCTAATGTGCTTGTCACCGGCTCTGTGGTTTTTTGAGCCGCTGCTTTTTGTATTTGTGCCCAGAGAGCATATATATATTCAAGGGAAACACTTAAAATTGAATTAAAAAAGAAAGATGGGTTCATCGAGAATACCCTCTGTGTTGGCAAGCCACGGCTGGGACCAGGGTATTGGCACCTGGGTCAGGCTTGAGGGATCTACTGGGGGACTGAGGGGTGCCACTGAAGACAGCCTTGGAAGAAGAAGAAACAGAAGGAAAAAAGGAGAGGGAGGCAGGAACAGAGGGCCTGAGAGGATGAGGACAAAGGAATGAAACATGGGAAGGAAGGGAGAGAGCCACAGGGAAGAGACTAGAACGCCCCTGTGTTTACGGGCGTGCATCTGTTTGGGTAGGAGACGATGGGAATGGCGGAAGCATAGACAAGGATGTTCATGTGTCTTGGGAGGAGGGCGAGGAGGGGCAATCAAAAAGAAAAAGAAATGACTTAAAACCAAGCTTTTGCACAATAATTAAAAAAAAAAAAAAGGAAAATGCATGATCATTTAAAAAAAACCAAGGTTTTATGAAGTAATTTCTTTCATGTAAAAAAATGCATGTTCTCCATTCACAGATGTTTTGAGGGTTGTCCTTGTAGATTGTGAAGGGTTAAGTTGGGAAGGGTTAAGCAGGGATGGCAAGGGTCACAGAGGCAAGTTATTGGTAATCTTTCATTGCTTAGGGTGGGTGGCAGGTTCTCAGGTGTTCATTTTATTATTTTGCCTTGTGACTTAGGTGTGTGGCTGTGAATATGTACATGGATGTATATATGGGCGAATGTGTATACGGATATTTGTATATATATTCTTGTGAATATATCAAATAGAATATGAAATAATGGAGAAGGGAAAACAAGTGGGTTAGCATGTAACCTGTTCCAGAAGCAGCATGACCTGCTGTCTGTCCCGTGTAGTATATGTGTTCTCGTATGTGTTTGTCTGAATGAACAGGAGGGTGTGGCTGGCTGCCGACGCTCAACCCATCGGGGGAATTGGGGCCAGGACAGAACTGTGTTGCTAAACTCTCCCACCCCCAGTGTCCAGTAAAGCACATTCATGGTGGTGGATAAAACAATGTTAACCTTAAATGAAATGGTTTAGCGATGATTTGTGAGTCTACTTAAATAGCAAATTAATACTGCATTACATTTTCAGCTCTGTGAGGGCAGAAATAACATTCATTTTATTTGTCATTCATTCAGACATTTATTTGTTCATTTATGCCTCAAATACATACTAAGGGTCTAATACATATGCCAGGTACAGACCAATATTTATTTTCAGTGTCTAGCGTATCTGAAAGTTTTTTTTTAAGACTATAAAGTAACATCCTGTATAGTAAGACTGTATAGGATGTTATGAAAGCTCATCATAGAAGGACATAGTTTATCCCACTGGGTCAGGAAGGATTCCTGGAGGAAGTGGTGTTTATGCTTGGGGCTGAAGAATAAGTAGGAGGTGGTTGGGTGAGGTGGCAGGAGGACTTCACAGTCCAAGCCGATGGAAGAGCATGTGTAAAGGCCCTGAGGCAGGGAGGAGGGAACTTGGTAATAGGAGAAAGGAGGCCAGTGCTGCCACAGCCTGGAGAGCAAGAGGGAGGGGGCAAGTGAGGCTCGGGAGGCACGCAGGGGCCCGATCATGCAGGTCTAGAAGTCTGGAAGAGTTTTCCCAACTTTTTATTTGGGAAAATTTCAAGCCTATGGAAAAGTTGCCGGTCTAGTTCAGTAAATTACCTGTTTTTTTTTACCATTGTTACATTTTGTTGCATTTGCTCTCTCTTTCTCTCTCTCACACACAGTTATATACGTGTACATACACACGTGTGTGCATATTTTTCCTTTGCTGAACTATTTGAGAGTAGGTTACAATACCAAGTCATCCCTGCATTCTAAAGTATGTATCACCTTTGAACAAAGTTAACCTCTGGCATAATTACAATACCATTATACAGTCAAGAAATTTAGCATTGAAACACTACTGTTACCTAATATCCAGTTCACATTTAAGTCCCCAAATGTCCCAATGATGTCCTTTGCCAATTTTTTAAAATCCAGGACCCAAGGATCATGCATTGCATGAAGACAAACATGGCTGATTTGAAGTCTTAGGACAGCTCTTTTGAATTCCCATAAATTTGAATCTGTCTGATGATTTTCCCACAACTAAATTCTGGTTTGACTTTTATGGCAGGGGTATTACTTAAGTGATGTCGGCTCTGAGAAGGACCTAACACTTGGAGCCTATGATGTCAGCTTCTGTTACTGCTGATGTTAATTTTTTTTTTTTTTTTGCTTGGTGAACCTGGTGTCTGCCAGGTTTCTCCATTGTAAGGATAAAATTTTCCTTTTGTAAGAAATAAAAATAACCTGTGGGGTGATACCATGAGACTCTGTAAATATCCTGTTCCCCAACAGAGTTTCACTGATGCTTTAACATCCATTGGTGACCCTTGCCCAAAGTGATTACTATTTTGATGGTTGCAAAAATGGTGGTTTTCCTTAGCTTTCATTTTTTTCTACTTTTATTAGTTGATATTCTTCTGTGAAGATGAGTCTTTCCTTCTCCACCTTTTAAAAATCTATTATCAGTATGGACTTGTGGATTTTTAAAACTCGGTGTGTATTTATCCATTGCTAGCATTATTCATTGTGGCGTCCCAGTTTTTCCACAGGTAGCCCTGTATGAAAGTTTTTTGAGAAATATGTAGATCAAGTGGATGAAATAATGTGGACGTGATCTGTGTATTTCTCATGCTTTTTTCCTCCGGAGACTCTGTGTCCATCTAACATGGTGGTACTTTTATTTTTCTGTAGGTCTCATGGACTCATTGGCTCTCCTTCGGCGGGAACCTAATAGAGAATTCGTCTTGTTCCACAGCAAGGCGATGCCTGATGTTAAAACTGCTCTGAAAGTGAGTGAAGCAGTGTCACGGTGTGACATCGTCTGGGGATGACAAGCGGCTTGAGAATTTCCTCCTAATCATCCTGCAGCTTGAAGAAAGCTCCTCTCCGTTGAGTAGGACTGCATGGAAAGCAGCCCCCTCCGCAAGGTGGAGAATGAGTGTTCCGATGGCTCCTAAGAAATCGTGCTACTCTCAGTTGCAGGACAACAGAAATGGAGCAAAAAATAATAACGAGAGCACCCTGAGTCCGGGAGACACAAATGCCAATCAAATCATGTCGGAGGTTGGCTCACCGGATGAGTGGAAGACAGGTGGCCTGGAAGACGAAATTCCAAACGCGAATTCAAGCGAGGCGGCAGCCATCACCCATGTCAATAAGGAATTTCACAGACTTCAGGGCTTGGGGAGGGACTCCCAGGCTGGCCCCACCAGCCGGACAGATTCGAAGCTTCCTACCACTGTCCGAGGGGAGCTCAGCACGGACCCTCTGCCGACCCCTCGGGGCACTCAGGGGCCAGGTGTGTCGGGTTGGAGGGGCGCTCCGAGTGAGTCCGACCCCGAGGTGGTGGCTCCAGGGAATGCTGGGGTGACCCTGCATGCCCCCAGGGGTACGCGGGCCGAGCCCCCCAACAGCGAGGAGCCCAGGAGGCCCCCCCTGGAAATAGTGGGCAGCAGCTCCCTCACTGGACAAGTGGACCTGCTGGCTGGGCAGTGGGTGCAGCGGGCGTCGCTGGAGCCCCCCAAGGCGCCGTGCCCAGGCCCTGGTGGTGGCGAGAGACCCCAGCTGACCCCGATGGCCCACCTCTGGGGGCCAGGTCTGCCTCCAGCAGAAGATCCCTCGGAGAAGACTGTGCTTCGTCCTAAACCATCTACCTCAGAAACCAGGGGAGCCGCCCCCCCAGGGGGCCAGCCGGTGGGCACACCCGTCCCGAGGGGCAGCGAGGGCCACCCACCTGCTTCTGCCCCGGCGGCGCCCCCGCTGAGTCCACCCTCCGCCTCTGAGGACGTCCCGGGGGCACCAGAAGCACAGTCGGGCCTGGGACAGCAAGAGCCCCAAACGGACCCAAGATGTGCCCAACCCCGGCCTCTGCAGGAACGGAAGGCGGCCTGGGCCGGATGTCCCGGGGCGCAGGAGGGGGTGGCCACGTCATCCCCGGAGGGCAGAGAGCCCTGTGGCAGGGCCCCCAAGTCTCCCCCACACCCGGAGACCTCAGGCTCCGTCGGCAACTCGGGGCGCGGAGGGCGCGGGGAGAGGGGTGTCATCAGCCTGTCTGATGAAGACTCCCCTCCAGCCACCCCCCAGCGGGGCCCTGCCTCCTTGGGAGCTGCTGATTGTCAGCCCCCTCACAAAATTTCTCCAAGTGCAGATGGGAAATTGAGTGAAATGTCTCCAAGCGACGTTTCCCCAGGTGACGGTGGTGCCTCAGCCACCCCTACAAATCCTACAAATGATGGCAAACTCCTAGAGGTGAGTGAGAAGAGGCTGCTGGGTGGCAGGAATAGGGACAGCGCTGTGTTTGGGGCTTCAGATGCTTCGGGTGGACAGAGCAAAGCTGGGGTCCCCGAGCCCCTTCTCCATCAAAGCCGAAGCTCAGGAGCAGGGGAAAACACAAAGATGGCTGCAGCTGTTGCTGAAAACAGAAGCCTAGTAGAAAGTGCAGCTGGGACCGAGAGTGCCCCAGCCAGAGCAGAGCCCCTGCGCCCTGCCCCAGCCCCCCTGCACCCAGAGATGGCTGTGAATGGGGCCCACCAGCCCACTCCGTCCAGTAGCAGGTTTCAGAATCTTTGCGTGCTTGGTGTGGGCCTGGAGTCGGCGACCCCTTCTCCCACCCACAGCGTGCAGTCGTTGGACATGACCCGGGAAGTGCCTGACAAGAACGCCTGCCCCAGTGGAATCCCCAAGCCAGTCTTCACACATTCCAAGGATATTCCCTCCTTGCAGGAGGGAATAGAGAATGGCCACGTAGAGAAAACAGAGGAGAGGACAGAAACGAAGCCCCTCATTATGCCCAAGCCCAAGCACGTGAGACCTAAGATCATCACCTACATCAGAAGGAACCCTCAGGCCCTTGGCCAGGTGGATGCTTCGCTGGTCCCGGTGGGGCTTCCCTACGCCCCACCCCCATGTGGCATGCCCCTTGCCAAGGAGGAGAAGATAGCAGGGGCCGACCTCAAGCCGTCTGCCAGCCTCTATGAGAAGTTCAAACCAGACTTGCAGAAGCCAAGGTTCTTCAGTCCTGGTCTCATGGTCTCTGGAATCAAGCCCCCAGGGCAGCATTTCGGTCAGATGAATGACACGTTTTTGCAGGAGGTAAGAGAATGTCATTGCACGGTCATCTGCAGGTTGGGTGTCCTAAAGTTTGTTCCATATGGTCAAAGTTGTGAAAACAAAATATTCTTCCTAAGCAAATGGATTTTGATGGACAGATTGGTAGAGAATGGATGCTTTACCTAGACGAGATTTGTCTGTAGAGAAACAGACATTTTGGACCAGGAGGTTTGCTGGTCATGATGAGATGCATTCAACATCTTAAGGCGACTCAAGGAAATTCAGCTCCATGTATTACGTAGGAAATTAGGTGGCTATGTACTAACTTGGCTTCCATGGTTAAATACGTGAGCATAGCTTTTCCCTAATGGGAGAAGCTGAGATTCGTACCAGTGAAGGACATGGCGAGTGAGCCAAAAATAGTCCATTATGCATGTGCTCAGTGTGAAGTAAGAATAATCGTAATGACTGCCATTTAGTTGAGCACCTATTGTGCCTTGGGCACATGTAACGTTTAGTCTTTATCAGTCTCCCCTAATCCTTACCGCAGTTCTCTGGAGGCTGGAATGGCAACTTTTAGCATGGTATAGATGATGAAACAGACCGGGAGAGGTTTAAGGAGCTTGTCGAGGACCACAAAACTAGCACAGGGCTGAGACTTTCACACAGGCCTGCCCAGTTTCAGACCACACTGTCCTGCGCCTTTGTACTTGGATGTACAGCGAGCTGTCCTCCTGGGCCTCGGAAGGGCCTTTTTCTCCTGCACAGTCTCCATGTGGCAGCCGAGTGACCAGTGAAAGCGAAGCCCAATCCCATCACTCCTCTGCCTCCCCGCCCCACCCCCCAGGGCTGCCCAGGGGTGTCAGTTTTAAGGGAGAACTTTGTATCTCTTTCAACATGAAAAGATTATCAGATTAGGGGGTGATCTTCTGAACTAGCTCTGAGCTAAACTGCTGTAGCCTCTATTGTTTAAATGCTTAGGGTTCCTGAGGAGATACAAGTGTGACACATAACATGTATCACGCTTTAGAGCAGAGTTCATTAACTGATGAATCTTTTCATACATAGCCTTTGGTGCTATCTTATTATTAAATCATAAAGGAAATAGATTTCGTTTTTAATATGTAGAAGGGCCAACTATGAATAGGCCTTGTGAATGCAGTTGAGTTGCATTTATAAAAGGTTCTCACAAGCAATATTCTAATCCAAACTTATAGGACAAAGTAACAGTAGCATTGTGTTATTAACGTAAGGAAAGAACGGAAATGTAATTCTTTATAGAATAAATATTTAATTGAGCTCCAGTTATATGCTAGACACTGTTCTAGAAACTGGGAATTCAGCAGCAAACACATCTCTGCCCGAGGGAACTTCCATTCTAGTGAACTCCTATTAAACTTCCTTGGAAGTCTTACCTGACTAAGGGAAGACAGCAAAGGAGGCAATTCGCAGTCTCATTTTTAATTTGAACATGCAGAATAGATGCCTGAAAACATTTTCCAATGGCCTTTTCTCCCTCGATAGCAATGCATGGTTTATTCCTTAAGAAGCCAAATAAAGACTTAAAATCAGTTGATAAAGTTCATCTAACGCTAGGTTACCATAAAAATTGTGCCTTTTCTCCTTAGATAAAATGAAACTTTTGCGATTTTATGAATGTTTGTTAATTCCTTTCTTTGTTTTGCTGACATTATTTGTTTATAGAATGACTGCTTGCACAAATTTCAATGATTTTTTTAGCAGTTTGATTCACACCCGTACAATCCATTCTGAGTGTCCAATCAATGGTGTAATAACACAGGTATGCTTTCACAGCCACAATCAATATTAGAACCTTCTCATTTCTCCTGAAAAATTAATCTCGTATCCCTTATATTTCCCTATTCTTGGCCTTTAGCTTTGGAATAGTGCCTTTGTTACAATCAATGAAAGAATATTACAGTGTTTTGTTAACTATAGACCTTAGTTTGCATTAATTGTCCCCCCCCAACTACCACCATATTATTAACCTCTTGTAATATGACGTATGTTTGTTCTAGGTCATATAAAGAACTTTCTTATATGTGCACAGTTAACCACCGTCATCATCCGCTCCAGTTTCCGCTAAGTTATGCAGTCCCAGGTTTTCTCCTCTAGCTTTCTTTTTGGCCCTCTCCTTTCAGCCATACTCACTCAGCTTTGTTAATTACACTCACAGAGTTGTGCTGCCATCATACATTCCCAATGATTTTTTAATAATGGAATTAAAGGGAGTGCTTTTTCCTCCCAGTGAAATGTGTGTTAGCAGCACATTAGAACGGGAGACCCGTGAGATGGGCCGAGTGTGTTGCCAACGTCACGATGAGACGGAGACGCGGGAGCCCAGGGGGGAAGGCGCTGCAGGCCAGCAGCTCGCGGGGCCCCAGGGCTCCTGGTCAGAGCTCGGCTCTGTGGGCCTGGGTGTCCTTCCTGTGGCCTGAAATGCTCTCACTGAGCTTCTCATCATTCCCCACAGGTTGCAGAACGGCCAGGAAAGGAGGAATTCTGTTCTCCCACCTATACGCATTATGAAGTGCCCCCGACTTTCTACCGCTCCGCCATGCTGCTTAAACCCCAGCTGGGGTTGGGGGCCATGTCCCGTTTGCCGTCGGCCAAGAGCAGGATTCTGATTGCTAGTCAGAGGTCGTCGGCCAGTGCCCTGCATCCGCCAGCACCCATGGCGGCAGCAGCCAGCCTCTACAGCGCTGATCCTTCAGGTAATGTGTCCAATGTCGCTGCTGCTTCCTGCTGTCCTTTCATAGAGCGATGACACAAGATGGGTGACTCTCTAAGAGAACCCCTTTCTTGTTTTCCCACCTGTCCGCCAGGTTCATCTGCCTGCAACTATGGATATTTGTCATCACTGCCGTGCCTCTATGCCACTCCTGGCTTTTCGTGGTTTACCTCTTGTCTAATACTTTCTGTAAGCTTTTATTCAGAAAACTGTTTTTCTGCACAGTGGCCAGGTAATATGTATTTTAGGCTTCAAGGGCTATACTTGAACTATGCAACTAGGGGCTGTGATTTGAAAGCATCAAAAGGCGAGCTGCACGAGTGGGTGTGGCAGTGGCCCAGCAAACTTAATTCACAATGACACGTGGTAAACTGGATCTGGCCCGTGGGCTGCACTTTGGCAGAGCTTTGCACCACTCGCATCAGTTTTTGCATCTCGTGAAATTCTGAGCACACTGTATTTGCTTACACAATGCCCCTGTGCCCCTGCCACCTTTCCCAGCCCCGTCTTCCTGCTCGGCAGTCCTGGCCAAAGCCATGTCCTTGATGCTTCTGCAATTCTCTGCTTTCCTCTCTCTTTTCCACTGCTCTTGTGGTTTCCTCCAGGTTTGCCTTTTTATTTTATTACAGCAAAGATATGCACCCACTGTAAAAGTTCTTGAATATGGAAATATATGAAGAAGAAAGTGATAGTTACTTATATTTTTAGTGCCCAGGCAGCAAATTAATAATAGGAAATATTTTCTTCCAATGTTTTATTTTTTTATGTGCTTTTTAATAGTTGAAATGATACTGAAGGCTAAGTTTGGCCTTTCCCCACCTAACATATTATAGTCATTTCTTATGCCTTCAGACCATTTCAGAAATATTTTAATGGCACTGTAATATTCTGTTGTGTGCATTCATTCATTTATTCCACATATTTTGGGTGCCCATTATGTGCCAAAAATGGTAGGTTCAGGACCATTTTGCGTTGAGCAAAACAGATCGAGCTTCTTTCTTTGTATAGCTTACAATTTAATGGGTGAGCTGGACATTCAAAAAGTAAACACAAAAATAAATGCATAATAAATTGTGCTAAGTGTTAAAAAGGCAAGAAACTTGGTGCTTTGAGAAATGGTAGCCAGAGGAGTGATCTCGGTGAGACAGAGGCACTTCTGGGACAGCGTCTTTGGGGAAGTTAGAGAGTGGGGACGAATGCCAGTGTGTATTGAATCATTCTCCAATTACTGGAAATTGGGTGCTGCAGATTTTACACCATTTTAAATAATGCTGCAGTTTGCCTGTTTGTATGTAATTATTTGTCTTCATTTATATTGTTTCCTTAGGGTAGATTATTTGAAGTATAATTGTTGGATAAAAACCTATCTGAACATTTGTTAAAATCAACTAAAATTCCAGAAAACTTGAATCAGTTTTTTCACACTATTGTTTCTTGAATGCACTCCCTTCTTTCATACTCTTGCTAACATTGAGTAGTACCATTGATATTTTAAAATACTGCACTTCCTTCATTATTTGTGGAAGGAAACTAATTTTTCATCTGTTGGCCATTATATTACTTGTGACTTTTCATTTACTCCAATAATTATGAGTGACCTTAATATGTTTTGTGTTTTCTTGACAAGCACATCTATAAGAAATCAAATTACTTCTTTTTTTGATAGTGTAATTTATATAAATGCAAAATACTATTATGTGTCCAGATCAAGACACATAACACGACCAAAAATCATTTTCTTTCTCAGAATGTTACAGACATTTTTAAAATCAGCTTTAATGAAATCTAATTTTACAACAAAGTAAATTGTAATTTTAATTGTAATTAAAATTTAAAATTTAATTGTAAAACTTAATTGTAAAGTTTGGAGATTCTTGAACAACTATACATTCCCATGAAACTAAACCCTATTCAAGGCATAGATATTCATCATCATTTTCTCTTTGCAACATTTACCTTCCTAAATGTTGCCTCAGAAAATCTGGAAAGAATAAATAGTATTGAAGAAAATAAGGCACTAGAGAAGGGGGAGGGGAGGTTTGAGACAGAAAGGAGAGGGTTTGCAGTTTGAAACAGAGAGGTTGGAGAAGCCCTCCTGAGAAGGTCACCTTTAAAACAGTCTCCTGAGAGTGAACCATATCAATATCTGGGTAAGAGGGAGGAGCCAGTACAAAGGTCCTGAGGTGACGAGAAGGCCAGTGCAGCTGGAGCAGAGGTGGGGGCTGGGTGGTGGGAAGGGATGAGGACAGATAGGTGATTGGCATTGGGGATGGAGGATTGCATGAGACCTAAAGGACTTATGTAAGGATGTGACTTTGAGTGAGAAACGAAACTTTTGGAAAGTTTAAAGCTGGGGCGATAAGGTTTGCCTTTTGCGTTAATGGGATTTCCTGACTCCTATGTTGAGAAGAGACTATAGGAGGACAGTGGTGAAATAGGGAGACCAGTTAGGAGGTGATGCAGTGAGCCAGCTGAGATATGATAGGGCTTTGGACCGCGTGAGATGGTAGAGCCAGTGGACATGTGCTATGAGAGAAGAAAATTCAAAGCTGATCTCATGGCTTTTGACTTGAATGATTAGAAGATAGCAGGTACATGATGGCATTTGAAGCTGTGATGCTCCCTTTTACTGGCTGCCATTTACTGCCCAGCCCCACTTCAACTTCATCCTTGTCCGTAAGTTAGAAATTTGATGTGAACTTGAATTATGCTCTGTTGAAATAGTATGATGCAATAAACATTAATAGTTTAGCTTTGTGCACAAAATTTGAAAAAAGTTCAAAGCCCTGAAAATAAAGTAAGTGCAATTTGTCTTGCAGTAGTCAGGTTTTGAATTACACGAGGTTGTTAAGAATCGACCACATGTGTAAAAATACCTTCACCCAGCAGTGGCAGGCAGCAGGGCTCCTCCTGAGGATGGATTCTGTGTATTTGCATGTTTGTACTGAGGATGTCCCTTCTTGAATGTTCAATTTAGCCTTTGGAAGCCAAGATGTGAAGGGCTCCTTCAGCCTAACTCTAAGGATCTCATTCCTTTTTCTCTAGTTTGGAGATATTGTATCTCCCCATGGGATATATCACTATTCTAGTTTGCTAGCTGCCAGAATGCAATATACCATAAAAGGGGTGACTTTTAAAAAGGGGAATTTAATAAGTTGATAGTTTAAAGTTCTAAGGCTGAGAAATGTCCCAATTAAAACAAGTCTATAGAACTGCCCAATCAAAGGCACCCAGGAAAGATACCTTGGTTCAAGAAGGCCAATGAAGTTCAGGGTTTCTCTCTCAACATGGTGAACATGGTCAAGGTTTCTCTGTCATCTGAAAAGGCACATGGCAAACATGGTGTCATCTACTAGCTTTCTCTCCTGGCTTCCTGTTTCATGAAGCTCCCCGGGAGGCGTTTTCCCTCTTTATCTCCAAAGGTCGCTGGCTGGTAGACTCTCTGCTTCCCGTCTTTCTCTGCTATCTCAGAAATCTCTCTCATTTTCCAAAATGTTTCCTTTTATAGGATTTCAGAAACTAATCAACACCCACACAAATGGGTGGAGACACACTTCCACTAATCTAGCTTAACAACCACTCTTGATTAAATCACATCTCCAGGGAAACGATCTAATTACAGTTTCAGATATACAGTGCTGACTAGAGATTAGGAGAAGCGGCTGCCTTTACAAAATGGAATTAGGATTAAAGCATGGCTTTTCTAGGGTACATGCATTATTTCAAACCAGCACAATCACCCATGTGGAGATATGGTGATATCATTTGGAGAAAGCTGTGTCTCCACGTGGGGTCACCTTTGGGGACCCGGCACAGCCTTGTGGCATTAGTGGGAGTTCCTGCTAAGGGACATGGAAGTTGTTAAATCTTTCCCTGGTGCTGTTGGAGAATCACCAGGCTTAGGCTCTGGCACAGACAATGAAAGGTTCTTACTCTGGGGGTTAGGGAGCTTTGCTGGGCAATGGCTTAGCACCCATGGGGCCCTGTCTCTGGAGCCATGCCCGGACATTTGACCTGCTCACGTGGCTGACTCCTGGTGGAAGCCTTCTTCCTTGCTGGGCAGCATCACTAGGGTCATTCAAGCTCCCTGGACCTGCTCTGGGAACACATCTGTCTGTCTGCGATCCCCGGTGTTTGGCTCTCCTATCACATGGCCGTGCATGTGGCAGCCTCTCATGGCTTCTCCCTCCTCTTCCAGTCTCTGTTGATGTTCAGATTCTCCCTCTGGCTTTCTCTCTCTCAGTCCTTTCCTCTAGGTTTTCAGTAATGGGATTAGGACCCATCCTGACTCAAATGGGTCACATGCTAACCGAAGTAACCTTATCAAATGGTCCTATTTAAAAGAATTCATACCCACAGGAAGGGATTAAGATTAAGAACATGTTTGTCTGGCGTACATGTCTCCAACCCCCCTCAAATCGTTTTTCTTCAGTTTAAGAGGTAGAGAGCTCAAATTTCAAACTCTTCCAGGAATTGAAGGACAACTGTTTGCATCCCATTCTTCTGGCATAACAAAGAAAAGAAAGAAAAGGCGAATAGGGAAATTTCCCTAATTAAAACTATTTGAAAAGTCTCAAAGCTCCTCTCTGCCACGAATTTCTGTGGACTGCCTTTTTGCAGCTGCTCTCATTTCATGCCTCCACCTGTCCTGCAGGTGGAAGTGCTGTTCACCACAGCTGGAATCGAGAGCGCTGTAGAAAAAAGAAAAACCAGTTGTGCTGGTTTGAAAGGATGTATGTCCCCTAGAAAAGCCATGTTTTAATCAAAATCCCATTTCATAAAGGCAGAATAATCCCTATTCAATACTGTGTGTTTGAAACTGTGATTGGATCATCTCCCTGGAGATGTGATTTAATCAAGGGTGGTTGTTAAACTGGATTAGGTGATGACATGTCTCTACCCAGTTGGGTGCGTCTTAATAAGTTTCTGAAGTCCTATAAAAGAGGAAACATTTTGGAGAATGAAGGAGATTTGGAGAGAGCAGAGAATGCTGTAGCACCACAAAGCAGAGTCCACAAGCCAGCAACCTTTGGAGATGAAGAAGGAAAATGCCTCCTGGGGAGCTTCATGAAACCGGAAGCCAGGAGAAGAAGCTAGCAGATGATACTGTGTCTGCCGTGTGCCCTTCCAGATAAAAGAGGAACCCTGACCGTGTTCACCATGTGCCTTTCCAGATGAGAGAGAAACCCTGACTGTGTTCACCATGTGCCTTCTCACTTGAGAGAGAAACCCTGAACGACTTTGGTCTTCTTGAACCAAGGTATCTTTCCCTGGGTGCCTTAGATTGGACATTTCTATAGGCTTGCTTTAATTTGGACATTTTCATAGCCTTAAAACATGTAAACTTGCAACTTAGTAAAATCCCTTTTTTAGAAGACATTCTGTTTCTTGTATATTGCTCGCAAACTAGAACACCAGGCAATACTGCCACTAGAGAGCATATTTTTGTTTTGTAGACTTTCAAGTAAATGGAATTTTACGGTATGTGCTCTTTTTGTGTCTGGCAGTTGTCACTCAGCATAATGTTTTTGACACCAATCAACGTTGCTGTGCATGTCGGTAATTCATTCCTTTTCTTGCTGAGTATTGTATGCATGGATGTCCCACGGTTTGTCTGTCCATTGACCTGTTGGTGGACATTGGGTTTTTTACAGTTGTGGGATACAACAAATGAAGGTGCCGTGAAAGTCCATGTCAAAGCCTTTGTGTGGGTCGATGCTTTCATTTCCCTTGGCCAGATACCTAGGAGTGGAATTTCTGGATCACATGGTACGTGTGCGTTTAGCTTTAGAATAAACTGCCAAACCACTTCCCACAGTTGCTGTACTGTCTTCCATTCTCATGAGCAATCTAGGAGAGTTCCAGCTGCTTTATATCCTCGCCAACAATGGGTACTGCAGTCTTTTAAATTTTAGTCATTCTGGTGGGAAATGCAGTGGCATCTCATTGTAGTTTATATATGCATTTCTATGTTACACTTCTTTTTGTATCTTTGTTTGCAATCCCCTATCTTTCCTGATGAAATGTCTGTTCAAATTCTTGGATTTTAAAAAAAAGTAGTTGTTTTTCTTATTATTAAGTTGTAACAGGTCTTTATACATTCTGAATACCAGTCCTCTTTTAGTATACATTCTGGAAATATTTTCTTCTAGTGTGCATCTTTTTTCTTTTTTTACATGGGCAGGCACCGGGAATCGAACTGGGTCCTCTGGCATGGCAGGCACGCATTCTTGCCTGCTGAGCCACCATGGCCCACCCACTAGTGTGCATCTTGACTTTGCATTTTCTTGTCTTTCAAAGAGTAGACTTAAATTTTGATAACATCTAGTTTATAAGATTTTTCTTTTATCGTACATGCTTTTTGTGTCTTATCTAAGAAAATCTTTGACTAACTTAAAGTCTCAAAAATCTTGTTCTATATTTTCCAGAAATTTTGTGGTTTTATTTCTTATGTTTAGGCTTATGATCCACTTTGATCCATTTTGTATGTGATGAAAGGAATGGATTAAATTCATTTTTTGTCCTATAGCTGTCCAATTGTTCTAGTACCATTTCTTGAAAATACTTTCCTTTATCCATTAAAAGTCTTCTGAGAATAACAAGATTCAACAAAATAATAAAAAAGAAAAAATCTTCTGAGCATATAAATGTACATCTGTTTCTGGATCCTACATTCTGTTTCATTGATCTATCTGTCTCTCCTTAGGCCAATACCATACTGCCTTGAAAAGTAAACCATGAAATTAGGGAGTGTAAGTCTTCCAACTCTGTGTTCCTTTTTCAAAATTGTTTTGTTTTACATCATTTGAATTTCCATATATTTTTTACAATAAGGACATCAATTTTATAAAATAAACTCTTTGTGATTTTGTTTGGGATTTCTTTGAATCTATAGACTGACTTTGGAAGAATTGAAATTTTAATGACATTGAGCCTTCTATTCTTGAATGTGGTATGTCCTTCAATTTATTGGGGTCTTCTTTCAGTTCTTTCAGCAGAATTTTGTAATTTAAAGTAGAGACCTTGCAATTATTTTTTATCCTGGCATATTTTGTGCTTTTTAATACTCCTGCAAACAATATTTTTAATTTTAGTTTCTGGCTGAATCCTAGAAACTTTAGGATATTTATTTCTATCATCATTCATTTCAAAATATTTTCTAATCTCTCCTTTGACTTTTAAAAAACTCTCTACTTTGAAATAGTTTCAAACTTACCTGACGGTTGTGAAAATAATACAACCCCCATATAGAGAACTCTAACATAACTACATCCCCCCAGGTACCAGAACCACCATTTTTAACATTTTGACACCTCTGCTTTATCATTCTATCTATCTATATATCTATTATCATCATCATCTATTTCTAGCTATCATTTTCTGACCAATTGAGAGCAGGTTGCACATATCATATTCCTTAAATATACAATACTTCCATGGATATTTTCTACCAATAAGGATAGTCACTTATGTAATCACCTTAAGCCTGGTTATCAAGTTCAAGAAAATTAACTATGATATATAACCTATATTCTGTATTCCAGTTTATTTCTTTTGCCCCATTAATGTCTGTCATAGTCAGGTTCATGTGTCAACTTGGCCAAGGTAGGGCAAGTGCTGGCCTGTCTGTTGCAATGAGGACACTTCATAGAATTAAATCATGATCCCATCAGCTGCATCCACAGCTGATTCCATTTGTAATCAGCCAAGGGGAGTGTCTTCTGCAATGAGTGATGCTTAATCTTATCACTGGAAGCCTTTTAAGGAAGATTCAGAAGAGACAGGCTGTCTTCCTGCTTTAGCTGGCAAGCCTCTCCTGTGGAGTTCATCTAGACCCTCCATTGAAATCGTCGGCTTCAGAGCCTGCCCTGCAGATTTTGGACTTTGCATTCCTACAGTTATGTGAGACACTTTTATAAATTTTATATTTGTGTGTACTTCCTGTTGATTCTGTTTCTCTAGAGAACCCTAACTAATATGATATCCTTTTGAGCTTTTCCCCCCTCCATTTTTATTTCCCATCCAGTAACATGTACTACATTTAATTATCATTAACTCTTTAGTTTTTTAAAATTATATAAATATATATGGAACATACATCTTCCCATCCTAACCATACCATTCACTGGGATTAATCACATTGTAGTACCCTTACCACCATTCATTATTATCACTTTCCCTTAAACCTGAACAGAAACCTTATACTCATTTTGCATTAATTCTCCATTGCTCCTGCCTCCAACCCCTGGTAACTTGTACTGTACTTTCTGTCCCTATGAATTTGCATATTCTTTGGTATGTTTTTTTGTGTATTCACTTTGAGGCTTAAATTTACCATTCTAAATTTATACCAATCTCATCTGCTTTGATATCAACTTAACTTCAATAGCATATATAGGCTATGTTCCTATAACCATCTGTCTCCCCACCTTTATGTAGTTCTTGTCACAAATTATATATTTATATATGAAATGCATGAGTCCAAAACCATTGATTTATCATATGTTATGAATTTGCCTTTTAGATCCTGTAGGAAGTAAAAAATAGAGTTACAAATAAAAAATGCAGTAGTATTGGTATTTATATTTACCCATGTCATTATCTTTACTGGAAATCTTTATTCATGTGACTTCAGTCAATTATCTAGTGTTTTATTCCGTTCAATAAGTAGAACTCGCTTTAGCATTTCTTGAAGGGCTGGTCTAGTGTGGTGACAAAGTCTGTCAACTTTTGTTTATCTGGGAGTGTCTTAATTCCTCCCTCATTTTTGGAGGACAGTTTTGCTGGACACAGAATTCTTGATTGACAGTTTTTTACTTTCAACACTTTAAATTTATCTTTTTGCTACTTTCTTACCTTCATGTTTTCTGATGAAAAATAAGTACTTCATCTTTCTGAGGCTCCCTTTTATGTGACACATTTCTTCTCTTATGGCTTTTGCAATTCTCTATCTTTGACATTTGAAAGTTTAATTATAATATAATGCAGTATGGTTCTATTTGGATTTGTACTGTTTGGAGTTTGTTGAGCATCTTGGATATGTGCATTCATGTCTTTTGTTAAATTTTGGAAGTTTTCATTAATTATTTCTTTGAATATTCTTTCTGTCCCATTATCACTTTCTTCTCTTTTTGGGATTCCCACATTTTGTATATTGGTATGTTTAATAGTGTCCCACATGTTCCTCCGGCTATGTTCATTTTTCTTTATTCTTTATTCTTTCTTATTCTCAGACTGAATATCAATAGTCTTATTTTCAAGTGCACTGATTCTTTCTTCTGCCATTTCCAATCTGCTGCTAAACCCCTTGAAGGAATTTTAAATTCCTATTATTGTGATCTTCAGCTCTGTTTGATTGCTTTGCATAATTTCCATCTCTCTATTGATACTTTTTGTGTTCATCTATCATTTTCCTGATTTCCTTTTTATTTCTTTGTTTATGTTTTCTTTTAGAAAATTAAGGACCATTTTAAAAAGTCTTTTGTCTGGAATGTCCCAGGTCTACTCCTCCTCACTGATGGTTTCTAATGCTTTAATCTTCTCCTTTGCCTCAGCCTTCACTTTTACATTCTTTTACATTCACTTTTACATTCTTTTTGTATTACAAAAAGTGTAATCATTTGTTGAAACCTGGACATTTTGATATTTTAGTGGGTTATCACTAGAATTTAGACTGAGATGTCCTTAAGCTTGTATCCAGCTAGTGTTATAACAGAGTTTTCCTTGAATGTTAGGAGCTAACAAAAAAAGAAAAAAAAAAGAAGATGAAGAAGAAATAAAAGATTACCCCTTTCCCAGTCTCCCTTATCCTTTCTGCTAATACCTCATCTTGGGCATGCATATGTGGCCCTAGGAATTCCCCTATTTACATGGCTATTAATGTCCCCTCTTTTTCTTCCTAGGAAGCAATTTCCTCAGAGTCCCCTGCACTATGCTGCATGTCATAGCCAACCATCTCTTGCCCCAGGCATTACAACTTGTCTGCTCTCTGCTTCCTAGCTGCTAAAACAAATACCATACAATGGGTTAGCTTAAACAACAGCAATTTATTGGCTCATGGTTTTTGTTTTTATTTTTTGCATTTTGATTTTTTTTTTTTTTTTACATGGGCAGGCACTAGGAATCGAACCTGAGTCCTCTGGCATGGCAGGCAAGCATTCTTGCCTGCTGAGCCACCGTGGCCCACCCTGGCTCATGGTTTTGACATTAGTAGTTCAAAATTGAGGGATCAGCAAGGCAAATGCTTTTTCTCCAGAGACTGTGACATACTGGGGACTACCTGCTAGTGACCCTTGGTCCTTGGCTTTTCTGTTACAGGACATACACATGGCAGCGTATTCCCCTTTCTTTTCTAAGTTCCATTGACTTCCATCTTCTTGGCTTCCTTTTCCATGCCAAATTTTCTTTACTTATTCAGCCATATTGTATTAAGGTCCTTCCTCATTCAGATTGAGCACATGTTAACTAAAAACATCTTCAAAGGTCCTATTTACTAATGTGCTCATACCCATAGGACTAGGGGTGGGGACTTGAATGTGCCATTTGTGGGAGACATGATTCAATCATAAAGAGTTATGAATTTTTTAGAACAGGAAGTTTAGTTATTTATTGATTATTTTGATTTTTTTAAGTACTTTTAAGATGCGTGTGGAGCAGCCTTTATTCCAGAGCTAATTTCTGGAGTTTCTATTAAGTATTGGTATATTCCAATGTAGCTTTCCGCTCTGGCAGAAGGGAAGTAGAAAAATTCTAGCCTGTGTGAGTTCTGAGGATTGTTTTTCTTCTTATATCTCGCTATTCATTGTTCTTTGCTAGAAGTGTTTCACATTTTGTCTTGTGGGACTTTTTTCCTTATATTTGCACAGAATGGTATTCCTCCAAAGACTCAAGGGAACTCCACTGCAGATTTCTGGAACAATTTCTGCATAGCAACCTCTTCAAAGAACATTAATGCATACATTCACTCTGTGTTGGCCTCCCCAAGCTTTGATTTTTGTGTCCTCAACTTTTCATAATGTTAGACTGTTTGAATTTCTGCTTCCAGTACCTCTAGGCAGTAAGATGGGGCAATGATAGGGTTCGCTATGTTTCCTTTCTCTGAGGTGTCACAGCCCTATACCAGCTGTTTTACAACTTTTGAAAACAGTAGTTTCATATATTTCTTTTTGTTCTCTAAATGTTCATGGTAATTTCCATTGCAGTTAATTCTTCATGGGTGGGATTTTCTCTTGCATATTCCTCAAAAATTGTTAGCATCAGACAGTGTTTGTTGTATCAGACAGTGTTCATTGTATCTAATAAAAACTTATTTTCTGTTACGTGTTTACTTTTTTATTTCAAGGCCATTTAACTAGTGGTTATTTCATTGTTGTTGTTTTAAGAATACTTTAAAAATGTGTCTGTATATAGTGTATTTGTGTGTTTAATTGCTGTTGCACACTCAACACATCAGAATTTTCTGCATCCCTTACTTTGGCTATTTTAATCTTTTTTTTTTTATATGGCAACTCGAATCTCTGAGCACTGTCACACAGGCCAATGAGACTATAGGACTAGTGCTCAATGCTGCACTTGGTAATTTAGCATTTACACATTTTCAACCTAAAGTAATTTCTTCTATTCTGAATGTCAAGATCTGGCTTGATATTTGAGCTGAATGCGCTGTACTTCTCCACTTCTCAGGTAGGAAACCTCTTAGATCTCTAAAAGGCCGTTGTGGTGGATTGAGTTGTGTGCCCCACATTGGGCATGTTCTTGGGCTTGGCCCACATTTGGTGAGTGTGGACCCATTGTAAATAGGGCCTCTTCAGGATGTTGCTTCAGATAAGGTGCAACCCAGCTGCATCAAATTGGGCTTTAATTTGGATTAACAGACTCCTCTTTAAATAGAATGAAATTCAGACACAGAGAGAAAGACATGGAAAAAGCTGGAAGTCAATGGAACCTGGAAGAGAAAGGAGAAGACATTGTTATGTACATGGCTATGAGACAGAGAAACCAAGGACCTAAGGATCGTTAGCAGCCAGCCTCAGGAGCCTGCAGTGTATATTCCATGAATAAAGGAGGATTTGTAGCTTCAGTGTCTATTGGGTAAATGTTCACAGGAGCAGCAGCAGCAGTCATATTATTGCTGCGTTTCTTATCACTGGTGAGACGTGGGGAGGCCCTGAGAGTTCAGGGCAGGTTAGGCAGTGAGTGGGCTGCTGCTGTGACTCATACCCCAAGATATGGAAATGGCATTGGAATTGGGTAATGGGCAGAGACTGGAAGAATTGTGAGGGCTCAAAATTGAATGAGAGCCATGGAGAAATTTGTATCTTCTTAGAGAATACTTAATTTGTCCTGAATAGATGTTGGTAGAATAAGGACATGAAAGGTTCTTCTGGAAAGACATAGAAAGAAGTGACAGATGTGCCATTGGAAATGGGGAGAAAGGTGATCCTTGTTATAAAGTGGCAGAGACTTGGTAAATTGAGGATGGAAGGCAGAAATTGCAAGCAATGAACTTGGATGTTTAACTTGGAGATTTCTAAGTGAAGTATGGAAGGTACAGCCTAGTTTCTTTTTGAAGCTTAAAAGTGAAACAATAGAGGAAAGAGATAAACTGAAGATCAAACTGATAAGCAGATTGGAAAATTCTCAGCCTATACAGATACTTTCTCTAACACTAAGGCCAGAAGTGGCTCTATCAGGGACCTCCCTGAGCTTCTGGGAAGGGAGTTCCTGGAGAACAGGGCTCCATGTGAGGGTTTACCTGAAAAACCCTTTGCTAAAGAGGGTGAGTCTGGACATGGATCCAGTCAGCCATTTCAATGGAAGCAGGATTAGAAATGAAATTATCCAAGAAGGATCTTTGGAAAATTCTATTCTCCAATGATTTGGTCCTCCTTGAACTGCATACAAAGCCAATGGAGTTTTTACAATTTTTGCATGAGTGAAAACACAGTCAGCCTGGACTGAAGGGACAGAAAAGGATAAGTTGAAGAAAGAATGACTTCATGGATGAACCATGGGGTCAACAGTCTATACTGAAATAATCCCTCAGGCCAAGAGCGTGAGCCCACCTGCAGTGTGGGAATGGCAGGTCTGCCACTGTGTTTGGAGGGGGAAGGCCTGGCATCTCATTGTTCATGAAGCATTCTGTCACCCAGAGACTTGAAGATGGTGGGGTCTGTGCCCTGTGGTCAGCCTGGCTGCCATTCTGATGCTCGAAGAATGTGGGGCCTGTGCCCCAGTGTTCAGGGAGAGCGTAGCTGCTGCACAAGTACTTGGAAGGGGTGTTGCTGCTGCTCCATCCAGCCTGGGGAACAAACCATCAAGCCACAGTTGGCTGTCAGATCTTGAGATCTAATGGAATTGCCCTGCTGGGTTTTGAACTTGTTTAAGACCTGTGATCCCAGTTTTCCATCCATTTTCTCCATTCTGGAATGGAATATTTGTCCTATGGCTGCTCCACTTTTGTATATTGGTTACACAGGTCCATTAGACAGGAATTTTGCCCCAGGGCGGACCACATCCATTTTGATGAGACTTTGCACTTGGCCTTGGTTATTATTAAAATGGCTTAAGGCTTTGGAGATGTTGTGATAGAATGAATGTATTTTGCATGTGGGAAGAACATGTATTTTTGGGGGTCCAGTGGACAGACTGTGGTGGTTTGGAATTATATATCCCAGAATAAACCATGCTCTTAATCTTAATCCATTTCTGGAGGTGTGAATCCATTGTGGACCTTTTGATGAGGTTACATCAGGTAAGGAGAGACCCAGCCAAATCAGAGTGAGTCTTAATCTATTATTGGAGGTCTTATAGAGAAAGCCACAGAGAAGAGAGCATGAGAAGCTGTGCCACCCCACACCTTGGTGAGGGTGGACCGAATAGACTAGGGATTGAGGGGGTGAGCATGTAGAGATAAATTAATCTAATCTGGAGGGATTGAGATATGCCCAAGAGATGGCAGAGATCTAGGGTGTTACCCAGATGTTTGCAGAGGGTGGAGCAGAGAAAAGGCTGTCCCCTCTATGCACCCCAGTGTTGCAACTCAACCCAGCATTTGGAGAGAGAGCAAGGCCACTGCGTAGGCCCTTGGAAAGAGTGGGGTTGCTGCTTTCTAAAGCCCTGAGGTTAAATGATTCTCAGATTCTGAAATCCAGTGGGATTTGACCTGCCAGTTTTTGGAATTTTTGGGTCCAGAACCCATGTTTACCTTTTGATTGCTCCCTATACCAATGGAAGCATGTATCCTATGACTGTCCCTCTTTTATATATTGGCAGCAGATAACTTATTCTGAGTTTCACAGGTTCAGACCCAGAACAGAATTTTTACCTTAAAACAGACCATGCCTGCAGCTGACTTTGATGAGATTTTGTACTGTTTTGGAATTTGTATTGCATTTATGTTGTTATTGAAATATTTAAGGCTTTGTGATATTGTAATGGAATGAATGCATTTTGTATATGAAAAGAATATGTCTTTTTGGGGTTCAGAGGGATGTCCTAGTTTGAAAATGTTATGTACCCCAGAAAAGCTATGTCCTTTAAACCTGATTCAATATTGTAGGGTGGAAATCCTTTTGATTAGATTATCTCCACAGAGATGTTGCGCTCCCAATTGTGGGTGTGACCTTTTAATGAGATTATCCCCACAAAGATGTGGCATGCCCAATTGTGGGTGTGGCAGTTTGACTAGAGAGAGATGTGACTCCATCCATTCAAGGTGGGTCTTGATTAGTTTACTGGGGTCCTTTAAAAGAGGAAACATTTTGGAGAAAGCAGAGAGCAGATGCACCTGCAGACATAGATGTTTGGAAGAGTATATGTAGACACTTAGAGAATAGTTGCTTCAGAGCTGACAGTGACAGAGCCAACATGAGACCCAAATATGTGGATATACAGGACCCAGCAGACATTGCCATGTGCCTTTCCATGAGATGCTAAGCAAGCCAGAACCCAGAGTTGTGTCCTGTAATAGCCAAGTAAAGGCCCAAAGATGCCAAGTGAGGAGTCATCTCAGGAAACAGAGACTGGAAGCAATGGAGCCCAGCAGCAAGGGACCATCAGATGCCAGCCATGTGCCTTCCCAGCTGACAGAGGTGTTCCAGATGGCATCAGCCTTTCTTGAGTGTAGGTAACCTCTTGTTGGTGCCTTAGTCTGGAAATTTTCTTGGCACTAGAACTGTAAACTTGTAACTAATTAAATTCCCTTGTTAAAAGCTGTTCCATTTCTGGTATATTGCATTCTGGCATCTTAACAAACTAATACAAAGGGTTACATGGAAAACAGTTTAAGCTTTACAGGCTATATGGTCTCTGTTGCATTTATTCAACTCTGCCATTGTAACGTGAAAGCAGTCCCATACAACGTGTAAATGAGTGTGGCTGTGTTCCAATAAAAACAGGAGCCCAGTCCACCTGCTGTAGAGAATCACCAATCTTGGGGATAATAGGTCCATTTCTTTATTCCTTTTTTTAATATGTTATTCATTCAGCTGTTCAACATAGTTTTTCTAGCCAGATGCTGGTTGTGCCAGTTTGAAACTATAATGTTCCTGAGAAAAGCCATGTTTTAATCCTAATTCAATCTTCTGGGGCCAGACCTACTGTTCAAGGTGGGAAACTTTGATTGGATTGTTTCCATGGAGATATGACACATCCCATTGTGGGTGTGTCCTCTGATTAGATTACTTCCACAGAGGTATGGTATACCTAGATGTGGGTGTGACCTTTTGATTAGATGGAGATGTGACTCTGTCCATTCATGGTGGGCCTTGATTAGTTTATTGGGGTCCTTTATAAGGGGAAATGTTTTGGAGAAAGCTCAGAAACAACAGAGAGAGCCAACACGAGACCCAGATATTTGGAGATGTAGAAAGAAAATGACCCTGGGGAAGCTGTTTGAAACCAGAAGCCAAAGACCCCAGTAGATACCAGCCATGTCCCTTCCAACTGACAGAGGTGATCTGGATCCATTGGCCTTACTTGAGTCAAGGCGCTTTTCCTTGGATGCTTAGTTTGGACACTTTTATAGCCTTAGAACTGTAAACTTGTAACTTAATAAATTCTCTTTTTAAGAGTTCTATATCTGGTATATTGTGTTCTGGCAGCATTAACTGCCAGAATCAAAACACCAGCCTATGCATTCAGTATGTATAGATTAAAATATAGTCCATGACTTTATGGGGAAACAAAGAAACAACTTGTAATGAAATGGAGAGATAAATACTTGAATGTACATAAGGAGGGGTATGCGACTCAGCTTGGGCAGAGAGTTCTGGAAAAGATTTTCTAAATGAGATGAGTTGAGCTGAATTTTGAAGGGTAAATCGGAATTTGCCAGATTGAGAAGGGGAGAAGGAAGAATACGTATCTGTCAGGGAGAGAGGTTATCAATTTGGGTGATTGGGTTCCCTTAGAGGGATGAGACACTCAGTACAGAATCCTGGAGGGTGTTTTGCAGGATTGGAGTGGTGGTGGACTATTGGCTTATTTGTGACATGCAGAGTTTCAGGTCCTTAGGGGATGTCTAGGTAGAAATTTTAAAGACAGAAGTTGGGGCTGGAGGCAAATCTGGAGCTGAAGATACAAATTTGGGGGTCATTACCCTCTGATGGGAGTTGAAGCCTTGGAAATGGATGAGCAGATCCAGGAATAGAGGAGCATACAGTAAAGAAAGAGTCAAGTGGGAACTTTGAGTGACACCTGCATATGAGGCAGAGCTGAAGAGAGAGAAGCCAGGGGAAACAAGAGCATTGCAGAGTCGGCGGCACCAGGAAAGGGTACTGTTTTCAGAGTGCAACGGAAAGGGGGAGTTTCAAAGTAGAAAATGGTCAAAACTGTCTCACAGGAGGGAGGACAAATAAGAATGCAAAGAGATTCTTGAGATTGTAAATGAGGAAGCAGTTGGTGACCTAGTTGTGAATGAGCAATTTTAGTAAAATATGGGGGTGGAAATCACCTATGAGTAGATTCCTAAGTGAATGGAAAGTGAGGAAGTGGCAGCAATGAGAATAAACTGCTGTGTTTCTAAAAATGTGCTGATGAAGGGGAGAAGAGCAGTGGGTGCTAGTTTGTGGGGGAAGCAGGGCTGAATTTTTTTGTGTTTCTTTTTTTAGAGTGTTGTGTGAGAAATTGTAACTAATTTGAAACACAAGCAAGAGGGAGAGTAGCCCCTGGAGAGAAACTGATAAAGAAGGTAGTGTTGACAAATGGTCAGGGTAGAAAATAATGGGATGGTGATTGCCTGCAAAAGGGATAGACTTTGGAATAAAGGTGCAATGTTTTTCCTTCTTAGGCAGAGGAGGGGAGGTATAGATGGAGAACAGAGTGAGTGAAGTGTTGATTCTTATCTTAAGAGTGAGAACAGTTTATTGACAATTCTTAAGTACCATTCATTATTTTTACCACTGTTACTTGGCTTCATAGAAAGAAGATGGAAATACTATAGGAGAACTATAGTATCTACCAAGGAAAGTTTAAATCAGGTGGGAAAACATCTTAAAGACGAACTGATGAACTGTGCAGAAAGGAAAAGGGGACAATGCCTAATCACAGTGCCTGTGAGGTCAAATGACACTGATGATCTTAGGACTTCTCTTGGGGACTGCAGAGGAACCATTCGATAAGTTCAGGTGTTGCTTGGTATATATCTCACTGTTAGCCATTCCTGCTGTTGAAATGGACATTGACAATGACTATATTTTCCATGTACATTCAGAAAACACAGTTGCCTCATCTTTGGCCAACTTTCATTACAGCTCAGTATGTCTAGTGATGGCTTGGAGGAACTTATCAAAAATGCAAGTGTCCTTGGCCCACACCTAGAGTGTTGGCTTCAGTGGCATTAGTAACACTCCTCTATGTATTTGGAGAAACATTGTTTGTATTTTTGATAAATATTTATTGGGCACCTACTATGTATCAAGTTGTCTTAGGCACTGATATTGAAACAAGATAGATGAGGTCCCATCACAGGCGAGTACAATGTGGGGTGTTTGATGCTGCAGTGCAAGGTCTTCTGAGCTCAGGAGGACACAGGAGGGGCTCGAACCCAGATGTTGGGTCCAGGAAAATTTCTAGGATGCAAGGTGGTATAAAGGCCAAAGGATTTGGGTAAGTGGAGTGAGGTGAGCATATGGTAGGAGTGGAAGTAAGGGTATTCCAGAGAGAGCGAATGGTGCATGGGGAGACCGGTATGGCTGGAATGTAGAGTGCCAGTAGAAGGATGGGAAAAAGAGTGGGGAAGAAAACAAGGCCCAGATTTTGATGGACTGCCAGCTAGGCTATGAAGGTTGGATCTTATCCAAAGAACAATATTGGGCCATTAAAACGTTTTAAGCAAGGGGTTGATAGGATAGTATTTTTCTTTTAGAAATATTCCTTGGACTGCACTTTGGAGAATAGATAGAGGACACAAATGGAGTTTGGGTAGGATGAGAAGGATCGGAGACAAAGATTCCATTTAGGAGGTTGTTATAGTATACCAGATATGATAGTAGCCCAATCAAGGTGACCGTGGTGAGGATGGAGAAAAGGATGTGGCTTGCTGAAAGCACATTTGACTAAATTCCTGACACCAGATAGATTGGAAGGGAAAATAATTAAAGAATAAATAGTAAGGGAGAGAAGTAAGTTTTGCTCCTCTCTATTGGCAAAAATCCACAGTTAATTCTAACGGGACTCAACTTAGTGGCATGGTCCTTGTGATTGGCTGATCCATTTGTAATTGTGTTTGTATTTATAAGTGGTGCAAAGATGAGGATGAATAGTCTTAGATATTTTTGTTCCTGCTGTCTTTGACCTTTGGTTCATGTGGGAATCCCGAAGTGTCAGTCTTGTCGATCTTTTACCCGAGGACCTAGCACAAAGCTTGTCTTCGCTGATCGCATGACACATGGAAAGGGGTTGTTTTCTTATCTTCATATGCTCCTCCCTTATTCCAAACACCATATAAAAGACACAGCTTCAAAATACAGATTCAGAAGTTGGAGAATATTTAGTGGTTTGAATAGGTAGAATGAAGGAATGGAATCATGCAGTAGGCTTTAACTAGACACCAACTGTTTGCATTTCTATTCTGGGGGTTCCATTTCCTGTTTTTCCTGGTGCTCCCCTCTGGAATTCTCCATCTCTCCGCTTCTTTTTACCTTTTCAAGCAGTATTGTACTACTGGATGTTCTCATCATCATTATCCTGGATGGAGCCACACATTCCGTTTTTTTGGCTTAGCTGCTTATTTTGCTGGAGTACATCCTTAATATTTCCTGGAAGAGACTTCAGGGAAAGCAAACTTGCAGAGTTTTTCGCATTTCTGAAACTGTCTTCAGTGTGCATTCATTAGATCAAAAATAATTTTGGGGGGTGGAAGTACTTTTCTTTCAAAATGTGAAGGCCCCTAATGTTGCTCAAGAAAAACCTGATGCCAGGCTGGTAAACATCTTTTGGAGGTCACCTGACTTTTCTCTCCAAAAGCTTTAGAATCTTCTCTTATCTTTGATGTTTTGAAATTTCCAGTTGTGTTTGTGTGAGGGGGAGACAGGAAGGAGAGAGGAGGGAGAAGGGAGCAAGAGAAGAGAGAGGAGATTTATTTTGCCTTATGCTTAGTGCTTGTTAAAATCTTTCAGTTTGAAGACATGTGTCATGTTTCAGCTCAATCTTGTGTTTTCTGGATAATCTCTACCTGTTTTCTTTTTCTTTCTTCCTGGAGTTTCTCTTCTTTGATTTTTGGACCTCCTAAAATGATTATCTATGGCTTTACCTTTTCTTGCTTATTTGCTCTTACCTTGTATTTTCCTTCTACATTTTGGACTTTCTTACTTGGCTTAATTTTTTAACCCTTCTGTTGAATTAGTCACACAGGTCAGCTTCGATTCACTGTGGGAGGGAACTAGACAAGGCTTGAATTTGAGGAGGTCTAGGTTATTGGGACAGGACTCATCCTGGAGGCTGGCCGCATCAGTCCACATTCTGGCTTCCAATGATTCATGCCCCCCTCACATGCAAAAGCAACTCACCGCCTCTCACGAGCCCCCCGAAGTCTCATCTTCTACAGCATCAGTTCAAAGTCAGAATGTTGTCACCCGAATCAGGTCCAGATGTGCAGGAAACTTCTTTGATATTCTTTTTTTTTTTACATGGGCAGGCACCGGGAATCGAACCGGGTCCTCGGGCATGGCAGGCAAGCATTCTTACCTGCTGAGTCACCGTGGCCTGCCCTTCTTTGATATTCTTAACTTCCAAAATGCTTTCTTGGTTCCTGGTTACTTCTTTTCGTAGCATATTCCTTATTTATTGCTGTAATATCTTCCCAAATTTCTTTGAAGATACTAATTAAATTTTTAAAAGATATCTTTTGTGGATTGAAATCTCTCTATGTTCTCAGGGGCAGTTTTTCCCTTTCCTTTTCTTGGGTTTTTTTTTTGTTTTGTTTTTGTATTATGTGTTTGTTTTATACTGGAACGTCTTCTCAAATCCTCTGTGATCATTCATTTCTGAAATTGAATTCCTTTCATTTTAAAGTGTCTTTGGTTAAAGAGAATAAAAATACCTGTCTTCTGTCTCCTAAAATCTAGCTGAAGTGAATTACTAGCACCTGGGAAGGGACTGTTAGGTATTGCCAAGTCAGTCAGTTTCATCAGTATTTTAACATCAGGGTGAGAACTGTTTGCAAATGTATCCCACTGAAAAGACGGATGGTGCCAAATTACAGTTATTTGAGTTTTATTCCTTAGAAAATAGATAAGTGCCTTAATGTTTCTTCTACTTTGAAATGCTAAAGAAATTTATCAGCAGACACAGTTGATGCAAATGCATTTGTTCGTAACAATATTGTTCCTTTTTATTAGCTTTGAGCCTGTGTTGATGTCCCTGAGAATCACTAATATAAAACAGGATCCAGGAGGCTTTATCCAGCACACGTATAATAGCAGTTTAGTAGCTTTAGTACATTTAGAATCTGTACAAAATAATCAACTTTTCCAATTCTGTAAGATGTGCTGGTACAAGTTTACTCTGTATTTGAAATAACTTTTTATACAGCTTCTATTTATAAATAGATCTGCCCAGCAACAAAATGACATCTGTAATAATTATGTTATTATAACTTCTGCTGATTTTCTTCTTTTTGAAGCAGTCTTTACCCCATGCCTGTTCCCTAGGTCTCTGTCCCCCCCACCCCCCATTTTCCTATTCCCTTCTCTTACACAAAAACTTTGATTCATTTATACACTGACCAAAACATATGTGTATATGTTAACTCTTCCTGGTGATTTTTAAAATTCTAATGCAGTGGGAAAATATAGCCCTGATTAATCATGAATCTCTAGATTAAATATAATCAGTTTCAAATGCCTCTGTTATATGGAGGATTCAATTATATGGAACTTTTCTAAATAATTAAAAAATGCTTACACTCAGGTGTTTTGATTATTATGAAAATGGAAACTGAGAAACTCAAGACTTTTTAAAAAATCTTGTAGGAATTTTGGCATTCAGTGAAACTCATTGTATAAGCAAGGTCATTTGTTTTAGATTACTGCTCCCTTAACACAGTGTTCTGTTTTTATGTTAGACCCATCCATTCACAACTCTGAAAACATTACAACAAAACCAAATAGAACTTCTGCCTGTTGCCCTTTCTGGTCTGGGTGTTGACTGATGCCTGTGAGCCAACGTCATGGGGTCTGTATAGTTTCTCTCCTTCCAGCCTCTTCCAGGTCATGGCATATCACGTACACGCTCCAAGTTCTTCCATTTTTATCATTAAACTAGAGAACTTTTTCTGTGCCCTTGAGCCTCCCACCCCCTTATCTTTAAACTAGAAAGCACTTAGACGCTCTGCTGACCACAGGCTGTCCTGCTGCTTTCACTGGAGAACCATAGCTTGGCCATATTGTTTTTTGAAGTGAGAAGGATTGTCTTAAAGTCCCATCAAATTGCTGTGTTTTCAGGTGTGCCTGGTTTCACTGGGGCAAGGACTAACTGCAGTGGGTCCCCTGGAGATGTTTCAGGTACTTAGGCCTTTTCACCCTCGTTCTCCTGGAACTAATCAGTCACCAAGCCAAGTGCATCCCCTCCACTCCTGCCCTTTGAAGGCCAGGACTTTGCTCCTACTTGCCTTCAGAATTGCCCTCACCAGCCCTTCCCCCACTTAGCAAATCAAACTCTTCCCTCCTCCTTTAAAATTCTGTGCTGGCTCCTCTTGGCTGGCAGGAGAAGGGTCAGGGGCTTTAGCATCCACCTGGCCTGCAGCCCCCAAGCTGACCCTTCCTCCTGACTCAAGGGGTCTCCTCCCCTGAAATATCCTCTTCCTTTCTCAGTTCCTTCCTTGGCTAACCCCTGTTTGTCCTTTACAACTTAACTTGTTTGCCTCCTCCAAAATCAGTACAGTCTGGGTCAGGGGCCCCCTCCCTTTTGTGTTTCCACAGCTCTGACTTTATGCCTCCGTCATGCCACTGGGCGCGTCGTATTGTAGTCTTCTCCATTAGTGGCTGATTTTGTGTTAGCCCTGAAGATAGGGACGATACTCATTTATTTTTTGTTTTCCCAGAGCTATTATGGTACATGGCATGCATTTAATCCATGTTTCTTTAACTCAGCTGAACTGAATGAAGCCAGAAGCTCTGCAGGTGTGTTATCCTCTCTTCCTTCTCCTACTTCTTCATTTTTACTTTCCTCAAGGTCATTTTCCTTCTCTGATCCTTCACACTAGTCTCAAGGGGCTGTGCTGTTTGTTGACACTGCCACTGCTTCTGTTTTGGTCAACTGCCTTCTGGGTTGAAAAAGGCCAATCTAGTCATTCATCTTCTCCCCACTTTTCTGCATCTCCTGTCTTGCCTTTCTTATCCTTTCCTAGAGTTAGTCAGTGTCTGTCTGTCTGTCTCTCTGTTAAATAGCAGCTCGGAAATATAATCGCATACCGTACATTTCACTAGTTTAAATTGTAAACTCAGTGGTTTTAGGTGTGTCTACAGACTTTGCAGACACTGCAGTTAACAGCACATGTGAAGGCCCTGAGGTACAAGAGTACTTGGTGTGCTTGAGAAGTAGCAAGAAAACAAGTGTGGGAGGGAGAGGGTGACAAGAGGGAGGGCAGGGCAGGTGGACGTACAGAAAATGAAGCCGGAAGCTACCAGATCCTGATGGTTATGTGTGGCATAATTTTATTCTTGGCCTGGTGGCTTAGTCTCTTTCTCTCCCTCCCTCGCCATTTTGGCACATCCGGTTCTTCTAAGCCTCTGAATTACAAGCCTCACCAGCGACTAGTGATGATGCAGCCTTGTCTCTCTAACCCTATTGGCCTTCTCCTTAGTCCTCCACCTGCCCAACATCCTCTGCTACGGGTACACTCAGGAACAGCATCTCTATGGTCACAGTCACTCATCCGTCCTCCCTGTGTGATTGGCTACCCTCCCCTAGAGGCCACGCCCTAACTCCGCCTCTCCTCAAACTGTATATAATCCAGGGCTTGCCGAGCCTTGTGGTCTTTAGCTTCTGGTGGCCCAGGCATAAGTGTCTACCAACAATAAAGCTACCTCGCTTCATGCCTTAATTGGCTCGGCGTCCAGTCCTTTAGACCCGCAGCGAGGTCTCCTGCGCGCGCCCCTTGGACCCAGACCCCCGGCTCGAGCCCCTTTTCTGCGTGTGGCAGTGTCGTCTAGCAAGCAGTGAGAAGCTGAGGAGTAGAGGGTCCCCGATAGCTTAGCGGTTGGGCCAAACCGCAGTTATGGTACCTACTTTGAATCAGACTCTAGCTGTTGAAACGCTGAGAGCAGGGGACCAATGTAGCTTTACTTACAGTTTGTAAGAGTTACTCTGGCTCCCTTTGTCTTCAAGAGAGTAGTTGTTTGTTGCCTTCTCAAGAGAGTAGTTGTTTGTTATCTCTTGCTGCATAGCAAATAACCCCAAAACTTAGCTGTCATCATCTTAGTGTCTCAGAGTTTTTGTGGGTCAGGAATCCGGGAGCAGCTGGTCTGAGCGGTCATGGCTTGTGATCTCTTGTGAAGTGGTCGACAGTTGTTGGCAGAGCTGAAGCCATCTGAAGGCTGAGACCAGGGGATCCCTACCAAGGTGACTGACTCAGATGGCTGAAGGTGGTGCTGGCTGTTGGCAGAAGACCTCAGTTCCTTCCATGTGGGCCTTCTCACAAGGCTGCTTGAGCATTCTCGTGACATGGTTTCTCACAAGGCTGCTTAAGCATTCTTGTGACATGGTTTCTGGTGTCCCTCAGATGGAGCTATCCAAAGTTCTAGGAGGAAGCCACCGTGGTTTTTATGACCTAGCTGAAGACTTCTGAAAGCCTTGGTAGAATAGTGTTCATTAGTCACACAGGTTAGCTTCGATTCAGTGGGAGGGAACTAGACAAGGCTGAATTTGAGGAGGTCAAGGTCATTGGGACAGGGGTCATCCTGGAGGCTGGCCGCCTCAGTCCACTCTCTTGCTTTCAATGATTCATGCCCCCCTCACATGCAAAAAAGCAACTCACCACCTCTCACGGGCCCCCAGAAGTCTCATCTTCTACAGCATCAGTTCAAAGTCAGAATATTGTCATCCACATCAGGTCCAGAGGTGCAGGAAACTTCTTAGGTGAAGGACCCTGAGTCTAACTTTTTTTTTTTTCTTTTTTTATATTAATTAAAAAAAGAATTAACAAAACAATTAGAAATCATTCCAATCTACATGTACTATCAGTAATTCTTAATAACATCACATAGTTGCATATTCATCATTTCTTAGTACATTTGCATCGATTTAGAAAAAGAAATAAAAAGACAACAGAATAAGAATTAAAACAATAATAGAAAGAAAAAAAAACAAAAACAAAAAACCTATACCTCACATGCAGCTTCATTCAGTGTTTTAACATAATTGCATTACAATTGGGTAGTATTGTGCTGTCCATTTCTGAGTTTTTATATCCAGTCCCGTTGTACAGTCTGTATCCCTTCAGCTCCAATTATCCCTTCTCTTTTTTTTTTTTTAATTAACGGAAAAAAAGAAATTAACCCAACATTTAGAGATCATACCATTCTACATATGCAATCATTAATTCTTAACATCATCACATAGATGCATGATCATCATTTCTTAGTACATATGCATTGGTTTAGAAGAACTAGCAACATAAACGAAAAAGATATAGAATGTTAATATAGAGAAAAAAATAAAAGTAATAATAGTAAAATCAAAACAAAACAAAACAAAAACCTATAGCTCAGATGCAGCTTCATTCAGTGTTTTAACATGATTACTTTACAATTAGGTAGTATTGTGCTGTCCATTTTTTAGTTTTTGTATCTAGTCCTGTTACACCGTCTGTATCCCTTCAACTCCAATTGGCCATTATCTTACCCTGTTTCTACCTCCTGCTGGACTGAGTCTAACTTCTTGAGCACAGTTGCTCTTGAACCAAAAATCTGTAATCTAAAGAGACACATTATCTCCTTCCCCACCCAGTAGAAAATGGTGGGGCAGACACAGGATAACTTCAATAGACTTTCCTATTTAAAAGAATTTGAATGCAAAAAAAGGGGGGGGGGGGAGGAATTAAAAGAATTAGAGATAACTAGAGACACTTAGAAGTCAATAGTTCCTAATAATTCTGAAAAGCTGCAGGCACATGTTGGTATTCCTTAATTAGGACTAACTTGTACAATTGTCTGGGTATGGTTTTTCCGTGGCCCTTGGCTCCACCCACTGGGTTCTTGGCTCTGACTTCTTAGTCACCCTTCTTTCAATAAAAGATTTGAATCTGAGTGGTGTCTAAGTTTACTTCCTGCCTATAGACATTTGGGTGTCAAAAGACTGCCTTCCATTTAGTACTGTCCCTGACATTTCAGCATTGTTTCTTGTAATACAATTCTTTTTATGGGTGTTCTAGTTTGCTAAGCTGCTGAAAGCAGATACCATAAAATGCATTGGCTTTGACTAAGGGAATTTATTAGCTTATAAGCTTACAGTTCTGATGCTGAGAAAAATGTCCAAATCAAGGCATCATCAGGCAGTGCTTTCTCCACAAAGACCAGCTGCAGGCAATTCTGGCATCCTCTGTCACATGGCATGGCACATGATGACATCTTCGGGTCTCTCTCTTCTCTTTCAGGTTTCGTTGCTTTCAGCAACTTGAGTCTGTGGCTTTCTCTCTCTTTGTGTGAATTTCATTCTCTTATAAAGGACTCCAGTAAGAGTATTAAGACCCACCCTGAATGAGGTGGGTCACATCTTAAATTAAGATCCTACTCGCCAAGAAGTCCCATTTCAGAAGTAGGTCCAAATCCACAGAAATCGATGAACTTTAAGAACATCCTTTTCTGGGGTACGTACATCTTCAAACCATTACAGGGAGTCTCCTTTGAATATTATGGGGTTCATGTCATTAGACAAAACTGTACCCCCAAATCATTTTGTGATTAACCTTTTTCTACCTGGGGCTTTTTCTGCTCAGGCTACTGAGGATTAACTCCCATGAGTGTTTTACCAACACTGTTATTTGAACAGTTAGATCTTTCTGGAATTCTTAAAGGATTTTACATTCCCATAATAGGCTTCATCTTTACAGCATATTTTCTTGACAGTGACCTGTATATGATTCTTGCCTAGAAGCCATTTCTTATTTGTTTACTTATTTTTACTTTATTTTAATTTTAAAAATATTTTATAGCTAAAACAACATACAATAGATGTTATACAATAAAAAATTTAAAAAACAACAACATATAAACACAAACATTCTTGACATACAAGCATTTCCTACATGGTGTACAATCAGTGGTTCACAATATCATCACACAGTTGTATATTCATCACCATGATCATTTTTTTAGAACATTTGCAGCACTCCAGAAAAAGAAATAAAAAGAAAAAACTCATACCTGCCATACTCCTTACCCTTCCCTCTCATTGACCACTAGTATTTCCATCTACCCAATTTATTTTAACCTTTGTTCTGCTATTATTCGTCTATTTATTTTATCTATATTTTAAAAATATTTTTATAATAAACAACGAACAAACATACCAACATTCTTGGCATACAAACATTCTTGACATGTTTACAATCAATGGTAGAAGCCATTTCTTAAGTTTGATATTGTTTGCCATTTGGAGAGGCTGAGAATTTTCAAACCCAAGTCCTAGCTCCTTTCTGTTTGAAAGCTTCTTTATAGTAATTTCTTTATCTCACCTCTCTCCCCTTGCGTTTTATAACCATAAGCAAAAGACAGCACCTTCAGCACTCTACCTGGAAATCTCCTCGGCTGGATTCCCAAGTGGGTCAGGAACAATTTCTATATTTCACATCATAGTAGGCAACATTGGTGCTAATCTGTTTGCCACTGAATAAGGAGGATTTACTTTCCATCAGGTTCCTCATTGTACTATAAGCCCTCACTGGCAGCTACCTCAAGGGCCATAAGGCTTCTGCAAGAAGTTTCTTTGAAGTTCTTTAGGATTTCACTAAAGCACTTCTCATTTTCCTTAAAACTTATACTTTGTGCCTGGTTCCAAAGGCACTCTCACATTATTAGATTCCTGTTATGGTGACACCCTACTTCTAGGTACCGAAATTGGTAATAGTTACATATATTGCTGAATAATAGATCACCCTAAAACTTAGTAGCTTAAAGCTACCAGGGTCATTTATTATCTAATAGTTTCTGTGAGTCACAAATTTGGGAGCAGCTTGGTTGAGTGGTTCTGGCTTGGAGCCTCTCATGAAATTGCAGTCAGATTTTCCTGGGGCTGCAGGATTTGAAAGCTTAACTGAGAATGGAGAACTCACTTCCAGGATGAAGCGGTCACTCACATGGTAGACAGGTTGGCACCAGCTTTTGGCAGGTGGCCTCAGTTCCTCTCCACGGTGGCCTCTGCACAGGGCTGCTGAGATATCCACCTGGCATTGCTGGCTTCTCTCTTAGTGAGCAGTCCAAGAGTCCAAGGAAGGATCTGCCATGTTGCTTGTGACCTAGACTCGAAAGTCACACACTTACACTTAATCGTATCTTCCTGGTCACACAGATCACACCGACTCACTGCTGAGGATTGTTGGAGAGCCATCATGGAAGCTGGCGACCAAGCACTTTGAGCTCTGCTTGTTTCATTCTTTCGTGCGGAAGGGGGCTTTTTGCATTTGCCATAACAATGGCTTGCACAAAAGCAACAGCAGCGATGCCTGTCATTAGCTAGGCGTTTAATACATGCCAGGCAACAGGATATGTGCTTTACATGAGTTTCTCTTTCATGATAATAATGTGTAATTGGTTTTACCCTTTTTTGCTATGTGAGGAAACTGAGGTTTGGAGAGTATGAATCTGGCTTGAAAATATACACTTGGTAGTCATTGTATCAAACCCATATCTGTAGTACTACTTCTCTTTCTTTGTGTCTTTCTTTGCTCAACTGCAGCCTTGATATTAAAGAATTTTATTTCCCAAGAATGAAGGAAGCTTGGTAAAAACAGCTGCTTTCTGTTCATAATCCCAAGCATGGTGAGAAAGGAAGAATTACTTCTCAACTGTATTATCGAACCAAATCACATCTCTGCAAAATACCCATAAAAGAAGAATCTGTCCATAAAAGCAACTAAGGAAGAACTAGTAAAGTTTTTTCAAAGAAACTAATTTTTTTCAAATAATATATTTTACTATATGTGTAAATACATCAGAAGAGAACACTTAAAATATAAAATTACATGGAGAAAATGGACCTTGAAGAATAATCTTGAGTCACTGAAGATTTTACCTTAATTTATTTCTTTTATTCCCGTAGCACTGGGTTTCACCTCTGTTTTGACCCTGCTCCCCTTTTCCTCTTAGCTATGGTCATTTGTGAATATGTGCCTCTTCCCCAGTGGGTTGTCAGCTCTGCTCAGGAATGCTTCTTCTCTGTTTCTGAATTTCCCACAGCACCTTGTGAAGTGCCTTGCCAGTGGGAGGAGTCTATGATTGCATAACAAATCAGATTAATACACATTTATTTTCTTAACTTCCTTATTTTACTGCCTGGGATGACAACGATATTGGACAGTGATGAGTAGATCTTTAATCAATATAATTTTGAACTCTAAAAGGTCTGATGTCTGATTATGTCTTGAGTGAGATATTTTTCTAGTATTACAGAGCTCTGTTTAAAGGAGAACCAATATAAAAATGGAAATGGTAAAGCAAATATAATTCTTGAATTTTCATCAGAATGTGCAGATTTGCTTTCTTCAAAGTTTTTATCTTTCAAAAGAAAAGTAGTATTACTTTGAAATAACAATATATCTAAATATTCAATAACAGCAAAATCTCTTTTGTTGTCGAACAGAAATGTTCATTTTTTTTCACCTCTGCAAAATCTTATTAGAATAGAAAACCTTTATAAAAATAAAAGAAATGAGTTTACTTTAGAGTCTTTGAATGGGCTTTGAATATTTGATGCTAGGGTTTAAAAAAGTGTTTATTAACGTTTCAATATATGTTTGTTAGTTTCCCCTTTGTTATTGATTTCTAATTTTCTTCCATTGTGATTAGAGAACATATTTTGTATGACTTTAATCCTTTTAAATTTGTTGAGACTTGTATAGCCTGACGTATGGTCTATCCCGGAGAGTGTTGTAGATGCACTTGAGAAGAGTGTGAATTCTGCGGTCATTGTTTGGAGTGTTTTATAGATGTCAGTTGGGTCTAATTGGTTTACACTGTTGTTCAAGTCTTCAATTTTTTTAAGTCTTCTTTCTAGTTCTATCCATTACTGAAAGTAGAGTATTGAGCTTTCCAACATTATTTTCAAATTGTTTATTTCTCCCTTTAATTGGGGCCATTTTTGCTTTATGTACTTTGGTGTCCTGCGGTCAGGTACATGTACTTGTAGTTATTATGTCTCACAGGTGAATTGGCCCTTTTATTGCTGTAAAATATCCCTCTTCACATTTAGTAACATTTTTAAAGAATTTATCTGGTCTTATACTAGGGTAACCGTACCAGCTTTCGTATGGTTCCTCTTTGTATGATATGTCTTTTCCCATCCTTTTTCTTTTAATCTTTTTGTGTATTTAAATATAAAGTGTGGCTCCTCTAGATAGTCCGTAGTTGTATTTTATTTTTTTCATCCAAACCAGCCCTCTCTGCCTTATCACTAGATAGTTAAATCCATTCACTTTTTGGGGGGCAGTGCATGGGGCAGGAATCAAACCCAGTCTCCTTCATGGCAGGTGAAAATTCTACCACTGAAGTATTAATCCATTCACTTTAAATTGTTATTGTGGATGATATGTATACCATTTTACTTTTTGTATGTCTCATGTCTTTTTTGTTCCTCTATTCATCGTTTACTTCTTTGTTTTGCATTAATTGAATATTTTCTAGGGTAACATTTTGATTCCTTTAATGATTTTGTGACGACTATGTTTTAAATTATTCTCTTATTGATTGCTCTGGGACTTACATCTTCACTTATCCAAATCAACTTTTCTGCTAACTTAATGTCAGTGAAACATATAAACATTACCTCTTCCTCTCTTTTGTACTTTTGTTTTTATAAATATTACACCTATCTATGTTTCAACCCTAATAATACATTTTTGTAGTTGTTATATCTATTCATATTACAAATCTAATTATAGATTTTATAATTATTACTCTCTGTATTTTCTGTCTTTCGAAGAAGCAGAGGGCATAGCCTTGGGCACACACAATTTAGCATCTTGCTCTTATGAAACTCCCAGCCTCCTTCTAATTGCTTACCATAAAAATCTTCACTGATTTCAAGAGTACCCTTGAGCTTGAACTTCTTCCCACTTCATTCAAAATAAAGTTCATTTCTTTAGAGCTTTTGGAGACCTCTGTTCTTACGGCCAGCCTCTACCCCTAGACGAAATCTCTAATTTTGTGTCGGGGCAATTGCCTGTTTCTCTCAGAGTTTTAATTCTGGTTTATAAGTGGGGTGCTAGGTGGGGGAAGTAGCCTCTGGTCTCCTCTTTCTGTCTCCCCTAGTTTTGAACCTCTTACCTATAGGTGAGCATGGGCAAGTGTCCGCGACTTCTCACTCAGCGTCAAGCCCCCGGCCGGCGGGTGAGACAATGAGGAGAGACAGAGAGACGCAGACAAATCCGCGCTGGTGAGAAACACAGATCCAAGACACGTAGCAGTTGTAAGCACAGACCTTTACTGGAGTTAAGCTTGCATTCTCTGTTACAGGTTCCACGCGGGACAAGATACCCCGCGGGGGAACAACCTCTATGCGGCCGTCAGGTACGGCTCCCTGTGGGTCGTCTCCCCCCACCCCGTCCGGGTAACCTCTTATATACTGTGCCCAAACCCAATAGGTTAGTGCCACGTATACAGAGGTGATTGGAAGATAGGGTTGGCGGGTGTATGTGTCATAAGCGGAAGCAGGATGTGGGCGCCATCCTGGCTCACTCGATGGGCGGGGGGAACTCTAGAGCAGGCTGCAGCGCGTCCACTAGGCCTAACCCGGGAGGCGGCTCTCCACATCTCCCCCTTTTTTATTATTTTTGGTCCGTAGACCCTTTCTTAGACCCAGTGTCTCCATTGATGAGTGAGCTCCCGTGAGCTTGATTAGCCCACTACTTGTTTTGGTGCTTTGGGGAGTCTGGACTAGGCTTGCTAGGCACCAACCAGAATGCCTCCTCATATAGAGACCGGAGAGCCCGTGAACTGGAAACCACGTGACTCTCCCTGCAGTGCTTCGCCTCGCAACTGGGCTAAGCGGGGCTCAGGAGAGCGGCAACCAGAGTCGAGAGTGTCACTAGATGTCTCTGTGCAATGGCCGGAGTCTAGTCTGGCCAGGACCGTGACTCTGCCTTAGAGATCATCCTTTAGACAAAAATTATGACTTCTGGTGCCGCCTTTTACACCCGGGACACGGCCATGGGCCTTGCAGCGGGTCTTGCTTTCGAGCGTCCCGCCCTGAGTGGCCGGGATGGGTCATACGGTGAAATGGGGGACTGGGCAGCAGGGCGGTCGTTGTCAGGAGCACCAGGGGCGAGTGACATAGCCAACATGGTAGTAACACGCAATTGCTGCTGTGTCTGGAACAAGCGTTCTAACAAGCATTTAACAGTGACTAATCCCACTAATAGTCCCACCGCTACGAGAATTCAAGTAGTCAAATTGGGCCAAGAGAACCAAGAGGTGACTCGGTTCCACAGACTTTGTACAGTCTCGCCCAGTTTGGAAAGGTCGAAGGCAACGGGGGTCAACTTGATATCCCCAAGCACTCGAAGGTCTGAATCCACCTGTTGGGAGAGGTTAGTAAAGGTAGGGAGGTTTTAAAGCTGGTCCCCTTTCTATACGATAGAAGGGTGACTAGCGCTCCTGTTGTCATCTTGTCGTTCGTCGCCATCATCAGCAGAGTTGGAGACCGGATCTGGTGGCTCTGGTTGGAGGCTTATCAATTTTCTGGGCAACAGTTCCTTGGCGTCCTCGGGCGACGTCACGGTTCTCACCAGTCTTTCCGGAACCCGCACAGGTTGACGTCCTGGTTCCTGGGGAAAAACACAAACAGAGCCTCTGGCCCAGCTGAGCACTGGGTCAGGGCCTTGCCATTGTCCTGACAGGACATCCTTCCAACGGACTAGACCTCTATGTGGAGGACTCGGAGTAGTGTGCTGAAGAGCAGGTGTCATTCCTAGTGAATTTTCATTTAAAAAATTATATGTAAATAAGGCTACAGACAGTTGAGCCTTCGGGGACAGGCCGTGGCCTATTCCTCTAATGGTTTCCTCCGCCTTGCACGTCGGCCAGGCGGAGGGCCATTCCTGTTGTCTTATGATCGACCGATCGGCCCCGGTATCTAGCAGGCCCATGAAGGGTCTGCCTTGTACCTTAATAGTTAGCATGGGTCGAGACTCCAGGGACATATGGAGGCCTTCAAAAACTTCTCCAGTAGATCCAAACCCTTTATTTCCTCTCTGTCTGGTTCTACTCGGGAAGGATGCATGTAAGCTGGGCAAGAGCAGGAGCTGTGCCAGCTTATCACCCTCTGCAATGACTAGGGTGCTTTGCTGAGACTGAACCATAACCTGGGCAAAGCCTGTGAAATCCGAATCTACAATGCCTGGTATAACTGTTAGTCCTTTCAGGGCTGTGGATGCTCTCCCTAATATGAGCCCAACAGTCTTCGTTGGTAAGGGCCCTTTAAAGGAGGTCCCCACCAATTGGACTCCCATGGAGGGGGTCAGTACAAGCCTGGAGGTGGCACAGAGGTCCAGTCCTGCTGATCCAGGGGATGCGCGAATTTGGACGGGTGTTGTGTCGCCGGATGGCATGCAGGGGGGTCCACCGAAAGGGTGGACCCCCTCTGCCCGTTTTTTGGGTCCTGTTCAGGGCGGCCAGAAAGGCGCACACCCTGCGCATTGAAGGCTGACCTACAGTCTTCTGCGCGATGGGGTCCCTTGTGGCAACGGCCACATAGCCTGGTTGCCGCATATGGTCTACCAAACTGTTGAGTGGCAGGTGGTTGGCCTTTATTGGGACAGTTTCTCTTAATGTGTCCCAACTGGCCACAATGATAACATCCTCTTGGCTTTGTTCCTAGGTCTTTGGATTTCTTTGCAGCTACTTGTAAGGAGCTGGCTAGCATGGCAGCTAGACCTGCATTAGTTAACGGGCTACCAGCATCTCTGCAGAGCCGAACCCATTCCGTCAGGTTTTTTCCTCTGTTTTGTGCTAGGATAACTTTACATTCCTTGTTGCACTGCTCAAATATCATTTGTTTAACTACAGTCTCTGCCACTCCTGGATCTGAGAAAATTCTCTCAGCCGCAGTTTGCATTTTGGCTACAAAATCCACGAAGGGTTCTGTGGGGCCCTGATGTATGTTGCTGAGTGAGGCTTGAGCCTCTCCCTCACCTGTCAGCTTTTTCCAGGCTCCTACGAAACAACGGAAAATCTGGGCGTAGACTTCTTGAGGGAACCCTGTTTGATTCTGGGAGTGGGCACCTTTCCCCAATAGCATATCTGCATTCCACCCGCCACGTCTCCCCGCTGCGTTTTTTGCGGCTTGTTCCTCAGCTAGCTCCTCAAACCATGCTTTCCAATCTATATATCGGCCCTGTGGTAAACAAGCACGGGCCAGCTGAAAAATATCTGCGGGTGTATGATTCAGGGCGGAAAGGTTTTCAACCATATTCAGGGTAAAAGGGGCATTGGGGCCATACTGATGGACGGCCTGCCTCAATTCCTTTAAAATTTTGTAATCATATGGCTCATGCTGATTGTTACCTTGGGGATTGATAATAACTGGGTACATTTCTGAGGCTGGCTGTGGCTCAAGTGGTTGGTAACCACCCAGCATGCCAAAAGGTCTAAATGTTGAGAAAGGGGTCCACTTCCAGAAATGTCTCCCTCTGTTACCTGATGACGAAGAGTTCTGAGGGCCTGTGTACTCGGGCGGGGGGCACGGCAGTAACTGCCCCTCCCCCGACCAGCCTGTAAGGGGTTCCGGGTCTCGCAAAGGAGGGCCACTGTAATTACCTGATTCGGCCACCAGAGGGAGCCCGTGGTGAGGGTTTTTGGCGAGATCACCAAAACCATTCACCGGAAGCCGCCGCGCCCCTGCAGCAGGCGCTGGCGGGGCGGAAGGCTGCGTGGGTGAGACAGGGGGCCTCCCCCAATCGATCAGCGGAGGCGCGTCTGCACCCTCGGTCTCATCACCATCTGACTCTGAGTCAGAGGTGTCTGAACTAGCGCCAGACTCTGGCGGCTTACAAGTGGGCGGCTCACTTTCACAGGAGCCGTCCGCTAAAAGGGTCTTTAAGGGAGCTAACAAAGGTAAACTTCCGGACTGCCCCATGTTTGCAGTCGGCACTGTACTTTAATCACTCGGAGAGCTCTTCCGAGTCCCCGGGGCTACCTGAAAGCCCGCGGGCCTTAACTCTCACGTAATAAGAAGTACTCACCTTCTCGCGGTGATCAGGCGCGGGAAGTCCGCTGCGAGCTCAGGATGCGCGTCCTCACCAGCTTGGGGAAAGGCAGCAGAAGGGTTCCCCGTACGGGCCACCACTTGTCCGTAGCCGTCTCGCTCGGCGTCAAGCCCCCGGCCGGCGGGTGAGACAATGAGGAGAGACAGAGAGACGCAGACAAATCCGCGCTGGTGAGAAACACAGATCCAAGACACGTAGCAGTTGTAAGCACAGACCTTTACTGGAGTTAAGCTTGCATTCTCTGTTACAGGTTCCGCGCGGGACAAGATACCCCGCGGGGGAACAACCTCTATGCGGCCGTCAGGTACGGCTCCCTGTGGGTCGTCTCCACCCACCCCGTCCGGGTAACCTCTTATATACTGTGCCCAAACCCAATAGGTTAGTGCCACGTATACAGAGGTGATTGGAAGATAGGGTTGGCGGGTGTATGTGTCATAAGCGGAAGCAGGATGTGGGCGCCATCCTGGCTCACTCGATGGGCGGGGGGAACTCTAGAGCAGGCTGCAGCGCGTCCACTAGGCCTGACCCGGGAGGCGGCTCTCCACAGGCAAGAGTGCTTAGAGCTCCAGTATCCATGGCTTTCTGTGCCTGTGGTAGTGCCTCCACCCTATGACTTGGGGATGGATGAAGAAATCCCTGACTTCATGGCTCTACTCACTTGACTTTAGCCTCTGTAACATGGAGAAAGGGGAATGAGAAATACTGGTGGTCTGCGTCTCTTGGGTAGAGACTGCAGCCATGGACTGGGAACTCTAAGGACAGAAAACCAATCTTTTGGCCACATCCATGCAGAGGAGATGTTCCATCAAGCTGAGCTGGGGCTGGAGGGGTGGGTGAGGAATGGATTGTGGTTCAAATGCCACAGGTGCTCACTGGTCTTATGGAAATTTAGTAGATGTTCGAATATAAACACTTCATTTACTGTATGCACCCAGAACAATTTCCAGAGGCTTAATCATTTTTTTTTAAACATAACTTTCACCAGTTATGGTTGTTTCACTGGAGAGTGTATCCATGGATTTCCTCATGCCAGCCTTTAGCTGTCATCTCTTTGATGTGTCTTTCATTTTAATATAATATTAATAACTAACATTTTAATTGAGGATTTACTATGTGCTTGATACATTATTCCTGTCAAAGTCTATATTCTTTAGTAGCCCAATGACACAAAATGCTTGGAATATATATTCCTTGGATATGTTGGACTCTTTTGAGAAATAGTAAGGCCCACTTTTTTAAAAAAATAAATATGACCCTTTTATGAAACACAGATTTAACTGTCATGTTGAATCAGAGCAGCTGAAGCTCGTGATGCCACACATTGAGTTGGGATCATCTTGTGAAGTGTTTCATACTGTTGTCCGGGGACCACCTGAATCCGAATCACAGAGGGGCTTGTTTACAAAGCAGACTTTTCAAATCAACCTCACACCGGCGCTCAAACAAAGAAACTGGTGGAGGTATTCAATTCCTACTTTGCACGAAATGAAATTAATACAAGCTTGGTTAATGTAGACTTCAACTAAGCATTTATTGAATAAAAACTTTTGGAAACTGGGAAACTATTATTCTAGAGACTGGTAGTATAAAAAGAATAAGACCTAGTCCTCCAACCCCTGAAGGAGTATAATTATTTGTGAGAAGATTAAGCTGGTAGAAAGAGAGATCATTATATAGTAACTTGATGTATTAGATCCATTTGCATCAATTTTATTAAAATTACATATACAGGGCATTGGAGTAAGGTATACTCCCTCAGGAAGCCTACACATATACCCCTGCACACACACACACACACACATACACAATATTTCTTTATGAAAAGGAAGAGCTCAGAAAGAGACTAGAGGAAAGAGAAAGCTAGAAAATAATTTAGAGAACTACTCATGTTGACAGAATCCTGTGCTGATGATTTCTCTTCTTCTCTTTCTGCTGATGGAATGAATAATAATTGACTGTAAAGAAGGGTAGGATACGATAAAATTTCTGTTTGGACATGTTCAGCGGGTTTATTGCATTGTGCAAGGATTTAGAAAACTTAGTTTTCATTCTTTATTAATGTTACATGGACGCTTAACTGTGTGCCAAGGTGCTCCATCAGGAATTCTGACTTTTCATTCTTTCCCGATTTAGGTTTATTTTCCTGAAAAATATTTTACCAACTTTCTTCTCACTTGATCTTGTGTAATCTAAAGTAAGTTACTGATAAACTAGTTTAGGAAAGGAGATTACCAGTAAGTGAAAATAGTACCAAAATATGATGGGTTTAATATATACTTATTGAGCTAATTATGTCTAATTTTTACCAACTCTTTTACTGTTCTGCAGACATCATCCAAAAGACATTTGGTGTAAAGTTATTATGGAAAAGATATCTGATATATGGGAACACTTCCACTGTTCTGTGGACAGTGTCTAAAGATATATGAAATGTTATGAGAACAACAAGACATTACATGGATACTAATTGTTTGATGGAAAAGGGATCTCTGCCATTTGTTCAACAATGTATTATTTCTCCCCTTTCATAGCTACATATCTCTTATTTCCAAGCATTAGAACGGGACCCAAGTTGGGCATGTTTGCAGCTCCAGCTTCTGTTCCCTCTTCTTTCGTCCCCACCCCAGTCCTGATCCAGGAGTCAGGAAGCCTCCGCTGTGCGAATCCCCCCATCACCAGACCCCAACTACCTCTCGCTGTCCCCGCAGTAGGCGCTGCTGGAGAGAAAGAACCACTTCTCCGTGGGCCACTGTAGACCATGCAAGACAGCTTCTGGTTCTATATGTATTTCCACAAAATGTAGATTTTCCCCCTTGAATTGTAGACTGTGAATTTTTTACAAATGAACCACTTTTTCCTTCTTTTGAATATGTTTCAGCAGCAGCCTGGTTAAACTTTTCCTGGATAATAAAGGGTTGACTCACTGGAGAATAAGAGCACTGCTGAGTGCTCTGTATACAAACACCCAAGCAGAAGCTACTCAGTGGTTTGGCTAGGACAATTACACAAATATGAGGAAGGCTGGTTGTTTTACCTCTCTAGCTTCAGATCAAAGCGCATTCGTGTGTTGCCAGCATTCTGGTCTTATTTTGTGCTGTGATGACCATTGCAGTGTCTGTTTGTGGAGCCCGGCTCAGACTCATGGCAGGGTGGGTTGAGATGCAGGATCTATGGTGTGGTTTTATTATTTTGAAACAATCTGACTTTGCACATATCTTTGAATGGATTTTGAAGTTTTCACTGACATACAAATAGCAGAAGGAGAAAAGAAACCTAACACTTTTTTGAGCACCAGCTATATTCCGAGTTGTGCATTACAAACAGGAAGACGTAGACTAAACCTGCCAGGCCAGTTTCCCCATCTCCGTTCTTTACATGGATGGAGATTGTGGTTCCAAGGGTTAAGTCAGGTGTCTGAGGTTACATGGCTAGTCATTGCTGGAGCCTGGAAGATTCAACCCAGCTATGCTCACAGTCGGTGCTCTTTCTGCCTTACCCCTTAGACCTACCAAATGTTACTAGGGTAATTCTTCAGATATGCTTCTGTAAGGCATTATATTCTGGTAATAGCCACTAGTGAATGAATATTGGCCGCTAGGGTCCTTTGCCCCATTGTATGTCACATCCATGATGTACCTCAATTTCAGAAGTGCAGGGTACCTTGTAACAGGAGGTGTGCTCTTTCCACCCAACCGCCTGAGCCCTCCATGCCTTTCCTTATGGCCTTACAGTTCCTGGTATGGCCTCGTCTCAGCTGCCCCCAATTGACTGTGTTCTCCCCTGAGTCCTCTGCAGCAGCTGACCCACAGAGAGGGGCCTTTCTCCTAAAGATTTGTTTGTGCACCTGCTGAAGCGAACCCTGCGAGTTTAATTGCGATGTTGTTGGTAGAGCTGGGTTAGCATTCACAATCTGCCATTCTCTGTCTTGACAGTCAACTGAGAATGTTTTTTTTGGATTTGGTTCATTTTAGCAGATTTAAAGAAAGTCTCCGGTTCAAATGCTGTAAAATCCAACCTCTCGAAATCCGGCCTTCGCCCTCCTGGATACTCGCGTCTCCCTGCGGCCAAGCTGGCGGCCTTTGGCTTCGTGCGGAGCTCCAGCGTGTCCTCCGTCTCCAGCGCCCAGTCCGAGGGCAGCGCGCAGACCGAGCCCGGCCCAGCGGCCGCCAACCGTAAGTGTGCAGCACGACCCCGCGCCCCTAAACACGCCGGCTTGGCTTTGCAATCCCCCTGTGTTCTCTCAGCACGAGAAGTTAGGAGCTGGGGTCGAATACCTGAATCTACCTTTGCTGGTGATAGGTTTTCCGCCCGGGAGGGAGGAGAAAAGACCAAAACTTGATCAAAGGAGTTTTAGTGCGAGCCCGGGTGCAGCCCCCGCCTGGGAAGGGGCGCGGCTAATACAGCAGGGAGGCGGGAAGCCGGGCAAGGCCGGCGGGGGGCTCGTCCTCTAGCTTGGGTGCGGGGCTAAGTGGGGAGTTGGGCGCTTTTTATTGGCGGGGTTTAAAAGTTAGAAGCTGCTGCCCTAGGGTTGTAGCTGCTGGGAGAGTGGGTGTTGGGTAAGGGGAGCTTATTTCAAGGTCACAGCGGCTGGAGGGCGAGAGGGGTCCTGCCACTGCTGCCTGCGCTGGGCTGAGCTCATGGGTTTCCGGGAAATCAGGAGTGCGGGAAGCGAGGAGTAGGCCACTCATGGGGGAAACGTTCTGCCTAACAGTTGGGATTTTAAATAATCATCTACTGACAAAAAAATAACTGATTTGGTATCATCGTCTTTTCAGTTAAGGGAAATTAATGTACTGATTAAAAAATGTAATTACTCTTACAGTCTAGGAAATGACTTCTGTAAAAACAGATTCTAGAGGGTCTTTTGCTGCTTGGATTCTAGGTAAGAAGTCAAAGAAAGATACTAGAACGGATGTGACTACATTGTGCAATCATGAAACGTATTATGTATTAAATATTAGCTGAAAAAATACCTTTTTGTGATTACCTATAATACTTTCAGATTAGTGGAGCACTTGACTGGATTTCTAAAGGTTAACTAAATGATGTTAAAAATAGAAAAGCACAACTGAGTTCATCCTAGTCTGTGCCCATAAAAGTCCCCATTGGCTGAGAGGATCCCACCCAGGTTTCCTGAGACCGACGCTGTAGATTGGATTTTAAAGGAAGAGTTCGTAGCCTCCAGAAAAAGTCACAGTGGCCACTGTCCCTAAAGAAGGTCTGGAGGCTGCTCCGCTCTGCCAAGCCTTTGATGGCTGGATCCCATCTTATCTGTGTCAACTTCAAAGCCATTCTTTTTGGGTCTGAAGACCGTGATATCTTGGACTCTGGCTAGCCGGGGGCGCTTAGAGGCTTCAGTGGGGAGCGCTGGTTGGAAGGGATTATAATGAAGTGAAATCAAGTTGGAGGAGAGAGAGGGGAGAAGAGAGATGAGATTTTTTTTTTTTCTTCAATTTCCTTTGTCTAACCTTGCGGTTTCTCTGTCCTTCTTGGATTTATAGAAATGTGATGAGCATTTGTACCTTTACAGTTCTAAATTTTGACCTACTTGGTTATTCATAAAAGTAATGCATCACGTCTTCCTTCATCCTGATGTGCTCTTAAGCTTTTAAGAGGTGACCTGCTCCCCTGGTTTCCTGGAGGGAGGAGCTGCGGCTCAGACACTGCTTGCACAGAAGATTCACTTCAGGATGCCCTGGCAATGAGGGATGACATCCTTGCATAACAGTTGTCTCAAAATCTGAAGCATGACTATAGTAAAGAACTATTTGCAAAAGCATAATCCTTATTTTTAGATATGTGCATTTTAACGTCTGAAGATTTTGAAATAGGGGAGCACCTATAGGTCTTCATTTTAGTGACACAATTTCCAACAGTAGGCTTCTCTTTTAGAAAGAGCCTGAAATAAGCATTTCCCCTCTTTTCAAGGAAGCGGTTAAGGTTTTGATTTCTTAAAACAACAAAACTATTAAGCTCCAGTAAGTTGAGCCATGCCTCCGTGGGAGCAGCTTTTGCTAAGAGAGTTGGCAGGTGTGGAAGGAATAATTCCAGGTGTATTGGGGGCATTTCTTCTCACCTGTGCTTCAGAGTGTGCTTTGGAAGGGACACCTGAGCGCACAGGGGAGCCAGGCGCTGTTATGAGCCAGAGAAAGTAACTTCTCACTTAAAGGCTTCCTATTGAAAAGTAATGTTTGCTCTATTCAGAATTGTTTTCTATTTTTAAAAAACAATAGTTTAGAATTGTTTGCAATGATCTGCCTCCTTCTAAGTGTAAGACTTGTACTTCACTAATAAACCACAGTAAAACCTCACACCTATGAAGATTGTCTGAGTACCATTAGCCAGAGGTGATGTCAAGAAAACTTTTGTTTGTATTCTTTAGTGAAGTGATGCTGCTTTGATGGCAGGGATTAAGTAAAATATGCAATGTGATGCAGCTCCTGGGAGAGCCGAAAACCCAGGAGCAAAGCATTTCTGGTTCACCTTTCATGGAAAGAGCCAACGTGATGTCAGAGTCGGCTCTTTTTTTTCTTCTGGGGAAGTTGCTCTTTGTTCAGAGTACATGTCTGCATTGACTGTGGCTATGCTCTATTTGGGATACAGTATATATATTATATTTATATAGTATATATTTGGGGTATTCGGTACCTAGTAATGCTTCTTGGGCCACCTGTCCTATGCCTCCTCTGTGCTGTTTCCCCGGGCCCTGAGGGGTATGTGATGGTGGTGTTGGTGGAGAGGGTGCCCCATGCAGCTCCCCGAAGTGGGGTGGCAGTGCCACCTGTAACTCACCTGTCCTGTGCAGAATCTGCCGTCTACACTGGGCTCGGACCCCGTGCCGATCACTCAGCCCCACTGGGCAGAGGTTTGTCCTGGCTAAGTCCAGTGCCCTTCTATGTCCTTTTCCTTTTGCACAAGGATTTGCAAAGGAAGCAGACACAGGGGATCGGATTAAGTTCATGGTTCCCTTGAGCTTGGAGGGTCTTAACCACCCAGCTGAACCTCCTCATCTTATAGAGGAGCACACTGAAACCAGAATAAGTCCTGGGTCAGCGCTTCTTTTTTAAAGCTGCCATTGATGGTGAAAAAACACTCGTGATAGAAATGTCTTTCCTTTCTCTGAGCAAAGCAGATCTCAGCATTAGAGCTGCCTTGAGAAGCCCTCAGGCCAACCCCCTCTCCCCGGTCCCCTCAGCCAGTCCCTGTGTGCAGATTTTAAGTGATAGGGGCAAGTCACAAGCAGGGAACCCAGCTCTGTGCCTGGAGCTCTTGCTGTCAGGAAGCAGACGCTGTGCCTGTGTGTGGGTTCAGGCTGCCTCCTTGCAGTCCTGACTAGTAATCACAGTTCTTCCGGATTAAGGTAGACTCTTTATCTTCCCCATGCTTGAGATGGTCCTAGAGTGGTAGTGGGCAGCTCCCTCCCCTCCTTTACATGTTTGTCATATGAAGGTTTCTCATAATATTTTTATTGAGAAATAGCCACACGCATACAGTCAAACCATCCTATACAGAGGCTCACAATATCATCCCATAGTTGTGTATGCTTCACCACGATCATTTCTAGAACATTTGCATCACTCCTGAAAAAGAAAGAAAGAGAAGAAAGAAGAACTCATACATCCCATACTTCCTACCTCTCCCTCTCATTGATCCATAATATTTCAATCTACCCAATTTTTGCCCTTTGTCCCTCCTATTATTTATTTATTTATTTATTCATTTTATCTCATCTGTCCATACCCTGGATAAAGGAGCATCAGACATAAGGTTTTCACAATCACATAGTCACATTGTAAAGGTTATATCTTTATACAGTCGTCTTCGATAATCAAGGCTACTGGAACCCAGTTCCACATGTTCAGGTACTTCCCTCTAGCAAGGTTTTGAGATTGGTCCATTTAGAAACTCAAATTATAGTAGTGACTGGTAGGTTTTTCTTTTTCGAGACTTAAATCTAGGGGCAACAATAATTTTCTAAATTAAAATCATAGTATTTGAGCACTTGTGTTCATTCTAATCCAGTGTATAGCTCAAAATCCTTTTACAATGTTCAGATAAGGAAAAAAATCCCCAATATGTCTTAAGTGATAGAAACTTAAAGAGAAAAGCAATTATTGTAATATTTACTGTTGGTAACTTACTATAACCTAGTACCCCTTCTTGTCAGGCTAATCAGTAATTAGGTGTAGACTTGATTTTCTCAGCAGGAAGGTAAGTGTTTTTAAAGTCAAAACATTTGGGTATAGGGGGTAGTGTTTTGGTTGAAATGGCAGAGTAGGGCATTCCAAGAATCCTCCACTGAAAAACCTAATAGCTGGTGCAAAACATCTGAATCAACTTTTTTGGGACTGTGGATTCTAATCAAACACTTAAAGCAACCAGGCAGTGCTTAATGAAGAAAAAGGCAGTGAAAATTCATTGAGGGTATTATGGAATTTGTCTCACCTGCCCACCATCTCCCACCCTCCAGCTCGGTGAAGGCTATGGAGACAGCAGTCCATGTTCCTGGTGCAGCTTTTGATGCTGGTGCTGGGCCAGGGTCTGGGGGTGGGGGGAATTGGTGGTTGGGTCAGTTCTGACCTTGTTTTAGAAAGAATTGTGGACCTGTGTTTTGACTTGTCTGGGAACGGTATCATGGTTTCCAATTTTTTTCACCATTGCCCCCTCCCTGAGGCTTGAGTGGCTTTCTAGGTGATGTCAGAAGTATTTAAAGACAGCAACTACCCACCAGGGCAAGAGACAGTGGAGGGGTGAGGAGCAGATGTACCCAAAAGCCTGGAAAGGAGGAGGGTAATGAGTAGACTCCTTGGAATAATAAGGGCTTTTAAGGGCTATTGAGTGCAGTGCGCTCTCCAGGTCTGGTATATGCTCAGGGAAGACCTGAGAGGACCCTAGATGTGGGCTCCTTTGGCTCTATGAAAGCAGGAGGTGAAGGCTAAGGCAGAGTTGTGGATGAACTGGTTAAATGTTGAAGAAGTGCCCCAGCTCAAAGCCAACCTGCAAAAGCCTAAGAGTTCTTTACTTTTATTTTTGGTGCCAAGCATTTGAGGAAATCTGTTCGGTTACTGGCTGACTGCTGAAATAACAGAACAGAGATTTTGGTTATTACACACAATAAGGAATTCAGTCTTTGCAAAAAAAAGTTTGAAAAAGTCACTAAGCAAAAAGATAACGGCAATTCTGAACAAGCAACAAAAGCAAACTCTGGAGAGGGGAGAGAATTTGATTCCCAGAGTTATCACATTATAACATTCAAAATATCCGATTTTTAATAATAAGTTACAAGGCAGGTAAAGAAATGGAAAAGAATGGCCCATTCACAGGCAAAAGTAAATAGGGCAGAAACCATCCGTAAGGAGGCTCAGCCGTTAGATTTAGTAAACAGAGACCTAAGAAGGAAACCAGAGGAGTGCTATAACACCACATAGGGACTTTCAGTAAAGAGATTGAAATTATAAAAATGAAACAGAAATTCTAGAGCTTGAAAAGTACAATATCTGAGATGAAAAACTCATTAGAGGATCTCAACAGCGGATTCAAGTGAGCAGAAGGGATGGTGGATGAACCTGGAGATGACTTGGCCTCAGTTCTCTCCCCACCTCCCCTGTGCCACCCCCTGACATCATCCACTAGCCAACTAGAAATGTTCACATTTCCCTTTGGGTGCTTTGTGTTTCCTGTCTTTATGTCTTGGTTTAAACCATTCATCTCTGCAGTGGCAGTGCCCTCCCACCATTTCTGTCTTCAGAGTCTATCCTTTCCAAGTACACATCACATGCCACTTCTTCTAAAAAGCTTTCCTACACCTTAGGACTACGCAGAGACCTCTTTCTCCCGGGAAGTCCTAGAGCTCTTGGCTCATATCATTTGTGGTTTGTTGCATACTATCTCGTTTAGTTATTTCATTTTTTGACCTATTTTTTTTCCTATAAAGTTTAAGCTCCTTGAGCATATTGGTTATATCTCTTAATAATTCTGGTATCCTTCAGACTGCCTAGCACTGTCCTTTACACTAGGTAACTTCAATAGAAATGTTTTCTCTTAGAAGAGTGTGGAAAAAGAGAGACCTATGAGAGTAACTTTGGTGGCTTTCAGGGGCATTTTGAGATGGGGACTTATTTTCACTGAATTTACAGGTGTGACAGTGGCAAAGTTCGAACCGTAGTTTTCAAAATTTTCTGGGATCATTAATATGTTGCTTTCATTGATTGTGGCATTCCTACAGATAACCTATAAAACTCAATGAGGAGCAAATATAAGTCACTGAAACTATAATTATATTTAGAGATAAATCATCATGTAGACTGATCTAATTGTCCCACAAATGTACAATAACCTATATAACCCCTCATACATAATTAGTCATTTCAAAAGGAGTGGGCTAAAATTCTATTGTTGTGGCTATTTGAGAGAATTTCAAAGTTTCCAAAACTAGATGTCTTGGTTGGAGAGATTAGATATTCTCATTAAGTTCTAGAGTTTTATTTCTTGTTTTTTTTTTTGCACGGGCAGGCACCGGGAATCAAACCCGGGTCTCCGGCATGGCAGGCAAGAACTCTACCTGCTAAGCCACCGTGGCCCGCCTAGGGTTTTATTTCTTGTTTAATACTTGAACAAGTAAATATTCTGTTAATTACTTAATAGAATTTGGGTTCTGGGGATAATGTGAGGTGGGAAATATCCTTTCTGGAAGTTTAAAATGAAAACGGGTTAAAATGAAAGCTTTTTGCAAAACCAACTTCAGCATTTATAATCATGAATACTATAAGATACATTTACATACATAACACACTTGATTTTCTACATCTGAGGTGCATTTTAAATAAGATCAAGAGTTGGCAAGAAGTGTTAATAACATCTACAGAAACAGCCATTAACCTAAATCATGTTCATTGACAAAGAGGCATTCATTATTTATTCATGGAAAAAGGAGCTGAAAGTGACTTGTGCGATCGGATTTCAGAGATGCCATTGCCTATTTGAAACTGAGCCTTATTAAAGGGTTTGTTCGTTCCCTTTGACAACTCTAGGGAAATGAGCAGGTCCGCCTGGGGATGGTATTAGTAGTAAATGCGATTTGTTTTGCTTTGTTTTTAAGAAAGTTAACCATTTATGGTTGAAAGTAAGTTAAAGTGAAAAGTTGAGTGTATTACTCAGAGTTCTCCAGGCAAACAGAACTGATTTCTAGGACTTGACTTATGTGAAGATGGGCAAGTCCTAATTCTACAGGGCAAGCTGCAAATTGGGAACTCCAGTGAAAGTTTTTGGTGAATTTCCCAGGGGCAGCGGGCTGGCTGAAGTAGAGATGTAAATTCTTCCTGCAAAAATCATCAGTTCCCCTTGTAAGGCCTTCATCTGATTAGATGAGACTCGCATCGTTTTTTTGAAGGCAGTTGATTGTAGATGTAATCAGCCATAGATGCAATCAACTTACTGATTACTGAAATCCATAAAATAGCCTCATAGTAACAATCAGGCCAGTGCTTGCTGGACCAAACAACTGGACACCATAAACTAGCTAAGTTTGCACATCACATTGAGTATAGTGCTTTTTATTGTTCGCATGGGCAGGCACTGGAATCGAACCTGGGTCTCTGGCTTGCCTGCTGAGCCACTGTGGCCTGCCCTCAGTGCTTTTATTTGTAGTAAATATAACCTCTACTTTAGCCATCTCATTATTCTTGTCTGTCTTGTTTCAAAGATCAGATTGTCCTTCCGCTCTACCCCAATCCTGCCCTCAGGCAGCCTCTACTATGTGGGAGCATCCTACCCAGGGCAGGGATTACTTAGTCCTTGCCCTAGGGAAGCTTAGCATCCACTGGAGAGATGAGGATATGCAAACTAAAGCATGCCGGGAGATGTTAGCCTGGCTAATAGAAGATGGCACAGCCTGGGGCAGTGGGCAGAGAGGCACAAGGAGGAGGGTTGGGACTGGCTGGCTCAGCACTGTTGCATCACATCTTCAGATTTTATCATTCCTAATATTTATTTTCCCATGCTTGCTTTAAATAATGGCAATTTGTGGATTTGCTTTAAAATACTCCAGCAAAGAGAAAAACTGGAAGGAGGCAGGGTAAATGTTTTGATAATTCTTGATGCTTGGTGATGGAACCCTGAAGAGTTCATTACACTTTTTACTTTAAACTTTTTGGGTATGTTTTAAAAATTTCCATAATAAGGGGTTAAAATCCTACCTCTCGGTTTGGGGCATTTCTTCTTAGGAGACAAGATGGCATAGTGGTTCAGGACATGGACTTTGGAAGTAGACTGTCTGGGTGGGCATCCAGCCTCTGCCCTTGATTAGCTCTGTGACTTTGGACAAGTTATTTAAACTCTCTGTGCCTCTACGTCCTCCCTGTAAAATAAAAATAATAATAGTACCTACCTGATAGGGTCGATGGGAATGCTAAATGGAATTAATATATGTAAAGTACTTAAAACGGGGCCTGGCACAATTATAATGTTTCTGCACCTGTTTCCATCCATTGGCTATTTGCAATGAATTCTAGGTTGAGAAGCCTTCAGAGGCTCCGTGGGGTAGACCCACGGTGGGTTCATGATGTCTGGTGTGTGGTAAGGAGGGTGGTCGTCTAGACAGTTTCTAAGATTGTGAGATGACATTTGTTCCTGTTCTGAAGTTTTGTAATCACTCTCACATGTACAGTGCATGCCTCTCTGAGCACTAATCTAAACATAAATCATTTATAAGACATTCAGGTGGCAGTTCTAGTAGTTGACGAGTTAGTTTTCATGGGAATCTCTTACTTTAGGACTATAAGCTTGTGTTTGAGTGTTTATAAAGTACAGGTAAGGAAAGCCATATTTTGATTTCTTTATAGGAAGTGCTCTGCTATGCCCTTAATTTATTTTCCTTTAAGAGAATACATTCTGTTGGGTTCTTTTAAATGAAACATATTTATGCAAGGTGATTAATTTGAAGCACATTAAACTTAGCTGATGGCTTTTAAAATCTGGGCTCAGAATAGGCACTGAGAATTGGATCTGATTTTATTTATGTGCCTTTCCAATGTCTGTAGGGAAAAAAAATGGGAACACTTGTTTCTGCAGTGTGAAAGGGCTTCACACAGCTTCCCGTTTTGCTAGAGTCTAATTTCCATTGTACCAGAGTTTTAGACTTCATCAGACATCTCAACATAATTTGGGTGGGTAGGGAAAAGAGAAGTGTGAAAATAAAAACTCAAATAAGCTGCTGATTTTCTCTGGAAATGAGTAAGTCAAACAAATATCACTGATGGATTTAAATATCTATTTCCCTGGGATCTGTAGTGAAGTAATTTAACGTATTCTTTATAGGGAAAAAATAGAATCATTTCTACTGAAGCCTGCTGTTAATTTCCCCATTATTCCCACACATTTAGTTCTTTCTCTTTTTCTTTTCTTTCCTTCCTTCCCACACATTTTCAAAGGAGAACATAGCTTTTCTGAGGATTATTCAACAATGCCTATAAATGAAAATAGTTTCTTTATTGCTAAAGTAACACCTAGTTTATCCCCTGTGGACAAAACTGTTAGAAATTGTCTTCCAAAGTGTTTATATAAGTGCTGTATTCTAGAATGTTCTAGCTCATTCAAGATGTTTAATGAAGAATGTGCTATACTTGTACACATAATTTGCATTGAAATGAGCACTTTAGGTGATAGAATTTTCTTTGGGAATGCTAGTTAAGCTCACTGGACTCACGTTTTTTATTTTAAAGTTGGGAGGGATTAGACTTAATGAATGGATTGTTTTTGGCTCTGAAGACTTAGGATTCTGAGACTTTATCCTATAGAAAAAATATAGAACCATTCTTTTGAATGGTGAGTAATCATAACTGCATTCTAGGAAAATTAAAGGATAATAGTGAGCAAAGTGTTTGAAATAGGGAAACTGGGGGTGAGAGACTGCAGTTCTTACAATTAGAGATGGTTCCTCTTCTGCCTCAGACTTTATTTTTATTATTCTTCCCCTACGTAATTAGAAGGGAATTTCAGGTTATGAACAGAGAGCAGCCCAAGGGTTTTACTGCCTATTTGTCCTATAAATACAGGACAATGAGCTTCCTGGAAGTCACCTTCACAGCCCTGCCCCCAAATGCTGGACATTTCAGGGCCACAGCAGAGGTGGGGAGGAGATGAGGGGAAGCTTTCACAGCTTTATTGCCTGTATCTTAGCAGAAACAATAGGTCACAGGTCACATTCTGCCCCAACTCGAACTCCTCTTGAGACAGTGGTAGCGAAGAAATATTAAAAAGCAAGCTAGCGTAACCTTAGACCAGTATTGACTTCTCACAGGAACTTTGTCCCAGAATATGCTGTTGTGCCTTGTATTAGTTAGGGTTCTCTGGAGAAATGGAATCAAGAGGGAACACCCACAAATATAAAATTTATAAAAATGTCTCACGTGACTGCGGGAACGCAGAGTCCAAAATCCGCAGGGCAGGCTGTGAAGCCGATGATTCTGATGGAGGGTCTGGACAAACTCCACAGGAGAGGCTGACCAGCCAAAACAGGAAGAACCTGTCTCTTCTGAATCCTCTTTAAAAGGCTTCCAGTGATCAGATTAAGCACTACTCATTGGAGAAGACACTCCCCTTTGGCTGATTACAAATGGAATCAGCTGTGGATGCAGCTGACATGCTCATGATTTAATTCTATGAAATGTCCTCATCGCATCAGACAGGCCAGCACTTGCCCAACCAGATAAACAGGTACCACCACTTGGCCAAGTTGACACATGAACCTGATCATGACAGTACACCCCTTGTCAATTTGGCAGCTATACATACCACCTTAAACCGTACCTAATTTCTAAATAAAAAACAATAAAACACATTTTTTCTTTCACCTAACAATACTCAACTGTTCTGCATATAACTGGAAACACATTAAATCTCTCCAGAAGAGGGGGCAAATCCTTGGATAATATTCATTCTTAAACTTGATATCTTACAACTTAAATAGTATAAAATGAACAAAACAGCATTACAGTCCTCATTTCTGTAACTGATCACATGGTCGAAGATTATATTTATCACTACCTTCTTCCACTACCCATTCCATGTTCCCTTTACCCTCTCCAAGCACTTCAGGTGGCTGTGGTTCTTTGCCTGGTGGGGTGACCCAAACCCTTCTTCCTGAAGTTTCAGCCCCAATGGTAGTCCTGCCTGGATTGGGTTGTTGCAGTTTTCCATTGATTTTAATCACAGGGTATGGTAGTACTAAAAGACACCCTAGGGGATCTCCTATTTTCTAAGAAAACTCTTCTTTACCTCCATTATGTAGTTGCAGTCCTACTTCCTTCTGATAGTCAGGTTCAGTCACCCCAGACAATAACATACTCCCCTTCTTGGCTTGTTGATCCAGTGGCATAAGTAGCCCAAAGTGACCTGGTGGCAGTCTTAGACTCCAGTTCAATGGAAACGTTGTTGTTTCTCCTGGTGGAAGCACTCCCCATTTTGGAACTAAAATCTGTAGACCAGCAGAGCTCAGGGTTGCAGGGACAGAAAGCAAAAATCTTCCTAGTGGATCACTAGGGGTAATAGTGAGTGGTGCCACTCCCATTTCCACCCCTTGGTTCCCAGACCCATGAATCCTGGCTATGGGAGAGACAGCACCATACAGCGGACGCTGATTCAGAGCATATACAACTTCCTGGAGAATATTACCCCAGCCTGTCAAGGTATTGCCACCTAGTTGGCACCATAATTGAGTTTTCAAAGGGCCATTCCACCGTTCTATCAATCCAGCTGCTTCTAGATGATGGGGAACATGGTAAAACCAGAGAATTCTATGAACATGTGCCCGTTGTCGCACTTCATTTGCTGTAAAGTGTGTTCCTTGATCAGAAGCAATGCTGTGTGGAATACCATGACGATGGGTAAGGCATTCTGTATGCCCACAGACGGTAGTTTTGGCAGAAGCACTGCATGCACGGAAAGCAAACCCATATCAAGAGTGTGTGTCTGTTCCAGTTAGAACAAATCACTGCCCCTTCCATGAAGGGAATGGTCCAATGTAATCAATCTGCCACCTTGGTCTGCCACCTAGCTGGCTAGTCACCTCGGGGAATAGTGCCATATTGGAGGCTTAGTATAGGTCTCTGCTGCTGGCAGATTGGGCACTCAGCAGTGGCTATAGTCAAGTCAGCCTTGGTGAGTGGAAGTCCATGTTGCTGAGCCCATGCATAACCTCCATCCCTACCACCATGACCACTTTGTTCATGAGCCCATTGGGCAATGACAGGAGTTGCTGGGGAAAGAGGCTGACTGGTATCCACTAAGATGATGAAAGGGTCATCTTATCCACTTGATTATTAAAATCTTCCTCTGCTGAAGTCACCTCTGGTGTGTATTCACATGGGACACATGTTTTTAACCCACTGAGAAAGGGCTGTCCACATACCTCTTCCCCAGATCTCTTTGTCACCAATTTTCCAATATGGTCTTTCCAAGTCCCTGACCATCCAGCCAAACCATTAGCAACAGCCCATGATTCAGTATACAAACACACCTCTGGCCAGTTTTCCTTCCAAGCAAAATGAACAATCAGGTGCACTGCTTGAAGTTCCACCCACTGGGAAGATTTCCCCTCACCACTGTCCTTCAATGACACCCCAGAAAGGGGTTGTAATGCTGCAGCTGTCCACTTTCAGGTGGTACCTGCATATCATGCTGAACCATCTTTAAACCAGGCCTGAGTTTTCTCTTCCTCAATCAATTCACTGTAAGGAACTCCCCAAGAGGGCATAGCTCTGGTCTAGGAAAAAGAAGGTAATGTGGCAGGAGTGGAGACCATGGGCATTTGGGCCACTTCTTCATGTAACTTACTTGTGCCTTCAGGACCTGCTCTGGCTCTATCTTGTATATACCATTTCCATTTTACAATAGAGTGCTGCTGTGCAGGCCCAACTTTATGGCTTGGTGGGTCAGACAACACCCAACTCATGATAGGCAACTCAGGTCTCATGGTAACTTGGTGGCGCATGGTTAAGCGTTCAGTCTCTACTAAGGCCCAGTAGCAGGCCAAAATCCATTTCTCAAAAGAAGAGTGGTTATCTGCAGCAGATGGTAAGACTTTGCTCCAAAATCCTAAGGGTCTGCATTGTGATTCTCCTACAAGGGCCTGCCAAAGGCTCCAGACAGCATCTCTGTTTGCCGCTTTCAGCACCATTGGATCTCCTGGATCATATGGCCCAAATGGCAGAGAAGCTTGAACAGCAGCCTGGACCTGTTCTAGAGCCTCCTCTTGTTCAGGTCCCCACTCAAAATTAGCAGCTTTTCTGGTCACTTGATAAATGGGCCAGAGTAGCACATCCAAATGAGGAATATGTTGTCACCTAAATCCAAAAAGACCAACTAGGCTTTGTGCCTCTTTTTGTTTGTAGGAGGGGCCAGATGCAGCAACTTCTCCTTCAGCTTAGAAGGGATATCTTGACATGCCCCACACCACTGGACACCTAGAAATTTCACTGAGGTGGAAGGCCCCTGTATTTTTGTTGGATTTATCTCCCATCCTCCGACATGCAAATGCCTTACCAATAAGTCTAGTGTCGTTGCTACTTCTTGCTCACTAGGTCCAGTCAACATGATATCATCAATAAAATGGACCAGTGTGATGTCTTGTGGGAGGGAGAAACGATCAAGGTCCCTGCGAACAAGATTATGACATAGGGCTGGAGAGGTGATATACCCCTGAGGTAGGATAGTGAAAGTATATTGCTGACCTTGCCAGCTGAAAGCAAACTGTTTCTGGTGGTCCTTACTAATAGCTATTGAGAAAAAAGCAATTTCCAGATCAATAGCTGCATAGCAGGTACCAGGGAATATATTGATTTGCTTAAGCAATGATACCACATCTGGAACAGCAACCACAATTGGAGTTACCACCTGGCTGAGTTTACGATAATCCACTGTCATCCTCCAAGACCCATCTGTTTTCTGCACAGGCCAGATAGGACAGTTGAATGGGGATGTGGTGGGAATCACCATCCCTGCATCTTTCAAGTCCTTAAGAGTGGCAGTAATCTCTGCAATCCCTCGAGGAATCCGGTATTGCTTCTGATTTACTATTTTGCTTGGTAGGGGCAGTTCTAGTGGCTTCCACTTGGCCTTTCCCACCATAATAGCCCTCACTGTACGAGTTAGAGAGCCAATGTGGGGATTCTGCCAGTTGCTCAGTATGTGAATTATATATTCCGGAACTGGGGCAATAATTACAGAATGAGTCCGGGGGCCCAGTAGACCCACTGTGAGATGGACCTGAGCTAAAACTCCATCGATCACCTGGCTTCCATAAGCCCCCACTCTGACTGGTGGACCAGAGTGACGTTTTGGGTCCCCTGGAATTAATGTCACTTCTAAACCAGCATCTAATAATCCCCCAAATATCTGATCATTTCCTCTTCCCCAATGCACAGTTACCCTGGTAAAAGGATGTTCGTCTCCGGGGGAAGGCTTGGAGGAAGATTAACAGTATAAATTTGTGGCAGTGTAACAGGGTTCTCCCCCAAAGGGACCTGGCCTCCCCTTCATTCAAGGGGCTCAGGGTCTGTAAACTGTTTCAAGTCTGGAAATTGGTTAAGGGGCTGTGACTCTGTGTTTTTGTAATTCAGGTTAGGCTTCTGTTCACTTGACCTAGAATTCTTTTGTTTATACAACTCGAACAAGAATTTAGTAGACTGCCCTTCTTTGTATTTCTAGGTACCCCATGATACACTAGCCAGTGCCACAAATCTCTGCGTGTCATATAATTTTGATGCTTCCTTTGAGTTTGTTGTCTATTGTAATAGCCGAGTCTACCCTGTCTTTGGTGATTAAGTGCTGCCACCTGGCTTCTGCCAAATTGGGATCCCATCATCCCCATTGTGTTTAAGGATTCCAGCTCAGTGACAGCAGTTCCCACAGTAATATCTGACCTATAGAGAAGTGCAACCGCAGAGCTCTTTAGGGAAGATGGTGCTAGTCTCACAAATTTATTTCTCACCATTCTGGTAAAAGGTGCATCCTCTGGACATTCCTGGGGTGTAAGAGCTGTCTTTGCATGATAAATCCACTCTAACATTCCAATCTCTCTAAGCCTCTGGATCCCCTCATCTACATTATACCAGGGCAGTTCTGGCATTTCAACCTCAGGTAATGTCAGCCACCTTTTGATCCATGTTTCAACCAACCACCCAAACAAGCTGTTAACACCCTTTCTAACCGCTCGAGCTATAACATTGAATGCAGAATCTCTGCTTAGTGGGCCCATATCAATACATTCAGCCTGATCCAGCCTTATATTCCTCCCACCATTATCCCACACCCTTAAAATCCATTGCCACACATATTCCCCTGATTGCTGTCTATATAAATTGGAAAACTCACAGAGTTCTTTTGGAGTATAATGTACCTCCTCATGTGTGATACTTTGTACCTCACCTTTAGGGGCCTTTTGGGACTTTAGTCTAGTTATAGGTCTGGAAGAAATGAGGGGTGGTGGGGGTGGGACATGAAAAGAATTAGAAATATCTTCCAAGCCATTTGCTTCAGGGCTTTCATTTGCAGTTTCATCTGGTGAAACAGGATTAATCACTCTAGGGCTAATCCCTTCAGGAGGAGGTTGAGTGGCCAACTCCTCAAGGCAGGCTGAAGGTGGGGTGGCTTTGTCCTCAGGGCAGACTATTACAGGGTTATCTAGAGAAGACGCAGCATGATCTTGGGTTTTGGCCTCACCCCCGCCATCATTATCAATCCATATGTCACCATCCCATTTTTCAGGGTCCCACTCTTTTCCAATCAATGCCCTCACTTTAACAGCAGATACCATGCAAGATTGAGATTTCAGTTTACGTTGTAAAGTTACTACTCTAAGAATAAGATTCTTAGTCCGATTTTCAGAGATCTCAAGTCTACAGCTACAGGAAATAAGATTTTCCTTCAGGGTACTCATCAAAATGTCTACATCTGTCAGACGGCGCTTAAGCTTCTCGTTTGAATCCTTAAGCCCATCCCTTTCACTCCTTAATGTAGCCAGTGTATCTAACAACAACAAACTGACATCTCTAAACATCTTATTTCTACAAAACTCTGTAAAGGTGTCAAAAACATTACCTCCCAGAGCCTGGCTTCATACAAATGAAGCATTAGGAGAATTGAATAGTGATATTTTGACTATCTCTTTTGTCAACTCACTCCATGGATTGGGAGTGTCATTCTGATTATGGGAATCAGAGTCCCTAGTGTCTTTGAGTCCAGTCAGAGTAGAAAACCATTCATAAAAACCCATTATTAAGATTCTATTTCTTAAGAACCATTCCTGGCACCAAGATGTATTAGTTAGGGTTCTCTGGGGAAACAGGATCAACAGGGAACACTCGCAAATATAAAATTTATAAAAGTGTCTCACTTGACCGCAGGAACGCAGAGTCCAAAATCCTCAGGGCAGGCTGTGAAGCCAATTCCGATGGAAGGTCTGGACGAACTCCATGGGAGAGACTCACCAGTTGAAGCAGGAAGAGAGCCTTTCTCTTCTGAATCCTCCTTAGAAGGCTTCCAGTGATCAAATTAAGCACTACTCATTGGAGAAGACACTCCCCTTTGGCTGATTACAAATGGAATCAGCTGTGGATGTAGCTGATATGATCATGATTTAATTCTATGAAATGTCCTTATTGCAACAGGCAGGCCCACTCTTGCCCAACCAGACAAGCAGGTACCACCACTTGGCCAAGCTGACCCATGAACCTGACCATGACATGCACAGGATTTGTCCTGGGAAGATTCATAGAGATCTTTGGAGTATCTTTTAGGGCAGAAGACAAGGGTCACAGAACGATAACTATGTTTTCTTTCAAAGGGAAAGAAAATAATGTACATGATAAGGCCAGAAGTCTCTGTGGGCTCCCATAACAGGCAGCACTTGGCAAGAGAGAGTTAATGGAACTGAAATTGGGGGGCAGCAATGAAAATGGAAAGAAAAGGCCAGAGGCCAACAGTGCCTGAGAGAAAGGGTCGGAGCCAGGAGGACAAAGGTGCCTCTCCCAGCTCTGTGGGACAGAAGGAGTGGGCAGTTTGAGGGCTGTGAGCAAATTCAGTTTTGTTTACATTGAGGTCCCAGAAAACATTCATACAAATATGTCCAGACAGTTTGTAGAACTGTTTAACTAAAATTAAGGAGCATAACCATGGAAAATAAGTAATGTTTGATCCATGATTGACCTTAGTGAAGGAGTGCATTGTAAAATAAAATGGGAAGAGGGCTGAAGACAAATTATGTCTAGGGGATGGAAGGGGTACAGAACAAGCGGAGGCGTTGTCAGAGGGGAGATGCGGTCAGGGGTCTGGTCATATGGAGGCGTGGCCAGAGGGGGAGTGGGGGGGGGGGCACATCCGAGGAGGTGTGAAGAGCACCGTAGACCATCCACGTCACCAAAACCAAAAGAGGGAAGTTTGTGGAGGGGATGATCAGGCAATGTTATCTGTTTTGCAGAGGCTGAGGAGTCTCAATATTGAGAATAGTGGGTGTTCTAGTTGGCTAGCTGCTGGAATGCAGTATACCACATGTGGGACAGCTTTTAAAAACGGGAATTTAATAAGTTGCTAGTTTACAGTCCTGAGGCTGTGGAAATGCCCAAATTAAAGCAAGTCTATAGAAATGTTCAACCTAAGGCATCCAAGGAATGATACCTATTCAAGAAGGCTAACTGAGGTTCAGGGTTTCTCTCTTAACTGGAAAGGCGCTTGGTGAACATGGCAAGGTGTGTTAGCTTCCTCTCCAGGCCTTTTGTTTCATGAAGCTCTCCTGGGAGCATTCTCCTTCATCTCCAAAGGTCTCTGGTTGCATGGGCTCTGGTTCTCATCATTCTCATGACTCTCCTCTGTTGCTCTCCTATTTTTCTGAAGCTTTCTCCAAAATGTTTCCTCTTTTAAAGGATTCCAGTAAACTAATCAAGACCCACCTGGAATGGGTGGAGTCACATCTCCCTCTAATGAAAAGTTAATACCTACAATTGGGTCAGTCACATTTCCTTGAAGTTAACCTATATTATTGAATAGATTTTAAAAGAAATGGTTGCTCCCACTAGATTGATTAGAATTAAAACATGGCTTCTCTAGGGTACATAAATCCTTTCAAACTGGCACGATGGATCTTCAAACTTAATGAATAGGAAGTCCCTGGTAGCTTTGGAGTTAGTTTGAACAAAATGTATGAGGGCAGACACCAGTTACAAGGGGTGAGGAAGATGAAGGCAGAAAGTATAGACTACTGTTAAGAAGTCTACTGTAATAAAAGAGAAAGGACCACAGCCTAGCAGAGTAGCAGGGAAAGTTTTCTTGCTTTGCTTTGTTTTGAGTTTTGCTGTATTTTTAAAGCACGCTGTAAAAATGCTTATGCTCTGAGAAGGAGGGTCTGGTAGTGAGGGAGCTTGGAGATGAGAGCAAACATGGATGAAAGATGGAGCAATTCCTGGAATAGATAGGAGGGGACGATTTCAGATGTACACGTGGAGAGGGTAGTTGTGAAGACAGGAAAAAAGGAACAAAGGATGAGTGTAGAGAAAATTTGGACAGGAGGGAAAGAGCTTTAAGGAATTCACATGAGATAGCATCGTGCGTTTAAAGTAATTAAAAAGTAGGGCTTTTGCAAAGAGCCACTGTTACCGAGTTATGGGTGTGGAATTTCATAGAGTACAAAAGTATCTAATGGTTGCTTTGAGCAAACTGAGTAATGGAGAAAATTGCAGAGTTACAGAGACGACGCACTTGAGGGTGGATAACCTGATTTTATACTGGAAACAATCTACCAGATTTTGTCACTGTCTCCAATGATGTCGGAAGAGCACACTTTTCTCCAGTTATTGTGCCTGTTATATTGTAAATTACAGCAATTAAAATTGCAGAGTGAATATATAATGCTTCCCAGAAGGTTTGAGTCAAGTGATATTTTAATACAACTCTGTGGAAGCAAAGGTGCTGGTTGAAGAGGGGGTGAATTCCTAATTATCATTGCCAAAAAAGGTAGCTGTCACTTGCTGGTTTGCAATAGGGCCTTGGATGTCTCTGCATCAGCGCTGCTTGAAAGAACTTTCTGCAATGATGAAATCTTCTCAGTCAGTATTTCAGGTATGTTAACCATTAGTCACACGGGGGCATCGAGCAGCTGAAATATGGCTAGTGTAATTAGAGAAACGAATTTTAAATCTAGTTTAATTTTAATTACTTTAAATTGAAATCGCTGCCTGTGGCTAGGGGCTTCCCTAGTGGACAGCCTGACTCGGGTTGTATTTTTGGTTTAGGTTTTCTGAAAGACCTAGGGCTTCTGATGAGAGCGTCTTTAAGATTCCTGATGGCGGTTATTTCTTTCCCATATGAGTCCCTGAAGCCTAGGGTTTGTATCCTGGGTTGGTTACATAGTGCCAACGACAATCACTTACTTGGCCCTTTGAAAGCCATGCATGGAGGCCGGTCTGGGGAGGCTTTTAAAACCACAGACTCTACCTCTAACCTGGGTTGGTTATTTTCATGCCATTGACATAAACTGGGATAAAGGAGGCTGGATCAATAACTGCCATCATCCCTATGAATGAAGAGGGTCAGAGCCACCATGCCATAAATGGAATCAGTAAGGTACGGTAATTAACGTTTAGGGAAGATAGTTTTACTGGAGTATAAATGTGCTGGTTTGAAAGGATGTATGTCCCCTAGAAAAGCCATATTTTAATCCTAATCCCATTTTGTAAAGGCAGCCGTTTCTTCTAATCCCTAGTCAGCATTGTATGTTTGAAACTGTAATTAGATTATCCCCCTGGAGATGTGATTTAATCAAGAGTGGTTGTTAAACTGGATTAGGTGACGATGTGTCTCCACCCATTTGGGTGGGTCTTAATTAGTTTCTGAAATTCTGTAAAAGAGGAAGCATTTTGGAGACAAGAGATTCAGAGAGAGCAGAGAATGCTGCAGCACCACAAAGCAGAGAGTCCATCAGCCAGTGCTTTGGAGATGAAGGGAAACGCCTCCCAGGAACTTCATGAAACAGGAAGCCAGGAGGAGAAAGTTAGCAGATGACGCTGTGTTCGCCATGTGCCCTTCCAGCCAAGAGAGAAGCCCTGACTGTGTTTGCCATGTGCCTTCTCACTTGAGAGAGAAACCCTGAACTTCATCAGCCTTCCTGAATCAAGGTATCTTTCGCTGGATACCTTTCATTCGACATTTCTATAGACTTGTTTTAATTGGGACATTTTCTCAGCCTTAGAACTGTAAACTAGCAACTTATTAAATTCCCCTTTTTAAAAGCCATTCTGTTTCTGGTATATTGCATTCCAGCAGCTAGCAAACTAGAACAATAAATATAATAAATTAATTCCATTCTATGTAGACGGAGGTGAAGAATGTTTGAACTAGAAGGAAAGAGTGGAGAAAGAGAAGAAGATATTAAGTCAAAGGAACGATGGAGAGAGTAAAAGGTAGGAAAGCGAGGGGGATGAAGTGCGGATGGTAAGATAGCTGTCCTGGGAAACAACGGATGAGGCATCTGAAGGCAGCACGGCTCCCATCCAGCTCTCCTGGGTTTTCTTGAAGACCTCGTATTCAGCTGCTCCCCTGCCCTGACCGCTCCCAGGCAGAGACAGAAGGAGAGCTGAAGCTAAAACCTGATATCAGGGCCTTGCTTTGGTTCCCTTGAGATGCAGAGATTTATATTTTCAATTAAGGGAGATGCCAGACTACTGATGAAATCTTTTTTCACCCCGTCAGAAAAGGATTCTTACAGGGGCACTTATAGATAAAAAGAAAACATCCATTTCTGTGAAACGCACATTTCTCCCGTGAACCTGCCCTGCCGACCATAGAACTATTAAATCATGTTAGGCCCCAAACGTTGCATTTTCTTCAGCAAGAGCAACCTGAATTGAACAGAAGGCAAGGTGAAAGAGAAAGATACAGTATAAATGAAGTGAATTGTAGATTTTCATCCGCTGGCTGGAACGCAGTGTTGTGATTGAAGATGTGTATTTCCATTCACGTGGATGCTGCTGTTAATAAGTCTGTTCAACACCAAAACTTGTGCCTGTGAACGTGATAACTTTTGGATGCAAAATTGACACATTTTGTTGAATGTCCTTATGTGGTTGAATGTGTGCAGGTGGTACGTGGTGTAGTTTTGCTTCCTTTGGTGGTTTCTGTATAAATTGCCTCGCCAGCTGCAGGCTGAGTATTGATGAGTAGTACGTGTACGTGTGAACTCTGCGTTGACATCCTAGGGCCCCTCCCGCCATGTTGTCAGGATGATTTTGACAGGGCAGTGGGTCACCCTGCCACTGACTTGAGACAGTCAGTAGCCAGAGTCACGAGGACAAGGCATCATTCGTTCTTTGTTTGCCTTTAAATCAATTTAAAGTTCCTTTAAATTTTTGATCATGTCAAAAATCACAAGAAAAGGAAACTGAGTTAAATGTTGGAAAACCGTACGTACTGTATGCATGTTTTGAAATAATGTTTGAAATTTTGTCTTATTAGTTTTGTTTTTTCATTTAAATTAACAAGGTGGCAAAATGCAAGGAGATGATCTGTTAACCAAGAAAATGGGATCTTATTTTCAGTGTTTGTGCCGACTACTTCTTTGAGCCTCTGGTTTTTCATCTGAAAGATGAGATGTGGTGATGTTCAATGTTTCTTTAAAAGAGTCTTTAAAAGCAGAATCTTATCAACGTCTGGGCAGATGATGCAGTGTGTTTATCCCACTTCATGGTTTAGGGCTCGTCACCAAGCACTGTATCAACCAGGGGTTACTGGGATTGATTTGTAGATATTTATCAATAATGTACTGTTTTCATTTGGAGTACACTGAGGCATAAACTGAACTGAAGCTGGCTGTCCCTAAGTCCTTGTCCAAGGCCTGGGCCTCTGAGCTGTGTGGGCCCAGCTCAGGTCTCTGCTCAGCAAACATTTCAGGGCTTCCTGAGGTCACGGGGGTTCAGGTGGGAACAACTCACCCTCAGACAGAGTTGCACGAGGTGCTTTTTACCAGGTGGTATTTTTGCCCTAAGCATACCCAGTGCATTTAAATCCTGTGTGGTAGGTTTGGATATAAATGCCTCCTTTTCCTCTAAGGAACTGGTGAGGACCTTCCTCTAGTGTAGCTAAGACATTGGCATTTCACCTTCTACAGTTAAGGTCCTTAGTGCTTAGTACTTAGTACTGCTTACGCACTTGTTCAGAGCTGGCTCTCACACTAGGGTCTCTTCACAGCATTGCTCGTTGAGGGTACTTCTTCCGGTAAGTCCTGAAAAGATGCCCTCGGTCCCTCTTCTTTTATTACACGAGAGCGTTTCCTTATAGTACCTGTATTGCTTTCTGTTTTGAGGGTACGGTCTCCTTTCTGTGCGCCGGGACTGCTGAGAGCACAGAGAAAGATCTAGAAGATGCTTCTCTTCTCTAGCATCTCCCCGTGGGCCCGAGGGATGCGTGGGTGCCATGGCCACTGAGCTGACCGTGCCCTGCCCAGCGGGCATGGCCCTCACTGCCCTTAGCCCGGGGGGGGGGGGCCTGTAGCTCTGTGAGACTGTCGTCCACTCTCTGCAGACGTTCCTGGTGGCTGAAATGGCCATGTGCAGCACAGACGTGGGGGGCACCAGCAGAGGCCAGGGTCCCTCCCTGTTTGCTCCCGCCCCTTGCTTCGCGGGGCTGCCTGCTAAGCCGTGCTGCCTTCGTTTCCCAGGGCCGCAGACTGGGCAGCTGGAAACAACAGACATTGATCGTCTCCCCACACTGGGGACTAGAAGCCTGGAAATAGGTGTGGGCAGCGCGGGCTCCCCTGGGCCTTTGGGGTCTCTGGGCCCCTTCCCGCTCCTGGGGGTGCTGGCCATCCTGGGCTTGCAACCGCCGCCTTCCGGTGGCCGCCCCCTCTCCGCATCTGTCCCCCACCCCCTCCTTACAGGGACACCTGGTGTATGGAATCAGGGCTCCCCTACTCCAGGGCAGCCTCACCTGCAACGTCCTCATCTCCAAACGCGGTCACACCCACAGGACCCAGCCTGACCTTTTCAGGGGCACAGTTCTGCCCTGACTGTGCCACATGGTCATGCAGGACCCATCAGTCACATCCAGGGTGTGAGTGGGTGTGAGTGGGTGTGAGGGTGCTCACTCGTGGGTGTGTGTAGGTGTGTACTTATGTACGCTTACCACTTGTGTGCCAGAAGCCACCGTGGAGTCTCCCCTCCCCTGCCTCTGCCCAGGAGAGGGGCCTCCAGGGATCCCGCTGTGGCCTGGGACGGGAATGTGAGCTCGAGGGTCTGTGCTCCGCAGTAGGAGCCGTGTGGGGCAGGGAGTGGACTTGACAGCTGCCAGCTGCCCACACCCGTTTACCGACCACTGGCCCATCTCAGGTGCTGTCAGCCGGGACGGGGCGGGTGCCTCTGAAGTCAGCCTCTACCTGGGAGACTTCTGTGGCTGCTAAATGGCTCACAGAGAAGGGACCCTAGCTCAGGTGCCCTCTGTGCTGCTCTTTAACTCAGCGCCTCATTTCCCGCCTCCAGACCTCACTTCCCCACGTGCCGTGAGAAGGAAAGTATGCAGTCCGAGCTCCTTGTAAATAAAATGCAGCGTGAGCACTTTCTCCACGTCCGCCTTTTTTCCCAGCCATAGTTGCAGTGCCTTCGGGAAGCCCCAGGTGCTCTAACCTGCCTACCCAGTGGCACCTGCTGGCACCGCTGCACGGGGCCCTCCCCTGTGCCCACCCAGGTTTCCCGATTTTGGAGGGTATGTTTGGGAAGGAAGGGGGGGCTGGGCTACTAAAGCACAGGCTGCAGCCCAGGGGTATCTCATTCCTTCTCAGAGGCTGGATTGGAATGTCTGCCCACCTAACCGTCAGAAACAGAAGAGAGAAACTGCACAGTGGGCTTTTACCTAAACAGTCTGCATCCCCACCCGTGTCACTGTCTCTTTCCTTCAGCACCTGTCATTCTGTCACAGGGGTTTACCCCGTGAGGAGGGGATGAAAGGTGTAGCTTTGTGCGCTGACTCTACATTTCCCAGGTGTCCGGCATTATACCTGCTGTGTACAGGGCGACGAATCAATGTTTAAAATCAGACATAATTTACAAACTAGGACAGATATCAACATGACTTTAATTTGTAACGTATTTCCTTGTCTTTGTCCTTGAGCTTTATATGGCTCAATGTTTATATATAAGGTTATAAGGTCTCCTGCTTTATATTAATATTCTGTCAATACTTGAAATATTTTATTCATGGTTATAGTCAGCAATCAGTTTTTGTTTCTTTAATAAGAAAGCATTCTTTAGCTTCCCTTCACTTTTCTTATAGTTAAAGATTGTTGTTTCCTTCTTATATCATCTAATAATTTCCTGGTTTCATTGGTTGCAGATAGTTTAAACACTCTGGGTTCTTAATTTCCATTTCCATTATCATCTTCTCATGTGTTGTCATCACTTCTTAACTTACCACATTTATAGTTCCACTTTTAATATTCAGAACATGAAAGTTTGAAAAGCGCATGTCCTGGGCCATGCATGGAGGCCGCTGTGTTCAGCCGGGCGATGGCCCTGAGAATGAGACCACAGGGGTCTCGGGAGGGGACCGCAGGGTCCCAGGGAGCCCTGCCTGTGCCCGCCTCGACCTCCCTCCTCACCTGAGCCAGGCAGCTGACCTCCTTGACCCCAGGTGTTGCGATGGCAACCCCTAGTGACTGGCCACGTCCTTCTCTTGCTGAAATGAGCAGGTTTCCCTCCCTGGCGGACAGGGCAAGCATCTGAGCCTGCCGTCCTAGGTCCTCCTCTGTCCAGCCTGAGCCGGCCACGAAAGGCGGGTGGCCAGTGGTGAAGAGGAGGGACGGCCCTCCAGGAGCCATGCACATCGGGGCCGGGCGCGCTTAGGCTGTCCGTCTGCCTTGGAGGATGAAGAAGACGCGGTTCCTGGCATGGAGGAGGGGACAGGTTAGTGGAGGAGACAGACCCTCGATTGAATTGTGGTCGTTACACCATAGTGCACACCATAGTGCAAACCCACAGAGGCAGAGGAGCAAAAAAGTGAAGCGTGTGAAGTCCGGCGAGGGCCAGTGACAGGTGGTTAATGAGGAAACAGAAACCCAAATCAGGTGGGCTGGGATGCCGTCGTGGTGACTGTCGGACACTGGCGGGGCCATTGGAGCCCCGGGTGCTGCGTCCTGTCGCGGTAGCATCCTCTGTGTGACGCCTGCGTGTGGCTGCGATGCGGGCACATGACAGGCGTCGCCTTCAGCTGCCTGAGCGCCTTGGTTGGTGTAGACACGGGGAGCTGCCCGAGCAGTTTGCAATTCAACCCGAGAAACTTGCGGTTGCCAAGCAACATTCAGCAAATCTGACATTAATTTCATAACCCTAAAAGTGATAGAAGAAATAAATGAAACTAAATGTTTTCATTTCTACCTACTCGGTCCAATAACATGAACACTGACTTGTCAGGAACGGGCTCTCTCTACAAGAACATGTTTCCCACCGTAGCCCCTGCGTTTTGTTTTGTTTTCTTTTCCGACGCAGGTTCTGTCCTCGGCGCCGCGGGCTTCCCGTGGCCAGACATCTCCCACTGCGTTTCCGCGGGGTGGAATAATAGCTCGAGATGAGAGGTTCTTGAGCCACTCCATAAAATAAATCCATTAAATGGCAAACATTTTTTATTTTTAAACGATGACTTTTAAATCCAGAGGGCTTCTTTTTAGTTTAGCTTGGAAAACAAAGACACCAGGTAGATGAGTCAGTGTGCTTTCTGCAGAGCAGTGGATTTATGTGAGCCCTTTTCATGTGCTGATCTATGGAAACAGCCAGTAGGAATAGAAGGGAATGTTCAATGGAAATGATTCAAGTGGATTGGCCAAACGATACCTGTAGAAGAAAGGGGGATTTTTCTTCGCATGCAGGAGCTGTGAGTTCTATTCAGACTGCTCTCTTCACTGCATTTGACTGATTGTATAGAATAGATCAGTGGGAACTAGAGACAGGCATGTGACTTATGGTGACACTCAATTTCTCTCTCCATCTACTAGAAACCAGGTTGGTGGGAAGTCCCAGCACCTGGATTTTCCTCTTTGCCTTTAATTCCTGCCACTTCTGCGCTGCGGATGACCCCTCTGGAACTGTCTTCTCGGGTTCTTATCCCTGTGATTCTGGCAAACTTCAGGGCTCACCCCTGGGGTGCACCCTGTGCCATGTCATTGCCAGAAGGGATGGACCTCTGAAAACTTTGCTCTGTGCTAATCTGTGGCCATAAGTTACCTTCCTTTCCTCCCTCACCCCATTCCTCATAGTGGCTCTTCCAAACTCCTATTACTCTCAGGAATTCCACTGCTTACCTGCTGCCCACCCTCTCTCTATACCCATCATTGGCTCTCTCTTTACTGTTTCTGTTCAAAGCTAAAGTAGCTTCTCCACCAGGCCTTTGAGCACCTTCTTCCCCTAATCCACAGACCCTTTCTCTAGTTAGAATCCCATCCCTCTGCTTAGGAGCTGTGTGACCTTGGGAAGTTAGTTGCCCTCTCTGTGTACCGGTTTCTCCTTAGCAACACATGGGGAATATAAGCTGCATCACAGGACCCTTGTGAGGGTTAAAAGAGATGATGCACATAAAACACATTGAAGAGTGCCTGACACGTGGCAAAGGTTAGCTGTTGTCATCATCAGCGCTGATATCTTCAACCCCTTTGCCTCTGGATGCTGTCTTTGGTGCCATTACCTTGGCTCCTGGGATCCCATTCATGTGTCCACTTGCTTCCTGGCTATCTGCCCACAACCCCAGCAGGTGGACTTCTGCCTGTGCCGCTGCCCTAATTGCCTTTTAGCCATTAAGTCTGAGCTTGAAGTAGCACCTGTTCATGGGAGCCTTACCTGATCCCGGCTCTGCCCCCAAGTATGAGCCAGGGCTCTGCCCCTCCCCCCCCCACTCCCTGCCTCCCCTCTTGTGGCACACCGCCCCCTGCCTGTGTCTGTCCGCTTGGTGGCTTGGTGAATCTCTGCTGGCTGACAGCCCTGTGCAGCAAGGGGCCGCTTTATCCGTGTACCTGTCCCAGAGCTCAGTCTGCAATAAGCAGCTGAACACTGGGGAAAGTAGAATGACGAGAACCAATCTCGGGGCATAATAGAAATGCTCCTCAAATGGCGATTGCTTTCCTGCTTGGAGGACTAGTCCTCGCCACACCTGAGCATCGAGTCCAGCAGAACGCACTTCGCTTGGCTCTGTTCTTCCTGTCTTGGCTATTAAGGGTGGCCTCAGAGATGGGACCAGCCATTCCTTGGAGTCGTTATCTGTCCTCTTCACCTCTGTGTGGGACTTTGGGACTTAACTTTGGGTTTTCCTATGCATGCCTTCTTTGGATAAGAACACTTTATAACATGTCTGAAGAGGAGCAAATGTTGTTCCTGCTTCATCCTTCTCTAGGATTTCTCTCTTTCTCTGACAGGATGCTCTGAGGGTTCTGGCAAGAGGTTTGTTTGTTTTGAAACCAAGGTGAAGCCAGGTTTGCCGGTCCCTCGTGAAGATGCTGATGTAGAGTTAGGATACATATTGACTCTAAAGTCCAGGCTTCCCTTTAATTTTATTTCACCACATTTTAATTTTCAGTTTGAAAGTTACTGTGCACTAATAATTGTTTCTGCTTTTCTTTAGTGGGTAGCTCTGTCTAGTGCAGCCTCTGCTTTTCTTCCTTCTACCTCAGTGGGGCCACTGTGCTCGGAAGCTGTCTCCACCCTCTGCCAGCACTGCTAGAGATCCGATTTCTGTGCTGGCATTGTGGTCCATTAGACAGCTAGGATCCTCTAGATCTCTTATCAAATGGCATAATGTCTTTTTTAAGTTGGCACATGTTGAGGATATGAACTCAGGCAGTTTCTTGAATAGTTTGGATCCAGAGACACTTGAAGGGACTAAAAACACATCATAGGGAGAGAGACGTATTGGAGCATTTCAGGAATTTCACCATCGTAGGTTCCAGGAGCTTTTCTCATGCTGACTCATGCTTCTGGGCAAGCGGTGTCTTAGATGCCAGATACAGGGGAGAACTGTGTGATGAAACAGTGGAGGTCAGTAACCTGTGTCCCCGGGTACTCTGGCCAGCCTTTGTGCCCACTCTGGACCTAGAAGATAAGGGTCTCCACAAAGAGGGGTGAAGCAGGGACAAATCCCAGGGAGTCATTGGAGGTGGACAGGATGTAGTTATCTGGTCCTGAGCAGTGGAGAGAGAGGTCAGATCAATAGGAGCAGGGGCAGAGAAGGGGCTTTGGACCAGGGAGGTGGCCTAGGTTTGAATGTAAATCATCAAATCGAAAGTTCAGCAGTCTCTTCCCATTAGTATTGGGTTTACTGTGTTAATCACATTATGGAAGCTGAAAAAGGATAGGTGCCGTTATTCACATCTTCTGTCCAGGTTAGTTTTTTATTAGTAAAATAACTTAAAAGCCACACAAAATCTGCAAGAGAGCCTGGAGATTAAGCTAAATTTCCCATCCCTGCAGCAGCTTAGGCTAGCTTTAGTATGGCAGAAAGAAGGTAGATTTGAGTTGGACAGTTTGGGTGTGACTCAGGGGTCGTGTGATCATCTTGGGCTTGAGTCCCCTCCTCTGTAGGATGGAAGCATTGGAATGCTGCTAGAGATCAATGGAGTCAAGAAATGCTTATTGAATATTTGCTATTTACCGCATACCTTCCCAAGTGTTGGAGTTATCAGGCTGAGAAGACACCAGCTCAGCTTTCTAGAGCTACTAGGGTCTGGTAGGAGATAGACAGAGAAGCAAAGGTGCTGTGATGGAGATGTGCACCGAGTAAGGGTGTGAAGGAGAAGAGCCAGCGCTTGCCTGGGACGTCAGGCAGGGGAGAAGGAGGAGGCCCTTCCACCAGGGTGGACAGGCAGAGAGAAGAGCCTGTGTGAATTCGCAGAGGCCTGCAATGTGGAGTGCCCAGCAAGACAGGGAGAAGATCCCCAGCAAGGGGAAGCAATGGTTAGCAGGTAATGACTCAAATTTGCAAATTCAGACCCCTGAGTGGTGGTGGGGAGTGTGGATCCTGAAAGAGGGGGCCATTTAGAGGTGTCCCAAGACAGATAGCTGGTAAGGGTCTGTAGTCAGACAGGGACAGGATGGAGCTCATCTTCAGGATAATCTCACTTCATAAATTATCGAGTGCCATGAAATGCAGCTGTTAGAGCCCGACACAGCCCGAAATCAAAGACACACCGGGTAGAAAATTAGCTGTGAGTTTCAATTAGGGACTTATACACAGGAGAAAATGCTATCCAGTGGTGGTCAGTAGGGAGATGAGAGCCAGCATGCCACGAGATTTGATTAGGGAAGGGAGGTTTACGTTCTTTGATGTTTAACAGCTCTCCCGGTCATGTGACTGTGTGACTTGCTCTCAAAATGGAGGAGATGTGGGGCCCTGGCGATGGTCCTTACAGTGGGGGAAAAATGTTGCATGGAAACTACATCTCAATGATGTTGGCTTTAAAAAAAAGAACTTATTAAGCTATGTGAATTATATCTCCAACGTAGAAAGAAGGAAAAGAACTGTCAGTATTTCCATGAGAAAAAATCTCACTACCTGTCTTCCTCAAATCAGCAGAGAGTGTCTCTGAATGGTTGCATCGGGGGTGATTTTAGTTTTTTCCTTCTCATTATTTAGAGTTTTGACAATGGCAATGTATACTCGTGTAGTTGACACATATATAGAAGGATGCCAGGTTGTCTTCAACTGTGTTTATCAAAATGGACCATCTTAAAGCTTTAGTTCTTCCCACACCGCTGGGATTTGTTCATGCATAAAGGGATGAGTGCTAAATGTACCCAGTGCTTAAATGGCAAAGATGAGAAGAGGAAATGCCTCGGATAGGAAGCCTTTATTCTGCATATCAGAAGATGCCCCCAGTTTGAAAGGGAATTGTAAGAGGTCAAACAGAGGCTTGTCCGTACTTAACCATGGGGCATGGAGAGCACTTTTTAGAGTCTTCAGCTCAATAATGTTGTGGGCAGCACAGTTTTCAGAGTGATGGACAATCAGTACATTTTCCCTGGTTTATAAATATTTAGTACCCTGATTGCTCAAACATCCAGGGATTGCCATAAATCTGTTTTTCCCTGGGAGTCATTGGGAATGACTTTCATCTGGAATGATATTAAGATTCAGAAGGGACTGGCTGTGTCATTTAGCTCTGTTATTTGGGAGAGCTACAGTTCCATGTTTCTGTCATTATGACAGGACCCAGATTTTGTGAAATGATGTTCTGGTATTCTTTTCACAACTGGAATTGCAAAAACAGAAAGCTCAGCTTCACTATGGCAACCCTTTTCTGGAGGCACATTTCCCTCTGCAACAGACTTGCAGGGTGATAGTTCCATTTAAAATCCATTTTCCAGTAAAATCTACCATGCCTCCCCTAAATAGTCGTTATTGAAGCAAAGGGATCCAGCCTCTTCAGGTTGCTTTTTCGTTAGCCGATGGAATGTGGTTGTGAGTGGAAAGAAGACTGAGAAAATAATCGTGGCTGTAAAGGGAGTGGGTTGAGTTCAGAATGCTGATTCTCGGGACAGCCCTGTGGCTTCCATCTGGCCGTCTGGCGGGCTGTGCTGACGTGTGGAGCAGGAACTACTGTCCCTTCAGAAAACAGTGTTGGGGGTAGGGGGGTGGGGGCAGCGGGCCAGGGAGGTGAGCCAGGGAGCTGTGTCTTCTGTGGCCAGTGCCGTGATGGACCAGATCTGTTTACACATTCGACCCCTCTGCAGACCCTTCGTGGATGGCCTGGCCCTGGCCCTGTCCACTGCTTGGCCAGCCATCCCTACTGCAGCACCTTGGCCCTGTTAAGTAAAATAGCCTGGTCACCTTCTGTGGGTATCACCGGGAGGGCCTTTGGGAGAAGGGCTTTTCCAGAAGACAGGAACGGTGGCCCTGCAGGGGCTTCCTGAGAGGGTGGACCTCACCCTGCGGAACTACAGATAAACACCTACTGATACACCGGTAGCTGTTGTGGAGAGACAGCTTCTCAGATTGGAGGAGCACACATGCTAATCAACTGTATCTGCCCCCCATTTTGTCAGACCCCCCCTATGTAAAATGGAAACTTAACACCAACCAATCAGAACGTTTTGTCACTTGCTTTGGCGTCTGTCCACTATGGCCTTCCCATTTCCTCTGCCTCCACCGAGCTCCCTTCTCCTTTCTGGATGGGAAGTTGCCAGATTCGGGAATTACTCAGTAAGGCCCTGAGATCCTAAATGGCAAGGAAAAGTTGTCCTTTTATCAGGTCTTTGTGTTTTCAGAGTGCTCCGTGATCATGAGCTTTGTGTGGCCACTTGTCGGACACCAGGGTAGGGTCTTGTCCCCATCATCTGGAGGACAGGGTGGCAGCCTTGGCCTTTGCCCCAGGGCCCTTGCTGAAGGGAGCAGGGCCACACGTGGGCTTTGAGTACACAGTTGACTTCTCCCTGCTCTCTCATCGTAAGAATAGCTGTGATTGGGAGGTAGAATATAGAGCACTCTGGGAGAGGAAGTTTTGTTTGTTTGTTTCAAATAAAAAGGCCGATGTAAATGACATTGTAAAATATATTTAAGTCAGGTCATGTCCTCCTCAACTCCAAATTCTCCAGATTTTTCTCTTTCTGGGTGTGAAGGCACAGTCCTTTTTAGCGTGGTTACTTTGGCTCTGCATTACCTGGTCCACATTCTCCTCTTCTTCTCTTTCTCCTACCCCTGCTTGGGGCATGGGATGCTCTTTCCCCAGATGTTTGTTCCCCCCTTCAAAAATACTAGTGAACAATAAAAGGAAGTGGTAAGGGGTATAGGAAAAAATCTATTGAATAGATGGAAATACTAGTAGTCAATGAGAGGAAGGGGTAAGAGGTATATGTGTGAGTTTTTTCTTTTTTCTTCTTATTTCTTTTTCTGGAGTGATGCAAATGTTCTGAAAAATGATCTTGGTGAAGAATATACTACTATGTGATGATATTGTGAGCCATTGACTGTACACCATGTACGGAATATTTGTGTGTCAAAAATGTTCATGTTTGTATGTTGTTTTGATTTGATAATACAAAATAAATTAAATTAAAAAAAAACCTTCAAAGCCTTTGCTGAAAATTCCATGAATTCCCCTCTTACCACTCCACGTTAAATGACAACCCTCACCCCTAGCACATCCGGTCCACTTATTTTTTTATCTCTGACACTTTTATCCATCTAGCATAGGTCTTTGTAATGTCATTTATAATTGTATATTTAGTTTATATGTATAAGATATTTCTTTTATGTACTGATAATTGTCCATCTCCTTGTCTTCCAAGAAGGAAGGGATCCTGGTCTTGTTTCTTGGTTGATGTTTCCCCAGTGTCTAAAACAATGTCTAGTACTTAGTAGACCCTCAAACAGTACATGAATTTGAATTGATTAGAGATTCAGTACTTCGGTTTTCCCATCTGCCTAAAATGATATTCCTTGTCCCTTTTCCAGAGGGAATCAGGCCAGCCTGAGACGCTTGTAGTGCAGCTTCAGGGATGGAACCAAGGCTGGTGGGAGGCTCCCAGGCGAAAGCTCTGAAAGCTGCTGGACTGAGCCCTTAGCTAGTGAGCCTGTCCCCTGCCCACCTCCACCATGCCGAGTACCTCTTCTCCACGCTGCATCAAGTAATGCTTAGTTTTCTTATTTCATCACAAAAGCAATACATGTTCACTGTAGTGAACTTGGAAAACAGACATACATGCCTAGAGTTAAAAAAAGAACTATAACCGTACCATCCAGAATACTGAGGATGATGAAATGATTCTAGCTCGTATTTATTGAGCACTTATATGTACTATATGCTGTGCTAAGCATGTAACCTGGATTATATTATTTTGAAAATCTCACCATAGCCTCTCAGAGCAGTTAAACAACTTCTCGGGATCTCTCTGCTGACAAGCAGTGTAGCCAGTATTCAACCTAAATAGTAAAATGACTCTGGAACGTGTATTTTATATATGTGGTGTGTGTGGTGTATTCATGCAGACATATGCTTTATAAATACGTATCTGTAAATGTAAGCTTTATAATACAAATACGAGGCTGGAAGGACGTGTATCACAATAAGTGGATGGCTGGAGGACAAGTGACTAAATGGGACTGGGTTTCTTTTGGGGATGATGAAAATGTTCAAAATCACATTTGGTGATGGCTGCACAACTCTGTAAATATACTAAAAATCATGGACCTGTGCTGTTTAAATGGGTGAAGTTTATAGTATGTGTGCTGGCTTGAAAGGCTTATGTTCCCTAGAAAAGCCATGTTTTAATCCTGATCTGTCTTGTGGAGGCAGCTGTTTCTTTTAATCCCTGTTCAGCACTGTAGGTTGGAAACTTGATTAGATTATCTTCACAGAGCTGTGATATGCACAATTCTGGGTATAACCTTTGATTCAAGGGAGATGGGACACCACCCATTCCAGGTGGGTCTTGATTAGCTTACTGGACTCCTTTAAAAGAGGAAACATTTTTTGGAGAAAGTTTCAGAGCCACAGATCCATGAGAGCCCGCGCAGCCAGAGACCTTTGGAGATGAAGAAGAAAAATGCTCCCAGGGGAGCTTCTTGAGGCAAGAAGCCTGGAGAGAAAGCTAGCAGACTCACCATGTTTGCCATGTGCCTTTCCAGTTGAGAGAGAAACCCTGAACTTCATCAGCCTTTCTTGAGTGAAGGTAACCTGTTGTTGGTGCCTTAATTGGGACTTTTTTATAGACTTGCTTTAGTTGGGACATTTTCATGGCCTTAGAACTGTAAACTTGCAACCTATTAAATTCCCCTTTTTAAAAGCCGTTACACTTCTGGTATATTGCATTCTGTCAGCTAGCAAACTAGAGCAGTATGTAAATTGCATTTCAATAAAACTGTCAAAAAAACCTAATCAAAGTCAACACAAATCACTAATTGAATACAACTGCATAACAATTCTACTGGAAATGAGCCAAAACTATGTGAATAATCTTTTGAAATAAGTAGAGTGAAAGATTATTAAAATTGTTTAAAAAGAAAAAATGGGCATTATTATAATAAGTTTCAATTATTTAAATTTTTTAAAATGAAAAGGATGACAGAACTGCTTTAGAAACTAGTGTTTTTCTTCTACCTCTATACCAGTGATAGGGAATAAATAGCTTTTCATGTGAAAATAAATGCACATCTACAGCATAATAAATAAATGTGTAACATTTGTCAAATAGATGTAACAGTTGATTTAACGAAATCCCAGTTAATAGACATTTAGGCCCAATTTCTTCCTCTCCCCATCTTTCTTGGGTAACATTTATTGAGTGCTTCCTATGTGCCAGGACTCATGCTAGGTACTTTGCATTTCTTCTGTGATACAAATTGTTATACCCACATTCATGTTTTTTCCTTCTTTTGGTTTTTGCACTGCGATAATGTTCAGAAAGCTTTTCTATTTTCTTCTAGCATTTTACATTCTTTATATTTAAATCCTTCAGTTATCTAGAATGAATTTGGGGGCACAATTAGCCAAGGCTATAATTTTTTGTTAGAGAAGTTGTAGGTTAACAGAAAAATCATGCAGAAAATACAGACTTCTCATATCCCCCTCCATTTTTAATATTTTTCATTAATGTGGTGCCTTTGTTGCAATTGATGAAATAATGTTATTATAATTATATCATTAACTATAGTCCATACTTTAGATTAAGGTTCACTGTTTGTGTTGTACAGTCCTATTTTTTTAATACTATTTTAATGCCGTGTATACAACCTAAAATTTCCTCTTTTCTAACCACATTCAAATATATAATTCAGCAATGTTAATTACATGCACAATGTTGTTACTGCCACCACCACCCATTACCAAAACTTTTCCATCACTCCAATTGTTCTGGTTTGAACCTGTATGTACCCCAGAAAAGCTTTGTATTCAAGCTCTTCTAATACGATCTTGTGGGTGCGGACTCACTATGGTTGGGATCTTTGGATTAGGTTGTTTCCATGGAGATGAGACCTACCCAGTTGTAGGTGGGACCTTTTGATGAGATTATTTCCAAGGAAATGTGGCCCTACACATTCAAGGTGGGTCTTAATTAGTTTTTTAGAGTCCTTAAAAGAGAGAAAGAGAGAAAGAGAGCCTAGAGGCAATACAGAGAGCAGACACCTAGACACAGACATTTTGAGATGCTTGGAGAGCCGCCATAGAAAGCCACTGGAATCAGAAGCTGAAAGCAACACAGACCAGGAGCAAAGGACCAGGAGATGTCAGCCACATGCCTTCCCAGCTGACACAGAAACCCCAGACATGGTCAGATTTCTTGAGGAAAGGGCTCTTCCTGTTGATGCCTCAATTTGGACATTTTAATGGCCTTAGAACTGTCAACTTGTAACTTAATACATCCCCTTTGCAAAAGCCAGTCCATTTCTGGTGCATTGCATTCTAGCAGCTTTAGCAAACCAACACCAAAGAAGCATTAGCTCTCTATTCCCTACTCCCACCTGGACTCTGGTAATTTGTACTGTAGTTTCTGCTATGAATTTGCTTATTCTCATTATTTCATATTAGTAAGATCAAACAATGTTTGTCCTTTTGTTTGTGGCTTATTTCATTCACCATGATGTCTCCAAGGTTCACCAGTGCTGTCACATGTATCATTCCTTTTTACAACTGGATGATATTCCATTATATATATATACACACACACACACCACACTTTGGTTATCTATTTGTCTTTTGTTGGACACTTGGGTTGCTTTCAACTTTTTGCAATTGTGAATAATGCCTCTATGAACACTGGTGTGCAGTTATCTTTTTGAATCCCTGCTTTCAATTCTTTTGATGATATATTTAGAAGTGGGATTGCTGGGTTGTATGGTCATTTTTATTCTTTACGTGGGCAGGCTCTGGGAATCAAACCCGGGTGTCTGGTATAGCAGACAAGATTTCTGCCATGAGCCACTGGTGCACTGCCCCATATACTCATTTATACCTAGCTTTCTGAGGAACTGTCAAACTATTTTCCATAGCAGCTACACTGAATTACAATCCCACCAACAATGAGCAATGGGTGAATTTCTGTACATCCTCTCCAACACTTGTAGTTTTCTGATCTTTTAATATAGCTATTATAGTGGGTGTGAAATGGTATCTCATTGTGGTTTTGATTTGTGTTTCCCTAATGACTGATGATGTTGAGTATCTTTTCATGTGTGTTTTGACCATTTGTTTATCTTCTTTGGAGAAATGCCTATTCAGGTTTTTTGCTCATTTAAAAAAATGCTTTGTTTGTCTTTTTATTGTTGAGTTGTGGGATTTCTTTTTATACTTTGGATATTAAGCCCTTATCAGATGTGTGGTTTCCAAATATTTTCTCCCATTCTGTAGGTTATCTTTTTATTTTCATGGAAGTCCTTTGATGCACGAAAGTTTTAAATTATGATGAATTCCCATTTATCAATGTTTTCTTTTGTTGCGTGTCCTTCTGGTATAAGTCTAAGAAACCACTGCCTGACACAGGGTTCTGACAATGCCTCCCCATATTTTCTTATAGGAGTTTTATAGCTTTTGTTTTTATATTTAGGCCTATGATTCATTTTGGGTTTACTTCTGAATATGGAATGAGGAGGGGGTCCACCTTCATTCTTTTGCCTGTGGGCATCCAGTTTTCCCAGTACCATTTGTCACAGAAATGATTCTTCCCCAATTGAGAGGACTTGGCATCCTTGTCAAAAATCCATTGTCCTAGGTGGTTTCCTAGATCCTATACCCAAAGCATGAGCATTGAAGAAAGAAATAGATAAATGGGAACTCCTCAAAATTAAACTTTTGTGCATCAAAGAACTTTGTCAAGAAAATGAAAAGGCAGCCTATACAATGGGAGACAATATTTGGAAACAATATATCAGATAAGGGTCTAGTATCCAGAATATATAAAGAAATTGTTCAACTCGACCACAAAAAGACAAATGTGTTAGTTAGATTCAGTTGTCAACTTGGCAAGGTGAGCATAGCTAGTTTTGTTGCTGCAGACATAAGCCAGTGGTACATGAACCTCATCTGTTGCTAATTACATCTGCAGTAGGCTAGGAGGCATGTCTGCTGCAATGAGTGACATTTGACTTAATTGGCTGGTGCTTAAATGAGAGAGCACAACTTAGCACAGCCTAGCAGCTCAGCATTCCTCATCTCAGCACTCGCAGCTCAGCCCAGGCCTTTGGAGATGAAGAAAGAAGTCACCCCGGGGAAAGTTGTTGGAACCCAGGGGCCTGGAGAGAAGACCAGCAGAGACCATCCTGTGCCTTCCACGTAAGAAAGAACCTCAGTGGAAAGTTAGCTGCCTTTCCTCTGAAGAACTAACAACATAAATCCCCTTTCATTAAAAGCCAGTTCATCTCTGGTGTGTTGCATTCCAGCAGCTGGCAAACTAGAACAACAATCAACTCAATTACAAAATGGGCAAAAGACATGAACAGACACTTCTCAGAAGAGGAAATACAAATGGCCAAAAGGCACTTGAAAAGATGCTCAACTTCACTGGCTATTAGGGAAATGCAAGTCAAAACCACGATGAGATATCATCTCATACCTACCAGAATGGCCATTATCAATAAAACAGAAAATGGCAAGTGCTAGAGAGGATGTGGAGAAAGAGGCACACTTATCCACTATTGGTAGGAATGTAAAATGGTACAATCTCTGTGAAAGGCAATTTGGCAGTTCCTCAGGAAGCTAAGTATAGAATTGCCATATGATCTGGCAATACCATTGCTAGGTATCTACTCGGAGGACATGAGGGCAAGGACACAAATGGACATTTATATACCAATGTTTATACAGCATTATTTATAATTGCTAAGAGATGGAAACAACCTAAATGCCCATCAACAGACAAGTGACTAAACAAGCTGTTGTATATACATATGATGGAATATTATGTAGCTGTAAAGCAGAATAAAATTATGAAATGTGAAACAACATGGATGGAACTTGAGGATGTTATGCTCAGTGAGGATTAGCCATAAACAAAAGGAAAAATACTGTATGGTCTCACTGATATGAATTAACATTAATGAATGAACTTGGAGAATTTCAGTTAAGAACAGAGGCCATCACGAGATAGAGTAGATATTGGGTAATTGGAGCTGAAGGGATACAGATTGTGCAACAGGACTGGTTGTAAAAAATTCAGAAATGGATAGCCCAATACTACCTAACTGTAATACAATAATGTTAGTGCACTGAATGAAGCTGAATGTGAGAATGATAGAGGGAGGAGGACTGGGGGCACAAATGAAATCAGAAGGAAAGATAGACGATAAAGACTGAGATGGTATAATCTAGGAATGCCTAGAGTATATAAGAATAGTGACTATATGTAAAAATTAAAAAAACGTTTTCGCGTGAGGAAGAACAAAGGAATGTCAGTATTGCAGGGTATTGAAAATAGATGATAATTCATATTTTAAAACTTTAACTTATGTGTGAGACTAAAGCAAAAAATGTTTATTAGGTACAAAATTTATATTTTGACAAGTGCATCTCCTAATATAACTTATATGGACAGCTTAATTGAATACCATAAGTATATGGAACCTTGAGTAGGACATGAGATTTTATGGGTTTGTCCAGAGTGATGCCCTGATAAATCCCAGAATGATTTGAACAGTGAATAAAAAAGTATTTGCAAATTCCCCTTGGGAGAATGGTGAAAAAGAGGGAAAATTCAGCTTCCTCATATGGAGAATTTCTAATATTCTCACAAGCAGTGAGGACAACAAAATCAATAGGCTGAACCCTCAGTCTTGGGATTTTTTTCATGTGAAACATATCCCTGCAAAGGATAGGCTAAGCCTACTGAAAATCAGGCCTAAGAGTCAGCCCCAGAGAACCTCTTTTGTTGCTCAGATGTGGCCTGTCTCTCAGCCAACAAAGCAAGCAAACTCACTGCCCTCCCTCTTTCTGCATGGGACATGACCCCCAGGGGTGTAAACCTCTGTGGCAACGTGGAACAGAAATCCTAAAATGAGCTGGGGCTCAGCATGAAGGAATTGAGAAAACCTTCTCGACTGACAGAGGGAAGAGAGAAATGAGACAAAATAAAGAGTCAGCGGCTGAGAGATCTCAAATAGAATCGAGAGGTTATCCTGGAAGTTATTCTTATGCATTATGTAGATAAGCCCTGTTTAGTTTAAGGGATATTAGATGAGAGGAAAGTGCCTGAAAATGTAGAGCTGTGCTCCAGTAGCCATGTTTCTTGAAGATGATTGTATAATGATATAGCTTTCACCAGTGGCTGTGTGATTGTGAAAACCTTATTCTGATGCTCCTTTTATCTATGGTATGGACAAATGAGTAAAAAATATGAATCAAAAATAAATAAATAATAGGGGGAACAAATGTTAAATTGGGTAGAAGGAAATACTAGTGGTCAATGAGAGGGAGGGGTAAGGGGTATGGTATGTAAGAGTTTGTTCTTTTTTCTTTTTATTTCTTTTTCTGGGGTGATATAAATATTCTGAGAAACTATCATGGTGATGACTATACAACTATATGATGATATTGTGAGCCATTGATTGCACACCAAGTATGGAATGTTCATATGTTAAGAATGTTCGTGTTGTATGTTGATTGATTTTATTAATAAAAATATTTTAAAAGTCAGTTGTCCTAAATCCTATAAATATACTCGTTATCTTCCCCCATACATGGGACATAATTTCTCGGAGTGTAAGTCTCCCTTGCAATGCAAGACGTGACTCCCCAAAATTAGCCTTGTCCTTGTACTGTGAGATTAAGTGACCAAAAAAGGGAAATAAAGTATCAGCAGCCAGAATCTTCAAATAAAGTCTACAAGTCATTCTAGAAGTTACTCTGATGCATATTTCAGCCAGATATCGCAAATCACCACAGTAAGCCAAGCCCCAACCGTGTTCCTGAAAACCTTAAAGAATGCCCTGAGCTCCATCTTGTTCAGAACCTGTTTACCAAAATTTCTCACCCAGTTAGTTTTTGCAGATTTAAAGCCTTTCACAACAGCCTCCTCCTCGCCAAGGTGACACTCCCATTCCCCACACTCAACCAGCCACCCTCAGCAGCGTAGCCTGAGGCTTCTGTGCTCTCACAAATAGGGCCTGCAACCCACTGACAGCTGGAAGCGGCTGCAGAAGGCAGACCGTTTGGGTCAAATCCCCTTAGGATTAAGGGGACCTGGAAGTCTCTGAGGGGGAAGTTGAGGCAGGGGTAGAATTAGCCTAAAGACTGGCTGGTGAGCAAAGGACAAATTCCGACAAGTGGTCAGGCTGCAAGGAGAAAGTTCTCTCTGAGCAGAACAGCAGTGCCCAGCTCCGGAGGCCACCCGGCCCCAACCGAGTGAGTTATCTGTGGTCAAGCATCCACAAAGGAGGAAGAAGGGGAGGGTAGTGAAAGAGTTAATAAAAATTACAAAAAGAACAGAAAAACTATAAAAGCAAACCCTTCCCACAGTGTCTTGTGTCTCATCCTCTCACCTCTCACCTCTCGCCTCTTGTGAGAGCACCTGCCTGACCTCCTAGCACATGTACTTCATAAGCATTCTGCCTGCTTGCTTAAAAACAAAACAAAACAAACAAGCAAAAAATTCATTGCTCATAAATGTGAGGTTCTATTTCTGAACTCTCAATTTAATTCCATTGGCGTACACGTCTCTCCTTGTAGGTAAGGCTCCAGTTTTAATTTAGAGTAAATGACTTGCTAGTTGTTCTAACAGTATATAAAATGATTCATTATCCTCTGCCAATTTGAGATGTTTATTATATTAAATTCTTATATAAATTAATATTCATTTCTGGCCTCTATTCTTTTTATTGAGTTACTCCTATTTGACATAAGGAGTTCTGTACCCTTTTGCTTTCTTGCCCTCTTCATGCCATTTCTCATTTGCTTCAGATCTAGGTAGTTATTGCATTTTCTTACATTATATAATAAAAACTGTCTAGTTTAGTAAATACATATCATTATTTACTTTCTTTTTTCTTTTTTGCCATGACTTCCTCATCCTTGTGCTCTTAAGTTACTTCCTGTGTCAGTGGCTCATATCGTCACATAATGTTTTTGATCAAAGTGTGTGGTTAATCTTTTCTGGGCTTTTACATAGGGAGAAAACTTCTCTCTTCACTCACAGACACTCCAAGCTTTGTTGATAATGACATTCTTGGGCCAGAACTCCTTGCCCCAAAATTTTATAGATGATGCTCCATTCTCTTCTGACACTTGCAGCTGCAGAGAAGATATAGACACTTGTTTCTTGTTCTTTGAAGTTTCCCTTTCCAGTTTGACCCATGGCTTATTCATCATTGTGGCATTGTGAATGCTGCCGATGGGAATGTAGATGATACAGTCACCTTGGGAAGCAGTTTCAAGGTTTGTTGAAGCTTGAAACAACTGCATGACCCAGCAATTCTACTTCTAGGTGTCTACCCAAGAGAAATGAAAGTGAAGGCCCACACAAAGACTTTTACACAAATATTCATAGTGGTTTTATTTCTAATCACCCGAAACTGGAAACAACCCAAAAGTCCATCAGCTGATGAAAAGATGGACAAAATGATACACATGTTAAATAGAATACTACTGAGCAGTACAAGGAAAGGAACTACTGATACATGCTATGATATCAGTGAACCTCAGAAATGTCATGTTAAACGAAAGAAGCCAACTACAAAAGACCACCTATTTATTATATGAGTCCGTTTATATGAAATTCTTATACAATAAAAAACTTACGTAGAAAGCAGGTAAGTTCTTTGGAGATTCTGAACTTATAAGTTCATAGAGAATCTTATAAGAACTCTAGATAAGTTCTGAGATTGTGGTGGTAGCCAAAATTGACTGTACATAAAGTTGTGGATGGGTTCTAAAGTGAAATTGTTAGCGATAGTTTCATGACCATATGAAGTTACAGAAATCATCAAATTGTATACTTAAGTGGGCGAACTTGTGGCATATATATCACAACTTAATGAAGCTATTTCAAACATTTTCTAATTGTTAACATGACTCTTTTTATTGGTTTTGCCTAGAAAACAGTGATTCCATTGGCTCTGCCTATTGAAGTACTTTTTTTTTGATTGTGAAGAGTTTTAAACTACTTTATTTTATATGTCTTTTGATGCAGTTGTTCTGGGCTTGACTTCAGAAATACAATTTGTTTTTATCTCTCTTTCCTTTTCCACTGCGTCTTAGGAAAGCTCTTTAAATTTGTCTACCAAATCATTTGATTGTCTGGAACAGAAAGTATGCAGTGTGAACTTTAATATTTTCAGTTCTGTGATATGTTCTCTTGCTCTCCACTTGTAATGTCAAACAATTTTCTGTGTCTTTATCTAAGTGCTACAGTAGATGATATGCAAAGTTTGCTCTTACTTGGAGTCTCCTGGATGCTATTTTTGTTCCATACTTCCAGAGTATTTTCCACAGCTGCCAGGTTGTAGTCATCATTGAGCCAGACAGGAACTGTTGTCATTGCACGGAGTATGTGGAATGCTCTTGGTTCTACTCAGTGACCACTGGTGTGGATGCTGCATCCTTGCAGCTCAACTCTTCTCAGTTCTGCAGTTGAAGACCCATTTTCCAATGGGCTCACCTACCAGGCTAACTTCAAATCTATTGCATTTGTGCCTATCTCACACTTGCAGCCCGATTCTCTGCTGTTCTAACAAAAAGTGATTCATTGACGAAAAACTCAAAGCTAGCATGACACAAGGATGCCTTCTCTCCATTCCCTTGTGGTTCTTTATTCATGTGTATCAACTTCTTTGAGAAGACCTTGCCAGTTTCTGTGTCTGGCTGGTAGTCTTTTGAGATTTGTGGCATCTGGGCAGATGCAGAAAGTTAGCTGAGAGTAGGAGAAATGGTGATGGGGGCAGGCTGACAGAGCTGTCCCTAACTCCATGGTACCTATATAGGGAACTGTTTCAGAATCCCATATACTGCTGTTTGGCTTCCTCTCTTTCTGCTCACCAGATTTCTGGCTGGATCTGCTTGGCTGTTAGAAGGTAGAGGAAGGAAGAAGAGGACAGGAAGCAGAGGAGAGGGGTGGGTGCAAACAAAACCGCTGCCAACAGCAATTCCTTGGAAACTGAGAGGAGCAACTGCCCAAGTGTCTATTTAATCCAACTCCTGAGTCTCTGACACAGATGGCTGATGATGAGAGGGGAATAACTGTCCTTCCTCCTCAGGCACCCTCTCCTTCATCCAGTGCTTTGTAGGTTGCTTTTTCTCTATTGAGCTTCACTTGCTCTGTAATTAGAACTGTTTTTCACACAGACACTGATTTTCTTCTATAGGTAGACCAGTAGTCCAGAAGCATAATGCCAGACTTGGGATTATGCCAACTCTAATTCTAGAGATTTATCCACGTTGAAGGACATCCTCTTCCTCTGGGTTTTCATGACTGAGAAGTTGCGCTGGCGACTGCTAAGCAGATGCCATTTTAAATATTTATTTTAACTCTTTCTATTAAAATAGATATAATTTATGTATGAATATATGCAAAAAATCTTTCCTGATTGCATCAAGGTCAGAAGTTTCTTAAATGAGAGAAGTATTCTCATTTAAGAATAAGTTAGGGGAAAATGTTAACTTTAGAATCCACAGAACTTTCAGAAATAGGCTATGAAGAAATTAATGCTCACAGCATGCGAAGGTCGTCTTCTCATAGACGTGACCTGCTCCTAAATCAGAGCTGGGATATTCTAAGCACAATGGTATTTCCCAACACTGTTTACAAACTCTTGTGGCCAATGCAAACAGAATTTTGCTGTGAGGTTGGCCTCTCTGCAGTCCCATGTCCTGTCAGACAAAATGCCAGAGTGGTGAAGGAGAGCAGAAATCAGTATTAAAGCCTGGAACTATTTTGGGAATAGCTTTCTTTTGTAGGAAAGTAAGTTAAGAGTGCTTGGTGGTGTCCTGATCAAATTAGCCCACATCTCAAGACTAGAGTGAGAGTTTTACTGGCCTGGAAGATTATAACCCAAAGGTTTTTGTTTGTTTGATTTATTTATCATTGTGTACACCACTGCCATTTTGGACAATAAGGCAGTACCAATCCCTAGAAAAAGACCTTTTCCTTTGCTGAGCTAATAATTGGGCATCTGCCCAGCTCTAAAGCACTGTGGTCTTTCATCATGGGAAAGGAGGAACATGTGCAAACCTTTCTGTGATGGCTGCAGATTGAGCTTAAAGAGACAGTCTGTCCCCAAGTCTGGCAGTATGCTTCTGGACTACTGGTCTCTCTGTAGAAGAAAATCAGTGTCTGTGTGAGCTAGATACCATGAGAGGTAGAGAAACAGGCTTAACGCCTTTCAGGGATCCACAAAGATGAATCCCATTCTAAATTTGTTTTTACTATATGATATACTCATCTTGTTTGAAGGGGTTGTAGCATAGAAATACCTAAAACATCTAATACCGAATCTTACTCACTGATTTTTTTCCCAATCAACAAATGTTGAGTCCCAATTATGTGCAAGCACTGGAATATGACAATGAGTAAGATACAATACCTGTCCTCAAGGTGATTCTGATTTAGTGGAGCAGGCAGACGGCTGAAAATTCATAATGCAGTGTGGTAAGCGGCAGGGTAGGGGTGAATAGGGATTACATTAAGAGCACTAAAGGGTGTGGTTAACTATTATGGGAGGTGGTCAGAGAAAATTCTGGAAGATGGGCCTTGAAGGGTACATGGGAAGAGTCTAAGTGGGCAAGAGCTGAGAAGGGCACTCTAGTCGGAAGCTCTATCCCGGAGGTGCCGTTGGGAGGAAGACGAGGTTAGCGAAGAGCATAGAAGCCCCGTAGCAAAGCGCCCTGTGTGCAGAACTAATTTTGGTCTTTGCAACCTTGGTCAGAGCTGCAGATACATAGTTAAAAGTAGTAATGTGATCCGCTCGTTTTCTTTCCTTTATCCCCTTTGGTCAAAAGCATTTTATTAATGAACCAAGATGGGATCGAGAGACAAGTGGCATTCAGCCTAATGTTTAGTGAGTATAACATTTGTGCAAAATACTGCTCCTGGTGCTATGGATGTTAGAAAAACACTAATACTAATTAACTTTTATAACATGCTTCCTGCCATCCCCATACAGCTTGCAAAATAAAAGGGGGTTTAAGTGACATAACACTTAGGTAATGAGACATATATGTGGTGTATATAATTCTGTGGTTTTCAAACTCTAGTGAGCAGAATCACCTCGAGGGTTGTTGAAACTGTTTGCTGGGCCCCACTCCCAGTGTTTCAAGTTCAGTGTGTCTGGAGTAGAACCTAAGAATTTGCTTTCTAAATAAGTTTCCAAGAGATGCTACTCTTGCTTGTCCAGGAACCACTGACATAATTGCAAGCAAATGAGAAAGCATAGACATCACAGGCTAAGAGCCAAAGAGTTAAGGCCCCGTCAGAGCAGGATGATGATAATCAAGAGGCGAGTATTGAGCCTGCTTTTGAAGGGGAGAAAATTAGGGTTGCCAAACGAGAGCCAAGAGGCACAGCAAGAAGCTTTTAGAAAAGAAGTTTGGCTAGAGGAGTAGTACATTGGTCACCTTGGCTGGTGTAGAGATCTCCTGGTTGTGAAATAAAAATTCAACAGGGGGTATTAGGTTGGGAAGCAGGATGAATACAATTTCTTAAAAGGTCTCTACATGAACTAAAATGTTTACATCTCAAATAATAGGCACAAGGAAATTAGTGGAGGACCTTCATCTGCAATAAAAATAGAAGTTAGCATGATATTTTCCAATTCATGTGCCAGGTAAGCAAGGGTTGAGAAATATCAGGAGCAGTAAAACAGACAGAAGACTGTTAATTTTTCTAGACAGGAGAAGATGAAGGTGAGGCTCAGTTTTTGTGTGTGGAACTATTAGTAGGAAAAAGATGGGAAAGCATTAGAAAACTATGAGGAACTTGCAATTTAATTAGGTAGGCAGAACTGGGCTCTATCGTCCTTCCTTCCTTTCATTTCTTTTCTAAAAATAATGCTCGACATTTTCTCAATGTTTAATAGATTGTTCACTGAATAAATAATTAATTTACAGAATAACTCCAAAAACATTTTTCTGCCCTTCTTAATCCAAAAACTGGGGGTTTTATAGCAAGTCTGCCTTTGAGTATTACAGAGGTAAACAGAATAATTGGTATAAAGTACTTTGATCATTCGAAAGTCTGAGTATGATTATTATTGCTAATGATAGAATGAGAAATCAAGTTCTCATGTGGATTTAAATTGGTTCAGAGAAAGGAAATTTGTGCAAATTCCCATCATAGTAAGGAATTAATGGAGTGTCTCAGGAATTGGTGCCTGGCATTTGAAATAATTAGTTGGAGGAAAGTAGCTAGTTCATTGAAGTAGCTGATAACACAAAATTATGTAGGCTGGTAAAAACTACAGAGAATTATACAAAATATTCCAGAAGGATCTAATCAAACAATATGACCATAAAATAGGACAGCAGCTCCATTTTAATGAAGATAAGTGACTTGCTTAGAAAAGGAAATTCGGTTTCCTCAGCATTTTGATAAAGCAGCAGATATCAGAGTGAAAAGCAATGTGTTACATGGTTAATGCATGTATAGAAATGCTAAAGTGCCATATTCATTCACTGGATTGCAAATGTACTAAATATTGGTGGGGAGGGAGGAGAGAAAAAACATCAAGACACAGTCTCTTTCTTTAAATTAGCCCACAGTCCTGTGAGAGGGACAGAAAGGTAAGCAGATGTGGCTACAAAACAACCAGATACATAATTGTATTAATTTTCTATTGCTGTGTGACATTACCACTTAGTTTATGCGGTTCCTCTGCTGGGTTTAGCTGGTCCCATGCAAAGGGTCATGCTGCAGTCGAGGGGCTGGCCGCATCCTTATCTGGAGACTCAACTGGGAAAGAATCCATTTCCACACTCACTCAGGTTGTGGGCAGGATTTACTCCCTTGTGGTCTTGTGCTGAGGTGCTGGCTTTGGGTTGGCTGTCCTCAGGAGGCCACCTCTGGGTCCACACCTCAGCTTCCTCTGCCTGGCCAATTATCCCCTCAAGCCAACAGGGAGAATGTCTCACTCCAGGTCAAGCAGGAGTCTTACCTAACATAACCTACTTGTGGGAGTGAAGCCCGTCTCCTCTGCCATGGCCTTTTGGTTATAAGCAAGTGAGAGGTCCCACCTGCACTAAGGCCTAAGCAATCGGAGGGAGAAATTACTGGCGGCATCGTGCTGTCTGGCTGGCTGCGCAGTAAGCCACTAGAGGCCCCCTACCAAAAAGTGCATCCAGAACAAGTAAATTTGAGTGTCTGTCAGATGCACTTTTCCTCCACTTCTCTAGGTGCTCTTGGTTTTATCCTTGGGTCACTGGAGGTTACCAGATAGCTTTAGAACAGGTCAGTCTGTATGAAGCTGCACCCCATTGTTATGCTAAAACTTTTATCAAAGGTCTCATATAATGCTAACAAGAATAATTGTTGTTGTACTTATTGTCAAAAAAGAGACAAAATAGAATTCTCTCCTGCCATACGGGAGACCCAGGTTCAATTCCTGGTCCATGCACTTCCCCAAAAGCAACAAACAAGCAAAACAAACAAACAAAAATTCAACAAATGGTGCTGCAATAACGGAATACTCACATGGAAGAAGAATGACATGTGCCCCCGCCATACAGCAAACAAACAAACAAAAGAGATAAAAAATGACAAAAATTACATATATCTTAAACATTTTAATAAAAATTCATAACTGTGAATTCCTTTGCCAAATGTATAGGATCAAGGCTGTATACAGTTTCTCATCTAGGTTTCTTTTCAGCTGAGCAGGCTCTTAAAGACACATTTGAAGTAATCTGAGTGAAGAATCTTTCCAGAATGTTATGCCACCTCTGTCCCCTACCCCCACCACCCTGCCATCTTCTAAAGATGTCTTCCTGGAAAAATTTTTCTGCAGCCTGCCTCTGTCATTTCCTTTCAGAGCACACTACCTCTTTTTCATATAAATTGTTGTCTTTTTGCAATCTTATTACCGTTTATGGTATATTTTAGTTAAATTACGTAATTACAAGAGTATGATTAACATAACATTTTTGGTAGCACATAAAGTGTATCTGGTGAAGATACCCGGACCAAACTTCCTTCCCTAAGTGGCAACGTGGGTCTGCCTGGGTCAAAACCAGCTCTCCTGCCTACTGCACCTCCTACTGCCACATGAAATTTTGCTTCTGCATTTGTTGTAAAATTTGTGTTGCTGGTGGTGGTGGTTCTTTTTCTCTCCATTCGTTACATATAGCTCTTTCTGAAAAATTATTTTAAAATACAGTGCCCAGTAAACCTTTACTCTCCCTGAGGAATTCCAACACTTTTGTAATAAAAAGAGCATCATGACTTCTGAGCATTTCACCTTTGCCATGGCTGGGGCCTGCAAACACAACATTCTAGGAGGATCTCTTTGGAGATTGGGAAATTAGATATTTGATTTTTAATACTGATATTATACCTGACATAGTTGTTTGATCTAAAGCAGGATAATTTTAAGGAATTACATCTTTGAAAAGCAGTTACTGTATTTGAAAACAGATTTACATTCCCATTTCTTCATCCAAAAAATACAGCTCTTCACACAGATGTTTTTAAACAAAAATGACCAAACAATTCATACTACAGATTAACATGGATCCAACATTTGCAGCTGCAATCATTGTTTTAGAAACACATAGTATTTGCCATTTCTGAACCCCAAGACAGACCTTCCTATTAATTTTTGGTTAATATGTCGGGAGGAATCTATTTACTTGGTAACTGAGATAAATAAATTGCCCAGTAAAAAAGGCTGCTTACTGCCTGTGCAAACATGATTAGATGTCAATGTGAAGACTAAAGATGTTTGTTTGCTTTTTGGGGGGGTGCATGGTCCGGGAATCAAACCCGGGTCTCCCGCATGGAGGGCGAGCATTCTACCACTGAACCACCCGTGCACCCAAGATATTTGTTTTTAACATTCATGTTTCGTTATGAAACCAAGTAGAGTGCATTGGAAAGGTTTTGGTACTACACAGATCTGAATTCACTGGTCTCCCATCTTTAGCATGGAAAGAACAATAATATCCATTTTGCAGCATTGCTTTAAGGATGAAAGGTAATTCTTGCAGGTGCCTCGCACAGTAGAGGCTCTATTAAGTATCCAATATATGTTTGTTGAATGAATGAACTGATGAATAATTATTGTTGTGGCAGTCAATTTTCAATCAGGATGGAAAAACCAATGAGGTATCAAACCCAAGGACTAGCAGTTGGTAACAGTTGCTGCAAATACACTTGTTAATTTTAGCAAGGTGGGTATAATACCCATTTGTAAAAAATTCAAATAAAACCTATTTGTCACTGCATTCAAGCTGAATCTATTGCTCAATTGATTCTAACTCATTAACCATCACTGAAATACATTCAGAGGGAGAAAATGTTCATCCCCAAACTTATTATATAAATCAGTTTAAATTCAGGAATGTCATCTTGCAATATCCACCCACAATCTCCCCTCTTGGAGAAGTCCTGTAGCTGCCAAAGTGGAGGCCACACACCTACCTGGTTGAAATCTGTAGTCGAAGGTCACTGTCAGGGACAAAATCTGAAATCAGAACTGTCCTGTATTCCTGGCAATATGGTATTTGAAAGGGGAATTTCCTATTTTCAGTGCTAGTATTCACCATGCCCAAATTAACAGCAATTATTTGCTTCCAATAAATTTTCCTTGAATAATAATACTAGTCACCATAATAAATGTCTTCTTAGGAATTAGGATGAGGAGGAATTTCCTGAAAGTGTGTTAAAACACTGTTTCATTTGTTTTTGAACTGTAAGACCCGTTATGTAGAGGGAAAATACCTGGTGGATTAAGGGCACTGATCAATTGTGGGGCCTTAAGAAAATCTTTCATTATCTACTGTTGAGTAGTCAATTACTCAAAACCCTAGTAGCTTCAAACATCATGTATGGATTATCTCACAGTTTCTGAGAGTTGTGAATCCTGGTGGAGCTTGGCTGGGTCTGCTGGCTCAGGGTCCCTCACTTAGTTGCAGTCCAGCTGTCACACAGGGCTGCAGTTTCATCTGAGGGCTCGCCAGAGGCAGCACCCTGCTCCCCTGGCTGTTGACCAGACTCAGCTCCTGGAACATTGTGGAAGGAGGGCCTCCATTCCTTGCTGTTTCCCCCAGGCCTCACTCAGTGCCTAGACACATGGGACCTCCATAGGCTCCCTCAGGGCATGGCAGCTTCCATCAGAGGAGCAGGCTGTGTGTGTGTGTGTGTGTGTGTGTGTGTGTGTGTGTGTGTGTGTGTGTGAGAGAGAGAGAGAGAGAGAGAGAGAGAAAGAGAAGGGCGCCCGTGATGCAAACCGCAGTCTTCTTTTTTAACTTCATCCTGGAGGTGGCATCTCATTGCTTCTGCATATCCTACTCTATTTGTTAGTATCCGCAGTAGAGGCCCAGATTGCAGGGAGGAGACTGCTCAGGACAGTGGGCAGCCGTGGGGGCTGTCTCAGATGCTGCCTACCACAAATCCGGAGCACGTTAGAAGTTCTTTCATTGTCCTTACCTGGGAGACTTAATGCAAAGGGAAAGAGCTCAGTGGATGTAGGAGACTGAGCAGTCATGTGACTGTGAAAAAATCCCGTAAGCCCTCTGAACCTCAGATTTGCACACGCACTGTGAGTTGTTGTAGCCGGTGAGCCCCATGTGCCATCAGCATCCATTCCTTGTCTGGAAGTCTGCTCATTCTGGCCACCTGGCAGCTCTGGGGGACCTTGCCACAGTGCAGCATGCGATCTGAATTGAAATTAAATCACCTGATGAGACAGGTCAGGGCAATTGCGATGTCATTGCCTTTAGCTATTTTCTCTACAGCCGGTAGAGAAATCCCAATAGTTAAAAAAAAGTCACATTTCCAGTTCTGGGCAATAGCATTTAACATAAGTTTTTAGCAACTGCCCACAGATATAAAATAATGTTTTAGCCAGTCGCACTCTGAGCCCACCCTGGGTGTCTGGCACGGACCCTCTTCTGCTGCCTGGGCCTCTTCTCGTGCAGAAGACACCCAAGACACCTCCCCCATCGCGTGCTGCCTTCTCCAGTGGAGGGCGGGGGGGGCGGCTGGCGCTCTGACTCCCTCCTTTCCAGCCTCCCTCCTTCGTAGCGCCGCTCCTGGCTCAGAACCACCCTACGTGGCACGCTTCCCCACGGGCCTGGGCCCCGTCCCAGTCTGCCCGTCGCCCCGTCCCGCCCTTCGGTCCTGCCTCCCCAGCACAGGACCCCTGGTCTCCCCAGTTCTCCTGCCCGCAACCCCATCCCTTTCTCTCATTCTGCTCTTCCTTTCTGGTCTTATGTGACAGTGTTTCGCTTAGGTTGGGAAGGGTCAGATGACATCGTGCCTTTTAACATTTTAGTCTTTGGATTTTGTTTGGGGAGAGGGAAAGTAGGACTCAGCTGGAACACTGATGGAACTACTGGTGCTCCTCGAGGAAGTTTTAAGGGTAAAAAGGATATTGAGGTGGCTGGGGAAACACCAGCCGCAGGCACCTTAAAGAATCTCATCTTCCCCAGTCAAAAGGAGCTGGAGGGCAGCAAGCAGAGGCACGTTCAGATTTTGATGGTCAGTTTATTGAGGCCGCGTTGTTCCAGCCTGGCTTTATCGTCACGTTGTTGGCTCATCGTTGGCTCTCACTGAATCCTCCAATTAGAAGAAACAAAATGTTCATAGACTGACTAAATAGAAAATAAATTCTTAGTTGAAAATATTTAAAATTTATGGGGAAACTAAGTTTTAAACTCTGGTTTTCCATTGTCATTGTAAAATATCTGAACTCATTTGTTTAGTTATTCTTCAATTTGTAATTGCTTTTCAAATATTTAAGAACAATATGAATTAATCCACAGAATCCACAGAAAGGGGCTATTTTAATGTGGCATACCTTTGTACCAATACATAGCTTTCCTATCATAGCACAGAAGTTTATGGTTTTGCTGGAAATATAAACAAATTAAAAGGCCATCGTCTCATGTATTATTATGCATAGCAAATCTTACCACTGGCTCAATCGATTAACCATTAACATTCCAATGTGTCAGAAATTGATTTTATCACTGATACATGTTTGCAAATGATAGTGTAAAATGGGATTTCTGCATAGCTAACATTAGAACACCAGATAAAATGTCCAAGTGCTGGGATGTTACTAGATGCTTCTGCAGGGAAACCAATACATGAAAAGAATTCAAATGGCTTCTCACACTGTATGCTACGTTTTTTGCTTACATGATATATTTAATTGCCAACAGATTTATACCATTTGAAATAGTGATTATGGTTCAGCTGGACTGGATGTGATATACTTACTATTACATATAGTGAAACATTCTTTTCTTTCGGTGTTTCTCCATCTCAATTTATAAACCCGTTGCTTTTGTGTATATTTTGAGCCTATAATTTTTTTTAAGAAGCTGATTATTTCAAAAAGAGAAGAAATAGTAGCTATTGGTACAAAGGTATGTCACCTTAAAATAGCCCCTTTGAACAGTATAACTGGAGAAGAAGGTAAGTTTAACTGATGCTGGTTCCTGTCAATGAAATAAAATGCCATGGGAGAGTGTCCTGAACATATCTGGGGCTGCAGGACCTATTTACCAGCATTCCACTTTATCCCTCTGAACTGTAGGCATGAATTCTCATGGTTAAGAAGGCTGATCAAGATAAAATATAATACCTTCACAAGGGTTTATAAGCTCTGAAAGGTTTACCTTATTTGATGGAAGTGGACTTTCTCTGATAGCAGGAGGCAGCTTTTTCAGCCTTGATGGGATATGAGGGTTTCTATGACACCCCGATAGGAAAATAAGCCTTGAGTGAACTGGGAGGCTTAAGAGGATCTGAATTTCATTAAAAGGGGCTGACAGCATTTGGCCTTTCCATATCACTGTGTAATTTGCAGTACCCTTAGCAAAATAGGAACTCGTAAAATGATTCCAGTGTACTTGATCTCTCTGACGACAAAGGCGAGCTTTCCTGTCCTTTTCCAGGGCTGCCTCACCCATCACCGCTTCAGCACCTAACCCTGTCCTCTTGGGAAGAGCAGATGGAGGAGCAGCGTAAGGCAGAACCGAAAGAGGGGGGCTCAGTATAGTGGACTCTAAGATAAGACCTGTTCCAAGAGCTGACCGTTAAACTATAAAATTTCTGTAAGATTTTGGAAATGTCTAATCTAGAGGGGACAACACCAGTAATTCTAGCTCCCTAACCCAATTATGGGTGTGCATTTACATGCACATTTATCTATTTCCTTTCTTTTTATATGTATATGAATCTCTGATTCTAATTGTGGCATAATATAATTTTGACCTCTGCTTTTTCCCACTGGGCACTGCATCATAATCATGGGTGATATTCAAAGTATTTAATGACCTGAATAGCCTGGGTAGTAGCTAATTGGAGTGGACCCTAACCATAAATAGACTATCCCATAACCATGCACCTTGGCTAAATGTTGGCTGTGAACTTAAGCATTTTTACCCAATGCTACAGAGTCTTCATGACTCAGTGCTAATGGCTGTGTTAACCACAGTTACTTACCCTTGCCCAACTGCTCGCCATTGAGGGCACTACCACTTTTAGTGTTATAGTTATGCAGGGAGCAAATTAAATTATTTTAAGGTCTTTGCAAGAATTGACTTATAAATGGTTTGTAAATCTGATTTTCAGTTTCTAGGAACTGGAAAATTGACAATGGCTCAAAAAATAAATCAAAATGAATCAAAAGTTTAGGGTGGTAGGGTAGATCTCAGTGCTGTTTTGCAGTGTAATGTTGACTATATAACAGATAAAAATAGCTTTGTCTATGCAGGTTCTCTAATCTGCAAAATGAAAATCAAACCTACCATTGGCAAAGGGCAGTAAAACGTGCCTGAGTTCTCATTAGAAATAAAAATTCCTGGAAAGGGGTAGGATAATATGGGGGAGAGGACACCAGATTCAGAGTCAAATGATCAGGCTGAGTCCTTCCTGGCTTTGCCTCTGACTGGCTGTGTGATGTTGGGTAAATTCTTAGCCTCTCTGAGCTTCCCTTTTTCATATGGAGGCAGCATTTCCCCTACCTGTCATCTGGTCACACTGAGTGAGAGAGTTTCACAAACTTGAAAGTACTTTTGATATGTGAAGAATTATTACTTACTTGATGCAAAGTATCTGTTTTAGTATCTTTAAAACAATTATGAAGTATTTCAAACAGCATCCATGTTCCCAGTTCTCAAAAATAATAAATCTTAAATTTTGCCATAATTGTTGCAAATCTCTTGAAATAAATAGAACAATGCAGAGACAGTGGGAGCCCCTTTTAGTCCCCCCCCCAGCGTCTTCTTTCACTCCTTCCAAACGCACTTTTAAAAACTAAAGACCCACCCTCGTCCCGAGTGCCTCCCAGTGGTGGGGTTTCAGGCCCAGCCTGCAGCCCAGGGCGCTCACCGTCCCCAGGCGGGCCAGGCTTCGCGCCCCGCAGCTAACATTTTGGATTCCCTCAGTGAACTCTCTGATGCCTAGAAAGCTATCCCTGAAAATGGATTAAAAGAAGAACTATAGCCTGCAAATTCTGGAGGGAGGGCTTACTAAATGCCAGTCCCTGGGTGCTTTTCGCACATCTTCTCATTTATCCCCCAGTAATTCCCAGCAGGTGGCTATTCCTCAGGAGGAACTGTGCTGTTTTGCCATTTGGAAAGGAGCAGGTGGCCGCCACGGGCCAGGGCCCCGGGGCCTGTGAAGTCCAGGCGCGATGCTGTCCTGCCAGTCCCCGGCAGCATCAGGACCCCAGAGCATCTGATTTAGGAAAGAAAAGCCTGTAGCAGTTCAGGAGAGCTGCTTCCTGTCAGGCAGGGAAGGCAGAGGAGGAAAGCGGCCTCCATGGCTTCTGGCTGTGGTCAGGTAGTCGAGCCCAAGTGGCCCAAGGGAAGCTCAGACTTCTACCCCCGTGGCCGCCAGCTCGCCCGCACTGTGCCCCAGGTCCCGGCAAGGGAGGTGGGTGGGGGCAGAGGAGAAACAAGTGGCTCTTGCTGCCGCCTCCTGAGTCCATCCCGGTGTGTTTGTGCCCAACCTTCCTCATTTTATTCCCGGGTTCCTGCAAGGGCTTTTGAATTCTATACATTTCAAGATGTTCAGGGAACCCGTGTCCAAGACTTGTGTGATTATGAGAAGGAGGGAGGATGGGGGCCGCAGATCAGGGTTTACTCTCAGAAGGCCCAACCCGTCCTCCAGGCACCTCCTTCAGGTAGGGTCCTGGCCAGAGGATGGCCGGAACCAGAGGGTCCGAGCTGATGGAGCAACACAGGGAAACAGCCTAAGTGACCGGGAAGGGGAGAGCCAGCAGACAGATGGGAATCTTTGTACGTAGGATGACTGCGCAGGTTTGAAAATGCCACCGAGTGACCGTGGGAGAGTGTTCCTGATTGCCGTTGAAAGAGCCATATAATCCAAGTTTTGTGTTTTAAAAGTTTATGTATACATGTATGTATGTGTGTGTGTATGTTTGTACATATGCACTTTAAAAATACACATCTGTAAGAATAAACTTTTCAACACAGTACAAAAATTTACTAGTGGTTTAACAATGAAGTCTAGAGTTTTAATAGTCTCTATATAAGTGCACGTGTATATGTGTGTCACATACACACAGACATACAGTCTAGGCTTGAATGTAAAATGTACAACTGAAGGCTTTAAGGAAAAAATCTTCAGGATCAAGGACTAAGCAAAGAATTCTTTGACTTGACATTGATAGCGTGATTCACAAAAGAAAAAACTGATAAATAGGATCTTACCACAATTAAAAAAAAGAAAAGATACAAACTGGGAGAAACATCTTGTCTGAAAAAGACAAGATACAAAGTGGGAGAAAATATTTACAAACCACATATCCAACATGGACCAGCATCTTGAATATATGAAGAACTCGTTCAACACCCAGCAGTAAAACAAACAGCAATCCAGTTAGGAAACAGGCAGAGGACATGAACAGGCATTCATTGCAGAGCATGTCCAGATGACATATGAGCACATGGATGCTGGTCACCATCACTAGCTATCAGGGAAATGCAGATTAAGACAACAATGAGATGTCATTTGTACACCTATCAGAATGGCTTTAAAAAATAACAACACCAGGGCGGTGTGAAGGTGTCTCAGCAGGCAGAGTTCTTGCCTGCCATGCCAGAGACCTGGGTTTGATTTCCAGTGCCTGCCCTTGCAAAATAAATAAATAAATAATGACGCCAGCAAATGCTGGTGAGAATGCAGAGAAACTTATACATTGCTGATGAAAATGCAAAATGTAAAGCCACTCTGGAAAAGTTTGGCAGTTTCTTCTAAAATTAAACATGCAGCCACCATACAGCCCTGCAGTGGCACAGGGGCATTTATCCTAGAGAAGTGGAAACTTAAGTCCACACAAATTGTTCCTGGATCTCTATGAACTGAATCCTCCAAAAGGGGCCCATGTCCGTGGTGGCTCATGCCAATAGAACAAAACCGGGTTTGGTGAAGCAAAGCAGAACTTTTTTCTTTGGCCAAAGAATGGAGAAGAGTAGACTCGTATCCAAAGACAATCTTCTCCCCTAAGGGAAGTGAGTGAAATTCATTTTGGGGGGCTGAGGGGGCCTGGCTTGGGTATGTGCAAGTGGTCTCACTCAGCACCTTTGCACTTTCTGTCTGCACTCAGCTTTCCTGCACTTTTCATCTGCACATGATGTCCAGCTGTGGAATCTGGGCTGTTCTTGTGGTTACTGGCTTCCTGCACTTAGTTTCTGAGAGCAGCTTCTGAACACAAGCATAGTTTGGACAGAGATTAGGTGGAATGGCTTCCTGCACTTAGTTCCTGAGAGCAAGCAAAGCTCAGGCAAAGGTTGTGTAGAAGTTTTCATGAGTGCTAATCCAAGGGTGACATTTCAACCTGGTAACAAACCCTGTACGTAAATGTTCACAGCAGCTCTGTGACAGCCCCAAACTGGAAGCAACCCGGTGTCCTTAAGAAGATGAGTAGTTAAACAACCGTAGCACTGTCACACCACGGAATGCCACTCAGCAATAAGAAGGAATGAACTGTTGATACACACAGCAACCTGCGGGAATCTCCAGGGAGTTATGCTGAAGAAAAAAAAAAAATTCCCAAAAGGTTATACGCTGTATAATTTCATTCATATCACATTCTTGAAATGACAAAATTATAGGGATGGAAAATAGCTTCGTAGTTTTAAGTCATTAGAGATGGGGGTGCAGGAGGGAGGACGGTGGGGTGGTGGCTTTCGTGATGGAATGTTCTGCTCGACCTGGGATGGTTGCATGCAACCATATGTGATAAAATTTCACGAACTAAATACATGCACACACACAAGAGTGCAAGTAAAATTTGTGAAATCTGAATAAGATGGGTGGGTTGTATCAATGTTAATATCTTGGTTGCAATATTATACTGTGATTTTACAAGATGCTACAATTGGGAGAAAGTAATGTAGAGTCTATGGGATCAATGTGTGTTATTTCTTAAAATTGCATATGAGTCTATAATTATATCAAAGTAAAAAGCTTAAATAGAAAATAATTTAATTTGCATTTGTAAGGAATTGTGGCAGCCCAGGGGACAGAACCTCCCTCCCTTTAGGAGAAGAAAAAAAGCAGCTCTCAGCACGTAGCAGCCTGGGGGCCAGAGCACAGGCCAGAAGGAAAACTGCCTCTCTGAGGGGTAGAGAATGGTCAAGGCACTCTAACAGACCTTCTGAAACTTCTTTGAATGATTATCTACCCTATTTTCCCTATAATATATCAATATTGAATGTCAAGCATATAGGACGTTTCAGGAAACCTTGAAATGTTACCATAAGAAAATAGTTAACTTTCTTAGCAATATGTGGCTAACAAAGCTCTCACGGCTCTTTATGACCCTATAAAACCCAGCTTCTCCTCTGATCGGTGCTGAGCACCGACTTCCGTCCGCATCCCATTGCATCCCATTGCCGGCGCCCACTCCCCACCGCCACTAGGGAAACTCTCCTGTGCCTAAGTCCCTAATGAAAATGTGTGGGTGGCTCTCTGCCTAGGTGTTCTCTGGTCTTGGGGCTGTGCTGGGCTGGAACAGAAACTATTTAGTACTTTGGTCACTGAAGGATTTGACTAATTTTAACTATTCCGATGCAAGATAAATTAATAATTTGCTCTTCTTTGTATCTAAACTCTGTGAGCGGGTTGTCTGTACTCATTATCCCCAATTCCTCTTCTTTCATCCTCTCTTAAACTCACTTTCATGAAGCTTCCACCTCTACAATTTTACCAAAACACATCAGAAGCACCAATGAGCTACAGTGTTAACCCAAAGCCAGTTCTCAGTTCTGACCTTGCTTGTCACAGTTGATGTCTTCCCTCTTGGTCTGCCTTCTGTGTGTGGTCCCTGGTTCCCCTCCCTGCCCTCCCCTGTGACCACCGGCTGCCCTCTTCTGGAAGGCACCTGCCCCAGATGTCCACTCTGCTAACTGCACCTCCTTCTGATCTTTGCTCAACTCTTCTCTTTTTCTGGGCCACTATTAATGACAACCCTCTCCCATTTAATACCTCCCCTGCCCTACCTGTCCTATGGTCCATTGAACTTACTACCTTTAAACATAATATGCAACTATATGACTGACTGATGGTATTATCTGGCTTCCTGTCCTAGAATGCAGTTTCCTTAGAAGCAGGTATCTTTGAGTGATCCCATATTCCTGGTGTGTTGGCCAACAAAGGACAGGCTTTCAATGAATCTCATGCATTTAAACAGTGCGCTAAGCTATCATAGGATGAATTTAAGGTGCCTACTGACCCCTACAGTGGATGCCAAATATGGACAAAGTCAACTTCTTAGAACATGTTTATGGAACAAAGAGACCAATATGAATATCAGTCAACCAAGCTAAAACAGCAGCAGTACTTGGCCATTTAAAACAAGTAGTGTGCTTTCTGAATCATGGTATTCTGACTGTCAAAGTGAAGTTTCATTGTTGTTTGGTAAGTTTGGAGATGGGGATTGTCCCTGTTGATCTGTGTGCTTTAAGTGACAGAAACTTCCTGTGTGGCTCCAAAATGGGGCTGCTGGGTTCCTGAAGCCAGAACAGGGACCCTGAGGCTCTGCTGTGTGCCCTGGGCTTGTGGTGCTCATTCATCAGGTGAGGACTTGATCTTTAGACCCTGCTTTGCTGGGTGAGGTGTGGAGGGGCCCACAGAGGAGCATCGAGCACCCACTTGTAGCCCAGAAAGGCAAGTGCATTCTAAAGGAAAAGAAAAAAAGTGACTTTCTGTCTTGTCTTTCCCACTCCCTCAAGTTAGAGCTTTTCAGGACCAACCTCCAACCTCTGTGTCTGTGTGTGTGTGTTTGTGTATAGGATTTTCCGTATATAAAGTAGGGCTGGACTTAGGGTGAGATAAGTCAGGCGTTCATTTTGGATGCAAAATTTAAGAGAGTGCCAGAAATTTCAGTCATCAATAAAAAGAATACTTAATGCACTATTAAAATAATCAAAATCAATGCAAAAATCCATGATGAACAGAGCATCAAGATTTAAAATAAAGGTAGGTACTAGCTGTTTGTTTTATAACCCTGAATTGTTGTGCATAGGAAACAGTCATGCTCATTAGCCTGTGGTTTCTGTCCACTTGGCCAGCCTTTTTCTGCCCTGGCGGCTGGGTTTTATGTAGGTTTACGATAATGTGCAAACAGATTGAGCAACACGGGGCTTTATATGTAGTCATGGTTTTTTTTTTAGTTGTAGAGAGTTATTAATTTTTCCACCACTTGGATGAAAATATGGGATGTTGTTTTCTACTTAGGGGGCATTTTTTTTCTACCCCGACTCCAGTATGGTTGTGCTTGGCAGTGTACGTGCATACACGTGTGTGAATGTATGGGTGTGAGCATCTGCATGTTTGAGCATGCATGTGCATGCATATATGTACGTGTATACATATGTGTGCATACATGTGCATGGATATGCATGTATGTGCGTGTATACATATGTGTGTGCATATGTGTGCACGCATGTTTTCATTTGTCCATTCTCAGGTTTAGTCTGAACAGCCAGGGAAGTTAATGCTTCCTCAGGGACTGGACTTCATTTCAGCACAATCAGAAGGCCAGGTCCATTCTTGGCTGACCCCAAGGGTGAGGCAGGGTATTCTTGAGTTGGCCCAATAGGGACTTTAGCCCTGTCCCTCTAGAATAGAAATTGCAACTTATACTTGGGAACTTCTTGGACTTCAAAACGAATGGTGCATGTTAAAAAATGTGTTTCAAAATAATCTTCACGATCTTTTCCTCCCCAGCAGGAATTATGAATCCTCCCCCATACTGTAAAACCTACCCTAACCTGCTTATGGGAAAATAAAAGGAGGAGCAGAACCAAGCAGCACCCAGGGCACCCAGGGCACCCTGCTTTATGAATCCAGAGCAGGAATATCCGGTCTCCTCCCTCCTCGGACTTCCCAGTCTCTATTCTCCTTCTTACCTGCTGGTGTCTTTGTTGTCTGCTCATTTTGTTTGCATCGTTCTTTCTGTGCTAAACGTAGCAGCATTGTGCATTAGATTTACATTTCTGGCAGCTGTTTTGGTTCATGTGAGCTGTGGTGGAAAGGCAGATACCTTACATAAATCTTGATGTCGATGGCTGTAAACCATAATGGCATTCAGAGAGGATCTCTTTAAACCTGATTTTTGTCAGAGTTCTTGGGGGAAATCCTTTCTGGTGTAAGTCTATCTTGTAATATAATTTTAAGGTATCCAGTCCTTTGTCTAGGGATGACAGAAATGTGAATTTAATTCACAGCACTTTTTACACTGGTGTAGGAACCTAGAAACAGAAAAATGCCCCTGAAGTTAGGATTCTTTTACAGAATATTTAAAATAAAGAACGCTTTCATGAAAAACCCTTTTCTGGAGAAATCCTGACACCACGAACAATTAAGTGTTGGTCTTATAAAATAATTTTAAGTAAGAAATAATTTCTTTCTCCTTTGTCAAAATTTTCTTTAAAATGGACTCCACTGTTAGTAGTAAAAAATAAAGATTGAAATGGCTATAAAGATTTTCTATTCAAACATTGAATTTGAAAAATTGGTTTTTATTTAAGATGAAATGTATTGTATTGAAAAAAGTTTACTTAAAGCTTAAAGAACAGAGGTGAATATTTCTATAAAGTTAGGAAACCCTTGCAAAGCTTGAACCTGAAAGGATTGCATTTGATCTCAGAATAAAAATTGCACTGCTTGGCAGGAACCATGTGATGGTGGGAGCTCTGCACCGTCCCTGCTCTCTGCAGTCGTGCCATACCCCACCGCCCTCCTCTCTACACTGACCATCCTGCAGGTACTTGTCCATGCGTGCTTCTCCTGCCACAGGGCCTTTGCACATCCTGTTCCTGGTGCAGGGTCCTCTTCCCCTTCATTCTTCACACCAGTTAGCGGGTCTGATTTCAAGCATCTCATCTTCAGAAAAGCCTTTTCTGATCTTGACTAAATTACCCATCCCCCACCCCCACCCAGCTGAGCTCCTTTCCTCGTCTCCTTTATAGTTCTTATGGAGCTGTGCCTTTCTAGTTGTATTACGGTTATTTGGCCACGTCTCTCTCTACCTCTGCGTAGCCCATGTGTTGCTTGAGGTCTGGGACTTAGGTCAAAAAAGTTTTGCTTCCCATGATGTCCTTTGTGTTAATCCTGAGGCCTCAATAAATATTTGCAGAAGGCTATGAAGACAATCAACGGGAGACCAGTCTTTCTTTCAACAGCTAATTTATTTGATACTAAAAGTAAAAAACTGCCCTTGAACACTCCCTCTATTTCAAATAGGGCTTTTGTGCTCCGATGCAGCCAGAGTGTGGCAGAGATTCTTCCACCGTGTTTCGTTGGCTGGCATTCGGGTTGTGCTGTTGATGCAGGGTTAGTAGCTTATCCACCGTGGTTCGTTGGCTGGCATTCGGGTTGTGCTGTTGATGCAGGGTTAGTAGCTTATCCACCGTGTTTCGTTGGCTGGCATTCGGGTTGTGCTGTTGATGCAGGGTTAGTAGCTTATCCGCTGTCCTGGTGGGAGAAACCTATCCGAGATGCTGTCACTATTGCTTGGAAATTGGTTTTTTTTTTCCTACTAAGGGTGCTGGGGAACAGTTAAAATGCTAAGAGAAAGTGAATTTCCACACAATCCCGCAGTGAGAAAGCATGTCTTCTACCAAATCACTTATGTCAGGGTGCAGCCCCTGGGGAAAACAGAATTCTACTCTCACTGTCAAAAGAATTGCCCCACCACTCATCCGAGTTAGATCGAGCAAACAGGCTTTGAAGTTCCTTGCAATATCTTGTTTCTCTCAGACTGGGATTATATGCAAATGTTACTACTTCTGGACTGGAAACTTACGTTTCAGGAGCTTTGAAACACAATTTTACTACTCATCCACAGGCCTGAAGAAGGAAAGCAGGCTGACGTGGAGAGTTGACACAGAGTTGGAGTTCCAGATGCAAATTGCCTTCTTGAGCATGTCATGTCTTACTAAACAGGATGTGGCTTCCTTGCTCTAACAGTGCTAGGTCCAGAACAACCCAGGAGTCTTCCAGCTGCTTCTGGGGGATGCGAGCTCCAGCCCCAGCATCCACTCCACCTTCCTGAGGTTTTCCTCACCCTCGTCCATAAATGATTGGGGTTTCAGTGTAAACAGTTCATTTTTCCTGGGCATAGAATATCCATAAATAAATAGGTTGTGTGTTTTGTGTGTTGGTGGATTTTATCTGTTTGTGCATAAATTTGTCCAGGTCTAATCAATTTTATACAGATGTCTTTTTAAACATTAGCTTCTTTAAAAAGCTGTTTGAGGATCTGATGTTTACATTCTTAACAGGTCAGCAGCCTATCATTATAAACCAGAAAATTTAATTTACTTTTAAGATAAAATCCAGTTCAATTGATGATATTAAAAAACAACAACAATGAATTTCTGTTGCTTTTCAAGATGCCTATAGGTAGTAAATTCAGATTTCCCACCAATGTAATATTTGACAAAAATAAAAGTATCTAGTATGCCATGCATTTGACAATTATGGGGTACAAGGATAGTTCGGTGGTAGAATTCTTGCCAGCCATGCAGAGACAGGGGTTCAATTCCCAGTCCATTCACTTCCCGATACAAACAAGCAAGCAAGCAAACAAACAAAAACAAACAAAAATTCAATAAATGGTGCTGCAATAACGGAATGCTCACATGGAAAAAGAATGAAATGGTGGGGGTCACATATATTTTATAATTGCTGTCATAGATGGCTTCTTGGTTTATAAAGATTTAATTCTCAAGATTCTCTGAAACTGGTTATTAGGTTTTTAAAGATCAAATACTTCTAATAATGTAATAATTTTTTTTGAAGAAAGCATTTTCTAAATCAAACTAGTTTAGGACTTTATGTAAGTAAATTTTATATTATATTGCACTCCCTCCCAATATTGAAAACTAAAAACAGCTATGTGGCTTCTAAATTTGGCAATCAGAAGAACCATTATATTTTTAAAAGTGTCTTATTTAACCAGGAAAGTTAAAATTGAGATATATTTTAGTAATCAACCATGGTAAAGGACCTAATAAAACAGACCTCTCCAATTCATGTAAGGATGACACTGAAGGAAAGAGAAGGAGCATATGTGCAGGATGAGAGGGGGCAGAACTGATGCTTTTTACAAAAGGAACAAGGTGATTTGTACACTTTTATTGAGCTAATGTCATTTTAAATTATGGCAACTGGCATTGGTTGTATCTATTACAACAAACTTACCTGCTGTTGATATTAATAAGCAAATTTTAAAACAAGCCAGAACAATATACTATCTCCCAGAAATTGCAGGGGCATGACTCTGAACCTGATCTGAGTGTTGTTAAGGTCACCCAAATCACTCTGCCCTAGGCTTGAGGTCATCACACAGGAAACTGCTGACCCTGAGCCCATCAGCACCTGACTCTGCTGTTACAGGTGCTGGTTTTCGGGTTCAGCTGCACTCTTCACAGGCACGTCCCTCAGAAAGCACCTCGGTCCCCAGTTGCCAATAAATAACAGTAGACAGAGGCTCAGGAGTCCCCAGGAGCTTTGGATTTGACAGTCAGTGAGTTTTGTGTTATCGTTCTCGGCACGCTCGCAAGGCAGGCAGTTGCTCTTAGCTTCGTCTCACAGTTGAACAGATTAACTAACTAGCCCATCCATAGGCAAGGCTGGAGCAGGGCCAGATCAGGTACAAAATCCCCCCCTGTGGCTTCATGTACATAACTCTATCTACACACCTGCTTACTTCCAGAGCCCACCGGAAAGCTCTCATCTTCAGACAGGAAGATGGGTCGACGTTCAACTGGGGCACACTTGACAACCCAAATATTTTAATTCCCACCGTGTGAACAAATGGCCCTTCTCTATTCCTCTTTGTTTATTACTATTATTCCAGGACCAGTACATTAAAGTCCAAAGCAGGAAGGGGAATTCAATCTGGGAAATGCTGATTCTGCAAATTAAGCCTTGCCTCAGAGAGTCTACTCAGCTTTGCGTGCACGTTACGCAGTTGGTGCCTTCACTGTATGAATCTACATGTTTGTGTGGAAATAGCATATTGTAAGACCAGTATTATTTCTAGGGTGGGGGCACACCAGTCTTGCCCTGATATTTGCAGCTGAACCAAGTATTTGGAGCTTCCACCAATGAGGCGACTTGGCTCTTTGGGTTTCTGAGCTGCCTTTAGCTTTTGGTAAGAGGATAGCCCCATCCTGGTTTCTGCACCCCAGCCTTGATGGAGTTGAAGAAGTAAATTAAATTCAGATGAGACCTCACTAATTCTCATGCAACCACATAGATGTTGAAGACCATAAAACATAACACTTGACATTTTATACAGGGAGGATGTAATAATAAAGCAGTAAATATCAGCCAAGGAAGGTGGTTTCCAATAGGTCCTCTTGTAAAATGTCCTTTTATTTTATAGAAGAAAAAACAACGAAGCACATGGAGAGTGTGACTTTGTCTAGGTAGCACATCTTAGCATTTAAAATTTAAATATTTGAGAGATACAGTGGTTTTGAGAGTGTGATTCATCCTTTTATGTTTATTTAATATAAGATGTCTCACTTGCAGAGGTGAACTTTTATTGGAAAATCAAGTCTGGCTGTTAATATATACATCTGTCAGAAGCATTAATCAAGTATCTACATTATGTATGGAATACAGTGCTGGAGCTGGGGAAAAATTTCAAAAACATGCATGTATTATTACCTACTTAAAGCTATCCCTCTATCTTCCCTACCTCTTTGTTGTCTTTTTCTATTGACCCACCAAATTTTGGGCAAGCAGTTGAGGACATTTCTGCCCATTCCTCATGTGCTAAACTTAAGAGTGGACCTACATCACGATGGCTTTCTGGCAACTGCAGGAAGTAAACGGTGATGCTAGGGAGAGTTTCAGACTCTCCTAGAACAAAGAGATTTGACAATTTGCCTCTGCCTTTTATACTGTCTCACCTAAAGCTAAATCCCCCAAACCTGTCAACTCCGAGTGCTTTCCTGGGCCCTCACAATAGGAGTGTGCTGTTAGAAAAGTTCAGAGAACTGCCACAGCAGTGGTGGCTGTGGGCATGGAGAAGAAGCCCAGGCTTGCTACGGGCTTGGATAGAAATGAAAACTGTGAAGGGGGCGCAGAGAACTTCAGGAGGCAAAATGCTCAAGGACGGGGAAATCAACTGATTCAGAAAAGGTAGAGGAAAACATATGCTGCAGAATGCGGTGAGTCTGAGAAGAGGAAAACAGGATATGTGCTGTAGTACAGTTCTGTCGCTAACCTGCAGGGGGCAGGTCAAGGTGAAGGTGACAGGTGAAGGGCAATTGCGTCCACTCCAAATGCCAGCTGCAAGTGAAGGGCTCCCAGGGTCCCTGTGCTTCTGACCTTCTGGCTCAGATCCGGGCCTCCCACTGCCCTCTAGAGTTCAAGAACGACTCTCCAAACCCAGGAAGGCACTCTGCTGACATTATAGCTTTATTGTAGCAAAAAGCATACGGGTGAGAACTACCCAACGGAAAAGACCCAGGGCCAGGCCACGGAGGGTCTTGAGTGCGAAGCTTCCATTGTCATCTCCCCATGGACTCAGGACGTGCCACCCTCCTGGCACATTCACCTGTGATGATACTCAAAGAACATTGCCAACCAGAAAGGCTCAGCTGAAGATCTTCGGTGGCCAGAGTTTCTAGTTAGGCCTCGCTTTGGACATGTTGGTTGCAGTCGATCTCCAGGCCCCCCTCCTCTCCCCTTGCCTGGAGGCCAGGCCGACCACAGGTGGCCCAGAGCAGAGCCCTGGGTTCCTTGGCTTGCCTGATTGCTGTCCTGGCATGGTCAGCCCCCAGACTAAGCCTAAGGATGACCCCACCTTGAATCGTCTCAACCTCAACAATCAGGTGTGATCTTGGGGGGCCCACCATGAGTAATAAAGTCCCTCTTACCCCCCAGAAGTCCCAGGGGCTTAGGGGTTCCCCCCAGGGTCCAGGACAAGCATCAGACCTCTCTCTGGGCACGGCCAGTTCTTCGCTACACAAGTACAAAAAGGGCTTTTCCTAATGAGAGCTTCCAAAATGCAAGAGAAGCATCGCCCCTCCCGCTATGAGAGCTTGCAACCTAAGTCTGAGCGCTGAGGGAAGAGTGCACCATCTGTTCAGGGCTCCCCCACCCCATGCTCCTAGCACGGGCCACTTCTTAGCAGCATCTGCCTTCTAAGAGACTTGGATAGGGAAGAAAACCCTGGGGCTGCATTTTAACGTCAAGGGACATGATATACTTGTAAATGCTTTGTGCTCCATGAAGCTCAAGACAAATGGTCATATACCCATTTCTGACTGAACTTGACAGGCTCGGTTGCCTTCCTGTACCTCCTTCCCGAGGTCCCCCCGCATGGGGCAGAGCGTTTGCTTCTAGACCCTAGAGTGACTGAGTGACTTGCTCAAGTCCATGCGGCCAGGAAGCTTGGAGAAATGCTATGGCTCGTTTGTCCTCCAGCCCCTGATGATGACAGATGTGCTACTTCCCGTGCAGTGTGCATGTGTCATTGTTGTTTTGCAGTAACATAGTTCCTCGAGGCAGCTTTCTGTATTTAGAGACCACTGATAAAATCGTCCTTCCGAGATGTGGCAGCCGTCCCAGGCTTGCCCTGAGCAGCCGCATGGCTCACCATTTCACCCGTCATTGCGTCGGAAATGAGATGTTCACCGACTAAAAGCCAAGCCCAGTGGTGACCTGGCTTTCAGAAATTGACTGTACCTTTTCCAACTTCATTTTCCCCATTTGTAAACTGTGGATCTTTGTATATATTCTTACAGACATAGTTTAGAAACATAGGATCTTTGTTTAGGGATGTGGGGAGTTCCAAGTGAATTAAGTTTTGTGAGTAACATAGAGCTAACTAGAACCTTTTTTTTGTTGTTCAGGATCTGGTCAAAACTCTGCCTCAAATATTTTAATGTATTCCTTTGCCTTATGAATAAAGAGCACCTTATGAATAAATACAGCTGAAACTATTCAGGGAAAAAGAAACTTGCAGAATCTGAGGTCCTCATTCTGAACCAGCAGATTTTGCATGCTGTTGACATAAAAGGCATAGGTTGGGCTGAAATAAGATCTGAACTACAACACATTTTTCTGAGTGAATGGTGATAAGATTTGTAGGTGGGGCAGATATGGAGCTGTTCTGAGTCATGAGGAAGGTAGAGGAGACCTAATAATTCTTGTGATAAAGATGAGATGTAAAGGAAGTCAAACTAGGGGAGGGGCAGGAAAAGATGGCATATGGCGATTGTACTAGTCATAATTAAGTTTTTCTGCATGGGACAGAAAATCTAGAATAATTGTAGTGTAAATGGACAGTATTTATTTCCTACTCATGAAACAAAAATCTATAAAAAGATACTCAAGGGCTTGGTGTTAGGGACCCAAGCTCTTGCTATTGTATTTTTTACCATCTTCTGTTCTGTGGCTCTACTTCATGGCCCCATATAGCTGCTTGAAATCCAGTCATTATGTCAGCATTCTAGTCAATAGGAAGGAAGAGGAGCTGAAGGAGGGCTAGTCCCTTTCTTTTAAGGGTACTTTCCAGAAGACACTGTACTTCCACTTGCATTTCATTGGTCAGAACTTAGCCAAGTGGTTAACTAAGATTATCTTAGTACCTCCCTAGCTGCAAGGGAGGTTAGGAAATGTCTTTTCTCCTCCAGGAAGTCACGTGCCCCTCTAAAATTTTGGGGTTATACTATCAAGAAAGAAAGGGAGAGTGCATGCTTGGAAAGAGCTGGCAGGCTCTGCTGTGAGGTTTGCAGATGATGGATGGTTGTGGTATAACAGCAGCACTGGGTGGAGGCCCACGCCTAGGGTCTTGTGACACCCGCTGATTCCCTGGGTGGCTTGCGCCGTGGCAGCCTCTCGGATCACGTCCAGCTCAGATACTCCACGTCTTCTATACACCTAAGGGTAGTTTGTCCAAACAATGCTAAGGTGATTGATGGCTTTAGCTATTTGGAGTTTAATATACCAAGGATTTACTATTGTCCATATGAATACACTTTGGCCTGTTAAGAGAGAAATCATCCAGCAAATTGAAGCATTTAATAAACTGAATAAAATGGTGTAATGAATTAAAGGATTAGTCAGACTTGATATTTCATGGGAAATTAAATGCTGACGATGTCCAGTTCAGTGTCATCTTCAATTTAGGATTCTTGGCTCTGACTGAAATTAGCATTATAATTTATTATAATAAGATTCAATTGCACATTGAAGCTTGAAATCCTTCAAGGAGATAAAATTGCAAAGAGCATCCTAGGAAGGATTGTTTATCTCGGTAAAAGTGTGGGTATCTGCCAAGTACCAGGCCCTGTGTTAGGAACAAAAGAGATGTTCCCAGCCAGGGTGGTGTCACAGACAGCCACATGTACTGGAGCATGGCACCCGGGGGCTGAAGCAAAGAGTCAAGAAGGGAAGTGCAGAACAGAGTGGGGTAAAGAGCAGAAGAGAATGAGATCAAGAGTTCAGCCCGGGGCAGGCTGTGTCTGGGTAGCCTGCTCACCTTGTAAGTGGAGACAAACAGCAGGCAGGTGAATTAATACATAGGCTTTGGCGTCAGCTTTGGGGTAAACGTGGAGAATAGCATCGTCCCTGTGTAGGTGGTGGGCAAAATCATGGGCTCTCAGAACCCAGCCATAAAAAGGACTAATTTTGAGAAATCAGGAAGACAACAACTTTTAGGGGAGAGAAAACTCAATGGGGGGACCTGGGAAGGGACTGACAATTAGGAAGAAAGTCAGGAGATCAAGTCTCCATGGAAGCCAAGGCCAGGTCACTGTGAGGTCGCAACCCATTTGTGTTTGATTTTGTTGACAACTGTATACCTGATGACCTAGCAGTATCTGTGTCGTAGCTGCCCTTAATAAGTGTATGTTGAATGAAGTAGTGAGTGAATGGTGAACGAATGAATGTATCTAGATATAAATAATGACTAGACCTGGATTTAGAAATTGGAGGGTTCTGAAGTTGTGGAAGTGGGGGTAGGAGTCAGAGGGAGTGGGGGAGAAGTAGATGTGGTGTGGATATAGAGGTGCTATTCTCCGGAAGTCTGGGATGGGGAGGGAAGGCGAGGGCTTTAGGGAGGAAACCTAAAGGAGCATATTAGGATGGTGGTGGGGCCTGTGTGTGTCGGGAGCCTGAAGGAAAGGCAGAGAGAAGAGCTGTGTTGAACCCAGACCCTTGGCTGTAGCCCGTAGAGAGCACTGAGGTTATTCAGGCGAAGTGTAAGGACAGAGCTGACTTTGCATGGCCAACTGCTTCCCCACCCCCACCCCAGGGCCCCAGTCTTGGTTGAATGCTCTACTGCAATCCTCTTGAACTTTTTGACCACAAAGTCCTGCGTTTTCATTTGCACTGGGCCTCGCAGATTATGTAGCCAGACCTGGGTAAGACCAAATGTGTCATCAAATCAGATTTGTTGTGGGTTTCCATTCCCGTTCTTCCTTCCATTTCTCCAACAAATATCTGTTGTATGTCTAGCGTGCAGCAGGCACTCTTCCAGGCACTCACTCCTTAGATTTTGTGTGGGTTCATTGTATTTGTAGTTTTTGTTGTTAAAAAAAATTTTTCAATAATTTATTTTTCTTCTCTTTATTAATATTTGATGTAATGTATTTAAATCAATATCTCTGTATCTTGAACCTCAACTTTTTGGAGTCAGCCATTCTACTCTAAAAGTTTGCTTATGTTTGCAGATAGAAATTGAGGGAAGATGTTGGCATACAGGATATTTCAGTAACTAAGCCAGAAATGCTCGTACACTTGAATTCTCCAGTCCCTTGCTTAGTTTTAAAGTTTATTGTGTTTTCTCTTTTGGCTTAAATGTTAATGGTCTTAAGGAAACAAACCAAAATTCAGAGGTCTGTGTGACACTAAATACTTAATATTAATTTACCCTTTTATTTGCTTATGAAACTGGAATGCTTCCTCTGTTGTTTAGCTATGTGTCATTTTCATATGTGAGTGGAGGGGCTAATAATTTGTGAGGTGTTGAGGCCTTAGTACTGTGCAAAATTTCTTCCAATTCCTTAGGAAAAAATTATAGTTTGGAGTGAATGATTAGGGTAGAAACAGGATATATTAATTCTTCCAGAATAGGCCAAGATGAAGAATCAGGGGAACCCTTGTATGGAAGTTATCAGTGAGCTGCTGCTTTGTTCAAAAAAATCATATTGCTCTTCTCACTTTTGCTTTGTTTCTCAAATTAAAAAAAAAAAATCTCTACACCATCCCCTTTGTTTATTTCCTGAAATTAAAGTTGAAAAAGATCTTTTATATTTATTGCCATCTCATCACCTCTTAGACTTAAAGTCAGATTTTCACTGAGATGCTTTATTTTCCCTCCCTACATGAATATTTAAATATTACCTGGTGCTATTCAGAGATTACAGACTTTGTACTTTACCCCCTTATGGCATAATGTAAACGATGACATTGTACTTGCAAGGCAGTCTGATTTTTCATATTAGTTAAGAGAACACACACCTACATGTTAAAACAGTTGCTTCACTCACATTTTCCCCTTAAATCAGCTTTTCTTTGCTTTATTGAAAAATGTGCTTCATCCATCCCAGATGTTTCCATGCTACCTGGAAATATAATGATATGCATACGCCATTTATTTTGCATAATAGAACATATTGCCTGTTTGGGTGCACTCTTAATGGATTCTGTTTACCTCTGAGACAATCAGGAAACCAGTTTCTTTACAACAAAAGGCAGAGAGTCCCATGGTGGGCTGCACATTTCTATTTAATGTTTCACCCTTGAGAAATCCTTCACACTGTGTAAGCCTAACGTTTATAAGACCAGTGAGCCATCAGAGCTGCAACAGGAGCTTGCTTGCTCTCTTCATTAGGGTTTGTCATGGTTGGCCATATTGAATTATGGAATTTGCAAATATTTTAAGCACGGAAACAAGGTTGGGTTTGGACTGATGCCCAAATAAAAGCTAAGCCGAACTGCATCCTGCTTTGCGTTCTGAAACTACCCTGAATTTGCTTAATAAGTAGATTGCTCTCCAGTGACTAGGGGCTCTGTGGTTTAATTTGTTTACAGCCTGGTCAGGGGCTTCTTTAAACCCCCATTGGGTCTGTATCCTAACCATGGGAACTTCACCTCCACGTAGGATTGCAGGACTCGGTGTAATAAAGTGAAGGGCTTTTTCCTTTGTCCCAGTGGACCAAATGGGGACTATTCACAGTCATTATTTCATGAAAATTAAATTTCCTGAGATTTACCTTTTGTAAGGATTGACTGTTTGCAGAGTAAACCTAAAATGCTCAACTATATCCAGCCAGCGTCATTCCAGTCCTTGGATCAAAGTAGCCCTCTGTTCCCTTTCCTAGCAGTCATTCGGCGTCTGTGCCTCGATATATTTCCAGCCAGTAGCACATACATCAATCAAATGGATAACTTGAATCTGAGTGGGATGTTTAGGTCTCACATGTACCCAGGACCTCAGAATCGTATTTTTGAGCTTTTAACATAATCATTCAATTCTGTTTTACATTCATTTCTTGCAAGCTGAACATAATTTGAACTACCAAAATTGACACTGAAGCTCTAACACTATTCGTACAATGTAAACATGAAGTCTAAATTTTTTGAATCAAGACATATCATAAGATTCTGCTTCTTATTTGGGGAATGTGAAGCCTAGTGGACAGTCAAACAAAAATATTTATGGGTGATCATAAAAGAAAGGGGTTGGATTTGGTACACTCAGGGAAGGTGGACCTGCTGTCCCTCCTTTCGTAATTACAGTCATTTCCATTTGAAATGGTCATAGGCAATAACGGAGAAGAAAATAGCAATACTCATTGCCGTAGCCATTAGACAACATATGTTCTCCATCTGATACGTATGCTGGGGAAAAATTGCTTTGAGAAGGTAACAAAGAAAGCTGGCTTGCATAGATAGCTGTCATTAATGCTTTGCACACACTGTCGATGACATTGAGAAGCATCAGGGCATTAGAAGGCTGAAGTGTTTCTAGTTAGATTGCTGGATACATTGACCACCTCTGAGCAAGACAATAGGGTGTTCTAACAGAAGTCAGCATTTGGCCTTTTGTGTACGTGGTAGACAAATGCTGTTTGGAAATATAAAGCTCGATTTATACAGGACCAAATGGTATGCTTTGCTTATTTATTTTTTCCCTTCAAACTTTCAACAGAGGCTTCCTTGCATCCTATTGTGGATGCTGATCATTTATTGAAACACTACACATTTTAAATTTATAATTTATTTAAACATTAAAGTACAATATAGAGACACGGTGGCCTTTGAGTGTGCTCAAACAGCTCTCTCTGCATTTAGTGCATTGAAAATTTACACCCCAACTTGGTCATAAAGTGAGTCATCGTTTTCTTCCATGTTTATATATCTGAATTCAACGTGGTTATGAGCCACCACTGCAGCAGACAGCAAAGAATAGGATCTCACCATTTCAAGGTGGCTCAGTTTCTGCAGGGTTGAAAATGTTGGCTTAGGGTGATTATTCAGTTTTTATTTCATTGTATTTCAGTACAACTTCAAACTTCTTTGCTCATTGCTCTTTCCCTTACCCGATTTTCTCCCCATTTGCGACCGACCCCCCCATACACACACACCCCTACTGGGACTTGGTTGCAGGCAGAAGGTTATGTAACCTGTGGTGGAAGGCAAGAGGCTTGGGTATTGTCCTTGCCTCCAGGCATCCCTGCCCTGAGACGTCATTCCTGTCTCGTGTTTGGTCGCGGTCATTTTCCTCACAGCATCTCCCATTCTGACATCCATCATCTGTTCTCTTGGTGCAGGTGGTACATGGCCACTGCTCCCAGGGCTTGCCCAGCTGTCCGGTTGGTCAAGCCATCACCACATCTCAGTTTATGTGGGTTCCTGGGGCCCATCTGTCTTCTTTCCAGGCTGAGCTTCCCCTGTAGAGTCCCTGACGCCTGCATTTTGCCCATTCTATCAGGCTTGGTGGCATTTTATTCTTACCCTCTTTGTCTCCCTTTAGAGAGGTAATGGGAAATTTTCAGATCTCTTCCATGCCAGAACACCTGGGTGGTAGCTATGGGTTATCTGAACCTGTCTCTCTGTTGAGACTTGCCCAGCTGTCTGATGGCCACCCCAGGTTGGTGCAGGAACAAGTATGAAGGGGAAGTCAGAAGTTAACCTTATAACATTGTACTTTGGAATGCCTAATAGATATACAAATGTAGGCAATTGAATACCTCAGGTGGAGGCTAGTTACAGGCGAGGTCTGGGTTGGATATAGAAATTTGGAAGTCATTGGCTTTTCAGTCATATTAAATGCCATGAGTCTAAGTGAGATCACAAAGGAAGTGAATGTAGATGGAAATGTGAAGAGATCAAATGGATTCGTTAAAAGGAGGAAAAACACTGAAAAGAGTCCACTGTAAATAATCGCCATAATTTAAAGAAAGATATTATAGGCTCAAAGGCTGCATGGGATGTTCCATTCTTACTGATTTCCTCATGAATGTTGCAAGAAGTAGACCCAGCATGGCAGCCATTCTTCCTTAGGCCCACTCTTCCCTAATGGATCTTACAACCCTATTCTCAGGCCAATGTAATGAAACTCATGGCCAACTCTGAGATAGATAGTAGAATGGATAGAGCAGCAATTGGTTTAAATGAAAAGGTAATTCTATTTCCTCTCTGAAGATGTTTGGTCCTGAAACACTTTAAAACACCCAGTCATGACCCCAAGCTGAATGGGTCCCCTTTAGTCTGAGACTGGATGGGTGTAGCCCTATCATGGGGATCCCCCGGTGGACACCCACGGGAGGACTCTTAGTTACGTCTACAGAGGAATCTAGAGGCAAGACCACCTATGGTCATTATTGTCCAGAATTTCTTGGATTCCCAAAACTCGTTCTTTTCCTTCCTTCCAGAAGGAAAGAATTATCCAAAACCTCGAATAAGACAGTGTTTTCTAAGATCCCAGAGTCTTGTCAGCATCTGAAACATCAAGGTCTGGGGGTGCACGGGTGGTTCAGTGGTAGAATGCTCACCTTCCATGCAGAGACCCAGGTTGGATTCCTGGACCATGCACCCCAAAGAAAATTCCTAAACATCAAGGTCCCAAGAGTTGTGTTCTTTTTTTTTTTTTTTTTAATGTTTTAAAAAACTGTGGTTGTGTGTGTGTGTATTTGCCATTTTAGCCATTTTATGGATAAAATTGAATGGCAATAATTACTTTTACAAAGTTGTGTCTCCATCACCGCCTTCAGTTTGTAATTTTTTTTCATCCCCCAAAACAGACACTCTGCACCTGTGAAGCAGTAACTCCAGAAATGCAAGATGTAGGGTCAAGGTTTAAGTTGTGTTTCACTCAAAAGAAATGAGTTGCAGCCCTCCATTGGCAAATCCTTTCTGGCTTTGACCAGGTGTTAAGGTCACTCATTTTGGAAAAGTGCCTGAACTTTTTCCTGGGAGAGCTGGCCTTTCACAGCATCTTCAGACACATGTCTATACTTTCATATAAGTCTGTGGCATTTGACGCAGTGATTCATCATCAGCTAGCAGAAGCTTCTTTCTTCGAGCTTCTGATGAGCCAGATTTGGCTATTGTGGCTGAGGCAGTATCCTGTGAGAGGGGATCCCACTTCTGACCTCGTTAGTCCACTCATGCCCCTGTCTTCTGACAAAAGTATAGTTTGCCTTAAATCATGTTTCTTCAATATATAAATATTCATAACAGGACTTCAGAGCCTAATAGAAAAGCAACTTTTTTTCCCATTTGATTTTTTTTTTCCCGCATGGGCAGGTCCAGGAATCAAACCCGGGTCCCCAGCTTGGCAGGCAAGAATTCTGCCACTGAGCCATCGTCGTACCACCCTCCCACTTGATTTTAATGCTAAAGATTTCAGTGTCATCTCAAAAATATCTTACCTGTCCTATAATCTAATTCTCTCCTCTATTTACAAAGAACAGAGGTAGAAGATGTTAAAATATTTCAGAAAAGCAATAAGATGGTCCTGCCTCTTTTACCACTTCAAAAGCCTTAATCATTGTGTCAGAGCGGACCAGGGATGAGTGATGTCCTACACACCACAGCTTTCTTCTCTTGACCAGTCCAGTGGTCAGTGCTTGGTAGGGACTTTAGTTTCCTTGGTCATAGCTGTGTACCACCTTTAGCCATGGTGGCAGGTATGCCCTACAATGTGTCCACAGTCTTCACAGGGTGACCAGAGCCAATGATCGTCCTCAGGAATTCCCAAGGTTGGACAACCTGGACAGCTTGGGTGAGTGTGAGGGAAGCCAGCTGCTGTCTGTGCCACTTCATGCCCATATTTGTGGGAAACACTTCCCAGTACCACACAGGGTACCTGCTTGTCAGTGGTTCAAAGACTTCCAAGCAAAGTATTGCCCTTTTGCATCCCCAGAGAGATGACTCTGGGGTAAGAGGTCCTCAGTTAGCTTGCCTCAGGCTTTCTAATTTAGTGGTCAGAGGAGGTTTGTTTAATATATATGATTAGTGGATCAAAACAATATTCTTTACTTACCCTAGCTGTTTGCTCTAACCATAAGATCCGTGAAAGATTATTTTAATAGGTTTTCTAATACAAGTGGTTTAAAAAGCATTTTGAAATGTCTGTTGTATGGGGAACTTTTTAAAAATCGTTATGAATCTGTACATCAGAAGGGTGTGCCCAGCATGGAGATAAAAAGTTGGGACTGGGGAGCAAAAAGATGAAACATGGAGTGGAAGAAGCCACCAAGAGAACGAGTGTGTGAAGGGAGGATGTCAAAGAACCTGAGAAGTCAAGGGAAGAGGAGGATCCAGCAAAGGCTCCAAGAAGAACTGACGGAGTTGGAGGGAAACCAGGAGGTTGTGCTGGCCGGGAGTACACGAAGGAAGCTGTATTGAGGATGTGATCACTTGGGTCAAGGGAGTTTGATAGATCAAGCTTACAGATGATGTTATTTAGGTCATCTGCAGCCTTACTTATTTTTTCCCACATTAGCTGTCTCTTAATTTTACTACAAATAGGATTTTCAAGGTCTGTTCCTACTGTATGATTTGAAGGAGAAGGAAAATATACCAATTTACACAACTATGCTTATAGTGAAAGCTTCTGTCTTTGACTTGCTCTCTCCTTTTCCTCCCACATTTTATTATACAAATGGTGAAATATTTTAAAAATGTTGAAATAAGTGTTCAGTTTACACTTATTTACCCACCACCTAGGTTCAACAATTAGCATTTTGCTCAATTTGCTTCTTCACATATCTCTCCCTCTAACCACCTATAAATCCATCTTTTTTTTTTTTTTTTTGCACATTTCAAAGCAAGTTTCAGTCATCAGAACACTTCTCCCCTAAACACTTCAGCAAGCATTCCATCTAGAATTCAGTATGTGTTGATGGTTCTTTTTTATTGTTTTTCGGTAAAGTTTGCCTATGGCAAAATGTACAAATCTTAAGCGAACTATCCAATTCATTTTGACAAGTGAATGTATCATATTACCCTAAACCCATTAAGGAAGAAAATGTCACCATCACCCCCAGAAAACTCCCATATGCCTTGACCAGTATTTCTCTGGCCCCCCAATCCTCAGGATCAGTTATTATTCTGATTTTTTTTTCAGTAGTGATTAATGGAGCTGCGTTTTGAACTTCATATAAATGGGACCATACAGTGTGCATTCTGCTTGTCTGCTTCTTTTGGTCAGCAGGATGTTTTTGAGGTCCACCTTCACTGTTGCATAAAGCAGCGGGTTAGTTTTTTATTGCTGAGCACAATTCCATTGTGTAAATAGACCAATGTGTTTATTCATTCCCCTCTTGGTGGACACCTATCCTGTTTCTATTTTAGGTTACTAACAATAAAACTGCTATGTTAATACCTATCCCTGTCTCAAAGAACTGTTTTGAGTATTAAATGAGATGCTTGTAAAGCCATTACTATAGGTTCTGGCCCATAGTTGCTGCTAATAATTAATTATAATCTCTTTAGACTTATTTACTCCTCATTGCACAAATTCAGAAACATGTTTCTTTAAAGATACCTCAGTCTCCATTGCAGATGACTTAACCTGTTACCAAATTAATTTAGTTAAAAACTTAGTTAATTTCTGGACCTGGTCATCTCCAGCTTAAATATTCTAGGCTGGGAACGTTTTTGTCCTGAAGTCTTCAGTGACAGGCATACCAGCAACCAGAAGTCATTAGAACTTCTTCCTCATTCTATCCCATTCCAAGCTTGCATTTGACATCTGAACCTCATCATACCTCTTGGATTGTAAGAAATTGGAACAGAAATGGTTACCATTTCTACATGTTCTGTTCTGAGTGCATTAAAACCCCTTCAAGATTTTATTATGCTGTTTTACATTTTTCTCTTTTACCCCTGTTGTCATATCTGTTTCTCTGTCTTTATTTCCTATCATTTCATTCCTTTGTCCGTTAAATCATAGGATGAGAAACATCACAGCTATCTCTTGAATAAAGCCCTAATATGTATGCATAGATTCATTTCCAGATTGGCTCATTTCTGTCTCCTAGTTTTGGTTATTTTCTTTTTGTAGAAATTTCATCGTACTTAAGAGAGTTAAAATAATTCTTGTATTGCTCAGTTTTCATTGCCATGGAACTCTCACTGACTTTGAAGCAAATGAATACTTTTTGTCTGTAATTTTTTACTTCCTCACTATTGTGTGTCTATTGACAAGTTCCTTAGTCATCTGAGACTCTGAATCATCAACTAGAAATTAACAATTCCACCTGTTTTAGGGCTGCTGGGATTAAGTATCATTTAATTAAATAATTTTGTAAAAGTGCTTAACCTATATTCTCATGTAAAGTAGGAGTTCAACAAATGTTCATTTCCTTTCTTTCCTTGGCTAAGTCAGTTAATGCTTCATCAATAAAATGAGTTTATAAATCTCACTGGGTTTGAAAAGAAAAGATGAAATATTAAAAAGAGTTTATAAACTCTAATATACTCTACCAAATGTAAGATATTATTATTCCCTTAATTGAGTTAAAATGTTTGTTGAAACTTTGACGTTATACTATATTCAGAGTGACTCAAATATGCATTTTATTTTGGTATCTATAATAAGCTCAATTTGTTTTTCCACTGGATGGAGGTTAGATGGTATCAAATCATATAAAGAAAAGGATTTCAGGGCATCTAACCTACAGATATTACAGTGCTTCTATTTAAACCTACATTTTAACCTTTGACTGCAAGTCAACATTGCAGGTATTGTAGGGTTATAGGTAGTATAAACTACAGGCAGAATAAGTTGAAAAAAGTGCTTTGTCTTCAAAAGTAATAGCCTTAACTGAACAAAGCAATGAAAGGTGAGAAAGCCTAGTAAGGCTACCCGGAGAAAATGAGAGACTCTTTCATTCTCCCAATGTGATTTTTTTCGTGGTCCTTTTCAGCAAGGAAGAAAATAAGATAATGAAGAATTCAAACAGATCATCATTGTTAACATATGAAGCTGATAAGTTTTGTACAGCTTTGGTGAGGAAGGGTTCTTTGAAAGGGAAAATACCTTCTAGCTAGGTGTTAAAATGGTAAACATTTTACTTGCATTTACCAAAAAACAGCAATGAACATTTTTTCCTTATGTGAAATGCTATGAATACTTGTCTCTATAGGAAGAGTGAAGTTATAATCTCTACTGGGAAGGTATAAAGCCTCTGCACCACAGCTTTCTTATACCCGTCTTGAACTTTTGCAGATATCTCCCTCAGCCAGGCGTCAGTCAGTGATGGCGTGACTGGGTCAGTGAAGGCCCGATGGCCAATGAAGAGTCTTAAATTTCAGAAGATTTGCCTACGAAAGCCAAAGTTGCTATCCCAACATCCTGTCCCTGGTTTACAGTCTTCCTGTTCATGCAATCTTTTTTTAGTAGAAAAATTTCCTACGTGGTCAGGAACAGCATAGAATTAGGACTGGGCTATCAAAGGGAAGTGCTCTCTGAGAGCGCTGTAACGCGAGCCACCTCTATGAAGATAAATTTTCCATAGGCCTAGCAGAAGAGCAAAACTAAACAGGTGCAATTGATTTTAATGATGTAATGCATTTTATTTAACTCAGTAGATTCAAAATATCATTTAAACATGTAACCAATATAAAAGTTGAGTCATTTTATGTTTGTTATTTCACACCGTGTATTTTGGACATCTAGCACACGTCAAGCTGAACTGGGAACATTTCAGTTACTCAGTGGTCACGGATGGCCAGTGACCCCTTACTGGACTGCATCTTTCAGGTACCACACATATGCTCTGTCTGTATTCCAAGCATACAGACATTTTTAATGTTCCTGCCTTTTCTTAGCATCTATTGTGATCCTTTCCTCCTCTCAGACAGAAGAGTAACATCTTCCTTTCTTCAAACTCTACTCTTGAACCAAAAAGAGGCAATGTATTAATTAGCTTACTTAGTAGGTCTCTCATAAATTGTAATCCCTTTTAACTTTTCTCTGACTCCTTTTTATTTTTTTATTTAAAAATAAATGACTTAACCTATTGTTTTGGTTTGCTCAAGCTGCTGGAATGTAATATTGCCAGAAATGGGTTGGATTTTACAATGGGGATTTATTCATTTACAATTTTACAGTCTGAGGCTGTGACAGTGTCCAAATTAAGGCATCAAGAAAAAGATACGTTCTCTGAAGAAAGGCCACTGGCATCCAGGTTTCCTCTGATACATGGGAAGGCACATGGCAAGTTTCTACTGGTCCTTTGCTCCTAAGATTCATTGCTGTCAGTGGCTTTCTCTCTTATCAGAGGTCTGTAAGTCCTCTCCTAGCATCTCCAAGGCGTTTTTCTTTCTCCAAGCTCTCTTGACTTTCCTGTCTTTGATCCTCTCTTAAAAGGCTCTAGTAAAGGATTAAGACCCAACTTGAATGGCTGGGTCACATCTCAGTTGAAACAGCCTAATCAGAAGGTCCTACCCACAATAGGCCTGCCCCCACAGGGGTGGATTAATAGAACATGGCCTTTTCTAGGGTACATCACAGCTTCAAACCAGCACATTTATCAAAACTCATTTCCATTCTAAATGGTATTCCTTTAATATTTTAGGACTTGATAGATGTATTTATTTTGATTGTTCTCAGTCTAAGCAGGTAGCTTTGAAGTCTTCAGATATCTGGAGAGGACAGGGGGATTTGCACCATACCTGTCAACCTGGTGGGTGCCTGAGCTTCTTTCAGAGGAAAACAATTTGCATGCCAGGTGGTCAGGGCAGAGGAGTGCCAGCAGTTTCAACCAACGATGTCTGGTAACACCTGGTAGGAGGACAACCAGAGCTCTTGAATCTCAAATCCATAGGAGTGAGCCTGGATGGCTCATTGCAATATCCCAGGACTCTTCAGTGCCTGAAACTCGGTGGGCACTCAGTAATGTGTGCTGAATGGATGAATGAACAAAAACAAATGTATCTATCATTTCCTCTTACATTTCTAGTCTATGTTTGATAATGATAGTAGTGGTTCTAAAACTTGTTTCTGTTTCAAAGTTCTTGCTTCCTAATGGGTAACTTGGTCTCCTACAGTTGTTGTAATTAGGAAACCCAAACTGGGTGGCTTGAAAAACAAAATTGTTATCTCACAGTTCTAGAAACTGGAAGTCCTAAATCAAGGTGTTGGTAGGGCCATGCTTTCTCTGAAGGCTCTTGGCATTCCTTGACTTGTAGATCGTCACCCTAACCTCTGCCTTGGTTGTCACGTAGCCTTCTACTCCTGTGTGTCCGTCCGTTCTCTTGTTCTAGAAGGAAACCGGGCATATTGGTCAGTTGGATTAAGGGCCCACCCTCCTCCAGTATGACCTCATCTTACATACACCTGTAATGGCCCTTCTTCCAAATAAGGTCACAGTCTGAGGAACTGAAGGTTGGGACTTAAACATATCTTTTTGGGGACACAATTCAACCCATACCAGTAACTACCCCCCTGCCAGGGTGGCAGGGACACCCCTTGTTCTGGAAAAGCAGATGCTATGGAGGCTTCGCCCCGCCATCCCCTCCCAGTAGTCTGTCCCATTGGTCCCTGCAGAGCTGGCTTCTCTCTTTTTCCTGCCAGACCCCAGACAAAGGTGGATCAGGTTCCCATCTCCTCTTAGTTTAGAGGTGTATCTCCATGTCAGGAGAGGTCTTATAATGACCACCAAATACTGTCAGACCCAGAACATTGGCTGTAGCATAGATTTATCAAGAAGAATTAACATTTCTTAAGTGGCGTGGTGGCCACATGCAGATGTTACGTTTTTAATTTCTCTTCTTTTATATGTGGCATAGCACAATAAAATGTAGGAACCCTCAAGACAGCAGAGGTGCAGAGTGTCATTCCTTTCATTTCTTGCCTGTGGGACATGGCAAGAGCCTTTGTTTACCAGAATGATACTTTCTTTACATCACTCTCCTCTCAAAAGATCTTTGCTTTTCATTACTTCCTACCATACTAAGTCACAAGCCTCTCTTCTGACTGACACGACTCTCTGTCACGTGACTCCATCCTCCTTATCCAGCCTGAATTTCCCGATGCTTCACACACACCCTCATCTGAGGCTACGACAGTTTCCTCACTCTTATAACTCTAGGTACCGATTTCTGCCCCCATGTCTTTATTCATTCCCAAACGTCTCTCCTCTGCTCCCAAGTTGCATTTGTTTTTTCCAACAATTGATACCATAGGGAAAGTTCTTGAAGGCAGAGATCATGGCTCAACTTTCTCCACGGAAGCCTCCACGTATCAGCCACTATCGCCTGGAGAACTTTAAAAAAATAACGGATTACTGATTTTTAATTCCCCTACCCCCCTGAAATACAGATTTAGTAGGGCAAATAGAAGCCCAGCAATCTACATTTTTATCAAACGTCCCATGTGATTCTCATGCTCTCTTCTGTAGAACCCAATTCATTGTTGAGGTGTCAAGGAGAAGTGTAATAAACAGTAGACGTGACTGACTTTTCAGATGTGGGAACTGAGGCTCAGAGAATGAAATCATTAAATAGCAGAAGAATTGGGAATTACCCATAGGTGCCAAGCTCAAATGGTTTGGCCATCTAGCCTTACAGGGTCAGAACAGTAGATCTCTTGGAGTTCATTTGGACTGGCAGGTAGCATAGGGGTAGACAGGCAAAACGCAGAATCTGGAAACCAGGAGAAAACTAGAGTGAGCAGCTGCCATAGCAGGTCAGCTCTACCCCAGGTAAGCCGCTGTGCTGTCTCAGCCAAGCACCCTCTTGCAGAGGTGGTTGAGAAACTTGACTGCCTTGGACTGGTTTGGCCTTAGTGTGGCATTGGCAGTGACTGCCGGGAGAGCTCAGGGCCTCTGGGAGGTAGGGCCAGGTGAGCAGGAGGAGCCGTAGGCACAGGTGAGCACAAGCTCCTGTAGACACAGGTGAGCACAAAGAGCTGTTGACACAGGTGAGCCATAGGCACAGGTGAGCAAAGTTACTGTCAAGACCTGGGCAAAGGAGCACTGCGCTAGCCTGTGGTGCATTGATTGAACGTGGCAGGTCCAAGGCTGCCTGAGAGAGGCACTGAGCATTTCCCCCCCTATTACCATATCGTAATCCTTAAGCTAGAGCATTTTCTGGATATAATGCAGTTTGTCATCCTGTTGGCACTTGGGAGTTGTCAGGGTGCATGTTGTGGCACTGCTTCAGCAAAGAGCTGCTTTGCAGGCAGTCCTGGGGAGGCGGTGAGCTCTACGCTAGGAGCCTCCCTCCCAGGTGGGGCCAGGACACCCACTCTGTTAACACAGCAATGATGGGCATCTTTCCCTTCAACCCAAACGTCAGACTCAAAGGACCTGCCCCAAGAAGAGAGCATCCTCCGTGCTTACCAGCACCTTCGTGCTCATTAAAGATCAAACTCTGCGCCCAGGAGAGATTTTCCTGGAATCCTACACTTGAAGGGGGGCTCCCCAGTGGCCCTGAGGTGGTGTGGGGGAGCCCAGGAGATTTGGCCAATGGCCTTCTTTGCTCTTCCTCCCAGAGGCCACCCTCCAGACTCTCCCATGGCTTCCGCTTGCCCAGGTTGGGTTTGTTATTAATTCTGCTGTTCTTGGGCGTTTGGAAATCCGATTTGTGTTTGAAACTGCTCTTTCGACGCCGTGTGCGGTGGGCATAATGGGAAAATGTCAGAAAGCATTTCAATCTCTCAGTGCCTCGATGCTCCTTAGCCTGCACTACAGTTTTTAAAAACGTAATTGGCTCACGGGGAATCTGATTTAGGAGAAGTACAGGTATAAAAACAGTGCAGAGGCACGGTTGTCACTGTGGAAAGGTGTTAATTAAGGTAGATTCTGAAGCTTGTCTCCCCAGGTACTGGTGGAACTGAGAGTGTGACATGCTGGCAGCTAAGGCACGTGCCTCTGTGCCCCAGGCTTCCGGAGGTGCTTTTGACAGGCCTGGGAAGGAAGGCCGAGGTGCCAACGGTGGGCGGGGGCTCTGCTGGGACTCGGTTGCTGTGTCCAAAGATGATCTGAGGCTAGAGGGAGCTGGTGCTGAACTTCCAGATGAATTGCCCAGGCAGTGCTCCCGGAGATCCCGGGGTGTGGGGCCAACAGTCACCCTGTCGCCCCCTGCTCATGAGAACCCTCATGTTCAGACCCGGGAAGACAAAGGAAGGGCCCTGAGTGATTGTCTGGAGATGAGATTGTGCAGCAGCCGGCTGCGAATGGCTGTGAAATCACATGAGCATTTGTTCCTATTCCTTGGCCTTTACCAGGCAGTCTCCAGTACCCTGTAGAATAGATGCTGTATGGCAGCTACAAAAAAATTACCATCGTAACGGTGCACATTTAATGTGGTGAGTTATTTCCCAAGTGGTAAGTAAAGCTCAGAAGAGATGTTAAGAACATAGAGGCCCATTAAGGATGTCATAAATCTCAAAATTTGCTTTGTGCCAAGATATTTTATTATCACATTGATGGTACTCGGGCAAAATTTATTGAGTAGTAAATCACCCAATTTAAGTAATTATCGCTTGCATGTATGCTCCTAAGAACTTTGCCTGGGTCTTAAAAATCTTGGTCAAATTTTCTGGGCCTTTTTTTTTTTTTTCTTAATTTTTTGCTTGGGATTCAGTGAGGACCTGTTTGGGGAAAGGGCTGGGTTGGTAATGAAGAGATTACTTGGTGTGTGATTCTGCTTAGGGGCATGAAAACCTGTATATTTAAAACCCCACCCACCTCACGTCCCCCAAGCTCCACTTGAGATTTCCATCATTTGTTTTTAAGTACAACCTTGTACTTATTATCTCCTGAGGCTGGGGCCAGGCTCCCTAAGGTAGACCTGGGAACTGCACTCTATGGTGTCAGCCGGTCAATTTAGGCTCCGTGTCATGAAAGCAGAGACGGTGAGGGGAGGAGGAAACCGTGAGTCTGAGGGGACTGTGTGGTGAAGGGGGCGTCACAGGGAGACCCAGAAGAGAGGATATGACTGAATAGCGCATTTCACACGTCATCCAGGATGAACTCTTTGGCAGACGCTGAGCCAGTAGTGAATGTGTACAGTAAAGTGGCAGAGCAGAACTCTGAAAGGGCGTCATTCTGCCTTCTAACTGCAGGAATCCTAGGAATTAGACATCAGAGGATTCTGTGTTCACTAAACAGTACAGGAGCTGGTAGGAGGGAGACCAGACCCTTCCCTGAATTGATGTGTTCCTTGCTTTCTTCCACAGTGAGATGGAGTACAGAATGAGCTAGGGAAAACCAGAGAGCGGTGGTAAAACAGAATTCACCGTTGCATTTGGTTAAGCATTTCTGGGCCAGGGGTTGTTTTAAATCCGACAGCTCTGGGGGCCAATCACAGACCTTGTGGTTTGTGTTGAAAAATACATTAAGCCTCAAGTGCCAATAGAGGGGGCCATGGGAGGTGCCGTGGGGGCCCAGAGCAAGGGGCCCAGCCAGCCGGGGCCAGTCAGGGAATTCATCCGGCCAAGGTGAGGCCTATCCACCTAGCTACTAAAAACAGGGGAGAGTATTCCATGAGGGGAAATGACCTAAGAAAAATCACAGATGTCAAAACAAATACATAAATAAATAATCCACAGAAGTAGAAGAAATTGTTATTTGGGAACACAAAGTGATGGGGCAGCTGGGCGATGAGGCCGGAAAAGGATTTGTGGGCAGCCTCGCCGAAGGCCTGTGAGCTCCTGACATGGTTTTCCTGAAGGTGGGAACTTCGGAGGGGAATGCATGTGATCAGGTTTGTCACGGGGCAGTCACTCTACACCAGAGGGGAGGGGGAATTTCAGAGGTACAAATTGTCAAAATAGCCAAAAGATGACACAGGCCAAAACCTGCTACAGATTTTACAGGCCTAGGAAAATGTTATAGATCTACCTTTTGCGCTTTCCTTTAGCCTTGTTTTTTTAAAAGTATGAACTATTTCAAATGTGCCTAAAAGAGACCAACATAAGCCCCTGTGCACCAACTATGAACAAGACTTATTTTAAAATTTGCGTCAGCACGTGGGGCAAGATGGCAGCATAGTGAAGTGTGGAATTTAGTTCATCCTACAGGGCAACTCTTAAATAGCCAGGGACAGTGCAGAACAACTGCTGGGGAACATCAGTGAGCGGACACACAGTGTCCACCAGTCTGGACCAGGTGGACCAGCTGAGACCACACGCAGAACTGTGAGTCCCTGAAGCCGCAGAGGCCTGCGCCCCTCCCCCGCCCTCCCCCACGGGCACTGCAGCCTGGTTCCCCAAGGGGAAAGGAAACCGACTTTACTAGCAGCAAGGGCTTAGCTCAACCAAGCTCCGATTACAGAATTAATTAACAAATACTGACTACTAAAAATAGGCCCCCAGCGCAGATAAACATGGAATAAGCACTAAATATACTAGGAGTTTTTGCCCCAGAAAGGGGGTGGGGTTGACAGAAAAAAAAAAAAGAGGCTTTTTGAGTTGGGAAGCACAAAATACTGGAAAAGGGAGCACATGGAGCCTGGAGATACATAAAGCCATGTATCAATTTAGGCTCTTGATTGACAAACCTGAGGAGCAAGGGTCTGAGTCTGAAAAGATTGGGTTTTTGTTTTTGTTTTTTTTTTTTGCTTTTGCTTTTTTTGTACTCTTTAACACCTCATTAGATGGAAATGGAAGCACTTTCAGTCTCCAGCACTGCCCCGACAAGGGTGGAATTCAGCTTGTCTGAGAAATAAAGTAACTATTCAGGAAAGGAGTTAACTCCCTAAAGGATGTATCTTCCCCAGGACAAAGGTGGGACCCAGCTCAGGTGGAATCCCTCCCTCAAGGAATTCAGACCCCAGGGGCTGAAAAACTGAAGCAATTAAAGCCAGCCTACAACCTCTCCTTTGTCTCATCCATGCCCCCGGCAGGGAGAGTCTGCTGAAGTTAAAGATACTGCATCACTTTACGCTGGTGGGAAGCCACCAAATACTGGGTAGAAAGGGGGTTTCATAGAGGCAGGGCAAGAAACAGAAAAATAAAAACTGAAAAAATCTGATCAGTTAAACAGAGCCCATGCTAAAGGTCTAGAATAAGTGGAACTGAATGCCAAAGAACATGTAGGGAACCAAGCCATCTAGCAAGAAAATCCCAGGTAAAAGAAGGAAAACAACCTCCAGAATAAACTAATTAAGTTTAATCAAATACCTAGATACCAGCAAAAATTTATGAGTCATACTAGGAAAATTGAAGGTATGGCCCAGTCGAAGGAACAAACCGACACTTCAAATGAGATACAGGAGTTGAAACAACTAATTGAGGATGCTCAAACAGGCATGCAAAATTGCATCAAAAATCAAATCAATGAGTTGAGGGAGGATATAAAGAAGACATTGGATGAACAAAAAGAAGAACTCGAAAGTTTGAAAAAATAAATCACAGAATTTATGGAAATGAAAGGCACAATAGAAGAGATGAAAAAACAATGGGAACTTAATAGATTTGAAGAGGCAGAAGAAATTATTACATAACTAGAGGTCTCAACGTCTGAAATCTGACACACAAAAGAAAATATAGGGAAAAGAATGAAAAAATATGAGCAGGGTCTCAGAGACTTGAATGGCAATATGAAGCACATAAGTAAATATTTTGTTTGTGTCCCAGAAGGAGAAGAGAAGGGAAAAGGAGGAGAAAACCTAATGAAGGAAATAATCACTGAAAATTTTCCATCTCTTATGAAAGACATAAAATGACAGATCCGAGAAGTGCAGCATACCCCAAACAGAACTAATCAGATTGTCAAATGTCAAGAAAAAGAGAGAATTTTGAAAGCAGCAAGAGAAAAGTAATCCATCACATACAAGGTAAAGGGAACATGGAATGGGTTGTGGAAGAAGGTAATGATAAATATGAATTACGACCATGTGATCAGTTACAGAAACAAGGACTGCAATGCTATTTAATTCATGTTATAGTATTTAAGTTGTAAGATGTCAAGTTTAAGAATGAATATTACCCAAGGACTTGCACCCTATTCTGGGGAGAGTTAATGTGTTTCCAGTTGTATGCAGGACAGTTGAGTATTGTTAGGCAAGGAAAAAAATGTGTCTTTTATTGTTTTCTATTTAGAAATTAAGTATGGTTTAAGATATTGTGTATAGCTGCCAAGTTGACAAGAGGTGGACTGTCATGGTCAGGTTCATGTGTCAACTTGGCCTGGTGATGGAACCCGTTTGTCTGGCTGGGCAAGTGCTGGCCTGTCTGTTGCTCTGAGGACATTTCATAGAATTAAATCATGATCACACTGGCTGCATCCACAGCCGATTTCACTTGTAATCAGCCAAAGGGAGTGTCTTCTGCAATGAGTGATGCTGAATCTAATCACTGGAAGCCTTTTAAGGAAGATTCAGAAGAGACAGGCTCTCTTCCTGTTTCAGCTGGTGAACCTTTCCTGTGGAGTTTGTCCAGACCCTCCATGAGAGTCATCAGCTTCACAGCCTGCCCTATGGATTTTGTACTCTATGTTCCCACAGTTATGTAAGACACTTTTATAAATTTTTTATCTATAGATATTTCTTACTGATTCTGTTTCTCTAGAGAGCCCTAGTTAATACACAAGGGAAGCTCAATAAGACTATGTGTAGATTTCTCAGCAGAAACCTTTGAGGTGAGAAGGCAGTGGTATGATATATTTAAGATTCTAAAAGAGAAAAACTGCTAATCAAGAATTCTGTATCCAGGAAAAAGTGTCCTTCAGAAATGAGGGAAAGATGAAAATATTTTCAAAAAAAAATCATGGAGAGAATTTATAACTAAGATACTGGCTCTGCAAGAAATACTAAAGGGAGCACTACAGGCAGACAGTAAAAGAGGGGAGAGAGAGGTATGGAGAAGAGTGTACGAATGAACACTTTCAGTAAGGATAAAAAGGGAAAGAAAATTAGATATGAAATATAAAATCAAAAGGCAAAATGGTAGAAGAAAGTATTGCCTTTATAGTAATAATATTAAAATTAATATTAAATATATTATATTTAATATTAAATATATAATATTAAATATATTAAATATTATAGTAATAATAATAAAATGTCAATGGATTAAACTCCAATGTAAAAGACATAGACTGGCAGAAAGGATTAAAAATTACAACCCGTCTATACGCTTTTACAGTAGATTCATTTTAGACCCAAGGACAAAAATAGGTTGAAAGTAAACGGTTGGGAAAAGATATTTCTTGCAAACAACAATCAGAAAATAGCAGGAATAGCTATACTAATGTCCAACAAATTAGACTTCAAATGTAAAACAATTAAAAGAGACAAAGGAGGACACTATGTACTAATAAAAGGAACAATTCAACAAGAAAGACATAGCAATCATAAATATTTGCACGCCAAGCCAGAGTGCTCCAAAATACATGAGGCAGACACTGACAATGCTGAAGGGAGAAATGGACATATCTACCATAATTGCAGACTCCAATTCCCTGCTCTCATCAATGGATAGAACATCCAGACAGATGATCAATAAAGAAACAGGGAATTTGAATAATACCATAAAGGAACTACACTTAACAGATATTTATAGAACATTACACCCCAAAACAGCAGGATACACATTTTTCTCAAGAGCTCATGGATCATTCTCAAGGATAGATCATAGGCTGGGTCACAAAGCAGTTCTCAATAAATTTTAAAAGACTGAAATAATAAAAAATTACTTTCTCAGATCATAATGGAATGAAGTTGGAAATCAACAACAGGCAGAGGGCCATAAAATTCAGAAATATCTGGTGGCTAAACAACATACTCTTAAGCAGCTAGTAAATCAAGGATGAAATTACTTGGATAATTGAAATTACAAGGATAAATCAGTAAATATCTCAAGGCAAATGAAAATGAAAATACAACTGTCAAAATTTATGGGATGCAGCCACAGCAGTGCTAAGAGGGAAATTTATTGTCTTAAATGCCTATATTAAAAAAGAAGAAAGAGCAAAAAATGAGGAATTAACTGTTTACTCAGAAGAACTAGAGAAAGAATAGCAAACTAACCCCAAAGCAAGCAAAAGGAATGAAATAATGAAGATTAGAGCAGAAATAAATGAAATTGAGAACATTAAAACAATTGAGGAAATCAACAAACCCAGACATTGTTTTTTTGAGAAAATAATGAAATTGATGGACCTTTAAGTGGATTGATTAAAAAAAGAGAAAGAATGCAAATAAATAAGATCATGAATGGAAGAGGAGACATAACCATTGACCCTGCAGAAATAAAGGAGATAATGAAAGGATACTAGCAGCAACCATATGCTAATAAACTGAGCAGTATAGGTGAAATGAACAACTTCCTAGAAAGGCATGAACAACCAACATTGATTCAAGAAGAAATAGATTGATTCAAGAAATAGATTGAAATAGATTAATTTAAGAAACCAATCACAGGTAAAGAGATTAAATCCATCATCAAGAAGCTCCCCAAAATGAAAAGTCCAGGACCAAATGCCCTCACATGTGAATTCTACCAAGCATTCAAGAAAGAATTAGTACCAATCCTACTCAAACTGTTCAAACAAATTAAAGAGGAGGCAAAGCTACATAATTCATTCTATGAAGCCACCATCACCCTCATACCAAAGCCAGACAAAGACATTGAAGAGAAGAAAACTGCAGACCAGTCTCTTTAATGAATATACATGCAAAAATCCTCAACAAAATACTTGCAGATTGAATCCAGCAGCACATAAAAAGAATTATACGCTATGACTAAGTGGGATTTATTCCAGATGTATAAGCTTGATTCAATATAAGTAAATCAATGAATATAATGCACCATATCAACAAATCAAAGCAAAAGGAAAACACATGATCATCTCGATTGATGGAGAAAAGACACTTAACAAAATTCAGCATCCTTTCTTGGTGAAAATACTTCAAAGATTAGAAATAGAAGTCAACTTTGTCAACATAATAGAGGGAATATACGAAAAACCCACAGCTAACATCATCCTCAGGGGGGAAAGACTGAAAGTTTTCCCTGTAAGATCAGAGGAAGACAAGGATGCCCACTGTCACCACTGTTCGACATTGTGCTGGTAGTTCTAGCCAAAGCAATTAGACAAGAAAAAGAAATAAAAGGCATCCAAATTGGGAAGGAAGAAGTAAATATCTTACTGTTTGCAGATGATATGATACTATATGTTAAAAAAAATGAAAAAATCCACAGTAATGCTGCTAGAGCTCATAAATGAATACAGCAAAGTGACAGGGTATAAGACTGGCACTCAAAAATCAGTAGTGTTTCTATACACTAGTGATGAGTACTCTGAGGAGGAAATCAAGGGAAAAAATTCATTTACAATAGCAACCAAAAGAATAAAGCATTTAGAAATAAATTTAACTAAAGATACAAAAGACATATACATAGAAAAGTACAACAAATTGTGAAAAAAATATCATGGAAGAACTAAATAAATGGAAGGACATACCATGTTCATGGATGGAAAGACTAAATATAGTTTAAATGTCAATTTTACCCAAATTGATGTATAGATTCAATGTAATACCAATTAAAATCCCAAAAACTTACTTTGCAGAACTAGAACAAACAACCAAATTTATTTGGAAGGGCAGGATGCCCCTAGTACCTAAAAATATCTTAAGAAAGAAAAATGAAGTGGGAGGTATTGCACTACAGGACTTTAAAGCAGATTCCAAAGCTACAGTGTTTGAAACAGCATGGTACTGGCATAAAGATAGATATACTGATGAATACAGTTGAATTTAGTGTTATAAGAAATAGACCCTCTCAACTATGGACAATTGATCTTTGCTAAGGCAGTCAAACCAACCCACCTGGGACATAGCAGCCTCTTCAATAAATGGTCCTTGGAGAACTGGATATCCATATGCAAAAAAAATGAAAGAATATCCATTTCTCACACTCTATACAAAAATGAACTCAAAATAGATCAAAGACAAACATTAGAGCTAAGATCATAAAACTTTTAGAAGAAAATGTAGGGAAATTTTCTTATAAATCTGTAATAGGGGTGGTTTCCTAGACCTTACATCCAAAGCATGAGCTTTGAAAAAAGAAATAGATAAATGAGAACTCCTCAAAATTAAACATTTTTGTACATGAAAGAACTTTGTCAGGAAAGTAAAAAGGCAGCCTACACAATGGGAGACAATATTTGGAAACCATGTATCAGATAAAGGTTTAGTATTCAGAATATATAAAGAGATTCTTCAACTCAACAACAAAAAAGATGAACAACCATTTTTAAAATGGGCAAAAGGGTGGTGTGATGGTGGCTCAGTGGCAGAATTCTCATCTGCCATGCTGGAGACCTGGGTTTGATTCCAGTGCCTGCCCATGTAAAAAAAGAAAAAAAAGGGCAAAGAACATAAATAAACACTTCTCAGAAGAGGAAGTGCAAATGGCTAAAAGGCACATGAAAAGATGCTCAACTTCACTGGCTATTAGGGAATGCAAATCAAACCACAATAAGATATCATCTGACACCTGCTAGAATGGCCATCATCAAAAAAACAGAAAATGACAAGTGCTGAAGAGGATGGGGAGAAAGAGACACACTTATCCACTGTTGTTGGGAATGTAAAATGTACAACTGCTCTGGAAGGCAGTATGGTAGTTTGGTTAGGAAGCTAAATATTTAGGCAGTTAGGAAGCTAAGTATAGAATTGCCAAATGATCCAGCAATCCTCTTATTTGGTATATGTTCAGAGGAACTGAAGGCAAAACACAAACAAACTTTTGCACATCAATGTTTATAGCAGCAGTATTTACAGTTGCCAAGAGATGGAAACAGCCCAAATGTCCATCAATGGATGAGTGGCTAACCAAGCTGTAGTATATACAAACGATGGTATATTATTCAACTGTAAGATAGAATAAACTCATGAAGCATGTAACAACACGAATGAATCTTGAGGACATTATGCTGAGTGAAATTAGCCAGAAACAAAAGCATAAATACTGTATGTTCTCACTTATATGAACTAACATTAATGAGTGAACTTTGAGAGTCGAAGTTAAGAACACAGGTTATCAGGAGATAGAAATAGGGTAAAGTTTGGGCATTTGGTGCTGAAGGAATATAGATTGTGCAACAGGACTGATTGTAAAAATTCAGAAATGGATAGCACAATACTACTTGATTATAGTACAAGATTAGTTATAGTGAATGAAGCTGAATGTGAGATGGTTGAGGGAGAAGGACTAGGGGCATGTATGAAACCAGAAGGAAAGACAGAGGATAAAGACTGAGATGGTATAACTTAGAAATGCCTAGAGTGGACAATGATGGTGATTAAATGTACAAATAAAAAAATGTTTTTGCATGAGGGAGAACAAATGTCAACGTTGCCAAGTGTTGAAAATAGATGTTATACAGGAAAAAGTACAATCAATGCAAGCTAGGGTCTGTAGTCAACAGTAATGTAATATGCTTGCATTGAATGTAACAAAGGGATTATGCCAAAACTAAACGTCAGCAGGCAGAAGGTATGGGGGAGTGGAATGAATTCTTTGTGGGAGATAAGGAAATGTCTTCATACAGATTATGGCGGCCGCATCATAGTCATATATACTTAGGTTGGATTGTATGATGTGTGAATAAACTGTTTAAAAATTAACAGAGAGAAGGGGTGCAAGGGTAGTTCAGTGGTAGAATTCTCACCCATGTGGGAGACCCGGCTTCGATTCCCAGCCTATGGACTTCCCAAACAAACAAGCAAACAAATGAAAAACCAAACAAAAAATTCAACAAATGGTGCTGCAATAAGGGGATACTCACATGGAAAAAGAATGAAATGTGACCCGTGCCATACAGCATACAAAAAAAAAAAAAAAATTAACGGAGAGAAACAAGTGCTAGAGAAAAGGCAAAGAAAGAGATGTCCCTATTCACTGTCAGTAGGAAAGCTGAGAGGTGCAGCCACTAGGAGGGCAGTGCGGTGGCTCCACAGGAGGCTAGGGGTGGGGTGGTCATATGGTCTTGCTAGCCCTGTTGCTCAGTATGTAGCTGGAGGAATTGAGTGTGGGGACAGGAATGGACATTTGGCACACCAGTGTTTATGGTGGCAGTGTTCAGTGTTTCACAATGGATGGAGGTGGCCTAAGGGTACAACCACTGAGGAATGGGAGGGGGAACTGTGGTGTATATGCGCAATGGACTACTGAGCGGCTACAAGAAGGAATGAAGTTGTGAGACATGCAACTAGGTGAATGAACCTTAAGGACTGTATGTTGAATGAAATGTCAGAAACAGAAGGACAAATATTATCCTGCCTCACTCATATGGACTAACTATAATATAAAAACTCAGTGAACTGAAGTCGAGAGTGTGGGTTATCAGGTTGGGGCTATTAAAAAGGTCCCAGATTGTAAGCTCTTACAGCAGTCACATGTATCCAGGAGTTATAACTGTTGTTTCTAAATTCTAAGATAATGAGTTATAACTGTTATTTCTAAATTCTGAGATAATGAGCTGTATGTATATAACCTGATGGTTCCCAGAAACTTTGGGTATTTATGTGACAACTGAGTCTCAGAGTGAGAGTTCTGAAGCTATGAAAGTCAGTACTACCCCATATAGGAACTGTTTAAAAAGTTGAAAAAAAGGATCAGACTTTGTCTAGGGATATGAATGAAGCTGATCTGGATAGGACTAAGGTAAATCAAAATACAAGGTAAAGAATGATGTCATCCATATTTTAAAACTTCAACTTCTTTGTGAGACCAAGGAGAGAGATGTTTATTTGGTGCAAAATTTATATTTTGGGTAGTATATTACCTAATTTAACTTGTATGGTCAGTTTAGTTGAACACTATAAGTTCATGTAATCTTGAACAGGGCAAGAGATTTTGTTGGTTTGTCCAGGTTAGTGTGCTACCCTGATATATCCCAGAGTAATTTTGGGAATTGAATAAAATATTGCAAAGTTCCCTTGGGGGACTGGGGAGAAAGGAGGAAAAATTCAGCCTCCCCATTTGGGCAATTTCTGATATGCTCACAAGCTGTGGGGACAACCAAATCAATAGGCTGAGCCCTCTATCTTGGGGTTTGCCCCTGTGAAACTTATTCCTACAAAGGATAGGCTAAACTTACATAAAATGATGCCTAACAGTCATCCCTAGAGAACCTCTTTTGTTGCTTAGATGTGGCCCCTCACTCAGCCAACTCAGCAGGTGAACTCACTGCCCTCCCCTCTATGTGGGACATGACTCCCAGGGGTATAAATTTTCCAAGCAACATAAACCCCAGGATGAGCTGGGACCTTGCACCATGGGATTGAGAAAGCTTTCTTGACCAAAAAGGGGAAGAAAGAAATGAAACAAACTACAGTTTCAGTCGTTGAGAGATTTCAAATAGAGTCGAGAGTTTACCCTGGAGGTAATTCTTATACATTATATAGATATTCCTTTTTAAGGATGTCTATTGGAGCAGCTGGAAGGAACTACCTGAAACTGTTGAGCTGTGATTCTTGAAGACATTGTATAAAGATATTTTAAAATGTGATTGTGTGATTGTGAAAACCTTGTGTCTGATGCTCCTTTTATCCAGGGTATGGACAGATGAGTAAAAAAAAGTGTGGATAAATAAATAAATAATAAGGGAGATAAGGAGTAAAATAAATTGGGTAGATGGAAATACTGTTGGCCAGTGAGATGGAGGGGTAAGGGGTACAGGACATATGAGTTTTTTCTTTTTTTTATTTCTTTTTCTGGAGTGATGCAAATGTTTTTAAAAATGATCATAGTGATGAATACACAACTATGTGATGATGTTGTGAGCCATTGACTATACACCATGTATGGACTGTGTATGCAAAGATGTGTCAATAAAAATATATTTTTTTAAAAGTAGTGGGCAAAATAGTATGTCTATCATGATGCCAACTTCACAAAACAGCATGAATGTACATGCATATATGTATAAAAAAAGATAGGATACGCATTAAAAGTCATGGTCATCTTTGATTAGGGAAAGTATGGATGATTCTTACCTTTCTTTTTTTGTGTTACTCCATGTTCTAGTTTGCCAGCTGCCGGAATGCAACACACCAGAGACGGATTGGCTTTTAATAAAAGGGGATTTATTTTGTTGGTTCTTCAGAGGAAAGGCAGCTAACTTTCCACTGAGGTTCTTTCTTACGTGGAAGGCACAGGGTGATCTCTGCTGGTCTTCTCTCCAGGCCCCTGGGTTCCGACAACTTTGCCCGGGGTGACTTCTTTCTGCATCTCCAAAGGCCTGGGCTGAGCTGCGAGTGCTGAGATGAGGTATGCTGAGCTGCTTGGGCTGTGTTACATTGAGTCTCTCATTTAAACACCAGCCAATTAAGTCAAACATCACTCATTGCAGCCGACACGCCTCCTAGCCGACTGCAGATGTAATTAGCAACAGACGAGGTTCACGTACCATTGGCTTATGTCCGCAGCAACAAGACTAGGTATGCTCACCTGGCCAAGTTGACAACTGAATCTAACTAACACACTCTACATTTCCTAAGCTTTGTACCATAAATATGCCTTTTTTTAGTGTCTTCTACTATTATGCCTTATTTTTGTAATTAGAAAAAAAATCTTTGTCAGACTAGACAATACAATTAATTCATCCCCAGTGAATTCAGGTGGCAAATTCACGCCGGCTTTCTTTCTTAGCATTAGATGCAGTAATGATTTTGTAACTTCTTACACACACTTATTTTGTTGTTACTCTCATCTGTCTTTCCCTCAGCATTTTCCCACCGTTTTGGTGGTTGGTCCCCCACTCCTGTGCCCCTCCCCCCCCCGTCCAGAACAAGGTCTTTTGCAGGCGTGTTGAGCTCCTGACCCAGGCACGTCACGTGGAGGTGGTGGGAGGTCAGCAGGCTGCCACGTCCTGTGCCCGGAGCCGTGGTCCCGCATGGCTGGAGCAGCGCTTCTCATTCAGCTTCCTTCTCTAGGCTGCGCCCCGCACTGGCACCCCCGGTGGCTGTTTCCCTCAGGCCCCAACCTTCCCACCGCCTCACGTTTCTGCTCCTGGTTCTGGTCCACAACACTATCTTGTTTTGGAAAACGACCAGGATTATCGCTATTTTATCTTCATCTGTCATCATCAGCACGTGTTTGAAGCAGAGGATACATGTCAAGTGTGAGCCTATTTTGCCATCTACACTAGTCCCTAAACCTGATTTAAAAATCAATTTCCAAGCCGTAGGGTGTTATCCTAACATTTGCCTCGCACGATTCTTTAGTGCTTTATCCTCTCAGCCCCTGCCCCCATCTGTCTTCACATCATCACAGAGTTGAGTGTGACATGCGGGCGGTGAATCGTATCATGGCCCACCAGCTGAAAGACTAATTCGGGAACCATGATAAGGAATATATCAGAAGAATTTATCTAGCCATAAGGCACGGGTAGCAGTGGCAGGACTTAAATAGCTGAAATGAATCATCTTTCATTTTCTTGTCTTACCAAGTTAGCATCAGAATGTTTGTACGTGTGTAGGTGAGGCAGTGTCAGAGTGTAAGGGCCGTGCTTGTCATAAATTATCACTCAAGAGCTGCCTTCTGTTGTAATATACCTACTCTACCTCTTGGAAAAGAATACTGTTAGTACTGTTCTCAAACATATCACACTCGGTGTGACCCTTTCAACAATTTGTCAGCAATCTAAGTAAATAAAAAATTGTTCCCACTCTTTAGTAAACACTCTATATTCATCAGTTTCATCCTTGTAGCATAACGATGGCAGTCAGCCTGGAACTGACGTGTCCTTCTGAATTAGGCCTGTGGCTCCCAAGATGCCGTATCACATTTAGGTGAGTGTTAGCGGTGATCGTCCAGTGTTCTGCCGAGTCAGTGTTCGCTCCCATCTCATCACCGCCGTCATGCCATCTGTTCTTAGAACATGTTAATGACACAACCGCCTCCCCATTAAAAAGATTCAATACCGAACCAAGGTGGGTCTTTCAGATTTACATATTTTTTTTTTAGCTTAAACAAACATGAGTATGTTTAAAAGAAGAATGCTTGGGATCATTCGTTGTGGGTTCTGCCACGTTACATTTGCCACGTATGGGCAGATCTAGCCACTGAACTTCTAAGTGACTTTGCATATGCTCATTTACACTATTGGCAGAAGAGGATGTCGGCCTTCCATTGTAAATTACAACAGCAACGCTTTTCTTATGAAGAATCCAGAGAACCAGACACGCTTACTCTCTCAAACCCCACATCACTTGATACTTCAAAGAAACTACATTTGAATTCCCCCAAACAGGACCTAGATTCATTTTTTGATGGTTTTCCATTTTAAACATGAGATAACATTACTTTTGTCCTCCAGCGCTTTCGAGTCTATGGAATTCAGTAAGGCTCATGAGAATACACAAAAGATGGAAATAAATTCTTAAAGACTTGAATTACTTTATTTATACTGAAAACCTCTTTTAATAGTAAAGTTTTTGTGGAGGAAAAGGGATCTCTCCATGCCTTGACTAGCCAAAGCAAGTAACCTGAATAATAAATAGAAATAGTCAACAACCACCAAGATAAGCTTTGTGGCTTTTAAAGCTCCATTTACAATATCAAAACCAGGCCATTGTGAAGATGATGTTTCATTTTAGAATATCTTCATGAAGAGCAGTTGCAGGTTTCAGAATAGCGGGAGGGTTCAGCGTCTTCTCTCTTCTCATGTGTGTGCCTAGAACTCCCATCTGGGTGTCACAGAGTTGGCTCCATCCCAACTAGGAAAACTCCTGCTAAATCATGAATGATTGAGAGAGATTATGTTGATGTTACCAGCTAGCAGTGAACTGCCTGCTTGCCAGAATGGGTGGGGTCTGCAGCTGGAGCACGTGGCCCCCTCTGCATGGGGCTGCACCAGGACAACCGTACCTTTTGGCTTCTCTCCCATGCAGGAATGAAGCTGAGAATTTGACCAACGCAACTTCCCGAAGTTGCTCCCAAAGCATCCTCCCCTCCAGTCATGTTGAGGGTAATCCCAGGACCTGCTAGTGCTGCTTGGGCTGGGATTCTTTCCTTCTGTGAAGAACAGAGGAAAATAAAATTATAGGCAAAGCTGGTATCACTCTGAACTCTGCAAGGGGCGTTCCTGGAATGGGGCTGGTTTCAGGCGTTGCTGTTGCTTAAACTGTTAGTTTGAAAGTATTATGTACTTTCATGTTTTAATCCTCATCCAATCTTGTGGGAACAGCCATTTCTTTTAATCTTGATTCACACTGTAAGCTGGAATCTTTTGATTAGATCATCTTCCTGGAGATTTAACACACCTAATTGTGGGTGTGACTTTGATCAGATAGAGACGTGATTTCACCCATTCCAGGTGGGTCTTGATTAGTTTATTGGAATCCTTTAAAAGAGGAAACATTTTGGAGAGAGCCAGAAGCAACAGAAGTGACAAAAATGACAGAGCTGACAGAAATTTCAGAGCAGAGCTGACACAGATGTGGACACATGGAGAGCAGAGACATGTTTGGAGATGCTTGGAGCCCAGCAGATATTGCTATGAGATGTTAACCAAGCCAGAACCTGAAGAGAGCAGAGGGAAGCCGAGAGATGAAAGCCAGCCCCAGAGAAGCAAAGTGAGGAATTCCCACAGGAACAGAGACTGAAAACAACAGAGCCCAGGAGCAAAGGACCAGCAGATGCCAGCCATGTGACTTCCCAGCTGGCAGAGGGGTTCCTGACCCATCCACCTTTCTTGAGTGAAGGTAACCTCGTTGGTGCCTTAAACTTGTAACTTATTAAATTCTCCTCCTTAAATTGTAAACTTGTAACTTAAATTCTCCTCCTTAAAAGCCATTCCAATTCTGGTATATAGTGTTCCAGTTGCAAACTAATATACCACTCCACCAAGCAAGAGTTATGCACTCATTCCTAAAAGTTAGCAGCTTTTCTATGATGTAATCAAGGGCTTCTCAAACTTGATGGAGAAGAGAAACACCCAGACTCTAGACAGCATAGGTCATGGATTGCTGAAAGTCCCGTGTGCCATTCAAGGTCTCATATGCTTTCCAAAAAAAAATCATATAAATTTTACATTTTGTTCCAAAATATATCCAGTTCTATATTAATGGAATTATAATGATTTCAGTTACATTTGTGAATTATTACAGCCTCTTTGGAAAGCAATTTGGCAATATCTGTTAACATTAAAAATATATGATCCCTTTCATCCAGCAATCTTAATCTGGCAAATCTGTCTAGACATAAAAGCATCAGTGCGTTTATCTTTAAGATATATGTAAAATGATATTTGGCCATGTATTGGAGCAAAAAGGAATAAAATGAATGGCACTCAACTGGGGGATAGTATAATACATTCTGAATTGTGGAGCAGCCATTTCATGGATGATTGTGCATCCATTGGAGAGAATGAACTGGAACTCTGCCTGGTGACTTGGAGGGGTTTCTGTGAGTAAAGCAAACTGCAAGAAAGTGTGCACGAGAGCCTGTTTTTATAAAGCAAGCAATGACAGAGCAGCTCCAGGCATAGATGGCAATATTAGCTGAGACGCTGGATTGCTCATTCAGGTTACCTGAGCTGTGGTTAGAAAGCAAGGAGAGCAGAGGGTGAGGAAAGCAAAAGAAAAAGGATGTATCATTACATCACATTTGTATCATCATGTGGAATTGTATATGTATGTGTGATATGTGGAATAAAAGTCTTAGTACATAAATGGCCTGACTTTTGCTAAAGGCTCGTGTTGACTGGTTTTGTCTTCTCCCTGCCCCACGTGTGCGTGGCCCTGGACTGCTAATGCATCGCTCTGTGCACTTGGACCTGGCAGCGTCCATAGAGCCAAGTCCGCGAACAGCCTGCTCCTGGGGAGGCCCTCTTGGCCCTGCCTGAGGCAAGCGCGAGGGGCTTCTGACTGAGGCAGACTGACATCTTCTGTAAGATTCCTGAGACTCTGGTGCCTTGGATCTGGGACTTGCTCCTGCCGGCTCCGCAGCCTTTGACACATTGCCTGAGTTGACCTGTAGCTTTGGGCACTGATCCCTGCTTCCTTCCGCTGTGCCAGAGGGACTGACTGTAATCTGGTCCAGAAGATTACCGACTTTAATCTTGTCTTGACCTCCAGCCTTCATGTAATTTCTGCATCTGAAACATCCTTTTTGTAGTAAAGAACGTTCCCCTTCATCTTCTTGGTCTTTACTTAGAACAGCCTGACTCAATCATCCACTTGACCCATAACCCAGAATCCAAGCTGCTTTTCACATGTATTGCAGTAAATGCAGGCTCCCATTCCATCAACTTTTCATGGGACATTCTGAAACAGGTATGCTAATGATAAAAACAGATCCAGATGGCCCTGAATGCTGTTTCCTGTCGCTTATAGACATGAATTCTGTAGTGAAATTTAAGCGTTCAGATTGGCCTCTGCTTCATTTTCAGCATGGCAGTCTTGTTGCCTTAAAAATAAACTCTCATACTAGTGGTCAGTAAGAGGAAGGGGTATGGTATGTATGAGTTTTTTCTTTTTTCTTTCTTCTTTCTTTTTCTGGAGTGATACAAATGTTCAAAAAAAATGATCATGGTGATGAATACACAACTATGTGATAGTATGGTGAGCCATTGATTATACACCATATATGGAATGTTTCTATGTTAAGGATGTTTGCTTGTATGTTAAGTTTTATTGATAAAAATATTTAAAAATAAATAAACTGAGAAGTTTAATTTTGGAAGGGAATTTTTAACAGCTTTACTGACATATAATTCACATACCAGACAATTCATCCATTTAAAGTGTACAGTTCAGTGATTTTTAGCATATTCGCTATAAGTGCAACCATCAACACAGTCAGTGTTAGAACATTTTTATTTCCCCCCAAAGAAACCCCTTTTAGCTATCATCCCTCTATTCTCCCATCACTCCCAGCCCTAAGCAACCCCTAATCTCCATTCTGTTTCTATGGATTTTCCTATTCTGAGCATTTCATGTGAATGGAATCATATAATATGAGGTCTTTTGTGACTGGCTTCTTTCATTTAGCACTGTGGTTTCAAGATTTATCCATCTTATGGCATGTATCAGTACCGCATTCCTTTTTATTGCCAAATAATATTTTATTGAATGGATATACTGCATTCTATTTATCCAGTCAACACTTAAAGGACATTTGGATCGGTCTCACCTTTTGGCTATTAGAATAATGCTGCTATAAGCATTTGTATACAGGTTTTAATGTGGACATTTTTTTCATTTCTCTTGGTTATATATCTAGAAGTAGAATTGCTGTATCATATGTTAACTCCATTTAACTTTCTGAGGAACTGCCAAAACATTTTCATCTTGTGAATGTGAAATGGTATCTCCTTGTGGTCTTGATTTGCATTTCTTTGTTGACTGATGATGTCAAGAAACTTTTCAAGTATGTATGGGGCATTCATTCATATACCTTCCTTGGAGAAATGTCTATTCATAGCTTTTAGGGTCTTGTAAGAGTTCTTTATATATTCTAGTCCTTTATTAAATATTTGCAAATGTTCTCTTCCATTCTTATATTTTTTGAAGCATATGTGTTTTCTGTTTTGAAGTCCAAGTTATCTGTTTTTTTCTTTTGTTACCCTTACTTTTGGTATCATATATGACTGCTTTGCCAAATCTGTAGTCATGAAGAATTATCCCTGTATTCTTTTAAGAGTTTTATTGGTTTAGGACTACATTTAGATATTTGATCCATTACTTAATTTTTGTTTATGGTATAAGATAGGCATCCAAATTCATTCTTTTGCATGTGGCTATCCAGTTATTTCAGAACCATTTGTTGAAAAGACTGGTCTTTCCCATTGAATGGCCTTGGCACCCTCTTCAAAAATATGTTGACCATTGGCACATGGTTTAATTCTGGATTTCAGTTCTGTTCCATTGAACTATGTGTCTGCCCTTGCAGTAGTACACGCTGTCTTGATTACTGTTGCTTTGTAGTAAGTTTTGAAATCAGAAAGTATGAGGGATCCTACTTTGTTCATTTTCAAGATTATTTTGGCCATTCTGGATCCCTTGCAATTCCATACAAATTTTAGATTCAGCTTGTCAATCTCCACAGAGAAGTTAGCTGGGATTTTGATAGGGATGTCATTGAATCGGTAGACTGATTTGGGAAGTGTTATCATCTTTATGATATTAAAATTTTTAATCCATGAACATGGATGGCTTGCCATTTATTTTTATGTTTTTTATCTCTTTCAAAAATACTGGTTTTCAGAGTATACGTTTTGTGTTTCTCTTGTTAAATTTATTCATAATATTTTATTCTTTTAGATATTATTGTAAATGAAATTTTCTTAATTTCATTTTAAGAATGTTCATTACTAGTGTATAGAAATTCAGCTAATTTTATTAGCACTAATAGATTTTTGTGGATTCCTTAGTGTTTTCTATATAAAAGATTATGTCATATGCAAATAGAAATAGTTGTACTTCTCCTTTTCCAGTCTAACAAATGGCCCTGGCTAGAACTTCCAGTACCATGTTGTATAGTGTTGGTGACAGTGGACAGTCTTTTCTTGTACCTGATATTAGAGGGAAAGCATTTTGTCTTTCATCATTAAACATGATGTTACTTCTGGGTTTTTCATAGATGCCCCTTCTCAGATTGAAGAAATTTTCTTCTGTTCCTCGCTTGCTGAATGTTTTGTCATAAAAACGTCTTGGATTTTGTCAATTGCTTTGTCTGCACCTATAGAGATATTCATGTGACTTTTGTCCTTTATAATCTTAATGTACCATTAATAGTGTTACATTGATTAGCTGTCCTATGTTGAACCAACCTTGTATTCCTGGAAAAATCCTATTTCATAATGGCATATCATTCTTTTTATATATTTCTGGATTTGGTTTGCCAGTATTTTATTGAGATTTTGGGGCCCATATTCATAAAAGATATTGGTCTGTAGTTTTCCTTTTTTGTGATATCATTGTCTAGATTTGCATAAAGAATTCTGACTCCATAAAACGTATTGGGAGATGATTCCTCCTCTTCTGTGCTTTGGAAAAGTTAATGAAGAATTGGTATTAATTCTTTTCTAAATGTTTGGTAGAATTCAACAGTTAAGCCATCCAAGCCTGGGCTTTCCATTTGGGTAGCTTTTATTATTGCTTCAAACTCTCCACCTATTATAGATATATTGAGATCACATACTTCTTGAATCAGTTTCAGTAGTTTCTATCTTTCTAGGAATTTGTCCATTTCATGTAAGCTGTCTAGTTTATTTGCATAGTTCTTCATAATATTCCTTTATAGTCCTTTTTATTTCTGTAAGATCAGTAGTAATGCCCCCTTCTGCATGTAGTTATTTGCAGATTCTCTTTTTTATTTTTCAGTCTAGCTAGTGGTTGACCTTTTCAACCATTAACCAAAAGATTTTGTTGATCTTTTCAAAGAACCAGCATTTCGTTTCACTGATTTTCTCTTTTGCTTTTCTGTTTTTACTTCATTGCTCTCCCCTCTAATCTTTATTATATCCTTTTTCCTCTTTGCCCTAGGTTTAGTTTTCTCCTCTTTTTTCCAGTGTCTTCAGATGGAAGAGTAGCTTATTAGGTGATCGGGTAGGTCACGGCCAGAAGCAGATTGAACACCCATGATAATAAGCACTGTTGATTAAACATTGTCAATTTATTTATTTTTATTTATTTTTTTGTGGGGGGTTGCTGCATGGTCCGGGAATCGAACCCGGGTCTCCCCCATGAACGGTGAGCATTCTGTCAGGAACCACCCATGCACCCTCTGTCAATTTGTTTTTATAAACTTTGAAATCGGATAACATTATGTAGGAATTAGGCTTCAACTTCACACTTTTAGGAATAGAGTTCAGGCCCTCATTTTCATTTCTGGAAACTGATTTCAGTGTAGGAAAGTGAAGTGGATTATTCTTCCCAAGCTGCTTTTACTAATGCGTTCCTGATAGTTGTGAATATCTACACAGAAGGATATTTGATGTATTGAGATGGGTTGCAGCATTGTCCAAGCATGCCACATGTTTAATCCACTTTTTCACTGCAGGATTTTCTTTGCATGTTGAGAACAAATTACATTTTCCCATAAATCCACATATTTTTATGTGGAACTGAAGAATATTACTTTCTCATACTTTTTTATGACACATTCAGCTTTCTGAATCTGCCTTTCATTTCCCTCCTTTCAGTATGGATGCAAGAAATATCTTACTTTCCTTTCATTCAGCTGTGAGAGAAACAATAGCACAAGCTTGACGACAAATGAATTGTGGTCATCATATTAAGAGTTGTGCAGACATTAGAGAAAGGTGGGCATTGTGGCAAACTGAAGACCACGTGACTGGTTTAAGGGCAGTTGCTACTACCTCACTCCATCCGGGGTCATTTCGTGTTTCCAGATCTTCTAATTTTTAAAAAATGCAGAAATTCTGTGTTTTTGTGTCAAATCCTTAACTTTGAATGTTGCTTAAACTATTTTCAGACTTCTGAAAAGCATGCATGGACCAAACAGAATGTCTGTCGGGTCGATTGGGTTTGTGGGTAGCAGTGTGGAACTCCGTTTTGTGTGATCAAAGACTCCAAGGACGTTAGTGCTCACAGGACCTGTAGGTACAGTGAAAAGTAAACAGCTGTCGAGGGGAGAGACTCACACCAGAACCCACTTCTCGACTCCCAGTTTACAAGATGGACGGTTTCTAATCTGTTTAATAGAAAATACTTCTGATCTAGTCTATTAATGCAAGACCCTGGTAGGACCAGATAGTCAAAGCAGAAAGAGTTTAAGGGGAGGTAGTTCTTTTTTTTTTTTGGCCTGGGCAGGCACTAAGAATTGAACCCGGGTCTCCAGCATGGTAGGCGAGAGAACTCTGCCTGCTGAGCCACTGTAGCCCACCCAGGGAGGTAATTTTGTGGTTTAATCATAAGTGCCCTATTTTTTTACATGAATTAACTGAGCGGTTGTACCTACTTTTTCTTATTTTTACCTCAATAGATATGACTATGTGGAGATGTAGTATTACCTGGGTTTTCCCGCATTGCCTATGAGTCAGAATCAGTGTTTGTTTTGTTTTCTTTCAGGCACGCAGAAAATTCTCTTTTCTTTTAGAGAAGGAGCTTGCCATTCACAAACAGGCAGGGAAATTGTCAGTATTCATTGTTGTGGGAGTGGACACATTCCTCTCAAGAGTCAAATTGCTTAAATTTAGAATCACCCTTTTTTTTTCCAATTAAAGGGAATTTGACAGAACTTCTCTGAACATTCAGAGTCACCCTGAATATTGGATGCAGACATGAAGCAGTTGGGCCAGGCTGTGGAGAAAAGGAAAATCAAGATGGCTCTGAAGCTCTTTCAGAGCAGAGCAAACAAATACCTTTTGGAATGTGTTCAATCACTTGTTGGCGGTGTTACTGCATTCTAGGAAATGAGGTTAAGCAAGGTTCAGCCTTTTTACTGTTCCTTGGAATTGTGATGGAGTTCAACTGTTGCCTTTTGCTGTTTTTGAGGGTTTTGGATTTTGCATGAAAAAATAAAGTTTTGGTGATGTAGAAATGTCCTGTGCCTGGCATGGTAGAGTTGGTGACCCGGCAGCTGGCAACGAGTGGAGAGGATGGATGAGATGCCACAGGCTTCCTGGGCTGAGTCGGTGAGTGTGCCCAGCGTAAAATGTAAACTGTAACATAGGTACAGTTGTGGCCTAAGTTGATGTCAGTTTCGATTCCTTTTTATGTCTGTTTCCTATTTTGAAGTACTGCACTAACAAGTTTTATTACACTCCACGGTTAACAGCGCTCTGCGGGAGACGTCCGTGACAAGCTGTAATTCAGAACCTCATGCTGAGAGAAATGTGACTTTGTATTTTCACTCACCCACAGACATTTTGTATTTGTGGTGATCCAATCTCAGCTTTTTAATTCTATCTAAAACTTGCTATTTCCAGGGAAATGTCTCTGCCATAATTTGGGAACAGAGACGTAAATTTGCCATATTGCCTGGAGGTTGGCAGGAAAGGAGGGAGAACAATTCTTTTGAATGCTTTTGGAAGGAAAAATATATAGGCCAATTTAGTCATTCCCATTTCAGAAGGTTATTCTCATCTGAAAAAGACGTTTGAAAGGTCGAAATGGAATATTGCCACTGCTATATCTCACATGGCAAGTGGAAGTAATAGGCAATTATTTTTGTAGATATTTCTCAAAAGAAAAGGCATGTAGGGCCAGGCTTCCATCTTTAAGATAAAATGGGGAATTGGCAGTTGATCAGTGAATTTCAAACGGTGTCTAGAGTCAATCATGATTTTTGCCCCAAGGTATGTAAATTGACTTTAATAGAATATAGTTTCATATAAAAAAAAAAGTCAAACAATAAAGAAAGCTACACAAAAATACTGATTTCAGTTTTTCACTTCAAAAGTGTCTATTGAGAATATCTGTGCGGGCCAAATTTTGAGGACTCATTAGTATAGAGCAGACAGGGTCCTTGCCCTCTTCCATCAGAATTTCACTGGAGATTCATGCATCAGACTTTATTTAATGACTTGAGGTTTTCAGTGGTATGAATTTATCATTATTTAAGTGAACAATTTTAGTTTGGAATTGGACATTTTAGGTTGTTTCCAGCATTATTTAATTTTGTGTTCTTAACATTACGTGCGCTATTATTGATAATACTGCGATTTTGCATATATGACCAATGCCTTCTGCGGGCTGATTCCTTCAAGTGGGTCAAAAATTATACAAAATGCTAATGTTGATAGAGTGGCCAAACATTTGAAAGTAGGGTCCCTGTACGCCCCCCAGTGTGGGTGAGTTCACCTGTTTTCCGCACGCCCACAGCTACACTATTCACTTCTGTATCTTTGCCAACTAGATAAGCAGAAAGTGGTATCTCCGAGTTTACTTGCATTTCTTTGCTTAGCCATGAGCCTATCTTTTCACATTTGTTGGCCCCTTGGATTTCTTCTTTTATAAATGACCTGTGCATATTCCTTACTTAATTCCCTATTGGGACATTCATCTCTTTCCTATTAACTCATAAAACATCATTAATTTTAGGGTTAGCCAACCTTTGTTTATCTTATATATTATTAGTTTTTTTTTCTTATGTATATGTTGTTTATTTTTAACCCTTTTTTACAGTAGGATTTTTGTTTTTATGATTTTTTTAAATCTTTTGTAGTAAAGCATATTACTCTTTTTCTGGGGTGTTTTGTATATTGCTGACAAAATCTATCCCATTCTTGGCATATTCAGTTGTTTTGATTGTCATCTTGGTTTTTGCTCAGCCACATTTTCCTCTAGTCCTTAAAATAGTAATCTTTTATTTACCTGGAATTTATTTTGTTGGAACTGGGCTGAGGTTGGGGTCAAGCTTATTTGTAGTCAAATGGCTGGCCAGTTGTATACTTAGGAAATAGCTCCTTTAGTCACTGCTTTATAATGCCAGGCTCATCACCTGCTGGGATCTCCTTCTGGATTCTCCATTTTCAGGGCTTCTCTATTTCACACTAATACTATACATTTACCATCTGGTGGTACATCCCCCTTAATTCTTACTCCTCTTGTCTCCCTCCCCCACCCCCACCCCCACCCCAGCCATTCTCACAGTTTTATTTTTTAGAACGGCCTTTAAAAATCATATTTTCAAGGTCACTTCCCCACAAAATAGAAGTTAATACTTTTTTTTAAGTTTTACGCATGTTCAGTTGAATTTGTTTATAGTTTATTTGTAAAGAAGTTGAATGGGATTTTTTGTGTGTGCTTTAGCAAACTATAGTTATTTACATTTTTAACTGGCCATTTAATTGAATCCTTGTTGTTTATGCTATTTTAGTTTATTTTTGAATTTACTAGTTATATTATTATGCCCTCTGAAAATAATGATACCTTTATATCATTTCTAATATTTAAAACTATCTTTTTTCTATTGTTTTATTTTATTTATTAAATAATGCTAAATAGTAGGTGTGTTAGTGAACTTGTCTTGTTTTGGACTTTTTTGCCTCTAGTGTTTGTTAGTCTCAGTGATTCAGCTGGTGTTCTGAAATACATTTGTACTGGTTTGAAGCTGTTCAATACCCAAAAAAGCCATGTTCTTGAATCCTGATTCAGTATTGCTGGGCGGGACTTTTTGATTGTTTCCATGGAGCTGTGACCCACCCAACTGTGGGTGGGACCTTTTGATTAGGTGGTTTCCATGAAGATGTGTCTCCACCCATTCAAGGTGGGTTGCTTACTGAGTCCTTTAAGAGGGAACCATTTTGGAAAAAGCTTCAGAGCCAACACAGCCAGAGGCCTTTGGAGATGCAGAAGGAAAATGCCCCTTGGGAAGCCGTTTAAAGAAGCCAGGAGAGAAAACTAGCAGATGTTACCACGTGCCTTCCCAGCTGACAGAGATGTCCAGAAGCCAAAGACACCAGCAGACACCAGCCTTCCCAGCTGACAGAGGTGTTCCACATGGCATCAGCCTTTCTTGAGTGAAGGTCACTGTCATGGTCAGGTTCATGTGTCAGTTTGGTACCTGTTCTTCTGGTTGGGCAAGTGCTGGCCTGTCTGTTGCAACGAGGACAATTCATAGAATTAAATCATGATCATGTCAGTTGCATCCACAATTGATTCCATTTGTAATCAGCCAAGGGGAGTGTCTTCTGCAGTGAGTGATGCTCAGTCTAATCACTGGAAGTCTTTTAAGGAGATTTCAGAAGAGACAGTCTCTCTTCCTGCTTCGGCTGGTGAGCCTCTTCTGTGGAGTTCGTCCAGACCCTCCATTGGAATTGTCGGCTTCTCAGCCTGTCCTGTGGATTTTGGACTCTGCGTTCTCACGGTCATGTGAGACACTTTTATAATTTTTTATTTGCAAGTGTTCCCTGTTGATTCTGTTTCTCTAGAGAACCCTAACTAATACAGTAACCTCTTGTTGATGCCTTAATTTGGACATTTTCATGGCCTGAGAACTGTAAACTTGCGATTTAATAAATACCCTTTTTAAAGGCCATTCCATTTCTGGTATATTGCATTCTGGAAGCCTTAACAAACTAAAAGACTTTTCTGTATCATTTTAAAAAGTAATCCCTTCTCTTATTCTATTCAGTCTTCTTTTCATTTGTCCCAATCAGCAGTGATTGTTAAATTATATCAAGTATTTATTAAACCAGTAATCGATAGATTCCTATGATTTTTCTCAACTTGTTGAATTATTTAAATAGATTTTCTAATATTAACTTATTTTTCTCTGTACTTTGGTACTATTTAATTTGCATACTGATTCTTTCTCTCTTATAGTAATTAATTCATGAAACTATCTTGGCTGGGTTTTATTATTATTGCTATTATTATTATTATAAGTTAGGATTTCAATGCTTTTTTTGGCCTATTTGGATGTTCTGATTAATTTTTTATGCAATTTCATTGCAATATCTTCACACAGTCTATAGTCTTCTGAAGTGTACAGTCAGTGGTTCACAGTATCATATAGTTGTGCGTTCACCACCACAATCAATTTTTGAACATTTTCATTACTCAAAAAAATAAATAATAAAAATGAAAATGAAAAAGAACACCCAAAACATTCCATACTCCTTAATACTGCCCAATTATTTATGTATTTATTTATTGTCCTTATTTTTCTACTCATCTGTCCATGCACTGGTCAAAGGGAGTGTCAGCCTCAAGGTTTTCACAGTCACAGGGTCACAATGAAAAGGATATAATTTTACAGTCTTCGAGAATCACAGTTATTGGATTACAGCTCACCAGTTTCAGGTATTTCCCTCCAGCTACTCCAATACCCCAAACCTGAAAAAAATATATCTGTATTCTGCATTAGAATAACTTCCAGAATGACCTCTTGATTCTATTTGAAATCTCTCAGACACTGAAACTTTTTGTTTCATTTCTCTTCCACCTCCGGTTAATTTTTGTCACACATATTTTCCTACGAAATTATCCATTTCATCCAAGTTTCCTAATCCATTACCAAACAATTCTTTAGGCTTCATCTGTCTTTCTGTTTCATATCTAACATTATGCATTTGTTCTGTTTCTGGATCAGCTAGAGGTTTATATGATATAAAGAGGTGGTTTTCTCAAAAAAAAACTTTTTTTAATCTACCATTTTTAAATTTCCCTAATTTGGTCGTCTATCTTTTATGTTTAAATCAGTCCTTTGGCTTTCCATGAGCAAATTTCTTTGCCCTTTCAATAACCTCTTCTATTGAGTTCATATTTCATTTATTTTACTCTCTTATTTAGCAAAAGAAAACATGTATTTTACTCTGAATGTATCTTTAACTGTTTCTGTAGGCTTAATTAAGTAGAGTGAGGTTGATGCTGCTTGATCAGGTTATTTTCTGGAAACACAAAGTCACAGGTCCTGACCTCAACTGGTCGCCTTCCCCACGAGGTCCTTGAGGGCTCCTTCCCAGCACAAAGAACCTAGAGAGCTGGGACGAACCATGTGGAACACTAGTTTTTCCTAACCAAATTTGGCTTATATAGCTTCTGACTAAAGGCACTAGTGAGACCTGTTCTACTTTCTCCCTTCATTATGGACACCCACATCGAACATGCTATTAGAAGACTCTAGTGTGTGACCACCATCACTGTGGGAAATGAAAACGGAGACAGAAAAGACGCATTAGCTCAGCATGTCGTGGAAAGCTGGTCCAGCCTACCGCAGGGTCTTCCAAGGAGGGAGAGAGAAAGCCCGTGCTGGCCTTTCCTCCAGCAGGAGTGCCCTGCCTTTCTCACCACACCTGCCTGGAAAGGAGACAGAGCCGTCGGATGTACCGATCTGTTTTTAGTATCGACCACTAGCAAAGGATCCCAGAGTTCTGGAATGTGACCAATTGTACCAATTTCTGTTCTCTGTTGGGAAGAGCAGGAGAAAGAGAGATGAACACAGGAAAACTAAATTTATTCTTCAAGGCCAACAGGTTTGATCTTTACCCTTTGAATTTTTGTCATTTTTCTGGATGTTCTGCGGTTGTTTGGATGGGGGAGGGTTTCTTTTTTTTATTTTTTAGAGACGTTATGAGTTCACAGATCGATCATGCATAAAATACAGGGTTCCCATACATCACGCCGCCACCACCACCTCGCATTGGTGTGGGACATTTGCCGTAACTGATGAGAGCACATTTTTATAATTATACAATTAATGATAGTCCATGATGGCAGGTATGGTTTTGATACCTTCTTTGACCCAAAAGTTCTTTAGGGGGTCATTTTGAAAAATTTCCAATGGATCCAGTTTGCTTCTATTGTAGATAATTATATCTAGTTATACAGAATCATGATCACTAAATTGATTGAAAAGATTTTTAGCATTCTTGACTTTGTTGAGCATGAGCTCTTGTGCGCGGTGGTTTTCCAAGACAGTCCCGTGTGCTCTGGGCTGTGGAAGCCTCTATATAGATGAGTCACTAGATCTGGATCAGTGTTTATGCTTTCTTCTCTGCCTGGAGTTCTTTTTTTGTTCTGAGTCCTGCTCTGGAGGTCCACCCGACCAGATTAACTCAGCATTGCAGATAACATGTTCTGCTACCAGACCCTTACTCCTTAGCAGCGTCAACGGAATGGAATTCTCAGTCCCTGTAGATTAGAGATCTCCTAGGGGTCCCGAATCCTGGAGCGTTATTGCCACCTCTGCTCCAGAGGGGGTAGCTGGAACCTACCCATCGCTATAATTACTTCCACCATCACACCCACACACACCCACATCCCTGTAAACTCGTATCTGCTTTCTGTCTTTTCAACCTGGGGTTCCTGTACTCCAGTGTCCACCCCATCTCAAGCCAGTGGGGCTCCAGTTTCTTTGATGGCCCTAACACCCAGGCCCTGGGTGGTGACAAGCTTCTTTGCTGCCTTTCCAACCTCAGGGAAGAATTCCTGGGCCCTGTGTGTCTGGAGTTTAGACAGGTAGCTCACTCCATCTCCCTGCGGTCTGATCCGCAAGGGGCTGTCAGGATCCCAAACATGGGGGTCCACACCCACCTCTCCTGGGCTAGGAGTCATCTGGGCTTCAGCTCTTACTCAGTTCTGTGACATGACTACTTCCTAACAGTTTTTGCCTGGAGATTTCCCTTTCTTGGTTTTAGCTTAACCATGTGATTAAAAGTTGTTTTGCTACATTTTATCTGGAATTTTCTTTTGTGTAAAACAAAGGGGTAGAGGTTGGAAAAGAATCCCATTTTCACCATTGCCTGGGTGTCTGAATTGACTAGTACATTAATTCCATGGTTAATGATTCATTTCAGTGCCTCAGTTTGGGTATAGTTATATGCCAATACATAATATATCTCCTCCTATTAATTCATGTCAATTAAATTCAGCAAATATTTATTGAGAGTCAGTTTCAGGGTGATAGCTGCATTGGGTATGAGGAAAGATATAGTCTTGATTGTCAGAGATTCATGACCTAGTGAGAGGGACAGACAGACAGAGCTAACCAAAGATGATATAAGAGTGTGTGTGTGTATGTGTGTGTGTGTGTGTGTGTGTATGCATGTGCATGGGTGCACATGTGTGGGGACGTCCCGTGATAATGCAATAGTACTGTTTTATTTTTATTTTATCCTGTCTGTTTGCATTGCTTTTACTTGACTTTTGTTCTCTCCCACCCTGTCCTCCTCCTCTTTCCCTGTGCCCAGCACAGCCGAAGGAGTGGGCTTTTCCTCTCCTGGGGCTGGGGATAGCCCAGTAGTCAGGCCCTTTGCTGGACTCTGGGGGATGGAACTTGCCAGTGGTACACTCCAAGAAGTTTTCATATTTGGGGGCTGGGGATATCACAGACTCATTTGAAAATCTGGAAAACACCTATGGACCCTGTTCTTATTCATTTTCCATATGATAAAAATCCCTGCAGAGTGGAGCTCTGATTGTGGTATGAACAGTGTATGGACTCCCGAAGCCCCTCTGTAGACTTTCGTAGGGCTAGAACTTGTGATTTTGGTGAAAGATAAAAACCAGTTCGGGTTTTGCTTGTGAGTCCTTCTGACAAGAGCAGGAATTTAGTTTCAATCACACAATTGTTAGATGGACTGGAGGGCCTGAGAATTGTGGTTAACATGGCCACTGCTTCACCAGGATAAGTTTTATTATTCCCAGCACTAGCTGAATATCACCGCCAGCATTATTACTAACAAACCACGGAAGTGTTTATAAACTCAGCCCTTCCACGGATAGAGCACACTGACAACTCCAGCCAAATTGGCTCTTTCTCAGCCCTCAGAATTCTAGTGCATAAAACCCAAACCACCTAATGGGAGCCATCTGCAAATTTAATGCTGTTGCAATGATGATAGAAGGATGCTTAGCATGATATTGAATACTCGATCTTTATTTACAAAGCCAAGCAAACGTTGCTATTTTTCTATTGTTTTTTCACTGCATGAATCACATTTGTCATGCTTTAAAAAATAAGCTTTGTCAGTGTAAGGCAGAAATAAACAAAATATTAATTTTTCTCTAATTGGATTCTCAATACACCATAAAAATTTCAGTGTGTTTTTGTTGGCAGGTGACTTGGTTATGAGTTAATTTGTATGATTAAAATACCTGCATAGTGGAGCTCTGATTGTGGTATGAACATTCTCAACAACAAATGCCAGTTCTATCTGTCTTAGGACTTTATTTTATGAAGAGCATTTTTCATGAGCTGCATAGTTTTTATTCCAGAGCTCTTCCTTTACTTTTGTTTTCTTTTTTGTCAATAGTCAGTAGGTATACAGTTTTATGAAAACCAACCTTATAGGAAAGAAAAATTATAATTCTTTTAAATTACTAAGGATCCCATTCCTCCTTTCTTTCTCCTTACCTGCCTCTTTAACAGGATTCCAGGTATAATTTTATATTATCAATCAATGACCAAGGAGAGACAAAAAGTTAAAATATATTTTAAATTTAATATAAATCAAATGCAGGTTATCCCAATCTGCAATTATGAAAAGGGAAGACCTTTCAATATAATTGAAAGAGTCCCAGACCATTTTGTCTCTTGAGTTTCTCTTTTCTTGTCTGTAAATTTGGCATCATAATTTTACAGACACTGGAAATGAAAATAAATGCCTAGCGTAGTAGCCCTCCCCTCCCGCCCCCAGCACCTTACCCTTTTCCCTGCTTAGCAGTTATCTGAGTCAGTAGAGATGCGTCCACTTGTAGTTTCGTGTGCACTGGGATAAGGACTAACGGGCCAGCCTGGAACAAGGTAGCTGCCCTCCCATCCTGCTGGGTTCAGCTAAAGGACTGCATCCTCTTGGAAGCCTTTTCTGATCTGCTCCCGAGAGCCAGCCAGAACTGACATCTCCATCTCTTTTCAAATCTCAGCCCCTACCCAGTGCAAATTTCTAAACAAGCTGTGCTGGTTTGAAACTGTCATGCACCTGAGAAAAGCCATATTCTTTTCATCTTAATCCAGCCTTGTAGGGGCAGACCTGTGCAGTGGAACCTTTGATTAGGTTGTTTCCATGGAGATATGACACACCCAGTTGTGGGTGTGACCTTTTGATTTGGTGGAGATATGAACCCCTCCCTATCAAGGTGGGTCTTAATTAGTTTACTGGAGTCCTTAAAGGAGCTCACGGAAAGAGGAAGAGTTCAGAGGCAACACAGACACAGATGCTTGGAAACAGACAGAAGCTCACTGAAACCCAGGTGCTGAAAGCAACAAAACCCAGGAGCAGAGAGCCAGCAGACATCGCCATGTGCCTTTCCATGTGACAGAGAAACCCCAGATGGGATCAGCCTTTCTTGAGTGAAGGAATCTTCTTGTTGATGCCTTCTTATGGACATTTTTCACAGTCTTAGAATTGTAACTTGTACCTTAATAAATCCCCCTTGTAAAAGCCAATCCATTTCTGGTATATTGCATTCTGGCAGCTTTTAACAAACCAAAACACAAACTCACATGATGTTTGGTTGCATTTGCTTTTGGTAAGTCTCTTTCTTTTGGCAGGTCATTAACTCTAAGCAAGGACCATGTCGTATCATCTTTGTACTCTCTGGATCTAGGAAGATGTCGTATATAGTATATGCTTCATTTTAAAAGTTAAAATTGTGCCTGTTGGACTAGCATGGTAGGTGAATTGACTTGTTCACTGGTGCTCTAGCCCACTTGTTTTGATTTTTTTTTTTTTGCATGAACAGGCACCAGGAATCGAACCCGGGTCTCTGGCATGGTAGGTGAGAACTCTGCCATTGAGCCACTGTGGCCGACCCTCTAGCCCACTTCTGGATGGGCAGGGGGAGTTGTTGGTCTGAGTGGTGTGTTCAGGTTAGCATTGCTGTGCATCCTACCTTGTCTGGGTCAGACCCACTTGATGCCTCTCAACCCTGAACACCCATTCAGTTTAGCTTTGGCCCCAGGTATATGTTATTTTTGTGTTTAAGAAATAATTTTTTGAAAAGTGGTTTTTACTAGAACTGTATTATAATTTAGGTGTAATTTTTAACAGCTTTAAGGATAGCATATTTTGCACATCATAACATTCATTTCAAGTATACAAGGCAACGAATTCTAATAAATGTACTATATGGTGCCATTGTCACCATAATCCATCCAGTTTTAGGACGTTTTCATTGTCTCAATAAGATCCCTCATGCCCATTGTTTAATTAATCTCCATCCCCACTCCTAATCGTTCATTTACTTTCTGTCTCAATGCGTTTGACTTTTCTGGACATTTCACATAAATGGAACCAAACAGTAAGTGATTTGTTGTGCTGGATTCTTCCGTGAAACATAATGTTTCTGAAGTACATCTATGTCATAGCATGAATCAGTTGTTTATTCCTGTTTATTGCTAACTAGCATTTCATTTTATCTTTCTAATTAATGAAACTATATTGTAATTTTAAAACAATTATTTTGCAACAATATTTCAAAACCCCATATAATTTCATTAATGTAGTACTCCCTTTCTCTAAATCATCCTTGTTTGGATGAAATCAGCATCTAGTTATGATCCATCCTCACCACAGGTGGTTTCCGGCATTGGGAACCCTCCGGCAGCCCTGCTGGTTCAGTTCTGTTCATATCAACATTTGCTAGCACCTTTACACGAGGCGCTGAAGGGAAGCAGTCTAATGACACCTGTTGATCTGCTCTTGCCAGGGATGGTTCTAAATACATTATGCATCTTAGCACATTAAATCCTCACCATAACATATGAGGAAGATATTATCAGTATTGTCATTTTCATCCCCATTTTACAGATGAAACTTGCCCAGAGAGGTTAAGTAACTTGCCTACAAAACTTGCCTGGGCTTAGGAGACTGGATGGGGGCAGAACCAGGAACTGAAAAAGGAAACGCAGGAAGGAGAACCGTTCCTGGGGGGCTGTTGTTTGCATAGATTCAGGTAAAGCTGAGGCAGGAAACCAACGCTGTAGATGGTCACGGGGCTCCATCTGCATGAAGAGGCAGTACATCAAGAGAGGGGAACCTCACCCAGGAAAGTGTGCAGAGAGGGAAAAGCTGAAGCTGAACCCTGGGGAGCATCCATGAGTGAAGGAGAGCTGGGGGAAGGTGATGCCTCACCAAAGGGGCCGTTTACAGAGGCCAGAAGAGAACCCAGAGAGGGTGGAGTCACAGGAGCCCATGGGCAGCTGCCAAGGAGGAGCACAGCAGCAAATGCATCATAAAGACCCAGGAAGATGAGACCAAAAGCCTGTCCTCAGCCTGAGAATGTGAAGGGTATAGATTACATTTGCTTGTGTGCTTCCTGAAGAGTAGAGGGTTGAGGAGCCCTTTGTGGTGGCTTCAGACATTAAAGGGCCATGAGTGGCAGGGGCAATGAGAACGGGCCTCCAGAGAGATTGAACCACGTTATGTATATATATAATTATATATACATGCGCACTCATATAGAATTACACATCTATGTAAATATTAAGAAATTAATTCTAGAAATTGGCTCCTGCAACTATGGGAATTGGCAAGTCCAGCTTCCATAGGGTGGGCTGCAAATTGGGAACTCCATTGAAGGGAAGGCAGAATTCCCCAGGAGAAGCTGGCTGGCTGGAGAAGAGATAGGAGTTCTTCCTTCTGACTGCCGAAATTTTCAGGTCGTCCTTTAAAGTCTCTCACTGATTGGATGAGGAGACTTCCCTCATAGTTGAAGGCATCTCCTTTGTTGATTATAGCTGTAATCAGCCTTGGATGGAATTAATTGACTAATGATTTAAATCCATCACAGTAACAGGCCAGTGTTTGCTTGACCAAACAACTGGACATCACAACATCTCCAAGTTGACACAAGAACTTAACCATCACAGGCTCCTCTTTCATGGGGTTTGAGAACTAAAGCCTTGAAGGCTCACAGTATCAATTGAAGGTTTATTTTTCGATATTACAGACCTGAGAATGTTGAAGGTTTATTTTTCAATATAACAGACTTGAGAGTGTTGATGAGTTTGGGGGCCAGGGGGCCAGGAAAGTAGTATTGAAGATACAAGCAAATGAGGAAGTAACTCAGGAGTTCTGACCATGGCTGCATAGTAGAGCCACAGGGGTGGATAGTGGGTGGGGAGCAGGGCGGGGGGAGGGGGGCATGTGCTGCTTCAGAAAAAAAACCAACAGCAGTAACAACTGGAGGTGGACTTGGGCATCTGTAATGGCTTTGTAGCTCCCCGGGTGATCCCAATGTATAGCCAAGATTGACCAGTATTCTGGAGGAATTAAAAACATTCCTGTGTGTTTTTAATTCCTGTGTGTTTTAAGTGTGGGGGTTGGCCTTGAGCAGAAGGCGTGTCTGACTCTCAGACTAGAGGGAAGAATGGATGGATGTGTAGCCATGTTCACAGATGTAAAAGTAGAAAATTACAGTGCATGTCTGTTGACCTCAACTTTCTGGATTGAATGACAAGACTAATAGTAAAGTGAGGGGAGCTGAGTCGGTGGCTTGAGAAAAGAGGTCAAAATTTGGAATATTTGTTGAAGGTAATAGGATGGGAGATGCCCATTTGTCAGCTGGTGCCAGTGTTGGTGACACACAGGACTGACGCCACTCTAATGAGACCCAGAAGGGCTGTTTATTCCAGCAGCCTGCGGTGCAAAGACGGAGAAGGAGAAGTGTACTGGGCTGGAATTTCACCAACAAAGAGCTCAGTAAGGAAGCAGTGGTGGGTGCTGAAAACCCTGTTGAAGGAGTAGTTCAGGTTTTCAACCACGGGTCACAGGATGGTTAGAGAAGTAAGCAAGAGCTTGAGAAGGCTGATTAGGAGAAAAGGATGTAGAAAACTGAATGGACCTACCAACATGCATTTTATTAGGAGTGCATTTCTCGTAAGTATAACTGAAGGGTCTCTGGGGTTTTAGCAATGAAATCGAAGTCAATTTTGAGCAACAGATAGGAAAAACAGGTGGCAAGCTAGTGCTCAGACAGTGAAAGAGGAGGAAAAAAATGTTTAATTGAAACATTTTGATTTTGCCGTGAGTAGATTGGCTCTCCCAGTTCTGCTCTGAACAGGGAATATTTCTCCCCCCCCACCCCCCCACCACCAAGGAGCCTGAGTGTGTGTGGTTTTGAACAGGAAAATGAATGAACTTCGTTATCCAGCAGCCCCTCTTCTTGGTGTCCTCAGAGCACTGCGATTGACTATAGTCGCTCACAGTTAGATGCCTCTTGTTCATTTGAAACAAGAAGAATTGTCCTGTTGTCTTAATCTGTCTTTGGAAATAAGGCAACCAGTCTGTCCTGCACTGCTGAACTTTCCATCCCAGGTGGGCCTCTTTCCACGTTGGGATAGAGGCAGAGGAGGAAGACCTTGTCATGGTGATGGGAAGGTTTGTGCTTTGCTCTCCTCTCCCCAGTTTTTGAGAAGGTGAGCGAATGCTTTCGATTTTAGGCCTTCAAAAATATTTAGTTTTAAATTTAATTTTAAATGTCTTCCCAGTTTTGAAAAATATTGATCAGTGTTGTCATCCCTAGTCTCTTTACAGGATGAAATACTTTACAAGTCTAACATAAAATGTTTGAAAATTTCTTAAGTACCAAGAATTTCTTAATTTTTATTGCCCATAAATTACAGCTTGACATCTACTGTGAAAGCAGTACTCCCTAGTGCTCAGATGTGAGATTCCTGAAGATCTGAGCCAGCTGTCTATATTGGCCAGATTTACAGCCATGAAAGGCAGCTGTGGTAGTGCAGCCCTAACACGAGTGTGATTTGTTTTCTGCAGACATTCAGTCAGTGATTCTCTTTAAATACAGGAGAGGAGCCCTCTTTGACAATTCAAAGTGCAGGAAGCAGAAAGTGACTGGAGGGTGATTTATAGTATGAAGTTGTTAGTGAGGCTGTGGTAGAAACTGCTGAAGAATACGAGATATTCTTGTCAGCTTATGCACAAGATCATGTAGCATAAAATTAAGAGTTCAGGCTTTGGGGTTAAAGATGCTGAGTTCAAATCATAACTCTGCACTTACTCAGACAAACCTTTATCAGCCAGCCTTGGTTCTCTCACCTGTGAAACTGGAAAATAACAATACCTTCTCTCTTGGGGCTGCTAGGAGGTTTAACTGAGACATTATTAATAAAGCACTTGGAAGCCTTTTGAGCTTGACCCTGAAATAATACTGATTTGTCCTCCAGGATCTAGGGTCTCCCCACTTGCCCAGACTAACTTGAGTGGTTAATCCCATTTCCCTGAATAGTTGGAGAGGTACTTCTCAGTCATGGTTCCTGGTTAGACTGTGACATACTTTGTCCCATGGGCTCATTTTGTGACTGAGTTCTTACACCAGCCTAGTTAACAAATAATGTAACCAACCGCTAGTAGTAATATATGGACATAAACCTTTGGAACTCATCCTGATAATTAACCTTTTTCCAGGAGCAGAATTAAAGGTTGTAGGGATTGCCTGCTAAAGGGGAATGTCAGCAGAGGACATGTTGGTTTTAAATGGGAATGAGATTGCAAGGAAATTTCTTGGTGAGCTTGAGGAGGTAACCCAAGAGAATGAGGCATTTTTACTATATGTGGCAATTTGGAGCTTTCCTGTCATTAACACTTTGTTTTACATTTTCTTTTCTTCTTCTCTTCTATCTCTCTGGCTCTTTCATCTCCATCTCACTGACAGGCCCTTCTTCCCCCTCTCAGCTATTAAACGTTTGAATTACTAAGGCTTAGTCCTGGGTTGCCTTCTCTTCTCCCTCTATCTTAGTGTGCCAGGGCTACTTAACAAAGAGCCACAGATTAATTGGGTGAAACAACAGAAATTTATTGTCTCACAGTTTTGGAAGCTACAAGCCCAAAATGAAGGCGCAGTCAGGGCTGGGCTTCCCCTTGGAAGGGAGCTGTCCCCTGCCTCTCCCCTGGCTTCTGGTGGGTGCTGGCAATCCCTGGAGTTCCTTGGCTTGTGGTGGCATCACTCGATCTCTGCCTCCCTCAGTGTGGCTGCCTTTCTGTCTGCCTCAGTCTTACTGTCTCCAATGCCCTCTCCTTATCAGGACACTAGTCATATTGGATTAGGACCCACTCTAATCCAGTTTGGCCTCATTTTAACCAATAACATCTTCAGAGACCAGATCATCTTTCTAAGTATGTTCCCATTTCCAGGACTGGGGTGAGCACCTGAGCATGTCTTCTGGGGGACGCAGTGCAATCCACCACACCCTCCAGCCATCACATCCACCCTCCTGGCTTCTAATCCCTATTCACTGACCACTCCCGGTTGTCCACCTCCTGTCCCGGTGTCTCTTCTGAGCTCCTTCCTTGACCAACCCAAACAGCAGAAAAAGCTGAAGGTGACTTGATGTTGATTTGTAGCTTAAAGTTGTGAGCGAGATGGTGGTGGAATATATATAAGGTTATTGGGCCTCTGTCTGTTTGACAGATAGGTACTGCACTCTCACCATGTGCCAGGCACTGCTCTAGGGCTGGGATATAGCTGTGAACAAATCAGACATAGTCTTTATGCTTAACCACACACCTGGGTGTCATCTTCAGAAATCCCCACCACACCTAATCAATCACCAATACTTGTCAGTTTTCCCTATAGGTAACTCCTAAGTCAGTTCTCCTGTCTCTCTCTACCACTGTTCCCACCATCTCTTGCCTGGACTACTATAAAAGCTTACCATCCCCCAGTAACCACCCTTTCTGTCTCCAGGCTGCGGCCAGAGTGATCTTTGAAAAATGCAGATCTGCTCATGTCACTTTCCTGCTGGAAGCTGTGAGTGGCCTGCGATGGCTCTTAGGGTAAAATGCAGATGCATCACCGTGGTCTCCAGGTCCTATGTGGCCCGGGCCTGCCCGCACCCTTTGGAGACCATGAACTTCACGGTTCCTTCCCAGCCCAGGGCCTGTGCACCTGCTGCGCCAGGTTCCCAGAAGGATCCCCACTCCTCTCACTGAGCGCACCTCCTCCTCCAGGTTTCAGCTTAAAAGGGACTTCTTTAGCTACCTGATGAGGTTGAACTTAAATGCAAGGGAATGGATAAAAGTGATGGGTTACAAATTAGTGGGGTTATAAAAGTAACACTGCCATATTGAAGGTGAATAAGACTGAAGGGGGATGTATAGAGCCATGTCTCCCATGATTAAATCTGCAATTATAAATAAGTTCTCACATGCACTATTTCAAAGGTTTGATATTTGACAAAGAGTCAATAATAGAGGGATCTGGGGGAAAACTAAAAATGCATGCTATGACCAATAGTTACCAGGAAGATATCAACAGTACCACAGCACTGCCAGGGGCAACTAATGGGGAAGGAAGAGGGGACAAGTGATAAGGGATAGTTTTGATTTGCTATTTGGTGGTGTTGTGTTTGTAGGTTCTTTGTCATTGTGAAACAGTGAAAACTGTTTAAAATTGAGAGTGTTGCTGATTGTAAAGCCAAGTGAGAATTCTGTAAGACCTAGTTTGTTTATTTTGAACATTATCCATGATGCCCAATAAATGGAGGGAGCTGAAGGGTACAATGACTGAGAAGCAGAATGGCAAATTGTGATACATTTATATGATGGAATATGGTACAGCCAAAAAAGAGGAAGGACATCGAGAGGCACACAAGAAACTGAATAAACTTGGGGACAATGTGTTGTGCAAAACAAGCCAGAAACAAAAGAACAAGTCTGCTAAGGTCTCTTTCAGAAAATACTTATAAGAATATTGTAGCCTAGATTGTAAAAGTTTATAGCAGCCACCCCTAGTCTGAAGTTGTAAGTGTATTTCTAGATTCTGAGACATTGAGCTGTTAGTGTATTAGCTGGTATTTCCCTGGAACTCTGAGAAACTTTGTAACACTTAAGACCAGAAATGGAGTGCTGCAGCCCTGAAAGTTAGCATAGCTATTTACAATAACAGTTAAAGTAACCAAAAAAAAAAAAAAAGAGAGATCAGTCCTCAATTAGAAATAAAAACAAAGCCAGTCTGGCTGGGAGTAAGGTAATTCAGAATACAGGGTAAAAAATGATGGCGCATGTACTCTAGACCTTCACCTAGTACATGAGACCAGAGGCAGAGAGATTTATTATGCCTAGAATCTGAATTTTCTGTATCACACAATCTAAATCAGACCTGTCTGGATAGTTCATTTAAACAACCCAAACTCCTGGAGTCCAGAACGGGAATGAGGCCTTGTAATTCTGTATAGCTTTATGTAATACCAGGATTATTATGTAACTTTTTTATTATTACAAACTGTATCTCAGTTTGTCTACTCAAAAATTATTTAATGAATATGTTCTATGAGTCAGGCACAGTTCTGGGTGCTTGGGATATGTCAGTGAGCAAAAGAGACAATATCCTAGTAGGAGGAGACCAAATAAATACATACAGCAAACCTAGAGGTGATAGAGTATGTTAGAAGGTGAAATGGACTCTAGAAAAGAGATGGAGCAAGGTAGGAAGTTGGAAAGTGATGAGATCAGGGCATTACACTACAATGATGGCTGTGAATAATTTTAAATGTTATAGGTTTAATGCCTTCTTTCTTAAACATTTGGCTCCCTCCAGACTTACATACTATGGTCTTCCCCTGGCACAGAGGAGATTTTACTGAATGAGATGAATGAATGAATGAGTGAGTGAATGAATTAATGCGTAAACAAACAGGAAGACAGAAGATAGAATGACCTGGGCCCTGGACCAAGGCTGCAGGATGGAATGGAATAATGTAGGAAATATTTTAAGCAGGAACAAGCAGCAGTGCTTGGAAATCAGTTTGATTTGATATTCTTAGTAGAATACAGCAGTAAATCCTAATGGCTCTAAGTTTCTCTTATTTGAAAAATTAGCAATCCATTGCCGTTTGCTGCTGTTGTGGTTTCCCATTTGCTAAAATGGATACCATACAATGGGTTGACTTAAACAATGGGAATTCATTGGCTCATGGTTTGGGGACTATGAGAAGTCCAAAATCGAGGGTCTGCAATGCAGTGCTTTCTCCCCAAGACTGGCATTCTGGGGCTTCCTGCCAGCGATCCTGGCTCCTTAGCTTTTCTGTCACATGGAAATGCACATGGTGGCCTCTCCTGGCTTCTCTCTCCATCTAACTTTCATTCTGCCTCTAAAGGACTCCAGTAATCTGGATTAAAGCCCAGACTGATTTAGTGGGACCACACCTTAAGTGAAGTAACATCTTGAAGCAATCTTATTTACAATGGGTCAGCACCTACCAGAAGGCCAACCAAGACCAAGGACCTGTCCATACCGGGGTACACCGTTCAGTCCACTCCAGCTGCTCTTTTGGAGAAGCCAGATGCATGGAAAGCACTTAGCTTTCTCCATGTTAAAATTTCATGGCAGAAGGATGTCCATTCTGAGAAACATTCCATCTGGTTACCCAAGGAAGTATTTCCAGCCCCACCTCTGCTTAAAAGCAGGTGTCTCTTCCATCTCCTAGGGTTCCACTCCATTTAGCTTCCCCTGTTTGCACCAGTGATTCCTTCCTTGTGACAAGAAAATAGAGTAGCACTTAACAGAACTATGAAAACAGTGCCAGCTCAGATTATCTCCACCTCATCTCCTTCTGCATTTTTTTCAATTTTTTTTTACTGTTGATCCAGAAATGTATAACTGCCAGCTGAGCTACTAATCCAACTATGCAATCCAGACCACTCGCTTCCTTGCTTTCCATCTCTTCTGTTCAGTAGTTTTAAAGTTGTAATATCCGTGTCATCACATTAAAAATTTGTTTTGCAAAACTGTTTACTTGAATGAAATGTGTCCTGTGATGTTTTTTTTTTCCTTAAGGGTGCCAAGTTCTTAGTATCCCCTCACTTACCAGCAAAATGATTTTCCCTTTACTGCACACTTGCATCAGCATTAAATGGTTCCCAGATGAGTATTTTCTGAACGTACCACTGTAATTGCACCTCACGTAGCTGGAGGGCAAATATAAGTGAGCAGAAATGACCTGTCTCTTGAGTGTTCTGAGGAGGGTGAAGAGGGGGCAGTCTGGGTGGGGTCAGAGCAAATGGGAGCAGGGGTGTGTGGGTGGTCAGACCTCAATCCTTGTTCTTGAGATGAATCCTAGGGCTTTTCCATGTCAGATAAGACCACATGAGGATTCCCTCCTCCGTTAGATGAGTTCCTGCCAGGATTGCTTGCAACCCCCTTAGGTCCACCTGCCGTAAAGTCATTCCAGAATTGAAATTCTGTCTGTTCATATTCACAGGTAAAGAACTCACCCTTATTAATATCAGCTCTGAATTTCCTTTGGCTGATTTAGTGGCACTGTTCTATGGTAGTTTCACATTTGCCTAGAAACTAAAAGATGAAATCATACTATTATCAAAGATTAAAACATATCAGATTAAAGCATACTAGATTAAGGACATGTCTAGGGATCAAACTTAAAATCCTAGGCTTTGTCCTTTTGCGTTTGCATCCTCTTTAACCTTGCATTTTGACTGGAAGAAGAACGGCGAGCAAAGCTCTATGCTTTGCCTGGCTTCTAACACCTGCCCGTGAGGCAGAGCTGTGTGCTTGCTGTCAGCCAGGGCCTGGGAGAGGGCCGGAAGTGATACGGGGACAGTGATATCTAGAAGGTGCACCCAAACTAATGGCTCTGGCCCTAGACACCTGGGATTCAAGGGCAGCCTTCCAATGTCCTGGCAGGTTGTGTTGAAATATCGAAAATATTAGGTCAGACAGACTGAATTTGAATGTCTTTTTCATCTGGCCTGGTTCAAATTACTCAGCCTTGGTTTCTGTCTCTATAAAATAACAGAAGATGGCACAGATCTAATAAACTCATTAAAGTAGGTGCTTAATAAAAGTATTTGACAGGCATTAGGTTTGGTAAATGCTAGTTCCTGTTTCTTTCAGGGCTAGGCAGCAGGGCAGTCTGACAGATGTCTAGTCCAAGAATGGGACCAGGGTATTAGCATAATATTAATAAATCAGAAGTACATAGCACTCATTAGGGATCCCAGCTGTGAAACTGTGGTACAGAGTTGATCAAAATGACGGTCATGTGGGGGCAGTGAGCCAAGAGCCCACAGAAGCCCAGTGATCGGAAAGGACTGTGTGTGTCTACCAGACAGTGACTTGGGGAACAGGAACACAGTGGCCAGCACTGAGACATGGGCCAGCTTCTCAGGTAGTTTGGGGGTCAGCTCTGAGGCATTGAAACTCAAGCCAGACAGTGGGCAAGTGTGCCTAGAGCCCAGTCCTGTAGAGTAAGCTCTGCAAGTTGAGCCTGAGAGCTGACCGCTTCTGGCAGGAGGATGGAGATGGGGAAGGTGTGGTTTGCACCCAGACAGAGAGTGAGGAAAGCACAGCACCCCAGAGGGCAGAAGCCAAAGGCTCCTGTTGTCATCATCGTACTATTGTGCCCTAAGCTTTTTAGGATACTTACATGTATGGCGTTCTGAGAAGAATCATGAACAAGATGAACTATTATTTCATTTGCTAAAAGCAGAGAAGGAAAGAAATAGGAGATTTAACTCCAGTGTTTCCACGTTTGATATTTTGTGAAAAACAAATAGCATCTCTGTTCCTGAGGGGCAGTTAAGTTATTTATATGGGTTGTTCCATTGTTAATTGCTCTTAAACTGCCTCATCTACTTTGAAATCCCCCCTCCCCACCCCACCCCCAGTTTAGGATCCTGCTATGACTTAGAGTTTATCCAACCAGGGTTCGTTAGCCTACCTCAGACCATTAAAGACCTACCCAAGCAGATATTATCAAACCACTGATGCCTTGTCAACAATAACATGGTCCATCAACTGCTGTATTAGTTTGCTAATGCTGCTGAAATGCAATGTATCAGAAATGGAATGGTTTTTAAAAGGGGAATTTAAAAAGTTAACGAGTTTATAGTTCTAAACATGAAAATGTCCAAATTAAGGTACCAGCAAGAAGTGACCTTCACTCAAGAAAGGCTGATGCCTTCTGGAACACCTCTGTCAGCTGGGAAGACATGTGGCTGGCATGGGTGGTCCTTTCTCCTGGTTCCATAGCTTCTAGCTTCTGATATCAGTGGTTTCCTCTACAAACATCTCTGGGCCTTCACTTAATGCCTCTGGAACACAGCTCTGGGTTCTGGCTTGCTTAACATCTCATGGGAAGGCACACAGCGATGTCTGCTAGGCCCTGCCCATATCTAGGCATCTGCTCTCACTGTGGGCACTCCAAGTATCTCCAAACACTGTTCCCCAAGTGTCTGCATCTGAGGTTTCTCCAAAATGTTACCCCTTTTAAAGTCCTCTAATCAGCTAATCAAGACCTACCTTGAAAGGGCAGTCACATCTCCATCCTGACCAAAGACCACACCCAAGTTGGGTGCGTCAGATCTCCATGGCAGTAATCCAGTCAACATTTAAACCCTAAACACTTGGTCTGGCCCCACAAAATTGGATCAGGATTAGAACATGGCTTTTGTGGGGTACGTAACAGTTTCAAACCAGCACACCTGCTTCTAAACCATCTCTCTCTAGGTTACCTTCTTCTACTCAGTCCCCCCTTGTTGCAATAAGTTAATGTACTCCAGTATTCTTTACCTCCTAGATAAACCCTGCTCAGCCTTATGTGGTAGGTTGCACTGTGTACCTTGGAAAAAAAACATGTTCTTAATCTCATTCCTGAGGATGTGAACCCATTGCAAATAGGACCTTCTGAAAGTGTTATTTTTAGTTACAGTGTGGCCACCTGAATTAGGTTGGGACTTAGTCCTGATACTGGAAGCTCTATGAAGAGGAAGCCACCAGGAAGAGCAAGAAACTGGAAGCCAACAGAGCCCAGAAGAGACCGGAGAAGATGCCACCCCATGACAAGAAAGCCAAGGAACCCCAAGGATTGCTGGCAGCCAGCACTATTCCAGCTCACCTTCTGGGGGAAAAGCGTTGTATGGCTGACACCTCAGTTTTGGACTTCTCCTAACCTCAAAACCATGAGCCAATAAACTCCAGTTGTTAAGCCAACCCATGTGTGGTATTTGTCATAGCAGCTGGGAAATGAAGACACCCATTATCATGGCTTTGTGTGATCACCCTGTAATCAGATCTCTCATCTCAGCCGACCTACTGAAACAGTCTTCTCATTCCCTCCTGCTTCCTGTCTTGCTCCACTCAAATCTGTTTTTCCACTCCACAGCCTTAGTGCACTTTCTGGAATGTAAACGTGACCATGCCATTCCTTTGCTGAACGTTTTCAGTGGTGTTTTGTTGCCTTCATCGTCAAGCCCCAGTTCCTTAATGGGACATAAGGTCCCTTCCTAAGAGACCCCTGCAACACCCACAGCCCCTTCTCCTGCTGTCCATGCATAGCTGTCTTGAAGTGCTTGTTCTCCAGACTAACAATTGTCTTTGTTCATACTATGAAATACCCTTTTTTTCCTCCTTCTCCATTTGACTAGTTCTTCTCGGCTGTTCTGGGAAGACTTCCCTCTTCTTCAATCATTTGAATTAGCTGCCCATCCTTATTCCAAAAAACACAATGTTTATTCTGTCACTGCACTGATGCTTCATTGCTAGTTTACTTCTCTGTCCACTCCAGCCTGGGAGCCCCTCGAGGGACTGCCTCTTTCATCTCTGGAAACTGAGCATCCAGGCAGGCATCCATGTCATGGCATGTCCAGTAAGTAGCTGGTGTTCAGTTGTCACTGTGATTGACCCACGTAACGAACCAGCCAGGGGACTGATCCCTCTGTGTGAAACTGAGCTAAGGACCGGAACAACCACAGAATTTGGCCCTGGAGATAAGAGAGAGGGGTAAAATGACTGGAATGTCATCTTACTCTTGTCTGCTGGCAAACTCCTAAAATTGGAGGGATCAGAGAGCAAGTGAGCAGGTGTGTGCCCTGTGGCTTGGCAGGGTGGTGTCCTGGTAGCACTGGCCAAGGATGTCACACAAACAGCAGCTTGAGACCTGATGTCCCCTCGCAGAAACACCTATGGAGCAGTGCCTTGTGCATCATTCATCTTATTATTCATACTGAAGCTTTCACAGAGAAGGAAACTTCAACCTGTTTGTTGATTGGTTGATTAATTATTTATCCTACACCAGATTTACAGATTTGCTCTTGCACTTTATGAAGCTTCACTGGTCAGCAGAGTTGACCGCTCTTCCACTCTTCTCAGCATGACTGTTCTCACAAATCTCTTGTAAAGAGCATCAGCCCCTAAGAAAGCACAGAATGGATGCAAGATATGAAAGGCCAGTTTTAGGAACAATTCACACCTTTTTATTTTTCTTTAGCCCTGGTATTAGCTCTTTCATCCTTGGAGCGTGGGAGCTTGGGCTTGTTTACCTGCCTGGAGCCATCAGTTTGCCCCAGTGCAGGATGAGAAAAGTTAATATGGTCCCTAATTCTGAGAAGATACGTGAAAAAAATAATAATATTTGTTATCAGAAAAAAAAAAAAGATTTTCCTTAAGTTGCCTGATGTGCTTGTTTCCTCCCCTTGGCAAACTTTTAAAAGGAAATATCATTGGGAGAACTTGCAGAGGAGGGACAGATACAGTGATGAGCCTTGAAATGATTGCTCCAGTAGTTCTTCATTTATTCATTCATTCGTTCTTCTGTTCACCAAACATTTAGTTGGCACTTTGCCAGGCCCCAAGTTTATGGAGCCCAGGATCCATCCTGAGAGGGAGAAGATAGTCACAAGACCGTTTGGGAAGTGAAGATGTAGATATATGTGCAGAGAATTTTGGCACCTCTTATGGGTTGAATCGTGTCCCCTAAAATGATATATGCACCTCCAGTGCCTGTGAGTCATGTTTCTGTTGATGTAATCCAGTTAAGGTGAGGCCCGTAGGTGAGGGCCCTAACCCAGCGACTGGTTCCAGTAAGAAGAGGACACTTCGGATAGAGACATGCCCCAGAGGAGAGGCACCGTGAAACATGGAGCAGAGAAGCCATGCGATGATAGAGGCAGAGATTGGGGTGATGCATCTGCAACCCAGGAGCCCCAGGGATGGCTGCCAACCGCCAGCAGCTGGAAGAGGCAGGACGGACCCTCCTCTGCAGCCTTCGGAGAGAGCACAGCCCTGACCTAACCTCGATGTCAGACTTCCGGCTCCCAGACCCGTGAGAGAATAAGTTTCTGTTGCCGTAAGCTACCCAGTCTGCGGTAGTTGGTGACGGAGGCCCTGGGAGACTCAGAGTGTGCCTCAGAGATGATGTTACTGGACCTCTGTTTGTCACCTTCCCAGAATAGTTTACTTTGCTCATATACCTGAGCTGGGTTTTAAACAACAAACTGAAACTCACCTGGCAGGAGGGCTTTGGGAAAAGTGTTCCAGCCAGAGCAAACCATGTGTTCACAGGTACCAAAAGAAGAAAGCAGTGCTGTACATTGAAGCATGACAAATCATCCTGTATTGCTCAGCCTTGGGGTGTGAGGAGGGAGTCGGCTTGCTGACCTACTAAGGAGTGTGTGTTATTTTATAAGAGATGGGAGTCACAGAAAGGTTGTCATTTATGAAACCTTTAGTTTTATATTTTAGGAAAGGCAGATAAAGACTGGGAAGGAGAAGGAAAGCAGTAGTCACTGAGTACCTCCTATGTGCCAGTGGAGGCACTGCTCAGTGAACACTGCTCAGTGCTTTAGCTTTGTTATTTTTTTAAACTTTGATGAAAACCGATTTTACAGATGAGGAAACTCAGAATGATTCAGAAAAGCCCTGAGACCATCTAGCCTGTGTATAGTGGTCTTTGCACTGCCCTCCAGGATAGGCGGCTTGGGGGTCGGGCCCCCCGTGAGTCTGGGTGGGGTGCAGAGCTGCTGGGGCGCTGCAGGCTGAGTGTGCTAGGCTTCCCCCCGCAAAGCCCCCTTTCCCCGCTGCCCACCTCCCTACGGCCCCTACTTTGGGCAGCCCTGGCGTGTCTGCTGGGTTGATGGACAGCCCTGGTCAGCATTCCCCAATGCTGCACGCTTGGCAGCTTAAAGCAGCACCTGTCTGTCAGCATGCAGCGCTGCAGGTCAGACGTCCAGGCCCGGCAGAGCTGAGTTCCCAGCTCAGAGTCTGTCATAGAGGCTGAAATCGGGGTGTCATTGGGCGGAGTTCTCACCTGGAGGCTCTGGGGAAGGATTGCCCTACAGGATGCTGGCAGAATTCACCTCCTTGTGGATGAAGGACGAACACCCCTCTTTCCTTGCTGGCTGTCAGTAGGGGCTACTGTAAGCTCCTGAGGCCGTACACATCCCTCCCTGCACCTCCCCACTCCATCTTCGAGCCAGTCCTACATTGGATCCGTCTTGAGATTTGAGCCTCTCACTTCTTCTGTGACCAGCTTGGAAACACTCTGCTTTTAAAGGGCTCCTGGACTGGTTGGGCCTGCCCAGATGCGCTGGGCTTCTCACACAGGGGCAAGGATCTTGCAAATTATCTTAGAATCCCACCTACCACGTACTCCTTATTTATGTTCATGTTCAGAATTTGCCATTTGCAAAAATAAAAGCCTGACTTCCTGGTTTTCTTTCCTCTCTGCTGCCTGACACTTTAACCAAAGGAAGGAGGCCTTAGCAGATGCTGCATTTCATAAATATTTCAAGAAACAATTTATTCCTCTCTTCTTCAGCCTCAGGGCTGCGGAGTGGCCCATTCTTTCCTTCCTGGGCACAGTTTTTGGTGCCTCCGTGTTCGGAGTGTAAAATAAGGAAAGTCCCCTGGGCATCCCTGTTCTACCTGGCCCAGAGGTGGCGCTTTCTAGGAATTCTGGGCCATCAGATGTTTTACCCTGGGTAAGGAAGGGTCCAGATTCTGCTAGTGATTTAAGTTCTTCAGCTTATATGCCTTAATTTATGAATTTTAAGCTCTATGACTAATACATGTTTACAGCAATTCTCTACTTACAAACATTCTCAGATTTTATGGAATTGTTTAAACAACAATAAAAAGATATGTCCTGAAGTGAAAGAGAAATCTTTAGCTGGCCTGGTTGGGGTAGGGGAGTGGGGAGAGGGCAGAAGGTGAACCCCTGCCAGCCTGGAGCAGGCGACTGTAGGCATTTGCTTGTGCCTGGTCTGTGCTTTCCCGGCAATGCAATCCAGCATGAGACATGGTCTTTGCTGGAAGACCTCAAGGGAAAGCAACTGAACAGGCCAGGAGCCAGCAGGAGATTGAGATTCACGAGGGGTCCGACTTGGTGTCAGGGATTCATAAAACTTAGAAGCCACAAGACCCGTTCATCCTTGCTGCTTCAGGCCTGGTGCTGAAGCTGCTGACATCCCCCAAGGAATTTCAGAATTCATCTGAAATTTCATCAAAGACAGTCTGCCCCTGAGACCAGGCTTTCTGGTAGAGAATGCCCTCATTTTATAGGCCAGAAGGCATTGAGGCATAGTCTCACTTGGCAAAATTATGACAGCGATCAACTTCAGTCTACTTATGTCTCCAAAAACCCTGAAAACTTTAAAAGGGCTGAAACGTTCATTTATTAGGATGTCTAATAAATGAAACCAGGTTTAAGGTTTGCTTGAGTAGATTTATGGTAGATTTTAAATTATTTGCTATTTTAATTTTCATGGTGATGGGTCAAGACAGCAGGTATAAGTCATAGTTTTGTCCTTAAAAATGAGTAGAAATAGGGGTTTCGATATTTGAAAGAATTTCCAAGGAAAGGTTTGTGTTTATGAGCTAGGGAATGGGCTTGATGGTTTGCAGAGGCCAGGAGCTGGGAGCCTAACGTTTATTTAGTGCTCACCATGAATCAGATCAGTATTCATTTGTTCGGTCCCGTAAGGCATTTGCTCTCCTGCTTTTACAAGTGAGGACACAGGTGAAGAAAAGTTACTGCCTTTTCAAGGGCTGCCCAGGCACACAGCTCCGTGCTGCACCTACCGTGAGACTCTGCCACCACAGGCCGTTCTCTCTGAGCTGATGGCTAGGAAAGCACATCACAGCAAAGGAATGGAGAGCTCACTTTTTTTTTTATTTGTTTTGATTTATGCATCCATTAACTTTGGTGCTTTTAAAAACTGTTTCTCTCCATATTTAACCCCAGGATTCTTACAACGAATGAAGTATTCTCCACTAAACCATGATAATTTAAACAGCTTGGGGACCATGCCATCTGTTTTCTATTGGGGTTTCCCCTATACAATTTCTATTGAAATCAGTGACTATTTTATCAAGATATTTTTTATTTGGACTTTAGTATAGCTCCCGATGAGCCAAGGTTTTGGACTAAAGTTGTCAGAATCAGGAAGATTTCAGTCCCGCTTCACAGTTTCTGATTGGGACTGACCAGGATAACAAATATGAAAAGGAGGAGAGACTCCATCCATGAGTAAACACTAAAAACCCTTATTGAATATTAAAAACAGCACTTCCAGTTCACCCAAAGCCAACAAAATAACAGAGAGTTTTTAGCTATATAAAACTAACCTAGCAGAATTTTTTGCTGTTACAGTCTCTTTTTACCATAAGACAGGTAATATTCTAGTTTGCTAGCTGCTGGAATGAAATATACCAGAAACAGAATGGCTTCTAAATAGGGGAACTTAAGCAGATGCTAGTATACAGTTTTGAGGCTGAGAAAATGTCCCAACCAAAGCACGTCTATAGAAATGTCCAATCTAAGGCATCCAGAGAAATAAACCCTAGTTCAAGAAGGCCAATGAAGTTCAGGGTTTCTCTCTCAAGTGAGAAGGCACATGGTGAACACAGTCAGGGTTCCTCTCTCAGCTGGAAGGACACATGGCGAACATGGCATCATCCGCCAGCTTCCTCTCCCAGCCTCCTGCCCCATGAAGCTCCCCGGGAGACGTTCTCCTTCTTCATCTCCAAAGGTCGCTGGCTGGTGGACTCTGCTTCTCGTGGCTGTGTCGTTCTGCTCTTTTCTCTCTGAATCTCCTCATTTTCCAAAATGTTTCTTTTATAGGACTCCAGAAACTTATCAAGACCCACCCATGTGGGTAGAGACATGTTGTGGTAGTTAGATTCAGTTGTCAACTTGGCCAGGTGAAGACACCTAGTTCTGTTGCTGTGGACATGAGCCAATGGTACATGAACCTCATCTGTTGCTGATTACATCTGCAGTCGGCTAGGAGGCGTGTCTGCTGCAATGAATGACGTTTGACTTAATTGGCTGGCGCTTAAATGAGAGAGCACAAGGTAGCACAGCCCAAGCAGCTCAGCGTACCTCATCTCAGCACTCACAGCTCAGCCCAGGCCTTTGGTGATGCAGAAAGAAGTCACCCTGGGGAAAGTTGTTGGAACCCAGAGGCCTGGAGAGAAGGCCAGCAGAGATCACCCTGTGCCTTCCCACATAAGAAAGAACCTCAGTGGAACGTTAGCTGCCTTTCCTCTGAAGAATTAACAAAATAAATCCCCTTTTATTAAAAGCCAATCCATCTCTGGTGTGTTGCATTCCAGCAGCTAGCAAACTAGAACACGTCATCACCTAATCCAGCTTAACAACCACGTTTGATTAAATCACATCTCCAGGGAGATGATCTGATTACAGTTTCAAATATACATTATTGAATAGAGATTATTCTGCCTTTATGAAATGGGATTTAGATTAAAACATGACTTTTCTAGGGGACATACATCCTTTCAAACCAGCACAGGTAAATTCAGTATTTTGCCTAAGTCCTCCCATTATTTTCATTTGGTTGCAGCAGTGCTTCTCAACTGGAAGCAGCTTTGCCTGTTAGGGGACATTTGGCAGTGTCTAGAGCCATTTTTGATTGTCACACTTAGGGGAGGGAGGAGGGACTCTCCATCTACCAGGGATGCTGCTAAACACTCTCAGATGCCGACATCAGCCCCCACCAGAGAACGAGCTGATTCAAGATGTCAGAGGTGTTGCTGTCGAGAAGCTCTGGGCTAAATAAAGAGAGAATCCTGCAGTTGTGCTCACAGACAAATCAGTATGCCAAAAAGGGAAAAAGGAGGATTCTAGGCTCACGAAACACTGAGCAAAGAGGGAATTTTCTAGCTCCAAAGAGGGGATAGAAATCACTTAGAGTTGAAGTGGTGAATATTATTTTTGATTTATATGACACACCACCTTAAAACCCACATGCTGCTCATTGGGCATTTTCTAAGAGGCAGAATTTCTTCCACCTTAAAGAGCTCCTCTTCCCTAGAAGCTACTGAGTAGAATGAGTTCTTTTGAAGAGTGCAGGAAATCCCAGCTAGCATTTCCAGATGCCCTACTGTCTGCTGAAGTTACAGTGACTCCCCCCAGCAGTCCCTGCTGTTTATAGGTTTGTAGAAAAGGGGCTTGGGGCTCAGACATGATAACCCACTTTGTTCCGTTCAATATGGTGTCCCAGGGTGTGAACCTGGTTTGCTGCCCATAGCACAGTTTAACATGTAATAATCCTGGAGTCCCTCAGGTGCCCCAAACAAAGGAATTAAACAGATCCATGGCACAAAAAGACCATTGTAGAGCCCCAAATGGAACACCTAAACTTTATTGCTCTATTAATAAAAGCTGATACATAAGCCCTTGATCGTTTCTATAGTTTCTTATACCATATTAATAACTCCAGCAGAATTTAAATTGGGTTAAAATCAGATGCTCTTATCTTTTAACAACTCCCATATTGAGCATATAATTAAAATGCTCCCATTTAAAGAACTTCCCCAAGGTATTAAGCACTGAAAGATTCACATAATGATGAACTAGAGTGTTCACGGATGATGGCTCAAGCTTTTGAGTACGTCAGATGAGGAAAAGGGATTTATTACACCTGGTCTAATTGATATAAAAGAGGAATGGCAAAAGTTGTTTTTAATTACTCAAAGGTCTCTTGAGATATCATATTAACCCTTATACTTTTAAGTAACTAACATCCATCAGTGTTTGATTATGCTCTCTCCTTTGTGAATATGACTTGGCAATTATTAAAGAGAATTTCCGAGATCAACAGGAAATTTAAGTCCTTTATGTGCTGAGAGTTCAAAAGTCCTGGGCTGGTGATGCTAGTTCTGATGTTCTATGATTATATTTGAGGCCTTGAGAGAACCGGTTTCAGCACTCCTGGCCTTTGAATTATTTGTTAGCCATTTCAGTCGGTCTCAAAGTTCTGTTTCTAGGGGGAGTTTAGAGGGGACAGAAGGTGGCACGTGGAGGCTTGCCCATGATTGTAGGATGTTAAATTTCTCTCAGAGGACAGAAAAGGGACCATACACACTGCTACTCTCCTTTTTACATGCATGTTCCTGGAGTATGCCCCTCATTTATCACTTCATCTGCACCACATTTCCCCTATTTCCCGAGCAGAAATAAGAACAAGAACACTGTCATATATTAGTATGGCCTTCAGAAGGAGATGTGGACACTTTCTGGAGTGCCTTGTGGGTCAGGGGGGCAGTGGAAGGAGAAAGTTTTATTATGCTTTTTCTCTCTGCAGTGATTGAGTTGTGGTTTGTGTCACAAGAAGTAAAGTCAGGGGAAATATGCCTAGCCTGGAGCATTGGGATGCCAAGATCATTGGTTACTCACTGGGAGAGCAACCTCTTGGAGAAGTAGAAATGTATGAAGATAAAGAATTTCAGTGTCAATGCTCTCTATTTGCAGAAATCCTCTGCTTTGGTTATTAATCTGGTGGTTATTAATCTGGTGGTGGAAATAAGAGGGGATTTCCTTACGGCTTGCATGGAAAGGATCTCAGAAAATATGTGTTGACCTTTGAAATCATGTGGGAAAGATGGAGATTGGAAAAATGACAGCTGATGATAGAGAGCTGCTTCTGCTGATGCTGGTTCAAGTACTAGTAGTAACAGCTAACGCTTCCTGAGTGTTATGCTTTATATATGTATTTCCTCATTTAATTCTCAGAGTAGCCTAGTGATATAGGATAACTAAATGGGCTGTTTAATAAAAGAGACTTGATTAAGTAGCTTTCTTAAGATAAGGTGTTACTAGTAAGATTCAAAGCTGATATAGGGTAGGGCATGGACAGTCTGCCTCCAGAGCCTCTGCTGCTTGTGACTACACTGTATGAAGTTCTTCTTAGTACTGTTAGAGACCTTGCTGCCAGCCCCAGCCGGAGGAGCCCAGGAGCCCAGGCCCTACAGCAGGAAACCAGGAACACACTTCCTTCGAACTCAGAGGAATCATCTTCCCCCAACCCCCTAGCCCATAAAGTGTATCCTTCCAACTGACCAGGCCACATGAGAGTGGATGAGGACATGGCCTCTGATTAAGGCTGGAATTGCTTACACTAACGCAAATGAAAGATTCTGGACTCCTAGAGGACTGTGTTGAGAAAGACTTTGAGGCCAACTTCCGCTCAAAGTCTCCCAAAAAATTTAGGAGGGAATCCTTCCTAAGTCATTCTATGAGGTGAATATCACCCCAATACCAAAGCCAGATAGAGATACCACAAGAAAAGAAAAGTGAAGACCAATAATCATTGTGAATATAGATTAAAAAATCCTCAAGAAAATACTAGCAAACAGAATCCAACAGCACTTTAAAAAAACTAGACACTGTGATCAAGTGGGATTTATTACAGGTATGAAAAGGTGTTTCACATAAGAAAATCAATTAATGTAATACACCATATTAATATAAAAAAGAAAAAAATCACATGATCATTGCAGTGATGTAAAAAAGGCATTTGACAAATTCAAGCACCCCTTCTTGATAAAAACAGTCAGAAAACCAAAAGTAGAAGGAACCATCCTCAAAATGGTAAAGAGCATATATGAAAAACGCACAGCTAACATCATATTCAGTAGTGGAAGACTAAAAGCTTAACCTAAAATTAGGAACAAGAGAAGGATGCCCACTTTCACCACCGTTACTCAACATTGCACTGAAAGTCCTAGCCAGAGCTGTTAGGCCAGAAAACTGGAAAAGAAGAAGTAAAAGTTTTCTTATTTGCAAATGACATGATCCTAATATAGAGAAAAATCTGAAAACTCCATAATAAAGCTATTTGAACTAATAAATCAAGGCAGGGTGTACAGGGTCAACATTCAAAAATCAGAAGTGTGCCCCAGGCATAGGCAGAAGTGAGCTCTTTTGGGGGCTTATCTGGAGCCTGTGCCTTCCCCAGGGGAGGGGTGAAGCCCCACCCAGGTGGAATCCCTCCATCAAGGAATTCAGACACCAGGGTTTGGTAATTTGAAGCCATTAAAATCAGCCTACAACCTCTCCTCTGTCTCCACCACGCCCCCAGCAGGGAGAGTCTGCCAAAGTTAAAGGTACCACATCATCTTATGCTGGTGGGACCTGCAGTCAGACAAGCATCACATACTGGGCAAGCTAAGAAAAACAGAGTCCAGAGACTTCACAAGAAAGTCTTTCAACCTGCTGGGTCTCACCCTCAGGGAAGACCGACGCAGGTGACTCTTTCCTCCTGATAGGATGCCAGTTTGGTCTTGGAAAATCTGGCTGGGGTCTACAATATCTAAGTAGACCTGCCTAAGTGTGTGTCGGGGGGGGAAAGGCACCACACAAGCAGGGCAAGAAACAAGAAAACAAGAACTGAAAAATTCTCCTGTGTTAAACAAAACTTAAGCTAAAGGTCCAGATAAAGCTGAACGGAATGTCAAAGAACAGATAGACAACAAATTCATCCAGCAAGAAAACTCTAGATAAAAGAAGTGAAAGCAATCTCCAGAATAAACTAATTAAGGTAATTAAATGCCTAGATGCCAGCAAAAAATAACAAATCACACTAGGAAAATTGAAGATATGGCCCAGTCAAAGGAACAAACCAACAATTCAAATGACATACAGGAGCTGAAACAATTAATTCAGAATGTACAAACAGACATGGAAAACCTCATCATAAACCAAATCAGTGAATTGAGGGAGGATATAAAGAAGGCAAAGAATGAACAAAAAGAAGAAACTGAAAGTCTGAAAAAACAAATCACAGAATTTATGGGAATGAAAGACACAGTAGAAGAGATGAAAAAAACAATGGAAACCTACAATGGTAGATTTCAAGAGACAGAACATAGGATTTCTGAACTGGAGGATGGAACATCTGAAATCCAACAAGAAACAGAAACTATAGGGAAAAAAAATGGAAAAATATGAGCAGGGACTCAGGAAATTGAAAGACAATATGAAGCACACGAATATATGTGTTGTCGGTGTCCCAGAAGGAGAAGAGAAGGGAAAAGGAGGAGAAAAACTAATGGAGGAAATTATCACTGAAAGTTTCCCAACTCTTATGAAAGACTTAAAATTACAGATCCAAGAAGTGCAGCGTACCCCAAAGAGAATAGATCCAAGTAGACATACTCCAAGACATTTAATAATTAGAATGTCAGAGGTCAAAGAGAAAGAGAGGATCTTGAAAGCAGCAAGAGAAAAGCAATCCATCACATACAAGGGAAGCCCAATAAGACTATGCGCAGATCTCTCAGCAGAAACCATGGAGGCAAGAAGACAGTGGGATATTAAATTATTAGAAGAGAAGAATTGCCAACCAAGAATTCTATATCCAGCAAAATTGTCCTCCAAAAATGAGGGAGAAATTAAAACATTTTCAGACAAAAAATCACTGAGAGAATTTGTGACCACGAGACCAGCTCTGCAAGAAATACTAAAGGGAACACTAGAGACAGATACAGAGACAGAAGAGAGAGATGTGGAGATGTGGAGAAGAGTGTAGAAAGGAAGACTATGAGTAAAGGTAAAAAGAAGGAAAATTAGATATGACATACAAAATCCAGAAGGCAAAGCAGTAGAAGAAAGTACTACCCATGCAGTAATAATACTGAATGTTAATGTATTAAACTCTCCAATCAAGAGACATAGTCTGGCAGAATGGATTAAAAACAGGATCCATCTATATGCTGTCTCTATTCAAAGGACACGAGGCCAAGGACACAAATGGACATTTACACACCAATGTTTATAGCAGCATTATTAACAATTACCAAGAGGTGGAAATAGCCAAAATGTCCATCAACAGACAGTTGGCTAAACAAACTGTGACATTTACATAAGATGGAATATTATGCAGCTGTAAGACAGAATAAAGTTATGAAGTATGTAACAACATGGATGGACCTTAAGGACATTATGCTGAGTGTGATTAACCAAAACCAAAAGGACAAATACTGTATGGTTTCACTGATATGAACTGACATTAGTGAATAAACTTGGAATATTTCCTTGGTAACAGAGACCATCAGGAGATAGAAATAGGGTAAGATATTGGGTAATTGGAGCTGAAGGGATACAGATTGTGCAACAGGACTGAATATAAAAACTCAGAAATGGACAGCACAATATTACCTAACTGTAATACAATTATGTTAAAACACTGAATGAAGCTGCATATGAGAATGATAGAGGGAGGAGGGCTGGGGCATAAGTGAAATCACAAAGAAAGATAGACGATAAAGATTGAGATGGTGTAATCTAGAAATGCTAGAGTGTATAACAATAGTGACTAAATGTACAAATTAAAAAAAATGTTTTTGCATGAAGAAGAACAAAAGAATGTCATTACTGCAGTGTGCTAAAAATAGATGGTACTTAATATTTTAAAATTTTAACTGATGTGTGAGACTAAAGCAAAAAATGCTTATTTGGTACAAATCTATACTTTGACTAGTGCATCTCCTAATATAACTTATGTAGATAGTTGATTGAACAACTTAAGTACATGGAACTTTGTATAGGACATGCGATTTTGTTGGTTTGTCCAGGTGATGCCCTGATGAATCCCAGAGTGATTTGATCAGTGAGTGGAAAAGTATTTGCAAAATCCCCTTTGGGGAATGTTGAGAAGGGGGGAAAACTCAACTTCCCCAAGTTGAATTCTTGATATTCTCACAAGCAGTGTGGACAACCAAAGCTATAGGCTGAGCCCCCAGTCCTGGGGTTTGTTCATATGAAACTTAACCCCACAGGGGATAGGTCAAGCCTACTTAAAGTTAAGCTTAAGAGTCACCCCCAAGAGAACTTCTTTTGTTGCTCAGATGTGGCCTCTCTCTCCAGCCAACACAGCAAGCAGACACCACCCTCCCCCTGTCTACGTGGGACATGACTACCAGGGGTGTGGATCTTCCTGGCAGCGTGGGACAGAAATCCCCAGAATGAGCTGAGATGTAGCATCAAGGGATTGAGAAAACCTTCTCGACCAAAAGGGGGGAGAGTGAAATGAGACAAAGTGTCAATGGCTGAGAGATTCCAGAGTCGAGAGGTTTTCCTGGAGGTTATTCTTATGCATTAAGTAGATATCACCTTGTTGTCCAAGATATAATGGAGAGGCTGGAGGGAACTGCCTGAAAATGTAGAGCTGTGTTCCAGTAGCCATGGTTCTTGATGGTGATTGCATAATGATATAGCTTTCACAATGTGACTGTGTGATTGTGAAAACCTTGTGTCTGATGCTCCTTTTATCTATCTTGTCAACAGACGAGAGGAACATATGGAATAAAAATAAATAATAGGGGGAACAAATGTTAAAATAGATTTAGTTTGAAATGCTAGTGATCAATGAAAGGGATTAGTAAGGGATATGGCCTGTAAAAATTTTTTTTTTTTCTGTTTGTTATATTTTTCTGTTGTCTTTTTCTGAATTGATGCTAATGTTCTGGGAAATGATCATGATGATGAATATGCAACTATGTGATGATATTGTGAATTGCTGAGTGTATGTGTTGGGAATGTTTGTGTTTCTTGTAATTTTTTTTAATTAATAAAAAAAAATCAGAAGCGTTTCTGTATGCTAGTAACGGACAGTCTAAAGAAGAAATCAAGAAAAAGATCTATTTACAATAGCAACCAAAAGAATCAAATATCTAGAATATCTTTGGCAAAGGAAATAAAGGATTTATGCATGGAAAACTACAAAACTTTCTAAAAGTAATAAAGAAGGCCTAAACAAATGGAAGCACATTGGGATTGGAAGACTGAATAAGTATTTTTAAGATATCAAATCTAACCTAAGTGATTTACAGATCCACTACAATCTCAATCAAAATTCCAACAGCCTTATTTGCAGAAATGGAAAAGCCAATCATCAAATATACAAGGAAGGATAAGGGGCCCCCAGATAGCCAAAACCATCCTGAAAATGAAGAACAGAGCTAAAGGACTCATATTTCCCAATTTTAAAACTTATTACCAAGCTGCAGTAATCAAAACTGCATGATATGGGTACTAGGATATACTTATATGTGAATGGAATCAAATCGAGAGTTCAGAAATAGACCCTCACATCCATGGCCAATGGATTTTTGACATGGGTGCCAAATCCATTCAATGGGGAAAGAGTAGTCTCTTTAACAGTTGGTGCTGGGAAAACTGGATGTCTCTTTGCAAAAAAATGGAGTTGGACACTTACCTCACACCATATTGAAAAATTAACTCAAAATGGGTTAAAGACCTAAATTTTAGAACCAAAACTATATAAAACCTTTAGCAGAAAACAGAGAGCACAACAAAAGGACCTTGCGTTACCCAATGGTTTCTTAGTCTTTACACCCAAAGCAGAGCAAGAAAAGGAAAGTCGGACTTCATTAAAATTAAAGATGTTTGTGCATCAAAGAACTTTATCATGAAAGTAAAATGACAGCCAACAGAATGGGAGAAAATATTTGGAAACCATGTATCTGATAAGGGTTTAAAATCCAGAATATGTAAAGAAATCCTACAATTGAACAACAAAAAGATAAACATCCCAATTTAAAAAAGAAACAGGCCAAAGAGTTGATAAGACATTTCTTCAAAGAAAATACACAAATGGCCAAAAACTGAATATGAAAATATCATTATTTTCATTATTCATTGACTATGTGTGAAATGCAAATCAAAACCAAAATGCTATACCATTTCACACTCATTAGAATGGCTACTATTGAAAAAACAAAACAGGAAATAAGTGTTGGAGAGCTTGTGAAAAAATGAGAGCACTCGCTCGTTAATAGGAATGTGACATGGTGCAGCCACTGTAGGAAATAGTTTGGCAGTTTCCTCAGAAAGCTAAGTATAGAATTACCGTATGACCCAACAGTCCCACTTCTAGGCGTATACCCCAAAGAATTGAAAGCAGGAACTTAAAGGAATATTTTCACACTGAATGTTCACAGTGACATGATACACAGTTGCCAAAAGACAAAAGCCACCCAAGTGTCCATCCACAGATGGACGTTTAAACGAAATGTGGTAAATATGTGCAGTGGAATATTACTCAGGCTTAAACAGAATGAAGTTCTGATATATGCAACAACGTGAATGAACCTTGAAGATAAATCATGTTGAGTGAAATAAGCCAGACAGAGAAGGACGAATATCATATGATCTCATCGATATGAAATAATTAGAATAACAAACTCAGAGAGTCAGAAACTAGAAGACAGGTGTTACCAAGGGTGGTGGTTAGCATAGGGAATGGTGAATCAATGCTCCTTAGTTAGTGTTTCAGTTTGGGGTGATACAGAATTTTAGTAATGATGGCGGTGATGGAAACAAAACACTGTGAATGTACTTTGCAACATTGAATTGTATAGTTGAATGTAGTTAAAAGGGGGAAAATTTGGGTATAATTTATGCAACTAAAACACAATTTAAAAAAAAATACAGGACTAAACAACAGACACTGTGTACCCTAATGCAAACTATGAGCTATAGTTAGTAGAATTATAATATTCTCTCATCAGTTGTAACAATGTACTACATTGATACAAACAGTTAATAGGATAAACTACAGGTGTGGCAGAGATATATTGGAATTTTATATTTTCTGCATGATTTTTCTGTAATCCTATAACATCTGTAATACAAAAACAACTTTTAATGCTTTGAAGACCTCCAGACTCTATCTGACGCCCACCTTGGCGGTGGCCACTGTGAATTAGAAAGGTTCAGAAATGAAGAGAAAGGAGTGGCTGTCAAGGAAGCAAAGCCCTAGGAGACAGATTTGCATTCAATAATTTATTTGTTTGTATAGCAAGTATCCATTCAGTACCAGCCCTGTGTATGGTAGAACAGGAGCTCCCAGGGGTCCCTCCTTGCTAGGAGTCGATACGGGGCCTGATAGTGGTAGGAAGTAGGGCAAGAAGGAGACACTAGGACACTAGGGATCTGGAGGCCAGGAGGAGTGTGGACTTTACATGAAAGACCATGGTGGGCCCCTTGAAATTTTTGCATAAAAGATCGTTTGGGCAGACTCAGGCTCCAGGAAGAACCATGGGAGACATAGGGAGGACAGGGGGAGCCTGGAAAGGAGAGGAGCCAGTCACTGTCATTCAGGGGGGTGACGTCAGGGCTGGCCTGGGCCCTGGCCACAGGACCTACAGGGAGTTGGCTTTGGTGTCCGTGACGGAAGCAGTAGCACACTGGTTGCATTGGTTGATTCAAGGGAAAGTGAAGGAGTCAGGGAGATGCTGACCCTTTAATTCTAGGTTCTCAGATCAACACTGACATCATCAATAATACAGAATAAAAGGAGTCGAGACAGTGTGCAGCTGAGAGATGTTTGTTTTAGGTGTCACCTCCTCCAAGAGGTCTTCCCAACTTCTCCACCTATGGAGGCTTCCCCTTGTTCACCTGGAGTTTGTCCTCTAGTTCTGGCCCTTGTATGTCTCTCACCCACACTGGAAAGTAAGTTAGGACAGGCCCATGTCTGTCCTGTGTCCCCTGCCCAGTACACAACCTGGTACACAGGATGCAATCAGCATTTAATAAATGAATGATTTTAATAGATAATTACATTAAATGTGTAATTTCACCAGATTATTCCAGTGGACCTGTTGAAAATGCAAGCCTGCTACTAGGCAGATGGGTGGTGTTTGGTTTCCTAATGCTGCTGGAATGCAATAAAATGGGTTGGCTTTAAAAAAGGGAATATATTAAGTTACAGCTCTAAGGTAACCAAAATGTCCAAACTACGGCATCCAGAGAAAGATGCCTTGGCTCAAGAGAGGCTGATGGGTCCGGAAGCCTTCTGTCAACTGGGAAGGCACGTGGCTGGTGTCTGCTGGTCCTTTGGCTTCTGGTTTCAAAACAGCTTCCCTGGGTGTGTTTTCTTTCTGCATATCCAGACGTCTCTCTCTGTGTCAACTTTGAGCTTTCTCTAAAATGGGTCCCTCCTAAAGGACTCCAGTAAGCACCCCTACCTTGAATGAATAGAGACACATCTCCATGGAAACCACCTAATTAAAAAGATCCCACTCTGCAATATCAAATCACGATTAAAGAACATGGCTTTTCTAGGGTACGCAGCAGTTTCAGACTGGCTCAGGGGTTTATGTACATCACAGCTTGGACCATATGTCATGTGGACATTCCTGCCATGAGAACCAATGAGCCCCCCAAAGGAGAAGGGTAGGGAGAGGAGAGGAGAAGCCCAGCTGCCAGCGCGCCTGTGCCTGAGCCCTGGAAAGAGAATGAATGTCCATGAAGAAGAAAGAACGTGCATGGAAAGCGTGAATGTTAAGAGGGAAAGTGTGGTCTGAGCTTAACAGGCTGCCAGTCAGTTAAGGAAAATAAAAACTAAGAAAAGACTGTTGGATTTGGTAACTAACACATTTATGTTACAAGAAGTAGAGATCAGATTACAAAATGCGTGAGTAGCAAGAATGTGGACGCGACAGTGAGCTGTGTGAGAAGTTTAGGCAACATGGAAAAGTGTATGGTGTTGGTGATGGTAGCAGATTTGAGGGAAGGGCTTTTCCATTAATATCGGCGTATCTGCGCTCATTTGGGGAAGAAGGGGCCAACAGGAAAGGAGACACTAGGATTTAAATCCTGTCACTCTTCCCCTCCAATGACCCCTTCTTGCTCGTTGTCAAGGCCTAAGGCTTTGTGGACTCTGCACAGCCCTCCAGATCTCCACCCCCCGGCTCTGATCGCAGCCCTCCTGCTGGCCCCTCGTCCTCCTGCCTCTGCCACACCCAGCCTGGCCTGGCCGCACCCTGCTCGCAGCCACTCTGGCTCCACCCCGGCCTTCAGTGCTTTCCTCCAGGCTCACCCGCACCTCTGCCCAGTCCTGGCGTCAGTGCCCCCTGCACGTGAGGTCTCCCCAGGCTGCAGCCCTCTCCCCACACTTCCTTCACTGCACTTTATGCTTGTAAAGTATAATTACCTGTGTAGTTTACTTACTTAAGATGCTTCTTATTTATGTCCACCTCTACCCGCTAGACATAAGCCCCAGGGGAACTGGACAGTGTCAGAACAGGGCTTCAGGAAGAGCTCAGAACTATGATTAAATAATAAAAGTTACAAGCACAGTCGAGTCTAACTTAGATTCTACTATTAGCATAACAACTAGCAGCCACCCTCCAGGGCCCACTTGTCAGTCGTCCACACGCGTGATCCTGTTTCTGGCAGTGGAAATATCTGCCTTTCTGCACAAGAGAGGGGATAAAAGGCTAGTAAATTACATCGCGCCTGCCATTTCTCTTTCTTCAGAGGAGATTAAGGTTCAATGGACTGTCAAAGAAAAAAAATTATATCAAAATAATATCCTTGCTAATGTTTATGTTGACCACCTCATCCTTTATTTCAAAAGATACGTCTTCTCACTCTTAAAGGGAAATTGTTGCAAAGGATTTATTCTCTCACCTTGTAAAGGTGAGAGGTAATATAAAATAGTTTTATGTTAAAAAGTGCTTAGGAAATGTTATAATAGTTTGAAGAAATTTGCTATCTGTGCTGGTTTGAAATGATGTATGTACCCTAGAAAAGCCATGTTTTAATCCTAATCCCATTTTGTAAAGGCAGCCATTTCTTCTAATCCTTATTCAGCATTGTATGTATGAAACTATAAAAAAGATTATCTCCCTGGAGATGTGATTTAATCCAGAGTGGTTGTTAACTGGATTAGGAAGAGGCGTGTCTCTGCCCATTTGGGTGGGTCTTGATTAGTTTCTGAAGTCCTATAAAAGGGAAACATTTTGGAGAATGAGGCGATTCAGAGAGAGCAGAGCAGAACGACATAGCCACGAGAAGCAGAGTCCACCAGCCAGCAACCTTTGGAGATGAAGAAAGAAAATGCCTCTCAGGGAGCTTCATGAAACAGGAAGTCAGGAGAAGAAGCTAGCAGATGACACTGTTCACCATGTGCCCTTCCAGATGAGAGAGGAACCCTGACTGTGTTTGCCATGTGCCTTCTCACTTGAAAGGGAAACTCTGAACTTCATTGGCCTTCTTGAACCAAAGTATCTTTCCCTGGATGCCTTTGATTGGACATTTCTATAGATTTGTTTTAATTGGAACATTCTCTCGGCCCTAGAACTGTAAACTAGCAACTTATTAAATTCCCCTTTTTAAAAGCTGTTCTGTTTCTGGTATGTTGCATTCCAGCAGCTAACAAACTAAAACACTATCCTTCTGTTAAGGTAAATTTTGTCATATATTTAGAAATTGTATGCAATTCCTAAAAACGTAACAATATTCTCACTGTCCATGTTATATTCTAATACTAGTCTTATAATAACCAAGTTTACTTATCTGTTACACTACTCTAAGACTTCTCTAAGAGTACATGTGGTCAGCTGTAAGTCAGAGCTTCATCATCAACAAAAAGAACTTTAAAAGAGAAAAAAGGCAAAAATATAAATTATCTTCTACCTGTTAATTAACATAACCCTAGTAAATGTGTAAAGGTAAAACAGGAAAACTTCTGCTGTATTTTATCAAGTATTTTTATTTTTCAAAGTGGCTTCATTAGCGAAAAAAAAACAAAGAAAGCAAAGTATGCAATAGTCAGTCAAAGTAAAGTGAAGCCAAAGCCCTGCCCCTAGGGACTTCATCTTAAAAAGCAAAACTAATTGGCCTTGTTTGAGCTCTAAAACTAGCAAAAAGCAAAAATGCCGTGGCTTCCTAGTCCCTTATGCTCAAAGAGCAGTGTAGAAAGAGCAAGGCTCTCTCCCAATTAAGCACCACCAAGAAATACTCAATCTCTTAAATTCCGTTCTCTTGCCAACAGAAATAGTTATAATTCAATGCTCTGGCTGCAGAAAAAAAATACTAACTCTCGAGGAAGTAACCAGACCAACATGGCAGGCAAAGCTGCAATCTGATCAATCGAGCCCCTTCTAAGCCTCATCCCAGCATCCCTTAACTTGTCACATGCACCCTCTTCTTCCCCAGTTAAGCCGGGCGAGCCGCCCAGTTAGAATTCACTCTCAGACCTGCGGAATGGCCATTTCCTTCCCTTCCCCAGCCTCTCATGGCTACTGCTTCTCCTAGGCCCACTCCCTTCCATCCTCCTCTTACTATCAGTCGACCCTTGCATTTTTAAACTCCTCACTGAGTTTGTTTCTTCCAGATTAAAAACCTTCCTCAGTAAACCCCTCCTCACCCGGCTTAGGCTGCTGTTCCCTCTCACCCAGCCCTGCCACGAGCACAGCCAGACGCTCCTCTGCCCCCCGAGCAGGGCCACCCACCCGTGAAGCAGTCACAGGAGAGCTACCCACCACCTGGATGCCCTGACGATTAGGGGGCGTTAGGAGTCTTCGGGAGTTAGAGTCAGGGCAGTGCTGGCTGAGCAACGGACAAACTCCTGAAGTGGTCGGGCCTCAAGGAGAAAGGGTCCGTGACTGTGCTGGTTTGAAAGGATGTATGTACCCTAGAAAAGCCATGCTTTAATTCTAACCCCATTTTTGTAAAGGCAGCCATTTCTTCTAATCTCTATTCAGTACTATATATAGGAAACTTTAATTAGATTATCTCCATGGAGATGTAACTCAATCAAGTGTGGGTATTAAACTTGATTAGGTGGAGACGTGTCTCCACCCATTCCAGGTGGGTCTTGATTCATTTACTGGAATCCTATAAAAGAAGAAGTATTTTGGAGAAAGCTTCAGAACACTACAGAGCCACAAAGCAGAGAGTCCACCGGCCAGCAACTTTTGGAGTTGAAGAATGAAAACGCCTCCTGGGGATCTTCATGAAACAAGAGGCCTGGAGAGAAAGCCAGCAGAGGCCACCAAGTTCACCATGTGCCCTTCCAGCTGAGAGAGAAACCCTGAACCTCATTGGCCTTCTTCAACCAAGGTATCTCTCCCTGGATGTCCTGGATTGGACACGCCTATAGACTTGTTTTAATTTGGACAATTTCACAGCCATAGAACTGTAAACTAGGAACTTATTAAATTCCCCTTTGTAAAAGCCATTCCATGCCTGGTATATTGCATTCCGGCAGCTAGCGAACTAGAACAGTAAAGGACAGCAACAAGCACACCTGGGGGCAGAGGAGCCACCTGAGTGAGTCATCTGCGGAGAAGGGTGCAGCCAGCCCACCCCCCAAAATGTGCTGTCCACCACCGGGCACTGGGCACCGCCCTGGAGGGAAGGGAGGCTGGAGCGAGAGCTGGAACAAGGAAGGGGAGGGACTAGGGAAACATGTTGAGCTGCAGAAGCAAACAGCCCCACATCGCCAGGGCCTCCCACCACCCTCACCTCTGCCTTTGTGAGAGTGCCCAAGGGTCCCCTCACCTCTGCCTTTGTGAGAGTGCCCAAGGGTCCCCTCACGTGTATTCTCAATAAATGTCCTGCCTGCTTACTCCAAAAAAACAAAGAAAAGATTCAGTGGACTAACACTGTAAATCAGTGGCTGTTGTTATTGATATCCCTCAAGTTCAGAAAAAGTGTTTAATGTCTTACATTAACTCATACAATATAATAGAATAAACTTTTTAAAAGGATAAGTAAGGATGGGAAAAAAAGAGTTAACTTCAGTGCATCAGGATGCCTCCACAGGGGCCTCCTGTGTGGAACCCATCCCAAAGGCAGCTAAAACTTCCCGGGCCGTGACGTGAAGGCCCAAGGAGCAGCTTGGCTGCCAGAGGGAACCCTGCACCGAGCGGGCGGGCAGAGAAATTCGCAGAGGTGAGGCCGGAGCCACCGCACTGAACCCCGATGCCTCCGTCCGTCTCTGGCCTGCCCCTCCTTCTGACATTTCCTCTTGTCACCAGGGAAGAGGCACAGGGTAGGGCTGGTGGGAGCTCGTGAGCCTGTGCACAGCAGCTCTTGTCCCTTGGCCTTCCCCTGATTGACCCCCGTGGCTGGCACCTGGCCTGAAGCCACCTGAGCAAACAGCAGGTGCTACCTTATGTCAGGGCTGCCCCAGGCCCTCGGGGCCAGCCAGGTGTGTCATGCACTGCAGGTAGCCTGCAGGGAGCATGTCCCCTCTGGGGCCCTCTCACACTGATTGCACTCAACTCAGTTGCAAACAGAAGTTTCAGAGGGGTTTTGCCATGGAAAATAAAATTAGGTGATCAAAGTCAAATCCATCCTCATCCTTCTTTCAAGCCATCTCCTGGATTTGATGATGTCAGTCTTTGAGTTTCATTTTGGGACTTGAATTATAACTTTAAAATTCCTTTTCAGTTCCTGATCTCCACTCAGCCACTGCCAGCTTCTTCTGATCAGAGTCTGATGTTTACTTTCTGTCCCAGCAACAGCTTCTGAGTGAAGGAGGGTGGAGGGTGAGGTTGGCAAGGGGAGAGAGGATGAGGAGCTCACACAGAGAAGCCACACGAGAAGGAAGTACACGTGCCTTCCCCATGCCCAGCCAAGCCTTTCTTTATACCTGGCTTTTCCTCCTCTCCAGACATCTCTAGTAACTAACAAATGTTTAATGGATGGAGGATGTAAGGATTTATGCAAGGGCAAGGCTAGCCATCAGCATTTCTGACTTGAATCTTCTTTAAAAACTTTCTTCATTTCTACAATTCTTCTTGGCGTGAGAATCCAGAATTTGAAACTTTTCATATCTAACCTTTTCCCCCTGGAATCTCAATTTTCCCAAGTAAAATATTTCATTTTGATAAAGAAGCAGTTTTACCGAAATGGCAGGATATCAGATTTACTTTAGCTTTGGAGTGGGAGAAAATATATACACCTGGGTTAAATATGCAAAGGGTGGAAGATAAAACACTCAGTTGATATTTAATAATTAATCTAGACTTTATCACCCAGTGACAAATGCTGCTAAATCAATGAAATAGGCATCCTTTAGGTAATCACGCAGCCATAACATTATTCCACTTGATTGCCTGAGACTGTTGAGAAAAAATCAGTGAAGAAAGTAGTTTAATCATTATAATATGGGTAAATATTCAAAATCAGTGAACTGCGTTTCTTATATTATATTCTTAATAATAAAATGCATCATATTATCAATAACTATTTTACTTTTCTACTACAGCCTTCCTCTTAGGAAGCCCATTCTGGTCTGGTTGTTTGTCCCACATTGCTATTATTCTTTGTAAAATTCAGGCTCATTTTTGGCATTCCCAATAAATGAATTAAATGAGGAAAGAACACTGTGAAATAGTGAAAAGAACACTGGCGGATGGACCAAGAACCCTGAGTTCTCATCCTGACTTCAGTCACAGAACCAGCCTGTACAGGAGCTGATCGGGCTCAACTCATTACTTTGTAGGGGAGAGTCAAGTGTCCAGTAAATCCACTTTCCCCCTCCTGGTGCCTGAAATTCTCCATGAGACTTTCATTCCTTTAGCTAGGATTTGGGGGCCTGGAGTTGCCCATGGTTCCCTCTCTCTGTAACAAAGCTCAGACTCACATCTAATTTGGGGGCAGTGGATGAGAAGTGTGGGGTTAGGGGCAAATTGAATATCCCCTTCATCCTATAAGTTGGATCCCTGCTGTAGATAACGAACAGGATGCTCTGGGGGGAGTGGCAGACATCGTCTTTATTTTTGTAGTGTGCAGGACACCATCAGGAAACAGGGTCCCGGGAAGACTGAATGAGACCACTGTGCAGGGATGTGCATAGAGATGGTGAATAATACAAAAAATAATAATAATTGAGAAAAGAAAACCAGGAGCCTACAGGCGAGAGGTGTAGAGTTGAAGCACAATCTCGGGTCCTCATTCCAGCCAGAGATACAGGGAAGAGATATTATAGATAAGAATATTTTTATTAATATATAATTCACATACCATTAAATTCACCCTTTTAAAGTAGACAACTTAATGGATTTTAGTATTTTCACAAGGTTATACAACCGTCACCACTATCTAATTCCAGAACATTATCATCACCCCCAAAAGAAACCGCATATCAATTAACCATCAATTCACATTTCCTCCCCTCCCCCCCAGTCCCACCCCTCCCCCCAGCCCCTGGCACCACTCATCTACTTTCTGTCTCTATAGATTTAGCTAGTCTGGATAGTTTATATAAATGGAATCACACTAGGTGACATTTTGAGTCTGGCTTCTTTCATTTAGCAAAATGTTTTCATGTTTCATCCATATTGTAGCATGCATCAGCTCTTCATCATTTTTTTCAGCCGAATAGTTTTCCACTGTATGAATGCGTCCTATTTCATTTCTCCATTCATCACGTGATGGACATTCAGGTCGTTTCTACCTTTTGACTACGTGCATAAGGCTACCATGATCAGTCATGTGCAGGTTTTTGTGTGGACGTGTGTTCTTTTATTCACACAGTAGCTCTATGTTTAACCTGTTGAGGAACTGCCATGCTGTTTTCCAAAGAAGCTACATTATTTACAATTCCGCCAATAATGTGTGAGGGCTCCAATTTCTCCACATCCTCCAGTATTTCCACATCTTTCCAGCACTTGGTGTTGCCCATATTTTTTATTTTAGTCATCTTACTGCATATGAGATGGTATCTTATAGTTTTGAGTTACATTTCCCTAATGACTAATGTTTCGGGGCTTTACATCATGTGCCATTTATATGTCTTCTTTGGAGCAATGCCTGCTCAAATTTTTTGCTCAGTTTTCATTGGGCTGTCTTTGTATTGCTGAGTTTTGTAAAAGTTCTTTGTATATTCTGGATACCCTACCCTTTTCATTTTTATATAACTTGCACATATTTTCTCCCACTCTGTGGATTGTCTTTTTACTCTAGATGGTCCTTTGAAGTACAAAAGTGTTGTTTTGTTTTTTATAATATTAATTTTTTCCTTTGGCTACTGTGCTGGTTTGAAAGGATTTATGTACCCTAGAAAAGCCATGTTTTAATCCTAATCCCATTTTGTAAAGGCAGCCATTTCTTCTAATCCCTATTTAGTATTGTATGTTTGAAACTGTAATTAGATCATCTCCCTGGAGATTTGATTTAATCAAGAGTGGTTGTTATACTGGATTAGGTAGAGGCTTCTCTCCCTCAATTTGGGTAGGTCTTGATTCGTTTCTGAAGTCCTATAAAAGAGGAAACATTTTGGAGAATGAAATAGATTCAGAGCAGAGAATGCTGCAGTACCACAAAGCAGTGAGTCCACTAGCCAGCGCTTTGGAGATCAAGAAGGAAAACACCTCCCAGGGAGCTTCATGAGACAGGAAGCCAGGAGAGAAAGCTAGCCGATGACACTGTGCTTGCCATGTGCCCTTCCAGATGAGAGAGAAACTGTGACTGTGTTCGCCATGTGCCTTCTCACTTGAGAAAGAAACCCTGAACTTCATCGGCCTTCTTGAACCAAAGTATCTTTCCCTGAATGCCTTTGATTGGACACTTCTATAGACTTGTTTTAATTGGGACATTTTCTTGGCCTTAGACTGTAAACTAGCAACTTATTAAATTCCCCTTTTTAAAAACCATTCCATTTCTGGTATATTGCATTCTGGTAGCTAGCAAACTAGAATGGCTACTTATGCTTTAGATGTCAGGTCTTAGAAACCACTGCCTAATCCAAGATCATGAAGATTTATGTCAATGTTTTCTCCTGCTTTATCGTTTTAGCTCTTATATTTAGGTCCTTGATCTATTTTTAGTTAATTTTTGTATATGGTGTGAGGTAGGACTCCAGCTCAGTTGAGGTACAAATGAAATCAGTCACCTCAAACTGTCTAACTACTGGACTCTAGAGGCTGTCCCTGGAGAAAAAATAAAAAGTCGCTTTCCCCTGGTTGTTCTAAGAATTTAAAGAGACAAAAATATAGCTCTGAAGAGAAAGATTAGGTTGATGTATTGAACTGGACCAAGTTGGATTCTGTAAACAGGTGAAATATATACCTTGCAATTTCTAAGAGTCTAATGAAGGCTATCAGACCTTCCAGATGGTGCGTTGTTGATATGATGACCTGGCTCTCTATGGTTGATGGCTGTTGTCCAGTGCTGAGGGGGGAGGCGGTAATACTTTTGTTAACACGAGCAGAGGAATTCTTCAGACTTTGGTGGTGGCAACATAACAGGCATGAGGAGCTCTTTGAGACAGCATGGACAAGGGAAGGGAATTACATAGAATGAGGTGGCAACTAACAGAATAAAGAAAAGTAGAGTGAAATTCCTTTATGACATGGGACTGTCAACGGAAAATATTGTCTTTTCTCTCTACCTGTTACCCCATCCCAGCTGACATTTATGAGTCCCCATTCTTCTTGGCCCTGCCCCATATCTGCTTTTGAACAGATATATTTACAGCCCCCATCCACTGAAAGTCATCATTCCTTCAATCCAAAATACCTCCACATATTTTTTAAATGCCCCATTTTAGAACCACTTGATTTGATGTTTAGTTTTTCTCAGGACAGGGCCTTCTGTGTGCTTCTGTTATATAACATGGTGCTGAAAGTATAACTGTTAAATCTGGGCTTTCTCAGTTATGTTGCAGTTAAGTCTTTTTCCTAAAAAGACTTAAGGCATTCATTGAAAGGTCTGACCATTTTTCAAGGAACCTGACAAGTGAATTCTATAATATATGCAAGAGTGAAAGAGTCAAGGGTAGTAAAGACCATTTTGAAGTAGAACGGGTTTGGGGTTGTTTGTTTTACAATAGCTCAATCTACCAATACTGGCTTTATATTTAATACTAAATATGGTGCAGTATTGGCATAGTGATAGACAAAGAGATCAGCCAAATAAATTAGAGAGCTCAAAAATGGAGCCTTGTGTGGCAGAGAGTGAATAGTTGCTTATCAAGCCATTTCCCGCATCTCTGAAGCATAAGCAGAGCTACATTTCCCAGACACCCTTCTTGGCCCCTGTGACTGCATTCCAGGCAAAAGTCTGACATAGTTGGGACCCACACCACTCCCAGGTCTGGGTCATAAAATCCTCCCCTGAATAAATCCCCATTTTTTTCCCCATTTGCCCAGCCAAATGTTTAAGTTTCTTGAGGACCCTAGAGTAGGACAAAAGCCCTCGATGGAAGAAGCGTGGATCCCTGAGTTCCTGCTTGGAGGAGAGCTGCCCAGGATAGCAAACCACCCAGGAGCACCTGTGTTAGATGATTTGTGAACAAGGAATAAAATTTTGAAGTGTCAAGTTACTGAACTTTTGAAATTGTTTGGTAGCCTCTAGGGAGACGTGATATATGACAGCCTGCAGAGCAGCGATCAGAGAGAAGATGGACTAGCCAGTATAAGATCTGGGACAATCGGTTGGGTGTATGGGGAACAAAACCACACCAACAAGTTGATCCCTACCCCAGGATACATTCCACGTGAATTGTTACTCTCCATGTGAAAGACAGAAGTTTAAAACTTTTAGAAGAAAAATAGAACATCTTTATGATATCAGGATAGGGAATGAAGTCTAAGACACACAAAACACACCAGGAAGGAAGAAAAAGACTGATAAAAGTCAACTACATCAAAATGAAAAACTTCTGAATGAAGGCACCAGAAGTGAAGACAAGCCAATGACTGGGAGTTACCAATAATGTGAATCTTTTCCTTTCTTCCCACTTAGAGCGGCCCATCTGATACTAATCTTTGAATGTTTCCAAGTACCTGTGAAAAACTGATTGGATGTAATGATGAGCCATTGAACTTAAAATGAACACTTAACGAATATGTAAGAACATGCAATATACCAGACACTGTTCTAAGTGCCATTGTTGTCCTACGTCTTGTATCATTTTTTTAAATTCCCTCATATTATCTCTCTGAATTCCAGCAGTGGTTGTCCCAGGTAGATCACTGTTATACTCATTTACAAATGAAGGAACTGAGGTAGGGAGGGCCGGTAGTTAGAGGAGATGGCGTTTACATTTACGGCGTCTGGCTCCCAAGTCTGTAGCTGATGGGTGGCCAGCTGGGTGAGTGGAGTAGTTGCTTGGACCATTCAGGCCAGAGCGTATTCTGGTTAATTGGGGATGGAACGACTGAATGAGCCATTTTCCGTGATTGCTTCCTCCAGAACTTTTCCCTGGCTCACGCTGGCAGGGTTTGTTTGTTTCCAGTTGTTTTCTTCCTCTTCCCAAGCAGTAGTTTTGTATCGTCAGCATTGTTGTAAAGTACTCGGAGCATTTGTAGAATGTAGCTGCCATTTCCAAATTCAGAGTACTTTCGCTTACTGAATAATGCTTCTTTAATCACTAGGCATCATAAGCTGTTTTTCAAAGAGCGAAACTGTTTATTGCCAGCTGTATCCCACAATAATATACAAGACGAGAGTTTCATTTCATTTTATTTTATCTTTTGGTAATTCAAGGGCTCTCTCAGTAGAGAGTACATAGCTTCCCTTGCCACTTCATCCTTCAAACAGACAAATAACTTCCCAGCCTGGAAAGCAGCTAAATGTCTACATCAACACGTTCATTTTATAATCAATTTCATGTGCAAGAACGATGCCAGGCACAGCAGGATTTAATAAAAGGGCATTTGAACTCTACAAATGATACAAAATAGCTCCCTTAAGAAACTTTACTCAATTGTTAAATACAAGACTGTATGAACAGTTCTGTGCTCATTCACCTTGAAGTAGACAGTTCAGTGAGTAGATTGTTCTGCCAGGATGTGTGGTAGTCTGGACTTTAGATAATTCCATGTGAAATGTTTCTAATGGCTGAGCCCTCTCCACATCTGAAATATCATGCAAACCTCTGGAGAGTCTCAGATTTCTAGGATCGGCCTGGTAAGCCCATTATTTAATTCAGACGCTAAGGCTCAGTGCTTTGCAAACTCATGGTGTCCCTTCTCGTGACTGGGTTTAGATCCAACATGGGTATGCTTTTCTATCTGCCGTTCAAGACACAGTACTGGTCCTTCTGTGAGAGTTTTAGTGCATTTGTCTCTGTCCATCGGTCAGAGGCATCCTCTTAGCCTTTCCAGAATGACATAAAACCTTGTACAGCTCCTTAAACGAATGAGAGGGCCAAGATTCTGTTTTAAGAATAGAATGGTCTTTATTTTTCCTTCCTAAATAGGCTTTTCTTTACAAACAAAACAAATCTCAGCAATTTTAAACAGACACTCAGATCTTCAAAGGGAGAAAAGCAGCCGTCTCTTACTCATCTCTTCTTCTAAACGAATAAAACCCCTGAATTTCGTGAACGCTAAAGCCGTTTTAATAACGTTATCATTTTTATGCAGACCCTATCAAAACAGAGGGCTGTAACTATCCTTTCAAAATGATGAAAACAAAAAAATTAATCTTTCATTAAAATTCTGTGTACTCTTCCAGCTGTCATTGCTTATTTTCCACGGTGAATGGTTGTGTGCCTGGGACTGTGGTGATTCCGGTAACTGGAAGCCTCTGTGTCATCGATTAGGCCAGCTGCTGTCCTCAGAGGTGTATTTAGAAGGAGATTTATCTTTTAACAGGGACTTGATTATGGCGTCATCATCTTTAAGAGACCACCAATGAGTGACCAGTGAAAGCTTTGGAAAAGTCCCCAAGGGGAGTTTGGGCCACAACAACTTCACATATTTGAATATAACACAGGCTCACATCTCAGTGTGAGAGGGGTGGGTTGTGACCACGCTGTCCTATATACAACGAGCCCATATTTCTGTGTTGAGTCTTAAACTGGGGTAATTAGTAAATGCCTCTGAAATAAACGAGACTGTACTTTGGCATCCTCCCAGTTTGGTGAAGCCTTGGCATACCCACGGTCTGCCTTTCAAACACTTTCCTGAGTTTCAGACTCTGCCATCTCCTTCCAGCCCAGCCCAACCGAGCCCCTTCACCCCCAGCCTCTCATCCTGAATGTAGAATGAGCTGGGTGTCAGGACACTCTGAATAAACTTCCTGGACTAATATTTAGTGGTCCAAGCATATGTTCTCACTCTCACCTCCTATGGGCCCCTCACTCTTTCAACTGAAGGCTGCACGTGCCCTGGGAGCTCTCAAAGAAACGCGCATCCATGAGCCCAGTCAGCTCACCCACGCCCATCTGACCACGTGTGTACAGTCTTCAGGGGCGCCAGGTACATTTGTGCCAGGGGATTGGAGCAGCAGACATTGGTGCGTGACATGCAATTCCAGAGACACACTTGGCAGGGCCCCTCTCTGACAGTCAGGTCAAGGTTGAAAGAAAAGCATGGCCTTGGGATCCCTTGGCAATTGCAAACGGCGGGAAGTCCATCCATTTTTTATGAAGTTATAATTAACACACCATCTGCCTCCCACAGGCTCGACCTTTGGAAATGAAGACCAGCCCGCCCTGAAGACAGCCCTGCCTGCCAAAGACCCACCCAAGGGGGCCGGCCGGGGGGCAGCCACAACCCCCCCCAGCACAGCCACACCTCGCAGGAGCCTCCTGCCGGCACCAAAGCCCACCTGTGCCCCCGCAGGTAAGCCTCCCCACCTGAGAGATGCTCACACAGGAGCATCTGCCAGCATAATGGCTTCTGAAAGCCCCTGTGCACAGCCACGACTTAGGTGGGATGACATTAAAAACAGTAACCACAGTACCAGCATTTTCAAGGCAGTTTCTTATATGCATATCTTTAAATCGTCTCAACTGCCTCTCATCCCTCCCCCCCACCAGTAATGGCTTTGCAGAAAACAAAAAGCAGGCAGGGTTTAGCTGAGCACCCTTTGGCTCTAGGCAATGGGGGGGTAGGGAGGGCAGCAGGGCCGGCTCCGGGCTGTGCCTGGAGGGACATGTCCCAGGCAGCCCCTGCCAGCTCTACCCAATCTGCGACTGCAGCGAGCACCTCCCCCACTGGGTCCAAGGCTTAGGTGCCACTGTGGACAGGTGAGCTCTCCACTGTGCCGGCTGGACCCTGCCAGAGCCCCGGTGGCCCCGTGCCCCGGGGACCCCTTGGCTCCACTGGCGTGAGTGACCAGCACCAAGGCGCCCAACAGCGCATGCTGTGGAAGCCCCTGCCTCGTTTTCCCCACCCAGAGCTCAGGCGGGGCCGTCTGCAGGGTCCTGCCCGCCACCTGAAAGTTTGACTGGAATTCCAAATTCCCAGATGAGAGAAGTCTGAGCCCATCTCTAAATCTGATCATTCTGTGCACGTGTGAGAAGTTACCAAGCTGAGAGCTTGGGTCAGTTTGAGAAGACATCTTAGGGGGATAGAGTCACTTCCAGTCCCTTACGGGCAGGATGGGGGCTTCAGTGAAATGGCATGTTACCCCAGCCTGGCACCCTGCATATGTATTCTGACCATGAATACGATTCCTTATTTTCCCTAAAGCAATTTTCTTGCTCAAAACCGTGTGCCAGCGAGGCAGAAGAGAGCCCAAATGCAATATAGAACCTGTCTGTGGTCCTGATCCTTTAAATAAAAGAGAACCATCAATTTTCAAAGCCAAGAGGGAAGGAAAGCTCAAAGAAAAGTACCAGAAACACTATTCTGTGCCTTTCTGTAAAGGACTGCTTTGCTGCCTTTGTCCACAAATCCTTAGCGTTTACTTACTGGTTAAAAGGCAACTGTGAGTTTTCTGTGTCGTGGTCCCTGGAAACAGGTAACATCGCCGCAGCCCCTTCTTGTGAGTGCCTGTGCTGGGCGTCCCTCACCCCACGAGACCGGCCCCCTGCTCTCACCCCAGAGTTCCCACGCCCTCCCCCCCACCCGCTCCTTCCCCTCTCCTTCTGGGAACCCCGTTTTCCCTTCAGGCCTCACCGCCTCTCCAGGGACGCCCTCCCTAGCCCCACACTCAGAATGCACCTGGCCCCGGGTTCAGGTTCCCCTTTCTCCTTCCTGTTGCTCCTTCCCCAGGTGTACCTGTGATCTCTGTGATTGTCTGTCCGTCCGCTCTGTAATCTGTGCACCCATGCCTGCTGTGCCCACCCCCACGTGGAGGTGATGACTTCCCAGACATTTGGAGCGCAGCCTCTGCCAGCTTGGGGAGGCCTGTGCACGGCAGTGGGTGGGGTGTAGTGAAGCACTGGGTATCGCCCATTCCCAGAGCCGGAGGGGCACACTTCCCACACCCCGACAGGCCCGGCTCCCCCAGACTCGGAAGAATTCCACCTGGCAGTGACCCCGGCGGGCTGCTGGAGCTCAGCTTTCCATGCAGGGAGGGCCAGTTACAGTGGCCATGCTGGGGAGAAACTACCCCCAGATGCTACAGTCACGTCTCTCCTTTGTCCTCTCTACCAGTCTGGCCTGTTGGTTCCAGGCTCCTGCTCCGGGTCTGCCCTGAAGGCAGCTCCAGCCTGGAGAGCTGGATCTGGCTTACAGCACACAGAGGTCCCGAGTCTTAGCCAGAGTCTTAGCCCCATGACTCTGTATCTGATTTTCAAAGTCCGTAAAGCTTTGTATACATTTTCCCATCATTGACGCAAAGGAGGAGGCTGCAGGGTGTTTTAGAGTGAGGATCAGCAGCCCGGTTTACTCAGCAGGGGAACGCCGCCGCTGTCCAGACCTCGGGCTGCCCTGCAGGGCTGGCCGCCGCCCCTTAGAGCTCGCGCTCGCAGCTGGCCACTTTCCTCCCCTCGGCTCTGCTAACCTCCTCCTGGCCTGGGTGAGCTCCTGGCACTGCTGCTCTGACCAAGATTCTGTCCTCTGTGCCCTCCCATCCCCGGGAGGCTAAGAGCCGTGCAGACCAGGTCACTGTTTGTTCTCCACCCCCGTCCCAAAGACAAAGAAGGTGGAATTGAGTCTCCAGAGAAAGGGGTGGGTCAGGGAGATGAAACAGAAAGCTCGTTATAAAAATATTCAGGACTTTCTTGTCTGAGTTTTCCTTCACTCATAGCTAAGTCTGCTTTGCATTTCAAAACCGCTGTTGCTAAAAGGTAAATTTTATTACTAAACTTTAGTCCTGCAATTATGCCATTGATGCAAATTTCTAATTTAAACATAATCTGGTGTCTAAAACAAAATCAGGTCTCGCGTTGCTGTGTTCTGTCAACCTAATTAAAAAGCAGGAGATACATGCGCAGATCATGCTAAATCCCACATAATTGGATTTCTTGGAACTCTGAGCATTTGGGTTATTTTAATTGCCTGGGTAATAGAAGCCCTTGCTGTGTTCAGCCTGATGGTGGCGGCATCCCTAAAACTGGGGCTTTGCTTCCTCCCCTTGGGTCACCCATTCCGTCGCGCCGTCCACACCTGCAGCAGTAGAACGTTCCCTGGGAACCGGGGCTGGCCCCTTCCCCTGGATGCCCGGTTTTTTATGAGTGACTTTTTTCTGGTTCCTTCATTGAGCAAATATCTCGTGGTCTGCTTTAAGCACGTTTGACTCGGATTCAAGGATAATTAGAGCCACCTTGCCCTTGAGGGGCTCACAGTAACATATTCAGGTTTGTAAACTAATCGTTATGGTAAGAGCTACAGACCTACAACCTTGTCAGCTGCATTCCAGTTCATTTGCACAGTCCCGGGATGTGTGGTAAGGTGGGTTAAGAAACGATTCCCCGAGGGGCTGTAAATATACTAAGTCTTTAAGTCACTTATTATTTAATCCCTTTCCAATTTTAGAAAAGACACCCAAGGTAGCATGCAATAAAGGGCACAGAATAACAACAGATGCAAAGATAAAATCCAAGCAATAAAGAGAAAAATGAGACAAAACTAGGTTTGGAGATTCCTGGCTACAAGAGCAAGAGAAGGAACTCAACTGGGGAAAAAAATACTCATTAATTCATCAGAAGAGAGAAACTTATTTTCTAGCACAAAATTTTAGATTATTGAATTAGAATTTTAGAATTCAGATTTTAATTCTGTGGATTTTTAAAAATTACACTGAACAAGGTATAGGCAATAACTTTTTGTCCCTTTTTAAAGTATGTCTTTTCTGATAATAAAAAAATTGAAAATAACTTACATTTTTGGAATAGGGAAATCCTTTCTAACAGGGAACATGGAAACATTTACAAAATTACCGATTTAACTACAAAAAAAAAGTTAAAATTTTCTACAATGAAAGACATCATAGAGTTAAGGATGACTAACTGGTAGCAAATGTCTTTTTTACCCAATTTTTTACATTAAGTTGTCTTTTTCCTGTTGCTTTGCAGGAGTTCTTTTTCATGTTGCATTAGCAAAAATTAAAAATGTTTATTACTTCCAGTGTTGGTAAGAATGTGGCAAACAAGAATTCCTATGACTTTGGTGGGAGTGTCGATGGGTACAATTTTTGGACAGAAATTTGGCGATATCTGTGAAAACTTGAGGGTATATGACCTATAACCCAGTATTTCCATTTTCAGTAGCCTCTCTTACAGAAACACTAGCTCAAGTGGCAATGATAGAGGTTCAGGAGTCTTTTCTGTAGCATTGATGATTATAATCCCACAAAATAGAAAACAATCTAATAAGGATATTTAAATGTTACAATATATCCATTCAGTGGACTCTTATATTATTAAAAACAGTGAGACAGATCTACATGAACTATATGAAAAGATGTTGATAATATAATGGTAAATGGGAAAAAATGTTAAATGGGAAAAAATGATCCTATTTTTATAGAACCTAAAATAAAAATAAATTTTATAAATAGTTGCAGGAAAAAAAAAGGAAAATGTCATTTAAATAGTTAACCATTATCATGTGGATAATGTGGAGAAATTTCCTTTTAAATTTTAATGAAATTTTTTTTAATTTTAAAGGAAAATACATAGTTCTGTATCCTGATTTTTTACTTAACATTATATCCTAACCATTTCCAAGTCATGATAGATATGTGAAAATGTTCCTTTTAATGATGGTATAATAGCTTCATATTGATCTAGCATAAATTTGTCAACCTGTTTGTCTCCCATTCAGCATTTATATTGTGTGCAGTGCTTTGCCTTCATGAAAGAGTGCACTGCAGTAACTTATTTTGCATAAACACATTTTTTCAGGGCTCCCCACAGCCATCCTCAGGGTCAGTGATTCTCTAGTAGGACCCACAGGATGCACTTAATTCCTCCAGCAACAGTATGTGAAAACACATGGAAGTGCTGTCAGCTGGGAGCGTTTGCCTGGCCTGGTTGTCCAGGGTCTGTATAGGGCGTGAGTCGCGTAGGCCATGGTGCCTGCTGTTTGTATGAACTGCACAAACCGGTACGGTGGGGGCTCAGTGCGTCTGGATACCAAACACTCTCATCAGTCCAAACATCCCAAGAACTCAGCTCCCAGGAGCCCCCCCCAGAGGCCCATCCAGGCCCCTCTTGGGAAGTGCAGAGCTCGAGCAGCCCAGACTGCGGAGGTAACCCTCTCCTACACAACGCGTTTTAGGATAGATTTGTGATGGAACTGAATCATGTTCAAATTTGGTTTTACAAATAACACAGATATACTTTCACTTTGGCTATTTATTATAGCCATAAAACAATAAAATCAATGATATATTAAATCATAGTTGTTTGAAGAGAGCTGTTATGGCAGCTAAAGTAATATAATCTAGGAATATTCCTCTTATGAAATCTAACTTCTATAAGCAAGAGTTTAGAGAACCCATGGAAGTGAATGGTGCTTGTGTATCTTAGACTGTCCCTCTAAATAACAGTTGTCTCCGTTTAGTTTACAATGACAAATAAGTCGACATTAACTTGTCTTGGGTGCCATAGGCTATGTTGAAAACTGAAAGGATGCCTAAGTATTTTAGATACCAGGGCTATAGATAATGAAATTTTGTTCAAGTCTTTTCTTTCTTCTTCTTTTTTAAAAAGATATGTTTAAGGTGGGCAGTGGTGGCGCAGTGGAAGAGTTCTCGCCTGCCATGCTGGAGACCCGGGTTCGATTCATGGTGCCTGCCCATGCAAAAAAAAAAAAAAATTAATTAAAAATAAATAAATAAATAAAAAGATATGTTTATTGAGCATTCTCTATGTACTATTATACAATACTATGTATTATGCATTTTATAATAACATAATGAGTCCATATGTACTTAGTAAGTATACTAAGTATACTTAGATATTGATATATTTTACTTCATTTACTCCTGGAGGAAACTGGGTCTTAGAGAAATTAATAACTCTCCATGGTCGTAGAGCTTCTAAATAGCAGATCATGGGTCATCTTAGGTCTGTCTGACTTTAAAATCTATATACCCAATTTCTGTGTTGCTTTCATATTCTTACTCAAATAAGACTAATTGATTATATGTTACTGAAATAACTACCACTGAAAACTACATCTTAATAGAGAGAGTTATTCTTTCTAAGGCAAGGCTGGAGACCTTGCGTGGTTTCTCAGGTGCCCTTTGATCATTCTGTAGTCTGCCCACGCCCCTCCCTCCAAGGTTTTTCGTCCACAAGTTGAGAACCAATGCACTGAACTAAGCAGGACTGGGGTGGAAAGTATGAACCACTTCTTGCTGTTTTCCTTTAAGTCAATATGATCCTTGCCTTCATTTTCATCAGTGGAGTGACAATGGAGAGTGTTATGGGTTAGTGCTGGTCATAAAAACAGTAGCAACCACTAAAAGTCTTGCTCTCATGTGCAAAGGGAAAGTTTTCAAGTATTTTAGAAATGTGTCCGTCCTTGGTCTTTCAAAAGTTCTTTCAACAATTTCATGAGAAAGCTTTTCTGCTGTTCATATGTCAAATACAATCCCTCCTGTGCATTGATCCATATAGTTTTTCACAAATTGTCAGGCTGCACCTGTTAACTCTTCTTACTGGTTTGCCCTGGTGTGGCAAACAGGAAAATATTTACCATTGAAAATATTGATCTGAAGGTAGATTACTTCTTGGCCAATATGCCCTTGGATTTTGTCATGCTGACATGATATGTTATAGAAAATAAAATTCGTTTATTCAAACTGAGGACAGTAGAATTTCCTATGGTTATATAGTGTTCCAGTTTGCTAAGCTGCTTAAAGCAGATTCCATGAAATGTGTTGGCTTTTACAAAGGAAATTTATCAGTTTACAAGCATACAGTTCTGCAGCCATGAAAATGTCCAGATCAAGGCTTCACCAAGACGATACCTTCTTCCTGAAGGCTGACTGCCGGGGATCCTGGGCTCCTCTGTCACATGGCTGGTCCCTCCCTTCTCTTCTGGGTTTCAGTGCTTCCAACTTCTTGCTTCCATGGCTTTCTCTCTCTTTGTCTGAATTTCATCCTCATATAAAGAACTCCAGTAAGAGGATTAAAACCCACCCTGAAAGGGTTTGGTGAGATTCCATTCACCAAAAGACCCTACTTACAATGGGTGTATACCTGGAGGAATGGATTAATTTTAAGAACATGCTGTTCTGGGGTTCATACAGCTTCAGACCACCACATCTAGAAAATGGACAGCTGGTGTGTTATTGTTTGGGTTCCTTCTACCTATGGAAAAACTCCCTGAGAATACCCAGGCTGTTACTCTGTGGGCTCTTTGCGTCATAAAAATTAATGTTGCTTCTTTAAAAGCTTCCTTAAAAGTTAAAGATAATTAACTTCTTTAAAAGTTTAATTATCCCTGAATTAAACTCCATGAATACAGGCATTCTGGGGCATAATGCAATTTAAATATGAGTAGCTTGTCAACATCAGTAAAATGTGTTTATTGAGCACATTGATTTGCAAGTGGCCAGCTGCAGACTAGGTTTCCCTGCCCTCACTCCCTCCGTTCTGGTTGGGTATCTTCTTCCCTTTCTGGGTACATCTTAAATGAAGAAATTGAGAAGGAGCTTGCTAGAATAAAATATTCTGCCTTAGGAAAAGACAGGCAGGTAAAAGCGCCACTCCGTTACTGGAGTCCTGGTTCTAAAGGACTTGGGGACACCCTACTGTACTTAGCGTGTGATATAAGCTCCTTTAACCTAAATAGCTCTACAGGTATTTTCTTTTTCTGATAATGAAAGAGTCATGGTACCTCACCACGTGAGCACTCGCGTTGGTTCACGGGTGGCATGGATAGAGTTGTATCCCCAAAAAGATAAGTTCAAACCCTAACTGCAGTCCTGTGACGTTGCCACATTTGGAAATAGAATCTTTGCAGACGGCACTGAGGTGAGGCCACGCTGGATTCGGGAGGGCCCTGATCCAACAGTGTTGTGTCCTTATAAGGAGAGGGCATTTGGGCACAGACAGGAAGAGAGAGAAATGGTCACATGCCCGGGGCAGAGACTGAGCGACCTGCCACCAGCTGAGGCACCTCTGGGCAGCCGCTGCTGCCCAAGGCCAGGGGAGCTGCATGGACGGGGTCCCCCCCTTTTAGAGGGCACAAGATCCTGTCCACCCTTGATTTTGTTTTTCTAGCATCCAGAACCAGGAAGCAACACACTTCTGTTGTTTTAGCCAGTCCGGGATACTTTATTTTAGGGCTCAGAACCCTTCCAGGACTGGGCCCAGGATGAGGCAGTTTCAGAGCAGTTAGACAGAGCTGGGCCTCTGCGGGCAGAGCGAGTGGTTGGCTGGTGCTTGCTGACTGCATTCTCCCTGGGGCTGAAGCTGAATTGCCTTCGCAGCTTCCACTTCCTTGTCATGGTGAAGCCCACTGGGGAGCCACCAAAAGGTTTGGGGGTAGAGGAAGGGGGTAGGAGAGTAGAAGTGATTTGTGGGAGAAAAATAAAGGCAACAAATTGGAGACCTGCTGCCTTGCATTAGGTTACAGAGACATTAGGAAAGCAGGAGAGGGGTGACGGACATCGGGTCCCCTGCTGAACTGTCGCTTCATCATTCAGAGAGCCCCCTTGGGGCAGGGCAGGGCCCCTCCTTGCAGGACGGGGGGCACCATTAGCCACAAGCAGTGACACCACATCCACTTGCCCTCATCCCAGGGAGCCAGAACAGGTGAAATCAGGGCCTGGGCATCCACCCATCCAGCAGCTCTTCATTGAGCTCCTTCATGAGCTGGGCACATGCTGGACTCGGGGAAGTCATGACGAATGGTGTGGACACTGTCCTTGTCCTCCAAGAGTGTATAGTGTAACCGGCGAGAGAAACATTTAACTCATGCTTACACACTTAATAACGAATTTCAGTTATGCTAATTGCTGTGAAGGGGAAATGAAAGAACGAAGGAGCCATAGCAAAGAGACACCAAACATAGTTTGCAGAAAACAGTCAGGCAAAACCTACAGGATAAATAGACATTTGCCAGTGACAAGGGTGGGGGGCCAGCACCCCACGGGTCACGCAGTGCTGGGAGGCCAAGGTGGAAGCCCCTCTTTTGACACTTATGGGATTTCCAAGCCATTCTTCCCTTAACATCTTTGACTCGTGCTGCCAATTAAATGCTTAGTTAATTTGAAAATCTACACCTCCCTTCCTCCTTGCAACCTTTTTAGGGAGAAACATGTAAGCTGGGAAATGGTCAAAAAGACGTAGAGCGTGGAAACACCGCGCACGGCACTCACAGCTGCACAACTAGCATGTAATTTAGCGGTGAGCCCGCCCTGACTTTGCTCATGGCCCAAAAGTTGCCCCTGAAGCAGTCCATCTGGACGGTTTTGTTGCTGTTTTTAGGACATTTGCATTTAAAACCCTAATAACCTCATTCTCCACTGCCCGTTTGGCAGCCCAGTGCGCTGTTTAGCAATTATAACTGAAACGCCAGAGAATGATCTGAGTTAGAGAAAAGACGTATTTACCTGTCTCTGCTATGCCTTTTAAACTCTTTCATGGAAGCAACAGCAAGAATAATATTTTAAGTAATTTGGGAGGCTTTGTAGGACACGCCGAGACTCCCTCATTTATAAGAGGCCTTGGCTCACCTGGGTATTGTGGAAGGAAGGAAGCTGCCTGTACGCGGGGTGAAGCCTTTTTATCTCGTGGTGGCTCCTCAAAAGTAGGGCACCAAAATCCTGTTTCTGATTTAAGAGTCTATCCAAAGGGTTAGCACCTGGTGTTTTGTCCATTCTTCCTGTCAGCCTTAGGGAGCTGCGGGAGGCAGGTTAGCAGTAATTAGTGACATGGTCTTTTAGAACTGGGTTTTCCATTGTGATTTTCCACATTTTTGTGTTTCAGAAATCTGCCTACTATATTGTAAATGCTTCGTTATGCAAATTGCTACTGTGGTGTAGCCTGATAGCTTAGCAAGATGAGTGTCCCAGTTTTTACATTTTTCCTTTATTTTCGGTCTTTCATGCTCTGCTCATAACATTGCATTGATGAAATACCAAATACTGTTTTCTTCATGGGGGGATAGAAAATGCAAGTATAGAAGAAGGCAGCAAATGCCCGTTGGCCATGTTAAATTGAAAAAGAAGAGCATGTTTCTTTGGCGTTGCAGAGTCTTTCTCTCTTTAATCTTTAATCCATCAATCAACTAATGTGTCTTGAGAACCACTTTGCACCCCACACTTGCCTAACCATAATCACTCAACCAGCCCATCTGATGTGCACCTGAGCCCCTCCAGCCACCTTCCCTGCTGCAGGCAGGCCTTTCACCTGAAGTGCAGCTCTGGGCGTGTCATTTCCCTGCTCAGAGCCCTTCCCTGGCTCCCCAGCTCCCAGGGTCCTGGACCCCTCCATCAGGCACTCACAGCCCTCTCTGAGCTGTGCCAGTGTCACTACCACCCCTTTTGTTCCTTAAAATTTTTTATTTTGAAATAATTTCCAATTTAAAAGACTGAAGCAAAATAATACAAAATTCATCCAGAGGATCTAAATGTACCCTACCCTGAAATACCCAGATCCACCAATTTTAACATTTTGCCATGTCTGCTGTATCATTTTGTCTGTACATCTATCCTGTGTCTGTCTGTTTTCTGAACATTTGAGAGTAGTATCTGTGCATCATGCTCTTTGATCACATCTACCATGTACATTTCCTGTGAACAAGGATATTCATTATGTAACCACCTGTGCTGGTTTGAAACCATGTGTACCTCAGAAAAGCCGTGTTCTTTCAGTCCAGTACTGAGGGGAGCAGACTTATTATGGGTGGGGTTTTTTATTAGATTATAACCACCCCCCAATTATGGGTGGGACCTATTGATTAAATTGTTCCTGTGGAGACGTGACCCCACCCAACTCAAGGTGGGTCTTAATCCTCTTACTGGAGCCCTCTCTGAAGAGTTTACAAGACAGGAAACAGAGAGAGAGATGAGCGCTGACACAGAGTGCAGAGAAATGAAACCAAGACACAGATGTTTGAAGATGCTATGAGATGAAACACAGCGTTTGCCCTGGAGAAGCTGAGGGAGGACCCACAGACACTTAGAGAGAAAGCCACTGGACCAGAAGGTGAAGGCGACAGAACCAGGAGCAAGGACTACCAGACACCGGCCATGCGCCTTCCCAGCTGACAGGGGTGTCTCAAATGCCGGTAGCTTTCCTCAGAGGCAAGGTATCTGTCTCTGGATGCCTTAGTTTGGACATCTTTATGTAAAAGCCAATCCGTTTCTGGTGCATTGCATTCTGGGAACATTAGCAAACCAAAACACCACCTTAGTGCCATTATCAAGGTCAAGAAATTTGACATTGATATAAAGCTTTCAGTTCATATTCCAATTTTTTCATATGTCCCAGTAATGTCCTTTTGGACCTTTTCTCTTCCATTATTAGAACAAGCCCAGAATCATGTATTGCATTTGATTGTTGCCTCTTTAGTTGCTCTTTTTTAACTGTGGAAGCATATATAGACACAAACTTTCCCATCTCAGCCCCTCCCAAACACAGCACTCAGTGGGATTGGTCACCCTCAGCCTGCCACCTCTTCAGCCTTCTCCCCTGCTGGTGTACCCCCCTGCACCCCGATCCCATTGCAGTTCCCTGGGTGAGCCACACCCTTCATGCTTCTGGGCCTCTCCTCCCTCACTCTGTTCCCTCTGACTGCTGTGCCCCTCCTTGCCCCTCCACTCCCAGCTACTTGCCAAACATCTGACTTCACCCACGATGGCCACACACTCACTGCATTGCTGCTGGGAGGCCTGATGCGCCCTGGCCCCAACTGCCTCGGCAGCCATGACCACTGCCATGAGCTTCAGCCCCACCCTACTGACCAGAATGGTGTCCCGAGTCTGCCCTGAGTGCTTTAGGGTCACCCCTTTCTAATGCCAAAACAGCACTACCGGGTGACTCTGATTCTCCTGTTTTTAAGGAAGAAAATGTGACTTTCTCAGGATCACAATTAAGTTATGCACCTGACCCATGATTTGGGTCAAGGTCTGTTTTTCTCCAAACTCTCTTCTCCTTTTAATATAGTAAATTAATTTGCTTGTTGAAAGATTGGCTGAAATTATGACACTGAATAAAGACAGCTGAATATGGCACTGACTTAGACTCCAGAATAATGTCATGAGGAGATTAATTCACATTCCCTTAGAGTAGGAGTCATACGTGTTTTATAAAGTGTCTGGGGTGGACGATGAGACCTAGAAAGTCTGAATATGATTAGGACTGCTCTCATGTCATGTGGTGGTCACTTTTATGTCTCAGCTTGGCTGGGTGGTGGTGTCCAGTTGGTCGGACACTGCTATAGGTGTTGTCATAGAGGTGTTTTGTAGATGCAATTAACAGCTTTGACCAGTTGGCTCTAAGTCAAGGAAATGACTCTTGATGACATGGGTGGGCCTCATCCAATCAGTGGAAGGCCTTAAGAGCAAAACAATTAAGGTTTCTGGGAAAAGAAGAAATTCTGTCTCAAGAGGGCAACATCGACTCCTATGTGAGTTTCCCTGGCAGCCATCGTGCAGGTTTCAGACTTACCAGTCCCGCTGCTGCAGGAGCCAGTTCCTTAAAATAAACCTCATACTAAATAGATAGGTAGGTATGAATATATACACATACATACGTGAACACGCAAACCAACGTTTATATACGCACACATACACATACGTGCCCTGTTGGTTTTGTTTCTGTAAGAACCCTAACTGGTGACTATCAGATAAAGCAAAGCCATTTGCCTGGACACAGCCCTGGGCCTGGGACATCAGCCTATGGCCATAGGCAGGACAGGACACAATGGATTACATGATTTTGCTAAGAATGTTGTTGAAGGGTGAATGTGGCACTGAAGGCTATGAAGAAAAGTGAACACTGGCTAAGAACATCGTGGCAGGTTCCTCTGATGGGAATGGAGGGGTCGAGAAGGGACAGACGTCTCTCTGGGATGTCAGTCAAGTTCTCAGGTTCTCCTTCTTCAGCTGGGTGGCAATTTCATGGGTGTTTCATTTATAATTATTTATTAAACCATGGAGAAAAATTCTGAATATTAAATTTCTTAATACGATATTTCATAGTGAAAATGCATCATTTGTTCAAAAAGAAATAATTTATTTAACTATTTATGTACATTGATGTCTGAGCCTTGGCCTGTCATCTTGGCCAGATACCTTAGTATTAGCCCCAAAAGCCTTTAACTCCCACTTTACTTTCTAGTTTTTCATTCGTGATCATTGCCATTCACTGGCAACCTCATTTACCAAGTTTCCTATTTATAAAAAAGAAAACAAAATAAAACAGTACAAAACATATTGACTTGAACAGTATTCTTATTTAGCCTTAAATTGGATCTGGGGGGGAAATTTGGATACTCTGGAGGGAAACTGAGGAAGCATATTTGCCTTGATTAATAAAACTGGACGTCATAGAGGAGAGGAGAAGATACAGGCTGGACTCAAACAAGCTGGCCTATTCTTACTTCTGCCCTGCTCTGCTTGGACACGCAATCACTTTCCCCCCGTACCTCTCACACAATTGTCTCCCTAGAGTACTGTTTCCTTTTTGATGATTCCTCTTGTATTTCTCGTCACAGCCCAAACTTGACCTTCTCTGGGAAGCCCTACCCACCTCTGAGCTCCCAGAGAGCAATCTTTATCCAGATCTCTGGACTGGGGCTTGCTGAGTTACCTTATCGTTATTTATTTACATATTCCACTAGTTGATGAACTTGGGGACAAGGATTTTGTCTTCTCACCTTGCTGTCCCCGGCATCTAATCCCATAAGTACAGTGTAAATTCTCAATGAATACCTGTTGAATGAATGACTAAAGGAATGCTTACGATCTGTCAAGGAAACAGTGCGGCAAAGAAAAAAAGGGGCTGATGCAGCATTAGGATAAAACCATAGGATGCTAGTACGATACAAAATGGACCATGTTAGGGATGTTTCATTTATATGGGGGAGAATCTCTGAAAAGTACATTTATTGTGCTCTTGAATTAATGTAAAACTAAATGACTGAGTGGAATAAAACAAATAAACCAGACTCTTTTTTTGGCTTGCTTAACTGAAACTGCCACCATGAATAAAATTCAAATATACAAAGGACTTTCCCACTGCAGCTTATTATTTATTCACAGTTTCTTGGTACCTAATAGATGACACATTCCCCATGAGGGCTGGATTATTTTCTTTCCACCCATCCATCCTATTCTGAGCTTTACTCATTTCGTTTCAGACAGCGTGTGCAGGGATTTCTCAGTGCTCACTCACTCAGGACGTGCCCGTGTGTTGTGTGGGGAGAGGGAAGCACTGGAGAAGAAACAAGAAGGAGAAAAGAGGTTTCAGAATGTCAGGAAGGCCCCGAATCTTGAGGCTGTTTCCATTTACCCCGGGGGAGTTGTTAGTAATAACCAACCCATTTATGTATAAATGCATCTGGAGCCCGTGGCAGGTGGCGGTGAATTCTCTAGGAATGCTGTCTGAGGGGGAAACACGGACAGTAGAAAGGCTGCTGTCACCGCGTCCCACAGGCCGGGCGCTTACACAACAGCGACGTGTCGTCTCGCAGCCGCGGGCACCACCAGTTCAGAGCCAAGGGTCAGCAGGGCCGGACTGAAGCCTGTGGAGAAGAATCCGCCCCATGCCTTCCTCCCAGCTCCTGGGGGAAGCTGCTGGAAATCCTCAGCTGCCACGTGGTGCCCTCCCTCCAGCTGTCTGTCTGTCTGTGTCCAATTTTCCCCTTCGCTTAAGGACCCCAGTCGCAGTGGATTAGGACCCACACTCATCCAGTCTGGCCTCATTTTTATCCTGGTTGTATCTGCAAAGACCCTACTTCCCAATAAGTTGCGTTCACAAGACTGGGGTGGGACCTGAGCAGGTCTTGGGGGGGGGCATGACTCAGGTGGGAGTTTCCCGGCTCTGGGCTGAGGGCTGCCGGTGGGGCTGGAGCAGAGTTAGCTGGAGGCCAAGAGGAGAGGCGGGAGGCTGCTGTGACTGCCATGACAGAAGTGGCCCTGTTGGGATGAAGACGCTGCAGTGGCTTTGATAAGACAAGAAGTGGACTGAATTTGAGAGAGACAAAACGTTCATTTCGCAGTGTCTTTTTGAGTGTAGAAAAGTAAGAACAGGGGAGGATAGACTGTCAAGATCAGCATTTCTGCTTGAATAAATGGTGCCTGACCTGACGTAGGGAAAGCAGGAGTGAGGGAAGTTTTATTAGGAGACAGTAGTTCAGTCTTGGGCACACTGAGCGCGATGTGTCAGGGAGAGACCCAAATAGAGATGTTCAGTAAGAGGTTGGATGTTTATAAACCTGGAGTGCAAATAGGAGTCCCACAAAAAGAGAACAGAGAGATCAGAGGGGAGAAAATCGGCAAGAGCATTCCCCAGGACTGACAGACGGGAGTTTGCAGACTGAAAGGTCCACCAAGTACCCAGTGTAGTGGGCGAACCAAGGCCCACACCGAGACACATCAGCATAGACTCCCACAACACTGGGGAAAGAAGAGAGTGCCAAAGGTCACATGCAAAAGACTGAGATCTAGAATGACATCAGACTTTTCGGGAGAAACCCTGGAAGATGAAATGCCTTTGCAATTCTGGGGGAGATGATTGCCAAATTAGAGTTCGGGATGAAGCCAATCAATCAATTGTATGAAGAAATTTTCGACCATGGAAGGTCTCAGATATCTTACCTCCCATGCACACTTTTTCAGGAAACTCATAGAGAATATGCACTACCAAAATAAGAAGCAAACCAAGAAAGAAGAAGACATGAGTGTCCAGAAAACGGAGACCCAAGGTAGGAAAAATACTAAAGGGATTTCCCAGAAGAAAGATGATGGGAGGTTCCAGGGTGACAGCCATGCAGAGGCCCGAGAAATTTCCAGTCCAGAAGGAAATTGAGAATGAGGTCTGTAAGAGGAAAAAAAACAAGAAACCGATGTATAACCTTACGTGTTAGAATTGTGAGAGAAGAGTCACACGCTGATGGAGAATTTGGGAGATAATTATCAATATGTACACAGAAAACCAAGGCAGTTATTAACCCCAGAAGAAACAAAAGGCTGTACAAGAAAGGAAATGGCTCACTTGTGAATGATATCTACATAGTTGTGAGAAGGTGGCATATGTATCACTGTATTGAGACAGTAAGGGAGGTACTGTGGAAGGAACCAACTTTGTCATTATTTGCAGTAAGAACCTAGATAATATCTGAAATGAAAACACTGAGAAATAGCCCATTGAGAAATAAATTTGTTACTTAGATATATGGAGAGAAATACTAGAAAAACAGCTAAAAAGGTTTGCAAGTGATGAGTGCAAATTGGTCATACGAAGGGATGGGACAAGATACTGCTGTGTTTTGTTTAAAACAATTTGACTTTTAGAAAAATTACAAATGTATGACTGATTTTTTTAAATTGAGGTTAAAAAAATGAATGTGAGACATGTTGGGGAAAAAATCAGAAGAATTTCTTGGCTTTTGTGGCCACAGTGACACAGCTGGCGACTGAACTTGTGGTGGCCCGTGAATGTCGTTGTGTAATTTTTCCCCAGCAGTGTGCAGCGAGACGGATTAAGCTAGGGTTGGGTTCTGCAGAGAGTTGTACCGTGGAGGTCTCTATTTTCTCTGTGATATCAGAGCAAGATGGTGGACAAGAGTGGTTGAAGCAAGGATCTGGAGTTTAGCTTGGACAGGCTAAGAGGTAAAGATGGGGGGCCCAGCTGTTTGGGGAAAGGGATTTGTAGTCTAGATTAGAGAAATGAACTGATGGAGTGGAAGTAGCCCAGTGAGACGGCGGGAAGGTAGAAAGTTGTGGTCAGAAAGTGAATATATGAATTTCACAGGTGAAGCCCAGGTGATGGCAAAGTCCAAGAGATGTGTTAATCTTGGCATAGTGTCCAGATTAAAGGTGTCTGGCAGGAGTTTCAGATGTTGAAGGACTGAAAGGCTGGGATGTTGGATGAGTTACCCACATGGTTATTGACGTTTGTCAGCATGATGGCTGGTCCTGGAGGTCATAAGGATGATGAAGTCCAGGAGTAAGTGAGGGACAATAACCATGTAATAGGAAGCAACAGCAGGCAGGGTTAGAGTATGCCAGCTAGCACCCTGGAGCCTCAAAGGAAGAGGCGTTTCAACTAGCATGGGGACTTCGAGTTCTGGCTGAGCATTAGAGAGTTTCAAGGAGCCCTCCTGATCCAGAGAGGGTTGGATGAGAGCATAAGGGCAACCATTTAAGAAGGTTGCTCTGAAAGAGTTAGAGAATGGTTATTCACCAAAGAGAGAGGAAGGAGAAGGAGGTTATTTACCAAGGGAGAAAGGACTTCTCTTGGAAGCAGCGAGTTGGAGAGAGCCAAGCTGGGGCTCTGATTCCATGGCCTTAAGCTTTTGAAAACAAATGGCTGAGCTATTCCCTGGTCTTCAGGTCACAGCTCAGATTAGTCATCCATGTTCCCTGCCCTTCCCCCACCCCATCCCCCCTGCCCACCAAGTCATGCTGCCTTCTGAGCTTTCCCACCCCTGGCCCTTCCTACTTCCCTCCACACCTTATGTGGAATCAGGCTCCCCCTGTATTCATAGTGCTCCCAAGAGCAGGGGGCAGGCTGCAAATGGGCAGGTTGCTTCTCAGGACTCACCAAGGTCATAGCAGTGTAGGGAAATGGAGGTCAAAATAGTGCAAAAAGTCACAAGGTCTGATCTTGGCTCAGCCACCTTTGGTCACATGGGTTGCAGCGTCCAGGTCCACCATATCTCCTCCACGCCTTCAGTTTCTTCATTTGCTAAGTAGTAAATTCAATAATAAAACCAAAAGCATTTGGAGGGGAATCAGGTAGCATAATATCCATAGAAGCAACTGCAACTGGCAATGCTAGATGCTTCTGATAAATACACTCGATTGAAGTGTAGACTCCATAATTGCTCACGTGTCTGTCCTCTGGTGGAACAGGGATCAGGGCCTGCTGTGGACTCAGTACTGGAAAGTGAATGAATAAGAGAACATATTGGGAGCGGGCTATAAAACTTTTTCACTTATGCAGCATTTTTCCAAAAGAGCACTTCTTCAGGACCCTATCTTTACCTCTGCGTAACAATCTTCAGAATCAATTATTCTCTTTTTTATCCCAGGATTAGCTAGTCTTCTAGTGCTGGCCTCATCTCTGTGGGCCCCTCTCTGAGTGCTTACCGCCTTGTATTTTAATGTGACTTCAGGGTCTGTCCTGCAGGCTGTAAGCTCCCCTCACGTTCCTTTAGATTCCCAGCTACACCGTCTGCCCTAGAGCAGGTGTGTGTAATAAATGGCTATTGACCCTTAAATAAGTGAAACCCACATCTTCTCAAGTGTATCCTGACATTCAGGTTTTCCCATCATGAATTCTGTTCTCCACCGACATCAAACATCCCTTTCGAGGATTAAAAAGAAAATCACTATTGGCAGCCAAAAACTGTTTGGCCTCTCCTTTGCCCCCACAACTCCTTTGAAATTTCCTCTCATTTTAAAAAATTGATAGCTCATTGAGTCTCTCTTTGATTTGAGATATTCTTATCTAGATGTTTTCTTTTTCATCTATTCAATCTCTATAAACCTTACCTCGAAATGTCCCCCTATTCAATGTCTTATAAAGGACATCAGAATCCCTATTTCCTGATTACGTTATTCATTTTTTCTCTGTACACCCCCTGCCTGTTACATTGATCCGATAATGAGAAATGGCATCGTTGCCGCAATTGCACAATTGCGGTTCTTTCTTTTCCCTGCTTCTCTCCATCTCCCCTCCAGAGCTGCCGTTGTCAGGGGCCTGGTCTGCCAGCAGGTCCGAGGCCCGCCCCGTTGCTCACACTTTCCCGCGTTTATGGAGCAGAACATTAGGTGGTTGTGGGCTAAAGCCTACTACCCTGTGTGTTTGTTGATTGCTTTTTGTTTCTTATCTTTTCTTGCTTATACTGAGATTTACTTGCAGGATTTTATAGTCTATTATGTGTAAGATTAAAAGCCTATAAAATTGCCCTTGGGTTTTTTTTTCCATATGTTTATATCTTTTTATGAGAAAGTTTATAGTATCCTTCTCACTATTATCTTAAATCTAATATTTTCAGTTAGATGTGCTCATCCGGAATTCACCCTTGTCATAGTCATGTTTGGTTTTCACAGCTCCAGTGCGATTAGTCTTTGCCTTAAGCATCCATCTGGGCAGATTCTAAGCCATGTTTAGGATGTCCAGCTCGGAAATATCATTCAAAAGGAGGCATCTGCCAGCTGCCGTGCCACCCCTCCCCAGGGAAGCCCTCGTCCCTGGGGGAAGCAGCACTGACACTTTCTTTTCTGTTCTGAGGAACCCGTTTCTGGGTTGCCAGATGGTCCCTGTCAGCGAAGGCCTTTGGAGTGCTCCTTGCTGCTCTATTTGGGGTGAAACATGTTAGGACAATCTGGGTCTGTAGCTATTGTCTGAAATTGGGTGAATATTATCAGCCACAGTGTTTTGAACTAAACTCTGTGGACATCTCATCTGAGGTCAAAGTGTGGCTGATATTTCTTCCATCCCCCCACAGAAGCTCTGCAGGGGGGCTCTGGATTTTGTCTGTTCCCATCCTTTTACCCAACACCCAATCTCAGTGTGCATAAGGGACAGTCCAATCCCCTGGAGAAGAGCCGCTGCACGCGTTTATGAAGGAGCTCTTTTCTCCGGCTGGCACTGTGCAGTTCAGATCCTGTTTGGTTGCAAGTCACATAAACCTAATCCAAACTGGCTGAGGGGACTTTGGGCTCATATCGCTGGAAAGTTCGGGAGGCGATGCTGACGGAGTGGGTCTGTGTCCTGGTCCTTGAACAGAGGCGTGATGATTTATTTCCCATCTCTCGGGCTTCTTGCCTCTCCGTAGGCTTCCTTTCAGGAAGGCTCTGTCTGGGTGGGGCTGGGCAGAGCTCTGGCCAGTCGGCCTGGGACCCAAGCCCAACTCCAGACCCAGCGGGTCAGACCCACTGGACCTCACACACAAGAGGAGAAAGAGGGATGGACGGGCTGGTCCCCAAGGTCAGCACAGGGCTAGTGAAAGAAGCTGGTCAGGCCAAACAGCAGACCCTAGAGGTATGTAGTCTGGAGTAGGGGAAAGAAACAGACAAGGCTGAGTGGGGTCTTTACAGGAGTCGAGAAGATCAGGAAAAGCATCACAAATAAGTGTCAGCCAGACAAGGGGCTAGTACAGGCCAGGCAGTGCCTAATGTGACGAGCAAACAGAACTTCTTCATTTATTCGGTCACTTAGTCCCCGGAACCAAGGATGCTGAGACAGCGAGATTATTCAGGTATCCGGGTGGGGTTGGTGTCATCACAAGCATCTTTATAAGAGGGAGGCAGGAGGTGAAGGGGATGTGACAGCAGAAGCACAGGCTGGAGTGATGCTTCTTGAAAGTGAAGGAGGAGGCCACAAGCCAAGGGATAGGGGTGGCCATTCGAAGCTGAAAAAGGCCAGGAATGGAGTCCTCATCAGACCACCAGAAGGGCCCAGCCCTGCAGTGCCTGCTCTAGGTGTGAGACACTTCCGACTACGGCCCTCCAGGACTGGAAGAGAGCACATTTGTGTTCCTTTTCGCACCAGCGTTGTAGTTTGCTAAAGCTGCCAGAATGCAGCACACCAGAGATGGATTGGCTTTTAATAAAGGGATTTATTTGGTTATAAATGTATCGTTCTTTGGAGGGAAGGCAGCTAGCTTTCATCTGAGATTCTTCCTTACATGGGAAGGCACAGGGCGATGTCTGCTGGCCTTCTCTCCAGGCCTCTGGGTTCCCACAGCTCTCCCCAAGGTGATTCCTTTCTGCACCTCCAAACGTCTGGGCAGGGCTGGGAGTGCTGAGGCGAGGTGTGCTGAGCTGCTTGGGCTGTGCTGTGCTGTGCTCAGCTGCCTCCTGATCGCTCTCTCTTAAGCCTCCAGCTAATTAAATTAAATGTCACTCACGGTGAGAGGTACTTGCCTAGCCAACCGCTGATGTAATCAGCTGTAGATGAGTTTCCCATGATGACTTAAGTCCACAGCACCAGAACAGCGGGGCACCATCACCTGGCGGGCTGACAGCTGAACCTAACGTCCGCACTCGGTTTCTGGTGCTGTGCTGCGGCAGCCCCGGGTGCTAGTCCAGAAGGCTTCAGAGAGACGGGCTGGGCCTGAGGCCGAGGAGTGTGCCCAACAGAGCTGCAGAGGCTGACCCCACCAGCCTAGCGGGGCAGGGCGCTAATGCCCAGGGGTCCGGGTGGGAGCAGCAGGGAGGGCAGCGAGGAAAGCAGATCATGGAGTCCAGGCTTCCTATTGAAGGCAGAGGGCGCTTGGGAAGGGCTTTTCAAAGTAAAACGACACCACCTGGCTCCGGATTTAGCAAAGTTGTTCTGGCAGTGGGAGGAAGATGAGTTAACTGGAGATGAAGGAGGTAAGACACAAGGCGGAGGAATCATTTGGGAGATTTTTGTAGTTGTCCCAGCAGGAAACGATGAGGACGCAGCTGAGGTTAAACAGTGGGGATGAAGAAAGGGCCAGGTTTTCAAAAGACAGAAAGATCTGGTGACCGTTTGGGTGCGGGAAGGTGAGGGAGAGTGGCCAGGAGGGCAACTGAGGAGGAAAAGAAAGGCAGGCAGGAGAGCAGGTTTGAGGGAAGACCTCAAGTTCCCACTGGGGCCTGATGGTTTAGTCGGGGGAGTGTCTAGGTGACAACTAAAGGTCAGTCCGGTGCTCGGGAGAGACGCCAGGGCCCATCTGGGTATCATCACCAGAAGACAGATTACGAGATGGTCAGAGCCGTGAGCAGGTGGGGGACAGGCTCCCCCAGCAGTGTGGACGGGAGCAGGCTGAGGCTGAGTGCTGGAGCCCCCAGCTCGGCTCAGGTGTGTGGAAAGGAGGAAGCTCCAGCAAAGAGGGGGCGGCCAGGCTGCGATAGGAAAACCGTGAGACCAGGAGCCACGTGAGCAATTCTGCATTTGCAAACATTTCTGAAGATCTCTGGATACTGGCGATCTTAAGAGAGTTGAATGAAAGCTGATGGTATTCATAACACGCATTGGACTGCGTAACACACATTGAAGCTGAGTTCAGATAGCACGGTGACTGCAGAAAGCACTGAAAGTCCTGACTGCTGTCATTTTCTGTGCCCCCAAGAGTTCCCAGCACCACGTGAGAATCCCCCAGGCCTCGCTGGGGTCTTCGAGTGAAGTCCGTAGGGGGAGAGATGGTGAAGCCTTCACCCAGTGTTAAGCCTTAGGATTGGTTGCACTTGACAGGTTTATTGCTTTACCCTTCCATGGATCAGCTAAATTCTTTTCATTTTGGTTTTGTTTCCTGTCCTTTTATTGCTGTTTATTACTTATTATGAAAAAAGTAGTGTATCTAAGTGTGGTGCAGTGGTGGCTCAGTGGCAGAATTCTCGCCTGCCATGCTGGAGACCAGGGTTCAATTCCTGGGGCCTGCCCATGCCAAAAAAAAAAAAAAGTACTGTATCCATGAAAAATAGAAATGAAGCAGAAAAAGCATATTTAAATAAAAAGTACAAGCCCTCAGTCGTACTGCCCAGAGGTAATCACTGTTAAAAATCCTTTGCCAGCCTTTCAGCTTTCTTTACATACTTGTAAGCATAATACAGATAACATTTTGTGTTGTAAAAATGTAGTGGCATGGATACTGTTCAACTAGCTTTTCTCATTTGCAGTGAACATCTTTCCATGTCAGAACAATATCAAGCTTCCTTGTTCTTCTCCGCAGCTGCATTCTGCTCCATAACCTAGTTAACCATTCCCCCAGTGTGCATCTTGGTTATTTATATATTTTTTTATCATTGTGAATAACATAATAAGCACCTTTGAACATATACCTTTGTACACTCAGAGTGTTTCAAAGCACAGATTTTTTTTTTTCAGAGTGGAATTGCAAGGTCAAGGCTATAAATATTTAAATTTTTAATAGAGGCTGCCAAACTGCACCCCATGAAGCCTAGCTGCAAAGCATTGGAAGGCTAAATAAATATTCATGTTTCATTCTCCTTTAAGTATGAAATGTGGCGTTTAGTGAAATTTTTGGCCTTTAAAGTTTTGCTTCTCAGCTCCTGGGAATCTCAAGGCCTTCCTGTATTCTGTATCTATTCTGTATCTGAGCAGATGGAAGGAAGATAAGAGTGGGATTAGCCCTAGCTTGGGTGACTGAGGGAATGCCTGTGGTTGCAGAGAAATGGGGAGGGGACTGGACTTTCAGGACCCCGCGGTCCCGCCTTCCATCCACCCTCCGGTCCTGGGCAGGGCTCAGCACTGGGGCGGGAGCCAGAGCGTGTGCTGAGTGACCACGGTGTCCAGGGAAGAACGTGGTCCTGTGGTTGAGGTCCAGAGGGAAAGACTGACGATAAACAGATGTGCATGTTGCTCTGTCTTTAGGGTGAGATAAGTGCTGTGTAGACAAATGAAGCAAGTGAGGGGAGAGTATCAGGAGAAAGGAGAGCTGTTTCAGCTGGAGTGTCAGGCAGTCACTCCAAAGTGATATCATTTGTGCAGAAGATAGAATGAATGGGTGATGAGCCGGACTTAGTTCTACCGGTGGAGAATATTCTGTGCAGAGGGAGCTCAAGCTAACGTGCCCTGCAGGGGGCTTATGCGAGGCATGTAGGAGGAACAGGGCCAGTGGCAGTGCAGCAGAAGGGTTCTGAGTAAGGGGTAAGGTGGGGGCAGGGACGTCAGTGTGTCAGTGAAATGGCTGGGCTGTGTGTGGTGACGAAGCACATGGAGGGGGCCTGGTGACGTGTTGAAATGATATCAGATTGTTGGGTTAAGAGAAAGAGGGTGCCAAAAGGAATTTCACCTTACCTATTTCTTAGACGTGGTTACTAGAAAGGTTAAAGTTCTATGAGTAGCTGATTTTGTATTTCCATTGGGCAGTGCTGGCTCGTAGGGCATTGTCAGCTGTGTAGGAGTTGGGACTTCACTCTGAGTGTCTTGTTTGGTAATCATGCTCAACGACCTACTCTAACTTGGATTCCTAAATAATTAACCCTCTGTTGTCAGAGAATGGACTATAGAGGGGCAGGTGTGAAAGCGGAGACCAGTAGGAGGCAGTGGAAGGAGGCAGAAAGGCCAAGGAGGCTCAGCCCCTGCAAAGGCAGAGGGAGGTGATAGGAAGTGATCAGATTTTAGGAGATATTTTGAGAAGGGAACCGGTAGGTTTTGCTGATGGACTAAATGTGGGGGGTGGGGGCAGGGGGCTGAGGGTTGGGGGGTGAGGGTGGGGAGGGCAAAGAAGTCAGTCAGGATGACTCTTGGTTCTTGTGGCCTGAGCGCAGGGAGCGCTGGGTGGAATCATTTAGTGCGCTGTGCAGTACTGAAGGCCAGAAAGCATATTAAAAGTAGGAGGAAAGTATGGGGTAAAATGGCGGCAGAGAAGTCAGGCTTTGGAGAAGTTAAACCAAACAGCAAGGTCCAAACAATGTGCTCAAGGGAAGTAAAACGAAGAGGATGATGATGGTTGTGTGGGTAGGAGAAAAAGAAGGCAGATGGAAGGTGGGTGGGGCAGGTCTGGGAGAGTGCTGTGAGTGGTGGGCTAATTAGACCAAAGAGGAAAGAGAGGGAGGCTGGATCCAAAGGCCTACCTCTCTGAATCCCTAGAACTGACCCCTCCCTCCAGTATCACACACACACACACATACAGTCGTTTGCACACATCTGGATGAATATCCTATAATAGTGCTGGAAAGGAAAACTTGATATATTTGAGCATATAAAAATTCAACACTATAGTACAATGGAAGCTACTATCAAATAAATTTAATAAGTGACAAGCAGGAAAATATAACTTAATATAACAAGAAAGCGATTGATATCCAGACTATATGAGGGGCTCTGACGCATCAAGAAACAAATGGGCAAAGGGTATAACTAGGCAACTCACAAAGAAAGAAAAGCACATAATCAATGTGGAAAGACTCTTAGTGTCTGGCAGGAATTAAAATGATGGAAACGTCAAGGTTGGGGAGGGGGTCATGGGGAGAGAGGTGCTCTTAACCACGCCGGTGGAAAGTGGAAATCAGCCGCGCCTTTGGAGAGCAGTTTGTATCCACACGATTCTAAGTAGCGTATGTCTAATCCAGTAAACCCACTTCTAGGTATCCGTCCTCTAAAGATACCAGCCCACGTGTGCAAAGAAACAAGGCTGACTGTTTTAGTTGCTAAAACTCGGACACAGTCTAAATGTTCACCAAGAGGAGGATGGTTGTATGAATTATGATACATCTTTGCCCATAAAGAAAATGTGACGTTTTTAAGAAGACCTTTAAATATACTGATGTGAAACAAAAGATCTCACAAATGTGGTTAAGAAAAAGAAATAGCAGGATTTGATTCATTAATTTGACTAATAAAAGTGTTTTTGTATAATGCACTTTTTGTATAAGTGTATATATTTATAAATACCCAGAAAAAGATCCAGAAGCATAAACACCAAATTGAAGACCTTTCTCGTGGGGGCAGGGGTGGGGGGCATGGTCCAGGAACCAAACTCTGTTTCGGAACCGGCTGTGGGGTGCTGGCGTGTGTGCGGGGGTGGGGGGTGCTTCGGCATCGGTGCCATTTCTCTCTTCAACCACTCCCTGTTCGGTGGCTTTCTGGCTGAGAGGACGTGGGGATGACCTTCTGTGCCCAGTGCACTTGGGGAGAAAGCGCAGCATGCCCCGCCTGCCCCCCAGCCAGAATTTGGGGTGCACCTGCCTGTCCTTAGCTATCCCCCCCCCCCCAGATTCCACTCTCCTGGTCCCAGCGGCAGCCCCCGCAGAGCCTCCGCCACCTTTGAGAAGCCCACGACTCTCTGGGTCATTCGGGGGGGCAGCTGCAGGGACATTAATTGGAGCCAGACCCTGTCCCCAGCGGCCGGGCTGTCGGCCTGCTGAAGCCGTCGGCGGTTACGCTCAGCCACAGCTCCCTGCCCTGACTTCTGAACATGTGTGTGGGCAGAGAAAAGCGGCACACGGAGGTGGTGGCTGTGGAGAGTGCAGTTTTAATTCCCAGGTGGTTTCCCGGGGTCGTTGGGGTGGCCCTGACCTCAGCGCCAGCGGCCAGCGCTCAAGGCTTAACCCCCGCGCTGGGAACAGCGTGGCCTCCCCTGCACGGCGGTGCCCATAGCAACACGTCGCCCGAGTGTTGTTTTGTTGTGTTCCGCTTGTCTTTAGTTAAGCCGTCCTTTCCACAAACTGCTTATGCTCCTCCTTCCGTCATAACTAGTTTTCTCTTTCTTTTTTTCTTTTTTCGCTATATATAGGAACAAAGAAAGAAGCACAAAAAGATCAAGATGCTAATAAACCCACAGTTTTATCTCCTAAGAGAGCAGCAGCTTCGACCACTAAGCTTCATTCACCAGGTACTTAAGAAATGTGACCTCGCTTATTTGGGGAGAAGGCTTGACCTTGGAATTTATTTTATTTGACTGTCCTTAGTGAAGCAATCCAGCAGGCAGGGTTGCTCTGTGAATCAAGTAGGTATGCTGATGTTTCTGATTCTCAGGGAAAGAAACTGGCTGTTGACATGCGTTTGCCCTAAAACAAAAACCAAACAACAAAAACCGATGTTATCACGCTATCTGTGTTTAATGAGAGAATCTCCATAGTAAATGAGAATCTGCTATTCCATCAGCATGTGGAAATCATTTACCATTGAAGAATAGACTTTGAAGATCCAACCTCAAGAGATAATATTTTCTGAAAGGTAGAAAAAGTAGGTATTAATTGCTTATTAGTTGCCCGTAAGGAAGCCATTTATTTGCTTTCAGCTATGAATAAGCTATGTAATGTCACTTGGAAGTTGGGAATTCTGTATTAGGAATATTCATACTGTAAGATTTTAACTGCTTTCTAGAATAGTAAGCAATATGACTGTAAAACATTTTCTTTAAGCACAAAAATAGTAGCAGTAATAACAGCTAATGCTTGCCTTCTGGCTGCACCAGCTACCAGCCTAAGCATTTTAAATGTATTAACTCATTTAATATCCACAATAACGCCAGGAGGCAGGTGCTGTGATTCTCCCCTTCTCCTTGACATGTGGGGAAACTGAGGCCCGAGGATTTTAATTAGCACAAGGTCACAGGCAACAGGTAGTAAAACCTTGCTTTGTACCCAGACCATCTGAATCCCAAACTGGCACTGTAAGCCAATACACCATTAACCAGAAAGCTTGGGGAACTTATCAGAGTTTCCAGTTAATTAAGAATTTATGGAAAACGGGCCAGTGGCACTCAGGCGAGAATTGGGAGACGAAGTCTGGTGCCCGAAGTGGGTGGGGAATCGGATGAGGGGGAACTGCAGAAGTCTGCAATCTCTGAAGGGCGGCAGCCCGGCTGGCTGAGCCAGGAGGGAAAAGGGAGCATGCTGGCGGGAGATTTGCCTAGCGCAGCTGCGGCTCGGGGAGAAGCGAAGGGGAGGAAAAGCAGCCCCTCGGATCCCGGCCCCAGGTCTGCAGTGCTGCAGTTTGAGAGCTGGAATCCATGCTGCCTCTGTGGACTGGAAAGTCTCTGTAAAATGGTACAGCCCTGGGGCACTTTGCAGAAAAAAATGAGAAATCATTCTACCTGCTGGAACCCAGCCACCATGAGTTATGTCCTTATATTCTAGAGGAGGAGAGTAAAGACACTGTGATTTTACAATATAAGTTAAAAATTCATGTTAAATTTTCTAAGATAACCAATAAAATAAGAGTGCATAGGGGAGGGAAAGGGTTGGAATGAAGGTTAAAAAATTATCTCGATCAATAAAAAGGAAGGCACAAAGGGGGAAAGGAAAAAGGAGAAAGGGAAACAGGGAGATGGGAGAAATTGAAAGAATAAAATATCAGAAATGGACTCAAATATGTCATAATGAATGTACATGAACTAATCAAACATTTAGATGACAAAACTGGGTTTATCTATTGAACAGTCAAAAAAATATTTAAGTGCCTACTGAATGCTGCAAAATACAGCCATCAACTGTTTACAAAGCACACTCCTAAAATAGAACACTAAAAGGATGAGAGTAAAAGGACAGAAACATTTATACTAAGACAATACTAAAGAAAAGAAGTTTGTGGCACTATATTTTTAAAGTGGCTTTATTGTGGTATAATTGCCAAATAATAAATTGAGCATATGCAAAGTGTACAACTTGGTAAGTTTTGACGTAGCCATCACCAGAATGAACAGATCTGGGGCAGGAATTAGTCTGGAACTCATTTTACCACACTACTGAGGCAAAACCCTTATAAGCACTCTACCCGAAGCCCCATGAGTTATGAGGTTTTCCTCTCTAGCTGGTGGGAGCGGGAGCTGTCTCTACCCTTGGGTGAGATCTGCGGATGGTTCCTCTAGTCCTTTGGGGGTTTGATTTCTCCAACCTTGGATGCTCTGTTCAGAAGCATCCACAGATCAGTACTTGACTGAGCACTTGGGGAGACCCTCTGCAGTTCTCCAGAGATGTTGCCCTGTGAAGCTCTGCCCCTCTGGTTCTCCAGCCACCTTCACTCCCCTGAGTCCTCAGCTCCATTGCCCGGCCCCACCCACCCCCACCCCCCTCTCCCTGCACTCAGCCTGGAAAGTCGCTCCAGGACAGAACCTCTGGTTTTCTAACTCTCCACCACCAAGTCACTTCATCGCCTGGTGCTTAAAGTCTTCAAAACCATTCTTCTACGTATTTTGTAATTTGGTTTTGGTAGTTTCAAGTAGGAGGGTGCTAGCTGCCAGAAGGCAATATACCAGAAACAGAATGGCTTTTAAAGGGGGAAATATACCAAATTGCTCATTTGCAGTTCTAAGGCCATGAAAATGTCCAAATTAAGGCACCAACAAAAGGTTACCTTCACTCAAGAAAGGCCGATGACATTCAGGGTTTCTCTCTCAACTGGAAAGGCACATGGCAGCGTCTGCTCATTTTCTCTCCCAGCTTCGTGTTTCATGAAGTCCCACCTCCCTGTAATCAAAGGTTAATACCGACAACTGAGTGTGTCACATCTCTGTGGAGAGAATCTAATCAAGCCTCTAATCTACAGTGCTGAATAGGGATTGAAAGAAATGGCTGCTCCCACGTGATGGATCAGGATTAAAACATGGCTTTTCTAGGGTTCACAGTCCTTTCAAACCGGCACAGAGGGTAATTCTAGTCCCCCTTACTCCTCCTTGGCCAAAAGTAGTTATATTTTTAACATAATAATATGGCAATCTCTGTAGCCACTATTTTTAACATTTGGAGAAAAGAGGTTTTCAATTTGCCTTGATAAATAGCACCTGTACTTATTGTATAAACTAAGACATTTCCTGGAGGTGAGATTTTTTTTTTAAACCAATTTCGATTTTCTCTAGAGTAGATTTATACCAGCAGTTTTTCATGGTTGGTTCTGAATACCCTGATTGTAACATTCTAGGCTTTTGTTGCTGTTGGTGTCTCCAGTGTTTTATAGTAGAAGGGAATGCGCTCCTTCCTTGGGGTGGGAAATATAAATCTCTCCTGTCTACAAGGTATAGACTTAATTGTTGGATGGCTGGATTCTGCCCTCATTAGTATTTTCTCCCCTCACCCTGGGACTGACTGAAAAAGAATTTCCCACCCCATCCTATCTATCCTTCACCCTTTCAGCTGTCACTAGCCAAACCCAGGCAAACAACTGCCAATACGTAATAGAAAAATAGCATGCCACTGGGCAAAATTTTTCTGAAATAAATTTAGATTACTATAATACAAATAAGGCCTGTCAAAGTCCACAAAGAACTCATATGCTTCCTTTTATTTGCCTTCCAATGATGCCAGACTCGTTAAGTGCTGCTTCTTAAGTGGGGAATCTATCAAAGTTTTGTCCGGTGATTCCTTTCCTTCTGATCCACGGCGTGAAGGTCATATGCCTTCTCGTATGTTATAAATATCAGGTCTCATGCTGCATTGCTTGTTTGTAAATGTGTCAGTGAAGTTTCCCAGCTTTCACATTAGGCCGAGCATTTCCAGCCATCAGGGTCCTCTTGATTGTGGCCTGATGACTGCAGATGAATTTTTTATATTCTCTTTCCATCTTCAAGGCCTGCGCTCAGCCTTTGCACGCATGGTGTTCTCCTTCACCTTTGTGTGTGGTAAGGTTACGGGCTTTTTCCTAAGTTTTAGAGTTGCCAGTTGACTCTAGTATCATCACAGATGCTCTCTGCCCCTAACCAGAGTGTGGCATGGTGAGAAAGAAATTATAATTGGGCAAAACCGAGACAGCGCAAGGATGTTGCAGGTTTAGACTGTGTCCCCCGCCTGTCAGCGATGTGGTAGCGTGGCTTGGCAGTGGGCTTCAGTAGTTGGAACCCAGGGCAAGGAAGGAGTCACGAGGCCTGGGGCTAGCCCTGGCTGGTCACCACTGGACCCTGGTGGCCCCAGGACCGGGCTGGGGCTCATTCCTTTGCACTGTCCCTTGTCACCTTCACAGAGGACGACTCCATACAAGTGTCAAACATTTGGGTGCCCCACAAAACAAATGACTTTAAGTGTTCATATGGAATCAGTGCTGAGTAGGTGATGGAAAGACACTGGTCTGGTTAATTCTGCCCAGATACTTCACGTAGAAGAGGTGAGGTGGGGAAATACACAAGGGCTCATCAAGTAAAAGAAAACTGGTAGTTCTACACTTATTTAAAGAAGACTCCAAAACCATCGCTAAGCCCTGTTTTGAAGGTCTTGTTTCACTCGTAACAGTTCCCAGTTCAGCTGTGTGGAAATCAACAAGATAAGGCTCTGGAAAGAGGCTAAACCCAGGTCAATAGGTGCAGCGTGACTTCTGAGTGAGGCCGGCACCGTGCCTGCCCCCAGCCTCAGACCACTCCAAAAGCAGTGTGGTGACCACACATCCCTGCCGCTGGGAGTGTCCTCACATCAGGCAGCCTCCTGGTCCTTCCAGAGAACTGTGGCCTTAAGAGGTCAGAAGAGGGTCTCCCACGTCCCACCTCATCCCAGCGTGGACCACAGGCTCTATGGGTGGGCTGTTCAGCTGTGAGCACTGCCTCCAGAAGTTTCCATCTGTTTGTTCCATTAGCCTCTTGTGAAGCAGATTAGCATGTGAGCTTCAGTATATGCTGGGTTTTGAGAAAATAAAGCAAAAGCAAACAAAACCCTCCTTTTATTTTAATGGTTCTGAAACAGGGGTATGTCAACCTTCTTTAAACAAGCTCTCCATCCCTGAGGTGCGATGGAGCACAAGAAAGCATAGGTTTCTAGTGAAGACCGAGTCCATGCCCCTCCTCACAATAAAATGACGACCAGTCCTGGCGAAGATGGATTTGAGATATTCATAAAATGGCGGAGAGCAGTCGAGAGCTAGGCAGCAGACCTCGTCTCCCACATTTCCTTCCTAACGGCTTAGCAGTGTGGTATGAGCTTTGGTCTGTGCCATGACACTGATTGGTGTCGACTGTCCAGGCAACCAGGTGTCCCAAGTAACCTCTGGTTTCATAAGATAATTTGGTGTCACAAAGCGGCTAAACTTTCACTTCATGTTGATCCCAAAAGATGCTGTTTCTCAGGGGCCCCTGGGTCTTGGCTCAGAACGTCAGTGGTTCTCTGATCCAGGAATAGCCTTGTGACCTGGGTGTTCCCGTGTTAAATAGAATGCTGGAATTTTGAGTGTGAAGAAAAGCAGTGTAACAATGTCACCATGTCAAAGTAAGTGCCAAGAACAGTATTTCACTAAAGTTTTTTGAATTGTCCCTTTATCATTGAGCACAATGGCTAACTTGATGATGGTAATGAAGAAGGTGATAAGTAGACATCTATACCAAAAAATCCACATTTTTTCCACCAAAAATCCACAAGGTGGGAGCTTACAAACATCCACAAACTGAGAGGTGACTCCATATACCTTTGATTCATTGATTACAATTTTTTAGTTCTCATTCACTGAACTGTAAATATGTTTTATTATTTCTTTTAGATTTTTGAAATAAATGCCTCCGATTATAATGATGTCTGGCAGCTGACACATCAACACATTAATTAAAACACTGAAGTGTTTGCTAAAATCACCAGCCACAACAACAAAATGGCAAATAGTAATCATGGAAAATTCACCTTAGGCCTTCAGCTGTGCCTTAGAGCTTAATGCGGGCGATAAAATTGCTCCCCTTTCATTGGTGGTATTTGGGTGGTGGATATTTTTGTTTTATCTCCAGTGTGCAGAATTTGGGGAGGAAGTAAATATTAGGGCTGGTTTTCCAGCAACACGAAAGTGAATTTTCTGAAGCAGTATGTACTCCGGTGTCATAAGACGGTTGTTAAGAAGCAGTAATTTCACATTCTGCTATTCCGTCATCATAATAATGTATGTCATGCATGATGGCACACTGCATCTCTTACCTGCTACCCCAGAAGAAATTCTCTGATGATATTTGGGGGGTGAATTTAATTAAAATTAGCATGGTTACCATTAAATTGACCATCAGATGTTTTTAGATCAATGAACTTACTCTTCCCCTTAAGAGATGAGGCCATGGTTGTCATCACAAGCCTATATTACTCGACTGGGTTTCAGCACATTGGGCCCTAAAGGGCTGCCACTGTCCAGTTTGTTTATTCTATAAGTAGCTCCTTGGTATTTTGGAGGGGAAGGAAGGATAAAAGAGGAGGAAAGCACATGTAACATCTTCAAGTGTGTTCACGGTTTGTGTTGGTCAGTGTCTCCCGTGTCCTCCGGAACGGAGCTACTTGTGCAAGGGAAAGTGTTTTGGGGAAGTGAATCCCTGACTGACCCACAGAGGCTGGCTGAGGTCCCGAGTGAGTGTGGATCCGGGGGGCTCACAATCCTTTGCTCTGGGCTGATCCCAGGGGCACTGCCTTTATTCCTTCCAGCTTCAGCCGGAAAGTCACCCCCAGCCCAGGCACTGGACCTGCTCATTGCTCTGCGCCCCGCTGCCCCAAGCTGGCCTACCCGGAGCCCCGTCCCAGGGGCCTTAGAGCGGCCACCGCGGACAGAGGAGGGGTTGTCTCCTTGCTGCCGCAGAGAGCCACAGGGGAGGTCACTGGAAAAGATCGTGTGGGCCTCTCTCTGGTCAGGAATGAGGAGAAGCAGGGTTTCTCCCGCCAGCAGGCAGAGGGGTTGTGTTGGGGTCAGACCTTCAGCCCTGGAGGGGGTGTGAAGTCAAACCGGAAGACTGATTTGGAAGGGGAGGCGACAGACTTCGGGGCTGGAGGAATTAAAGGCAGAAATCCCTGGCGCAGAGGTGCGCGGGCCTGTAACTTGAACTTGGCACTGCAAAAAGGGCACAAGAGTGGCCATTTAAAGGGAGGGAAGGAGCAGCGAGCTCACTCCCCAGTACCCCATTAAAAGACTGCGGGGTTGTCATAATCCTCGATCGATGGATTGATTTCCCATTAGACAGCTTCAAAGAGCCATCTTCTCTAAGAAGAAAAATAACTGCTTCGGTCTCTCTGCACAGGCCTGCAGGAGACATGGGAGGCTGGAAGGAATTCAGCATTTGTGTCTACTTATTCCTTTTCTCCAAGCATGACCCGCCACTTTAAAACCACACAAATGGAGCAAATATTTTAAGTCTCTGTCCTCGGTTTTGTTTTGTTTTGTTCTGTTTTTCTTTTTAATACCCAAGATGAGAAACCCTGGGCAGTTCGTTCTCTGCCACTTGCCTTTTATGAATCCTCCTGCAGTAACGCGGTGTTGCCGCACTCTTGTCGAATGGGTTTTCACAAGTTGCCAATTGTCCGTCACAGGGTTCCCGAAGCAGAGGGCGGCCGCCCCCCGGAACGGTGTCCCCCTGAAGCCGGACCCGCACGTGCGCGAGGCCGAGCGGCAGCTGGTCCAGCGGCTGAAGGTCAGGTGCGAGGCGCAGGCCCGGCAGCTCAGCCTCGTCCAGGGCGGCCTGCGCAGGGCCCTGTGTGGCTTCGAGGCCCTCGCCGTGTCCACCCAGCACTTCTTTGGAAAGGTGAGGCCGCGGTGGGTGACTGTCAGCCAAGACGTTGTGGTCAGGGCGGAGGGCGGCGCGGGGGTGGTGGCCCTTTGCCCCTTCGCGTGTTTTTGTTTGGGTTGAGGGTTAGAGTTGGGGTTTTGGCTTTGAAAATGGCGCACAGAATCCCCCGCAGTTGTATAGTGGTTTGGGAACCGAGTTGATCCTTCTGTGCAAAAGAAACCAGTCAGGGAAGAATGGGTCCATGGCCTTGGTTCCCAGAGAGAAAGGTATGTGAGAAGGAAAGCTGAGGGCGTCGGTGGGCGCGTCGAGGGTGCACCCCTGGCAGAGGATGGGCGCGCAGCTCCTGCACGTGAGGGCTGAGGTGGCCCTGCTCTGAAGCTCTGCTGGGATCGGGGAGGACCCGAGGCCGGCAGCCCCTTCCCCTCCCGCGCCCAGGCACCTGCTTGGGGCCGGGCTCCTGGGGTCCTGGCATGGGGCACCCGGGCCCTGTGGCTCCCCCAGGTTTTCCAAAAATGTAGCGAGGGTTGGCTGCTTGTCAGCAGATGCCCAGGGCGGGGACCTGCACAGTGTCAGCCGGGGAGCAGCTGAGCTTCCAGCCCCTGGACTTCAAAGGGCGCTGGAGGGAAGCCTGCTGTCTGACAGGGTGCCAGGGGCTTCGCTCTGAGCACGTTGGGAGGAGACAGGAGATCCAAGCACTATGGATTCGCTGATTGAAAACTCACAGGGCATTTGGGTCTTCCTACATGGACCTCTGGCATCTATAAATTGTGGAAAGTGAAAATTCCACATAAATGCCCTTCAAATTAGAAACTGAACTCACTAAATCTCTGCCTAACTTAAAGGGAAAAATCTGAAAGAATTCTAAGTAGTACTATTTTCAGCAGTTTCTTCCTTTCTTTGTTTTCTGAACCTTTAATTATGGGGGACTCTTTGGCCTTTTATGATATTCCCCCCTCCTGACAATTATAGGATGCTGAGCTTGTTTGTTTTTCTTACTTAAAAAACTTTTAGCAGAAAGAGCTATTTGTCAATTTGTTGTAAAAAATGAGAAGATGAACAAATAACACCAACATTTTGGTTTAACCAATAGTTTCAATCGCCTCCCCAATTAAAAGTTAACATCTGAAATAAATGACCAACTTGAAATTCATATTTTTCTTTCTAAGCTAGTGCCGTTGATGTTAACCCTGAACAACCCACCATGTACCCTTCCTGCAAAGATTAAAATTATTTTTGAGGCCCAACTTGCCAGGGTAAACACTGAGTATTTTCATATTAGGAAAGGAGGGGCAGGTTTTTGCATTCTTCAACAGGATGCCTATTTCCATTGAATGTCAGGTCTTTCATAAGGAGAGAAGAACAGGATTGTTCACTCAAATACAGTTACAAAGTTTACGTTGTCACTCTGCCAGCCCTAGGATTTCCCCTTTCCGGCTTCACCCCCAGAGCCATAACAAACCCTTAGGATAAAGGCTTCATATGAGATGACAAGACATAGTGCTAGATGCCAATATAGATTGATAATAAACGTGTGGCATATTTTACACATTGGACATTTTGCACCCCCCCCCCCCACACACACACAGCCTTGTTCCACAGAGAAGGTCAGGTCGCTGCTGTTGTGCATTCCACCTGCCCCCTTCGCAAGCTTCCCTCTCAGCCCTCTTTCTACATCACCTTTGTTTCCAAGACAGTTCCTTGTTGGCCTAGGGACCGCGAGTTTTATTTCTCTGCAAGATACACATGGCTCTTAAATCAGAGACCCACAAGGGTGGGCAGGTGATTTGTAGACGTGTCCATTGGGCATCCCTGCTTCCAGACCTGTACTTGACACGGCATTCCAGCTGGATGAGTGGTGGGTGGAGGCCGTCCCCTCTAGGTAAATCACAAACCCCCGCAGACAGGCCAAGGGGGCCCAGCCTTCCGCCTCCCAAGCCCTGCATTCCTTTCTTTGTCTTTCTGATCTGCCTGTTTCCAGATAGACCCCAGAAAAAGAAAAAAACAAATAGAACTTAAAAAATTCTATAATTGAATAAAATAAGTGGCTGTTCAGATCAGGCTGTCCCGTGTACCACGTAGCTTAAGAGGATTGATTTGGGAGCAAGCAAATTCGGCCGGGCGGTAGGCCATGGGGCGCGCACACACCTGGGAGATGGAAGGCGGTGACCTTGGCTTCCCGTGATGGGTGGCCCCGGAAGAGACGAGTCTAGTGAGCGGGAGGTGCCTGGCGCTCCGTGGGGAACGAAGTCGTGTTAGTGTGTGCAGGAAGGGGTCCTGTGCCTGGTGAGCCTATGAAGGAGTGCAACCTCCATAGCCAGCTCTGAAAATGCAGTCTCTCTTTGTGCCCTTGCAGTTCGACAACCCTGCTAGAACCCATCCTTTAAGGAAATACAGACGTGTCTTTCCGCCTGGTGGCATCAGTTTGCACAGCACTGCAGAGTGCAGAGAGCCCAGCGCCACGCTAGGGGATCCCGAGCAAGTTGCTGCCCCTCCCTGTGTCCCCCCAGCAGCCGCCACGAGAATAGCTCCTTGTGCTTGTTCTGCGCCCCCTCGCTGGGTCACCTTCACCCTGTCAGCTGAGTCTCAGCGTCCTGGACTTCACATGCAGTTAACAGCTCTTCACAGTGGGCACACAGAGCACACTGAAGGGTGGGCAGTCCTCGACCATATGCCCAATAGCGCATCTTTCAGTGTGAAAGGCCATCTGCGAGGGCCACTGCTCAGGATGAATAAGACACGTGTGACGTGTTTAAAAGTTAACACACAATACGGGCCACCCTGATTTAATTATATATGTTCACAGAGGGCTTGGCCTGGGGTGCACATTAAAAACAGAAACAGTTTTCTAATCTAACTGTTCAGCTGCTGCTACAAAGTTTTACCAGAGTGTGCTGAGGGCACTAGGTTTCTACTGGAAGTTAAGTCGCAATGTATGGGAAGTCATCAGAAAGAGAGAACTAGCAGCCCGGACGAGAAGCTCGCGCCTCTGCCGGTGGCGTTGCAACTCCTGGTGGGGCGGCTGTGAAGGCCCCCCGCTGTGAAGCCCCCCCCACCCCCCCGCTGTGAAGGCCTCCCGCGGTGGCTCAGCCCTGCCTGCCATCCAGGGCTTCGGAGATGCCACATTTAAGTGCCAACAGCAGCTTCACGCTTGTACTGGTTCCAGACAGCTCTGCCCCTGCGGCTGGGCAGGGTCCTCACCACGGCCGGGACAGATGTGCTGAAGGCCACGGTCCACACCCCCCGGCGGGGTCGGGGGGGGGGGGCTGTGACTCCCAGGGGCTCCCACTTCTCAGGCTCAGGCTGAGCGGTTTCACCTTTCACCACCTGGATCCCGGAAACACTGCTCTCTAGCAGTCCCTGGTGGCAAGTCCATGAAATAGCACAGGCGGCGGCCCTTCTGTGTAGTGTGGCTGCTTGCCTTGTAGCATCGTTTTGTACACGTTACGTTTAAAGGGAGTATGCATTTACATCTTATTTTAACAGGATTCAGTATCTCTAATCAGAATTCTTCCCATTAACTTGTGACCTTTTTCTAATATTAACTTCATGAAGATGACAGTAGAGGATGGCTTTTAATTGTTTTTTAATGTATTGTTAAATATCTTAGACAGAAAAAGCATGAAAATTAATATCAAGCATTTGTAGACTTTCTAAGACTAATAAATAAAGTTTTTAATAATAAAAAAGGATGACAACGCATCATCAACCTCCTCCCCAAAGGTTATAGATGTTATTGCTTTTACTTATTTGCTTTGATTATAAAAATACTTTTAGAATACAGGCAAGTGGGAATAGCACCCAAATCCTCATCATCTGTATTTCACACTTATTAACATTGTGCCATATTCACTTCCTCTATGACTTATTGTCATCAGTTAGAAGTTTATGTTTTTAAATGAAAATATTCTCTTCCCCTTCAGTTCGCATGTCAGTAAAGGTCACCTCTGCGTCTGTAGTGGGAAAGGCTCTATGGGAGTCAAACAAAAAGCAGAGCTCCTAAGTAACCACATAGCCCCGGCTCACTGACTGTCTCCCGTGTCCTCGGCAGCTTGTGTACATTATACTTAACCTTTACACTGACCCTAACTGGTGTAGATGTTAGTCCCATGTCACGGTGGAAACTGAGGCTCAGGGCGTCATGTAGCCCTCCCAAAGCAGCGTCACCAGAAAGTGGTGGAGCCTGGGGTGGAGGCAGGTGTCTGTCTGTCCTTGGCTCCAAGAAGGTGTCTGTCCTTGGCCTTCCCATTGGACTGTGAAGCTACCTCTCTCTCTCTCTCTCTCTCTCTCTTCCTCCAGCCTTCACAGTGCTTTTGATGAAGTTCAGGGGAAGAATACTAATTGCAAAAAAAGTGAAACAATCATCTAGAAGTTAAACACCTTCCCACTGGACTGTGAAGCTACCTCTCTCTCTCTCTCTCTCTCTTCCTCCAGCCTTCACAGTGCTTTTGATGAAGTTCAGGGGAAGAATGCTAATTGCAAAAAAGTGAAACAATCATCTAGAAGTTAAATGCTTGTGCAGGTTGGTGGCAGAGAAGGTCCTCAGGTGATGTTTATCCTGTTGCCATAAAAAAAAAATGCTGTTTGTAAAGGTGAAAAATGGAATGATTGTGACCAGGAAGGGGGTGGTCTGGGAAGGAGACTTGGAGAGCCAGCGTGGGTTGCAGACGCTCTCTGGAACCTGCGTCATCAGGGAGACTGTGCAGTGATGCCTTGGTGGTTGCGACAAGCTGCCATCCTCACTGCACCCGACCGGTTTCCCGGCTCGGACCCTCGGTCACAGCTGGAGGAGCAGAGAGGCTGAGAGAGAACCCTTTTGGAAAATGAAAGTTTGCCTTCTCTGACCACTTCATGTGTTCAGGTTGTGCAGTTGGGAATTCACGTTGGAACGTGCGCCAGGCTGGCTGCCTAGAGCTCCGAGGCACAGTGCCATCCCCAGCTGGCGGACTGCGTGGTTCACAGCTTTTCCCACAGCTTTTCCCACTGCTCGGAGCATGCAGAGCAGATTCCACCTGCGAGGAATCAACTGCAGCAAACTCTTTGTGCCCTGCTGAATCCTAAACGTGACCAGCTCAACATAGCACTTTGCCCCGGCCCCGTCAGCACTGCTCTGTGGTCACCTTCTCTCCCCTGGATTTTGCCTCAACAACTACAAGCTGAAAAACACTCAGCACTCAGGCTTGTATTTCTGACCATCTTCACATGTTCACCTGGCAGGAATGGTTCATAAAGTGGCAAATTCAAGGTAAATTGTTCCAGTAACGTTGTTCTGAAAGATAATGTTAGTTAAGCGTCCCAGAAGCAAGTGGGCAGCTGTGCCTCTCTGGGAGAGTCATGAGCACTTGCTTTCACTCTGAGGATTTCTTAGCACAAAACCCGAGTATCAGAACAGCCGGGTTTCAAGGAGTAGAAATCCCCCTGCCGGGTCAGCAGCCTTTCTAGACCCGTGCCTTCCGATTAATACCAAAGTCTGCCCTTAAATGTCATTTGAAATTTATTTTAAAGTAAATTAGATGCTACAAATCCCCCCCAAATAAAAACAAGTCAAAGTAATGATAATTTTAAAAATAGTAATTATTATGGCTCTAAGGAAATAGAGATTTTGTTGCCTCAGCTCCAATACTCTTTCCCATAAGGGTAGTTTTTGAACTTCCCTAGAAATGGGGTTACTAAGGTACAACTCCCAGGCAAGACTAGAATGAAGGGGTTCCTTGGGCCTGAGGCGCTGCGATTTAATTCGGGTCTTGTGAGGCAATACTGTCATTTAAATGCAGGAAAATGCCTGGCTCCTGGGCCATGGAGTGTGCGGGTAAACTCATCGCCCACTTGAATGACATCTGCTGTGATACAATTGCGGTTTAGAAAATATAACCTATTCTCTTTGAAACATTCGTTTAAATAAACTTCTATGGTGCATCTGAAACATAAATAAATTTTAAAGTACACTATCACTTCCTCCAACCTTTGGGACTCAGCCAGCAGCTCCCCGGGAGATGGACCTGCCACTCTGTCCTTGCAAACCCACTGAGCCTGCCCCTGCTCCTTTTTTTTTTTCTTTGTGGGGGTCACATTTCACTCTTTTTCCATGTCAGTGTCCCCTTATTGCAGCATCATTTGTTGAATTTTTGTTTGGTTTGGTTTTTCATCTGTTTGGGAAGTGCATGGTCCAGGAATCGAACCCAGGTCTCCTGCACGGTGGGTGAGAATTCCACCACTGAGCCAACTGCACTCCACCCCCCACCCGCTCGCTTTTGGCCTCTGGGTTCTCAAAGCTGAGGGTGACCTGGAGAAGCTGGCGGTGCCTGTTCGCCTGCAGGACCGGGCACTGGGCCCACCGGGGAGTGGTGCTGTGGGTTTTGATGGTGCCTGCTCCCCACTTCCTCCTCAGCACACCCCCTCTTTGACTCTTCTCTCTGGCCCTGGCCACCCTCCCAGCAGCCCGCCTAACTCACCACCCCCCTGGTAAGTGGACGCCCCCGACACTGCTTCCCACCCCGATTTCTAATCACAGGTGCCCGACTCAGAAGGGGAGGGCTTTGGAAATAGGGGGATACTCTGAGAACTGGCCCCAGAGAAAGAGTGGGAATTCAGTAGGCAGAGGTGGGGGATCAGTAGGCAGAGGTGGGGGTCGGTAGCAGGGGTGGGGGGTCGGAGTGCAAGCGTGGGGTGTCAGTAGGCAGGGGTGGGGGCCAGTAGGCAAAGGTGGGGGTCAGTAGGCAGGGATGGGGGGTCGATGGGCAGAGAGGTGGGGTTCGGTAGGCAGGGGTGGGGGGTCATTGGGCAGGGGTGGGGGCCCAGGCTTCCAGCCACGGGACGCATCTGAGCAGAGGGGCTGGGGACAGGCAGCGCATCCCCGCAGAAGGCAAGTCTCGTTTGCCTAAAGCCGAGACTCTGGACAGGCAATTTCTAGAAGTGAGGCTGAGGGTTTGGGATTTGAATAGCAAACTAAAGAGGGGCACCTTGTTCTGAGGCAATCAGGAAAAGAAATGAGGAAGATTTTAGAGTCCTAAAGTGTTTTAAGCTGTCTTTTTGGGAGGCTAATATGGTAGCAGGGCGAGAAACACAAACCTCCGGGTAGAGAGAATAGTCGGGGCTGCCGAGCGTCCAGGGCAGGGGAATGAAGGCCCGGGAGGAGCGGGGTCTCTGGGGAAAGGAGGGCACGGACGTGGGGTGGGGGGCAGGGGACAGAGCTCGGGAGCTGACGCTGTGTGTGTAGCTGGGGGCCTTGACAGGTAGTGGGGTGCCGATGATACCTGCTGAGCCCCTGCCCCACAGCACACCCACAGTGGAGCCACAAAATGTGCAGCGGGAGTGTTGAGGACTCAGGATTACATGTGTATATGGCTCGGAAGTCTTTAAAGGGGTCGTGGGTGCTCTTTAAAAAGTCTCTGAGGGTGGGCCACGGTGGCTTAGCCGGCAGAGTTCTCGCGTGCCATGCCAGAGACCCAGGTTTGATTCCTGGTGCCTGCCCAGGCAAAAAAAAAAAAAAAAAAAATTAATGATGATGAATATATGCAACACCGAGGTACCTCTAGAGAGGGCATTTTTGCATCCAAAATTTTCTTTTAATGCAAATATCACCTGTCCCTTTGAAACTCAGAAGAAAATGTCCAGAACCCCATCCCCACATGCAGGGGTGTCCCGCGTCTCTCCCACCCTTCCTACGAGTTCCAGCTGGAGGGACTTCAGCTTTTTATCGTTATCAACAGCTCAGAATGTCTGCGTGCCTCTAATTAATTGTGTGGGAGTCCTGCCACCCTTGGGTGCGGCTTCTGTTCCATGCAGCACCTCCCAGACCCTTGGCGGTTTCCAGGATTCCTTCTGCCTCATGAGGCTGGGGCCCCTGTGTGAGAGCTATAAGCCTGGGGGAGAGGATCTCAGGAGAGAAGCAGCTATCTCCAGAGAAGTGAAGTTGGCAGGCGTTTCTGGGAACTGACATGGAAAGGAGAGCACACGGAGGGAGCGAAGACGACACGGGACAGCGTCTCATGAAATGCTTGTGCTTCTGGGTGGGTGTCAGGGGAGAGCCCAGGGGAAGGGACAGAAGAACCCGCGAGACGGGTGTTGGCAACTGGGCGTGTTCCAGGCGACAGAAGCCACAGAGGGAATTCCTGAAACAGGGGGGATTTTCCAACACCAGGTATTAGAAAGTGTTGAGAAGGATACAAGATGAGAAACCTCCCTGGACTTTGGCCATGTGAAAGGAGAATGTGCAAAGAGGCGAGGACGCCAGGTCATCCTGGGTGCCCCACAACCATGGAGCCAGCAGTGATGGAGCTCCGCCAGCCCCCGGGAAGCCGGCATTTCCCCCTGAGGAGTGGCCAGGGCGACATCTAGAGGGCGTTGTGCGGAACTAAAAACCTATGTCCAGAAGAGAGAGCACATGCCAAATATTTCCTTAAATTCCAGGGACCACCTTTACACAAAGCCAGTGCTTCTCTCCTCTCCCCTGTCCGTGCAATTAAGAATTACAAACCTACTTATTCCATAAGCCTGGTTGAAACTAGGTTTGGAATTAAAAACACAACTCCTTTCATTTTTCAAGTTGTTCCTGACAGTCACATTACTAAGACAGGAAGAATAAGATTTATGTGGTACGCTGCAAACACTTTGCCCATGAGATAACTCATAAAAGCAATTACGCATCGCATAAACCTAAGAGTTGAAACAATCCCTACCTGTAATTCCATGAAAGCCCATCACTTCTGTCCAACCGGGAATAGAAGAGAAACATTTTAAATTGAAAAGTATAAAATTCTACTACTTAATAGTGTTCTCCTGAGACAAAAAAACTCATCGTAATTTCTGTACTTACCCAACAGGTAGGAGGAGGTGATAATATTTCTCAAATTCTTCTTCAGTGGTATTTTTCCAACTTACATTTTAGTTTGAAAGAAACTTGGAGTCACTGGTCTCTATTTTAAAAGCTCAAAGAAACATAAAAGGAGGGGAAAGAGACAAAGAACAAATCAACAAATAGAAAACATTACAAAGATGATATTAGTCCAAAATCGAAACCTGGAAGGGGGCCTCTGCACGTGAACAGAGAGAGTGCTCAAGAGAAGCCCCCACAATGTGGGTTTAAACAGGGGAAGCGGATCTCCTAACACTCAGAGAGAGTTAGGAGAGCCTCCCCTGTCCCTCCACCTTTTTTTCGCTTTTCTCTATTTTCTCCAGCCCCAGCCCCCATGCAACCTGCGTTGGTGGCAGCAGCTGCAGCAACAGGTGCCCACTGAGGCCAAAGCTCCGCAGCAGGGAACATTTCCTCTCTGAGGGGAGGAAGATGGCACAAAGGCCCACTGCTTTGCTTGTCTTGTGCTCTGCCACAGATACGGGCAGAGCTGCAAGATGTACACAGCACAGTGGGGCACTGAATTCCCAGCTTTCTGGTTGGAGGACTACCATGATTCTTAGGGAACTGGAAGGGCCTGGAGAGACTGGGGAGAAGTCAGACGCTTGGGAAAATGACTCCCAGAAATCATCTTTGAGGTGGGCTCACCCCCAGCTGCCTGGGTGGGGATCTCACCCTAGCAACGTACTTAGACCTTGAGAACTGAACCACAGAATGGACCTGCCCAAGCCCCTCACTGGCCGCTCTGCAGGCACCAGTGGACAGACCCTCGCAGCACTTCAAAGACTTTGGACACTGAATCGCGACTAGACGCACAACCCGCAGAAAGCTAAACAGAACTAAGGCCAATCTGGACAACTGCTGCTAAAACAAAAATATCAGTCTTCTCCAAAGAATATAAACAAGACCTCGAGTCTCATAACATAATATTCAAAATGTCCAGGACACCATCTACAATTACCCCACATACAAAGAAACAGGAAAATCTTAACTCGTGTGGTGAGCACCATTCAGCAATAAAGTCAAGTTGATACAGACATTGAATTTATTACAAAGATGTTAATGTGCCTATTTTTTAAATTATCCAAGACAGAAGGCAAGCACTCTTGAAGTAAATAGAAAGACAGACAAAGAAATATAAGACATAAATAGGAAACAGATGGAGATTTCAGAACTGAAAAGTATAATCACCAAAATGAAAAACTCACTGGATGGAGGTAATAGCATGATAGAGAGGACAGAGGGAAGACTCAATGAACTTGAAGATAAATCAATAGAAAGTATCTGATCTGAACAATAGAGAGAAAATAGATTAAGGCAAACAGATCCCAGGGACCTGAGAAATAATACAGATAAAAGCAGAAATCAATAAAAACAAAAGCTGGTTCTTTGAAATGTTCAATAAAATTCATGAATCCCTCACAAGACTGATAAAGACAACAGAGAAAAGACAAAAATTATGAATTAGGATTGAAAGAGAGGGAAGGCCCCACAGACATTGAAAAGGAATGAGCTAATGATGCAAACAACATCTTGGATATTTCTGAAAGGCGACATGCTGAAGGAAAGGAGCCAGCCTTGTAAGAGCTGACTGCATGATTCTATTTGTATGACATTTGCCCAAAGACAAATCTATGGCACTGGAGAACAGATGAGTGGTTCCCAGGGGGTTAGGGATGGAAGAAGGTATACAAAAGGAGCTTTTTGGACTAATGGTGCTGTTCCATAATCTCATAGTGGTGATAGTTATATGAGTCAATACATATTTAAAATTCATAGAGCTGACTGCAAATATGCATCACACACAAAGTCAGTGTTACTGTATTTAAAAATACATTTTGAAAAGAAAAAGATTTCAACGTATGTGGCCATTTCTTGTTGTCCTTTAGGTTTTATTCATTTGAAATATACAGAAAAAGCAGGTGTATTTAGTGTTTGGTGAGGAAGGTTCTCACTGCTTTGCAGGAATGGATTTGTGTGTGGCAGGACAGTCTGGGAAGTGTCCATGTGCGGTGAGTAATCCCCCAAGCATCTGTGGCTGGGCTCTTGCCCACCCTCAGATATGGGCAGCCAGGGACATGCGCTTCCCTCCCTGTAGCAGTCGCTGAGCAGCTGGACAAGGACTCACATTCTCAGCTTAAAACCAAAAGGGTTGAGGGACAGAAAAAGATTTGAAAAGGGAAATTAATCAGGGCAGAAGGTCATCTCCAGGCTCCCATTCCCCCTCAATTAGGTGGAAATTATCTACGCTGGAAAGGGAGAGACTGTTACAGGAGAATCCTGAGCCCAGCATGGGTCTGTTTGTGTCAGCCTGCCAGCCCAGACCTAGAGGAGGGGGTAAAACCCAAAGGACCCCATAAATTAGGGGATGCCAAAGTGGTGGGGACCTATGCTTTGCTCACTCCACTTGGACTTCTGGTGGTTGTAAACCTCACTGACGTATCTCAGGCCGCCTTGGATTGAGAACAGCAGAGCAGAGGGTGCCAAAGAGTGATCAGAGCAGAACGAGTCTCCTGAGAGTTTCAAAAAGATGGAGAAGGACATCTATACCTTCCCTGTGCCCCAGGGGAGGGGGTTGGGGTGAGGACAGCAGGTCTAAAGAAGAATGGGGTCAGAACAAGAGAGAGCAGCGGGACCTGCCTGGACAGTGTATTGCGAGGACAGGGACCAGGACCCCGTCTCTGGAGGGACGTCCACCTTGGCAAGTGCTGATGAGAAGGGCGCTTCCTCAGGACCATCACGGGGACTCACACCCCAAAGCCTCCAGCAAGGGAGGAGAAGGAAAGGGCAAGAAGGCAGTGAGTCCCTCCTCCAACCCCACCCTCCCACCACCAGCTGTTACTAGACCGCTGGGGATTCTCAGCCTAGGGTGGGTGTGAGAGAAGAAAATTTCAGGAGAAAAGTTTTTGCCTGAAAGTGGCTGTGTTACATAAATCTGACTCTACTGAAAATTACAGGGTTTAACTCTTTACTGAAAGCAAATAGATTAAGTTTTCCAATACTGACGACAAATGGAAGCTCAAAGATAGAGTTGAAGTACAATTAAAGAAAAAGAAAATTATACTTTGTATACTCGAATTCATGAAGTTCATATCTGTAACGAACCTTTAAAAATGTTATAACCAGCAATCGGATGTAAGAGTGGAATTACTTTTGGACCTGATAATAAATTTTCGCCTCCAAGATGAGACCCGCGGGCTAGGAAAATAACACTAGACTTGAGACGGACTCTTAACACATGGTCAGTTGGAGCTCAGAAAGGCTGATTTAGCTGAAGCCACCCAGTTGATAAGGGCAGAGCCAGGATTTGAAATCGTCCTGTTCTCAAATTTGCCTTCTCTCTTCTCATCACAAGAAGTAGCGACGAGCGTGGCACTGTCCCTCAGCTCTCAAGGTGCCCACTGTCCCTTGGTGGGGTGGGCAGAGAACCTTAGGGTGACGCAGATTCTCCCAGGTAATCAGACCATCCGAATGCCCTGCCCTGGGACAGTGGTGAATCTTAACTGCCACAAGAATGTTGGACCACTAGCTCACTTGGCACTCCAATGAGTTTGTATTTTTATTTGAAGCAACATGTGTTATCACTCGCTTCATCTTGAAAGAAGGCAAAGAGTTTAATCTCAAGTGGGGAGTTGCCAAGAAGAAGTGGGGTTTCTCCACCCCCACTCATTTCTCTGCAAATTGGATCTGGCATAGCTGGTGAGTTGTAATGTATTGATCGATTTGTTAACTTCTACTTTTAATTGGTTAAATTGTTCTGCTAGAAGAAGGAATGCACCTGAGCATATGAGCTCGTGGGATGCCCTGCTTTCATGCACGAAGAAGAGATGGCAGGCGCCGATGGGGCTGCAGCTCCGTTACCACTCTAGTGCAGAGCTTGTGACCGTCAGCTTTTGCCTAGTCTTCTAGGAAACACTAGCTTGAGTTTAGGAGGGTCGTGCAGAGTGAGAACAGAAAGAAGTAGAACCACCCAAATTAGAATCTGCCGCTGTTTAGAATCTGTGTTAGTTAGATTCAGTTGTCAACTTGGCCAGGTGAACATACCTATTTCTGTTGCTGCAGACACAAACCAATGGTACGTGAATCTCATCTATTGCTAATTACATCTGCAGTCGGCTAGGAGGCGTGTCTGCTGCAATGAGTGACGTTTGACTTAATTGGCTGGTGCTTAAATGAGAGAACGCAACATAGTACAGCCTAGCAGCTTGGCGTTCCTCATCTCAGCATTTGCAGCTCAGCCCAGGCCCTTGGAGATGGAGAAAGAAATCACCCTGGGGAAAGTTGTTGGAACCCAGGGGCCTGGAGAGAAGACCAGCAGAGACCATCCTGTGCCTTCCACGTAAGAAAGAACCTCAGTGGAAAGTTAGCTGCCTTTCCTCTGAAGAACCAACAAAATAAATCCCCTTTTATTAAAAGCCAATCCATCTCTGGTGTGTTGCATTCCGGCAGCTAGCAAACTATAACAGAATCCTTTCTACAGCTGATAATCTATAGCTGGGGTCCAAACAGGGCTGATTTCTGGACTTTTGCCCAAATATAGGTGATGCTGGAATCAAGGAAGGGAGAAGTTGCTCTGTGCCAGGAAAAGAATCTGGGGCATTTAAGTAGATTAGTCAGGGTGAGGAGAAATTTGCAACAGTCGCAAGCAATGGAGGACAATGGCTAAAACTCCTAACACAATGAAGCAAAAAGGTTTTGGAACTATATAATCAGGAACTACAACAGTTGTAGCATATAGCATCACAGTGTACAAAGTAACCCTTCCAAAGTATAAGAATTATCTATAGAGGTGGGGTCTAAGACGTACTTATCTACTGTTTATTCATCATTATTACTGCTTGTAGAGTGCACTGTGGAGGGGAGGGGGGCATGGCACATTCCGAGAATTGAACAAAGGCTGGGGGATCGTTGCACGCAGAGAGGGGAGACCTGGATGTGAAGGGAAGCTGGGTGTAGGCAGGAGACCTAGCAGAGCCTCCTAAGCAGTGATGGGGATAGTGGTCTCATCTAAAAGCACTGGAAGCCTGTGGCTAGAGGGTGATCCACGCAGACTTGCATTTGCAGAACAGAAGGGCTGGAGGTCACTTCGGAAGGAGGCTGTGGCAGGTATTCACAGGGCAATGGATGGCAGTTGTTGGGACCAGTGCAATGCAAGCGGGACCACGAGACATCAGTGGATGGTGGGAGAGAGACTTCATAGGCAAGTTGGGTAGGAAGTGGTGATGCATTGGAATAGGAGGTAGGAAAGGCAGCTTCTGATGATGGGGTCTAGAACTCTGGCTAGTGGTATGGTAGGACCATACGCCCAGATAGAAATGACTGGAAGAGAGTCATAGAGTGGGCTTTTAGATGTGCTGAGTTTGAGGTGCCTTTGAGACATCCAGTGAGGAGTTCAGGTAGGCTGAATAGAGATGGTACTTTTGAAACCATTAACTAGCACATTTTGTCTTGCATTTAATTTTAGAGAAAATGATTGAGCACTTGCTGTGTGCTTTGCAAAGGCTGGTTCCAAAGAAGAGCTGCTCATTTTATATACGACACTTTCTTCCCTTAAGGAGTTGGCCTCTCGTGTGGGGTTAGCTGGACACATGGCACGATAAGAAAATATGAATCAGGGTATGTTTAATTACTTGAGAAAGGGGTGGCTGAAGAAGAGTAGAGAAACTTCCTGGAAGAGGTGAGGCTCAATTTAGACAAACCTGGCAGGCTGAGGGACAGTTGGGAGAGAATTCATGATACAGAAATGTCAGCAGAACAACAGAGTTCAGAATGGATGGCATGCGGTGCTGCGGGAGTGAGATTGCAGAGGGCAGTGTGTGCATTAGATAACAGGGGGCCCTGGGGCTCCGGGGCCCCGGCAGCTAACTCAGAGAGGTTTTTAAAGATAAGAAACATATCCTTTGAATTGTTCATTTTCTGTTCCACTGGTTTTCTATGGTCTTGTTAAAGGACGCACCAGTCATGGAAAATGGTAAACATAAGTTCAGATGACACGGAAATTGAGTTTATAACTTTTTTTTTTCAATCTGATGCAGGGCTTTAGGCAGTGCGATGCCTAACAGCCATCTCGGCAAAAATAATATTTTAAAATAGATATGGGAGTCTAGAGAGAACAGGAAACTATGGAAGCTCTGTCCCTCCTGGCCTGAGATGTCCACTGTTGGGCGTGGGTGGGTGACCTCTCATTGTGTCTGAAGGGAATAGACAGCCTGCACTGACAAGGCAAAAATGTGTTTCTAAGGGGAAAAAAGGAATACGTAACTCTTCTGAAATTCTGGTTCACATGGAAAAATATCTGCTGATTAAAGTAAAAGTTGTCTCGGTACAGATTTTGCACCCTGGGGCTTCCAGCTTTGCCTTCCTGCCAATGTCTTGGTCACATCAGGCCATCTTCCATCCCTCTTTCAGGGGGACAGAGAGGCAGCCCTGGGTATTTAGATCCCATTGGTATTGGGGGGCTGTGCTGAGGGAGGGGCCGACCTTCCAGAGCTGGGTGGAAAAGGAGACTCAGAGCCAGCTCCCCCTGCTTATGCACTGTCCTGGGAAGTCATCTACCAGCTATTTACAGAGGGAACACATTTGTCTTCACTTCTAACTATCCACTTTTTCTCAGTAATAGGGAAACTTACTCATGCAAAGCATAAAAGTAGTTCATAGACAGCCACTTTGGGGCCCATTTAAAGTAAGTTGACCTATATAGCAGTTAATTGAACCTGGAGTGGGAATACATTTTGAAAAATGCTTTTAAGTTAATGAATGCTTTTTCAATGCACCACAACACAATCCCCAAAGAAAATGAGAAAAAAAAAATCTGTGCATATATATAAAACATCCCCTTCCTGTGAAGATATTTTGTGAGAGGAGAGAGGCAGCCAAGGGAAATCCTGCAGCCAAAAGAATAATCTTCTCTCCCACTTTGAGGGACTTTCATAATGAAACAAAGTAACAATGAGTTCCATTAACTTAATCCAAGTCAAGTGGAAATTCCCCCATCCCATGGACTTCTGATATGATCGAGGTTTTCTGATAAATCATTGTGATGCACACCCCCATGCAGTAAAAATATCAGCTTTTCGTAACCACACGTTCTGTGCAGAAGAAAATCACTTCCAATGTAGAATTTTGCACATGCAATCAGGCTCTGGGTTGCTGTCTGAGCTCATGGAGAGGTGAGACGGACCATGGGTGAGCAGGTCTCGGCTCAAACTGCATTCTGAAATTCCTATTCTGAATTTCTCATTAGCAGAGTCTGGCTCCCTTCAAAAATAAAGGATGAAAATACAGTCCCCTGCTATTTGTGATTGCCAAGGCCAGGTCCAGTGTGGTTTGTTTCTGTATCTTCAGGCCTGACAGCAGCCTGGGCACTGTGTAGCCAAGCTGCTGGCACCACTCCTGAGGCCCCTAATGTAGAGAACTGGCCCCTCTGCAAGACCCCCCCCCCCCCTGCTTCCCCCTGGAGATTATTCAAACATGGCAGTCCCATGGCCGGCACCGTGACCAGGCGTGTTTGGGCTCAGCTCCTCTGTCCCCCCTGCCTTAATTTAAACCACTTACCTTAAACAGTTATTTCTAGTTGAAAACAGACCTTGGCTCCTGCTCAGGGAGCACTGACGGCCTAAAGACATCTAAATGTAGCTTTAAAAATTCACTGGGGCGGGCCGCGGTGGCTCAGCGGGCAAAGTGCTTGCCTGCTATGCCGGAGGACCTCGGTTCGATTCCCGGCCCCAGCCCATGTAACGAAAACGGAGAAACAAAATACAATAAAACAAGAAAATGTTTAAAAAAGATGTTTCCCTTTCTTCCTCTCTTCCTTCCTTCTATCCTTCCTTCCTTCTCTCTGTCTTTCCTTTAAAAAAAAAAAAAAAAAAAAAAAAAAAAATTCACTGGGGGTAGGAGGTAATCACTATCTCAGTTTGTTACACCAGGGCTCGAACCCAGTTCTAACGTCAACCCCAATTAGAATCATTCATTTGTCGAGACTTTTTCCAGGGCCCACGGCATCCAGGCACTCTGCTGGGCTCCAGGCTGCAGCCAAGACCAAGACCACGCTGTCTGCAGTGGGCTCCCAGTTTTCAGTACGGGAGACATTCCCAGGAACTCCTACAGCGTGAGCATTTGTGAGACATACCAGACGATGCTACTGACACACTGGCCCCAGGACAAGTTTGATCCAACCAGCAGGTCATTTCTGGTTTCACTGTCCCTGTGGCCCCTAGAGAAGTTCTTTGGCCTGTGTCCGCCATATATAAGCCTTGTTGCAGCCCTGGGTGCTGGGCACTGGTCACCGTGTCAGCCGGGAACCACAGAGCCTCTTTGCCCTTAAATGCCCAGCCAGGCAGGAGGTCACGAAGCAGAGATGACAGGGACAGTGTTCGTAACCTAAGAAGGTTTCAGTTGCCTTCTACTACACAATTGTCTTCCTCTACCCCTCAGGAAACAGGGGAAGAGGATAGAGAATTCCCTTGCCCACCCCCCCCACCCCCGCCATCATATCTGCATTTAGCAGTGTCCCCAGACTCCTCCCCTCCATGGAAGTTCCCAGTGCAGATGGCCTATGTCCTGCCATTCCCGGAGCCTCCCTTCATCGGGGGCTGCTTGTGATTTTACCCCAGGTGGGGCTGAACGAGCTGCAGGATATGGCCACCCAGGCACCAAGAGCCAGAGCATCATCGCTCCCAGATGGGACAAAAGACAGACAGCACCTTGTTTACCAGAGTAGAAAAAGAACACACACACACACACACCCCACTATGGGGAGAAAGGCAAGGCTGATTTAGTCTTCTGATCAAACCCTTCCTTTCCTTAGGGACCTCCATTTCAGCACATCAGCACATTTTGTAAAGCAGCCTGTGCGTGTTGAGCTCTCAGTAAATGTGGAAGGGACAAAACAATTACCTACTTACAATGCTTTGACTAAATGGGTGGATTGAATGAACAAATGAAAGAACATGCTAAGGCTCAGGACCCCCGCCAGGTAAAAACTTCCCTTTACATTTGTCTGCGGATTATAACGAGGAGCTTATTTCTCTGCTATTCTCTCATGTTTGTAACTTATCATTCAGCCACTGAGCCTAGCCATCCAATTACTCCCTTAGGAGACAGTAAATCTAGTAAGCCTGCATGCTGCCCAGCAGAGACTGTAGAAAAGAAAGAGGCACGAGAGCTCCCCTGCTTGGTTTGCAAAGGTCATAGGTCTCTTGAGAGCCAACTCCAGGCCTCTAGAGGAGGAAAGAGGGTTCAGGGACAACCGACCCCTTTTGCAAGTGTCTTGCCACTTGTGTCTTGGTAGATTGTCCACGCCAAGGGTTCAAAGGTTACTGAGGCTAGGATCTTGACGTTTTCATTTGTTCGTCTGCAGATATTTAGTGTGTGCCCTCTCGGTGCTAAGAGTGTGCTCAGCACTGGGGATCAAGTTGCAGGATGGTGGGGGCAGGAAGGAGACCGCCCCTGCCCGAGTTTACTCACTGATGTGAAGACAAACAACAGATGACCTTACAGCTCCGTGTACAGTTACACTGCCCCAAGCAGTCCAGTGGGGAGGTAACAGTGAGGTGATCCCGTGTTCTAGTTTACCAACTGCCCAAAGGCAAGGTACCTGAAGGAAATGGCTTTTAAAAAGGGGAATGTGATAAGTTTCTAGTTTACAGTTCTAAGGCTGAAAAAATGACCCAGTTAAAACAAGTGTACAGAAATGTCCAATCTAAGGCATCCAGGGAAAGATACATTGGTTCAAGAAGGCCGATGGTGTTCAGCATTTCTCTCTCAGCTGGAAAGGCACATGGTGAACATGGTGGCATCTGCTGGCTTTCTCTCCAGGCCTCTTCTTCATGAAGCTCCCCAGGAGGCATTTTCCTTCTTCATCTCCCAAAGTCGCTGGCTGGTGGACTCTTTGCTTTGTGGTTCTGCAGTGTTCTGAAGCTTTCTCTAAAATCTTCTTCTTTTATAGGATTCCAGTAAACTAATCAAGACCCATATAGAATGGGTGGAGACATATCCATCCAATCAATTTACCACAATTGATTGAGTCACATCTCCACGGAGATAATCTAATCAAAATTTCCAACATACAGTACTGAATAGGGATTAGAAGAAACGGCTGACTTTATAAAATGGAATTAGGATTAAAACATGGCTTTTCCCTACTTAAAATTAGGCCTAAGAGTCACCCCCAGAGAACCTCTTTTGTTGCTCAGATGTGGCCTCTCTCTCTCAGCCAATATGACTAGCAAACTCACTGCCCTCCCCCTCTCTAAGAGGGACATGACTCCCAGGGGTGTGGACATTCTTGGCAACATAGGACAGAAATCCTAGAATGAGCTGGGACTCAGCATCAAGGGATTGAGAAAACCTTCTCGACCAAAAGGGGTAAGAGAGAAATGAGACAAAATAAAGTGTCAGTGGGTGAGAGATTCCAAACAGAGTGGAGAGGTTATCCTGGAGGTTATTCTTATGCATTATATAGATATTACCTTTTTAGTTAAGGTATATTAGAGAGGCTGGAGGGAAGTGCCTGAAAATGTAGAGCTGTGTTCCAGTAGCCGTGTTTCTTGAAGATGATTGTATAATGATACAGCTTTCAGAATGTGACTGTGTGATTGTGAAAACCTTATGTCTAATGCTCCTTTTATCTACGGTATGGACAGATGAGTAAAGCATATGGATTAAAAATAAATAATAGGGGAACAAATGTTAAAATAAATTTAGTAGGAGGATCCAAGATGGCGGCTTAGTAAGGTACATGCGTCTTAGTTCCTCCGACTCCAAATCAACTAATAGGTGAACAGAAACAGTACAGAACAGCTCCCGGGGCTACAGCAGGGAATGGACACACAGCGTAACCCAATCTGGACTGGCTAGTCTGACTGCGAAACTCGGCTGCGGTGAGATCCCCGAGCGGCGCGCGATTTCCCGAGCAGCCGCAGCTGCGGTGGTCCGAGCTACTCCCTCCCTCCTTCCCGGGCCGGCTGAGAGTATCGGAGAAGCAAGTTTCCCAAGCCGACGCAGGTGGCGCCCTTCTTTTGCGGGCGGCTTCGAGTCTCGGCTTTGAGTCCGCGGCTACGAATCTCGGAAGAGAGGGCTATCCAAACTCTGGGCTGACTAGTCTGACTGCGAGACTCGGCTGCGGTGAGACCCCCGAGCGGCGCGCGATTTCCCGATCAGCAGCAGCTGCGGCGGTCCGAGCTACTCCCTCCCTCCTTTCCGGGCCGGCTGAGAATATTGGAGAAGCAAGTTTCCCAGGCCGAGGCAGGCGGCACCCCTCTTTAGCGGGTGGCTTCGAGTCTCGGCTTTGAGTCCACAGCTACGAATCTCGGATCAGAGAGCTATCCAAAGTCTGGGGTGGCTAGTCTGCCTGCGAGACTCGGCTGCGGTGAGACCCCCGGCGGCGCACGATTTCCTGAGCAGCGGCAGCTGCGGTGGTCCGAGCTACTCCCTCCCTCCTTCCCGGGCCGGCTGAGAGTCTCAGAGAGGCAAGTTTCCCAAGCCGTGACGGCCGGCGCCCCTCTTTTGCGGGCGGCTTCGAGTCTCGGCTTCGAGTCCGCAGATACGAGTCTCGGACCAGAGGGCTATCCAAGACGCGGTGGCCCCCCCCACGCGGGAGGCTTCCTGGTCCGGTGGGGAATCCCCCAGGCCTGCTGCGGCCTGCGACCAGCCACAGGGTCCCCTCAAGCCGCGGCAGCTGACGCCCCCACCATGCGCGGCCCCTGAACCAACGGAGAGAATTGGATCCGAAATCCCCAGGCCGCGGAGATCGGTGACTGGGGGAGACCCATTCCAAACACTTGAGACAAACGTGTGCCACGTGCGCCACCTACTGGGCAAGATAAGAAAAACAGATCCCAGAGATTTCACAGAAAAATCTTACAACCTTGTTGGGTCCGACACCCAGAGAAAGCTGAATAAATGCCCAGACGCCAGCAGCAGAAGATAACTGTCCACGCTCAAAAGATTGAGAATATGGCCCAGTCAAAGGAACAAACCAATAGCTCAAATGAGATACAAGAGCTGAGACAACTAATACTGAATATACGAACAGAAATGGAAAACCTCTTCAAAAATGAAATCGATAAATTGAGGGAGGACATGAAGAGGACATGGGCTGAACATAAAGAAGAAATAGAAAAACTGAAAAAACAAATCACAGAACTTATGGAAGTGAAGGATAAAGTAGCAAACATAGAAAAAATAATGGATACCTACAATGATAGATTTAAAGAGACAGAAGATAGAATTAGTGATTTGGAGGATGGAACATCTGAATTCCAAAAAGAAAAAGAAACTATCGGGAAAAGAATGGAAAAATTTGAACAGGGTATCAGGGAACTCAAGGACAATATGAACCGCACAAATATACGTGTTGTGGGTGTCCCAGAAGGAGAAGAGAAGGGAAAAGGAGGAGAAAAACTAATGGAAGAAATTATCACTGAAAATTTCCCAACTCTTATGAAAGACCTAAAATTACAGATCCAAGAAGTGCAGCGCACCCCAAAGAAATTAGACCCAAATAGGCGTTCTCCAAGACACTTACTAGTTAGAATGTCAGAGGTCAAAGAGAAAGAGAGGATCTTGAAAGCAGCAAGAGAAAAACAATCCATCACATACAAGGGAAACCCAATAAGACTATGTGTAGATTTCTCAGCAGAAACCATGGAAGCTAGAAGACAGTGGGATGATATATTTAAAATACTAAAAGAGAAAAACTGCCAACCAAGACTCCTATATCCAGCAAAATTATCCTTCAAAAATGAGGGAGAAATTAAAACATTCTCAGACAAAAAGTCACTGAGAGAATTTGTGACCAAGAGACCAGCTCTGCAAGAAATACTAAAGGGAGCACTAGAGTCAGATACAAAAAGACAGAAGAGAGAGATATGGAAAAGAGTGTAGAAAGAAGGAAAATCAGATATGATATATATAATACAAAAGGCAAAATGTTAGAGGAAAATATTATCCAAACAGTAATAACACTAAATGTCAATGGACTGAATTCCCCAATCAAAAGACATAGACTGGCAGAATGGATTAAAAAACAGGATCCTTCTATATGCTGTCTACAGGAAACACATCTTAGACCCAAAGATAAACATAGGCTGAAAGTGAAAGGTTGGGAAAAGATATTTCATGCAAATAACAACCAGAAAAGAGCAGGAGTGGCTACACTAACATCCAACAAATTAGACTTCAAATGTAAAACAGTTAAAAGAGACAAAGAAGGACACTATATACTAATAAAAGGAACAATTAAACAAGAAGACATAACAATCATAAATATTTATGCACCGAACCAGAATGCCCCAAAATACGTGAGGAATACACTGCAAACACTGAAAAGGGAAATAGACTCATATACCATAATAGTTGGAGACTTCAACTCACCACTCTCATCAATGGACAGAACATCTAGACAGAGGATCAACAAAGAAATAGAGAATCTGAATATTACTATAAATGAACTAGACTTAATAGACATTTATAGGACATTACATCCCACAACAGCAGGATACACCTTTTTCTCAAGTGCTCATGGATCATTCTCAAAGATAGACCATATGCTGGGTCACAAAGCAAGTCTTAACAAATTTAAAAAGATTGAAATCTTACACAACACTTTCTCGGACCATAAAGGAATGATGTTGGAAATCAATAATAGGCAGAGTGCCAGAAAATTCACAAATACGTGGAGGCTCAACAACACACTCCTAAACAACGACTGGGTCAAAGAAGAAATTGCAAGAGAAATTAGCAAATACCTCGAGGCGAATGAAAATGAAAACACAACATATCAAAACTTATGGGACGCAGCAAAGGCAGTGCTAAGAGGGAAATTTATTGCTCTAAATGCCTATATCAGAAAAGAAGAAAAGGCAAAAATTCAGGAATTAACTATCCATTTGGAAGAACTGGAGAAAGAACAGCAAGCTAACCCCAAAGCAAGCAAAAGGAAAGAAATAACAAAGATTAGAGCACAAATAAATGAAATTGAAAACATGAAAACAATAGAGAAAATCAATAAGGCCAGAAGTTGGTTCTATGAGAAAATCAATAAGATTGATGGGCCCTTAGCAAGATTGACAAAAAGAAGAAGAGAGAGGATGCAAATAAATAAGATCAGAAATGGAAGAGGAGACATAACTACTGACCTCACAGAAATAAAGGAGGTAATAACAGGATACTATGAACAACTTTACGCTAATAAATACAACAATTTAGAGGAAATGGACGGGTTCCTGGAAAGACATGAACAACCAACTTTGACTCAAGAAGACATAGATGACCTCAACAAACCAATCACAAGTAAAGAAATTGAAGCAGTCATTCAAAAGCTTCCTAAAAAGAAAAGTCCAGGACCAGACGGCTTCACATGTGAATTCTATCAAACATTCCAGAAAGAATTAGTACCAACTCTCCTCAAACTCTTCAAAAAAATCGAAGTGGAGGGAAAACTACCTAATTCATTCTATGACGCCAACATTACCCTCATACCAAAACCAGGCAAAGATATTACAAGAAAATAAAACTACAGGCCGATCTCTCTAATGAATATAGATGCAAAAATCCTCAATAAAATTCTAGCAAATCATATCCAACAACACATTAAAAGAATGTGTTGATGTATTCAATTAATCAATTAATTGAATTACAAATCAATTAATGTAATACACCATATCAACAAATCAAAGCAGAAAAATCACATGATCATCTCAATTGATGCAGAGAAGGCATTTGACAAGATTCAACATCCTTTCCTGTTGAAAACACTTCAAAGGATAGGAATACAAGGGAACTTCCTTAAAATGATAGAGGGAATATATGAAAAACCCACAGCTAATATCATCCTTAATGGGGAAAAATTGAAAACGTTCCCCCTAAGATCAGGAACAAGACAAGGATGTCCACTATCACCACTATTATTCAACATTGTGTTGGAGGTTCTAGCCAGAGCAATTAGACAAGAAAAAGAAATACAAGGCATCAAAATTGGAAAGGAAGAAGTAAAACTATCACTGTTTGCAAATGATATGATAATATACATCGAAAACCCGGAAAAATCCACAACAAAACTACTAGAGCTAATAAATGAGTACAGCAAAGTAGCAGGTTACAAGATCAACATTCAAAAATCTGTAGCATTTCTATACACTAGCAATGAACAAGCGGAGGGGGAAATCAAGAAACGAATCCCATTTACAATTGCAACTAAAAGAATAAAATACCTAGGAATAAATTTAACTAAAGAGACAAAAAACCTATATAAAGAAAACTACAAAAAACTGCTAAAAGAAATCACAGAAGACCTAAATAGATGGAAGGGCATACCGTGTTCATGGATTGGAAGACTAAATATAGTTAAGATGTCAATCCTACCTAAATTGATTTACAGATTCAATGCAATACCAATCAAAATCCCAACAACTTATTTTTCAGAAATAGAAAAACCAATAAGCAAATTTATCTGGAAGGGCAGGGTGCCCCAAATTGCTAAAAACATCTTGAGGAAAAAAAACGAAGCTGGAGGTCTCGCGCTGCCTGACTTTAAGGCATATTATGAAGCCACAGTGGTCAAAACAGCATGGTATTGGCATAAAGATAGATATATCGACCAATGGAATCGAATAGAGTGCTCAGATATAGACCCTCTCATCTATGGACATTTGATCTTTGATAAGGCAGTCAAGCCAAGTCACCTGGGACAGAACAGTCTCTTCAATAAATGGTGCCTAGAGAACTGGATATCCATATGCAAAAGAATGAAAGAAGACCCATATCTCACACCCTACACAAAAGTTAACTCAAAATGGATCAAAGATCTAAACATTAGGTCTAAGACCATAGAACAGTTAGAGGAAAATGTCGGGAGATATCTTATGAATCTTACAATTGGAGGCGGTTTTATGGACCTTACACCTAAAGCAAGAGCACTGAAGAAGGAAATAAATAAATGGGAACTCCTCAAAATTAAACACTTTTGTGCATCAAAGAACTTCATCAAGAAAGTAGAAAGACAGCCTACACAATGGGAATCAATATTTGGAAACGACATATCAGATAAAGGTCTAGTATCCAGAATTTATAATGAGATTGTTCAACTCAACAACAAAAAGACAGCCAACCCAATTACAAAATGGGAAAAAGACTTGAATAGACACCTCTCAGAGGAGGAAATACAAATGGCCAAAAGACACATGAAGAGATGCTCAATGTCCCTGCTCATTAGAGAAATGCAAATCAAAACCACAATGAGATATCATCTCACACCCACCAGAATGGCCATTATCAACAAAACAGAAAATGACAAGTGCTGGAGAGGATGCGGTGAAAGAGGCACACTTATCCACTGTTGGAGGGAATGCCAAATGGTGCAACCACTGTGGAAAACAGTTTGGCGGTTCCTCAAAAAGCTGAATATAGAATTGCCATACGACCCAGCAATACCATTGCTGGGAATCTACTCAAAGGAATTAAGGGCAAAAACTCAAACACACATTTGCACACCAATGTTTATAGCAGCGTTATTTACAATTGCAAAGAGATGGAAACAGCCAAAATGTCCATCAACAGACGAGTGGCTAAACAAACTGTGGTATATACATACGATGGAATATTATGCAGCTTTAAGGCAGGATAAACTTATGAAGCATGTAATAACATGGATGGACCTAGAGAACATTATGCTGAGTGAGTCTAGCCAAAAACTAAAAGACAAATACTGTATGGTCCCAATGATGTGAATCGACACTCGAGAATAAACTTGGAATATGTCATTGGTAACAGAGTTCAGCAGGAGTTAGAAACAGGGTAAGATAATGGGTAATTGGAGCTGATGGAATACAGACTGTGCAATAGGACTAGATACAAAAACTCAAAAATGGACAGCACAATAATACCTAATTGTAAAGTAATCATGTTAAAATACTGAATGAAGCTGCATCCGAGCTATAGGTTTTTGTTTTGTTTTGTTATGTTTGTTTTGTTCTTATTATTATTACTTTTATTTTTTTTCTCTATATCAACATCCTATATCTTTTTCGGTTATATTGCTAGTTCTTCTAAACCGATGCAAATGTACTAAGAAACGATGATCATGCATCTATGTGATGATGTTAAGAATTACTGATTGCATATGTAGAATGGTATGATTTCTAAAAAAAAAAAAAAAAAAAATGGTCAGCACAATACTGCCTAATTGTAATGTAATTATGTTGGAACGCTGAATGAAGCTGCATCTGATCTATAGTTTTTTTTTTTTTCTCTTATATATTTTTGTGCTTTTTATTTTTAGTTTTGTTTTCTCTCTGTGTTATCACTTTATTTCTTTTTCTGTTGTCGTGCTATTTCTTTCTCTAAATCGATGCATATGTACTGAGAAATGATGACCATACACCTATGTGATGATATTAAGAATTACTGATTGCATATGTAGAACGGAATGATTTCTAAATGTTGTGTTAGTTAATTTTTTTTAATTAATAAAAAAATTTAAAAAAATAAAAATAAAAATAAATTTAGTAGATTGAAATGCTAGTGATCAACAAAAGGGAGTGATAAAGGGTATAGAAAAACAATAGGGGAAACAAAGGCTAAAATATATTGGGGAGATGGAAATACTATCAATCAATGAGAGGGAAGGGTAAGGGGTATGGTATGTATGAGATTTTTTTCTTTTTTTTTTCTTAATTGATGCAAATATTCTAAGAAATGATCATGGTGTGAATATACAACTATGTGATGATATTGTGAGTTACTGATTATATAACAAGATGGGATGATCATATGGTAAGAATGTTCATGTTTGTATGTTGTTAGGTTTTAAAAAAATCAAAAAATAAAAAAAAAAGAATATAAATTACCAGGGACAGGGTGGAGGTAAGGAATAGGGAATTTGGGTCTAAAATATACAAAGTTTCTGTGTGGAATGATGAAGAACTTTGGTGATGGCTAGTGGTGATGGTAATTATCAGTACTTAATTATATATTTAAATATGGTTAATAGGGGAAATGTTACACTGTGTATATGTTACTAGACTAAAAATTTTAAAAACAAAAAAAAGTGGCTTTTCTAGGGTACCTAAATCCTTTCAAACCAGCACACCCTGTACAAGGCAGAGCTGACCTCTCATAGGAGATGAAGGAAGCCACCAGCTCTAAGGAAGGAACAAGCTGAGAGCTGAAGGGTCCATCCACTCAGCAGCTGCAAAGGGGAAAGACCGAGTATTCCAAACCCTTGGAGCTGCAGCACCCACCACTGTGGAGCAGAAAGCTTGTGTAAGGCAGTGAGCACGAGGGGCCGGGGAGACACCCCAAGGCTGTGCGGAGAGGGGAGCAGGCAGGGGCTGCTTAGCATTCTAAGAGAAAGAACGCTACTACCAAGTTTTGTTTTTATCCTAAGAACAATGGAAAGCAGGTTAAGCTCCCGGGGGATGTGTAGCAATCGGTATGTGTTCATAAGGATGACTCTCGCTGCAGCAGGACGAAAGGATTGGAGATGGGCAGGAGTGATGTATTCAAGGAGACAGCTGAGGAGTGGGGGCTATTGGAGTAATGGAGGCCAGAGATGATGGGATCCTGGACCCAAATGGGCTGGGGGTGGGGGAGAGGCAGATGAGTTTAGGAGATACTTGGGTGGTAAAAGAATCATGTAAGGGATTGGCTACTGGGGCCAGTCAGGGACAGGTGTTTAGGGGAGCTGGCTCCGGATTGCTTAACTAGAGGGATGGCATGCCCTTTACTGCGACTGCGGTTGTACATCCCACAGTGGAATAACGGAGGGCCCGAGAGCAGCTGGACGGCATGTTCAAAGGATGCTAGTGAGACTCACAGTGATTCAGATAAAATCTAGAAACCCTTTAACCAGTCACAACTAGCAGCCCAGCACGTGGGCTTGACCGTGTCACTGCAGTGCTCTGCAGATGCGGGGACTGGAGCAGCACTTGGTCACACTGCCCCGAGAAGCGGCAGCCCCCGGCTGGGAGGGCCAGCCCACTCTGCCCCACTCTGCCCCCCGAGCCGCGATGGCTGAGCCACAGCCTAATGGCCGGTGGGAAACCACCCCGGGCGGCGCGGCGGCGGGACCAGCCACCAGGGTGGGGTCATGCGCATTCCAGGTGCCCTTGACTCCGCCCCAGTGTGTTTCCCTCCGCTGGCCTCCCACTGGCACAGCCTCAGGCCGCCATCAAGGTGCTGGTATCACCAATGGGAAATTAAGATGGGGTCAGGGAGGTTGGCTCTGCTCTGTTCCAGTTACTTTTTATTGTTTACCTCATTGATTTTGTGGGTATAATGAGATGCCACTGGATAAAACGTAGCAGGGGGCGCTTCCCGGGTGTAGGAATCCAGCAAAAAGCAAAATAGCACCTGGCTTCCTTCCTTTGCAATCCGCCAAGGCGGAGAGATCGTTGTTGCTAACTTCATTCTCTCACCTCTGTCTACACATACAGAGCCTGGATTCCGTTCCTTTTTTATTTTAGCTTCCCTGTTATCAAAACATCTAAATGTTAACGTTGTTTGCACTCATCGAAGTCCATTTTGATTTTCCAGCTGTCCATCATTTATTTTAAAGCTGAAAAATTATTAAGCCACCTTTGCAGGCAGCATAAATTGGGCTCACAAGGGAAATGTCTTAGGGCCCCTGAGCTGTGGATGACTTGTGTCGAATCATCATCCCTGAGCGCAATTTGAGTTTGGCTCCATTGGTACACGTTTTGGGGCACAGTCTCAAATTCTGTATCCACTTGAACTGAAAAATTATATCAAATTAATATTTGATATCTCACTGCATGGAGCTGCTCCAAAGCTGTTATCTTGCCCCAGCAGCATTTCCTAATGAAACTGCCATTATGAAGGGGCCACCTGCAGCCCTATACTCCCCTCTTTTGCTCATAGCAGCAGTAATCTGTAAATTAAGCTTATGAACATTTCATAGATAACATTACATATTTAATGTCTTTGTTCTCACTGAAGCAGATCTGGTTGTTTAATCATAGTTTCCTTTTATTGGCAGAAAGGGGAAGCCGAAAATATTTTGACAGTAGTTTGTTTGTGTGTTAGTTTCTGATAGAGAGATACAGCTGGAGGGAAAGAAGAGGGAGGAATCATGAGGCCCAAATTATTTGTAAGATTTGTAATCAGCCGGGCAGAGGTGGCTTACGAGTCAAATCCATTGATGTGCTGGGTGAGACGTGGACAAGTCCCTTTGCAGTGAACCTGTAAAGATGTTTTAAAGGTCTGGCTGGGCTGAAATAGGTCTTGCCCGGGAACAGCAGCCTCTGCAAAGGAGTCCACCATATTACTTACGAGAATTTCCTGACAAGCTGCTTATCATTACATTTGGCTTCAACTCACTGGAGCCTGGGAGTCTGTGGTTGAACTGGGGCAGGTGTTCACTGCACAAGCTGTACTGCCTTCCCCCTGCCCTGTGTGCAGAAATTCTACTGTAGTTCAGCACAGTTGGTAGTGCCCAGGCTGAGTGTTAGATTAGATTTGTCTCATCCAGGAGGGAGATATGATGGGTTGGACAGGTCAGTGATGGAGCAGATGGTGGAAAACAGAGTTGGGGTATGTTTTGAAGATGGCATGTTATGTTGGTGGATTAGATTGGGGAGGCAGTAAAGGGAAAAGGACAAATCTGAGGTGCCTCCTAGGTTCTTGGTCCGAGCAGTGAGTGGACTGTGGTGCCAGGCACTGAGTTGGGGAAAACTAGGAGTGGTGCTGGTTGAGAAGGGAGGGGCCCTTCAGTCCAAGCAAATGCATAGAGATGCAACTGAGTTTTACTTTCCTGGAGCAAATCCATACTACTTCTGCATAGCAGAGCCAGGGGGTTATTAATCAGAATTCCTGAAATCCATATTTATCATCAGTCCACTAGGTTTGCTGTACTGCAACTGAAACCCTTCGGGGACGCCACGTGTTTTGCTTCAATGGCTGCTTTAAGAAGATAAAAACATAATTCTTTTTGTGAGAATTCATCAATATATTCATTATGTAGGGGGAGCAATGGCATGGCATGCTTTTAAAATAAGATGTCTTTCTGGTCTTTAAAAATTGGTACATAGCGAAATTTATGATCAGTCCAACTGAGAAAAAAAGGAGAAAAAAAACCTACCTCTCACGCTGCAGGTAGGAAAGGACATGCATTGCATACAGCGAGTGCTCCTACCCTGAACGAGTTTTAAACTTTTTAATTTTTATTTATTTATTTTTTATGTGAGCAGGCACCAGGAATCAAACCCGGGTCCTCTGGCATGGCAGGCGAGCATTCTTGCCTGCTGAGCCACTGTGGCCCCCTGAACCAGTTTTAGAGTCTCGCTTTACAGGCTTTATGAAACAAACCACAGTTGTTTATGCATGAATGAGCTCCTACATTTGTGTACCTGTGCATGGTGTGGCTAAGATGTCATTCAGGCACCAGCATCTGCTGGACACGCTGAAAAGAACGGTTAAAGAATAGTCACGTGCTCTGCATCAGCTAGAAACTTATCATCCAAAGAGGGAAATGGCGCCACCTGCCAAGATATTCAAAAACAGCAACTCAAGGAACGTAGAATCTATGTGCGCCAATTCCTGGGATATGTCACATATTTCCTGGCATTGAAACCTGTGTAGGTAAATGCTGTGTTGAGAAAATCCAGGCGTCACGATTAGTCTTAATTGAACACGTTGTGCCTGTACAGAATCCATTGCGAGACTCCAAGTAAGCCACGTTCTTAAATAGAGTGTGGTTTGAAGGACTTCTAGCACTTCCAGGCAAAAATATTTTCTCAAAATATGTACGCCGCATGTCTGCAGTTCCCCAAATCAAACTGTTCTGGGGAAGTGATCACCAGTAACCAGGGAGTAGAGGAAGGTTTAGTAATCTTCGTTGAGCAGCTGTGAGGCAGCCTCGTCCGGGGCCCTGGAGCAGCTCTCCCCACTGCTTTGGGGTCAGTCGCTGTGTAGAAATTGCATCCACTTAAGATACATAAGGCCAGTCACTTGTAACCATAATTTCCACCCCAGAATCCCTGCCCTTCAAGCAAATGACAGCCACCCTTCCCCATCCGTGACCACCTCCTCCCTTTTATGAACTCATCTCTGGTCGGGTTCCCTAGAAGCAGAGTCTGAGATGGGGGTCTTGGTGCATGTGAAATGTTGGAGGATTGTGTGTCCTCCAGGCAAACCTACAAGGGAATAAGGGAAGCAGGATGTGAAGATGGCAGGGTCGCTTGGGCTGGAGCCTAGACCTACTACGGAGCCCTTTCTTCCTCTGGGACCCATGCAAATGCAAAATTAATTTACAGCCTTCCACCTCACCTGATGAATGACCCATGACAGTATACCTGAGTGTAGAATATGCTTGCCTCCAAAATGCAAAGAGGCAGGTCCAATAGCTCTTTCTTGGCATTAGTAAGTATAAGGTACAATAATTATCCTTTGTGTTCTACCTCGCCTCAGACCACTGGACACCTAAAAACTTCATCTACGTGCCTGGCCCCCATGTCTTTGCAGAATGTATCTGCTGCCCTCTGGAGCATGAGTCTTACCAAGATTTCCAATGTACTTGGCACTCTTTGCTCAGTCGGATTTACCTGACATCATCAGGATAACAGGCTAGCATGATGTTCTGCACGTTTTCAGGTGATCTAAGTCCCTTCAAACATAATGGTGGCAGAGAGCAGACGAATTAGCATAGTACTGACACAAGGCTTGCACGCATGACATTGCCCATCCCACGGAGTGTTAACTGCTTCGGATCCTCCTTTCGATCCGCATGGGAAACCATGCATTTGCCAGCTCAGAGGCACATACCCCAGACAAGAGTCTGTTCAGCTGCTCTAGTAAATATGGCTCAGCAGGCACACTGAGCCTACCCCTCAGTTAAACTTGTGGTAGAGCACTGTCATCCACCATGATCCATCTGGGTTTCTGTCAGGGGTCAGATGGTCAGTTAAATGGGGATATGATGATGACCACCCGCCTTGCCTCCTTTAAGTCTTCGAGGGTGGCACGAAGCTCTGCCATCTTTCTAGAATGCAGTATTATCTATCTTATTTACTATCTTACCTATGGTAGGAGGAAACAATTTCATGGGCTGCCACTTGGGTTTTCCTATTACAATAGTTCCTACTCTACATGTCAAGGAGCCAATTGAGGGTTGTGCCAGCTGCTATGTATTTCCATTCTGGCTATATATTTGGAAATCAGGGAAATAACCACTGAACTCAGTGGACCCAGTTTGAGATGGACCTGGTCTCGGACTCCATTTATTACCTGACACCCATATGCCCCTCCTCTAACAAAGGTCCATGGTAGTGCCCTAGGTCCCTGAGACTCAGTGCCCACTCTGACCCTGCATCCTATATCCCTCAGAAAGTCTGGGTTTGCTCCTTTCTACAAGATACAGTCAGTCAAGTCAAGGCCATATCTTCCCTTGATAAAGATCTAGGGGGCCACCTCTGCCTACGCTTACCGTGGTGTTGCAGAATCACAGAGACTGAGCCAGCTCTTCTTCGCTGAATGGTTTGTGTCACAGAAGTGGCCCAGGTTTGGAAACTAGGCATTGTATCTTGGTCTTCTGTTGAAGTGGCTTGCCTCAGTCTTTGGCTCATCCATTCTTGATTTATTTTGATTATATAACTGTTAAGCAACATAAATTGGCTGCCCTTATGTCATACTTCTAGGAACACCAGGTTCTCTTCTATAGATTCCCACGCAGCAGACCTCTTACTGTCAGTCCAACCTGTAAAGGTTCAATGCTGCCACAGGGCCTGGGATCTTGGTTTTTCCATTGCTACTGGAGCATCTGGCTTCATAACAGCAGCTCCTGCTGTCAGCCCTGGTCTACAGAGGACAGTCTCTGTGGACTTTCTCAGGGATGCCTGTGTATCCCTCCCCGGCACATTCCTCCTCACCTCCATACGAGGTGTGCTCCGGGGACCCTCCTGAGAAACATGGTCAGCCTGGTGGGTCTTCTTAATCTCATAGAACATCATTCTGTCATGCCCACTTTTCAGTCTTTTGTTTCCTTCCTCCATAGGTCTCCAGGACAATTTTCACATCTCTACTTCATTTCTTTTGGGCCATCACTTTTCCAGGCTTCTAAGAGCCATTCTAGTAGCATAGCACGACCTCACCCCAGGACCCTGACCAGGTGTTACATCTCACATCAAGGAAAGTTCCCCATGTCAACAACCTCCCCCTTATCCAGCTTTATATTCTCCTCCTCCACCTGACCCAGCACCTTGGGTCCACTGCCAGGTGTGCTCTCCTGGTTCCTGCCACGATGGCTCAGCCAGGTCCTGTAGCAACTGTGGCTTGGAATCTCTCTCCTCCCTTAGCAGGCCCCGTGCTTCCCCGGGTGGGCATGTGGAGAATGGACCCTGGTTATTGCTCTGGCTGGGAACAGGGATGGTGGGAGCCATCCTGAGGTGGACAGGCATGATCCTTTCAGGCACCTGCTTCACTGGTGGCCTCTGTAAGGTCTTCCAGCAAGGCGGTGGGGGTTCTTAGTCACTAGCATGGAAGTGGGGAAGGACTCACTTCTATAAGCCACAGGGTGTGGCAAAATCTGGAGGTTCAAGGTGTTCAGTGGAACCACCCAGATGCCCCTTCCAGAGTCTCAGGGTCCCCCTCCTTTCCACCCAGGCCTTGACTTTGGCATAGGAGACTTGCCAGAGCTGAGAATTCTCCCTTTCTCCTTCTACTACTCCAACATAGGTACCTGAGCCTGGCTGAAGGAGAGGAAGGACACTTTATTATTATTATTATTTTTTTTTACATGGGCAGGCACCAGGAATCGAACCCGGGTCCTCTGGCATCACAGGCAAGCATTCTTGCCTGCTGAGCCACCATGGCCCACCCAGGAAGGACACTTTAGATGCTGCCCAGGAGGGTTTCAAACTGTGTTTGCTTGTTTGATTGCTCTTGCTTCCATCATCTTCTCTTCAAAGCCTTGGTGCCACTAAATCGTAGCTACTCAATTCCATAATCCTTAAAATGACAGTTTTCCTTCATTTCTGACAAATGCCAGAGATGCTGCATAAGCCAGCATATGCCTTTCTACTCAGGTCCTATCCCAGACCTCTGCAGGTGCCGTAGCATCCCACGGACCCTCCCTCGCTGTACCTGCCACCTCAGTGACAGCCAGCAGTAGAGGAGTCAGCCGCAGAACTTATTCGTGGAGCCCGCTTCCCAGACGACCTCAGGAACCACCCGCCTTGGGTCAGGCTCCCTGGAAACACAGCTGAGACACAGAGTCTATGATTTATTGAAGGAATACTCTTCAGGAAAACCTGAAAAACTGCTAGGGAAACAGCATAGGAGAAGGGAAGTGGCTGAACAAGGATTTGGGCTTAGAAAAGTCTAGTCATGGCCTGATCATGGGACATAAATCATCCCACCTAGCATCCTTTCTAGAGGGCAAGAGCTCGTGTCCTGCTGTGCCAGTGAGGTATTGCCTCCTTCCCCCCCCCCCTTCCAGAGGGTTAGGGGCAGTGTTACTCTCCCAGTGGCTCTGAGCAGGGTGACACCACCCAGCCAAGGACCAGGCTCTGGAGAAGCTGAGGGTGGATAGAGCACTGTCTGCCAGCAGAAGAAGGAATCCGGGCCCCCCATCAACAGTGTCTGCTACCGACTCATTCCCCCACTGTTAACCCCTGCTTTCCCCACTAACCACTTCATTGCACTTGAACAAACTCCCCTGCTTATTAACCTTGTCAAAATTTCTCTTGCTTCCTTACCTTAAAAGACCCTCCTAATTTGGCATGTGCCAACTATTCATTGTGCTTCCACACAAGCTTCAAAGTTCATCTTGCTTGGAGGCTATGTCCACCCTTGGAGGCTATGTCCACCCTTGGAGGCTATGTCCACCCTTGGAGGCTGTGTCCACCCTCTAGCCTTCTTGTGGGCTCAGTCACCAACTTCCCAACTGCTCTCACAACCACTCTACCTCCCATTTGTTAAGGACTGGTGACCAGGCATCCCCTGTTCTCTACCCCAGCCCAAGCTCCTCCCATAATTACTGACCGTTTCACTATGGTGACCTCCCAACCTCCTTCAAAAAATCACGACAACCAAACCTTCCAGTTCCTGAATCTTCTTAACTCCAGATGCTTTACAGCTCCACTTCAGCTGCCTACTCTGAAGCTATGCCCTGGATTCTGTCTTAACCCAAAACAAGCTCTCTCACAGTCTCCTTTTTTACCCAATTCTCACCCCCGACTCCTGCTCTACCTCTTCATCATACAGAGAACTCACTTCACTTCCTCAGACCCTCTATTTTTTTCCACTAGCCAGCACCCATCTTGTCTCCATTCCCTGCATAACCAGGATCACGTGGTTAAACCCTTGGCTATTCAAAGCGTGGTCTGCAGGCCAGCAGCAGGGTCAACACCCGGAATATTTTGGAAGTCAGAATCTCAGGTTTCATTCTAGATTCTCTGATGGAGAATCGGCATTTTATCAAGAAATACCCCAGTTCCACAGCCCAAGGTCATTCCACACAGGAGTCTGGGGACCACCAAACCCATCATGCCCACAAGTGCATTTTCTGCCCACCCCCAGCCCCGGGAGTTAGCAACTTTGTACCAGGTTGAGTCCCAACCCATCCAGCCGACTTAGTTGGGGAAAGTCGGGCCTGAGGGGCAGAGGGGCCCCAAGAGCGCCATCTGAGAGGAAGACATGGAAAGTGCAGCTGGCAAATGGCCTTTCTCCCTAGCTTTTAAAAGATCATCACTTAGAGTCGCACCTCCTGCGTGAGATCGCAGCCTTGGTTTGGCAGGAATTACTGACAGCCGAGTGTGTAAGAAGACCTTTGGAGGTGCCAGGGTAGCTCAATGGTAGCATTCTCGCCTGCCATGTGGGAGACCTGGGTTTGATTCACGGTCCATGTACTTCCCCCCCCAAACAAACAAATAAATGAAAGAAACCATCAAAAACAAACAAAAAAATTCAACAAATGGTGCTGTAATAATGGGATACTCACATGGAAAAAGAATGAAATGTGACCCTGCCATATAGCATACAAAAAAGAAAAAAAGAGAGAGAGAGACCTTCAATACCAACCCAAGCAACTATAAAATCTTAGATGAGTGAGGGAAATCAACTTTCAAAAATAACCTTATCAAGATAATAAAATGACTCAAAGGCAGGAGAAGAATTGCAAAGCACATTAAAATGCAAGAAAATACAGCCCAACCAAATGACCAAATTAAAACATGAGAGGAGACAGAGAATTTGGAACAACTAGTCAAAGATTTCCATAAAATGTCCTAAATAAGTTCAGTGGGTTGGCTAAAGACATAAAGATAATCAAGAGAACACTAGAAGAGAATAAAGAAGAATTTGAAAGAATAAATAGAAAAATGGCAGATCTTACAGAAATGAAGGATATTATAGATCAAATTAGAAATATACCAAAGATAAACAATGGCAGATTTGAAGAGGCAGAAGAAAGAATAAGTGAACTAGAGGACAGGACAACTGATTTCAAATGCAACAAAGAACAAATGGCAAAAAAGATGGAAAAATTTGAATTGGCTTTCAAGGAAATGATGGACAACACAAAGCACATAAATATAAGAATCATTGGTGTCGCAGATGGAGAAGAGTAAAGGGCTAGGACATATATGAGAACATAATTGGGCAAAACTTCCCAACCCTTAAAAAAGACATCAATACACAAATCAAAGAGGCCCAATGAATTCTGAAAGGAATAAATCTAAGTAGATCCACTCCAAGACACAAACTAATCAGACTCAAATTCTGGAAAGATGCAGAAAGTCCTGAAAGCAGAAAGAGAAAAACAATTCACTACATATAAGGGAAGCCACATAAGATTAAGTTCAGACTACTCAAAAGGCATCATGGAGGTAAGGAGGCAGTGATATGATATATTGAAGATTCTGAAAGAGAAAAATTTCCAGCCAATTATTCTTTATTCAGCAAAGTTGTCCATCAAAAATGAGGGAGAGATTAAAATTTTCACAGACAAATACTGAGAGAATTTGTCAACAAGAGACCAGCCCTGCAAGAAATACTAAAGGGACTTCTGTTGGGTGAAAAAAAAAAATGCAGGAGAGAGAGGTGTGAGGGAGGATACAGAATTGAAGAGTATTAGTCAGGATAACTTAAAGGATAAAAAGACAGGAAAAATCTGGCAAATAAAAGTCAAAGAATAAGATTCAAGAACTGCCTATACAGTAAAAACTGAATGTTAATTGACTAAACTCACCTATAAAAAGATACAGATTGGCAGAATGGATTAAAAAATATGACCCAGCTCTATGCTGTGTATAAGAGACTCCTCTTTGACCCAAGGATACAAATAGATTAAAAGTGAAAGGATGGATAAAGATGTTCCATGCAAGCTGTAACCAAAAAAAAGCAGAAGTAGCTATACTAATATCAGACAAAATAGACTTTAAATGCAAAGATGTCAGAAAAGACAGGGAAGGACACTACATATTAATAAAAGGGACAGTTAACAACAAGAAATGACAGTCGTAAAGGTTTATGAACCCAATCCAGGAGCTCCAAAGTACATGAGGCAAACATTTGTCAAAACTAAAGAGAGCAAAAGATGTTTCAACAGTAATAGTGGGAGACTTCAATACACCAGACTCTTCTGGAAATAGAACAAACAGGATCACCAAGGAAACAGAGATCCTAAACAATGCGATCAATGAACTAGCCCGAACAGACATTTAGAGATCAGTGCACCCCAAAACACCAGGACATACATTCTTCCCCAGGTCTCATGAATTGTTCTGCAGGAAAAGTCATGTGAGGTGGTTCAGTACAAGACGGTCATTCAATGTAATACAACGTTTAACAAGCTGAAAGGGAAAAAATTACATAATTATCTCGATTGGTGCTGAAAAAACTTTCAACAATATTCAGCCTCCTTTTCTGATAAAAACACTTCGGTAAGTAGGAATCAAAGGAAGCATCCTCAATATGATAAAGAGCATGTGTGAAAAACCCATACTTAATGATGAGAGACTGAAAGCCTTTCCCCTGAGATCAGGAATTAGACAAGGATGCCCTCTATCACCACTATTATTCAACATTGTGCTAGAAGTTCTAACTAGAGCAGTCAGGCAAGGAAAAAAAATAAAAGGCATCTCAATCAGAAAGAAAGTAGTGAAACTTTATTTGCCAATGACATAATCCTATACTTGGAAAATCCTGAGAAATCTATGACAGAGCTTCTAATAAACAAATTAGAATAATCATAAGCAAATAATAAAAACAAATTCAGCAAAGTGGTGGAATACAAGATTAATGTATAAAAAGCAATAATGTTTCCATACACTAGTAATGACCTAAGTGAGGAGACAATTAAGAAAAAAAAAATACTATTCACAAAAGCAGCTAAAATAATCAAGTATCTAGGAATAAATTTAACCAGGAATATAAAGGACCTGTACAAAACATTGCTATAAGAAGTCAAAGACATATTTTGTACTTTTTGTTTTAATTAAAATACATTTATTTAAAAACCATTAAAATATGGGTTTTACATTTTAGTGGTAATTTTAAAAAGAAAGAAAAAGAAGTCAAAGAAAATCTAAGTAGGTGAAAAGACATTCCATGTTCATGGATAGGAAGGCTAAATATCATTAGGATGTCAATTCTACCCAAACTGATGTACAGATTCAACACGGTACCAATTATAATTCTAACAGCCTACTTTGAAGACTTGGAAAAGCAGGTTATCAAATTTATTTGGAAGGGAAAGAAGCCCTGAATAGCCAAAAACAAACTCAAAAAAGAGGAGTGAAGTGGGAAGACTTGCACTTCCTGGTATTAAGCTTATTATAAAGCCATAGTGGTCAAAACACTATGGTATTGGCACAAAGATAGACATACTGATCAATGAAATCAAACTGGGAGTTTGGAAATAGACCCTAGATCCATGGTCAATTGATCTTCAACAAGGCCCCCAAATCTACTGAACTGAGACAGAATAGTCTTTTCAATAAATGGGGCTGGAAAAACTGGAAATCCATAACCAAAGGAATGAAGAAGGGCCCCTACCTCACACTCTATACAAAACTTAACTCAAAGTAGATCAGAGTCCTAAATAAAAGAACCACTACCATGAAACTTCTAGAAGAAAATATAGGAAAACATCTTCAAGACCTAGTAATCGGAGGTAGCTTCTTAGACTTTACACCCAATGCACAGGCAACAAAAGAAAAAATAGATAAATGGGAAGTCTTTAAAATCAAATGCTTCTGTGCCTTAACGGACTTTGTCAAAAAGTTAAAGAGGCAGCCAACTCAATGGGAGAAAATATTTGGAAACAATATATCTGATAAGGGTTTGATATCCAGTATATATAGAAGACATACTACTCAAAAAGAGAAAACAACCCAATTATAAAAGGGCAAAATGTATGAATAGACATTTTTCCAGAGAGGAAATACAAATGGCTAATACGTACATGAAAAGATGTTCATCTTCATTGGTTATAAAGGAAATGCAAATCAAAACCCCAATGAGATATCATCGTACACCTATAAGAATGGCTGTCATTAAACAAACAAGAAACTGCAAATGTTGGAAAGGATGTGGAGAAATTGGAACACTTACGCACTGCTGGTGGGAATGTATAGTGGTACAGCCACAGTGGAAAGCATTCTGGCGGTTCTTCAGAAAACTAAATATCAAGTTGCACTATAACCCAACAACATCACTACTTGGTATATACCCAGAAGAAATGAAAACCATGTCACAAACAGGTATTTGCACACTGATGTTGATAGCAGCATTATTCACAATTGCCAAAAGATGGGAATAACCCAAGTGTCCATCAGCAGATGAGTGGATAAACAAAATGTGGTATATACATACGATAGAATATTATGCAGCAGTAAGACGAAATGACATTCTGAAGCATTGGAGAACATGGATGAAATTTGAGGACATAATGCTGAGCAAAGTAAGTCAGATGCAAAAGGGTAGATACTGTATGATTTATGAACCCACTCGAAAATGTAAACTCAGAGTCTAAAAATATAGAAAATAGGGACCTAGAGATAGAGAACAGCCAGACAAGGGGGTGTGGTTACCTAATATGTACAGACTACTTAATGAGATTGAAGTTTAAAGTATGGTAATGGATAGAAGGGATGGCAGTTCACTGGGCATTTTCTGAGGAACAGTGCCCTATGAAGGTGAATATGACTGACAGGTTGGTTAGAGCCATGTATTCACCAATGAGCGCTACAAATATAAATAAGTTCTTGCATGAACTACCTCAAAAGTATGACACTTGTACAAAGAGTTAATAATAGAAAGGGATGTGGGGAAAAGTACTTATTGCATGCTATGGTCTATATTTAACAGGAAGACATCACTAGTACCACAGCAATACTAAGGGGAACTAATGGGGGTGGAGGGCAAGGGTTAAGGGGAGTTTTGGATTTTCTCTTTGGTGTGAGTGTGTTTTTTTTCTCTTTGGAGCAATGAAAACTGTCTAAAATTGAGAATGATGATTGTACATCTAAGAGAGGATACTGTGAAACATTGTTTGTTTTGAATAGAAAATATACTATATGAATATATTGCAACAATCTGTAGATTCAAAATAAATAAACAGAAAAAAACAACATGTTAGAGTCAGCAAAACAATGAACAATAGACCTGCATACAGAAGAATTCTGATTCTAATTATGCTCAATATGTTCAAAATATGTTTGCATAATACATGATTTAGAAAAAGATGAAAGCAAAAATATGATTTGTCTTAGTTTGCTAGGGCTGCTATGACAAATACCACACAATGGCTGGCTTAAGCAACAGGGACCTATTGGCTCACAGGTTTGGAGTCTAGAAGTCCAGCCTCAGGGTCTCAGGAGGCCAGGCTTCCCCCAGATTCTGTGATGTCCTGGCTTTCCTTGGCTTGTAAATGCATCTCTGCCTCTGCCTGTGCCACATGCTATCTGCTTCATTCTCTGGTCTCTTCTGACGGACTGTGGACACATTTCCTCTGCTTATAAGGACTCCAGCTGTATGGATTAAGGCCCTCCCTCATTCAATCTGGCCTCATCTGATTGGGATTTTCCAAGATCCTACTCACAAAATGAATAGCTTACCTAATAATAATGATATCTTTAAAGGTCCTGATTACAAATGAATTTGCCTCCCCAGGACTGGGCTTGTCTTTGGTGGAGGACATAATTCAATCCCCAATATGGTCCGAAGACTATCAAAAGCTATCAAAAAATGAAGTAGAAATTCTTCAACTTGAAAATATAACAATTGAAATTTAAAACTTAATAGAAGATAGTTAATCAAATGGTATTTAAGATACTTTTTAATATTTAGAAGTCAAATAACTCTGATATCTGTATTTATAGATTTTTTCCTTCCTTTAATTTTAAATTGGTTTATGAAACATATTGTACAAACAGGTTTTATGATGATTACTTAGATTTTCTTTTTTATTTGCCTACGGATACACTAACTAAGACATCCATTTTAGGTGGTGAACATATGTCAATTGCTAAAATATTTTTATCTTCATATTTTCCTGAAATAAGCAAAATATTTAGTAACATAGGTCATTACTATCACAATGCACATATTTGTAAGAACTTTCTACTTGATATTTTGAGAACATTTAGTTTTGACAGCTGATCAAATGGTATCCAAGTTAGTGTTTAATACTTAGAATTTAATTTGTGTAGATTTAATTTATATAGATTTCTTGTTGCTTCAATTTTAAATGGGTTTATGAAACTTACTATGCAAACACAGGCTTTACAATGATCATATGGATACTCTATTTAAATATGCCTAAGGTGAAGCTAACTAAGATATCCATTTTTGGTGGTTCTAAGTGTATTGTTTGTTTTCTTAAATTAAAATTAAAAAAAAAACTTAACAAAGAAAAAACCTTTATAGAAGGGTTCAACTTCAGAATAGAAAATTCATGAATTCAGAATTGGAAGAAATTACTCAGAATGTATCCCAGAAAGACAAAATAACAGAAAATATCAAGGAGCTTAAGAGACATGGAGGATAGAATGAAATGGTCCAACATACATAATGACGGTTCCAGAAAGAAAGAATATAGAGAATTAGGACCATCACTGTGAAAAAAGAATGACTAAGATTTTTTTCAGAATTAATAAGTGACACTAATCCAAAGATTTAGAAATGATGAAGCAAGGTAAATAAAAAGAAATTCACACCTTAACAACTGTGGGGTGAAATTGCAGAACATGAAAAACAAACAGAAAAAAAAAAGTGAGTGATCATTTTTTAAAAAAGAAAAAGTTTTATCTACGAAAGGAACAACGGATAGTCTGGGAAACTATTTCCTTAGCAACAGTCTTGGATCCAGAAGACAGGAATAAGACTAGAGAAAAAAATAACCGTCAACCTACAATACTACACATAGTGAACTATCTTTCAAATAGGTGGGTAAATTAAGACATTTTTAGACAAGAATTGCAAGATTTATCCACCTACAGAATCTCATTAAAGGAACTTCCAAATGACACATTTCACCAAAGAGGGAAATAATTTCTGAGAGAAGATCTGCGGTGGAAGAAGCCAGGTTGTATCTGAAATGGATGTACAGATGAGCAACCAGCATTTAGGAGGCAGGTTTGAAGAACTCCTGAGTAAAAGGATGGAGGGCAATAAAGAAGAAATAAAGACATGAACTCTGCCCTTGAAGAATTTACGAATCAGTTGAGACTTGAAGAGCATCTCTAAGCAGTACAGTGATTGTTAAACGATACAGACCTGAAGTTCTGAAAGAGAGAAGACGCTGTAGTGTTATTATTACTGTGCCATTGACCAGAAAATCCACAAGACCTAATATGTAATCAGAGCAGGAAGTAATCTGTCCTGGGATCTCTGAAATCTGGCCTCAGATAAATAGAAATGTTCCAGCCCAGCACAACCGAGACCAAAGAGCACGCTAGAAAGATGACCCATGAATTTAATTAGGGGCTACGGACAGAAGGAAGATTTTCCCAATGGCAGCCCATTGGGAGAGGAAACTCTGCACTCCTCTCAAAGCTGAGAGAAAAAGAGATGAGAGGCATGCCCAGGGAACAGCTTATAAAGTTAATAGTCTCATGAGATTTGGTTACAGGGGAGTTTCTGCAGACTCTCGTGAGATTTGGTTATTAGGGAGGGGAGTTTACATTATTTGACCTTTAATCTCTGTCCAGGTCATGTAGGTGGCTGTGTGACTTGCTCTCAAAATGGAGTAGGGTCAGGGCCCAGGCCTGGGGTCCTTATAGTCCACCCTCACAGCAGACTCTGCTGACCTAGGACAGACATTACATTCATTTACAGTGTAAGAGCCAATAGAGCATTAGGAGTTCCCCACAAAGAAATAACTCCACAAAGTGAGGCCCCATGGCTAGGAATGGGAATTAAATCATTCTACTGATAATTGATGAAACCTATGATTTCCGTCCTACATGCGAAGATTCTCTTCCACATCTTCTGATGTGCTGAATCCTGCCAGGCCAGCAGGGTTTTCCACGCAGTCCAGTTCACACAGGTCACAGTCCATGGCAGGTCAGTGGCACCCAGTGGTGTCCATTCAGTGCACACTCAGCGTTGAGATGTATTGTGCACGCAGGTTACTGCAGGAGCCTATTGCAGGGAGGTATTTTCAGGACGCTAAGGGCAAAAAGAATACAAGCTAAATTTCCAGTAATAGACACATACCACACCTTTTCCCCCTGCAATTGCAGGGAGCCTTCCGGAGTCAAATCCAGAGTCATACATAATGTGCCTTGAGGTATAGGGAGTCCTGGGTTGGTTACATATACATTTTTTTGCATTTTATGTATAAACTGTAGTCTGATACTTAAATCTGGGGCTACCGTAATACACCAGGGACCTAGGATTCCCAACCATCATGGCTGCATTGGCAAGGACCATGGGCAATCAACCTTATTATCCCCAAATTCTAATGCTTGTGGCACAGGCAATAGCAAGTTATTTTCGTGACCTGTTTATGGTTGTAGGGTTGCTGGTCCTTCTACCTGAATTCACAGCACCTGCATTGGCCCCACCATTACCAGTTCAGCAAGAGCAGGAGTATCTGCTGAGGGCCATGAGTTGAGGCTGGTGAGGACCAGATATGACTGGTGTGTCCACTGCCAAAGAATTGCTTATCATCTTTTAATTGCTTTTAAAAGTCCTTTCAATTAACCCTGCTGCTGTGAAGTTATAAGCCAAATGAAATATCCATAAGATGTCATGTTCAGTAGCCCAGGTTTGGGTTAGTTATCCAGTAAAGGGGGACCCATCACTGTCCACATGTGTGGGGACCTTGGAGAATGCACTGGACTTTTCTAAGCTACTTATTGTAGCTCTTTGGTTAGTTGTCCCTACTAGAGAGGCCAGCAAAAGTCCAGTAGCCATATCTATGGCTGTAAAGGCAAATTTTGCAGCTTCAGATAAGGGAAGGGGCCTAATATAATTTACCCGCCACCTGGTGACCAGAACCTCCTCATGGCTGAAGTAACGTAAGTTGATGAGGAAGTATCCTTGGGAATCATAGCAAATAGGAGGGGTAGGCATCCATAACTTCTTTCAGTTGTTATCTGGTGATGGGCAGCTCCATAGAGTCTGGTATCCCCTTGGTGTCTTGTCTTTCTCTGCAGCCACTCAGCAACCTCATGCGGTGTTGGCTTTAGATCATGAATTTTTTGCTAAAGCATCTACTTTAGTATTACCAGACAAGGAATCGGTGTTACAGGCAGACTCATGAAACACAGCTACCTTTTGCTTGTGTCCACATATCTTCCCACATCTCTTTTCCCCATAACGGGCAGCCGACAACAGTCCATTGCACTTGCTCCATGTGGCCACCCACACTGCCAGGCCCTGGTATACTGCCCATTTGTCAGCAACAATAGTTAATGCATCTCCTGGTTCATGAACCATGACCATCCATACAGCTCTTATACTCAGGCCATTGACTGTTTTTCATGGCCCCAGTTTTCCCACCATACAGTATCTGTACTAGGTTGCACAGCTACTGCTGTCCAGGTGGCAGGCTGCCCATGTGCTGACCCGTCAGTATACCAGACTTAGGTACACTGCCACACCCATCAGTGGTGAGTTAGAGACAGCCACCTTGGGAGGATCAGCAGAGAGGGTGAAGCATTCTTTTTCCACATAGGAAACTGGTCTGAGGATATCATGCATTTCTGCATTTAAGGGTCTATTGTTGGAAATGCTGTGCTGTATCCGATAATCTTTCCATTTCATTAATGTGCTCAATTATGCTGTGCCAGAGTGAGGCTTAGTGACAGTGTCCCATGTCCACCTTTGTATGCGAATGGCTGCTCTAAATTTCACAGGGCATTTCTGAGTTAGTCCTTCAACTTGCAGCAAGACATTCTAGGCAGCACAGGTGTTTTCCTAAAGGACCGTTCCGCAGTTCAGCCCTTTGCCACAAGCCCCATGCAAATCCAACATTGGTACTGGCCATATCTAATTCACAAGGCATATTTGTGTCTGAGCCAGTGCAATGTCCCATCTGACTATTTTGAAAACAGCCATCTGGGCAGTATTCCATTCCCAGGGAAAGCATTTCCTGATCAAAACATAAACAAGTTTTAACATTTGGGCTGAGTGAGGAATAAAAGGTTTCCAATACCCCAACAATCCCAAGAAAGTCATTAGTTTGGGGGTATATGGCATAGGAAAACATTGTGCCTTATCAATTAATACAAAAGGAATAAATTTTGCATTTCCCAACCATACAATATCTAAGAATTTGATGGGGCAGCTAAGACATTGCAGTTTACCATGATCAATTGTCCATAGTAAGATGAAATAGCAGTGATCCTGAGGCTCTTTTTGGTTCTGGAAAAGAGTTATTAATTTGATATCATCAATATGATGAAATAGAGTTACATTTTTCCATTTAGCCAAATCCTTTGTTATGAGCCCACTACAGATGGTTCAGCTATAGAAATAGCCTTGTGGGAGCTTGATGAAAATTCTTTTTTCTCCTTCCCAGGTTAGGGAAAAAAGCAATTGACTGGCCCTATTTAAGGGAATACTAAAGAATTGAGTGATAATTCCTCATAGTGAAGAGACAACCTTTGGAAATGCAGCACACAAATATGGTGTCACTACACCTGTTGCCTCCCACACTTTTCTTTTTTCTCCTTTTCATCATCAGATAAGGAGATCTATGGGATCCCAAGCCTTTGGATCCCAGTAAGGGGAAATCAGGAACACCTCACATGCCCCTTGGACAGTCTATTTCCTCTTACTCTAGCATACCTGCATGCTGATATTTCTCAACTCTTACCTAAAAGACATAGCCTGTCATTCAATTCACCTTCCAAATCTGCTGATTTCTTTGTCTTTCTGAAACAGTCCACAGCAACGGCCCCCCACAGACTTGTGGATTTCTCTGTCTTCCTCAAGACAGCCTGCCATAACTATCTACACAACACACAATGGCTAACCAACTGCAGCTCAGGAAAGCAAGTGGGTGACTGATTCCCAAACCAAGGAAGCAGGCCGCTCAGAATTCCCCTGCAGAGTCCCCCTTCCCCAGACTCATTCTCCGTATTACAGGTGGTTCTTGGGTCTCCTGGCTGGCTCACCCAATGTTCCAGCCCAGCACAACCCTGAGACAAAAGAACACACTAGAGAGAAGATGACCCATGAGTTTAATTAGGGGCTTATGGGCAGGAGGAAGACTTTCCCAGTGGCAGCTGGTTGGGAGATGAAAGTCTGCATTCTGGCCACAGCCAAGAGAGAGAGAGAAAGGCATGCCCAAGGAACAGCTTAGAAAGTTTAACAGTCTCGTGAAATGTTGCAATGAATTTCAGCAGACTCTCATGAAATGTGGTTATTAGGGCAGGGGGTCTTACATTCTTTGACCTTTAACTTCTGGTTAAAGGTCATATGGGTGGCTGTGTGACTTGCTCTTAAAATGGAGGAGGGGCAGGAATTGAGACTGGGCAGAGAGAAGAGTCGCTTTATCCTTTACCACCTTAAGGCTTGTCCTCATGACAAAACAAAATAGAAGAAACAGAAAACATCACAAAAGAGAAGATTTGCTCAAGGTTGTGTTTATGATATATGATATGAGATGATATAATAGGAGAGTTGGGTTTTCTTCTTCCTTCTTCTTGGAACCCTCACTGAACTATAAAATGAGATGTTATTGGAGTCATGTCCAGAAATGACAAGTTCATTGTTTTCTAATTTCAGATATAAATTTTAGAAGCTTAAGCTTATGCTTCAAGAGGCTTTTTTTATTGTTCACCATTCTGTATGGTTGTGGGACTAACAGGTTCCTGATCTTTCTTTAGACACTGCCTGGTAAATCTTCAATTGCTGTTCATAAGTTCAGGAAAAGAAGTTAATCCAGGGTGTATTCAATAGAAGAGTAAAAATACCTGTTTTTCTGACACTGGGGAGTAGCCTAATGTTCTTGGGGAATTTGTGACTAATTAATTTCATTTGCACAATCAGCACTCTAATCATGCTAAGCAGCTATGGTTTAAGCATTTTGATTTGCTTCTTAATGAAATCATTTTATCAGAACCTATGCAACATTTTCCAGATTTGAATCATATTGAGAACTTGTTCTGGTCTTCTTTATTACTCAGGTATGAGGGCCTTTAGAGAGTTCGTGGCACAATTTTTAAAATAAAAATAAGTTCACACCTGCCATGCTGGAGACCTGGGTTTGATTCCCAGTGCCTGCCCATGCAAAATTAAAAAAAAAAGAAAAAAACGTTCAATAGCGTTCCTCATTTATGGTAACAGAAGCCCAAATGACACAGCACAGCCTACCCAAAAAGTAAGCTTCTGAAGTTCTGAATTTTAACTCTGCAGTGTGTAAGTAACTTATAAGCTCAGAGAAGACTTGGCATATGTAGTAATCAGTGAGCAGAATCACCCACTGACCTGGCAGTGAGGAACATCTCCCTAACCAGAAGGCTACAACACTGGATAGCACCATCCTTCTGCATGCAAAATATTCCAAACATCCCAAAAAATGTAAAGAACTATATAGTGATGACCGTGAGGCAATGTATCTGAATTTAGTAAAACTTAACGTCGTGCCATAGTTGCTTTTATTTTAAAAATAAAATATTTCAGATAAATGTGAAATGTTCCTCTCCATGGTCCCTTGACCATTCCATCCGAGAAGAACGCACACCAGTGGTAGTTACCTGCTGCTGCATGGAAAATTATCCCAAAGCTCAGCAGCTCAACAAGTGTTCACCATCTCACAGCTGCTGAGGGTTAGGAATCCAGGAGTGACCCCTACCCCATAAGGACAACACCCCTTCCCAGAGCGAACAAGTTAAAATGGTCATTGCCCAGATATCCCTGAAGCTTTAGAGGATGATCAAATGAGAGGGAGAAGATGTAACAGAGAAATTAGGATTTAATAAATGATTATGATTAGTGATTCATTATATAGATATTTCTTCTTAGTTTCCAGTGTATTTGAAGAGCTAGAAGGAAATATTGGAAATTCTTGGGCTGTTATCCTGTAGCCCTGATCTTTGATAATGACTGTATAGTCATATAGAAAAAAAGCCGGTTTTCTGTGTTTGCATGGCTCTACTTCTGGTTGTTTTATTCTGTTCCACCAATCTGTATATCCATCTCTGGCAATACTACACTGTCTTAGTTAATTTGCCATTATTGTGTGTCTTACAATGCTAGGGATCAGTAGGGGGAGTGATGGGTATGGGATGTTTGGGGTTTTCTTTTTATTTCTTTTTCCGGAATAATGCAAATGTCCTTAGATTGATCATGGTGATGAATGCACAACCATATGATAATACTCTGAACCACTGATTGTATATACTTTGGATGGATTATATGGTATGTGAATATATCTCAATAAAATTACATTTGGGGGAAAAAAAGGATTTAGGAGTGTCTCTGCTGATGGTCATGGCTCAGGGTCTCTAAGAGATTGCAGTCCGACCATTTAAGTGAGGCTTCGGGCAGAGCAGGCTCAGCTGGGGCTGGAGGACACACGTCCAGGCACACTCATGTAATTTTTGCAGACCTCGATGCTCGCTGCCTTTTGGCTGGAGCCCATAGGGCTGCTCAGGACAAGGCAACTTGCCTCTTTCCCCTCAAAGCACGGGATCCAAGAGGGAGATGGAGAGTGGAGCACCCAAGGTGGAAGCCACACAATTTACAAATCATGTAAAAATGATGCTATATATTGTTCGTGTTATAAATATTTATGTAGTAAAGATATAAACAACATTCATGGCCCCAACAGATGCCCACCTCCTGCTGCTCCCATCATGTGCAGTCCTGTCCCATGTGGATTGGTTTGGGCTGTGCCCAGTGGCGTAGGGCAGAAGGGATGGTGGCTTCTTCTTCTGTAATTCATCCATTTTCTTTGCTGAATGACTGTACCATAATTTATGTATCTAGTATTTAATTAGGAGACATTCAAATTGGTTGCATTTTTCACTATTAAAAATGAGCTGAGGGCGTTGCAATGCTCAGTGGCAGAATCCTTGCCCACCATGCCAAAGACCCGGGTTCAATTCCCAGAGCCTGCCCATCCCCCCCCCCCAAAATAAGCTGAGCATTCTTAAACATGTCAACTTGTGTACTGTGCAGAAGTTTCCCTCTCAGATATTTACTTAGAAGTGGAATTACTGCGTCAAAGCGTGTACCCATCTCAACTTTCTTAGATTGTCAGATTGGTCTCCAAGATGACTGCATTGGTTTATACTTCTACCCACTGTGTATTGATTTCTCTTGTCTAATTGCAGTGTTGAATAGCAGTGGAGACAGTAGACATCCTTGTTCCTGATTTCCACAGAAATGCCTCTAGTTTCCCATTAGGTAAAACGGTGGTTTTAGGACTATGATATATATGATGTATCATACTAAGTAAATATCTCCTGTATTTTTAACAGGAGTGGGTGTTAAAATTTTTGTCAAATTTCAAAACAACTGTAGAAATGATCATAATTTTTTTCTTTTAGCTCTATCGGCATAGATTTCCTACTGTTGAACTAGCCTTATATTATTGGAATAAGTCCCACTTGGTTGTGGTGTATATTGTCTTAGTGTCACGTTGCATTGTTTGCTAATATTTTATTTAGTATTTTTGCTATCAATATTCATAAGTGATATTGGTAGTTTTTTTTCTTCTTTTTGCAGTGTCTCTATTAGGCTTAGGTAGCAATGGCATATTTAATTTATTAAAAGAATCGGGAACTTTATTTTCAGTGCTCTGTAACAATTTATAGAGTATTGAAACTATCTGGTCTTTGATAATTTGGTAGAAGTCTCTTGTGAAACCCTCTGGACCTAATTCTATGGAAATTGGTATGTTTAAATTTTCAGTCTCCGATGGGGTCAATTTTGGTTATATCTGTTTTCTTATAAAATTATCCATGTCATCTAGAATTTCAAATTTACTTGCAAAAGATCTGCAATCTAGCCTCATGATTTTTTGTTTTTTTACCTCCTTGCCTTGTCCTTTCCTGTTTTGTTTTTTCTGGTTCAAGTTAGCTAACAGTTTGCACTTTTGTTACTGTTTATCAGTTAAGTCCACTGATTTTCTGTTCTCTACCTCATTAATTTCTGCTTTTATCTTTATGGTTTCTTTCCTTTTTTTGTTGACAATCCTTTTTGCTTCTTTCTTTTTCTCATTTTCATTTTCTTGTAATGCCCCTTATTAAATTTTCATTTGGGTTTATTTTACCATGGCACCTTGTAATTTAATTTAATCTTCACTTTGAGATAATTTTATCTTTTCTTCCAGTTCTTTCCTCAATTCATCAACTCTCTTTGCATTATTTCCTATTTTTTTGTGCATTTCTATTCTAGTTTTTATATTTCTGATTTAAGATCTTTTTTTTCATAACCCAAAACACTTAATTAAGTGTATTTAATCAGCTTGATGTGTTCTCTTGTAGTTTTGTTCCCCTTCCTAGTTGTTTCTCTGGGTAAATTTGCATCAGTTGAGGTATGTTGGATCTTGTTTAGTCGTTCTTTGTTGTAATTCTGTATGCATTTATTCTTTTTTTTCTGTTCAGTTTTGTTGTATTGGGTGGTTTTAAAAATTTCTGTTTGTCACCTTCTTTTGTAAGTGAGCAAAATCCAGATTCTTTAGTGGGTTTTTTATTGGAAGGGGTTCATGGTAGAAGAAAGGGTTTGTATCCTCTGAATTTTGGGTATTCTTTAGTCTTCCAAGTCCCTACAATTTCCTTTTCCTTCTTTCTTTCTCACCACCCACGGGGCACTTCTTTCTTTTGCCTTTTTGCTTTCCTGGAAGTTTGCATTTCAAAGGTTGCCACTTCAAATCTCACATGCCTTTAAGTTCCTTCCCTTTAGACCATGCTTCTATCTACCAGGGCACTTTTTTTAGTGCTTTCATACTTACAGTCTGTTAGCTAGCCCTGCCCTTTTCTTTTCCCTGCAGTTTTCTTATCCTGTTCTTGCTCACAGAAAAGTCTAATGGAAGAGCAAGAGAGTGGGAAACTGCTTTCTGTGATTTGGTGGTGTTTTTTTTTACCTGCAATTTTGAAGTTTGGACATTCTGTGTTATGCTGAAGGTATGGTGTTGTGGAGTTTTATTTTTTCTTCTTGTTATTTTGTATTGATATTGAAGGGAATGTTTGGAGATGTAGGCAACTTCTACTCTCTTCTTTTTCATTTTAAAATCTGTATCTGTACAATAACATTTTTATATTTCTAAGTTATTTATTTGTACCTTTCATCTTTTTGACCTGAGCCAATATTTGCCTTCACTCATTTATTCATCAACTCATAAATATATACTCAGTACCTACTCTGTGCTAGACAGTATTCAATGGAGAATATAACAGTAACAAAGTAAAAAAAAAAACACAAAAAAACAATATACATAGTTATCACACTCTAGTAGAAAAAGATAAACCATAATCAAATAAGTAAGTATGGCAAGCTCCTTGGAGACAAAACAAAATCAAGAAAACAGATGCAGGTTGTGCTATGGTAGTATGAGAGTCCACTGTCATTTTAAATAGGGTGTTTAGAGAAGGCTTCACTGATAAAAGATGTGAGGGGACAAGGATTGTGCATATCTGGGGGAAGGTATTACAGGCACTGGAATCAATGAGCACAAAGTGCCAGAAGTAGGAAATTGTTGACGTTTATAGTGCAGCAAGGAGGCCAGCCTGGCAGGAGTGTAGTAAGTGATGGGAGAATGTGGAATAGGAAGGTCAAGTCGAGAAGCACCCTTGAGAAGACTTTGCTCTTATTCTGATAAGAAGGAAGCCATGAAGAGTAGAGAATAAGGAGACATAGTCTGGCTTTTGTTGTGTTTTTGTTTTGTTTTTTTAAATTTCACCTTATCTAATATGTTGATAACAGACTGGAGCTAAGGACAACGGTGGATTTAGAAACATCATTGGGTGGCTCTGCCATAATCCAAATAGAAGGCGATCGCAGTTGGACCGGGATACATAGTGCAGAGGGGTGAAAGTTGATCAAATTCTTGTTCTATGGTTAAAGTAAAGATGATAGGATTTGTTGCTAGATTGTATATAGGATTATAATTAGTTATTATTTTCAAAGGGCGATGTTTACCTGTAGGTGTAGACTTTTGCCAAATATCAGATGCAATCATTAATTGTGGGACACCGACCATTTCCTTCCTTGAAGTGGTGGCAAATTTGAGAACCTGTGTTTGTGGTGGAGGATAAAACCAGCCAGGAATCAATCATTTGAGGCCCTGTGGCTATCTCGAGTGCATGTCACTAATGTTGTTATTTAGTGATGACCCACACAGGGTCTCATCATCAGTGGAAAAGAGAGAGAGAGAAAAAAAAAAGTTAAGGTTTTCAGCTTTCTTATATAATATAAGATGATGGAAAATAGCATCCTTGCAACAATGTACTTCTTCAGAGCTCCAAATCAGAAGAAAAATCCAGATGGATGTCAGACCAGTTTTTCTTTGCTTGACAATGCCTCTGCCAACAGGCCCAAAACTTATTGTTCTTCAGGGGGTTTAAATACCCTTTAAATGTTAGAGCAACAAGTTCATTATTGAGTATTAATGGAGTACTGCAAGCAGTGAAAATCAACTACTGCTACGTGTTACAACATACACCACTCAATTTGGAAAAAATAAACTCTTCAGCAGATGGTACTGGGAAAACTGGATCTCCATATGCAAAAGAATGAAGGTGAACCCCTATGTCATACCATATACAAAAATCAACTTAAAATTAATCAAAGACTTAAATATAAGAGTCAGAGGCTTAAGACTCATAGAGGAAAATGTAGAGAAGCATCTTTAGGACCGTGTGTCAGGCAATGCTTTGTTATACTTTACATCCAAAGCTTAAGCAACAAAGGGAAAAATAGATAAATGAGATCTCATCAAAATTAAAAACTTTTGTACATCAAAGAACTTTATCATGAAAGTAAAATGGCAATCTACAGAATGGGATAAAAAATTTGAAAACTATATATCCGATAAGGGTTTAATATCCAGAGTATGTAAAGAAGTCCCACAACTCAACATCAGAAAGACAAATGATCCAATTAAAAATTGGTAAAAGGCTTGAATAGACATTTCTCCAAACAAGATAGCCAAATGGCCAAAAAGCACATGAAATAATGCTCAACATCATTAGCCACTAGGGAAATACAAATCAAAACCATGAGAGACCATTTCACACTACAATGGCTACCTTAAAAAACAGGGGGCAAATTACATGTGTTGGAGAAAATATGGAGAAATAGGAACATTCACATTCATTGTTGGTAGAAATGTAATATTGTACAGCCACTGTGGAAGACAATTTGTCCATCCCTCAGAAAGCTAAATATAGAATTACCATATAATTATATTACCATATGACCTGGCAATCCCACTTCTAGGCATATAACCTGAAGAATTGAAAGTAGGGGCTCGAAATGATATTTGCACACATATGTTCATAGTGGCATTATTCACTATTGCTAAAAATGAAAGCAACCTAAGTGTGTCCATCACTTGTTGAATGGATAAACAAATTGTGGCATGTATACACAATGGAATATTATCCAGCCATAAAAAGGAATAAACTTCTGATACCTGTGACAACACGGATGAACTTTGATGACATCATATGGAGTTAAATAGACCAGACACAAAAGGAAAAATATCATATTATCTCAATGATGTGAAATAATTAGAATAAGCAAACACATAGAGTAAGAATCTACAATTTAGGTAACTAGGGGACAGCTTGCAAGTAGGGAATAGGGAGTTAATGCTTAAGTTGTACAGAGTTTCCATTTGGGATGATGGGAAAGTTTTGGTAATGGTTGAAGGTGATGGCAGCACAATGTTGTGAATGCAATTAACAGCACTGAATTGTATATTTCAATGTGGTTAAAGAGGAAATATACATATATATATGTATATTATATAATACAAATTCAGAAATATTTATAGGAAATATTCAGGAATATTTTTTCAGAAATATTTCTGAAAACATTCAGAAATACTTATTCATAAAAATATGCTTTTATCAATTGTAACAAATGTACTACACTAATGCAAGGTGTTAATAATAGGGCGATGTATGGGGACCTTGTATTTTATGCATGATTTTTATGCAAACCCAAAACAGTTCTAATAAAAACAACCAGTACCCTGTTTTATTGAGTAGCCACTATGTGGCAGAAACTGGGCACATTGAATACGTTTTCCCACAGCCTTCCATGTCGATAATTATCTCCATCTTGTAGGTTAGACACCTGAGGTTCAAAGAGAGTGAGTGAGTTACCCGCAGTCACAGAACTGAGATTGAAACTGAAATCCATCTGACCTCTGTACTGTAGCTGCTCTTTTTCATTTGTTCTTTTAATAGCGGTTGCATTGTTGATTAACGTCCAGCTCACGGTCCGCTGTGACCATCCTTCTCATCTAATGTATGTCAAATAAACAGATGTACTTTGGGAGTTTGCCGGTTGTTTCCCATCTCTGTATCTGATATTGCCTATCAGTTGTCTACTCTTGTCTGACCTATTTATCCAGCTAGTAAAGACCATTTTGAATTTCACTTCTGTCTGAAGAGAAACACTTTTGAATATAATCTAGAAACTTGAGGCGCCCTCTCCTCCAGTCATCTTAGTTACTGATTTAAAAGGAAAAAAAAATACCACCAAAGAACAATGGGCTCGGAAAAACAAAGATTGTTCTACAGAAGTAGCAAGTAGCAACCTTTCCTACTTGGGTATTATTAAAAGTGACATTTTTCTATTTCTTTTTTGATGAGTACAAAGCACAGAAAAGCACATATGTCATTTGTTTCTTCTTTTATTTTCCCTAAATTTTCTAAATTCTGGTTAGCACATCAGAGGTGTTTCCAGACCATCTTCTGTCTGTTTGCAGATGATTACACCCATCAATCATTTCTAGATTAACGATTAAAGATCCCAGCTATTCTCATCTCATCAACGTCTCTAGCTGGATTGAGTTCGGTAAAAGCGACGTGTATTTTCCTGGCAAACCCTTTTGCTATAAAGCAGTGTTAACGCTCATGCTCATATTTTAGATGCATGGAAAAAGGAGGGGCATGGATACGGGGACCAAAACAAACAGATGGTTGCCTTGACAATCCACAAGAGGTAATTTCATGATCATTTTTCATGGTTTTCTTTGGAAGTAAGTAATGAGGCAGAAATACAGTTTTTATCTTGGCAACCTCCAGCAAATGGCACCATGGCTCCAAGACACCTGAATGCCTCTGCCAAGCCCACCTTGACTAATCCTGCTCACCAAGATCCCATGCTCACTGCCTAGGAAAGGATCGCTGGGACCTGTTAAATGCATATTGCTAGAGTGGTGGGTGTGAATATGACTGAGGCACACAGCTAGGGGACCATATATTTGGGGGAAGACAGAGATAAATGATTATTATCATGGGAGGCAGGATGGTTTGGGGCAAGAGCAAGCATCAAGAATGACATGAAATCACAGAGGAGAAAATCCCCTCCTAGCGGGAGGGTCAGGTAGAGACACTGGAGGAGGTGAGGTAGCACTGGACTGAACTGGGGGTCTTGTTTGAACAGATGGCTTGAGTCTGACTAAGAGACTGTAATGTATTGGGGGGATCAGAGAGAAGTGCTGTTTCCAGGTTTAAGAAAGACAAAGAAACAGAAATAATAAAATTGAATATTTTAACTTTGACTTATGCTCATGGTTTCTGTGATGTCTGTTTAAAGTTGTTTATTCATTTGTTTGCAAATATACTTAGAAAAATAAAACACTTAAGTAGAGTCTCCAGGCTATGAGAATGTGGACTAATTCCATAAATATGTTTGAATTTCCTTTTTCATTTTTATATGCCCTGATCCCTTATCCAGGTTATAGCACACAGTTACAATGGATGCTGGACTGGAAGGTAAAAGATTTCGCACTAAAATGCAGGAGTGAAGCACTGTGGCCAAGGACTTAAGCTTTCGAGGCAGGCCTGAGCTCAAGTCCCCACTTGTCACTTCCTAGTTTTATGCATACCTACCAAGCTGTGTCATCTGTGAGCCTCAGTTTTCTCATCTGTAAAATGGAGAGGATACCGGTGCTTGTTTCATCTAGTTTTGTGAGGATGACTTGAGATGGTGAACACAAGCTCTAAGCTCAGGGCCTGATATCTGTAGAGATCAGTCATGTCTGTTATTTGGTATTCCTCCAAAAACTGGGGTGTTCATAAGGTTTTCTCTGAAGAGACAGGCCATCAGACTTTCATATGACGTTCCTTAATACTTGTTCCCACTCCAATGCAAGAAAGTTCACCAGAAAGTAAAAACATCTCCAATCTTTTTAAATATTGGCACCCAAACATCCCAGATTTGATGAACCTCTGAGATCATGTTTGTCTTTTAGGCCAAGTCACATTAGTTTGAATTCCCTTCTGTTTGCTTTCAAGAAGTTTGGTCTCTTTTTCAGGTATCCAAACATTTCGGTTTTCCCTGGACAATTTTTTTTGTTTATGTCAGAGGGTGCGACCTTACCTGACCCTTGTCTTGCTACCATGTTGTAGAAGCCAGTGAGTTTCATGGGGCATTTTTGCCGACCTGGAAAGCAGGCCCCACCTTTTGAAGGCCCAAAGAGAAGGCTCTGCTTCCTTCTCACCGCTGCCTCCTCCTCACTCCAAGGACAATGGGTTTATGGGAAGGATCATCATTTCTTCAGGGGAAAGCCCACTCCCACCAAGTGGCCCTCACAAGGCAACAGGCAGCACCTGAGTTGTGGTATCTGTGTTAGTTAGATTCAGTTGCCAACTTGTCCAGGTGAGCATACCTAGTTTTGTTGCTGCGGACACAAGCCAATGGTACGTGAACCTCATCTGTTGCTAATTACATCTGCAGTCAACTAGGAGGCGTGTCTGCTGCAATGAGTGACGTTTGACTTAATTGGCTGGTGCTTAAATGAGAGAACGCAATGTAGCCCAGCCTAAGCAGCTCAGCATTCCTCATCTCAGCACTAGCAGCTCAGCCCAGGCCTTTGGAGATGCAGGAAGAAGTCACCCCGGGGAAAGTTGTTGGAACCCAGGGGCCTGGAGAGAAGACCAACAGAGACCATCTTGTGCCTTCCACGTAAGAAAGAACCTTAGTGGAAAGTTAGCTGCCTTTCCTCTGAAGAACCAACAAAATAAATCCCCTTTTATTAAAAGCCAATCCGTCTCTGGTGTGTTGCATTCCAGCAGCTAGCAAACTAGAACAGTATCTAAGTATGGTCCCCAACTTGAAGGAAGGAGAGCTCCTGGAGGAATGGCTGAATCCACCTGGGGAGCAGAAATGCACAAGATGGGCCTAGGATATTTCATTGGGTAAAAAGGCAAGTAAGGTAGACTAATGGATGTGTCAAAGGACACAAGGGCCAACAAAAAGGGGATAAATTAGCCAAAAGGGGATAAATTGGCCAAAAATGGGATAAATTGAGCATTTAAAAGGGATAATGAATGCAGTTGATTAAGACACATTGTGTATATTTAATTTTTTAAAAAGTGAGTTTATAATGATGTTCTGAAAAAAGTGAGAGAAAGCAAAACAAACAAACTCATGGTATACTGAATAAAAAAGGGCACCAACCTATGGTGCCAGTAAAGTTGCCAGGCTGCCACCACCAGACAGAATGGGCTGGGCTGGGCCAGGCATGGCCTGTGGGCTCCTCCTTGGGTTTGGGTACACTGGCCTGGGTACCACTGCTTCTGTGGGCCCAGTGGCTCCTGCTGGCTGCCCCAGCGCTGGCCCCAGTGCCCTTCACACAGCACCTCCTGGTGCCCACAACCTTGCCCTGTGTACCCTCACCCACCCTGGACCCCAGGTCCTTGACAAGCACCACACCTCCTGCTGTGCTGCTTGCTGACAGCCTGACACTCATCCTGGAGACCACTAGAGTTGCAGCAAACTTCTTGGCCATGGTGAACAAACTGCAAGAGGCCTCTGTCCTTGGCTACTCCCTGGAGATGCTGATCAGAACCCCTGCAGAGTCTGCAGAGGCTCAGTGACACTGGGAGCAGTGACTTCCCTGTGGTAGGGCAGTAACTTCCCAAATTCCTGGGTAGACTCCATGCTTGGACAAACCGGAGGTCTACACATACTGGGTCAAGGACTTTGATGTCACTTTGAAGCACACACAAGGGAACTGGGCAGGCTTGGTTGGGGAGGACCTCATCATCAACCCAAAGGGCTTCTATGGCCCTTTCCTGGCCAATGTTGCCCCTATTTTTGAATCAGAGAATTTCTTTTTGCCTGGGATTAACTGCAGTGGAACCCTTGGATTTGTTTATGCTACCAAAGCCAGCCATCAAGTTCCCTGGAGACATTCTTTGATCCCTTGTGAGGCAAGCAAAGATTTCCAGTACTTTTTCCATGCAGATGGATAGGGCAAGATTGCCAGAAACTGGTCCTGGTACCAACAGAGCTCATCTTGTCCTGTGTGGAAGTGAACCAAAGGAAACATCTGGTCTACCTTGATTAAGGACGATGGTATCATCAGATAGAAATTCTGAATTTGGAAACCAGAGGCCAAAGTCTTAATCTGAACTGCAGACAAGGCCATCATAGATGGCAGACCACACTCCTCTACCTGCCCCAGATGGTGTGTGATGTGGTGGAGGCTGTGATTCCAGAATTCTCTGTTGGCTTCTGGAGTGGGTCCCAACTGGCATGCTGAACTAATTCTGAAATGCCTTGGTCTTATTTTCCTAAAATCTCCATCACCTGCAAGGTGAGAACATCTTGCATATCATTCCATGTCCGCATCCTGCCTCAGCTTTGCATTCAGCTCATGATAGGGACTGGCCTGTATCATGAATTTACTGACTCAGCACCCAATTCCGCACACTCACCAGAGGTTGGTGCATCCATGTCGTCCTGCACCACGCTTGGAAGCGGGTGGGCTTGGCAGCAAGTCTTGTGCAGAAATGACAGATGCTCCAGAAATGTCTGGGCCTTTGTCAACAGAGGATATAGCCAATAACTGTGTCCCTGCCCTGCCTTTGAATGAGCCACTTTTTGATCCTCTTCTATGCTCTTAAAAGTAGGAGTGGAATCGTCCTACTTATCTTAATTGTCCCGTTGCTACTTCCATGCTGGTGTCAGCATGTCCCCTATGATCCCGGTGTGGTCAGTGATGAGTCCTCGCTCCTGCAGCATCACAAGAAATGACGAGCAGCCTCTGAGCTCCAACAGCCTTGAATTCAACTAGTAAGAATTACATTTCAAGCACATCAGACGGGGTTGAAGGCAAGGTATGCATTCATCTTAAAATTGCTGTGCTGCTCCCAGATGCCTTCCAGATTCACTATATTTTCATTCATGATTTTAAAGTTTCCTCCTTCCCCCTTACTTCCAAGGAAAAAATTATAATAAAAAGCTGTACAGGGGAGAAAATGAAGCTCTTGCACCCTGATCAATAGTGTCACTAAAAATGGGACAGCCGGGCCCTGCGTACTTCCTGATGGGAGACAATACAATGCCCACAGCATCGCATCTGGTATTGCTGCCAAAAAAAAAAAGGACCTGAATTTAATCCAGCATCAAGAACTCAATTTCATTTACAGGGATGTAGGAACAAATGAAATGACATGACAAGAAAGCAAACAGGGGACTTCAGAATGTGGGGTAGCCCACAGAACAGCCAACCCAGTTTCTGCACAAGTTAGTGGCATGGGTGGAAAGAGACGGGAGACACTTAAAACCTCATGTACCCCATGGTTCAAGCAAAACAACTATAAAGTTTTGTGTTGGTTTGGTTCTGAGAAACCAGGAAAATTTTGGTTATCGACCGGTTATTAGATGCCAAAGAAGTACTGTCAATTTTGTTCAGTGTTTTACCAGCATTACGGTCGTGTCAGAAGCCCATGCTTTTTTAGTGATGCATACTAAAGTCTGTAGGGCTTTGCTATAAAATTCTTCAACAAAGGGGAAAAAGAGGAAAAGAAAAGCGGCCTGTGAAAAGACAGGGAGAAAATCTGGATAATTGTTGAATCTGGGTGATGGGTATATGAAAAAAAAAGTGAAAAAGGAAGAGGTGAAACAACCTATCAAAATCTTGATAACTGGAAACTGGAAATGGCTGTACAAAGGGCCTTTGTTCATATTCCTCTATTTTCTTAGAGTGTTTGAGTATGTTTAAAATTTTAATAACAACACTTAAAGAAGACAAGACACAAGTCTAGGACACTGGTCCATTTCTCAAAGCCTGGGTTATCTGCACTGAGATTATACCCTGTGGGTGAGTAGGAGGGCCTGTCCCTCCCCCAGTCCGGGCCATAATGCCTTCTGTATCCAAGAGAAGCTGGGCTCCATCTCTCCTGTGCAGCCTCACCCCTAATCTTGAGCAGGAACTCTACACATTTCCCAAGAACAAGCAGTACTTTTCTAGGACAGTGTAATCTAAATCCTCAATTAGAAAGAAACAGTTTCCTAAGGCAAACTATCTGCAAAAAGACAACTGCGCCCGAAGAAAGCAGCTTTAGCCCCCTGGCCAGTTCCACCCCGGGGACTTTGTTCTATCTTGACACCTCCTGGGGAACTGAAGTCACCACTTCTGGCAACATGAAATTTTTCTCCCAAGGTTTCAGAAGTCCCAAGAATGGTCCTCAGCCCAGATTAAACTCATAGTGCCTTGAGCCTCTCTTCTCCTGAGGGGTCTGCCTAGTAGTTGCCAAGGAGAGGGCCCGTCTCTGGAGAGGAAGACAGCTTTGCTCCTCCTGGCACAGCCAGGCCACGCTCCCTGCCTTTTCCCTGACGTAAATAATACCTCCAGGCAAGAGGGGAAAATTCACTTCCTCACCCTGATTTCCTATTCCCCAGAGGCCTGTTGCTGATATAAGGACAGTGTATATCTTTTCAACAGCTTTATTCTGAACACTTACAAATGTATATGTTGTGGTTTTGCTTTTTTTTGCTAAAGTTTGCTTTCTCTCTCAACAAGGTATCACCTTTCTATACAGTGGAAAGGTGTTGGATTTCTAGGTTATTTCCCTTTATTTTGGCTGTTACAAATGACACTGCATCGAATATCCTTATGCAAACATTCCTCCATATTTATATATTACTGTATGACGGAAGTGGAACTGTTGTGTCAAAGGGTATGTGCATTAATATTTCCACAGGCACAACCAATTTGCCTTCCTAAAAGGTGCTGATTTATCTGCCTTAGCTTTAAAGACAGGTTTGAACTTGTTTCAACCTTCCAGGCTGTTCTTCTTTCCTAAAGCAAATGTAAATAGACTGTGCTATTTGATTAAAGTCTGGAAAATCTCGATTAAATGGTAAAATCACTCAGTTTTAACGATTATTATCTGCTCATCATATTACACAAATTTAGTGGACAAAAATGTAATTTGTTGTTTCTCCAAGTGATAAATTTCAGAATTTCTCTTCTGAGATGTCATGACTTTTAAATACTTTCGCCTTCTATTTTCGCGATTGTGTAGATACATTTCTAAATATGAAGTCTCATTTGAAGAAAACTTTGGCTTTGGCCCCCTGCCCCCTTCCCTTTGTTAACAGTTTGCAAAAGAACAAATTGATTAGCCTTTAAGGCTAATATATGTCAGAGAAATACCTGCCCCAAACCCCAGTTCTAATTCCTCAGGCCACTTAAATTGTCTGTGTATGTCCCGCAAGGCAAGCAATTTTACATTTGTATTTCAAATATAAAGAGCTCATCAAATAAGAAAAAAAAAATTGTTCAAGGTACACGAATTTGAAAATGAGCAATTAGCAGTCCCAGCAGGCAACAAATAACCTGGCAGGAGAAGGGTTTGTTGCACTGTAGGAAAGTCTTGTTCTCTGGCCACATAAAGCACAGTTAGAAATATTTTTGCTTATCAGAAAAACAGAAACCCAGGATTTGAGCAGAGCCCAGCATCCCTGAGCAGCCCCCACCCCCACCCCCTGCCCCGGCCTTAGGGCACAGCTCGGGGAGGGGGGGGGGGTCCTTTGCAGCTTGAGCATCTTTTGTGTGGGTCTCCCCCCTCCTTTGCCCGCGTCTGCGGTGAGCAGAGAGACCCGCCCGGGAGAGGGAGCAGCGGGAGTACAGGCTGGCTGGCGTGTTCCGCGACGGAATCGGTAAATGCTCTGTGATTCTGCGACCATCCATCGATTTGTCTCGCTCGGAGGTTTCCAGCAGCAAAGTGACCCTCCCTCCCTCCTTCCCTCCCTCCCTCCCGCCCAACCCCTCCCCGCCCCGCCCGCTCGCAGCAGGATCCTAGCGCGCTCTCCCCGGCAGCCTCCTCCTCTCCAGCCTCGGGCTCCAGAACTGCCGAAGTTATTAGGAGAAATAAGGTAGCCGGGGGCACCGCATGGAAGTTGTGACAGCTCCCGGCGGCGCGCCCCAGTCGTCCGCGCGCTTACCTCCACCTGGGAATTTGCCGCTGCAGCGTTGAACGGCGGCGCTCCCTTCCAGCCAGCCAGCGGGATGGGCCACTGCTGCTGCAAGCCTTGTCACTGCCCTCAGTGCCTGCACAAGACGGTACTTGCCATCTCCCTCCCTCCTTCCCCCTCCTCCTCCGCCGGGGCCGGAGCCGCCGCCAGCCCGCCCCTCTGCCCCTCGTGCGCCCCAGCATGCCTGTGCGCGCTTTGTTGGAAACGGGGAGACTCCCCTTCCCCGCTGCCGGGTGCTGGGTCGTGCCTGGTGTTCCAGAAACACTCGGTCTCGCACACGCTGCAGTGCCTTACATAATTCCGGGTCCCTGCAGGCTCTAAATGTAACTGTTGCATTTTCCTGAAATAGGAGGTCTCTGCTAAAACATCTTGAGATCCAAACTGCCAAGAAATCCTTGGAAGATGTTAATGCATTTTAATGTACCTGAGGAACTTAGCAGGTTCCAGAGGGGAATTGAGATCAGCGAGACATGTTTCTCTTTGTCAAGAGCTAACTTTGAAAGTTTATCACCATTTTTCTAAAAACAGCATGCATCCTTGTCATTTATATTCTTAAGGTCAGAGAAGAGAACAAACCAGTGTGTTATCCTCTCTGTGCGTTCTGAAATAGCACACAGGTGAAAACTGAGAGAGCCAGCAGTCTAAGGGCGTCTTTCGAGCCTTCCCTGGAAGGGAAAGTCACAGCGGGGGAACTGAAAATAGAGGGGCAAAGGAGAATTGGATGGCAGTTTCAGCACAAAGCATTTCTTTGCTCCTGACATTTGCCTACTGTGTGCGCTTGTATGGATAGAAATTTAGAATTTGTCTTTAATTTCACTGCTAGAAGTACTTGGCAGCATCTCTTGTCTCTGTGATATATTTTACTTTCACACACATTTGGATTTCTCAAATGTGTATGAGATGGAATTTGAAAGGAAGTTGAAATTGCCTGCTTTCTACCCATGTGGTCGTCAGCAATAGATGGCTGGAGGTATAGTGAGTGACCGGGTGAAGGGAAGCACATGGCTTAATATAAAACTCATTATAAGGCAGTCACCTGGGAACATCTTGGTTATCAGTTCTGCTATGAACTTTGACCTAAAGTAGAGTTAGCTATCAACTAGGATGATTAAAGTGATAGCTATCAACTAGGATGATTAAAGTGATAACTTAAAGTCGCTTAGTACTTTTTATCCCAATAGAAGTAACAAGGTAATGGCTTTGGCTTCGCTACCATGAATACAAACCAAATTACTTATATACACACTGACATACTCTTAACAAATAGAAGTACAAAACATTTGTACTCCATTCTCTCCAAATATAACATTTAGAGATTAAGTCCTTTCTCAAGAAAAGTGATCAGAAGCTAAAGGATACTTTGTAAGAATAATATTAATAAAAAGAATTTGCCATATAGTCAACAATATTATAAATTTCATATTCTTAAACCTAGTTACAACATTTTTAGGAACAGAGACTGTAAAATGCTTGCTTTTTTATTTGAGAAAATATCTTTTAAAGCAACCAAGTTCAGGAAAGTAAAAATTTTCCTTGGGTCATTCTCTCATTTGGAGATTGGGGAAGATAAGTAAACATTGTTTCATCTCTTTAACAGTGTGTGGTATTTAAGTAACTTTTACATGTTTTCACTTTGAAACTTCAAACTTGATACAAAGTATTCTTACTGATGAAAACTTAAGAACTTATGCTGCATTTATTACTTCTTCATAATGTTCACACCTACATTTCTTTTTTTTTTTTTTTTTTTTTTTTTTTTTTAAGTGAGGGGGAGGAAGGGAAGGAAAGACAGAGAAGGAAGGAAGGATGGAAGAAAGGGAAACATTTTTAAACATTTTCTTGTTTTATTATATTTTGTTTGTTTGTTTGTTTTTTACGTGGGCTGGGGCTGGGAATCGAACCGGGGTCCTCCGGCACGGCAGGCAAGCACTCTTGCCCGCTGAGCCACCGCGGCCCACCCCACACCTACATTTCTTGACCTTGCTTTTGCTGTATTTTAGAATAATATTCCCAGTGGAGGTTTTGTAAATATAGATTACAAACATATATATGTTTAGGTTTGGGAGCTTTTTAAAAAAATGTTAAGAAGACATCATTTCATTAGTTGCCTGCTTTCTAGGATAACTTTGCAAATAGTATGCCAAAATCAGTTGTTTATCTGATACTTGCCTCTCCAGTCAGGCATTGCTTACTGAGAGTATAATGGGATTCGACTCCAACCTCAAACTCTAGAAATCAGTGTTTCTTTAAATCCCACAATAAAAATCTTAAGTCTGTTAATCAACTCTGCCAACCCTAGATTCAAGAAAGTTTGAAAATGACTTGATAGAAATGATTGCTAAAGACATTTCTGATTACTTTAGACCAGTTTAATAATCCTTAAAAAAAGAAAAAAAAATTTCTTGAGAACTTCATACAAATACAAGATAGAAAACTTTAACTGTTTTGAGAAACATTTTTCAATAGTTTGACCATAGTGCAGCTAAAGATGTTCTAGAAAAGTAATGGGATAACTACTTTTTTAAGTGACCAGTTTCAGAGTTGGGGTGAGAAATATAAACCTGAAGTTGTTTCTTTAACATTAATTTTTTGGGGGAAATTATAGAATCTTATCTAGAGTATAAAATGAATAAAAATCTGCTAAATGAAAAAATGGTTTAAAAAACTGATAGTGCTTGCATATTTTCAACTTGTAAAAACCTATTTATTGACAATATTTCTTAATGGTTTACTCTGTGTCTAGTTACTATGGGAATTATCAAAGAATTCTTAAAAGTCACAGCCTGTCCTTAAGCAATTTGCCTGTTTCAATTTGGTTACGACTTCCACCTTGTCCAGAAAAAATACAAGGCAGAACAATTAGTACCAGACAGGAGTGTAAGTAAATGAAATTGAGGTGGTGCTGACCATGCCTGCTTCTAGAGTTTAGAAGAAAAGACATCAGTGCAAGAATCATGGGCAGATCTTCTTGGAAAAAATAGGAAATGAATTACACTTTGAGGAACGAGGTGGAATTTAAAATAAATTGAAGCGGAGAAGTGTAATTCCAAGCAAGGAGTGCATGAGTCAAGGTGTTCAGGCCCAAACTGATGAAAGATGAGAGGGGAAATCTCATGGAGAAGCAGAGAGAGAGTGCAGGGAAATATTTTCCAGTCTGCAAAAGCCTGGTCCAGGTTTTTCACTGGGTTTTGAGCAGAGGCAGTCTGTGGAAAGATTCTTCTACAGCTATTTTGTAAGGAAAAGTATGAGCCAGGAAAGTTAAGGACTCGGAGTGGTCCAGTGTCGCTGCCCTCAGCCCTGCTTGTACTGATACTCTTGACCCTTCTCCTTCCAGATGAGATCATTCTTTAGAATCTTGAGTCACCAGGAGAAAGATGTCTAAACTAGAATGCCAACTTTGTTTTTGTAATAAAAAAGAAATATAACTGACAAGCAAATGAACAATAACAAGCCTGATAAACAAGTGATTTCTTTTTAGAGTCTTTTGAAGCCCAGCCTCACAAGAAGCCAGATTATCACAAGGTGCCTTGATGAGAATGGAATCCGAGCCAGGGAATGGTGTCACTTAAAAATTTCATGGCTTCAGAGCCTGATATCTCAGTGGAAATGCCTGGGACAGGGTGTGTGATTGTTTATCGGCCCTGGCGACTGCCTCTCTGGGCTTCCTGAGCTGACCAACTCCCCTCCCTATGGGATGTTCTTTCTGGTCCTTGTTAGTAGATTTGTCAGTTCTCAGATAGCCTTCCAGTCTCGCTGGTTTACATGCTGTCCTGTCCCTCTGGTTGCTACTTTGCATTTCTCTACTCTGACCTTCATTGTGTTGATTATCATCTCAGAGGCCAATCTTATTTACCTTTCCTCTAAATTCTTGGTTTGGGTGGGAGTTGGGAGAAGGCACCTACTTGTTCCTCCCTGTATGCCTGGGTGTCTGACAGCAATAGGTGCAGGAAGGTGACTGGAACAAGGTAGACTCCAAAGAGGTGAAGTAACTTATAACTGATACATAAATGGATCCACAATCCTGATAATAGCTAAATTTCCTTTCTCTCATACTTATCTGAGATCCCAACATTACTTCTTTGAATAGCATTCCTTCTACTATTTGTCCTTCCACATCTCTTTGCTAATACATGTCTGATAGTCTGGAATGATAGTCCCTTTTTAACTAGAGCCTCCTAGGTCAGCCAGAAGCTTTTTGTAACCTTAAGCCATGCAGAGGACGAAGGCTGGAATTCTGAACCCTTAAGTTTAGTTATTTTGACTTCCTTTGAAAATTAGACATGACTGTTCATTTTTCCCTTAAGGAAACATCTAGATGTATTGAAGAATATTAAACGTGAAAGATACTTTGCCTTTAACCAGTCTATATTAAATTTCATTTCAAAGTAGAAAAGCAAATGGGTCATAATACAAAAGCACATCAGCTGTAGCATAATTATATGTGGAAGAAGCCATACTTATTGATTAGGTCAAGACAGGGTATCTGTACTGCCTCTTAAAGCCATAACAAGAATGAAATCAAAAGGCTAGTCCGCATCCCAAGGGATTCTTCCACAGCGCTATATATGAATCACGCGAATCTGAGTAATATTAATATTGAAAATGAATGTGATCACAAATGAATGAAAAAGACTCTGGTGCATTCTGAAATCTTAAAGAAAATGCTTTCCTATTAAGACAAAGTTCTACCATCTTGAATTAAACCTAACTTGAATTCAAGAGCCCTGTGTAAAAAACACTATCGTGAATGAAAAATTTCTTATAATTGACTATGTATGTATGTTACACTTGAATTTTTTTATTTAAAAAGGAAGTTTAATAGGGATCTTGATGTTGTCTCAAATCCCAGAATCCTATAGATCTCTTATTTTACTCTCTGTGTGGTTCTTTATTGAGCTTAGGGAAAAAGGTCTGAAGACAGTGTAGGCACCACAGTAACAGGCTTGCCATGGTGTGCTTGGGCTGGAGGTGGAGAGGAAGTGGGATGTCACATGGAATGGCTCGTCTTGGGTTCCATCTGGGACTGTGGTCCAGTGCGCTGGAGGAGACTCGAGAACTCAGTGCAAAGGACAGGGACGTGGTGGATCAAGGCTGGAGCTAAAGAGATGCAGCTGCCGGTTTCTGGGGCTTAGGTGAATGTTCCAGAGTGTCCATGTCCAGTTAAGCCTGCCCTAGATTTAGCAGTAATTTTAGAGGAATGGCCTTCTTAGACTTTGCAACTTCTGGACTGTATCACTAGGACAGCTCAGATGGTTAATACTGAGTTCTATTTTTAGCCCATTTGAGTGAAAGCAGGAGCTCATATGTTTGGCACCAGTTAGGAATTTTGCACTCACCCACCATTTCGGGAAACCCTAACCCATGAGAGGAGGCCTTGCTTGTGTTTCAGCCGTCCCACCATCTCATCACTCCACACCCAACTTGCTGGGGAATGAAGAGAAATGATGCCATGAGACCCTTTCAAAGCATGTCTTCCGGGCAGGCTTACTCTTTAGTGACAGAACCCAAGGGCCTTGCGGAATGGCTGCTGGATTCTGTAGAGCCACACTGGATGGAGGGATAACTCTTTCAAGTTTTGACCTATTTGAAGTAGGGACTGGAAGATTCCTTTAAGGTTTGCTCTTGCCTAGGAAACACCGTCCCTGCAGAGTCACTGATGTTGACTCATATTGTGGCAGGGCAGCCTTGCGTCATTCTGGTTTGGCTTGTGGGAAGCAAAAAATACCTCACTTGATGCAGAGAATTCATAAATTAGAAGAGTTGATATCGGTTCAAAAACAAGCACTTAAGGAAGAAGGGCAGTGGCTAGAGAGTCAGAGCCGAGCCCTGGCAGTAGCCTCAACAGGAGTGCACTCAGAGGCGTCGGACAGGGTCCGGAGAGAAGCTGTTAGGGAAAATTAAATAGCTGCCCTCTCAGAAGTTAGAGCCCAATGTAGGGGCTCAATATTTTCTAGCTGTAAGGTGTGGATGTACAATTGCTGAATCAAGGCCCCAGGACAAAGGAAGGGAAGCAGAGATGTGGAGAAGGTACAAATGCAGTCTTTGAAAGAGACTGGACAAGAGCTGACCGCCCCCGTCCAGTTTGATGCTCACAGCTTCATGGTCATCAGTGCCCGGACCCAACCCGAGGCCCGGTACAATCTCTGTAAGCCTGGGAGGTGGGGGCAGCTCGGCACATTCAAGTTTGGAGAAGAGTGTGGATACTGGGGAAAGTCCCTGCCTTTGCTGTTTCCTGGCCGGTGACTTAACCAAAGGGCCCCATATCCTCATCGTGAAGGGAAATAAAGCCCAGAACCCACTTTACAGCATTTGGAGGAATGAATGAGGTGGAGGGCTGACCCAGCAGCCCTCCCGGCACACTGGTCGTGTTTGATAAAGGACAGAGTCACTGCTGAGGTAGCGATTAAGCAGAACAGTTCAGCCCTTTGCCTTGACATTTCAGCCATCGTTTGTGGCTCATCTTTGACCGTTGGCCTTCCTTGGTTAGCCATTTGGCGATTGTAGATTGAAACTCATTGGTTTTAACACCTGTTCTTCAGGGAGGTTGGGGAGGAGGGTGGGGCGGGAGCATCATCATTCCAGTGTCTTGACCTCCTTCCATGGCCTCTGCCTTCCGTATGGCACAGGATTTCCACACTTCCATTTCCCACCCTCACCCCCTCTCCACCTCCTCTTTTTATCCATCTCTGTCTACTTTTTTCATCTTTCCTCTTATTCCCCCACTATGTTCACCCCCAGTCTTATTCCTGCTTCCCCTGAAGCAACAGACGGGTGGAGAAGGCCCGACCACAGGTATTGGTGTTAGCTTTTCATCAGTGACCCCAGTCCAAAGGTCTTCTCAGTAATGCCTGCCACACTGTGCGCGGCCCAGGGCTGGCCTCACCCAGAACCTTCAGGAAACTCTCTTCCCAGGGTCTGATTTGTGTGGGGCTTGGAAGGTGGAGGGGGTTGTTAGGCTCTGGCGATGGATCCCATAGGCCTTTTCCCAGGGGCTTGTACAGTGAATAGAGGGTTGGAAACTAGGGGAGTGGGTAGCTCATTATGTTCCAGTTGATCATTGCCTGACCTGGACTAAGTCTTTGCACATCTTGTCACACTGGAAGTGACACTTTAGCAATCTCTTTCTGGACTGCTGAGTCCAGTATTTCCATCCTCGGGCTGTGTCCAGAAGTTAGAGGACATGAGTGTTCAGCATTACTCTTGATAGCAGGAACGGGTTTGTGTTTTGTTTTTTTTTCACTAGTTAAAGACTCTTCTGGGTAAATTCTGAAATAAACAATCTCCGGAACACCAAATTTTCTTAACTTGTAGGGAACAAGTTAGTTGGCGATACCATGCCCTTGTGGTCGGTCTGGTTGGGACACTTCCTCCTTTGGCTTCCCCATCTTTGAACCTCATCAAACCTCAGGATGGAGCCAGGGAAGACAGCGCTGTGCTTAAAGAACAGAACATCCAGGTGGTGTGGAAATTCCGAATGCATTTAGACGATTAATTTGGGAAAGTGCCTCATTATACATAGGCTATGTATGTATACATTTATAAATAAATGAAAGTTGCAAATAAAAGGGAACAATGCAGTTATTACGGCTGATCCTTAGAGTCTGTGAGATGCGGGGCAGCGTTCTAACTACTTCATGTGTGTTTATTCATTGAATCCTCACACAGCCCAGGGTCAGCCCAGCACAGGGCAGCACAGCTTAGTGACTCAGAAAATAAGCCCTTCCAGGCATCATTACAAGCCCTGAAATTCAGGCAAGGGAGGGATGCTGCAGGCTGGGACAGAAGGAAATAGCCTCGGGAATGAGGCAGGATGTCCGGCAGCCTCAAAGGATGGATCCGCTGCCACGTTACTCTTCAGAGACCCACCAGCTAATAGTTGCTGGCACCTGTGGCTAAAATTGCTCTCGATCTATTATGAAAATAGAGTTTTATTTTTGGTGTTGTAAACACGATGACGTTGCTCAGCAAATGCCCTTGTGACGCCCTGAAGCCCCTGCCTCAGCCCGCCATGGTACAGGTGTCACCTGCCAGGGCTTCAGTGCACCAGCCTCGGAAGTGAGCGTGGGAAACCTCCTTTGCATTTGGCACAGGCGCTTCCGGCTGCTGCAATCCGAGGCAAAGCTTAGTAAAGTGGCGCAGTTCGTGCTGTTGGGTGCACATTTTAGCCAAAATTCCCTCTCTGGAAATTCATGGGCTTGGGGAATACATAACAGCAGATACTTTCTCTGAAAGTCTTTATTTTTGGAGTCTCCTTTTTGAAGCAAATTATAGAGTGCATCTTTAAAAAAAAACTTTATTGAGAAATCTTCACACACATACAATCCAACCATATTATACAATCAGTGCCTCACAATATCATCATATAGTTGTGTATTCATCAACATGATCATTTTCAGAACATTTGTATCACTCCAGAAAAAGAAATGAAAAGAAGAAAACTCATACAGCCCATACCCTTTACCCCTCCCTCTCGTTGACCACCAGTGTTTCAATCTACCCAGTTTTTTACTCTTTACCAACACCTCCATTATTTATTTAATTTTTATCCTTTTTTTTTTGCTCATCTGTCCATACCCTGGATGAAAGGCGCATCAGATGCAAGGTTTTCACAATCACACATTATAAAAGCTGTATCGTTATACAATCGTCTTCAAGAATCAAGGCTTGTGACTGTGGGATCGTGAAAACTTTGTGTCTGTTGCTCCTTTATCCAGCATATGAATAGGTGAGTAAAAATGTATGGATACAGAATAAATAAATGATGGGGGTAAAATAAATTGGGTAGATGGAAATACTAGTGGTCAATGAGAGGAAGGGGAAAGGGGTATGGTATGTATGAGGCTTTTCCCCTCCTTTTTATTTCTTTTTCTGAAATGATGCAAATGTTCTAAAAAAATGATCATGGTGATGAATATACACAACTATGTGATGATATTGTGAGCCACTGATTGTAAACCATATATGGAATGTATGTGTTTGAAGATTTATCAATAAAAACAAAATATAACGAATCAGGGCTACTGGAACAGAGCTCAGCAGTTTCAGGTACTTCCCTCTAGCCACTCCATACATTATAAGCTAAAAAAGGGATATTATAGAGTGCATCTTGCCTAATTATAATATAATTAGCAGTAACCCTAGAAATGCTTATGGTTACTCAGGAACCCAAACTACAAATTCAGCATATCTTCAATTCCATCTCTGTTTTATATCACGGAATGCATTTGATTTGAAAACAACTTAGCAGCCATTCAATTATAGATGGCAGTCTTTGCACCAAATAATGACTTAGCTGGGAGTTTTCCTCTTGTTCCGTCTATTGATGGAACTTTGTTGTTCCTTCTAGCTGAATAAATGACTTAGAGACCTGAAGGATGGCATTAGTCATATTATAAATAGAAACATCTTGTGTTACGCTTCATGATCTGATATCATTATTTATTAGGCATCTATGAGATAGCTATCTATGTATGGACAAAATGGTAAGTTTAAAGGTACAGTTGGTGAAACGAGCACATGCCCCTGAGAGAAACATGGCATGGACGCTTCCATGGTCAAAAATCTCATACTAATAATACTATTAATAATGTATACTAATATGTGACAGCTGATTAGTGGGTAGGACACAGACTTGCAAAGAAGTGTTATTATCTTATCCCAGAGGATAATGCAGAGCAAAGCACGGCTGTGGGTATTATTATATTATACTGCAAACTTTGCAATTTGAATGTGATACAAATGAATGAGTCAGACTTGGCTTTGCACATTTTTTATATGCTTATGTAATGATAAAATTATCTCCTTGAGGACTAGACTTATAAATATTTGCTTAATATGATTCATTAATTAAACATGTGAAAGTGCTTATCAGCATAAAACTAGGGGACTCTCGGTATCCGTTTTGTTTTTTCAGAGTGAAAGTGCCCTTGTGAAAGAAAAAGAGCTGTCAGTCGAGCTCGCCAGCGTCAGGGATGAAGTTGGTAAGTAGGGCCTTGGAAACGAGGAGCGGATAGAATGCCTTTTCGTGACTCCTGTGACTGTGTAACAAAAGCCATTATGTTCCATGGAATAAGCCAGTCAGGCCTGCCTAGACAAATGGAGTCTCGTACCCAGCACAGGGATAGGTTTTTGTAGCCTTGCAGGGAACTGTAACTTTTACCTCTCTGTCATTGTAAAGACAGCTTTATAACAGGCAGTGGGGAGCTAATCAGGCATTCGCGCCACTGCTCGCAGATGACAGCCCCTCTACAGTCTGAGCACCTCTGCATCTCAGCACCTGCTGGGTAGGGGGGGCTCAGGGCAGGGGGCGCTTGGGAGACCCAGGAAGAGCCCCCAGCTTTGGTGAGTGACATGAGTTGTTCTCTGTAAGATGCAGGTACCCCTGACTTCCTGCCACTGGCCGCCCTGCCAGACAGCGCTCTGATAGAGAACAAGGTCAGCACACACATCTGGTTGATTTGATTATGCACATTCATGCGGGAAAGCCTCATCTTTGCTGATAGGATGGTGGAGTTCCCAGGGAACCACGGGTGGCTCCCCCTGCCCAGTGAAAGAGCGAGCCCCCTCCCCAGGCCCTCAGGACGTGATGGAGACGGCTTTCCCTCTGGGTCAGAGGCCAGACCAAGTGCTTGCGTGTTGGCATGGCCTGGTCCTGTCTTCCCTCTTGCGGATCGGTACACCGATGGCATCCTCCTGGGCAGCCTTTCCCCTCTGTCCACTTTGGTCCTAGGAGCAGCCAGCCACTTGCAGGTGGACTTCCTTCCAGAGCAGAGGCAGATAGCCCAGGGCTTTCTCCTCCAGCCATGCAAATAATCACCAGAATCTGAAAGCTGGACTCCTGGGGGTCCCCCCAGGGTGTGCAGGGGGCTGGGGGGTGGTGTCTGAACAGAGCATCTGCTCCCCCTCCCCCTTTTTCTACATTTTTCTCCTTTTTTAAAATTATTTTTTCTTCACTGATAGCTGTGATGTCTTCTGTCCCTGAGTTGGGGCAGCAGTGGTCTCTTCTCCCTTCCGAGGAGAGCGGGCCTCTGTGGCACACGCTTCCTGGCCTCCCCTGGGCCTGGCTGGGGGCAGCAGTTGTGCACCCATGTGCATGCACTCATCACGCCCCATGGCCTCTTTACAAGGATAGTCCCCCCCCATTTTCACATTGATAGGGAATCCGTCATATCAAAAAAAAGAGTTCTTCCTTCATCAGTTCACCAACTGCAAAGAACTCACTTGCTGGCCTCCCCAACCTGGGGCCTGTCCTGAACTTGTGGAACTCTAACCCCCTCTTCCCCAGTGAAGCCGTAAGGGAACTGACTTGGCCTGTGCTGACCTCAAGTCGATTCCCAGGGCCGCATCCTTGCTGGAATCTTAATCCTTCGTCACACTGTGGGGACAGCCCTGAGATTCCTTCTCAATTCACCGTGACACGTGTGTCTAAATAGTTTTTTTATAGTGTCTCCAAGGCCAAATAAATACCTGAGAGTCTTACTTAAACCATTTGATAATTTTTATGTCCAGAAAAGTTAGTGGCCATTTGAAAAATTAATGCATATATTTTGGAAGAACAAATAATATTTTAATTTCATTTTTGAACCACCACAGTTGCTTGCAAATGGTATGTGTGTGCCTCCTGGGCCCTGCACACCTTCTCGAACCTTGGAATCAGATCAGATAATGCCACCCTTCTCTCCTCTTCTACCCCGATTTTCACTCTGTACTTTTTATCACAGAACAACCAAACCCCATCTTCATAAAGCTACCTCATCTAAAGGAATGAAGTGCCGTCTAGTTTTGACTCCGTGAATTACTCTGAGCTGTCAGTTGACCTGGTATCCAACAGAAATCCAGCATTGTTGTGTGTCCCTTGGAGTTCTAAGATAGCCTGAAGTGTCCCCGAGAGTTTGCTGCAGTGGCCCAGGGTGCCTTGGTACTCAGTTTGGGAACCATAGGCTTTGGGTCTTTTCCCTTCCTTCAGTGGCTGAGAGCCTTGGGTGGGAAGATGGGTGGGTCTTCAGAGACTCAAGACTGAAGGTTGCTCTCCCAGAAGTGCTCAGTGTTATCCCACATGAAATACACCTCTAGCCACAGTTTCTTCCCCTTTTAGCAAGATATGTTGGTCTTCATTTAGGGAGAGAAAGAAAAGTGTGGAACTGTACTCTGCCTCCAGAGCTTCCATTCGAGGGATATCAAATCCCTGGAATATCACACCCCAGACACTGTGTGTTTCTCTATGAAACTGATGAGTCTGTAGGAAGTAGGAAGATTTGATGGACCCAAGCATGAGCTTGTGAGTCATATGTCCCCTGTTCAAACTGGGAAGTTGGTTGCCCTCTCTGTGCCTTGGGCTCACCTTCATAAAATGGCAAAGTGCCGGGGGAATCGAGGAATCGAGGAAGATGGTGTTGACAGAGCACTTGGCGAAGGTGACCATCCTCATTATGAGGTGAGTGGTACCTTAAACTCTGAGGATAGAGGATGAAATCTTCCACCGTAGGGTGGATTTATCTGTAGGAGACATCTGTGCCCACCATCAGCCAGCCTCATGGTCTACTGGGCTGGACGAGCAGAATCCAGCGTACCTTCCCCAAAGCTTAATGAGTGTAGCAGGCACAGCGTAGGATTACTTTGGATTTCTGGCTTTAAGTCTCATTTGACTTCTGCATTAGCCCTAAGAATAGAACCAGAATCACCTGCCAACACCACTGCAAGTTGGGGGTGGGGGGGGAGGGTCTTGGCAGCCCCAAGGTCTGGTTCATCCAGCCGCTGGCCAGGAGGTAGATACATTAGCAACAAGTTCCCCAACCACTAGAGAGGCTCCATTTGGGAGAGAAGAAAAGTAGAGGGGAATATGGGGCTCAAATTGACTGTAAATTCCATGAGTTCAGGGATTTTGACCCACAGTGGATTCCCTTGGACAGGAAAGGACAAGGAAGCTCACAAACCTGACTAACAAAAGGTCTCTCTATAAATAGAGCGTCAGCTCTTCCCTTGCCAGCCCCACTTTGATTTAGACCTTATCAGTGAGTCTGAGGAGAGCTGCTGGAGGTAGGGAGGAGCTGGAATTTCTAAAGACTGAATTCAGACATGGGAGAAGGAGAGAAACTGCAAAAAGTCAGAATCATTTAAGGAAACCTAGGAAAGATTCCAGAGCAGAGCTCATCTGTCGCTGGGGTCTAAAAATTATGGATTGAATTTTTTCATTTCCATTTCATCGCTGCTTGAAGTACTACCAGAGGGTTCTCCTAAGTGCCCGTCGGCACCCCACACCCCTCCTGTGGACAGACTCCCCCAGAGGCTTTGCACCGCTCACCAAAATCCATGTTTCTCAAGCCTAAAGGTGCATTAGAATCCCCTGGACTCCTTTTTAAAAACACAGACTTCAGGACCCACCCGAGACCAGCAGAATCAAAGACTTTGAGAGTGAGGATGAGGCTTTTTTGCCCTTTAGTCCCCAGATGTTTATTAAGTGCACTTACGTTTGAGAATCCGTAAACTGCACTGGAGGAACGGGGGCTTTTGATGTGAGTTGGGTCAGGGTGGAGGGGAGTGGGTCATCTGGGATGGTGGGAGGGCGCGGCCCTACCCCAGAGGGCTCTGAGCAGCAGGGGGTCTCCGGGGACAGGGAGAAATGGGTGGGAAAGGGTGCCGAAGAGGAAGAGGCAGCAGACAAATCCCACCTGATTCAAAGTTACACATACGGTTGGCCTGGGTTTTAGAAAAAGAGAGAGAAATGTCCTTGCCACCATCAGGTGCATTTGCTGATACTTCGCATTTGGAAAACGATCCCGTTAGTGGCGTCTCTGGCAGAAAGAACTACGTGAAGGACCTACTAGAAGGAATGTCGTTTGAAGGGTGCCCCAACCAGAGCTTTGGGCAGGGCCATCCCACCCTAACCGAGAGGGAGTTTCTGGGCCATTTACAAATGAGTATTGAGAATGGCCCTAGCTGAGTGCTCCCAGGTTGTGGCGAATGCCGTCGCAGGCATGCAGGTCAGAGCCTCCCAGCCCTCTCCGGGTTTTAGGGCCTGGTCCCCACCCACCACATTTTGAGAGATGAGTGAGCTAAGACTTGTCCAAAGACTTAGTCAGCTACCGCTGGAATAACTGCAGGAAGCACCAAGAAGAAAAACTTAGTTCTTCTGAATCTCAGTCCATTCATTCATTCATTCATTCAGCAAGTCTATTGAGCCCCTAGTATATGCCGGGCACAGGCCAGGCAGGGTCACCATGGGTGGTTGAGTAGATTGTACCTACAATAGGGCATGTCTCTAGGTTGGGACTAAAATGCATCCCCCATTGCATCCAGCTCACCATGCCCTGTGCCCTGCCATGGGGCACTGCTACACAAAGAAGGGGCACTTTTTAAAATGTACACAAAGGTGCCATGTGGGCTAGTTGAGGTGCTGGTGCCAGATTTTAGGGCTGCAGTGATGAATAAGACTCTGCTCCGGTCTTCGAGGTGCTTACAGCCCAGGGCTCCAGAAGGGGAAGCCTTAAGCTGGGCCTGTTTGATAACCAAGAGGCAGATAGATGGATACAGGAACTAAAAAGACCCCAATTACTGAGCTCTACTAACACCTGCTGCCCCAGTGAATGTGCCTGGGCCAGTGGGTACCAGTCCATTTTCACTTGTTTCCATTCTGCAGACCTAAGGAGAGAAAAATTCTGCTTCCCCATTCCTCTTTCCATCTGTTGAAAAATGGTTTTAAAGTTCTAAAACTTTCAATCATGCTGACAAACTAGAATGAGCTATTCTTCCCCTTTGAGCACTTAATCCGCCCCCCCGCCACCTTTTTTTTTTTTTTTTTTGTAGTTATGCAGGAATTGAAGGTGCAGTTTGCAGATTACTTTTTCCCTCTGATGTTATTTTTAGGGGAATATATTCTCAAAAGTATGGACCAGAATTTTTGACAGGATTTCACATTGGTTTTTAAGCTCATGTGAAGTGTTCTTGGTATTTATTCTGTAAGCCAAAATGAAAGTTATGGTGGATTTAATCTTATCGTGTGTTTGGGGTCACCTCGTAAAGAGGAAATTAAATCCCTCAGCCTCTCTCTCTCTTATTCTCTGTCCCTGCCACCCCCGCCCCAAGAGTAGAGTCCTTGTAGAGTGGACTAAGATTGCCGTTATCTGTGCTACACTGTATTTCCTGGCGGTCAGCTCTGAGAGCTGCCTTGTCTTTGGAGTCGGCCCCAATTGGGTCTGTCCTTGGAGAAGACTCCCCTGGCTGTGGTGGCTCTGGGGAAGCAGGGGCCTTTGGATGTGCAGGAAACCGGCATCCCACGCCACGTCCAACATAGGACAAGCGATGAGGAAAGCAAAGTTACTATTTGAATTTTATCACCTTTAAAAGTATTCCATTTTCAAAAAAAAAAAAGTATAGGTTAAAAAAATGACCCATGATTTTTTTCATGGAGCGCCAGTCTGCAAATTCAGAAATCAAATATTGACTAACGGAAGGGTCCTCTTACATATGTAACATTTGGGATGTTTTTTTCCAGAAGCAAATTATTTCTTTCCAAGATGTCGTGCTTCACATTTTGCTTGGATGTTTAGGGTCCTCTCACCAGGACAGATGAGTGAGAGAGTAACAACACAGACTCCCCATTTCTGCCGTACCAGAAACTCTGAACCTTAAAAATCAATATGACTTAGGTAAACTCCAGACAGAAAAGCACATGCACTGCAGTAGCCAGGTGCAAACGGGAGGTCTGGGACTCCAACCCCAGCAACCCTGGTGCTTCCCAGGCCTGGGGAGATGCACATGCAGCATGGAGCTGGCCCTCTGCTGCCCACTTCCACACTTCCTAGATCCTTCCCTCTGGCTGCTCAAAGCTGGGACTCTGGATCCGCAGGGAACTTGGCTGTCATCTTTGAAGTTCTGTCACCCCAGCTGCTCTCATCTGGCCTTAGTCACCGGGTCTCAGCCCCCAGTCCCTAACGCTGATGGAAAGCTGCTTTCCACATCCGCCCGGGACTCCTGGCACCTTCTCCTCTCTTACACTCTGTGGCAGTTCCTACTGCAAGCCAGGCTCACAGGTTTTCATCTTTCTCCCAGCTTCAGACCGAAGGTGGACTTTGCATTTTTGTCGTACTGCACACTTCAAAAACAGTTAAAATGAAATATGGTTTTAAAACACAAAGCACCGTTTAACAAAACTATCATTCTGGCCAAATTTCTCAGGTACTATACAGAAATCTAAATGGTTAAATCTGCATTTTTATTAAAACCCGCTTATTGAAACAGGGCAAAACAATAATGCCTGAATATTTTTGATAGTGTGAAATAAAGAGATATTTTAAAATTTGAGAGCTTTGACATAAAGGTATGTTAGGAAACCAAGTTTGTGGTGGTGAGCACTTAATTGTTACTTATTACGTCTTTAAGTTGCTAACTAGAATGACTTTTTCAACTTACTCTCATTTATGATTAGCAATTCACTCACACGTACACACACCACTGAAAGTACATTGGTGACATGAGTTTACTTTTCAGGTTTGTACATAAAACTCATCTTCTAGTTTTGTGACCGTATTTCCTTATATTTCCACAGTGCTTAATACCTACCAAGCTCTGTTTTATTTAATCATTCAAAATGATTTTAAAATGTTTTATTTAATCATTCAAACAACAGGGAAAGTAGGTGTTGTCATCTTTATTTTCCAGATGTTGGAATTGAAGTTCAGAAAGATTGCATGACTTTCCTCAAAGCCTGCAGACTCAGGTCTTGGACAGAGTCAAGTCTTGACCCAGAGTCTAGAATTCTTTCCACATGTAGAATCTAAGTTTACCATGGCTTCTCAGAAATGAATAACAAAATCCACCCATCTCCCAACGGTAGCTTAATCACCCCCCCCCATGGTAGCTTAATCAAGGTAGATGTTTGCTTCTTTTTTGCATAAAATCAGGAGGGAAGCACCAAAAGGCAGGAATGTGATGCTGTATGAAGTCCTCAGGTGACCCAGGCTTTGTGCAGCTCACAGCTCATCCATCCCAAGACGGTGGCCATTCACTTCATGGTCCAGTGTGGCGGACGGTGCGGCTGTCATCACATCTGTATCTCAGAGAGCAGGAAGGAAGAAGAAATGGAGAAGGAAGCAGAGAATGTCAGCTGCCTTTGCAGGAAGCTTCATCCCACTAGACAGAACTAGTTAAGGCCAGCTGCAAGGGAGGCTAGGCATGTTCTCTTTACTCTTAATGACCTTACTCAGAAGTTATCTTATCAGTATGGAGGAAGGGGAGAGCATATATTGAGGGACCGCTAGCCGCAGCCTGTGCCACAGCGCCCTGAGTATCTCGTCAGTTAACTGGGGATGATAGGGCTCTCCCTGTGGGTGGGCATTAGAAAGGCATCTGGCAGAGCGCTTGGCACAATTTATGCTTATTCTCGAAAATTTCAAATTTCCTGCTGTCTTTCTCCCTCTCAAAGTTTTTTTTTTTAAAAAAAGGACCGAATCAAAATACCAAGGTTGAGAAGTCAGTTCACAAAAATTAACCAAAGTTGAGACCACAAAAAGAATGCACATTCTGATTTACAAAAACCTCTTCTATACACCAATTAAAAGACAGAGGTTGTCAGATTCGATTAAGAAAAAAAGCAAATCCCAGCTATGTGCTGCCTAAAAGGAACGCACTTCAAATATACATAGGTTAAAAGTAAAACGAAGGGACAAAGACATAGTATGCTAACATCTATCAAAAGAAAACTAAAATGGCTTTATTAATAATTAGCAAAGTAGACTTCAGATCAAGGAATATTATTGGGAATGAAGATGGACATCACATTATGAAAAGGGGTCAATTCACCAGGAAAACAACGATACTGAGCATCTGTGTATCTAACAATAGAGCTTCAAAATACCCACAACAAAAACTAATGAAACTGAAAGGAGAGAGAGACACATCCGCTGTTATGATTGGAGGCTGAGTACTCTCGGTATCAGTAGAACAAGCGGCTGAAAATCAGTCGGGATGTAGAAGATTTGGGTGCCATCGTCAGCCAAGTTTCCCGCAGACGTTCATAGAACACTCCATCTAGCAGCAGCAGAAGCATCCTTTTCAAGTGCTCCTGGAACATTCAGCAAAATAGACCATATTTGGGGCCATGAAACAAACTTCAACAGATACAGAAGAATTGAAATCACATAAAATGCTTCAGGCTATAAAATAATTAGACTACAAATCAGTAACAGAAAAATATTTGGAAAAGCTGCAAGCATTTGGAAATTAAACATCATACTTCCTTGGGGCAAAGAGGAAACCATAAGGAAAAATTTTAAATGTGTTGAATTGAATGAAAATTAAAGCATAACATATCAGAAAATCTGTGCGATGCAAAAATCTCAATTTGTTCAACCCAATTTTCGAGCGCCCAATATCTGGTAAGCACTATCCTAGGCTCTCTAATACTGAGGTAGAGATATTGTTTGAAAGAAGCCTTTCTCTACTAAAAATTTGAGTCAAAAATTTGAGTATGACGATGTAGTTCCAAAATATACTGCTTTCTTCACAAGATGAACCACTGAGCTTGACGGAGTCCAGGAACCAGGTGCCTCTCTTATGGGGAAATGATATCTTTCAGAGCTGGGGAAATTCAAACCAGTGATGTCAGCTGCTTTGATTAGATTTTATTCCAGTAAATGTAATTTCTAAAGTCATTTTAGTTTCCATCCTGACCAGGAGTTTACTCATGCACAGTAATATCAAAACTGCAGATTTCCCTGAAGATGCCAGGGGCTGAGTTTGGTTGCCTGGGAAACACATTATCAACTACAATTCCACAAAACCGCTGCACTTTGTTTGAGATAATCATCTATTCTATTTAGCAATCACACATTTTTTATATTTATAAAATCCTTATAAGTCTTCAGACATAGTATATTCTACTTGTTTTTTAATGTGGAAATGGTTGTTTTACATTCTCTAAAATATTTACTATTTAATGGATAAAGAGAATTTTGCTTTCTGTTAAAATATGTTCTATATTAATGCTAATAATTTAAAATCTGTGTTTGAACCTTAACTATCTTGAATTCATTCACTAGAAGACCTCATGACACCAAGGCTGTCCCTAAACTCGGAGCCAGCTGCCTCCACGGGTTTGTGACTGTAAAACTAATGTTTAAATATTAGCGGCAAACCCCAAATCACATTACTATTAAGGGCTGGATCCTCTCTCTTTTCCACCATGAACACATCATCACGCTGCCTTTTGTTGGGAGATCTAAAGTGGTGCCTTGAGGAAGATTATTAAGAGCAAGAAAAAAGTCATGACATGGTATGGATTTTAATGCTATGAAAATTGCTGAAGAGCACGTTGCAAAATCTATGTTGTAGATTGCAGATAATCCATGCAAGTTATGCAAATAGGGTAACCTCCCGCTTGTACATTTCTCAAGCACAAGGCTCCCCTCTTATTTCCCTCTGTATTTTTTCCCTGATTCATTTTATCAACTTGCTTGGACTCTTTACTGTGCCAGGAGTGAAGAGGAATTTGACAGTCTCTGACCTCAAGGAACTCCCGTGTATTGGAAGAGACGGAAGAGATGTAGACACACAGCTAAGGCGCAGTATCATGGGTGAGGGGCTAGAGGCTGGGAGTTCACAGGAGAGTCCGGGACCCAGCCTAGGGGCCAGGAGAGCCTCAGGGAGTAAAGCCGCCGAGCTTGCAATAAACTTGGGAGTTGGTGAGCAAATAATTCTTGCATAAGCTTGATCAATTACAGAGAAAGCATTCCTGGCATCATTGATAGGATCTCTCTTTTGGAAAATGGGAAAAATAGTGAAGAAGGTACATTTTCCATGTGACCATCCCTAAGCAGGGAGCACAGGACCAGGGACTTTGTGTTTTATGAAACTCTTTCAATCACTTGCATAAAAAGCAGTGGCAGTGTTTGGGTCATAAGGCGCAGACAGTTCTCTCTTGGCAGATTTTTTCAACTTTCGATTTATCTCATCATGTCAAATGTTGTTATAAATAATTCTCATTCACCCACATAATCACAGAGCACCACCAGGTCTATATTCAAGAATGCAAGAGCACTGTCAATCTATTTGCTTGGTTTGATAGTTTATTTGAACATTGTAATATATAAATTGCAGTATATATGTAATTTCATGCCATTCATTTTGATGAGAATTTCAGTTTTACAGCCAAATGTCAGTTATTTGGAAGTTATTCTGATGAAGGAGATAACTTGACCAGTTCTACATTGCAGGTAGCCATGTGAAGATTTACTAGGCTTCAGTTATAAAGACTCTGACCATGCTATCAGGGCCCCTTAACACAACCCTTTGCAGAAAGAGCTACCGATGAAGGCTGAGGTCAGAGTTCAGTCCATGAGAACGAGGTGGCATCTGAAGAGACCAGGCTGGCAGCTACACGGCATTTGCCTTGGTAGCTTCACCAGGATCCAGCTTTTTTTGTTTTCGTTGTTAGCACCTCAAAAATGGATCTGCCTTTCAGGGAACACCTTTTACTAGAACACGTTTACTAGAGCCTGAGATAAAAAATCAAAATTCCAATATATTGATTTACCATGAGAGCTATGTTAGGACTCGCATGTTTCTGTTGACATGCGTTATCTCCTTATAGTAGATCCTCCTCGAAAGCCAAAATTAGTCAGAAGGCTTTTTGGTGAACCAAAATCAGTTGTGTGCTGTCAGTAACAATGGCATCTCGCTGAGAAAGGCTTGGGCATCCAACTGCATAATTCTTTTTTTCTAGGACCTTGGTTCTCAGCCAGGGATGGGGATGGGAGGAGATAGAAAGACTGTTGGGATCACCTGGGAGCTTTTTCAGCATACCCATGTCCATATTTCCACTTAATGGAGTAACTGGTACTGGACTTAAGTTCCCACTGTACACAATTATAAATCCGGAAGAAGAATATATGTGTCAGCTGTTTTCAGACATCAGAAAACAGGCACCACAGACTATGATCTTTGAGAAAGGAGACCCACACCAACTGAGTCCCGTGTTATCCCAGCTCTCTGCCTGGTGCACTTACCAGACCACAGCACAGAATCCCACTGAGACGAAGAGGCATACACCAGAGTTCAGGGCAACGGAAGAGGCTAGAAACTGGGGCAGAGCACTGGAGAGGAGTCAGCTGGAGAAGAGGGTCCCAGGAATTTGCATGAGGGTTTCCCACACCTTGTTAGAGAAATGGAAGGGTTTGTGTACACAGGAGAGCCTGCAGAGGGCAGTGCTGCAAGACTGAGAGCTGAATAGCAATCCAGAGATTGGGCTAGGCTGGTGGATGCTGGTTTCCAGCCCAGCCAGAGTTGGGGAAGTCTCACTGAGCACCTTTGAGCAATCAGTCAAGACCCGAGAAAAGCCAGGCTTTAGAAGTAAGCCCTGTGACCCAGAGGGAACGTCTGTCTAGGACTAAAGACGAAAGTGAAATAAACCTAATAAAAAATAAAACCAAGCCTGGTGGTAGAATGCTCGCCTACCATGTGGGAGACCCGGGTTCAATTTTCAGCCCATGCACACACACCCCCCCCAGAAAAAAAAAAAAAACCAAGCCTGAGAGAGTCAAGGGGATCCACCAGTCATTTAACTGTCTGCCAGAACAAAACATAACACCCAATAAAGAAGGACAATGTAATATAAACTCCATGCAATGCATCATCCGCAATGTCCAAAATACAATTTTAAAAATTAAGAAAGCAGGTCCCATGACCAAGAAAAAAGTAGTCAACAGAAACAGGTCAAGAAATAACCCGGATGTTGGAATTTGCAGACAAGAAGTTTAAACAGCTATTTTTAATATGTTTAAGCACTTAGAAAAAGAGAAACATAATAAGTCAACAGAGAAATGAAAACTATACAAAAGAAACATATGGAAATGTTAGAACCAGAAAGTATATCTGAAATGAAAAATTTGCTGGATGGGCTGAAGTGCAGGTTGGAACTATAGGGGTAAAAAGGGTCACTGGATAGAAGCCAGACCAATGTAACCCCATTTGAAGAAGAGAGGGAGAAAAAGATCAAAAGAAGAAAAAGAAAGACCCTCTCTGATCCTTAGGAGTACGTCAAGCCATCTAACAGATGTGTAATTGAATTCTCAGAAGGTGAAGGCAGACTGGGGAGAAAAATGTTTGAAGAAGCAATGAGCAGAATATCCTAAATTTGATTTTAGAAGAGTAAGCCGCAGACCTAAAAAAAATCTCAGTAAATCCCGAGTAAGATAACTACAAAGAAAACCACACCTAAATGCATTATGGCCAAACAGCTGAAAATCAAAGATAAAGAGAAAATATTAAAACAACCGTATAAAAAGAAATATTACACACAGAGGGATAAGACTACAAATGACAGTTCCATGTCAGAAACAATGGAGGCCGGAGGACAGTGGAATGGCATTTTTAAAGTGCTGAAAGGAAAAAAAAAAGTCAACCAGAATTCTATTTCCAGAGAAAATTTCCTTTAAAAATGTTGGAAACTTGGATCTACAGGAAAGAATTAAGAGTAGCAAAATATAAATATGTAGATAAATATGAAAGTCTCTCGTCTATTTTTTTTTTAGTTTTTAATGAGCTTTTGCAATAGAATACGTCCCTGTAATCAGCACCCAAAACAAGTTATAGAAATTTACATTATTCCAGAAAGTTTCCTCATACCTCTTTCCAGTCAATCCCCCACCCCCTCCTCCAGACTTCTATCACCGCAGATTCGTTTTGCCTATTCTTGGGTTTCATATGAGTGGGATCAGATAATATATACTCTTTTGTGACTGGATTCTTATCTCAACATAAGGGATTGATTCATGTTGCTGAGTGTATCAGTAGTTTACTCATTTTCATTTTTTGAGTATGCCACAATTAATTTATGCATTCTTCTCTTGGTGGTCATTTGTGTCATTTCCACTTTATTGCCATTATAAATAAGGCTGTAATGAATATCCTTGCACAGATCTGTTTGTGGACATTTATGTTTTTATTGCTCTTCAATAAATAGCTACAAGCAGAATTCCTGGGTCAAAAGATAAATGTCAGTTTTAGGAGAGGCTTCCAGAATGGTCGCCTCGTTTGGCACTACACCAACAGCGTCTGGGTTTTCTAATACCCCCACAAACTTGCCCACCTTTGGTCCTGTCAGGACTTGTATTGTCGTTTTAGCCGTTCTAAGAGATGTGAGAGAACAGCTCCCTGTGGTTTAATTTGCATTTGGCTGATCACTAATAACATTGAGGACGTTTTATGTGCTAAAAGGCCACTTGCATACCTTCTTTTGTGGAGTGCCTGATGCCCATTTTTAAGTTGTTTGTCTTCTTTACTGTTTATTTGCAGTCATCATCATCCCTGTTATGCTCTGGTGTGAGTCCTTTCTCAGATTCACGTATTACAAATATTTTCTCCCCGTCTGTGACTTGCCTAATCATTTTCTTAATTGTGTCTTTTGATGATGAGAAAATGTTAATTATCATCAAGTCCAATTTATCATTTTTCTTCTTTTATTGTTGGTAAATTTTGTATCCTGCCCAAGAAATCCTTGCCTCTCTTTGCTTCTAGAGGCGCTCTGGTTCTGCCTTTTGCCTCTAGGCCTGTGCTCCATCTTGAATTCACCTCTGTGTCTGTGGAGCAAAGTTTGGAGGGATTTTCCCTCCGCACAGATAACTGCTTGTTCCAGCGCTGTTTGTTTAAAAGACTTCCCCATCGAATTGTCATGACATCTAAGGAATCTTTTTTTTTCCTTTTGCTTTATCTGCAGGAAAATCAACTGTTTAAGGCAAAAAGAATAACATTTTAATGCAGAGTTATAACACGTGTAAAAGTAACATATAGAGCAATAGCAAACCAGGCAAATTTTATACAGTAAAATTTAGTACGTAAGTATAAGGAATAACACAGATAAGCCTTCAAAATAAAGTTTTTTAAAGAATGAGGAGACGCAAAGTAAACAATTCATGCTAATTTTTTTAATATTCCCTCAAATATGTTCATTTGCCTTCGCTCATCTCCAAACTTTTAGAAATAAAATTACTTTATTGTATTCACATACAAATTTTAAAAACTATTTATTTTTATGCCATTTAATTCAGGATAGTAATAGTCATATGAGAAACCAGTAACTTCGTCACCTCTGACTATTGACTTAGTTACTTCTAAATAGAGTCTTGGGTAGGAGGGGAAAATTACTCTTTACTACCCTGCCTTTTATATTGCTTGAATTTTTTGTCCACATGCGAAACATAGCAGTCCCATCACTCTGGTGAAGAAAGGGCCTGCTGTGGCTCTCCGCCCGCATCGGCTGAATGGAGTTCAGGCTTCCCCCTGGCACACTGGGGGTGCTCTCTGTCCTCCTGGACCCAACTCCTGCTGCTCCTGGAGCCGCATGCCCACAGATGGCCTCTGAAACTCTGCAGCCTCTTCCTGATCCGTCCTCACCCCCTCCTCACCCTGCAGCCTCCCAAGCTTCCCTGAAAACTCCAGTCTGCCCTCCCTTCATGAAAGCTCCTCCTTAGACACTCCTTCCTCTGCCCTGCTTCCAGAGCCCGCCCAGCCGCGGCCCTTGGCACACAACTGTCGTTGCTAATTTATACATCTGATGCTCTCTCCTCCTGCCACCAGCCCATGCGCCTCAAGGCGGGAGGCTGTGCTTAGGAGTCAAGATTCGTTTCCTGAATACCTTCTTCGATGGCTCATTTCATGTGTCAGCTTGGCCAGGGGATGGTTCCAGCTGTGTGGTCAAACGAGCACTGGGCTGCTTGGTACTGTAAGGGCCTGTCATGGATTTAGGTCATCAGTCAGTGGGTCACATCTATGGCTGGTGAGATCTGCAACCAGCGGAGGAGCTCACCTGTGCAATGCGAGGAGTCTCGTCAATCAGGAGGCCTTCAAGGAAGAAGTGAGGAGTTCACAGTCCAAAGGAAGAATTTCTACCCCGACCTCAGCCAGCTTCTCTTGGGGAATTCAACTTCACCTTCATCGGAGTTCCCAACTTGCAGCTTCTCCTGGGCTCTCAGTGTCACCATCAAGGTACCCACTTGTGGTCTGCCCTATGGAACTGGGACTGCCCATCCCCACGGTTGTGTGAGCCCATCCTACAGTAAATCATTTAATATTTACATCTTTACATATATCATATAGACATAGATATCTCCTGCTAGTTCTTTTTCTTTGGGGAACCTTGACTAATACACATCTTGTGCAAGAAATTTCATATTTGAGGAACTTGAGGCCACATGGCAAAAATTATTTGGGGAGACTGAGCTTGCAGGAAAAACCCTTATAAATATTTGTTTTCACTAAAGTAAAATACAATAGAAGAAATAAAAACATCTGTGCCATTTCACGCATTTAGATTAGTGCTCTCTGAATTGATCCTGCTTAGGTCTCTCACTCACGAGGGGCGCTTCCACTCTTCTTTCCTGGAATTTCAGCAGATGCTTGTCAACCACGCGTATGTATATCAACCGTAATTAAAGCTGACATGTATTGAATGCTTACAAAGTGTCAGGAAGTGTGTATACATTGTTTCTATTTCTCTCAATTAGTTCAAATCATCCCTATTTTGCAGGTGAGAATACTGAAGCTCAGTTATACTTGGCCACCGATATTGAAAGTTGTACAGCAGGGATTTGAACTGAGATTCACCAGCTCCCAAACCTCGGCCTGTTGTTTTCCCTTGAGTGCTTTGCCTCTCATGCCTCCTCAGAGACAATATTTTTGGTTTGCTTTGGGTTGCCTGTCTGCGTCTCCATCCAAGTGGTGTTGGATTTCAGTATCACGACTGTCTGGGTCAGGCTATTCCCATGAGCCTGCCGTGAAGCACAGGTGTTGGCTCCTCCCACCTGGCTCTCAGCTCCCTGCCTTCTAACAGACTCGGCATCCAGTGATGTGGTTTGAGTTTGCTTTGCCTCAGTTTACCTTCCCACCTATCAAAGCTTCAGTTCAAAGCTGCTCTGCCATCCCTTTACTTTTCAGATCTATATATTCTTTTCCCTCTTTCTCTTTCTATCCTCTTGATTGCCCTTCTCCTGGCACTCTTAACTTCTGTGCCTTTCTCCAGATCTCCCTCTCCTGTCTTTTTTCTTCAGCTGACAGAACTCCCTTTAGTATTTCTTGTAGGGCAAGTCTCTTGTTGACTAGTTCTCTCAGCCTTTGTTTGTTTTTGAAGATTTTAATCTCTCCCTCAGTTTTGAAGGACAACTTGGCTGGATACAGAATTCTTGGCTGGAAGTCTTTCTCTTTCATGATCTCAAATATATCATACCACTGCCTTCTCGCCTCCATGTACCTGTTGAGTAGTCAACCTTATGTGTTTCCCCTGTATGCAGTAGGTCACTTTTCTCATGCTGCTTTCAAGAATTTTTGCTTCCCTTCACCAGTTTGATTAGTATGTGTCTTGGAGTAGGTCTATTTGGATTTATTCTGTTTGGGGCTATTGGGTCTCTTTGATTTGTGTATTTATGTCTTTTATAAGAATCGGGACATTTTCTCCAATTGTATCTTCAGCTAATCTTCCCAGCCCTTTACTCTTCTCCTCTCCTTCTGGGAGACCAGTGATTCTTATATCGACGTGCCTTTTGTTGTTCATCATTTCCCTGAGATCCATTTTTTCCATCTTTCTTGCCATTTGCTCTTTTGTGCACTCTAGTTCAATTGTTCTCTCTTCTAACTCACTTATTCTTCCTTCTGCTTCTTCAAATCTGCTATCATGTATCTCTAGTATATTTCTGACTTGGTTGACAGTATCTTTCATCTCTGTGAAATCTACTATTTATCTATTTAATCTTTTGAATTCTTCTTTATGCTCTTACAGTGCCTTCTTGGTATCCTTTATTTCTTTATAAATGTCTTTGAGTAGTTGTTCCGTATTCTGTGTCCCCTCCAATCTTTGTGATTTTCTGTTATGTTCAGGGCATTTTATTATCTTAATAAGGTTACTTTGCAAGTTGTTTCCTTTATTCATGTAAAGTTTTGTATTAATTTGGTTTTGTGTTGAAGGTCACATTTTGCCCCTGGTTTGTCAGTAATTCCCCTCCAAACTAAGGCCCAGACCTCACGTGGGGATGCAGTTCTATTTGGGGGCCTGGGAGGGGTGCCCGGGTAGTTAGTTCAGTGGCAGAATGCCCACCACTTGGGAGACCTAGGCTCAACTCCCAGCATATGCCCTGGCCCCCCTAAAAAAACACACCTCAGCAAATGTAGGCCCCGAAGCCAGAAGGAGACACCCCAAGCTCTACTGGGATGAACTCAGACAGGTGGCCCATAAAAGAGAAAGAGAAAAAAATAGAAATAAAATTTAAGAAGTAAAGGAAAGAAAAGAACAGGTAGATAGGGAGTTTGCCAGACTGCACTTACCGCATCCTCCCAGCAGATGGTGCCCTTGAGCCACCTCCTCCCCTCCGTCCCCCTGACTGTGGGGCGGCTGGCTGGGTGAAGGTGGCGTGTGTGGCGGGGGTGGGGTGAGGGTGGGCGGGGTGGGGACAGCTCCTGACGCACGGGATGGGGCAGCTGAGCACAATGCCCGGCGGGACGGCTATTCATGCACCCCTGGCCGACCCATCCCAGCATCCAGCGGTGCAGCCCCTCGCGGTGGGTGGCCAGGCGTGCCCCTGCGCAGCCGCGTGGGGAGGGGTCCCGAGCCAGCGGCCGGGCGGTTTGGGTTGAAGGGACGGTCCACTCCCTCGGATCTGCCGTTGCCCGCGCGCCGCCGCCCGCCCTGGCGGGGGTCCCAGCCGCACACCCTCGCCCTGCCATCCTGTTCCCATCTCCCCGCCCCCCTCCACCTGGACCGCCCCAGGGCAGGCTGAGGACCCCCTTCCATCTCCCCCTTCCGTCTCCCACCCCCGCGCTGCAGCCCCCGCCGGCGGAGCAGGGTGAGCCCAGCCTACCCGCCTCCGCCTCTTACCGGACGCTCCATCCATTCACTTTCCCACCCCCAAACCTATTTCTGCTTAAATTATTCCCAGCAGCGGGAGTTCACGGCGGGCTTCGACGGTCACGTGCGGACCTGTGTCCCTTGTCCTCTGCAGACAGAGTCACGAAGGACCGAGGCAGGGGCGTGACCGGAGAGCGTCCAGTGCAGACGCAGGGGCGCAGGACAGGCTAAAACCCCTCCTCCCTCTTCATGTTATTCAACGTGATCCAGTGGGGCCGGAGGACACGCTGAGCTTTTTCTTAATGTACATAGAAATATTCATATACTTAATGTAATTCCACTGCCTAAAGGAGAATCAGCGTTCTAAAAGAAATTTTGCAGAAATATTTCCTACTTTTCTGTAGGACTTATTCCTTTTTTTTTTTTTTTTTTTTTTGGTGACATTGTATACGCGGTGACTCCTTGGAGGCATTTTACAGGGTTTTTATTTTAGATGATGAATCCCAGGAAGTACCCCACAGTATACATGTGCATATAGAAAACACACGTGTACACATATGCACATGCATGTCATATATCCGCACACAGCATCTATACAGACGGCTAAAGTGCACGTCAAAATGCCATCAAGGGCGATAGGCTGGGATGACAAGGACGTGGTTTTCATTCCACTCAGTGTTCACTTTGGGGCAAGCAGGACAGCTTACGTTTTGCAAAGCTGGCCGTCGTCGTGTGCCTGGCTCAGAGTACTGGTCAGGGAAAGGCAGCAGGCAGAGGCTGCCTGGTCATTTCTCCACTGAGAATTCAGTGTAAACATGGCTAAGTGGGCAGCTGGAAGGGAGAGAGGCCTCTGAGGTAGGGCCGTGGAGCAGCAACCCGGGCAGCAGCTGGAGCCCCAGGGAGGGGGTTAGGATTCTCAGAACCCAGGGGATTGGCACCCAGCCCCGGATCTCTGAGGAAGGGGACGGGTCGCCGGGGCTCGGTGTGCTGGGGGAGCCCCCGGGGCCGAGGTCAGACTGAGGCGGCGAGCGGGTCTGGTGAGGAGAGAGCTGTCCACGCAGAGGGCCTGCGGGAGCAAAGCTCACCCGGGGCTCCCTCGCGGCCAGCACTGGAGCTGCCTGCAGGGCCGGGGAGACCACGAGGGCCGCACCCCCATTCCCAGAGTTTCCAACTCCGTAGGAATGCGGGGGGCAGGACTGTGCACCTCAGCAAGTGTTGGAGGGCTGCTGCTGCCGCTGTCCCGGGCGCAGACGTTGAGAGCCTCCACGCTAGAAGCGTTCAAGAAACAGCCAAGAGGTAAGAGGGAAAAACAAAATGGAAAGGAGGGGTTGGCGAGGATGTAGAGAATTCAGAACGCCCGGTTACTGCCGAAGGGAATATGAAAAGGTGCGTCTGCTGTGGAATATGGCTTGATGAGTCCTCAAAAACCCTAAATGTAGAATTTCCATTTCTTGTGAAACTAACCCAGCAATTTCACTTCCAGGTTTTTACTCAAAAGAAGTGAAAACAGGGGCACTTGCACACCAGTGTTCTTAGTGCAGTATTCACAACTGTCAGACGGTGAAACAACCCAAACATCCACTGACACGTGAATACCCGATAAACGAAATGGATCAACACCACCCACACAACAGAAGGTTATTCAGCCGTAGGAAGGACCCTGCAAGACACAGATGGCCCTTGAAACATGCAAAGTGAAATAAGACACACAAAGAGGACAATTATCTGATTCCATGTACATGAAATGCCTAGGATGAGCAAACTCAGAGAGAGAGAGAGAGAGGATTAAAGGTTTCCAGGGATTAGAGAGTTAAAGCTTAATGGGTTCAGGGTTTCTGTTGGGGTGATGAAAAGCTCCCATCAGCATGGCATTGTGACTGTAATTAATGCCACTGAATTGTAAATTTAAAAAATGGTTAAAATGGCAAATTTAGTTGTGTCTATGTGACCAAATACATTAAAATAAATTCTAGTTAAAAAGCAAACATTAAAGTTAAACCCTCATAATGTTAAAAAAATAAAAAGAGTCTAGCATGAGTGAAGCCAGGTGACCTTGGGGACTTGGGAAGGGTGAGCCCAGGGGGGCCAGGGGCTGGCCAGGGATTTGGAGGCCAGCATGGTGACAGGGACTCTGCCCGGAGCAAAGAGAGGGCTTCCAGTGGAGATTCCTTTGTGCCGCTGGGGGGAGGGTCACTGCATTGGGCAGGGCCTGGAGCAGTGAGGACCCCGCACACACCAGGGCAAACTTCCTGGAGGAGGCAGCACGGCAGACTTCCCGGGGGAGGTGGCGAGGGCAGACTTCCTGGAGGAGGCAGCAGGGCAGACTTCCCGGGGGAGGTGGTGAGGGCAGACTTCCTGGGGGGCAAGGGGGCAGGCTTCACAGAGGAGGTGGCAAGGGCTGCAGTGCTCATGGAGCGAGGTGGCCTGGACACAACTGCAGGGGCTTCAAAAGGCAGGGGCAGGAGGTTTTGTCTGTTTTGTGCGGAGCTCGGCTATGGAGAGAGCCACATAGGAAGGAAGGTGGTGTTTTATGTGGTTTTGTTTTGCTCGAAAAAGATCTAAGAGACCTAATGTTTGAATCGGGGGTGCAAGGAGCCCGTGAGTGGAAATCCTGGTGAGAAGGAATGCTGGGCTCGGAAGCAGATAGGCAGGTGTTGCTGGTTGGCAGCCCAAAGACACCGCGCCCTAAGGCCTGTGACCTGGGGAGCTGTGACCTCCGGGTGAAGGCGTGGAGGGTGCCACAGACACCCCTCCCCTCCTTGTCCGCTGAGCTGATGATGTTGGTGTCTCAAGGTAGAAACCACCCCGATTGCCCTGGGCGCAGTGGAATGAGGGGATCCTGCTAGAGGGGGTGGGGGGTGGCCCAAGGGAACGGTAGGGGGTGTGACAGTGGAAGCAGGAGTCAGGGAGGCACATGAAGAGGCTGCACCTCTGACTGTGAGGGCAGGAGGGGCCCGCGGGCCAGGGGTGCGGCGGCCGGGAGAGGGGGGAGGCGGGTCCCCCGGGGTCGGGAGGGAGCACAGCTCTCTGGGCCCTGGTCCTTGTCCAGTGGGACCCTCCCCGGAGCCCTGGGTGATGAACTGTCCTGTCAGCGCAGCAGCAGGAGTCTCGTCGGGGCGGGGGCAGGGCTGCAGCATGGGCTGGACGAGGCGCAGCTCCCAGAGAGGGGCCTGTCGGGGTGAATGTGTTCATTCCCAGGACGAGGAGCACCCGAGCCCCACGGGGTGGGTGAGGCCGTTGAGGCACGGAGCCAGCCTGGCAGTGGTGCACCCGACCAGCACAGGCGTCCCGCGGCCGTGCCCGCACCCCCACGTCCTCCATGGCCTCTCAGAAGGGAAGGAACAAGGGGGCGCAGAGGACAGCATTGGCGTCTGGACTCTAGATGGAACGGGGCCTCCCTCGTGACCCCGAGGCCCAGTGACGAGCCACGGCGGTGACCTCTGGCATCGTGTCCCCTCAGCAAGGCCTAGAGGCCACGGCTTGAGCCGGCAGGGGCGGGTGCTGTGTCCAGGGACGCCAGTGTCAGGTGTGGAAGGCGTCACCTGTGAGCAGGTGCAAGCCCCTCATTACCTGGGGCACAGAAGGAGAGGTCTGGAGGACAGAAGCCAGCGGCTGGGTGTCCTGAGACCCACGCGTGCCGGGGGCGCAGCTGCAGAGCTGGGTGGATATGCGGGTGCAGAGTCAGGGTGACAAACGCATGCCAGGGGAGAGGGGAGAGGCCCCAGACGGGGTCAGCGTGGCCACGACGCGCGAGCCCCACAGCCTCCATGCGGTGGGGGACACGTCTGCCCTGCGCCGGGCTCGGAGCGGCCCTCAGAGGCACTGGGCCAGGCTGGGGTCTGCAGCCCTTGGGCCCGGGCCAGGGCCTCAGATTGTGGCCCCCGCAGCAGCAGCCAGGCGTCGCCGGGACCCTGCACCAACCTCTGAACAGTGTCTGCATTTCGGCGCCATCGCTGACGTGTGAGAGAGCAGCGGTGCCCAAAGCCGGCATCCCTGGACCGCTGGCCTGGGAACTGTTCTCAGCCTCACCCCAGACCGACGGCCTCAGAAACTCGGGGCAGGGCCCAGCTGCGGGTGCGTGTCCAGCCTTTGCCCTGGCCTTCGTGTCTTCTGATGCAAGGTCCAGCTGAAGAGTTTGAGCAGCGTGGCCTTTGCAAACACGGGCTTGAGGGTCCAGAAGATTTGGCTTTCGTGTTTCTGCTCAGGTCCCTCTTTTATAGAGCAGGAGACTCCCTCGTGCCCACTTCCCAGGTCTCCGGCGGTGCAGCGGCCCAGCTCCCAGGCACTGGCCAGCATTCGGGGCCTAGTGAGCGGTCAGGGCAGCCCGCTGCGCCGCCGTCCCGGGGGGCGCCCCGTCCAAGGCTGCTTAAAACCGCAGCCCTTGATTCTCCTGCTGTCTGGGAGACCCGAAGTCCAAAACCACGGTGTCGGCTGGGCCCTGCAGCCTTCCCGGTCCATGGGGAGGGGGCTGTTCCCACAGTGTCCAGCTGCAGGGGGTGGCCTGCAGGCTGTCATGCTGTCCTCCCCTCTGTCTGTCTGTGTCTAACTTCCCCCCTCTCCTAGGGAAATCTGGTCACCTAGGCCCGTCCTACTCCACTACAATCCCATTAAGAAGCCAGTCCCTTCCTGGCCACTCTGTTTCCAAATAAGGCCACGTGCTGAGGGACGGGAGGTGGGACCTCAACCTGCTTTTGGGGAACACAGCTCTGTCCCTAATGGGCCCGGGGCCCTCCAGGCACCGTTGCTCCTGCTCTTTCTCTCTGCCCCACCGGGATCACGGCCGAATCTTTTTCTGGAAACTGTAGGAGAGAGTTAATATTTTCTGGCACCTGGCATGCTCCCCAAGGCCCCTCCTGCTTCTCTGTGACGATTGTATTTTAATCATAGCAATATTCTAGCCAGAGGTCACAAAAGGCGGGAACTCCTTTCCTTGGTGATGTGGATCAAAGCAGTAGCAGCAACCTGTGCTGGTGTGGGCTCTGCCTCCAGCTGCCTCGTGTCTGCCGGTGGACCCACGTCTCCTCCTGCTGGGGAAGGACATGAGCTTGTGACAACAGCCACCTTCCCTCCTCCTCCACCGAGGCGCCGGTCAGCAGCCCCAGGCCCCCATCGGGTAAGGGTTTCTGCAAACAGTCGGTGCTATGGACGTGCGACAGGTGGACGCGTTCATGGGCCGTCGGAAAGGTCAGACAGCATGACCTTCTAAACTCCTTTGAGGCCCAGCACCCGAACCTTGGTCGTCGATCTGGGCCGGTCCGTGTGGACATTGGCCTGTAGCCAGTGGGCTCTTTAATGCCTTTTCGCCACCCTCACGTTCTGCCCTGTTGCAGTGACCCTCTGGCACCCTCAGGAACAAGAAGCAGCGAGTGTTCCCTGAGTGGCTCGTGGAGTGCAGGCGCTGTGCTCAGCGCGCACCGTGCCTCATCTCACCTCAACCTCATGGTCGCTGTGGGTGGAAGGACTAGTGCAATCCCCGGTTTTCGGAGCAGGACGCCGGGATCTGATGCTATTAAGGCGTGAGCAGGGCTCGAGGCCACGCCTGCAGGACACCAGAGTCCACATCCCTATCCTCTCTCCGTCTGCCGCGGGCCTGCGAGCCTGGCCCTCACCTTGAGGCTGGGAAGGACTAAGCCTCTTCTAGGAAGGAATTGGGGAATTTCCTCAGCGGCGAATTCATTACAGCCTGTTCTAATTGCTGCGAGGCGGAACTCTGACCTGGATGTCTAGATGTTCCCTTCTGGGGACATCCAGGTCTTCCTGGGGACAGGCTGACCACTCGGCTTCGCGGTTCGGAGCCTGCTGACCCCTGCTGACCCGGTGCCAAATCCCCTGCTGGCCGTGCCGGGAGCCCCTCTGTGCTCGCGCCGGCCCCTGCAGGCTCTGCCCAGCCGGCTCTGGTCCTGCATCTGCTGGACACGTGCTTTGAGAACCATCTTCAGCTGCCCAGTGGGCTCCATAGAGAACTGTCGTCCTGGGCAACGAGCACTGCAAAATGCTGCTCCTTCATTAATTATTGCCGGAGAAAGTAGCTTCCTGACATCCTCCATCACTAGGCGGCTTCTGCCTCCTCTAAAAGGGGGGTGCTGTGCCTCTGCCCACCTGCCCTCTCAGTGTTCAGGCAGCAGGAGGCAGGGGAGGGAACCAAAATAAAAATACCCACCTCACGCCAGCTTGTCCCTCAGCATGGTTGTCTCGGTACTTTCTGCACAACCCCAAGAAGCAATACAGCTGAAGATGCTCCTATTCAGCCTTCTCACACCCGGGAATCACAGCCGCCTCGCAAGTGGAACCTGTTCACAATGTCATTTTGGCCCCGTTTGCGATTCCATGTTGGCCCCATTTTCTGCCTTGAAATGGAGGGTAAGTGTGATTCAATGTCTGGCCTACCTTTGTTTTTGTTTGATCTTATTTTGCTTCTAACCTCCCCTCCCTTTTATGCTCGCAGTCTCAGATTCCCCAGAGGCCCCTCTTCTGAGCCAGCGCACAGCCTTCGACTCTGGTCTGGGTCCCTTGGTCTCCACCCGTCGTTCCTCTGTGGGCAGAGGACAGGTGGCTTAGGTGATGGTACTTACAGGTTTTACTTTGAAGTCTTGAAGCCAATGTCTCACCCGCCTGGAGGCTGAGTCATGAGAGGGAGGAGCCGCCTTCTAAGGGGTGAAGTGTGGGCTCCCCTGCGCCATGTCCACCCCAGAACAGCACTTCTCCGTGGTCCTCTCCCTGAGGAGTGTCCAAATGCAGATTCTGACTCAGTGGCCTGGGGAGGGCCTGAGAGTCTGCATTTCTAATGAGCTCCCAGGAGCTGCTGCTGCTGATGGGCGGGCCACATTCTGAGGAGTGAGGTCAGGCCTCAGCACGCCACCCAGGGAGGGTCTGCGCTGAGCCCCCAGACGCCGTTCTGGGTGCTTCACGTAATTAATTCTCACCTCCATCCGGGGGGCAGCTGTTATCTTCAGTTTCCAGCCGAAGGTCACTTCTCTAAATGCTCGCTCTGTTGCAGTGATCCTATAAATTACAACGGTCTGCACGTTGGTGGCATGTGGGGAGCTGCAATGAAACTGCTTCCCAGAATGAACTGATGCCTGTGAACGCAGCAAGGCAGCTGTTCTTTTCTAGATGCATCCCAGGAGGAGACAGAGCTGCCATTTAGTTGAAATTCCCATGTGATAGCGTGAGTTAGCAGTGGGGACACAAAGTGTCAGCCAGGACAAGCCGGCATCTGGAGGGGAGAATGCCCAGGTGTCCTGCAGGGGGTGTGGCTTTCCCACGATACCTATGACACCTGTGGGACACAAGACCTGACCCCGGGAGGCAGCCCCCTGCCCGGTTCTCAGCAGCCGGGGAGCACTGGGCGCTGCAGGAAGTGATTATCTGGCTGTTTTGTTGTTGTTGTTGTTTGTCAATTAGAGCAGCTGTAGGTTAATAGAAACTAGAGTCCCCACACACCCTCCTTTCACAGTTTTCCCCATTTTAACATTTTGCATTAGCGTGATACCTGTTATAATTGATGAAATGATATTACAACCGAATCGCCAACTACGGTCTGTGGTTTACTTTAGGGTTCACGCTTCGTGTCGTTTCAGTTGTATGGTGTTTTTGAAAGTTTCTATTCTGGTAACATATGTCATAACCTGAAATTTCGCGTTTTATCCGCGTTTGGACGTCCGATTCCGCGGTGCCTTCCGCACTCCCCCCGCGGCGCCGCCATCAGTGCCATGGACGGCCAAACGTCGACCCAAACGGCATCAACCACCCCCCACCCTCCCCACCCCGTAACCTGTGTTCTAGGTTCTTTCTGGAGAAGGAATTCAAGGGGCTCCACTTTGTTCCTTGAAATCGATTTGACATATTCGGGAGCAAGGGGGAGAGCCTGGAATGAGTGGGAGGAAATGTGCGCCTTTAATGGTTAAAGTTAGGTGCTTTCGATTCAGTCATCTTTGCTCCTATGCAATATTAAACGCAGTAAATACTCAGGCGCTGCAGCCACATGGGGCCATTATCTGCCCGGTCCAGAGCCCAGGCTTTCAGAGTCGCCCACAGGCGGTGTATTTTAGGAGCACGGAGCTGAGGGGCTGCTTTTAAAATCTTGCAAATCCAAATTTACGCAGAGGAAAAGAAGGAATGGACTCTATGCGAAACCATTTCCCATAAAGCCATTTCCTACTTATGGACAGTATGTTACTTCCCACATAGCTAGCTTTTCTTTTTTTTCTTTTCAAAATGCTCTATCATAACCAACCTCTTAACTCCACTTCCTCTTCCTCCTTTGCCCCCATGAATCATTCCTTAATTTTTCTCCTCTCAGACCATCAAAGTTGACTGGAAGTATTGCACTTATATTCACATACAGAATTGGTCATTATCCATTTACTGAAATATGCATTCTTTGTCTTAAAAAACACCTAAGTATTTATTTCTAAAAAAAGAGTTTTAAATTGGGTAGGATGTTTTTGGTGGTTTTTTTTCCTTCCTTGTGTTCCTTTGTTTCCCTTCTTCCAAAACCTAAGGTGGAATAACATTAAATCCATTCAAAAGATCATTACAGAGACTTGGAAAACCTGGATTGGGTCCTGCATCTGGCTCTCTCTAGCCGTGAGCGCCTGGACACGTTACTTAACAACTCTGTGCGCCCCCATCTCCTCCCCTGGGCCATCAGGGCCTGTGTTAGTTAGATTCAGTTGTCAACTTGGCCAGGTGAGCATAGCTAGTCTTGTTGCTGCGGACATGAGCCAGTGGTACGTGAACCTCATCTGTTGCTAATTACATCTGCAGTCGGCTAGGAGGCGTGTCTGCTGCAATGAGTGACGTTTGACTTAATTGGCTGGTGCTTAAATGAGAGAGCGCAATGTAGCACAGCCTAGCAGCTGGGCATTCCTCATCTCAGCACTCGCAGCTCAGCCCAGGCCTTTGGAGATGCAGAAAGAAGTCACCCCGGGGAAAGTTGTTGGAACCCAGGGGCCTGGAGAGAAGACCAGCAGAGACCATCCTGTGCCTTCCACGTAAGAAAGAACCTCAGTGGAAAGTTAGCTGCCTTTCTCTGAAGAACCAACAAAATAAATCCCCTTTTATTAAAAGCCAATCCATCTCTAGTGTGTTGCATTCCGGCAGCTAGCAAACTAGAACAGGGCCCAAAGACCCACTTCATCCAGTTGTAGGTTTGTTGTGAGAGGTAACAAGTTAATATTGTACATGAAAGAACTTCCTAAACGTAAAACATGTGCAAATCCAAGCACTGACACTCCCATTTAATATCTTCTGCCTCTGGGGAATGAATGAGTCATTCCACAAAAACCTGCTTCCCCTGGAGTTCCCCTGGAATGGAAGCTGGTCCATTTTGGAGGGAAATCGTAATGACAAATGGTACATCCTTCCCTGCACTCTTAAGGAGACAATGGACCCGATGGAAACTCTTCTTGATGATCACAGGTCACCTTGGCAAGAATCCACAGAATTATAGACTGCTGGGACAGGTGGGGGCTGAAAACGCATGTCCCGTTCCCTGTTCTACAGATGAGGGGGCTGGCTTGTTCACATCCCAGCTCAGATTACTGGAGCCAGGAATGGGATCCAGCCCTGAGACCAGAGCTCCCGGCCCTGCCTCTGCGCCCTGGACAGGGTGGCATCTCAGTTCTCTCTTTCTCTCTTTGCTCCCTTCCAGCCATGCTCCGGCCACCTCCCTCCCTGGACTTCCACTCCCTCCCCTCCCCTCCTACCCTCAATCATCTGGAAACTGATATTCAGGATTCAGGGTAAGCAAGGGTCATTTATCACTCTGTGTGAGAGTTTAAGAAGAAAGGCCTGGGACTTTAGTTTAGAACTTCATGACCTCTGTTTGGGAACTTCGCGACCCTTATGGTCATCCAGCTCTGGGACTGTGTCCCCCAGGTTGGAGGGACTGAAACTGACCTATAGGTAGGAAATACGTGCACTTTCCAAATGCCACTGGATTGGGCCAAAGATGTGTCTGCACCTTGCGAGAAGGAGAGGCTAACAGATGTTAGCATGTACACATGCGCACAATATTTTTCCGCCGATTAAAAAAAACACCAAAAAATAAAATTAGTAGGAAACTACAAGATGGGACCAAGAAATAGAGGGGAAGTTAAGGACCATCTCAAGAGAAAACTGCTGATGGTGAATATATTTTTAAAATGCCACCATCATAAGAACCTTTCTGTATTTGTCGCATTTGGAACTCTGTCGGGATAAAAAACACTTTTCATCTTTGATAGCTGTTTTCAGACTCTCGGAGGGGGGACGCACAGGCCCCAGCTCCTGGGCCAGGCGACAAGGTGCCTCTCCTGAGCGCTCACACCTCCTGGGCCTCGCCGTCACCGTAAGCTTGACCTCGGCGCGGGACCCACGTGGTGTGGGATGCCACGACTAAGCGTTAAAGTGCCACAGTGCTTGGCAAAACTGAGCAGTCCTGAATCTCCGGTTTTTCATACAAATTTACACATCTGGAAAAGCACCGTGAGGCCCTCCTGAGCCGGTGACCCTCGAGGAGAAACCCACTGTGACGTTTGTGAGCCACCGTCCCCGCGTGTCGTGGCCGAGGGCCTGGGCAACTCCCCCGCAGGCTCCTCCCTAGGCCCTCCACCCCCACCCCAGCACCGCCAAGGCCCCCGGCTCAGACCCAGGTCCAGGGTCACTTTGGGTTCTTCTCTTTCCCTCGTTTCCCACAGCCAGGCACCAGCCAGTCAAATGCACTTGGCCTCCAAAATACCTTCTAGGTTAACTCAGTCCTCAGCGCGCTGCAGGCGGCCTCCAGCTCCCGGGTCCCCTGAAGCAGCACCCCTGGTCCCCTGGCCGCCGGAGGGGCCTCTGTTAGCTGTGGCTTCCCCTACTGAAGCCTGGGGGGTGGGGGGAGATCCCAGCACTGCCAGGGAATGGCCTGCACCCTCCCTGTGTACCACGATGGGTCTGGCCCTGGCCTGTGCGTGAACTTCTCGTTCCTCCGCTCTCCCTGTGTCCTCTCCAGCCCCCCCGCTGCCTTTCTGTCTGGTCCCCAAGAAGCCCAAAACAACCCCCTCTCAGGGCTCAGCACCTGCAGGGCCTGCTGTGGGATGCGCCTTTCCTCATCCTCCAGGTGGGTTTCAAATGCTCCCCTGTCTGCTCTGACCCAGGCAGCCGCCCACCTCGCAGCCCCGCTCTACAACACCCCAATGTTTCTTCACGGCAGCAGCCCATCTCCTGGCATGCAGCCCAGAGAATCCAGCACATGGGTGCCAGGCTGCCAGAGAGCAAAGGACAGAAATGAGGAAGACGCAGTTCTCCCACCAGCCAGGGACACAGGCAGGTGGGGAGGGGCCCTGCCATTCAAAGCAGCGAGTGCTGTGAGAGGGATTGGCCAAAGCACGGCCTTCCCTACAAGAATCTACTGCGGAGATGCCAGACTTTGTCCCCTAGGAGAGGAGGTCGGCTGGACGCAGGAGAAAGCAGAGGGGGCTGCAGCTGCCCTCTGCAGGATGCAGCTGCTCATGCTGGGCCCTGGTTCACTTTCTAACCCTATCCTACCCTGACCCTAATCCTAACCCTGCCCTACCCTCCACTAACCACAACCCTGCCTTAACCCTAGCCCTAAGCCTGCATCAGATCCAGCCTCCTCCTGCAGGCGAGACGCCAGCTGCTGTGTGTAATGGGCAGGCTCCCTGGGTGAGGCAAGGCAGGTCAGGTGCTTGGCATGCAGTAGGCGCTCTGTAAATGCTAGCTCTTATTTTTGCAGCACGATCTCCCAGTTTAGTCATTGGTTCCTGGGGAAGCTGCATGGATGGGAGCCCCAGTGGCTCGCTCTGGCTGTCACTCTCCTTTCCGCCCCATGTGGGTTTTACCTGCTTCTTTGCTCTCTTCTTGGCATTTTCATCAAGAGGGACGTCTCGGAGAGGGAGTGGGGCTGCGGAGGGTGGTGTGGCGGGCAGGCTGGGCAGCTGTGCTCCACGAGACAGGGGCTGGCCCCTCCTGGGCGGGGTCCTGAGCTGGAGCCCGCCCGGACAAGGGCATGGCCAGGCTTCACGGCAGCCCCTGCTGGGCACCAATTTGTTTCAGCATCCCCACTATTTAAAACAACTCGCTGCATAAAGACCCCCCCCCAATCTTTAATCCCATGTAGTTCCACTCCTAAGGGTTTATCCTAAAGAGAAAAGCAAAACAGTACATAGGTGAGCATGCTTGTTGTCTCTTGGAAACAAACTAAATGACCAACAACAAAGTGGTGTAAATTTTGGTACGTCACGCCACATATTAGAATATAGCCACAAAAATGATAAGTGGGAAGACATAGAAATCTCCTAACGAGGACCAAGAATTCACACCACTGCAACAGCCAGGAAGAAATTAGGCATTGGAAGCTTTATTTTCTGTGTGCAGTGAGATTATGGGTAATGTTTAAATTAGTTTTTTTTCCTTAGAAGTTATTTTTTTTCTTTTCAATTACTCCCATCTCCCTAAGAAACAACTTAGCCTTTTCTGTAACTGTGAAATGATAGTGGCTATTCTAATAGTATCTATTTATTTATTTAGATACGATATTGTTTGATCCTATTTGGAAGATTTATTTCATGATCATTTTATCTTAAGCACCCCCTATAGTCAAATGTTCTTATGCTTTTACCGTGAGCTGTAGAGCCAGAGCCTTCCCTTCAGTGTAAGTCTATTGCTGTCTGTCTGGAAGACCGATGGAAAATTGGAATTATTCAAGAGACACATGGGGCAGTTGTTCAGAACAAATCGCTCTCACTTGCTGAGTTTTCCCTACCGTCTTGATTGTGAGGTGTGGCTGGAATGAAGCTTCGCCTTCTGAGTGCTTCCACAGCAGCTTTACTCTGCCGTTGACTCGAGGATCATGCCATATCTCCATGTCATAAACTGACAGATTGTTGCCCTTATACGTCTGAGAATGTTCTAAGTGCAGCTTTAATATTTTAAGTATTTTACATCATATATATGTCTATATACACACACACTATATATGTGCTGTAATACTATAGATACATTATATAGTATGTGTAAACATTACATATACATTGGATATATACACACAATGGACACACAAACATATGTAATGAAGATCAATTACTTAAAACTGTACTACTGATTCTAATCCAGATTTTGATTTTCAAACTCATGCTTTATGAATTAGAAGTTTTATATTGTCTTGGTTCATCATAATCCTGTTATTTCAAAAGTTGCTTTCTCAGCTTCTTAGGCTGTAGGGATTTATTTTTGTGCAGTTGGCTTCTCATTATAAAGTACTAAGTGTTTTCACATGAAAAAAATAATGAAAGTAAGGCTCCAGATGCTAATGCTATTAAATTACCCTTCTCTGAGCTCTGCCTCCAAAATGTCTACATGGATAATATGTGAAGACTTAGCAGAAGCAAGAGGATATTTATTTCTTTACAGTTTCCATCATGGGGACTCCTGACCTGCACCCCAGGTGCTCTTGGTATCCAGTACCTCTCAGTCCCAGGGCTTACGGTCCAGCATCCCCGGAAGAGTGTGTCACCTTTCTCACAGACAAAAGCAGTTTGGGGGTTGGGGCTGCATGTGAAAAGTGATTACTTTGGCACTTTATAGACAGCAAAACTGAGGCCTCCACAGTTCATGATTTATTGGAGGCAGCCATGCAGTTCAAGGACAGGTCTAGACATCGCTGAGGGGTACAGAGTTTCTAGTTGGGGTGAAGAAGTTTCAATACTGGATCGTGAAAGTAATTAATGTCACTTTATTCTACAAATGAAAGTGGTTCAAGTGGGAAATTTTGTGTTGCTGATATTAGATATCTAATTTGTGTTGCCAATATTAGATATTACCACAATAATTATTTTAAGAAGGACAAGTCTAGGATAAAAACTAATCACCTCTTAGACCCCAAATAGATTGCCAGGTAATATCAATCATCCTGCCACTAACTGGAATAAAACTGCAGGTAAGAGAGAAGATTCATGTCATTTTTAACCACTGGATACCTAAGCTTTTCTAAAACTTCTTAAATACGGTAGTAATTTTAAAAATCTCTTTGCCCACAAAGTGTGCAAACAAATAATAGGGATTTTATTAAGTGCCTACTGTTACAGGTGTTTAATGAACTGTGAGTCCTGTACCTTAACCACACAACCTCCAGAGGAAGGCTGGATAGATGGGGGAGGGGGGATAGAAATACAGATACGTTTTTATTATAGAGAGAATTATGCAATCATCCTATTTGTGCACCTTGCCTTTTTAGTTTAGCATTCCATGATACCACAGAAAGATCCTTATTTTTAAAATTAAATTTAATTTTTTTTTTGCATGGGCAGGCACCAGGAATCGAACCCAGATCTCCAGCATGGCAGGCGCCACCTTATTTTTTGACTGGTGCCATATATCCCACTGAATGGATTTGTCATCAGTTATGTAACCAACCCCCTACTATTTCCCTATGGCAAGCCATGCTGCAGTGGTCATTTGTGACCAATGGTTTTATGCACTTAAAAATTGCTGGGTTAAGACGTGCCATTTATTTTCCACCAATGTAACTGATTTGTTTTCAGTTATTTCTTTGTCTTTTCATCTGTTTTATTTCATCAGTACAATCTGTGTACTTCACCTCTTGACTTAATTTTCTGTATTAATGATAACTGACATTAGCATATGGTAAAAAAAATATTTTTTCCTATGCAAAACAATGCTTTCTAAAGGCAGAATAAATGATCAGCATTTGTTATTAACCACATTTTGAAAAGTCCTAATCAGAAGTCGCGTGCCACACTAGAGGGAAGCACCTGAAACTGCTGAGCTGTGTCCAGAGGCCTTGATTCTTGATGATTTCTATATAACTATACAATGGGACCTTGCAATTGTGGGAAAAAAAAAAAAAAAAGAGGCCAGCACCACAGCCCTGGCCTCCAAAAGGGCTTAGTTAGCATGAGTGATATTTGCTTTTTTCTCCTGGGGAAATGAGTGGCTCAGTCTTCTCCAGGCCCCTCTGCCCTGCAGGACTGTGTGTGCGGAGCTGGCCTCCAACATCCTGTCCCCCTCTCCCTGCCCACGAAATCAGGTGCTGGGAGCAGGCCACCCTGCAGGCAGGAAGGGGTGCAGGGAGAGCAAAAACGCTAACAGTCCTGTGCTCTTTATTGTCACCTTGTGCCAGCAGTTCTAAGAATGGCTCCTCAAAAACATCCCTTTGTTGTAAGCTCTAAACAGCTGCCACAGTTTTGGCTGAGGTTTCCTTTTAAAGAAGTCACCAACACGGAGAGAAGTTGAAAGTCCATGCAAGGACATGATTGTACAAATGACTTTTTTCCCTAAACCCTTTGGGAGGAAGGAGGCCAGGTCATCTTGCCTGTTTACTGACTTGGCCTGGATGATGCGCCTGTGGGTGTCAGGTGAAATCCTTTCTGGGGCATCTTTTAAGAAAGCTCTTCTCTCCCTTCCCAGCCTTCAACACAGCAAAATGCGAGAAACTGCAGAAGGAGAAAGAGGAGCTGGAGCGGCGGTTCGAGGAGGAGGTGCGGACGCTGCGCGGGCAGCAGCAGGCGGAGCTGCGAGCCCTGGAGGCCCGGCTGCAGCTGCAGTTCGAGGCGGAACTGGCACACCTGCAGGAGGAGCACCGGGGCCAGCTGCTCGGGATCCGGTGTCAGCACGAGGAGCAGGTCAGTCTGCACGCGCCGTGTGCTCCGGCTCTGCGCAGTTGGGAGAAGCAGGTGGAGGGGAGCCAGTGCCGCTTTGGCAAGACGTCCTTGTTTTATAGATGAGCTCCTTGTTAAAGTCCACTCATTTCTCACTTCTCTTGCCCTCCCTTTCTCCCTTCTGGACTCCCTGGTCCCCCAAGACCAAGGCACGGGCCTTTTTCACTTGCTCTGCACTTGCTGTGCCCTCAGCCTGGAATGCTCCCCCTCTAGACACTGTGTGGCTCCCACCTTCCCTCCCTTCAAGACTTCACTCAAACGTCACCTTCTCAGTGAGGTCTCTCCTTATCTGAAATTACAACACCCTCCCCTTCACTGCCACATACTCACTTCCCATACCCTGTCCCTGCTTTATTTTTATCTCAATATTTATCCTTATCTAGCATATTATAAATTTTATTTGTTTCACTTCCCGGACCGTGTGCCCTACCCCCCCCCAAAAAAATTTTTTTTGCTCGTATATCTTATTTCTCATCTATATCCCACAAGGACAGAGATATAAGGAGCAAACATAAATCAAGCACTTGTCATATGCCAGGCACTGTTCTGAGCACTTTAAAAATACTAATTCATTTCATCCTCACAGTAACCCTACAAGGTAGGTGCCATTTTATCCCCATTTTACAGATGAGCAGATCGAGCCCCAGAGCTTAACTGACTTGCCAGAATTCACAATTAGAATAACACCAGGTTCAAACCCCATCTGGCTCCAGAGTCCATAAGTTCAGCCACTAAATTACGTTGTCTGTGGGGTTTACTGCCTCCTTGGCACCTGGGACAGTGCCTGCCCAGAGTATGTGCTCCGTCGTATTTGTTGAAGGAGAGAATGAATGCCACTAGTTCTCCCTGAATCTGAATACTTTCCTGGAGAGGGAAGGTTCTCCGTGCAATTACTCGAGAATGATTCCTGGGTGAATGGTGCTATGGATATGGGAAGCAATGGCTGGGCCCAGCCCTCTTGGCCAGCCACTGTGGTCTAGTCTGGCTTTCAGCTCCGACATGAGCTGAGCAGGGGAAGACAGGCCCCTGTACCCACTGAGAGCCTGAGAGCCAAGCAGCTCCTCTGCTGCCCAAATCCGTGCCTCCCGCAGGTTTCACTGCACAGCATCAGCTTGTACCAGGGCAGATGGACATTTGCAGACAGCTCTTTAAATCCAAGTGGGTGCTTAGCGGGTGCTGGGCCTTTCCGTGCATGAGCACTTGAGCAGCCCCTGGGGCTGCGTCAGCCGCTGTCCACCCCCTCCCCTGCCCCCACAGCCTGACATTACAGGGCACCAAGGAGTCTCGAGGAGTAACGAGTACCGCTGTGATGATTAAAGTCTCTTCTTTTATAGCATTTGGCAAAGACTTTCTTCTATATGCAGCATCTCAGTCGGGCATCCCCATTTTAGGGGCCTACAAAAAACAGATGCTGCTGCTATGTGCCTGAAGTGGTTGAAGCTTAGTGGTTGGGAAATGGACTAGGTTAGTTACAGCTACTTGGTTACCTGCTGGTATTGAAGGGAGACACTGAGCCCACATGGGTCCCCAGCTCCCTGAGCTCCTGCACCTGCTGCTGTCAGGGCCACTACCTGCATCTCAGACCTGGAGCAGGTGCCCACTGGTTCTGTGCCATGGTGTCCTGGGGCTATTTGTCCCTAGTTATTCAAGATAATGCCCATATATATATTGTATGCTGGGTGGCAGGAGTCACAGTTCATTAGTTTTCCATGTGAATATCCCATTATTTCAGCACCATTTGTTGAATTTTGTTTGCTTGTTTTGTTTTGTTTTGGGGGGAAGTGCATAGACTGGGAATCGAACTCGGGTCTCCCGCATGGCAAGCAAGAATTCTACCACTGAACTACCCTATATTTTTTATCTCAACATTATACCCATATTTACCGATAGATTTCTGGTCTGAAGTTCTGGGTTGGTTGAGAAGATACCAAGCAATAAAGAGGAAGGGCCAGAGGTGGGGGCCAGGGCAGGAGAGCTCTCCCGTTGTGGGGTCTATGGAAACCAAGGGGCCAAGGCCACGGCTAAGGGGTGGCACGTCCATCGGTGGGGGTGGGGCATCCAGAAGGCCCCCTAAGCCGTCCTTACATAGAAGCCCCTGCCAGGAGCTCTGCCCTTGGCTCTCCTGGGTGCTAGGACCCCACAGCCCTTGGGGCATTAAAGGAGAGACGCCTGCAGTCTTCCTCGTGAGATGCGTTGCACAGGCTACCTGTGAGTGCATATCAAGTGTGCTCAGTCTTACAAGCAGCTGAGTTCCGTTCTTCTGATTCTTTAGGATGGGTAAAGTGATTCATTTATTTCTTCACTGGCCTGTGCAAGAAATAGTTGTTGAAAGCTCACTGAATGCAAGGTGCTGTGATAGTTAGAACACTGCCGGAGAGGCCCGGATTTGTAAAGTGTGGCTTACAGACCAGGGGACGTCCTGAGACAAGGGCACGAGCAGCAGACGGCTGGATAGAGACACGGGTGGTGTGTTTGGGCACGGAGGGCCGTGGGAAAGTTCCCTGCCAGCTGTGAGGACACGGGAAGGCTTATGGCAGAGAAAGTACTTGAATGCTTTCTGTCCAGATGAGTTAACATTTTGCATAAAAACCCATTGGTTTGGGGAGGACTGAGGATAGGACTCTATGTGTTACTCAGGCCGCTGCTCCTGGTCCTGCTGCCCCCTGAAAGTGGAAAGCATGCAGGAAGTGAGGGAAAGGGAGAAACACCCGTCGGTCCAGTCTTCTCATTTCCAGGGAGAGCACACGCTCATGCGCTCGATGAGAGAGGCTCGAAGGGGGACTGGACAGTGGCAATGCTGTCCTTACAAGTCCGGTCACCCAGGTGCCACATGCAAGGTCCCTGCGACGTAAATCGGAGAGGGCCTGCCTCTCTGGCAGGGCTGCAGGATCCCCTCCCCGTGACAAAGCCAGCCCACTCTCCTTCCGCCTCAGCCTGCCCTCGCCTCCAGGGCCCAAGGCTCTGTCCCTACAGCCTCTTCTCCAGCCACATGTGGGAATCACTTTGGGGACTTCTGGGAAGCCACCCTACGCTAATTGGCTCAGAATCTCCAGTCATCTGGTTGCCTGTAAAAGCTCCCCAGGGGATTCCTTCGTGCATGCCCCACCCCTGCCCCCCAGAGCCACCGCCTTACCAGGACCTTGTCTCTAGCCCCCTGGGCCTTAATTAGGAGCCTGAGCAGGTGGGGACTTAAAAAGCGTGATTATAAAGGTGTTTCATCAAAATCAACCTTCATCTGCAGCTACACAGCAACAGAAGCCAATTGCCATGGCTTCCCCTTTCCAGAAGCATGCAAAACAGATTTTCACTAGAAAAGCAAGTACTTTTTTCCTTTAGGCCCCAGACGTAGTTCTTGCAGTTAGGTCTTTCTTGGCCCAGCTTTCGGGTCTCCTTGCTGGGCTGCTGTGCGCTGTTCCCACAGAATAGCCGTCAGCCCCAGAGCCTACAGGGAGTGGGCATGGTGACCTGCAACCTGTTCCCCCGGGACCCTGTGGCAGTTTTTCTGACTCTGTTACCCATTTGTTCCTGGATACATTAGGGATTCTGCTCAGTGAGCGGACAGACTCGCAGGACCCCTTCTTCTTAAGGGGCAGCAGAGCTCACCCCATGGGGTTTAATTTTGCTTTGACTCAATCCAGGATGCACTGCATGCCCTTCCCTAAAGGAAACTACCTCTTCGACCAAACGGCAGGAGCAGCGTCCTCAAAATCACTCACGATGTAGAGCCCACGTGGCCATCACCTTGCAGAAGGTCTCCTTCCCCACCTGCCCGGAGGGCTGACGGCTGACCCTGCAGGGACTCAGGCACCCTGCAGCCCCCACCTGACACAGACGCTGGGAAGATGCGGTGGATGGAAGATGGGGACAGGGACGGGACAGGACAGGGGGGCTGCGGAGGGGTGAACGGCACACTGAGCGTGGCGTGGAGTAGGACTGGGGGCTCTGGCCTGGGCAGCTGCCTGCTCTGAATCACCATCCAGGAACTTGTAGCCTGGACGGAAGTAGTAGGGGACTCCTGATTATCCAGGAAGGGAAGTTATGGTGAGGTCGCTGGAGGGAGAGCTAGCGTGGCGAGCTCTGTCTGTCTCGTCAGACAGGAACAGCTTCTGGGATGGGGGTAAACGGGAGTTTGATCTGATTGGGGTTGAATGAGTAAAGCCAAGACAACAAAAAAGCATGAACTTCTTCATTCTCCACGTGAGTCTCGCCTCCATGATGCCATAACCCCAGATTAGTGCATTCTGCAAATGGCTTATGAAGTAAACCCCATAGCTCAGTTCTTCTCCATCCAAGAGGAGGGCTCTGCAGCCCTCGGCTCTACTGTAACTCACCCAGCTGAATGGCAACCAGCTGTGGGAAAAGAGCCATTTCGTGGGAACAGCTGCTTTTCCCCTTCAGCCAGGACTGCTATGGGGGGCATATTGACCCACTAGTCCACGGCAGGGCCCAGAGCTCTGTCTGCATGGAGGAGGGCAGGGAATGGGCCGGCAGCAGCTTAAGGGCAGGCCCTTCTGAAAGGAGTAGAAGGACACTTCACCCAGCATACATTTGCCAAAAGTGATAATGCTTTAGAACCATTTGTCTTTGATTTGGGATCTGCGATGCATAAGGATGACCTTGTGTTTCTCTTGGGGCAACTTATCTCCACCCCCTCAAATGCCATCAGAGTGTTTCCGGGTCTTCTCAGGCTGGGAAACCTTACAGACTGCTTTTTGAGCCTGAAGCCCTGATCTAGAAACAAACCCAGAGCGTGGGGAGAAGCCACAACAAGCAAGAGGATGGCCAGGAGCGACAGCCCTGTCCTCACCGATGGGCCAGTCCCTAAGGACCATACAGATGTATAAAAACCTACGTTGTTGAAGTCTAAGATTTATTGCACCCAAATTGTGGCTCATGGGCTGTCATTGGCGTCCTTCAATATACCAGAGCATTCCCTTAATTCCCTGGGACCTTTAGAGTCAGGGATGAATATTCCATTCATCCAGCACCTCTGAGAGGCTGCAGGGGTGTATCCTCTCCCCTCACCCTTGTATATTGGGGGTGGGATTCCACCACTGCTAAATCAAAGACATGCCTTCCAGCATGCCAGAGGGTGTACATTTTAGCCCCAATATCTAAATCCAGGAATGTCTGGCACTTCCCTGTAACTTAACCCTTTCACCCATCTCTCTTTTCTGAAGTCACCTGAATAATTTCTGTAAGAGCCTGCTGGGAATTGAATCGTGTCCCCAACAAAAGGCGTGTTCTGGTACCAGCCCTGAGCCTGTGGGTGGGAACCCATTTGTAGATAAGCGCTTGTGGGGTGTGATTGGTGAAGGTGGACCCACACTGAATGAGGTGGGCTTTCGTCCAGTCTGGCTCAGAAGCCAAGGAAATTAGACGAGAGAGAAGCCCCAGGGAGCAACCAGAAGCTGGAAGTCAGTCGAACCCAGAAAAGAAAGGAGAAGAAGCTACCATCCTCCACATGACTGAAGAGCCAAGGATTCCAAAGACCGCAGGCCAGGAGGTGCCAGCCCTGGGGGAGCAGGCCTTCCAGCCTCTGAGAATGGTCAGCAGGTACATTCCTGTTATTAAGCCACCCCCTTGTACAGTATTTGTTTTAGCAGCAGGGAAACTAAGACAGAGTCCGATAAATTAGAATTATACTGAGGACTGATGAAGGATTTTTCATTATACTGAACTGTGTAACATACCTCCAAATGTGTGGATGCTTGTTTCCAAACACAGTGTGCTATGCAGGTAACCGACATCAGTAATGGAGCAGGAAGAAAAGATGGTTCTCTCCTTTTGTGTGTGTGTGTGTGTGCGCCAGAGATTTATCTTTCCATGAGACTGAAAAGACTTTGGTCAAAGATTCTATTAAAAAAAAACTCACATTAACAAGAATTGAACCATTAAGTACTCTTGTAATCCATCTTTCTGCTGAATGAATTCATAGCTCTAAGCCTCAAATAAAATATCGTTTAATCGGGGTTGACCAGTAAATGACCAATGGAATTGAATAGAGTATTCAGATATAGACCCTCTCATTTATGGACAATTGATCTTTGATAAGGCAGTCAAGCCAACTCACCTGGGACAGAACAGTCTCTTCAATAAATGGTGCCTAGAGAACTGGATATCCATATGCAAAAGAATGAAAGAGGACCCATCTCTCATACCCTATACAAAAATTAACTCAAGGCCTAAACATTAGATCTAAGACCATAAAACTGTTAGAAGAAAATGTAGGGAAATATCTTATAAATCTTATACTAGGAGGCGGTTTCTTAAACTTTACACCCAAAGCAAGAGCATTGAAGAAAGAAAGAAAGAAATGGGAACTCCTCAAAATTAAACACTTTTGCACATCAAAGAACTTTGTCAAGAAAGTAAAAAGACAGCCTACAAAATGGGAAGCAATAATTGGAAACAATGTATCTGATAAAGGTCTAGCATCCAGAATATATAAAGGGATTGTTCAACTCAACAACAAAAAGACAGCCAACCCAATTACAAAATGGGCAAAAGACTTGAACAGACACTTCTCAGAAGAGAAAATACAAATGGCCAAAAGGCACATGAAGAGATGCTCAACTTCCCTGGCTATTAGAGAAATGCAAATCAAAACCACAATGAGATATCATCTCACACCCTCCAGAATGACCATTATCAATAAAACAGAAAATGACAAGTGCTGGAGAGGATGTGGAGAAAGAAACACACTTATCCACTGTTGGTGGGAACAAAAGGACAAATACTGTATGGTCTCACTGATATGAACTGATATTAGTGAATAAACTTGGAGAATTTCATTGGTAACAGAGACCATCAGGAGATTGAAATAGGGTAAGATATTGGGTAATTGGAGCTGAAGGGATACAGACTGTGCAACAGGACTGAATGTAAAAACTCAGAAATGGACAGCACAATACTACCTAACTGTAATACAATTATGTTAAAACACAATGAAGCTGAATGTGAGAATGATAGAGGGAGGAGGGCTGGGGGCACAAATGAAATCAGAAAGAAAGATGATAAAGACTGAGATGTTATAATCTAGAAATGCCTAGAGTGTATAATGATAGTGACTAAATGTACAAATTTAAAAAATTGTTTTTGCATGAGGAAGAACATAGGAATGTCATTACTGCAGGGTGCTGAAAATAGATGGTAATTAATATTTTAAAATTTTAACCTATGTGGAGACTAAAGCAAAAAATGTGTATTTGGTACAAAATTTATATTTTGACTAGTGCATTTCCTAATATAACTTATGTAGACAGCTTAATTGAACACCATAAGTACATGGAACCTTGAGTAGGACATGAGATTTTGTTGGTTTGTCCAGAGTGATGCCCCCATAAATCCCAGAGTGATTTGAACAGTGAATAAAAAAGTATTTGTAAAGTCCCCTTCAGGGAATGGTGAGAAAGAGGGAAAATTCAACTTCCCCAAGCTGAATTCTTGATATTCTCACAAGCATTGTGAACAACAAAAGCTACAGGCTGAGTCCCCAATCTTGGGGTTTGTTCATATGAAACTTAACCCCACAAAGAATAGGTCAAGCCTACTTAAAATTAGGCCTAAGAGCCACCCCCAAGAGAACCTCTTTTGTTGCTCAGATGTGGCCTCTCTCTCCAGCCAACACAACAAGCAAACTCACCACCCTCCCCCTATCTACATGGGACATGACTCCCAGAGGTGTGGACCTTCCTGGCAACATAGGACAGAAATCCTAGAATGAGCTGAGACTCAGCATCAAGGGATTGAGAAAACCTTCTTGACCAAAAAGGGAAAGAGTGAATTGAGACAAAATAAAGTGTCAATGGTTGAGAGATTCCAAACAGAGTCGAGAGGTTATCCTGGAGGTTATTCTTATGCATTAAGTAAATATCACCTTGTTAGTCAAGATATAATGGAGAGGCTGGAGGGAACTGCCTGAAAATGTGGAGCTGTGTTCCAGTAGCCATGTTTCTTGAAGATGATTGTATAATGATACAATTTTCACAATGTGACTGTGTGATTGTGAAAACCTTGTGTCTGATACTCCTTTTATCTATCTTATCAACAGACAGGTAGAACATATGGAATAAAAATAAATAATAGGGGGAACAAATGTTAAAATAAATTTAGATTGAAATGCTAGTGATCAATGAAAGGGAGGGGTAAAGGGTATAGTATGTATGAATTTTTTTCTGTTTTCTTTTTATTTCTTTTTCTGAATAGATGCAAATGTTCCAAGAAATGATCATGGTGATGAATATGCAACTATGTGATGATATTGTGAATTACTGATTGTATATGTAGAATGGAACGATCAAAAGTTAAGAATGTTTGCGTTTGTTTGGTGTTTATTGGTATTTAAAAAAAAATTTTTAAATCAATAAAAAGAAAAAAAAAAAGATTGACCAGTAAATAAAAGTGAGTCACTGCGTGTCCAAGTCCACGTGGAGTTGCAGCTTTCCACACCATGTGGGCTTCATCGTTGGTTTCTGCTTTAGTGGGTGGGAGTCTCCTTTCATGTGAGAGAAGGAAGTCAGGCCCATTTTCCCATGAAATGATAGGCCCTGGGTGGAAGTATTCCCCATTTAAATTAAAACTCCAGGCCTCCACGTCACTGCTTCCTCTCAGACTGTCTTCGGGAGCCTTCCTCCTTCTCCTTTCAGACCCAGGGTGTGTCTGACTCTCACGCGGCCCGGCCACTGCGAATCACCCCAGAGAAAGGAGGGAGCCCAGGAAGTGGCCGAGCATTGCCAGCCAGAAGCTGTGGGCTCAGACCTGGCCCACCAATGACATAGGCCCCGGGCCCATTTTCTGGCTCATGGTTTTTCAAATTGTGAGTTTTGACCCATTAGCAAGTCATGAAATAAATTTAGTGGCCTATAAGTAGTATTTTGTAAAGGAGCATACCAACAGAATTATTTTTTTTCTTTTTTTCTTTTTTAGAATCGTTTTTGAAGTCAGGTCATTGCAAGTAGCAGGATAAATCTTGCTGGGTGAAGCTTTGGTTCAGATGTGTGTGTCCATGTGTCCTTGTGTGTTCGCATGTGAGTGTGCGTGTTTGTGAGTGTGTATGCTGTGTCTGTTATTCTGTGCGTGAGTGTGAGAGTCTGTGGGTGTTGTACTTGCTGCAGTGCACAGCGGTACTTTTTACAGTGGGTCACGGAAGAAGAAGTTGGAAACGCCCCATCGCGGCGAGCCCAGGAAATGTCCCCACCCCAGAGAGGCTCTTTATGGGCTTCCCTTCTAGGGCTGACAATACGTTTAGGAGGTGAACAAAGCAGCCACACCTGTGAGCATGGCGGCCTGGGGGAGTGGGGGAGGGATCGGGAAAAGTAAAACTGAAAATCCCTGGACTGGCCACACTACCCGTGATTAAAGTCCTGGAAACGCACCTCCTGACCAGGGGAAGCTGTACGGGGTGAGGGGTGGCCCTGGAGGAACTCGTTCCAATTCAGAAGGGGCGGGTACCACCCCGGGACTAGGTCATGGGACTGCAGGGGCAGGAGGGCCAAACTGTAATCTAGGGGTCAAGTTCATGTTCGGGGCGCTCGGCACGGCCCGCCCAGACCTGCCAGCCGGGCTTTGTCCCGGGATGTCCGTCGATGGTCTTGCTCGGGGGAGGCGACAACGGCGTGTCTGAGAGCACGTCCCCGCTGGGGTCAGCCCTGGGATTGACCTTGCCCTGCCACCGACTAGCCCTTTATGTCAGTCGCTAAGCCTCTGCATCCCCACCTGTAAAATGGGGATAAACACATCTGCTCCATTTGGGTACTCTGGCAGTTAAGTGGCGTCCCCTGCAGAAGGTAACCCAATAACTGTCAGTCCCCTCCGCTTGCAGTGGGAACTGCAGCCCCCGCCGGCCCCTGGGGGACACAGAGAACTGACCACCTGATGGGGGAAGCTTTTCTTTCCCTCGCCTGTCCCCACCCGAAGTCAAGAGTCACGGACACTGGGAAAGGAGCAGGACTGGGCAGGTGGCCGGCAGCCAGGCCCAGCCCCACCCGCTCAGAGCCACCCCAGGGCGAGAGAGAATAGCTGGCCCTTGACATTTGGGGCCCCTGAACTTTTCCCTTCCTTGAGCTTCCCCTCTGTTCCCCAAGCAGCCGGGGTCCTGCTTCCTGGCACCGGGCTCAGCAGTCACTGTGCCCTTCTTTCAGGTGGAAGATATCACCGCCAGCCATGAGGCCGCTCTCCTGGAGATGGAAAATCATCACATGGCCGCCGTCGCCGTCCTGCAGGATGGTCACGACCACAGAGTCCGAGGTGGGCAGGGGTGGAGAAGGTGGGCAGGGCCAGGCAGGGGTTGGCGGGCAGGGTGGGTGGTGCAGGGGGCCACAGTGGGGCCCCCTGAATCCCTCCCTCCCTTCCTCTCCTGTCTCTCCTTCCTTTTTTCATTTCCTTTCCTTCCTGGTGTATTTTGTTGTGGCTGGTTCTTATGGAGAGAAGACATACCAATCAAGGTAAGCATATCTTTCCTCCCAAAGCAGTTATTCTCAGTCTTACCTAAATATTGGAATCCTCTGGGGAGCTTTAAAAAAGCACTGATGTCCAGTGAGGTCCCAAGTCAGAGATTTTGATTTGGTCGGCCTGGGGCACAGCCTGGGCACCGGGGCGTTTTAACGCTCCTGAGCCGATTCGAATGCGTGGCCATGCTTGAGGTCCTCTGTTCCAAAGCAGGCATGGACATTTTGGGTTTTATATTGCTTTGTGACCTTGTGAAATTAAATGGCATGCCCAGGTGGACATGTCCTCTCCACATTTGTGTTATCAGAGCCGCAGAGCGCCCAACCGGACGTGAGTCCACAGGCTTTGCACCCATGGGCCACATTTGCAGGACGCTGTAGTTTCAGTAACTTTCTTTTTACATTTTTTGGGACTTTGGATTCTCTTTTTTTTTAGCTACTTACAGGTTTCAGTCAGGTGATAACAACCACCATGTTTATTAAGTGCTAATAAGATTTTGACTTTGTTAAAGAAGCTTTTCACACTTTAATATGCATCTACATTTTCAATGTCTTTTACATTTCAATTTGCATTTGCAACTTCTTTTTCCATTTCCCCTCTCCTCATTTTTTCTCCTTGTCAGCTGGTTGTGAAACTGAATTAAAAACAAATTCAGAAATAGATGAATACATTTTTAGATTTTGAGAATTAGCATAGCATCAGAGTTTTTATTATTCTTTAATTTTTTTTTTTTTTTTGTAAATAGCCAAGGCCTGCTGTGCAGTGCACGGTTCTCAAGTTATTTTGCCTCCCTGGGGCACCAGCTTCAGCAGCTCTGGGAAGTATCAGTAAATGAGAAAGTCCAAGCTGGAGGCAGGGGAGAGTGGTTTCCCGAGAACTAGTTAAATGTACTCCCTGTGTCCTAGTATGCCTTACATTTAGAGAACTGAGTCTCAACCTTGGCTGCACATTGGAATCACCTGGAAGCTTTAAAAAAAAAAGGTATTGATGTGTGGCTCCAACCCCCAGAGCTCCTGAGTTGCTTGCCCAGGGGTGCAGCTTGGCATCAAGAGTCCCTAACTCCCTAGGCAACTCCAGTGTGCAGCCACATTTGAGAACCACTGTGACAGAGCAGAGTATTTTTGCACGAGACAGACGGTCATGACCTTAAAGTAAAGCATTGCATGAGGGGGGCACAGATGTTAGCAATGGTTTATACCATCTCCAGAATAGATGCTGACTTTTCCTGATGGTGGAGTCGTGTTAAAATTCCCTAAAGCCCATCACTGAACTGTAGGAAAATGGTCTCAGAAAACGGATGTGAGTGGAAATGCTATAATGAGTCCTGGGGTTGCCTTTTATTGCTGGCTTTTCATATAAATCTGGTAGATTTTTCTGACTAATGAAGTCTCAGACACCACATCGAAGGCCTTTAAATTATGTAAAATGTCAGGACAGTGTGGGCATATCTAATGGTAGCTTAAAAGTTCATTATTGTGGTCAGGATGATGTTCTCAACAACTATGAAAACTAATTACTTAAGAAGCAGGTAGACCAGAAGGCCATATGATTTTATGTCGAAGTCAGCACTGAATTTTTTTTTCTTAAATGTAAATTTCAACTCTAACAACTGAATTTCTCTGAGACCTTCACCCTATTAGTTAAAAGATTTGGGTCAGTATAAGCCACAAAGTCTTTCCTAATTGCAACTCTTACCACCAAGAATGATAATTATTGGTCTCCAGAACTGCCTTCTTATAAGCACATGATCCAGGCTGATTAATGAAACTTTCCTCCCTCCAATTATAACATGGAAACAAATTGCTTGTGTAGCCAGAAGGAGTCAGCTTTACCCAGCTAATAAGACTCTCCTCATCTGGAGGAAAATAGACTCTGTTGACTTAATAATTCGTACATGACATCTCTTTCTGCCCACCTCTCAAGTTATTTCTAGGATGACACTTTTTACCGAATAGAATTGTTCCAAACCCTCCAAGAGGAACTGCTCCAATTAGTCCTTCCTTCTGTTTGGGTGACCTAACATTGCATCTTTGCTTAAGCAAATCCTAGCAATCCACGGTTCACCCTGAGTGTGGTCCAGAGACCACCAAGGTGGCCTTGAAGGCACAGCCTTGGTCTCATGCACCGTGTTCATTTCCAGCAAGCCTGGGCTGGCAGGACGGCTGCTTGCAGCTCTGCTCTCCCTGGAAAGCTCCCTTCCTTGGCCCCAGATTGCTGCTTCGCAGTGGGATAAAGAGTGACCCTGGGAGAGGACGGGAATGGACCTTAACCTGTGTCTCCCAGTTGTTTCACCACTAAGAAAAGTTGGAGAATCAATGAACACAGTGAATGAAGGCTCTGAGTTGGCCAGCATGGTGGTGGGACAAGGTGTGTGTGAGCGTGCATATGAGTGAGTGTGCATATGAGTGAGTCTGTGTTAGTGGGTGTGTGTGATAGTGAATACTGAGTGTGTGTGTTTGTGCATGAGTGTGTATGTTCTCATACAAGCTCTATTTTCCCCCCTCCATTTCTTTCCTCTTTTCCCTCTCTCTTCCTTCCCCCTACTCCTTTCTTCCTTCTTTCTCTTCCAAACAATAACCCAATCAGCACATAGAATTTCAAAATGATGGAAGAGTCTCTTTGGGCTTACCTATTCTGTGTACAAGAGTTCACTGATGACCTAAAGGTACTAACTAGGCTTAGTCTGGTGAAAGAGTCTTGTTTCAGACTTTTCAAAAGAAAGACCACCATAACAATCTGCTGTCTTCTTTCCAGAGTTGATGTCTGCCCATGAGCTTGAAAAGAAAGAATTGGAAGAAAATTTTGAAAAACTGCGACTGTCATTACAGGTTAATATTTCCTTAACTCTGTTATCCCTATAGCAGCAGCAGCATTGTTCCCATCCACAAACATTTATCTAGCACCTGCTGTATACTGGATCCCGTTCTAAGCTTGGAACGTGGAAGTAGATAAGACATGCCTCCTGCCCTTGGGGGTTGTGCCACCTACTTAGACAGCCGTGACACAAATAGAGACACACAACTACAAAAGGTAGCGTGTGCCTGTACGGAATGAACCATACAGTTAGTGAGCGCTCCAGGGCTGCCGAAGTGTTACTCTGCATGTGTGGTTGGGACTGTCTGAGGAGTAGCCCGGCAGGACGTGGGGAAGGAGAGAGGACTTCTAGGCAGGGGGGCGTGTATGTGTGTGTGTGTGTGTGTGTGTGTGTGTGTGTGTGTGTGTGTAAGGTGGGAAGGTCACAATTCACAGGGCAAGTTCTGGGGAATGATAAAAGGGACTTTTGTGATCTGGAGATGGTGGCAGGAAAAGAACACTCTCTGCCTCACCAGCTGAAGAGACATTTCCCCTGTCGCCAACCTAAAGAGCATGTCAGTGGAGCTGCCTGGCTTCTGCTGGCCTCAGATGGAGAAGGAAGGGTGTCCCAGATCAAAGGGCGGCCAGGCTGGCTGCGTCGGGGGGAAGACACGGCCCACCCTTGGGCCGAGCGAGGACTGCCTGGGTGTAGAGTTCGTCTGAGGCCCTGCTGACCAATATGGAAACCCCAGTCTTAGCAAGAGTGGTTTTTGTAATGTTAGGGACACCTCATGGCTGGCGCTGTGCACGGTGATCACCGTAAGGAAATAGGCCAGGGCTCATGCTGCTTCTTTGCTTCACGTTCCTCTGACAGCGCACACCACACAGCCTGTCTTGCCGGGGGAAGAACCCAGCGTGCGGGCAGCCCCGCCGCGAACCGTTCAGAAATCCCAGAATGGGAGCCTGCCTGCTGCGAGGCTCACCCCGGCCCTCGACCCGCCAGTGTGTGCTGCAGCGTGCCCCTCTCATACCCGTGTGGTCTGTCTCGGTGTGTGAACCCCAAAGCCTTGCCCCTGCACCCCACGCCCCATCCACCACACTAAGAGCAGGACCATGTCAGCCTTGCAGCTGTGTGACACACGCCCACCCAACCCAAGGCCCTCGGACAGTCGCGGATGGCGCGTATTCCAGTTGTGAGTCTCCATCCGGCAGAGTACGCTGGAGCCCAACTGAGCATGAAGCTGTTCGAACCAGCTGCCGTGGGTCACTGGCGGCCAGGGGAGCAGGCTCGGGGCTTGGAGATTTGAGCCTTGGGTTTAGATCCCCGCTGGGCCTGCTTTCGTGTGCTCTGAGATCGTGCACTGTTACCAAACCGCTGTGAACCTTAGTTTTCTCATCTGTAAAATGGGGATCATCACAGCACCTTCCTCAAGGTGTGAGCAGATTAAGGGAGATAATGTGTGTAGACAGAGGACCGGCGCACTCACAGTACGGCCCTGAACGGTCCCTTTGCTGTTATAATAGTACTAGCTTTCATACATTTACTGTCACCGTCACAGTCATCCCCAGGCTGTCGGCCGACTCCGGCGTGGCCTGTGCTGAGCTGATGGTTCCAGGGAGCGTGACACAAAGGAGCCAGGCCCAGGTGTGAGCAGGCTGCCCTGTCTGCTTCCTGCAGTGCCATTCTGCCCCGTGGCAGTAGTGACTAAGGTGGAAAAAATCACAGGCTGATGTTTCAGATCCATCCTAGGTGACAGACGCCTGATGAGTTTTTGTGTTGTTTTGTGTTTTTTTTTAATGAGGGAAAGGGACTGGAGAGACGCGCCTCCTTGGACAGGGCTGGAGGCTTTGGGGTGGTGTGGTTTGCTGGGGCACCCAGCAGCGCAGGAGGACGTCCGGGGGGGGGGGCCACCTGGGGCGGTGGCTTCCACCCGGCGGCTCGCGTGCACTTCCACCCCAGCACTTCACCCTGAGGCACTGGCACTTGCGGGTGGCACTGCGGGGCTTCTGGTTCTTAAAAATGAAATGGGGCGCGTGGGCGCACTCGGGGGCAGGAATCTTGTGACTTTATCCATGTCAGTGTCGTCGCATGGAAGGATGTCGTCTGTCGTCCCCACCCTGACTTCCCACCGGTGTGGCCCTTTCTGTCCCGGAGGGGCTCATGCAAAGACCTTTCAGCCCCACCCATGTCTTGGTATTTCAGGAAGGGTGTCGCAGGGCAGAGACTGGAGCCTGCTCCAAACCACCGTCTCGTCGTTTCCTGCACTCAGCTGAGCATCCTGGCCTCCCCGAGGGGGTCAGAGTCATTTCTGGGCTGGGTAGGGCAGGGGCTGCGGCCTTGCCTCTCCTCGGGGGCAGGGGAGGGGCCCGCCTCCTCCTTGGACACACCCCTGGCCCCTCAGCTCACGCCTCGGCTCCCTTGTGCACGGGGCCTGCCCGGTGTGCTGGAGGCCAGCGTCACGGGCAGGGGCTCCGCGCAGGGAAGGGGGCTGCGTGGGTTCAGCTCCCCGCCGGGGTGGGCAGGCAGCCCTGAGGCTCAGGGAGGGGGAGAGAGGCCGTGGGGGAGCCGGGAACGAGGGGGCCGCCCGCCCGAGATGCCGCAAGGAGGGGGCCTGAGGCTGGAGGCCAGAAGGGGCCAGGGAGGGGGCAGCAGGGCCGGGCTGGCATTTTCGGAAGTGCGTCCTGACTGCGCAGAGTCCCGATGCGGGGGGTCCCATGCAGAGCGGTGGCCTCAGTCCCGGGAGGGGACGTCACGGAAAGTGAAGGGACTCGAGGAGGGGAAAGACAGGCCTTGGCAGGACCCAGTCCTCGACTGAGGAATCGTGGGGGGCCTCAGGACTCCAGCCTGAGCTTTCTAACTGACAGAACTTGGAGGAGATGAGTGATGTTCACTCTCAATGTCCGAGGCGTGAGGCTTTCTCTCGGCTGATTTTCTGAGTCTCTAAGATCAGGTGTGCAGTTACGGTCCAAACGTCTGCTTTCAGCTCCCCAAGCCCCCATGTCGATAACTCTTCGTGCGGCACACAAATTCATTTCTTCATCTGTTGGTGTTTTCTTTTCTTTTTCTTTCTTTTAAATTTTATTGTGGTAGCATGCACACACATGCCCCTATATACATAAAACATAATTTCCCATTTGGACTGTCTGTAAGTGCACAGATGCAGTGGCATGAATTACATGCACAGGGTTGTGCTCCCATCACCATCATCTATTTCCAAAATTTTCAGCACCCCAAATGGAAAGTCTGCGTCCATTAAGCATTAATGCCCCGTACCCGCTGGCTCCCTACCCCTCAAGTCTGCTTTCTGTCTCTGTGCATTTGCTAGATGTTCCCTAGAGGTGGAATCAGACCACAGCTGCCCCTTTGTGCCTGGCCTGTTCCCCTCCACAGGGCCCCGCCTGCTGTTGCTGTACCAGGACTTCAGTCCTTGGCCTGGCTGACCAATGCTCCATTGCACATGGACACCACGTGCACGGGTTGTTTCTGCCTCAGTGGTTGGATAATGGGGCAGCTTCCACCTTTGGGTTGTGGACAATGCTGCTGTGAAGGCTGGCGCAGGGGCACCTGCTCGGGTCCCTGCTTCCAGCCCTTCGGGGCGTGCACTGAGCAGGCCGGCAAACAGCCTCGGGCGGTGCTTTGTAGGCTCCCTGGACGAGGCGCCGGCAGGGGAGGAGGGGGCACTGGGGGCACATGCTCCCCACACAGCTGCCAGGGCCACCCCCAGGAGCTCCCCTGACTCCACCCACCCCTGTGAGGGGAAACCCAAGCAGCTGCCCAGCCCGTTCCACTTTAAAGAGAGCCCAATACAGGGTGGTCCCCCGTTCTGGCATTCCTGCTTGGCTGCAGCTATGTGGACCCAGCCAGACCCCCGTGTCATTGCTTGCAGGACCAGGTGGACACACTGACCTTCCAGGGCCAGTCTCTGCGGGACCGAGCCAGGCGGTTTGAGGAGGCCTTGCGGAAAAGCACCGAGGAGCAGCTGGAGGTAGCTGCCCACTCACCAGAGCTTGGATCCCCAACGGGCCGTGGCAAGGGACTTGGTGCAGCCCCCATCCCGGCGAGGCCACATGGCATTCACAGCAGTCTCGCCCTCTGTGCTGACCTCCAGCATTTTAAAGCACATTTCTGGCAGCATTTCTGTCCCCCGAGACACACGGAGGCTCCATCCAAGTGCTGTTCCTGCCAGACCCCATGCGCCTCCTCAGCTGAGCCCCTGGGTGCCCAGGACCAACACAGCCGGCACGCCCCTCCCCACCAGGACCACCCTCCCCCGCCCTGTTTCCCCTACTCCGGTTTGCCTGGCAGGGTTGGCATGAGCTGAAGCTTGAATTAGTGGGTTGAGGGGAATTCTTCCCAGAAAACCTGGCAAACCGCTTCCCTCTAATGTAAGGTTGCTATATAAAATATGTGAAATCCAGCTGAATTTGAAATGCATATGAATTGATGTTCAGTATAAGTATATCCCATGCTGTACTTAGGCGCAAAAAGTTTTATTGCAGTTTATCTGAATTTCAAATTTACCTGGATGTCCTGTATTTTTATTTGCTATGTCTGGCATCCCCACTCGAACATAACTTTCTAAAATGCTCTTTATCATTTTTAGGTCACTTCCCTCCTCTCTTACACATGGGCTCTCCATAGGAGCTGGTGGGACTGTAAGAGCCCACCTACCCGCTGAGTTGGGTTGTCTTGGCCAGTGTGAAAATTCAGTGCTGCATTGGCCATTCTTACCCCATGATTCCTTTTAGGGAAGGGTTGGCAGTGTCCAGCTGTCCCAGCCTCCAAACTTCAGGGGATAGTGGCTCCTTCTCTCCACACCCCAAGGGGCTGGCTTGTCTTTATCAGGGGAGGCCGTGGACATCTGCTCTCTGGTGTCCCGGCCTCCTGTGGGAAAGCCAGGTCGAGGAGGCTCCGCCTGGCTGGACCCAGACCCTGATGAATACTGGATCTTGACGGGGACCCCGATAAGCAGCTGGCTGCTCTCTGCCCCGCAGATGGCACTGGCTCCCTACCAGCACTTGGAGGAAGACATGCAGAGTCTGAAGCAGGTGATAGAGATGAAGAATCAGCAGATACACCAGCAGGAAAAGACGATCATGGAACTGGAGAAGCTGGTGAGTGGGGTGCTGGCTCGGGCGGCCCCTAGGAGCCTCCCAGACGTCTTCTGCTCTCAGCAAGGACGTCCTCCTTGACAGCGTCCAGCAAGGTGTGTGTCTTACCTGGGCACTGCTCACACCGGAGCAGAAAATGCCGTCCCGAGTCCCAAGGCCTTGCTTAGGAAGCCGGGAGTTTGGGGAGGGTGGTCAGGCGCGCTCCTGGCGGCCTACCTCACCCCCAGTGCTGCCTCCCTCCCTCCCCCACCGCCCTTCTGTGCCTGGCGCTGACCACCCCGCTGCCGTGCTCTTTCCGCCCCCCTCACATGCTGAGTGGGCATTGCTGCTGGGTGCCAGGCACTGTGCAGGGCACGTCTCGGGCATTTGTTCTTTTAACCCTGAATGATGGACTAGGTCCCGTGCTGAGCCTCCTTTTATAGGGTGAGGGAGAGGCTCAGGCCCCCCTACAGCTGGTAAGTAACAGAGCCCAGGGGCGCTGAGCCGAGTACCTCCAGGTCCCACGGCTTCCTTCTGCCCCGTCCTTCCTGTGGCGCCTGCAGTATGAGATGGAGGGTAGCCCTCTGGGGAACAGGGCACTTGGATGTTGCGCCCCATCCTTTGCACGAGGCCTGGGGGAGGGCGAGGGTCTGAGCTAGATGGTCCAGGTCAGGAACAGAGAGACTTGCTTCCAAGGAGAGCCAGTCTTGATGTGGAAGTTCACCCAAAGGTCTCAGATAGGTTCTCTCTTTTTTTCTTTTTTATTGTTATTCTTAAACTTTTGAATTATAAAAGGAAAATATATGCATTGTAGAAAATTATAAAATAAGGTAAACAAAAAAAAGATAAAACCACTGTATTTCCAGCACTGCCAACAATCTCTAGAGCTTTTTCTCTGGTGAAACACAGAGACACACACACATAAACATGCACACGTAATATATGGTACAGAGGTTTTGTATCCTGCTTGCTTTCAGTTAACAGATCTTCACTCTGCCAACTCAGTAACTCTTCATCTCATTTAATTTTACATTTTTCCCTTTTGTCCCCCCCCCCAGAAATGTCCCTTGTAGCTGCTTTATCCAAACCAGGATCCCGCACAGGCCCACGCATTGCACGAGGTGGTGGCATCCCCCTCTCTGCCTGGCATAGTCTCTTTTTGCAGGCTGGGAGGGAGCAAGGTCTGAGCCTCTGCTACCAGCCTCGGGTGGGAGGTTGCCCACCTGGCCCTTTGCAGCAGCATGGAGCTTCCCAGCCGTGGGCAGGACTAAGGCCACGGGGCCCAGCCGTGGGCAGGACTCAGGACCATGCCTCTGACCGTGGCCTGCAGCTCAGCCAGAGTGGGGCTGGCCTGCTCTGAGAACGCCCGGGCATTCTCCTCCCCAGGCTGTACCCCCTGCCTCTGTTTATTCGGGTCACCCACCACTTCTGGGTTTATGTGGCTGTTTTTGAGCCAAGCTCCAGGCATTCTGGGGGCAAGTACACTTCTCATTCCAAAACACCCACATAATCACTCCCCATTTCCTGGGAGCAAAGAAGGGTGCCGGGGCAATGGTCCTGGCTGGAGAGCAAGGAAAGGCTGTCCTTTTGCTCTGATTCCTAACCCCTCTCTAGAGACAAGGGATAATGTTCCTTAGAGATTAACTCCACCAACAGGGAATCTGCCAGGCTCTTTTAAAAACAATAGGTAATTTCTAAATTCATCTTAGAGTGTGGATGTCATTCTCCAGCCCTCAGGGACACACTGAGCACGAGAACAGCATAAATCACTGGTGAATAACAACCACGGGATGAAGCTGTCTTCTGATAATGTATAAACTGGTCAGGGGCTTGTGTCGTACATGCCCATTGCTTCCAGAGAAAAGAGCGTGCCCGCATGTATTAGGTAGGGTTCTCTGGAGAAACAGAATCAACAGGGAACACTCGCAAATATAAAATTTATAAAAGTGTCTCATGTGACCATGGGAACACAGAGTCCAAACTCCACAGGGCAGGCTGTGAAGCCAACGATTCTGATGGAGGGTCTGGACGAACTCCACAGGAGGGGTTCATCAGCCGAAACAGGAAGGGCCTGTCTCTTCTGAATCCTCCTTAAAAGGCTTCCAGTGATCAGATTAAGCATCACTCATTGCAGAAGACACTCCCCTTTGGTTGATCACAAATAGAATCAGCTGTGGATGCAGCTGACATGATCATGATTTAATTCTATGAAATGTCCTCATCGCAACAGACAGGCCAGCACTTGCCCAACCAGACAAATAGGTACCACCACTTGGCCAAGTTGACACATGAACCTGACCGACACCGTGTTATTGATATTTTTCACCTTCCATTAATGTGGATCGGTACCTGCATGGGCTTCTGGGCAGGATGCTGATGGAGTGCCACTGACACTTTGGAAAGAACCTGGGACCATTTGCCAGGCCAGGTCCTGGGATCCTTGTGGTCTGCCTCTGCAACGGCCAAGGCCTGGAGACACACACTGCGGAAATGTATTCTACATGGGAGCCCAATATATATACACACATGCAAGATCTATGAAATCTATTTTATGTGCATTTATTTCTTATATCTGTTTGAAAGTCTCCCTTCATAATTCTTATTTTTTACTACATACAGGGCACTTTGGTATTTTCTATTGTTTTATTTTGTTTAAAAGAGATATGCTGGCCATTTCCCTCTAAACTGATTTTCCAGCCCACTGACAGGTTGCAACCTGTAGTTTGCAAAACGCTGCTCTGGGTCATCGGCGAAGCCCAGCAGCCAGGGCACAGGTTCGCCTCCCAGCCTGCGGCCCTGCCGGGGACCTCTGCCATGCTGCCTCCTTTACAGGTGGAAAAGAACATCATCCTGGAGGAAAAGATCCAAGTTCTCCAACAGCAGAATGAAGACCTCAAAGCAAGGATCGACCAAAACACAGTCGTCACGAGGTAGGTGGGCCAAGGTCTGGGCTGGCCCCACAGGGGTCACCTGTGAGGCCATTCTGCATGTGAGCCTCTCCGTGCGCTCTGCCTTCCACCCGAGCGGGGGGGCTGCCCTCGCGTGTCATTTCCCAGGTGACCGGAAGAACAAAAACAAGCCACCCTGACAGCCAGCCTCGTGCGCTGGCCCCACGGGTCAAAGTGTCCCACCACGGGAGAAACAAGTAGAACTGTGCAGAGGGGCGTCGGCAGTGCTGGCGGCTCGGGATTTATTTCTGGACGGGACCAGGCCCCAGGCAGATTTGGGAGAGGAATGCCAGCTGGGGGGCACCCAGGCAACATGGAAGCAGAGCTTCCTTTGCTTGTCCTCCAGCTGCTGGTCTGCCTTCCTAGGCCGGCCTGGAGCCCAGGCTGTGAAGATCTAGCCTTGGCCACAGAAAGGGGCCACGTCCCCAGTGTTTGGAATGTGCTGGAGCAATGCTCTGTAGCTGAAGGTGACTAAGCTCAGCTAAGCTCAGGTTTCCAGAAATATGCCATTCTGGAAATATCCGGGGGTCCCCCAATATGAAATGGAAGCAGCTTCCTCGACAGCTCAGAGTTGAGCTAAAGCAGGTTTCTGGCTTGATCACAAGCCAGAGGGGTTGTTTTGTCCCTGAGGCTGGGCCAGCTCCCTGAGACCAGTGTCCCAGCCCTCAGCCACGCCACTGAGCAGAGCTTCCCGGCCCTGTCCCGACAAACATACGCACAGCCACGGCCTCCCCAGGGGAGCTCCTGGGCCAGCATTTGGCTGCTGCCCCGAACAGAGACTGTGCTAGGAAACAGTTGGTAAGTCCTGTCCCTGCTTTCCCCTTCCACCACCCCAGAGACAGGCCCTGCAGACGCCTCCTGAGGGTGTGGGCAGCGCAGCCCTCCCCTCACCATTTGCCAAGGTTCTCTTGTCCAAAGAGCAAGTCTAGGCTTTACCCAGGCTGGCGGCTTCCCCCGGCCTCTGCCCTGGTCAGTTTCTCCAAGGTGCTGTAATTTCACAAAATGCAACCAAGCGAGTGATTTGAGCTTCATGACAGAAGGTACAGAACGCATTGACTCGTTTTCCATCCAGCATTCCATATCCACAAGCATTAATTGAGAATCAGTTATGTGCCAGGCTCCATGCTGGAATGGGGGATTCAGAGATGAAAACATGTGGTCCCTGCCCACGACAGCTCGGTCCAGCTCAGTCCAGCTAGGTCCGGCTTGGCCCAGCAGGCAGATGCACAACTCCACAGCCCCCCAGGGGCAGGTGACCCCTCTGGTGGAGGCCAGGAGCAGGGGCCCCTGAGGCTGCCCGGCGGGTCGGGAGGGTGCCCATGCCTGGCTATTACTCGCGCCCATTGCTGACTGGCCATGCCTTCCTCTCCTGGGTTGCTCACCTGCACAAGCTTCCGGCTTCCCTCTTCTCCCGAGCTTTGGTTTGACTCTGTCCACTGGACAACTGGTGCCTGCCCTGGCCTGGGGAGAGGGGCCATGAGCTGTTGAGGCTTTGGTGGAGAGGCCCTGGGAGTGGTGCAGCCTTGTCCCTGTCCCACCTGGTCCAGCACGTGCTGACCTGGCTCAGCTCAACCAAGCTGTCTGCCTGCATGGCTGCTCTCTGCTTACCCTCCCTTCTCCCCGTGCAGACAGCTGTCTGAGGAAAACGCCAATCTTCAGGAATACGTTGAGAAGGAAACCCAGGAGAAGAAGAGATTAAGTCGAACCAACGAAGAGCTGCTCTGGAAACTCCAGACGGGGGACCCCACCAGCCCGGTGAAGCTCTCCCCAACGTCCCCCATCTACCGCTGCTCATCCTCCGGCCCCTCATCCCCAGCAAGAGTCAGCACGGCGCCGAGATGACCCGCCTGCAACCTCATGAGCTCTGGCTTCTCCGGGCACTGGGCATCTCCATCAAAAGGGAGCTTCGCCCAGAGAAGGGTGGGCCCAGGGCTGGCCCTGCACGCATGCTCAGTAGCGCCTAACTGTGTCCCAGGCAGAGTCCACTTCTGGTTCCGCGTGAGACTTAGGAGAGTGTCAGGGTTCTCATCTGGTGTGCAAATGTAAGAGGAAGCAATCTCAGACAGTTGTTGATTAGCGATGAACTTTCACTGCAGAATTTCAGGTTAGTTACAAATAGCTCAATTTTGAATATACATTGAATAATCATTGTGTACTGCACCGATATGTGTCTATTTAGATATACATATATACACAGGCAGCAGTTCTGAATTGCATTTTTTATAACAAGAAGTGCTGACATATTTTAGTGAAGGTCAGCAGTTTTCTAACTTGTGCCTAAGAATTATTGGAAAATGAAAATGCATTTCTATCTAGCTTCCCAGGAATATTTCTACCCAAAATAGAAAAAGAAAAAAAAAAAGATACAGTGAAGAAGCGCCTTTCAACCTACCACCAAGTGGTACTCTATTTAACATGAACACCAGCTATTCGCGAGATGGTACCTGCCTTTGCAACAGTTAGCTTCCTTGGCAGCATTATGTCAGGTCTCTCTTGATCCATTTGCAAGTTTTAATTATGGATTAATCACTGTGGGTGAAGGACGGCCATGGGAAACCCTGAGGGATTCACGGGTGTTACCCATGACAGAAACTCATCCATAGTCTCTTACACGCCAGTTTTTGCTTTTTTCCTAAATGGCATCCTGGAACCGATCATTAAGCTATTGCATCCTTGGGAAAATATGGAAGACTGTGACCTTCTAGAGTGCGGGTGACAAGGGGCTTGGAGATGACCAAGGCCCTTCATGTTCCATCCTCAAGAGGAAAACTGCACAGACAGGGTCCATATTTTGCCTTGGCACAGAGTGGGAAAGTGTACTTCAGCTTTCCATTTGGCTTGCTTTGCTGTGCTGCTGCAAATTGTCAGTCACCCCACCAAGATACAGCCCCCAGACCCCCATTTCATAGGCAGTGCCCCTTCAGTTTGGTTGGATAACTCAACCCCATCACTGCACATCAAGATGGCTCAGGGGTTTTGCTGGGGCTTCCAGAAAACCAAGCCCTCCATCCTGGGGGAGACTGTCCTAAGCTGGGCTGCCTGATCACATGGCTTCCCAGTGACCCAGTAGCACTATCTGCCAGGATGACAGAGCAAAGCCATTGCTGTGGGTGCCCACCTCCCCCCACCATCGGCCCACAGGCTCTCCCCACTGGAGGGGCATGTGAAATGCCCACCAGCCTCGGGCTCCTGGACTGGCATTTGTCTCTGAAGTGGTAGAATTAGGAAGTGAGAGGTGTTCACGTAGTGCTGTGAAAGATTAGGAGCATGGTGCACAAAAGAGAGAAGTAGTTTTAACAGTTACGGTGATAAAAACGACACCTTTGTTTCCTGTTTGTGACAAAGACCCTGCACTTTTCTCCCTTAAGGCCCCTAAAAAGTTATCCTGAGCACAGGCCTGTCTTAGAGCATGTCCAAGCTGAGAAGACCCTTCGGGGGCCAAAAGCCGTGGACCAGGGTGGAAGGGAGTGGCTTGTCCAGGACCCTGCCTCCTCGGCCCATGGGGGGCAGGCCTGGTGCTGTTGCTGGCATGAGTCAAGGTGGGTTTGGCTCATTTCCTGCAAACCTTCATGTTTCTTCTTTTGCACGCCCTGGAACACACACAGGATATACCCATTGAAGAGACATTTTTTCCTTTAGCATCTCTGCATGAAGGCTGTGATGTTGAGTTGGGCATTCCATTAGAGTAGGTCTTGCCACGTTGACTAACCATATTGGCATACACTATTTATTCCTTTAACAGGCACAACCTACACCCACAGATTCAGCCATAGCTTAGCTCTCAGAGCTAGAAACTCTTCCATAACCACACCTGCCGAATGCCGTTACACAGCAATACAGAGTTCAGTGTTACGCTAGGATGTGGTCCAGTGTGTTAGGCTATTGCGGTAAAAGTTGTAGCAATGTTAGAACTAAATAATCCCCCCTAGGTGGACTAGAGTTTTGCCCCACCCAGCTCTGCCCTTGGGGACTGGAGCTCATTTCCATATTGTCCTGGTTTCGTTCCTACACCATGGCTCCCTGTCACTTACGGCTCTTGATCTGAGCCAATCCTTCCTCTCTGACAGTGGGTGGGTCGCCGCTGTGCCCCGCTCTCCCCCGCCCCCTCCCCCATCAGCTGGATTTGGATCTCTTTCAACACAGAAGTCTTCCTCTTGGTCACCCCCAGGCAGGGGCTGTGTGTCCATCCACATAAGGATGCTGCAGCCCCCAGCCCTGCCTCACTCAGTCCACCCAACTTCAATGTCACCCATTGCTTCTTGGCCCCTACCCTCTACTCCTTGGGACCAGGCTCGGTGGGCATCGGGGTGGGATGGGGGGCTGGGAGGCTGGGGCGCTGTGACCATCTAAACGAGGTCCCAGCCCGCCCTCCCTGCGTTTGTGTTGCATATCTGTGTTTAACTCTAAAGCATATTAAAATGAAGCTGAGGGAATCTTTGTGGTTTCCACTTGGTCTAAAGCCTTCAGGCTGGGGGCGCAGACAGGGAGGTGGGCGAGGAGGGTCATGCGCGACCAGGAGCCCCTGTTGGTGCCAGCACCCACGGATGGTCCCTGCCGGGAGTCTCGAGGCCCCTGTTGGTCTCTGCACCCACCGTCTGGGCCAGGACTCAGCAGGCGGTACCATGGACATGGGTGGGGGAGAGGGGGGCAGCTCTGCTCTGCGGGCTACCTCCAGTAGGCTGGGGCCGGGGTGGAGAAGGATGTCCCCTCGGCGTCTCCATCAAAGTCAGCCCTCTGTGGGAGCACATTCTAGCCCCAAAGGGCTCAGGAGGCCCTAAATCCAGGCCAGTCATGCGGGGTCAGTCCCCAGCTCTCCCCTGGTGGACGGCAGGGCAATGACTCTCCTGGGGAGGGGCCCCCAGTAACAGCAGGTCCTTGTCACCAGCTTTCTCAAGCTGACAGGGCTGCAGGACCCCGGGAGACCCTGGACCACACCCGAGTACAGATGGGGTGCTTGTGTCACCCTAATGTGCTTGTCCCCACCAGCCTGCCCCTGGGGTGCTGGACAGGTGCCTGGCACTGCTCGGGGTCCCCAGGGAGACCCCCAAGTCTGCCTGTTCCCTGTGTGGCTTTGCAGGGCGTGTAGGGGCGGCAGTGATGTCAGCAAGTCTTCCCTCGGGGCCCAGGGCTGGACGGAGGCCCCTTGTGGCATGCCAGACACCTGCTTCCCTTCTAGATTCCACGGGGAGCTGCACAGCATCCCCTCCAGACCACCATGCTCTCCAGATTATTCCCTGCAGCTCCCTGGTCGAGGAACGAGTCGTCTCTCCACTTGTTCCCTCTGGGGTGCCTCGAGTCTCTCCACTGTCATCATGCCCAGGAAACATGGGTCCTGGAGGCCCCGCCCAGCACATGTCCCTCTGTGGAGGGGCCCCTACCGCCTTGAAGCCTGCGCAGCTGCGGTCCAGTCCTCCTTTCGGGGGACACATGGGTGCCTCAGCCAGAAGGGACCTGGGGAGCGCTTAGGCTCAGTAAAAGAGTGAGAGCTTGGGCCATGGCCCCCTCCCATGGGACCTGAAGGACATCCCCACTGCCATGCTGCTCAGCGGGACGGCACACAGGCCATCAGAGCAGGGAACAGGGCAGAGGCCCTTCCCGCTTGAGAGGGTGGTCAACGCCTCTAGAAACCCACATCCAAGCTGGGAATACAGAAGGAGGTGACTCACTTAAATTAGGTTTGCTCCTCTCAAACCTCTTAAAAATGAAAGGAAACAAAACCGTAAGGGACACCTGAGGGTTTTGAATGCCAAGCTCCATGCCAGGCCGGGGGCCCATCTAGCCCAGCTCACCTAACGGGAGGTCAGCCCACTGCACAGCCGGCAGGGCGGGGGTCCTGGGGCTCTGGGCTCGGACCGCCTTCCCACACCCAGGCTTGGTGCCCATGCTCCCTGGCACCCTGGCCCCCATGACCCTCAGCATCGCAGCATGCACACCCGGGCACCCTTTCCAGACACCCCAGTGCAGGCGCCCCATATAACTGTGGCTCCCTGCATAGGTTAAATGCCCCCAAGTCAGACTGCGTCCTTCCAGCAGGCTTGGGGCCACATGGAGGATCACTGGCTTGTCCGTTCTAAGGAGTGAAATTTAAAAGCATCCCTGGAAAAGTCCGTCCCCACCCAGCAACTCCCTGGTCTCTTTGCAGCCCTAAATTCGCTGGGACTGGTTCCTGGCAGGGCTGGGGAGGGTGTGAGGAGCTGGGGTGGGGGTTGAGGGGACAGGACTGTCCCCTGGAACAGCAGGGGAAGGTACTGCCTGCTTTCCTCACCTCATACCATCTCTGGCTTGGTGGACCTGTCCTTGGTGTCCCCACACTCCCACTGCGGCCACTACTCTCCCAGCTCTGCAGGGACTAGACCTGGCTTGGTGGGGATGATGGATTCCAAGGGCCAGAACGGTCCCCAACCCTGCATCAGGGGTGAGCTCATGAGAGCCCGAGGGTCAGGCCGCTTCTCACTCGCTGCGCGTGTGGAGATTGGCTCCAGGTGACTCCCACTGGTGCCTGGGGTTCCAGGGAGCACTAAGCCCTCAGAAGGGGCCTTCCCAGCAGCCGGCCAGCGCCACCTCAGCCACTGGATGGCAGTGCCGCCCGCAGGTGCCACTTCCCTCTCAGCCCTCACTGGGACTGCGGCCCGGGACAGGAGATGCCCCGCAGGTATGTCCAAGTCCTGGGGCCCACTGGGCACTCGGTTGCCTACAAAGCCAGCCTGTGGGGTGAGTCACAGGCTGGACACTAGGTCCTGCACCCAGGGCACAGGGGCCCTGGAGCGGCCAACAGGTGAGCGGCATCTGGGCAACAGTGAGTATCGCAGTCAGTCACTGCCCTCGGGGCCTGAAAACCGGCGCCCACCTGGCTACAGGTGCCTCCGATGCAGAGTGCATCCTTTCTCGGGGGCAGAGAAGTAAACCGTGGGGAATGATTGGGCTACAGAACTTCCCCCTCCCTCCTGGTCTTGTGGGCACCCCGTGTCCTCCCACACGCCAGGCGAGGTGCGCGGTGCTGCTCATTCCAGCACTTGATGGGGACGGACACCTCTAGGGCTCAGAGCCCCCCCCGCATCTGGAGGTGGCGAGGAGGCGGTGTCGGGGACCGAGGTGGCTGGAAGCAGGCTCTGCACCAGCACTAGCACCCCAAGGGTGGGGTGGGGGGTCCATGCGGCTCCTGGGGAACCCGTCCGTGGGAAGGCAGGAGAAACACCAACAAGGAGACGCTCTGCTATCGGAATTCCTGAGGCGCACAGGGACAGATGAGGACGAAGCCACCGACATAATTTATTAGAATTTGGAGAAGCATGAGATAATGTACCACAAAATAGTCTGATTTTACAACATAAGGTACGGCACGAAGTCGTCGGTGTACAGTGTTGGCATGAAGGGGGCACAGAGCAAAATTTCACATTTTTTAAAAGGCGACAGTTCATACCTACATTTGTCCTTAAAACAAAAGCAAAATCAAAAAAATAGGAGGGACCAGCGGAGACCAGCCTGATTTGCAGTTAGCATCAGAATCTAGAGTATCACAATTATAAGAAACCATTAGAAAAATAGAACATCCAAGCAAGCAAAAAAATATTATACAATTTACATAATAAAAAAACACAACTCTTTTAATAATGGTTCAGTAGGAGAAAAGTTTGCTGGAGAAACCACAGCTATCCCAGGTTTGAGAATAAACCAACCCTCGTTACTGTCATCACTCTTTGTGTCCCTTAGACCCATTGGAGCAGAAAGGCACAACTGAAGCAGGAAACTTGTATTTTAAATATATATTATAACTTCTCGAATAGGAAAAGAAGCCCCCAAACTTGAAAGTGTGTCATCAAGAAACACAAAGTCACGGGCCTTGTTTAATATAAATTAAAGTCTGAAGGCATCTTTCCAGGCTCGCGTCCCCAAGCTGCCGGATGAGCAGGCCATCTACCTGGCCTCCCCTTTCACCTGGGTGGGTTCTGGGCCAGCTGTCTGGCCACTCGGCCCTGAAATGCAGTCATTCCACTTCCCCCTTGCAAGAGAACACACTGCTCCAGGGAGCAGCAGGCACAGAGAGACTCGGATTTAGAGTAATGGCTATGAAAGAGACAGCTCATCCCTTCTGCCTACAAAGCACAGCAGGTCCCACACCTGCGACGGGGAAATGTGGAGTGTGGTCCCTGCATAACCGGGCCAATAAAGCATGTGGTTGCCCAAAGAAAGTCCACCTTAGTCTGACAAAACGAACATCTTGCTTTCTCTGTGGGGCCTCCCACGCCTGACCCAGCCACAAGCAGGATTTTAAATCATACCCGGCAGTGTCGTGGGGCTTGCTTAGCTCCACCTGAGGTTTAACTGCAGCAGTTCACACCCCAGCAAAGCACCCTTTGGGGGGCACCCATCCCGCACCTGACCTGGAAGATGTGGGGCCTGGCACAAAGAGGCCACCCCGCCCCGTTTCCATAGCGAGGATTTCTGGGGGTCCCGGGGCAGGGCTGGCAGCTTTTCTCCTGCAGTGGGGGGGCCCCCACCAGCTTCACCTCACCTGCCCCCACCTGCGAGTTGAGGTTGGCCCTTTGGGGCCCAGTGCCAGCCTGTGCTCTTGGCTCCCAGTTTCTCCAGAACTCAGGCTACAGTGAGACTAGGTGGGGCTCAGAACCCCACTGGCCGGCCCCTCCGCGCTGGTGGGGGGAGCCAAGGAGACCCGGGACGCCAGCGTCCCCGTCCACCCGCTTCCCCACTCTCCCCCAAGTGGAGGACCGCAGTGACCCTGCACCCCCGTGCAGGGCGCAGCCCCCAGCGGGGGACGCAGCAGGGTTTCGCTGCTACCAAAACAAAACCCAAAATTAGGAAGTTCTGGTCAATTCTGACAACAGGGTCAATGCAGCAGTCTCTGAACAGCCTCGGGTTCGGTAAAACAAATTGATGCGCACAAAACTCCGCTGTGGGGGCGGGGTGGGGGACGTTCCAGGAGGTGGGGGCACAGAGCCCGGGTCCCCGCCCACACCCCGTTGGGGGCTACTGGCCTGTAAACTGCTCCCCACCTACCCCCACTGGGCCCTACTTCCTCCCTCACTCTGCTCTCAGCAGGGGGCTAGGGCGACCTGGAAAGACAGGACGGGGCGCTGACCCTCTCCAGACCGGTCCCACCCACGGGGGCGTCTCCCGCGGACGCAGGGATAAGGCAGCCGCGGCGAGCTGGCGAGGGCAGGGACACCAGCCACGCATGACACTGCTGGGGTTTGAGGCAGTCTTTGTGCCTGCGTGTAAGAAAGTGTGTGTGCATCTCCACGTCAAGGAAGGAGGCGTGGGACCGGGGAAAGCCTGGCACACTCCCACTCCCCACGCCCGCCTTGTCCGCGACCCCACGGAGGAGCGAGCGGGAAGCGGACACTGCGCCAGGACTTCTTTCCAAGAAGCCCGGCGGCCACCGGGGCTACCGGCGGCACCCCGAGGGGTCCTTTCCTAAGGGGGCCCACCCATCTCTGCTAGTCCGTTAAGCCTCAGCCCCGGCAGCAGTCTCACGGGGTGGAAAACTTCAGCGGGAAACACGCCTTTCCTGGCACGGTCTGGGTGGACTGAAGCGTCAGCTGCCAACACCCAGTCCGGAGGGGACTGTCTGCAACCAAAAGGCCAGCAGAAAGAGAAAGCGAAAAAGTAAAAAAAAAAAAAAAGACCCACAATTATTTTCTCCCCCCTCCCTCCTTTCTTGGATACTCCCCCTCCCTCAAGTTCTTGGCCCATATGTAAAAATAACAGAAAAAATAAAACTAAGAGCTAATAGGTCCCAAGAAGACAGCCGAAAACCAAAACCCCAACAAAATAAGTTAACATTTATCAAAATATTTTACAGCACCAGTCCACATAAATTTCAATACCTTTTCTTTGGAAACCTAAGCTTTGGACTCTTTTGCCCCTCCCTCTGGTATTCAGGATAAAGCCCCCAGCGAGGGGAGCAGGCCTGGGGGCCGCTGAGCCACAGCGGTCGGCCCCGCACCCCCCAGGCCATTTGGCTACTTGCTGCGTTCCTCTCCAAGAGGCTTCTGGGGCGGAGAGGAAGACAAGCCCCGGGGCTGCCGTGAGAGCTGCGGGGGAGGGAATGGGACACTGCAGCCGCAGCCCGCGGCCCTAACTGCGGTCTGAACGGAAGGCGGGCGGCGTCCGTTCCCCGCACCCCAACCCGTGCAAGGGGAGGTGGGGACGGGGCCCACGAGGGGCAGGAGTGCACGTGGGGCTGGGCACAACAAGGAACGAGGATCCCGGCGAGGGGAGAGGAGCAGCATGAGGCCAGGGCCAGCGACAGCCTCAGTAGCGGGCACACAGACACGTGTGTGTGACCCACGGGCACACGAGGAAGGGCAGGATGACCCCAGCCCACGGGGCGGAGTCTTCGGCCGTTTTCCAAGTTCGCGTTAAGCCCCAACTGAACCGGGCGGAGCGATTCACAGCAACGGGTGCGCCAACCCAATTTGCTTAGCCGTGGCGACCAGGCGGGGGGTGGCGGAAGGGGCCGGCAGCACCTGAGGAGCCCCGAGCCGGACCTGCAAGCCTGGTGTTGGGGGGGCGCCGCAGAGACCCTCTGGGAGGCAGGGTCTCTGCCCTGTTGGCCCGAGGCCAGCCCCGCAGACAGGGCCTCGTGTCCCCCAGCCGGAGGGGCCCAAAGCAGCAGCGCCGACGGCAGAGGGCGCTGGGAACACCCTCATCCTTGCCCAGGTGCGCGGCCGCCACCTGTGCACAGGGGTGCGAGCCCCATTCTCGCCTGAGTTCCGCCCACCGCCTGGTCTGAGACATAACGTCCCTTCCCCCAATGCTGCCGCCGTCCAGGTGCCCCCAGGTGCGCAAGGGCATGGTCACAGTGCGGAGCGGATGGTCCCGTCTGGAAGCGAGGACCCGTGTGGGCGGACACGGTCCTAGGTGGGTCTTTAGTAGCCCTTCTGGAAGGAGCTGAGAGGGCAACAGAAGGCAGAGGGGCCTGCAGCTCCCCCCGGGTCAGGGCTGCCGTGGGGCCCTGTGGGGCGGGGGCTGCGGGGCTCACTTGACTCGGCAGTACTGTCTTGCATCTGTAGCCGGCTCTGGGGGACCACGGGGCACAGGGAGGGAGGCCTGGGTCCCCAGGTGGCGGAAGCAGGCGACGTCCAGGCGACAGAGCGGAGAGAGCCGGCGGGAGAGGAGCTGCTTCTCTTTTCAGAGGGCAGCAAGGAGAAGTGGGGGCAGCCGGGCAGCCTGACCCCCGCAGTCTGAGGGCACCCCGGGAGCCCCCCAGCAGCTGGCAGTCTGTGCAGGAAACGCGGGCCGGGGTCTGAGGATCGGGGCCCCTCAGGCTGCTCCCTGGAGGTGGGGTCTCGCTGCGCCACTGGCGGAGGGGGTGACGGTGCACCCCAGCCCTGGCGGGCGTCCCTGGGGGACAGGGGCGTCGTCGTCACTTGCACTGCCTCAGGTCGCCGTCAGAAGTCCTTGCCGGGTCGGCGGCCAGGGACGCCTCCTCGCTGTGCCACAGGCCGTAGCCGAAGTAGATGGCAAAGCCTGCGGGGCCGAGGGGGAGGCCGGCGTGAGCCACACCCAGGGCGGCCCCCAGGCTCGCCCCACGGCAGCCCGGCCTGCCCTATCTGCAAACACTACCCGCTCTCCGCCAGGACCACAGTCCCGCCGCCGCGAGCCAGCAGTGATTGCCCAGAGGCCCCTCCGAGCACCTGCGGCCGCGTAGGGCAGGAGAGTCCTGGGGGCAGGCTGCCCCCTCGGCGCACACACGGTCTCCCGAGGAACCCAGGAACTGCACCCACAGGCGGGCCCCTTGCAGCTGACACACGAACCCCGGCCTTAAAGAAAAAGCTCCGCCCAGGAAGTAACCTACGGTGCGCAAACTGCGGAACTTGTAATCGCCAGCGCCGAGAGCAGCTGCCCCCACCCCAGGAGGGCAGCGCCCCAAGTCTCAGCAGAATGGCCCCAGAAGGCCCTGCTGGCCTTTGCTGACTGACCAGAGGCTCATGGGGACACAGCGGCAATAAGGTCAAGGCCTCTGAGTGGGCGCTGGGAGCCTGAGAAAGGAAGCGCAGGGTCCACCTTGAGCCTGTCCTGAGGGGCCAGGCCCCCAGATGCCACCTCCGCGCAGGGCTGTGGGTCTCCCGGTGGCACCTGCCTGTCAGTGGGGAGCTTGGCCATCCCAAGAGCCGGGCTGCTCCTGCAGCACCACACGCAGGCCCCAGAGTGCAGGTCCCTCTGCGGAGCAAGACCCCACCACCAGGAGTGGGCTCAGGGGACCCAGGGCTGCCTGGTGACACCCACAGCCTGTCATGGCCCTGCAGGTGCTGGGCAGCCCAGTATTGCAGGGACCGGCCAGGCCGAGATGCCTCCTGTGCCCATTTGCGTGGGCAGGAACGCAAAGCCCTGTGCTCACAGCTGGCCTTGGGTCCCCGGAGACACCCTGCCCAGACCGGAGGCCCTCCACCCACTTGCCCTGCCAGGATCAGGGCCTTAAAGGAGCCCGCTGCGTCCCCTGTGGTCACTGTCGTGAAACCTGATCCAAGGGGGCCTCGGCAGTATGGGGGTCACTGGGGGCCACGCCAGGACTCACCTATCAGCATCCACACGGCAAAGCGCACCCACGTGCCCTGGTCCAGCTGCATCATGAGGTACACGTTCACCAGGATGCTCAGGATGGGCAGCAGCGGCAGGAAGGGCACCTGGGCACAGGCCGGGCGGCTAAGCGGGGGGCGCTGGGGTGCTGGGCGCACCTCCCAGGGAATCACCGGAGGGGAGGAGGGGAGGAGGGGAGACCACCCAGGGGGAGGGGATGGGTGCCCGAAGCTCAATTCCCACACCTGCACCCCAACACATTCACACCCCAGCACACACATACTCCAACAGACACACGGTAACAGACAAAAACTCCGATAGACACCCCAACACCTCCAACACACACACACCAATGCAAACAGCCCAACATGCATGTGCACACATCCCAATACAGACAACACACACATCAACACCCACCCCCAGCACACACAACACACACACACAGCCTCACACACAGGTGGACCCCAACACAGAGAGGGATACCCAACAGATAACACCACAACATATACATGGGTACCACAACACACATGTACCCACTAAACACACACGCTAACCCCCAAAACAACACCCACAGCCTACAACACACATATTGGACAGATATCTGCACCCAAGATGCACCCACATCCATATCTCTCAAAACACATATGCACACCTGTATCCCAATACACACACACACCATACACAACCCACCCCAATATGCAAACACACACACATGCACCCCCCACATACACACACACACACACACACACAGGCAAATCTTAATTGGTGGGAGTCTGGTTCTCAGCTGCTAGTTGCCAAAATAAGCTGGCTCTAATTTTCTTCTCTTGGTATTTTCCTGCTAAGGAATGGGCTAGAAGAGGAACTTCTGCTTTATCTCTCTGAACCTTTTAATTATGTGTATTATTTAAAAATGCAAAAGCCTTGGTCATCTCCAAGGCCTGGTGATGACATGGAATCCATGCAGACAGACATTTATGAGGTCAGTGCACAAGCTGAGAGCTGGGGGGTGCAGGGGCTGCAGCCCCCACTCCCCACGCAGGCCGCTCAGCAGGCACTGTCCGTGCCCTGGCCCTGCCCCTGCCCCGCGTTCCAGAGGAGCCCAGGCAGCACCTGGGAGTGCCCAGGCCGGCCGAGACCCTCACCTTGAAGGAGAGCTTGGTTTTGCTCTCAGGCTGCCTCCAGATGACACCGGTGACCATGGCACAGAGGAGGACACAGCCCGTGAGCACGATGGCAGCCCATGGCTCCCCAGCCACTAGCGCCTCCCTTCCCAGCACGGCCACGGCGCAGAAGGTCACGACGAGAATTGCTAGGGAAGAGAGGGGAAGGAAAGGCGCAGCTCAGCCCTGCCACAACCTGCAGAGACACCCGCCCATCTCCCCAGGGCAGGCATCAAGGATGCTGAGGACAGAATCACTGAGTCACTGTGGAGTACTGGGGTCTTTGCCCCCCAACCCCCCCGCGCCCATTTACAGGAAGCCATGCGAGGCCAAGAAGCAGGAGTCCAAACACCTTACAGGGAGGGGCAGGTACCTACCGATGAGGCAGGTTGAAACATTCACAATTAGCCCAGAGCATTTGGAAGGCTCCTTGTTTTTTGGTGATAGCATGATTTTCAAGGAAAATTTCTCTGCTTCAGGTAAAATGTCAGTCTGAGAGTCACTGGCGCTCACGAGTTCATTCTGATCAGCTTGGTCGAGCTCGTCTGTCGTTCTGGCCATCTGGTATACCAGGTTAGGCTGCTCTGGCTGATACCTATAAAGAAATGGATTGATGACATGACCGCCATAGTCTGCTCTAGTTAGGCGAAAGGACATGGGCCAACTCACGTCCCTTCATGGTACCTTGCCAGGGATATAGGCAGAAAATGGAAAGACGAGGAAATGGTGCCTTTGTGAGCAGAGAGGAGGAGAGACGTGGGCTCTCACCTCCCACCTTGCTTCAGGACCGCACACTCTAGTGTCTAGTGTCTCTGTTTGGGGGGAACATGACTTCCACCCTTAACCAGCCGAGAGAAGTGTCCTGAGATGGAATCAATTCCTCTGTAAAGTAGTACTGGCCCTCAAGTGCTTAAGATAGTAGGTCCCTTCTAAGAACACTGTGCTATATGGAGTTAAAATAAGGACAGAAATAGAAAGCAGTGACATTAGCACCCTAACGGGTGCAGAGAGCTACAGAAATGTGTCTGCAGGCTGAAGGATTTTAGAATTCTGTTTGCATGACTGTGGATCATCTTATTTTAACCTTAAATGCCTGGGAGTAAATAACTTTATAGAGCTGGGTAAAGGACGCAGCCTGTGGCAGTGACCTGAAGGTAAAGCATTTGCTTTAAATGCCGGTCCTTATCTTCCCACCCAAAATGCACAGAGCTCAAATCTTTTCCACCAGTTTTGGTGAAAAACAGAAAGCTTGATGACTTATTTTACATGTAATCACTTCTAAGAGCACAGACACTTTTAAGCATCATTACACCAGTTCACTTATACAATATTGCCTGGTCTATTAAAAACATAAAGGCTCTTCAGAGAAGATTCTAGATTTGGGAAGGAATAAGGCTCTGCAAACTAGTTTCGGCTGATTCTGCACAGCCATGCCTGAGACTCAGCCATGCCTGAGACTACTACTCAGGCCAGTAGACCGGGGTAGCTGCTGGCCACATGAGAAGTGGACTCGAAGGCCTTAGAATTACAGACTCCTGAAAAGGAATGAGGCGAGGCTACTCTTCCCAGGCCAGCAGCACCCAGTCTCCCTGAGAACATGTCCTGTGATGGGTGCTATCCCAGGCTGTCCCTGGGGGTAAGCAATCCCTGCCCCATGCTCCAGGGGATATGCTTAGGGAGGGGACCCAGGGCAGGTGGGGAAACCAGGATGCCAGATGCCAAACCCAGGGTGTCACAGCCTGGCCCACCCAAGAATTATACAGTCAGGGTCCAGCAGGGATCCCTGAACATCACCCTGGGTCCCTTCATGCCACACAGTAGGACTCGCTGCTCCAGCCACAGTGTGCTGAAGCTACGGAGGTGTCAGATTGAGTTCAGTTTCGTGGCCTCCAGATCCTCCCGATTTCCACTGGGCCTGGTCAGTCCCCATAGTGAGCTATCCTCATTTCCCGAATGCAGTATCCAGGCCCAGAAGTTAGGCTGAGCTTGTCTCTGATCCTAGCATCCAACATGAGAGCTGAGGCCCACCCTCACTCTTTCCAAAGATGTTCTAGGCAAACAGGCTCTCAGCCGCCAGATCCCACTGTCTCCTCCACAGTTCCCAGTGGTGCTACCACTGACCTCGAAGTTACGCTGTTAACCTGAACTCTTAAAATGCTGGTTTTCTTTGGAGGAGCCAAGTGTGTCTGCATTTCCGTTCCGCAGCGCAGAAAATCCGCACCTACCGTAAGACCAGCACGCAGGCAGCCACCAGGGAGTAAGCGAGGAGAGTCCCGATGGACATGAGGTCCACTAGGTCCTTCAGGTCGAAGAGGAAGGCCATCACAGCTGGGGAGGAGACAGACATCAGGACTCATGGAGGCCCCTCTGCAAGCTGATAGCTAGAGCACCAGCCGCCCCAACTCGGGCAGTGGAGCGAAGCTTCATGCCCCACTGCTCCCTGGAGAGACAGCACTCAAAGGGGGATGCTCAGGAGGAAGTCACATGTACAGGCCTCGACGAATGGTCTTAAAAACTGGCATTTTTATAAAAACAACATTCACCAACATGCCCTCTCTGATCCTCATGGAAACTTGGTGTCATCCCTACACTACAGATGGAAAAACTGAAGTTCGGAAAGGTGAGGAAACCTACTTCCAGTCACACAGATGGTAAGTGAAGAGCCAGGATGTGAACTAAGTTCTTGTATCTCTGAGTCCAGTGTGTCTTCCTCCGCACTGTGCTGCCTTATAGACAGCTGTGTGCATCTATCCATCCATCATCATCCATCCATCTTCCATTTATCATTTACCCATCATCCACCCATCATCCATCCATCCATCCATCCATCCATCCATTCATCCATCCAACCAACCATCCATCCATCCATCATCCATCCATCCATCTTCCATTTATCATTTACCCATCATCCATTCATCCATCCTTCTTCATCATTTATCCATCATCCATCTGACAGTGACGTGCTCGGTACACACCAGTGATCAGGCAGACACATACATCAGAAGAAGAGAATCATGATGTGGAAGAAGAGAGCAAATCAGATGCCCTGAGGGCCTGCAAGGACTTCTAACCCAGATGGGAGGGCAGAAAATGAAATTCATCATGCTGACCCCTTTAAGGAAAGAATAAGGCCTGAGTGTCTGAAAATTCTTTGTAATTTGTAGTTAAACTGAGCTGCTATAAGACTGGAGGGTCCTAGAAGTGAAAAGTGTAAGGAAAATGGAGCAATGAGTGAGGGAGAGAATTTAAAATCATAGGAGCTGGAGAGAAAATGCTGCACAAAGACAAACAGAAGAGATCAAGACTTCTAGAGAAGAACAGGAAAGGAAGCTTTCTCCTAAAGGTGAGAGAATGGCACAGAAAGTCCAGTCTTTAAAAATGTACCGCATACCTAGAGCAAGAATCAGATGAAGAAGAGCTAAGAAAATCTGACAGTTAAAATCTAGCCAGGTAAACACGGGCTACTCTAAAGGTTCAGAACAAGTTGGACAAGCATCAAAGAAGAACCTCAGCACAAAGCCCATCAAAAATAAAACCCTAGACAAGAGAGAGAAATGGACTTTCAGAATTAACCTATCCCATCAAGAGAATCAGATGCCCAGACATCAGCAAAAAGCCCCAAGCCATAAGAAAGAGGAAGAGATGGCTCAGTCAAAGGAACAAATTAAAACTTCACTAGTGACTCAGAAGTTGGAATAACTGATCAAAGAAATTCAAACAAATCTCCTAAATCCATTCAAGGAGATGAAGGAACATGTGCCTAAAGAGATAAAGGCTATTAAGAAGACAATGTGTGAGCATAAAGAAAAATGTGAAGGTTTAAAAAGAAACAGAAATTATGGGGATGAAAGACACAATGGTAGAGACTGAAACACACTAGAGGGCAGTGCGATGGTTGCTCAGTGGCAGAGTTCTTGCCTGCCATGCCGGAGACCCGGGTTCATTTCCCGGTGCCTGCCCATGTTAAAAAACAAAAAAACACTAGGGGGCATATAAGAGCAGATTGGAACAAGCAGAAGAAAAAATCAGTGACCTAGAAGACAGGACAATATATCTTATAGTCAGAAGAACAGATAGAGAAAAGAATAGAAAAAACTGTGCAGGATCCCATGATTTGAGTGACAGTAGAAAGCATACAAAAATACATGTCATGGCTATCTCAGAAGGACAAGTGAAAGGAAAAGGGGCAGAAAGAATATTCGAGGAAATAATCATTGAAAACTTCCCAACTCTTTTGGAAGACATAAATATATGTGTCCAAGCATACATCAAACAGAAGAAATCCTAAAAGACTTTACTCCAAGACATATACTAGTCAGAATGTTAAATGCCAAAGATAAAGAGAGAATTCTGAAAGCAGCGAGAGAAAAACAATTCACCACAAACAAGGGATCCTCAATCAGACTAAGTGCTGATTTCTCATCAGCTAGTTTGGGGTTAGAGAATAAGGGATCAGAGAATGAGGATGCTAAATTTGTACAGAGTTTTGATTTAGGTTGATGGCAAAGGTGTGGCAATGGATGGTGGTGATGGCAGCAACAGGACTGTACTACAGACAGAGGTGAGCATGTGGTTAGAGGGAGAAATAAATCACTAGAATAAAAATTAAAAGATAAAAGCATGGGACTGTACATCACAGTGAATCCTACTGTAGACAATGGGCTGTTGTTAACAGTATAAGTATTAAGAATGTTTTTTCACAAATCATAACAGATTTGTTCAACACTAATAGGATAGTCTATGGGTAAAATACACCTAGTGTAAATTATGCATGACAGATAATGGTACAATTTTAATAATCTTTCAAAGGTAACTACTGTTAAAAAAGTACAATTATTTAAAAATGCTGACCTCAATTTTAACAAATGCTCCACACTAATACAACCTGTTGGGGCAGGGTGGTGTATAGGAATCCTGTATTTAATGCATGATTGTTCAGTAAACCCACAACATGTCTAACAAAAAATTAAAATAAAGCAGCCAGGGCTCAGGAGCCCGTGCTCCCACTCGCATCCCCACTTCCCTTCTCTGAGCATCCCCAGCGACATCTGCACAGCGGGATAAAACCTGCCTCTCAGGGCCACCCACTGTGGTCGGTCAAAGAGAAAACCTGTAAGATGCGCCCACCCACAGCGCAGATGCAGCTACATTCCCTGTCGGCTTCCTTTCTTCTTGGGGCGGGGTGGGGAGGGCCATGGGACACAACACAGAGCCAGACGGTTTCTCATGGCCTACTTACTTGATCTGTGAAATTTAATTTTTCTACTAAGCCGATTCTTGAAAAGATAAACGTCTTCTGGGTCTGCTCTGACCGATAAACTCGGGCAAGATGGCTGCATCTGCAAAGCCCTCGGTACCCCTGGGGACTCTCACTTTCCAGAGAATTCACCAGCTGAGCTACACGGACACTGAAATTCCCAGTCCTAGCACAGTGTCTCAGTTGGCTTATAGCATGCAAGAAGATGTCACCTGCCAAAATCCACTTGGGAACACCCAGGAGCAGGGGAAGGAAGGGCTTGGAAGGCACTGTATGTTCTGTGCTCTGCCGACGAGGGCGTCATCAGCCAGCGCAGACACCTGGAGAAGGCTGGGGACACCTCCATGGAACTGGCCCCAGCCTTTTGCTAAAAGGGCAGTTACCCTTCAACAGACCAGTTTCCGAGTAGGAGAGGCAAGGGTTAAAATGCAAAGCCAAAAAAAGTTAACATTTCATACAGACCAGTGCAACTCAAGACACTTCCCTGGGAAATAGTGAGTGCACTGCTAAAATACTGGCATACGTGCTCAGCCCCGGCTCTTACCAGCAATGGCACCTGAGGTCAACGTCGCTATAATCGGTGTTTTCGTCCTGCTGTTGATTTTGGCCAAAAATTTAAATAGCAGTCCATCTTCAGCCATGGCATAAATCACTCGAGGCATGGGAAACATGGAACCTAAAAGACTAAGAGGAGGGAAAAAATGGCAAAATGTATCTGTAAAATGAGCTCATCAGGAAGAAAGCTACCGTGATGCAACTGTGGAGTTTACTGCTAAAAGCAATGCCTGAAATTCTTACGGAGAACTCCCATCCCACTAAGATGCGGGAAGCTCACATCTATGAGGCTTGGAATTCCATAAATCCACCGCAGAGAAAGCAAATCCTTTACATGTGGATTAAGTTGAAGAACGGGAAACAAACGTCTGACATAAACTACAAACAGATAAGGTCATCGTTTTCCTGGAGAGGAAATTTTGCATGGGTTCCCACAGCTCTTTCTAGTCGAATTGAAGAGAAAAAGTGTCCTTGCATTCATAAGAATTCCTCAGTGGAAAGTCAATTATTTAGCAGACATTTCCTTTTACACAAGCTAATAGGAAATGCCGGCAGTGGGGGGAATGCTCTTCTCCAAAGGGCACTTGCTTCCTTTTTCAGGGGAGCCCCTGCTTTGAGGCCAAACCAAGGGCAAAATGGTGGCAAGTGAAGAGGCGCCACGAGTCGGGCCGTCGCCATGCCCTGCTGAGGGGCTGTGCCAGGGCCGGGCTGGGGCTCTCCCGAAGTTATCAGGAACACGAGCAGCTCCGGGCCACCACGGGGGTGGGGGGACCCCGCTTCCGCGTCAGGGTTGGGGTGTAGGGTCTGTTTGGAGGGGAAAGGGCTGCTCCTGTAGGCAGCATAGGGGTCTGGCTCTTGTGCCCCGCCAGGCGCCTGTGGGCAGCACCCCCTCACCTGGTGGACAGCGCGCAGAGGGAGCCCACGGCCACCGCGTACTTGGCGCCCTCCCAGCCCACGTGCTTGAAGGCGTCCGGCAGGGGGCTGTCCTTGTCCAGGCAGAAGTAGGGCATCATGAGCGTGAGGGCGGCTGACACCCCGAAGTAGGCCACGAAGCAAATGAGGAGGGACGCCACGATGCCCACCGGGATGGCCTTCTGGGGGTTCTTCACTTCCTCCCCTGAAAGCGACATGGGGCCTCAGGACTCCAGACCCGGCCACACCGATGAGGCCCCCTGTGGCCTGGGGCCGGGGCTCGGGCCCTACTGCCTGGACCGGCCACAGGTGAGGCGCAGAGAGCCTGGGAGGCCCAGCCTGTGCCACCCACCAGGATGACGCGCTTCTGATGGCCTCCTGCTCCTGGGCGAGGCGCAGACAATGCCGCGGGGACGGGCGAGCCATGCCAACAGGGACGGGCAAGCCATGCCGGCGGGGACAGGCGAGCCATGCCGTGGGGATAGGCGAAGCGCAGACAATGCCGCGGGGACAGGCAAAGCGCAGACAATGCTGCAGGGACGGGCGAGCCATGCCGGCGGGGACGGGCGAGCCATGCCGGCGGGGACGGGCGAGCCATGCCGGCCTTTCTCCCAGGCCACCTGGGGGACGGGCTCAGCGGGGAGCCGAGGAACCTGCCATTACTCCTGGGGGTAAATACCCACAGGAAGGGTCCAAAGCCCTCGGGCCTGTCTGCTGGGGCAGCAGGTGGCTGGGGGCCCTGGGCTCCAGACGGGTGGATGGACAGACCTACCCGTGGTGGCGATGCAGTCGAAGCCCACGAAGGCATAGAAGCAGGTGGCTGCACCCGACAGGACACCGGAGAACCCAAAGGGCATGAATCCCCCAGCATCAGGCTTCCGCCCCTTCGTGTCGCTGGAAAAAGCAGCCACAGTCACGCCCCGGACACAGCGTGGCCTCCCTGGACGGCGCACGGCTTCGGGAAGAGTACCATGGCCAGTGCCACCCCCAGCAGCCCGGCCCAGGGGATCAGGGCCCAGACGGACGGCTCTGGGGCGGTCCCTGCACCCAGACCCAGGCCTGGGGGATCCAGGGCTGCAACGGCTGGCAGTGAGCCCCGGGCGGGCAGGAGGGGTGGCCTCAGTGACCAGCGCCCAGCTCTATATGCTGGGTCAGGCGGGGGGGGGCGGGCAGCTCATGTTGTGACATGTGCGTTCAGTGGGACTTGTCACCTGCCTGATAAAACAAACCACAACTGTTTTCTTAGGAGGGTCAGGCCTTCATTCCAAGAAAATAATCTCACTCCGCAGTTTTGGAAACTGCTACTGAGACACCGGGCTTGTGTGTGTAAAGAAGTTTCTAAACGTAGGATCCCCTGCATTCAACAGGCAACGACGTGAGGCTGCCCCAGGAATAAACCACTGGGTCTAGGAAAAAACTGCTGCCAGACCCCACGAGCGCAAGAAGGCAGCACAGGACAGAGGAGCGAGACTCCGGTAGATGCCTCCCCATGAGGGCCGGGCCCCCTCAGCCAGACCACCCCCACAAGCCCACCGCGGACAGAACCAGCCAGGGGCCGGGGGCCCGGGACACGCTGACCACCCTCCACGGCCGCCCAGTGGGCAGTGGGGCGCTCAGAGTAGAGGAGGGAAGGCCCACGCGGAGGGCAGCTCACCGGCAGAACTCGAAGGAGAAGGGAGGTCTCTGCCGGGACCTAAGGGGAGGACAGTGACCCCTGGCCCCTGTCACTGTCCAGACAGACAGACACGTGGAGAAAGACCACAAATAGACATATTTCCCACCATCACTGGTGGGTTTGGGTTAGGCAGCCGTGGGGCTGGCACACCAGGAGAGGTTTAGGGAATGCCCTTTCAGGGGAGGAGAGGATGCAGGTTGGGGTGGGGTCCAGGGGCCGGGACATGGTCTCACCAAGCACCTCGCTGGAGCATCAGGACTGAGGGAGCAGGGGACAGCGAGAAGAGAGAGGCACAAGGCCGGGCTGGCCCCAGAGCCCATGCCGCGAGTGGTCATACAGAGGTGCATCAGCAGGCCCACCCGGCACTGGCAATGCAGACGAGAACCCACTGCCAGATACCACCCACACCTCCTCCTGGAGGCCCTCCAGGGAGCTGCTTAGCCACTCCTGCCCAACACCGGTAGGTGACTTGGGGTGACAGGACACTGTGCAGTTCTAAGAGAAACGAGGTACAGACACAAGAGCCCTACAGCGGGTGCTGTCGGCACAGAGGGCAAAGGTGCACGACATCCCAGACCAGGTGCCCTTGGGGGGGTAGGGTAAAAGCATATATATATATATATATATATATATATATATGAAAGTATTTGCATTTGCTTGCATTTGCATAAAGAAAAACCAGAAGGCTACACACACAACAAATAAAAATGATTATCCACGAGAGGTGGAAGAAAGAGGGGTGCGAAGAAAGGATCGGGAATGACATTCTTCCTGTAAACCGTTTTATAACATGATGCTATAGGAACCATGTAAACACACAGACACTCCCAAGGTTAGGTTCAACTTTTCAAAGGCTTTGGGCGTTACTCCTCACAGTGACAGGGCACCAACAGAAGACAACCACAGAACCAGTGCTACAGAGCCTCCTTCTTACTGGGTGAAGGTTCAGAGAGTAAGGATGGAGTCACGGGAGCCCCCAGCCAGCGAGTGCCACAGCCAGGCTGGGAGCCTGGGAACCCCAGGTAAAAGACAATGACAGAAGTCCACACATTTCTTCCCTTCCACATCATCAATGTGAGGGAGAGGCACTTAAAAATAAAGTGATAAAGTGTTATCACAAGGGAATCACAGAGAAAACTGTTTCTGAATACAAAGAGTCAGAGGTCAGGAATGAAATAGAGTAGAGGACAAGAGAATGCCTACTAGGCTGACGACCAGCCTGGACCACACACAGCTTTGGAACTAACACGAAGGTTGAGCTTTCCTGAATGCCTTCCTTTGTTGTAGAATGTTCTGTCCAGTTCAGGGAAATTAACATTAACATAAATTCCAAACTTAAGAAAAAACCTCCCTGCACTGATGTTCATGGTGGCATTAGTCACCATTGCCAAAGGTGAAGCAGCCCAAGTGTCCAGCAGCCGATGAAGGGGTAAACAAAATGCGGTGAGTACACACAATGGAGTATTATTCAGCCATAAAAAGGAGCGCGGTCCTGATGCATGCAACAACATGGGTGGGCCCTGGAGACGTCATGCTGAGTGAAATGAGCCAGAAACAAAAGGACAAGGATTGTACGATCTCGCTGACTCGAAATGATTAGAAGACGCACACTCTGGGTCATAATCTAGAACACAGGTTACCAGGGATGGGGTGGGGACAGAGAATGGGGAGCTACGGCTTAAGATGCACGGGGTTCCTATTTCGAACAATGGAGAAGGTTTAGTAATGGATGGCAGTGACGGCAGCACCACATTGTAAACATAATTACAGCATGCGAAATAAATATCTGAATGTGATTAAAGGGGGAAATGTTAGATGGTATATATGGTAACAGAACAAAAATTTACCCAAAAAAATCCATGGAGCTACACTACACAATGAACCCTACGTTAGGTCATGGACTGTGGTTAGCAGTGCAATCGTATGACTGCTCTCGTAAGCAGTAACAATGCCCCATGCCCACACGAGGTGCTAATAATAGGGTGGAGTTTATGGGAAACCCGTATTTCATGCACGAGTGCTCTGTAAAACCCACAGCGTCTCTAATGTGCCTGTCTAATTCTTGCTTCTTTCAAAGGAAACTTTTTTCACTCAAGATTTTTCCTGTTTTTCTTGGGTCGTGAGCACGGCCACTGGGCTGCGTCCAGCCACAGGTTTCTTTCGGAACGTGCCGTGCCAGCCAGTTGCGTCCCCAAACACAAGCATTTGCTGCCAAGTGGCCGCCGCGCGTGAGTCGCCCACACCCAGGACAGAGGGAAGGACGTACTTGTGGAGGCACGAGTGTGCCGAGGCGTTCTGGAAGTCCTTCTCGGTGAGCTGCCAGTTCCTGAGGGACCCCTTCACAAAGCCAGACACCACGATGAATCCCAGCACCAGCACGTTGACGCACGTGAACACCTTGTTGACCATGGCCGACTCCTTCACACCCACGGTCAGCAGACCTGAAGCGAGGTGTGGACAGAAGACGTGGCCTCCGGGCGTGGGGGGCACGCGGGGGGCAACTCCAGGGGGTGGGGTGAGGACGGGAGGGCCCCTCGGAAAGAAGTCCGCCGCGGAGCGCCCCTGCGGACAGGGTGGGCTCCCCTCCTGCCCGGACCGCGTCTGCACACAGGGGTTCGACAAAGCCGTCCACGACCCTGCGGGGGTCTCTGGGATGGAGAACACGCGCCTGGCAGAGATCAGGGGACACCTGTGGAGAGCAGGGCCTTCGCAGGGGGTGCGGGGAAGGCTCTGCCCCACGCACCTTCACTCTCACTGCAGGGAAAGTGTGGTCTGGACCAGGATTTTATTTGCCCTGAATGAGAGATACTTGGCTTGGGTGCTTGGCAGAAAGAGAGCCTTTCAGATGTTCCGACGACACTGTTATTCCAATTTACTTTGGGAAGTTAATAACCAAGCACTTACAACCACCTTGTGCTTCTAGAACCCCTGTACTCAGGGAGTCGAGCTCAGAGCATATTTAAAATTGTGTAAAGTTGCATTAAAAAAAAAAAAAAAAAAACAAGTGACAAGAGCATGTGGGGACTCATGACAAGCACTCCCTTTGGAGCATGTGTCCCAGGACCAGCCTACCAGGAAAATGCCACTGTGTTACTTGCAGAGCTGGACTCTGCTGGGCAAGACAAGAGTCAAGAAAAGTCCCTGGGAGACACGCGGCCACCACTTGTTCTGAGATGACTTGCCATGTGAGCCTTGTTTTATATTTTAAAATAAAAAATGCTGAACATTTTAAATTCTGAAATGCAGGTGTTAGAAGAGAATTGGTCAATTAATTGCAGAAGAACACTGCCTCGCCCTCCGAGGTATTTGTCCCTTGGTGTCCCTCCCTCTCCTATTAATTAAAATGACAATCTCACAAGTGTAACCTTATTTTCTGATCCGTGTTTCTGTCAGCTGGGCCGGAAATAACTGCTGGGACTGGCCTGAGTGAAATTATTTCAGTCATGTGGTGCGGGACACAAGGCATGTTGTTTTTAAAACTCATCCAAGATTTTCGAACCCCAGATGAGAATGTATCTGCATTTCAGCATAATGTTTATATAGTAAATGCCACATGGAACAAAGCCTTGTCCCACCCGAGTGCCTGGGACACGTATAGACATCAAGGGTAAGCACGTGCCATCAGCTGGGTTCAAGTAACACTTGGAACTTTGAAGTCCTATAAACCGCAACTTCCACGTGGAACTTTATTTAAGTCAAGGACGTTTTGGCGGCTCGCATGCCAGGCGGCCCCTCGATCTACCCTGTTTTCCTGGCTGGCAAATGACATCAGCTCATCGGCCCTGACAAGCGGTCACCCATCGAGTCAAAGGGAATTTTGTTCCCAGGACACTTGTACAAAATCCCTGCAGTGCTAACAAAGTCAGGCTGCGCAAACGGCCGGACCCAGCCCCCGGGCTCGCATTCAGTTAAATGGCGTCTCGGGACAGCTATTAAACAGGCCGACCACATGGGGACCGTTACCAAGTCAGAAAGACAGGGACAAAAAAAGAGACTACCTTCATTACAAATACAGACGAGGAAGGTATGGGAGGAGGGAGAGAGGGCGAAGAAGGAAAGGGGCCGCGACCCCGGGGTTGGCTGCGGGGGGCCTTACCTGTGAGGATGAGGATGATGATCACGGCAAACACGTCCGGGTTCTCAGCCAGTACGCCGGGCGCGTGCAGGGCCATGTGCGTCCGGGAGAAGTTGGCGATGGGCTTGCCAATGAGCTCGTCAAACGTGGCGCTCCATGCCCTCGCCACACTGGAGGTGCCTGTGGCCGGGCGCAGCAAGGGGAGGGGACGGTCAGGGCGGGGCGCTGGCGGGGGACCTGCCACACGCGCCGGGCTCCCCCTGCCCTGCAGCAGCGGCCGGGCCACAGTCAGTGCCCGCATGGGTGAGGAGGAAGAGGGGGCGTGAGGGCACGGGGGCACGCGCTTTAAGGCGCCACCCAGCACGCGCACCTGTGTCCCACATATGCGGAGGCCAGGTGAAAGCTGTACCAAGCCGCGGTCGCCTTTGCCACCTGGAAGGCACGCTGCTGGCACCTGCTCGGGTCCACCTATCTCACTTCGCGGGCTGATTCCCCACCCTTCAGGAAGCCAGGGCATGTGGAGGTGCTGGGTCGCTGAGGTGGAGGGGCCTGAACAGTCCCACAGAGAGGACCCTCATCCTTGGGACAGACACCCACCCACCCAGGAGATGATGCTATGTGACAGCAGGTGGCATTGCCCTTTCTTCTTTTAGCTGGCCTTGCCGCTGACTGTGTTCCAAATTACAGGATTTACCAGCATGGTCTGCACTGAGCTCGGATTCTGCTATTTGGTACCATGATACAAATTTTTCCACATTTCAGAAACTGAACAGGGTTTTGTAATCCTGAGCAGCCAGCCTAACATGGGCTCTGTCCGTCGAGGTCACAACACAAGGGCGAGAAACACCTCCCGGGCCCATCCCTGCAGTGCCAGCTCACGGCTGACCAGGCTCCAAAGCACAGCCTGCGGGGTGCAGGGACAGCCCTGCACTTCCTGCCTTCCTCCTCCGGCCGTTCCGCCCTCCCTGACTCAGGCCTGATGGAAAAGCTGCTCTGCCCCAGCAGCTAAGGCTGAGGCTCCATCCCAGCAATGCCGCGTGAGTCAGATCAAGAGTGCAGCTCACTGGCAGAGGGGCCTGTGTGAGCTGCTAGAAGCAGCAGGCACCTCACGCCCCACGCTTCCTTTTATGCCCAGGGAAACCCTCTGGGAGCAGAAGGGCCCATTTAGAATCACTCCACTCCCACCGAGAGGTTTCAGCTTGGAAGAGCCAGTTGTGGTTACACATTCTGATGGCTCGCTTTTTTAAAAACATGATAACAGGCCTTATTTTTCAGAGCTGGGAGGAGGGAGGTGGGTGGGTCTCCGCAGACACTGCAGGCACCGGGAGAGGGGGGGCAGCTCCCGGGCTGCACACGCTGTTGTCGCCAAGAAATACCCAGAAGCCAGCCGAGGCCCAACAGCTCGACTTGCCAGAGTTTACTGCCGTCCAGCGCCACACATAAACGTTCAGTGCCCATTTGCAGTTCGGCTTTGGTGAACCAGCCATTCCTATTATTGGCCTATTCCTATATCCAGGGGTTCCTTTTAAGTTGACATGATCAACTGCAGTGGTAAGCAAAGCACCAATAACACAACAGGGAAGCCAGCCATTATTACCCCCCACCCTGAAAAGAGTTTACGCAGCTTTGGTTTGGGATCTGTTCATTCTGGCCACAGGAAGGGGCTGGGAGCGCCACGCCCTGCACCGGGTCAGCACAGCATACATTACTCTGCACATGCCCTGTGACTGGGCATCCCGCTTCTCAGGCTCGGTTTTAACAAAAAAAAATCACAGTTATGTCCAAAGGCTTACCTATGAAATGATTAACAACATAAATGGAAATAACTTAAATGCCCAGAGGACATTTATCCAATAAGGCATGCTATGCTGTCTGTGCGCATGGCTCCGCGCCAAGTGCTCGTCAACCCTGGGGGTATTCGTGTGGAAAAACAGCTAACGACGTGGGAAACGCTAGTGGGTTTTGTTCTGTAAGTAAAGAGATATACGATACAAAACCCATCCTTTAAGTTGACAAGGTGCTGGCTGCGGCACCCACCCGCCCGTGAGCGCTGAGACCTGCTCTCAGCCTCGACTTCCCCACGTCCACCGGCAGGCCAGACACAGAGCCCAGCTCAGCAGATGTGATAAGAACGAACGGAAGAACAAATGACTAGGAAAACAACTCTCCAGGTTGTCAGAGTGAGACATTCTACTTTCTTCTTTGCGCTTTTCTTTTTCCAAATTTTTCTGTATCGCTGATGGATTCACATTAGTAATCAGACAAAACAAAATACTTAAAAGAAATGAAATCATCTGTAACTAAGTGGAAACGTCCCGTGTCAGCAGGGGAGACCCCCTCTGATCCACCCCCCAGGGTCCCAGGCCCTCCCCTAAGCCAAAGCCGGGGCGCCGCTCAGGAGGACCAGGAGCCCACCGCGGGGGGCCAGCAGGGGGGCTGCCGGGGGGGGGGGCCAGCAGCGGGGCTGCCGGGGGAGTGGCTCACCGATGATGTAGGAGAGGATGAGGTTCCAGCCGGTGATGAAGGCGCAGAGCTCACCCACGGTCACGTAGCTGTACAGGTAGGCCGAGCCCGTCTTGGGGACCCGCGCCCCGAACTCGCCGTAGCAGAGGCCCGCCAGCACCGAGGCCAGCGCGGCGATGAGGAAGGAGATGACGATAGCGGGGCCGGCGTCCTCGCGAGCCACGGCCCCGGCCAGCACGTAGACGCCGGCCCCCAGAGTGCTGCCCACGCCCAGGGCCACCAGGTCGAAGGTGTTGAGGCAGCGGGCGAGCCGGCTCTCCTCCCGGCTGCAGTCCACCACCTTCCGGCGCAGCATCTGCTGCCCGAGGTCCAGCAGGACCTTGCAGCCCATGGCGCCGGGCACCCTGTGGGCGAGAGGGGAGAGGCGGCCCGTCAGGGGCTCCCACGTCCGCAGCCCCAGGGGGCAGAGCAACACCCCACGGCTCACCCAGGTTTAGGTTGAGCCCCGCTGGCGGGTTTTTCAGGGAGGGCCCCAAGCTCCTGCATTTATTTCAGGTCTTACGTGGGAACCTTCTCTGGGCAGAAATCGAGTAACGTGGAAAACACGAATAAAAACCACACTGCTCCTGCCCAAGAATCGGACCACTGGCCGGGGAAAGCGAGGCGCTGGAACCGGAGCCCACTGCGACGCAGGGCACAGCCGAGCGTGTTGAATGTGACTGTCAGCACACGCGGCCTGGCAGAGCCCACGGCCCTGAGGCGGGGGAGCCCCTCTCCTGGGCCAGCATGCTGCCCGAATGCACGGACCTGGGGCCGACGCCGCCCAGGCGCGAGGCAGAGGCAAACGGAGTCCAGCTCGGCCCACCGGGTGGAGAGGCCACAGCTCGCATGGGAACTGCCCGCACGTGTGGACGGGCCAGTCTCGCCCTGGGCAGCTCACCCGAGGGGAGCGAGCACCCGGCAGGACGGGCCGGCCGCCGGCACCAGCTCTGGCGGTGACACAGTGCAAGGCCTCGGCCACGTCCCAGGCCGCCCACGAGGGCTTCTAACCCCCGCTATGATATACTTTAGTATTTTCCAACCTACTCCAGACTCGGCTTCGGCAGGTAAATGCCTCCAAATTCCACAGATTCAGGCACCTGTTGTGGCACCAGCAATGAGGGCATGAGAATATCCAAAAACCCTGCACTGCATCTCGAGAACGTGAAAGACACACAAAAGCCCGGGTCTTGCTCCTTCTCTGAAAATTCTGTAGAATGCGGCCATTTACCGTTTTGGAATAGACTCGAGGCTGCAGGATTAACCCCAAATTCAAGTTCAGACAAAATACACATGGACTCAAGCACGTTTACTGAGCACCGAGTCCACACTTAATTAGAAGGTTTCGTGATTTCTGTCGCTATTAAAGAATGAACTGCGGTCATAGTCATTTTTTTGGCACTACACTCTTCTTGATAAGTAGTTTGCACTTCTTAAATGCTCAGCAAAATGTGAAAACCCGGGTAGGGCAGGCAGTTTCCCCAACTAAACTGCTGAAGAATTAAAGGGATATGTTCCACATCGGATGGCCCTGGACAACATCTCTTCTCGGACTCGTGTTAGGAAACCTCGCTGGCCCTCGTTCACGGTGTGGGATAAAGGGGATTTGTTCAACAAATTTTACTGAGCACATGCTGTGAGCCAGCTTGTTCTCAGAGTGGTGCGACGGCATGCGGGACCCAGTCAGTGGAGACTGCTTCTGGGTGTAGCCCCAGCACACGGCCAATGCTCACTATGTGCAAGCTAGCTGGGCTCTTCCAGGTTCTCTGGCAGTGCTTCTCCCGTTCATTTTCTCCCATCTGATCAACAGCAGGAAGAACCCCCGTAAGGCTTTATGAGCATGGAGATGACTAGCTTTTTCTCTTCGCCATCAGTTCCTGTTTTCTATTTGCCTGTAGGTAGAGGTTTTCCCTGCTTGACCTCAGTCATGAATCAGTGAATTTGAGTAACGACCTCTTGGATATTCAAAACTACTTTAGGCTGATAATCAGCAAACCGGTCCTTTCCCCATTGGCTTTCTAACCTTGGGCATCTGACCTCGTGGTCTATAAAACGGACATGAGCAAGAACCAGCAACATCGGAAATCTCATAAGGCTGTTCCAAGTGACAGATGAAAAGAGCTCGTGGGAACAACTGATTGGAAAGCAGGTCCACACAAACGCTGCAGGCAAACATGACAGCAGATTTATCTACACTCACCAAAAGCAGGAGGCAACGGAAATGCCCTTCAATGACTGAGTGGGTAAACAAACTGCAGTACATCCCACAACTGACTACTACTCGGTGATAAAAAGGAAGGCATCTTGGGCCCGCAGAGACCGGATGCATCCTCAGTGCATATGGTTACGTGAGAGAAGCCCGTCTGAAAAAGTCACATGCCGCGTGATTCCAATTGCATGATATTCTGGAAAAGGCAAAACTACAGAGACGGTGGAAAGAGCAGTGGCTGTCAGGGGTGCCAGGGGAAGGAGGAGAGAGGGCTAGGTGTAGCTCAGGGGATTTTTAGGGCAGGGAAATTCTTCCATATGATGCTGCAATGGTGGATACAGGGCGCTGCACAGCTGTTAAAACATGACAGCACAGAGGGTGAAGCTAAATGCATGCACATTTTAAAATAGCATTTTTAAGAAGTTGGGGATCTTAAGATGGAATACAGAATGCAACAAAGCAGTCTGCCTTCACTGAAGGGGACAAGGGGGAAAAGCGCCTGTCTGAGGAAGTCTGGAGATGAGTACAGTCAGGTAAAGAAAAGGCCAGAGAACAAGCCCGGACTCCAGCCTGGAGAGTCGTGTCCCCAGGGCTGCAGGTGAACTAAGAGTCCCTGCATCACCAGACCCACTCCTCACCCCTGAAGTGAGAGTCACATATAAGCAAGGGGGAAAAGGCCCGCAACCCAAGTCTAATCATGAGGAAAGCAGACACCTCTCAGCCGAGGACATCTACAGAATCCCCGACCTGCACACCTCGGGACAGTCAGCTCAGAGGAAACAGGGAATGTCTGAGAAACTGCCCGAGCCCCAAGGAGACGTGATGAGTAAATGCTGAGCGCTGTCGTGGAGAGGATCAGGGAAAAGGGCGCTGGGGAAAATGTTAGGAATGCTGAGTAACTCTAGACTTCAGTTAAGGATAATCACCAGCATTGGTGCATCAACTGTGACTAGGGCACCAGCTGGGGCAGGGGGTAGAGGGGAAGCTGGGTGTGGGGCAGATGAGAACGTGCTTCTACTTTCGCAGGTTTTTCTGTCAATCTAACACTATTTTAAAATGAAAAGTTTATTTAAAAAGAAACAAAACAGCATATCTGGAGATAAACTAATCATCGCGACTCTTTTGGCTTCGGAGGCACAAAAGACCACTAAATTTTCCATCTTCATCCTGAACTGGTACTTACTGACCTGACAGCTACAATTAAATCATCAGTAAAACAAGAGTCCAAACCGAGATGACAGGTCTAGGAGAATCCATGCTGAACCACCCGCTTCACTGCCCATCACACCTCTCACCCTTCACCTACCTTTCACAGAGCTGCCGGACCCCCGCCCAGGGACAAGGCACCCCCAGGTGCATGGCCACAGGGCTGCTTGACCTCGCCCGGGGACACAGCATTCCACGTGCATGGCCACAGGGCTGCTCAACCCCCCACCCCCACCCAGGGACAAGGCGCCCCAAGGTGCATGACCGCCCAGCCGCTGGACCCCACATCCGGGTGCACGGTTCCCCCACCGGGCACACGCGGGGCTAGGAGTGGTCCCTTCAACTCCCTATCCGACATGCCAACAGACAAGAAACATCTCCAGACCCCTAAGATTTGAGTAGAATGACAATAAAACCCATCTCATCTGACCCCCTCGCTCCCCAGATGAAGACGTAAGAGCTCAGAGAGCGCGGTGCCAAGAGGGGTCCCTGCTATGAGGGTGGCACGGGGCTGGGGGCTGTGGTCCAGACACAATGGGAGCAGGGCCAGCCCTGCGGTGGGAAGAGGTGACATCACGGTGCAGCTGAGTGGCAGGAAGCGAGGAGGCAGCAAGGAAGGGCAGGGGTTCTCTGTGGAAAGCCATGCTGTGACCATGAAGACAAGGAAAGGACGCAGAGGCAATGGAGGTGCCAGGCCCAAGGACAGCGGCCCCAGATCTGTCCCGCGACCTCGCTGGTCAGGGCAGAGTCGAGGCGTGACCAGCAAGTCCAGGAGAGCTGGGCGAAGACAGGGCCCCGGGACGGCCGGGCGGGGATCTGGGTGGGGCGGGGGCCGCCAGGAGCCCAGGAGCCCAGGGAAGACGTCACTCCTCCCGGGACCGCCTGTTCTCTATGGGATTTCACTTGATTTATACGAGTCAAATCGCACATCACAGCAGAGCAATTAGTAAACATCTGCTTAGATAACAGAAAGTTAAAAGAGAAGAGGCAGCATTTCTACACATTCCCCGGCAGAAAAGGCTACGCTTCAGGGGATGTGCAAAAACCACAATAAAATTTAGTTCTCAACTTAAGTCTTAGAGGGGAGGGAGTCGGTATTTTAACTAGACAGGAGCCTTAAAGGGAAATGGGGCATGAAAACTCCTTATTAGTTGCCTTGCATTTCACTTCGGTTGGCAAATGAGAGTCTACCTGCCCCCTTGCTCCCCCAAATGTAGGTTTTGCTTAATATTAAGACAATCCCCCCCAGCCCCCCCAATCAATAAAAGCCCCGTGCCCTTAAAACTCACAGCTCCACAGCACAGAGTAAAGCAACCTCCAGCCCAGTTTGACGGGTCCCCGGCCTCGCCCCTAAGAGGCCAGGCGCATCCTGGCGAGGGCTCCTTGGGGGACAGGTGTCTGGCCCCAGACAGTTCTCTGCAAAGTGCTGTCCATGGCAGAACCCAGGTGGTGAACACGAGCGGCTGGCAGGGGTTCCCGGCAAGGGGCTCCCCAGAGTCAGGCGTGCCCTCAGTGCCCGTGGACCACGTCTTCTCAAGAGTCACACAGCATCCTACTGTCTTTGGGGACAGTTCCCGGCCCATCCTGTGAACCCCTGCCCTGGAGCCAGGTGCTGTGGAAATGTGTATGAATCTAACACGTGAACGAAGACTGTCTTCCCGACGGCGGGCGGTTTCTGTGGTCATCTTCTTCTATTTACCACACTGTCCTTAATTCCAGAAATAGTCGTGTTAATTAATTAGCAGCTGGCATGCAGGGGCAGCTTCGGGTAAGTGGATTCATCTTCACGGCACCTTTTCAGGTAGTCAGAGCCTGGCTTGGCAGAGAGGGGGAGACATGGGTGTGGCCAGAACTCAGTAACTGCCCATGAGCATCACTCGGGACATATCTAAAAATAAAGCGGCCCCCCAGACAACCTGCCACAGTATAGGCAACTTGGGGTTCAACCCGGGAGGAGCTTAATGAAACCTTGGCTGGTAGCCGCGCCCTCTTTGGAATGTCCCCCCACACCTTGTTCTCATGGTAGGCCCAGGACCACCCCTGCCGGACCAGCCACGTAACCTGAGGGGGCCCCACCTGTGTGTCTGGAGGGCCCCCCACCCCCGCTGCGCCTCTCCTCTGGGCCCCTCACGAGATCCTTTGATGCTGATGAAGCCACAGTCCAAACACAGCACTGTCTGTGGGTACTGTGACTTGTTCTAGAGAACTGTGGAACCCAAGGGGGTGCCGGGGATCCCCGAATCTGCAGCCAGTTGGTGGGAGTGTGGGTGGCCTGGCCAGAACTGGTGCCTGGTGTCCAGAGCTGCAGACTTGCGGGGCCAGGGTGGGGTGAAGGGAGAGTCTGCAGTCATATCCAGGCCCTACAGCCTCTGGGGCCGCACTGGCCTCGGGGCGAGGACACAGCACTCAGCAGCGAGAGAGGGAGAGGCCAGGGGAGCGCCTCACTGGACGGCCCCAGCACGCAGCAGCAGCGAAGGGTGCTGTCAGCTGGAAGAGGGAGCCCCATGAGAGGCCAGCTCCAGCCAGCAGGGTGGCAGCATCCTCCACTCCTCGCTGGGCTGGGCACCCCCCTCGCCATGGCCAGTGCCCAGACATGCACACCTCGACTTGCTGTCACATGACTCGAATCACGGCTCTCATGGGCACTGACCCAGCTGAGGCCGCTGCCAGCATTTCCGTCACCAGCTTTCATACAGGATCTTATATTAGCTCAAACGCTTTGATTCGCAGGAGTAAGTTTCTGTTTCTCTAAATGAAGAGTAAAAATGTGCTAGTTAGATTAAAATCTAACCCGAGCAGTCTAGACTTATCTACAGAACCTTGATCAGTTCTCAAGTTCTTCTCCCAAGGGAAAGCAAGTGACCTGCGAGGTCCTGGATGTGCTCCTGCAAGTGTCCCGGGGGTGCTCCTGCGGGGTCCCGGGGGTGCTCCTGCAGGGTCCTTGGAGTGCTCCTGCAAGTGTCCCAGGGCTGCTCCTGCGAGGTCCCGGGGATGCTCCTGCGGGGTCCCGGGGGTGCTCCTGTGAGATTCCGGGGGTGTTGCTGCAGGGTCCTGGGGGTGCTCCTGCGAGGTCCTGAGGGTGTTCCTGCGAGGTCCTGGGGGTGCTCCTGCAAGTGTCCCGGGGGTGCTCCTGCAGGGTCCCGGGGGCGCTCCTGCGAGGTCCCACGGGTGTTCCTGAGGGGTCCCGGGGGTGCTCCTACGGGGTCCCGGGGGTGTTCCTGCGAGGTCCCAGGGGTGTTCCTGCGAGGTCCTGTGGGTGCTCCTGCGAGGTCCCAGGGGTGTTCCTGAGGGGTCCCGGGGGTGCTCCTACGGGGTCCCAGGGGTGTTCCTGCGAGGTCCTGGGGGTGCTCCTGCCCTCCCCACGACCCTGCTGGCCCCATCGCAGTCCTGTCCAGCACTTTGGTACCACCCAAACTCGCTGACGTTGAGGGCTCAGCTCCTACAAGATGTGCGCTAACACTCCCCAATACAGGTGAGTGTCAAATGGGGTCATACCTTAGAGCACAGGCTGACAAGCAGAGCGGGCCATCCTTCAAATGCAAAGAGCCTCCACGGCCACGCTGGGAGGCACTCGCCCTCACCCCATCCTCCTCCCCCTAAGTCCCAGCACAATCGCAGCCAGCTCTCGGCTGCCCCCACCAGACTTTCCACTCACCGAGGCCTTGCCAGGGATGCTGCAGCACCAACTCCTGAACTAGACTCGGTCCGTTCAATCCTGTTTACCCAAATAGAAGAATGCGCCCCCCCCCCCAAAAAAGGGAGAGAACCCAGGGGAAGGACTGTTAGATACATATCCACAGGAACCGGGAGAACCTGAGAAGCGCTTCCTTCTCCAGCGGGCAGGATGTGATTAAAGAGCATTTGTGTGAATCGGGTAGATGGAAACACTAGTGATCAGGGAGAGGGAAGGGATCAATGGGTTTTTCCTTTTTTCTTTTTTATTTCTTTTTCTGGAGTGATGCAAATGTTCAAAAAAAATGATCACGATGATGAATACACAACTATGTGGTGATATTGGGAGCCCTTGATTTACACCATATATGGAATGTTTGCATGTTAAGAATGTTTGTGTGTTGTTTTATCAATAAAAATATTTAAAATAGAAAAAATGAGTATTTGTGCTTCTGAGCGGGCACTCCCGTCGCTCCGCAGGCCATGCTTTCACCGAGAGCCATGCTGGAGACGTGTTAATAAAGTCATGCATTGTCCACTCGGGGCTCCTGGCGCGTGCCTCCTAAATCACACTTGCAGTTTATAAACAAAATGAGTGAAGCTAATAGTTCTGCACGTGCCAGGGCCAGGACTAAAGGGAGACTTGCCATTATGTCTCAAGTACAATTTCAATATATCAAAACATATAAACCAGAAGCCAACCTACGAAGCCAGCTGCTGTCATAAGTCAGGCTTTATTTGAACTGGGGGCATTTCATTTGACTACCGTGATGGAATTGAACTGGCTCTCAAATCCAGGCTGGGAAAAAAATATGTTCTAAACAAGGTTCCCCTAAGATTAGAATTCAGCATCACCTGCCCGGATATTGGCCCTTTTGTACCCGAGGCCAGGAAGTATTCCACAAGGTAGATGAGTTTTCCTTGGCTCCTTCTAGAAATACCCTTTTTCAAAAAGCACAAGAACTGACAATGGGGAAAGATATCAAGGCAGAGAATTCCACACAAAACTGGTTACTTTATAACTTATGTAGATAGCTTGGTTGAACACCACAAGTACATGGAAGCTCGGGTACAACATGAGATTATGTTGGTTTGTCCAGAGTGATGCTCCGATGAATCCCACAGTGATTTGATCAGTGAGTGGAAAAGTATTTGCAAAATCCCCTTCAGGGAATGGTGAGAATGGGGGAAAATTCAACCTCCCCAAGTTGAATTCTTGATATTCTCACAAGCAGTGTGGACAACCAAAGCTACAAGCTGAGCCCCCAGTCTTGGGGTTATTCATATGAAACTTAACCCCACAAAAGATAGGTCAAGCCTACTTAAATTTAGGCCTAAGAGTCACCCCCAAGAGAACCTCTTTTGTTGCTCAGATGTGGCCTCTCTCTCCAGCCAACACAACAAGCAAACTCACCACCCTCCCCCTGTCTACGTGGGACATGACTCCCAGGGATGTGGACCTTCCTGGCAACGTGGGACAGAAATCCTAGAATGAGCTGAGACTCAGCATCAAGGGATTAAGAAAAACCCTAGAATGAGCTGAGATTCAGCACCAAGGGATTGAGAAAACCTTCTCGACCAAAAGGGGGAAGAGTGAAATGAAATAAAGTGTCAATGGCTGAGAGATTCCAAACAGAGTTGAGAGGTTTTCCTGGAGGTTATTCTTACGCATTAAATAGATACCACCTTGTTAGTCAAGATGTAGTGGAGAGGCTGGAGGGAACTGCCTGAAAATGTAGAGCTGTGTTCCAGTAGCCACATTTCTTGATGATTGTATAATGATATAGCTTTCACAGTGTGACTGTGTGAATGTGAAAACCTTGTGTCTGATGCTTTAATCTACCTTGTCAACAAACGAGTAAAACATATGAAATAAAAATAAATAATAGGGGGAACAAATGTTAAATTTAGTTTGAAATGCTAGTGATCAATGAAAGGGAGGGGTAAGGGGTATGGTACGTATAATTTTTTTTTTCTGTTATCGTTTTATTTCTTTTTCTGTTGTCTTTTTATTTCTTTTTCTGAATTGATGCAAATGTTATAAGAAATAATCATGATAATGACTATGCAACTATGTGATGATATTGCGAGTTACTGATTATATATGTAGAACAGAATGATCAAAAAGATATTATTTTTTCTTTCAAAAAAAAAACTGGTTACTTTTCATTTGACGCTCATAGACTGAAATTTCCCCATTCGCTCGTTTACTCACTTAACAAACCTTGGCTGTTCACTAACTCACAAGTGAGCTTGGGGATTCTTTAGCCCTCAAGTGCCTGTAAATGTTCATTCCTCTTACAGTCTTACACAATTACAAGCAACTTTGTGCAAAAAAAAACCTTTCTGGAGAATTCTGTGGTTCAAAAGAGACCAGAAGCCGAGGGCCACAGACACGGACCCCTGTTGAGCTGGGGTCTGCCACGGACACCCACCAGCACCAGCTCTGGGCCAGGCACACACAGCTGGAAGGCAGAGAGAGGGGGCGTTTAGGGGTTTCACTGCCTGCAGCCCCGCAGCCTCGGGGACGTTCTAGGACAGGCCCTGAGCCTGGACTGTGGATTCCAGAAGCCAGTCCACACCGGCTGCCAAGCTGGCTCAGCTCTGACCAGACACACGTGCTCTGCTGCCTGCTGCCCCTTTTCCCTTCGTCTGTCTGTCTGAGATCCTGCAGGTGGAAGGGCCATGCGGGCTGAGGAGCAGCCTCTCCTCGAGCGGTCCAGGCTGTGGAGGGAAGCCACGCACCAGACTCGCAACCCCTGCCCCAGCTCCGGGAGACCCTCGTCGCGCTCAGAGGCCGTGGGGGCTCCACGCAGAGGTTCTGGAAGAAAACAAGGAGAGCAGAGGGGAAGCATCTGGAAGGAGACTTGACGTATCCCTATCTGGGTAGAAGATTTGGGGTGTTTTTCATTTTCTGTACTTTCCCTTTTTTTTTTCCATATAATGAACATATATTGCTTCTGAATTGAGGGGAAAGAAATCTCTTTTAATGAAACAAACCAGGGGAACAAAGGAAGGTGTAAGGGCCTAAACACAAGTGAAACCCACTTCTAGAGTCTGTCTGGGAAATGTTGATAATGGGGCATGTGGGGCTTCGTTATACTTTTCTCTCTACATTTGTACATTTTGGAAACTTCTGAAACTGAATTTACAAAGAGGGAAGCTTGTGTTGGGCCGACCCAACAATCAACGAGAAAACTCTTCCCACTAATTACAGCCAGCAGCCCACCTGCCTTGCACGTGGGCACGCGCACACACGGGCACACACACATCCCCCATAGCAGTTCATCAGTTGTTTATGCAGACCAGGGCAACCCAGATGAAGCTGTCAGCATTCAACCACTTAGGACCCATGAAAAGGCCGCCCGCGGAGTGGGTGGCACAGGCCTGGCGGCCTCTCACGAGGGAAGCCTCCGACGTTTCTGAACCCACTGCCGCATTTCCCGTAGCCATCTCTCCCACGGCGGATTCCGTCCGACATTCTGTGTAAGTGGCAAAGAACAGACTCAAGAGTTCGTGGGTTACTCAAAAGCCATGAGAGAAGGAGGTAGAGGCATGCAGCCTTATGCTGTACAAACATTGTGAGGGCCACAGATACACCAGCCGCCGGCCTCTCTCTCACCTGTCGGCAGGTATGACCCCAGCCCAGAGCCCACACATCAGGCGGCAGAGGGTGGGGACTGAGCCCGGGTTTGTGGCAGAAGCTGGAGTCAAGGGCACGATGGCCAGTGTAGGAGGTCCCCAGAAGGCTGGGGACTGTCAGACCTTCACCCACGGCCACGCGTTTTAGACAAAGGGCATAAGTGCCACAGCGTGCCACCTGGCAGGCTGACCCGCGCTTGTCTGGCAGACAGACGGAGGGAAAAGCCAGGACAGAAGACCTTTGAATTGCTCAGGGCTCAGTCAGCTCTGCTCCTTTTCCCTACCAATCAATGTTCATCTTTGAGCATGGTATTTTAATCCAATTAATAAAGCACCTTAGTTTAGGCAAATGCTACAGCTTCTCACATTTGCCTGTCATTTATTCCCGGATCCACGAGGAGACCTACGTCATGCACACGCCCAGTTACCATGGAAATTATCTATATGGAACACGCACGCAGTTGCCAGGACAAATCCCTGAGCAGGAAATACCAGGCTTTAATGGTAGGACTTCCTTCCTACCTGCAACCCTGCCTGCTGCAGGCCAGAACTTCAGACGCTTACCCCAAAAGGAAAGTGTTTACAACTCCCAGCGTAGCTGACTCCCCGACTGGTCCTCAGTTCTCAACAACGACCTGCCGATGAGGTTTTCCTCCTACATGAGATGCTTAGGAGGAAGTCTAGGAGGGCGCACAAAATAGTCTCTGCTATAGAGAAGGAGGGTGTTGAGGCACCTGAAGCAAATGGCCAAGTGCCCGAGTGCCAGTGAACACCACAACACGTGACTGAATGGCCAAAGAACTGGACAGAGCCCACCCAGAGGAGAAGGCAGAATTCCAGAGGCAGCCAAAGTAGCCCGGAATCGTGGACACATTTAATGACTTCCCACCGGGCAGGACACTGCTGCGTGGGGTAAGCGGGCAGAGCTCACTCAGAACATCAGATGGACCGAGTTTATCACCCTTCCCAGGCGGTCGGAAAACCGGGGCCACCTGCTTCTCCAGCCCAGTATCATCATCGCAGACTGTCACCCCAGAATGCTCCCGGAAATCCTCGGCCACAAGCCCCTGCAGGGAAACTTCCAATTACCCAGATGGAGAATAACTCTCCTCTTCTGACAATTAGACTTCAGCATCACAGAAAGAGAACACAGATTACTTCTGCTGATTTTTAAGGAATTCTTGAAGGCTAAAAACATACATTGCAGCTTATGGTCCAAACAATTCCCTCCATATTCCCCATTGCCACAGATGGGCCGGCTTCAAGGATGCCCCGCCTTCTAGAAGTTCACTGTCCAGTTGGCCATTAGAAACTCAGGACCACATTTTCCCGTACAAACAACAGGACAAAGCTGCAGTGGGGCTCTAGGGCAGCTCACGAAAAGCACCAGACCCCACAATATCCCCAAAGTAAAAGTGAATGCACCAGAGCCCTCTGCCACCCAGAGGGTCAGTGATGGGTGGAAAGGGACAGGCCACGGGGAAGGAGCCCTGGGTCCCATAGAGCTGTGGCCCTTTAATAGATTTAAAATCATAATTTCACTGTAGAAAGAAAGAAAAAGAGGGAAATCACTTTTCACGACAGTGGGTGGCGGATAGGGAACTGCCTTTCCATCCCTCCTCAAAGAGCAGGGAGAGCGCTCCGATGAGCAGGCTAAGGCAGGCCCCGTGACCCCTGCCGCCCAGAGTGCCCCTTGAGTGTGGGTGGGATCTGGGACCTGCTTCAAGCCCAGGGACCACGAAGGCAGTGACAGGTGTCGTGCCACGGTTGTGTCCCTTTCCACAGGCTCTCCATGTCAGGACGGACCTGTAAGGGGCCTCCAGGGATGCAGTAGCCCTCAGGGGTCCACAGCCGCCAACAAGGAGTGGATGCTACGAGCGTCACAAGGAAGCTCGGAGTCGTCACCAGGCAAGCCTCCGGGTGAGACTCCAGCCCTGGCCAGCTGCTGAGCCACACAAACCACGAGGTCACCAGTGTGTTCTAAGCTGCCAGGGAGAGGTAACCTGCCAGATGGCAACACCCAGCTCTATGTGTGCCAAACGGTCTCAGGAGTCTGCATTCATTCTCTTTACTGAAACCCTCAAGGGGCTAAGATCAGATTCACAGTGTTTCTTTAACTTCCTCTGCTCCCATGCTGGAGTAAACCCTTACTTCACCTGAAACTGTTTCTTCTTAAGGCCAAATGATTTAAATGTAATTTCCCCCTTCTGGAAAAAATGGCACTCCACAAAATGGCTATTATTTCATTTTCTAAAAACTGCATATCTTCTAGATTTGGAGAGGCTGTGCCTTATATGCATAACCTGGTCTTTCCCTGGAACTTTGAGTACCTGTGTGACACCTGAGACTCAAAGTAGGAGTTCTCAGTTCTGAAGATGAGCACTGACACATACAACAACCGCTAAAGAAATTGAAAAAGAGTTCAGGCTTCAATTAGAGATAAGAACAAAGCTGATCAGGTCGGGCCTAAGTAAATCAGAATACAGGGGTAAGGAAGACACTGCACTTCTTCAACTACTCTGTGAGACCAAAGGAAGAGAGGTTTATTTTGCCCAGAACCTAACTTTTCTGTAGCACATAATCTAACTCAACCTGTCTGGACAGATCATTTAAACAACCCAAACACAGGGAGCCCAGGATAAGAATGAGGGCCCCAATCCTGTATAACTTAATGTAATGCTTGGATATATCGCAGAGCTTATTAAGCAGATAATCAAAAAGTATTGGCAAAGTCCCTTGAGGGATGGGAGCAAAAATATGGAACTATTAAACTTTACCATCAGGGAAACCCCTGATACCATCGCAAACATTAGGGACACCCAAGTCAATAGGCCAAGCCCTCGATTTTGAGGCTTTGCTCTTGTGATGCTTATGTATGTAGCAGAGAAGCTTAGCCTACCTATAGTGATGCCTAAGAGTTACTTCTGGAGGACCTCTGTTGTTTCTCAGATGTGGCCTCTCTCTCTCTAAGCCCAACTCTGCAAGTGAAATGATTGCCCTTCCCCTACGTGGGACATGACATCCAGGGGTGAAAGTTTCCCTGGCAATGTGGGACATGACTCCCAGGGATGAATCTGGTCCTGGCACCATGGGATTAGCAATGCCATCCTGACCAAAAAGGGGAAAGAAATTGTAACAAACAATGTATCAATGGCTGAGAGAGTTCAGTCAAGAGACTACTCTGGAGGTCACTCTTACGCAGGCTTCAGTTAGACATTGCTACTGATCATAGTTTGCTAAGCCCCAACCTAAACCATTCGTGCCAGTCCTAAAGAACATCTAGGGCAATATATAAAATTCTACAAAGGTTCCATGCACTAGGGTGACTTTCCAGAAACCTACAACCTTCAGATGGGTCCCTGGACCAGGTAAGTCCTGAAATGCAGAGGGACCAGCCTCTCCAGAACATCAGCTACTTCCATCCCCCTAGCCCATATTATTGACAGCTTTTATAACATGAAAAAGTTAGAATGGGCATAGCCCAAATACCCCTAAAGACTGGGAGAGAGATCAAAGAAGAAGGTGGAGTTATACGGAGAAGATAGGATTTAACAAACAAGTATGATTGCTGAATCACTATACTGATATTTCTTTTAGTCTCCAGTAGCTTAGAGTCACTAGAAGTAAAAACCTAAAATTGTGGAATTTAACCCATACCAAACTCTGAAATCTGTTCTACATCTAATTATCGCAGTGTGCTTTGAAATTTCCTTTTTTGTATTTTTGTTATTTTTCACAATTTAAAAAAGTGCCTATTGATTCTGTGTCCCTGCCCTAGAAGTCAAGGAGCTACAAAGATGGGCAATAGGTTGCCCCCTGCTCAAGGTGCTCAGCGCCTGGAAAGGAAGACTCCAGCAGTACAACCATCCAGCCGCTCAACAGGTATGACTCACACCTGCTTGTGCCGCTGGCTGCCAGGTGCTGAGGGAACTTCAGGGAGGACGCGGCACGAGGTGGTCCTCGTGGTGGGAGAAGCCCGGAGACCAGGAACCCAAGGACCTAAGTGTAGCGGAGCCCAGGAGGCCTGCAAGTGAGCAATCAGTGTCCCACCTGGCCCCCAGGTCACATTCCTGGGGCTGTGCCCCTTCATCCCAGAAGGGGCGATGTCCCTCCGTGCTTTGTGGGCTGTGAACTGCCCCGGCCCCCCGGACCTGCTGGGCCCTGAGAAACGGAACTGGGCGACACAGACTGCTTACTCGACGTCAGGACTCAGCACCTGCAAGCTGCAGCAGCAGGTAGCCAGGACGCCTCTAAAGCAGTCTGCGGAGACAGCAGACACACACCCCCATGCTGCCACGGGAAGAAGCGGGCAGAGCCAGCCCACTCGCATTGGAGCAACTTTACCAAATAAGCACCTAACAGGTGAAGAAAAGAAAAGGATACTGGAGGCTCAGGAAGCTCAGCCTGGGAGTGACCTCCGCTGGCCCCAGCAAGGACCTCATCTTGCTGACCGTCCCCGGGAAATGCACCTGGTCATCCCGCACCTGTTCTTCCGCTTCCGACACTTACAAGTTGTGTCGGAAACTTGTCAGCGAGGGCATGGCTGGTGGCGCGGCTCCTCCCCCTGCAGCCTTGGCTCCCCCGCCTCCCCGTGCCGGAGCGCTCAGCGTGGGCATTACCCCAGCCCCCACGGGTGCACTCTTAATATGGCCACATGCTCAGAACTGAGACCTGGAATGGCCCAAAAACAAACACAAGAATGTGGGGGGGGGGGGGAGTCAGGCGAGGCTCTTTACACACACACACACACACCTGAAAAAAGTTTCCTTAATCTTGTTGTAATGAATAAAATAGCTAGGATCATGGCGAAGCATCCACATTCAGTAGGTCTTTATTTTAATCCAAAAATAACTAGAGCAATTGTTTCCAAATATTTTCATACCAGAACCCTTCCCCTACCCAGACCACACTCTCTGCCCAACCCAAATGTAAACAGAACTGCAGCCACTGCTCGTCAGCGACAGTGGGGGCCGGGGGCCTCCTTGGCTGGCCTTGGCCTCCCCTCCCCGCCCGGCTCTGGCCGGAGGTACGCTGGCGGACAGCAGGTCACCATGGCCCTAAACCCAAGGCCAGGCCACCACAGAGAAGGGAAAGCCGGGCAAGAGTGAGGGGGGCAGCCGGGAGCAGAGCTGGGCAGGGAGGGCCCGTGGGCAGCAAAGGCCAAAACGCGAGACGCCCCCCAGGTGTGTGCACAGGCGGGGGGTTGGGCGGGCACCCAGCACCTGAGAGTGCGCCAGGGCAGCTAGCCTCTGCCCCGGGTGGCTGAGGGAGACGCAGTAATGGAAGAAACGGCCAAGTGAGCAGGCAAGCCTGTCTGCAGAGGCCTGGGAAGAGCCAGCAGAGCCCGGGAAAGTGCGGCAGTTAGGAATTTCAAAGGAAAAAGAAGACGACACTGGCCGGCCTTAATTGTTGGTGAACTTAAGAAAAAGTCAGCAGTCACCAGTGGGAGCCTAAAGTCCTCGAGGGCTAATCCAATCCCGTGAAACAGTCCGAGGGGGCGAGTGGAGCTGCAGGCGGCCGGGGTGGGGGTTGGGGGTGTACCTGGGATTCCTGTGAAGATCAAAGCCACGCGGCCTGGGGAGCTCCTGGACGCTGCAGCAAGGATGTCTCGGGAGGGCTCAGGCGGGGCAGCAGGCTCCTGAAGGGCGAGAAGGAGATGTCAGACGTGCCCCGTCCCCAGCCCAGAATCGCCAAGTTGATGGCTGTGGCAGGGAAGAACGATCTCAGCCAAGCTCAGCCCCAAAAGGACTTCCTAAAGACAACGCCTTCTGGAGATGGAATGAAGATGCTGGGATGCAAGAAGCTCCCGTTGGGGACGGAGTGGGGGTGGAGTGCACGCCCACGTGGTGGGGGATACACCGAGGGGCTTCGGGTGCAAATGGGGAACTGGGCAGGACCACTGTGCTGGTTTGGAGCCATGTGCACCCCAGAAAAACAGGTTTGTGAACCTAATCCATTCCTGTGGTGTGGGCACAACAGAAGTAGGACATTTTGATGAGGCCACTTCAGTGATGGGGCAGCCCACCCCAATCAGCACGTGTCCTAATCCGATAACTGGTGTCCTTCATACGCAGAACAAATGCAGACAGAGAGTGGGAGTCAGAAGATGAAATTCAACAGAACCTGGAAGAAAAGGGAGAGCCAGGAGAGGCCACCGTGTGCCTGACATGTGACAGGAGCAGGGACCAAGGGTGGCCGGCAGCCAGACCCTCTGGGGAGAAAGCACTGCCCTGAGGACGCCTTGATTTCGACTTTGTTTTAGCCTCAAAACTGTGAGCTAATAAATTCCCAGTGCTTAACCCAACCCACTTCACGGGGTTTGCTTGAGTAGCCTGAGAAAGTAAAACCACCACCTCCGAACAAGACGCGCACCTCTGCAAATGGATTACCAGATTCTTAAAGACAGTACAAAAGTACCCAGAAGAATTCCCTTCTGTCAGCAAAATAATCTATTAGCTCCCAGTGCTTCTGGACATGTTCTTAGAACATTTTTAGAGTCCTTACTTTGAGAAAAATTAAGTTCTTTAGAACCGTTGTCATTTATTGCTGTGTGATTTTGCAATGTTGACTGTCAGTATTTCTTGGGTTTAGATACTTAGGATGTATTCTGTCTCCTCTAAAAACTACTTTTGATTATTCCTTTCCCCAATTCAGAATAATAAAACTGGTAAGGTATCAAAACAAACAAACAAAAACCACTATGGAGGTTATTTCCACAAATCTCAGGGACGGAGGTGGACTGCAGGAGCTCTAGTGCCTTCGTTAGGGGTGCCAGGGGAGCATCCCCCACATCTGTCATTGGGAAACGAGGCAAGCATGGGCAGCCAACCTCCCCTGATTTTCTTGGGACGCAGCAGCCTCATCCACCGGATGGGCAGCTTTTCAATGCTGCTCTCCCGGCCAGCTGACCTGCAATCTGCCTTCAGCGCCAGAGCAGCGCAAGCTTCAGTGGTTCTAAAAGCTGGGCCTGTGCTGCACGCCGGGATGGCAGAGGGGCCTGTGGGCCCAGCAGGAGTAGAAGCAGCCCTCACCTCCCCAGTGCCCAGAGGGCCCCTTGTCTGAACGCAGCTGATGGACCCTTTTCTCCAAAGAACCCCCAGAGTAGTGCCCGGAAAGCTCCTTGTTCTCTAGACCTTACCGCTCCTACCTCACACAGGTCCAGCACTCACCCGGGAGGGGAACCCTTCTCCTGGGCTGGCTGAACAGGACATGCGCCCAAAGCAAACCGAAGAGGACCACGGTGGTGAAATGCATACGGAGACGCCACTCAGCAGCTGAAGTTGAAAACTCCAGCAGCAGCAAACTAGATTTCCAATGATTGATTCCCATTCCGTCCCAACCAAAACCTCTGGTACGTTCAGCCTACTTATCAATGTTTCACTCTTCTCCACCTTCTTTCTTCAAAGTGCCCACAACCAACAAATAAGTTCAATAGTTCATCGACATGTATCAATCAACATTCTGGGGCATTTGCTTTATCTTACTTTGGATAAAGACACATTTTCTCATGAGCTGCAGCTCAACCCCGATGAGCAGCACTCTCCCACAACATAGCTGTAGAGGCTTGGAACAAGGAATGAAAGGGGTCAAAACGAGGGGCTTGGGGGGCGACATTATCAAACTGCCTGAGACCAAGCCAAGAAATGTTTACATAATTGTTGGGGGAAACGGGAAGAAGAGCTGACCAGCCAAGGACCACGAACAGATCTGGACTTCAGGACAATAACTCTGGAATAGAAGGGACAGACTATAAAAGGAAAACAACTGGTCATATGTGCTGCCAATGATAAAATTTGAGATTTCAAGCAAAAATGAAAATTTTGAGAACTTGCGTCTGCTGCTGTGATTTTAACAACTTCCAATACTTTCTGGTGACACGGGTGGCGATAACCACATCCATGATTATTTCCAAATATTTCACCATTAAATGCAACGCCATTTGGAAGAACTACATTCCTCAGTAAAACAGAAATTGAGTGAAGCAGAAGCCTGCACGGGTAAAAGGATTGATCCAAAACACAAGGCAGACTGATGTGTTTCGACTGCAAAGTTCACTGTATGGCTTCAGACTGCACGGTAGAAGCTGAAGTTTGGTGTGATACAATGTAGGGTATCCTCACAATGGACTACTATTCAGCCATAAAAAAGGAATGAGGTTCTGATCCCTGCGACAAGTGTGAACCTTGAAATCACCGTGTGGAGCGAAATCAGCCAGACACCAAGGGACAGATACTGCAGCTGTTGCCTGAATCACTGATATGAAATAGCTAAAATATGCAATTCCATAGAGACAGAAAGTGGATCACAGGTTACACCCCACATAACGGGGGGGGCGGGGGTGAAGGAGGGGTGATGTGTACTGGGTACAGAGTTTCTGTTTGGGTGACGAGGACACATCGCCGTGACTGTAATGACTAACACTGATTTGTACACTGGGATGTGGTTAAAATTCAAAAGTGGTTAAAATGGGCAATTTTCTGAGAGATTCCAAACAGAGTCAAGAGGTTATCCTGGAGGTTACTCTTACGCATTAAATAGTATCACCTTGTTAGTTGGGGCATAACAGAGAGGCTGGAGGGAACTGCCTGAAAACGTACAGCTGTGTTCCAGTGGCCATGTTTCTTGATGATGATTGTATAATGATATAGCCTTCACAATGTGACTGTGTGATTGTGTCTGATGCTCCTTTTATCTACGGTATGGACAGATGAGTAAAAAATATGGATAAAATAATAAATAAATAAGAGGGGGAACAAATGTTAAAATAAATTTAGTAGATTGGAATGCTAGGGATCAATGAAAGGGAGGGGTAAGGGGTATGGTATGTATGAATTTTTTTCTGTTTTCTTTTTATTTCTTCTTCTGAATTGATGCAAATGTTCTAAGAAATGATCATGATGATGAATATGTAATACATGATGAAAAATAAACAAATAAATAAATTTTAAAAAATAAAATAAAATGGGCAATTTTGTGTTGCATATATGCTAAACAATAAATAAAATAAAAAACAAATGACACAAAAGTGAAAATTAAGAAATAAAGGAAGAATCTCGCCAATTATTTGAAAAGGCTCTAAAAACACCCCTTTTTCCAAGTGCCTATCTATGAAGTTGTGTATAAGAATGTGGCTGACCCTTGTCTCTGGTTCCTGGGGGGTGATCCTAACCTAGGAACCTCTGAAGGTGGCAGGAGTGCCCTTGCCGCCCACAGCTTCCTCGTCCCACACCTGAAGTTTATGCTGAGGAGGCACTTGGGGGGCCCAGGCCAGGGAGACCAACCACACGAGTGGGTCCAGCTTTCTCGGGGGGGTGGGGGTGGGTGGGTGCTGGAGACTGAGTCCACCCGGCACCAAGTGGGCACTGAACCATCACAACCACGTAATGGAACCCGGTAAAACCCTGCACCCCGAAGCTTGCACACTTCCCTGATGGCAGCCCTTGCGGTGCCGGCGCAGAGAGGACATGGAGCCTGCACGTGGGGCCTCCCGGACCCGCTCCTGCACAACTCCTCCCCTGCCGCGCACGGGCCCCTCCCGCGACCCCTGCGACCCCAGGTTCTATCAGGTGTTCCAGAGAGTTACTGAACCTGAACGGGCAGTGAGAGCCCCCGAACCTGTGACGCTACCCAGGGGGTCTCAGGGAGGGTGCCTGGCACCCACTACCCGGGGAGGGGGGTTTCAGGGAGGGCACCCGGCACCTGCTTCCTGGGGGGTCTCAGGCAGGGCACCCGGCACCCGCTACCCAGGGAGGGGGATCTCAAGGAGGGCGCCTGGCACCTGCTACCCGGGGAGGGGGGTTTCAGGGAGGGAACCCGGCACCTGCTACCTGGGGGGTCTCGGGAGGGCACTCAGCACCTGCCAGCAGGGGGTCTCGGGGGGTTGGGCAGCACCTGCGCCGTCTGAGTGAGGTCTGGGGAGGGCCAGGCTGGGGCCAGGGCTGGGCTGCAGGCCCGCGGCCCCTGCAGTGGGTGTCAGAGGAGCTTGCAGTCTAGAAAGCCACTTTGTTTCCTTTATGTTTCCACCAGAATAACATCAAACCCACCGAACGCAGCAGCAGCTATAAAGAATCCAGTTACCTTCTAGTGAGCAAATACTAAAGCGATTTGTAAATACGTGAAGCCATGCCATCAATTTTTTTTGTCATTTCTCAAAAAATGTTATATATGTTCATTAACATAAGACGGGTTTATCATTATCACTTTAAAGTGAATCAACATATGAATATTAATTGCTCTCAAGCTGAATTTCTAACATGATAAATACTGACAGATATAACCCACACAAGCAGATCTCTTTAGAGTCCCTAATAATTTTTCAGACAGCAAAAGGGATTCTGAGGCTGGTTTAAGGACCACTGCTTTAACGGGTGCCTACCCAAGTGGCTGAGCCATGCTGCATGGACAGTGGACATCAGGGGAGCGGCCAGCCTGCACTCGGGCATGAGCAAGCAGCCAGCCACGGCAATTCTCGCTCTAGTCACATTTCCTAGCACAGTATAAAAAGAGGCTCATGCTAAACTTAAATGACCCAAAGAAAGACGCCACACACATTAATCCAGGATTATGGGGGTTGGAATGCACAGCGAATACATTCATTAGCCCTGGTTTCCTTTAATCCAGGAATGTTCCAAATCATTTACCTTTGTTTTTTGGATTTGAAAATTCATTTTTTAGAAGCCAGAGTAACGGAAGTGCAACACCTCATAGCTAGACTTCAGCTTCATCTATTTCACAGACATAAACAAGCAGCATCCCAAAACCACCCCTCCTGGGCCCGCGGGCATGCCAGGTACCGTGGTGGGGGCACCTAACACGGGCTGATCCGGCCGTGACCGCAGGCACCTGGCACCTGGTTCTGCGGAGAACACGTGTGCGTGGCCCGAAAACCGCAGTGCACACACGTCGCCTGACAATGTGCAAACCAGGAGTCCGCGTTCCCCATTAGCGATACCAGTGGGAACTGCTGGAAGCGGCTTTGGTTTATTTTGTTAAGCCTGACACCCAGCTTCTCAGCATTGTCTTCTAGCCATTTTGCCTGTGCACGAGCCTTGTGTCCTCTTCTTTCTTCTGCAGACTTCCACGGCGTGCCAGGCGCAGGTCTGGGCAGGGGGCTGCAGCCTGCCGTGGAGCCTCTTCATGTGACGAAAGACTCTTCTGTGATGCTGGGCTGGAGCAGGCACTTCTGAGGCCCTCCAGGAAATGAGGGGAGAGGAGATCAGCCCCACCACCCAAGTCAGAGGCCAGCCCACGAGGTCAGAAATGGCTCCTGATAGCCAGGGCCTGGAGGGAAGGACACTGCCCAGGTGGCAGTTCGGGCACCTTGGGGATTCCTGTTCCATCGCCAGACTCCTACCTGGGAGGGCAGAGCTGTCAGGGCGGCCGGACTCTTACGGAAGGAGGGGGAGTGGCTTTACACACTGACCACCACTCATTTATTTCTCTCTCAGTTCGAATGTGGTTTTGTAATTTCGGCCTGCATTTGTCTTTGTTAAGAGGGAGCAGGGGCTGAAGGCTGAAAAGCATGGCTGTGGAGTGCATTGAAATAGCTTCTCCACTGCAAGGAAAGCAAGGAACGGTGGAAGCCACGGCATGCCCCATAGCGTGGCCCACGGGCCTCGCCACCAGTGTCCCCCGAGGTCTCGCATGCGCCCCCTCTTTCCACGGTGGTAGGGTGCAGTAGGGCAGGGTCGTTGATCACAGCTGGGGCGCCTGCAGACACGGGTTTTCGGGACGGCTGTGACATGCAGTGAGTCACCCCATCCTGCTGGTTTTAAAGGAATGGCCAGTACACACCGGTCATTATTCTGACGCGTGTGAGCTCTGGGCAGTATAGAAGTGTCAACTCTCACCCTTACTCCCGACTGCATGTCTCTGCCACAGCACAGCAGACTGCCCACCAACCCACCCCCGCCGAACAATCTTGGGGACAATGTCCTCTTTCACCTGAAGACACCGGACCGTCCACTCGCAGAGCAGCTGCCAGTATCCACTTCAGGACGTCTCCCCTGCTCCCCTTAATTTCCAGTGCTCACTCTGATCCCGCTTTCAGGTGAGTTCTACTCCAGGACCCATCCGCATCCCAAGGCAGCAAATAAAATGCCAACCTAACGCTGTCTGAAAGGCCACACAAGTCTAAACAGACATTTGTGGTTCTGTGACACTGATGGGGGAAAAAATTACAAATCCTAAAGGAAACCTGGGCAAAGAAATAGCAGCAAAACCTTCCTGCCAGCTCCAACACTTCTGCAGTTAAACTTACTGCAGCCCACTTAGCTAGAAGGGACCGCGGGGCTCACCATTTGATCACCAACCCTCCTCTGAGACGTAAATGCTCTGGGAAAAGGTTCTACAAAATCCTTCTTTGCTGTGCACTGCAAAAGCCCAGGCCAGGCCACCCTGAGCCTGCTGGGATGACATGGCATGAAACTTCCAGCGATGGTCAAAGAGGAAGGGGCAGCCAGGGGGCTGGGAGGGCAGTGTGAAACCTCTCCAATGGCAGGAGCTTCCGCTCCCCCCGGCCCGGGCATCGGACAATGTCTGGAGACATGGAGGGTGGTCACAGCTGGAGGGGGGGGCGCTGCTGCCGCTGATGGGTGTGGGTCATGGATGCCACTCCTCGCACATGGGACATGAAGGACCACCACAAGCAGGCAGCAGTGCCAAGGGCACAAACCCCTGCTTCCCAGCATCAACTATGGGCTGCAAAGTGTTCTACGGAATTTTTTCAAACTGAACTGGTTTAAAAATTATTTTAAAATAATGTTTCACTATGAAAGTTACAAAAACCCTGCAAATAATGTCTGCAAGGGAGCACGCCATCATGTGAAAACAAAACCTTGTCACCACATCCCTGGAGAACCCTCCTCGCCCCCAAACCAGGACTGAAGATAAATAACCAGGGGACACGTGGCAGGAGAGCGCCAAGGATCAAGGCGCAGGACAGCCTGAGACCGGGTCGCCTATTTGCCCGCACCCTGCTGCCAACGTGGGAGGTGCCCACCTTCACCCCCTGCCTGGGATGTGGGGAGCCAAAAGTGGGTAGGGGGCCTGTGGGGGGGCTTTCTTGGGCCTCTCCTGTGCCTCCCGTCTAAGCCACACACAGCCTGTGATGGGGGACAGAGGAGATGCTGATGCCCAGGCAAGTTGAGGACCTCAACTTTGAAATTAAGGTTTCATTACCAGTTTAGAGAAAGTCCTCTTCTCATTAAAAAAAAAAGCATCATTTCCATGCCTCGGTGGAAAGGAACTTCCATGTGTGGTTAAGAGAAAAGTGCCGAGACAGAGGTGAGGGGGGCCAGCAAGGGGGTCTGGGGGGCAGCACCTGTCCCCAGCACGGCTCTGTCTGCCCGGGAGCCTCTCTGAAGAACGAAAGCGGAAGTTCTGAGCAGAAGGGACCGAGCAGGCGCGCAATCGCAGAAATCCGCCCCGAGTGCAAGGGGGAAGACGACCAGGGCAGAAAACCCACGGGCGGGGTGTGGGGGGTGGTTAGAGGAAGGGAGGGGCGGGCTGGAGGACGGGGGTGGGGGTGGGAGGAGGGACCGCTGAGCTCCCAGGGACAAGCCTCCCAACCCGCCCTCTGGTCCACGGGTGGCACACACGCCCACGGCACAGACGCCCCCACCAACGAGACGGTGATAGCAGCTGACGCCAACGATGGATGCCTACCGGGTCCCCGAGCCGTCTCCTTTAACACACCAAACTCACGGGGCTTAGACAGCGACGCACGTGTGAAGAAACAAGTCCTGCAAAGCCAGCGCAAGGGGGTGCCGAGCCGCACACCCTGGTGTGCCCAGCTCAAAACCTCTCTGACACTTCCCCAAAGCTAACACCCCAGACACCCCACGTGGGACCCCTTACCACCCCGGAAATCCCAGGCCCTCCAAGGGCCACAGGCCAAATTACAGCGGACTGTAACCGGACCCCAGGACAATACTCCACTGAGCAAACGCAGATGGTAAGATGCTACGGGGAGAGGAGACCTCGGTTTAGAAGAACATTTAGTTTCCAGTATCTGCTCGATCATTCACTGGCTAATTGAGCTTGGGCAAATTATTGTGACTCTCGTCCCTTACTTCTCCAATGAGAGAATCACCACTAAGCTCACAGAATTGTGTTTTAAAAAAGAAGAAATTAAATTGAGATTGTGTATATGAATATACTCAGCACTTTTTGAAACAGATACATTCTTGGAGAATTTCTCTGAATCAATGACAATTTCAGAAACACTTTTTCTTCGTTTCATACTTTTCCACAACTGCAGTGGCTCCATGCTGGCATTTTGTAATTTCTCTGCCAAAGAGCTAATGAGCAGCCGGGGGGGGGGGGGGTGCTATTTAAAGGAATCCTCTCATTTAAGTGAAGAATTGTCTGATCTGTGAACTCAGCTCCTAATTACATGGTTTGTCAACATTTTTAAAGAATTATCTCATGATCAAGCTGCTGGAGTAGAGGGGTTGGTGCCCATTCTGAATGTGGACATTGGACGTTTCTGTCTATCAGCTACTTAGGAAGGACACACCAAAAAAAGTAAGAAACGCAACATCTGCAGTGAGGAAGTGATGGCGACAGCCGCTCGGGAAGCACATCCATACCCACAGAAACTGTACAGGATCGCTGCCCCATGACAGTGGAGACCGTGTCTGGGGGAATTTCAGGGAAGGGTCTACAGACCCCCGGTGCAGAGATCCTGGCAGATTCTGTGGCAAATGGGGGGCTTGGCATGGCCGAGAGAGGAAAGCACACACACCATATGGGGTGGGAAAGCACAAAGCGTCCAGGGAGTATAGGGAGACAGACCCCAAGACGGGGAGGGAGAAAGCACAGAAGTCAGGGCCGTGGGGTCAGTGGTCCCTGCCAGCCTTCCTGACCAGGGTTTCCCCAAAGACACACGCACATTCTCCCACGCTGGGAAACACATCCGTCTTCTGAGCCCACAGGTTGCATATTCACCCATGACTGGGGAAAGACAAGCCATGGCTCTTTATCCTCAGGATCGCCTGATGCCACCTCCATCTATCAATCCACCAAGGACAGAGACCTCTTGTGCACCTACTGTGCGTCCTGGAGGGGAGCCAGGAATCAGAGTGTCTGTCGAACACGCTCGGGGGGTGCACACCCAGGAATGAGGACAGAAGCCTATACCCTATTTTCTCTTCTCCCAGGTCTTTGGGCTCAGGCCCACCTGCAGGGACCCTGGGGTGCAGGCCAAGACCCTCACAGCTTCCAAAAGGCAGTGAGGTAGCTCATTACTAACCCATCTCTTTGCCAAGCCAAAAGCTACTTCCACTTTCTAGGGCCCAAGAAGTGGTGTTGATTGTTTCACCAGAACCTAAGAGGATTCCTCAACTTGCTCAACACAGACGTACCACAGGGCCCAGCACGCCCACTCCTGGGGCACACCCAGGAGAATGAAAGCATCAGTCCATGCAAAACCTGTATGGCAACGTTCCTGGCAGCTTTGTTTATATTCACCAAAAAGCAGAAAGAACTCAAATGTTCACGGACTGATGCATGGAAAAACGAGATGTGATATATCCATTTAATGGAATATTAGTCAGCGGTAAAACAAATGAAACAGTGATACATACTCAGCGAAATCAACCAGGCACAAAAGAACAAATACCGTACGATTCCATTTGTAAGGAAATATCCAGCACAGTAGATCACACAGTAAATCAGTGGCTGATCGACTGAAGGGAGAAGGGGGCATGAAAGGGGAAATAAAGCACAGGAGTTACTGCTAACAGGTACAGGTGTCGTATTTCAGGAGGATGAAAACGTTCTAAAATTAATCATGGTAACGTCTGCACAACTCTGAATATACCAAAAAGCCAACAATAGTGAATTGTACACTTTGAACCTGTACGTAAATTATATTCAATAAAGCTGTTTAAAAATTTAAAAACAAAAAAAAAGAGCTCAGAGAAGGCCAGCTCCACAAGGAACTGCAGTATAGTTTTTCTATGAACCTGCCCTGCTAGACCTGACAATTTATATATATGTTCAGCTGTTAAAACAGCACTGTCTCCCACATACTGTCATTCTACTTTAAGTTAAAACCCTTGTCACCACAAAACACCCACAATAGTTATGGCTCTGGTTACAGTACGTAAAAGGAGCGCCACTCTCTCTGCAAAACTTATTAACAGTAACCATCATTCTTCGAGAGACCCATGAGTGCAAAATTGGCCCATTTAATAAGCCCTCCCTGCAGGCACTGCCTCAGCTTGTTTTTGTGTCACTCTGCCGGCGTGAGCTCCAGTCTGAACACAGCTTAAATATTCCATGGGGGGCGGGGCACAGAGTGACACAACTGAGGAAGATTGCAGAGTTTGCTGATTTAAATAATCTCATACACTAAGTTTCAGCTTTTAGCCCAAATGGGGTATCGGAGAGAGGGAGCCCCCCTGTGTGTGCGAGCAGGGAGCTCAGGGAAAACAGGGTGGCAATCGGAGGAGAGGGGCACATGACCAGGCAGGAGGGACTTAACACCACCTCCTGGCACCAGCACAGCCTTTCCTCCTACACCGGGGCAAATCTGCCCCCAGCGAGGACCACGAAGGCGCGCCCAAGCGATGGGGGGGTGGGGGGAGGCACGGGGACGCAGCTGCATCGCTGCGGGCCTGGCACGCCCCTGTCCCCCTGGGACAGTGTCCTGGGCCTCCTGGGCACCCGCGCGGCAGCTCTCCGGAGGCCCACCACGCAGCCCGGCGGCGGGAAGGCGGCGCTCAGTGCGCACCAGCCTCCGCGGAGGGACCAGGCAGGCCGCTGCAGCCTCTATCGCTTTGTGCTTTATAGGCTGAATCTGCCATCGTGGGGCGTCGGGGAAGCTGGAGAGGCACGCCACGTCGGGTGGGGGGGGGGGGGGCCCGGCCGCCAGGAGGGAGCCAGAAGAATCGCAGGGGCTCGGCCCGCCGAACAGCCGGGGACCCAGGGGCGAGGAGGGTCCTTCCTCCGGCTTTCTCCCCGCCTTCACTCAGGGTTTCTCCCCGCGCTGCCGAGAGGCCGTTCACACCCACCAGCATCCAGCCCAGCAGGACCCGCCAGCGCGGGAGGGGTGAGCCCAGCCAGGGTGCTCCGGGACCCCTGGGCACAGGAGGGGTGAGCCCAGCTAGGGTGCTCGGGGCGCCGAGCCACCACCTCCAGGTGCCTCTGCCGTCTATGCGCTAGGACGCTATTACTGATTTTTCCTTAAGTGAAGCCTCCTTTTTACAATTTAAACAAATTTATTTATTTTTTTAAAGTATGCATTACTCTCATAAATGGAGCACCACCTAAATCATTTTAAATCAGGATAAGATCCATGGGTTTCCTGTTTCTTCTAATAATATCCACTTAGATGAAAGCCCACCTGTGCAAATTAAAAGGCGCACCCCTGAAACGAGCCTGCCCACAGTGGGCGGCACCAGGCCCGGTGCCCACAACCCACACAGGGGCTGGCGAGCTGCTCCAGTTGGCCTCATCCGGAACGGTCCGCAGGGTGGATGATGGTTTTATTTTTTAAAAGTTTGTATAAAAGAAGAGAAAAGAGAAAGCAAAGAGGGAGGCCAGGCAGCAGAGACGACAGGTGGCGGGCAACACCTGCAGGTTTAGGGTCTGAGCCTTCAGGGAAGGCTGCCAGCTCCAGTCTACAGCTTCTTTGCCGATCCCTTCCCCCAACATGCACCTGAGCACAGGCTGTGGCTTTCAAGTAACGGAAGGAAGATTCCTGAAGAAGCCGCCAGCACGAAAGCTTTCCAAGTGGGCAGCTGTGCAATCGCTTCCACCACCCTTTAAAAACCTGTCTACAACCTCTTTTGTTGCTCAGATGTGGCCTCTCTCTCCAAGCCAACTCGGCAGATGAACTCACTGCCTTCCCCTCTACATCACTGCATGGGACATGACTCCCAGGGATATAAATCTCCCTGGAAACATGGAACAGAACTCCCGGGATGAGCTGGGACCTGGTATCATGGGATTGAGGAAGCTTTCTTGACTGAAAGGATGAGGAGAAAAATGAGACAAAATAAAGTTTCCATGGCTGAGAGATTTCAAATAAAGTCAAGAAGTTATCCTGGAGGTTACCCTTACACATTATCTAGATATTTGTTTTTAGTTTATGGTGTTTTGGAGTGGCTGGAGGGAAGTACCTGAAACTGTAGAGCTGTGTTCCAATAGCTTTGATTCTTGAAGACGTTAAATAACAACGTAGCTTTTACAGTGTAATTGTGTACTTGGGAAAATCTTGTGTCTGATGCTCCTTTTATCCAGGGTATAGACAAATGAGTAAAATAATATGGATAAAAAAATAAATTATAGAGGGCAAAGGGTAAAATTAATTGGGCAGATGGAAATACTAGGGTTAATGAGAAGGGAGGGGTAAAGGGTATGGGATGTATGAGTTTTTTCTTTCTTCTTTTTATTTCTTTTTCCGGAGTAATACAAATGTTCTAAAAAATGATCATGGTGATGAATACACAAGTAGGTGATGATATTTTGAGTCACTGATTGTACACCATGTATGGACTGTATGTGTGTGAAGATTTCTCAATAAAAATATTTCTAAAAAAAGAGAGAAAAAGAAAAACCTATCTACAGTAAACAAAAACGGGGGCCGCACAACCCATTTAACAGGTTTTTGTCCCAAGCCCTGGGCTCCAGGGGGGACACCTAGCACCGTGCCCGGAGGCTAGCATCACAGCCCCCCCCAGCACCCCTCATCCTTCGCCTGCTCCAGGAGCTCCAGACACCCAGCCCTGGCCTCTGACGTCAGGTACAGGCAGGGAAAGAAGGAGAAGAGGGGCCCCTCCATGGGCTAGGGGGCTTCTGGGGACGTCACGCATCCACGTGGCCGCATGGGATCAGCTTACCGCCCCCACCCCTGCAGGCCTGGACTCTCGTGGTTCCAGGGACCCCTCTCTCTCTACTCCAGCACATCGGGCCCCCCACACCCTGCCCCCACCTCTGTAAATAGTTGCTTCATTGAAGTGTTCTCAAGTTCCCCAATTCAGGAGCGCCACTCTGTTCCGGAATCTTCCCTGCAGGGACCCAGACATGCGCAGCTCCTGAAGCCAGCTCGGCCGTGCAGCCCATTTCTCTAGGGCGCGACCTCACAGCCGGAAAGGTCCTGGACGGACGCGTCCCTTCTCCTGGGGTGCCCGCTCCGGGGCCAGCCCAAGCGCCACCGGGGGAGCGCGAGTGCGGTCGGCAGTCGGCACAACGCGCTGCTTGGTCACACGGAAGGGCAGCCGGGCCGCGGGCACGGCCGGGAGCTGCGCGGGGGGCTCTCCCCAAGGCGGCGGGGGGCTGTCCCCGAGGCGGCGGGGGGCTGTCCCCGAGGCGGCGGGGGGCTGTCCCCGAGGCGGCCAGCAGCCACGCACACCCCCGCGGCCACGGAGGAAGCAGCTCGCAGCGACCGTGCAGGCATCGCACTGGGCCCGGCGACCCCTGGGACCCGCGTGGGGCTGCCTGAGGCCCTGCAGCGGGGACGGCGCCGGCCCCACCGCGTCCCGTCCGGCCACTGGGGCGAGAAGGAACCAGGCCCCCGGGAGCCCGGCCCCTGGACGGTGGCCCTTGCTCCGCGCGTCCTCCCGGGAACAGGAACTGGCTCCGTCGCCGCCCCCCTTCTCGGCTTCCTCTGCAGGGACCACAGTGGGGAACCGGGTGGAGGCCCGGGAGGGAACGCCTGGCGGCCCCGCCACACCACTGTGATCGGGGCGGGGCCCGTCGTGGATGTCCGGCCCGGCTGTGGGGTCGCGGGACACGCGGGACACCCGCCTCACCCCCCCCCCCCCCCCCCCCGGGTTCCTGCGGGGAAGATTCCGGAACAGAGAGTCAAGACGGCAAGGGGTTAAAGTCTCAGCCGGAGCGGGACTCAAAGTCTGACCTCCCCCAGGCTCCCTGTCCTTGGATGAAAAAGGGGGGGTGATAACAAAAACAGTGGCTACTGCAGGTGTGGGGAGGCTCCGCTGAACCAATAGGACAAAGCATCAGAGAGCCCAGGCCCATGGCACATGCTGTTTGCTGCCACCTCCACTTTTAGATTCTTAAACCACAGGTTAGATCTCACTAGTAGCCACCTCACTGACGTGCCATGAAGAATAAGTGCCCAAAATGAAAACTGTGTTTACTCTATGAGTAAAAACTAGGTATTGTGTAATCAACAAAGCACTTATACAAACATTTAGTTTAAAAAAATTAAAATAAATATATTGTTTGGGGTTTGGTTCCACTGTGCTAATTCTGATGGTGGAAGATAAAAACATAAATAAAAATGGAGAAGTTATAAAAGCATAATGAATGACAACTGAGCTTTAAAACCCCGGTTTCCATAGGGCATGTGTGCTGGGACTGACTATATCCCTTCCTGATCTCAACATGCCACGTGGACGCTAGAAAAACTACACATGCCAGAAGAGGGCTTCCTTTAAGGATGAAAGCCGCGTGGAAAGGAAAGACGTTCTGACACATGCCGCCACCTGGGCGTGCTGCGTGAAATGAGGCAGACACAAAAGGACAAACACTGTCTCATCCCACTCATGTGAAATGGCTACAATGTGCAAATTCACAGACACAGAAAGCAGGGTACAGGTGGGCGGGGACGGGGGGCCATGCAGGTGCGGGGTCTGGTTGGGGGACGCAACCCCGTGCACCTGACCGGTCCTGCTGAGTGGGTGCTTGGAGGCGGGAGGTGAGACAGGAAAGCTTATGTTTCCACATTTAAAAAAATGTTTCCACAATTAAAAAAAAGAGAGAGCGACTGAGGAGACAATAACTGTAAAATGAAATACATGATCCAGGACTGGAGAGGAAAAGGCTCAGGGGGATACTAGTGGGCAGCAAACCGCCAGAACACAGGCGTAAGCTTTCTGTCAGTGTTAGGCTTCTTGAACTTGATAACTGCAGGAATAAATGTCCTTGTCTTAGAAAAGGTGCACAGAAGTATTACATGTTTGAGGAGCATGGTACATACACCTTACTTCGAAATGTTACAAGATAAAATAAGGGGATGGATGGATGGATGGATGGATGGATGGATGGATGGATGGATGGATAGAAAGGAAAAAAAAGATACAGCAAAGGTGGCAAAATATTAAAAGTTGGTGGATCTGGGTGCCTGGGGGAGGGGTGTGTCGGAGTTCTCTGTATAGGTTTTGTGTTGTTTTTGCAACTGGCCTGTGAGTTGGAAATTAATTCATATTAAAAAGTAAGGCAAAAAACAAACCACCACCCTGTGTGGCGTGGGTGGCTGCTGCGACCCCGGGTGGCAGGTGGGTGGGACGTGCACGTTTCTCCCTCACTGTGAAATGACACACCCTCCCGGCCATCGCTGGGTGCCGTCTGGGCTCGGGGGAGACAGTGAGTGGCCAGGGGACAGGCCGCTGCCCTCCAGCCAGCAGGCCTGCAGCTCACAAAGCCCAATTATTTGTTTTGCCAAACTGTGCGTACATTGAATGGGAATGTTTGTTTTCCGTGTCCCCTGTTAGGTCTCTGAAGAAAAATGATTAAAGAATCATTTCAAGGGCGTTTTTGTGTTGTTGCTCACCCATTCCGACCCAGGTTTGCCGCGCAGCCTCCCTTCCTGCCTTTTAACTTACATTTCTGTCCACTTATCGTGCGCTCCCTCCTTGGTGGCCCCTCCGTGTAAAATGTTGCTTCAAAGAAAAGGTCAGAGTGACATGTCTCCGTCCCCGGGAAGGAGGCCAGACGGTCAGCGGGGCACTGGCCCCCCAGCCCCTCCCTGGAGCGGGGCTACCAGCGCGTGTCACTGGCAGGTGGGGCGAGCACAATAGGTGTCTGCCCGAGCCTCCCCAACTACTGACCACCTGACATGACCGAGTTACGCCCCTGAGGCCCCCCCACCAGTCAAGCCCCCCAACCCTGCTGGGGCGGCTCGGGATCCTGCCACCCGAGCCAGGAGCCGAGCTTCTCCTGCAGGCACCCACAGGAGTGGGTGCCCTGTCCCCGAGGGCCTCAGAGCCAAAAACAGGGGAGGCGACCTCTAAGGAGGACTTCCAGACGAGAAGGACCAGAGAGCCGGAGGGAGCCACTGAGGAGATGGGACGGGGTGACAGGGTCGGAAGAAGGGACAGCAAAGGGAGGACTAACGGAATGCCAAAATTCACTGCCCACTGGGGCAGGGGCAGGGAGGGAGTCGCTGGGAAGTCCAAGCCAGCACGACTGGAAGAAGCAGCGTCAGGAAAAACGATGCTGGGGAGAGAGATCAGAACCTGGGTCTGGAAGTACTGAGACTGCAGGGAGGGCGAGGCCTTGGCGGGACGCTGACCGCACCCTGATGCCCTCCTTGCCCGCTCTCCGCCTGCAGAAGCACAGGCCCAGCACGTGGCAGCCGGGGCTGGGCGACACCAGCCTGAGCACAAAGCAGGCTACCCTCTGTGCCCCGGGTCAGCTGGTCAGCTCTCACGCTCACCCCCAGGGGCCAGCTGCATACAAAGCAGATTTAAATCTGCAAAGCCAGCCTCAACGGGTCTATCAATCTTACCTTATACCTTATATGTATCATATCTATCAAGTCCAATTTAAGCGACAAAAGAAACAGTGGCAGAAGCTTATATGAGTAAATTCCAATATGGAGAAGAGGCTGGTAAATACAGAAAATCTTTCCTGAAAATTTAAATGGAAGACAGTTAACCCTGATGAAAATCATTTCATGAGTATGAAACTTTTAAATGGGCACTCTAAGAACTTAATGAATTAGACCAAAGACCACTCAGGAAAATCTTTCCATCAAAAATTCATCTCTGATGATTTCTTTCTGATCAAATATTTATATTCATAAGCAGGCTCAAAAGAGTGTGTCAACCCCCAGAGAACCTCTTTTGCTGCTCAGATGTGGCCTCTCTAAGCCAACTCAGCAGGTGAACTCATTGCCTTCCCCACTTCGTGGGACATGACTCCTAGGGGTGCAAATCTCCCTGGTAACGTGGGACAGGACTGCTGGGATAAGCCAGGATCTGGCATCATGGGGTCGAGAAAGTCTTCTTGACCAAAAGGGGGAAGAGAGAGATGAGACAAAATAAAGTTTCAGTGCTGAGATTTCAAACAGAGTCAAGAGGCTATCCCGGAGGTTACTCTTATGCATTATATAGATACCCCTTTTTAATTTATGGTGTATTGGTGTGGGTGGAGGGAAGTACCTGAAACTGCAGAGCTGCGTTCCAGTAGCCATATTTCTGGAAGATGAGTGTATAATGATGTAGCTTTCACAATGTGACTGTGTGGTTGAGGAAACCTTGTGCCTGATACTCCTTTATTCAGGGTATGGACAGAGGAGTAAAATAAAGACAAAAAAAAAAAAGTCTCAAGAAGTCTCGTGTCCAGCAGAAGAAATGGAAATATCTGGCGAGCAGGTGGGTCTGGGAGACTCTGCAAAGACCCTAGAGGTGGGCTGGCCGGACCAGGGTTAGGGCGCAGCCTGGAGGGAAGGCGGCGGAGCACAGCACATCTGGGAGCCCCCCGGTGCAGGGGGGAAGATAAATTTAAAAAGAGCCCCAGAGCAGATCTACTTCTCTGCAGACAGAAAAGGAGTGCGTGATTCCAGCAGGTCTCCAGAGACATCTCTGGAGACCTGCCTTTCAAAGCACTGCACCTCCACAGCAGCCTGTGGCAGAACCGCCACATTAAATATAGGATGCCCCCGTTAAATCTCAGTTTCTGATGAACAGATTTTGTATTTTAGTATAAGTATGTTCCCCATACTGCATCAGTCCCAAAGATAGCATAAGTATGTCCTAAATACTGTGACATTGTTATTGTGTTTTTTATATGAAAAATTATACTGAAAAAGCATTTGCCGTTTATCTAAAATCCAAGTTTAATCCTGCACTTCTACATGCTCGACCCGGCAACTCCAGCTCCACTGCCGGCAGCTCAGGCCTCAGCCCCAGCCTCCCACTTCATCGGCCCTGACCTCCAGGGACACCGCACCCCTCCGCAATGGCACTTCTGCAGACGAGCTGCGGGCAGTGCCTCACCCTGTCAAGCTCCTACCCTCCACGGCCCAGGAAAGGAGAGGGTCTGCAGAGGACTGGGCTGGTCAGCTCATTCAATATTCCAGAGAGACCCCGGGGGAGCAGGGCTAAGCACGATCACTAGGCTTCTAAGAAGCAAAAGGAACAACGGGGAGCAGGTTTAGTATAAAGAGCTTGGTTTTCAGGAGAATGAAACTAGGCAGTAGGAGCCTGGCACTCTCTCTGGTTGGTGAGCTTCACCATGTAGACACGGCACCCTTGGCCGGCCACCTGGGCCACCCCAGAATCCATACAGACCAGAACTCAACCAGAACTGCTGAATGAATGAGTGAATGAGTAAATGAATGAGTGAATGAATGAGTGAATGAGTAAATGAATGCTGTACTTCGCAAAGAGCTTGTTTTGAAATCTGAGGTCCCTGGGTAATGATTGGAAATCAAAGTCTAGGGTAAATCTTGGAATGTCATAGCACTCACCACAGTGCCTAACCTTTACGCTTTAACTAGTTTGTCTTCTGAGTGTTACATGTAGTACAAATCACAAGTGTCTGCCTGGGCCCAAACCAAACAAGGAACAAAACACCTGGGATTCCACCTGATGAAGCACATGGCGAGTCTCCCATAAATAAGGTTAGCAAGGAATCGCCTGCTGCCTCCCACACTACAGCAAATCTAGTTAAAATGAAGTTCTCTACAACCCTTTGTGTCACTGCTGTAACTCTTCTTTAGTCCTAGGAGCCCTTACTCAAACAAACATCTAAGAACACCATGATTTCCTTATTAATACACAGAAGCATTATTTCACCCTGTGCCAACTGCCCTTGATCTGTGCTAGAAGAAAACCCAGGGACACCTTATCAAAACAATAAACCTAAAAAAATGAAATAAAAAAGTATATATTTTCAAAAGGGAAAGTACTGTATACTATTCTAAATTACACTTTAAGTCCCCAGTGTAGTTTGAATTTTTAAAAAGAAATCTTTATTTGCTTTACTGTTGTGAACTTCCCATTCTGCTAACAGGCCCCAAATTTAGAATTTACAAGCAAAGTGAGCCTCGACAAAGTGAAAGCTGCTAACCTTTTGGACACGTACTAAATGGCACAGAGCAGAGGTCCCCTACCTCTGCCCTAAACTTTCAGGCATTTCACGGATGGAGTAAAAAGAGTTAGCTAAGAGATCGTTTACGTACAAATTAAACCAAAGGTATTTCATACCAATGTCTGAAAAGCTGAATTCCAAATGTAATCCAGGCTCTTAGCACTCATTTTCTCAAACGTGGCCCACGGCAGTATATTTCGGCCCTCCGTCGGGGCCTGGGGGGCAGCTCCAGTCATCCGTGCTGTCCTGCAACTTCCAAGGAAGGACCAGTCAATCAGCCCCAATTCAGAGCTGAAGATGAGCTCATTAATTATTAATTCTCACCAAGCACCATGAATGCATAACGTTGCTTGGCAACTTTTGGGTAAGAACCATGAACTCATGAGACTAGCAGGGTCATCAAAAAATAGAATGCTTTCTGCAGGTAGAGAGAACCACACAACTAATCTCACATATGCAACTCGGAACAAATTTCTACCACGGGGGCTTAGTTAATGCAAATGACATGGTCTTAGATGCAACTGACATGGTCTTAAAATTAGGGATCAGTACAACGCATTGTGTTCACTGCATCATGGGGTCACAAGTGCTCCCTTCTTTCTAAAGGCTGGTGCCAGCAAGGCCCAGTTCAGGTCAAACCTTTCCTCTGCAGAACTGCAGATGTGCGAGAAGGAAGGGAGCCGGGATGTGCCCCGTCCATTGGCTGCACCGTGTTTTCATGGTTTGCCGTTAAGGAACCTCCTTAGCTGACCCTCCTTAGCTGACCAGCTCCTTGGATGACCGCCTCCTTAGGTGACCGCCTCCTTAGCTGACAGCGTCCTTGGATGACCGCCTCCTCAGAGGACCGCCTACTCAGGTGACCGCCTCCTTCGATGAACCTCAATAGACAGCACCATTAAAAAGTGAATGGGTGAATGGGGCAGACTATGAGAAGGGAGCTAACATTTACTCCCGAGTCCCCCACGAAGTACCCACAGCCACGCTCTCAGTGCTTGCTAGCAGCCAGGAAGGTGGGTGCGTGGAGCGGGGGAAGGTCTGGGCCAGGTCCCAGACGCAGTCAGCACAGAACCAGAACCCAAGCCTGGTCTGTGGTTCCAACACCCGGGCTCCTCCCCAACCCCAACCAGGCCACACCACAGAGGGCCTTGGCTTGGCGTCTCACCTCCATGGCTGGGTGGTGTTTTTCCTATTTATCTAAATATAAATGTCTCTATGTGTTCTAGTTTGTTAGCTGCTGGAATGCAATATACCAGAAACGGAATGGCTTTTAAAAGGAGGAATTTAATGAGTTGCTAGTTTACAGTTGTAAGGTCGAGAAAATGTCCCAATTAAAACAAGTCTATAGAAATGTCCAATCTAAGGCATCTAGGGAAAGATACCTTGGTTCAAGAAGGCCCATGACGTTCAGGCTTTCTCTCTCATCTGGAAGGGCACATGGTGAACACAGTCAGGGTTCCTCTCTCATCTGGAAGGACACGTGAACACAGCATCATCTGCTAGCTTCTTCTCCTGGCTTCCTGTTTCATGAAGCTCCCCGGGAGGTGTTTTCCTTCTTCATCTCCAAAAGTCGCTGGCTGGTGAACTCTGCTTCTTGTGGCTATGTCGTTCTGCTCTGCTCTCTCTGAATCTCTCATTCTCCAAAACACTTCCTCTTTTATAGAACTCCAATAAACCAATCAAGACCCAGCCAAATGGGTGGAAACATGTCATCACCTAATCAGTTTATCCACCCTTGACTAAATCACATCATCCAGGGAGATGATCTGATTACAGTTTCAAACATACAGTATTGAATAGGGACTACTCCACCTTTATGAAATGGGGTTTTGATCAAAACATGGCTTTTCTAGGGGGCATACTTCCTTTCAAACCAGCACACTACGAAACATTACAAATCACTTTATCAAGAGTGAAACACTTGATAGAAGGCCAGAATTCAAGTAAAACTCCAGGCCCATGTAATGACTTGCTTTGGCTATGGTCTGATTTAGTTAGAGATACGATGAACTGCTGTTCATAGCAAGGCTGGGTTTGGGCTATGACTTCTGGGCTCACAGAAGCCCCTTTTCTGCTTCCTCTCAGCTGCGGCCACCGCCTCTCTGGACTCCAGCTCAGGCTCGGCACTCCCACCCAACCGGGCCAGGGCTAGCCGGAGCCGGCCGCCAGATTCTCCGAGTTCCCATAGTCAGAGCCAACGGCACACACCTCGGCTGGGGGTGGGAGAGGCTGGGGTGGGGATGGGGGGGGTGTTCAGAATGGTGAGGGCAGAGAGGACAGAGAGGACATGCCCCCTCCAGGGTCGGACAGGAGGGCAGTCAATCCTAGGGCCCCAGCTTGCTTTACCATAACTAAGAGAATCTCAACAAGGTGGCTCCAATGGGCTTTGCGTCAGACACTGAGTGGGTTCCACTCCCATTTGAAATGCCAAGCGATGCATATGTGGAAAGCTCCAAGAACCCAAGAAATAACACCCGCGGTTCACCTTAGTCTACTCTGGCCAAGTGGCCTGTCTTCGTTGGAGCTCACAAAGCAAGCTCTGGGAGACAGCATGCCCCCTGGCAGCATTTCCAAAGGATTAGTGATAACCCCTCTCCCCCAACAGCTCTGGCTTCCGAGTCGTGGGGGACTCGGGAGTAAATGATAGCTCCTTTCTCATAGTCCGCCCCATTCACCCATTCACTTTTTAATGGTGCTGTCTATTGAGGTTCATCGAAGGAGGCGGTCACCTGAGTAGGCGGTCCTCTGAGGAGGCGGTCATCCAAGGACGCTGTCAGCTAAGGAGGCGGTCACCTAAGATGCCGAGCATCTATCTAGAACATTCTTTTTGAGCCCATTTCCCTTTTCAGTCTTGACCCCCCCAGTTCTGTCCATTTGTTACCAGCTACGGAGAGCCCTCTTTGCTTTTTTATTTATTCTAAACCACTGTTATGTCCCTGCAAGTGCTCTTAGCCCTAGAAATGACTTCTAGAGTTGGTGTTAGAGTCTGGTTCACCTGGCCACATTGTAGGGGTTTCAAGCCATGATTGCATCTCTTGGTCTTAGCCATTCTAGACTGGGCTGTCCCAGCTCATCTCTACAATCTCTCATGAGCTCTCCTCCTTCCCCTAATGAAAGCCGAGGCTTCCCTGGGAGCAGCAAACAAGAAACTCCCTTCTTCTGTAACATGGCCCTTACCAGATCTCTGTTGAGCTGGGCAGATATTGAAGATGTCTGAATTTCAGCTGCACAAAATCCTTTTTGTAAACGTGGCCCTCTGCCATCTCTCATGCTCCTGAGAACCTCAGATGACCTGGGGGCACAGCGGAGAGTGCACGGCTCTGGACGACAGCTGTGTTCTTATGGACACAACTGAATGCCTGAGTAAGGACCCTGGGTCAGCTGCACACCGAGCCTGCTACCGCAAATCGGAGCCTCACAGGGTCCTGCCACCTGTCTCCAGGCTGTCCCCAGAATCCAGGGGAGGCCGAGGGGCAGTCTGCAGAGGGAAGGCTGCCCAGGGACAGAGAGACTCGAGAAACCAGCACCGTCTGTCCTGTCAGTTCCTGCTGGAAAGGATCACAGTGATGGCAACTACCCGCAGGCCGCCATCCTGCGCCTTTCCACCCGGCACCCACCTGCACGGGAGATGCAGTGACCCTGCAAGAGCCCCTGCTGCTGGCTCCCGGGCACGGCCTCTCAGAGCAGCTAACCTCCAAAGGGTCCTCCCGCCCCAGCGTACAGGCACCCTCCCTCCTCCGCCCTGCTCTCGGCACAGGAATTCTGGCACTTTCACAACACCTCTATTTTTATTTCACTGGGGAAAGGGATGTTTCTCAGAGGGTAGGGGCGGAAGCAGAAATAAGAACACTCTGAAGAGCTTCCCAAAATAAACATTTCCAGGTGAGGACAGCTCCTCCTCACACCCCAGTGCAGAGCTGTGGCCGTCCCTTGCCGCTTGCTGCTGACACACGGCAGCCTCCGTCCAGCTGGGTGGGGAAAGAGGGGCTGCGCTCCTTTCCTTTCCCTCCGACAAAGGCCAGCATATACTTTGAAACATATGGCTGGCCAGTCCTTAAAATATATAACCCCTCTCAGGCTGCCTCCCCAGTGAGATCAGTTGGGGCTGGCACCCCCCAACCCCCACAGCCAGCCAGACACCTCCGGGCTTCTCTCTCCCTTGTCCGGGAGTGAGCGATCCCGCAGATTCTGGAATGCTGGGCCAGCCCTGCTCGCGCTTCCGAGGCGCACAGAGGAGGCACCCCTCTTCCCAAGTCATCCTACCGGGGACCCCACAGACTGTGGCCAACAGCCGCTTCTTGCCCAGGAATTACCTCCCCCTGCCCGGCTCCACGCTGCCGCAGGCCGAACGGCGCCTCTCAGCCCAACCCTGGCCATTGTCCCCCATGCCGGGTCTTCCAGTTCTGCCATACACAGCCACCCTCCCCCCCACTGCATTTGGACGACAACCTGCAGAGCCCCTCGGGGTCCGTGACCCGGGAAGCTCCATGGATCTCCTGCTCAGCCTGGGAGCCCCACCTCCAATGCAGCAGCAGAGAGCACGGCCCCAGCTGTGTCTGTCCTGCAGCCAGCCGGCGTGGGCTCCCACTCTCTGGCCATGTCCACTAGGGGAGCACCTGGAGGGGTGGGGAGGGGGCAGCTGAGACCCCAGTTGGGCCCCCTGGTCTCCAAGGCCATGTGAAGGCCTAAGAGCCCGGGACTCCTACACCCCACATGCTTTCTACCCCTCAGGAACACACCCTTTTAGAAAGCACCCCAGGTCTGGAGAGCACACCTTGAGGGCGGTACTGGCTTCTCCTTCACAGGCAGTTTGCACACCTTAACACAAGGCCCTGATGGCCTCACTTGGCTGTTTTGCCAAACACTGAAGACGCATCTACCTGGCGGGCTGATTTTCCTTCTGAAAGGGAATGGGGCCTCTGCGCAGCCTGGTCACGGGTCCTCTGCCAAAGTTTCACCCATGGACTGGGCTGCTAACCTTAGCACCGCGAAAGACAGATGCCTGCAAATTTCTAGAAGTTGAAAGTGTCAGAAAGGCCATTATAAGCTACCTGTCTACATTCCTGCAAGAGGCGCCATAAATTTAAGTTGATGTTCTCAAAGAAACAATGCCAGGATGCGGTTTTTATAAAGGTGTGCACAGCACAAAAATGCAGCAGCTTCTGACGGGCACAGAGGAAAGGGCAAGGCCGCCCTATTCCCGGGCCCCGCCATCACCGCCACCCACAGGCCTCCTGGGGGCGGGGGCTGGGAGGTGCGTTCTTGGCCTACTCCTGCCTTTTTACAGGAATCATCAGAAATCCCAAATTGAAGGAAGATGTAAATGGCATTTCTGTATTCTATATAACAGAAGGCTTTCTAACCAGTATACGAATTAAAATAAAAGTTACATACAACTTTGCTTAATAAAAGTATCCCCAGGTGGTGCAACAGTGGTTCAGTGGCAGAGTTCTCGCCTGCCATGCTGGAGACCTGGGTTCGATTCCCGGTGTCTGCCCATGCAAAAAAATATTCCCGCTACTCCCCTTATTTTTTCTTCCCTTGAGAAGGTAAAAGAATACACTTAGATGAAGAAATTTCAAAGGACTTCTGGATGTTTTCACAGGAACCTGCAGTGAGAAACACTTGGGGAAACTGAGGACCACTTTGAAATTTTTGAGAAAGTGACCCACTCTGCTTACCTCTTTCCCTTCCTCTTCCCCGCCCCCCCACTGGGAACCGAACCTGGGTCCCCAATATGGCAGGCAAAGAACTCTGCCTGCTGAGCCACGTGGCCTGCCCTCTTTCCCTTACTCTCACACTTCCCCACCCGAATACAGGAATCACAGAAAACTTTTAAGGGAATCATGTTCAAATGCAGTCAAGGTTTTCCTGAATATCCAAAGCCAAATCCACCTCCTTCTGGACTGGGACACGGGGGCGGGAGGGCACCCCTTTTTACCTTTCCTTGTCTATTCTTAGAACTCTTAGAGCAACAAACCTAAGAAGACCACAAGGAGGCATAAACTTCTCAGCCGCGGCCCGGGGCCCAGAGGCCTCCTGGGCTGGGTCCTCAGGCGGGTGCTGGGGCCCCAAGGGTGGAGGAACTATCTCCTGCCTAGTCATCTCCCCCCACCCCCTTCGATCAGAAAGCTCCGAAATCCACCATTTCTATTACGAATTCTCCAAGAGACGAGGAGAAGCATCTCCTTTGCCCCATGCACCTCCCCTCTCCCTTGGCGGGGGGCATGGCTTAGCTCTCCACCTGAAGCCGCCAGGTGGGGCTGCACGGGTCCCCCACCTCCGGTTGGGTGCAACCTCAGGCCTTTCACTCAGGTGGAACCTCCCAGAAGGCCAAAGCTTAGCCCGTTCGCCTCTAGCCTCGATGACAACTCACATGTACCAGTGCCTCGTATAGGCCCACCATGCAGGCCTCAGCACAAGCCCACCCGGTGGGGTCCCCCACTTCCCCACGGGTGGCCGGGCCTGGCAGGGAGAGCCGCCGGCCACGTGCTTTCCCATCTCCAGTTCCTTCCTGGGGGTGGGTCCGGGCTATCACAGCTCACGGCTGCGGCAGCCCCACCCAGGCCACCCAGGGGCCGCTTCTCACCTGCAGGTGCTGCAGACAGATAACCAGGCACCGCCTGAGGGCACCAACTAGGGTGACAGGCCCGCGGGCACACCTTCTCCTGGGTGGCTGAGGACATGACTCCCGAGCCTGGACTGCCACCGAGGCCCTGCCCCAGGTGGATGCAGGAGGACCAGGGCCCCAAAGAGTCCCGGGCCCCAGCAGTCCTGGGGGCTGCCCCAGGGGGGGAAATGCAGTCTTCTGCCCCAGCCCATGTCTGGGGCCTGTATGCACACAGCAGAGTGGGACCCACAGGCTAGAGGGTTGCAAGGTACCTGGAGTGTGCACGCATTGTTCTGTTAATGCAAATTACTTAACTTGCACCCTTACTGCAGATGGATTTCTTTCCCTTTGCTCAATGCCCGCCCTATGGCCCCAAGGGCTCTTCCTAAGTGTACTTAGCTCCTTGCTTTTCAGATTGGCATGAAGGAAGAAAACCACAAAATTCACCCAGTATGCAAAATTAAGAGAGATGCCTCTTATTTTATGGAGGCAGATTTCAGGAAAGAAAATTCTACAGGGTGGCTGTGTTCCTGGGTTTCAGTGTCCACATTCATGTAGGGTTTTCAACTTTAGGGGCCTCTGCCTGTGCCCACCGGCACGACAAAGCCAACTCTGCAGTCCAGCAACCAGGGCAGTTCTAGGTTCAAGGGATGGAATTTCTGAGAAATCCAATATTTCACTGGAGGTTGGGGGGTGCGGTACTGCTTGCTCCCACAAAGCGCCAAGTGCTAGGGGCAGGCTCCCCTCCCCCTGTGCGGGCTCCCCAGGCCCCTCCAGGCCTCGGGGCATCCCTGGGGCCTCAGATCTGCCACCACCCGGAAGTCTCCCCAGGGCGACCCACAAGGGCCGCCCAGGAGAGCGGCAGGAGCTCGGACCTCGCGGCCCACAGCCCCGGGCTGCCCTCCGTACGCAGCAGGAAGGCCCAGCGCGGAGACGTGCGGTCCGCGGACCCTCCGCGGGACGAGTCGCCAAGACCAGCCGGGTCCAGCGCGGCTGCCGGTGCGAGCTCACCTGCGCGCTCCCCTCTCAAGGCTGCCACTGGAGAAAAGCAGGCTGGAGAAAAAAGGCTTCCAACCAAAGTGTTTTGTGCTGCTTTGTTTTCTTTTTAACCAAATTGGCTGCTCAAAATCTGAGGGTATGAATTTACAGGGAACTATTACGCAACTGCAAGATTATCCCTTATTCCAGTTACTACGAATATAGATATATATTTTTATACACATATTTTATATACACATTTTTATATAATATACATTTCTTTATACATTGCTTATATATACCTATTTTTTATATACATTTTTTTGGGGCATAGGCAGGCTCCAGGAATCCGTGGCACCGCCCCCAGATACTACTAATATATTTTTACAATAGCGTAAAACCAAGTTCATGAGGATTCCTGTCAAATGCTAATACCAGCGCTGGTGATACTTAGAACTTACAGACGAGTGTTTTAAAAGTCTGTAAATCGGGTGGGCCACGGTGGCTCAGCAGGCAGAGTTCTCGCGTGCCATGCCAGAGACCCAGGGTTTGATTCCGGGGGCCTGCCCATGCAAAAAAAAAAAAAAAAAAAAGTCTGTAAATTAAGTGCCCTGAATTCTTACAATAAATTTATTGAGAAGCCTTACAATAAATTTATTGAGAAGCCTAGGAAATAAAGGAAGTTTACTAGGAACAAGGACAGATCTTTGTACATTGTTCCCCAAACAAGATAATTTATCTTATTCTAGTTCCAATAAGTTACTAAGGTCTTATGGCATAAAATCAATTCTTAAAACAGTTCTAAATAAAGAATATTTATTTTCTGAAGGGGAGGACCCTTCTAACACTTCTCAAGCAAAAAGTTTTAAATTTATGTAAAATTCATTCAACCTTTTCGAGAACTATTTAATGGTGATTGTTACTGCTAACATATTTTCAATACTCTGTTCAACTTTAATCCATCAGACTTGAGACCAAAAGTTAATGTTTCTTTAACAGTGTCTTTTCTCCCTCTTCTTCCTATAAATCCTTCCAGATCAGTTCTTGCTCAAATCGCAATGAATAAAATAAACTTAATAAAAATCCAAAGGAGGAACACGCGGCCCGTCTCTACAGACCGCGTGAGCCTGGCCAGCACCTCCGGGCAAGCGGAGGACACGGCTGTCCTGCGACTCAAATGCGCCCCGCCCTGTAACCCTCCCGGCCCCCACGGAACCACCTCAAATAAAACAGGCCACCTCAGTCAGAAACTCACAAATCACCAAGAAAGGAAATCTCTACTCCCGAACTTTCTTTGTTCAAACCAGTGCTGACAGAGCACCCCCACCCCACCCCACCCCAGCCCCTCCGGCCAGGGAACCGGAGATGCAGGACCAAGCTCTCTGCGCTTCTCAAACGCCAACCTGCCACCTGAGTTTCCTCTTCTTTACTGACGAAATGGAACAGTATAAACATCAGGATAGTGCTCCACCACGAGAGGTAGAAGAATCTGAACTTCTGGTTCATGAACACTTTCACTTTAATTTCCAAAGAAAGGTGTGTCTATGTCTGCGTGTGTGCGCCTGATCACAACGGAAGACCTATTTCTTGTTGCAGACGACAATAAAAAAAAGTTGAGAGCCCCCAATCTCGGAACCACCAGCCCCATATCCCACCCACGGGCCCAAGAAGAGCTTCCCAGACCGCCGAGCTCCCGGGACACAGAGTTGACTGCACGGGGCTCTGAAAGCCCAGTGTCTGACAGAAGGAGAGCTCTGCAGCTGCAAAGCAGCTTTCATCCTTCCTGCACCAAATCTCCAAGACCAGGGCTATCTACAAAGTTAGCCCACGTTGCAACCAAAATGAGGCTGAACAACTCTACAAATAAGCAAGGAGGATGGCACACTGCCAGAATACCCCGCTCATGCAAATGTTGGAGAAAGCAGCAAGGTCCCAAGGCTCAAGGATGATAAACGCTAAGCCGATCTGACAGAGATTCTCAGGTTAAAAAAGGCTGAACCAATGGCACGCTAAATACCAGGTAAGTGAGAGTAAATTGCAATTTTAGCCCATCCATTGAGGTGCCTAATGACCAACCAAGGAAAAGCTCCCTAACATCCTGATACTCTAATTTCAACAGGACAGGCTTATTCCACGAAAAGAAATGGCAAAGCCACTCATTCACAGCATGATTTAATAACCAATAACTAAGCAAACCCCAAACCAAGAGGCCAGGGCAGAATTACAATAGAAATTCAAAGTAATATCTTGTTCCTTCCATCTGCCAAGATGTTACCATTTAGCTCAAAGGCATCCATCCCTCCCTTGAAAAACAATACTAATTTTCTAACTCAGTATCCCATCCACAAATACTTATAAACACTATTTTAGATGCTGCATGCATAGCAGGGAATTAAAGCCCAATTTTAAATCCTTTTATCTGTCAAAATGCATATAACCAAATAAGGTAACAATGAATATAGGAAATGTCTCCAATTTTTTTCACTTTTAATATTCAAGTTATTCCCACAAGATCAAAAGTTCTTTGAAAACGCCATTTTTACTGGGTACCTAATATTCCATCACAGAGCCATCATAATTCATTTCCAAAAGCTTACCACAGATAAAAGCAGGGGTGGGACCAATTAAACAGAACAGGTTAGACCTCCATTCAGCCTTGGGGGGGGGGAGAAAATGCAAATCGGATCTTACCCAACTCCTGATATGCTCCCTGGCCTGCTGTTCCAACACTCACCCTCCGCACTCCCCATTAACGCCCAGTTTGTGAATCTCCTTTTATAAGTCCCACTCCCCTCTTTGATCCAAGAGAACATTGTCTGCACAGAACAATACGTTTTAATTTCGATTTCCCCTTTTTTCAGGAAAGGAAATGTTTGCACTTCAAAGGGCTCCTTTGAAGAGCGGCCCCTCAGTCTGGCCTGTCCAGGTTTTCGGTCCGGGGCCCCGCGGGGGGCCACCCCTGAGGGCAATCTCAAGGCCAGCTCCTTCCAGGGCAGGGTCTGGGGCAGGGGAAGAGAAAACACACCCAGGTATAAACACTGGAGGCTTTTGATCGTAACCCACAGAGGCCCTTTCTCACACATGACGCTGACTGGCGGCGTAGGGAAACTGAGGCACGGGCATCAGGAAGCCGGGGACACGCAGGAGTGGCTTCTGGTAACAAGCCGCGGGAGGAGACAGGTCAACCCGGTGCATGAGAGACATCCCAGCCGCACTTCACGCGATGGTTTCCAGATCCTCTCCTGGCCAGCTCTTCAGCTGCAAGGTGGCAAAAACTCGCAGTCCGGCACCTGGCCTTGGGTTCTTCGGACAAGCTGCGGCAGGAGGCAGGACTCGGCGGCGGGGGGCCCCTCCCACCGCGGCCCCGCGCCAGCCCCCGCAGCCAGGGGCGCACCGTTCAGGAGACCTGCAGCGCCGTCCTCAAGGCCCCAATGAGCCCTGATTTTACTAACGATGCGAGCCCTTCCTTAACCCCCGGGAGGGATGCGGCCAGAGCACCCCGAGGGCGCTCAGGTCCTCCCACGGGGGGGGGGGGGGGGGGGGCGGAGGAGAGGAAAGACGGAAAGACGCCTACTCCGGGCTGGGGTGGGTGGGGGGACAGCGGGATGGTCGGGGCCCTCCCCCGGGAACGTCTTCCAGCATCTCCTGCAAGCTCGGGCTACGCGCAAAGCCTCTGTGCCCGGATCTGTGAATCCCTTTCATTTCCTCCTTTTAGCTTTTCTACAATTTCCAAATTTTTAACAATGACCATTCTACCTTTTTAATAATGACCATTCTACCTCTTAGGCCACTCTCTTATTACAAAGAGGCTTAAGAGGTAGAAAATCAGCAACAGCTTCTTTCAAAGATTTCCTTGAAAATAAAATATAGAAATAAACCAGCTGTAAAGGACATAATTTGAACAATCAAAAGCTGAATATGGGTTGCAGACTGGATAGCAGTGTTGTATTAATGCTAAATTTCCTGCATTTGGCATCACACTGTGGTTATGTAAGAAAATGTCCTTGCTCTTAGGAAATAAACATTGAAGTGTGTATGGGGTAAATAAAGCGGAAGGATGTCTTCCACTCCTGCAAATCATTCAGAACAAAATGCACAAGTATGTGCCTACGTGCACATTTATATTCACAGAGAGAGGGAAACTGATATAATAAAAGGGACACTTTGGGGGAATTTGGGAAAAAGTTACTCAGGAGTTGCTTGTACTCCTGCAACTTTAAGCTTGAGACTATCCCCAAAAAGTTGGAAGAAAGAAGGAAACAAGAAGAAAGACAGGCAGGTCCCAGGGGTTCCCTGCAAGACGCAGGAGAAAGGTACCAGCCAAAGCTGTAAGCTGAGGGTCTCAGGAACCACCCCAGGCCACCTCGGGGTCAGCTGGAACCTGGGGAGCTCCTAACATTTGAGGGCGCCAGAGGTGCATCCAAAGGAAGGAGACACTTCCCCAGATGACTGCATTACGAAAGAAGAAAATTAAGAATGTGGGGGCAGGACTACTCCCCCGGAAGGTCTTGAGAAGATAGGGTGGGGACCAGAGAAGGAAGCTGACGCTTCCCTATAAACACAGATCTCTGGTTCCCACCAGACCCCCTGCGAAGGGCTCTCCCCAAGTACCGAGGTGGCTGCTGGAGCTGTAGAGGAAACAGAGCCCAGCTCCCCTGCCGTCCGCAGGAAGCTCCGCGTCCAGCCCGTGCAGCTGACCTAGAGAGCCCGCGGCCCAGCCTGGGGCACACCCAGCTCCTAGGGCTGCCCGCCCCATGGCCAAAAACGCCAAGGGAGGCAAGGGCAGCAGAGACCAAGAGGGGTAAGCAGAGGAGGAAAGTGGGGTGCCATGCACCCCCAAGCTGATTCAGACGTGAGGAGAGGCATGGCCAGTGGGCTCTAGCACCTGGCCTGCCCTGCGCACCCAGTGAGGCCCCTGCACACCTAACTGCCCCCTTCCAGCAGCTATCTCAGTTTACCCCAGGGGGTTGTGAGGATCAAATGAGAACCTGGAAGGCGCGACACCCCAAGTGCTGCCCTGCTTCGGGCCCTGCCCCTCTTTCCTCCTGGGCCAGACATACTTTGACCAGCGATACTCGAAGCTACCAAGGCGGTGGACAGAAAAGAACGGGGGCACCCACCACCACCCCTAACCCCAGGGTGACCGGCTCATCCCGGCCCCTTCACTACCTCCAGGGAATGCTCAAAGAAGGTGGAGGGCAGACACCCCTGCTCCATCAACCCCGGGCCTCGGGGAGACGTGGGCTGAAGCAAGGTGATAGCCATCCCTACACACACACACACACACACACATGCACATGACACATCACACGCAGATATACACATACAACATGCACCACATGCACACACCACATGCACACACCACATGCACACCTATACACACAGCACATGTGTACTGCACGCATGCACATCACACATCAATATACATAAACCACACACATGCACATACCATACACACAACACACACACCATATGCACACATATACACACACAAGCACTCACACCACACACAACACACACAAGCACACTACATGCACACACATCACAAGCACAAACCACACTCACATGCACACCTATACACACGTGCATACACACTACACATCACATAGTACATGCACACACATACACACATGTGCACACATACACACCACATATACCACAACCCCATAATGCAAACACAACACCCACACGCCATCTGCACACACATGCACACACCCATACACACGTGCACATACATCACACACAACACTCCCCACACACCACACATCAGCACATGCACACCAAACACACTGGCATGTAGGTCCCTCGCTGAGACAGGAGCTGTGAGGTCTCTATGCCAGAGCAGCTAGGAGGGGCCAACCCCCTGGAAAGTGGGTGATCTGGACCTAGGGGAACCTGCACTCATCGCTGAGGGAGGCCCTAGGACCCCAGAGTGTGAAGGGCTGAAAGGTCCATCCAGGCCACAAGAGGCCCAGAGACTTGTTCTGTGACCCCAAGTGTGAACAGACAGTGACAGAGAACCCCCCGCCCAGGGCACAGGTGCGGGTGTGAGGGTCCTGCCGGGGCAGTGGGTTCGGCAGACACTGTCGGCCCCAGCACCCCAGCACTACCCCTCCCTGTAAATGAGCCGCCATCCCAAGGAAGAGGGACTGGGTGTGTGTCTCTACACCGTGGCAGAACAGGACAGCAAAATAAAGTTGCTATAAAAACTATTCTTCGCCCTAGCCTACGTCAAAGAACCAAAATTTCTTCCCAGTGTTAACAGTTAACATTTATACAAAACATATAGTGTGTGCCGGGTGCAAACAGGGATTATGGCATTTAAATCCTCGGTCCTATAAAACAGACATAAGGCAAATTGGTGTGCAAGTGGGATGGGAAAGCGTTCACGCGTGGCTCTGAGAAGGATCTAGAAAAGGCAGCTCTCCCCCAAGGCGGGGCCATCAGAGGCTCACAGGTCTCCTGGAGCAGGGAGTTAGCACCAGAGAGGGTCTCTATGTAGGATGCAGGTCAGGGGCCACTGGGGGTGGGGGGTGGGCGGTGGGAAAGCATTTCAGTCCTCTCCGCCAAGGGCCTGAACCTGGCGCCACCATCACCACCATCCCTTCCCAAAACTTTACCATCACCCTAAATGGAAACAGTTTAAGCATTAACTCCCCATTTCCTACCCCCACCCAGTCACCTGGTAGCTGCTGACTTTTAAAAATCTGTGCTTCCGCAGCTTCCCCCAACTCCACTCTCCTTGGAACCCATCCAACGTCTCTCTCTCTCACGTCTCACCTCAAATCCCCTGGCAAATCCTGCCGGGTCTACCTTTAAAATGAATCCAGAATTCGACCACCTCCAGTCCCACCAGCTCTACCAAAACTCTAAGCGCCTCCTAACTGGGCTCCCTCTTCTACACTTGTCATCCCCACCCCCTGCTATTCTCCACCCAGCAGCTGATGTAATACTTAGAAAGTTAAGACTGAACTTCCAAAGGTTCCTGCTTCACTCAGAGTGAAAAACCGACTCCCGCTGGCCTCCAGGGACTGCATGCCCCCCACCACCCCCACAATGGTAAAAGGCTGGGTGGGGGGTGGGGGTGCAGAGAGAGCCCTGGCCGCCACGGGCCCATTGCACAGGAACAAAACCTTGGGTCCCACACGCAGGTAGCCCTGGCATGAAGGTGAAAGACCAGGTGGGAGAACCGACACCTCAAAAGATGCCTCTGCCGCCAGATGACACAGAGGCCCCAAGGCTGGAGAAAAACATTTCTCTCCGCGCCAGGGAAGCACCCACTCCCGATTCTAACTCCTCCTTGAATTAGATTAACAAGAGCAAAACCTTCCAATACCTGATTACTGAGAAAAGGGTCATTGCCCTGCACATAATACTGGAGCCTCCAATGCAGTGGCCTACTTTACTGGCCTTGCTAAAAGGAAAGTACAGACTAGAATGACCAGTAGCAGATATTTCATTCCATCAAAGAATCAAAGGCAATAAACAAATGTCTTCGATTTCAAACTCTCCGAGGTGGGCAACCATCATTCAAGCCTTTTCTTTCTCTAAATCAAAAAATTATAAGCACAAGAGCACTCACAAGCAAAGATCCAGCTTCACACAACTAAGCACATCTGCTCTCTAGTAAGTTGTTGACTCAAAATTTCTTTGACACTCTTTGAGTTTTATCTTTATAATGATCAAACTTGCTCTTACTATGCCAAATCTTGAAAACTATTTTAATCCATTACTGACCTCTTCCCACACTGAGTTTCTACTCTGATTGGGTGACTTAAATAAGACCTTTTGTTTTAATGACAGAAGGGTGTGTGCATTTGAAAATAATGATCATCTCCATTGAGACCAACTAAAAATATCAGGGCAATAAATGTATCATGTTTACAATACAGTCCTATTATCTGAACCAAATGTAAAGGGCAAGAAATGTCAAGATAAGTCACAAATAAGTTAAATTCTAATAAGCACAATTAGTAAACTCAGCCAGAGGCCAACTAGCATACCCGTTGTAGGAGTCAAATTTCTCCTCTGGAGGAAATACACCTGGTACAGCAATCCCTACCCTAAGCTTGGAATAAACCCCACTCCAGGCTATTTCCAAACACCAGAGCGTGGCCCAGTGTGGGGAAACGTAGTTGCTTGTGTTTTTGTTTTCTTGGCAGCACATGTCGGGCTGTACTCACCTTCTAAGTCAAGCACAATTCCGACCCTTCCCACGCCCACGGGAAAGGGGAAGTTGCTGCCAGGGAGGTGGCAGTGGCGAGAGCCACAGCCCTCTCGGGGGGCCGCCCCACCTGCGCGCCCGGGAAGTTTCCTACTACGCAGAAAGGGTAAGTCTGAGAAGAGGTTGTCTTCATTAAGCCGGAAGAACTTCCTTCCACTCCACACCATCTGGAAGGCTGGCCGAACGCAGCTTTTTCAGGTCAGCCGGGGTCACAAGGAAGCCCACCAAGGCGGGGTGGGGGTTCACCGAAATAACCCTGGGGACCTGGAAGCGTGGAGGAGGAGGGCCAGGGCGCGTCCCGGGGTCCGGGGAGGCAGGGGGCGGCACGGCGGCCACCCGGCGGCTGTGCGAGGGGCGGTCCCCAGGCCGCCCACCTGCCGTGGGACCACCCTCGGGGCCGCCGGGCGGGGTCCCGGCCCGCGGCGATGACACATTCCCGGCCTCGTGGCGGGGCGGGGTGCTCTGCCCCGCGCCATGTATGGGAAGGGCTCCCTCGCTGCCCACCCGGCTCCGGCTGCCTCGGGTCCGCCCCCTGCCCACCCCGACCCCGGAGCTCCCGGGGGTCCCAGGAGAGCCGCGCGGCGCGGGCCTGGCGGAGCGCCGGGTCGCCCACGCTCCCTCGCTGGGTGTTGCATCATGCACCAGGCGCGCCTTCAGGGAACCAAAATGGACTCCGGTGGCGCGACCGCCGCATGGGCACCGGCCCGCGCGCACACCCCCGGCCCGCCCTGCCCTCGCCCTCCCGCGGGGCCGCCCCGGAGCCAGAGAGCGCCCCCAGCGCGGGACCCTCGGCTCTCCGCCGCGCCGGGACCGCGGCCAAGGTGACCCGAGCCCCGCAGCGCGACCCGGAGCCCGCGGGGACCCGGCACTCACCGAGCCGGCGGAGCGGACGGCGGGATGCCGAGAGGACCGCCGCGGGCGGACTGACGGGCGGACGGACGGGCCGACGGACGGGCGGAGCGGCGATCGGCCGGGACGGCGGGCCCGAGCTGGCGTGCGCGCGGCGACGGGCGGAGGCGCTGGCGGTGGACCCGCTGCTCACACCTGCGCGCGGCGTGGAGGGAGCGCGGGCGGCCGCCCCGGAGCCGGGTTTCATCAGCCGCCGCCCCGCCCCGCCCCCCGCGCCCGCCCTCCGCGCCCCACAGCCCGGCCCGCCGCGCGCGTCACCGCCGGGCGCCAATGAGCGGCGGCGCGGGCCCGGGGGGCGGCGGCCGCGGGACCCGCGTGGGGGGTGGGCGGGGCGGCGGCGGCTCCGCGCGCTCAGCCCGGGATTCCCCGCCGGGCGCCTCCCGAGGCTTTGGCGGGCGCGGGGCCCTGGCTCCGCCCCGCCGCCTCCTCCCGCCCGCAGCGGCGCGGCCAGACTTTCTCACCCCGAAATAAAAGACTCGGAACGTATTTGAAGGGTTTGGGTGTCTGGGGTTTTGTCTGTTTGTTTGTTTGTTTATTACTTTAAATGGTCATGCGGTTGCCATTTAACCATGCCGCCTGCTCCTGCTAGTCCTTGGCCTTGAATACCGTGCCGTGGCCTGGGGTCAGGAAGTGCCCCAAGGTTGCCCGTCCGTGTGTCCCGCCGCGGGAGCGCTGCGCAGAGCCGCCCACTTCCGGAGTTCCTCTCCCGGATCCTACAGAAAATTTTAGCCCCAATCCCCACTGCTCACCCCACAAGCTGCATCCTTACTGTCTCTCTCTGGGCTCTCTAAAAACCAAGCAGGAGCCGGAACCTAGGATGAGCCAGTCATCAGTGCCAAGGGGAAGGTGACTTCGTCATAAATGCTGCTGGCTTCCCTCTGGCTTTCCGGAAAAACAGATGGATGGACGGATGGACGTAGCCTTTGAATCCTTCCCACACCCTCCGCACCTACACCCCACCCCCACCCCACCCCACCCCCCAGTAATAGGGATTCACTGTCAGCCGCTGGATTTTATACTCCCTTGGACGTGAACGAACAATCTATAAAGCATGTAACAGTATAATCCTTGATGCAGAAAAGGTTTTTATGAACACACAGAAATGGGTCAATATTCGCAAAGCTCTTTGAATAGTGTCTGGCATCATAAACAATCACTTGTGTGTTGTTTTAAAACTATTTCAGTTTCAGTTGTACAGCGATCAAATGATGTTCTGAAGTTACCCGGGAAGGTTCCTGGACCCCTGTGCCCAGCCCCTTTTCCTTGCTGGCACTACAGTCCGAGGATGCCCCCTCCCCTCCGGGGAAGCAATGCCTCATTCAGAGCCTGCTTTACCTTTGACATCACATCTAGGTTTGAATCTGAACTGTTACTTCACTCCCTGAGATTTTTAGGAAGGTATTTCACCTCTGTTTAGAGATTATCCCTTAATGTTTGAAATGTGATTATGGAATATTTTTTAGTGAGTTTTGGCAGTAAAATGTAATTTACTGATTGTAGAGATACTCTGCCTAGGCAACTGCAGAGAGCCAACCTCGAGTTAATGTTTGTATATCCCAAGAGCAATTGTTCCAGGGGTGTGGCAAGAGCTGAATTGAGGAGAGACATAGCATAGTGTTCAATTTAGCAACCCCACCCAGAAGACTTCCTAAAGACAACAGGAGACCGTCCATGAAAAGTGAACTCCACACATCTTTGACCAACTGATTTTTGACAAGGATTCCAGGTCCACTCAATGGACAAATACTAGTCTCTCCAACAGCTGGTACTGGAAAACTGGATTTCCACACGCAAAAACACGAAGGCGGACCCCTCCCTCATACTATATACAAAAACTAAGTCAAAGTGTGTCAACGATAAAAAATGTAAGACTAAAACTATAAAATTTTAAGAAGAAAACAGAGGGAATATCTTCAAGACTTTGTATTAGGCAATGGATTCTTAGACTTAACACCAAAAGCACAAGTAGTAAAAGAAAAAGTAGATAAATTGGACTTCATCCAAATTGAAAACTTTTGTACATCCAAAGATATTATCGAGAAAGTGAAAACACCACCTACAGGATGGGAACAAATATTTGGACACCCTCTATCTGATCAGGGTTTATATATAACTATATACAAACTATATATAAAAGCATATATAACTATATATAGCTACTATAACTTGACAACAAAAAAAGACAAGCTGATTTAAAAATGGGCCAAGGACTTAAATAGACATTTCTTCAAAGAAAATAAATGAATGGCCGATAAGCACATGAAAAGATCCTGGATGCCATCAGCCATTAGGGCAATGCAGACCAAAATACCACTTCCCACCCACTAGGATGGCTACTATTAAAACCCAAAAATAACAATGGCCAGGACATGGAGAAATAGGAGCCCTTGTACATTGCCAGTGGAAATGGAAAAAGGTGCAGCTGCCGTGGAAGACAGTTTGGAAGTTTCTCAGAAGGTTAGGATAAAATTGCCGTATGACCCAGCAATCCCACCTCAAAAATGGAAAGCAAGGACTCAGACAGAAATTTGTGTAACAGTGTTCATAGCAACACTATTCACAATCACCAAAAGGTAGAAGCAATCCAAGCATCCATCAACACATCAGCAACTTAAAGGATAAGCAAAATGTGGCTCGTGCCTTCACCAGAGACACACATAGAAAGGAGTGAAGTTCTGATCCACTTTACAACCCAAATGAACCTTGAAGTCATCACGTGGAGTGCAATAAGCCAAATGCAAAAGGACAGTTACTGTGTGATTTCCCTTATAAGAAATAATTAGAATATGCAAATTCATCGACTCAGAAAGTAGGTTACAGGTTACTGGGGGTGAGGGGCGGGGAGAGATTGGAGTTATTGCTTGATGGGTGCACAGCTTCCATTGGGGGCGATGGAAAAGTTCTGGTAATGGATGATGGTGATGGTAGCACAACATTGTGACTGTAATTAACAGCACTGACCTGTATACTTGAAAGTGATTAAAATTGTGTTGTATGTTAACCGCCATAAAAATTTAAAAAGAGAAGAAAAGGTGACTATTCAGGCCCATGAGCAAATAGGGGAAAGAGTAATTGTGCTAAAGAGCTCAAGGGAAGGCTAAAGGATGGGCTGAATTTCTGAAATCTTAATTTTAGGCAGGTCAGGATTCAAGTTACAGGTGCAGAGGGACCACGAGTGGCGGACAGCCTTGATTAGATGCAAAGAACGGCCACACGTAGATGCCGAGACCATTACAAAAGGAGACGCTTGAATTACGCCCCAGAAAGTGCGATCTAAAGGTGAGGTTGCAGAGAACCAGCCCCAGTACGAGCCTCAGGCTGCAAGCAGATAGAGCCAACGTGCACGATCAGAGTGAGGTAGATGTGGTCTGGAATTCTACCTACTTCCTACTGTCTGCTGGCCTCAGAAAACGGTGCTGAAGCGCACCTTCATTTTACTACCGGCCAGACAGGTGGAAGTTCATGGTGAGAATGAAAGAATCTGCATAAAGCACCTGGCATAGGTCTACACGTAGGAAGGGCTCATTTAATAGTGGTTACTGTTGAGCAGATTAAGGAAACAGAGCCCCTCCTTTGCTAGAGAGATTCAGGGCAGTATGTTAAGTCAGTTAACGGTTAACACGGGGGCTCTGGAGTTAAAGGACTGGATTTAATCCTGGTTCTGTAACTTCTAAGCCATGTACTTAAGCAAATTCCTTCACCTTTCAAAAGTTCAGTTTCCTCGTTTCTAAGATGGGGTTGTTAGTTCTTGTGGCGAATGGATGACCTCCCCGTAAAGCAGTTAACAACTCACTGGCATATGGGACTCACAGCGAACGTTCTTTATGTATGGCCTTAGACTGATTTGCAGGGTCACACAAAATGCTAAAGGTGAGAGCATTCCTTTAGGGGCATCCTTCTGCAGACTTCATGCACTCCTGGATGTCTTTGCTAGGAAGGGCTGGCCTTGTAAGGACTGGGCGGGAGAACCACCAAGCCCTGGCCCCGTCGTGGTCCAGATGCAGAGGAAAGAAGCGCAATCGTCCCTACCTTCCTCAGGGGACCCTATCACTTCGCCTGCCGCACTCCCTTCCCCTGAAACCAGCACTCCCCCCTTTTTTTTTTATGGGATATCCCGTTCTTTGTCCCTCCCTACTCTCCCCACCACTGTGGACTAGATGCCAACCGCCATGTCACAGAACCCCTGCCCTCAGCATGGAAATGTTGGGGCTGGGGGGTCCAGGCTGGTCAAGCCCCCCTGGCTGCAGTGATGGCCACCGGGTGCGCTGACGACCTAAGTTGAGGTCTCATCAGGAGCCTTCCCAAGCAGTTTTGAATTGGGATCGAAAGAGGTCCCTTTCCCTGCTGTCGGCAGGGCTGGAAGGCACGAGCCGGTGCCGCAGGTCCAGCCTGTGGGATACGCAGGTCTGAGAAAATGAACTGGACGTACAGGAGGAGCAAGGGTGAGAGACGAAGCGGGAGCCAACAGTTCTCAGGCCCCTTCCAGCGCTCACTGAGGCTCCCCTGTCCCCTTACCCAGCCAATAAGATGCTCGTTTCTGCCAAAGCTATTCCATTGTGGGTTCCTGTCACTTATATCCCAAAGAGGCCTGAGTGATTCAGCTTTTCTACTCTAAGGGTTTTTCTAACCTGGTTCACACAGGAAGAACAATAAACATTGTGACAAAGGATTGCTCCCACAGAAAATAAAGCAAGTGATATATTCAGATTGAAAATTGCAGCCCTGGAGCTCAGAGGATTTGACTATGGATGGGTTGGTTAATAAATTAAATAGATTCTGCCAAAAATTTCACGAGGCCTTGGAAAGCAGCTGCATGAATGACTGTGCCATTGGTAGAAAGTGCTTTCTGTCCACCACAAAAAAATGCTGTGCTTGTCCTCCAGAGGCAGGACAAGGGATATCTGTAAGAAAATGCAGCTCTAGGAAATGATGAGAGCACTCCATGAAGGTTTATGTACATGCATATTGATCAGAGGCTCATGGATAGTAACAAAAGAAGAAACTTCCTAATGTCTAAAAATAAAGGATTGGTTAAATATATTCTGATGTGGTCATAAAATAGAATACTAAACAAACATTAAATATCATGTTTCCAATAAAACTTAAAGTTGTGGAGAGTACTCAGATAATGTCATGAGAAGAATGGTATAATATTTTGTCTGCAAAATACTTCCAATTTTTATATATACATATATATCATACATATATCCATATATATAAACATGTATTATAAATACATATATTATGTGTAATCAGTATAGAGACATGAAAATATTGTCCCTAGAGGGAGTTTTGCTTTCTTTTGCAGATGCGGTGTCTTGAAGCTATGCACCACGGTAAAACATGTTCTTAGCCTTAATCCCTTCCTGTGGGTGTGAACCCTGGTTAAATGGGACCTTTTGATGAATTACGTAAATTAAGGAGTGGCCCCACTGAGTCAGCATGGGTCTTAATCCTGAAGGCCTTACTGGGAAGGGCCACAAAGAGAAAGCCTCAGGGAGCTGCCGGAAGCTGGAAGCCACCAGAATCCAGAAGAGAGAGGAGAAAACATTCATCACTGTATACCTTGCCATGCGACTGAGAAGCCAAGGGCCAAGGATCGCCAGCAGTCAGCCCCGAGAAAGACCCAGCCTCCCAGGGGAAACCACCGCCTTGATGTTGACTTGATTTTGGCCTTTTCATAGCCTCAAAACCATGAGCTCCTAAATTCTCATTGCTTTGGCCAACCTAACGCATGGTATTTGCTTTAGCAACCAGGAAACTAAAACAGCATACTTGTCTCAATTTTCTGAAATGAAAATTTATTATTTAAATTTTATTTAAAATTTATGATCAATTCCATAGATATTATTAAAAATAAGAATTGGAGCAAAAAATAAAATACAAAATGTACCTCCAATCCCATCCTCAAAAAAATGTCTTTATAGCCCTGGCATTAATTCCCAAGTCCTGGCAGGAGTCATCATCAAGTGAGGATTCTTCCTTGTTCATCTTCTCGGTTTAAATTTGCTCCAAATTTGAAGGCCAACAGTACTTGTTTCCTACTGGGTTTCCCATAGTGTTTGGAAGTGTTTTGTACTCTATGAGAAAGTTTTTAACTAATTTCTAATGCCTTCACTGTGTTCCTTACTATATGGATGCTATATCCATTGACATTTAACTTTAGGAAAAACATGGGAATATTCTGGAATCTGTGTTTATAAAAATCAATGGTATTTAAGTTAGTGTTCAATGTTTAGAATTTAGGAACTTTTCTATCTGAATTCGTAGATTTTTTTCCTTGTTGCCTTAATTTTAGATTGGTTTATGAAACTGACTGCACAAACACAGGTTTTACAATGCGTAAATGAATACTTTATTTAAATATGCCTATAGTTAAGCTAAGATATCTATTCTTGGTGGTTCTAAGTGTATTGTTTGTGTTCTTGAATAAAATATATATTTGTTTATTTTATTTGAAGGAGACGTGAGCTGACCCTGAGCAAACCTCTGGTTTTATAGCTGAACCGTGCATTCCTGGTAGTCACAGGGCCATTAGAGACAGAACAGGGCAGGACTCTCTGCACAACATAAGACAGCTGCCTCCATTTGCTTATTCATCAGTTTGTTTGTTTTTAAGATAAATGCTTACCACAATTGCTCTGCCTGCCCCCTGTCCTGTGTCCACAATGGAAGATAGGAAAGCCTCAGAGATGCTCCCTGAGACCTCCTCTCTATCCTTTGCAGTGGAGCAGATGTGTTGCCAAGACAAGCAGGGCACTTGTTCCAAACTGATATGAACACAATGTTATCAGCTGCAGAAGGTCACTTCCCACTGGGAGCAGAGTGGTGGAGTAGAAAAAAGCCAGGAGTTTTGGCATCAGACATGCGTGGGTATGTGTCTGGATTCCATCATTCATGGCCTGTGAGATGTCAGTCACGTTATTTAACTTCTTTGAGTCTCCCGCAAAAATGTAAATGAGGCCAACTATATCTACCCTGGACTGGTTGTTCTCAAGGTGAAGGAGATAATGAATGAGAGGAGGAGGCTACCTTCTCCCTTGCTTCCATCCTCCTGCTGTTCCTTCTTTTTGCCTCTAGTCAAGAGAAAGGAGATCAAAGAAAGGGTAATGGGCCCCAGTCCCCCGCTTCCTGACTCTCTTCCACTGTCATTCCCCCTGAAACGCACCCACCTCGCTCGACCGCAGAAGGGCCCCCAGTGGATCTTAGGGTCCCATGTTGAACCTGTAGGCCAGTCATCAGATCATCACCTTGCTTGGGGCTTAGCTAATTTCTGCAAGGATTTGATTGGACAGAACACACCCCCTTCTTTGGATTTCTAAAATGGGGCACCACTTGGGAAGTGTACTTGCTTCACCCAAGCCTGGTCTTGGTGGTTCTTTCATCCTGGAAATGTTATTGCTTCATTAAGATGAAACATGTCCAATACCTTAGAGGTTTCTGCTTGGTTAAGCAAAAGCATAACCTTTATGCAAAGACATTTGAGCTTCTAAACAGTTTGCCCTGATACCTAGACAGCCCACCGGCGCCTCGAGCCCCTCCATCCTCTCAGCCTCGGACTCCATGTCAGGAACTAGGCCTCTCGTGTTTGACTCTCACACTGCAAGCACCTCCTACAAGAGTGGGCTGTCAATGCTGCACAGGGCAGCGGCTGAGAACACACATGGTGGAGACGGCCACGTGTGCAGCTTTCAGCAGGCAACGGACCTCGGAGGGCTCCCTCTCCTCATCTTAAGAATGGGAAATCTAATGGGCGTTGCAAGAACTGAGAACAAGCCTGAAAGGTCCCTGTACAGTGCCTGGCACATAATAATGACTCCGTAAATGCTGCCATCATTATTGCTATTTATTAGCATTCATACTTTTCATCTAACCTTCATCAGTCCCTAGCTATTTTTTTTTAACAGTTTTAGTCACACACCATACAATCCATCTAAAGTGTATAATCAGTGGCTCTCTGTTTAGTCAATGAGTTGTGCATTCACCACCACAATGAATTTTAGAATATTCTCATTGCTCAAAAAAAGAAAATTCCGTACCCCTTATACTTCCCTGTTGTTGATGCTCAGCTTTGGTTTAGTAGCTTTGTTAAATTGAAGAAAGAATATTACACTGTTACTGTTAAGTATAGTCTATAGTGTGCACTAATTGTATCTTTTCCCACGAACCACCCTATTTGTTAACACCTTGTAATAGCGACATACATTTGTTCTAGTTCATGTAATAACTTTCTTACGTTTGTACAATTAATCAGTCACCATCCACAACAGCTTCTGCTATGTTATACAGTCCCAGGTTTTATCCTCTAGCTTTCTTCCAGTGACATACATGACCCTAGACTTCCCCTTTCAACCATACTCACACTCACCACTGCTAATTATACTTACCGAATTGTGCTACCATCGCCTCTGTCCATTTCCAAATATTTACAATCAACTTTATTTAAAAAGCATCATTGCCCATTCTCTACCCTCTTTCTATCTCCTGGTAACCTATACTCTAAATTTTAACTCCCAGCATTTGCTCATATACTTAGCTCACATCAGTGAGACAATATTTGTCATTTTGTGTCTGGCTTATTTCACTCAATATAATGTCCTCAAGGTTCATCCTTGTTGTCACATGTGTCAGGACTTCATTCCTTTTAATGGCCGAATAATATTCCATCGTATGTCTATTCCACATTTTGTTTATCCATTCTTTGGTTGATGGACACTTGGGTTGTTTCCATCTTTTGGCAATTGTGAATAATGTCGCCATGAACGTTGGTGTGCAAATGTCTGCCCGTGTCCTTGGTTTCAGTTCTTCTGGGCATATACCTGGGAGCAAGATGCCAGATCATATGGCAGCTCTATATTTAGCTTCCTGAGGAACTGCCAAATGGCATTCCACAGCAGCTAGTGTCTAGCTGTTTTATTCTTCCACTTCTAAGATGTTTAGAGGAGAAGAAGGCATGGGGCAGTGGTCTTTATAAATGGCTTCGCATTGTAGACTAAAGGCCCATCCCATCAGTCAGCAGGCTGATGAGAACCTGTCATCAAAACTAGCTGCAAAGATACAGTATAACTTGGATAAGCAGCTGTTGCTCACACTGAGGATGTTACAGAGCAGGGGTTCTCAACCTCAACACTGTTGATATTTTGGGCCAGACAATTCTTAGTTGTCGGACATCGTCCTACACATTGCAGGATGGTCGTTAGCACCCCTGGCTTCTACCCACCAGAGGCCAAAAGCAATCTCTCCCCTTCTGATGTTGTGACCCCCAAAAATGTCTCCAGAATTGCCAAGTGTCCCCTGGAAGGCAGAACTGTCCTGGGTGAGAACTGCTGACTTGGAGGAATATCTGATTGTCTTGCAATGGATGTTGGCTACCGTCTCTTGGGTGTAAGGAAAATGCATGATCTCAACAGGCAGAGCTGGTGCCTCTTGGCTAGCACCAGCCCAGCTGAATGGTTTGGATCCCATCAACAGGCAGAGCTGGTGCCTCTTGGCTAGCACCAGCCCAGCTGAATGGTTTGGATCCCAGCACCTGTTCCAGTTGGATGATGCCTATGTCATAGCAGCTGTTTAATATATTTTATATCATCCCTGCATTAGAGTGAGACTTTGGTGAAGCCCTTTAAAGCAGATGCTTTAATGTTCATTCGAAGAGCATCTACCTAACAGGCTTTCAGCAATGCCTCACTATGGGCTTCTCGCCTGCTGTTATCCCCCCCACCCCAACCCATCAGAGGACAGAATGGTATTTCCAAGTACTTAACCAACTGATGGCAGAGGACTTACCTAGTTCTTAACTTTTGCAGAGCAGGTCTTAAGATATGGTTCCCCTCTGAATGTCTGTAAATAGAAGCACACCACTTCTGACAGTGTGTCCTTAGGCCCTGGGGTGGTGCCTGCTTCTGTGCAGCTTCACAGCTCAGACTGAATGGGTCCCAGTGGGGACGGTAACCTGGCATTTAAAGGAACGACATCCAAAATTGTTACCACTGCTAATTTTTTTTAATTGATGTAGTGAGGTGAAATTCACAGAACATGTAATTAACCATTTTAAAGTAATCAATTCAGTGGCATTTAGTACATTCACAATATTGTGCAACCACTGCCTCTATCTAGTTTCAGACATTTTTCCTCATGCCAAACCGAAACTGCATACCCAGTAAGCCTCCCCCCACCCACCCCCCCCCACCCCGCTCCATTTCTCCCTCCCCCAGGCCCTGGCAACTGGCAATCTGCATGCTGACTATGGATTCGTCTGTTTCAGGTATTTCAAGCTAATGGAATCATACAATATGTAGCCGTTTGTGTCCAGCATCTTTCAGTTAGCATACTGTTTTCAAGGTTCAGCTACTTTGCCCCTTGAAGTATCAGTACTTCATTATTTTTTTTTTTATTGCTGACTAACACATTCCACTGAATGAACATTCCACAATTTGTTTATCCATTTTTCCACTGATGGACATTTGGGCTGTTACTGCCACTTGTATTTCCATCACAGCTGCCTTTTATTTACCTATCACTGTTCCCAAGTAAGGAATCTTAATTCATAAGCCCTGTAAGTAAAGCATGGACAGAATAGTCAATATAACTGCTGACTGAGTGACTCTGGGTAGACATTTTAAAAGTGAAGGAGAAAAGAGGAGGGGCCAAGATGGCGGCTTAGCAAGGTGCGCATTTTAGTTCATCCTCCAGAACAACTACTAAATAACCAGAAACAGTACAGAACAGCTCCCAGAGCCACGATAGTGACTGGACACACAGCGTACCCCAGTCTGGACCAGCTGGACCTGCTGCGAGTCTCCAGAACCGTGAGTTCCCCAAGCTGCGGCGCCCGGCACCCAGTGCCCCACCCCCACAGGTGGCTTCCCGGAGGGAAAGGAAAGAGACTCTAACAGTAGCAGGGACTGAGTCCAACCAAACACCAATTGTGGCATCAATAAACAAATTCTGACTACTAAAAATACGCCCCCAGCCCAGGCAAAACTGGTCAAGGCAGAGGTCGCTTATTGGGCTAACTGAAAAAGAGGAAAGGGGACTAAACGGAGGTTTTTGTGGCTATTTCTACGGAGGCTTGGCTGCCTCTGGATTCAGCAGTGGGACTATTCGGGCTGCAACTGCCCCAGGCATAGGCAGAAAGAGACTGCTTTCAGGGCTGTCTCCCGCCTGTGCCTTCCCCAGGGGAGGGGTGAAGCCCAACTTAGGTGGAATCCCTCTCTCAAGGAATTCAGACCCCAGGGCTTGGCAATTTGAAGCCATTAAAACCAGCCTACAACCTCTCCTCTGTCTCCACCATGACCCCAGCAAGAAGAGTCTTCCAAAGTTAAAGGAGCCACAACATCTTTTGCTGGTGGGACCTGAAGGCAGACAAGCCCCACATACTGGGCGGGATAAGAAAAACATAGCCCAGGGACTTCACAGGCAAGTCTTTCAACATGCTGGGTCTTATTACCCTCATGGAAAACTGACGCAGGTGACTCCTTCCCCCTGATAGGAGGCCAGTTTAGTCTGGGAAAACCTGGCTGGAGTCTGTAATACCTATGTAGACCCCCCTAAGGGTGGGGAGAGAAAAGGCACCTTACAACAAGGGCAAGAAACAAGAAAACAAGAACTGAAAAATTACCCTCTGTTAAACAAAACTTAAGCTAGAGGCCCAGAAAAAGCTGAACTGAAGGTCAAAGAACAGGTAGACAACAAACTCATCTAGCAAGAAAACCCTAGGTAAGATAAGTGAAAGCAATCTCCAGAATAAACTAATTAAGGTAATTAAATGTCTAGACTCCAGCAAAAAATAACAAATCACACCAGGAAAATTGAAGATATGGCCCAGTCAAAGGAACAAACCAATAGTTCAAATGAGATACAGGAGCTGAAAAAATTAATTTAGAATATATGAACAGAAATGGAAAACCTCATCAAAAACCAAATCAATGAACTGAGGGAGGATATGAAGAAGGCAAGGAATGAACAAAAAGAAGAAATGGAAAGTCTGAAAAAACAAATCACAGAACTTATGGGAATGAAAGATACAGTAGAAGAGATGAAAAAAAAATGGAAACCTACAATGGTAGATTTCAAGAGACAGAGGTTAGGATTAGTGAACTGGAGGATGGAACATCTGAAATCCGAACAGAAACAGAAACTATAGGGAAAAGAATGGAAAAATAAGAGCAGGACTCAGGGAATTGAATGATAATATGAAGCGCACTGATATACGTGTTGTGGGTGTCCCAGAAGGAGAAGAGAAGGGAAAAGGAGGAGAAAAGCTAATGGAAGAAATTTTCACTGAAAATTTCCCATCTCTTATGAAAGACCTAAAATTACAACTCCAAGAAGTGCAGTGCACCCCAAAGAGAATAGATCCAAATAGACGTTCTCCAAGACACTTACTAGTCAGAATGTCAGAGGTCAAAGTGAAAGAGAGGATCTTGAAAGCAGCAAGAGAAAAGCAATTCATCACATACAAGGGAAACCCAATAAGACTATGTGTAGATTTCTCAGCAGAAACCATGGAGGCGAGAAGACAGTGGGATGATATATTTAAATTACTAAAAGAGAAAAACTGCCAACCAAGAATTCTATACCCAGCAAAATTGTTCTTCAAAAATGAGGGAGAAATTAAAACATTTTCAGACAAAAAGTCACTGAGAGAATTTGTGACCAAGAGAGCAGCTCTGCAAGAAATACTAAAGGGAGCACTAGAGACAGATATGAAAAGACAGAAGAGAGAGGTGTGGAGAAGAGTGTAAAAAGAAGGAAAATTAGATATGACACATAAAATACAAAAGGCAAAATGGTAGAGGAAAGTACTACCCAAACAGTAATAACATGAAATGTTAATGGATTGAACTACCCAATCAAAAGACATAGACTGGCAGAATGGATTAAAAAACAGGATCCTTCTATATGCTGTCTACAGGAAACACATCTTAGACCCAAAGATAAACATAGGTTGAAAGTGAAAGGTTGGGAAAAGATATTTCATGCAAATAACAACCAGAAAAGAGCAGGAGTAGCTATACTAATATCCAACAAATTAGACTTCAAATGTAAAACAGTTAAAAGAGACAAAGAAGGATGCTATGTACTAATAATGGAAAAATTCAACAAGAAGACATAACAATCATAAATATTTATGCACCGAACCAGAATGCCCCAAAATACGTGAGGCAAACACTGCAAATATTGAAAAGGAAATAGACACATCTACCATAATAGTTGGAGACTTCAATTCCCCACTCTCATCAATGGACAGAACATCTAGACAGAGGATCAATAAAGAAACAGAGAATTTGAATATTACAATAAATGAGCTAGACTTAACAGACATTTATAGGACATTACACCCCACAACAGCAGGATACACCTTTTTCTCAAGTGCTCATGGATCATTCTCAAAAATAGACCATATGCTGGGTCACAAAGCAAGTCTCAACAAATTTAAAAAGATTGAAATCATACACAACACTTTCTCAGATCATAAAGGAATGAAGTAGGAAATCAATAATAAGCAGAGCGCCAGAAAATTCACAAATACATGGAGGCTCAACAACACACTCTTAAACAACCAGTGGGTCAAGGAAGAAATTATAAGAGAAATCAGTAAATATCTCAAGGCGAATGAAAATGAAAACACAACATATCAAAACTTATGGGATGCAGCAAAGGCAGGGCTAACAGGGATATTTATTGCCCTAAATGCCTATATCAAAAAAGAAGAAAGGGCAAAAATACAGGAATTAACTGTCTACTTGGAAGAACTGGAGAAAGAACAGCAAACTAACTCCAAAGCAAGCAAAAGGAAAGAAATAACAAAGATTAGAGCAGAAATAAATCAAATTGAGAACATGAAAACAATTGAGAAAATCAATAAAAACAGAAGTTGGTTCTGTGAGAAAATCAATAAGATTGATGGGCCCTTAACAAGATTGACAAAAAAGAAGAAGAGATAGGACACAAATAAATAAGATCAGAAATGAAGAGGAGACATAACCACTGACCTCACAGAAATAAAGGAGGTAATAACAGCATACTATGAACAACTCTATGCTAATAAATTAGACAATGTAAATGAAATGGACAAGTTCCTAGAAAGGCATGAACAACCGACTTTGACTCAAGAAGAAATAGATGACCTCAACAAACCAATCACAAGTAAAGAAATTGAATCAGTCATTCAAAAGCTTCCCAAAAAGAAAAGTCCAGGACAGGACGGCTTCACATGTGAATTCTACCAAACATTCCAGAAAGAATTGGTACCAACCCTGCTCAAACTCTTCAAAAAAATTGAAGTGCAGGGAAAGCTACCTAATTCATTCTATGAAGCCAACATCACCCTCATACCAAAACCAAAGATATTACAAAAAAAAAAACTACAGACCAATCTCTCTCATGAATATAGATGCAAAAATCCTCAACAAAATTCTAGAAAATCGAATCCAGCAACACATTAAAAGAATTATACATCATGACCAAGTAGGATTCATCCCAGGTATGCAAGGATGGTTCAACATAAGAAAATCAATTAATGTAATACACCATATCAACAAATCAAAGCAGAAAAACCACATGATCATCTCAATTGATGCAGAGAAGGCATTTGACAAGATTCAACATCCTTTCCTGTTGAAAACATTTCAAAGCATAGGAATACAAGGGAACTTCCTTAAAATGATACAGGGAATATATGAAAAACCCACAGCTAATATCATCCTCAATGGGGAAAAACTGAAAGCTTTCCCCCTAAGATCAGAAACAAGACAAGGATGTCCACCATCACCACTGTTATTCAACATCGTGTTGGAAGTTCTAGCCAGAGCAATTAGGCAAGAAAAAGAAATACAAGGCATCAAAATTGGAAAGGAAGAAGTAAAACTATCACTAGTTTTTTTGCAGATGATATGATAATACACGTCAAAAACCCTGAAAAATCCACAGCAAAACTACTAGAGCTAATAAACGAGTACAGCAAAGTAGCAGGTTACAAGATCAATGTTCAAAAATCTGTAGTGTTTCTATACACTAGTAATGAACAATCTGAGGGGGAAATCAAGAAACGAAATTCCATTTACAATTGCAACTAAAAGAATAAAATATTTAGGAATAAATTTAACTAAAGAGACAAAAGACCTATACAAAGAAAACCACAAGAAACTGTTAAAAGAAATCACAGAAGACCTAAATAGATGGAAGGGCATACCATGTTCATGGATTGGAAGACTAAATATAGTTAAGATGTCAATTCTACCTAAATTGATTTACAGATTCAATGCAATACCAATCAAAATCCCAACAACTTACTTTTCATAAATAGAAAAACCAATAAGCAAATTTATCTGGAAGGGCAGGGTGCCCTGAATTGCTAAAAGTATCTTGAGGAAAAGAAAGGAGGCTGGAGGTCTCACGCTGCCTGACTTTAAGGCATATTATGAAGCCACAGTGGCCACAACAGCATGGTACTGGCAAAAAGATAGATATATTGACCAATGGAATCGAATAGAGTGCTCAGATATAGACCCTCTCATCTATGGACATTTGATCTTTGATAAGGCAGTCAAGACAACTCATTTGGGACAGAACAGTCTCTTCAATAAATGGTGCCTAGAGAACTGAATATCCATATGCAAAAGAATGAAAGAGGACCCGTATCTCACACCCTATACAAAAGTTAATTCAAAATGGATCAAAGATCTAAGCATTAGGTCTAAGACCATAAAACTGTTAGAGGAAAATGTAGGGAGATATCTTATAAATCTTATAACTGGAGGCGGTTTTATGGACCTTAAACCTAAAGCAAGAGCACCGATGAAAGAAATAAATAAATGGGAGCTCCTCAAAATTAAACACTTTTGTACATCAAAGAACTTCATCAAGAAAGTAAAAAGACAGCCTACACAGTAGGAGACAATATTTGGAAATGACATATCAGATAAAGGTCTAGTATCCAGAATTTGTAAAGAGATTGTTCAACTCAACAACAAAAAGACAGCCAGTCCAATTACAAAATGGGAAAAAGACTTGAACAGACACTTCTCAGAAGAAGAAATACAAATGGCCAAAAGGCACATTAAGAGATGCTCAGCATCCCTGGCCATTAGAGAAATGCAAATCAAAACCACAATGAGATATCATCTCACACCCACCAGAATGGCCATTATCAACAAAACAGAAAATGACAAGTGCTGTAGAGGATGTGGAGAAAGAGGCACACTTATTCACTGTTGGTGGGAATGTCAAATGGTGCAACCACTGTGGAAGGCATTTTGGCGGTTCCTCAAAAAGCTGAATAGAGAATTGCCGTATGACCCAGCAATGGCATTGCTGGGTATCTACTCAAAGGACTTAAGGGCAAAGACACAAACGGACATTTGCACACCAATGTTTATAGCAGCATTATTTACAATTGCAAGGAGATGGAAACAGCCAAAATGTCCATCAACAGACGAGTGGTTAAACAAACTGTGGTATATACATACAATGGAATATTATGCAGCTCTAAGACAGAATAAACTTATGAAGTATGTAGCAACATGGATGGACCTAGAGAACATTATGCTGAGTGAGACTAGCCAAAAACTAAAGAACAAATACTGTATGGTCTCACTGATATGAACTGACATTAGTGAATAAACTTGGAATATGTCGTTGGTAACAGAGACCATCAGGAGATAGAAATAGGGCAAGATAGTGGGTAATTGGAGCTGAAGGGATACAGACTGTGCAACAGGACTAGATACAAAAACTCAGAAATGGACAGCACAATACTACCTAACTGTAACGTAATCATGTTAAAACACTGAATGAAGCTGCATGTGAGAATGATAAAGGGAGGAAGGCTGGGGACATAAATGAAATCAGAAAGAAAGATAGATGTTAAAGATCGAGATGGTATAATCTAGGAATGCCTAGAGTGTATAATAGTGAAATGTACAATGTACAAATTTTAAAAATGTTTTTGCATGAGGAAGAACAAAGGAATGTCATTATTGCAGGGTGCTGAAAATAGATGATAATTAATACTTTAAAATGTCACCTTATATGTGAGACTAAAGCAAAAAATGTTTATTTGTTACAAAATTTAGATTTTGACTAGAGCATTTCCTAATATAACTCATGTAGATAGTTTGATTGAATGTCATAAGTACTTGGAATCTCAGGTAGGACATGAGATTTTGTTAGTCTGTCCAAAGTGATGCCCCGATGAATCCCAGAGTGATTTGATCAGTGACTAGACAAGTGTTTGCAAGCCCCCTTCGGGGAATGGTGAGAGTGGGGAGAAATTCAACTTCCCCAAGCTGAATTCTTGATATTCTCACAAGCAGTGTGGACAACCAAAGTTATAGGCGGAGCCCCCAGTCTTGGGGTTTGTTCACATGAAACTTAACCCCACAAAAGATAGGTCAAGTCTACTTAAAATTTAGGCCTAAGCATCATCCCCAAGAGAGCCTCTTTTGTTGCTCAGATGTGGCCCCTCTCTCCAGCCAACATGACATGCAGTCTCACCACCCTCCCCGTCTCTGCGTGGGACATGACTCCCAGGGGTGTGGACTTTCCTGGCAACTGGGACAGAGATCCCGGAATGAGCTGAGACTCAGCATCAAGGGACTGAGAAAAACCCTAGAATGAGCTGAGAATTAACATCAAGGGATTGAGAGAACCTTCTCGACCAAAGCGGGAAGAGTGAAATGAGACTAAGTGTCAATGGCTGAGAGATTCCAAACAGAGTCGAGAGGTTATCCTGGAGGTTATTCTTATGCATTAAGTAGATATCACCTTGTTGTTCAAGATGTAGCGGAGAGGCTGGAGGGAACTGCCTGAAAATGTAGAGCTGTGTTCCAGTAGCCATGTTTCTTGATGATGATTGAACAATGATATAGCTTTCACAATGAGACTCTGTGAATGTGAAAACCTTGTGTCTGATGCTCCTTTTAGCTACTATATCAACAGAAGAGTAGAACATGTGGAATAAAAATAAATAATAGGGGGAACAAATGTTAAAATAAATTTAGTTTGAAATGCTAGTGTAAATGAAAGCGAGGGGTAAGGGGTATGGTATGTATAATCTTTTTTTCTGTATTATCATTTTATTTCTTCTTCTGTTGTCTTTTTATTTCTTTTTCTAAATTGATGCAAATGTTCTAAGAAATGATGAATATGCAACTATGTGATGATATTAAGAATTACTGATTGTATATGTAGAATGGAATGATATCTTAATGTTTTGTTTGTTGATTTTTTTTAATTAACAAAAAAAAGTGAAGGAGAAAGACCTCGATTGACACTACAGTTACCCAAGTGTATTTGCAGAAGTGCCTGACCTTCAATCTGTCCCCCAGAGTTCTCCCCATTCACGGGCCATGGTGCCAACCAAAGTGAACAAGATATGCAAAGAAGTGTTGCCAGATTCCGTGGGTAACATTTCAACACACTCTTAGACTCATTCGCCTGGAATGAGCATGTTGTTGCAGGTTCCCATTCCTCTATGCTCTGCCTTCCAGCATGTGTCATCCCTTCCCTAATCTGCACATCTTTTCCTCTCGGTGCCTTCAGGCCCACTTCTTTCCAGCAGTGATTTCCACCTGCCCGGAAGGGGCGCTCACTCAGGCACCGCATTTCTGGAGCACCCTGCTCTGTCACACCCTTCCATTGCCTCACAAGGCAAACACACTGACCTGGCATTCTAGGCTATGTAAAGAAATGAAACAGGTACTTTAGAAACCTTATTTCTTGCAGTTATTGACACCATGGTTTTTCTGGTGCTGAAAACTATACCGACACAAATCATCAAAATCTAAGGCAAACACTTACCAGACTGAAGACTTGTGGAGAGAGCTGGGAGACAATGAATTCTGACAGTGCATCTTTGTTTTGCTGTATCAGAGTACATTATGGTATGGAGATGGCTAACCTCGCACATTCTGTTGGGGGTAGCACATATTTGATAAAAATAAGAATTTAGTGAACCAGCTCTCCTGGTCAGTGGCTGGGGGAAGGCAGGCAACTAATAAATACTGACTGCAATATCTGGGTCCACTCCCCTTCTTCAACAAAATTCTCTTTCCTTCCACACCACTTTCTCCACTCTCCTGGACCTCTAGGGCTCAGGCTGGGAACTCTTCCTTTTCTAAACCTAACAAATGTTGAGTCATTTCAACTTTGCTCTTTGCAGTGATGAGTCTTTTAGGATGTTAATAGAGGATAATTGACTATATATGCATTTTATCTGGGGGTTCCAGGAGAGACACTTCATTTACTTGTCCCCTACAAGAAACACTGCACCTAACTTTCAAAAACTCCCACAAGGTGGGGATTGTAATTTCCTTTCCTATAGAAGAAGAAACTTAGATCCCAAATGCTTAATGGACTTGCCGTAAGGGCCCCACAGCCAGTAAGGGCCCCACAAGGTCCAGGCCCTTTGCGACTCCACACAGCAGGAAGGTGAACTTCTGCTCTAAAGTCACATGCTCAGCAATTGAGGAAATAATAGCCAAATTTTTGCAAATTTTATGGAAGATATCAATTTATAGATTCAAGATGCTCAGCAAACCACAGGCAGCACAAATGCAAGAAAAACCCACCTAGCGTCCCATAGTCGAACTGCTGAAAACCAATGATACAGAGAAACTCTTGAAAGTAGTGGCGGGAGAAAAAGGACACATCAACAAACAGGGAAAAACCAGTAAGAATGAATTCTGAATTGTCCTGAGACACAATGGAATGACACTTTTTTAAGAGAGATAGAAAAACTCCTGTCAACCCCGAATTCTATATCCCGCAAAAATATCCTAAGTGAAATAAACATGTTCCAGTAAATGAGAACTGAGAAAGCATTGCCGGCAGACTAGCGCTGGAAGAAATGCTGAAGGACGTTCTGTAGGTTGAAAGGAAATTGTGACAGATTGAAATTTGGATCTACAAGAAGGAAAGAAAAGCATCCTGTCACGATGCCTCCTTTCAGGTTAAGGCACATAATTTTACCTGGAGGCAGCATTTTGAGGGATGTATAAGAGTTTTGGGGAAAAGGCAGAAACTAAAATATTTTACAGTAATGAAGCGATATCATATGCCATAAGAAGAGGGACCGTTTTTCTGTGTGTGTGTGTGTGTGTATGTGGGCATATGTGATTGTGATTTTTCCCTAGTTGGTAGTTAGCCTTTGAATTTCTATGTCTTTTGCTATACATATTTCTTTATTTTTATCTGGTCATCTTTCCTTTTGTATTACTCTGTTTGCTTTCAGGTTTACAACGTTTTTCCTGACCAGAGATTAAATGGTCACTTCTATTTAAAAATGACTTTACAGCTTCTTTAATATTCAATTCTTTAATTTATCCTAAATGTATTCTAATGTATGCAGTAAAGCGGGCTAGTTCTCCCCCACCATGTAGCCAGTTTATCAACATCGTTGATTGAAAAATTCATCTCTTTCCCATTGATTTGTGATGACTCCTTTCTAATATATTGAGTTTATGTGTATATGGTCTACTCCCAAGTGATTTCATCCCGCCCATTGATGAGGTGTTAATTATGCATTAATTCATTTTACTTTGGATAGATTTATAACATAGTTCCATAGCAAGAAAGGTAAATTCTTCTCTCTTCCCATTTTTCTTTCTCAAATTCTTATTCTTCACACCAATTTATTCTTAGGAGCATTTTATCACATTTATTCCCTGCCACATGCATAACTCTGGAATGTTGAATGTAATTTTTTTTTAACTGCACATTAACTTGAGAAGAATTTATACCATGGCTGTAGACATTTTTCCCTCAAGGAATATAAAACATCTCTCAACTTAATCAAGTTTTGGGCAAGGAATTACCCAAAGCCTACTAAAAATGGTAAATCTAATAGGAGACACTCCTTTCTGCATTCAGCTGGGACTCCAAGAGCACTAAGTGGAGTTCGGGTGAAAAAGAAATAAAAACCAACCCAGAGAAAGAAACAATGGAGAAACCTGCTTGTCTTGAACTTGTTGTTACTTGCAGGTGGCAAAGCAGTCTTTCTTGGGAATTTATGATTTCAATCTGCCCCCATATTAATTTTTGTTTCTGTTCATACTACTTGTGGGGCCAAAAATCTCAAGCCGGAACTAAATGTAAGTAGCCCCAGGTAAGCAGTGCTCGCAGATGCAAGCAAACAAAAAAATCCCATCTAAAGGAGCTGACTTCTAACTGAGGCCTCAGAGAATTCCCACAAATTTCGAAGGCAAATGAGTTTCAATTATTAAAAACAAAACAAAACACTTTCTTTACCAAAAATCACCACCAGTGAGATGAGCAGTAACAAGAGACAAGAGAAACAAATGTACAAAAACTTCAGCTAGAGAAGTATCATGCCCAGGATATACTGTTATAATGTTTATAACAGTAAACATTAACTAAATGAATAGAAGCTTGGGGAAAAAAAAAAAAAGAAAAGAACTCTAGAAAGGAAAATGTAATCCCTGAAATTAAAAGGTCAGCTGAGGCTTCTGATAATGGCAGATGACATTAGTCAGATCTTTGATTCTGCTCACAGTAAGTTAGACAAATATCTGAAAAAGTAAATTAGATAGTGCAAAGTGTCCAGGCCATGATTTAGGGGAAAAGTGAAGCCCATGGAGGTAAGCCTGCTTTTTCTTTTGAATTTTGGTTTTTACTTGAAGGCATTTTCCAATATTAGAGAGGGTCATTGAGAGGCTGAGAGCACCACTGAACCCAGGCTAATGAAATGGGGATTGGGTGCTGCCAAGGGAAGAGGGGCTTTAGGGAACGTCTCCTTTTCTCAACTGCAACCTTGAAGGGCAGAATCCTAAGGATAAGGGCAAGCTACAAGGAAAGAGATACTTTCCAGGGCCACAGCCCAGTGTTCCATCACATCACTTCCTGGAGCTACATGAAAATGTTCCCAGATTGCTACTGCTCCCAGGCATAGAAACAAACCTCAATGATTATATCAAAACAGTTTATAAATACAATGCCCAGCACTCACCGAAACAGAGGAGAGATGGCATGATAAAAAATAAGTAGAAAAAAACAGAATGGCGGAGATATCAGCCCACAGGGTCTTCAAATATTGTCAGTATCAAATGCCAACTTAAAAATAACCAGATTTACTATAATTCAAGGGATCAAGAACAAGATGGAGATTTCTGCAAAATATTAGAAAATATGCAAAAGAGCCAAATGACAATTCTAGAATTTAAAAATGCAGCGACTATATTGCAAAACACGATGGGTGGATTTGACAGGAATTTTGACAGACAGCTAAAGAGAGAATCAGTGAACTGGAAGATAGGTCACTAGAAAATAGCCAAAATAATGCACAGAGAGTAGAAATAATAGAAAATCCAGAAAAAAGAGTGAGAAAAAGAGGATGCATTGAAAATATTTCATTAAAGTCTCAGAGTGAAAGAAGAACTATAGTGAGATCAAAATGATATTTAAAAAGAGTATAGCCAGGAATTTTCCAAACCTAATGAAAGAAATTAAGTCATGAATTTTAAAAATCTATACACACTCAAAGCAAGATAAGTCCAAAGAAAACAATGCCTAGGCAAAGCATAGTAAAATTTCTAAAAACAAAATAAAAACAGGAAAATCTTTAAAGTAGCTATAGGAAAAAAGTTCCCTTAAAAGGAGCAATAATTAGACTGGCATATTAGTCCCCCACCACCATCTTTAGAGGCTGTGAGTTTACAGAATAATCATACATAAAATATAGGTTTCTTATATATCACTCTATTATTAACACATTGCATTGGTGTTGAACATTTGTTATGATTGATGATAGCACATTTTAATAATTTTACTTGGTTTAACTTAGTGTTCACTGTTTGCGTAGTGTAGTTCCATGGATTTGGGGGGGTAAATTTTTATTCTTTTACCATACATGCAATCTAACATTTCCCCTTCTAATCACTTTCAGATATGTATTTTAACACTATTAATTACATTCACAATTTTGGGTTTCTATCACCACTGTCCATTACCAAAACATTTCCATCATTCCAAATAGGAACCCTGTACATTTTAAGACTTAACTTCCCATTCTTTATCCCTACTCCATCCTCTGGTAACCTATGTTCTAGATTCTGACTGCATGATTTTGCTTATCCTTGTTGTTTCAAATCAGTGAGATCATATAATACTTGTCCTTTTGTGTCTGGCTTATTTTACTCAATATGATCTCTTCAAGGTTCATGAATGTTGCCACATGAATCAGGGCTTTATTTCTTTTTATGGCACAATAATATTCCATTATATATATCTATGACATTTTATTTATTTATCCACTCATTGAACTGATGGATGCTTGGGTTGCTTCCATCTTTTGGCAATGTTGCTATGAACATCAGTACACAAATATCTATTTGGGTCCGAGTACACAAATATCTATTTGGGTCCCTCCTTTCAATTCTTTTGGATATATACTAGTGTGTTGATTTGAAATGACAAGGTGCCTGAGAAAAGTGATCTTTCCTGATCCAATCTTGTGGAGCCAGGCTTATTGTTTAGGGTGGAAACATTTGATTAGATTGTTTTCATGGAGTCTGACCTACTTAGTGAGCATGACCTTTTGATTAGATTAAGGCCACTGAGAGGTGGTGTGTCCAATTGTGGGTGTAGCTTTCTATTTATATGGAGATGTGGCTCCACCCATTCAAGGTGGGTCTGGATTAGTTTACCAGAGTCCTTTAAAAGGGGGAACATTTTGTAGAAACCTCAGATGCAGATGCTTGGAGAACAGCTGCTTGAGAGCCAACACAGACCCAGACACAGACAATTGGAGATGTTTGGAATGCCAGTGGAGAGAGCAGACACCTAGACACAGATGTTTGGAGATATTGTTTGCAGACATTGTCATGTACCTTCCCATGAGATGCTGAACAAGTCAGAATCTAGCATTTTTTACTGGAGGAGTAAGTGAAGACCCATAGATTCTTAGAAGGGAAAACACTGTGATCAGAAGCTGGAAGCATAGAAATGGGAACAAGAGCAGTAGATGCCAGCCATGTGCCTTCCCATGTCATGGTATGTTGAGTCATGGTATCCTTTTACTGGATGCTTTAGTTTGGATGTTTTTATGTCCTTAGAACTGTAAACTTGTACCTTAATAAATTGTCTTTTTAAAAGCCATTCCCTCTGGTATATGGCATTCTGGCAGCATTTAGCAAACCAAAATACTGAGTAACAAAGTTGCCAGGACATATAGTGGTTCTATTTTTAGCTTTCCATGGAATTGCCAAACTGTCTTCCACAGCAACTGTACCATTTTACATTACCAGCAGCAATGAATGATTTTCCTATTCTTTGCATCTTCTCCAACGCTTGTTATTTTCCATTGTTTTTTAATAGCAGCCATTCTAATGGGTGTGAAATGGCATCTCAATGTGGTTTTGATTTGCATTTCTCTGATAGCATATTACTTTTAATATAATTGATTGACGATTACCAGTGGAATATCGTTAAACTGCTGATAGAAAATAATTGGCATTAGAATTTTGTGGAATTCCGGTGAAAATATTCTTCAAGAATGAAGGCAAAAAATGGACATATTATATGATTCCACTTATATGTAATCTGTAGAATATACAATTTCATAGAGACACAAGGTAGAGTACAGGTTGGTAGGGCTGGGGTGAGGTGAGAGGGAATGGGAAGTTAATGCATAATGGGTATAGAGTTTCTATTTGAGGTATTGGGAACGTTCTGGCAATGGACGGCAGTGAGGGTAGCACACAATTGCGAATGTGATGAGTGCCACTGAATGGCATGCTTGAAAGTGGTTGGGATTGGAAAGTTTATGTTGCATATATATTTCCACAGTCAAAAATAAAAAAGTGACTAAAGAGACAATGGAAATTAAATGCAATACATGATCCTGTACCAGATCTAATAATAGAAGAGAAAAGCCCAAAGGACATTATTGGGACATATGAAAAACACTGGGGTTTGGCTGTAAGATTGATATCAATTTTATTTATTTTTTATATCTGTTTTAAATATCTTAAACTTGATAGTTATTTAAAGTGGTTACTTAAGTGAATATCCTTGTTCTTAGGAAATGTATAAGGACATATTAAGTGTTCAAGAAGTATGATGTATGTTTCTAATGTTTAGAAAATAGACAATTAGATTAGATAAATAGAAAGCGAGATTGAGAGAAAGATAGAATAAATGATACCCTCGTAGCTTGCTTTGAATCCTCACTCTGTGACTTACTATCTGTGTGGTCTTGGGAAAGTTAATTAATATCTCTGTATGCCTATATACTCTCCTCAGTATTGGATAATAATAGTTATCATAGGGTTGTCATGAGCATAAAATTATTTAATATGTATAAATCACTTGAACCAGTAAGTGCCTTATAAGTATTTGCTATGATTTTTAAGAAAACATTCTAAGGTCTTTGTATTTCCAGGTAAAATACACAAGTAATACAATCATGGTGAGAGACTTTAACAACCCTCTTTTGCAGGGATGATTGAACAAAAAATATTATTAGCAAAATTACTTTGATGCATATACAACTTTGTACCCAACAAACTCAACTACATTCGGTGTGCTGGTTTGAAACTGTCGCATACCCCAGAAAAAACATGTTCTTTAGTCTTTATTCAATTTAGCTGGGTGGGATCTTTTTTATTGTTTCTATGGAGATGTGACCCACCCAACTGTGGATGGTAACTTTTGATTAGTTGGTTTCCATAGAGATGTGTCTCCACCCATTCAAGGTGGGGTTGTTTACTGGAGCCCTTTAAGAGCGAACCATTTTGGAAAAAGCTTTAATGTTGATAGAGCCCACACAGCCAGAGATCTTTGGAGATACAGATGGAAAATGCTCCCAGGAAAGCCTTTTGAAATGAGGAGAGAAAGCTAGCAGACATCTCCATATGCCTTCCCAGCTGAGAGAGGTGTCCAGAAGCCAGAGACCCAAGCAGATGCCAGCCACGTGCCTTCCTAGCTGATAGAGCTCTTATGGATGGCATCAGCTTTTCTTGAGTGAAGGTAGCCTCTTGTTGGTGCCTTAATTTGGACATTTTCATGGCCTTAGAACTGTAAACTTTCAACTTAATAAATTCCATTTTTAAAAGTCATTCCATCTCTGGTATATTGCATTCCAGTAGCTTTAAACAAATGAAAACACATGCTTTCAAAAATCTATTCATCTACAAGGTAATTCCAAGAAGTAGAAATCAGACAGGTTGTGGCAGACACTGCTGGTTGCCTTCCCAGTGCCTATCTTTCCTTTCTTACTAACAGAATACTGATTTCCTTTGGAATGACAAGTATCAGCTAACATACTCTTCCAGATGTACTTGCAGCTATCTGTGCTGTGTGATCACTGAGATTTAAGAGAAAGTCATTGAGTTGGATTTCAGGAATAGCTTTTTAAAATTTTGTTCCTTTAATGTCTATCTGCATTGAATCAACCAGTGTCCCATCTTTCTTCAAAGAACTCCATGTGTTTTTTGGGGCATGCCTTCAAAGTTCCAACATGCAGTTGACAACTCTGTCTTAGCACTTTCTGCTTGAAATTGAGTGGCAAAGTCAGAGAGAGATGAAATGTCAGGGCCTTCTAAGTTCTTTCCTGGGTATGCTCACTACCCTGCATGAGGAAGGGCCTTCAAGAATCCCAAGAATAGGTAGGAGCTTTCCAAACCCCTGGGGGACTTTACCCTCTGTATTCAATGAGATATCATTCAAAATCTCTGGGATTTTAAAAATGGACTTTGACAAATTCTTTCCAGACTTTACCAAGAAGAACAATGAAGTGGAATTTTCTCTGTCGGGTATCAAAATGCAAAATAAAATTACAGTAAGTATAATAGAAGGCATTATTGCAGAAATAGATAGCATGATGCTAAAAAAAAAGTCCAGAAATAGATACACATACCAAGACATGCACATCTTGTGCATGATATAAGCTACATTTTAAATTAGTGGGGAGAGGATGAATTATTCCATAAATAGATTGGAAAGATTGGCAGCCTGTTGGAAAGAAAAATAGACCCTTATGTCATACCTTACACAAGAATAAATTCCAAATGGATAAAAATCTATATATACAAAAACAAGACTATAAATGTATTTTACAATCTTAGGGTGGGGAAAGATTTTTTTCCAGGACAACAGGAAACCCAGAAAGCATAAAGGCATATCTTGCAAATTGATTTCCTCATAGTGAAAGTTACCACAAACCAATTGAAGGCAAACAACAGGCTGATAAATATTATAATACCCATAACAGAAAAAAGGAATGCAAATTAAATAATGAGATCCTAATTGTAGCCTATTAGATTGTTTCCCGCAAAAGATTTTGTGTGGTTGATAATATAAAATGTCAATGGGGATGTGAAGATAAGGTCACTCTTATTCACTGTTAGTGAGAGTGCAAATTGGTAGAGCTGTTTTGGGAAACAATTTGGCAGGATCTAACAAAGTACTAGGTATGCATTATTCTAAGGCAGCATTTGCACTTCTAAAAATTTGTGCTGCAGAATCTTCACACATGCACAAAGGTGTACATGCATGAGGCTGTTGATGGCAGTTGTTGTAACAATTAAGAACCAGGAATCTGAATGTTCATCAGTACTGGGTGTGTGTGAGTATGTGTGTCTAAAAAGGGAGCAGGGAGTGACAGAGAGAAAAGGAGGTTGCAGGTAAGATTTAAATGACTTTGCAATTAGTTTAAAAGATGAACTTTTTTTCCTAACCCCTTTCTTCCTTTCTTTCCTTGCTTACTAATAAATATAATTAATGATTTTGATGAGGATGAGATCATATTGCCAGACATTTAGGGTCATAGCAGATTGTTGTCCCTTTTAAAAATTCAACTGTGGCAGAGTAGGGTGGGCTGAGTTTACCCAATCTCCATTGGACAACAAGAAAAGGGTTTAAAATAAATAAACAAGCAAACTGGGACTGGTCAATAAGAGATCTACCCTACAAGAAATACTAAAAGGGTGTTGTGTCAGCTGAAAAAAGAAAGACAGAAGTTGAAGTGGAGAGACTGGGACAGAGAGAGCAGTCATGAGCCTTCCGTGGTGTGGTCAGCCATGAACGCACAGAGGGTGGGTGAGGAGTGGGGAGTGCAGTTCAGAGGGAGCAGGGTTCCTGTGCTCTAGTCCGCTCCTAAAACAGGCTTGGGAAGTCTTCACTGGCTGCTGCAGGAGTTCCTGCAAGAAGCCTGGAGGGCAGCAGACTTGCTTCCCTGTGCACAAGGCTTGTTGAGTTGGTGCATGGTGCCTGCTCCCCAACCCTGAGGCAGGTCATCATGGGTGCCTGGTTTGGGTGGAGACTGGGGGCCTCCCCCAGGGAGGAGAGAGGATGTAAAGCAGAGCTGACCCAATGGCTGGTTGGTAAGGAAAGCTCATGGAGTCCCAGTTTGCTTGTTTATTTATTTACCCATGGAGGCCTGGAGATCTCAGGCATGCATGGACAGAGAGGCAAGGCCAAGGGAGCCAGCCAAGTCTTGTGCTGCCATTTTTTTGGGACGTGGGCCAGGAGTCGAACCCAGGTCTCCTGCAAGACAGATGGACTTTCTACCACATGAAAGATGGCTTTTCTATCACCCAATCACCTGCACACCTTTTTCTGCCTAGTTTTTAAAAAAAATTTTTTTAAAACATAACAACATACAAACGCAAACATTCTTACCATATGATCATTCTTCCTTCTTGGTATGTAATCAATAACTCACAATATCATCACATAGTTGTATATTCATCACCGTGATCATTTCTTAGAGCATTTTTTCTGCCTAGTTTTTAATAGACACTCAAGTATTTTTTTTTCTTTTTTTCTGGTGCATGGGCTGGGAGTTGAACGTGGGTCTCCTGCATGACAGGGGGCCTTTCTACCACATGGCAGGCATGCATCCTACCATGGAACCATTTATGCATCCTTTCTGCCTAGATTTTATAGACTCCCAAGTAGAATTACACCCCTTACATGAGATACAGGTCTTGGTTTGGCAGGGAACTATAGACAAACCAATTGTAAAAGGGAAACTTCAACACAAACCCAGGTAAATACAAAGCTTCAGACAAGTGAAGGAAACCAACTTGCAAAATAACCTTACAAAGATAATCAAATGCCCCAAATTCAACAGAAAATCACAAGTCATGTAAAGGTCCAGGTGGAAATAGCCCAGTTAAATGACCAAATCAAAACATGGAGGGGAAACAGAATATGGGGCAACTACTCAAGGATATTTATAAATAAATAAAGGATATCAAGAAGGCACTGGGAAAGCATAGAGAAGAATTTGAAAGATGAAATAGAAAAATAGCATATCTCACAGAGTTGAAAGATATTGCAGACCAAATTAGAAATAAATTAGAGACACACAATAGCAGATTCAAAGAAGTAGAATGAGAAATAAGTGAGTTAGAAAACAGAACAATTGAATGAGAGCACACAAAAGAACAAATGGCAAGAAAGATTTCTAAAAAATGGAACTGGATCTCAGAGAAATTTTGGACAACAAAAGCACCCAAATATAAGAACCACTGGTGTCCCAAAAGGGGAAGGAAAGTGTGAAAGGTGTGGGAAGATTAGTTGAAAAGATCATCAGAGAGAGCTTTCTAACCCTTACCAAAGTCATAAATATGCAAACCAAAGAGGCCCAACATTAAAAAGAATAAATCCAAATATGCCTACGCCAAGATACATACTAGACTGTCAAATGCTAAAAGAAGCAGAAAGTCCTGAAAGTGGCACAAGTAAAGCAATCTACCGCATACAAGGGAAACCACAGAAGGCTGAGCCAGAATACTCAACAGGCACCATGGAGCTGAGAAGGCAGTGGTGTAAGACACTGAATGAGAAAGGCTTCCAGCCAAGAATTCTTTATCCTCTCGAGTTTTCCTTCAAAATTGAGGGAGAAATTAAAATCTTCAAAGACAAACAACAACTGAAAAAACTAGTCAATAAGAGATCTACCCTACAAGAAATACTAAAAGGGTGTTGTGTCAGCTGAAAAAAAGAAAGACAGAAAGGGATGTCTGGATGAGGGCAGAGAATTGAAGAATACAAGTAAGGATAATTTAAGGGATAAAAAGAGAGAAAGGGAAAAGAATACATATATCTGAAAAATAAAAACTAAAGCAATAGATACTAGATTCAAGAACTGTTTTTACAATAGTAACTTTAAATATTAGTGCCGATCAGCAGATGAGTGGATAAACAAAATGCAGTATATACATACGATGGACTATTATTTAGCAATAAGACAAAATGAGGTCCCAAAGCATATGACAACATGGATGAAACTGGGACATAATACTGAGTGAAATAAGTCAGACACAAAAGGATACTGTATGGTTTTACTATTATGACTTTGGTAAAGGTAATCTCAAAGTTTCCACTAGATTACTGAGGACTTAGAGGTACACAGACATTAGAGATTGAGGGAAAGTTACCCAGTGAAGTTGAACAGATAGAAGTGATGGTAGCTGATCAGTGGGGTTATAGGTAACATTGCCATACTGATGGTGAATATAATTGAAAGGGAGTGTATAGTACCATCTATCCTACCAGTTAATTCTAAAATTATAAATAAGTTCCTGCATGAAGAAATTCAAAGGTTTCATTTTGTACAAAGAATCAATAATAGAGGGGTATTGGAGGAAAACCAAAAATGCATGCTACGGCCAGTAGTTAACAAAAGACTTCAACAGTGCAGCAGCAACCCCACGGATAAATAATTGAGGTGGGGTGGGGTGGACAAGAAATTAGGGGAAGTTTTCATTTGATATTGGGTGAGGCTGTGATTTTCAGTTCTTTGTCTCTTTGGACCAAGGAAAATGTCTAAAATTGAGAGAGACGCTGACTGTACAACCAAGTGAGGACATTGTAAGACATGGTTTGTTTATTTTGGACATTGTCATTATCCCCGTGGATGGAGTGAGCTGAAGGCTACAATGACCTAGGAGCAGAACGGCGATCTGTGATATATCCATGTGATGGACTAGGATGCAGCTGCAGAAAGGAAGGCTGTCGAGAGGCACACAATGAACCCAATAAACCTTGGGGACAAATGTGTTGTGCAAAATAAGCCAGAAATAAAAGAACAAATATGCTATGGTCTCTTTCAAAAAAAACTTACAAGAAAATTGGGGCCCAGATTGTAAGCTCTTTCAGCAGCCACATTTAGTTTGAAGGTGTGAGTGTATTTCCAGATTCTGAGACTCTGAGCTATATGTGGTAAGCTGGTATTTCCCTGATTCTTTGAGAACCTCAGTGACACCCAAGACTGGGAAGTGGGGTGAAAGTTAGCACTGCTACATACCATAACAGTCAGTGTAACCGAAAATGAGATCAGGCTTCCACTAGAGATAAAAACGAAGTCAGCCTGGCTGGGACGAAGTTAAACCAGAATACAAGGTAAAAGATGATAATGCACGTACCCTAGAGCGTCACCTACTATATCAGACCAAAGGTAGAGACGGTTGTTGTGTCCAGAACCTAAATTTTCTGTAACACACAATTGAAATCAACCTGTCTGGATAGCTCAATTAAACATGGAGGCCAGAATGGAAATGAGGTGTTGTAATTCTGTACACCTTAAAATAGCTGGAGACATCCCAGACTATAGTGGGCTGCTAATTAAAAAGTATTGGTAGAGTCCCTTGAGGGATCAAATAAAAAATTTTGGAACTGTTAAAGTTTTCCATCTGGGAACCCCCTGGTACCATCTCAAACATTGGGGGCTCCCAAGAAAGTAGAAGACGACCTTGATTTTGAGGCTTGTCCTTATGAAACTTATTTCTGTAGTGGAGAGTAAAGACGACCTGTAGTGAGGCCTATGGGTTGCTTCCAGGAAAATTCTTTCATTGCTCACAGGTGGCTTTTCTCTCTCTAAGCCCAACTCTGCGGGGAAAATAACAACCCTCCCCTCTATGCGGAACGTGATATCCAGGGGTGGAAGTCTCCCTGACAATGGGGGACGTGATTACCCAAGATGAATCTGGCTCTGACACCATGGAATCGACAACGTCTTCCTGACCAAAAGGGGAAAAGAAATATAACAAAATAAGGCATCAGTGTCTAAGAGAGATCAAATAGGATTTTGATTCTGGAGGCTACTCTCATGCAAACCTCAGGTAGATATTGCTAATCCCCATGGTTTGCCAACCCCCAACCAAATCGTTACTGTCACTTTGAAGAAGACCCAGGGCTCTAACTGAGATGCTATAAAAGTTTCATGCACTAAGTTTGCTTTCCTGAAACATGTAATTTCCTGAGGGTTCCTAGGCCAGATAAATCCTGAAACCCAGAGGTTTCATCATTATCAACTAATTATACCCCCCTATCCCTTATTGTTGACACCCCTTTTCAACATGAGAAAGTTAGAATGGGCATTTCCAGAAAGACTCCTGTAGAATAGGAGAAGGATCAAAGGAGAAGGAGGAAGCATAACAGAGAAAACAGAATTTAACAAATGAGCATGACCACTGAATCACTATATTGATATTCCTTTTAGCCTTGAGTGTTTTGGAGCAGCTAGAAGGAAAAATCTGAAATAGTGGGATGGTAACTCATAACAAACTGTGAAATCTTTTCTGTAACTACTTGCTAAAATCTACTTTGAAAAATAATGTTTTTTTCTTTCTTTTCTTTGCATGAATGTTATATTTTATAATAAAAAAACAAAAACAAAAACATCTCAATTGCCAGGATGAATTCTGCTTTTAAGGAAGGACGCAGCTCTGAGATCCGTCATAACAACAAGGTGGGTTCACTTTGATGTCTCACGCCGTCTGTCAGTCTGGGTGATTTCTGATGATCATTCCAGCTTCCCAATGCTATCTTTCTTTGATGAACTTGATCTTATTTGTGCGTCAATAGTAGCAAAATAAAATAATGATTTTATTCAACAGATTTACTGGCAAAGATTCAGAAAAAGAAGCATTCTCATATATTTTTGGAAAGCAGGCTGACAATACCGATTCAATTTAATAACTCATGTATCTCTAATGTTGAAAAAGCAGGGTGCCAAATGGTGCAAGCAGAAAGTTACTTTCTCCTTTCCCTTACTGGCCCTTTAAATATGTTTCAGCCCCTGGCAGAAATCTCAGGCGATCTACATAACCTTTTCTGTCACTTTCAGATTAAAAAAAAAAAAAAAGTCTCTGGGCAGTTTTAATCACAAAACAGCCTCAAGTCTACTGAAAGTGTTCAGTCCTGTTAAAAGTCAAAACTCTGGGTTTTACTTCGAGCTCCTGCATTTCCCATGCAGGTGCTAAAGAAGGAAAGGAAGATGCACTGGCTTCCTCTCTATTTCCCTGCTTGCACATCTTCTCCACTCCCGGCAACCGAGCCCGGGTTTCTGACAGCCTGAGAGCTGGGGGTGGGAAAAAGCGGTGAGAATTAGGAGATAAGGAAAGGTACTGCTTCTCTGGAATCTTACAAACTGGACGAGGTACTCTTTGGACTTTGTAGACCTTTAATGTTGACTCTTTTCCTTGGGGAGCACTTACCTGGACATTTTAGCTGCTGGGAACCCCCAGTGGCTATTTCCACAAAACAGAGCAAATTGCCGTCTGTTTTGCCACCTTTTACACTTTCCTCAGCACAAAGACCACTGTGTTCAGACCCCATCACCCCTCCAGGCACCTTTTGATTGGAATTCAAAATTGCTCCAGACCTGCTCTGCCATGTGGAGACCACTTCTCATCCATTCTTGTGCCCGCTGTCAGTGAAGTGTGGAGCAATGCCAAAGCAGCTCTTTCCTCTGCTGTCTGGAATGGCTTCAATCACCCTCTTGTCTGCAGACTTATTTTGGCAGGCAAGAGTCAGATACCATTTTTCACGATTTGCAATGGATGGAGGTTGCCTAAGGGTACATTCACTGATGAATGGATGGGTGAAATGTGGTGTATATATGATGAAATAATGCGCAGCTGCAGAAAGAAATGAAGTCATGTGAGATGCAGCTAGGAGAATGAACCTTGAGGACATTATGATGAGTGAAATAAACCAGAAAAGAAATGGACAAATAATGTGTGGTCTCACAAATATAAATTACCTATAATGAGCAAACTCTGAGATTTGAATCTCTGTGTATAGGTTATTAGGGAATATAAAGTGGACAGAGATTGGACAATTGATAATTAAGGAGTACAGAATATTCCAATAAGTTTCATTGTAAAGTTTCTTAGATTGTAAACTCTTAAAGCAGTCACATTTATGCCTGAGTTTTAGTTGTTAATTCTAAACTCTGAGGTTCTGTACTCTTTGTGTATAACCCTGTAGTTCCCTGGAACATTGGGTATCTGTGGGACACGTGAGTTCTGCAGCTCTGAAAGTCAGCATTACTCCATATAGCAACTGTTAAAGAAGCTGAAAAAGAGATCAGTCCAATTAGAGATATGTATGCAATGGACCTGGTTAAGACTAAGTTAAATCAGAATGCGGGGTAAAGGATGTTATTGTCTGTATTTTAAAACTTCAACCTCTGTGGGACACCAATTAAGAGATACTTGTTTGGTCCAGGGCCATGGTGGCTCAGTGGCAGAGTTCTTGCCTGCCATGCCAGAGACCTGCGTTTGATTCCCAGTGCCTGCCCATGCAAAAAAAAAAAAAAAAAGAGAGAGATACTTGTTTGATCCAAAATTTAAATTTTCTATAGCATACTATCTATTATAACCTGTTTTGTCAGTTTATTTAAAAAACCTACCTACATAGAACCTAGAATAGGGAATAAGATATAATTCTATACAAGTTAATGTAATACCCAGATACATTCCAGAATACTTTGGGCAGAAAATGAAAAGTATTTGCAAAGTCCCCTTGAGGGACTGGCTAAAAATGTGGGTCTATTCAACTTCCCCACCTGGGGAAATCCTGATATTCTTTCAGGCATTAAGGACTCCAAATTTAGTAGGCCAACCCCTCAATCTTGAGGCTGGCCTTTATGAAACTTATTTACGTAATGGCAAAGCTAGACTTGCATGTAATTATGCCTAAGATTCACCCCCGAAAGCCTCTTTCGTTGCTCAGATGTTGTCTGTGCTGGTTTGAAGATACTATGTACCCCAGAAAAGCCATGTCATCTAATCCTCATTCAATAGTGCGGAGTGGAATCTTTTTTATTGTTTCCATGGAGATATGACCCACCCAATTGTGGGGGTAGCTTGATTAGATGGTTTCCATGGAGATGTGTCTCCACCATTAAAGGTGGAGTTGCTTAGTGGAGTCCTTTAAGAGGGAATCACTTTGGAAAAAGCTTTAGAGCTATGAAAGCCACCAGAACCAACAGAGCCCAAGCAACCAGAGACCTTTGGAGATAAAAAGGAAAACACCCCCAGAGGAGCTTCATGAAATAGGAAGCTGGAAGAGAAAGTTAGCAGATATCACCATGTGCCCTTCCAGCTGAGAGAGAAACCCTGAACTTCATCATCATTTCTCGAGTGAAGGTAACCTGTTTTTGGTACCTTAATGTGGACATTTTCACAACCTTAGAACAGTAAACTTGCAACTTAATAAATTCCCCTTTTGAAAAGCCATTCCATTTCTGGCATATCACATTCCTGCTGTTTGCAAATTAAAACATGGCCTCTCTCTTTAAGCCAACTCTGCAATTAAACTCACTATCCTCCCCCTACATGGGACTTGACTACTGGAGTGTAAATCTTCCTGGCAACATGAGACATGACTCCCAGGGATAAGCTTGGCCCTGCTATTGTGGGATTGAGAATGACCAAAAGTGGAAAAAGAAATTGAATAAAATAAAGTATCAATTTCAAAGAGGTTTCAAATAGAGTTGAGATGTCATCTTGGAGGTCAATCTTATGCAAGGTTTAAGGTATTTCTAACTACCACAGCATGTCCAGCCCCAACCAACAGTATTCCTTAAAACCCTAGGGAGTTCCCTGGACTCTATCTAAAGTCTCTATAAAGGTTTTTCTTAGTAAGTTTGTTTTCTCTGAAATGTAAAGCTTCCAGATTGAGCCTAGGCCAGATAAGTCCTGAAACCCAGCAGTAACAGTCTTTCCAAGAACAATAACCAGGTTCATTCCTCTATCCCAGAAGGTCAATTCCCCTTTCCAGCACTAAGTAGTTAAAATGATCATTGCCCAGCTATCCCTGAATATTTAGAGAAAGATCAAATGAGAGGATGATGTGTGAGTTAATCAGGGTTCTCTAGAGAAACAGAACCAACAGGAAAGAGCTGTAAATATGAGATGTATAAAGGTGTTTCATGCAACCGTGGGAATGGAAAAATCCAAAATCTGCAGGGCAAGTTGTGAAGCTGGCAGCTCTGATAAAGGGTCTGAATGAACTCCACAGGAGAAGCTCGCTGGCTGAAGAAGCAGTGAGTCTCTCTTCTTCCTTAAATGTCTTCAACTGATCAGATTATCTTCCTGTGGGAGATACACCTTAGTTGATGGTAGATGTAATCAGACATAAATGCACTCAACTGACTGATGATTTAATACAAAGCCTTCCAGTTTTTCAACAAGCCATGAAACATCCTTGCAGCAATGCTCAGACCAGTGCTTGCCTGGCCAGACAACTGGGTATAATCACTTGGCCAAGTTGACACCAGAACCCACCCATCACAGGGTGTAACTGAAATTAGGATTTAGCAAATGACTGTGACTACTGTCATTCATAAAGGTATTTCTTTTTAGAGTCTATTATTTTAGAATAGCCAGAAGGAAATACCTGAAGTTATTGAAATGTAATCCAGTAGCCCTGATGTTTGACAATGATTGCATAACTATATTGCAAAAGAAAAAAACAGTCAGTTGCCAGTGTTCGTATGGCTCTACTTTATTTTTCACATTTTTTTATTTTTAAATTAATTTTTAAATTAAAAAAATATATATAACAACAAACAAATGCAAACATTCTTAGCTTATGATCATTCCATTCTACATACATAATCAGTAATTCACAATATTATCACATAGTTGCATATTCATCATCTGATCATTTCTTAGAACACTTGCATCAATTCAGAAAAAGAAATAAAAAGACAACAGAAAAAAAATCATACATATTATGATTTTTACCCCTTAACCCTCCCTTTCATTGATCACTAGCATTTCAATCTAAATTTATTTTAACATTTGTTCCCCCTATTATTAATTTTTATTCCATATGTTTTACTTGTCTGTTGATAAGGTAGATAAAAGGAGCATCAGACAAGTTTTTCACAATCACACAGTCACATTGAGAAAGCAATATCATAATACAATCTTCTTCAAGAAACATGGCTACTAGAACACAGCTCTGCATTTTCAGGAAGTTCCCTCCAGCCTCTCCATAACATCTTGACTAATAAGTGGTATCTATTTAATGCTTAAGAATAACCTCCAGGATAACCTCTCAACTCTGTTTGGAATCTCTTAGCCATTGACACTTTATTTTGTCTCATTTCACTCTTCCCCTTTTTGGTCAAGAAGTTTTTCTCAATCCCTCTATGCTTAGTCTCAGTCATTCTAGGGGTTTTCTCAATCCTTTGATGCTGAGTCTCAGCTCATTCTAGGATTTCTGTCCCACATTGCCAGGAAGGTCCACACCCTTGGGAGTCATGTCCCACGTAGACGGGGGTAGGCCAGTGAGTTTGCTTGTTCTGTTGGCTGGAGAGAGAGGTACCACATCTGAGCACCAAAAGAGGTTCTCTTGGGGGTGACTCTTGGGCCTAATTTTAAGTAAGCTTAGCCTATTTTTTGCAAGATTAAGTTTCATATGAACAACCCCCAAGATTGGAGGCTCGGCCTATTGCTTTGGCTGTCCCCACTGCCTGTGAGAATATCAAGAGTTCTCCACTCGGGGAAGTTGAATTTTCTCCCTTTCTCACCATTCCCCCTAAGGGACTCTGCAAATACTTCCCTATTCACTGTTCAAATTGCTCTGGGATTTGTTGGGGCATCACTCTGGACAAACCTACAAAATCTCATGCCCTACGCAAGGTTCAAGTACTATGGTGTTCGATTAAGCTGCCCACATAAGTTATACTAGGAAATGCACTAGTCAAAATATAAATTTTGTACCAAATAAACATTTTTTGCTTGTCTCACACATACGTTAAAGTTTTAAAATATTAGTTACCATCTATTTTCAGCATCCTGCATTATTGACATTCCTTTGCTCCTCCTCATGCAGAAACATTTTTTAATTTGTACATTTAGTCACTATCATTATATACACTAGGCATTCCTAGATTATACCATCTCAGTTTTTCTTGTCTATCTTTCCTTCTGATTTCATTTGTGCCCCCAGGCTTCCTCCCTCTATCATTCTCACATTCAGCTTCGTTCAGTGTTCTAACATCACTGTATTACAGTTAGGTAGTATTGTGCTGTCCATTTCTGAATTTTTACAATCAGTCCTGTTGCACAATCTGCATCCCTTCAGCTCCAATTACCCAATATCTACCCTATTTCTATCTCCTGATGGTCCCTGTTACCAACTGAAATCTCCAAGTTCATTCACTAATGTCAGTTCCTATCAGTGAGACCATACAGTATTCGTCCTTTTGTTTCTGAATAGTCTCACTCAGCATAATGTCCTTAAGGGCCATCCTTGTTGTTACATACTTCACAACTTTATTCTGTCTTACAGCTGTATAATATTCCATCGTATGTATATACCACAGCTTGCTTAGTGTATGGCTCTACTTTGAAATGTTTTATTTTGTTCCACTGATATATATATATATATAATATATATATATTATCGTGGCCTCCAACTCCTGGGAACCATACTGAACTCCCCCGAGGGTCTCCTGAAGCCCTTTTACTTGAGCCTTAGCTGAAGGAGAGGCATCTACACTCATCCCTCTTGGGGCCAGTAAGGGAGAGGAAGATACCACAGCTCTCCACCAGCTCTCTGCAAAGAAACTTTCTCAGCCTTGGCGCCTTCTGCCTCAACTCTTGACTTAAGTAGGTGTTAAGTTGCAGTTAAAAGGAAAAATAAAATCTAACTCTCTATCTATAAGGAAATCCCTCCATGTTTAACTATAGTATGGTTTGGTCACACAATGAAATAATACGTAGGTATCAAAAATAATGAATTATATCTACATCTATTATCTGAAGGGATATTTATTCTATCTTACATGTGAGGAATAAAGAACGTTGTAGAGTGATGTGTATAGCACTCCATTTTAAAAAAAGTTCACTATTTGCGTATGTTTGTCAGCGCATGGGCAAGGGTGTGGGAAAATCAATCTGAATTATTAGCGATGGTCTTAGTGGGGGATCATAACAGCAGGAATGGGAGGGGTTTAAATACAGTTTTAAATTGCTGTGCGTGTTACAACCAGTATATGTACTGTGGCAATCAAAGAGCAATGTAATAAAGAAAATTTAAGGGAGAAAAAATGAAACATGAAGAACAAAAAAATGATCAAAACATAAGGAGAAATTGTCCGGAGAGTGCTATGTGTTCTAAAAGGATCTTCAAGGAAGAGATAATTCCCATGTTATAAAATTTATTACAGAACGCAGGAAAATATGGAAATTTTTTACTTCATTTTTGGAGGTTAGCTTAACCATGAAGGCAAAACTAAATGAGAAAATTAGATAGGAGACCAATTTTACCTACGCCTGACCAGTGATGCAAAAACCCAAAACAAAATATTAGTGAATTGAGCCCAGGCATATTGAAAGGATAAGACAAAGTGATCAAATTGAATCATCCCAGTAAAACATTAGAAAACCAATTACTATAATTCACAGCCTTAACAAATTAAAAGAGAAAAGTATAGATGCTGAAAAATAATTTAATACAATTGAGTAATAATTCTTAATTTTTCTAAAAAACTAGTAATGTAGGGAAAGCTTCTTTAAATTGATATATCATGCTGGATATATTTCTGGGCCCCCAAGTCCTAGTTTCCACACTTCTCCACCCCCTGCATAGACCCTGTCGATGGCTTTGCTCCTCCTACTGCACCCTCTGGTTCCCTGCTGGGATTGACCAACAGAAACCTCAGCAAGGAACTTGAGGGAGGGAGGAAAGTGAGGTCAGGGTTTTTGTTCCTCCGTCTCCTTCCCTGCTAGGTCATCTGAGCTGTCACCCTATTTTTCAGGGCAGCAGACTCCACAGGACTCTCCCTCTGGGATCTGATGAGTGGGCCCTTCCATGGCCCCTCTGACTTAGAGGTGGTAAAAATTCAGCTGCTCCTGAGCCCTGGCATGCTGCCTTCTCCTGTGGCACTTCTACCCCCCCACACCCTTGTAAACAGTCCTTTTGTAAACAAAGTCTCCTCAGAGTATGCTATTTCAAGAGGCCATCAGTTTATGAGTAGGAACCTGATTTTTATGCCAGAAATCAACTGCAAATATCATACAGGATGATAAAAATCTAGAAGCATCACTATTAAAGGAGCAATGAAAGGATGGTGTTTTAGTTTGCAAAAGCTGCCAGAATGTGATATACCAGAAACTGAGTGGCTTTTAAAAGGGGGAATTTATTAAGTTGCAAGTTTATAGTTCTAAGGCTATGAAAATGTCCAAATTCAGGCACCAACAAGAGGTTACCTTCACTCAAGAAAGGTCAGTAAAGTTCAGAGTTTCTCTCTCAGCTGAGAGAACACATGGTGTCATCTGTTAGCTTTCTTGTTCCATGAAACTCCCCTGGGGGCAATTTCCTTCTTCCTCTCCAAAGGTGTCTGGCTGTATGGACTCTGTTGGTTCTAGTTGCTCTAAAGCAACCATTTTAAATGGGTGGAGACACATATCCATGGAAACCATCTCATCAAAAGTTACCATCCACAATTGGGTGGGTCATCATCCAGGGAAACAATCAGGAAGGTCCCACCCAGCAATATTGGCTTTTTTGGGGTACAAGATAGCTTCACACCAGCACAGTTGGTTTACCATTCTTGGTATACCATTTCCAGGTGTACCTGGAAATCTTTAGCCAATGTGATAAGATAAGAAAAAGAAACAAGATATGAATATTGAAAAAGTGAGACAAAATGTCTTTGATTTAGGATGACATGATTATTCACCCATAAAATCCAAGAAAATAGATTAAAACCCACTTAGCCAATAAGAGATGTTATCAATTTGGATGAGTATAAAATTAATATATATGAAGAAACAGCTCTCATATATGCTAATCAAAATCAATTAGAAAATGTAAATGAAAAAAATTCCATTTATAACACCGACAAAATCTTTAAAATTTCTAGGGATAAATCTAACAAGCAAAAGGTAACATTCATGTGGACAAAAAATAAAATTTATTAAAGGACAAAAAAGATTATCTGAATAAATGGAGAGTTGTGTACCATACTTCTAGTTTGGATGCCAATATTTTTTAAATGTCAGTTTTCCTGAAATTAATCTCTAAATTCTTCATAATACCAGTCAAAAATCCCCTCTCCAACTCACATCTTACCACATATGTCAAATTTAAAAAAAAGAATTCTTTAGAAAGGGAATATGCACTAGCATTTAATTAGCACTGCCAATTATTTTTTTGTTCACAAATATCCAATACTCTTCCCTGGGGCAGGAAGGATTATACTTTCCCACCTAACTGATATCAGATATGGCAGTGAGACTTGCTTTTGCCATGGGAATATGAGCAGAGGTGATTGGGGCCAATTCCCAGCAGACGTTTTAATGGCCAGTGAGTGGTTTGAAGGTCCTTTTCCACTCTGCCATGACAGCCAGATGTCCCAGGCAGGAGTTGACATATGCAGTAGTGCAATAGAGCTGCCGCCAGCCCTTGATGGACATGCAACTTGAGCGAGAAATAAACCTTGGTGGCTGAAAAGGACTAGATTTTTTTCTGAAATCTGTCTGATGCAAGATGTTCACTTAGCCCACCCCCCTGCCCCACCCACTAATGGGGACAATGGACTCGAATGTGAACAGGCATCTGCGAACTTGAGAAATCTCCTCCAGCAGCCCTCAGTACACCTCTTTCACTGATTGGCATTGCCCCTGGGAGAGCGGAAACTGCCGACACCATACCTCAACAGTGTATTTTGGGAAGGGGCTCTGCAGCCCAGGACTTGGCACCTCACCCAGATCCCTGGAAACGTGCCTGGGATGGTAGGTTTATCCCTGATCTGCTGTTTAGATTACAATTTGGATGAGCTTTCTAGGCAGTAAGAGCAAACCAAAAAAGGGTCCACATACTGTCTCCCATCAAAAATCTTCTCATGTTAAAGCAAAGGAGCACTGTCTGCATTTCAAGAATTTTCTTACAAAGTACAGCTTTTAGGGAATTGATCAAAATGTGAGCTTTAACTCTACCAGTTATGGGGACCAAGCTACCCATTACCTGTGAAGCAAGGACAAGTGCAGCATGTGGCAATTGCTTCCAGAATGTTCTCTCTCAAATGCTAAAGGGCAACGAGACTTGTTCCGATATAATAAGATGGCTCTGCTTTGCTTGCTGAGTTCGCCTCATTGGTACTGGTCCATATTCAAGGTGAGGGTGAAACTGTGTCCTGGGTTTAACCTCATTCCATGGAAATGGCTAAAAACTTCCCACTTTACATTCATCTGTCATCTTCGTTAGCTTTTTATTTTTAACCAGAAAAATTTTGACAGAAAAGATTATGCAAGAAAAGTATTTTCAGCAAGCTGTGGCAAAAGAAAACAGAATCATTACAAGAATTAATTATCACTGGCCAAAAAAGAGCCTGCTGTTAACTCTATGACAACAAATTAAATGAAGGGCATTGGATTTTCCTAGCTAATTTTCTCATTTTCTGGCTTATCTCCAGCTGGCTTGAAATGCTTACGCAATTGCTGAGAAAGTGAAGGCAAATCCAAGTTCAGTGATAATCGACAGGAATTCAAGTTTTCTGGGATGCTTTGAGACAGTTGTCTCAACTGAGTGCCAGTCCTCAAATCTTAGTAAAGAATCCTAAGAATTTAAGCCTTTACTGTCAGTTAGAAGATATGTAATGTCAAAGAAACAGACTAAGAGGTGGGTGTTTTCTCTTAATACTGTATGTGTCCCTATAGATGATGGTGGGGGTTCCCTGAGTGCACCGTTTAATTAGCATTTTTCATAATTAGCATCTTTCTATCTCCTTTATAAGAGAGAAATATTCTGGAGAAAGGAAGGGTGTACAGGGGTGGGTGAGGGGGATAGGAATGCAGAATTCTAGTCCCAACTTCACCGCTTACTCACAGGATCTGGGGCAGGTCATGGCATCTCTGGCCTCATTTTTTTCTGTCTATAAAATGAGGGTAAAGTAATTATGCTTCATATATATTATCTGATTTATTAGTACGAATGTCATGACCACATCAGAATAAAATGCAGAGGAGACTGCGCCTGGGAAGTGGATCCAAGGCACTTACTAGAGATGGTGAAATAAGGGAATGATTAGAACCGAGACAAAACCAGGCCCTCCCTGGCCAAGGGCTTCTCCACAGTTCCAGGGTGGATGGCCTGGCAGTGGGCAGCCGGTCCGTTGGAGAACACAGCTCTTGTTCACAATTTAAGGTGTGTTCAGTCACGTCTAAGACAACCTTTAGTAGATTACATAACATATTATTATATATGATTCTATGTCCTATATATTATGAATATACATGTACATAGAGCATGAGGTTTCCATTGTTCTCAGTTGAGCCTTTTACTGTCTTTTAAATTTTCCAAGTTAGAGGAATCCTTCTGGATAGTGTCAAGAACAGCCATTGCGGGCGGGCCGCGGTGGCTCAGTGGCAGAGTTCTCGCCTGCCATGCTGGAGACCCAGGCTCGATTCCCAGTGCCTGCCCATGCCAAAAAAAAAAGGAAGAGCTATTGCTTAGGTGAATGAACCTTGACTGAAATAAACCAGAAATCAGAAATGAAAGGACAAATGCAGTAAGGCCTTACTAGTACAAACTAGTTATAATGAGCAACTCTGAGAATTGAAGTTGAGAGCATAGGTTCTCAGGGGATAGAAAGTAGCAGAGATTGGACAATCAATGATTATGAGCCTACTTATAATTATGCCCAAGAATCACTGCCAGGGAACTTGTATTGTTGCTCAAATGTGGCCCCTCTCTCTCTCAGCCAACTGTGCAAATAAACTCACTGCCTTCCCTGCTACGTGGACATGGCTCCCAGGAGTGTAGATCTCCCTGGCAATGTGGACATGACTCCCAGGGATGAACCTGACCCTGGAATCATGGGACTGAGAATGACCAAAAGGGAGAAAAGAAATGGAACAAAATAAAGTTTCAGTGGCTAAGACATTTCAGATAGAGTCGTGAGGACATTCTGGAGGTTATTCTTACACAAACCTTAGCCAGATATCGCAAACTAACACAGTATATTGTGCCCCAACCAACAGTACTCCTAAAAGCCCAAGGGAGTTCTCTGAGCTCTAGCTAAGTCTCTATAAAGAGTTTTCTTAGTAACTTTATCCTCTCAAAAATTTAAGGCCTCCAGATGAGCCTAGGTCAGATAAGTCCTTAAATCCACATGTACCAATTTCTCCAAGAACAAAACCGGGTTCATTCCTCTATCCCAGAATGTCAACATCCCTTTGCAGAATGAAGAAGTTAAAATGATCATTGCCCAGATATTCCTGAAGATTGAGAGAAAGATCAGATGAGAGGGAGGAGGTGTAGCTGAGAAATCAGGGTTCAACAAGTGACTGTGACTACTGAGTCATTGTGCAGATATTTCTTTTTGGAGTCTGTTGTTTTATAGTAGCCAGGAGGAAATAGTGATTGTATAACTATATTGCAAAAAAAAAAAGCTAGTTGCCTGTGCTTGTATGGACCTATAACTGGATTAAACACTAAACTGTCTTAGTTAACCTAACTTTATTGTGAGTCTTAAAATTGGGTAGATTGCAATACTAGTAGTCAATAAGAAGGAGGGTTAAGTGGTATGCGACATTTAGGGTTTTGCTTTTTATATCTTTTTCTGGAGCAATGCAAATGTTCTAAAAATAATCACAATGATGTATACACCACTAACTGATGATATTGTGAACGAGCAGACTATGTTCTTTGGATGGATTGTAAGGTGTGTGAAGATATCTCAATAAAAAATACATTAAAAAAAAGAAGAGCCATGTCAGGTTGATATTTTGATCAATGCTCTCCGGCCATTCTGCTGCCTAGAGGGGTGGGTGGGACTGACCCAGTGAGCAAACCCCTCTTTAAAAATGGTGATGGAGGAGGAAACCTTTGTCCTGGCTGTGTCTCCCCTTTGCATCTGTACCTTTCCAAATTGCCACGCGAAGCTGATGCTGCCGATGGGGAGAGTTACTTTTAAAGACAATCGATGCGCTGTACTCTAGTTACAGTAAACCGAGGGAAAGTGCAAGCATCCACAACACCTGGCTTTAGCATGCAGGTATATAAACATATTAAACATGATTGATATTGCATTTCTTCCAGAAAAACAAACAAACAAACAACAACAACAATATGAAACCTGGAAACAATAATTGGCCAAAAAAAAAAAAAAAGAGTGGTGTGGTGGTGGTGGGGAGCTATTTAGGATGATCAAAAACAGAATCATCCTTATTTGGAGAAAGTTCAGCTTGTGGTTCTTATTTCTTTCCAATCTTTCAAGCAGTCTTTAGTTTAGTTATGTAAAATCAGCTCGGGCTTCATGGACTCTGCTGAAGAAAGAAGACCAAATACACCTTGTAAACGCCAGTAAGCGACCTAGTAAGGGAAGATTGTTTAATTACATCATTGATTTCCCAAAAGCATAACCATCGGACTTGAGCTTGTGGGATATACAAATGTACTGGGGGAAAAGCCAATGTGAAGCTCTAATAAAAATGAAAACAAAAGATTTCATTCATCAGCAATCTCTCCTTCCTTTGAGTTACAGTTTTTAGAAAGTAACAGTGTCATTGAAAGGCAGGGTCATGGAGCTGGCTCTCTGGGCAGTGGGTTGGGTGGCAGGCCTGCGTGGGCACTGTATCAGCACAGAGCACGGCGGCTCACCTCCATGTCCAAGGACAGCGCGTCCCCACCCATAAATTTTCTGGCTAAAGGAAGAAAGCATTATCCCAGATGATGCAACATGGTAACTAAGCAGCCTGAGGCTCTCCTCAAATTCCTTCTCTCTATGACCTGAGAGCAATTTTGGAATTTCCATCTGGAGAATATGGGAAAACACCCACATCAGTTACTGTGATGGGCATGGAATGATGAGAAGTGGTTCTCGCTTCTCCTGGAATGATTGAGGAGATTCAAGAAGGGAGAGATGGACGGAGTACTCAGACCACGTGGATAGGGTATTGTTTCATAAGCTGAGCTGTAAAGACATGGGTGCCATTGTATTAGTCTCCATTCCTTATATATATATATATTGCCCTATATATAAGGGCAAGCTATGCATAATATATTATTATTTTCAAGAAATGTAGATTCAAACATGTGGGCTTTGAGAACTAATTCATCCTTGGGAGCTATTTATATCACCTGGACCATTTTTATTTTTCTCCAAAAGAGAATTATTTCATGCAGCTAAAATTTTCTCCACTCATCAAATACTTATTGGTGGTTTTTCAAATTAATAAAGCTATACATTAAGACAGATAATAAAGGCAAAGCATTTGAGCCCCCTATTCCGGCTTCACTCCCTTTTCCCGAAGATGCCCACTCTTTCCCAGCTTGATGGCCCGCCTTCCAGCCCATCTTCTGTATGTCTGTGTGTCCATATGTACACATTGCACTGCTATAGGTAATGACAGCTTAATTTTTTTTTAATTTTCATTTTTTTACACTTATGAATCTTTCCTGGACATCGATCAATTAAGGTAGACAAAAAGCAAGGACAGATATCCTAGTTTAGAAAGGATAGGAATGTCTGAAAGGAAAACTTGAATGGCTAAAAGGATGGCTGTCATCTAACTGGGAAAATGTTTAAAGGGAACACCCTAGACACTGAAGGCACCTGGACGCTAGTTCAAGACCTTGAGCATGAGGACACTTGGGGCTGCAAGAAATCAGATGGGAACTTGGAATCTTCGAGGCCTGTTGGTGCTTGGCTGAAAGGTTTTAGGGTGATGCTGACCCAACGAAGCTGCACATGCGGTCTGTTTATAACTGAGGTGGAGTAGATGTGCCCAAGGGCCACCTGTGAGCATTGCGAGTTGACTGAGTCACCACTAGGAGAAGCATGGGTCATGCTTGGAGAGCAGGGCTGTGGTCCTATGTTCCTCAAAAGAGGGGACCCCTTTTATTCCCTGGATGAGAGTGGGAGCTGCACAAGTCAAGCCTTGGGGAGCCTGCTGTTTTGTGGCTGCTTTAGGAGTGTGAATCTCTGAGCAGGAAGTGGTGCTGGCCATGGTGAGGCTCCATCCATGAACACGTGCTCTGTGGAAGCGCAGTGCACTCGGACCAGGTTGTCCTTCCTGCAGGTGATGTCCTGGGCTCCAGGTTCTTCCTTTTTATCTCCTACTTTACGCCTTCCTCTTCCTTTTGTGTCTATGATGGAATCTCTTAATGTAGTTTTTTTCCCCACACAACCTTTTAAAATTGGGAGATAATTCTCATACCATAAAATTCACCCTTCTCAGGTGTGCGGTTTGGTGGCCTTGGCACTGATCTGCTTCTGCAGACCCCACTTTTCTTCTGGGTGCTGCAGCTTAGTTGCCATAAGGCTCATTGGAGAAACAACTCTTCTGCCTTATTTTGTTTCCCTCTGACAAAAATTAACTGTAAGGAGGCAGTAGGCATGCTCCTCCCCTCCCAGCTGGCATCTGGCCTCCCACCTGCGGTCCTGCTGTTGACTGGCACTTGGGGTGCCTACTGGCTTCCCTGATGCTGAGAGTGGGCTTCGCCTTAGGCTCAGGATATCTGATGGAAGCAGAGAGCTGATTCATGCACACTCTATTGGTTTTGCCAGCTTCTCCATTCTTGCACTCTCTTTCCCCCTCGAGGAGCAGTTAGGATACTAGCTAATAAAACTTGAAGTCAAACCGAGTTTCTGAATTTATTGCATTCCTAAAATGGTGGGGAAGAAATCAAGAATAGGGACTCAAAAAATCACATAGAAGCAAAATTATGTTCCTGTCTGATTGTGAGGCAGTCAGGCAAATCCGTATCTGCGAGGAAATGACATACGCTGGTGTTAAGAAAATAATGGGCTGGCTCTTACAAGGAAGTATCTTTCTCCTTGAGATTAAATAGACAGTTCAGGAGACATAGTCAAGAAAAATATGATATTTGCCTGAATTGTGCACAAAATAGTCATTTCATGGCCAGAAATCATTTAATTATTAACTATGTGAGACTCAAATAGTCAAAATTTCAAATTCACAAAGCATTAAGAATCATATAGGAGTTATTAACTTTCCAAAATGAGTCTGCATTTTTCAAGCTGCTGACAATCAGTGCATCAGAGCCTGCAGAGATCTCCATTCCAGTAACTCTCAGACGCATGTAGGATTCCTGGGCACTGTAGGGCAAGACAAACCCTTGGCAACCAAGGAACATGATAGCTGGGTAATTGCCCAAGGTCATGGGTCAACTCAGAGGGGGTTTCCGAATTAGAAATTGATGCTGTTCAAAGTTTTTTCCATAAAAGCTAATGCAAATTGTATCTCCAGAAGTCCCAGTATAATTGAGAGTTTAATAAAGAAGCTAACGTAGCTTTCCTAGTCTCAGACAGTTGTCTGTCTACCCACGGAGCTCTGAAAAGCCACCAGGTGGGAAACATTCCTCCCGCAGCATGAGGAACTCGGGTGCTCATGTGGCTCGGCACCCCCTGGCCCCAGGGAGCTTATTAAAATGCAGAGGCCCGGGTCCCACCCCTCAAGCTGGTTCCATAGATCTTGGGTGGGACAGTGGCCTCTGCAATTATAACAAGCTCCCCAGGTGACACACAAATACTTGAGAAGCTCTAATTCAGTGAAAACAGGTTGAGCATGAAGTCAAGTAGACAGGAGTTCAGGTTTGGGCTGCCCCATCTGGGACCTTGTGCAAGTGGCTCCTCTCCCCGAGCCTTCACAGTTCTCTGCTCGTGAGGACTAAGTCCCTGCTGCCCGGGTGTCTGCCTTGGCACTGGCCCCCGAGCCGATGCTAGTAGGCGGCACGGCCCTTCTCCCATCCTTCCAACTATGTCCTGGGTTGACTTGGGTCTTCCCAAAGGAAACGTTGCCATCCTAACCCTGATACTTGCGAGTGTGACCTTATCTGGAAACACGGTCAGGGCAAATGGAATTGGTTAAGTTAAAATGAGGTCCCAGTGGAGTTGGGCGGGAAGGCGGACACAGGCGGAGGGGAGAATACCATGTGATGACTGAGGCCACAGGCTGTTGGAAAGAAGAGGCAAGGCGGGACATTCCCCCACAGGTTTCAGAGGCAGCATGTCCTTGCTGACCCCTTGACCTTGGATTTCTGGCCTCTGAACTGTGAGACAATAGATTCCTGCTGTTTTAAGCCATGCAGTTGGTGCTTCTTTGTTCCAGCAGCCTTGGAAACTAAGACCCCTGAGCTCCCTTTCCAGCCACATCAGCAGAGTTTTATCTCTGAACAGTCTTTAACTCAAAAGAATGGCCTACGTCCTTATCGGAACAGCTCAGAGGTTGAAGGTGGAGGTGAGACTGGGTGTGGGAATTGTGCCCAAGCTGTCCACCACGTGAGAAGCCAGACCTCAGAGCTGGTCTCAGGGTGCAGCAGAGGCTCTGCTCCCAGGTGAAGGATTTCATTCCTCTCACTAGTTCACTTTCATTTATTTTAAAAAGTGACCCAAATGGGGTGGGCCGTGGTGGCTCAACAGGCAAGAATGCTTGCTTGCCTGCCATGCCAGAGGACCCAGGTTCAATTCCTAGTGCCTGCCCATGTAAAAAAAAAGTGACCTAAATGGAGAAAGCACAGACTCCTCGTGTGCCAAATTCTGAGTTGTTTTCAGATTTCAAAAGGTCTTTTTTTTTTTTAACCCCTCTTCTTCTTTTTAAGAAAGACTGCAGTGGAGGAAAAAAAAGTCCTTTCTAACTTCCCAAGGAGAAAGCTTGACTTTGTGGTGTGCTATTTCCGGATGGAGTGGTCACTTAGCACCTATTTTGGCAGTTCATAATGTTTTGTTTAGACACGCGAAGGTTTGGCCTCACCACAGCGTCTCCCTTCCCTGTTCCCCGATGTCTCCGCCGGGGCTGTGCACGGAAGGTCACAGAGGCTGGCAGCCTCGCCACAGAATCCGTGATGTGAACTTTATTCATTACGGTGTCACTGCAGCACTCACAGTTCCCGAACCCATCAGTTACGTAGCTGGCAGTGCACGGAGATGGGTGGGTAAATCACTCAGGATGAAGCTAGAAATCTTCAGCCGCTGCCTCGTTCTCTTACTCACATTAGAATGGATGAGATTTTTGACCTAGGCAATGAATTTTACCCCTCTTCTATTTCTCATGTCCCTCCCCTGTATTTTGCTTTTTTTGCTTCCCACGAAACCGAAGTGGCCTAAAAGATATATGCGCATGTATTATTTATCTATTCCTCTGCTGGATAGAAAACGTCCCGCTATGATTGCTCTGAGTTGTAAATGACCAATCGCATACAGGAGCCTGGGATAGTTACTTATTTCTAATAACGTAGTAAATATTTTCTTCGACAACTCAGGGGGAGACCAAACCTCTGTTTGGGGGTCTCCTTGTGTGGGTCAGCAGCATCGTTCTGGCTGCTCCAGGGGCCCGAGGCACTAAGTCACCCAAGACACACTCTCCATACTAAATCCCATCGTTTAATGGGCATCTAAGTCCAAATTTCCCTAATTGTCCCAAATCTGTCCTTTACAGTTCTTTTTAACTCTAAGACCCAGCCAAGTGTCATCTGTGTTCTTGGTTGTAGAACACTGACATTTTGAAGAGCCCAGGCCAAGCATCTTGGGGACTGTCCTCATTCTGGAAGTGGGGGATAATATAAATCATGATAGATTTATGTTAGGAAATATTTGGCCAGAGTATTTGGGTGAGAGTGTGATTTCCTTTGCCTCAACTCAGGAGGCGCCAATGCCAGTTTGCGGGTAGTCGCTGGAGATGCCGGCGGTGGCAGGTGGTGTCACTGGCCCCATTTTCAGCCCTCCCTGCACGCCCACCCTTGGCCACACACTCTCGTGGCTTCCGTGGGCCGCCGACACGCCGGCAGGTGGGACAGGAGGAGAGCCCTGAGAAGCGCTCCTGCGCCCAGGCCGGCTCTGCTGTCCGCTACTGCGGCCGCGAGGAGAGCAGGCCTGGGCCAGCCCGCTGACTCCAGGAGGGGACGAGGGACACGGGGCCAGAAGCGCCCCCGCTGTGCGTCCCACCCCGAGCGGCGCCTCGGTGGCCCACCGAGCCCCGCGCACCCGCATCAGCCAAACGCCAGGCAACCCACAGATGTGAGCCATCCACGTAAATGACCGCGAGGGGGGCGCAGGCAGTTCTGCGGGAGGGTCCTCGCTGCCACGCGGGGGACCCGGCCCTGATTCCCCCCCCCGTGAACGTCCCCAAAAGAAAGAAAAAAAGCAAACAAACAAAAATTCAACAAATGGTGCTGCAGTAATGGGATATTCACATGGAAAAAAGAATGAAACGTGATCCCAGCATACCAAAAAAAAAAAGTAAAATTAAAAAATAAAAGTAGGTTAAAAAATGACTCCTTTCATAAGCCTTTAGGTTTTGAGATGGGTTGCTATGCAGCATTTTTGTGGAAATAGCTAATACACGGTTTGTTTTTACTTGTTTGGTATGCTATATGCCAGGTTGTCCATTATAATTAAGAAACATTTTGCCTTTGTAATTTATAATTATTTGGGCAGGGGGGTGGGGGGCATTACTTCCAGACCATGTAAATATCCAGTATGGAGTAACCGTGTACCCAATTATTTCAGCAGCCATTCGTGATCCCTGTTTGGATCAATTATTACACTGAGACTTGAAAAATGGTGATTTTCTATGACTCCTTCTACAATAATTAATAGTAATTACTAACTAATCAACATAGGGAAAGAAGAGCTTTCCCTTCACCTACTTTTATTTAGTACTAGTTTGAATTCATGGATTCCATATTTATTCAATAAATCAGAATCCACTGCTGTCATGATTAGTTCTCAGGCTCAGATTTCCCAAATCTGGGCAGTGGGACCCCTTCAGGTCAGCTCCTGTGACCTTTCTATGTGTCTCTTCTTTTCTTTTATACAATTTTATTGAGAGATATTCACACAACATACAAACCATCCGAAGTATACAATCTCTGGCTCACAGTGTCATCACATAATTGTGCATTCGATGCATCATGCTCAATTTTAGAACATTTTCATTACTCTAGAAAAGAAAAAAAATGAAAAATAAAACCCAAATCCCCCCCACTCCCCATTATTGACCCATTGTCAATTGTTGGTGTGCTACACTGGCTAACTGCTGATGAAAGAATATTAAGATGCTTTACATGTCCCTTTTAATCTTTCAGCACTTCCTGGTTTTCTAACACAATAAGATATTTCCTGTTGCTAAAGACATTTGATTTGCTAACAGTTTTTAAGAAGACATTGAACCTATGTCCATGAGGGTTATTGGCCTGTAGCTTTCTTTTAATGCCCTTGCTATGTGTTTGAATCAGGGTATTGGCCTTGTATGGTGATGTAGGAAGTAGTCCTTCCCCAATTTTTCTGAAAGAATTTGTGTAGAATTTGCATTATTTCCTCTGGTAGTACTTGGTAGAATTCCATTAAAGAAGCCATCTGGGACTGGAGTGTTTTTTGTAGGAAGGTTTTCAAATAAATATTTAATAGATATAGGGGTATTTAATGGTGTATTCCTTAAGTGAGCTTGGGGAATTTATGACTCTGAGGAAATGTGTTGTGATGGTCAGGCTCTGGTGTCGACGTGGCCGAGGGATTGTGGCCAGTTGCCTGGTTAGACAAGCACTGGCCTGACTATTGCTGCAAGGATCTCCTGGCCGGTTGATAAAGACTGCATTAAATCATCAGTCAGGTGATTGCGTCTGTGGCCGGTTACCTCTGTGATCCTCTAGGGTGTGTCTCCCACAGGAGATAATCCAATCAGCTGGTGACTATTAAAGAAGAAGAGAGACTCTTTCACTGCTTCTTCGGCCAGCGAGCCTCTCCTGTGGAGTTCATCCAGACCCTTCATTGGACTGACCCTTTTCCTTGGACTTGGTGGCATGAGAGAAGAGTCAGGCAAGGGAGTGGGATTCTGTGCCTGTGTGTTTCTGTGGGGAGCCGTCTGTGGTTCCTCCAACAGAGCCTGGGACAAGAGCCTCGGATGGGGTGCCAACACCCCCTGTGCCCTGGGCTCCTGGGGAGCTGTCCTGTCTACTCTTGGCCTTAAGAATGCACTGATTTTTGGTTTTCTTCCTACCCACCTGAGTGATGGCCACCTCCTCTCCTGTGCTCCGACAAAGGTGGCAGCTTCTGTGACCCAGTCTCCTCAGAGGGGCTTGTCACCGCTGGGATGTGGCAGACCTGTCTGCCTCGCAACCTTCTCTCTGATGGCATTGCAAAAAATTATGCATTTGTAGATTACCAAGTCCATCTCTTGGGGTTACTGTGGAAGCAGCATACCTTGGAGGTTTCCATCCTGAAGCAGAAGTGGAACTCATCGTCCTTTAGATACTTGTCTGTAGAGGGCTATTTATGGTTATTTTCATAAGATTGTGATGATGCAATTCTGATATCCTCTTTAACCCCAGAAATATTTAGTGTGTGCATTTAATTTTAGAGAGTTATGGAGGGATTTTGTGATATTAATTTTTAGTTTTCTAGCATAGTGATTAATAGTATGATTTACATTTCTTCTTAATGTATTTATTGAGGCCCTCCCTGTGGTTAAATTTTGAAAATATTCCTCACAGGTGCTTAAAAAAATTTTAATATCTCTTCTGTGGTATAGAGTGGGCATTAAATCTTTACTATTTCAGTAAATCATTCAGATCTTCCATATCCATAATTATTTTTATCTGCTATAATCCTTAAAAGACCAAGAGGACTATGTTGAAAGTATCTCACTATTATTTTTCTAAAATTTTATATTTATAATTCTAACAGATTTTGTTTTCTGTAGTTTGGTGCTAGTAATTCAGCACATAATGGGGGTGATTTTCTCTGTGTTTTATATCCTCCTTCAGCAAGAAAAGACACCTTCTTTGTCCTTTTAATACTCTCTTTGAAGTCTTCCTTTGAAATGATCTCAGCTCCTGCTATCTTTGCACAAAATATTATTTTCCATCATTTTCCTTTTAATCTTTCCCACTTTGTCTCCTAACGTATATTTTGGGCAAAATATTGTTGCACTTTATTTTTGCAGGTTATAACTTGTGTTCTTGGGGACACTGGCTTCTGTGTCCTTATCAGAATTCGGCCCTTGGAGTCTTTGTATGTGTCCTCCCAGGTTTCCCACTGGTTCTTCCAAGTCGCATTACCGGTTGGTGGTCTTTTCCTCTCTCTCCCTGACCACCTCTAATCACCACTACCCCACCTCCACCTGGCTCCAAATACCACCTGCTTATTCACAATCGCAGCCCAGAGCCTAGGACAGTTCCCAGCACATGGGAGGCTGACTACACACTTAATGAACTGATGAATGAAGTTCATTAGTAAGACACAGAAAGCCCAAACAGCAGTGGCTGCAAAAGATAGAGAGAAGCGCGATCTTATGTACCAACCTCTCCCTTATACACATAAATCTCCCCCTCACATGAAAGGCCTGAGGCATTTGCTCCAGAACTGTAGGGTCTTCATCCCATAAAATCCTCAGGGACATTTTTGCAGATGACATGATCCTATACTTAGAAACTCCTGAGAAATCTATGACAAAGCTCCTTGAGTTAATAAATAAATACAGCAAAGTGGCAGGATGCAAAATTAATGTACAAAAATCAGTAATGTTTTTATACACAAGCAGTGAGCTACTGAAGAGACAACTAAGGAAAAAATTCCATTCAGAATAACAACCAAATGAATCAGGTATCTAGGAAAAAGCCTAACCACGGATGTCAAGGAGTTGTACACACAAAAAAACTACAAAACATCGCTAAAAGAAATTTAAAATGACCTAAAGAGTTGGGAAAACTTTTCATGCTGATGGGTAGGAAGGTTGAATGTCTCTAAGATGTCAGTTTTACACACATTGATCTAGAGATTCAATGCAATGCCAATCAAAATCCTAACAATCTACATTGAAGACTTGGAAAAGCTAGTTTTAAATTTATTTGGAAGGGGAAGAGACCCTGAATAGCTAAAGATATCCAAAAACAGTAGAGCAAAGTGGGGAGACTATCACTTCCTGACTTTAAAGCTTACTATAAAGCCACAGTGCTCAAAACAGCTTGGTACTGGCACAAGGATAGAGGTGTCAAGCAATGAAATTGAATCGAGAGTACAGAGATAGACCACCAAATCTATGGATAATTGATCTTCAATAAAGCCCCCAAATCCACTGAGCTGGGATAGAACCGTCTTTTCAATAAATGGGCATGGGAGAATTGGATATTAATAAAAATGAATGAAAGAAGACCCCATCTTACACCTTGTGCAAAAATTAATTTAAAATTGATTAAAGACCTAAATATATGAGCCAGTACCAAAAAACTTCTAGAAAAAAAATGCGGGGAAACATCTTGAAGATCTAGCAATAGGAGGTAGCTTCTTAAACTTTATACTTACAGCACAAGCAGCTAAAGAAAAAATAGACAAATGGGAACTCCTTAAGATTCCTCAGAAAACTATTTATAAAGTTGCTTTATGACCTTGCAATACCAATACTCGATAGACACCCAGAAGAGCTGAAAGCAGTGACAAGAACAAACATTTGCACTCTGATTGTATTAGTTTGTTAAAGCTGCTGGAATGCAATCTACCAGAAATAGAACAACTTTTAAAAAGGGAAGGTATTAAACTGCAAGTTTACAGTGCTAAGACTATAAAATGTCCAAACTAAGGCATCCAGAGAAAAACACCTTGACTCAAGAAAGCCTACTGGATATGGACCACCTCTGTCAACTGGGAAGGCGCGTGACTGGTGTCTACTGGGGTCTTCTGGCTCCTGGTTTTCAGAGAATTTTCTGAGGAATCAGCAAACTATCTTCCACAGGGCTGCACCATTATATAGTCCCACCAACACTGAATAGGTGTCCCCATTTTTCCACATCCTCTTCAACATTTGTAGTTTTCTGTTTGTTTAATAGCAGCCATTTTTATAGGTGTGAAGTAATATTTCATTGTCATCTTGATTTGCATTTCCCTTATAGCTAATAAAAAATCTCTTTGTGTGCTTTTTAGCCATCTGTATTTGCTCTTCAGAGAAGTCTTTATTCATATACTCTGCTCATTTTATAATAGGATTATTTCTTCTTTTGTTGTTGCACCATATAATGTCTTTATGTTCACGTTATCCAACCTTTGTCTGATATATGGTTTCCAAATATTTTCTTCCATTGAGTTGACTGCCTCTTTGTCTTTTTGACAAGATTCTTTGAGGCACAGAGGTTTTTATCTTAAGGAGTTCCCATTTGTCTCTGGGTTGGCTCTGAAGCTTTTTCCAAAGTGGTTTCCTCTTAAAGGGCTCCAGTAAGCAACCCCACCTTGAATGGGTGGAGACACATCTCCACAGAAACCACCTAGTCAAAATGTCCCACCCACAGTTGGGTGGGTCACATCTCCATGGAAACAACTTAATCAGAAAGATCCCCGACAATATTGAATAAAGATTAAAGAACATGGCTTTTTTGGGGTATACAACAGTTTCAAACTGGCATTCCAATGTTCATAGTGGCACTGTTCACAGTTGCCAAAAGGTGTACACAATCCAAGTGCCCATCAACATACAAGTGGATAAACAAAATGTGGTATATGCATACAATGTAATATTATGCAGCAGTAAGACGAAATGAGGCCCCGAAGCATATGAAGATGCAAATGAATCTTGAGGACGTAATGCTGAGTGAAATCAGTCAGACACAAAAGGAGAGATACTGTATGGTTCCACTTTTATGAATATGGTAAAAGTAATCTCAGAGGTTACACTGTAGAATATAGCAGACCTAGAGGTACACAAAAGCTAGAGATGAGGGAAAGGCTACTCAATGAAGGTGAACCTAAATGCGAGGGAATTGATAGAAGTGATGGTAACGAATTAATAGGGTTTTAAGTAACATTAAAGTATAACTTCAATGAAGTATTGAAGGTGAATATGATTGAAAGGGGATTTATAGAGCCATGTATCCCACTGATTAATAGGATTTAACAAATGAGTAAGACTGCTGAATCACTATATTAATATTCCTTCTAGCCTCCAGTGTTTTGGAGCAACTAGAAGGAAAAACCTGAGATGATAGAAAGGTAGCCTATGACAAACCTGGGCTCTGTTCTGTAACTACTTGTTGAAGTGTGCTTTGAAAATTATTGCTTTTTTCTTTCTTTGCTTTGTGTACATGTCATAGTTTACAGTAAAAAAATAAAAAGTTCTCAGGGACACAGCCTCTTTTCAAGTCATTCTTTCTCCATCCCTAGACGTTGCTTCACGCCCTCATAGTCCGAGATGGCCTCCAGGCTGCAGACTAGAAAAAGGGACAAAGAAGAACTGGAAGAGCCACATTCCAGAAGCTGTTAAAGAAGGTTCTTGGAACCTGCCACATACACAATACTTCTACTTATCCATCAGTATTCAGAATTTAGTCACATGGCCACACCTAGCTGCAAAAGAAGCAGGGATGTGGTGCCTTAATCTGGATGTCAATGGCTCATCTGAAGTGTTATTACTGCAGAATAAGAGTAGAACATATCCTGGGGAGTCAGCAGCAATTTCAGAATCCTAAGTATCTAAAAAAAAGCCTATATTTGGGAACAACAAGAAGTTCAGTGGAGCTGGACCAAAACGTGGATGAAGAAATGTGGTAGAATATTGGCTAGACTTCTCAATGGATGCTAAGACTTTGGATATAATCCTGTAGATTATTTTATCAGTCAGGGCCTTGAAAGGACTATTTCAGAGGTAGAAAGGATTAAGGAAAACTAGGGAGGGAGGGTGTAGGGCTTCAGGACCAGCGGCAGTGGGAAGCTCCCAGCGCTCCTAGGACTGAAGGGAAAATGGGTAAGCACTTACAGGAGCCCAACAGCTGTAGTTTTGGGAACAGGAGCCCAGACAAGTGCTGATGCCTTTGGTAGAGGAGTATGTCATCAAAATATGGACCCTGAACAGGGCTGGTTACATCATTTGCTTTGCTTGGTGCAAAATGAAAATGCAAGATCCCTTGTTCAAAACTTTTTGAGAATTTCAAGATGGTAAAACAGAGCAGTAGATGAGACGTGGGACCCCTTCTAAGCACGGGGCCCCATCTACTGCATAGGTTGCATGTCTATAAAACTGGCCTTGCCTGGAAGGGAAGAGGCTAGGGCGAAGTACCCTGAGGGTCTCTCACTTCCAGCCCTTTGACCTTTGCCAATGCTTGTCATTATCCACACCCAAGTGGAAGCCAAAGGGCAAGGAGCCGTGGTGATGCAGTACGTAGTGATCAGCCCCTGGGGTGGGAGAGTGTGCACAGTGGATCAGGAGAAACAAACAGAGAATATCCAGCACAGCTACGGAGAGTCATTAGAGACTTGTAAGCAGACTGATAAGTCCAATTTCTTTTTCAGGAAGATTTTTTTTTAATTTATTTATTAATTGAAAAAAATTAAGAACAAACAAACAAAAACATTAACATATAAATTGCGTCCAACATATATATTCAGTAATTCTCAATATCATCACATAGTTGCATATTCATCATTTCTTAGAACATTTGCATCAATTCAGAAAAAGAAATAAAAAAACAACAAAAAAAGAAATAAAACAATAACAGAAAAAAAAGATTATACATACCATACCCCTTACCCCTCACTTTCATTTATCACTAGCATTTCAAACTAAATTTATTTTAACATTTGTTCCCCCTATTCCTTATTTTTTTGTTTATTTATTTATAAATTTAAAAAATTAACAAACCAAATAAAACATCAACATATATAATCAGTAATTCACAATATCATCACTTAGTTGCATATTCATCATTTCTTAGAACATTTGCATTAATTCAGAAAAAGGAATAAAAAGACAATAGAAAAAGAAACAAAACGAACATAGGAAAGAAAAAAAAAAAGATTATACCTACCATACCCCTTACCCCTCGCTTTCATTGATCACTAGCATTTCAAACTAAATTTATTTTAGCATTTGTTCCCCCTATTACATATTTTTATTCCAAATGTTCTACTCGTTTGTTGACAAGGTAGATAAAAGGAGCATCAGAACAAGGTTTTCACAATCACACAGTCACATTGTGACAGCTTTATCATTATTCAATCATCCTCAAGAAACATGGCTATTGGAACACAGCTCTACATTTTCAGGCAGTTCTCTACAGCCTCTCCATTACATCTTGCATAACAAGATGATATCTACTTAATGCATAAGAATAACCTCCAGGACAACCTCTCGACTCTGTTTGGAATCTCTCAGCCATGGACACTTTGTCTCATTTCACTCTTCCCCCTTTTGGTCGAGAAGGTTTTCTCAATCCCTTGATGCTGGGTCTCAGCTCATTCTAGGGTTTTTCTCAATCCCTTGATGCTGCATCTCAGCTCATTCTAAGATTTCTGTCCCATGTTGCCAGGAAGGTCCACACCCCTAGGAGTCATGTCCCACGTAGATAGGGGGAGGGTGGTGAGATTGCTTGTTGTGTTGGCTGGAGAGAGAGGCCACATCTGAGCAACAAAAGAGGTTCTCTTGGGGGTGACTCTTAGGCCTAAATTTTAAGTAGACTTGACCTATCCATTGTGGGGTTAAGTTTCACATGAACAAACCCCAAGACTGGGGGCTCAGCTTACAGCTTTGGTTGTCCAAACTGCTTGTGAGAATATCAAGAATTCAACTTGGGGAAGTTGCATTTCTCCCCACTCTCACCATTCCCCAAAAGGGGCTTTGCAAATACTTTTCCACTCACTGATCGAATCACTCTGGGATTCATCAGGGCATCACTCTGGACAAACCAACAAAATCTCATGTCCTTCTGAGATTCCAAGTACTTATGGTGTTCAATCAAACTTTCTACATAAGTTATATTAGGAAATGCACTAGTCAAAATATAAATTTTGTAACAAATAAACATTTTTTGCTTCAGTCTCACACATAAGGTGACATTTTAAAATATCAGTTACCATCTATTTTCAGCACCCTGCAGTAATGACATTCCTCTGTTCTTCCTCATGCAAAAACATTTTTAAAATTTGTACATTTAGTCACTATTATTATACACTCTAGGCATTCCTAGATTATACCATCTCAATCTTTAACCTCTGTCTTTTTTTCTGATTTCATTTATGTCCCCAGCCCTCCTCCCTCTATCATTCTCACATGCAGCTTCATTCAGTGTTTTAACATAATTGTATTACAGTTAGGTAGTATTGTGCTGTCTATTTCTGAGTTTTTATATTCAGTCCTGTTGCACAGTCTGTATCCCTTCAGCTCCAATTACCCAATATCTTACCCTATTTCTATCTCCTGGTGGTCTCTGTTACCAACGAAATATTCCAATTAGGAAAATTTTTTGACAGCAGTGCAGAGGGTGGATTGGGAGAGTCTGGAGGTGCAAAGATTATTAGGAATCTATTAGGATAGTTCCACAGTTGCTTTCCTACTTTTTATTTTTTATCACAACTCACAGTTGAAATACATTTTATATTTCTTTTTTCTAACCATATATACAAACTCAAAGTCCATGAAATGATGCAAACTTTTACTCCTTGAAATATCACTTCACTTTACTAGAAGCAATGTACTGTGATTTCTTTAAAAAAAAAAATGCTGGTTCCAAACCACTAAATTGATTCCCTGACTCACTAATGAGCACCCACTAAATGATCATTCCAGCAGCTATTACTATGTACATGGCAAAAGGCCTTGCAGGGGTGATTGCATTAGGGCTCTTGAAAGGCGGAGGGCATCCTGGGTCATTCAGGTGGGGCCAATGTCACGCTGAGGGTCCCAGTAAGTGAAAGAGGAAGCAGAAGAGTCAGAGAGAAGGAGATGTGATGATGGAAGCAGAATTGGAGTGACGCAGGGTGGCCGTTGTGGGCTTTGAAGATAGATGAAGGAACCATGAGCCAAGGAGAGCTAGATAAGGCAAGGAAACAGATTTTCTTCTGGGGTCTCCAGAAGGAACACAGCCCTCCTGACACTTTGATTTTAGCCCAATGAGTCATTTTGGGTTTTAAACCTCCAGAACTACAAGACAATGAATGTTACTTTAAGCCACCAAGTTTGTGGACATTCATTACGCAAGAAATTGGAAACTAACACAAGGAATGAGATAGACAAGACCAGAAGGAACTCACCGTCAGTGTGGGGAGGGCGGGAGTGGGGGCATTTAATGTTCCATCAGGACACTTTCCTTTAGAGAGGTCCAGGTTGGCTCTTAGGGAGGTGGTCCAGAGCCCTAGGACAAACCACAGTTGTCCTTCCCCTCGCATTTTTTATTCCTGTGATAGTTAAAATGAGTGTGAAAGACTTACAGGGAAAGAAGTCTGTTTAGAAATTCTGTTTTGGTGACATGTATGTGGACAGCTAAGGTGAATGTGCTCTAAACCAGCGAGCAGATCTAGAAGATGGAAAGAGCCACCTGGATGGTTCCTTGGCTTAGTTCTAGCCGCTTGCAGAGGTTAACTGACTCGGCATAGCTCTCAGAGATGACTCGGTACCCTCGAGACAAACAATATTGAGAAACAGAAGGAGACACTGCTCCAGGGTAGGAGTCCTCAGCCACACAGAGAAACTAAGGGGAGGGTGAGGTTTAAAAGGGCAGACATGCAAGTGGAGCAAGTGGGTCAGCACAAGACCAGTTGTACCACTTGTGGACCAGTGGACAGACAAATTGGCTATAAGACCTGGTGATCAACTTGTATTTATAAGTATACTTGCTCGGCAAGTACAACTTATTTGAAAAATCTAACAAATAACTAGAACGTGGAATTTAAAATAAGAAAGCAATAGCAAAAACAATAGAAAATTTAAGATAAGATGCCTAAGAAAATAAGTCTGAAGATGCACAAACCTTTTTGTTGAAAAGTATAAAACTTTATAGAAAGGCATAACAAGATATAATTATTGAAAAGCTATTCAGGAGAGTCAGAGTGCAATAATATGTGGATGGAATAAATATTTTAAAGATTCCAATCTCTTCTAAATTAGTTTGTAAGTTTAGTGCAATAGAAAAAATCACCTCGATAAGTTTGTACATAATTCTAAAATACATGTGGATGAGTGAAGGGTCAACAGATACCAGGACAGCAGAAAGTTCTGCCACACGTCCTTCTCTTATAAAGCGCCACCAGTCAGAACTGTGTGGTGTTGGAGCAGGCGTCCATACCCTGGCTAACGGGACAGGACACACCTGAGCACTTGTCTTAGCTTGGTCTATTATAACTCAGAGGGAAAAAGGTGGTGTCTGTTTTCGTTCCTAGCTGCTAAAACAAAAACCATGCAATAGTTTGGCTTAATGACAGAGTTCATTGGCTCACAGTTGCATAGCTAGAAGGTCTGCTTCTTCCTGGAAGGTCTGCTTCTTCCCAGGGTTTGCATCTTCTGGCTGGTTGGCATTCTTTGGAGTTCCTTGGTCTCTCTGTCAGATGCAATGCACATGTGGCATCTCCTTTCTCTTCTGGGTTCTGTCTACTTCCAGCTGCTGGCTGCTCCCTGGGCTTGTTCTCTGTAGCCTTAGACCCTGCTGATTCAGTTGGGTCACACCTTAACTGAAAATAACAAGAGGTCCCATTTACCATGAGTTCATACCCATTGGAATGGGTTACGATTAAGAACAGCTTTTCTGCTGTGGTGGACTGTTCAATAAATGGCAGTGGAACCATAGATTGCCCATATAAGAAGCAATAAAATTAGACTTACACGTGAAAAGCAAAACTTTAAAACTTTTAGGAGAAAAAATAAAGGAGGATATATTTTTCACATCAAAAGGAAAGGGACAGGGTGATGCAACAGTGGCAGAACACTTGTCTGCCATGCCAGAGACCCGGGTTCGATTCCCAGAGCCTGCCCATGCCAAAAAAAAAAAAAGGAAAGGGACAAAGTCTGAGATACACACAAAATACAGAAGAAAACATGGATGCATTCAATTATACTTAAATTTAAAACTTCAACATAACAAAGACAGTGTAAATGACATGAAAAAGCCAACCAAAGCCTGGGGGGAGAATTACAGATACAAATAACTTATGAAGGAATGATGTTCAGAATATGTTAAAACTCTACTTCTCAACATGAGACAACCAACTCAACAGGTGAGCAGGCAATGGCCTTGAACAAGCAAGTCAGAGAAGAGGAAGGCTGAAGGACCAGTGACTATACAAGGTGATGCTTAACTTTACTAGGAATTGAGGAAATGAAAACTAAAATGAGATACTACTCCACTCTTAACAAACTGGCAAAAATTAAAACACGTGGCAATATTGGCTGCTGAAGAGGATGCAGAGAAACAAGAACTTTCATACTTCTCTGGTGAGAGTGTCAATTGGTCCAGTCATTCTGGAAAACAACTCAACAACCATATCTAGCGAAGTTGAGGTTGAGCATTCTCTATGACCCAGCCACTCCATTCCTAGGATGTGTTCCAGCAAAACTCGAGCCTGTATACAAGATACTCTCATTTAAACATGGTTTATACTGGAAATAAAAATGGCCATCTTCAGGAGAATGGGTAGAAAAATAGTGATATATTCATCCAAGGAGATACCATATGAGAGCGAAAGATGAATCCTACCCTCCACAGCCCCATGTAGTATCACAGATCAATTTCAAAAAACAATATTGAACCATAAAATTCAGGATGTAGTAAAAGACATACAGTAAAATAGCAAGCCAAACCACTCTATACTGTCAATTTACCCAAACATATGTATAAAAATGATGAAAAAAAGAGGAAAACATAGATGAGAATGGTAAACACCAAACAGAACAGTCTTAAGCCAGGAAAAAGGATGGTGGAGGGAATGGGGGCAGGTGGAAATACACAGGATATTGTAGTGTTTTATTTGTACTTTATACTTATTATTTTCTATTTCTTATTTCTGTTCTTTTTTGTATGCTTGAAAAACTTGTAATAAAGTCCAACCTTTCCGCACAGTGCAAAGCTGTCCGTGATTTCTGTGGCTGCCCCCGTCTTCTTCGTTTCCAGGCTCACCTTCCACCCCCCACATACCACGGGGCTCAAACATACCAACATTTTGTGTCATTTCCCAAAGGTATTTATTTTTGCACCTACAGGACTTTGTTCATGCCACTCCGTCTCTTCTAATGCCTTCTCTCCAGACCCCCCAGGCAAGCCGTCCATCCTTCTAGATTCAGTCTATGTTTCGTTGCTGGGGAGAAGGCTGCTGCTTCTCCAATGCAGGGCTTCTCCAACCTGAGTGAACTGTGGGAGACCTTGTCAAAAGGCAGGTTCTGATTTGGGTGGTCTGGGGGGAACCCAGGGTCCACCTTTCTCACAAGCTCTCCTTCACAGCTGCTGGGCAGCCCCGAGGCCACACTCAGCAGCCAGGTCCCAGGGTTCCAAACGAGGAGCTCTGGGCTCTGAATTCCGCGGCCTCCTCTGCAGTCCCTTCTTATAACACTTATTGCGGTGTTTTGAGTCTCTTTTTAAAATCTGTCTCTTTCATGAAACTCAGCTCATGAGGGTGGACGTCCTGCTCTGTACTGGTTTGGATTGCCAGCATCTGCCCTTCATTTGCTGAGTGTTCAAAAGACCAACCAGGTACAATTGTACTTTGAACCTCAGGTAAAACCTCATTAAATCTGTTACAAAGTTTCTGTTTAAATATTGTTTTATATCTTGGGCCAGTAGGAACAGGTAGACAGAGCAATAAACGCTTGTTGTCTGCAGATCAGGTCTGATTAAGCTCCTAATTACAGTATTCAATTGGAGAGGGGGAATCAAAACTCTTTAAAAATGCGCCGACCCCTTAGGGCAGAGAAATCCTTGGAGGAGGGAGGATTCAGTTGATTAGTCACAGGGGCTGGGTTTTGCTCTAAAGTGGCTCGTTGGAGGTTATCAGATCTGTTTTAAGTATGGTTTTTTTTTTAAAGGCCCTCCGAGAGGAGGGAGATGGAAAGTGCAAACGCAGGGCTTCCAGAGGGCTCAGCCCAGCAGCCTGAATTGGGCTCCAGAGTAAAGTGGGGGGCGGGGCCTCGGCGGGCTACCTGCCAGGTGGGGGTGTGGAGACCAGGGGCCTAGCCCAGCCTACCGGGGCTCCAATTCCGACCCTGCCACCGGCAGCTCCCACGCCAGGAACAAGTGACATAATCCCTCTGGACCTAGGGTGGCTGGACTTGCAAACGGAATATTGTCTGGGACCTACACATACTGAAATGTTATGCAATGTTTATCTGAAATCTAAATACAATTGGACACCTGTATATTATCCAGAGACCTTACCCAGGCCTGGCTTTCTTCATTTCTAAAATGGGGACAGCAGCCCCAAGGCAGGAGGTTGCATTTAGATGGGGCCTGGCAGGCGGCTAGAACTCAGTAAATGCCCCTTTGTCCTGCCTTGGTCACTGCCCTTCCCCAGACACACCCCCTGCCTGGAATCCCCTTCTCCCTGGGGCTCTCTGGTGAACCCCTGCTCACCCACTGACGCTCTGCTGGGGGTTGCCGTTGCTGGGTCTGACCCTGCCGCAGGGACCGTGTGTGCTCCCACCTTCAGGCAGGAGCTCATCTAAACTGGGTTCCCCTAGGACCCCCGGGCTCTGCCGGGTGGATGAATGGTGTGCCGCAACGTGAAATCAGCTTTGGGGGCAGTGGAATAACCACTTCAGGGTTGGATCTGCAAAGCTAAAGACACGGAGGCGCACAGACATGACGGCATCAAACCCCGCTCTTCTAATAAACGTGAAAATGGACATCAGGGCTGATTCCCCTCACGGGCCTTCCACAGTCCTCTGGGGAGGCTGTTGGTAGACAATGAACATCTGCTGACCTTCACCCACCAGAACCCCTCTCAGGGTTACTCACACTTACCCCTGATGGGAGAGAAGTCCAGTCAAAGTTGGTCCGTGGCAAGGTTCTCCTTCCTGATGTAGGTTTTGGTGTTGGGAGTGCCTTGGGTTATTTAAGTCTGCAGTGAAGGGAACTACTATTTACTTTTTTAACAGGACCATTTTCACATATTTGCTGATAATAAATGAGACACTTGAATGAGTATTTAATAGTACACAATGAATGCTTACAAAATAATTCATCATTTTTCTGATTTTAAAATCAACACAGGCTCTGTAGAGAACAGTTGGATACCCTAAAAGTAGAAAGAAAAAAACAAAACATCACATTTCATAATCTCACAGACCAGAGACAAATAACAGTAACATAACAATGAAGTTCCTTTCAGTGATGTCTCTATACCCATATGGATTTTTTTTGCATGATTGAAATCATATGCTATAACCAACTTTTTTAAAAAAATATTTTTATTGACGAAACAACATGAAACACAAACATTCTTAACAGACAAATATTCCATACATGGTATATAATCAATGGCTCACAACATCATCACATAGTAGTATATTCATCACTGTGATCATTTTTTGAACATTTGCATCACTCCAGAAAAATAAATAAAAATAAAAAAGAAAAAAATTCACTCATACCATACCCCTTACCCCTCCTTCTCCTGAAGGAGGAAATACCACTAGTATTTCCATCTACCCAATATATTTTAATCTTTGTTCTCCCTATTATTTCTTTATCTTTTTATCCATAATTTTTACTCACCTGTACATACCCCAGATAAAGGAAACATCAGACACAAAGTTTTCACAATCACACAGTCACATCGTAAATGTTATATCTTTATGCAATCGTTTTCAAGAAACAAGGCTACTGGAGAACAGCTCTACAGTTTCAGGTACTTCCCTTTAGCCTCTCCAATACACCATAAACTGAAAAGGGATATCTATATAATGCATAAGAATAACCTCCAGGATAACCTCTCAACTCTGTTTGAAATCTCTCAGCCACTGTCACTTTATTTTGTCTCATTTCTCTCTTCCCCCTTTTGGTTGAGAAGGTTTTTCTCAATCCCTTGATGCTGAGTCCCAGCCATTTCTAGGATTTCTGTCCCACGTCGCCAGGAAGGTCCACACCCCTGGGAGTCATGTCCAAAGTAGACAGGGAGAGGGCAGTGAGTTTGCTTGTCGTTGACTGAGAGAGAGAGGTCACATTTGTGCAACAAAAGAGGTTCTCTTGGGGGTGACTCTTAGGCCTAATTTTAATAGGCTTAGCCTATCATTTGTGGGCATAAGTTTCATATAAACAAACCCCAAGATTGAGGGCTCGGTCTATTGATTTGGTTGTCCCCACTGCTTGCGAGAATTATAACCAACTTTTTTAAAATTAATTTTTAATTTTTTAAAAAAAATATAGCAAACACAAGCATTCCTAGCATATGATCATTCCGTTCTACATATATAATCATTAATTCACAATATCATCACATAGTTGCATACTCATCATCATGATCATTTCTTAGAACATTTGCATCAATTCATAAAAAGAAATAAAAAGAAAACAGAAAAAAATTAATATAACCGTACCTCTTACCCCTCCCTTTCATTGATCACTAGCATTTCATCTACTAAATTTATTTTAACATTTGTTTCCTCTATTATTTATTTTTATTCTCTATGTTTTACTCGTCTGTTGATAAGGTAGATAAAAGAAGCATCAGACACAAGGTTTTCACAATCACACAGTCACATTGTGAAAGCTATATCATTATACAATCTTCAAGAAACATGGCTACTGGAACACAGCTCTACATTTTCAGGCAGTTCCCTCCAGCCTCTCCATTACATCTTGACTAACAAGGTGATATTTATTTAATGCATAAGAATAACCTTGAGGATAACCACTCCACTCTGTTTGGAATCTCTCAGCCATTGACACTTTATTTTGTCTCATTTCTCTCTTCCCCCTTTTGGTTGAGAAGGTTTTCTCAATCCCTTGATGCTGAGTCTCAGCTCATTCTAGGATTTCTGTCCCACGTTGCCAGGAAGGTCCACACCCCTGGGAGTCATGTCCCATGTAGACAGGGGGAGGGTGGTGAGTTTGCTTGTTGTGTTGGCTGGGAGAGAAAGATGCCACATCTGAGCAACAGAAGAGGTTCTCTTGGGAGTGACTCTTAGACCTAATTTTAAGTAGGCTTGACCTTTCCTTTGTGGGGTTAAGTTTCATATGAACAAACCCCAAGATTGGGGGCTCAGCCTACTGCTTTGGTTGTCTCCACTGCTTATGAGAATATCAAGAATTCTCCACTTGGGGAAGTTGAATTTTCCCCCTTTCTCACCATTCCAAAGGGACTTTGCAATTTTTTTACTCACTGTTCAAATCACTCTGAGATTTATCGGGGGCATCATTCTGGATAAACCTACAAAATCTTATGCCCTACTCAAGGTTCCATGTACTTATGGTGTTCAATTAAGCTGTCCACATAAGTATAACCAACTTTTAAATGATTGTTCCATTAATCAATTTTCTGATTATATAAAATGATTATAATAGCAATACTTATGCAGACTTTAGTTGGGACCAGGGAAGTTTCTAGGGTTTCCATATGTCAACTAAGTGAATTCTCACCATAATCCTTTGAGGTGGTTACTATTTTAATCCTCTTTTTATGGGTGAAGAGAATGAGACACATCTTGGTGAAGTGTCTTGCTCAAGAATATATAAATGATAAAGAGATGAGGTAGGACTTGACGTAGGAGGCTGGCTCCCGGAGTAACACTCCTAATCACGATACAACTCTGGTCTCTGTTAGCTCACTTAGGAAGTTTGAACTGTGTGGCCAGCCTCCTAGGTGAGGTTCACCTGCCTTGTGTAGCCCCGCCCACCATCAGGGCTAGCCTGTGTGTCTAACAGAACACTGGGGAGGTACAGAGTGTGACCTCTGAGGTCAGGCCATAAAGGCATTGAAACTTTCCTCTTGGCCCCTTGGGTTACTTGCTCCAGGGGAACTCAGCTGCCATGTTGTGAGGACACTCAAGAATAGTTGTAGGGCAGGCTACAGCAGCTCAGCAGGCAGAGTTCTTGCCTGCCATGCTGGAGACTTGGGTTCGATTCCCAGTGCCTGCCCATGCAAAAAAAAAAAAAAGAAAAAGAAATAGTTGTAGAGAGGAACCAACTTGCCAGCTGTGTGGACAAGACAGAGCAGAAGCCAAACCTCCAACCTCAGCTAAGCCTTCAAATGACTGTAGCCCTGGCTGACATCTGATTGCTGCTAAAGAGAAATCTGAAGAGAGAACTAGCTAACGAAACTGCTCCCAAGTTCCTCACCCACAGAAACTGCGTGTGAAAATAGATGTTTATTGTTAAGTTACTAAGTTTGAGGGTAATTTATTATACAGCAATAGATATCTGATACCAAAAGCTTAAGTTAAAAATATGAATTCAAGTCTTACTATTCCAAAATAACTTCCTTATAATTTGAATATATCCCTTCTTTTAAATATGTGTGTCATTTTAAAGCATAAGACTAGACTCATATGGTAAGTCATTTAAATATGTGTGCCATTTTAAAACATAAGACTAGAATCATAAAGTAAGTCATTTAAATATGTGTGTCATTTTAAAACATAGGACTAGACTCATACAGAAGTTCATTTTGTATCCTCCTATTTTTCCCCAGTTAATATAGAAATAAATTATCATTAGAAAATTCTCCAAAAAACATGATTAATCACTCTATAATATCATGGTAAATGAATGATCTACAATGAGGGTAATAGTTAGGTTCAGGTGTCAACTTGGCCAGGTGATGATGCCAAGTTGTTCTGTTGCTGTGGACTTAAATCATCAGCATGCGACATTCAATTATGGCTGATGACATCTGCAGTGGGCTAAGGGGAGCGCCTTCTGCAGTGGGTGAGACTTAAATGGAGGCCTCAGTAGACAGGGACTTAGAGCAGCTCAGAGCCAGACACGTGGAGAGGGAGAAAGGAACCGCCCCAGACACGTGGAGAGGGAGAAAGGAACTGCCCAGGGGGAAAGCCACTTGAACCCAGAAGCTGGGAGAGAAGCCCAGCAGACATAGCAATATGCCTTCCAAAATCAGTAATTTGTAACTAAATAAATCTCCTTTATAAAAGCCAGTCCATCTCTGGTGTACTGCATTCCAGCATCGTTAGCAAACTAAACAATGAACCACATTATTTGACATTTAAATTGTTCCAGATTTCTGCTACTATAAACATTACCAAAATAAATACCTTTGAAAGAGACAGTATACTTTATTGTTAAGGCACTTTGAACTCACTGTATGTTTTCAGCTGCTAGCTCTTCTTCCCCATCTCTGCAACTTTGAGTAAGCTTCTAGATATCTGTGTTTTGTTTTCCTCACCAACAAAATGGGGTATGCAGTGTCATTCCTGACACTTATTATCATTTTTATTTTTATAGAATATTTGGTATTTTGATAAATGGAAAAATGTTTGGAAGATGAAATTTTTAAAGTGAAAAAAATGCATGAAATACTTGATCTTAATGTTTTCTTTGTTAATCTAGCATCTAGAAAAAAAACACCAAGAGTATTGATATGTTCCCCTATTCTTTGCCTGAATTCACTTATCATGGGAGTCTCTTGGACTCAAAGACACTATTTGCCTGTAAACTGACAAATACCATTTACTGTGGATATCTATAATTTCCTTCTCTAACACCTCCAAAATTGTCTGTGGTTTCTGTCATCCTTTATTCTTTCCATTCTATTTTAGAGATGATCATTCTCTTTTTGATGCTCATTGTTTCATATGTATTGTTTTTAAATTGTGGTGAGATATATACAACACAGGTATACAGTTCAGTGGTATAATTTGCATTTACAGCTTCCTTCGCAGTAGCTGCCAGGCTTGTTTCTCAGACTTTCGTCCTTCTAGAAGCTACCGCCGCTTGGTTGTGATGCCGCGTGGAAGCCGAAGCCGTACCTCACGCATGGCCCCTCCGGCCAGCCGGGCGCCTCAGATGAGAGCTGCGCCTAGGCCAGGGCCAGCGCCAGCAGCTCAGCCACCAGTAGCAGCCCCACCATCTGCAGTTGGTTCACCTGCTGCTGCACCCCGGCAGCCAGGTTTGATGGCCCAGATGGCAACCACTGCAGCTGGCGTGGCTGTGGGCTCTGCTGTTGGGCATACTCTGGGTCATGCCATCACTGGGGGCCTTGGTGCCGGGAGCAATGCTGAACCCTCAAGTCCTGACATCACTTACCAGGAGCCTCAGGGAGCCCAACCAGCAAACCAGAGGCAGCAGGAGTATGGCCCTTGCCTCTTTGAGGTCAAGCAGTTTTTGGAGTGTGCCCAGAACCAGCCTGATGCTAAGCTTTGTGAGGGTTTCAATGAGGTGCTGAAGCAGTGCAGAATTGCAAATGGATTAGTGTAATCTGAAGTTGAAACTGAAGAAATGGAAAATCTGATCTAATGACCAAGTTAATTTTGCATAAGACTGTAATTGATAGTGAAAGTATAAAGTATAAAATCACCAGTTAAACCTCTCTATCAGTAGCTTCTTTGCTTCAGAATCACAAAAGGAGAGGGTGTTCTTATAGAAGAGTTCACTGAGATGTATAGAGTTTGGGGCTGGACAGATGTTTGTGTTGCCTCCTTAAACCAGCTGCTGTAATGTTATTATCTGTGACTAATTAGAATAAAGTGATTTTCTTCCAAGGTATGGTGTCTTTTAAGTGAAAAGTCATCAGTTGGATAAGGTATATGAATGCAGACTGAAAATACTCATTTCACAAATTCGTCTTAATGTGTCTTTGAAGCTCATTTAGTTTACTGTCATTGAATATTAAATTAGCATCCACCCAGAGGATCTGACAGAGCTCCCTGAGGAACTTTTGTAGAGAAATAGTTGTGTAAGGGATGGCTCAGTAGCAAACATGCTGCTCATTAAAAAGGATCCAGGGGTTTCAGGACTTTGGGAACCAGCAGGAACAGAAAACTTTATTTAGAATGCTAGGTGTTTGTAATCAAGTGGCTCATAAGCGGAATGTGGGACTAGACCCCATTACATGAGTGGGTTCCCTGTAGCCAGACCAGGACTACATATTACTGCTTCCCTGTATTTAATTGGATGAAAATAAAAATTATTGTCCGAATCCAAAAAAAAAAAAAAAAAAAAAAAAAAAATTTGCATTTACAATGTTGAACTACCATCATCACCATCCGTTACCAAACGTTTCCATCACTCCAAACAGAAGCTCTGCACCACTGAGGATTAATTCCTATACCCCCTAATCACTAATATACTTTATGTCTCTATGAATTTGCATATTCTAGTTATTTCATATAGGCGAAATCATCCTTTTGCATCTGGCTTATATCTGTCCTTTTCTGTCTGGCTTATTTAACTTGATATGACATCTTCAAATTTCATCTATCTTGTAACATGTATGAAAACTTCATCCCTTTATATAAAGGAATACTATTCCATTGTGTATATATTCCACATTTTGTTTTTCCATTTGTTTTTTGATGGACAATTGGGTTGCTTCCACCTTTTGATCATTGTAAATAATAGTCCTAGGAACGTGGCTATATAAATATCTGTTCTAGTCCCTGGAAGATTTCTTTGGGGTATATTCCTAGAAGTGGTGTTACAGGTTCATATAGTAACTCAATAGTTAACCTTCTGAAGAACTGCCAAACTTTTCACAGTGGCTGCACTATTTTACATTCCCACCAAAAATGTATGAAGCTTCCTATTTCTCTGCAGCCTTGCCAACAATTCTTACTTGTCATTTTGTAAATCTAGTGGGTTTCTCTAATGGCTAATGAGGTTGTGTATCTTTTCATGTGTTTATGGCCATTAGTATTCTTTGGAGAAATATTTATGAAAGTCCTTTGCCCATTTTTTCATTGGGTTGCTTGTTTTTTTATTGTTGGAGTTGTTTACATATTCTGGATATGAAAACATTATAGATATATGGCTTCCAAATATTTTCTTTCTTCCATTCTGTAGGTTGTTTTTCCATTTTTTGACAAAATTTTCCAATGCACAATAGTTTTTAATTCTGATGAAGTACAATTTATCTACTTTTTCTTTTTTTGCTAATGTGTATGATGTAAAGTCTAAAAATCCACTGCTTAGTACAATGTCGTGAAGAAATTTCCCATTTTTCCTTCTAAGAGTTTTATAGTGTTAAGCTCTTACATTTAGGCCATTAATCCATTATGAGTTAATTTTATATATGGTGTGAGGTAGTTGTCCACTTTGATCCTTTTGCATATAGAGATCCAGCTTTCCTACCACCATTTGTTGAAGAGACTAGCCTCTCCTAATTGAGTGGACTCGGCACCCTTGTCAGAAATCAATTGGGCACAGATGTGTGAGTTTATTTCTGAACTCTCAATTCTGCGTTTCTCCTTCTGCCAGTACCACACTGTTTTGATTATTGTAGATTTGTAGTTTTGTGATCAGGAAGCTTGAGTCCTCCTGATTTAAAAAAAAAAAAGAGTAAGAACCATTACATGTCCTATAGACATTAAAAGAATAATAAGGGAATATTATGAAGAACAAAACTTTATGCCACTCCCCACTATGTGGGACATGACACCCAGGGGTGAAATTCTCCCTGGCAATGTGGGATTTGACTCTTAGAGATGAGCCTGGTCCTGGCAGCATGGGACCAATGACTTCTTGACCAAAAGGGGGAAAAATTGTAACAAATAAAGTATCAGTAGCTGAGAGAGTTCAAATAGAGTTGAAAGGCTACTTTGGAGGCTCTTCTTATGGAAGCTTCAGCTAGATATTGCTATTTACCATGGTATGCCAACCCCCAACCAAAACCATTCCTGTCAACCCTAAAGAACATCTAATGCATTATTTGAGATTCTACAAAGGTTCCATGCACTATGATTACTATCCAGGAACCTACAACCTCCAGATGGCCCCTGGATTAGATGAGTCCTGAAATGCAGAGGGGCCAGCCTCTCCTGATCATCAACTAGTTCCATCCCCCATCACATACTGTCGACACCCCTTCCAACATGAAAAGGTTAAAATGGGCATAGCCCTAAAACCCCTAAAAATTGGGAGAAAGATCAAAGGAGAAGGTGAAGTTATAACAGAAGTTAGAATTTAATGAATGAGTATGAATACTGAATCATTATATTGATATTCCTTTCAGTCTTCAGTGTTTTGGAGCCATTAAAAGTAAAAACCTGAAATTGTGGAATTGTAACCCATACCACACTCTGAAATCTGTCCTACAACTAATTGTTGTGGGGCGCTTTGAAATTTATTGCTTTTTAAATATATGCTATTTTTCACAATAAAACATTTATCAGTGCTTAAAAAACAAAAACAAACAGAAAACTTTATGTCAATAAATTTGTCCTATGCTCTCATCTCTGAAGGACCGTGGAGCACTCTATAAGCAGGAAGTGAAAGCTAAGGCAGAGCTGTAAATTGCCTGGTGAGAGTTGAAGGCATGCCCTAGAATATACTCAGAGCCCCTTGGTAAAAATTAGGAGATCTATTAGTTTCAGGCATTTCAGGAAATTTCTTCTCAATTGTTAGCTTGCCACTAGGTAACCGAGTAGAGACTTCAGTGGTCACATGCAACAAAGAATGCAAAGAATTAGTTCAGAAAAGTCACCAAGCAAACGAACAAACAACCAGAAGCAGCAATAAGAACAAGGCCTGGGGAGGGAGAAGAGCATGATTTCCAGAGTTATAATATAGTAAATAGAATGTCCAATTTTCAACCAAAAAATATAGCATTCAAAGAAACAAGAAAGTATGGCCAATACACAAAGGTAAAAGAACAGTAAAACTGCCCTTGAGTCAGTCCAGACAGATGCCACCCTGTACCTCCCCATGCGATGAGGAACCAGATGAAAGTTACCTGCCTTTCCTCTGAAGCACTGCACACCTGTAACTAAGTAAGTCCCCTTATAAAAGCCAGTCCGTTTCTGGTGTGTTGCATTCCGGTAGCCTTAGCAAATTAAAACACTAATACCAGACAAAATAGATATTAAGACAAAAATTGGTACTGGAGACAAAGGCATTTTATAACAATAAAATTGTCAGTGTATCAAGAATATATAGAAATTACAATGATAAATATACATATTACAGCAGGGACCCAAAACACATGATATAGAGAATAGAAATGAAATAGGGAAATTCTACAAAACAAAAAGTTTGTTCTTGGAAGAGATAAACAAAATCAGCAAAGCTTTGGATAGACTCGCCAGGAAAAAAAGGAAGAAAGAAGACTCAAATTACTAAAATTAGTGATGAATCAGGAGACATTACTACAATTTTACAGAGATGAAAAGGATTATAAGGGGATACCATGAACAATTATATGCCAACAAATTAGATAACCTAGAGGAAACGAACAAATTTCTGGAAAAGCCCAATCTACCAAAACTGACTCAAGAAAAGTAGAGATAACCCAAATGTCCATCAACTGATGAAAGGTTAAACAAATTGTGGTCTATCCATAAAAGGGAATATTATTCAACCAGAGAAAAGGCAGAAACACTGACATATGCTACAACATGGGTGAACCTGGAAAACATTATGCTTCGTGAAAGAAGCCGGAAACGAAAGGCCATCTAGTGTATGGTTCCCCCATACACTAGATGTCAAGAACAGGCAAATCCATAGAGACAGAAAGCGGATTAGTGGTTCCCAGGGGCTGGGGGAGGGGAGGCATGGGGAGAGACTGCTAATGGGCATGGGGTTTCTTTTTGGGGTGACGAAAATATTCTGGAATTAGATAGCGGTGATTTTTGCACCCTTGTGAACGGACTGAAAAAAAATGGCTTGTACACTTTAAAATGGTGAATTTTATGTTTTGTGAATTCTGTCTCAAAAAAAAGGAGAGGGTAGAAATGCCTTCCAACTCATTTCATCAGACCGACAAACACTGTGTCTTTTGGGTGTCAACATGGCGGTGCCAGGCCCCAGTGACTCAAACACGAATCTGGGTGTGGCCGGGAAGGGATTTTATGGAGATGATTAAAATCCATAATCAGTTGATCTTAAGTAAGGGAGGTTATCCTAGGTCATCTGCGTGGGCCTGATTCAATCAGTTGAAAGGCTTCAAAAGCAGGGCTGAGGCATCCCTGAAGAAGTAATTCTGCCTGCAGACAGGAGCATCACCTGGGGTTGGGGAGTTCCAGCCTGCAGAAATCCTGCAGATTTCAGACTTACCCAGCCAGCCCCACAGTCATGTGAGCCATGTCCTTACAGTACATCTTTTTTTTTTTTGTATTCATCACCATGATCATTTTTTTTTGAACATTTTGCATCACTCCAGAAAAAGAAATAAAAAAGTAAAAAGAAAAAACTCATACATATCATACCCCTTACCCCTCACCCTCATTGACCACTATTATTTCCATCTACCCAATTTATTTTAACCTTTGTTCCCCCTATTATGTGTTTATTTTTTTATCCATATTTTTTAATCATCTGTCGATACCCTGGATAAAGGGAGCATCAGACACAAGGTTTTCACAATCACCCAGTCACACTGTAAAAGCTGTATCATTATACAATCATCTTCAAGAAAGAGTGGCTACTGGAACACACCTCTACAGTTTCAGGTACTTTCCTCCAGCCACTCCAATACACCATAAACTAAAAAGGGACATCTATATAAAGTGTAAGAATAACTTCCAGGATAACCTCTCAACTCTGTAATCTCTCAGCCACTGACACTTTATTTTGTCTCATTTCTTTCTTCCCCCCTTTTAGTTAAGGTTTTCTCAACCTCTTAATGCTGGGTCCCAGCTCATCCCGGGATTTCTGTCCCATGTTGCCAGGGAGATTTACACCTCTGGGAGTCATGTGCCAGAGGGGGACGGCAGTGAGTTCACTTGTCGTATAGGCTTAGAGAGAGGCCTCATCTGAGAAACAAAAGAGGTTCTCCGTGGATGACTCTTAGGCCTAATTTTAAGTATGCTTAGCCTATCCTTTGCAGGAATAAGTTTCAAAGAGGCAAACCCCAAGATCGAGGGCTCAGCCTATTGATTTGGTTGTCCCCACTGTTTGCAAGAATATCAGAAATTCTCCAAATGTGGAAGTTGAATTTTAGGGACTTTGCAAATATTTCTTTATTCACTGTCCAAATCATGCTGGGATTTATTGGAGCATCACTCTAAGATGGACAAACTAACAAAATCTCATGCCTTATTCAAGGTTCCATGTATATAGTACATCTTTTAATATGTATCTCCTGCTGGTTCTACTTCTCTGGTTCAACTCTTACACACACTGCGATCAAAACCAGATGAAACATTACATATAAATAAATATATAAAATTACATCCCAATATCCCTCATAAACACAGACATAAAAATCTTTGACAATTCCATGAGGGAGACCTGGGTTCAATTCCTGAACCATGTTACCCCCCACCAAAAAAAAAAATCTTTCACAGAATGTTAGCAAATCAAATTCAGTAATATATAAAGTAATAATATACATCAACTAATATATAATAAATATAGTATAATATATCAACTGGGGTTTATTCTAGGAAAGTAAGTTGGGCTTACTACTTTTAATTGATCAATGGCAATACACCTCATTGACAAAATAAAGAAAAAAGAATCTCACAAGAAGCCAAAAAACAAAAAAAAGAAAGCCACTGACAAAATTAAATGGCTATTCAGGATTTACAAAAATACCCAGTCTCAGCAAATAGGATAAGAGGGAATGTCCTTGATCTGATAAAAGGCATCTATGAAAACTTAAAGCTGGCATCATATTATTGAAGCAAAATGGAATGCTTCTCCTCTGCCCTCAAGACAGCAAATAAAGCAAGACTTGGCTCTCTCACCACTTCTATTCAGACTTGTACTAAAGGGCCCAGGGAGTGCAATAAGGGGGAGCTTGAAGAGTAGGAAGGAAGAAAGCAAATCGTCTTTATTCACAGCTGACATGATTATGTCCATGGTAAACCCCTAGGAATTTCCAAAAAATTTTTACTAGAATAAGCAAATTCAATAAGACTGTAAAACCCAAAGTTACTAGACAAAAATAAAATGTACTTTTAGATACTAATAATGAATAACTGGACAATGAAATTAAAAAAAAAAAAACACCATCACCATCTACAATAGTTTCATAAAAAATAGATTCAAGACCTCTGCCCTGAAAAACCCACATATTTTTGAGAGAGATGAAAGAAGATCCAAATAAATAGAATAGCCACAAGTTGGAAGACAGTATTATTAAGATGTCATTTCTCCCCATAGAATCTATGGCTTCTAAGCCATCCCATTCAAAATCTAAGTAGGCTTTTGTTGTTGAAATTGACAAGCTGATTGTAAAATTTATAGTGAAGTGCCAAAGACTTAGAACAGCCCAAAAATTAACAAAATTCTAAAGTTACTATTAATTATAAACTATAAAGTAATAAAATTTTTTGAACAAGATTTCTGGAGTTGCTATAAAGCTACATTAATCAAGAGAGTGTGGTCTTGTTATCAGGCTATACCTGTAGATCAATGGGGTGGATCAGAGTCCAGAAACAGGTCCACACTTGCATCATTAGCTTGTGTTCAATAAAGCTGCCAAAGCCATTCAATGGGGGAAAACAAAGTGTTTTCAACAAATGGCGCTGGAACAAGTGGGTGTCGACAGAGGAAACATGAATCTTGACCCCTCCTTCACACCATAGCCAAAAATTAATTCTGGATGGGTTATAAGCTAAACATAAAAACTAAAACCATAAAGCTTCTAAAAGTATGAGTAGCAGAATATGTTTGCAAGCTTAGAATAGGCAAAGATTACCTAGGTAAGACCCAGAGAACACTTAACCACCAAAGAAAACCTTGATACATTGGACTTCATAAAATCAAAAAGTTATGTGCATCAAAAACAATGTTAAGGAAATTAGTAAGTATGCCATAGTCTGGGAAAACTTATTTATGGTGCATATATCTGAGAAAGGAGTTGTATTCAGAACATATAGAACTATAACTGGATGATAAAAAGATTAACAACCCAAGAAATGAATGAATGAACACCATTAAGATCCAGGGTCCAGAGTTCTCTGGAGGTGAAGAAATGAAAGTTGAGCTACACCGTAAGCAAATCCACTCCATCTTCAGTGAAGCTCTTCAAGGTTTTCAAAAGAAAATGGCCACATCAACCCAAAGGGCAGTAACACTGCAACTATCACCGCGGGAACATTCTATACGGAGCGTCTACAGAAAACTTGGGAAAGACTAATCAGATAATCCTCCTGGTCTCCTTAAGAGGCCCATGAGGGAAAGAATTAGCTAAACTCCATGAAGAGCGAAAGCAAAGGTGAGGCCAGCTTCTGCGCCGCTGAAGGCAGAGCCAAACGCAGGCATCTGGCTCCTGCAGGCAGGCAGACGTGGTACCAGGTGAGTCAGGGACCAGGCCTGCAGGACCGTCCTTTCCCACCCTACTGGATTGACTCACCCACTCACTTACTCAGCAGCCCGTTCTTAAATAACTGCCCCTTCTCAGGGAAAGCGGGGGCTTGCAGCTTTGCTATGAGGCTCTCACTTGGGAGGTGCGACCTGCCTGATTGGAGTGAGTCACTTCCTGCTCCAGGTCTCCCACTCAGCGTGCAGCTGCAACCCCAGGGTCTCAGCGCTGCATCCTCTACTCCTGGCCATGTCTGTTTCATTGCCTCTTAAAGGCTTCCTGAGCTCCACAAAATCTTCCTAAGAGCCCTCCTTGCCCTCATTCCCAGCCCTGGCTAACACCCAGTATGAGCCCCCAGTCCAAGCTTGCAAAGGTTCTCCGTCGTTCTGGCCTCCAAGCTTCTGTTTCTGCGGGCTCCCTCACCTGGAACGCCCTTCCCATGCTTCTCCGCCTCCCCAGGCAGTACCCAACACTCAGCAACCACAGTGTCCACAGACTCTCCCCCGACCCCCTCCTCCCAGCTCCCTTCTCCTCTGGACTTGGGGAGCACACCTGGCAAGGTCAACCACTTAGCGAGACACACCCCATTGTGCCCTCCTCACAGAAGGCCAGCAATGACCTTGGAATCACACAAGATCATTTAAGCCAAGGTAAGTGTGAGGAAGACACTAAAACAAGGTGTGTCTTAGTTTGCTGGGGCTGCTGCAACAAAACACCCCAGACTGGCTGGCTGAAGCAGCAGGAACTTCTTGTCTCACACTTTGGAGGCTGGAGGTCCACAGTCAGGGTGACAGTAGTGGCCCCTGGAAGTCTGTGGTGCCCTGGGTGGGGGTGGGAGGTGGGGGGGGGGCTTGCCGGCACCTACCCCAGTCTCCACCTCCATGCCATGGACATCTGTCTCCTGTGATCTTCTCCTGGGACTCCTCCTCCTGCGTGCTGCCCAGGGCTTCCGTCTGAATGTCCTCTGCTCATAAGGACTTCAGGCCCATCCTGGTTCCATTTGGCCTCATCTAAATAGGACCTTCGAGTTTGCTCACAAATGAGTCCATGCCCACGTGTCCTTGTGGGGGGCATGGTGCAGTCCCCCCCAGGGTAAGTGACAGGTGGGTGAAGGGGGGGTCCCCGAGGCCGCATGGTGGGGAGGAGGCATTCGAATTGGGATCTGAGTGGTGAAATGGAGCCAGATCCGAGGAAGAGACCTGCTCCCTGGTGGGAGGCCCCACAGCTTCAAAGGCCCTGAGGTGGAAGCAAATTTTGTGCATTTGAGGAAAAGAGACAAGAACAAGGAGCCTCGAGAGGGGTGAGCCGGGTGAGGCTCATCAGGCAGGACGGACCGTGTGGGACGACAAGGGAAGGTTTGCCCCTACCTGTTTTCGGTGTCGTGCGGCGAGCTGGGCCCCCGTGTGGGAGCAGTGGGAACCCACTGCTGAGAGGCTCTCGCACTTGTGTTCTCACAGCTGTGAAAGCTGAGCCCGAGGCTCTGTCCATGCCCCCAGGCCACCCCGGGCTCTTTCGTTGGAAAGGAATTAGTTCCTGGTCAGGCGGTGCAGTGAGAAAACTGCAGATAGAGAAGACAAGAGGAGAAAATTCTTGAAATTCTTCCAGATATCCAGGACTACCACCAGGAAACAGTGGCGGAGCATTTTCCAATAACTTCCACCCCCTGGCTCCTTCTATCTAGAAAAGCAGCCTTGCATTTTACAAAAAAAAGTCTCAGTGTCCCTGCATTATGGAAAAAGGCATTTGCGATAATGAGGTGGCTAGGAAGTGGAGAGGTGCGTGGGGCTGAGCTAACGCATTCATGGTTGTGTCCAGTCCACTAGCCTTGAGGCTTGAGGGGTCAGATAAAGGATGCAATAGGCCAAATTCCTTCTGCTTGCTAGTAACCATGGCAACAAACACTTACTGAGGATATACTGTAAGCCAGGCACAACAGGTTAAGTTGACCTTTTCCAGCTTACCTGGGAAAGTGTATTCAACCTCCACATCACCCATTTTTTTTCTTCAGATGGAGCTCAGGGAGGTTAGGTAACTTGCTCAAGATGCAGGATTTAAACCCAGCCTGTTCTGGAGTCGTTTCCGCTGCACGCCTGCGGGCCTCTGAGGGCCGTGCCCTTTGACACGTGCTCCAGGGTTGCCAGCCGCTTCGAGCTGGCACATGTTCTTCCTGGGCGTCTTCCTGGGCTGGCAGCTGCTCTGCGGCTGGTGGGGCCTGTCCAGGCAGGAGCTGCCCTCCCTCCCCGTGCCAGCCTACGCAGTCAGAGCCGAAAGCCAAGGCAGGAGGCATAGTCAGATTTGGCGGAGCTATGCCAAACCTTTTTATGTTCCCTTGGGGGAAAGGGTGAGGAATTTGTGGTTTTATCCCTGCGTTGAACCCAGTCTTTTTACCCTCTACTCCCAGGTCCACAGTCTTCTCCAGAAGCTTCTTTCTATGTGGTTGCTGAGACTCTGGACTACAGAAGGAAAAGTCCCTCGTATCGGCTGCCCCATCTGCTAGGTGATGTCCTTGGGGCTGCCCTTTTGGTGAGCAGAAGGCCCTGGGCTGCCAGGAGTGCCCTCCTCGGGGTGCTCTTAGACATGATGGCGGAACTGACCCTGTCGCAAAAGAGGTTCACAACAAGAGGAGGACGTGGCAGGGAGGGTTTTCCTCGGGACCCTGTGGATTGGCCTTTCCTCTGTGAGCCACACCTTCTCAATGTGGCTGGCGGGAACCTGATGTGGGTGGGTGGGGCGGGGTGCCCAGGGCCCCCCAAAAGAAGCCTCCAAGTCCTAACCCCTGGGACCTGTGCATGCACTCACTTGGGAAAAGGTCTCTGTGGACGTAACTAAATGAGGATCTCAGGGTCATCTGGACTTAGGGTTGGCCCTAAGTACGATGGCCAGTGTCCTTCCAAGAGAAAAGAGGGAAGCCAGAGAGAGACACGGAGGGGAGGCCACGCGGAGGCGGAGGCTGCCTGCGGCCATGGGTCACCGGGAGAGGCAAGGCAGGATCCGCCCGGAGCCTTCGGAGGGTGTCGGGAGGCCCACACCTGGGTTTCCACCCCCGGCCCCCGCGCGAGACAGGAGAGAGGCCGGCTGTGTGGTGCCGCCGGCCGGAGGTGCTTTGCTATAACAGTGCAGTTCACTAAGAAAGCAAACCCGAGACACGGGTCACCGGGCGCCCTGGGAAGAGCAGCTCCTTGTCCGACAGCACCTTCTCCCTCCGGGGGCAGCGCTCTGAGCACATCAGATGCCGGTGGGGTCGACCTGCAGAGACACGTGCAGGACCCCGCGTCCAGCCCCCGCCTCCAGCCCCGCCTCCACGCCCCCCCAGCCCCAGCGCCGCCGCCCCCCCCCCCCAGGAGCCCGCGGCTAGCACCCCCGGGCCGGGCCGTCCCTCCCGCCGCCAGCCTAAAGCGCTGCGCACGGGCCCCCTGGCGACACCTCACCGCGCGCCGGCGCCCCCTTCAGTCACCTCGGGTTTCGCACGAGCCGAATTTCTTCGGTCACGAGCTCGCCGGCCGTCCTCGTGAATCCCACACACCGCAGCCCCGGCCTCAGTGCGTGCCGTCTTCTGGCTCCACTGCGAGGACGGTTTCCAAGTTCCTGGGGAGTGGGGAGGTGGGGGGTCCCTTAGGGGCGGGTGGCACACGGCAGATTCGAACCGGCTACACTTCCTCCCCCTCCGGGTGGTTGTGAGTGTGCATGTGTGTTTGAGTGTGTATGCAAGAGTGTGTGTGTGGCTCTGTGTGTTGGGAGTAGCGGTCGGTTACTTGTCATCGGTTTTGGGCTTTCTCTAGCGGGAGCGGAAGGGAGAGACGTGGAAGGTTTGCCGCCTGTCCCCCTGGGGTCCGAAGGCCTGCGGTGCACGGGGCAGCTCCCGGGAGGACACTCGACAAAAGGCACTGAGGTCGCGCCCCGCAGGAGAGGACAACCTCTGCAGATCCCTTTTCTCACTCCAGCAAGCGCGGCCAGGACGCAGGAGCTGTGGGCAAGGAGCCCCCCAGAGGCCAGAGGCTGTCAGGACGCCTGGGAATCGCAGGCCCGGCTGCTCCCCGGGCCACCTCTGCTGTCTCCGTGGTTTCGGGTGTTGTTTTTTAACTTTTGTTTTAATAGGATAGCTTTATGGGGATATACTTCACATGCAATTCACCCAATTGTACAATTCCGTGGGTTTTACTATGCTCCGAGTTATGCAACGGCCCGCAATCAATTTCAGGACGTTTTCATCACCCCCAAAAAGAAACCCCGTCACACATCAGCCATTAGCAGTGACGTCCCATTTCCCTCCCTCTCCCCAACCCTAAGCAACCATTCATCTATGTTCTTTTTCTATGGATTTGCCTATTCTGGACATTTCGCATAAAGAGAGTCAGACAGTATTTGATCCTTAGTGACTGGCTTCTTTCAAAAAGTTAGAGTTTGCTCCTCAGTTCATTTGTACTTTAATTAGAGTGACCAAATATTCATCTTGCAAACCAGGACACTTTTAGAGGTGAAGGGGTGTGCTGTCCGCACTGACGCTGGGAGCTGGGGCAGCAGGCGTAGCTGTGAAACTTACCTTTAAGGAAAACGTCAAATGACGCCCACTTCATATCCACTCTGATGCTACCTACCGCCCCCTCTCTAGAGCAAAATGGTTCAAATCACCCTCAGTAACCACAGGTTGTCCTGGGAACGGAAGTTAATTCACTTCCAAAGTCACTAATGCTCTGTTTACAGCTGATGCATGCTTGTGATTTATGAGAGAAATAAGTAGAATTTCCCCCAAAGACATGAGAACTGGCAGTTTTATTTTTCATCTTGAAGCATGAAATTTGACTGCATGGGGTGCAAATTGCAAAAGAAAGCAGGTGCAGAAAACAACACTGTTATGACAAATACATAAGATGTGTCGTGAACTATGGGCCATCAGAATGAGATTCATGGGGGCGTAATTGGGTGTGTCACGCTCTGAAAAGGGCAATGTGATTATTTATTGTTGTGTTATTAAACGCACCTGGCTCAGTGTCACCTCTCCCTGTGATGGGCTCTCCCGGGCTGTTTTGATAAGCTTGGAAAACGTTTCTAGTGTTTGCAAACACATGAAAAATGCATTATTTTTTAATCATAAATATCTGCTGGGGTAGAGATAGAAATTAAACCTGCTTGACAATATTCTCTCGCTGTTAGATCTGGCAAATGAGCACAGGACACAGCTTAGCAAGCGACTGTTTAACTGTTGATTCCATCTGAGCTGCAGTGAGCTTTACACATCATATAAGGAAATCTCTACCACCGAGTGTAGGCATCATTGTCATCAAACAGTGTGGCAGCGCCCACCAAACACAAGGTGCACTCTGTTGTAGAGTGCAGTAGGCACCTATATTTAGGCTGCCTTGGAATGCTACTATGCAAAAGGGGAAAAAAATTCTTTTTGGCGTTGCATGGTCTGGGAAACGAACCTGGGTCTCCTGCATGGAGGGTGAGCATTCTACCACTGAGCCACCCATGCACCCAGATGGGAAAACTCTATACATAACAACTAAGAGGTCACTTTCTCCTAATCTTTGACTCTGATCCTATCCCCACTCCAGCCTTGATCACTTCCCAAAAGAAATGTACCATTTTTCTATGATTTGTCCATGTTCTGATTTTCCTGCTGAGCCCAGTGAGGGGTCATGTGTCCTCACGGGGGCGGGAATGCCCCCAGGGGAGGCAGAGTCTGATTCTTGCCACGTGGTTGCAGGCTCTGTCCTGGGAGCAAGGCGTTGGGCCTGGACTCCTCACAGCCAAGGCAGCCCGCTCACCCAGTCCCCTTCTGGACCACAGACGCCGGAGTGCTCCCCCTTATGCCCAGCCACCTTTGCTGGTGTGCTTGCATCTGAGCTCACCCATCTGGCCTCCCTTTTGCTACCTTTCCTTCTGTTTACACCCCCCATCCTCAGCGGGTCTTCCTACTCCTTCCAAACCAATTATGCTATAGACAGATTCAGTTGATTTCTAGACCAGATGCTCAAATATATCCTTTTCTGCCTTAAAGATAATCAGAGTAGGCTATCAGCCAGTCACAGGATTTTCAGACCTTTGAAATCCTAGGAGGAACCCACATAAACTTTTCTGACCCTGGCACAATCCCTAAATCCATTCATTGGGGGGAAAATGCACCAATTTAATGAGAATATGGAAAACATCTTAAATGTTGGGCAAAGGATCCAACTTCTCACAAGCCAAAAGACCCAGCTTGGAGTGACAGGTGCATGCCCCGACTGCCACCGTGCTCGTTGGGAGGTGGCTCACTCACCCCCGCTGGGAAGGGCAGCTTCTGGGAGGGGTCCCCAGCCCGCTGGCCAGCATGTCCCTGGAGCCCTGGAAGCAGAGGCTACTGTTCAGCACTGTGTTCCCTCGTGGTTGCTTGACCAGGTCCTGCTTGTGCAGATGCCACATTTCCAAACCATGCCACGTGCACGAGGCAGCAGTGGGGTGCCCATGGAGGCCCAGTGGGTATGGCCTTCACTCGAGGAAAAGGACAGGTCTTAGCAGGGGCTCAGCAGACACCTCACCTATAAGTGTTTGGGCCCCCGGGAAACAAGATCAGTGCTGGGGATTCCCTGCTAGCAGAAGTGCCCATCCTCAGAGCCCCAGGCAGGTAGAGAGCTCTCTGCCCTCCGGTTGGCCCAGAGGCTTCCCCTGTTTCCTGCAGAGAAGCGCATCTCAAAATTCACCATGCAAAAGGACTCCAGTCTACTGCTCAAGATCCCAGTTCCATGCGTCAGAGGCTGGGCCCAGGAATCTGCACTTTAAACAAGCACCTGGGGGGAATGTACACAGGAAAGCACCGATTGTTAAATGCTAGCAGCCCAGGGCTGAGGGTGCAGCCCACCTTTGTCTCCCGGGGCACTTGGGTCCGAGGTCAGGTGCTCTTTCTGCCACCTGCAGAGTGCCAGCCTGGCTCCCAGATGTGGTGAGTTCAGCCGGGCCAGGGGAGCAGAGCCCAGGGGGATTCCTCAGACATGGGAGTCAGGTAGGGTGGTGTGAAGAGCACCTGGCCAAACCTGGAGAAAGAGGAGATAAAACCCGTTCACCTGCCTTCAAGTCACACCAGGGGTGTCCACTGCTCTGAGCGCCTGAGGGATAGGCATCAAATGTCACCAGCACTTGTCCCTCTGCTATTGGTTAACCCCAGAGATCACGTCTTTTAAAGTAAAACCCCTCTCATTTATTGATAACCTACATTGCTCAAACTTTATTCCATTCTCTCTATGTTGGACATTTGGTGTTATCTAAGGAACATTTACCAGGTGCCACAAAGGGGTGGGGGCTCTGCCTGAGCCAGGAGACCATTTGTGCAAACCCTGCCCTGAGTAAGACTGGACTTCTCTCCAGACAAAGTGTGGTCCGAGGGCCACATTGCCTGCTGGACAGGGAGCTTGTGAGAAATGCGGAATCTCAGGCCCCCGGCCAGCTTGTGAACAGACCCCCCCCCCAGGTGACATGTGTGCATAATAAAATCTGGGGGGGGCGCACCCCTGCTCAGAGGTGGGGTACACTCCTTGTCCCTAGCCGCGGGCATAAGGGACAGCGTGGGATTTGAACTTAGGCCTGTTTCCTAAATCAATATATTCCTGCTTTTGGTCTTAGCAGAAAAATGTTCTCAGCCTGTAGCTTTTCTTTTTCTTTTAAACACATGAGTACAGATTTCTTTAGTGAATAAATTCCAAATGAAATGTGATTTTGAAGCCAGAACGCACACCCATTTGATTTCTCACAAACGCTGACTCTCCCCAGAAGCTCGGCATGGGGGAAGGACTGTCCCGGGGTCCTTTAGCCAAGCCCCAAACTCCTCTGGTCAGGCTCTTAGCTGCCCTTACAAAGTACCACAAACGGGGTGACTTAACACAATGGAGACTTGTTTTCTCCTGATTCTGGAGGCCAGAGGTCCAAATCCGGAGGGGAGGAGCCTCCTTGCCTCTTCCCTGCCTCCCAGCCACCTGGGCTTCATTCACCATCTTCACCTTCAAGGGGCCTGCTCCCCTGCGTCTGTCTGTCTGTCCCTGTGTCCATATTTCCTCTTCTATGAGGGCCCCAGTCACATAGGGTCAGGGCCCACCCAAATCCGTTTTGGCCTCATATTAACTCATCATGTCTTCAAAGACTCTGCCTCCAAACAATTTCCATCCACAGCACCCCTCCAGGACTTGCAGAGGCCTTTGTGGGGTACGACTCAGCCCTTAACAGGGAGTCTCCCAAGTCCTCAGCACTCCACTCCCACCTTTCGCCCCAGTATTCAGTCGGGGTCTGGCTGGTAATGGCTTTAAGGTCTGTTACTTGCTAGCCACGCCTGCCCTCTGGGCTGGAGGAGCAGACAGGCTCCCGACTGGGTCTCTAGCTCGGGGCACAGTGTCCAGCCTCCGTTTGGGTGCCACAACCCCTCAGAGCCCACGGGCCCTGCACGGGCCAGCCCCTGCCCCCCACGGCGCCAGCTCCAGGCAGGGGCCTGCAGCTCCAGCCTCAGACCAGGGTGGAAACAGCCAAAAGGGAAAGGCAGTGCCCACCCCCTTGCCTGGGCTTGGCTGCTTGGGGAGCTCTGGGGTGGTCCGTGGGGACCCCTCCTCAGGGAATTCCTTATACTGATGCCAGGGCCCTCCCGCCTCCTTTCCGTGTGGCCCAGCCAGAAGCAGCCTGTCACATCCCTGGATGCCCAGAACTCTTTGATTTTAGCTCCCAGCACCCACAGGAGTTACCCGTGGAGAATAAGGTCATTGGTCTGCCCCTGTCCCCTGCCAGGCAATAAGCCCACTGTAGGCAGGAACTGGGCTTGTTCACCTGTGGTCCCACATGGGGGTCCAGGGAACTGCAGCTTCTTAGAGATGTGTTTTTAAAGCAGCTGAGTCTGTGCCCTCATTAAATGGCTGCAGTGACTGGCCCAGCTGTAAAACCCAAGACCTGCATTTCCTGAAATGTCTTCCTGCCTTTCTTCTGTTGCGGGACCCAGGGGCGGCATGAGAGCCTGGGACAGCGTGAGGGCCCCAGGGACAGTGAGAGACAATGTGAGAGCCCAAGGATGGCGTGGCTGCCCAGGGACAGTGAGTGCCCGGTGACACTATGAGTGTCCGGGGACAGTGAGAGACAATGTGAGAGCCCCGGGACAGCGTGAGGGCCCCAGGGACAGTGAGAGACAATGTGAGAGCCCAGGGACAGCGAGAGTGCCCTGGGACAGCGTGAGACCTGGGGACAGTGTGGGAGCCCGGGGACAGCGTGGCTGCCCAGGGACAGTGAGTGCCCGGGGACAGTGAGAGACAATGTGAGAGCCCCGGGACAGCATGGCTGCCCAGGGACAGTGAGTGCCCGGTGACAGTGAGAGACAGCATGAGAGCCCGGGGACAGCGTGGCTGCCCAGGGACAGTGAGTGCCCGGGGACAGTATGAGTGTCCGGGGACAGTGAGAGACAATGTGAGAGCCCCGGGACAGCGAGAGTGCCCTGGGACAGCGTGAGACTCGGGGACGGTGTGGGAGCCCGGGGACAGCGTGAGACCCGGGGGCAGCGTGAGTGCCCAGGGGACAGCGTGAGACCCAGGGACGGTGTAGGAGCCCGGGACAGCGTGGGCACACTGCACCTCCCAAGGTCCACCCTCTCCGGTCTGGTGCCCGGGGCCGCCAACGGGGAGCTCCCACGATGGAGCCAGGCCTCTAGTTGAGTTTTAATCATTCCCTTGAAGGACAGTGCAGTCAGTGTAGCTAACTGATTGAAGTGCCCGCCACGAGCTGGCCCGGGAAGCGTCCCCGCTGGCCTCCGAGCCTGGGCTACAGGGCTGCACCGTCTGCCCGGGCTGGGCGCCGCCCTCGGACGTCCCGCTGCTCTAGCCAAAGAGTGAAGAACCTGTTGGACTGGATTTCAAACGCTTCCCTGAGGTTGTGTCTGGCCCGGCAAGACTCATACGTTTTAAGGAATGTCACCAGCCCTGATCCCGCCGTGTCCGGTGTGGCCTTCCCCTGGCTGACAGCCCCCTTTCCCTATAGCAAGGCATCGCCGAGAGGCGATGGGGCAGAGGCTGGTGAAGCCATCGGCACTGAGCATGGGGGGAAGGAGCGCAGGAGCGCTGGCTTTGGGACCCGGCTTTCTGGCTCGTATGGATCATGAGCCCTCAGAGCAAGACTCTTCTCAGTCCTCAGTTTCCCCATCTTCAAAGGGTGATGGTATAAACTGTCCGCGACTTCTCGCTCAGCGTCAAGCCCCCGGCCGGCGGGTGAGACAATGAGGAGAGACAGAGAGACGCAGACAAATCCGCGCTGGTGAGAAACACAGATCCAAGACACGTAGCAGTTGTGAGCACAGACCTTTACTGGAGTTAAGCTTGCATTCTCTGTTACAGGTTCCGCGCGGGACAAGATGCCCCGCGGGGGAACAACCTCTATGCGGCCGTCAGGTACGGCTCCCTGTGGGTCGTCTCCACCCACCCCGTCCGGGTAACCTCTTATATACTGTGCCCAAACCCAATAGGTTAGTGCCACGTATACAGAGGTGATTGGAAGATAGGGTTGGTGGGCGTGTGCGTCATTTGCGGAAGCAGGATGTGAGCGCCATCTTGGCTCACTCGATGGGCGGGGGGAACTCTAGAGCAGGCTGCAGCGTGTCCACTAGGCCAAACCCGGAAAGCGGCTCTCTACAATAAACTATTGCACTAGCTTTTTTTGAAGAAATAATAAAACCTAACTGAAATTGTCTGGTGCTTATTAGGTATTTGGCAAATGCCTATAGGATCTGGAATTGCCATTTGCCGCTAGTAGAATGTGGGTGGGGGGAGGCCCCCTTTGGACCCAATCCCCAGGGTGGGTTTCTGGGGCCCCATATGGCATCATTTGAAGGCAGTCTGCCCCACAGCGTGTTCCTGCTGCACTCACGGGGGCTCCTGATTCAAGGCAGAACCACAACTCCCTCCACAGGCTCACTGGGAAACTTGGAGAAACTCACAAAGAACAGTAGGCGTGGATCCTTGCCAGGCGGTTTTTGAACAGAGACCACCCCCTTCCAGTACGTCCCAGCCTCCCACCACGGGCTGCTGGTCAGCAGTGGCGGGCCAGCTGCAGGGCAGGTCCACTCTTAGCTTCTTTTTCCTGGACATTGGTGAGAAAGGGTTAACCGCAGCATGACTTTGCTCTCTTACAGTGAGTCTCAGCACAAATTCTGCTATGTGCTTGTTTTTTAAAAACAGTGAGACATTTGTTGACAAAAAGGCACGAAATAGGTCATAAATACGTTTTATAAGTTCGATGCCATCCCAGCTCCCCATACGTTGGGTGCTCTGAGCCCTGTGTGGAAGGTTGCAAGGCAGGCAGCTCATCCCCCTGAAGCGGGCGTAGACCACCGCCAGCCAGGGGGCCGCTGATGGGGCGTAGACCACCGCCAGCCAGGGGGCCGCTGATGGGGCGTACAGCGCAGCCAGCCAGGGGGCCGCTGATGGGGCGTACAGCGCAGCCAGCCAGGGGGCTGCTGATGGGGCGTAGACCGCAGCCAGCCAGGGGGCTGCTTTGAGGCCCACGTGGACCCTGCATCTTCTGAGCACAGGCTGCAGACGCCCTGGATTCACAGGGCCGGGCATGCCTGCGAACTAGTGTAGGCGACTCGGACCTCTGAACACACTTATTTTTCTCCTTGATGCCCCACCTCTGTTATCCATCAGGTGCATTAATTAGTGACTAATTTCACCCTTTTCTGACACTCGCTACACTTACTAAGTCTTGGCTATTGCTCGAGTTTGGATACTAGAAGCTTTTGTCTGTAGCCACTTCCGCAGAGTGACGTTTCTGGAGTGTGGATTCTCGACCCCGGCCGCTGACTTCCCTTGAAGCTGCCACGGTGCGGCGTCCGGTGGAGACTGTTGATTACAGACCCCAGGACAAGGGGCCACCTCGAGACCCATCCCTCAAATGCGGATTCCACGAGCTGCAGCAGCTCTGAGATTAGCATCGCGGAGCGTTAGAAAAAAGGTAAAACTCACTTGCCTTTCAGAGATGTGTGTTTGCTGAGAAGAGGCACACCTCTGAAACATTGGGGTGCGTGTGCACAGACCGACGTTCAGAGACGGGGGCCACTACTGGACGTCACTACTGGACGCAGGCCTTGAATTTGTCTTAGTGATGTGCAGACTTGGAGCAGGCAGAGAGGGAGCAAGGGAAGACGCTCTGTTTGCTGTGTGGGTCAGGCATAAAAAGGCCATTCCGCTCGTTTTCCCGCTGGAAGGTGGGGCCTGAGGCAAGGCCAACTTTATGGGCAACTTGGAATTTTTGCGTAGGAGTGGTCATGTCGCATCCTCAATTACTCAGGCCAGTTCTTGACCTTTTAGGGGCACACTGCTTTCTTGGGCCCCCTTCTCCTAAGAGTACAATGACCAGTGGCTCTGGGCCCTGTGGGGGAGAGGATTTAACTTCTGCCATTTGTACAAAGGCTGATTTATTCATTTCACAAACATTATTGAAGTATAAGGGAATGTTCTGTTTATTGGACAACCAAAGCGCTTAAAAGAAAATTAAATATGCTTTCTTTGTAAACGTGCTATAAAATGTTCAAGGGAATTTGAACTGTAAAGTCTTTCCTCTATGTGATTACATGAATTTAAATAGATTTATAAGTAAACTAATAAGATCTGCTAAAGTTAAAAACTTGAGAAAACCTGGGTTTTAAAATATGTTACTTCAAAAAAAACTGGTATTGATTGATTATTATTATCTCTTTGTGTGGTAGGGTCACATTTCATTCTTTTTCCATGTGAGTATTCCATTATTGAAGCACCATTTGTTGAATTTTTGTTTCTTTGTTTTTTGGGGTTGTGCATGGGCTGGGAATCGAACTGAGGTCTCCCGCATGGCAGGTGAGATTTCGACCACTGAGCCACCCTCGCACCCCCGATATTAATTTTTTTTAACTTTTTTTATTAATTAAAAAAAATTAACAAACAAAACATTTAGATATCATTCCATTCTACATATACAATCAGTAATTCTTAATATCATCACATAGTTGCATATTCATCATTTCTTAGTACATCTGCATCGATTTAGAAAAAGAAATAAAAGGACAACAGAAAAAGAAATAAAATGATAATAGACGAAAAAAAACTATACGTACCATACCCCTTACCCCTCGCTTTCATTTACCACTATTTCAAACTGAATTTATTTTAACATTTGTTCCCCCTATTATTTATTTTTATTCCATATGTTCTACTCTTCTGTTGATATAGCAGCTAAAAGGGTGTGAGATACGGGTCCTCTTTCATTCTTTTGCATATGGATATCCAGTTCTCTAAACACCATTTATTGAAGAGACTGTTCTGTCCCAGGTGACTTGGCTTGACTGCCTTATCAAAGATCAAATGTCCATAGATGAGAGGGTCTATATCTGAGCACTCTATTCGATTCCATTGGTCGATATATCTATCTTTATGCCAATACCATGCTGTTTTGACCACTGTGGCTTCATAATATGCCTTAAAGTCAGGCAGCGCGAGACCTCCAGCTTCGTTTTTTTTCCTCAAGATATTTTTAGCAATTCGGGGAACCTTGCCCTTCCAGATAAATTTGCTTATTGGTTTTTCTATTTCTGAAAAGTAAGTTGTTGGGATTTTGATTGGTATTGCGTTGAATCTGTAAATCAATTTAGGTAGAATTGACATCTTAACTATATTTAGTCTTCCAATCCATGAACATGGTATACCCTTCCATCTATTTAGGTCTTCTTCCTGATATTAATTTTTAAAAGCAAAGTACTTTTCTCTGTGCTCAAAGTTCCCAACAAAACCTTATGATGACAAAGGAAGAAAAGGGAAAGCCAGACTACGGCTTTCCCTGGGGGGGAGCTGGTTTTTCTCTCTCCCTCCCTCTGGGCCCTGCCTTCCGCTGGCTTTGTTTGGTTTCACAGATGGGGAAATGGGAGGTCAGGGAGCTCCGTTCTTCTCGGACGTCATCCCAAAATCCCATGGAGAAGACTGGGCTTGACCCACTGCCATCTGCTTTCTGGAGGGAAACGTCTGGGCTGTTGCCTTCCTGCTTGAATGAAAAAAAGCAAAATGTTGAAATTGTGAAATAATAGTGTCAAAATGGTGAAATCCGGTATGTTATTAGAGAATGCAGATTTCACATCCTCTCTTTTTAACAGATGAATTCCTTCACACCCATTTCCTACTGAAAAATGATTCTGTCCTGAAACTGTCCCCCTAGGATGTCCGTCTTACTCTTGGGCCCAAAACCTGGTGGCTTCTCTTCCAAACACCAGCTCCCCATTTCATCTTCTTGAGCTCCAAGGAAAGCCTGCTTGCACCTCAAATTTCACACGTCCATTAGAATCTTTTCCTGCATCTCCTTCCCATCTCCTTGTCACCAGGATCAAAACCTCAGGCATCTCCAATGTCTTTGCCACAGTCCCCACTTTTATTTAACGTGAATTATTCCTCTGCAATGTCCTCACTCCTGTCACACCCATCTCAGAGACCAATTTCCTACATTGAAACCCCTACAATGACTTTTTTTTGGGGGGGTGGAGGTTATTGAGATGTAAATTGTGTACCATTAAGCTCCCTTCTAAAATGTAGAATTCAGTGATTTTTAGTAGATTCGCAAGGTTGTGCAACCACGACCACCATCTAATTCCAGAAAATTTTCATCACTCCTAAAAGGAACCCCAACCAATGACTTTTTAAATGCAATTCTATTGACATGTATTCACATACCATACAATTCATCCAAAGTATACAATCACTCCAAGTACCATCACATAGTTGTGCAACCTTCACCACAATCTATTTTAGAACATTTTCAATAGTCCAAATAATAATAACAAACTAAAATAAAAATATAAAAGAAAACTCCAAATATCTTGGACCTCTAATCCCCCCACTGCTGACCCCTAGTATTGATACTATGTACTTTAACAAAAGTGATACTTTTGTTACTGTTGATAAAAGAGTATTAAGATATTACTGTTAACTATAGTCCAGTTTGCAATAGGTATATTTTCTCCCAAACACCACCCTATTATTAACTCCTTGTAACAATGTCATACATTTGTTCTAGTTCATGAAAGAACTTTTTAATAAATGTACTGTTAATCACAGCCATCACCCACCAGAACGTCACTGTTATACATTCCCATGTTTTAACTTTTGGCTCTCCTGGTGACATACGTGAGTCTAAACAACCCCTTTCAACCACAGTCACTCACAATTCAGCACTGTTAATTGTGCTCACAGCAAGGTGCTACCGTCACCTCTGTCCATTTCCAAACATTTGAGTTCAATCTACTTAAACATTCTGCACAGATTAAACAGCTGCTCCCCATTCTCTAGCCTCATCCCATCCCACATCAAAGAATGACTTATAATTAATCTTCTTTATCCTGGTGACCTTTGATAGACACCTTTGCACTTAATAAGATATATCTAGAGGTGATTTGGCTTGAGGGTAAATCAACTCCTGGGTTCAAATCTTGACAGTACCACACTGTCCTTACATGAGGTGGTTACGTGGGTTGTGGCTTCTAGTCCCAACTCAACTGTTTACCCTTATTGCGGTCTTAATATTTCCAATGCCCAGTTTTATGATCTGTAATATAGGACAGTGCTTGTACATGTAAGATGAAATGAGCTGAAGCATATAAATTAACTGGCATGATGTGAGCACTCAATAATCCTAACTTATAAACATTATCCAGCTAAATATGAAGCATACGTTTTAATTAAAAATTTCATTTTGAGATGATCATAAAGTCACATATAGTTGTAAGAAATGATACAGAGAGATTACTAAAATTTTCCCAAGGATAACATCTTGCAAAAGTCCCATCTCAGATACAGACATTGATACGGCCGGAATATAGAAATCCTCCCACTGCAAGTATCCTTCATGCTACCTTTTTATGGCCGCTCCCACCCCCTCCTCGTCTGTGCTGCCCTCATTCCCTACCCTTTCCTAAACTCTGGCTACCACTCACCTGTTCTCCATCTCTTTGATTTTGTCATTTTAATAATGTTAAATAAATGAACTCGCACAGGATATAACCTCAGCACACTTCCCTTGAGATTCATCCAAGTGTATGGATAGTTTCTTCCTTTTAATTGCTGAGAAGTATTCCATGGAATGGAAGTACCACAGTTGGTTTAACCATTCACCTGTTGAAGGACATCTGGGTTATTTCTAGTTTTTGGCCAGTTGCTGTAATACATATTTGTTCAGACTTCATAGTTTGCAAAGAACTCCTTAGATCATATCTGTTCCATGCAGCAGCATTGTGAGATGGACAGAACATTGTTATTCTCATCACAGTTGAGAAAACTGGCTTGTCCAATGTCACATAAGGAGTACATGGCAGAGCAGAGTAAAGACCCTGTGCACTCGTACATACCATTCTACCTGCTCTTATAGACTCATTCGTTTAAGAAGTATTTCCAGGTGGGCCAAGATGGCAGTATAGGGAGGTGTGGAATCTAGTTAGTCCTCTTGAGCAGCTAGTATATAGCTAGGAACAGTCTGAAAGAACTGTTTGGAGGATACCCATGACCAGACACATATTTTACATCAGTCTGGAATGGGTGGAAGGGCTGAAATCATGGCACAGAACTGTAAGAAAAGCACCCAAACTCCGGAGACTGGCACTCCTCTCCCACAGGCATGGAGGGCTCCCCGTGGGAGGAAGAAGCAGTTTCTACTCGGAGCAACCAAGTGCCAAGTGTGGTTTTAATTAAGAATTTGGACTGCTGAGTACAAGCTCCAATCACAGAGAAACCCAGAGCAAGCAGAAAAAGGAACACAGAGGTCTCTCCTAGCAGAGAAGAGGAGGGGCTAATGGAATAAAAGAGAAGCTTTTGGAGTTGGCCAGTCTCAGAATACTGGAAAAGGGCTGTACCCCAAGAAAAGGGGCACATAGAGCTGAGTACCAACTCTGGCTCTTGACTGGTGAAAATTGGGGGCTGGGGACTGGCTCCAAAAATGGTTTTCTTTCTTTCTTTCTTTTTTTAAACTATTCTAAACAGCTCATTAGGGAAATCCTCAGGCATTTTCAACTCTCAGTATTGACCCAGGCAAGGGGGAGTTAAGATAGGTCTGAGAGACAAAGTAACAAGTCAAGTGAAGGAGGCACTTCCCTCGAGGGCCTATCTTCCCCAAGAAAAGGGGGATAGGGTAGACCCAGCTCAAGTGGTGGCTCTCATTCAGAGAATTCAGACCCTAGGGGCTGGAAAATAGAAACAGTTTAAGTCTGCCTCTACCTCAGACTCTGTCTCAACCATGTTCCTGGAAGGGATAGGGTCTTTTGAGAATTAAAGGCTCCACACCACTTGACACCAGTGAGGCGCTGTAGGCTGACAAGCACCACCTGCTGGGCAGGACAGGAAATGCACAGAGTCTAGAGGCTCTACAGGGAAATCAGACAACCTGCTGGGTCTCATCCCCAGGGAAAATTAATCCTGATCGCATCCTCCTCATGAGACCTGGGCCTGTCTTTTCTGGGAAAACATGACTGGGGTTCATTTCTGGGGCAACCATTCTTAGATAAAAAGGTTCCATTTAGGTAGGACAAGAACCAGAAAAACAAGAGCTGAGGAACCCTGAACAGCTAAATAGAAGTTATGCTAGAGGTATAGAATAAGTTGAACTGAATGTCAAAGAACAGATAGAGAACAATGCAACCAACAAGAAACCCTGGATAAAACAGTGGAAACGACCTCCAGGATAAACTAATTAAGGAAATCAGATGCCTGGACATCAGCAAAAAATTGTGAGTCATACTAGGAAAATGAAGATTTGGCTTAGTCAAAGGAACAAACTAACATTTCAAATGAGACACAGGAGTTGAAACAATTAATTAAAAATGTTCAAACAAACATGCTAAATCAAATCAATGAGTTGAGAGAATACGGTAAAAGAGATGAAGGATATGAAGAAGACATTGTGTGACCATAAAGAACTTGAAGACTTGAAAAAACAAATGGCAGAACTTATGGGAATGAAAGGTGCAATAGAAGAGATGAAAAACACAATGGAGACTTATAACAGAAGATTTTAAGAGGCAGAAGAAAGGTTAGTGAACTAGAGGACAGGACATCTAAAATGCTACACATGAAAGAACGCATAGGGAAAAGAAAGGAAAATATGAGCAGAGTCTCAAATGACAAAATGAAATGCATGAACATAGGTATAATGGATGTCTCAGAAAGAGAAAAGAAGGGAAAAAGGACAGAAAGAATACTAGAGGAAAGAATCATTGAAAATTTCCTGACTCTTATGAAATAAATAAAATCACATATCCAAGAAGTGCAGTGTAGTCCAAACAGAATAGATGTGAATAGATCTAATTCAAAATACTTACTAATCAGACTGTCAAATGTCAATGGGAGAATTTTGAAAGCAGCAAGAGAAAAGCCACCCTTCACATTCGAGGGAAGCTTGAGCAGACTACGTGTGGATTTCTCAGCTGAAAGAGAAAAACTGCCAACCAAGAATTCTGTATCTGGCAAAACTGTCCTTTAAAAATAAAGGAGAGTTTAAAATATTTTCAGACAAACAGACACTGAGACAGTCTGTGAATGAGAGACCTGCTTTATAAGAAATACTAAATGGAAAACTACAGGTAGATAGGAAAAGACAGGAGAGAGAGGTTTGGAGAAGAGTGCAGAAACTAAGACTATCAGTAAGGGCACAGAATAAAGTCATGACACATGCAACAACGTGGATGAACCTTAAGGACATTATGTTGAGTGAAATTAGCCAGAAACAAAAGGACAGATACTTATTTGCTCATTAAAGTCAGATATGAACTGACTTTAATGAGCAAACTTTGGGAGTTAAAGTTGAGAACACAGGTTATCAGAAGATGTAAAGAGAGTAGAGATTGGGTATTTGATCCTGAAGGAGTACACAATATTCAACAGGATTGATTGTAAAGGTCCAGAAATGAATAGCACAATACTATCTGATGGTAGCACAATATTGTAAGTACACTGAACAAAGCTGAGTGTGAGTGTGGTTGAAAGAGGAAGGCTAGGGGCATGTATGACACCAGAAGGAGAGATAGAAGATAAAGACTGGGACTGTATAACTTAGTGAAAACTAGAGTGGACAATGATGGTGATTAAATGTACAATTATAAGAATGTTTATGCACGATGGAGAACAGGTGAATGTTAACATTGAAATGATGAATATGGGATGGTATATGAAAAAAATACAATCAACGTTATTTGGGGTCTATAGTTAGCAATAACATTATAATATGCTTCCATTAAATGTAACAAAGGCATTATACCAAAGCTAAATGTTAATAACTATGTAATTATACCAGAAGCCACTGATTGTTTACTTAGAATGGTGTGATGGTTAGGTCCATGTGTCAACTTGGCCAGGTGACAGTGCTCAGTTGCCTGGTCAAACAAGCACTGGCCTGACTATTACTGCAAGGGCATTTTGTAGCTGGGTAATAAACCAGAAATTTGTTTTATTAAATCATCATCAGCAGTTGATTGCACCTATGGCTGATTACATCTATGATCAACTAAGGCGAGTCTCTTCTGCAATTAGAGAATTCAATCAGCTGGATTTAATCCAATCAGTTAAAGACTTCTAAGGGGGTGGTGATGATTTCAGCAGTCAGAAGACAGAACATGTGTCTCTACTTCAGCCAGCCACTCCTTCCTGGGGAATTCATTGAACACCTTCATCATGGTTGCCAGCGTGCATGCTGCCCTCCGGAATTTGGACTTGTGAATCCACCCAATACAGAAAAAAAAAAAAAATCCAAAAAAGAAGAACTGGATATCAATAGCCAAAAGAATCCAAGAGGACCCTTATCTTATATACTGTGCTGGTTTGAAAGGATGTATGTCCCCTAGAAAAGCTATGTTTTAATCTAAATCCCATTTTGTAAAGGTAGAATAATCCTATTCAACACTGTATGTTTGAAATTGTAATCAGATCCTTGGGGATGTGATTTAATCAAGAGTGATTGTTAAGCTGGATTAGGTGACAACATGTGCCCACCCATTTGGGTGGGTCTTGATAAGTTTCTGGAGTCCTATAAAAGAGGAAACATTTTGGAGAATGGGAGATTCAGAGAGAGGAGAGAATGCTGCAGCACCACAAAGCAAAGAGTCCATCAGCCAGTGCTTTGGAGATGACAAAGGAAAATGCCTCCCAGGAGCTTCATGAAACAGGAAGCCAGGAGAGATAGTTAGTAGATGATGCTGTGCTCACCATATGCCCTTCCAACCCAGGGAGAAACGGTGACTGTGTTTACCATGTGTTTTCTCAGATGAGAGAGAAACCCTGAACTTCATTGGCCTTCTTGAACTAAGGTATCTTTCCTTGGATACCTTAGATTGGACACTTCTATAGACTTGTTTTAATTGGGACATTTTCTCGGTCTTAGAAATGTAAACTAGCAACTTATTAAATTCCCGTTTTTAAAAGCCATTCTGTTTCTGGTATATTGCATTCCAGCAGTTAGCAAACTAGAACATATACCATACAAAAATTAACTCAGAGTGGATTAAACACCTAAATATAAGAAGAGCCAGTACCATAAAACTCTTACAAGAAATGTAGGTAAACATCTTCAAGATCTAGTAATAGGAGTTGGCTGCCTAAGCTTTACACTCATAGCAGAAGCAACAAAAGAAAAAATAGATAAATGCTTTTGTGTCTCAAAAGACTTTGTCAAGAAGAGGCAGCCAACTCAATGGAAGAAAATATATGGAAATCACACACCAGACAAAGGCTCGATATCCTGTTTGCATAAAAAAATCATACAACTCAACAACAAAAGAGCAAACAACCCAATTATAAAATGGGCTAAAGATATGAATAGGCATTTTTCTGAAGAGCAAAAAGATGGCTAAAAATCACATGAAGAGATGCTTGTTTTAATTAGCTATAGGGAAATGCAGATCAAGACTATAATGAGATACCATCTCACACCTATAAGAATGGCCACTATTAAACATACAGGAAACTACAAATGTTGAAGAGGATGTGGAGAAATTGAGGCACTTATGCACTGCTATGTGGGAATGTTTAATGGTACAGTGCCCTACGGGAGACAGTCTGGTGGTTCCTCAGAAAACTAAATATGCTGCCCTATGACCCAGCAATACCACTACTTGGTATATACCCAGAAGAGCTGAATGCAGTGACACAAACTGGTGTTTGCACACTGATGTTCATAGCAGCATTATTCACAATTGCCAAAAGGTGGAAACAATCCAAATGCCCATCAACAGACAAGTTGGATTAACAAAATGTGGGATATACATACGATGGAATAGAATGCAGGTGTAAGATGAAATGACATCCTGAAGACAGGACAAAGTAGATGAACTTTGAGGACATAATACTGAGTGAAATAAGCCAGACACAAAAGGTTAGATACTGTATGATTTTACATTTATGACCATGGTAAAGGTAAAATCAGAGGCCTATAAAACAGAATATAGATGACTTAGAGATTCTCAGAAGCTAGAGATGGTTAAACAGTTATCTAATGAGGTTGAACTTAAATGTAAGGGAATAGATAGAAGTGAAGGCAGTTCACTAGTAGGTCTATAAGTAACATCATATTGAAAGTGAACATGATTGAAAGGGGTCATATAGACTCGTGTATTCCACTGATTAACACTACAGATGTAAATAAGTCCTTTCATCAACTACTTCAAAGGTATGAATCTTGTACAAAAAGTAAATCATTTCAGGGTATGGGGGTGTTCTAGTTTGCTAGCTGCCAGAATGCAATATACTAGAACTGGAATGGCTTTTAAAAAGGGGAATTTAATGAGTTGCTAGTTTACAGTTCTAAGGCCGAGAAAATGTCCCAATTAAAACAAGTCTATAGAAATATCCAATCTACGGCATCCAGGGAAAGATACCTTGGTTCAAGAAGGTCAATGAAGTTCAGAGTTTCTCTCCCTAGTCAGAAGACACATGGTAAACACAGTCAGGGTCCCTCTTGCATCTGGAAGGCCACATGGCATACATGGCATCATCTGCTAGCTTCATCTCCTGGCTTCCTGTTTCATGAAGCTCCCCGGGAGGTCTTCCTTCTTCATCTCCAGTGGTCTCTGGCTGGTGGACTCTCTGCTTCATCATGCTGCAGCATTCTCTGCTATCTCTGAATCTCTTTCTCCAAAGTATTTCCTCTTTTATAGGACTCCAATAAATCAATCAAGACCCACCCAAATGGGTGTAGACATGTCATCCCCTAATCCAGTTTAACAACCATTCTTGACTAAGTCACATTACCCAGGGAGATGATCTGATTACAATTTCAAACATGCAGTATTGAATAGAGATTATTCTGCCTTTATGAAATGGGACATATTAAAACATGGCTTTTCTTAGGGGGCATACTTCCTTTCAAACCAGCACAGGGGGAGAACTGCTATTGCATGCTATGGGCTATGTTTAACAGGAAGATATCAGCAGTACCACAGCATTACTGGGGTAAATAATAGGGGGTGGGAGAAGAGTTAAGGGGAAGTTTGGATTTTTTATTCGGTGAAAGTGAGTTTATTGGTTATCTTCCTCTTGTGAACAATGAAATTTTCTAAAATTGAGAGTGTTGATGAACTGCTGACTTTGGGCGTTATGCATGGTTCCCAGTGGATGGAGCTGGCTGAAGGATGCACTGACTGAGAAGTCGATTGGTGAATGATGGTTATTCATATGATGGAATATTGTATTGCTACAAAAAGGAATGAAGTTGTGAAGCATGCAAGATTGTGAATGAACCTGTGAGATATTTTGCTAGGCAAAATAAGCCAGAAACAAAAGAGCAAATATGGTATGATCTCATTTAGAAAATATTTATAGGAAAATTGGGGCCTAGATTATAAACTTTTATAGCTGTCATCTTGAGTCTGGAGTGGCAATTGTTATTTCTAGATTTTGAGAGGCTGTGCTATATATATATATATATAACCTTGTATTTAGAGATAGAATGAAACCTATCAGGTCAGGATTAAGGTAATTCAGGGTACAGGGGTAAGGAAGACAGTGTCTGTATTTTAGAACTTCACCTACTCATTGAGACCAAAAGAAGAAAGATTTATTTTGTCCAGAACCTAAATTTTTTGTAGCACATAATCTAACTCAACCTGTCTGGATAGATCATTTAAACAACCCAAACACGGGGAGCCCAGAATGAGAATGAGGACCTGTAATCTGTATAGCTTATTGTAATGCCTGGATGCATCCCAGAGTATATTAAGCAAATAATCAAAAAGTATTGACAAAGTCCATTGAGGGATGGGAGAAAAAATATGGAACTAATAAACTTAATCACTAGGGAAACCCCTGATACTGTGTCAAGCATTAGGGATACCCAAATCAATAGGCCAACCCCTTGATCCTGAGGCTTGCTCTTGTGAAGTTTATTTCTATAGCAGAGAAGCTTAGCCTACCTATAAGTATGCCTAAGAGTTACTTCCAGACTGGGGGCAAGGTGGTGGCTTAGTGAGGTGTGGAATCTAGTTCATCATCCAGAGAAGCTAGCAAACAACCAGGGACAGTGCTGGGGCCACATCAGTGACCAGACACACAGAGGACATCAGTCTTGAGAAGCTGGACCAACTGAGACCCCACACAGAACTGTGAGTTCCCCAAGCCACGGAGGCCAGTGCCCCTCGGCCACTGGCTAGTTCCGCAAAGAGGAAGGAAAGAGACTTCACCAGCAGCAGGGGCTGAGCTCAGCCAACCTCCAAGTGCAGAATTAATGAACAAACTCTGACCACTAAAAATAGACCCCAGATCAGATAAACCTGAAATAAGAACTAAAGTTACTAGGAGTTTTTGCCCCAGCAGAGAGGGGGAAGGGCTGACATAAAAACAACAACAACAAAACAGAGGCTTTTTGAGTCAGACTGCAAAAAAATACCTGAAAAGGGCTGGACCCTAAAAAAAAAGGGGTACATAGAGCTTAGAGATACATAGAGCTACATACCAACTTAAGCTCTTGATTAACAAACCTGAGGAGCTGGGGTCCTGCTCTGAAAAGGATTTTTTTTGCTTTGTTTCTACTACTTAACAACTCATTAGATAGAACTGCAAGACTTCTCAGGCTCCTTCTGCCCCAGGCAAGGGTGGAATTAAGCTCGTCTGAGAGACAAAGTAACTAGTCAGGTGAAAGGAGTTAATTCCCTAAAAACTGTACTATCCGGAAGAGAAAGGTGGGGTCCAGCTCAAGCGGACTTCCTCCCTCATGGAATTCAGGCCCCAGGGACTGGAAAATTGAAGCAATTAAAGCCAACCTATAACCTTACCTCTGTCTCAACCATACCCCCAGCAGGGAGAGTCTGTTGAAGTTAAAGGCACCACATCACTTTTAGAACAAAATGTGGGGAAATATCTTGTAAAACTTGTAATAGGAGGCAGTTTCCTGGATCTTACATGCAAAGCACAAGCACTGAAGAAAGAAATAGATAAATAGGAACACCTCAAAATTAAATATTTTTGTATTTAATTGAGTAAGAACTTTGTCAAGAAAGTAAAAAGGCAGCCTATGCAATGGGAGACAATATTTGGAAACCATATACCAGGAAAAGGTCTAGTATCCAGAATATATAAAGAGATTCTTCAACTCAACAACAAAAAGACAAACAACCAAATTTAAAAATGGGCAAAAGACATGAACAGAAACTTCTCTGAAGAGGAAATACAAATGGCTAAAAGGCACATGAAAAGATGCTCAACTTCACTGGCTATAAGGGAAATGCAAATCAAAACCACAATGGGATATCATCTCACACCTGCTAGAATGACCAATGTCAAAATAAAACAGAAAACTACAAGTGCAGGAGAGGATGTGAAAAAATAGGCACACTTAACCACTGTTGGTAGTAATGTAAAATGGTACAACTCCTGTGGAAGGCAGTTTAGTAGTTACTCAGGAAGTGAGGTATAGAATTGCCATATAATCCAGCAATCCCTTTGCTAGGTATCTACTCAGAGGACATGAGGGCAAGGACACAAACAGACATTTGCACACCAATGTTTATAGCAGCATTATTTACAGTTGCCAAGAAATGGAAACAGCCCAAATGTCCATCAATGAATGAATGGCTAAACAAGCTGTGATATATACATACAATGGAATATTATGCAGCTATAAGACAGAATAAAGTCATGAAGTATGTAACAACATGGATGGAACTTGAGAACATTATGCTGAGTGAGATTAGCCAGAAACAAAATGTTCTGTTTCTATATGGTCTCACTGATATGAACTAACATTAATAAATGAACTTGGAGAATTTCAGTTAAGAACAGAGGTCATCAGGAGATAGAAATAGGGTAGATATTGGGTAATTGGAGCTAAAGGGATACAGATTGTGCAACAGGACTGATTGTAAAAACTCAGAAATGGATAGCACAATACTACCTGAATGTAGCACAATAATGTAAGTACACTGAATGAAGCTGAATGTGAGAATAATAGAGGGGAGAGGGCTGAGGGCACAAATGAAACCAGAACGAAAGACGATAAAGACTGAGATGGCATAATTTAGGAATGCCTAGGGTGTACAATGGTAAGTAAATGGACAAATTAAAAAACATCTTTACATGAGGGAGAACAAATGAATGTTAATATTGCAGGTTGTTGAAAATAGATGGTATATGGGGAAAAGTACAATTAATGCAAACTAGGGTCTATACTCGATAGTAACATTGTAATATGCTTCCACTTGTAAGAATTTGAGAGTTTTGCCACGCAAAGGAAGACTCCAAGAGACGTTCTCTCATGCAACACGCAAGGGGTTTATTTACCACACATGCGTGGGGCTCACTGAACACGCAGGAACAGAGAGCCCCGAGCCTGGGTTTTGGGAAGCTTTTTGAGGGCCAGGATAAGGGGGTGGGGTTTGAGGGTTGAACATGAGTTACAGGTTCTGCTTTATGCAGGAAGTAGATAACGAACATTTTGCAAGAAGTAGATAACAAACATTTTGCAAGAAGCAGATAACAAACATTTTTCACGCATGAGTCATGGGAGCTGCTTCATGCAAGAAGCAGCTGTCTCGTGCAAAACTCCCTTACTCAACCTTCTCAGTTGCATTCTTAGATAAACTTCCTCCGGCAGTTACAACCTTGCATAACCAAGGCAGCAGAAAACCTTGCATAACAAAGGCAGCAGATAACTGCCCCTGGGAAGTCCCGGGTTGTTTTTCTTAGCCTGATGGGGCCCATAACTCTTTTCTTTACAATCCTTCTTTACATAAGAAAAGTTAGCTACTGTTAAGTTTTATAAAATCCTTCTTTACACACTCAATGTAGCAGAGGCATTATGCCAAAACTAAATGTCAATAGGTGGTGGGGATTGGGAGAGGGGTATGTATTCTTTGTGGAAGGAAAGGAAATGTCTTCAGATAAAGTATGGTGGCGAAGGTATGTCTATACACTTAGGCTGGATTGTATGATGTGTGAATAAAACTATTTAAAAATTAACAGAGAGAAACAAGTGCTAGAGACAATGTGGAGAAAGAGATGTACTTATTCATTGTCAATAGGGAAATGAGCAGTGCAGCCCCTTGGAGGGCAGTGTGATGCCTCCATAGGAGGCTAGGGTGGGGTTGCCGTATGGTCCTGAAACCCCGTTGCTCAGTATATTCCTGGAGAAGCTGAGTGTAGGACAGGAATGGACATTTGCACACGGGTGTCTCTGGTGGCAGTGTTCATTATCCACAATGAATGGAGGTGGCCTAAGGGTACAACAACTGAGGAATGGAAAGCGGAACTGTGGTGTGTACATACAATGGACTACTGAGCACTGTAAGAAGGAATGAAGTTATGAGGCATGCAACTAGATGAATGAATCTTAAGAGCTGCATGTTGAATGAAATGTCAGGAACAAAAAGATAAATATTATCATGTCTCAATCATATGGACTAACTACAATGCAAAAATTCAGTGAACTAAAGTTCAGAGCATGGGATATCAGCTTGGGGCATATTGTAAAGGGTCCTAGACTATAAACTTTTGACAGCAATCACATCTATTCAGGAGGTGTAACTGTTAATTCTAAATTCTCACATATAGAGATGTTTGTATATAACATGGTCTTTCCCAGAAACTTCGGGTATTTATATGACACCTGAGATTCAGAGTTTGAGCTCTGAAGCTATGAAAGTCAGCAGTACCCCATACAGGAACTATTTAAAAAGTTGAAAAAGTGATCAGATATTGAGAAGAGATATGAATGAAGGTGATCTGGATAGGACTAAGGTATATCAGAAGACAGCACAAATGATGATATCCATATTTTTAACTTTCAACTTCTGTGTGAGACTAAAGGGAGAAATGTTTATTTGGTGCACAATTTATATTTTGGCAAGTGCATTTCCTAATTTAACTTGGATGGTCGGTTTAATTGAACACCATAAATACATATAATCTTGAATAGGGCATGAGATGTTATTGGTTTGTCCAGGTTAGTGTGATGCCCCAATAAATCCCAGAGTGATTTGAACAGAGAATAAAGAAATATTTTCAAAGTATTGGGGGAACGGGGAGAAAAGGAGAAATATTCAACTTCCCCATTTGGAGAATTTCTGATATTCTCGCAAGCAGTGGGGACAACCAAATCAATAGGCTGAGCCCTCCATCTTGGGGTTTGCCCCTATGAAACTTATTCCTGCAGAGGATAGACTAAGCCTGCTTAAAATTAGGCCTAAGAGTTACCCCCAGAGACCCTCTTTTGTTGCTCAGATGTGGCCTCTCTCTCTCTCTAAGCCGGCATTGCAGGTGAACTCACTGCCCTTCTCTCCCATATGGGACATGGTTCCCAGGGGTGTAAAGCTCCCTGGGAATGTGAGACAGAAATCCCGGGATGAGCCAGGACCCAGTATTAAGGAATTAATAAAAACTTCTCGACCAAAAGGGGGGAGAGAGAAATGAGACAAAATCAAGTGTCAGTGGCTGAGAGATTTCAAGCAGAGTCGAGAGGTTATCCTGGAGGTTATTCTTATGATTACACAGATATCCCCTTTTTAATTTATGGTAGTGGTGGAGCGGCTGGAGGGAAGTACCTGAAATTGTAGAGCTGTGTTCCAGTAGCCTTGTTTCTTGAAGATGATTGTGTAATGATATCGCTTTTACAGTGTGACTGTATGATTGTGAAAACCTTGTGTCTGATACTCCTTTTATCTAGGGCATAGACAGGTAAGTAAAAAATATGGATAAAAAATAAACAAATAATAGGAGTAATGAAGGTTAAAATACATTGAGTAGATTGAAATACTAGTGACCAATGAGAGAGGGGGCAAGGGGTTTGTATGTATGAGCTTTTTTTTTTTTATTTCTTTTGCTGGAGTGATGCAAATGTTAAAAAAAATGATCATGGTGAAAAATACACAACTATGTGACGATATGATAAGCAATTGATTGTACACCATGTATGGAATGTTTGTATGTCAAGAATGTTTGTGTATTTGTTAAGTTTCTACAATAAAAAAAAATTTTTTTAAGTAGTAAAAAAAGAAAATTACTTCCAGAGGACCTCTTTTGCTCCTCAGTTGTGCTCTGTCACTCTCTAAGTCCAATTCTGCAAGTAAAGGCACTGTCTACCCCCTACATGGGATATGACATCCAGGGGTGAAAATGTCCCTGGAACATGGGATATGACTCCCAGGTATAAGCCTGGCCCTGGCATCATGGCATCGACCATACCATCTTAACCAGAAGGAGGAAAAGAAGTATAACCAGTAAGGTGTCGGTGGCTGAGAGAGTTCAGATAGAGTCGAGAGGCTACTGTGGAGGCTCGTCTCATGCAGCTTCAGTTAGACCTTGCTACCTGTTCTAGTTTGCTAGCTGCCGGAATGCAACACACCAGAGACAGATTGGCTTTTAATAAAAGGGGATTTATTTTGTTAGTTCTTCAGAGGAAAGGCAGCTAACTTTCCACTGAGGTTCTTTCTTACGTGGGAAGGCACAGGATGGTCTCTGCTAGTCTTCTCTCCAGGCCCTTGGGTTTCAACAACTTTCCCTGGGGTGATTTCTTTCTGCATCTCCAAAGGCCTGGACTGAGCTGCGAGTGCTGAGATGAGGTATACCAAGCTGCTTGGGCTGTGCTACGTTGAGCTCTCTCATTTAAGCACCAGCCAATTAAGTCAAACGTCACTCATTGCAGCAGACACGCCTCCTAGCCGACTGCAGATGTAATTAGCAACAGATGAGGTTCACGTACTGTTGGCTTATGTCCGCAGCAACAAAACTAGGTGCCTTCACCTGGCCAAGTTGGCAACTGAATCTAACTAACACAGTACCCCACCATAATTTGCCAAACTCCAACCAAAACCATTCCTGCCAATCCTTAAGAGCACCTAGGGCACTATATAAGCTCCTACAAAGTTTCCATGCACTAGGGTAACTTCCCAGAAACCTACAACCTCCAGATGGGTCCCTGGACCAGGTAAGTCCTGAAATGTAGAGGGCCCAGCCTCTCCAGAACCTTAACTAGTTCCATCCCCCTACTCCGTATTATCAACAGCCCCTTCCAACATGAAAAAGGTAGAATGGTCATAAGCCCAAATACCCCTAAAGAGTGGGGGAAAGATCAAAGGTGATGGTGGAGTTATACAGAGGTCAGGTTTAACAAATGAGTATGACTGCTGAATCATGATATTGATATTTCTGTTAGTCTCCAGTGTCTTGAAGCAGCTAGTAGTAAAAACCTAAAATTGTGGAATTGTAACCCATAACCATACTCTGGAATCTATTCTACAACTAATTTGTTGTGGTGTACTTTGAAATGTGGAAAAAAAAAGTAAGTTGTGATGATGAATGCACAGCTATACGATGAGACTGTGAGCCATTAAGTGCACACTTTGTATAATTACATGGTATGTGAATATATAATGCATATTGATAAAATTGCATTAAAACTAAAAGATAAAAGTAAAAAAGGCTATATGTGCTGGATAAAATGCGGAGAGAGAGGTGTCCTACTCTCTGTCCACAGGGAAGCAGAGTGTGCAGCCCCTCTGGAGGGCAGTGTGGTGGTTCCATGGAGGCTGAGCACAGGGCTGCCACAGGATCCTGCAACCCCGTTGTTCTTGTTAATAAGAAGCTGGAATGCAATACATAGAACTGGAACGGCTTTTAAAAGGGGGAATTAATAAGTTACTAGTCTACAGTTCTAAGCCTATAAGGTGTCCAAACAAAGGCATCTAGAGGTTACCTTATGTCAAGAAAGGCTGATGTGTCTGAAATATGTCTGTCAGCTGGAAAGTCACTTGGCTGGCATCTGCTTGTCCTTCTCCTGGGCTCCATTGCTTTCAGCCTCTGTCCCTGTGGGGGTTCCTCGCTTTGCTTCTCCGGGGCTGGCTTCTATCTCTTGGCTTCCCTTGGCTCTCCCCAGGTTCTGGCCTGCTTCACATCTCATTGCGATCTCTTCTGGGCTCCAAGCACTCCCAACATCTGAACAAATGTTCTCCAAGCCTCTCTCTCTGTTGGCTGTCATTTTGGTCTCTCTCTAAAATCTTTCCTCTGTTAAAGGATTCCAGTAAACTGATCAAGATCCACTTTGAACGGGTGAGTCACATCTCCATCTAATCAAAAGGTCACACCCACAGTTAGGTGTGCCACATCTCCATGGGAATAATCTAATTGAAAATTTCCAACAAACATTATTGAATTAGGATTAAAAGAAATGGCTGCCTCTCTCTCTCAGCCAACACAACAAACAAACTCGCTGCCCTCCCCATCTCTACATGGGACATGACTCCTAGGGGTGTAAACCTTCCTGGCAACATGGGACAGAAATCCTAGAATGAGCTGAGACTCAGCATCAAGGGGTTGAGAAAACCTTCTTGACTAAAAGTAGAAAGAGAGAATGAGTCAAAATAAAGTGTCAATGGCTGAGAGATTTCGAACAGAGTTGAGAGGTTATCCTGGAGGTTATTCTTACACATTCTGTAGATATCACCTTGTTAGTCAAGATGTAATGGAGAGGCTGGAGGGAACTGCCTGAAAATGTAGAGCTGTGTTCCAGTAGCCATGTTTCTTGAAGATGATTGTATAATGATATAGCTTTCGTAGTGTGACTGTGTGATTGTGAAAACCTCATGTCTGATGCTCCTTTTATCTACAGTATGGACAGATGAGTAAAACACATGGATTAAAAAATAAATAAATAATGGGGGAACAAATGTTAAAATAACTTTAGTAGATTGAAATGCTAGTGATCAATGAAAGGGAGTGGTAAGGGGTACAGAAAAAATAGGGGAAAGAAAGGCTAAAATATATGGGGTAGATGGAAATACTAGCAGTTGATGAGAGGGAGGGGTAAGGGGGATGGTATGTATGAATTTTTTTCTTTTTTCTTTTTATTTCTTTTTCTGAATTGATGCAAATGTTCTAAGAAATGATCATGATGATCAACATACAACCATGTGATGATATTTTGAACTATTGATTATATACCAAGAATGGAATAATCATATGGTAAGAATGCTCATGTTTATATGTTGTTATGTTTAAAAAAACATGGCTGCCTCCACAAGATGGAACCAGGATTAAACATGGATTTTCTGAGGAATATAATATTTTCAAACCAGCACGACCCTTATTAGGTATATGCTTGGAAGAACTGAAAGAAGGTACACTTATGGCCATTTGCACACTGGTGTTTCTGGTGGCAGTATTCATGATTTGCAATAAATGGAGGTGGCCTAAGGGTACACAGACTGATGAATGGAAGGGTGAACTGTGGGGTATGCAATGGAATATTGAGTGGCTGCAACTAGGTGACTGAACCTTGAGGACAGTAGGTTGAGTGAAATAAGCCAGAAAAGGAAAAGACAAATATTATAATTCCTTACTAATATGAACTACCTATAAGGTGAAAACTCTGAGAATTGAACTTGAGAGCATTAGGTTATCAGAGGAAGGCTTGCTGTAATGGCTCCTAAATGCTCTAATTGTAAGAGAATAGTCACATCTATTCCTGAGTTGGAATAGTTACTTCTGGATTCTGAGATGTTGAGCTGTGTGTGTATAGCCTGGTCATTCCCTGGAACTTTGGGTATCTGTGTGACACCTGAGACTCAGAGTTAATATAGTTCTGCATCTCTAAAAGTCACCATTACCCCATGCAGCAACTGTTAACAATGGTGAAAAAGAGATCAGACTTCAATTAGAGATATGAATGAAGCTGATCTAGTTAGGATGAAGGTAAATCACACTAAATGGTAAAGGATGATATTGACTGTGTTTTCAGACTTAAACTTTTGGGAGAGTGCCAAGGTGGCGGCTTAGTGAGGTGTGGGATTTAGTTCGTTCTCCAGAACAGCTTGTAAATAGCCAGGAACAGTACAGAGCACTGCTGGGGCCACGTCAGTGACTGGACACACAACGTACCCCAGTCTGGACCAGCTGGACTGGCTGTGAGCCCCCCCAGAACCGTGAGTCCCCCAAGCTGTGGCAGCCTGTGCCCCTCTCTCATAGGCTGCTTCCAAGAGGGGAAAGAAAAGGGACTTTATCAGCAGCAGGGGCTGAGTGCAACCAAACTCCAACTGTGGAATTAATTCACAAATTCTGACTACTAAAAATAGGCCCCCAGCTCAGCTGAACCTGGAGTAAAAGCGGAGGTTGCTGGTTTTTGCCCTGGTGCAGAGGGGGCAAGGCTGACAGAAAAAGAAAAACAAACAAGCAAAAAAAAACAGGTTGTTTTTTTTTTATCTGAAAAGGTCTGGGTCCTGCAGGAAAGTCGGGGGCACATAGGACCTGGAGATACACAGAACAACGTACTAACTCAAGCTCTTGATTGGCAAACCTGAGGAACGGGGTCCTGCTCTGAAAAGGATTTTTCTTTTTCTCTTTTGTGGCTGTGTTTCTACACTATCATTACTCTTTGGATACAGCTGCAGGGCTCCTCAGGCTCCACTGCCCCAGGCATAGGCAAAATTAAGCTTGTCTGAGTGTTTGTCTGAAGCCTGTGCCTTCCCCAAGAGAGGGGTGGGGCCAGCTCAGGTGGAATCCCTTCCTCAAGGAATTCAGACACCAGGGTCTGGAAAAGTGAAGTGATTAAAGCCAGGCCACAACCCCTCCTCTATCTCAACCACACCCCAGCAGGGAGAGTCGGCTGAAGTTAAAGGTACCGCATCTGGTGGGATCTGCAGACAGACAAGAGCCACATGCTGGGCAGGATAAGAAAAACACTGAGTCCAGAGGCTTCAGAGGAAAACCTTTTAATCTGCTAGGTCTCACCCTCAGGGAAAACTGACACAGGTGACTCTTTCTTCCTGAGAGGAGGTCAGTTTGGTCCGGGAAAATCTGACTGCGGTCTGTAATATCTAAGTAGACCCTCCTAAGGGGTGGGGGAAAGGCACCATACAGGCAGGGTAAGGAACAAAATTTAAAAAAAGAACTGAAAAACTCTGATCTACTAAACAAAACCTAAGCTAGAGGACTAGAATAAGCTGAACTGAATGTCAAAGATCAGGTAGACAACAAAGTCATCAGTAAGAAAATCCTAGGAAAAGAAAGTGAAAACAATCTCCAGAATAAACTAATTAAGGTAATTAAATGCCTAGATGCCAGCAAAAAATTACAAATCATACCAGGAAAATTGAAGAAATGGCCCAAAGGAACAAACCAACAATTCAAATGAGATACAGGAGTTGAAACAATTAATTCAGAATGTTTGAATAGACATGGAAAACTTCATCAAAAATCAAATCAATGAATTGAGGGAGGATGTAAAGAAGGCAAAGAATGAACAAAAAGAAGAAATCGAAAGTCTGAGAAAACAAATCACAGAAGTTATGGGAATGAAAGGCACAGTAGAAGAGATGAAAAAAAAACAATGGAAACTACAATGTCAGATTTCAAGAGGCAGATCATAGGATTTGTGAACTGGAGGATGGGACATCTGAAATCTGTCAAGCAAAAGAAAATATAGGGAAAAGAATGGAAAAATATGAGCAGGGACTCAGGGAATTGAATGACAACATTAAGCACACAACTATACATGTGGTGGGTGTACTAGAAGGAGAAGGGGAGGGAAAAGGAGGAGAAAAATTAATGGAGAAATTATCACTGAAAATTTCCCAACTGTTATGAAAGATTTAAAATTACAGATAAGTGTAATTTTATCTGTAATAAAAAATTTATCTTGTAATAAATTACAAGAAGTGCAGCATACCCCAAATAGAGTAGATCCAAATAGACATACTCCAAGACACTTACTAATCAGAATGTCAGATGTCAAAGAGAAAGAATGTTGAAAGCAGCAAAAGAAAAACAATCCATCACATACAAGGGAAGCCCAATAAGACTATGTGTTGATTTCTCAGCAGAAACCATGGAGGTGAGAGGACAGTGGAATGATATATTTAAGATACTAAAAGAGAAAAACTGCCAACCAAGAATTCTATATCCAGCAAAGCTGTCCTTCAAAAATGAGGGAGAAATTAAAACATTTGCAGACAAAAATTTGCTGAGAGAATTTGTGACCAAGAGACTGGCTCTGCAAGAAATACTAAAGGGAGCACTAGAGACAGATAAGAAAAGACAGGAGAAAGAGGTGTGGAGAACAGTATAGAAATGAAGAGTATCAGTAAAGGTAAAAAGGAGAAAAATTAGATATGACATATAAAATCCAAAAGGCAAAATGGTAGAAGAAAGTACTGCCCATATAGTAGTAGCACTAAATGTTAATGGATTAAACTCCCCAATCAAAAGACATAGACTGGCAGGATAGATTAAAAAACAGGACCCATCTATAAACTGTCAACAGGAAATGCATCTTAGACCCAAGGATAGACATAGGTTGAAAGTGAAACGTTGGGAAAAGATATTTCATGCAAATAACAATCAGAAAAGAGTAGGAGTAGTTATACTAATATCCAACAAATTAGACTTCAAATGTAAAACAGTTAAAAGAGACAAAGAAGGACACCATGTATCAATAAAAGGAACAACTCAACAAGAAGACATAACAATCATAAATATTTATGCACCAAGCCAGAATGCTCCAAAATACATGAGGCAAACACTGAAAAGAGAAATAGACACATCTACTATAATAGTTGGAGACTTCAATTCCCCACTCTCATCAAAGGACAGAACATCTAGACAGAGGATCAATAAAGAAACAGAGAATTTGAATAATGCAATAAATGAGCTAGACTTAACACACATTTATAGAACATTACACCCCACAACAGCAGGATATACCTTTTTCTCACGTGCTCATGGGTCATTCTTAAGGATAGACCATATGCTGGGTCACAAAGCAAGTCTCAATAAATTTTCAAAGATTGAAATCATACAAAACACCTTCTCAGATCATAAAGAAATGAAGTTGGAAATCAATAATAGGCAGAGTGCCAGAAAATTCACAAATATATGGAGGCTCAATAACACACTCTTAAACAACCAGTGGGTCAAGGAAGAAATTACAAGAGAAATCAGTAAATATCTTGAGGCAAATGAAAATGAAAACACAACATATCAAAATTTATGGAATGCAGCAAAGGCAGTGCTAAGAGGGAAATTTATTGCCCTAAATGCCATATCAAAAAAGAAGAAAGAGTGAAAATCGAGGAATTAATTTTCCACTTGGAAGAAGTAGAGAAAGAACAGCAAATTAACCCCAAAGCAAGAAAAAGGAAAGAAATAATGAAGATTAGTGCAGAAATCAATGAAATTGAGAACAAGAAAACAATCGAGAAAATCAACAAAACCAGAAGTTGGCTCTATGAGAAAACCAATAAAATTGATGGACCCTTAGCAAGGTTGGCAAAAAGAAGAAGAGAGATGATGCAAATAAATAAAATCAGAAATGGAAGAGGAGACATAACCACTGACCCCACAGAAATAAAGGAGGTAATAACAGGATACTATGAACAACTTTGTGCTAATAAACTAGACAATGTAGATGAAATGGACAACTACCTAGAAAGGCATGAACAACAAACATTGACTTGAGAAGAAATAGACGGCCTCAACAAACCAATGACAAGTAAAGAAATTGAATCAGTCATTAAGAAACTCCCCAAAAAGAAAAGTCCAGGACCAGATGGCTTCACATGTGAATTCTACCAAACATTCTAGAAAGAATTAGTACCAATCCTTCAAACTCTTCAAAAAATTGAAAAGGAGGGAAAGCTACCTAACTCATTCTATGAAGCCAACATCCCCCTCATACCAAAGCCAGACAAAGGTATTACAAGAAAAAAAACTACAGACCAATCTCTCTAATAAATATAGATGCAACAATCCTCAGCAAAATTCTTGCAAATCGAATCCAGCAGCACATTAAAAAAATTATACACCATGACCAAGTAGGATTCATCCCAGGTATACAAGGATGGTTCAACATAAGAAAATCAATTAATGTAATACACCATATCAACAAATCAAAGTAGAAAAGCCACATGATCATCTTGATTGATGCAGAAAAGACATTTGACAAAATTCAACATCCTTTCTTGTTGAAAACACTTCAAAGGAGAGGAATAGAAGGAACTTCCTCAACATAATAAAGGGAATATATGAAAAACCCACAGCTAACATCATCCTCAATGGTGTAAAACTGAAAACATTCCCCCTAAGATCAGGAACAAGACAAGGATGCCCACTATCACCATTGTTATTCAACATTGTGTTGGAAGTTCTAGCTAGAGCAATTAGACAATAAAAAGAAAAAAAAGCCATCAAAACTGGAAAGGAAGAAGTAAAACTCTCATTGTGAGCAGATGATATGATACTATATGTTGAAAACCCTGAAAAATCAGCAAAACTACTAGAGCTAATAAACAAGTACAGAAGAGTGGCAGGTTACAAGATCAACATTCAAAAATCTGTAGTGTTTCTATATACTAGTAATGAACAATCTGAGGGGGAAATCAAGGGAAAAAATTCCATTTACAATTGCAACCAAAAGAATAAAATATTTAGGAATAAATTCAACTAAAGATACAAAAGACCTATACAAAGAAAACTGCAAGAAATTGTCGAAAGAAATCACAGAAGACCTAAATAAATGGAAGAGCATACCATATTCCTGGATTGGAAGAGTAAATATAGTTAAGATGTCAATTCTACCTAAATTGATTTACAGATTCAATGCAATACCAACTAAAATCCCAAAAACTTACTTTTCAGAAATAGAAAAATCAATAACCAAATTTATTTGGAAAGGCAGTTGCCCCGAAAAGCTAAAAATATCGTGAGAAAGAACAATGAAGTTGGAGGTCTCACACTACCTGACTTTAAGGCATATTATGAAGCTACAGTGGTCAAAACAGCATGGTACTGGCATAAAGATAGATATACTGACCAATGGAATTGAATAGATTGTTCAGATATAGACCCTCCCATCTATGGACAATTGATTTTTGATAAGACAGTCAAGCCAACTCACCTGGGACAGAACGGTCTCTTCAATAAATGGTGCCTAGAAAACTGGTTATCCACATGCAAAAGAATGAAAGAGGATTCATATCTCACACCTTATAAAAAATTAACTCAAAATGATCAAAGACCTAAACATTAGATCTAAGACCATAAAACTTTTAGAAGAAAATGCAGGGAAATATCTTATCAACCTTTTAACAGGAGGTGATTTCCTGGACCTTACACCTAAAGCATGAGCATTGAATAAATAAATAAATAAATAAATGGGAACTCCTCAGAACCCTTTTATGCATCAAAGATCTTCGTCAAGAAAGTAAAAAGACAGCCTACACAATGGGAGACAATATTTGGAAATTATATATCAGATAAATGTCTAGTATCCAGAACACACAAATTGTTCAACTCAACAACAAAAAGACAGACAACCCAATTACAAAGTGGGCAAAAGACATGAACAAACACTTCTCAGAAGAGGAAATACAAATGGCCAAAAGGCACATGTTCTAGTTTGCTAGCTGCCGGAATGCAATATACCAGAAACGGAATGACTTTTAAAAGGGGAATTTAATGAGTTGCTAGATTACAGTTCTAAGTCTGAGAAAATGTCCCAGTTAAAACAAGTCTACAGAAATGTCCAATCTAAGGCATCCAGGGAAAGATACCTTGGTTCAAGAAGGCCGATGAAGTTCAGGGTTTCTCTCTCATCTGGAAGGGCACATGGCGAATACGGCATCATCTGCTAGTGTCTTCTCCTGGCTTCCTGTTTCATGAAACTCCCCGGGAGGCGTTTTCCTTCTTCATCTCCAAAGGTTGCTGGCTGGTGGACTCTGCTTCTCATGGCTATGTCATTCTGCTCTCTCTGAATCTCTCATTCTCCAAAATGTTTCCTCTTTTATAGGACTTCAGAAACTAATCAAGACCCACTCAAATGGGTGGAGACATGTCATCCCCTAATCCAGTTTAACAACCATTCTTAACTAAATCACATCAACCAGGGAGATGATCTCATTACAGTTTCAAATATACAGTATTGAATAGAGATTATTCTACCTTTAAGAAATGGGATTTATATTAAAACATGGCTTTTCTTAGGGGGCATACTTCCTTTCAAACCAGCACAGCACATGAAAAGATGCTCAACTTCCCTGGCTGTTAGGGAAATGCAAACCAAAACCACAATGAGATATCTCACACCCACCAGAATGGCCATTATCAATAAAACAGAAAATGACAAGTGCTGGAGAAGATGTGGAGAAAGAGGCACACACTGTATGGTCTCACTGATAAGAACTCACATTAGTGAATGAACTTGGAGAATTTCAGTTGGTAACAGAGACCATCAGGAGAGAGAAATAAGGTAGATATTGGGTAATTGGAGCTGAAGGGATGCAGATTGTGCAGCAGGACTGATTGTAAAAATTCAGAAATGGACAGCACAATACTACCTAACTGTAATACAGTGATGTTAGAACACTGAACGAAGCTGAATGTGAGAATGATAGAGGGAGGAAGCCTGGGGGCACAAATGAAATCAGAAGGAAAGATAGACAAGAAAAACTGAGATGGTATAATCTAGGAATGCCTAGTGTACATAATGATAGTGACTAAATGTACAAATTAAAAAATGTTTCTGCATGAGGAGGAGCAAAGGAATGTCAATAATGCAGGATGCTGAAAATAGATGGTAACATATTTTAAAACTTTAACATATGTGAGACAAGCAAAAAATGTTTATTTGGTACAAAATTTATATTTTGACTAGTGCATTTCCTAGTATAACTTATGTGGGCAGCTTAATCGAACACCATAGTACTTGAACCTTGCGTAGGGCATGAGATTTTGTAGGTTTGTCCAGAGTGATGCCCCAACAAATCCCAGAGCAATTTGAACAGTGAACAGGGAAGTATTTGCAGACTCCCCTAGGGGGAATGGTGAGAAAGGGGGAAAATTCAACTTCCCCAAGTGGAGAATTCTTGATATTCTCACAAGCAGTGGAGACAGCCAAAGCAATAGGCCAAGTCTCCAATCTTGGGGTTTGTTCATACAAAATTTAACCCCACAAAGGATAGGCTAAGCCAACTTAAAGTTACAGTCACCCCCAAGAGAACCTCTTCTGTTGCTCAGATGTGGCCGGCACAGCAAGCAAACTCACTGCCCTCCCCCTGTCTACACGGAACACAACCCCTGGGGTGTGGACCTTCCTGGCAACGTGGGACAGAAATCCTAGAATGAGCTGAGACTCAGCATCAAGGGATTGAGAAAATCTTCTCGACTGAAAGGGGGAAGAGAGAAATGAGACAAAATAACATGTCAATGGCTGAGAAATTCCAAACAGAGTCGAGAGGTTATCCTGGAGGTTATTCTTACACATTAAATAGATATCACTTGTTTAGTTAAGATGTAATGGAGGGAACTTCCTGAAAATATGGAGTTGTGCTCCAGTGGCCATGTTTCTTGAAGATAATTGTATGATGATATGGCTGTCACAGTGTGACTGTGTGGTTGTGAGAGCCTTGTGTCTGATGTACCTTTTGTCTACCTTATTGATGGACAAGTAAAATATATGGATTAAAAATAAATAAATAATAGGGGCAACAAATGTTAAAATAAATTTTTTAGATTGAATTACTGGTGATCAGTGAAGGGGAGGTGTAAGGGATATGGTATGTAGGAATTTTTTTCTTTTTTTTTTAATTGCTTTTTCTGAATTGATGCAGATATTCTAAGAAATGATCATGATGATGAATATGCAACTATGTGATGATAGTGTGAGTTATTGATTATATAACAAAAACGGAATGATCATATGATAAGAAAGTTTGTGTTTGTATGTAATTATGTATCATAAATAAAAAATAAGTAAATTTAAAAAAAGAAGACTTAAACTTCTGTGTGAGACCAAAGGAAGAGATGCTTATTTGGTACAAAATTTATATTTTCTGTAGCACACTATCTAATTTACTTGTATGGCCTGTTTATTTGAACATCATAATTACACAGAAATTTGAATGGGTTTGTATGGGTTCGTGTGATTTCCCCATTCATCCCAGAGTAATCTGGGCAGAAAATAAAAAAGTATTTCCAAAGTACCCCTGAGTGGCTGGGAACAAAAGTGGAAATATTAAACTTCCTGATATTCTTGCAAGCAGTGGGGATTTCCTATTTAACAGGCCAAGCCCTCAATCTTGGTGCTTTCCTTAACGAAACTTATTCTTACAAAGGAGAAGCTAAGCCTACTTAGAATTATGGCTGAGTCACCCCCAGAGAACCTCTTTTGTTGCTCAGATGTGGCCTCTGTCTCTAAGTCAACTCGACAGGTAAACTCATTTCCCTCTTGCCTACATGGGACATGACTCCCAGGGTGTAAATCTCCCTGGCAATGTGGGCCATGACTCTGAGGGGTGAGACTGGATCCGGCATTGTGCAATTAAGAAAAACTTAATGACCAAAAGGGAGAAGAGAAAACAAACAAAAGTTTCATTGGCTGAGAGATTTCAAATAGAGTTGAGGGGTCATTCTGTAGGTTATTCTTATGTATTATGTAGATATCCCTTTTTAGTTCTTAACGTATTGGAATAGCTAGCTGGTTGGAAATATCTGAATCTACTGAACTGTGTTCCAGTAGTCTTGATTCTTGAAGACGATTGTATGACTATATAGCTTTCATGGTGTGACCGTGTGATTATGAAACCTTGTGGCTGATACTCCCTTTATCCAGTATATGGACAGATGAATAAGAAAATGAAGACAAAAATAAATAAATAAAAGGTATGAGATGTTTCAGATTATCTTTTTTTTTTTCAGTTGCATGTTCCAGGAATCAAACCTGGAGTCTCCTGCATGAAAGGTGAGCATTCTACCACTGAACCACTGTGCATCCTCGGGCGTTCTTTTTCTTTTTATTCTTAGTTTTCTATTTTTGGAAAAACGAAAATGTTCAAAAATTGATTGTGGTGATGAATGCACAGCTATATGATGATACTGTGAGCCACTGATTGCACACTTTGGAGGATCACATGGTATGCGAATATATCTCTATAAAATTGCAGGAAAAGAGAACTATTCCCAGAGCACATTAGCTCTGGGCACAAAGATGACAAGATGCTGCCTTCACAGAGGTGGTAGTGCAATGGGATGTCAGATGTTCAGACAGCAGAGAAAGATCATTACCATCAGGTCCGAGGTGGGAAATGTCGGGAGACGTGTTTGAATACGCCTTCCGAGTGGCCTAGCAGGGTGCTCTGAATGTCGAAGGCACAGGGAATCGGGTACAGATGCCAACACAGCTAAAGGCAATGGTGTGTCCACACAGCCTTCTAGGTCTCTGCTGACATTCCCCCTGAGGGTGACCATTCTCTGAAGGTCATGGGCCTGGGACAGGTGTGGGCTGAGACCAGATATTCTCCTTCTGCAATGACTCAAGCCCCAAAGATACGCAAAGCTCTGTAAGTGGAAACCCAGAGACATACCACTTTCCTAAGAAGCTCTCTGCAGAAGGGAGGAAAACTTGTGTTTGCTAAGGAGGCCAGAGCTCAGATACTGGAGATAAAAGGACTCTAATAAATAAATGAAGCATGGCGTAACGATGAGCCTGGCAGGAACATGAGCCCTGCTGTTTCTCAGGTGTCCTGGGGGTGGGGGGCTGGTAGAGTCTTGGGAGCTACCAGGAGCACACGGCCAAGAGAAGTGGCCCTCAACCGGAGTTTGCTTCGATGGTGAGGGTGCTACTGCGCGGACATTGACAAGCATTCGTTCCATGGCAAGCAGCGCACGAGCAGCTTTCTATATTATGCCACTTCATCCTTGCATGACCTGAGAAGGAGATGCCATTATTATCATCCCAATTAAAAAAAAAATACTATTGTGGTACTATGAATGCAACACAAATTTGTACACTTTCACATGCACAAGTCAACAGCATTAACCGCATTCGCAGTGCCACCATCACCACCTTCCATGACCAAAGCTTTTCCATCATCCCAAACAGGAACTCTGCGCCCACGAAGCAGTCAGTCCCCATTCCTCCCTCTCTCCGGCGCCTCTTATCTACTCTTAGTCTCTATTCCACTTGTAAGAGTCACGGGATTCAGACAAGATTTGCCTTTGGAGTGTCTGGCTTATTTCACTCATCACAGTGTCCTCAGTGGTCACATTTGTCAAGAATTCTGTCCTTTTTACAGCTGGGTACTTTTCTGCAATGTGTGCACATCCCAGTTTGCTTATCCATCAGTCTGTTGACAGAATCTGGGCTGCTTCCATCTTTTGATTATTGTGACTAATGCTGTTGTGAACACTGGTGTGTAAAGTATCTGCTCATGTCCCTATTTTCAATTCTTTTGTATATATTCCTGGAAGTGGAATTGCTGGGTCATGTAATCATTCTACGCTTAACCTTCTGAGGAAATGACCTCACTTCTCAGGTGAGGACATAGTGGCCGACAGATGGGTTAGGTAACTTGCCCAAGACTACTCAGACCTGAAGGGCGGGGCTGCACTGTTTTTGGAAACTATGATCTGTTGTTTACTTCTCAATTCCCTTCAGAGACTGGAGATGGGGTTGGGGTGGAGCCTAGGGTGCTTGGCTGGTCCGGTGTGGTTGGCCCACATGTGGCTGTCCAGATGTGGCTGACCAAGTGCGGTGGTCAGATGTGACTGGCTCAGATGTGGCTGGCCCAGGTGTGGCTGGCCAGGTGTGACTGGCTCAGGTGTGGCTGACCAGGTATGGCTGGCTCAGGTTTGGCAGACTCAGGTGTGGCTGGCAATACCAGGCACACACAGGGCTGGTGATTCGCCGCAGCCTGGGCCAGCAGTGACATCTGTCCAGGGAGCAGAGGCCACAGGGGAGGCCACAGCAAGGGCCTTGCAGGGCCTGAGAAGCCCTGGACGGGAGGCCTGGTGGAGGTTGGAAGCCATGGGTGGACACGAGGATGAGGAGGGTCCTGATGCTCCAGTGGAGGCCCGTCTGGGCATATTTCCGGTCAAACTTGCTGACCCAAGCTCTGGCCCAGAGAGGCCGACAGCAGGACATCACAAACCAGAGTGCCCTCAGCACAGCCTGGCCCCTGAGACCTGCCACGTCCATACTGGCCTTTGGAGCTTCGCAGCAACATTGCTGATGCCACTGTCCCAGGTGGGCGAGGCAGTGGCCGAACCAGGGCCCTGCACAGCTGTGTTGGGAGGTCAGGAACTCTGGCCTGGACCCAATTCCAGAAGGTGTGTCAATGGTGGAGTAAGGAAGCAGGTGAGGCTGAGGTAGGGGCTAAGAGTGTGGGCTGCCGGGAGCCCCCCAGCTCCTCTCAGTCCTGAGGAGGGCAAGTTCGGAGCAGGGCAGAGCAGGGGCTTCTGAGGTCACGGGGTCCTGGGGACCAGCTGAGCGCCGGCATACATGGCCTGCCTTGCACCCAGTGCCTGTCTGTCCCAACACAGACGTGTGTCCATGTCCCAGCATAAACACAGGGGCATATTCAAGAGCCACTTATCAGTGAATGGATGGATTCTTTGCAAGCAACATACTCCAGGGACCAAGGGAAGGACAGTGGATCTTCCATCTCGGCACCCCTGCTCCCCAGCTGTCTGAGCTTTCAGGAGCTGCCCTCCCCAATCCTCAATTTCCTCACCTGTAGCACGGGAGCCTGACGTGGCAGAAATGCTCACGCCAGAGGTGTCCTGCTAACTGGAGTGCTGCAAACGAAGTGCCTGGCCGAGGGAAAGACACAGTAAGCGATTACGACTTGGAAATGGGCTTCTCTCCCCACCGGCCCCCCCGGGAAGCCGCTCAGCTGCTCCCTTTCCCACCTCCACGGGGTCCACGCCAGGTTCTGGGGGCCGGGAGGCTGGTGGGGCTCGCGGCCCTGCCTGTCTGTTGTTGGGGAGACTGCGGGGGGCAGGTCGGAGTCAGGGGCCTGCTCAGCCAGATCACCCACCCGGCATCATGGGGAGTGCCCGCAGGGCGCGAGGGTGGCCCCGGCGGCGTGCTGGCTGCAGCTCTGCGCTCTAGGCCTGTCCTGCAACACTGAGCAGCTCCACGGCTTTGCGCAGAGAGCAGCGCGGGAATCAGCTGGGTTGAAGAATAAAGACAGCTTTCCCCAGCGGGCTTCATCATGGGGCTGCTGAGCAGTGTGTGCGTGTGTGCGTGTGTGTGTGCGTGTGTGTGTGTGTTTAGCAGAATCATCACTGGCATTCAACTGCTCCCAAACCTTTGCCGTGTATGTACCAGTCACTGGGCCCAGAGATGACCCCAAGGGCCATCCTCCCCCTCAGAGCTGGCGGCAGGGAGGGGATGCAAACCAGAGAGCCCGTGGGGGCCAGAGGAGAAGCCCAGGATGCCAGCTGAGGACACGTGACGTGGCGGAATGCCCATCTGAAGGAGGATGGGAAAACCTAAGAGTTAAGGCGCCGAACCAGGTACCAGATGTTTGTTACCCTACCACTGCCCATGCCACCACGAGAAAAGCAAGCCTGGTGGCTGAGTGCCGGTCCCAGCCCAGGGGCTCGTGCTGCAAGCTGAGGCCACGGTCAGCGGAGCCTGCAGAGTGATTTCCTCCCTCCTTCTTCCCCTTTCATTCAGCGAATATTCATGAACACTTCTGTGGGCCAGTGAGGTGCCAGCGATGTCAAATGAGCCAGTCTAGCTGGCTGCATTCGCAAGGAAGTCACAGCTCAGAGGGGGGCCAGCTGGGTGTCACCCCCAAGCCCTAACTGTGGGGACCTGTGGATGGGACCTTACTTGGAAATAGAGTCTTTACAGATGCAATTAAGCCAAGATGACATCATACTGGATCGGGGGGGGGGGGGTGTGGGCCAAAGGAGGACACAGGAAGTGCTCCCTTGGTGGGGAGGGGTGGTCAGGAAAGTCTCCACTGAGGAGGTGACCTCAAGCAGTGAATGCCGAACCTTCTACACTACTAAAGGGCTGAAGCTGTCTGCATATGTGAGTGTCTTAGTTTCCTAGGGCTGCCTTAAGAAAGGACCATGAACCAGGGAGCTTAAAGCAACAGAAACTTATTCCTTCTCAACTCTGGAGGCCGGAACCCTGACACGAAGGTGTGGGCAGGGGCAGGCTCCTCTGAAACCTGTAATGAGCATCTTTCCTTTGTCTCTTCCAGCTTCTGGGGTTTTATGGCAATCCTTGGCAGCCCTGGATTGTCGAGGCAGCACTCCAATCTCTGTCTGGTCTTCACATGGCCTTCAGTTGTACACTTTGGTACCCAACATCACAGTGGAAACCTAGTCAATGCATTAATCTGCTCTTCACTAAGTCCTACCAACTTTTCTTCTTCGTGTCTCTGAGATCCAATCCAATCATATCTCCTCTCCGCCTCCAAGGCCACCACCACCACCTTTTCACTGGGACTACTGCAGTAGCCTCCTGCCTGGGCTCCCCACCTCCACTCTGGCCACTGTCTTCTGCTCTTCACCCAGCAGCCAGAATGTTGGCCAACCATGCCTCCAGCATGGGCAAGTCTCACCACTTGCTCGGCCTAGGTGGTTCCATTATTCTCACCCATGCACAGAGAGCGAGGGGACTTTCCTCTGCAGCTCACGACCCACTGGAGCTGGTATCCAAATTACTATTAGCTCCTAGGAGAAGGGACATGTGCTGTCATGAGCCATTGACTTGGGGAGTTAGCTCAGGTTGGCTGAATGAAAGATGATAGCACTCCTGCTAGGCAAATGATGGGGGACGTCCAAGCAGTGAGAAAGATGCTGCTCAGCCCAGGCTACCTGGGACAGCATGCCCTCCCCAGGTCAGGACATCCATGGTTGAGCCCAGGGTTCCTTGAGCTGGCTACCTCAGAGTATGGGCTGCTTTCCCACATTGGCCCTGCTCTACTCTCTGGGTGGATCTGAAGACCAAGAAGGTTCTCTGGCCTCCTAATCCAATCTCCCTTCTCCCGGGATAGTCCAGCTTTTTCACCACTTTTTTTAGGCTGAATTTTATCCCCTGCTGTCTTTGGAGCTTTCCCTTTTGAGTCCGCAAAACTGTCTTCTTATAAATCAGAGCTTTGGCTTTTACCACTCTTTCCTCTGAAGAGTTCTTCAGAAGCCTCGTTCAGAAGTCAGTGTCTGAGTCCTGACCTGTCTTGGTCTTTGCTTCCAAGGAAAGCACACTCTTAATTCTCCCAGGAAAGGAGCTCTGACTTAATAGGGAAAGAAACCTTTCCTCAAGAGTGCAAACAAAAAAAAGTACATTCGTACGATGAGCTTATGAAAAGCTTGTGACTGATACTTCCTTTATTCAATGTATGGACATATGAGTAGGAAAATAAGGACAAAAAAAAATAGATAAATAGCCAGGGGCAGGGGGATAAGGTATATGGGATGTTCTGGGTATTCTTTTATATTTTTGTTTTTATTATTTATTTTTTGGAGTAATGAAAATTTTCAAAATTGATTGTGGTGATGAATGTACAACCATATGATATCATGAACCATCAACTGTACACTTTGGATGATTATATGTTATGTAAATAAATATGTATCTCAGTAAAGTTGCATTAAAAAAGAAAAAAAGAATGCATTCATATATTATAAAATATTTCAATGCATGAGAAAATCACTGCCTCTCCCCCACTCAAAATTATTTCATGGCTTCCTACTGCTCTTTAACTATAGAATAAAATCTTGAGCATGGCTCCATAGAACCTCCAGGAAGCCTCTCTTGACCAGTCTAGAGTAGGCTCCTCTCTGTTGGAGGAAGCCAGCCTCCTTTTATCTGAGGTACTTCCTTCAATTGTTGGATCATTTGGTTAGTATCTCTGTCCTCCTGAGTTTGTAGACAGCTCAAGAATTGATAGTAGTTCTCTTTCTCACCACTGGTCTCCAGTGAATGAATGAATGAATGAGTGAATAAGATGATGGATGGATGGAAGGATGCAAGGATGGAAGTTACTGTTTTTTTTTTTTTTTTACATGGGCAGGCACCGGGAATCGAACCCGGGTCCTCGGGCATGGCAGGCAAACATTCTTACCTGCTGAGCCACCGTGGCCTGCCCGGAAGTTACTGTTTAATGTCAATCTTGTAATTCTTGATCCTAATCCAATTCATCCATCAAAGAACAATGGGCAGTTGCCGCCTTCAGAATGGCTTGATACATGGCTGCCTATTTGGGATTATTTAAGGTGGGAAAGTTAAATCCTCCTCAAACACCTGCTCCCACCCCCTACTTCTGGAACGTTTTACCATTCAGTGTTATTCTTTTGTGCTGTCCACAATTTTTTACTGAAATTCAAATAATCCTAAGAAGGTTCAGTCCTCATGAACTACACTTTAGGCAGCTGAACTGATAACTGAGTTTAGGGATATAAGGACAGGGAAGCAGGAGAAAGGAGGGAGGAAAGGGGAATGGAAAGGTGGGGAGGGAAGCAGGATTAGTGCATGGGACCTAAAAGGAAACTCAAGATATCAAAACTGTCATCAACTTCATAAAGATACAAAACAAATAGGAAAACACCCAAAGCATAAGCAACAAAGAAAAAATAGATAAATGGGACATTTTCAAAATTAAAAAACATTTGTGCATCAAAGGACTTTAACATGAAGTAAAAAGACAACCTATTCAATGGGAGAAAATATTTGGAAACCACATGTCCTATAAGGGTTTAATATGCAGATTATATAAAGAAAAACTATAGCTCAACGATAAAAAGACAACCCAATTTAAAATTGGGCAAAAGACTTAAATAGACATTTCTCCAAAGAGGATATACAAATGGCTAAAAAGCACATGAAAAGATGCTCAACATCAGTAGCTATTAGGGAAATGCAAATCAAAACCACAATGAGATATCATTTCACACCCACTAGAGTGGACACCGTTAAAAAAAAAAAAGAAAACTACAAGTGTTGGAGAGGATGTGGAGAAACAGGAACACTCACCCAATGCTGGCGGGAATGTAAAATGGTGCAGCTGCTCTGGAAGACAGTTTGGCAGTTCCTCAGGAAGCTAAGTGTACAACTTCCTTATGATCTGATTATTCCATTACTAGGTACATGCCCAAAAGAACTGAAAGCATGGAATCAAACGGACATTTGCACACTGATGTTCATAGTGGCAGTATTCACCATAGCCAAAAGATGGTTTGGCTATGGTGGCAGTATTCACCATAGCCAAGTGTCCATCAACTGAAGAATGAGTAAACAAAATGTGGTATGTACTTATGATGGAATGTTACTTAGCTAAAAAAAAGAAAGGAATGAAAGGGCGGGCCACAGTGGCTCAGCCAGCAGAGTTCTTGCCTGCTATGCCGGAGACCTGGGTTCAATTCCCGATGCCTGTCCATGTAAAAAAAAAAAAAAGAGAAGAAAAGAAATGAAGTCCTTATGCAGGTGACAACATGGATGTCCCTTGGGGACAATTATGATGCTGACCGAAATAAGCCAGAAATAAAAGGACACATATTGTATGATTTCACTGTTTTGAAACCATTAGAATAAGTCAGCCCATAAAGTCTGAATCTACAATATCAATTACCAGGGAGAGATGGGGATTAGAGAATGGGGAAGCTGATGCTTAATTTGTACAGAATTTCTATTTAGGTTGATTGTAAAGTTTTGAAAATGGTTGGTGGGATGGCAGCACATTATGGTGAATGCAATTAACAGCACTTAATTATATATTTAATGTGGTTAAAAGGGGAAAATTTAGATCATATATATGTTACTAGAATAAAACTTTAAAGGTAAAACATAGGTCTTATAACACAGTGAGCCCTCTTGTAAATGACGGCCGATAGCTAACAGTACAAGTATAAAAATGGTTTCATGGATTGTAATAAACGTGTCACAATCAGACTTTATGTCACAATTCAGACTTTATGGGCTTACTTATTCTAATGGTTTCAAAACAGTGAAATCATACAATATTTGTCCTTTTATTTCTGGCTTATTTCAGTCAGCATAATTGCCCCCAAGGGCATTGTGACAAATGTGTCACAACAGGCAAGTGTGAATAATAGGGTGGTATATGGGGGGAAATACACATAATATAAACTATGGACTTTAGTTAATAGTACACTTTTAATATTCTTTTATCAGTTGCAACAAAGGTACCACACTAACGCAAAGTGTCGACAGTAGGAGGGTATATGGGAATTTGACATTTTTTGCATGATTTTTCTGTGAATACACAACTTCTATAATTAAAATTAAAAAAAAAAGAGGAGAAACTTCTTCAAAGGTTAATAGAAGTATATGCACACAGAGCTTGACAGTCTAACACTTGAGTTTCTCCTTGCAGAAAGCTTCCTTCATTTATGCAGTTATTCCTGAGGGAAGTCCCCGTGTCTCGGAGCTGGGAATTTATGATTGAAAAAAACAGACACTGCCATTGCCCCATAGAATAGTAGGGAACTTCCCACAAAGCTTTTTGGAGGAAACCTTTTTTGTTCTCTTGGGTCTGCCCAGACTCCGATGGCTTGTTATTGCCTGTAAGTGGTGGGAGAGGGGACAGATTCCAAATCAGAACAAGGTGGGGAGTATATCATGTTGTTCAGAAGTATAGAAAGCATCAAAGGAGAAAGAAAGAATATTCCCCTTTTCTACCTTTGTTCTTTTTTGGTGACAGAACATGAGAAGGATGAAAAGAGACAGGGAGGTGGCTTAAATGCTGGGCTCCAGAAAATGTCGTGACTGTAGTTTGCAATAGTCTAATCCTTCAGAGGGCCTGGTGCCAGCCTGCAGCTTTGGAGCTTTGCTGCAAATGCAGAAAAGACATCTGATCTGCAAAGGAGAATTTAATCGGCCGGTAATATGAGAATCAGTTCAATCCACTGCGTGTTATTTTATTTCACTTATTTCCTTTTGCTCCTGACATCCAATTTCTACCCTTCTTCAGTTAGCTAAGAGCTGGAATCATCATACCCTAGAATTGTACCATTAGTGAAATTCCTTTCCTTACATTTATTACCCATCCTTTGTCCCCGCCCCACCCCCAGGCCATCAGAGAGGGCATGTACGAAATAAAGCTATTCTCTGATTTCAGTAAAAGCCATGTAATCTCTTTCTAAAGCCCTGCTCTGCTTTGAAAAATCAATATTCCTCCAATGACAATTTCCTATAATGTGGTTACTTGAATGAAATAAAATTTGAAAAATCAGCGTGTTGTGAGAACAATGGTATTCTTACAGGTTCTCCTTAATTTCCCATTCTTCAATGCCCCTCAGCACATTCTTAGCTAAGTGAGAAGACCAAGCAGGGCTGGCCTTGACCCAGTTGAAAAGCAGGGGCCTCTTGACAGCAAGTAATAGAAACGCAACTTAAGCCTAAGTCAAAAGAAGCCGGGGGGTGGGTGGGCAGATCGGGTTGTTAGCAGAGGGCGGGGAGCGGGGTTCTGGCAGCAAAACGAGCAGATGTTCACACAGAGGTCCACGGCAGGTGGGTCCTTCTCACTCACACCCTCACCCACACATGTCTGAGGAAGGCTGGGTGAAGCCGGAAGGAGAGGTGTCTGGGCTGAAGGGTTGAGGGAAGCTCATTGGGAAAATTATCATCTTCCACCCAGGGGTGCGGGGGTCTCTCCTGGACCCCCCACCCCGGCTTGCAAAATAGAAAGGCTTTCAAAAGAGCCATCTACAAAACCTTCCCTTCCTTCCCAGCCTCTCCCATGCCCTCCACCCACCTCTCTGCACCCAAGCTGTGCATGCCTCAACCCGAAACCTCCATATTACCAAACCCCATGGACTTCTGTGGTCCTTCCTTCCTCTACCTGCTAACAACCTTGGACACATTGACGGCTCCTTCCCTCCTGGAACATAACTCTTTCTTGGAGTCTGAGAGACCTTGTGTCCTCATTCTGCCCCTACTGCTCTGGCCTCTCCTTTCCATGCCCCTGGGACGGCTCCCCCCACTTCCATGCGGGCTCTCCGCAAGGCTTGGATGCCAGCCCTCGTCTCGTCGCTGTCACTGCTCTCGCCTTACGTAGTTTCATTGCCCACCATCTCCACTTCGATGTCTCACAGGCCCCTCAAACTCCACGATAAAAGCCTGGAGACCCCTCCTGTCCCCGTCTGAACCTCGGCCTCCCCCACTGCTTCTGTCTCAGGAAGTGGTGCGTGGTGCACCTGGCTCCTACGGCCACCGAGTTCCTGGGCACCACCCTTGGCTGCCCCACTCCTGTTCTCCTGTATCTGTCCCAACCGCAGTGCCATTGGCTCTGCTTCAAAATGTGCCTGGCGTGAGCCTGTCTCTCTTGGTCTCTGCCGTGGCCATCTGAGTCAGAGCCACCGTCCCATGCTCTGATGGCAGCAGCCTCCCAGCTGATCTCACTCTTTCCTCTTTTGCCTCCTCCAACTGTCTTGCCACGTGGCAGGCAGAGTATTCTTTAACGACAGATGTCACTTCCCTGCCTGATAGTCTGCACTGGCATGCCCCTGTCCTACAGTAAAGGCCGATCTCCTGCAAAGGCCCACACGTGGCGCTCCGTCCTGGCTCCTTTGTGCTTCGCAGCGTCACCCCTGCCCATGTCCCGCCCTCTCCCTCTGTGCCAGCCACGTGCCAGCCACTCAGCTCCTGGGATGCACAGCGCTCCTTGTGCCCAGGCCTCCGCACGCCCTCCTGCCTCTGCTGGACGGCCTGTCTCCAGTCCCTCGTGGCTTGTTCTCATTCAGCCCCGGCCTGAGGGTCGCCCTCTCCAGAGGGCCTTTGTGGGGACGGGCGACAGCGGCGGTCGCGGGCCCCGTTTATCCTCCTGTGTAGGAAGACCCGGGGCACGCCGCGCTGACGGACGCAGTCTGTCCACCGCCGGTCGCTCGCCCGCCCGCCCGCTCTGCTTGGGGGTGCTGAGCCGCAGGTATTTTTGTTGGTGAAACTGCTTTGGGAATGTTTGAATAATCTGAAATCGGAATCCTGCTGTGAAATTGGAACTCCACGCCGCATTTATTTTCAAACAGAACGAAGCTGCATTCCTTTACAGGGCATTCTTTAGTCTTCCCAAGAGCAAGAAAACTGGGATGGCAAGACTACTTCTTACTCCAACCCAAAGATTTTCCTGACAAGTAAGATGTGAGAATAGTCCTGCAATGGACGTGGATAACTCTGCACGGGAATCTCTAGCTCTACGTGGGGAAACATAAAAGGCTGGACGTTAAGACCAAGGTGATTCCTAAAACGCAACTACATCTTGCCCTCAATGAAAATGGGCAGTCCCTGGCCTTCTCCCCACCCAGACTCCCACAAAGTTATCTAAAAAGAATTCTTCAGGGTTATCAAACAGAAGATGAGATTATTTGAAGGAAGAGTCCAAGGAGATATTTGGAGTTAGCTGAGACTGTCTCCTCACATTCCTCGGACTAGTATAAAAGGAAAAAGCTTTTTCAGCAACTGGAAAATTTTCAATAAAAAATATGTTCACTGTGTAAGAATGATGCCATTAACCGCTTTGTTTATTAAGATTGAACTCTGAAAAAAGATCAAATAATAATACTACATATTCAATTATTTGTGATTCAATGTTCTTCATTTTATGTAGTTTTCACTTATTTTTAAATAGTACTTTATTTTAAATAAATTTATCCTTTATCATTTCATGTTTAAATGATAAAATATATCAACTGTAAATGTTTATCTTGATATTTGTAGTATGTTTGCACTTTTTCTGATGTGTAAGGTATTAAATATATGTTTTGTGATGATACTGTGAACCACTGATTGCACACTTTGGATGAGTTGTATGGGATGTGACTATATCTCAATGAAACTACTTAAGAAGTATTTGTTTTCACTTATTTTTTAATTTTATAAATTCAAACTTATAAAAATATCAGCCTTAACACCAATATTTCATTTGAAGCTGTGGTAGTTAGAGTCAGTTGTCAACTTGGCCAAGTGAAGGCACCTGGTTCTATTGCTGTGGACATGAGCCAATGGTACGTGAACCTCATCTGTTGCTGATTACATGTGCAGTCGGCTAGGAGGTGTGCCTGCTGCAATGAATGATGTTTGACTTAATTGGCTGGTACTTAAATAAGAGAGCGCAACGTAGCACAGCCCAAGTAGCACAGCCCAAGCAGCTCAACATACCTCATCACAGCCCAGCCCAGGCCTTTGGAGATGCAGAAAGGAATCACCCCGGGGAAAGTTGATGGAACCCAGAGGCCTGGAGAGAAGGCCAGCAGAGACCATCCTGTGCCTTCCCATGTAAGAAAGAACCTCAGTGGAAAGTTAGCTGCCTTTCCTCTGAAGAACTAACAAAATAAATCCCCTTTTATTAAAAGCCAATCCGTCTCTGGTGTGTTGCATTCCGGCAGCTAGCAAACTACAACATAAGCCTAAACAGACATTGACCCCAAGACAATATTGTTACTTCGTTCCAGTACCGTGACTGCAACCCTGCCTGGCCCTGGCAGCCAGCAGATGGGGTGGGGGGGCTGGTCATCAGGTGCCCCCTCTGCAACGTGCTTCACCCCAATGGGTAGTTCCACCTTGAGTGAGTTTTGATGATCAAAGTGTTAGTAGCCCACCTCTTCCAATCTTTTCTTTTTAATTAAAATTTTTTTCCTCTTTTAAATAATTTCTTTTATATATATTATGCCAGCATGGCATTTGTAAACACTGATATACGACTCCTTAATAACAAAGCAAAGACAAGATTGTTTATCTTATTTAGAAATAAGATAAACCATCAATTTATAGTCTTCAAACATTATTGCAGTTCAACTTTCATAATTTGACAATACATACATATATTCTTGAAACAACGTGCAGACAACTACTGTTTTAAAAAGAACACTTATAAGTAGACATGACTGTCCTAAATTGTTCAGTAGGCATGAGTTTTGCAAACATCACTTGCATTAGAGGTAACGGTGAAGCTGGAGAGTGGTGGAACTGGGGGCCTCTCCAGGGCCTCAGCTCTTGCAGCTGCAGACCTCAGCCACGCAGCTCCCTGCGCTTGTGGACTGGCCGGTGATGCCCTGGGTGTTAAGATTTCCTCTGGTCGCTTTATGGAGGAGCAGTGAGGACAACCTCAAAGAACCTACATGCGGCATCTTCACCGCCCAGTAAGAAAGCGGGACTCTCAGTGCCCTGTAGCATCTCAGCCAATGTCAAACACCAGCAGGCAGCCCCAGGGTGGACAGGCTTCCGTAGGGTGTGGGAACCGGGCACACTCAGGTCCTACAGATGAGTGAGCTTGCTTGGCCTTGTATCCCTGTCTGTGCACCTTACTGGGCTGGGGTGGGGCCTGCTGGTGCTCAGAAGACAGCACAGTGCGTCGGACTTCTTCCTTCAGACTCCTGCATGGGCCTGTAAGCACCCACCTTGGCTTACAGGATGGCTGTCACCAGAGGGGGGAGAGCTTTCTTAAAATTTTTATTCTAGTAGTACATACACAACATAACATTTCCCACATTAACCACTTTCAAATATACAAGTCAGTGGCATCAATTACGTTCACAACTGTTGTGCTTCCGTCACCACCACCCATGACCAAGACTCTTCCGTCACCCCACACAGAAACTCTGTACCCATTACGCATGCACTCCCCACACCCCTGCCACATAAGCCGTACTCTCATTTCTGACTATATATGGATTTTCATAATCCAGCTATTTCATGTGAGGTCATACAATATCTGTCTCTTTGTATCTTATTTCACCCCACATGATGTCTTCAGAGTTCGCCCTCATTGTAGCATGCAGCAGAACTTCATTCCTTTTTGTGGCTGAATAATATTCCATTGCTTGGAAAGACCGCATTCTGTTTATCCATTTGCCCATTGATGGACACTTGCCATGCTCCTGGCCCCTGACTACTGAATGATACAGCTATGAGCCACCTCCTCCATTGCTGACAGGCCTTTGTGCATGAGCCATACTGAAGTCCTCGGGTTACTCAACCAGGGCAAGGGAAAGAAATCCGTGGGATTTGCTGATGGTGTCCCTTTAACTATCTCAACAACCCTTTGGGGTTGGTGGTATTGCTGCCACTTTCTAGGTGAGGATGCACAGCTAGTGAGTATGAGAACCAGGAGCTGAGGCCAGGCCAGTCTGACACCAACACCCTTTCACGATGTCTCCTTACCTCGTGGCTGAACCACCTGAAATTGTGCCTTTGCAATGACCCAGTTCCCACCCTTTTATGAGAGAAAGCAGAGGGCAGGCGTGGTCATAGCGGTTCTGTGCTGTGCTGGAACCATGATGGAATTTGAGACCCTAGACCAGGGCTGCAAGGGGTGAAAAGCGGTCCCCATAACTGACCTATGTGCCATTCAGACGCTCCGTGCCTCTGGAGGCTTCCTCGCAGCTGACCGTAAGATGGAGAAGTGTTCCCTTTTCCTGGGAAACAGGAGACTGACTCAGAGGAGAGGGAAGAAACTTGTTGATGAGAGCTATCTCTGGGGAATTTCCTGAAGATCAAATTCCTACGAATCCCAGAAATCCTGTAAAATGTTCACTGCACATGTTGTATTTATTAAGTGGGATCATAAGTACTCCTCCTGACCACAGTAAGTATTGTTACTTACTGGCTAAGGTTTTCAGAGCCTTCTCAATTGCAGCTTCATGTTGGAGTCCTTGACTGAGGACGTGGTGAAGCTTTGGAGAAGGTATGGGAGTGTGAAAGATAATTTAAATTAAATGCTTTTGGGCGGGCCACAGTGGCTCAGTGCAGGGTTCTCGCCTGCCATGACGGAGACCCGAGTTCGTTTCCCAGTGCCTGCCCATGCAATAAATAAATAAATAAAAGCTTTTGTGGCTCATGTTCTAGAACCACACAGTTCACATTTTAATTGATACCATAAATATATGAAAAAATTATTTAAAAATTATCACTCTAATTAAATTGCATATTTTAACTACAACCCAGTAAGTACTTAATATCAACTTTTATTAGGACATTTCGCGTGTCATTTGCCTCAAATAGATTTTTAAATAAAATGCACAGATTTTTAAAAAAATCAGCACGCATCCGATCAGATTATCTTGTTTGCTTTTGTTTTAGGCTTCAAATAAAAGCTATCTGCTGCTAAATTGAATGGGTACAATGTACAAATAATAATTGACTAAATGTTCATGACTATCAAAATCCTTTTGTAAATAGAATAAAACAATTTTATGCATCAAATGTATTGCAAAACACTTAGAATTAAATTTCCCAAAGGTAATGGAAAAATCAGAGAGCCTGCCAAAACCGGTCTATCACTCAATGCTTGAAAGAAATATCACCCTTTCTGAGCTCACAACAATTGAGACTTATACTAGGTTACAACAAAAAAGCAAATGGCAACCAGAACATGGGCTAACCACACCGTCTCAGTAATATTCAATTGATGTTTTAGTGAGTTAAACACTAATAAAGCGGAAACCCATTTAAGTTTGAGTGTACATTCTACACATTGAAAAAAGTAACTTTTATTAGGGTTTGTTTTTCCATTAAAGCCATGAAATTAAGGAATACGTTTTTGCTGCTTTTTAAGAAATGAAGTACTTTAGTTCTTTTTACAGTTTTCAGAGACATGTCTATTTATTTGAGATATGTCACTGTCCTTACTTCCTGTATGATTTTAAAGAAACTGGGCTATTCCAAGTGTTAAATAGCACTAAAGTCCTATTTTTTTAAATAAAGACCTTAATAGACAACACTGGAAATAATTTAAATTTACATCAATAGAGAAAACATTAAAATCTAGAAAGAGCTCCAAGCCATTTTATTGAGTGAAGAAAGAGTTGCAAACTATTAGGTACAATATCATTACATTATAAAAAAGGATCGTATATTTATGAACACTAGCACACTGCAAACTGTGACAGCAGCCACACAGGGAGAGAAAATGAGGCTTGGCTAGAAAGGGGGATGTAGTCATGCATCATTTTGAGGCTAAATATTAAAAACCTTTTGTGGCTGTTGTTCTAGAACCACACAGTTCACATTTTAATTGATACCATAAATATATGAAAAAATTATTTAAAAATTATCACTCTAATTAAAGTTGCATTTTTAAACTACAACCCAATAAGTACTTAGTAAGTAGACCTAAAGTGCTATTTTTTTTAAATAAAGACCTTAATAGACAACACGGGAATCAATTTAAATGTACATCAATAGAGAAAACATTAAAATCTAGAAAGAGCTCCAAGCCATTTTATTGAGTGAAGAAAGAGCTGCAGAATATTAGGTACAATATTATTACATTATAAAAAAGGATCTTATATTTATGAACACTTGTACACTGCAAACAAGCAAACAAACCTGGAAACTCTAAACTCATAACCCATCTTCAACTCTAGACCTGACATCATACGCTTGCTAGTTTGTCGGTTTTAAGGAAAACGCTGTAGTTTTACGCCGTAATCAAGGCACCTGCCGTTGCAAAGGTACTCTGGTAAACAGCGTCTCAGAGATTGAGCTGAAGGTTGCTCCCTCCAGGATCCCGTGGAATTTGCTTTTTCCTCCCGATGTCCTCCTAATCAACTGGCTTGCGGGTTGCTGACATTGCTGGACCTCCCTGCTCTGGACGGTGTACTGACCCAGTTCTCTCTCCCTCAGCCTCTGGTAGAGGGTAGGTGCACAGCCGTTGTCAATACGTGGACTGAAAGGCAGTCTCTTCAGCAAAGATGCCCGGACCACAGGCAGAAGCTGGGACGTGTGGACCCTCGTTCTACAAACATCTGCTGCGTTTGCTGTGTCTTCGGTTTCTTGTTCCTTCTTCACCTCCCGATGAGGATGCAAGCTTTGGGGACCCGCAGCGAGGCCTGTTTCTCTCACTGCCCCATCCCCAGCACTGCACATGCGGCCTCACACCACCTCTGATAAATCTAACATATTTCTGCCAGCTGCTGAAGTTGTCCTTTGCTTGAAATAGTGCATGCCAATAATAAGAGTTCAAGCGAGAAGAAACTAGGTGTCACACCTAAGCACCTCAAACCCACCAGCTCAAACTTCTTGTCTGTGGGTGCTTGTTTGTTTGTTATAATTCAGCATTTTAATTAAAATGGGGAGAAAAATCATATGATCACTGCCTTGGGTGCAGAAAGGTCTTCAACAAAATTCAGAATCCATTACTGATACTTTAAACACTTAACATGATATTATACATATATCAATCTAAAAAACAGCAGTTTATTAATGGAGAATTGATGGATGCATTCCATGAAAATCAGGAAAAAGACAAAGATGTTCATCTTTTACTTGCATTTAACATTGTATTTAAGGTTTTAGCCAACAAAATCAGATACAACTAGAGGCATAACTCTTGGGAAGGAAGACGTAAACTAATTCTATTTGTAACAGATACAATAGCATACCTGGAAAATCCAAAAATATCAAGGAAGAAGCTACCATAGGCAATAAGGAAATTTAGCAAGATGGCCAGATATCAAATTAATATATAGGAAATACCAGTCTTTTATATATTAAAAAACAATAGTGGAAGAAATGAATGCATTTGCAATAGAATGTTTATAAAAATATGCACATGGGGATAATTTAACAAAAATCATCCAAATAGATGTGAGGAAAAAAGTAAAACACTGAAAAACATAAAACTGGAGTTGAGCAAATATATTTCACATTTTAAATGCAATTTTATTGAGATATATATGCATATACCATATAATCATCCAAAGTATACAATCAGTGGTTCACAGTATCACCATATAGTTGTGCATTCATCATCACAATCGATTTATTTTTAGACATAACAACATACAAGCATGAACGTTCTTACCATATGAGCATTCCACTCTTGGCATATAATCAATAACTCACAATATCATCACATAGTTGCATATTCATCACCATGATCATTTCTTAGAACATTTGCATCAATTCAGAAAAGCAAAGAAAAAGAAAAAGAAAAAAATTCATACATACAAAATACAATACCCCTTACCCCTCCCTCTCATTGACTGCTAGTATTTCCATCTACCCAATATATTTTAGCCTTTCTTTTCCCTGTTTTTTCTATACCCTTACCACTCCCTTTCATTGATCACTAGCATTTCAATCTACTAAATTTATTTTAACATTTGTTCCCCCTATTATTTGTTTATTTTTAATAATAAACATGTTTTACTCATCTGTCCATACCATAGATTAAAGGAGCATCAGACACAAGGTTTTCACAAAAAACAATCACAAAGTCACATTGAGAAAGCTATATCATTATACAATCATCTTCAAGAAACATGGCTACTGGAACACAGCTCTACATTTTCAGGCAGTTCCTTCCAGCCTCTCCAATATACCTTAACTTAAAAGGTGGTATCTAGTAATGCATAAGACTAACCTCCAGGATAACCTCTCGACGCTGTTTGACATCTCTCAGTCATTGACACTTTATTTTGTCTCATTTCTCTCTTCCCCCTTTTGGTTGAGAAGGTTTTCTCAATCCCTAGATGCTGAGTCCCAGCTCATTCCAGGATTTCTGTCCTGTGTTGTCAGAAAGGTCCACACCCCTGGGAGTCATGTCGCACATAGAGAGGGGAGGGCAGTGAGTTTGCTTGTCGTGTTGGCTGAGAGAGAGAGAGTGGGCACTTGTTTTTAACCATCTGCTTCTAGCCTGTGCCCAGCTTGCTGTACTAGCTACTTCTGGTTTTCATACTTGTTGGGACCATTCTCAACTCTTTACAGCTACAGTCACATTTCTTACTCGGGAGATGCTCTTGGGGATCCCCACAGCAGTTTTGAGGAACTGACACCAGAGGACAAATTTGCATTTTTGGCTCATGCACAGTCTCTGTCCTCTGAATTGCTGGTCTCTAACTATCTGTTGTTTAAAAATCTGGCCCCCAGCAGGCATGAGTCACCCAACTCACAGCACCAAGTTTAATGTTTATTTCTTTGTTCAGCATGGGCAACCTGGCTATGCTGTGCTCCAAAAGCACCTGTGAACACATAAGCTGAAACCAGCCGGGATGGTGCCACTAAAGAAATATAAAAGAGCAGGAATTCGCATTTTTGAGCACTTAGCACATGTCAGGTTCTTTCCAGATGTGAGCTCTTTAAGTCTTCATAACGACAGAGCCTACTCTGAGGACAGGTCTTCAACCCCATTTTCACACGGAGAAATTGATGTTCGGAGACATTACATAGCATGCCCACAGTCATGTGATTCATTTATGATAGATGTGGGATTACAAAACACATCTGACTGCTGGGTTTGTGCTTTCTCTGAAATACAAACAGGGCTTATGTAATGGCTGGCGGGTGTGTAGATGATAAACAGAAAACTAGGCTAAGGCTGGTTGCAGTAAATGGACCTAAAACATAGCTGAGAGTTTCTAGGCAACCAAAGAAGACATTATGAAGCCATCATCTGATAAATAGGTCAAAGAAAAAGAATCCATCAAGAAAAATAAATCTGAGAAATAAGTTACAATGATCTTTTGTAATTATGTGGTCAATATAACAACACTCAATGTCTTCTGCAATTCGGAAACTGTCTAATCTCCTTCCTTTGGAAAGTGGGGGCCACGATAACCTGGGTTCAGTTGTGGGAGGTGTCCAGTGGGGGGTGGGGGGGCAGTGGAGGGAGGTGAAGGGCATTTGGTCACAGTTTAAGTGAAAAGGCCAGGCCAGGTCTCCTGCCCACACGGGTCTGGGCCCAGAGGAGTGTGTGTGTGTGTGTGAGAGAGAGAGAAAGAAGGGACCGCATCTGGAAGACATGAAAGCAGATGAAATAACGTAAGTCTGGAGTTATTTCTGCCATCAACATGGCAGCTTACGTACCTTGGTTTTTTTGAATTTGATAAAAATGTTTATTAAAGTTATCAGCGAATCTCAGATTTACTTAATAGTTTGCATCTATTCCTTTTTGGATAACATGTACATCAGTATGGCTAAACATCAACTCATTCTACTTTAGTGTTAATAACAAATTAATATTTGTAATATGCAACATTCCTGAACAGATACAAAAACTTTTCTTGGGATTCTTTTGTTTTTAAAGGGAAACATTTTTAAAAATAGCATAGTGCTGAATAGCACCTTCTGTAAAGCTGTGGAAGTTGGAGGGGAAAGCTTTCAGCTCAGGTCCTGCTCAGTGCTTCCAATCCTTAAGGCTCAAACTCAATCACTACCACAACTTCATGCAACTAAGCATTTTTCTTAACTCATTCTCTCCTGGTTGCAAAACTGTGATTCTTATTGTAGTTGTAAAATTTGATTCATTGCAACATGCAATATATTAACAAATTGCCATTGACATGGGCTTTTCAATTTGTTCATGATTTTGAATTATAAATGGAATGAAGCAGCATTTCCAGATGACAAATGGATCCACAGGCAAGGCAAGGGCTCTTAAACCAAGCTTGTGACAATTACACCAATAAACTGTAGTAATAAGAAAGCTATTGACAAAGTACAACCAGGAAATGTTCATCTCAATATAAGCTGGAATCAGTATTTTAAGTAAAAGGATGAGTATTTAAAGTAGCTTAAACGGGAACCAGGGAACAAGAAAAATAATGAACTTGGACAAGAGAATTTCTTTAGAATTCACTATGTAGCTAGGCTGGGATGAAAAGGGAAAACACAGAACAGCCTCATTCATATACGAAGTTATCCCTATAGCCTGTACCAAGGTAATAACTTCTAGTCAAGAGGTTATAAAAGCAAAAAATATAATCAACATCATGGAAAATGACAGCCAATTACTCTGAGAGCTGACATAGAAAGGACATTGCCAAGAATAAACATTCAGTGTATTGAGGCTTTGGTAGACAGCTGGATCTCCCAAAACATGAGCAACGACTTAAAATCCAAATAAAAAATTATTATAAAGAAATAAATTGTCACTTATAAGGAAAAGTGGTGATTTTAGAGAAATTCCAGTAATAATCTTTATAAGCTACGAAGACTCTGAATAATGCAAAAAGCCATAAGTAAAGGAAATCATTTGTTACTAAATAGGCAAATGTGATAATTAGTAAGCCTAATGCCTAAAAGTACAAAATGCCTGAATAGGATATAAGGGAAATGTTTACCAAAAGTAAAAGATCGGCAAATGCTAAAGAAATGCAAAAAATATTCCATACCATTTTTTTTCTTTTTTTTCTTTTTCTTTTTTTTTATTAACGGAAAGAAAGAAAAAAAGAAAAAAAAAAGAAATTAACACAACATTTAGAAATCATACCGTTCTACATATGCACTCAGTAGTTCTTAACATCATCACATAGATGCATGATCATCGTTTCTTAGTACATTTGCATCGGTTTAGAGGAACTAGCAACACAACAGAAAAAGATATAAAATGTTAATATAAAGAAAAGAAATAAAAGTAGTAATAATAGTAAAAAACAACAACAATAAAACCCTATAGCTCAGATGCAGCTTCATACCATTTTGATAGGTGCTTTTTCTTCTCATTCCTAGCAAGAGAAGAAAACATTTAATGATGTTTTCCCAAGTAGAATTAGGAAAAGCAGACAGCTAACCTCTCGAGGTTGGCTTGTTTCATGTAACGGGTACGGAAAAGAGCAATTCTTCCAGGCAAGAGCAGTCACACGCTTAGTTCCAGTTCAGGCCTGTTGAAATACATCCGATTAAACGTGGCTTTGCTTTATCTTCCATCCCGTGCTCCTATAGTGGGTCTTTTTCCCTGTTTATCTTCTTATTTTGTTTCTCTTTTACTGCCTTCAGTTATCTTGGGTTTCTGTGCATTTCATCTTGCTGCACCAAATGCCATGCGAGGAAGCTCCAGGACATTGCACAAGTGAGGGAGCACGCAGGACCTGCCGGGCCCTCTGGGCCCCCCGAGGTTCTCCGAGGCCCCCTGGTGCAGCGGCTCCGGGTCACATCCAGTGTCCTGGCGCCCGACCTGACCACGGGGACCCCGCCCCGGCACCTGCTGCGGACGGCCCCTGGGAGTGGGGAGCGCGCCCCGGAGGAGGGGTAGGGGCGGAGGGATGGCCCGCGAACACCCCACCCTGGGCTTCGCTTTTGGCTGTCGCTGCTTTGTTCCTTGGAGCAGTGTCCCAGGCCTTTGAGGTTCTCACCTAAGTACCTATCAGGTAATGGGCAGCAGCGCGTTCCCGCTGGCCGTTCTTAACCCCCTTGGTTAAAGCTGGAGCAAGCTCCCGTCCCCTGAGGGCGGCCCCGGGTGCTTCAAGCTGTGCACGCAGGACTGTGAGCCTTGGATAAAAGGGGGGCTAACCGTAGTTGCTGCAAATGGGTATAAAGAGTAGCTGAGAAACGAGGCGTAAGGGGTATGGTATGTATAATCTTTTTTTTTTTCTGTTATCGTTTTATTTCTTTTTCTGTTGTCTTTTTATTTCTTTTTCTAAATCGATGCAAATGTTCTAAGAAATGATGAATATGCAACTATGTGACGATATTAAGAATTACTGATTATATATGTAGAATGGAATATGTTAATGTTTTGTTTGTTGTTAATTTTTTTTAATTAATAAATTAAAAAACAAACAAACAAAACAAACAAAAGAGTAGCTCCCAGGGGAGCTCAGAGGGCGCAGAGGGCCCGGCACCCCCCTTGGACGGTTCCAGGTCTGTCCACTGAGAAGCTCCGGGGTTCCTTCCCCGTTGCCATGGCGGCCAGTGCAGGGGAGAAACCAAAGCGTCCAGAGTCTCACTGGGAAGGAGAAGGGCTGAGCACGCGCTACCCCGATGGCCCACGCCTTCTGCCAAACCAATCAGCCCCAGAAGGCCTGGCAGCCACCCTCAATCCCCGTGTCTCTGAGCCCGCTAATGAGGCCCAGCGCTGCCCGTGCAACCGGCCTGTTTCCTCCTCCGCTGGACCAAGTACTGAAAGTTTTGATTTGGCCCCTCCCCAAGCAGGCCTCAGCTGTGGCCAGGAGGTCTCAGCCGACAAGCTGGGAACTGAACGTGTACACGCTGTTTACTTTGTCCACAAAGCAGAGATTGCACTCTGCAGCAAGGCTGTCTCGTTAGAAAACGATCCTGTGTGCCTCATCACTCAGCGCCCGGCTCAGCCAGCTGCAGGGACTTTCTTTGCAGCAATTAAAATAAACCATTCCACATGTACTCAGGCAACCTTGTAGAGAAATGTGTCAGGAAGTAAAGCTGTCATGGGACTTGAATAAGATGTGGTTAAAAGAAGCTTGGTGCTCTGGGATTGGGGAGGTTTTTTTTTGTGTGTGTGTCTTCAAGTCTTAGAAATTATAGAATTGGAAGAGTCCACAGTACTCATGGAGTCCAAACTCTGTGTTTTGCGCAGAAGGCTAGTGTTTCCAGGATCATCATGGGTTAATGGAAGAGCTGAGATTGGTTTCCACTCTCTGCATGTGCTTTTCTGTGCATTGTAGAAGCCCAGTGAGAACCATAGGAGTTAAGAGAAGGCTCTAAGAAGAGGCAGGTCTAGCTCTAAGATTAGAGATAGTTATAGGTTAGAGGAAAAGTGAGAGAAAAGGCTCCGAGGTAGGAATGAAGATGTTATATTCCCCAGGTCAGAGAGGAGACTAGCCTGATAGGTTTTGGGGAAAAGTGAGAGTTGAAGTTGGATGATATATTGGTCAGAGTTAATAATTGCAGAAATCAGAACTACTCTAGCTAATTTAGCAAAAGGGCTTGGCAGTTTATGTTACTCAGGAAACGGGAAGGATAAACAGGCTGTAAACTGAGCTTCCAAGAATGGTTCCCTTAAGTACATGGCAGAAGTGGGTTGCCAAATGAGCTGATGCCTCTGGCATAATCCAGGAGCTGCTAAATTAAGAAGCTTCCTACAAAACCAGAAGTCACTGCTTCCAAACTAGAACCGCTCCCCCACCCCACCCCGCGCCCCCTGCCCTTGCCACAATCCATAATATGAAAGTGGAGGCAGAATGCCTATTTCCCTTTCCACATAAGTCACTAGTGATTCAAAATATCACCTGAGGGCATTTGACACGGGAAACTGAAATCACAACAGGAACTTTAGCTGCAAGGGAGTCAGGAAAATATAATTTTTAGCTTTCATTTGTGCAGTTTAGGGAGGAATGCTAAAGCGGGTTTGGAATGGACACTGAGCAAGCCAATCCCTAGTATTCACTATAGATGGAAAGCTTGGAACCATAGGAGGGACATCTGGCACAGGAGTTTGGCTTCGATTTGATCAGAGGTGGGAGACATTAATAATTTCTTAACCAGAGGAATATCATGAAGAATGAAGTGATTTTGAAAAGATTTATCTAAAAATGTCATGCAGGCTAGCTTCGTCACCAGGAAGTCCTAGGTGAAGAGGATCGTGTAGAGACTGTGGCTGTAATACATGTGACAGATGGTGCAGACCTGGATGGTGGCAGAAGTGACAGGAATAGAAAGGGAGAGAATAATAACTAACTGCAAATTGAAAATATTTGATGACTGATGAAAAGAGTAATGAAATGAAGCGTAAACTCCTTGTGAACAGAGGCTATATCACTTGTCCTTTGTTCTAGTTTGCTAGCTGCCAGAATGCAATATACCAGAAATGGATGGCTTTTAAAAAAGGGAATTTAATAAGTTGCAAGTTAACACTTTTTAGGCCATGGAAATGTCCCAGTTAAAGCAAGTCTATAGAAATGTCTGATCTAAGGCATTCAGGGAAGGATACTTCGATTTAAGAAGGTCGATGAAGTTCAGGGTTTCTCTCTCAAGTGGAAAAGCACATGGCAAACATGGCCAGGGTTTCTCTCTCAAGTGGAAAGGCAGATGGTGAACACGGCATCATCTGCTAGCTTCCTCTCCAGCTCCCCGGGAGATGTTTTCCTTCTTCATCTCCAAAGGTCACTGGCTGATGGACTCTCTGCTTTGTGGTTCAGCAGCATACTGAAGCTTTCTCCAAAATACTTCTTCTTTTATAGGAGTCCAGTAAACTAATCAAGACCCATTTAGAATGGGTGGAGACATATCTCCATATAATCAAGTTTAATACCCACAGTTAACTGAGTCACAGTTCTGTGGAGATAATCTAATCAAGTTTCCAACCTATAGTACTGAATAGGAATTAGAAGAAACCGTTGCTTCCACAAGATCAATTAGGATTAAAACATGGCTTTTCAAGGGTACATAAATCCTTTCAAACCAACACATCCTTGCACTCCTCTCCCAAGATGTGGCATATCCTAGGTGCCCAGTGAATGATTAATAGGTAAGAAGATGAGAATGCAGTCAAACATGGCAAGTGATCACCAAAAAGCAGGTGATTGACTACTATGTAAAACAATGTGATTCAATACATTTTGCTGTTTTCCCCTTCATCACCAGCAGCATGAGATGTTAATAGAATGAGTCTATAAGTCTGGGGGACTGAGGAGATTGTGGGGTAAAGGAATAAGAGAAATGAAGAAAGCAAACAATGGATCTGATTATCTAGCAGAAATGAGGGGACCAGGACTAGGCCTGAATTAGAAGAACAATCTGAAGCCTGGGGTGGTGTGGGGGTGTGAAACCCCCCTTCAGGTGGTGGGAACCCCCCTTCAGGTGGTGGGAACTGTGGCTGCAGACAGTGAACCACATACCAGCACAGGAAGGAGAGTGTAGCTTCTCTAACAAGGATGGCACCTGATGCAGCTGAGCTTTGTTCCTTTATCTTCCATCGTCCAACCCATCTTTCTCATTTTGCAGAACATGGTAATTATAGAACTATAGCATAAATGAAAAAAAGCAAAAAATTAGATAACTGAAAATCAAAGTGCTGGCATGTGAGAAAGACTTGAGGAAATTACAGTGAATGCAAATGGAGAGAGGAAAACGTAAAAGAAAACAGAGAAGATTGTAGATAGGGTATAGGGGTGAAGCTAATCCAACATGAGAATAATTGGTGCCGGGGTTGACAGTGCAGCAGAAGATGTACTCAAAGATATAGTAAAAAATTTCCCAGAAATGAGGACAGAACTGAATCTGTAGATTAAAAGAACCCTTCATATTCCTAAAGATTTGAAAGATACTGAGCACTCTATACTAAGACACACCCTGGTAGAGCTTTTGAGCTTTAGGCATAAACAAATCTTTAGGCAGCCAGAAACACACAAATCAACTACAACCAGAACCAATTAGACCAGCTCCAGACTTTTTCACAGCAACAATCAAATCCAGAGACGACGGAGTATCTACTACATCCTGAAGGAAAGTATGATCTACAATTACAGGACACTGCTGTGCTAGTTTAAAAATGTTATGTACCCCAGAAAAGCTCTGTTCTTCTCATCCAATCTTGTGGGAGCAGACATTCTGTGGGTGGGGTCTTTTGATTAGACTGTTTCCATGGAGATGTGACCCACGCAATTCAAGGTGGGTCGTAATCTTTTTACTGGAACCGTCTGTGAAGAGAATAAAAAGCAGAAAACATAGGGAGAACTCAGAGCCGACACAGAGAATAGAGAGAAGAAACTAAGTGAAGGATGCAGAGAAAGAAAATGCCCAGCAGAAGGCAGAAGGCCCCACAGGAGTGAGAGAGCAATTGTGGAATGCAGCCCAGGAGAGAAGGGCCAGCAGAGTTGCCATTTGCCTTCCCGTGTGACAGAGGAGCCCCGGATGCCATCAGCCTTTCTTCAGTGAAGGTATCCTCTTGTTAATGCGTTAATTGGGACCTTTTCATGAACTTAGAACTGTAAATTTGTAACTTAAAAAAATCCCCTTTGTAAAAGCAATTGATTTCTGGTAAGTTGCACTCTAGCTGCTTTAGCAAACTGAAATGCCTACCAAAATATCATTCAAATGTGAAGGCTATAAGAATACATCTTCAGATAGAATCATGAATCTTCTGGGAAAATAGTTTCAATAGAACCTTATCAACAGATATATGAATCATGGCTTAAAAATAAGCAAACAAGCAGAAACAGACCCCTCAGGAATAGGGGAGCCCTAATAAAAAAGACTGGCAGTTAATATGGAGTTCAGTTCAATATAGAATTAAAACTAAATTATGAGATTTATAATTATGAGAAAACAATTATATAATTGTTATAATTGAACTAATTATAACAATTTGTTTAATTGTTATAATTAAACAAAAAAAGTGAAAGTGTTAGAAACCTGGAAAGTATTAAAATAATCATATAACCTACAAAATTGGGAGGGGGTCAAATGGGAGAAATTAACATGTCTTTATCTTTTATAGCAAGGAATTGATCAGTATTGCCTTAAATTGGGATGCAAATTGATTAAAACAAGCAAAAACCTCAGCATCTTCTTCTGTTTCTTTTCTTTTCCATAATTGTTCTCCCCTTAATCCTAAAGGGATCTGTAAGAAACGGCTGTCTTGTGATGACACTGTTTGTGACAGTCAATAATATCTTCAGTTTCGCTTCAGTTTCCTCTGTTAAATTCAACTAAAATTAAATGCCTAAAAATTTAAAAGAGCAACTGTGCTATGATTTCACTTTTATAAAAGTGTTTTTCTTATTAATCACCTCTACAGTCTATATGATTAGAAAATACAGATGAAATTTTTATATGGGAGTGATGGTTTGGTGGTAATTTGAAATATCATATGTTTCCATTTTTGGCTGTTTGAATTCTCTCTCTAAATCTACATATTTTACAAAAACTGATCAAGTACTTCACAATTTACTACAGTAGAAAAAAATGGAAGGAAGTATGCCAGGATGTTCAGCAGAGTTCATTTTGGGTGATAAGGAGTATGGATGATTCTTAATTGTGCAACACATTTCAGAAAAATCCAAACTTCAAGGTCCTTGGCAGGTCTTTCAAGATTCCGCATGTCATATTCCCTGCTTACTTTTCTGGTTTCGACTTTCTTATTCCTTCCCTCCAAAGTCACGTATTCCATGCTCTCGCCGTGTGGAGACACTCGCAGTTTCCTGGCCAGACGGCCCTCCCTTGTTTCCCTTAGCTCTGCTTGCACCCCTCTTCTGTCCCTCCTTGGCCTGGCTACCCTCCTCATGTTTAAGGAGTCCCCTTGGACATCGCCTCCTCCTCACTGGAAAGCCAGATCCAATTTCCCTCTTTGGGGTTGGGTCTCATGACATCTTGGGCACCCACCACCCTGCTTGTCAGGTCGTATCACAACCGCCCTCTGCCTGGCATCTCTCTCCCTGGCCAATGGGCGTCCTTGAGAGCTGGGAGCCCTCCATTTGACTCAGAGCCCCAGGCGGCCACCCACTGCTGGGGACACAGGCGGCATTCAATATTTTGGAAAGGGATTTATTTGGCCTAGTTTGCAGCATATTCTAGTAACATAGCCAGACCACTGATGGCAGAGAAAATAAGAATCTCACAGGCCTTCTTATATGCAGAGCTACCAAAATCCACAGTTGCTAGGAAAGGGGGAAACAAAAGCAAAAACAAAAGCACTCCCTAGACAAGAAATGTGAGCTAGGTTCCCTGAAGCTGTCCCATCCCTGGGGGTCATTATGTTAGGAGACCCGCAACCAGCTGCTGAGTCTTTACCAGTTCTCAAGAGTTCTCAGTGGTAGAGCCTCCTGAGTCTCATGGGTGCCCAGCTTTCTGATCCAACAGGAGGAGGAGGCGGGGAAATCGCAGGAAGGCAGGAACTAGCACACACCTTGGACGGTGGCGAGACTTGCTGGTAGAGCTGCGGCTCCCCGGTCTGCCCCTCGGGGCAGTGGGCTCAGGCCGCCCCAGGCCAGGGCTGACGCCCAGAGATGGTCAGAGACGCCAAACATTACCATCAGTGCCTGAGAGCTCGCATTTCGAGAAAACTATATATTCTTAAAATTGAGTTAAGGAAAAAAGGAGGAATAAAATAAAACCAGGGGATGTAGGGAGCCCAGCCCATGGAGGCTGTGATTCCAGAACATCTGTACCTGGCTCCTGGGAACGGGAGAGAGAAGACTGCAAAAGACAAAAACGGCGCTTTCCTTTGGCAAGCAGTGTCCAGATTTCTGTTTTAGCACTAAGGTGAAGGAGGGAGAATGCGAAGGGGGAGTTGAAAGTTTCATCTTTTCTACTAGGAGATTGGAGGGGTGGCAACATTTTCTCTGAAAAAGGCAAAGGACAAAAATCTGGAAGAGAATGAGGTACAGTGTGATTTAAGTGAACAAATGGATAGGAAGATAAAAAGCAGGAAGTTGCACGTAAAACATGAGGTTATCCTAATAAAAGTGTGTGAACAAAGTAGAGTTTGACAAAAATGGGGAAAATCAACTTAGAAAAACACCACTCCTTTGGGAGGCCAACCCTGGTGAAAATCCCTGGACTGTGGGAACTGTTGGCGGGAACGGGCGTTCAGTGGGCACGGTAGCTGCTCTGCATATGTTATCTTCCTTCCTTCTCCAGCCTTCCAAGAGTATAGACACCATTTTCCTCATTTTACAAGCGAGGTGAGTCTGCCTAACTTAGCTGAGTCTCCCTGGCTGCTGGGTTGTGGAGTCACGATTCAAGGCAGGTATGCATCTAATTCAGGTTCTTTTACAATATCATGCCATCTTATGAGAACCAGCAAGAGGACTTGGGGTCTAGTTTATCTTCATAAATGTCAGGAATGCAAAGTTTGGTCCTGTGGGAAGCAGAAAAATGCTCTCCCCCACCCCACCCCATAGATGCCATGTCCTAATTCCTGGAACTTGTGATTATATCACCTTTCCTGGTCAAGGGGAATTGAGGTCATCTGCCCCCTGACCTTGAAAGAGGGAGTTTATCCTCAGTTATCCTCAATTATCTCTGTGGGCCCAATGGAATCACAAAGGGCCTTAGAAGTGGAAGGGGGAGGCAGAAGAGTGGGTGGGTGTCAGTGTGTCGTGATGGAGAAGGATTTGACCCACATTTGCTGGCTTCAGATGTGGGAGTGACCCACAAGCCAAGATGCCAAGAGCCTGGAAAAGGTGAGGAAATGGATTCTCACCCAGGGCCCCAGGAGAAACGCAGCTCTGCTGACCTCTCCTTTCAATTCAGTGAGGCCCATTTCAGACTGCTGCCCCACCCGCCTGGAGGATAATACGTTCATGTTGTTTTAAGCCACTGACTTGTGGTTACTTTGTCACACCAGAATCAGGAAATTTACAGACAAGCCTGACATTCCATGCTGCCCTTGATGGACAGTTTGTCATGGCAAGCTGGTCCTTTCTTGTCCACTCAGGCAATTTTAAACCAATATATAAAAATGTAAATATAAGGCATTTTGACATATAGTTTCTCATTTTCCCCTAAAATATTCTTAAAAGAAAAGTAGGATTCTCTCTCTTTCTCTTTTTTAATAGATGTGGAAACTGAGGGTACAGAGTTCAAATGACCTGCTCAAAATTACCCAGAATATGGAATTGTGTTGATGTTTTTGATGTGCCAGCTGTTTGCTAGAGAAGGAACTGGAGAAATGGGGCTGAGTTCTCAGGCATATTCAGTGGTGAAGGGTGCAGCATGCGGTAGGTGGGAAGGTTTGTGGGGCAGGACGGGAGGGAAATGGCTGAATTGGGGGACAAAAGAGAGTGGCAGAGTGGGAGAGCTTTCCTGTCCTGGGTGAAGGTGGGCACAGCGAGAGGCCCAGAAAGGCACGGAAGTGCCATGCTCAGCTCTGCTTTAACCTCTTAATACGAAAGTACTGCTTTGAGCTTGCAGAAAAGTAGAAGGGAGAGCAATCAACTGAAGTTCCAATACCCAATACAAGCACTCGTTTTTATTTGGTGTAATTCTTTTTATTTTGCCTATGCATATGTTTTAAAAAATATATTGTGATTTAACATTTTTGTATCTAATGTTTTACTTTTAAACATTTTATTATAAATAGTTTCATGTTCTGACAGAGGCTATATGTATACACCATTTTAATGGCTACATGGGACTGACCCATAGATTACCTAATAATTGCTAATTTACTTTTAGGGAGACACTATTGACAGTTGTTCTAGTTTGCTGGCTGCCGAAATGCAATATACCAGAAACGGAATGGCTTTTAAAAGGGGAATTTAATGAGTTGCTAGTTTACAGTTGTAAGGCCAAGATAATGTCCCAACTACAACAAGTCTATAGAAATGGCCAATCAAAGGTATCCAGGGAAGGATACCTTGGTTCAAGAAGGCCGATGAAGTTCAAGGTTTCTCTCTTAAGTGAGAAGGCACATGGTGAACACAGTCACAGTTTCTCTCTCAGCTGGAAGGGCACATGGTGAGCAAGGTGTCATCTGCTAGCCTTCTCTCCTGGCTTCCTGTTTCATGAAGCTCCCCAGGAGGCATTTTCCTTCTTCATCTCCAAAGGTCGCTGGCTGGTGGACTCTGCTTCTCATGGTTATGTCGTTCTGCTCTGCTCTCTCTGAATCTCCTTCATTCTCCAAAATGTTTCCTCTTTTATAGGACTCCAGAAACTTCTCAAGACCCACCCAAATGGGTGGAGACATGTCATCATCTAATCCAGTTTAACAACCACTCTTGATTAAATCACATCTCCAGGGAGATGATCTGATTACAGTTTCAAACATACAGTATTGAACAGGGATTATTCTGCCTTTATGAAATGGGATTTAGATTAAAACGTGGCTTTTCTAGGGGACATACATCCTTTCTAACCAGCACAACAGTTAAGGATTACAGTGAAGAAAGGCTGGTGACAGGGTGACCTGTGAGGAGCTCTGCATTCCCGAGAGGGGAGAGGGTGTGAACAAGGTAATGCAAAAGGGACAGAGAGGAGGAAGTGTTCCCTGATAGCTGGTGTTGGGGATGAGGTTGAGGGAGCAGTTATGAAAACCCGATTTATAGCTTTGGAGTGGTTAGTGAAACCCCTGAGTAAGTCAAGAATACAAAAGGTGTAGTAGATTTGGGTGAGAAAACAAAGAGCTTTGTTTCAGTTGTGTTCATTTCAAGACTCCCACAATGCATTCTGGAGGTTTCCATCCAATAACTGTGGGTAATATGGCTCTGAAGCCACTGAGGGAAGGAAGGGCTGCAGGTGTGAATACGATTGGCCAGGGATAGACTGAAGATAGGGAGGCCTGGCATGGACTCTGGGAAAGATTTTATGAGCAGGAAGAGGAGGAGTCAGGAAAAGGTGCACAAGAGAAATGGTCTCTGGAGGGAAAACGGGGAGACGGTACCACCCACACTGAGGGAGAAGGGAGCCCTAAAGAAGCTATGGCAGGCCGTCATCCATCCATCCATCCATCTGTCCGTCCATCCATCTATCCATCCATACATACATCCGTCTGTCCATCCATCCATCCATCCATCCATCCATCCATCCATCCATCCATCTGTCCATCTATCCATCCATCCATCTGTCCATTCATTGGATATTTGTACCAGGTGCTGTTCTAGGTGCTGGGAATGCAGCAATAAATTGTAAAAATCCCTGTCCTCATGGAGCTTATAAACCAATAAATATATCAATGCAGGCAGGTGATGAAAATGTGGTGGAGAAAACTAGATATGTGCCAAATGCTACAAAAAAAACAATGAGGAAGAGAATTTAAAATGTGGCTTTGGGGTGGGCCATGGTGGCTCAGCAGGCAGAGTTCTTGCCTGCCATGCCAGAGACCTGGGTTCAGTTCCCGGTGCCTGTCCATGTTAAAAAAAAAAAAAAAAGTGGCTTTGATTTTAGCAGGTAAAAATCACCAGGGACTAAGTGGCAGCCTTTTCAGTAGGGTGACTGGGTTGTCAGCAGACTGCCCTGATTTGCAGAGAAAAGGAAATAGGGAAATGGGGCAATAACTCAGAATGGATGCAGAGCAAGGTTTTATTATTATAATTTTTAGGAAGGTATAGTGAGTTGAATATTGCCTCCCACCCTCAGCCCCAACAAATTCTTTTCCACCCAGAACCTCAGAATGTGACCTTATTTGGAAATAAGGTCTTTACAGATGTAATTAGATAAGGATGTTGAGATGAAATCATCCTGGATTTAGGGTAAGCCCTAGAGGTGGTGCCCTTCTAAGAAGAGGAGAGGACCCGGACAGATTCAGGGCAGGGACTGTGGGAAGATGGAGGCAGAGATTGGAGTTGTGCTGCCACAAGCTAAGGGACACCTGGGGCCACCAGAAGCTGGAGGAGGCAAGGAAGGAATCGCCCCTAGAGCCTTCACAGGCAGAATGGTCCTGCCCACAACTTGATTTTGGACTGCTGGCCTCCAGACCTGTGAGAGAATAAGTCTCTGTTGTTTGAAGCCAGCCCATTTATTGTACTCTGTTTCAGTGGCCACGGGAAGCTGAGCTAACTGGTGGTAATAATCTGAATGCATAAGTAGGGAATGCACTAGACTGAAGCAGAGGGAGATTAAAAGTACCGATAGAGTAGGAATCTGGGTCTGGGATCTGCTGGGAGGGGTGGGTCCAGGGTAAAGACTGGAGATAGAGAGGAGATGACACCACTTTCTCTGAGAAGGGAGTGAATGAGCTAAGGACGTGTGCCATCATGGGTATGTTCAGAGGTGGAAGACTAGGAATTTGGGTTCCCACCTCATGACCACTCTTTCACCAGGCAGGAGTTAACTGCTGATAAAGATGCAGGTGTGGAAACTGACCAAAGACAAATGAATGGACAGCTGATTATCCTAAAGAGCTACTTAGAGTAGGTGCTCTGACATCTTGGCAACACCAGCCATTATGTTAGACTGTTGAGAAAAAGAGGGTGAATTGATTTATGTAATTGGAATGGGAGCCGTTAGACTGAAACAAAGGAGAAAGTAAGAATTTCATTTTGGTGATGAGACACGAAGGAAGTGAAGGAGCTGGAATTCTAGGAGAAGTGAAGGAGGAAGGTCTGGACTAACCTGAATAGATGAAGAGGAGCTTTAGAAGTGAGAAGAGAAAATATAGGAGGGTAGGATCAGTGACCCTGTTGTGGCAGATTCATTAATTCATTCAACAAATATTGTTGAACAAATAACTACAATATCTACAATTCCTATAACCATATGGTCTAGTAACCTGGGGTATTTTAGTGATCAAAAACAGGCAAAGATTCCTGACCTTATGAAGTCTAGTCTAGAAAATAAGCAATAAGTATAACAAACTAATGACAGAATATGTTATGATGATAAGGGCCACACGTAGAAAATAAATGGAATGAAGAGGAAAGTATTTGTGGGGCTGCAGGGATTGATATTTTATTAGTGTGGTCAGGGTGGGCTTGGTGAGAAGATGACATGTGAAGAAAGAGTTCAGGTAAGACAGTGTCCTCACTCTGGGACATGGCCTTAAACAAATGGGTAACCAAAGAGGTCTGAAGACACAGGACTGGTCAAGAGAAGGTCAGGACCTGAAGGTGGGTGTTGGGCGGGTCAGCTGCCCCTTGCTGGACCAGTCTGCAGGGTCCTCTTTGCGTTCCATTGCTCCGTAGGAATGAGAGGTGAGCAGTGGACAGAACAACCAGGCAGTGAGAACCTGACAAGAGGAGGGATAGACTGATGCGGGCAGTGGAGTGGCAAGCCTAGAATTGGTCCCGAGGAGCTCCCTGTGGGGCTGTGCCTTACCCATGGAGGTCCCACGTGTGGGCACACGGCAGCCTCCATCTGAGAGCTGGACAGCGAATGGTTCCTCCTGGACCTAGTTTATGTATCTCCCCAAATTCAAATGGTCCCCATTTCCCTGAGCCTTGGCTTCTTGGTCAATGGAAAGTCCTGGCCACTGCAGCCCTTGGGAATCATCTTAGCATGTCCTTGGGTGAGGGTCCAGCTGTGGCCCAGTCCCTCTCATGCCCACAAAGGTGGGAATGACAGCAGCTCTGATACCCAGACCTCACCTCTGTAGACTCTTGACTTCTCCCACCTTTTCTAAACTCAGAAAAGTACAATGTTTGGGGTGTGGGACCTGGTTCCCCAGCAGCTGCCCAAAGCTGATTAACCAGCCAAGAAGCACAGTGGAGGGAATTTTTCCTGGAGGGGAAATTTAACCACCCAGGAGAGGTAATGAACTGGCAGACAAGCTCCTGTCCCCTCCTCCACAGAGGGATCTGTCCCAAGCCTGCAAGACCTGTCTGGAAAGCCTCCCAATGAAGGGAGCAGCTGGCTGTGCTCTGTCATGAAGCCGTGCCCAGTTCGGTAACATGTCATCATGTGTCTGCTTTCCCTCTCTGCCCACCTGCTTCTTTTCCCTTCTCCTCCTTTCACCTGGAATTGAGACTCCCAGGAAAGCTGATATAAGGTTGGCATGGGGTGAGAAGCAGTTTCTGGCACAGATTCTATTCTCTAGGGAACCTCAGCTTACAGAACTACACTGAGGATGGCCATGTTTCAGTTAAAATATGGAGGTGGTTCTCTGGAGAAATTAGGAACTGGAAGAAGTCTTTGTAATTCAGGAGAGGTTCTAAGATCCTCCTGGATTGGCAAGAAAGGACATACCAGAGGAAAAATGGAAGGGTTTTACCTAAAAATGAGAATAGGGAGTGAAAACAAGCAGGAAAATAACTGCTTATAACAGGGAAGAAGGACAGAAAGGAAGAGAGAAACTAAGGAGGGATGGAAGCGGATTTGGAAGGGAGCTTAGACAGTAACTAATTCATCCGTAACGCCAAAGCAGAACTCTCCTCTCTGACCTGCTTGCAAGGCACGCTGTTCTAGTTTGCAAAAGCTGCTGGAATGCGTATACCAGAAACAGAATGGCTTTTAAAAGGGGGAATTTATTAAGTTGCAAGTTTGCAGTTCTAAGGCTGTGAAAATGTCCAAATTAAGGCACCAACAAGAGGTTACCTTCACTTAAGAAAGGACGGTGAAGTTTGGGGTTTCTCTCTCAGCTGGAAGGGCACATGGCGACATCTGCTAGCTTTCATGACATCTGCTAGCTTTCTCTCCTGGTTTCTTGGTTCATGAAGCTCCTCTGGGGGCGTTTTCCTTCTTCATCTGCAAAGATCTCTGGGTGCGTGGGCTCCGTTGGTTCTGGTAGCTCCAATGTTTTTTCCAAAATGGTTCTCTCTTAAAGGACTCCAGTAAGCAAACCCACCTTGAATGGGTGGAGACACATCTCCATGGAAACCATCTAATTTACCACCACAGTTGGGTGGGTTACATCTCCATGGAAACAATCAAAAAGATCCCTTTCAGCAATATTGAATGAGGATTAAAGGCATGGCTTTTCTGGGCTACAGAATAGCTTTAAACTGGTACACATGGGTTTGTGCTTTCTGACAGCCGCTGCTTGAAAACTTCCTGTGACGGAAAACTCACTACTCAAAAATAACTCCTTCCACTTTTGCACAGTCCTGAGTCAAAGTCAATAAAAATTTGCCCACTTGCAAGTTCTACCCATTAGCCCTGTCCTGGCCACTGCAGTCGCCTAGAATAGGTACAATGCCTTTTCTCCACAACAGCCCTTCGAGTATTTGAAGCGGGTTGTTTCCACTCTTTTTTTGTGTTTAAACATCTCCACTTCCTCTGATGGCCCACCCCTGACATCGGGTCTAGATTCTTCATTATCCTGGTTGGTCCCCTTTGAACATATTCAGGTGTGATATTGAAATTGGAAAATGGGAACTCACAACAAACTCAACATGAGGTGCAATCTGATGATATTGGTACACAGTATTATTGCCCATATTTTAAGCTTTATTGTTCTGTTAATGAAGCCTGAGATGGGATAAGTTTTTGGCAGCTGACAATATTGAATCATACTGAGCCTAAAATCGGTTTTTAAACATAACTCTCTTCTGTGGTCATATCATATGTTCTAGAGGTTCTCTGATTATTTAGGTTTCCTTTCAATACTAAAAAATGTTGGGACCAACACAGAGATACCAATTTTTAAAAAATTGTTCCAAGTAAGGCTACTTTAAAAAGAAAAAGAACTGAAGGAAAGTGCTACTGGATGGAAAGTCTGATCTCCAAAAAGTAACGTAAACACAGATATTTACTATTGTAAATATATGGATGCATATAAAAGCCTTGGTACAATTTATCTTTAAATTTCTTTAAAGGTTATTTGGCTGTTTAAAATAGTAAGCATTACACTATAGTTTGATATTTATAACATATAAAAATAAAATGTAGGGCACAACAGCCCAGAAGATAGAATAGGAAAATGGAAGCAATCTGCTTTCAGGTTCTTGAATTATCTGTAGAGTAGTATTCTGTTATTTGAAAGTTGACTGTGATCATTTAAATAAGCATATTGTAAACCCTAGAACAACCATGGAAAGGAAAGAAATTTTATAGCTATTAGGCCAACTGTGGTGATAAAATGAAAAACAATCCAAAGAAGTCAGAAAAAGAATAAATAAAGGATCAAGAAACAGTTAAGACAAACAAAAAACAATGCCAAGACTTTAAACTAATCATGTTCACACTAATGGTATATGTAGAAGCCAAGAGTTTAAAGCAAGACCTACAGAATTCGTTGCAAGCTGCTGGCCTCGGGATGGCAGCGGTAAACTGTGGCGATTGTTATGTAGAGCAGTCTGGGAGGAAGAGAATGTTTACCCCAAACAGTTATGTTAAGTATGAAGAACACTGTGAGATAAGAATCTTGCTCCCTCAGGAAATGCCTGCATATCTATTGACATCCTGTGGTATATAACTAGGATCTGGTTGAGAATAAAATTGTCTGAAGTCTGTCTGAAGTAAACTCAAGCTTCAGACCCCCTGAACCCATTTGTGTCTTTCTTTTCTTCCTTTCTCTCTCTCCTTCTCATCATTCCTTAATATCCTTCGAGCTCTGTTTCTACAGAAAGCAACAGGTATAAATAAAAATGTTAAAAACATTTCAACTAAGTGGAAGAGATGGTCAGACTAAAGAAAAGGTAAGAGCTTAGTATGTGCAGTATATAAGGAAAATACTCTAAATATGATATGCAGTATGTAAGAAACACATGTTAAATATGTACATACAGGTTAAAAGTAAAAGGGTAGGGAAAGATACACTCTGCAAACTCTAGTCATAAGAGTGTTGGAGAGGCAATATTTGTATCAGAACTAAATAGAGTTTGGGACAAGTAATATTACCAGAAACAAAGAGGGAAATTCCGTAATGATAAGAGGGACAAAGAGCTATAACAATTCTGAGTTATAGCAAATCAAACAGCTTCAAATGTTACAGACCTGAAAGGAGGATCAGATAAATCCAGAATTATAGTTAGAAATTTCAATACTCTTCTCTCAATAAAAGATAGAACAGGTAGACAGAAAATCAGTAAAGCTTGAACTACAATACTATCAACAAAATTGATCTAATTAATATTTGTAGACCATCAGGAGTAGCTGAATACACATCCTATTCAAGTGCATATGGGATAAACACCAGGAATATGCCCTATGTTGGCCATAATTCAAGTTCCAATAATTTCAAAGAATTGAAATCCTTCTGAGTTTGCTTTCTTTCATGGTATTTTCTTGGAGCTGCCTAGGAAACAAAAAAGATTTTGGTACTGAGAATGGAGTGTTGCTATTGCAAATACCAAAAATGTGGAACAGCTTTGGAATTGGGTAATGGGCGGAGGCTGCAAGAATTGTGAGCCAATTGATAGACAAAGCTTACACTGCTTTGAGTGGACTATTAGTCGAAATATGGACACTAAAGATGTCCTGAAGCCTTAGGCAGAAATGACGAATGTGTCATTAGAAACTGGAAGAAGGATGACACTTGTTTTAAAGTAGCAGAGAACTTGGTGAAATTGAGTTCTGATGTCAGGTGAAAGGCAGAATTTGAAAGCAAAGGGCTTGGATATTTAGCTGAGGAGATTTCCTAGCTAAGTATGGAGAGTGCAGGCTGGTTTCTCCTGGAGTTCGTGGTAAAATGTAAGAGAAAAGTGACAAACTGAGAACTGAATTCCTGGGCACAAAGAAACCAGAAATTGATGGTTTGGAAAATTCTGAGCTTCCAGAAAGTGAGTCTCCAGAGACTAGAGCCCCACGTAAGGGTTTAACGGAATGTGAAACCAGTCAGCCATTTCAATCCAAGCCAGCTATCCAGGAAGGATCTGTATTTATGACTTTAAATGCTATAAATACAGAAGAAATCTGTTAGACCCCTTGATTTTGATGGCAAAGAGAAACATCTCTGTGCTGCTTTGAAAATATTATGTTCCCCAGAAAAGCCATATTTTAACCCTGATTCAATCTTGTGATGAGTAGTGTAAGGATGAGGATATGTCACTCCCGGGCAGCCCTAAGAACTCTCGAGCTCAGTAACGGTGCATCCAAAATGAGTCTAGCCAGCATAGTTGGCACTTTTCTCTAGCCCTAAGTGGCTGCACAAATGCGAGTGTAGCGTAGGTGAAGAGTTGGATTTAATCAGGTTTAGGATTTTTGCCAAGCAAACAGGAAAGGGACAAGGGAGTTGAGGGCCTGAAAAGGGGAGGATTATGGAGAGGGCCCATTGTCGTGAGTTGTGCAGGGAGGGAAGTAGTTTCCTGAGGGGTAAAGCAGAGTGAACAGGAAACAGTGGGTTGTAGACCAGGGTGGTGGGGTCAAGTAGAACAGAGGGATAGGGTAAGTAGACCAAGGGCTGGGGTCAAGTAGAACAGAGGGGTGGGGTCAAGTAGACCAGAGGCTGGGGTCAAGTAGTGGTGTCTGGGTGCTCTGTGGAGTGAGCTGGAAACCTGGAAGATGGTGGTGAGGGAGTGGGAAGTTTGCCATTGAAAGTATGTTGGGATTGCTGTGATTGGTAATAAATTAAAGATCTAAGGCATAAGAACGGGAGTGAATGGTTGAGGCAGCAGGGAGGAACGGAAGACAAGGTAATGAGAAACTCATCTATGTGGATTCTGAAATCACCAAGAATTAAAAGAGAAGCAGAGTTGAAGACAGTGACATCGAACCAAGAGCTGAAATGAAAAGAATGAGGAATAGCCTGGGGACAACAGATGATAACAAGGAGAAGGTACTATTGTCTGAGGGCGTGAGAGTCAAGCTTGGAGGTGGGAGAAGGTTTCTTCAGGGGTATGGGGACCAGGGATGTGGAAATAAAGGGCTTGAAGGCTACAAAACGACAGGGTCTGGACAAAAGAGACAAGGCACTTAAATGAAATGTAGGATGCTAGATTAGATTTTAGATTGGGAGGCTGTGGGAAGAAATAGCTTAAAGGGTATTATTGAAACAATTGACGATCTTTGAATATTGACTGTATTTTAGATAATGTACTTTGATTCTATGTTAAATTTCCTGAATGTGAAGTGAAAGAGAATGAGTCTTAGAAGATACATGCTATAGTATTTAAGAGTGAAGTATCACAAATCTGCACTTTCAAAAGATTCATCTTTCCCCACTACCTCCCTCCCACCCCAATCTCTCTCCTTCCCACCGAATCACAGTGAGCGCAGAGGAGGCCTAGACTTGGCGGCTGAGGCTTTAACTCCTTGTATGTTTCTTGGCACATGGTAGTTACTCATTAAATGTCTCTCTTTTATGCTTCGTTTTTGAGACCTAACTGGTATCCAGGAGTTACATATAATAGAGTATAAATCTGAGTGTACAGATTAATTTTCACAAATGTAGATATATACCCCCATGTAGTCATCACCCATTTCAAGGTAGAGAATATTTTCAGCCACCCATAAGGTCCTTCATGCACTAGTTACTAGTGTAAAGAAGGATTTTATAAAACTTAACAGTAGCTAACTTTTCTTATGTAAAGAAGGATTTTATAAAGAAAAGAGTTATGGGCCCCATCAGGCTAAAACAACCCGGGACTTCCCAGGGGCGGTTATCTGCTGCCTTTGTTATGCAAGGTTTTCTGCTGCCTTGGTTATGCAAGGTTGTAACTGCCGAGAAAGTTTATCTAAGAATGCAACTGAGAAGGTTGAGTAAGGGAGTTTTGCACGAGACAGCTGCTTCTTGCAAGAAGCAGCTCCCATGACTCATGCGCGAAAAATGTTTGTTATCTGCTTCTTGCAAAATGTTCGTTATCTACTTCCTGCATAAAGCAGAACCTGTAACTAATGTTCAACCCTCAAACCCCACACCCTTATCCTGGCCCTCAAAAGGCTTCCCAAAACCCAGGTTCGGGGCTCTCTGTTCCTGCGTGTTCAGTGAGCCCCACGCATGTGTGGTAAATAAACCCCTTGTGTGTTGCATGAGAGAACGTCTCTTGGAGTCTTCCTTTGCGTGGCAAAACTCTCGAATTCTCGCATTCTTACACTAGCATCCCCTACTATTCTGACATCTCTACCCTTAGACTAGTCTTTGTCCATTCATGAACTTTAATTAATGTGCTCATACGATTCATATTCTTTTATGTCTGGTTTTTTTCTTAAAATTCTGTTGTTGCATGTAACAGAATTCTGTTGTTTTGGTCACCTGCAAAATTTAAGACATCTCCTCCAAGCTGATGTGAGGCCAAGGCATCAATATGAAAAAGTTAATGAAAGAAAAAAGAATAGAGAAACAAAAACCTCTCCCCAGTGATTCTAAAGGACAGCCACATATCCCGGCCTTGTTCCTTCTGATGGACCATTGCAAGCATGTGCTTTTTATTAGTTTCTGTAAACTCTCAATTCCTTCTTGGCTTTTATTCTTCAGCATGCTTGACACTTATTATCTACATCTTTGATTTATGTATCCAAATTTCCATTTTCTGCTCACACTTTATTTGCCATCCTCCAGAGCACTAACTTGCAGCCACAGTGGTCTCTTCAGATGTTCTCCTTTTTCTTCAACACCAGGATAATTTGTGACTACACAGAGATTTATTTTTTTAGCACATTCTCATATTTTCTCTGATATTTTTGTAGGCTGCTTTTACAAAGTTTGGAGTCGTGTTGATGCCCAGTGCCCCCTTCTATATATCATTAGGGAGGCTAATTGGCAGCACCGGCATGTCACGTCTGCACGGCTCAGGGTTTTTTCTTTTCTACTTTGCAATCTCCAGGTGCTGGCTTTGCCCTCAGGTCAACTCTCGAGGTGGCTCTAGCAGTTTCACTCATCACTCTAAGGCCACCTTGGGAGTAAAGGGACCTTCTCCAGAGATGTCATCAGCAGAGCCCTTCATGTTCCATTCGCCAGGATCAGATCTCATGCCTGCTCACCCCAGTCACATCAAAGGGCATGGGGCCGCCCCAAAGGGCTTTGGTCCCAGAGGTGGGATAAGGTTACACTTCCTTGAATTACCTAGGGGAAGGATGAGCATTCCCCTCCCTTCCCCCAAAATCCGGGCTTACTCAGTAAGGAAAAAATGGAATGCTGGGGAAGCAACCAACATCTTTAGATTTCATCATTACAAAATCTAAGAGGGTACAACTCTTTTTCCTGCAGGCCCCTAATATTTATTTCCATGTGAACAGTTCTTTCCCTCTGGGCTAAAATTAAACCATGAAAAGCAGTTCTCTTTTATACCAAATGAAATGGAATTGCCAGCAAGTCAAGAGTTCATTAGATTCTCTTTTATGTTACTAAGATATCTTGCCTCAGTGTTTTCCTAATATAGATTCAGAACAGAAATCCAGTCTCCATCTGGTGAAGAAATGTCCATAGATTATAATCCCCAAAACCTAATTTTCCTTTCTCCCCACCATTCAGATAGTCCTCGCCCATCCATGTGAGTATCCCACTTTTTACAGCACTATTTGTTTTTCGGCAGGTGCCTGGACCCGGAATTGAGCCTGGGTCTCCTGCATGGTGGGCTGGAATTCTAGTACTGCACCAACCTTGCATCCCCCCGCCCCCACCCCCCACTGCTAATCTCAAGGCTATGGACTTCCATTTGTTTCCTTGACATAATAGTGCAGTTTCCCCATCCTAATTATTGGCCGTATTTCATGTGAACAAGGTATACGTGTACTTTTTGAATCTAAGTGATGAATCCCCATCTTAAATTTTGATTCATCAGATTTATGTCCTTGCATCTAAATGTCCATCCAGTTCTTTGCTCATTGTCCGAACTCTGTAATCTACAGAGTCTATAGATGTCCAAAGCCCTAAGTTTCACTGGTGAATTACTGGGTCCTCTAGTTTTCCTCAAGTCCAAGTTTTAGTTTTGAGCTCTCCCTACTTGTCTTCCCTTTAAGTCTTTGGACACAGACTTGTCTACCTATTTTCTCCTACCTTTTTGTGAACTGTTTTCATAAAGCTTAGAGTACATTTTGATGTACTCTATTTCCACTTTGACAGCCTTGCCAATTTGTCAAGGAATTTCTTCTTGTGCAAGAATGTAGTATTCTAGAAGTTTATTTAAAAAGAATCCTTACAACATCCTACCAAATAAATATTATTCTTATTTTGCAAATGAAGAGACTGAAGCTCAACGATATAAGTAACTTGTTCAAGGTCACCCAGCTCAATGTCAGGCCAGACTCCAAAGCCCAGCTATTCTCATGAGACTCTAAAATCCGAGGGCTGAATGACAGTATGAATCAAAATGGAGATGCTAAAATGATCATATATATTTTAAATGCTCTGAGAAACCCTGTGGGGGAAGAGGCAAACTAATCAATGGAAACCAGTTAAGCAACAAGCCAGATGAAAGCTGTAATGGGGAATAGAAAGAGAGCCCACAGCCCTGGCTCTTGAATGCTGGGCTATCTCAACGGGAAGGCAACTGGGAACTGAAGGGACCCCAAAAATGTCATTACTGCATGTTAACATGTGGACGGTGTAAAGGCAGTCCTGCGGCTCCCCGCTGGCCTTGGTTCCTTCTTTCTGCTGTGGACTTCTCCTACACCGAACGAGCCCCAGGAACTGATGGCAGAAAATAAAAACCAAGTTACTGTTCAACAGAGAAAGACCCTCCTGTAAACCAGGGGCTGTAATTAAGAGCGGAAATATAATATTGGTTTATCAATTGTAACAAAGGTACCACCCACAAAGTGTGTGTGTGTGTGTGTGTGTGTGTGTGTGTGTGTAGGGGGGTATATGGGAACTGTACATTTCCCAGTTTTCTGTAAACCTGCAACTACTCCAATAAAAAAAAATGAAAAAAATCATGCTGAATAATTTTTCATGATTATCTTTTTTTTTTTTTTTTTATACATGGGCAGGCACCAGGAATCGAACCCGGGTCGTCTGGCATGGCAGGCAAGCGTTCTTGCCGCTGAGCCACCATGGCCCGCCCGCTGAATAATTTTTGAATGTATATTAACTACACTCTAAAACCAGCTGGAAAGTCTAAGACCTTAAAAAAAAATAACTTCTAGAGTCATTTTAAGAAATATAGTAAGTATGTTTATTTCTCCAGCTCCTATTTTATTAGTTGAATATCTGAAAGAAATTGACATTCCTTATGTCCTCAAGTGTTCTGGGACTAGTCTACTCTGTATTTTTTTTAAAGCTGTTATTTTTAAAAAGAAACAGAATAGAAAAAATAATATTAAAAGACAAACATTTGATATCATTGTCAAAAGACCAAAAAAAAACTAAGAAATGACATGTTTCATATTCTAGTACTCAGACTTTGCTCTCAAGAATTCAGTGTTTTTCACTAAATTTGGACCATGAACTATTTCAGAAATCATTTTCCCCATCCCCAACTTTACCATGTTTGTAAAAGAAAACACATGATGTGGGAGGGGGGATTGAAGGAGGGATAAGCTAGGAACCACAGCTGATCACCTACTGACCACCTCCCAGACCCCAACTCCATCTCAGCTATGGAACTTGTGCCTAGATAACTCCCGGCAGTGTAATTTTAGGCTATATACTTTCTTCTCTGAAGCCCTCCTCTCACCCTCAATCTCTGTGTAGGTAACAAACAGCTATATTATAAGATGATAATGGAAAAGGATGGGTGACGCCATGCCTGCCACTGCCTGCAATCAGCAGGCACGAAGGCAATTTCCATTTTGGTTGATCACTCCTTTTTGATTTTGATAAAATAGAAAAGAGGAAAGGCTGGCAGGGGCTGAATTTTACTATAGAATGTAATAAAATAAGTCAAAGAAAGGAAAAAGGGAAAGAGTAGAGAAGACTAAGAAAATAACACCAAAAATTATGAATGGAAGTCATTTAAAAGAAGGGAAATATTCTACAACCGATGGAGAAAGTTTTAATTTCTTTTCACATTAAACATTGTTTATCACAATCAGCTAACAGAAATCCTGTAACATTGGTCAAGGTAACTTCATTAAAACTAAGAATAAAGGTTTGTTATAAGAAAACCCTATTTAATGTGAAGGACGACATTAGATACTGTATATTTTAATGGTAAGATAACTTATTTTGGAGAGAAAACAAATAGTTCCAAATAGGGAGACACGGTGAGGTTCTAATAAAGACTAAAAGGGGTTGCTCTGCCCAGAACACGTAATGACATCTAGGGTAATTTAAGGAAAAGAGACAGCGGACACAGAGGGTGGGGCAGGGTTATGGGCCAAGCAGTTCCAGTTTTATCTCCACCACTGGATCCTCGCAGCTCTCATCTGCAGGCGCTGGGCCTGCGATTTTTGGCAGAGGGATTCTCAACAGCAGCCTTGGATATGATCAATCATATATTAACCATCAGGCAGTCCAAGGAACTATTTTAAAAGTGTAGGCTAGTAAGGCATCTAAATTTTTGGTGTTTTCAGTATATAATTTTACTACTTTTTACTCTTTTAAAAAAAATCTTGCATACATTATGATATTAGATAATAACTGACATAATTATTTCTCTCCTAATGAACCAGTTTATCCCATTTAGCAAACTAAATTGAGGTCCTGTGAAAGAGGAGGAAAATATGTACTGCGGGAACTCACAGAAAAATACTTTGAAAACCTTAGTGAATATTTTCAACCCTCAATCATAACTGATTGAGTCTTTAACTTTGGAAAAACAGAAGAGTAATTAGAACCCAAATAGGTATTAACAATAATTACCAGTAGTTCCTTTTACAAAAGAAGAATAAAGCCATAATTGGCTTAATTGCCCAATTAAGTAACTACCAGATTCTTCTTCTGTCAACACTGGAAGAATTCACTTTGAAGCTCCAGTCAAAGCACATGAATATCTCCAGAACATAACATTTTAGTGATAACATAATTCTATCCATTGTTGTGACCATGCACAAATTATCCAGGTTAAATATTGACGATACACTGGGAATACTCCCCAAAAAACCAGCTAAATACTAATTAAATGAATTGTTAAAAGATTTAGAAGTAAAAATAGAAAACAAATTTAACATGAATGAGTCCTTAAACAATTATCAACTGAATCAAGACTTTAAAATTACCACAAAATGCACTACGGTATTTTTTTATTTAGTTTACAGAAAGAGTCTATTAAGTACAGGTTGCAGAAAGAAAATGTTTAGTGCTATTTACATTCGTTTTAAAACTCTGCTCTATACAAATTTAATTCTGATCAGTATGAACAGTATTTTGTAGGTCTACTGCATATAAAGCCTTTTCATCAAAGCATTAACAATGAATAAAATAACTTGATTACCTTTAAACAAAGCTGACCATCTGAAACCATTTACACTGAATGTTCGCAAGGACTGTGGACACTCAATACAGAACATAATGTCAGCCTGTAACTTCATTTTTATAAAGGCTAAAGTTATTTATATGGGATATTTTTCTATATACTACACGCCAATCTATATTTAAGTTCTATAGTTAGGTATTTTATAAGTTTTTATTAAATATATTCTACACATATTTGTAATTTCACCCAGGAAGAATTCTTCCCAGTGAAAAAATATAAAATCTTTTGTTTTTACAGGTTTAGATGAAACTAGCTCATGCTTTAGTGCTGTGCAAATTGTTTTTAGCATATCAATTTTAAATTATTGGTACAAAACAAAAGAATGACACCTTTAATCATGTGTGTCTTCGAAATCAGCTTTTGATTTTAATACAATTGCAAGCACTACTATCAAATGCAAACTACATAAAGAAACAAAACTAGTACTATGGAGATTTTCTTCTTTTAATTTTGATAACGCATTTGAAGTCTCTAATGATAAGCATGACACTGGACAAAGTTAAGAGATGAGCAAGAATTTTGGAAAAATTCAATTTGCCGCTATTCAAATACACAAAATGGATCAGTAAATGAGGTTTTTCTATTATGTATGCACAAAAATAAAAGCCAATGAACAACTGGAATTACCCCTCCCCTATTAAGGCTAGGAAACCCTCTTACCCCTTCTGTGCTACATGAACGAGCACTCAGCTACCGCCTGACTGAGGAGTGCACGTGGCAGAGAAACCTTAGTCTCATCAGCCCTCTACTGAGTGCTTTAAACAACAGGCACATTTTGTTTTTTGTGTTTTCATTTGTTGCAGTGAAGAGTCACCCTCAGTTTAGTATTCTGTGCCATGATAGAATTCACCAAACGTTTTAGTTTCTTTTCCATTTTTTCCTCTCAAGTTGGCCCAGTAATTAACTTCATTAATTGCTGACTGAGTGTATTCCAGTGCGGAACTGTATATATGAGCATTTGTAGTTACTGCAAACCATGTTATAACTTCTGTTGATGAGGAAAATAAGGTCAATCTTTTTAGTGCAAACTGTATTTGAACATTTGATTTGTTAGTTCTGGTGATGAAAATTTTTGTGGCAGCAAAATGGTTTCTGCTATGGAAGATAACTGGTTAACATTTCCCCTGGCGATTGACTGCATTTAAAAACAAATACATTTTCAAACTGCTCAACATAAAGATACTAGAAATAAAAAGTCATAGTGAAAAATGTCCTTGGTTCTTTTTACTTTCATGAGAGAACACGGCAGCGTTCATGGACTAACTCAGTTCCAGGGAGCTGCGCGCAGGCTGTTCCTAGGGTTTCTGAAGCAACGTGGGGCCCCTTCTGCCTGGCAGCACGGAGACAAAGCCTATCACATCACACTCAGCAGACACAGCAGACGGCGGTTACAGGATCACACAACAATTGCTCTCTCCAGTCTTTTCACGATTCCTCTGACCTGGGGAAAACGAAGAAACACCTGGTTTATAAATATTAGGATGGGGTGTGTGTGTGTGTGCGTGTGTGTGTGTGTGTGTGTGTGAAGGGGGCACCAAGTACAGTAAGAAGTAGGTTTTTTTTTTAATGTTTGCATTCTTAAAAATCGTTAAGCTTTAATAAATGTTCTTTTAATTTTAGCCTGTTTCTAAAATGTCTGATGTTTGCTTAAGAAACGCTGCTCAAAAACTATGAAAATGTCCTCTCCCTCAGAAGGTCCAAGAAAAACCAAGACACATTTCAACGCCTGCCTTTCTGATCAATTGAGAAACTTCTCCAGTGCATGGCTTACCTTGAGAGTTTGGCTCTGGCAATGTCTCTCTGGCCACCAAGTGCATCACTGTTGTTTTGCCAAATGGAAGTTTTAATGCTAGGTGAAAAGCAGAAAACAAGCCATGACATTTACTTCAATCTTAATCAGAACTGAAAGCATTTTAAAAACTGATTTTCTGTATGACTCCCTAAGAAGATTCAGTTTCTTACCAAATAGTGCACCTCCTTGAAAACACAAAACAAGGCCCACATTATCAGAAATGACTTTTACAATTAAAAAACTGTTAAGGAAGGAGACAAGTGAAATTATACATAATTGGTTAATAGCTGACGTAGTTTTCAGAGGAAAAATGAAAAAGAACAAAAAATGCTTTTCTTTTTTTATTTTTGTAAAGAATACTTTTTCTAGGTTAAGTAAAAGTTTAGATTGAGAGACATTTGTTTCTAAATCTAATTACACATTAGTCCTCTAATAAACTAGGCTACTACAATGAAGAAATATCATTTTTAACTTTAAACATGTATCCTCAACTTTTTATTCTTCAATAAGAATTTCTGTAAAAGTTTAGTTTAAAAGAATGTCTTAGCATTATTAATAATCAATGTTTTCTAATCAAGTTTTCAAGAGATTTTTCTTGCTCACAGTGATAAAATATTTCCTTATGAGATAGTTCAGACGCGGAGAATAAATAACAACACCCATGTAGCCACATCATAACATATACCAACTTCCTTTGTCAGTCTAGGAATAAAATTAGAAGCAGCTGGTCTAGCAAACTTCTTGAGTTGTTTTCACAGCTGTGATGTTTTTGTTCTGTCACAGAAACTACTTTCTCTTCATAAACGCCACACCAGCTCTAGGATGCCCCTAACATGACCTTCTTTTTATTATTATTTTTTTATTTTTTTAAATAGATTTATATAGAATCAATTCATTTTTCTTTGGGAAATTTTCTCATTTTTTTTTTCTTATGACTGTTTAAAGTTTATGATTATTCATTCCATAGATGTCCTTCTGGAAATTGAAGTTAGTGCTTAAACATCTTCAGAGGACATTTTCATTGAATTGATGATTTTGATTATAAAAGCAACCTATTAATTTGTTTGTATCCATTTTGTAAGAAAGTTTATAAAACGTAGCTGATTTATGAGACAGATCCTTCTTTAGTGCTTATAGAGTAAAGAGTAGACGTATTCTTCTTTACTGAAACATAATGTGTGCTTAGCTAAATAGAGGGAATGATCTAATCTAGATTGGAAAACCAGATATCAAGCTATAAAAAGTACTTATATTTGTTGACCCAGTAGTGCCATTTCTACACATGTATTCTTGGAAAATAAAAATAATAATAATAATAATAATAATAAAGACTATATCCTTTGCAATATTTTGTAATGTGGATAAATTGAAGCACATCTATTCGATGAAATTTGACCTTCTTTTTAAATCCTGCCTTACAGGATGATGATCAACACGTAGATTAAGAGAGTGCAAATTACCTTCAATAGCAAATTATACTCAAAATTTTCACATAATCAAGGTGAGTTTCCACCTGCTATAAACTTGGCCAGCCATAATTTGGTCTATTCTCTTAAGCACTGAAGTTCAAATGAAGCAAGATAGTACATAAATACACACTGTGATGAAAAAGAAGGAGAGCACTGGTTGGACAGTCTCCTAGGCCTGATCTACACGAAAATGTACTTAAAATTTTACAATACTAAAATTTCACCAAATGCACTGAGAAAGACTGATCAACATTTTAAACCCTGAATTTATCTGCAATGCACACCTGCAACCAGGTACCACTCACTCCAGCTCCTTGCCTCCAGGAAGCCAGCCCTGGGTTAAAAAACAAACAAACAAACAAGCATCTCTGCTACTTACCAATTGTGTAACTTGAGCAAGTTATTTAACCCCTCCCTAAATCCAGTTTCCCTAATCTAAATTGGAGTTATTCTCCTATCTATCTACCCCTTACTTACAGTTGTGTTGATAAATCAAAGGAAAGTGCTTGATTCAGGGCATGACACAAAGAAAGCATTCAAGAACCATTACCATGATCTTAAGGAAAATCTTCACTTTTAACATATCAGTGAAAATGGACTTCAGGGAGCAGATAAGCAAGCTGAGATGCAAATTTAAAGGAATGCTGGAAAGGACTGGAAAGCTGTTGAGTAAATTAACATCGGATTGGCAAGGACTATTATTTTTCTTTGCAATCTGAATTTTAACTAGAAGTAGTCCGGATTGATGCTAACAGTGTTAAAGGTGTGGAAGGAAGAGGGTTCCTGGAGGAGGAAGCTTTCTGCTTCCTTCACTGTGGATGCTCTGGCTTTCCACCATGACACTGTGCTTGATACACAGGACAGAGTTTCAACCTCTGGTGTGTATAAAAATTACACAGGATTTCGATTCAGGAGAGTCAGAGATGGGGTCGGGCGGGTGGGGTGGAACATGTAGCAATCTGCATTTAAAAATAAGTCTCTTAGGTGATTCTCACACCCATGGTCTCAGAACCACATCTGGGAAAACAATGATCTGGATGTAATGAACATCAGACCTTTAGCTGATACTCTTCTTTCTCTTTCACACTGTGAGGTTGTTACCGTGCCTTTACTTTAGTGGACAGAATTTCTAGTCTAACAAGTTACATCTCAAAACAGGAGATTCAGGACTCAATAACCAAAAATTTAAAAGAGAATCTTACTGAGCCACAAAATCTGAAGAATGGCCGAGACTTTGGCCATCCACACAGTGGTGACCCCACCTAGGCTATGCAGCTCTACAACCCTGTGGTGACCCGCTGCGTGAACATCAATAACGAGGACTTCCAGAACTGGCCTTAGCCAGCTCAGTGTTTTCAGATTTCCTTTCCCATATTGGACAGAAATCTGTCTGCTCTTGAATTCCAGCTACCAGCTGGAGGTCTAATTCTCAAAGCTACACAAAACAAGTCTAAGGCCATACAATGCAAGCCTGAGTCTTCCACACCAGCCCTTCGAATATGTGAAGACAGCTGTTGTCCCCTTGGTGCTCTCACATTCAATAGGACAAGGAGACTCAAAAGAAAAACTGGGACCAAAAAACCCCAAATGAATTGAATGCTATCATTCAACCTTTATCAAATATCCAACGCTCCTGAACAACTTAAAGGTTAAGCTTCAATGCTATTTGTGTAAGTCACTGAGGCCAAAGATGATTTTGAAAAGACTGATGGCAACAAAGAATGACAACACTAACGATATGTCAATTTATTAATTCTCCAAAAATTCCAAAATAATACTGGTAAAATGCCAATAATTTATGGTGTGCCATGCAAAAAAAAAAAGATACTTTAATGGGAATGAATCACTAATTTTGATTTTAATACAAATTTTATATCTCTAGTATGAAGCTGGAACTTCAGAACAGAAAGATAATTAAGGAATAACACTGGTGAGGAATTACTCAGATCAATTCTGAAAAATGGAGAGTCTCAAGATTTACTCATATAGTCAACAGATTCTACTTGATCAACACTTATCAAGTGTTCATTCAACAAGATACGGTATGAGCCACAGGGAATCAAAAACCAGACTAGACCATGGCCCTATCCTTAATGAATGTACAATATGATCATGAAGCTAATGTTAAATTTTTACATGAAGTGGGGTGGTGCCCAACTAAGGATTCAAAGAGCTATAAAAGAACTACAAACAAAATAAAGCTATATTTATATCTAAGTAGACAGCTGTGCCTTTTATACCAGTTATTACACTGCCACTGAAGTTGGTTATGTGCGAGATTATATCCTAAAATGTTCTGTCTACCTAATTTTGTCATAGTATTGTACGTATACATCTGCTCTGGCTTCCCACTATGTCAACAGTGGATTTTAATCTGCGTCTCCTTCGCAGTACCAGGGCACCCGGAAGGAGGAGAGTCTATCTTGTTCGATCCTGCTTCCCCAAGTATTTAGCACAGTGTTGGCACATAGGAAGAATTCAATAAATAAACGCTGAATGAGCCAATGGAAATACTCTACCTTTAAGTAAAAATAGGTGGTTTCATTGTTAGGTTTAGAGACAAAAGAAAGACTATATTTAAACAAGCATATATTTAAATATATCACTTTTCTTCATTTGTCTACAAGTTTCTGGTTATCTGAATATACTTGAAGTTACAGATACTAAAAATAAAATAACCCTGATAACGGTAGACATAAGGGGGCACCATTGAGCTACATTTCTCCTATCACATATAAGGAACAATAATTGACATTTACTGAATATTTAGTGTGTGTGAAGCCAAGCACTGTTCTAAGTGCTTTAAATACATAAACTCATTTAACCCTCCCAATCTGTGAGGTAGACACTACTGCTATCCCATTTTCCTAATGAGGAAACTGGAGGACACAGTGGTTAAGTACCTTACCCAAGGTTACACAGCCAGTAACAGAGCAGGGTCACAAATGGAACAGCTCGGTTCTATAATCTGCTTTCAATGACAACACCCCACTACCTTTCTTTTTACTCTCACATGATTAGTCATTGCATTAGAATCAAACTTAAAACATCTCTTCATTATATCTGAAAACCAATTATCATAAACTTTTCTGAGTTTGTGTATGTTTTTAACTTGAAAATAGCACATTCAAATGATATTATCCGAAGTACAAAATGACATTTATAAAATAATAAACGTGGACTTCCATTTAACAGGACAAAGTTTACGTTTATATTGTACTAAACATTTATTAAAATGCTAAAATTACTTTTAATACACCGAAAATGTAAAGGAGTAGGTGCAAATCTGGTTAAAATTTTTCTGACCAAAAAATGGGTAGAAGTCATATTAAGTTTGAAATTGTTAATTTTTTAGTAAAACCAAAGACATTACCATTTAAGACAAAAATAACGCCACCATGAAACATGTTAAATCTCATTACAAATCACATTAAATCACATTACCTCCTAATGTGACATTTCCGTGCAGAAATCGCCCTTGATAAATTAGTCGTAGAATATTTGGACTGCTGACCTGTTCTTCTTCCCAGTCTGAAAAGAATCCAGGGAACTGGTTAGGTGCATTCAACACATAGCTAAGGTACTACTGCACTGTTGTAAAAAGTCAGATCCAAATCAAACAAAGAAGACCTTTTGAATTTCCTAATAACTCAATTACTGCTCATGCATTCTTTGCAGTCTCATTTCTTATTTGTTCTTCTCATTAAATATTGGGAGCTACAGAAAAATAAGCTCTTGCCTCTTAAAGAATTCTAAAATGTACCAACCTGTAGTCCTGAATTACACAATTAAATAAATTACTAATTAAAACAAATGAAATGGTAAAAAGATAATCTTGGTAAAAAGAATATTTGAAAATTAATTGCAATTATCAGTAATTTAAAAAGATTATAACATTCCAATATTTGTACCCATCTATAATGTATATTCAAGGCTAGAAACACAAGTTAACACAGATTTTTATAATGAATTAATATGTTGACATTGAGAATAAGAAAAAAAATTAACAGCATTTACTTTTGGATAATATTGATTTACTGTTATTGTTTTTTCACAGCCAACTAGTATATATTACAGAACAACTTTAGCTCACTTTACCCAAAATCAATCCTCAGAAGAAACTTGAAAAATAAAGATATATTAGAAGGTATTTTACAAATATGGAAGCTAGGAAAGTATACACAGACACAAAAAATCAGACTGGTGGGTAGGATAGATAACAGATGCATAACTTATGTTATAGTAAAATACGGAACACCTCTCTATTCAAATGATGGTTTAAGGATACTGCTGCTAGGACAGGGTATGAGGTTAGCAGTGTTCATTAGTTTAAAGATGTGATCATTTCAGCTTTGATTTTGAAAATGACTTGCAAATTCCTTAGTCATCTTTGTCAAGAATTCTAGTATAATATGTTTGTTGCTTATAGAAGCTCCTGTTATCAGGAGATGATAGCTATCAATTCAATAGTTTAAAATACTAATTTTAAGTACAATAGTTTTAAATACTCTGAGAAGAGTAAGTGATAGTAGGTTAAGTAGAATGTTTTTCCTTTTTACTCTGTATGCACATTCAAAATGGTGAACATGAATCTGATAAACCCACTGCCTCTCAGGTGACCCAGGCAGGGCAGAAAGTGGGGGAGGAGAAAGTGCTCTGAAGTCTTCATGCCTCTCCTCTTTGTGCCTTTTCCCCATTTCCCTCCTCTCCCACCGGCACTGCTTTATCGCCATCTAACTTCATGTACCCCAGGTCACAACTCTGACAGAATAAAGATCAAATTAGAATCTAATATTTTAATATGGATTACTTTGAATTTATCATTCCCCCTATTATTGTTTAATAGAATATCTCTCATCTAGGTGGAAGTGTTCTATAGATTTAAGTGTCATGATTTTCAGGTGCTTAATTTATTTAATATGCTATCCCCCTTTCTTCTTAGAGGATCTGAAATTTAGAGAGATTAACCTGCAGAAGGATAATGTTTAAAGATAAATTTAAACATAAAAAAGATAAAGAAAAATTATGAGTATTCGTATTTAGAGGATTTTTGACACTGCAATAGCTATGCATCAGACTATTCTATCTATTGGCAATATTCCCACTAAACTGCAAAAGGGTAAAACTAAGGAAAATTCAATACTTACTACACCTTTATTACTAGCATCACAAAATAATTACATTTATTGACTTTCAATACATTATATGATAAAATGTAGAACCAGATCTCATTATTTAAATATTTTATGTAAAATAAAAAAGAAATTACTTTTTATTCCCTGCATCTATCAAAATGGTGATAGATTTGGAAAACTGCAGACTGGAAATTAAAAACTTTTTTTGTGAAAATAAGTAACAAGATTAATACACTGAATTTCAAACACTGATTGATGGTTCATTCATATGAGACATTATTTATGGCAAAGATCTGCCCCTATCTTTAATATTAATCAGGGTATTTTAAGAAATTAAAACTAATTTTAATATCTAAGTCAAATAATTATGAAAGTAAAATTATTTATTTTGCTTCAAGTTATATTACTCAAAGAAAGTAATCTTTTTAGGGGGAATACTCTTTCAGTCCTGCATAATTTTTCTACAACATTCACAGATGTCAAAATTGGCCTAAAAAGTACTCTGCTGTACCATATCCCTAGCACCACAGCACTACTAGACATGTATTTCAAAATATTTTTCATGCTGATAGTCATCTATACCAAGTGGTTATGGAGAAAACCCAATATTCTGAGAGCCCCAAATTTAGTCTACTTCAGCTTTTTAAAGTCTTTTTAGCTACAATTTTTGGCATCAGTTCCTCCCTGATTTAGAAACTAGCACTGACTGGCCTCTTGACTACTAATGCGAAGAAAGATCCACTACTTGAAAGCATTTTTGTCTAACTCAGCATTTCTTAAACTCTGGTCTAGGAACCCACAAATACATATATCCTTAGGGTCTGAATATTCTCAAAAATTTTTAAATTGTTTTCAATTTAATGATAATCTGAAGGAAATGATCTAAATCATTTAAATAATAAATTTATAACCCAGTATAGTCTTGAGATTTCAGTACCCACATCTGTATTTATGATTAGGATCACACTGGCACCAAGCAGTACTACTTTAATTGTCAAGGGGCTTAATATGTAATGTCTTGTTAAGTGAAGGCTGAATGACAATTTGGTACACAGTATGAAGAAAGTTTCTGCGGTGACTCTGCAGATAACCGAGTCAGCACACAGCATGCAAGAGTAAAGGCATCCCAAACTCAGCAGTGCCACATTCATGGTGCAAGCTGCATTTCGTTAAAGAGCCAATCATCTGGCACTTCAATGTTGCTAAGTAGAGTATTATTAGTTTTAGACTAATATTTACATTTTCTTTACACATCTGTTTAGTTTTATTGGTTGTATACAAGTTATAAGGATAAAGAGTTTTAATCAACTTTTACGTTTGTGCATTTAAAAATAAGTAAAATTATAACAAAAATAATGCAAGTGAAAACTAGGGGATATATATGAAGGTTCTTCCTCTAAAAGGGCCCCATATATAAGAAGCTCAAAGGAAGAGAATAAGCTAAAGATTCACTTAAGGGAGGTGACACACAAACCTATTAGAGAGAAAAGAACCAAAGAAAGCAAGGAGGGATACACACACACACACACACACACACACACACACACACATCTTGTTTGTTATGGATACTGTGTCTTTGCAGTAGTTGAAAGAACATTATAAACTGACATGGAATTATAAATTGACTCTGTGTAAAACTCGATTTTAAAAGGCTACATATAGAGTAGACCAAAGAGACTATATAATCTGGTAAGTTAGTTTTTCTTTTTTTTTACTTTGTGTTTTGACACAGAGGGGTTGATTAATAGGAAAGTGTATTTATTAACTACTGTGTGCTCTTCTCTAAAACAAAATATTTTCACTTACATTTTAAAAGTTTGAAGGCAAAAACAGGGATTGTGCAGACTGAGCTACTTTAAGCAATCTTTTGCAATGAGATAGGTGAAGTTTAAAATCTAGGGACATACCCAATGATCTCCCTTAAGACTGGATCCTGTATCTTCAATTACTTTTATTTATTATATTTTATATATTTGTAACTTTCAAAATTTTTGTGAAACAAGGTAGGACATAAAGCATTTACATGACTCATTCTCAAGAGGGAAAAAACACTCACCCATAGGCCAGTTGTCATATACATGCTTTGCAATGTCTGAAGCAGAATCATTAGGAGAAAACAGGAACTCTTTTGTTTTCCCACTTACCAAAATGAGGCGCAAATTTATCTGGAAAAAAAAAGGGCAATAATTCCTTTAAATATAAACTTGATATTTTAAAGTAAACAGAATAATTTATTGGCTTTGCATTTCAATCACATTCTAAATTACTGCTAGTGTCATGTTCTGGTTATTTTTATATACTTAAATTCTATAAAATTTTCTTAAAAAAAAAAGAATGGGAATGAAAGTGCATGATTTTATTTCCAACTCTTTAAAATACATATAATATTTGCCATAATAAATGAACAAAGGAAGATGGTGGAAGAGGAGAGGCTGAGTTCACCCTAGCTCCATGTAACGAGAGATGATACAGAAAAAAATGACAAGAAACAGTAGTTCCAGGGTGCGAGTGACCAGAGAGGGTCTTCTACCTTGCACAGGGAGACCCTGAATGGCAAAGCAGAGAAACCAGGATGGAGAGAACAGGGTGCGGGTGCTTGGCCCTGAATCCAGCCTACCCCCACAGCTGGCTCGGGAGATCTTCCCTCGCAGCTCTGCCTCCAGAGTTCTTCTGGGGAACTCAGAAGCCAGCACACTTGCTTTCCCTGCATACAGAGACCATTTGGCCAGGGTACAGAACTGCTTCCTGCACTGGAGATGGGCTGCTGTGGGCACCTGGTCTGTTTGGGTGGGCCTGGAGGGTCTTCCTCTGGGGAGGACGGGGAGACACCGAGTGGTGCCAGTCCAACAGCTGCCAGGGGAAGAGACTTGCTTGGTTCCCAATATCACTCCCCTTTCCCCATGGAGGCCTGGAGACCTCAGACGGGTGCAGATGAGGAGGAGAGGCTGAAGAAGCTGGCCGAACTGAGTGTTGTGAGTAGCTGCTAGACATTTCCAGGTTGGCTACGGGCAGGGGAAGCTGAAATACCCAGTCCCACAGCCCAAGGTCATTCAAGTGGGAAGCTGAAGGTCACCAGATCTACCAGATACATAAGTGGTATTTATGCCGAGGAGCACACTGCCTATCCCCCAGCCGCGGGGTTGGGCGCTTTCAGCACACACTGAGACCAGAGGCCCTGGCTGGAATTACATCGGGTCTCCATTCAGTGCAGCTGCACCTGCAATTGGGGAGCAGTGGGCCTGCGGAGAAGGGTGCCCAGGAGCGCCATCTGTTGGGAAGAAGCAGAAAGTACAGTCTGGCAAATTGCCTGCCTGCCTAGCTTTCAATAAAGCTTCAAGTAGAAGTACAATACCCTCATGAGATCTGGGACTTGGTTTGGTGGGGAAGGGCCTACAAACCAAATCCAAAAGGCAACTTTCAACACAAACCTAAAAAGATACAAAGCCTTAGACAAGGGAAAGAAATCAACTTGTAAAATAACCTTATCAAGACAATCAAATATCCCATTTGCAAAAGAAGATCACAAAGCACGTGGAGATTCAGGCAGATGTGACTGAGCCAAATGACTAAATGAAATCACCAGATGAGCCACAGAACTTGGAATAATTAATCAAGAATGTTCATAGAGACATAAAGGACATCAATAAAACAAATGGAAGAGCATAAAGTAGAATGTGAAAGAATAAATAGAAAAATAGCAGATTTCACAGAGATGAAAGATACTGTAAACCAAATTAAGAGTATACTAGAGACACAACAGCAGATTTGAAGAGACAGAAGAAAGAATAAGCAAACGAGAAGATGGGACAATTGAACTTAAATGCACAAAAGAAGAAATGGCAAGCAAGATGGAAAAAATAAAACTAAATCTCAGGGAAATGGCGGAAAACATGAGATGCAAAAATGTAAGAATAATCAGTATTCCAGAAGAAGGGTAGAATAAAGGGATAGGAAAGCTGGTTGAAGGGATTACGGGGGAAAACTTTCCAACCCTTATAAAAGACATAAATATTCAAATCAAACAAGCCCAACAAATTTCAAATAAAATAAATCCAAATAGGCTTATTCCAAGAGATACACCAATCAGAATGTCAAATCTCGAAGAGAAGCAAAAAGTCATAAAAGCAGTAAGGGCAAAGAGATTCACTACATACAAGGGAAAGCACATAAAGCTGAGCTCAGACTACTCAACAGGTACCATGGAGGCAAGAAGGCAGTGGTATCATATATTTAAGATTCGGAACATGAATGGTTTCCAGCCAAGAATTCTTTATCCTGCAAGTTGTCCTGCAAAATTTAGGAGAGATTAAAATATTCACAGACAAAGGCTGAGGAACTTGCCAATAAGAGACCTGCCCTATAAGAAATACTAAAGGGAGTTCTGTCAGCTGAAAAAAAAAAAAAAAGACAGAAGTGAGAGGTCTGTAGGATACCGAAGAGTATCAGTAACAGTAACTTCAAGGACATAATGACAGAGAAGGAAAAGAAAATAGAGCTCTGACAAACAAAAACTAAAGAATAAGATGGTAGACTCGAGAACTGCCATTACAGTAACAAGTCTGAATGTTAATAGGCTAAACTCACCAATTAAAAGACACAGATTGGCAGAATGGATTAAAAAATATGATCCATCCACATGCTACTTATACGAGACTCATCTTAGACCCAAGGATACAAATAGTTGAAAGTGAAAGGATAGAAAAAGATGTTCTAGGCAAGCTGTACACAAAGAAAGCAGGAGTAGCCGTACTATCAGATAAAACAGACTGTAAATGTAAAAATGTCATAAGAGACAAGAAAGAACACTATAAATTAATAAAAGGGACAATTCAACAAGAAGAAATAACAATCATAAATGTTTATGCTCCCAATCAAGGAGCTCCAAAGTATATGAGGCAAACACTGGCAAAACTGAAGGGAGCAATAGATGTTTCAACAATAAAAGCGGACGACTTCAATACACCACTTTCCTCTATGGAAGGGAACAACTAGGCAGAGGATCAATAAGGATATAGAGAATTTAAATGATGTGATAAAGAATTAGACCTAACAGACATATATAGATTGTACACCCCCAAAATATTAGGATAGACATTCTTCCCTAGTGCTCATGGAACATTCTCCAGGATGCAGCATATGCTGGGACACAGGTGTTTGCAAATTTAACAAGACTGAAATTATTCAAAGCACTTTTTCTGATTGTGACAGAATGAAACCAGAAATTAATAATCACTAAAGAACCAGAACTTTCATAAATATATAGAGAATAAACAATACACTTTTAAACAACCAGTGGGTCAAGGAAGAAATTAAGAGAAATTGGTGAATACCTGGAGACGAATATAAAAATACAACATATCAGAAATTAGGTGATGTAGCAAAGGCAGTGCTAAGAGGGAAATTTATCACCCTAAATGCCTATATGAAAAAAGAGCAAGCAAAACTTGATAACCTCACTGCTCACCTGGAGGAACATGAGAAAGAACTGCAAGCTAACCCCAAAGCAAATAAAAGCAAAGCAAAAATAAATGAACTGGAGAACAACAACTACAAAAAAAAAAAAAAACAGTAGAAAGAATCAATAAAACCAAAAGTTGGTTCTTTGAGAAAATCAATAAAATTGACAGGCCCCTAGCTAGACTGACAAACAAGGAAAAAGAGAGGGTGCAAATTAAACAAAATCCGAAATGAGAGGGGGATTGTTACCACGGATCCTGAAGAAATTTTAAAAATCATAAGACGATATTACGAACAACTATATGTTAACAAACTATACAACTTAGATGAAGTGGACACATTTCTAGAATATACGAACTACCAAGACTGACTTGAGGAGAAACAGAAGATAATAATGAACCAATTACAAGAGATTCAGTTAGCTATCAGAATATTTCTCCATCAAACCCTTGATTTTGAGGCTTTCCCTTACTTCTGCAGTGGAGAAGCTATGACTGCCTATAACAAGGCCTAAGAGTTGCTTCCAGGGACCCTCTTTTGTTGCTCAGATGTGGCCTCTCTCTAAGCCCAACTCTGCAAGGAAAATCATTACCCTCCCTCCTCCGTGGCTCTTGACATGCAGCACACTTGCTTGGCTACGGGCTGGGGAAGCTGAAATACCCAGTCCCACAGCCCAAGGTCATTCCAAGTGGGAATCTGAAGGTCACCAGATCTACCAGATCTACCAGATACACAAGTGGTATTTACACCGAGGACATGCAGGGGTGAAAGCCTCCTTGTCAATGAGGAGTGTGACTCTCCAGGGTGAGACTGGCCCTGGCACCTAGGATTGACAACACCTTTCTGACCAAAAAGGGGAAAAGATGTGTAATAAAGTAAGGCATCAGAGGCTAAGAGAGATCAAATAGAGTCAAGAGGCTATTCTGGGGGCTACTCTTATACAAGCTTTGGTTAGCTAGTGCTAATGGGCATGGTTAGCTAAACCCAATCAACATCACTCCTACTGACTCTTATGAACATGCAGCACTCTGAGACTCTATAAAAGTTTCATGCTCTAAATTTGCTTTCCTTGAACCTATAATCTTCAGAGAGTTCCTACGCCAGATAAATCCTGAAAGTCAGAGGGAGCAGCCTCTCCAGGATTATCAACTAATTACATCCCCCCTATTCTTCAATGTCAACACCTCTTCCAAGACGAAAAAAATCAGAATGAGCATTGTGTAAAGACCCCTTTAGACTGGGAGAAGGCTCAAAGCTCTTGAGAAGGAGGAGTTACAACAACAACAAAAATAGGATTTAACAAATGAGTATGACTGCTGGATCACTACACTGATATTTCTTTAAGCCTCCAGTGTTTTGGAGCACTAGAAGGAAAAATCTGAAATAGGAGAATGGTAACCCATAACAAACTCCATAATGGGTTCTGTAACTATTAGTTGAAGTGCTCTTTGAAAATTATTGCTTTTTCTCTCTTTTCTTTGTATGAAAACCGTGAAATTAAAACAACAATAAAAAACTTCCTACAGAGAAAAGCCCAGGGCCACACAGCTTCACAGGGAATTTTATCAATCATTTCAAATACAGCTAACACCAATTCTGTGTAAACTCTTCAAAAAATTTGAGGAAATAGGAACTACCTAATTCGTTTTATGAAGCTAACATCACTCTAACACAAAAACTGGATAAAAGTGCTGTAAAAAAGGAAAATTACAGACCAATCTCCCTAATGAACATAGAAGCAAACATTCTCAACAAAAGTTTAGCAAATTGAATGTAATGATATATTAAAAGAATTATACAACACAACCATGTGGGATTTATACCAGGAACGCAAGGGTGGTTTAACATAAAAAATCAACATAACACATCACATTAACAAATCAAAAGGGAAAAATCATGGTCATATTGATTGATGCTGAAAAAGCATTCGAGAAAATACAGCATTCTTTTCTGATAAAAACACTTCAAAAGGTAGGAATCAAAGGGAACTTCCCCACTGTCATAAAACGCATATACGAAAAACCCACAGCCAGCATCATTCTCAACAATGAGAAACTGAAAGCATTCCCCCTAAGATAGGGAATGAGACAAGGATGCGCAATGTCATCACTATTATTCAACTGTATTCACTATTGTACTGTAAGTTCTTGCTAGAGGGATAAGGCAGAAGAAAAGAGGCAAAAAGTATCCAAATAGGAAAGGAAGAAGCACAACTTTCATCATTTGCAAATGACATGATCTTATACTTGGAAAATCCTGAGAAATCTATGGCAAAGTTATTAGAGCTAACAAATGCAGCAAAGTGGCAGATACAAGATTAATACATAAAAATCAGCAATGTTTCTCTATACAAGTAATGGCCTCAACTGAGGAGACAATTAAGAAAAAAATCCCATTCAAAACAGCCACTAAAGGAATCAAGTACTTAGGAATAAACTTAACTAGGGATGGATGTAAAGGCCTGTACACAGAAATCTACACCACACTGCAAAAAGAAATTAAAGATCTTAATAGATGGAAAGATATTCCATGGATAGGAAGGTTGAATGTCATCAAGATATCAATTCTACCTAAGTTGATCAACAAACTCAATACCATACCAACTAAAATTCCAACAACCTATTTTGAATTCCTGGAAAAGGTAGTTATCAAATTTATTTGGAAGGGAAAGAAACCTTGAATAGCTAAATATATCCTAAAAACGAAAAGCGAAATGGGAGGACTAACACTTCCTGACACTGAAGTTTATTATAAACCCACAGTGGTCAAAACTGCCTGGTACTGGCAAAAAGACAGAAGAAGCATTGACCAATGGAACTGAGGAGATGGAGACTGACCATCAAATCTATGGTCAGTTAATCTCTGACAAGGCCCTCAAATTCACTGAATTCGGACTCTTTTCAATAAATGGGCTTGGGAAAACTGGATATCAATAGCGAAAAGAATGAAAGAAGACTCCTATTTTACATCTTATACAAAATTCACTCAAAATGGATCGAAAGACCTAAATATAAGAGCGAGTACCATAAAATTTGTAGAGGAAAACATCTTCAAGAACTAGTTGATAGGACATAGCTTCTTGAACTTTACACCCAAAGCACAAACTACGAAAGAAAAAATACATAAATGGGCACTCCTCAGAATTATAAGCTTCTGTGCCTCAAATGAGTTTGTCAAAAAGGTAAAGAGGGAGCCAAACCAAAGGAAGAAAATATTTGGTAATCATATATCAGATAAAGGTTTGATAATCTGTGTACATACGGAAATTATACAACTCAAAAACAAAAGAACAAACAATTCAATTATAAAACGGGCAAAAGATATGAATAGACATTTTTCCAAGAAACAAATACTAATGGCTAAAAAGCACATCAAGAAATGTTTCACTAGCTATAATTTGTAAGTCAAAATTACAATGAGATATTTTACACCTATAGGAATGACTGCTATTAAACCAACAGGAAACTACAGATGTTGGAGAGGACGTAGAGAAACTGGAACACTTATTCACTGCTGGTGGGAATGTATTACGGTAGAGCCATTGTGGAAAATAGTTTGGTGGTTCCTCAGAAAACTAAGTATCAAGTTGCCCTACGATCATCCATAAGAGTTGAAAGCAGTGACGTGAACAGATATTTGTACACCAATGTTCATAGTAGCACTATTTATAATAGCTAAAAAAAGGAAAGACGCCAAGTGCCCATCAATCAATGAGTAGAAAACAAAATGTGGTGCGTACAGTGTACACACATGATGGAATATTACGCAGCAGGAAGACAAGCTGAGGTTCTGGATGAACCTAGGTCCAGGATGAACCCAGAGGATTTAATGCTGAGTGAAACGAGCTGAACACAAAAGGATAAGTATAGAATGATTATATTCAGGTCTTCTGATCGGGAAAAGAAAGCAAACCCCCAAAATCATTTGGCCCAGAAAGAAAATCATTCATATAGCAAGGAACTAGATAAATGGATCTCTGCAATATTACTTCACAAGCAATGGTTTCCATATGTCTCACATGTTTAACACTGACCAGATAAAGATTCTATTAAAAAAAAAAAAAAAAGAGCAAGCTCTTTGGAGCATTTAGACTAGGTTTCAGAAAAATATATATAAATGAACAAAGCAGAATTAAAGTTCATTATGCTTTTAATTCAACTACCTCAAGAATCTTCAGAATTGGACTTCTGCAGGTTTTTACTATTTCTATGGAATACAGACTTTCTATTTCAGAATTAATAAAAACGTTGACTGCAGATATCACTAAACAAAAAATTTAGTTGTACTGTACTACTTCTTAAAAAAATAAAGAGAAAAATTATACACAACTTTCAATCCTATTAATTTCTTTTGGATCTAAACAAATTAAGCAGAAAATATAATTTTAAAGAGTTTTATTATGATTAATAGAAGAATTAATAACAGTAGCAACTTTAATCTCAACAGCATGGCCATTTATTTCCTTGGGGGTATGTGTGTGACAAAGGATACAGATTTACTTACAGTGAAAACCCTAAGGGGGATAACAGAATTTAAAAATTAAAAAATTAAAATCTACTGGATTTAGACTTAAAAATTTTAGCCTGCCATGATGAACTGGATGCTATTTTAAAAAACCATTTCCCATTAAATCACAAAAATACAGACATAGTTTTCTATACTTCTGGGCCTCTGCTAAGAAAGTAAATAAGAGCTTCCTAAAACACGGGTCTGGTCCAGGGCTGAGCCGTGGGGCAAGGCAATCTAGCCTGGATTCTTTATAGGTAAAGAAAAGAGAATCATTGTACAGTTTGAACTGTGCCTGGGGTCACCCAAGATTTCCTCTTCAGTAACTGATTTTTTTCTCATAAAAAACACCAGAAAATCCTTAAGATGGCAGAGTTCACAATGAATACACTGGTACCTACTGTACAACTATCAGTACACAAGGTCCTTGATTCCCTATCTATCACCACCACCGCCAGCGCCACCATCAACACCGCTTTCTCTTAGAAAAATGTTTACACATAAATAATTCTGCATTCAACTTGAGCTTACTTACAACAGGTTCCTACTCATGCTAGAACCTGTATGTTATTCCTCAGTAAATAAGTTTTTGAAAGATAAAAAATTGAAGAAAAAAGTAATCTATGTTCTAGATGAAAGGTCCTTTTCCAAAGAATTTCTTACTGCCTTTCTCAACCAGAATAAAATTAACGCTACAAACCTAACAGTTGGAGGGGAGAGGAATCTGATGAAAGCACACTGCTATAAAGAAGTCATATGATCCCAAAACGGCAAAAAGTTCCTTTTGAACAAAATTCTAGCAGCAGTTTGCAAAAATGATTAAATTAGAAGAAAGCACCATCTAATTTATTTCCTACAGCAAATAAGTAATCAGTGATTCTTCAAGTAAGGAACCTGACATGTACTTGATACAATATGAATTTTAGTTTTCACAGGTATATCATAATTCATGGCCGTGCTCTTTATATATGAATATTGATAAATACATATTATCCTCTGAATTTATATGGACTCTTCCAATGGTTCCAAACCACTTGACAAGAGCCCATTTAGTTGCTGTTGTCTGAAAAACTATCCCCTTCATAACAGTGCAGCCACATGTGTCTAACCAGAAAGAAATAAAACTTCAGACTTCGTAAGAGTTACATATGACGTGAACTCAATTATTTCTTGGAATCATCTTTTAAGTTTAAAATGGATTTCTACTGGGCTTTTATTCAAGTTATAATATTTTAAAATAAAGAAGGAAGAAAGAAAAAAAAAGGAAAAAAAAAGACTTCTTAGAATTTGTAAAGGTGAAACTAAAACATACTCTATTTTCCCTAATGTCGTCAATATGGATATATAAAAGTAAATGACAGTACAAACTCACCATAAAATTCCATGAGATAGAGACATATTTGATTTGACATGAAAAGATGTCCACGATATATTATGTGAGAAAAAGGAGGTTATAAAATAGTATTGTAAAAGCAAAAAACCACAAGTCTACTCCAGAGAGAAAAATATAAAATAAGAAATGTGAGGCTCCCTTTAGTAAGGGAAGCAGCTTTTAGTAAAAGGGAAACTACTTTTTGGATTTAAAAATATTTTGTTCATTCATCTATTATTATAAATCCCTTCACAGTGCTATGAGAAGCTAGAGAGATACAGAATATTCATGGGTGGCTGAACAAAGAAACTATTTACTAAAAGGTTTAAGAAATGGTATAAAGTAAGACTAAATTTAACTATATTTTCCATTTTAAATGATAAATTTCTCTACTTTGTTTTCCTGTCATTTTATATAACAAAATCAGGGCTTCTTAATGCCAAAATATTTTATTCCAGAAACCTGAAACAACATGCTGGTATCTCATCTCCCTGGAACAACAGCAGTTCACAAGTTTACAAACTCAAATCAAGTACGAGTTCTTCTGACAATTTCTAGACCTAAAATAAAAAGCAGAGCTTTGTTTCAATAGCATGGGTGTGTACATCTCACACATACAAATGCATGCACCACAGTCTAGGAGAATTTGTATGTACCAAGTATCAACAACACTATTTCTGAATTAAGGTTGATCTTCAGTTTCTTCTTTGTATATTTCTTTATTCTCTCATTTCGGAATATTCTTAATGAACTTATTAATATTAAACACTTGTTAAAGTTCAGGTATTGTATCAGGATGGTCTTTCAAGGCAATTTAAATGAAGATTTTCTTGAGCAGAATGCCCCTCGAGAATATAAAATATAAAAAGCTAATCACATTCCACCATGAAAAAGCTAGAATGGGCATAGCCCAAATACTCCTAAAGAGTGGGAGAAAGATCAAAGATGATGGCAGAGTTATACAAAGACAGTAGGGTTTATCAAATGAGTATGATCGCTGAATCATTACAGTCTCCAGTATCTTAAAGCAGCTAGAAGTAAAAACCTAAAATTGTGGAACTGTAACCCATACCAAACTCTGAGATCTATTCTACAACTAATTGTTGTGACATGCTTTGAAATGTATTGCTCTTTTGTATATATGCTATTTTTCACAAAAAAGAAAAAGTCGATTGTGATGATAAATGCAGAGCTATATGATGATATTGTGAACCACTGATTATACACTTTGGATGAGTACGTGGTATGTGAATATATAATATATAGCAATGAAAAAGGAAAAAAAAGCTAACCACAAAAGTATATAAATATCACATTTTGAATGGTGGTACAAGATATTCATGGATCCTCTACAGACTATTCACTGACCCTAAGACCCTCTGTTCCAAAAGTCTGCATTTAAGGAATTATCTATAGACTTTCCCAGTTTCTCTTTTCTCCTCTTTGTTTAAAAACCAAATAACAGCCATTCACAAGGCAGCCACGATGGACGCAAGATGGCGACGGTGGCCATAGCTCTGGAAGGGCTGGGGCGATCTCTGCCGGTCTTCTCTCCAGGCTTCTGGGCTCTGACAGCTTTCCCTGGGGTGATGATTCCTTTCTGCATCTCCAAAGGTCTGGGCTGAGATGTGAGTGCTGAGATGAGGGATAACTTGGCTGCCTCTTCAGGATCAAGTAAAACTACCCAAAGATGCTCAAATCTACCCTGATTACTGAACTCTTGCTTACAAGGTTTTCTGATATGTGGAAGTACAGAGTCTTGCATGCCATGCTTTTCCTACTGATGGACTTGGGAACCCTGAGGGGAATCTTCTCATTGTCACAGCCCCCACACTTGATCATAGTCTTCATACCCCCATGTATTTCTTTCTTAGAACTCTGTCTTGTACATGTGCTATATTTCTGTTACAAAACCCAAGGCATGTGCCATCTTCCTACTTGACAGCAGCATGATCTCCGCCGTAGAATGTGCAGCTCAAATCTTCTCATGATGTGCTTGGGCAGAGCTGCTGCTCCTCAGTATCATGGCCCATGACCAGTATGTGGCCATCTGCCAGTCTCTCCATGAACCATCGAGTCTGTGTCCAGATGACTCTGGCTTTAGTACTCAGTGGTGTGGTCTACTGTGGATTGCACACTGGAAACATACTCCAGCATGGTCCATCAGTTCATCTGTGACATTTCCTCACTACTGACTCTCTTGCTCTGACACCTCAAGCAATGACATATCAATTTTTACCTCTGTAGTAGTGGTTCGGGGGTGCTCCTATGCATTTATTACCAGGTCTTATATTCACATATTTTCTACCATGCTCAAGTTTCCAACCAGGGGAAAGCATGGAAAGGCCTTTTTCACCTATGTCCTTCACATCCTTGTAGTGTCCATCTTTGTCAGTTCAATCGCTGCTGTATATATGAAGCCAACCTCCCATTCACCCATAATTCCAGACATGATCACTATGGTCGTGGCTAGAAAAGAAAATAATTTAAATGTGTACCTTGTCCTATAGAAGGGAAACTAATGGTTCCCTGAAGGATTGTTCTTGATGGCTGTTAATTTTGGCTCTAATTTCATATGAATAACATTAAATAAAAAGGGCATGTTATTTATAAATATAACTATTTTATTATGTATAATAAAAGTAATATACATAGAACACATAAATATTCAGTAATAACCAAGTTATTTCTATCAATCACACTTTATAACTGAATTAAAAAAAATGGAATGATGCAAACCAAACCCGCGTGGACTGAATGAAGCCACACTACTGAACTGTACTCTTTAAAGGTCACTTAGGGTCATCTAATAAAAAAACTAAAAGGTTTCTTCTCATTTTTCATCATCCATAGTCTCTCTGTAACATCTGGCATAGTTGGTAATTCCTTTCTTCTTGAAAATCTTTCCTCATTAGCTTTCCATAATTCTACACCAAGTTTTCCAAAGTGTGTTTTCTAGAACATGTGCCTCATGAGATATGCTGGGGGGTGGCGGGGATGGGGGAAGGCGTGAGGTGAATTCAGTGATCAGCTAAATCTGGGAAAGATTGCTTCATACATTCTCCTCTTGAAGATCTGCCATGGACATTAACATATTAAAAGCCCAGAGGGCGGGCCATGGTGGCTCAGCAGGCAGAGTTCTCACCTGCCATGCCGGATTCACAATGCCTGCCCGCGCAAAAAAAAAAAAAAAAGCCCAGAGAATTCTTGCAGTGACCAAATTTAACTTTTAACACAGATGCAGCATTTGACCACAGAATCCCTTTTCTTTCCCATATTATCTGTTACCATCCCACAGGCCTAGTTTTTGGTGAAACAAAGTTTGGGGAATGCCACCCCTGCTTTTCTGATCCTTCCCTTTTAGTTCTTTCTCCTCTTTATTCTAGAGACAGCTTTCCCAAGATTCTCTTAACAAATTTCCATTCTACCCAACACTCTATCTCATCCACTCCCAAGGATTTAATTGCCAAATATTTGGAACATTTCTCAAACTAATTCTCCAGGGAATACCACTTTCATTTCTCCAATTGTCTGGTGACCCTTTCTAATTGGCCATTCTACTGTCCCCTCAAAATCAGTTTGTTTATATTTATGCTTAGTTCTTTCCAAATAACAGGTATTCCTCCTGATTCCCTTATTGCTGCTAAATTCTCTTAGGCTCCCAGCCATTCAGACTTGAGGGCTCAGAGCCATCATTACCCCTGCCCTTTTTTTCTTACCTCTCTTTACCAAGTTACCAGATTCTTTCAAATTCTCTCTGCTACCAACCTCTCAGTCCCAATCCAACCTGCACGTTGTCAAAGTGTCATCAGTTTAAAATGTGTTAATCTTAAAAAAGGTAACACTTACTGACCAAAGCAGTACTTTGCATGATGTACACAGTTAATCCTCACATCACTATGAGATTGATATTATCAACTCCATTTTACAGATGATAAACTGGGACAATAAAAGGTTAACTAACTTCTTAGGGTCATATAGTTCACAATTCAAATTTCTCAGTTCAACTGCGACTATTTCCCCACCCAAATTTCTATTCCACCCAAAATGACAGATCTGTTATAAAGTTCATCCTCACAAGAATCACTAGAACGACTGCCTGACCTTTTGGAGCACACGTGTCCATTCCAGCCTGGAGAGCTTATTCCCTCCTCAGAATTCCCACCTGGTTGTTAGGGCAACCATATGTCCAGGTTTGCCTGGCAAATTCTGATTTATGTACAACTCACTACTATTGTCAAGTGTCGCCTTTGCTCTCAAAAGTACTTTAATTTAAATGATAAATTATAGTCACAGCATATATGTCACATCATTTATTGTAGACAAGATGCAGTTATGTATATATCTTAATTCTCCAATTAAATCATGGTCTTTGAGGGCCAAGACTCTTAAAACTTTTAATATTTCTCTGGGCACAAAATACAATTTTCATGTGTGGTTACAGAACAATTTTGGAGATGAGGTATCTTTTGCTATATTGCTCCCCCCTCCCCAACTAAATCCTGTTTTTAGATCAAATAAAGGGGGAAAAGGCATTTTTAATTAATTCATATGGTAAACCTCAGTCACAATGTCTGAAAAAAAGATAGGTATTCAAATATTGGAAGATGAATAAACAACGTACCAGGGTACGCCACATTACAGCCAACACTGCTAAAACATTTCAGCAATGTGAATGGAAAAGGGTACTTTATGTATAATCAGGAATTGGAGCTACCAGCAACTACTGGGAAAAAATGTTTTCTAACACTGTTTGCTCTTGTGTACAGTTAGGGGATGACAGACTCACTATTTTCCATACAGAATTTTCATGGAATACAAGCCTTGAAACAGGGCACAGTGATAATAAAAAAACAATTGTCCTGAAGGGGGAAAAAAGAAAAAGACATTTAAAAATCACTCTATTCTTTACAATATGTTTGTCAGTCAACTCATTGTTCAAAAGTGATAGCAAGCTCTCCTGATTAAGAATACATTCTCTCTTTCTATGAAGAAAGGGACTGTTTCACACTGCCTATTCCCTGAAGTCCTATTCAGCATCCCCAGACAATTAGCCTCAATTTGTGACTAGTGATACCGTCACTTGGTGGTGCCCCAGATAGTCACGTGCTCTTAATATTGAGATTTTCATTTATAAATTCATGTCTCTGGAACACTCCTGAATTCTTACTAGTACAATTGTGTTTTCACTAATTATTATTTATTAAATTTAAAATACTAATAAACGATATATCAATTTACTCAGGATTGGTCTGACAAATTGTTTAGCAGCAGAACTCTACATAGCAAGCAGGGAATGAAGTAGGTCAATATGACAAATGTATCTAAGTCATTACATAGCAATAGATATATTATTAGCATACATAAAATTCTGCACACTTTCTAAGAATGTTAATATAATCATTGAGTGCTAGTCGTTGGAGGTGAATGTATCATACTACTCATGTATTCTTAAAAAAACCTGGATGCTCATAAAATATACTTGTTACAGAATATCAATACAGCAGCACTGAAACATTGAGTATTACCTTACAGAAAGCAAAACAAATAGCTGCTGATGGCTTCAAAGAGAGAAAATAAGGGACAGAACTGCAGAGTACTAAAGTACAAAATCAAGCTAAAAAGGAAAAAATTCTTAAAAGGAGAGGTGGCTTCCTGGGAAAACGCAAATGATCAACAGAAGAAGCAAAAGAGGAATATCTGTAAGCAGGAAAGATCATTATCAACAGGTTAGACAAAGATGCAGATGGAAAAACAGCAAGATGCATACTTACCAGAAAAACAAATTCAAAAACTAAAGGATCTCTGACACTGGGTTAGAAAATATCACACTATTCTTTTTGCAAATTTAGAAACTTTGGTTCAGAGTTTTAAAAAATTTGTCTATGGTTTATAAACAGACAACAAGATAGTGCGAAGTCCAAAAAAATTTGTTCAGGTCTACGAATTTTGACACCACTCTTACTTGGACTATATACTCAGCAATGTATTATTTTTAGCATTTTAACAGCCTATACTCATGTCTATTAAATACAGTCCTCAAGAATATGTGAAGAATTTCAGATGTTGCTACACTACATCAATAAGAACTCAGAATAACTAACCATGAAAAAGACATAAAAGTCTGGAAAAGAACATGAGTCTCTGGACTCATTACAAGAACTAGCAACACTATTTCTATCACTTCATTTCTTATATTAGAGTTTCTTTTATTTTCAGAATATTTAAGACATTATATTTTAACATTTACAAATCCCTCAAGGTAAGTGATTTCACCACTTTACTCAATCAAATGATGCTTAATGGACTGCTCATGCATGTATGCTTAGGATTTACATCTAAATCTGTATGGTCAGGGTCTTTTAGGTAAGCTGGAGCACTTGAACTAAATATCTGCTTCAAAATGCTTCCCAAACAAACCAGAGTCTTTTCTGACATAAAAAACAAAAACAAATCTCAGTTAACTGTCAGGGCAAATATTGCCATGAGTTCTTCTAATCACTCCAGAAGTATACCGAGTTAACCTCTGACTCTACTCCTTAGTGTTACCTTGCATGTTATATGTACTGTGGGTAGGGTTAGAACTTGTTCTTTAATCTGTTCGCTTCTCTAACTCTTCCTCCACTACTGCTTTCTTGGTAATGCAATCTTAGCAGCACCATCACCTCATCCCAGGAAACAAAAATTCAAAGAAACTGTTAACACAGGATCAAACGAGAAAGATTCACCAGTGTGCCTGTGGGGTCAGCTGTTTTGTGAAGACAAAAAGAATGGGGCAAGGGTGAAGATGGAGAGAAAGCCAGTGGTGACTCAAACTAGAGGGAAAGAAAGAAAAGGGAAAACGAAAAGGAGAAGTGAAATGAAGTGAAAGGGAAAAGTAGCTTTGACTCAAGGACCCGGGGGTGGAGCATGTATGACACGATGCCCTCTCAACTTGCAGACAATTTCAAGGTTACAATCCTCAAGTTCTTGGGTCACCTGGCGTGGGAACAAAAGTGTGAAACACTTGATCCTCTCCCTGACCAAGGTGTACCTGAAAGAGCAGTTGGAACTTGCCTTCCAGGTGGCAGAACAGTGGACACAGAGCCATGATTCCACTGGTTGAACCCGCAAATTAGGGATAAGTCCTTTGACTTGCAACTTGGCTTCAGAATAATAACTTGTGTCTCAAAATGGTGTGCAACTCCTTGTGAATCGTACTGGCATTCTTGAAACTGCACTTCTTATACATAAATGACTTGCCCGAGATTGCTCCAAGACAACTAGTCAAAGTACAAGTTAAACTAAAATGCCAAGGTCTCTATCAAGTCAAAGCTTCCAATTTTATGCAAAGTTGATACTGAGGAACATTTCTGAAAAGTGTTTCAGTGATGGCAGTAGTGTGAGATGTTTTGTTTTTAAAATAAGAAATAATTTTAAAATTGTACTCTTAATGGCATTAAAAATAATTGTTTTGCTGCTCAATTCTGATGCTAGAGACCAGGAAAACAACAACAACAAAAACAAACAAACAAAAAACAAGAAAAAGAACAGAAGACAAAGAAACTTTGAAAGATCCATTGTAAAGGAAAAGGCATATTAGGAGTGCCATAACAGAACCAACTGGATGATAAAAATTAAGCCATGTGTTAAAAGGCTGAGGAGGTAAGTTGTGTGTGTTTTTTTTCTTTCTAGTGAGAGTTGTTTTTTGAACACACTATTTAGATGTTTACTTTGGTTTTGGCATTAAAACTTAAAATTTGATTTTTGAAAATTACAAATTCAAAGTTAGACCTCCCTTAAGCTTTTTTAAAAATTTATATCTTAATACCATATTTTTAATCATCTATAAACTTTGCGGGGTCCTTCTGGGCATAACATAATCTGCAAGAGCTCTTCATGGATTATTCTGATATAAGGTTACAAAAAGCTGTACATAAGAATTTTTTGCCATTTTCCCTCCGCTTTACAAGAAAGATTTTAGGACTATAGGTGAGTGTTGCAATTCAGGCATCAACGCTGGCCAGTCTCCAGGCAATAGAAAATAAGTTTTTTTCTTTTTTAGCTCTGTGGAATTCATCCAAATTTCATTGCAGGAACCCCAAAGGACTGTCAGTAGAAAACTGGAAGCACCACTCATTTCAGCTCTCAAGGCTTTGCTCACTTCTAGCAAGACAGGCGGGACTTTCACTTATCCTGTCAACCTCATCTCTAACTTTCAGGGGCAAATACTCTGATTGGAATGGACCCAATTCTCCTGGGCCTAAACCAGAGTTGACTCTCAGTTCAGATGGTTAGGGAAGAGAAGCAACTCCTGTCTGGCTCACTAAAATATGTTGCTGGATTTCGGCTTCCAGGTTCTTGGCCATGCTGTGAGAAAGAATTCAACGGCACAGCAGGCATTCTCGCAAAAAGAGAAGTGAGGGAGGTGAGGGACCTCCATTAAGCTTTTAAAGTTAGCTTTAACATTTTACTCAATTTACAAACCTGACAAAAATGTAACTAGTAGCTTTTGGTTAATCACTTAGGTTTTAAACTGCAATTATTAATTATAATTATAAATTGAATGAATTCTATTTCTTTTTTAGATATTCACCTATCTAATGGCAAGGCTTCCCAATTATTTAATCATTCTTATAAATCCAATAAATTAAACTTTTAAGTTCTCATAAATATTCCAGCACTGAACACAAGCTTGTAAAACTTTAACCAAAAACCCACAAGTCAAAATCAAAACTCAATAACGTATTTACATTGGAATTATATTGATTAACAAGAATATGAGAAAACGTTCAACATCATTTAGTCATGTGATTAACTGTTGAGCCAGGGTGATAGGTACATAGGGATCCATTATACTATCTTTACTTTTATGTGTGCTGGGGGAATTTTCTACAATGAAAAGCTCCTAAAAATTGGAATGAACAAGACAGTTTTCTTAAATATGGAAAGTACGTAAACTACTAATATGGAGAGATTGCTCATCCCATGCATTCTTTTTATATTTAATTAAAAATCTCCCTGGGTGTAAAAGATATTTGTCTAATAAGAAAACAACTGTATCATCACAAACACTTTTAGATCAACTTTCCCATGTAATTTTTAGGGCTATATTCTCAAGTGCTAAGGTTTCTTCAAGATCAAAGAGGTCCTGGTGGGACAAGGGTGAAACCCTGACTGCAGCCACAACTCCCAGCTGTGCCTGTTCTGTAGCAGTTACACCAATGATTCCATAACTTACAGGAGATGACAGTGAGACCCCTCAGCAGCCTGTCACTAACATAAATGATGTCCTTCTATAAATGAAAAGAGAAGGTTCTCTTTCCTCAAACACAGCAGCTTCTGAACAAGACATCTTGTTAAACTATTATTAGTGGGGCAGGCCACGGTGGCTGGGCGGGCAGAGTTCTTGCCTGCCATGCATGCCAGAGACCCAGGTTCGATTCCAGGTGCCTGCCCATAAAAAAATATATACATATATATATTATTAGTGATGTTCACCTCAATTGCCAGAGAGTTGCCAAGAAGCAAAACAAAAACACAAAATGCCTATCTTTGCAGTTAGTAATTATAATAAACATATGAAAAACTTTCAAAATAATAAAAGATGCCATTGATATGGTGTGAATCTAAACCATATCTAGATTTAGGGAAATTACAGGAAGGTTTTAAGGGAAAACCTGAAGTTAGTAGAATATGGTTCATAAGTGCATCTTCTCTTTAATCACTGACATTTCAATTATAGTGGCATGGAATAAGTAAGTTAATGTATTTATAAATTAATTATTTGCAAATTAGTTAGTAGAAACGCGTTATGAAAGCACAATCTATTGAAAAGCTCTGAAGGAAAAAAAAATAATGCACTACTTTTCTTATCCATGCCCTGTATTTTGTTTTGTCTTTTGCTTCCCCATCAAAACTGTACATTTCTTCAGGTGAAAAAAAGGAAAGTGGAGAAAAAGTTATATGCTGGGTACTTTGTTATCTCGTGAAAGAGATGTTATGCTCACAAGGAAACAGGGTTAGGTAGTGAGTAAAATGTGGTTTGAAGAGTATAAGCAAAATTGAATTTAATGTCTTTATAGGATATTTTCATCAAGATGTAATTATCTGGTGAATCCCCCTTTTTCTTTTGAAAGTCTCCTAAAATATTTGTGTTCAACAGCCAGGACAGTGTTGGAGACAGAACACTACTCTTCTTTTTTTTTTTTTTTTTCACATGGGCAGGCACCGGGAATCGAACCCGGGTCCTCGGGCATGGCAGGCAAGCGTTCTTGCCTGCTGAGCTACCGTGGCCCGCCCTACTCTTCCTCTTCTAATTCTACGCTGACACTGCCCAATTTATTTTCACAACCTAAACATTTTCATATCTATAATTTAAGTAACATTTGATACATTATCCACATGCATTTAGAAGATGTTCTGATTTACTTATATGTTAACTACCTTCATGGATACTGCAAAGATCAAATTTTTAAAATGTGAATATTTAATGTAAATTCTAAAGACCGTAACTGTTAGTCTTATTTTTATATATTTTTAAAGAGTAATTAACTTCAATGAATGAGAATGACTATCCTTGATTTGTCCTTTTCCTAACCTTGCTCAATTACTTCCTAACTTATATATCAGATTCCCCATATATTTAGACCTGTAATCCTCTGAGAATTAATTACACACATATGTAACTTATATTTCCTCACCCAGGACCGTTTGCCTTTACTTTCTTTTACTTCCTCTCCACCATTAGCCAGTTTTTCAGAGCGGGCTGTTGCAGTGGCATTATTAAATATCCTTAATGAGGGCATGGAACAAGTACAGAGTCAGCGGACCATCCTCCCTAAAGTGCGTCAATAAAATCATCAAGAGCCACCAGAGAGGAAGAGGAAAATACGCCGGTCACCATGACCACCGCAGCTGCCCTGACGAAACACAGCAGCTCAGCTCCCCAAGAGGCGACCCCGCAGGGACGAGGCATTAGCTCACAGACCTACAAACAACCTTCATGCCAAAGTCACAATCATTTGAAAGATTCTTCACAGCCCTTAATAACCATTATTATTTTGATAATTTAAATCAGAATAAGGTAGCCTGAAGCAAGTGTCATTAGAAAATACGTGAAAGACAAGTACTAGGCTGTGTGGCACAGCCATGCCATACAGTATGTAGAAATTATTTCCCAAACTAGGGAATTGAGCAAAGGAACCCGAAAACTTTAAGATGCTTATAGTACTTGTAAAACTTCCTAGAATTTTTGACATGCTGGATGTTATTATTGATGCTGATAACAATAAAAATAATAAAGGCCTTACCATGTGTTAGATATTGTGTTAATCACATGAGGAAGACACTATCCTTATTTTCCAGAGAAGGAAACAGGCTTAACTGCGGTTTCACACCGTGTCAGGTAAGTGGCAGACTGACTACCAATTTGACCTTCTCTGGAGCCCAAGATTTTAGACTAAACCAGGGTTCCTCAACCTTGGCACTACTGATATTTCAGACTGGCAAATTCTTTGTTGTGGGGATCTGCTTTGTGCATTGCAGAACGTGAAGCACCATCCCTGGCCTCTAGCAACGAGGTGCCAGTGGCAGTCTCCCTGCCTGCCCAAAGCTGTGGCAGTGTTTGTCTCCAGACATTGCCAAATGCTTCTTACGGGGTAAAATTACCCTAGCTGAGAATCACTGGGTAGCTCTTTTAACTTGTTCAATCATCAGGAACACATTCTTGGAGAAAATTAGGGCAACAGAATAACTTCACATTTTAAACCACTCAGGAAAAAAAAGATATCTCAAACCATTTGAAAATAAAATTAACTGAAGATACTATATGGCTAAGCAAAAATGGTTTAATGGTATCTAACCACAATAAATTATATTCTCACATATTTTCTTTGGTTCCACATACAAAGACTATAAAATTAAGTCTTTAACAAAATCCACAACTTTTTATATGCAGATAAATGCGTATAAAGAATTCTCTTTGACCAGATGTAAACAATTGCTGCCACTGGGAGGAAAGAATCTGAACTTACATTTTGGAAGTATTTTCACACCCAGTGAAGGACTACCTCCCTCTTTGGTTCTCCATCACCTCCCTTTCTACAACCTCTACATACATAAACCTTGTCTTATTATTTTGCCTGTCACATTTGGCTTTTTAAGCCTAGAACAATAATATACAGTTTGACATCATTTTGTTTATCAGATTTAGTTTTGAATTATATTGCTTGTTTTAAAAATCAGTCCAAATCTCGAGAGAGAGTTTACCACAGTTGTGGGTAGTTAAGAGAGCCCAAAACTTGAAAGTATTTTATATTTTATAGAATCCATGGATTGAGGATAAAGTTTCCTTAAGATGACACTGGTGAGAAAACCAATGAAGCAAGAAGCTGAAAGCAAGGACACTCAAAAGAGAAAGGCAAGACCAGCAGATGACACCATGTGCCTTACCCTGTGACAGAGGAGTCCAGGTTCACCCACAACCCATGCTCAAGAGGAAAGCATGACCTGATGATGGCTTGATCTGGATATTTTTCTCAGCCTCAAAACTCTATGCAGTGAAGATTTCTCAATAAAAATATTAAAAAACAACTTTATGCAGGGTAACCTGGCTTCTCAAGACTATTTTGCCAAAGATTACTGCTTCTAGAGTGGTTCCTTTCCTGCTATCACCTCCATCATTAGCAGAGGCCAGCATTCAAGACATGAAGATTTGGAATGTTTCTTCTGTTGACTTCTAAGACCTGCAGAACTTCACGGAGGGTTTCCCTTGTGTTACAATCAGACTTCCTAGTTCAAACTACAGACAGTGCCCCAGTTTCCTCAGGGCTGGATCCCTATTTCATAACAAGTCTCCAACCACCAGACAGAGGACACAAGTTGCAGAGACAGAACTTCAGGTGTGTCTGCAAACAGTCACCTCTCAATGGAAGAACATTTGTTCCCCACAGCAAAGTAGAGTCTTAACTAAGATTCACAAATTACCCCTGAAAATACTTGAATATGAAGTACATTCTCTAAAATGTAGCTTTAACTCTAGGATAGATGTCATCCTTGCTGAATTTTCCTCAACTCCCAGTATATCCACACCTCAAAGTATGACCAAGGATCATCAACATGGACTAGAATTAGAGGGTAGAGATGGGGCAGTCTTTCCTTGACACCGAATTTCCATGACTAAACCCCAAGATTATAGGACTTGGACTCATAAGAGAATTAAGGAACTCCATCTCAAGTATGATATAATCCCTGGTTCCTTTGAACAAATAATTTATTATTTGTTCACCTTGACCCAGAACTTAGTGCTAAATTGAAAAATGCTACCGTCACTGCAAAGGAAATGGATTAACACAAAGAAAATAGTATCCAACTAAAGACAAGGAAAATAGTGTTCTATGCAGTTACTTCTAGTGGCCCTTTCCTGAGAAAAATGATACCAGAAAAAAATTCCATTTCCTAAAGAAATGGGAAATACTACAACGATAATGGTATGGACTTAATGGTTAGTCTTGTCTGAAAGAGGCTAAAATTAAGTATCTCTTAATACTTATACAGGCCAGTCCTGTCTGGCCATCTGCTTATAATATCTGCTGGTAAACTTACATTATTAAACAATAGATTATTCTGATGTACATTAAAAAACAAACAAAAAAAGAGGACATGTGGGGGTGGCTATATCATTACCCATATGCTTCAATTTACTGTAAAACCCAATTACTGAATGAGCATTACCTCTCATGTCTCTATTTATGACTATTAAAAAGTTTTACTTTCCTACCATCCTATAAGTAATTCAAAACCACAAGTCATTGCACTTCACAAATAATTTTTAAAAATTTTAATACTTTTTGACATACTAGTTTTGACATCTTCCTCTACTGGATTTATGACAGGAGATAACAACAAAGTAATTGAACCCATGGATTTAAATCTCAGCCTCTTCCCCTTCTGACCCTGAGTGAACTAATGAGCTCTGATGGCCAAAGGGCTGACAGACCTGAGGGAAGGAGAGGGGCTGCCACAGTGTAAGCCCTTTGGAAAGCCCCCTGGCAATAAATATCATGACCCGTCAGAAATGTCCCCTCTCTTTTACTGACAAAGCCTGTTTCTGGAAATTGATATGATGTAAATAACTAAAAAAAAAGATTCTGAAGGAAAAAACAGCTATGGCATATACAAATGTTTACTTCTGAAGCCTAACAAAGAAAAAAAAATGCAAATGGACCTAATATGTCCAGAAACAAAAGGGAAAGATTAAAGAAAAATATGCAGACCAATCCAGCGGAATATTACATAGCAATTTAATAAAATATAGGTAGAAGAAGACAAGTCAACCATTTGGTGTGGTTGCACACAGTAGTCTACCAACCTGTCAGAGCAACAATGCCCTAAATGACACACACTCATTCAAATAAATTATGGAATGAAGATGTATTGAAATTGCGACAAATTAGGAGTCAGGAGACAATCAATATGATTCTTGAACAAATGCAGCCTGACCTCCTATCAAATGAGTCAGTAAACATGGAAAGCAACTTCAATGGTTGCATGGTGTTTGTTTAGGTGGAAAAGATTTTAAAAATTTGAACGTAAGAAGACTTACTTCAACATAGGAAAAGAAAAAACAAAAAACAAATGAAAGCTTTTAAACTTTTCATGAATGAAAGTGTTGGAACTATACCAGTGTCATCTGGTGTTAAAGCAGTCAATGTAAAAACTGTGGAAAGTTTATTCAAAATAGAATTTTGGTATGTTTTAATTTTTTTAATTCCTTAAAAGAAGACAATAAACAGTTACAGTTATTAAACACATCTTTTAAAAATAGAAGATGTATTTTGCACAGACAGTTGAGAAAGATAAAGGAAGAATCTCCAAATTATCAGAATTAGGATTAAGTAGAACATTTAAATTTAATATATGATTAAAATTATGTAATATAAGAGTTAAAACTTATAAAGAGAAAAATACTTGCTGGTAAAGGGGAGACTTTGGGTTAATTGATGGAGGTAGGTCGAATTATGTTCCCTAATAGAACACATCTTCTTAACCTTAATCTCTGTCCTGGGTATGTGATTCCACTGCAAATAGGTCCTTCTGAAGATGTCATTTTGAATTATGTTATCACCAACCGAATGAGGGTGGGCCCTAATCTGTGTTACTAAAGGCCTCAGGAAGAGAACCTAGAAGTCACAGAAATGAGAAAGGAGAGGACGCTGCCATGTGATATCTAGCAGAGATGCAAGCCAAGGAACCCCAATGTTGTGGCAAATCTTGTGGACACTACCAACCCCAAGCCTCTAGCCTCCAAAATGTGTGACAATAAATTCCCACTGTTTAGCCATCCCATTGTGTGGTTCTTATCATAGCAACCTGGAGAATGAGACAATGACCTTATTTTTATTTTTTTTTAATTATTATGTTTGAACAATAAATAAAAGTTGTGTGTGTGTGGGGGGGAGACACCAAGAAGCAAAGACACAGGGGAAAGTAGACATGAGTGTCATCTTCCTAAGGAGTGAAACGCTGTCACACTGAAGAATGTATATAGACTAATTCTCGGCGGTTCTCAGGGAGCACCTGGGACCAATGGGAGACAAGTCTGGGAATGCAAGTAATCAGAGCTGGAAGTAAAACAAACAGGCTAGATCATGAAGAAACAGGTTTCCCATCCAGACAAGTATGGTTTCACAGGGCAAGACGAATACTTGTTTGATGTACCGGGCAGAAAACTACATGAGACTTAACTCTGAATTCTTAACAGTATGTCAGGCATTTATATACATTTCTAGATTGATAAGCCTCAAGATTTGTGTTAAAAAATATTTAAAAACCTAAGAAAATGATTATCCCATAATGCTAATTTTAAAAGGCAAAATATAATAATACTAAAGCACATTTTCCCAAATTTCTACAATGAGCGTGATATACTTTTATATCTATAACCACAAAGACTAAGAAAACAGTCTGTAATGCATTCCAGCACTGCACAGGAAAGCTCACATATTCATTCACACATTTTCACAACTGGCTTACATATGGCACCAGAGACATGGTACCTTAACTACCTTCAAAGAATCAGAAAATTAAATACAAAAATTGCCATCTGAATCAGAAACATGGGTCCCTTTCAATTAAAGTAAACTAATACTTATTAAAGAAATCACCTCTATCAAATGACTACAGGATGTCTAAAAGGTTCACATCTCTAGATCACCAGTACTAATACTTGATGTAAAACACGTATCAAAGTAAGAATGCCTTTCATTTTATGACAATAAAGGAATTAAATGAGCTTTCCACAGTAATCCCAACTTTAGAATTGTATCAGAAAAACAAACTCAAATCTCAGTTTTTCACCTAAAGTTTTTAAGTCTCCAAATCCCAGTAGTCCTGGAGGGCAGGAAAATTCATCATATGGGGAGCTTTTCAAAATTATATTTACAGGCCTGGGCTCTTCTTCAAGGACTCCTGTGTGACCTCTGAGATGAAAGCATGGCATCGTCACTGTGAGGAAGGGCCTTACATCACCTATATCACCTGCTTTTTATGAAACCTAGTCATACATGTTGCGCATGTTTTTCATAAAAAATAGTCTCTCTCAATTTTGGGGTGGAAGTGGGGTGGATCATTCTCTTGGCACAATGAGAATAAATATTATGAACGTCATTGTTATTAGATTTTCAGATTATTTGTCCTTCCATGCTTTTTACTATGGGAATGGTTAAAACACCACAATATTCAAGAAGTTGAAATGCTGGAAGGTAATTTAAAATCCTCCTTTTACACCACATCCATATTATCTAACATTAAATTATACATAGCCTAGATTTAAAAACAAATTTTTTATCCATATTTTTTTTTACTCATCTGTCCATACCCTGACAAAAGGAACAGTAGCACAAAATAATCATACAGTCACATTGTATGTATATGATCAAGAATTAAGGCTACTGGAACACAGCTCAACAATTTCAGTTACTTCCCTCCAGCCGCTACTCCAATACGCCATAAACTAAAACAGGATATCTATATAATACATAAGAATAACCTCCAGGGTAACCTCTTGACTCTGTTTGAAATCTCTCAACCACTAAAACTTGATTTCGTCTCATTTCTCTCTTCCCCCTTTTGGTCAAGAAGCCTTTCTCAATCCTATGATGCTGGATCCCAGCTCATTCTGGGAGTCCTATCTCACACTGCTAGAGAGATTTACACCTCCAGGAGTCATGTCCCATGTAGGGGGGAGGGCAATGAGTTCACCTGTCAAATTGGCTTAGAGAGAGAGGGAGAGAGGCCACATCTGAGCAACAAAAGAGATTCTCTGGGGTGACTCTTAGGCATAATAATAAGTAGGCTTAGCCTATCCTTTGCAGGAGTAAGTTTCACCGGGGCAAATCCCAAGATTGAGGGCTCAGCATATTGATTTGGCTGTCCCTACTGCTTGGGAGACTATCAGGAATTCTCCAAATGGGGAAGCTGAATATTTCCTCCTTTCTCCCCACTCCCCAAAGGGACTTTGCAAATACTTTTTCATTCACTGTCCAAATTATTCAGGGATATATGTGGGCATCACACTAACCTGGACAAACCAACAAGATCTCACGCCCTATTCAAGATTCTATGTATTTGTGGTGTTAAACTAAACTGACCACACAAGCTAAATTAGGTAATACGCTACCCCAAAATACAAATTTTGCACCAAATAAACATCTGTCCCTTTGGTCTCACACAGAAGCTGAAGGTTTAAAATATGGAGGATACCACCTTTTACCCTGTACTCTGATTCAGATCAGTTTCATTCATATCTCTAATCAAAGTCTGATCCCTTTTTCAACTTTTGAAACAGTTCCTGCATGGGGTACTGCTGACTTTCATAGCTTCAGAGCTCTAACTCTGAGTCTCAGGTGTCGCAGATACCTGAAGTTTCTGGGAACAACCATGTTATATACAAACAGCTCAGTAGCTCAGAATTTAGAACTAACAGTTACAACCCTGAATATCTGTGCCTGCTGTAAGAGCTTACAATCTAGGTCCCTTTATAATAGGCCCCAACCTGATAACCCACGCTCTCGACTTCAGTTCACTGAGTTTTTGTATTATAGTTAGTTCATACAAGTGAGGCAGGATATTTGTCTTTCTGTTTCTGACATTTCATTTAACATACAGTCTTTACGATTCATTCACCTAGTTGCATGTCTCACAACTTCATTCTTTCTTGTAGCCGCTAAGTTGTATGTATATATCAGTTTACCCTTCCATTCCTCAGTCGTTGTACCCTTAGGCCACCTATATTCATTGTGACTCACAAACAATGCCGCCATAAATACCAGTTTGAAAGGTCCACTCCACATTCCCCCACTCAGCTCCTCAAGATACATACTGAGCAACAGGGTTGGCAAGACCCTATGGCAACCCCACCCCTAGCCTCCTGTGGAGCCACCACACTGTCCCCCTAGTGGCTGCACCTCTCAGCTTTCCTACCGACAGTCAATGGGGACATCTCTTTCTCTGCATTTCCTCTAGCACTTGTTTCTCTCTGTTCATTTTTAATCAGTTTTATTCATACATCATACAACTCCACCTAAATAAATAGACATGCTTTCCCTACCATAATCTATATGAAGACATTTGCTTTTCTTCCACAAAGAATCCTTACCCCTCCCCCATCACCCACAAGTGCTGACATAAAAATAAATTCTTAACAAGCAATTCTACCATTTTCTTGGTAGGGTTTCTAGAAAAGTAAGAGCATTAGAAGTGCCATTCTAGAATTAAACTGGTATGCATCCAAAGTAGCATCTTGTATCCTACATGAGTAAATCATGGGCAAGTCACCCAATTACATAAAATTGTATATTGGAGGGAAAAAAAAGTTCTTTACTCGGCTAGCAGACAGTTTATTTCCCCCTGCATGATTACTGACTTACTAAACCTTTAGTCAATTTTAGAAAGGACAATAACCAGAAAATATCTAATACCAGCAAGGAAAACATGTTTTAACATTTGTTCATTCCTCCTGATTTACAGTGAGTGCCAAAAATGCTCTATTAAGGACTCTGAAGTCATCTCTAGGCTCAAGGTAAACTGAGTTGTGTGTCATGGACTGTGGGAGAGAGGGGGCGCACAGAAGCTAAAGTGGCAAGGATGCCACATAATTTCTGACCCAATTTAATGCCTTGTTGAATTGGGCCAAAATCTTTGCTTCAATATAAATACTAAGTGAGGAGTTCTTTCACTTAAATACAGATTTAATTTTAAAACATATATTTTCTTTACTTTACTCTTAAATTTGCTTCTGTGTTTCACATTGCCAGAAAAGATATTTTGACCCCAGCTCTGCCTTCTCCCCTGATCCAGTGACACTATTGCATACTCATAATTCATTTAATTGTCTTTTTGTGACTTGTATGCTTTATTCAATAGCCTTTGTGTCAATGGTGCAATTTTCAGGCCTTACAATAAGTTATATATATTTTATGCTACTGTTGGGCTGTATATTCCAAGTTAGTATTTCTTCTATACCATCTTAAATCACTTCAATTATTAATGATTCTAATATGAAATATATTTTAAAATGATGAAATCACAAAGATCTATGATTCTAACAAGGAAATTGGTCAGAATTTGAATTTTTTTTTCTTTTTTGCATGGGCAGGCACCGGGAATCGAACCCGGGTCTCTGGCATGGCAGGTGAGAACTCCGTCTGCTGAGCCACCATGGCCCATGGCCCACCCAGAATTTCAATTTTTTTGTGTTTGAATATGAGTTTACAGTAGTCTCATTCCTTTTCACACAGACCAAACTCTACTGTTAAAGAAAACTTGGTACCCCAAACTTCACATACTGAATGTTAATGTCACTTTCTATAAAGTCAGGTCCACTTTTTGCTGCTTTGGTTATAGGAGAAGGAAGACTGAACTGGAGTCAGAAGCTGTGGTGTCTAGCAGCCCGGCTTTTACGCTCACTGGTTACACAGTCTTGGGTAAGCCACTCCACTTGGGAGGGCCTGGTGCCCTCAGCCCCTAGCAGACAAGACTCCACCTCATCAGCCTGGCTCCCTTACAGCTCTCCTGAGCACTGGACTCTACAACCTCATTATTCAATTCTCATTGCCTTTATCCCTTAGGTTTCTACTTTCTACTAAATAACTGGTATTGACCACAATTCTACATTGTTTCTCTTACTAATTCTATGAGTTTGGGAAGTTCTTTTCTGTCCAGTAATTTCTATCCAGTAATTGTTTTAATTGTTCAATCAAGAGTTATTAAATAATTGTAAAGATAGTGTCAGGAGAGAGTCTTAATAGTGTTGTTGGCATCACCGTAAACTGTATTTGCTTGAACAACAATCAGTCATGCTTGTTAACTTCTGAAAAAAAAACTGAGGAATCCTCTGAAGAAGAGAAGGAAACAGGCAATTCAAGACTTACCTTTTACAAGAAAATATCTGGAGTCATCTTTAGGAAGGAGAAAAGGCAGGTTTTGTAGCATTAGGGGAGCTATCAGGAGAAAGGAAATATGTGTCTCAAAATACGTTAATCAGGAATGGGAGGAGGTAGAGAAAAGAGCACAGGTGTACTAAATGTCAAAAGCCATCGTTTTTGTGTGGTGGGACACCTATGTGGCAAGTTTCTTTTTTGGGGGGTGGTAAGTTTTTGTACCCCCCCCCCCACCTCCAGCAGGTATTCAATAAGTATTTAATGAATAAATTTTCTTTTGTGGAAAAAAAATAAAAAGACTTAACTTTAATAATTATCTGCAAGACTGGCAAGAAATAAACCAAAATATATTACATTGATCATCTTTGGGTGATAACTTTTTTGCCACTTTAAAAATATTTTCTATATTTTCCTAATTTTTAAAAGGATTATCTATTACCTTTAATTGATAATAATCCATTTTATGAAAAGACCACAATCATCACTAACAAGCAAGCTTTAAACAGATGTTATAGTACTTTGTGGAGAGCTGGGGGGTGTCTGGTAAAATTCTGAAAGCCTCTATTTGCTAAAGGGAAAACTTAACTATCCATTCCAGGCCATTAAAATCATATTCCAAAAGCCCTTGTAAGTTTAAGAGGGCAAAAAAGTTTTACTCATTAAATCTTTAATGTATAACTAGCAATCTCATTTTGCACATTTATGAAAAAGTGCCACAGTATTCTTACTTGCTCTAGTTATACTCAATGAACATAGTGCATGTATGCCCATTTAATGAATTTAAAAGTGTGATTTGATTATATTTAAATAATTACAGACTTCTAATTACAGCACATTTGCCTTTAGGACATTTTTTTTTTTAAGTTTTCTTGGGTATTTATTAGGCCTATTTTTAGCACTATTTCAAATGTTAACAAACAGATTGATTTCTTCACAGTTGTTTAATATTTTCAAACTCTAAATATAAAAGGTCCATTTTCTCAATTCTCTGACTTAAGTTATTTGAGCTTATATGAATTCTGTAAGAATACTGACCCATCTCGCCTCATCTAACCTTCAAAATCGTTAAAATCAAACCAAAACAAACCAGTTATATGTGAATCTTTCCATTAAAATACTATCAAAAGATCATGAATCAGCTGAAATAGCTGCTTTTAGTTTTTAAAAATTAAACCTAGTTCTCATTTCACCTCAGGTTACAAGAAAATGGAAAATCTGCTTTTAAGTCATGCAGAGTAAGTCAACATTTGTCTACTTCCCCTAAGAAACTAAAATGTTTCTTAAAATGATAAATATTCATAACACTCAAACTATTTTTTGTGACCAGTAATTTTTGTCTTTGAGACTAGAACATATGGTTCTATTTAGCCAAGATGTATCATAATGCTAAATTATGTATAAAATACTATTTCTGGTATTTGTCCATCTTCTGCTGATGTGCCATTATTATTGCCAGGGGAACAAAAAAAGAAAAAAATGGTCTTGCTAACAGTAGGTGTTTCATGTACCACTTTCTTCAATCCTTTTGTGCCACAGTGGGAATCCGGACCCATTATGTGGTCCCAACTAAGTGTTGGCGCAGGCAGGCTGTGTTGCACATGTTGGGTAGCATTTCTATCTATCGGCTCTTTGAACATGACCCTGAATGTGTTAGAGGTCCCAACACAACTAAATCCGGTGTCATTTTGTCCCAAAGTTTGTTTTTTTTTTCATATTCAATGATCTGTATATTCACTTGATAATCGGTGCAACCATGAATAGATCCATATAAGCCAAATTCAACTACAGAAATTCTTCTGCTGTGAACCTGATTTGATTGCTTGTTTCACTGTAACCCCAACAGCTCTCTACTTGCTGGCATCTATTGATGCTGCATTCTTTTCCTCTGAGGCAGCATCTTAGTTGGTCAATGTAATCAACTTGGGGTTTACGGTTGACGTAAAATAAAGAAAGAGATTTACCTCTTCATGATCTGATAAAATTCCAGACTGAGCAGGCCCTACTGCAAACTCTTCCATTGTCATCAGTGGGAACCGAATTAAGGAAAGTGCTTTTCCTAGAACTTTGTTTCCAAAGTCAAAGCCAATTGTAGTCTCTGACATTCGGTTTCTGCCCAGTGTACAACAGCTCGTGTACAAAAAGTCGACTTTCATGAATACTAAATGTGTCTCTTTCTAGAACTGCACAGAGCATGTCCCTACCAATATCAGTAAACCCTTCTGCACTAATTGCATCCGTTGTGCTTTTGTCTATCGTGTCTAGACAAAGACTAGCAAGCTGTGGTTCATGAAATAGTCCAGCCTAAATAAGAAGCATAAAGGCATTATATACACTCTAAGATGTTTAGAAAGAAATTCCACACAATGTGCTTCCAAGACTTGGACTGGGTACTTCATGGCATATAAAGAGTGGTCATAACTGTTTCGGGACCAATATGAACTTCATCTGAATATAGGAATCTCAGCAGCTCCACGAAGGCGGCGGGCTCCACGTCCAGCAGCTCGACCTCGGGGGACGTGGTGGCCATGCCGCCGTTAACATGACGTTGAAGATGGTGCAGCCGGCCGCCAGCATGAGGCAGTGGGCGGGATGCGCGGTGGGCAGGATGCGCCACGGGCCCCCGCGCCACCACCACGGCCCTTGCCCAGCATGAAGCGCACACCACTAGGCAGCTCCGAACTGAAGAGGAAGGCGAAGCGCTCCTTCAGCAATGTCTTAGTTGCCTGCCAGTTACAGAACAGCTCCCCCTGCAGAGGCAGCAGCGGCCCCGCAACCCAGCTCTGCCTCGACCTACTCTCTGGGTGCCCCCCGCCCTGCCGATGCCATCCTCCCGCCGTGCGCCGGCCATAACCCAGGCCGGGCCCCGGCAGTGCCTTTAGGACACTTTGCTGGCCAAATTTTAATGTACTTAACCCTGAGTTCTTAATTAGGGATGCAATTATTATTACTTATTGTTACTTATTTATTGCTTACTATTATAGGAAAATAACTTTCAGTTTATTACATGATTTCTAGGAAACCATGTTGCAAAAAACGGGGAATGCATATCCAAACATACACACATGCACGTGTGCGCACATACCCACACAAGATTTAAAACGGCATTCTAATACCTTACTACTCAGAGCCCTGGATATTTCCATTGTATATACAACCTAGGTTTTGTCATCAGTCCTATGATTTAGTTGCTATAACATCTTAGAAATGTCCCTTCACTGATCTGGGGATTACAACTGCTCTCAGCGTAATAACACTACTACCCACATCTGTTTAATACTGTAGTTATCAAAATGTTTTTACATATTTAATTCATTGGATGCCCAAGTCTCCCTCATTTTCTCATTCTACAGTGGTAGCAAGACCAGGGTTCACATTCAGGGCTTAGGTACAGAAATACCCTATCTACTCGGAAGACTGTTTTGAAGCTCAAATGAGACAATATGGGTGAAAAGCATTTTGTAGATTCGATAATATAAATAGCGTGTTATTACGCTAACTCATTAGAGAGGTAGGTCATGATTATATTAAATGATCTGTAAAGTTATGCCTAGAAGGTAAAACTGCAAGTTAGAAGAGTTGTGTTTCTTTCCTAATAGAGGTTATTTAAAAAAAAAAAATCAAGATTCTTACCTAAAAACTATCAATTAACATTTTACCTTAGTTAAGATTATGTGTAATAGAAAATAAAATGCTCTTTCTGGCTTCTCCCCAAAATAATTATTATAAGATTTTCTCCATGGAATTAATTTCGCATTCAGAAAAAAAAAATTTTTTGCGCAGCTACTATGGACACACTGGATACATGGGGTGAAACACACACATAGGCCTCTGACTTCAGAGAGCTTAACAGTAGTGAAGAAGGCAGACAAACAAGTAACCAAGCAAAATACAACCGTGGGAGAGTGCTCTAGACAAAGCACCACGCTCCAGAACAGGGAATGGGGGAGCGGGAACGTCAGTGAGGGTTCTCTGAGATGATAACTGCACAGAGACCTGAATTAGAAGCCCCAACTGCAAAGAGTAGGTGGTAGAACATAGGTAGAGAGACTAATATATTTTAAGGTTTCAAAGCAGGAAAGAAAAAACCTGCCACATGTGAGGAAATAGAAGGCAGACAATAAGGGTGGAGGATATAGTCGAGTGACTGAGGAAAAATGGCACAAACAAGGCTGCATAGGAACAGGGGTCAGCTCTCACATGATGAACGGGGCCTGTGGATGTTACTTAAAGTGGAATGCTACCCAGGGGAACACTGAACCAATTCTCATTTAACATCATGCTGGCTGTTGCACAGATAAAGTGTTCTTTCTTTATCTGTGTTCCAGGGGAACACAGAAGTGGGGGACCAGATAGGAGTCTGCTGTAATAGTTCATTTGAGATGACAAAAGCTGGGGTTGGGGAAGAGGCAGAAAAGAAGGTATGTCTAAATCAGATACACAGTTTAGAGGTAAAGCAACACAAATTGCTGAGGTACTGAAAGGTAAATGATGGAGAAAATAGGAATTAAAATGATTCTACACATTTGTTCTAAGCAACTGGAGGGATGGTGCCAATCTCTAATATGGGTCCTACCTAAATGTGGTATGTCTGTGAAATAAAAAAAAAAGTGGTGCTGTAAAATAAATAACTGGATATATGAGGAAGGAATTCAGAGGAGAGGTTCGGGCCAGCAATATAAATTTGAGGGTAACCAGGACTTAAATGGTATTGAAAGCCTGGGAATTGAACCTATTGTAGAGGCCAGAAGAAAGCTAACATTTAAAAATCAAATAAGAAGAAACTGAGACAGTAGCTAATGAGTTAGCCCCAAGTATCTATGTGGGATCATGGAAAGGAAGAAAAGATAGTAAGTGCTAATGAGACACCAAGTAAGATGAAAAAGAGATCTGCAGTATATTTTGTACACAGCCTCTGTAAATATTTAATAACTTACTATTGTACTGAGTAAAAATACAGGCATTTTCTGTATAAGATTGAGTTTTTCCACATATGAATTATATATTTTGGATTCAGTTAAAGAACATGATTTGTCATATTTGAACCAATACGGTTTATAATTCAAACTATGGAAGCTAGCACTATGCTTGGGGAGAAACAGTTGCACACACTTGACACAGAGGTACACAAAGCAATTTTGTTTGAAATGCTGGCTAGTGTGTTGGTGGTGTAATCTTTCATTCGTTGTTAGCAATTATGAATTTTAGGTTTCTACAATAAAGGCCAGAAAGATACATATTCAAATTTCCAGCACCTATGCATGGGCCTTTAAAAATTGATTTTTCATACCTTTCCAGTAGTTTTTGCAAGAATTTATTTATATTTGTAGTGTTAATTGGTAAGACACATTGGTCTATACAACTCTTTTCAATCATGTTCACCTTCAATATGGTAATATTATTTTATAGACTCACTAGTGAACTGCCTTCACTTCTATCAATATGGTAATATTACTTTACAGACTCACTAGTGAATTGCCTTCACTTCTATCTATTCCTTACATTTGAGTTCAGTCTCACTAACTAACCATTCATCCATCTCTAGCCTCTATGTATCTCTAAGTCCCCTATACTCTGTATTAAAAGCCTCTGACTTTACCTTTACCATGCTCATAAAAGTGGAGTCACACAGCATCTATCCTTTTGTGTCTGGCTTATTTCACTCAGCATTATGTCCTCAAGGCTCATCCATTTTGTCATCTGCTTCACGACGTCATTCTGTCTTACTGCTGCTTGATATTCCACTGTATGTGTATACCACATTTTGTTAATCCACTCATCTGCTGATGGGTACTTAGATTGTTTCCATCTTTTGGCGATTATGAACAAGGTCGCTATGAACATTGGTGTACAAATGTCTGTTTGTGTCACTGCCTTCAGCTCTTCTGGGTATATAGCAAGTAATGCTACTGATGGGTCATAGGGCAACTCGATATTTAGCTCCCTAAGGAACTGTCAAAATGTTTTCCACAGTGGCTGGACAATTATAATTCCCACCAGCAGTGCATAGTGCCCCAATTTCTCCACATCCACTCCAACATTTTTACTTTCCTGTTCGTTTAATAGCAGATATTCTTATAGGTGTGAGGTGGTATCTCATTGTAGTCTTGATCCGCATTTTCCTTATAGCTAATGAAAATGAGTATTTCTTATTTTTCAGTCATCTGTATTTGTTCTTCAGAAAAACGTCTATTCATATCTCTAGCCCATTTTATAATTGGGTTGTTTTTGTTCCTTATTGCTGAGTTGAATGACTTCTTTACGTTTACAGGATATCAAATCTTTATCAGATGTGTGATATCCAAATATTTTCTCCCATTGAGTTGGCTGCCTCTCCACCTTTTTGACAAAGGCTTTTGAAGCACAAAAGCATTTGATTTTGAGGAGTCTTCACTTACCTAATATTCCTGTTGCTTGTGCTTTGGGTATAAAGTTCAGGAAGCTACTTCCTATTACTAGGTCTTGAAGATGTTTCTCTACATCTTCTGAGAAGTTTTATGGTACTAGTTTTTGTATTTAGGTGTTTGAGCCACTTTGAGTTAATTTTTGTATAGGGTGTAAGACAAGGATCCTCTTTCTTTTATTAGCTATTGATATCCTGCTCTTCCATGCCCATTTATTGAAAAGACAACTTTGTCCCGGTTCAGTGGATTTGGGGGCCTTGTTGAAGATCACTGACCATAGCTCTGGTGGTCAATTTCTGCGCTCTCAATTTGATGTTCCATTGGTCAATACTTCTGCCTTTCTGCCAGTATCATGTTCTTTTGACCACTGTGGCTTTATAAGTTTTAACATCAGCAAGTGTTAATCCTTCCACTTTGTTCTTCTTTTCAAGAATGCTTTTAGGTATTTAGGGTCCTTTCCTCCTCCAGGTGAATTTGGTTAACCAGCTTTTTCAAGCCTTCAAAGTAGGTTGTTGAAATTTTGATCAGTACTACACTGAATCTGTAGATCAATTTGGGTAGAATTGACATCTTAACTACATTTAACCTTCCTATCCATGAGCAGGTAATGTCTTTTCCCACCTATTTAGTCTTCTTTGATTTTATTTAGCAATGTTATGTAGTTTTCTGTGTGGAAGTCCTTTACGTCTCTAGTTAAGTTCATTCCTAGATACCTGATGCTTTTAATTGCTATTTTGAATAGATTTTTTTCCTTAATTGACTCCTCAGGTCATTGTGTATAGAAACATTACTGATTTTTGTACATTAATTTTACATCCCACCAGCTTGCTGAATTTGTTTATCGGCTCAAGTAATTTTGTTGTAGATTTCTCAGGATTTTCCAAGTATAATATCATGTCATTTGCAAATAATGAAAGTTTTACTTCTTCCTCTCCAATGTGGATGCCTTTTATTTTTTTGTCCTGTCTGATTGCTCTAGCTAGAACTTCTAGTACAATGTTGAAAAATTATAGTGACAGAAGGCATCCTTCTCTCATTCCCAATCTTAAGGGGAAAACTTTCAGTCTCTCACCACTGAGTACAATGCTAGCTATGGGTTTTTCACATATGCCCTTTATCATATTGAGGAAGTTACCTTTGATTCCTATCTTCTGAAGTGTTTTTATCAGAAAAGGATGTTGAATTTTATCAAATGCTTTTTCAGCATCAATTGAGATAATCATGTGATTTTCCCCTTTTGATTTGTTAATGTGATGTATTAATTGATTTTCTTGCACTGAACTGTGCTTGCATTCTGGGTATAAACCCCACTTGGTCGTGGTGTATAATTCTTCTAATGCATTGTTGGATTTGATTTGCTAGTATTTTGTTGAGAATTTTTGCACCTATATTCATCAAGGAGATTGGCCTGTGGACTTCCTATCTTATAGTATCTTTACCCGGCTTTGGTATTAAAGTGATGTCAGCTTCATAAAATGAGGTAGGCAGTGCTCCTTTTTCCTCAAAATTTTTTAGAAGTTTGAGCAGGATTAGTGTTAGGTTTTTTTTTGAAATGTTTGATAAAATTCCCCTGTGAAGCTATCTGGCCTTGGGCTTTTCTTTGTAGGAAGATTTTTGATGACTGACTGAGTCTCTTTACTTGTGATTGCTTTGTTGAGATCCTCTAATTCTTGAGTCAGTGTAGCTTGTCTGTGTGCTTCCAGGATTCTGTCCATTTCATCTAAGTTATCTAGTTTGTTGGTGTATAGTTGCCCATAGTATCCTCTTATGATTTTTTTTTTTTAATTTCTTCAGGGTCTGGTAGTACCAATCCCCCTCTCACTTCTGATTTTATTTACATACTCTCTTTTTTTCTTTGTCAGCCTTGCTCAACTTTACTGACTTTCTCAAAGAACCAACTTTAAAAAAATCTATTTTTCTTTTGTTCTCTCATTCATTTAATTCTGTTTTAATCTTTGTGATTTCTCTTCTTCTACTTGCTTTGGGGTTAGTTTGTTATCCTTTCTCTAGTTCCTCCAGGTGAGCACTCAAGTCCTCAGTTTTGGCTCTTTCTTGTTTTTTTAATATAGGCATTTAGGGCAATACATTTCCCTCTCAGCACAGCCTTTGCTGCATTCCTTAAGTTCTGGTATGTTATATTCTTGTTTTCATTCATCTCCAGAGAGCTTCCGATTTCTCTAGCAATTCCTTCTTTGACCCACTGGATGTTTAAGAGTGTGCTATTTAATCTACATATATCTGTGAAAGTTCTTGTTCTTTGGTGGTTATTGATTTCATTCCACTGTGATCAGAGAAAGTGCTTTGAATAATTTCAATATTTTAAATTTAGAAAGACCTGTTTTGTGCCCCAGCATATGATCTATCTTGAAGAATGTTCCATGAGCACTAGAGAAGAATATATATATCTTGGTGTTTTAGGGTGTAATGACCTATATATGTTTGTTAGGTCTAATTCATGTATGAAATTGTTTAAGTTGTCTATTTCCTTGTTGAGCCTCAAAGAGAGAAAGAGTGTATTACTAGGCACATAGTAGGCAAGCAGATAGCCTAGCAGCCCAAAACCTGTCTCCCTAAGTTTAGGGGGTTCAGGGTTTTTAAAGATTTTAGCAAGGTAAAATGAGTTCATTTTGGATAGTAAGTTCAAAGCAGAAAAGGAGACAATTGTTATTATGATCATTTCAATAGGAGAACATAAGTTGAAAGGAGGGGATGCAGATCTGTCACTTCAGTACTAAAGGTGTGAGCCAAGAGGAATGGTGTCTCCCTCACTTTTGAAGGACAATTTGGCTGAGTACAGAATTCTTGGCTGGAAGTCTTTCTCTTTCAGAATCTTAAATATATCATACCACTGCCTTCTCACCTCCATAGGGCCAACTGAGTAGTTCAAACTCAGTCTTATGTGGTTTCCCTTGTATACAGCAGATTGTTTTTGTCTTGCCACTTTCAGGATTTTCTGCTTCTCTTCAACATTTGACAGACTGATTATATGTATTTTGGGGTAAGTCTATTTAGATTTACTCTATTTGGAGTTTGCTGGGCTTCTTCAATTTGCATATTTATGTCTTTTATAAGGGTTGGGAAGTTTTCCCCCATTATATCCTTAATTAATCTTCCTAGCCCTTTTCTCTTCTGGGATACCAATGATTTTTACATATGTGTGCTTTGCTTAGTCCATCATTTCTCTGAGAGTCAATTCAAGTTTTTCCATCTCTTTTGTCATTTGCTCTTTTATGTGTTTGACATCAGTTGTCTTGTCCTCTAGTTCACTATTCTTTCTTTTGCCTCTTCAAATCTGCTATTGTGTTTCTCACTAGTACATTTTTATTTGGTCTACAGCATCTTTAATCTCTGTGCTACCTGCTATTTTTCTATCTATTCTTTCAAATTCCTCTTTATGCTCTTCTAGTGTCTTCTTGATCTCCTTTATATCATCAGCCATCCCACTGATTTTATTTAGTAGAGTTAAATGAATATCTTTGATTAGTTGTTCCAAAGTCTGTGTCTCCCCCAGTGTTTTAATCTGGTCATTATGCTCATCTATATCTGCTCACATCTTCATATGCTTAGTGATCTTCTGTTGCCTTCGAGGTATGTAAATATCTTGATAGGGTTACTTTGGAAGTTGATTTCCTTCAGTAGTCTAAAGCTTTTGTGTTTATGGAATGGCTGTGGAGCAGGATGTGGGCCTAAGGTGTGGGGCATGGTACAACAGTGTGGTGATGGGCTGCAGCACAGGAACAGGCAGAGGTTGGGGATTACAGCGGTGCCTGTAAGCAAGGGGTGCGGGGTTGTGGAGGTGCTGTGCAGGGGCTATAGGGACAGGGTGAACTCAGGCAGGCTCTGGCACTCAGAGGCAGGGTGCAGCATGGGGGACACACAGGTAGGAAGTGGTGGGAGGTGGACGGGGTGGCAGTGCAGATGCACAGGCAGGATGTGGGAGGCAGGGTGTGGGGTATGGTCCATAGAGGTTGGAGCACTGGGAGGGTAGGGCGTAGGTGTGTCCTTGTGCAGAGGGAGGGGTCAAGGGGACCGGGATGTGGATGTGTGAGTGTGCAGGGGTGGGGCTCAGGTCATGAGGGTTGTAGGACATAGGTCAGGGGCAGGTGATGTTGAGTCGGCGGGGCCCTGGCATGGGTGCGTGGGTGCAGGGTGGGGATGGGGCAGGGATGCACATGTGTGCGGGGTGGGGGCTATGTTGCACGGATGCACACATGAGCACCCGCCCAGTGTGGGAACAGGGCATTTGTGACAGAATTGAGAAAAGGGTATGCACGTGTGTCAGGCAGGTGGAGGGGTCGAGAAGTTGGTACACAAATGCATGCGTGCCCAGCAGGGAGGATACAGCTGTGTGCATGTGTGGGTCTGGGGAGCAGTGCCTTGGTGTGCATGTGCACATATCTCAGAAGCAGCAGGGTTGGGTTGCACCTGTGTGGGCTGGGGATGGGTGTGGCCAGCTCTGGGCAAGATGTGCAGGTCAGCGCTTGCCCAGAGCTGGGAGGGTGTGGCAGGGGTGTGCATGTGCATGTGTCTGGGGGCGAGGGGGTAGAGTTGCACAACTGTATGGGCTGGGGGCAGGTATGGCCTGGGTATGAAAGTGATCACCTGCAGCCCGGATGTGCAGGTGACTGCCTATAGGAGGAAGGGAGGGCAAAGTGGGAGTTGAGGGGTCTGGCACGGGTGTGAAGGTCTCAAGAGGGGCAAGGCAAGGCTGTGAGCTGGTGTGGGAGAGGTGGGTTCAGCTGGAGCAGGTGTGTGTGAAGCAGGGGTGAGCAGCGGGGATGCATGGAAGGGTTGGGGTGAGGATGCTTGGAGTGTGGTTGCGGGGCAGGTAATGGGGTTCAGGTGCATGGGGTGTGGGGGGAGTTGTGGGTCGCAGGGTGGGGGCAGCCCATGTGGTTGTAATACGTTCAAGAAGTGTCGTTTGGCTTAACTTTCTGGTCCCCGTTTCCCTGTTCACACAGTCCTGAGGGCTCTGGGCCTCCATCTGGAAAGGGGCGCGTTAGGCTGCTTGCTCTAGCTAGATGGTCTCTGGTTCTCTGCATCTCAATTGTTTAGTTTCTGCAACCAGGGCCTCCTTATGTGGTGTAGAAGACCCTCTTAGGTCACTTACACCCTGGTATCACTGTCCCAGTCATTTTTCTGTCACTTCTCTAGCTGTTCCTTAGAGCAGGGGTGAACTTGACATATCCTATTCCATCATATTCCAGGAAGTCATGTGTGGACCTCTGACACACTTCTGGCCAATGGGGGTATAGGTTAAAATAACGGGAGAGGGAGGTCTCTTCTCAAAGTATTGCTAGAGAAGTCTTTTTCTTTTCTATCTTTTTACCATCTGGAATATGATGTGGTGTTCGGTAGTATAGAAATCTTTGGACCAGGAGGAGAAATTCAAAAGCTAAGGGGGGAGCTTACCCTGGAATCCAACTTCTAAATTTCTTGTTGCAGGAGACATGTAAACCTGTTTTACATTAAGTGGGATTTTGCTGTTACTAACAGCCAAATGCAACACAACTGATACATGCCTTTTCCTTTCATTCCTCCCTAAGAGTATTTTCAAATGAAACAAAGTATAACACATGAAGAGAATACTACAAATACAGCAAACTCATCTGCAGCTAGAGGTAGCCACATGACCTAGTTCTTGCTAATAATGGGAAGACTGATGGGGCCTCCTAGGAAAGTCAATCCTTTGCTGATAAGAGGAGTGGGCTGCTAAGGAAGATGGCGGCTGGGCTGTCCTTGACAAATCCTCCACTCCATCTCCTCCACCCTTCATGCCTTTGAATTGGTTGTGATACCTGGAGCAAAAGCAGCCATCTTGAAACCACTGGGTAACATCCTCAAGGATGAAAAGCTCATCTCCAAAACAAAGGGGAAAACACCTGGCTGCTTGATGCCATCACTAAGGTGATACCCCTGTCCTAGATTGCCTTTCCAGACTTCTCAGGAGATAATTAAATATCTTGATTGATAAAGTCACTATCAGTGAGGTTTTTAAAGAGAATTAATTAATTTTTTGTGGCTAAAAGGATTCTGACATACTCTATCTTCTACCCAAGTGTCTTCACACTGCCTCTGAATAAAAATATTCTCCCTAATTTGGCTCTTACATCTCATTCCACGATTTCTACTCCAATATGCTGAAATCGTACTAATATTTCCATACTTGGAATGCTCTCCCATCTAAATTTTACCAATTCTTAAAGGCCTACCTTAATTTCCCCATCTTTAAGTTTACCTAGAGGCCTGTCACAGGAACTATGTCTTGAGCTCTACCATTCTCTCTATTCACTTATCCACACTCATTTACCACTCTCTTCTCCTTATTCCATTCCTTGTATAAACCCTCCTCTTCAAATCAGCATGGTATTTAGTCAATTCAAAATTCACTTCAAAGAATTTCAGGCTGACAATGAGGAACACCTGGGTTCTTGCTGCTGAACTCCTATTAAAAGCCTTGCTGCAAATGCACTTCATGTTTACCTTACTTTTAAGTATATGCAGCTCATTTCTTCTTCGGGATCAGCGGTTCCTAATTAGGAAGTTTCCTAATTCTGGGAAACTTTCCCAAAATGCACACAGTCAGGCACCACCCCAGACTTACTGAATCATTTCTAAGGGTACCCATGTTGGAGGCTCCCAGTGATTCTAGCGTTTACCTTTGGGTAAGGTTTTCTAATCAGGATATCTTAGAGTTGCACTGTGATAGCAATATGCTAACAACTGGCTAAATGAGGCTATTGAAAACGTGAAGTTAATTTAACTTAAAAACTCCTATTTGATGAGACCAAATGCAGAGTGTTTTATTATGTTCAGAACCTAAATTTTCTGTAGCACACAATCTAAATCAACCTGACTGGACAGCTCATTTAAACAACCCAAATTCCTGGAGTCCAGGACGGGAATGAGACCCTGCAATTCTGTATAGTTTAATGTAATACCTGGATACATCCCAGACTATGGCGGGCTGATAATTAGAGTACTGGGAGAGCCCCTTGAGGGTCCAGAGGGAAAAAAAACATATATATATATATATATATATATATATATATATATATATATATATATATATATATATATAGGCCCAAAGACCCCTATAGATTGGGAGAAGGATTAAAGGAGAAGGAGGAAGTAAAACAGAGAAAATGGGATGTTAACAACCGAGTATGGCTGCTGAATCACTATATTAATATTCCTTCTAGACTCCAGTGTTTTGGAGCAGCAAGAAGGAAAAATCTGAGATGATGGAATGGTAGTTCATGAAAAATTGTGGAGTCTGTTCTGTAACCACTTGTTGAAGTGTGCTTTGAAAATCATTGCTTTTTTCTTTCTTTGTTTTGTATATATGTTATATTGTACAATAAAAAGTTATTTAAAATACTCATACTTGAGATTCAGTTACTGGAAAATTTAAAGCATGCCTGGAACTTGAGTAAGTGAATTTACTTTTTAAAGTGTTAAGTTTTATGAAATCTAAATATAGGCTATTTCCTATGAAATTTTAACATCTGAATTGAGATGTACTATAAATGAAAACCACACATTGAATTTAGAATACTTAGTTTGGATCAAATTTAAAATAACATGAAAAAGTTTATACTGGTTACATGTTGAGGTGATATTTTGGATATACTGGGTTAAAATACATTATTAAAATTGTGCCTATTTCTTTTAACCTTTTAAATGTGGCTAACTGAAAAACTGAAATTTCATAGTTGTTTGTATTATATTGCTAACAAATTTCTCCCTAGAGAATCAAGGTTACCCAACTGTAACTAGGAGTTATGCTATTTCAAATTCACTATTATACTGACTTGGAGAAAGTTAGTCACTGTATCACTATATGTCTCTTTTATTAAGGCCTACAGAAAAAATTTCTCTCAGATTTCAGAGTTTGGTAATTTTACTCTTGATAAGTTATTTTTTTTGCCTTGCCCATGGAAAGCTTAGAGCCAAATTTGTACTCTGTAGTACTTGGCTACAGAGAAGTAGCCAAGTACTTCTCTGGCTAGCCCTTATTTTTCTACCTGTATTTTCTGTTTGGTCATATTTTTCTTTTTGAAAGTTGTGTATCTTTTTGTTTTTTATTTTTTCTCCAATGAGACAGGGAATAATCTTTGATAAGACTCAAAGCCTGAATAAACACTAAAAACAACATAAGGCAAAGGCAAACAGTTAAGTAAAGTCTAAAAGCTGTACTGAATTCCTCAAATTGCTATTTTCTATTTTGTTATTCACTTTGCATAACTCATTCCTTTCAATGAAAATAAAGCAACCTTTACACAATATATCACAATACTCTCATGTACTCTGGGGAAGGAGAAACAGAGCAGCTTTTGAAATAACATGAAATTCTCAGAGGAAAAAGTTGTCATTAGAAAATATGACACTGTTCTGTTCATAAAATGAAATGTTCAGAATCACAAATCAGGCTCCTCAAAGTTTTTCAAGAAAGTTTATTCCTATTCTAAGTTATTGGGTATAACCTAAGAGGAAACTATAGTTTCAAGTCTAACTTAGCTTTTTTAAAAAACACATGTCATTGTGCTATAGATTTTGTGAAATGATCTCATTTACTTACAGCCAGTATGAATAAATATAGTTTGTTTTAATTATCTCAAATATCAAAACTAACAACCAGGTCTTTCAGTAGTTACATATTTTACTCATCTGTCCTTAACTAAAATTGTGCCTGACTATAGGCCTACAGATGTTATCAAAGAAAACAAATTTATATTTTACCAAATAGAAAATAATCTAGAAAAGGAATTCACCGTAACCATATGAAAGCCTGCTAGAGGCTTCTAGTGTTCACATGACCAGATCATCCAATACAGAGATATATACCAACTGTGTAATGAAAAACAATGATAATTTTATTTCTGAGACTCCAAGCCAAGTTTTGCAAATGGCTAAAGGGGAGTGTGCTGGTTTGAAAGGATGTATGTCCCCTAGAAATGCCATGTTTTAATCTAAATTCCATTTCATAAAGGCAGAATAACCCCTATTCAATACTGGATGTTTGAAACTGTAATCAGATCATCTCCCTGGAGATGTGATTCAATCAAGAGTGGTTGTTAAACTGGATTAGGTGATAACATGTCTCCACCCATTTGGGTGGGTCTGGATTCCTATAAAAGGAAAAAAAGTCTCTGGAGTCCTATAAAAGAGGAAACATTTTGGAGAATGAGAGAGATTCAGAGAGAGCCAGAGAAGAACGACAGCCACGAGAAGCAGAGAGCCCACTAGCCAGCGACCCTTGGAGATGAAGAAGGAAAACGCCTCCTGGGGAGCTTCAGGAAACAGGAAGCCAGGAGAGAAAGCCAGCAGATGATGCCGTGTTTGCCATGTGCCTTCTCGGATGAGAGAGAAACCCTGAACTTCATCGACCTTCTTGAATCAAGGTATCTTCCCTGGATGCCTTAGATTGGACATTTCTATAGACTTGTTTTAACTGGGACATTTTCTTGGCCTTAAAACTGTAAACTAGCAACTTACTAAATTCCCCCTTTTAAACGCCCTTCTGTTTCTGGTATATTGCATTCCAGCAGCTAGCTAACTAGAACAGGGAGGTAAACTAATGGCCCTTACTGCATCAAATATTTATTGAACACCCACTTTTCTGATAACTGTAACAGGCCCAAGATATAAGGTTGAATATGATACACATGTCGCATGTTTGCATAGCATGTGTACTACAGAAGAGGCCAGAGTTAGAGTCTGGCCCAGTGGACTGTTGTCTCAGGGCAGGACCTATAAGAGACACCATGACACCACTGGAACTTACTGACCTGCAGGGCTGCAGTCAGCTCAAGTTCAAAACTTGAATGAACAGGGATTTTTCCAGAATTAATAAGTTTTATGTAAATTTTAAATGACTTTTAGGAAGTTGCCTGGTTCAGAGAAATCACAAAATAAAAATTAAGGAATTAAAATGATCAAAAATTGGGAAATGTTTGTCTAATTACTTTTAGAATCCTGACCCAGTTTTGGCCAGTAAAAACACATTAGGAAGGAATTTGCTTCTATATAGGAATTTTTATGAAAAGCAGCATATCTCTCTTCCATAAAAATATTGTGCCTGTTTGAATCGATTATGTACTCTGGAAAAGCCATGTTTGAATCCTGATCCAATCTTGTGGGAGGAGACTTTTCTTTTAATCCTGATTCAATATTGTAGGTAGAAACTTTTTATTAGATTATCTCCACGGAGATGTTTGACCATAAAATTGTGGGTGTGACCTATGATGATTAGATGGGAGATGTGACTCCATTCATTCCAGATGGGTCTTGATTGATTTACTGGAATCCTTTAACAGAGGAAATAATTTGAAGAAAGTCAGAAACGGGAGAGCAAACAGAAAATTCAGAGCAGAGCTGACACAGATACTGACGCTTGGAGAACAAAGACGCAGATGTTTGCGGATGCTTGGAGCCCAGCAGACATTACCATGAGATGTTAAGCAAGCCAGAACCTGGAGAGAGCCAAGGGAAACCAAGAGATGAAAGCCAGCCCTGGAGAAGCAAAGTGAGGAACCCCCACAGGAACAGAGGCTGAAAGCAACAGAGTCCACGGGTAAGGGACCAGCAGATGCCAGCCACGTGACTTACCAGCAGACAGAGGTGTTTCAGACCTATCTGTCCTCCTTGAATTAAGGTATCTTTCCCTGGATGCCTTAGTTTGGACATTTTTCATAGGCTTAGAACGTAAACTTACTAAATTCCCTTCTTAAAAGCTGTTCCATTCTAGTATTACACATCTCCGCAGCTTACAAACTAAAACATACGTATTGAACAAATATTCAAAGAGTATTACTAAGAAGTGGTGTCCAATCCAAATGAATTGGCTTGACCCTGGGCAAAACATTCAGAAAAGCAACTGAAATTTCAATCCAGCATGACTAAGAATGAGAACAGAAATCCTCTGTGTCACAGGGGCACACAGAGTGTGCACCAATACAGACTTACGGACATCCCCAAGAAAGGGCCGCCTACGCTGAGACTTCAAACAGGAGGTAATGACGTGGTAAGTGGGCATAGAGAGGGGGCAAAATAGGAAATAACCTATAATAAACCTGCTTAAACTTCTGAGATCCTCTAGCTTGGATGCTATAAAAGTATAAATACACATAACCTTGAGAAATGGCCACATATTACCAATCTGCCATGGATCAAAGATATTAATATTAAATTACTTTGTCCGTGTTAGAAATTTAATTAACTTCCTCAACAAGTAAATTTGTGAGGGTCAGAAGCCAAACAATATGTACAAATTGGTCTTCTGAATGCCAATTTACCCCCTAAAATGTACCCCTAAAATGTACGCTTTGGGTAAAGTGTACCCAAAACCACAAAACAAAAATTCAGGCAAAGTTACTAACATTGAACAGAAATTCTGAGTTGAGCTTCCTGAACTACCTAGAAATCTCCCTCTAAGTTATTAGATGATTTCCTTCCACATCTGGGCAACCACTTGACAGATGTTTACACCACTGACAGATGATTAAATGGACTGCAACCCAAACAGAAAGGCACTCAGTGGAAGATGGCTGGAGAACTGCATAGCTGCCATGAAAGACAGAGATCACACAGTTCTATCTTAGCTTTATTTTCTGGAGCCACCTCAATTTGTAAACAGTTGCATGGTCTATACACTTCCAAAGGAAATGAGCTCAGCACCCTCTGATATCAAACAGACAATCAATTTCTGCACAGAGCCACCAAAATATCATTTATCACACAATGGACCTTTTAGGTAAGTCCTCAGGGATATTTTACCCCTAAATTTTGAAAATCCTACATTTAGAATTCTATCAGCTTTTAAGGATTTTTTTTTCAGTCAGCAGACTCTGATTTAGAAATTATCCACTTTTAAATAAAACAATATGAATGAAGGTATTTCCTTAACTGTAAGATATTCTAATTATCTTGCAATTATTTGGTAGTGTTATTTATTATTGTTGTTACTTTATATAGAGCCTCTTCCTCCCTCAAATAAAGCCATAAAATACTGAAGACATGGATTATTATGGAATATTATCACGGAGCTTAGGGAATTGACTTCTGGAACCAACTAACAGGAGATTTTATCATACAAGCTGCTCACAGTGGCCACCTAAAGCCAACTCCTGCTCTGGGCTGAGAGAACCAGTGTTAAACAACATCTAAAATAAGAGCAAATGTGTCCTCAGTGCTGAACTGTGGACATCTTCAAGGAGTAACGTTTATAAATTTTATAATTTATAATTTATTATATATAAATATACATATATATAGGAATTGGTGTGAATTTTTTTTCGATTTCGAGACTTTCTGTTATTTCCTTGGTGTTCAACTCTAGGGAGTTAAGACTGCTGTATCGAACTACTAGGTTATCGATCATATCTTGATTCAAGACAACACAAGTTGTCTTGGCTACATGCAACAATTCCCAAAAGCAAGACAAAAATCGTGGCAGTGCTGCTATGCTGTTTTCTCTTTATCCCTGAATATTTTGTGGTGAGGATTGCTCAATTCCAAGTACCAGTGCTAAATACAAAATAACCTCAATCTCTAAAGTAACAGGTAACAGGGAAATATATGAATATTTTTTAGCTTCTTGTCTGCTACATCTTATTCATTCTGAAAAAAATAAAAACATTTTCTAGCTTAGATTTTGAATATCACTATTCAAACTATGGGGAAAGGCTACTAGTTATTCTACAGCTCAGTACTAGAATCTTTAAAATGAATATATACTCTAAGATTATCAACTAATTATATCCACCTATCCTTTAGTGTCGACACTCCTTTTCAACATGAAAAAAATCAGAACAGGCACTGCCTAAAGATCCCAATAGATTGGGAGAAGGATCAAAATTAAAGAAGGAGTTAGAGAAAATAGATTTAACAAAAGAGTATGACTGCTGAATCACTATACTGATATTTCTTAGTCTCGAGTATTTTGGAGCAGCTAGAAGGAAAACTCTAAAATACTGGAATGGTAACCCATAACAAACTCTGAAAGCTGCTCTCTGTAACTACTTGTTGAAGAGTACTTTCAAAATTATTGTTTTTTCTTTCTATATATTTTTCACAATAAAAAAGTCCTAAAAAGTGAACATATAAATTGTCAGTACTAAACTTCAATTTCTCTTTTACTTTTACTCCTATGTGACAGATATAGAAGGCAGAAAAAAAACTTGACTTTTTAAAAATACAATTTAAGCTGTCTAGGCTTACTCTTATGTTTTAGTCACTGCTTGTGTCCCCTGTCCCACCCTGCCCAGTTCAGGGGGCTGTAGGTCTCTGAGGACAAAAACTGGTCACAGTGATGGGGATAAGAGAAGGGGTCAGGGGAGGAAACATTAAAGAAACAAAAGTAAAAATAGCTTAAAAAATCTAAAAGGACAGGGTTTCTAGATGTTTTTGATTTTTTAAAAATGCTTATCTACTCTCCAACTTTGAAAACAGTATATATAGATTAAAAAAAAAATCCAGTCAGCAAAAGATCAATCCAAAAATCATCAAGTCTGTCAAAGGAAGACTGACATATTGGCTCACATGTACACGAAGGCACGCATGCACACCCCTATGCACACACCCCGTGCACACACCCCTGCGCACACATCCCTGCACACACAGCCCGTGCACACACCCCGTGCACACAGGCACTCCCTACTCGGATCCAGGCTGCCAGGACAGTAAACGACAATCAGGTATAAAGAAATGCTTTCTCTGTAAGTCTAGGATCTAAAACTGGATTTGATTCAGATATTTTTTAAAACTTTTGCTTTTATTTAGTTCAATAGTTATAGAAAAATAACTTGTTCTAGCCTGAACTGCTTGCAAAAGTTTATTTTTAAAATTTGATGTAGCTGCCAAATTAAGCAAATTAGAGTAGGGTTCAGATTTTTAATTTTAGTCCCTATTTCAAGTCCCTAGTAACAGCAGTATTATCTGCAAATGCTCTGGCTTAGAACCTGCATTACACCAGCATTTAGCTCTGCATTCACTCTGAACTGTATGGGGGTGAAAAAAAGGAAGGAAGATAAAAAGGTAAAAATGAGGTTAAAAGCCATCTTTACTCTATTTCACATACACTCACAAGCTTTCTAATTCATGAGCAAGAAGTCTAAATTTAGATTGACCAGGAAAAAAAGATACTATCACACACATCCTCTTCAGTCAGGAAGAGAAAGTTAATAACTGCAAAGCCTTCAAACCACAGGAATTCAGATACACTTAACATCAATAATTTAAATAACTACTAATCTCACAAAGAGCAAAGGAAAAAGAGAGCAAACACTCTAGGTCACTTGACCAATGTATAAACAAATACTCTTTATTTTCTTCCAGCAAAAAAGGAAGACAGGAACTTAATTTTTTTTCCAAATTAAAGTTAATCCATCACCTGAAGAAAGTTTCTTTGTTCAGGAACTATTCATAAACCTCAAGGCAATTTATTTAGCTCTACTTCACGTTATATGTATGCCACAAGTGTGCATGTGGTAGATATTAGTGGCCCGTGTATAATGTGTATTCTGACAGCAATGTGAGACTTTTTACTTCTTTTAGAAGTAAAACAGAAAAAAGCAAGAACCCTAAGAATCTTGTCTACAGTAGGATTAAAAGAGAATTTTCCCATGCCTTCTATCTCCATGTTCATAAGAGAAAAACACTTTGATGCTAAACACATTTTGAAATATTAATTTTCAGTGCCTTCAGTTCAAATTGCTAAAAGGTAGCATTAAAATTTGTCTTCATATGCTTTATATGTGTATATTTTCTAATATTAAGCAATTATTGCCATTTTTTTTTTTTTAACATGGGCAGGCACCGGGAATCAAACCCGGGTGGTCCTCTGGCATGGCAGGCAAGCATTCTTGCCTGCTGAGCCACTGTGGCCCGCCCTATTGCCAATTTTTAACGTATGAAAAGAGTATGACAGTTTTTAAAGAGTCCTTATTGTTTATAGACGTGTCTAGAAATATTTGTGAATAAAATACCATATTTGGGGGCGGGCCACGGTGGCTCAGCAGGCAGAGTTCTCGCCTGCCATGCCAGAGACTTGGGTTCAATTCCTGGGTCCTGCCCATGAGAAAAAAAAAAAAAGAGAGAGAAAATACCATGTTTGGGATTTGCCTAAAATAATTTAGGAAGAGAGGCAGAGTAGGTCTGGATATAGATAAAACATTATTGGCCATGCACTGATGATTACTGAAACTGGATGCAGGGTTCACTACATCACTCTGTGTTTGTGTATGTTTGAAATGTTTCACAGAAGTTAAAAGTGTTTACATAATCCCTTCTAAGTGACGCTCTGAATGAACTCTTATAATGATTTAAGTGTTCAGCCAAACCCCACGTACAAAAGCTGGTTTAGCTCCAGGACAAAAACAGATGAGAAACATGCACTGAATAAAAAAGGAAGAGCGGCCACGTAAGGTGTTTTTTTGCACCATGTACCAGACCTAGGATAAAGAAACATGGTCACAGCGATCAAAAGAAACACAGCCACATTTAAATTAAGATTCTGCCAAGCCCATAAACTGAAGAGATTGTTATAATCGTTCTTCTACAAGTCTAGAAAAATTAACCTACCAATTCATTGGATAGGAAGACTAGATTATTTGAAATAATAAAGTAGTTACATTTTCTGAACTGATCCTGGATAACTGCCATTTATTTATGATAATAGTGTATTAATATACTAGGGCATTGCAAACCATGCAGATATCCTTTTTATGAGCATTTTTCACAAAGGAAAATGTCTCTTTTACCAGAAAGGACATCATTAAAAAAAGAAGAAGAAGAAAAAAGTAGAAGGGAACCATATAAGTAACCTGGAGAAAAACAATTTAGAATAATCCAATGACACTCCCCCAGCAGGATTAATGAACAACACTTCAATGTCAAAGGGCCTATTAAAGATCTGAGCTCTCCATAACAGGGATATATCAAGGATAAAAATCTCCTTTCCCACCCCTCTACCCCAAACCTCATCTATAGAGAGCTTCAAGGATAAAAGTTTCTACAAATACACTTTATAGGATGATTTATATTTTATAAATGATACCATTTTCTTTAAAATGCTTTAAATTTTACAAGTTTACAATAAACCCACTGCTTTCTAATTAGGTAAAAAAATTCCTAATAATTCTATAAAACAAAAATAAATAAAAGTTTAGATTTTTAAAAGCAGAAATGCAAAATGGAAAGAATACAACCAAGAAATCACAAAATTAAACCAGCCAGATAAATACTTCCCTTTAGAAACCATTGGTCAAGTTCACTGAGAAATCACAGAAAACAAAAATGTGATTTATTTGTTTTACTATGGAGGATAAATCACATTTCATTTATTGATGAGCAGTTATCATATTACCCTATTACCCTACTTAATACTGGGTACTTATGATTACCTTGACTTCTAAATTGCTTAATTTCTAAAATATTACATTCCAAGGCTTACAAAACAAAGATGGTCAAATTCTAAAGTCACACTTCTAGCTAAAAGTAACCATATATGAAAATATATGTGACTGGTTTTCAAAATACAGCAGATGTTCCAACATCCATGACTATAATCATCATATCCTTAAAAATATCATCCATCCTTCACCCTTTTCTCGCTCCCCACTCTCTCCTGGGTAACTCCAGCTTTGGCTCAACACAGCCACTCAAACTCTGCTGAAGAAAGACATACAAAAAAAAAGAAGAGTATAAGTGAGTTCACTGTTCCTGCTTATGTAATATCTACTATACCTATCCTGGGACATCTTCCTTTTGCATGAGTGGCTTGCTTTGGTGCATTTCTTAGAATAATTCCAACTTATCTAAGTTACTCAAGTCACCTGAGAAAGAAGAAAAGGGTTCTACAATTTCAGAGCAGACTGTTATTCCCTTTGTCCAACCTACTACCTTAAAATGGTACTGCCAGGGATGGCCACTTGAACTGTTCCAGGAAGACTTCAGCTGTAAATCTGTCAGGTTCTCAGAAATGGGATACATAAGCACTTCCATGAAATGACTCACAGACTGGCATAATTTTAAAGACAAAAACACCATAATAAGCACACATCTGCACTCTGCACTACATACATGCTGAGTGAGCCCATCCCTACTTCAGAATAAAGGTGTTTAGGGAAAATATTCTCCTATTTTCTCATTTTTCTTGGCTGCCTCTCCTAATCTCTATGGAGTGAAGTAGACAGTGCTATAGGAAACGAAAGCGCCAAGTGCTTGCTTCCTATGCCACTTGGTACTGACAGCATCTCTGAGTGGCAAGATGTCCCAAATTGTTAGTAAAACTGTCTTGCTCTGGCACAGAGAATTTAATAAGAAACAACATTTTAGTGATCCCAGCATGAAAGCATGAACTGAATGCTTGCTATTGTGCTAACAACCGATACTAATAGGTAAGAAAGAAATTCATCTGTGTAGGATTTAAAAGGATCAATTTCAGAGCAAAAAAGCAAGTATTATTAATGCTTGTTCAGATTAAATATATAGTAGCATAGCAAAATCTTTTGACAAGCGTTGGAAAAAAGGTACATATGGGCCTAAAAATTGAAAAATTATTATAATTTTAAAAAAGTAGACCTTTTGAATGCTTCTATGTCTATCATTTCAGTATGGAAAACTATCATAACTGTATCAAAAATACTGTTTTGCCCAACATCAAAATAGCTGGCAAAGCATTAAAACCATAGATGTTTCATCAATTATATAAAACGGACTTTGATGAGTCCTTATTCTTCACCTTCCTGCAAGTATCTGCTGTTGTGACCACTCTTCCTCCTTGGCACAGTGCCTATGAGTTATTTATTCCACAAACATTTATGAAGACTCTACTATACAAAAGGTACCACAGTAGTTTCTGGTTATAGTGGCAAATGAAAAATATATACCTGTCCTATGGAACCTGGAGAAAACAGAAAATAAACAACTAAACAAACAAATTGCAAAGTATGATACGCGCATGAAGGAAATCAATAAGGTGCTAAGACAGAAAACAAGGAACAGAGGGCAATCAATTTCAGACATAGTCAAGAAAAATGTCTCTGAGGTCAGAAAAGCTAAGGCGCTACCCGTGTATATGAGCTATAGCTGTGTACTGAAAAGTGTCCTGAGCAAAGGAACTGGCATGTGCTAAAGTACATTACGGACATGGGAAAGATTTGTGGCATGTTCGAGGAACTGAAAGGAACCCACTGTAACAGAAGCACAGCTAAGTCACAGGATATGAGATCATCAAAACAGGCAGGAGTCAGATCAGACAAGACCCAGAAGCCCCAATAAGGATTTAGAGCCTTATTCTATGGGAACTGATGCTTCAAGGGAAAGCTGTTGAAGTTTCATTTTTTTCTAGAGGGAAAGATAATCCATTTTACATCTCATAAAGATCACTCAAACTACTTTTGGAAACCATATTGTAGGGGACTGTGAATGGAAGAAGGATTAGCACCGAGACTAACTGCAGTACTACTCCAGGGAAGAGGTAAGACGCCTGCTAGAGGGTGGGAACACGGAGACAGAGCAGGAGGCAGATTCCAGATATACTTTGGAATGGATTTGGGGGATGAGGGAAATGGAAAAACCAAGGATAACTCCTAGAATGTCTGCCTTAAACAACTGCTTGACTGATGGGGAAGTATTTAATGACTTTCAGTCATTCTTAGCTACTAGAAATAATGAAGAAAGAACCTGGTGATCCCACGACACAAAACGGCAAAAATGAAACTAAGGAACAAAAAGAAAAGGCACTTAGATCTAGCTATGAGGTAACAGTACTATCTAACCAAATTTCCCACTGAAAACAACTATGAATGGGATAAAATACGAAAAACAAAACAATTTAAAAAAAAAAAAAAAAAAAGCAAAAGCTATCTGAAGGGATAGCAGAGCAACCAAGAGAGCCAGGGCAGGAGAAATCAAATTCCACAGAGAAGAGAAGCACAGTGAGGTGAATTCCACCTCTTCCCCTTGAGGTATTTGTCAGTTACCACTACAGTACAGAAAGGCCAAGCAGAAAGCAGAACCCAGGAGCTTATGTCAGTCTCACTGGGCTAGGGAGATAAAAACTGGAATTCTGTACTACCAAAGGAACTAGGAATTGGGGGACAAAGATTCCAGATAAAAGGGAACCTCAAAGAAAAGAACCCAACATTCTACTCAACTTTAGGAGTGTGCTGAATCATGAACTGCATGGCCTTAAAGACAGCAAAAATGATGTGGCAAAGAGACTAAAAAGCTAAGCAGGGCTTTCATCAGTCTCACAAGACCAAGGAGTTGAAAACTGAAACTCAGGGTTTGCCAAGGAAGCAGTATCTTGATAAATACCCCAAACTTTCAACTGATACCTTTGAAGCACTAGGGCTAAGGCTATTTATCCTATTTCCTGGGTGCCCTGAATTCAGCTTCACATCACTGATGAATCAGAGTGATCAGTGCCTTTCCTAACTGCCTGCCAGAGAATATTAAATCCTATCTAGAGAAAACATCATTCAGATCCTCTATAAATCTTTCATTACAATGTTAAATAAAACATTACCAGATATCCTAGGAAAAAGGATCAAATAATCAAAAAATAGACAAGAGAAGCAAGTTCATGGAGATTTAGGTGTTAGAGTCATCAAACAGTAACTTAACAACTATGATTAAAACACTCATGAAAACATACACAACTTATCACTAGTGAACTTGAATCCATGCAAATTTTAGGACTGAAAATAAAACTGAAATTAAGAACCAATGACAGGGTATAGCAAGATATTGGAGAGGAAAGGTATAAGTGAACTGTAAGACTGGTCAACAGAAAATATCCAAACTGACACACGGGGGGCAGGGGGGTTGGAAACAGTGAAATGAACTAACAGAGCACCAGAAGGGAAGGAGAGAATTAGACGGAAACAATATTTAAAGAGATATTAGCTAAAAAAAATTTCCCTAAGTGACAAAAGACAGCAAGTGATGGACTCAAGAAGCCCTACAAACTCCATGCAGAATAACTGCAATAAAAACTACACATAAACACATCAGAGTAAAATTGCTAAAAACCAAAGACCAAGATCTTAAAAACAGCCAAAGGAAAACATAATAACTGCAAAGGAGCAACAATAAGCCCAAAAGCTGGCTTCTTAACGAAAGCAGTGGAAGCCAGAAGACAATAATAACCCTTTAAAAATGAAGGTAAAAGGAACACATTTTCAGGCAAATAAAAACAGAATTCACTGCTCAAAGACTTATATTAAAAGTAATATTAAGGGAGTTCTCTATATAAAAGGAAAATGAACCAGATGCAAATACGGTAAAATAGAAGCTAAGACGTCCAGAAAGTATACGTGTGAGGGCCAACTGGAAGCAGTAACAGCTGTTTTATCGACAATGTTATTGTTACAACAGCAGCAACAATAATGTCTTTTGGGATTTAAACTAAAGCAGAAGGTGGAAGAGAATGGGAATAAAGTGTTAGAAGGCCCTTTCCAGGCCACACAAAATTGAGACCACAGCAGTTCTAACTAGGTATCAATTACAAAAATATAACCAGAAAATCCCCAAATGGGGATTAAGCCTCATATTTAAACCATATATTTCTAAATAACCCATGGGTCAACGAAGAAACCACAATGGAAATCTAAAAATACGACATGTCAAACTCATGACAAGCTGCATTAGAGGTAATTTTTATAGACTTAAATGTATTCATTAAAAAAAGAAAAAAGGCTGATAATTAATATGTTAAGTTTCCACTAAGAAGTTGAAAAAGAACAGAAAATTAAACTAAAAAAAAGTGGAAGAGAAATTAATAGAAAACAGACTTTCTAAATCTGAAAACTGTCTCTCTGAATAACTAGTCCAGATTTTTTTAAAAGGAGGCAAAAAATTACCAATAAAAATAATTTTAAAAAGCAGAAATCACTACAGATACTAAAAACATCAAAAACATAAAAGGATATTGTAAAAAACATTAAGCCAGTTTGGAAAATTTAGGTGAAATGGAAAAAATTAAGTGAAAGGCAAAACTTGTTTAAACTGACAAAGAAACAGAAAATGTTAATAGTCCTATATACACTAAAGAAACAGAATCAATAATTCCTTATGAAAACTCCAGATGGCTTCACCAGTGAATTCTTCCAAACGTTTACGGATGAAAGAAAATCAGTCTCCACAAACTATTTGAGAAAATTAAGAAAATACACTTCCCAGCTGATTTTATGTAGTTAGTATAATCTTGATATCTAAAATCTGGCAAAGACTGCAAGAAATTAAAATTTCTAGTTAATATTAAAATGCATAAATTCTAAACAAAATATAATCTAACATATTAAAAGGAAATGCATAATGAAAAAGGTTTATCCAAAAATTCAAGGATGCTTTAAAATTACGAAATATGTGCCCTCTCTCACCCCAAATTTTAATACATATCCTATGGCACAGCATCTACAATGCTAAGCTCATCATACGAAATTACTGAAAACCAATTAAAATTTGCTGACTCAAACATGTTTCTCACCCTCTCTGATCTAGGTTGTGAGAAGGTGAAATCAACTTGGCTGATAATCAATGACATTCCTAACACAGGGAGGTCAACGTAAGACAGACAAAAAATAATGTTTCTACCAAGACCACAATATGGTCCAAAATGACTAACCACCTCTCTTTCCCTGAGTAACTACTGCTTGCTTACCTTATCAATGACTCCCCAATCCCCTGGGTTTCTGCTGCATCCTAAACACAGACTGCTGAGAGATTATTACACCACCTCTACTTCATGTGTGGTAGGTAGCATTCAACCCACAACTAGCCAGCTTTCCCCAGATGCTCATCAGAATCACATGGCAAAACTCCTTTGGTTCCCTCCAAGATACCACATGGGTCCTTGGGTACCTGCCTGCCTGGCTGCAGCAACTTAATAAGCCTGACTTTTTTTCACTCCAGATGCACTCCCAATCAATGGTCTTTACTTGGTGGGCATTATTTGTTCCTTTCTAAAGAGGTGATAGCACCTATACTTATCCAAGGTCATTGTGAGGATTACATGAAACGTTATCATCTAACATGCCCAGCATGGTTGGTAAATACCAAGTGCACAACAAATATTAGTTCTCCCCTAGGAACTCTAAACAAAGCCAAACATGCGATTTTAGTACTTCACTATCACTAAAATCTACATCTATGCAGAACATAGCTAAGAGCGAGAAAAGATAATTCTAACCATTCAAAACAGGTATGATCAAGTCCATGAAATACCATACACTTTACTTTAGGGCAGTCCGTGAGAGTCCTGCTCAGACACATTTGCTCATTTTTAACAAGTGTTATTCTAATAAATTTTGGAAATCTAGTTTCCACACCCAAGCAAACTAGAACAGCAACTGCAAATAGAAAGGGATGGGTAGGCATATTGATCAAAGAAAGAAATACTGGCTCAAAAAGGCATGAAAAAGAAAAACTATAAATATCAAACATAAGAACTTAAAATGCATTTGGAGTGATGGAAATGTTTTGGTCATGGATGGTACTGATGGTGGCACAACATTGTAAATGTAATTGATTAACATCAATGAAATATGTATCTGAATGTTGTTTAAAAAGGCAATTTTGGATTGTATGTTTTGGTAGCAGAATAAAAATTAAGAAAAATAAATAGGTGAAACTACACTACCCAGTGAATCCTAATAGTACCATTATAAAAATGTGCTTTCATTAATTTTAGCAAATGTACCACACCAATGCAAGGCATGATATATGGGAATCCTGCATTTTATGCATGATTGTTGTGTAAACTCACAATTTTTCTTAAAAATAAAAAAGATGCAGTGGTTGCAACATCCTGTAGCCATATTTGTCTCTTTATTTCTCAAGGGGTGAAACTGAAATAAAGTTTCTATTTTTCCTTAAAAAAGAAAAAAACGTAAAATGTTCAGAAATCTGAAGTCATCTATTGCAGTAGTCTCTAAATATTTTTCTGATTGAATATCCCACTTATAAAATACTTGTGCATATCCCTCCAATAAAAGCATATTCATTTATAAATCATACTATGTACATTATAAAACATACACAAAAATAGAAATTAAGACAAAAAATTTCTTAATGTTAAATTTTACATATTTATTTTAAATATTAATTTCTTTTAATTTTGCAATCACTAAAAAATACCACTACTATTAACATACTGAGAGTACTATTATTTTATATGCCTCTTCTTAAAAAATCTTGTTTTCCCAATTTGTGAAGTTTAATTATTCTGACACTTGTTTTAAAAGCTGTCATAATGTGTACAACGACGTTCAGAACAGCACTACTCACGATAGCCAAGTTATAAACATCCCAAGCATTCACCAACAGATGGACAGATAAACAAAATGTGGTATGTAAGTAATTATTATTCAATCGTTAAAAGGAATGAAGTTCTGATACATGCTACAACACAGATGAGACTTAAAAACATTATGCTAAGAGAAATAAGTGAGGCACCAAAGATCGAATATTAAAAGCTTTATGCTAAGAGAACTAAAACAGACACAAAAGAACACATATTATATGATTCCACTTATACGAAATATCTAGAATGGGAAGATTCACTGAGATGGATATCTCAGCGAATTCCCTCTAAGAGGCTTTTAGGGCAGTTATTGCTTAATGGATGACAAAAAATGGTTTGGAGTGAAAAAAAATTTTGGTAATGGATGATGTTGATGGGAACACAATTAATGACACTGTGAATGTAATTAATGCCACTGAATTGTACACTTTTAAATGGCTAGAGTGGCAATGATTTTTTTTAAGTGAAGTCAATGTTAACATGATGTCAATGCTATTAAATTTTACTTCCGATGTCAGTCAAATATTTTTACAAACTACATAAAAAGTTTTCCTTTTTAAGTTTCCAATAAACGGGCTCAAAGGCCAATGAAATTCTTTGCAACAAAGATTTTTCAATAGATCAGAAACACTGAAATGTTTTCAAAATGCTCTCTCCATACTATTAATTTCTTCCCAAAAGGAGGTACCTTCTCTCTTTTATTGTTAAAAATGTCAGTTTTGTCTTGAAGAGGCAACTCTGTGTTTGTCTTTACAAAAATATCTGCTAGATAGCATACCATTGATAACCTTTTGCCCATCATGAAAAAGGTCAGCATATCTAGAATTTTCTGTCTTTTGTAAAATACAAACATGTAATTCCTCCTTCAGTTCTTCAACTCTTTTAAATACTCGGGCCATGAACCTCTGTTACCCATCTCAATTCAAAGGATTCTAAATTCTTCTTTTAGAAAGTATTTTATTTAGAGTAGCTAGAAGTAAAAACCTAAAATTGCAGAATTGTAACCCATACCAAATTCTGTAATCTGTTTTATAATTATTGTTGCTATGTACTTTAAAATTTATTGCTTTTTCAACATATGTTATTTTTCACACAAAAAAAAAGAGGTGGAGGAATATAACAGAGAAGATAGGATGTAACAAATGAGTAGGAATGCTGAATCACTATACTGATATTTTTGTTGGTTTCCAGTGTCTTGGAGCAGATAGAAGGAAAAAATGAAAAACTGTGGAACTGTGACCCCATACCAAACTTTAAAATCTGTTCTATAACTACTTGTTAAAATGAACTTTAAACTTATTGCTTTTTTGTATATGTTACATTTCACAATAAAAAAAGTTTTTGAAAAAGTATTTTAAAGCATAAAATATTTTATCTGCACAAAGCATAAAGCAGATAAAATAACTATAACAGAAAAACTGCAACAACTGAGAAACCCAAGGTGCTGTGGCCTCTGCGTGGTGCCCCCATCTTTCTTCAGCAAACCACCCTCCTTGGGACCACCTGAACGCGAACCCAGGAACGCCTCAGAGTCAATACATATATCAATACAAAAGCTCAAACTCCTCCACTGGGGACTGGGGGGAGGGAGGGAGACACAAATAAACCAAAAGAAGTTCTAGAATTTTATTCTTCACACCTCAATTGACTATAGCCTCACATCACTTCGCAAATATTGATCTAGTGAAGGGTCATAAAAGCTTTATAACCTGCATTAGGCCCTGAGGTTATCACAGCTGCAGTTAGTTTAAAGGATAATAATAATAACTGAACTGAATCAATTGCTCAAATGATGACTCTAAGTCACACACACACACAAAAAAGCTAAATTTTGCACAGTACATTCTGTTTAAGCAACAGGGAAATAACCCAAAATTGTTAGACTGGGATATTTCAGAAAACTTCAATTTCTGAATAATGTATTCAGAAAACTTGCTGATTCAGAATGACTTATTTACCAGGGTTTACAGATTAACATGAATCTACAGTCACTTTCAAATTGTTTCTCCAGAATGAGAAAATTTAAAAATCAAAGATAATTAATGCAGAATATACTTCAGTCTTCTAAAATATTGTTTCATATCATTAAAATTAGGCGAGCCATCAGCACTTTAACCACTAATTCAAAAGAACTTAAGCTTAATATAAAAAATACATATTTCATATTCGAAATGGTAACAAAAGCAAACATCAGAGACTTCACCTTTAACATTGTTAGTAGTAGGAGCCGTGGAAATATGGAACAATATTATTTTTTTCCTAAGTAACGAAGAAAGTAATGCTTCATGAGGCAAGAAAATAATTCAATGCAGTTTTAAAACTTTTATTTTGCTTTAGAAATTATGGGAGATACAATAAATACAAGACATATATCCACATAAATTTGATATTGTATGAGAACATTAAGCAGACCGATACGAAAAGGGAGGAAAAAGCACAGTGGGCTAGAATGAACTAAAAGCCATTCTCACAGAAGAGAGGGCACTGAGCTGCACATCGGATCCAGGGCTGGAAAGGTTTTCTTCAAGGCTGAAGAAAATCATTTGTCATTTGTTTTGTTCATAAAAATGTCTAATTTAAAATACCAAATATAAGACACTTGTATAAAACTTAGAGAATTGTTCAGTTAGAGATATACTATTTCCTAAACTGTTCATCAATTCACACACGTAAATGGTACTTATCTACCCTTTAGCTTCATCCCAACCTAGATTTTATATAAGAGCTCTAGGAGAAGGGGGAAAAAGGAACTGTAAGTAGACAGGAAATTGCTCTGGACACAGAAATCAATATACTCTTCTTTCAGTGTTAAAATTTTCTATTCACTGTAGTTTTTTCAAGCACAGTATTTTTCTCTGATACACTCTTCTATATGTCATTTTACTTGAACTTGGAAAAGTTATAAAAGTTCACTTTGAGAGGAAATGCGTTAACAGTAATTTGCTGTCCACCAGAGGGCTCCAGTATTTCTTCCACAGATGGAAGAGATATAACAAAAATAATAAAAATATTAAGTAAGCAATAAAATGTACTAAAAAACCCTTAAATTGTCATTATCTCATTTAATTGCTAATTAAAAGTTTGCTACAACATAATACATTGACAGTTTTAAAAGAACAAGACTTTTCTTTAAATGTTTCATTAACCAAAATGTTTCAAATACCAAAACTGCTTGGCCATTATTTGGACATTAATTTTCAATCTCTCTCTTAGGTAGAGTTTTCAGTTTTATAGATATCGTAAAGTATAATTTTAGTCTGAAGCCCTAAATAGTAGCTCAAATGCTGTATTTAATACTTTAATAAATGCAATCATATATTTCTTGATCATTATTCCAATCAGAAAACAAAATTACCATATTATCCAACTAGCCTTAGGCTTCACTAACATATTTAATGTTTTCTCACAAAAACCTACGGTCATTAACATAATGCATACTATGATCATAAACAATGAACAACAACCCATCAGTAACCATGAATTTTTGTTGAGGAATAAAACAGGAAATGAATCATTTACATACACTGTATCATAAAGATACTCTGTTCAAATATATAGATGTTTCACAAGTAAGTTATTACACTATGTTAGCAAATCTCTTATTTCAAACTTGATCACTCTTAAAAGAATAACAAATGTTTTTTGTAAAAATATTTATAATATTTATAGGACACATTTTTTACTGAATGTTAATTGGAAAAGTACCAGGTGCAGGGCAGTGCAACGGTGGCTTGGTGGCAGAATTCTCACCTGACCCAGGTTCGATTTCTGGAGCCTGCCTATGCCAAAAAATAAAAATAAAAGTACCAAGTGCAACTATATTTTTAATGACTACAGCAAATCCATTCACTAAGAGTGCCTCTCCCCCTCCAAAAAGATCTAACTTCTAAATTTATATTACAAAGAAATATAAGACCCCCTACAGTAAACACATTTACTGAATGTCTAAAAATAAATTTTAAAAGTATGTTGTATTTTCAAAACAAACAAAAATGCTAAAAAATAAATTTTAAAGAGTGTCACAATGATAATCATAAGATTTTACCAAAACATGATTGATTCAGCAATTACTGCATGTCAGGTTGAATTATCACTAATGAAAAACACAAAACACAAAAGGGGTTATAATACAACTTTAACGCATCCCCCAAATAAGATTTTCCTATACAAGTGACAAACACCATGAAAACGGAAACCAGTGTAACATCTGTTCCTAAGTCGCACATACTAGCTGCCAATGCTTAGAAACCTTAAGATTTCACCTCACCTATGCAAAAATGCATGCCTTACTGGATTGCAAGTTCACTATAGGTATCCTGCTCCTTATCAGTTCAGAGCTGCCCTGCTGCAAGGAAATGTTAGTTAGTAGACCGGCAGGGATAGGGAGGCTGGGGCTTTTCAAGATCAAAAGTGGTAAAATTGTTCTCACTTTTAATTCGTGAATGTAAACTCAAATTCACTGCCAATTACTGATATGAAAAATGTACTAAATATGACGTATTTAATCAGCAACTTGTAACCAACATTCACCATGCTGTATTTCAAACAATTGAGAATTCTAGGTACATATTATATTTTTGCACTTAAGAAAAAAAACAAAGAAGCAAATGAAGGTTTAAAAAACTTTAACAGTAAAAAAACCTCTCAACCCCTCCAACAAGTTGAACAGCGAGAAAACAAGATAACCGCTCAGAACAACGTGCCTGAGCCGAGCAGCAGCTGTGGAGCAGCACCACCAGGCATTACACGTTCATTACATAATGCCGCTTTGCCCTTGCATAGCACCTTTAATCAAGGGATCTCAAAGCACTACAGAACATAAAGACCTGAGAATACATCTGAAAACAAGTAAAATAGTTCTATATAATTGCAGCTCTTAACAAAACCCAGTCACTACTTCCACGTACCCTGATCTGAACATCAACTTGCAATCCCTCCCTGTGACTCAGAAATAGCATTCCCCAAATTATCTCAATTTGAAAACCATGCTACACACATTCCAGCTTTTCTTCATCTCTGGGCCTAAAGAAAGTACTGGCACTATTTTAATGACACAGATCTATTTCATTACAACTTCCGTGTCAGAATAAATAGTATTCAGGGAGAGCATATCCTGCAGGGTTTATAATGGTATCAAATGGAGTCTTTATAAAGAGCAAATCTTTGCTGGAGGTGATGAGCCCATAGGGTACTCATCAAATCGGAGGCAGAGCATTTCACAGTTGTCTAGAGACCTCTTCCAGGCGACTTCAAGAGCATTTAGAGGAAACCATGTCCGGCCATCCTTCACCAGACAGATGTCTACTCTCCTTGTGCAGTGCACACCATGAAGGAAAAGAAAACTGAAAGCACAACACATGAGTTTTAAGACTCAGGAAGGAAAGTGTAAGGTTGCTGTGTGGCCACTCAAGAGACAAGTGTCGTGTATCCTTTGCATTTAAATAGCACATTAAATGGAAAATCAAACATCAGGCAAAATGCCTTTAAACCAAGATCAAAACCTGTCGTTTAATTCAGTACAAATAAAATTTTTAATCTGTAAATAAGGTTGGATTCTACAGAAACATCTGACATTTTTAATTTAATTATCAAAGTTCAATTTTGTTCCCCCACCCAACTGGAACACACATTCAAATGTCAACTTAATACAAGTGAGCAGAACTACACTAACTTGAATTCTTTCATAAACAAGACTATTCATCTTCCTGCTAATTCAGTTATAGTTGCCCTTACAACTGCAAAGCGTGATTTCACACTGACACTATCCCACCCCACAGCCTTGGAAATCTAAACAGTTACTATTAGTCTACAGTCAGAACCTTAGCCCTTATAAACAAAAAGAAAAGCGTCAATAAACAAGAGCACTCCTTGTTTCAAGTTCTAAATGTGCCCTGATAAAGACTCAATAACATATCTCAGTTTCCCAAAGCCTCACGATGTCACGCAGCTAACTATCTGGTAGGAAGAGTCCTGGAACATTGATACGAGGCGCTAACAGGCGGGCAATCTAGATTTGCAAACATTCCCCCAAATCTTAACGCTCCTCTTGTCATACTTGTTCACCTACAAATTTCCAAAAGCACACAGCGGCGATCCAAATTCTGGCGTACTTTTTCTTAAAGAGGAGTAAATCCCTGTTCTAGAAAAACACCAGGTCTGTGCCTACTGCATCAGCGATGGGGGATAGAGGCAGGATTCCCGGGTCCCCCGGCTCTGCGCACAGCCCTGTCGGGGTCGGGGGCGAGAAGAGGCAAGGGTTTCGGAGGATTTTCCAGCGAAGGTAGGTTTTCTCCACTTCGAGCTATCTTGCTACATTTCCCCTACTTCGCCGCCGTCCCTGGGTGACTTAAAAACCAAAACACACACACACACACACACACACACACACACACACACAGGCCACTGTGAAACCCCATATTATAAGCAGGACTTTCTAAAACGGCGAAAACCAGAAGCTTCAACTTCTCCAAAATGTCCCAGCGCGGCGGCTCTCCGCCCGCGCCGGCCAACCTTCACCCGCGCTGCCCCGTCCGGGGACAGCCGCCCGGCACCTCGCCACCCACCCGGGCCTACCGCGCGCCTCGCTTACCATGTCCGCAGGGACACTCGTGGACATCTTGTCGTCTGATCTGTCCCCAGGGCTTCGCGCAAAAAAAAAAAGGAAAGAGGAGACAACAAACTCCAAGCCGGGATCTTCCAGCCACTGAGGCAAGCCCGAAGCGGGGCGACGGCTTCGTAAACTGCGTCCCCAGGAGGAGCCCTTGGCGGGAGGCGCGAGACCGGAGTGGAGGGCCCGTCGTCAGCGGCTGCAGCAGCCCCAGGACCGGCCGCGCCAGGTGGGCCGAGCCGAGTGACACACGAGCATGGACGGGGTGGGAGGGGGTTAAATGCTCCCCGGCGATGAGTCACCGGCGGCCTCGAGTCAGGTCCTCATCAGGCAGGAGAAGGCCGCGGTGCGGGTGTCCGGAGGGCCCGGCAGCTCCGCATGGACGCGCGCGGGCCGGGGCAGCCGAGCGGGGGAAACGGCCGGGCGAGCTCAAGGGCAGGCGGCGAGCGGCGGCGGCGGCGAGAGCCCGGAGCGCAGGGACGGCGCGCGGAGCGAGGCGGGCGCGGGTGCCCCGGGTCCCTCGGGATCAGGCCGCGGGCGCCCCCGGGCAGCAGCGGCGGCCGAGCCGGGGCTCCGAGCGCATCGCCTCCGGCTGCGCAGCTCCCCTTCCTCCTCCTCCGCCGCCGCCGCCGCCCCCGCCCCCTCCGCCCCTCCCCCGCCTCGCGAGCGCCGGGCGACGCCGACCGCGGCCGGCCCCCGGAAGAGACGGGGTCCCCCTCGCCTCAGCGCGGCAGCGGCTTCCTCGCAGAGCTTTGTCTCTCCAACGCCGCCACTGCTCAGTCCGAAGCGCCGCGCCCGCCTCCTGTCATCGCCTCTCAAGCCAACATGGCGGCGGCGGCGGCGGCGGCGGCCGAGCGCTAGGAGGGGACGCGGCGGAGAGCGCACCCCCACCCCCGCAACCACCCCCGCTCGGCCCCCACCGGCCCCGCGTGCGTCGCGGCGGAGCCCGCCCGCGAGTATGATGGGAACTGTAGTCTCCGCGGGCCACGCGAAGCCACGCCGTTCCCAGCAACAGTTGCTAGGGAAGGAACGCTCCCTCCGCCCGCTCGAGCCCCCTCCTGCCCAGCGGGGGAACGGGACCCCTGTGATAATGCGAACTCTTGGGGGAAAATTAATTCCGCACAGAGAGATTCCCTCATGCACGATTCTCACTGAGATTAGTCAAAATATGTGGCCTGCCTCGTAATGGTGGATGCATGACATTCCATATTTGTCAGAACCCATAGCGCTGTCTACACAGAGAGTGAACCCTAAAGTAAGCCACGGACTTTAGTTTACGTATCAATATTTGTTCATTCATCTAACAAATGTACCACGTTAACGCAAGCTGTTAATAGTAGGGGAAACTAGAGAGGAGGGGGAAAATATATGGGAAATCTGTACTTTCTTATGCAGTTGTCCTGCAAACCTAAAACTGCTCGAAAGATAAGACTTTTTATTAATAATATGGTGTACCTCTAAGCAGAATAATTTAATTACAGCATGCTCCTCACATCCTACCATCTCAAAGCATTTTGTGTACTGATTTCATCTAGGTCTCTTCACCGTTACATTTGGAAGATCAGAAGCAAGCATTGATTTCCAATAAGGTTAGAGAAGTTCAACAGGAACAAGGATCTCATTAAGTGGTGAGGATGTTTCAACATGTGTTTCCTAAAGACGCAGAGCCATAAAGCTATAATCTAGTTAATTGAAATTATAAAAAATTGCATTAGATACAGTAGTATATCAAGCCAAATCTATATCAGGAAAATAGCTGTTTCAGACAACCTGGAGATTCACTAGTTTACCAGGTTAACCCCTAACGTCTATTTAATCTATACTGATTAGAAGTAGCAGGGGGGAAATGCCATTGTTGAGAGACTTGGGTGAAATATGTCCACCCCAAACTCAGCTACCAAATGCAGAAACCACAAGTATCGATCCAAATCTCTGTGTCCATATCTCCTAGTCCTTTGGCTGACTACTACCGGAAGGACAGTCTTGGTGAGACACCTGTATTGAAATGCCAATGAGTTTAGACTCTCCTACCTCATCTGTGACCTCAACTGTAAAACAGCCTTGCCTCCCTTCCACTGGTAAAGTAGGGGCAAGTTGTGAGGGTGACTTCATGCGCGGGAAATCATTTGGTAAATAATAATGCATCATTTGATATGAAATGCTACGACTCATCCTCATTCAACAAACAAATGTGCCAGGCATTCTGCTAGGCACCAGAGGTTTAAAAATGAATGGTCCAGTCACTGTCCTCAGGGACCTCATTGTCTAGGAACCCATGTCATTTCTCATGGCCATCAGGCATTTGTCTCATCGGAATGGAAACCCAGGATGCTGGGAGTACCTGCCTCTGGAGTAGCCTGGCTGGAGACATTCCAAGCAGTCCATGGGGCCTACACACCCAGGGGTGAGGCAAGGGAGGTAGCAGGGAAGGAGTAAGACAGAGCAGATTCCCTAGGAAACCAAACAGAAGGGAGTAAGGGGCACCAGTTGCACCATGATTAGGCATCAGAACTTTGCTTAGATGTTTCTGAGTCTGGACTTAGATGCTTCCCCACACCCTCTGTTCCTTGATTGCTCATTTCCACGTTTTGCCCCTCGCGGAGACTTCAGCCCTTGCAGCATCCCAGCAAATAACGGCCACTGAAAATGCTTCAATTGGTCAGTGACCTCAGAAGGAATATTGGAACGCATTTTGAAGGCTCTCGCTCACAAAATCAGTCCCCTGCCCTATACCTGAGTCCATCATTTATCCAGTGACCTCTCTGGACGGTACTCTCTGGTCCTGAGTGCTACTGGAAGTGGAAAGGCAGAAGCAAGGGGACAGCGAAGAGAGCTGACACGTACCTCTGCTGCAACTCAGCAGCCCTGCAGCCAGGGAAGTACAGACCCCCCTGTCAGCACGAGACCTTGACCGTCCTGACACATGACACTGCTGTTGGCTGCTGGCCACGTCCACGAAAGGCCCCATCTTTCTAAAGTTAATTCACTGCATCTGGCCGTGTTTCCTCTTACTCTTCTAAGAAAAGTCGAGACATTATTCTCCACAAAGCCCATTATAACACTTTCCTTACATTAACCAACATGCTTGTGGATTTCTCCACTCTCCCATCTTTACTCTCTACCCCCTGACTCAGGCAGGTGAGAGGGAGGCAGGTGGAAAGGAACCCATCTGTCCACACCAGGAAAAAGAGCCGTCTTTTTGATACTGTTAATCTATTGGCAGCATCAATTTGAAGGAAGTGAGCTGACACAGCATTTTGTATTGGGAAAGATAATTTCACAGGAAATTTAAAGACCTGGCTCTGTTATGAATAAGCTGTGTGACCTTTGCCAAGATACTGTGCCTCTCTGAGCCTCAATTCCTTCTCAGGAGGAGGCTTAACTAAATCTTAAACTAAGATCTATTTAAGAGTCTTTGAGTGTCTGTACCTGGAAGAATAGTGTGTGACATCTATAGCCTGTTAAAGATACCTCCCCCAGCAAACTGCTGATGGACATGAGGTGGCTTTGGTTTTGGTTTTGGTTTTGTTATTTGTGGGAGCGGGGGGAGGTGATGAAAGTGTTCTAAAATGAGATTACTATGATAGTGCACAAGTCTGTGAATAGAATTTTCTAATATGTAAATTATATCTCAATAAAGCTGTTAATAAATATATCTCCCCCACCTTCCATCAAAGGGATCTGAAACAATTCTTATCTTAGGAACATTTCTGAAAGGTCTTCTCAAGGAAATTTGTGAATTTAAAACTAGATGGAAGCATTGCTGTATAGGAGACCAGTAACTTTTTTATCAGGGTTAACTTAGTTGATTACTTCATTATACCGCCCATTGTCATTTATGAAAGATGAGAGAATGGAAAAATGTCACGAGGCACAGAATGATCTGCCACAACACCAGGCAGGGGACCCCAGGGACACAGCAAGCACGTCTGGATGAAGCAGAGGCGGGAGCAGTGAAGGCAGATTTTGCTACTTCCCTCCAGATCTGCCCCGGGCTGGCCTGGTCTGCAACTCCCCAAACCCCAGTTCGGAGAGCAGCTGAGACCCTCTCTGCCATTAGAGTTATGGGGCCAGTGGTGGAAATGACCCCACCTCCAGCCATATGCCTGAGGTTCTTCTAAAGCTGTCTCCTCTTTGCTTCCTGTTTAGAGGCCTTCGAAGGCTGACTTCTAAGAACTGCATTCCCTTTCTCCTGAGAAAGCCTGTGTGAGGCCCCAGCACAGTGTGGCGGCGTGGAAGGGGTCTCCCGAAATGGCACTTCCCTCCCACAACTGGCCAAGGTCTTTCCTCCAAAACCAGAGATCGTTTGTTTTCTGGTTCAGTAATGGACTCTCTCCCTTCGTCTTTTCTCTGTAAGGTGAAGGCCGGAGCAGAATGAACGTGCGTGTTTGTGGCTTTGAGGACTGTGCTCGGAGGGAGTTTGAGGTGGGAAGAGTAGCATGAAATGGTGTGAAGCCGGGGAACAGGAAGGACAGGCTGGGTGACCCGTCCTCAGGCCTGCAGGGGCCCATGGACACACTACAAACCCTTCCAGCCCCCCCAGACATTCTCGACCCGGGTCCGCCTGAGAATCAGGGAGAGTCGTTTAAGAAGACAGATGCCTGTACCCTACCCCAGGCCAATTCATTCGGAACCTCCGAGCTGGGGCCTGACACTGGCACTTTCCAGGCATGGTTGAGAAGCACTGTGTAAGCCAAATTCCCTCCATCCATCTTCCTTCCTTTTGGCCTGTCAAGTTTCCTTTGTAATGAGAAATACCTGCGGTCCCCGGGGGCTTGTAAGGTGAGCCATGGCCGCAGTCACGCAGTCCAGGGAACGGGATGGCGCAGCTCCTTCTCCCATCCCATGGCCTCCTTCAGTAACTGATACGCCGCCTTCTCCCCTGCAACTGCCCAGGTCTCCTTGTCCTAAGTTGTCTCCCTCCGTGCTCACAGTCTAGTAAGCGCTCCAGACAGGGAAGTTGAGAATTGAATCACCGGGGGATGCATTGATAAACTCCATCATAGAAATACGCACACGGCCCTTTTGGAAGTTCACAGGGAGAAAACCCAACTCCGCCTTCAGGGGTCTGGCATTTAACCCAGTCCAAGGCAAGTGGAGACGGAGGGTGGTCCTGAAGCCAGGCCAAGACCTGGAAGACTGGTAAGATCCAGGACTTGAGGCCAGATGGTCGCAGGGGGTGGAGGTAACTGAAGCTCAGGTGGCAGCTGGGAGTGGGGCAGGAGTGGGGCCAGGGGTGGGGGCAGGATAGATGCGGCAGGAGTGAGTGCTGGAGGCAGGTCACCAGGGGCTTTATATTTTAGACTCCTTCAAACTTCCAAGTAGGTGAAAGCCGCTGAAAGGTTTTAAACTAGGGAGTGTCATGATGAGATTTGTTTTTATAGAGGGATCTGAACTCCAATAGCATTTTTTTCTCTGTGCTCTGGGTTAGTTGTCATACTGTGTGACCTGTTGGACTCATACCATTTAAAAGCTCTTAGGGGATCTTAGAGATCATCAACCCCCATTCTCTAGTTTACAGATCAGGAAACTGAGGTCAGGTTAATAGCAGACCAAGTGTGACTCCTAATATGACATTTTTCTAATATCCCTCCATGTCAATCAAATTCTACAAAACTACAAAAGAAGTTTCTTTAATCATTCTGTTGCATAATATATGTTAATGTATTTTCTCTTTTATTTTAAAAATAAAGGGCAATATCAATATTATAAACATTCTGGAAATTAGAGAAACTAGTTTCATTTTTTATGTATACAGTTTTACACATTTATGGTATACATACATTTTTTAAACATCAAAGCAATTCTTTTTCTCGTAAACATTGAAAGAAAATTCTTTTAAACTTTGAAACAAAATTCTTTTCTTCTTTTGAAATTAAAAACTTGTTCATTTTTATGAAAGGCTTGCATAAACATCCTACCTCTCTTTTTTTTAAAGGCTGCATACTATTCTGCTGAGTGGATGTGCTATAATTTAGGCAGTCATTTTCTATTTGGGGAACAAAGATTGTTTGTAATTTTTCACTATTTGTGTACATAAATCTTTCTGTATTTTGAATTACATGTTTGAACTAGAGTTCAGAACCAAGTTCAGAGTCTGTGGGTGCTTGCATGGCACTTGAACTCCCCAGCCCAATTATCTTCTCAGGGGGTTTCACCTGCTTCAGTGCTCCCTGTGTGAGCACAGCAGCTTTGCCACACTGGCCCCCACCCAGGCCACTGTAGGTATCCACAGCCATCCTTACATCATTACAGCAGGTAGGCATACCCTTGCAGATAGCAGCAGATGGCGACTGGGAGAAGGTTTCAGCCTGTCCAGTCATCTCATCCACTGTACTCTAAAGATACAATCCAAGTGAAAGCATGTGTTGTATGCAAGCTCAGCTTCAGCAACACACACACATACACATACACACACACACCAACCAGGCAGGAAACCCCAAAATATTTAGAAAATATGGAGCTGTCACTGTATATGCATGCTAATTAATTAGTTTAAACAAAAGAAAAAGCACTTCACTTCATGGTTGTTCATTTTGCATTTTGATATTTCCATCAGATTGAGTGTTTTTCTGTGCATAGGGAACAAAAGTTTTGATGGATTGATCCCGAACAAGCAGAAATGGGGCAGCAGGTGTGGGACCCCTGTGGGACTCCTTCCAGGAGCCCGGCTTCCCGTGGGGGCGTGGGGACATGTCCTCTGGCTGGAGAGGGCTGGAGACAGGACAGCACAGACTTCTCATTTGGGAGAGCGCTGGGTGCTCCACCCCCACTGTCCATGGCCCTAGACTTATATCAATACAAATACCAATACACTGAACTTCAGAAATTGTATTTGTAATTACAAATTATCTACTGGCATTATACAGCACCTAAACAGTCTGTCGCTAATGGAGAAGGAGGCAACACCAGTTTTGCTAAGGTTGGCAGCTCTGTTATTTATCTCACAAGATCTGCTTGTGCCTTGGGTCCCCAACTGCATGGAAACTTCTTAAGGACTGGGGCTGGATTTTGTTCCCCTTTGTCTCTCCGGGGCTTGACGTGGTGAACAGTATCCAAAATAAGCCAATAAATGCCCTGGAGACAGCAGGTGACCTTCAGACCTAGAGGGGTGTCGCATTTACGCATAGACGGTGGTCAAGGTTTAGTCCAACTATTCTCCCGAGACTAAGGGAGTATGTGTTACCGCAAAGGAGGGGAGTTTGGCTATGAAGGCAGGAGAATTTTACTTTTGACAAAACAAAGAAAGAGTTGCATTTTTAAAATGCGAACATGGTTTTAGCTATTTTTGCAAACATGCAAAGATGTGAGCTGGGCAGGCTAAGAATTCCTAGACCACCAGAAAAGTAGTGCTTGTGTTTTGTCTCTTTCTGATGCCCACAATTTCTTCCTGACCCCAATTTGCACACAACATGGGGGTCACCGAGTCATCCGATGCAAAAGCTGGAAGGATTTTTAGCGATGATATCATCTCCATCCATTTTAAAAATGAGAAAATGGAAACTTCTTGAGAAGCAGCCACACTTTCTCTGTAATTTTCAAATGTACATGAGAATGAGTTTCCTCTAAGATGTTCCAAGAAACAAAAAGACAGATTATTTCCTAGTGGCATTATGTAATTGTTGAATTATTAAATAATTTCATAAGTCATGGCAAATATATGACATGAGTATAAAATTTATTATCAAATTGGTATCATAAAACACAATCATTATTCCTGGTTTTCATTGTCATGGGAAATCAGCACTTAATTGTAGAGTTATCCAACCAAAAAAATGCTTTTAATGCCAAAATAAATAAAACTCTATCCAGATATTTGTAAATCCCATATAAGCCTTATATTTTCTTCAGTGTAGACAAGAGAACTCTTTTTAACTCTAACCTTGTGATGTGAACTATAAATCCTATTTCTTCTGTACCCCAATAGCTGCTGGCATGGTCACAACATATAGTTTTTTTGACACAAGTTTTTTTATCGATTGATTCATTGACCCATAGTTTTCCGTAACATTCAAATTGTGTTTTTCTATGTTCACCGAGGGAGGTAATATCACTATCATGAAACATACTGGGCATTATATATATATATATATATTTTTAATTTTATATTTTTAAATACCATAAAATACCTAACAAACACAAACATTCCTATTTTGATCATTCCGTTCTACATATATAATCAGTAACTCACAATATCATCACATAGTTGCATATTCATCATCATGATCATTTCTTGGAACATGGGCATTATATTTAATGAACAAAAGAAGGAATCAAGGAGAAACCTTGCCAAGTCCCCTTGCCCATCTGCTCTGGCAAGCTTTCCACGGACCACACTGGCAGGGAGGTGGCCCCAGTGGAGAACTGCTGGAACCAGAGAGTGGCCTCTGTTATCACTGATTCAGGTCTTGAATCAGCCCTCATTGGGCAACTGCCCGTAGGGCCGAAATGCCTGACGGTGGTTCCTAAACTGAGTAATCCAGTTAGCACGTGCTTCCTCTAGCAGGCCAGGTAGAAACTTCACAGAAGAGCCAGACATCCAGCTGCGTCACAATATAAAGAACTGATCACTGCTCTAACTGGACAGCTAGTCTTACACACCAGCTACCTTCATATCAGATTACCCTCTCATCTTTTCTGGGGGTTTAAAGGTGATTCATTTCTTACAATGCAACCTTTGACTTAATGCTGCAATTAAAGGAGAAGGCCTGAAATGAGTGTTCCTTAAATAGATGATTGGAGTGAGAGAGAGAAACACATTGGTTATGAGTGTAGGCCATGGATGTAAGTTCTGCCTCTGCCATTCATTAGACTCGTAAACTCAGGGAAGCTACTCAATTTCTATTAAGAAGAGGGGGATGGGGCAATAAAAAGGTATAAAAATGCAAACGTTTAGAACATTACATTAAAATTTATACATTTAAAAACTTCATTCCTGCATGTAGTAAGTTCTCAATCAGAACCTATCATTTTAACTATGAAATGGGGATCATATCACATCACGTATGATATTAACATCTCTAAACCAACTTCTCTTAGAACACTGGCTTTCAATTACTTCTTTCTGCTCACCACAAATCTAGCCACACTATCCCCTTTTCCTTGTAGAGACCAACAGAGCCACATTTATGAAGAGTTGGCCTCCTGGGCGACAGAGAAGAGGAAACCGGGAATAAGAATTAGAACCCTAGGCTGTGACCTCATGGACAGCCACTTCATGGAGAAAAGGGATCAAAAAGAAATCTCACAAATCTTCATCAAACCCCTTACCTCGTATCCTTCGCTCTTACTCTTATCTCCTCATCCCTTCCAAGATTCTGCCCTCTACTTCCCCAAGAGCCATCCCCTCCATCTCAGGGACCTTGTTTCATCTCACAGCCCTTCCCTCTCAGATCTTCTGCCTCTCCCTCTCCAATGGTGACCATGTGATATATTGCCAAACAAGTCAAAGTGAGGTGAGCACTGTTAATAATTACTTCTGGACCACAGATAGCTGGGGCTATCTCAGGCAAACCAGTCTACTTCACCTTAGCATGGCAATATGCTCAAATCTCTCATCTTAAAAACAAGTAGGTTCTCTAATGTCTCAATGTTCTTCTCCAATTCTCACCCTATCTTATTCCTTCCCTTAACATCAAGCTTCTTAAAAGCAGATGGGAGCACATCCTATGTGTCATTTAATCCCCACTCAGGGCTGCTGCACAGGTTATGCAGGTTGTATATCACACAACTACAGAAAGAGTCATGTACGTCCTAATCCATTTGAGCAGAGCCTCCCAGAGCTATGCAATGCACATTTACCAAGGCCACACTTGATAAATCCATTTCATCCTTTTTGCTTTCCCTCACACATCACCAAACTCTCAAGCCAAAGTTCTTAATTGACATATACCATGGACACATTTCAGGCTTTGTCATCGTTGACTCGTTCTTTGACTTCTTGACACTCTTGGCCATTACATCATTCTTGGATGGCTCTGAAGTCAGATTGCATGGGACTTGGATTGGATTCCAACTCTACCTCTCACTAGCATCGTGGGCAAGTTGACTTAATCTGTGTCACATGTGAGCTCCTTAGCTATGAAACATCTATGTCATAGGGTTGTTGTGAAGGCAGATAAAATAGATGGAGAAGCATTTAGCTCAGTGCCTGAAACATATAAGGCACTCTAGAAATGCTCATTACCCTTTTGTAAAAAATGACATGCACTTTTCTGTGCTACCACCTTTCCAGGTTTTCCAATGACCTCTTGATCTGCCTCCATCTCCTTCATTACTGTCTGTACTGTATCTGTCTCTTAGATGCTGATGTTCTCCAGGGTGCTGATCTTTGCCCTCTCCCTCTCTTCTCTCCTCCCCTTTCCTCCCCTCTCCTTCCCTTTTCTTCTCACTCTGCATATCCTTCACCCCACTGGTTTCAAGTACTTCCTCAAAGCTGATGATTTCCAGTGTCATATCTCAGTTATACACTGCTCTCTTGGGCTCCAGACTGCATCCAAGCTGCCCATTAGATCTCTCAACTGGCAAGTCCCATTGGAACCCCAAAGCCAACACATTCTAAACCAAAAGTTTCTCCAACAAAGCTATTCCTCATCTTGAATTGTATCACCATTCTTCCAAATGTCTATTCTTGACTTTTCCCATCACTCATCTTCAATATAAAAGTCCTATTGATTCTACTTTCTTCATATTTCTTGGGTCTGTTACACACATTTGTATTCCCATTTCCACCAACCTGATTCATTTCTTGACAAGTTCTTCTTGGGATCAATAGCCACCCATGATGCCTCTCTGCCTCCAGATTCTCATCCTCATACAGAGTCTGAATATTAGAGGTACCCAAATACCAATTGAGGGCGAACTTTTAATTGATCTGCAGGAAAATGTTGAAAATAATGCAGTGAGTTTCTCATAAGGCTTTTGTTTTCTCAATTTAAACATTTGCTTTTTATTTGGAAAGAATGTCTTTCCTGCTTTTTTGGTGTTAAAATAATTTCTTTTGGAATGGTTAAAAGTAGGCCATTGTTACTATATATTTTTTAAAAGTTGACATTCCTGTGGTCATTTCTAAAACTTCTTTAAAACATTATCAAATTGTATACTTAACAAATATGCAGTTCATTGTGCATCAGTCATACTGCAGTGACATTTTCATTGTGCATCAATCATACTGCAGTGACAATTTTTTTTTTGTATGCTGTATGGTGGGGTGATATTTCGGTATTTTTCCATGTGAGTATCCCATTATTGCAGCATCAGTTGTTCAGGTTTAGTTTGTTTGTTTTTTGTTTGTTTTGCTTGCTTGTTTGTTTTTTGGGAAGTTCATGGACCGGGAATTGAACCTGGGTCTCCTGCATGGCAGGCGAGAATTCTACCACCGAACTATCCTTGTACTCCCCCCATGACATTTTATAAAAACAAACAGTTTTTCAAGTTATAGAATCTGAAAGCTCGTCAACATCTGCTCTACATTGTTGCCATATCTTTTTATTTATGCCTGAATAATCATTTAAAAATATCTGTGCATAAATTACATTTAATGGTTATTTATGCATAAATTATTCCCAATAACAATTGTGGTGGTTTGGAGGTATAGGTAATCCAGAAAAATGTGTTCTTACACATAATCCACTCCTGTGGGTGTGAACCCTTTGTAAGTGGGACCTTTTGATGAGGCTACTTCAGTGAAGGTATGACCCGCCTCAATCAGGAGGATCTTAATCCTATTACTGGAGACCTTTGTAAGAAAACGGAATTCAGAAAGAGAGAGAGAGAGAGAGAAAGTCACAGAGGAAGCAGTCAGAAGCTGAAAATCAGTGGAACCCAGAAGACAAGGAAGAGACCAGGAGCTGTGGCCACGTGCCTTGCCATGTGAAAAGCTAAGGACAGAGGCTCACTGGCAGCCAGCCCCAGAATGCCACCGTCTTTGGGGAGAAGGCATCGCCTTCATGATGACTTGACTTGGACTTTCTTTTAGCCTCAAATCCCTGAGTTAATAAATTTCCATTGTTTAACCCAACCCATTTGACAGCATTTGCTTGAGCAGCCCAGGAAACCAAAACAATAATCGAAGCTAAGATTGACTGCACGCTCTTCAGTGCCTGGCACAGGACTGGACACTTTGCTTGCATTAATCTTCATGACAATTTTATGAGATATGTTCTGTTATTATCCCCATTTTAGAGTTGAGTAAACTGAGGCACAGGACAGTAGGTCACCCAGTTTGTAAGTGGAGGGCCTGAGACTTGGACACAGATTTGACTGACTGAAAAGCCACTGATTGGTCTTAGCTAATATGTTTTTTATCTCCTTGCTTAAAAGTCTTTCACTCACACCTTAAATAACTTACCTTGGCTCCCTCAGCACTGGGCCTCTGCTTTCTCTCTCCAGTTTATTTTCTTCTAATCTCTTTTCACCCTTCAATGCCTGCTCCAGTCACACCAAAAAATCTTGCAAAACTGAGAATTAGATAGGTTCTTCCAGGCTTCCAGGTCTTTGCATACACTGTTGCCTTCGCTTGGCGTAATTTCTCCTGCCCTTCCTCTGGCTGGCTCCTCATCCTCAGCCTACATATGTTTCTGGGCACTGCATGGAATAAATTCAAGTTGAGCACAAACAGAGGAGAACTGGCACCAGGATGCCCACACAGAGATAACAGAGAGTAAGTGACCAGCGTGCAGTAGCAACACACAGGGACATGCCCTGGGACAGTCAAGGTGGGCACCCACACCCAGGGCAGGGGTCATCCACCATCCGTCTCCTCTTTGCTCTAACTCCTGGGTTGTGACTCGTGCCTGGGCTGTTTAGTTGGCCTGCACAAGGGGAGTCACACAGATTGCCAAGTCCCCGAAATGAATGAATGCGTGGAGCTATTTTACCTGCGATTTTTCATACTGCAAAGGTTGTGTGTGTGTGTGTTTAAGCAGTACACATCCAGGAGAGCACAGTTTCTGTGGGCCAGGAACCCCGGTGCCATCTAGCTGATTTCAAGGTTTGACTGGGGCAGCTCGTGCGCGTGGCTGGGGTGTGGACATGGCCCCCCAGAGGCTCCCCACGGCTGCGGGCTGCAGGCCACACTTGCAGCCTCACCACTGGGGTCAGCAAGAGCACACGCGCACATGCGCACACATGCACACACGCACACACAGCAGCTGACCTCACCACAGACAGCATTGAGGGAGAGAGTACCACAAAGGTTTTGATCCAGGCAGCAGAAGGGGGAAAGGACACAGAATATCCTGTGTGCCCTGACCAAGCCTTCCTCGACTCTCACCCATCTGCCATTTTTAGGATGTCAAAGGCGAGGACAAGGGAAGGAAAGGGCAGGAGGAGACTGGGAAGAAGGAGGGGCAGGAGAAGCTAGGTGGCACTAACCTTCCCCAAGTAACCTCCATGTTTGAGGCTCTACTTATTTCATGGGATTAATGCAACAAACCCATGAGGTGACAGCCAGGTCTGTTAATTCTAAGGTAAATGGCAGGGACCATTAGAAAGGGTCCATGTGGCAGTTTGCACAAACTCACTGATGGCAAAGTTGAATTAAAACCTCAGAAGAGGGCAGGCCACAGTGGGTCAGCAGGCAGAGTTCTCGCTTGCCATGTCAGAGACCTGAGTTCAATTCCCGGTGCTTGCCCATGCAAAAAAAAAAAAAACCTCAGGAGAACCTCAGGGTTACTTTCCTTAGCTCATACATATACACTACTCTTCTCCAAACAGTAAAAAGAGATATTATTTCAGGACCCAGAAATAAACTATTGGCTTAGTAAAAGCCGGCCTTTGAATTTACTTTCTTTTAAAGAATTAATTTATCCATGAAATCCACTCTTGGGTTTCTCTCATTCCTGGAAAGGTATCCCTATCTTCCACACAAATATGATTATAGACAGTTCTGTATTGTGAAACAGTGAAGGAAATTGGAATAAAATTTTCCCATGTATTTAAAAACTAAACACACCATGGCTATATTAATATAAAGCAATGGCAAACATACACATCTTCTGACACTATGTGCTTTGGTGTGTTAAATGCTGCTGGAATACAATATAGCAGAAATGGAACAGCTTTAAAAAGGGAATTTATTAAGTTACAAGTTTTCAGTTCTAAGGCTATAAAATGTCCAAATTAAGGTATCCGGATAAAGATATCTTGACTCAAGAAAGGCCAATGTCTGTTACATGGGGAAGCAGGTGGCTGACATCTACTGGTCCATGTTCCTGGTTCTGTCGCTTCCAGCTTCTAATCTTGAAGGTTTCCTCTCTAAGCATCTGTGGGACTTCACTTCGCTCTTTCAGGACTAACTCTGGGTTCTGGGTAGCTTAGTATCTCCTGAGAAAGCACATGGTGACGTCTGCTGGGCCCTGCAGCTTCACACATCCATGGCTAGGCGTCTGCTTTCTACATCTACATCTCTGTTTTGGCTCTGAAGCAAATGTTCTCCAAGTTTCTGCATCTGAGGTTTCTCCAAAATGTCTCCCCTTTTAAAGAATTCTATCAAACTCATCAAGACCCACCTTGAATGGCCAGAGTCACATCTCCATTTAATCAAATGTTACAGCCACAAGTTGTGCAGGTCAATTTCCATGGAAACAATCTAATCCAAGCTTTCCACTCTACAGTATTGCATTGGGATTAAAGGGCATGGCTTTTCTGGGGTATACAACACTTTCAAACCAGCACACTATGAAATTCTTGGGGCATGACTGAATATAGTGACTTTTGACCCTTTTGCTTGCAAACTCCATTCCATTAAGCTTACCCAAGTGGTCCAAAGCTCATTTTTTAAAAGTGTCCTAAAGAAGCACTTGTCAAATTTCACATCCAAATTTTCGTCCAGGCTGCGCATCAAACAGAACAATTCTGTTGGAAGCTTGAGTCTCGTGTCTTTCCCTCTCCCAGCCGGTGGCTCTGCTGGGCTAGTGCGGGGCGGTGATTAAATCACACACCACTTTACTCTGAAGAAGCTGCTCCTTTGGGACCATTATAAAAATACTTTGGGGGAGGGCCTTGTATTTCTTGTTTGTTTTTTTCCCTTAAAATTTAAACCCCAATTATATTTGATTGTGTTGTGTATATGTTCCTTACATGGGTATATCCTGTTTTGTTCCAGCTCCTATGGAAAATCAAATATAGGAGGACTCACATTTACAAATAGATTGGATCAAGAATCCTCATGAGGCCAAAGGTGAAATTAAATTTCTTTGTGATAAAATGAACCTCCACTGCCAGTGTGGGCTGTGATTCTCTGAACAGCTGCTTGGTGTTCTCTGGCCTTGAGTGGTGGCATATACCTTTGAGCTGGCTCCTGTTCTTTTATTTATGGCATCATGGGTATGTTTGTTTTTATTCCTGTAAAAACATTTTGCCAACTGCAAGAAGTGATAAAGCTTTCATGGCAACTATAGGGGCTTCCAATTTATGGAATGGCTCATTTGTCATGGGACAGTTTACCATTTTTAGCTCAAGTACACGGCCTCGTTTCTACCTTTGTTTTTAACTCGACTTGCCCTACTGGCTGTGCATCTTGAATTCATTTTAGCCACTGTTCGAGTTTGCTAGCTGTCGGAATGCAATATACCAGAAACACAATGGCTTTTAAAAAGGGGAATTTAATATGTTGTAAGTTTACAGTTCTAAGGCTGTGAAATTGTCCAAATTAAAGCAAGTCTATAGAAATGTACAAATTAAGGCATCCATGGAAAGATACCTTGGTTCAAGAGAGCCATTGATGTTCAGGGTTTCTCTCTCAACTGGAAAGGCACATGGCAAGCATGGCGACGTCTGCTAGCTACCTCTTCAGGTCTCTTTTCATGAAGCTCCTCCAGTGGTGTCATCCTTCATTTCCAGAGGCCGCTGGCTGATGGATTCTGTAGTTCTTGTGTCTCTGCTGCTCCTGGCATTCTCCAGCTTGCTTCAAAATGCTACCTCTTTTAAAGGATTCCAGTAAAGAAATCGAGACCCACCTGGAATGGGTGGAGTCACATCTCCGTCTATTTAAAAGTTAATAACCACAACTGGGTGAGTCATGTCTCCATGGAGATAACCTAATCAAGTTTCCAATCTACAGTGCTGAATAGGGATTAGAAGAAATAGTTGCTCCCACAAGATTGATGCAGATTAAAATGGCTTTTAGGGTACATAATTTAGGGTATATAAATCCTTTCAAACTGGCACAGCCACATACACAAGCAAAGGGAAAAATGGTCCTGAGAGGAGAGTGACATTATTTAGGTTTTGGTCAGCTGACAAATTCTAGAACCCTATAGAATCATAGAAACTTGGAGTGGCAAATCCCACAAAGGTTAATCTGCAGGTCTCCAGCCTGGGTCTCTTGATACCAGGATCTGAAATGATAGATGTACTGGGGAAGGGAGAAGGAATGCCAGAGATAATTTCAACGCTTTAAAAGGATAAAGAGAAATTGTATATTTATGGCTGATAAGTCTGCTCAGGGAAATCAAATGTCAAATTTCTTGGATTTGGGCTAGAATATGATGGCATTGATTATCTCATGGGAAAGTTTACTAATAAAAGCTTAATAGATGCAGTCTAGGAGATAAAATTCTTTTGGAAAATTAGGTACATTAAGGAAAAGTAATAAAAAATGATACAAATCACTTACTGTTTGTTGTTTTAATATAAACTTTTTGCACCGACTATTATCTGGGTTAAAGCATGAACAAGAGACAAAACTGCTGCTCTTGTGGAGTTGAAATTCTACTATAGGGAGACAAAAAATAAGCTGGTAAACAAAGGTGCATAGAGCTAAAACACATACAGCAATTTCTGGTGGTGTTACGTACTGTGAATAGAATGACGCAAGAAGATAGGGTAAACTGGCCGGCGTTGGACTACCTTAGATTGAGCGGGCATTCAGAAGCTCCTCTGAGGAGTGACACTTGTGCTGAGACCTGATGGCATGGAGGAAAGCCACACAAAGAGTAGGGGGAAAAGTTTTCCAAGCAAATGGATAGGCAAGTGTTAAGATGTTAAGATGGAAGCAGGTTTGGTGGTTTCCAGAAACAGATAGAAGATTGGGGAAGCTTAAGTTTGTTTATGCATGGTAGAGAGAGAGGTTGGCATGAGCTGAAATCAGAGAGGTCAAAGTTAAGTAGTTTATACAGGTCCTTATGGGTTTGGCAAAGGGTTTGGATTGATACTAGAAGCAAGGGGAAACCATAAGGATTTAAGAACAGTGTCAATTTCTGGCTTAGGTTTTATACAGGTCGCTCCAGCTGTTGTAAGAAGAATGGATGATAGAAGGCCATGAGAGGAAGCCAGGGGATCTAAGGATGGCAGGGGAAGACAACTGGTGGGATTCTGGATATATTTTAAGGTAGAGCCACAGGACCAGTCTAATCCACCCTCCCCCTCTACAACAACCATGGCAAGTGGTCACAGAAGGGAAAGAAGGATTATAGAGAAGCCAGTTGATACTGTTTCTGAGACTGATAGTTGAAATAAGAATGTTCTCAAGGAACTAATTTAATTAGCATTGCTGCTTGGGGCAGGTATACTCAGGAGCATGCTGCAGCCACACAAAAAGTTCTGTGACTCTGCTGTTATCTACTGAAGAGCTTGCATTTCTTCTTTCTGCCAAAAATATCCCACCCTCCCAGTCATTTTCTCCCTGTAGGTCATTGTGATTGCAGCATATACCCAGGCCAGTCTTCAGCAAAGTGATGAAAACAGCTTCCCCCCCATGACAATCATTGATAAGGTATAATCTGTCCAGGAACAGGTTAGATATAGGGTATAAAACAGAGTCTAGCTTGGTTCAGATGACTCAGATCTGTTTTGTTTTGTTTTTTAACTTTTTTTTAATTGTATAGTATACCATATATACAAAACAAAGAAATAAAAAAGCAATAGTTTTCAAAACAGTCTTCAACAAGTAGTTACAGGACAGATCCCAGAGTTTGTCATGGGCTACCATACGATCCTCTCAGATTTTTCCTTCTAGTTGCTCTAGAATATAGGAGGCTAGAGGGCTTAAATATTTTTTTATCATCACAATCAACTTTCTTTCCTTCGTTTTTTTTGTGAAAAATAACATATATACAGAAAAGCCATACATTTCAAAGCATAGCACCACAATTAGTTGTAGAACATATTTCAAGTTTGACCTAGGTTACAATTCCACAATTTTTGGTTTTTACTTCTAGCTGCTCTAAGATACTGGAGACTAAAAGAGATATCAATTTAATGATTCAGCATTCATATTCATTTGTTAAATTCTATCTTCTCTGTATAACACCACCATCACCTTTGATCTTTCCATCCTTCTCTTTAAGGGTGTTTGGGTTATGGCCAGTCTAACTTTTTTATGTTGGAAGGGTCTGTCACTAATATGGGGTAGGGAGATGGAACTAGAAAGTTACTCTAGTGCATGGAATCTTCTATATTGCCCTAGGTGTTCTTTAGAATTGGCTGGGATGGTTTTGGTTGGGAGTTGGCAGGTTATGATTGCTTGCATAATAGCAACCTCCAGAGTAACCTCTCGACTCTATTTGACTCTCTCTGCCACTGATACTTTATTAGTTACACTTCTTTTCCCCTTTTGGTCAGGATGGGATTGTTGATCCCACAGTTCCAGGTCTGGATTCATCCCTGGGAGTCCTCTCCCATGTCACCAGGGAGACTTTCACTCCTGGATATCAGGTGACTCAGATCTTGTGGCTTGGACAGCTCTGCCCAGCTTCATAAGTCAGGTCTGTTTTTATCTATGGTCATGCTGATTCCTATCTGGCTCCCAAAAATTCTGTGTTCTTTATCTCACACTTCTTCTTCCAGTTTTTCTTCCTAACACCAGGGCAGCATTTCTTCTAGTCCCTTGATTCTAATCCCAGCTCTGGCTGAGTTCCCACTTAAAACTTCCCTGCCCCCCCCCCCCCCCCCAAAAAAAAAGGATTCTTCTGATGCTCAGCCTCTATTGAAATAAAAACCAAATCTCTTCTTTGGAACAGTTCTCTGTTTACTGTGGGCTGTTGTTCACTAGACTCTAAGCCATCTGGCTTTTCCTGGGGGAATAAAAGGACTATCTCTTGTTTACCCATTGAAATGTAACCCTTAATGATCAGTGTCAGTCTTTAACAGAGACAGACAATGGACTAGGTACTGTGTCTGGACAGAAACCTGCCTAAGTGAGGCTTCTGGTATACCCTCTCTGGGCAACTGAATTGTGACTACAAAGTCTTTGGAACTCCTCCATTTATAGCAATCCCTAAAGGGCTTCTTTAACTCGAACCTCTCCAAAAACACCAAAAGGATTTAAGAATGACTGAGCCCAGAGAATGCATAGAAATGAATCAATAGTTTTTAAAAACTTTGTTGAAAATCATAAAGATGAAAGTAAATTCTTATGCAGCTGAAAAAAAAATTCCCACCCATAATATAGTCCTAACCCTCATACCCCATACATACCCACTGTTAAAAATTTGAAGCATCTCTCTAGCTTCTAGTCTTGCTTTCTATATTTCTTTTATATATTTGAGTTCATACAATTTATAGCCTTTCTTTTTTTCACTACTATAAACATTTTAACAACATCACACTCTTTGTAAATATCGTTGTGAATGGCTGCATATTTTTCCATCATCAGGCTGTGTCAAACTTTATATATAGCATTATATATATTTCTATTTAGCAGTTTTACCCAAACTAGAACGAGTACCGGACTATGACTTTCATATCCTCTCTCCTTCCAAACCACCATCTTGGGAAAATCCTAAGGAGTGATTGCCCACAGTCAGGTACCTTCAGAAAGAAAATTAAAAGAGCAAACTCTATAAATTAGATAAATAACTCTTAAATTGTCAAAGTTGAATGTTTAAAATATTTTTTTTTTTTGATACTTAAAGCTCAACCTAGCATCCTTCAGACCCCAGGGCTTTGGGCTCTTGACCATTGGCAAAGATTTATATTTTGAAAAGGTACGCAGTAGAATAAACATATTGGTATAATTGGAAAATGATGTTTCTATCCCTAAAACTCCTTCATGTAATGTATTTATTTTTTAATTGACTTGAATTAAACTTCATTTAATTGTTTGTTTTCTTTACGCATTTCACGATATCCTTGAAGGAATCATAGCTGTCCTAAAATATTACAAAATTAGAGTCTTGAGACTGTGATGAAGCATATGTTTATACCATGCCTCACATGATGGAAACAATCTCTCTCTTGTGTTTTGATGGAGCAACAGTTTTGAGGAACCAGTAGGGGAAGAAATGTACTTGTCTGCCTGTTTGATTTTAAAGTCCTATTTTCATGAAATGACTTTCATTTAAATTTCATTATTAGGCAGTTTTTAGTCATTACATTCTAGGGATGGCGGAGTTTATAATGTGTTCATAGAAATAATTAAATGCTCATAATAGTGCTCTTATTCATGATTTCTGAAAACAGCAATTTTTTTTTAACTATAAAAGCTCAGAACCCTCCTATTATCTTTGATTGATCCCTTGAAACTCCCTCCTGCTCAATTTTTAAAGCACATTGAGGTTTTGGGGAAACCTAAAAGGAAAGTTCAAAGAAGCTGATTGAGCTAAGTAGGCAAAATTGGAGGTTTCCTTTTTGAAAATGCATCCCCTTGAAGAACATGCAGCTAAAAATCTTGAGAAAAATTTACATGGCTAGAGGGATAGAGCAATCGGGGGTTAGATTGGTTTTCCTAATTCCTACATTGTTGGCATAGAGTCTCAGAAAAGGAACCCTTATAGTGTGCTGGTCTAAGCCACCAACACAACTTTTTCCCTGGGGGAGACTGACTTTAAATTTGCTGTATCTTGGTGGCAGGAAGGAAAATTCTTTTTCTGCAAATCCTGCCCCGACTCCAACCATCAGATTTCCTCTGATTTGTAGAAACTGTATCAGCATTTTATGAAGGTGAAAGAGCTCTGAAACAAAGGGCTGCATTTGCTTTGAAGGTCTGGCGGGGACAAAGCCAGATTCTTTTTCTCCCTGGAGGATCCGGTGGCAGCAAAAACAAGATAAAAGCATGTGGGTAAGGGGTACAGAGAAAAAGTTTTAAGGACATGGTGCAGCTTTTCTTGATGGAAAGGAGTTCTTATTTTCAGCTTTATATTCTGCAGGTTAGAAAACCAGACGTCTACAACTAATTGTGTCCTTTTCCATCTCTGTGGTTTTGTTTTACAACCTCAGTTTAGGCATTTCCTTGCTCTGCCTACATACTTCTTTGTGCTTTTTTCATGCACTCTTGTTGCTACCACTTTGAGCACAGAATCACTTGGAGGCTCGTTCTTCCTTTTCAGTTATGTGGAGGATTGAGTCTTTGTTTGTTTTTGCAGGGTGCTAGCTCCCAAACAGCTGGGTAAATTTAAAAAGAAAATCAAAGCTTCAACTGTGGCTGGGCTGCTATCTTGACTGTGCTGTGCTGAATCACAGTTCCTCCCAGCCCACCCCAATTTCACCCCCAGCCCTGTATCTTCACACTTCCATCCATACATCCATTACACCAAATTATTCTTCATGCCTTAATCAACTGCCCAAACACTTGTGTGACTGGAGCCACCTGGTCTTGATTCTTTTATTCTTTGAATTTAAATTAAGCCAAAGATCAGCCCTCAGATCAATAAATAAAGAAGAATCTACCTGTTTTAAGCAAATTTAATGGATTAAATACCTGATTTGCAAAACCCAGGCATTGAGAAGTGATTGTTGACTTTATAAAAGAAGACTTCCCTTTGCAAAGGAGCAACTAGAGGGGTTGTTTGACAGCTCTATTGCATTTAAAATAATCTGGCTTACTTACATTTAATTTATACCAAGAGTTCTTTTATTAGGTAAAGCCAGCAATGTTCCACAAGTGACCAAAGACCATTTACTAAAACCACTTACTGGAGAATGTCTGAAAGATATCTGCTGTTGCAATCGCTGTGGAGAGCAATTTCTTGAAAAATGAATGACCAGTAGACATCCACCATATATGCACAGAAACTTCCCCACCCTGGAGAGGTAGAGAGGTTTGTCAGTCAGTGAAGACCTGTTTGACATGGTAAGATATTTATAATTGGACAAATCTTAGATTTTGGCTGAGATACTATGGTTACTAACCTAAGGAGAATTAGTTCTGATACAGAATCTTGAGGTAAGAGTTATAGGGAGGGGCGAGTATAATTTAGCAACTGTGAACATCTCAAATCATCTCATTGTGCATTCAAAACCCATTTTAATGGGAACACACGTGGTGAGTTAATGAAAAATTTGGAATATTCAATAAACCTATATTCCCGGAGACTATAGCTTAACTACACAGTTTTGTTAAGAATAATAAATAAACATTTACTGAGCACCACCCACCACGGCCAGATGCTATACTCTCTATCTCACTCCACACAGTCATAAACTGATGGACCAAACCACTACAAGCATATTTAAAGCAACCTTTGTTTAGATCTAGAAATAGAAGCAAAATATTACTCACGTAAGACTGCTGTTTTCTTCCTAATGACAAGAATTTTACATCTGCAAAGGGAAATTTTCTTTGAACTCATGGGTAGTTAAATATTTACTATAGTACCTCTAAATTATTGCTGTTTTACCAACAAGATTAGAATTAGACATTGCATACATATAATATGGCTTGGAAGTAAGGTTAAAACCTCATTTCATTCCTGTTGCCTTCCCTTTAATAGCCTTTTCATTGATGTACCTCATTTTCCTTTCTCTGCTTGCATTCCAAAGGGTTTTGCCAGAGAAGAACCCCCCAGGCTCTTTTGCAGGTGGGAACAGAAGGGACTTATGGGTCATTCCCACGCAGTTATCTGAGTGGCTTTTCTATGCGTAGGGAAGTAAAAAGGGACACACATTAGAGGCCTTTTCTTTTCAACCTCGAAAACCTTGAAAGTGAAAATTCACAAAAACCTTCAACAGGGTGAAGTTCTGGGCCAGACGATGACCTTCAGTCACTTTGAGAACTCTCTGCAAGGTGGGCAGGACTTGCATCTCCCTTCCTGGACCGGCCCAGGCCACCCACCCCAGCTCCTTACTCACCCGAGCTCTATTTTTAGGCGCGTAGGTTGCTATTTCAAGGACTGATGTACAGCATGACACCATTATTAATTAACTTCAATTGGCATTGTTATCTAATTGTTTCATTCATTCTGTCTTTGTCTCCGTCATAGATGATTTATATGCCCCTGCCATACCTAGAAGAGTGCTGGCTAGCCAATAATGAATGTGCTTCCGGTTCTAAATGCTGTGTGTTTGGGGGTCTTTGATCTCAGTAAGGTTTCATTCTATTTTTGGTGAGCTTAGGTAAGGGTTGAGAAAAGCAACCATGAACAATTATACAGTAAGAGCTATTTCTCAAAGTGGAAATCAGAGGGGCAGTGGGGGGGGGAACAATTCAAAATATTTAGGTAGGTTTGTTTTATTTGTTTGTTTTTTATCTTATTTCCTGCCGGGGACCCATTGTTGTATAGACAAGTAGGATGAAAGACAGAAGGAGAAGGAAGGAGACAGAAAGATAAGGGGCACTGAAAGGAAAGATAAGAGGTTACCAAGAGGTTACTTGCTTCCGGAATTTCCAAGGCCAGCCCTGCATTTCAAGGCATTGGCTCTTTAAGGAAGTTGATTTACAAGGACATGTGTTCATAAACTGCTGCTCTGGGGTTGGGAACACACGCTCCAGTGACTTCCTTTCTACTGGAGGTGAAGCCAAGCAAGGCTAAGGAAAGCTGAATGTTTATTCAGGTGGCAGTTAACGACCCAGGTAGTCTCCTATGTGTTCTCATATGTGTCCCTCACTGTTCCCCGTGAGACATAAGAAACGAGAAAAGCCCGTTCATGCAAGCTCCTGAAATAACAACAAACAATCACTGCTTCACAAATAGCTAGGAGATTTGACTGTGATGGTTGGAAGAGGTAAGAAATGTGGTACTGTGTCAGCCAGGGGTAGATCCTTAATTTCTAAATGGAAGGGCACTGCGGTCACAATTTTATTGGAAGGAATGGAGTCCTTGTCCAGTCCTTGTCTAGAAGCTGCGTTCCATAGAAGCCGCTGATTTCCTGCAGAGTGCGCGCTTATCTGGCATAGCTGACGGCGAGTTTATGGAGACCCCTGGGGGCGGGCCTAAGACTGCAGCACCGACACTTGGGTGGGACACAGGCACCCTTTTCCGGTACTGTTTGTGATGTCTGCCGTAGGAGAACCAAAGGGATACCATTTCTTGAAACCTATAAGGTTTTGAAATGGTTAACTCCTAACCATTCTCATACCCTAGATCCTCGTATCCTATTTTGAACACCATCAGTATGGTTTTGCACTAGCAGGCCACATCTGGAAATCCTAATCGAACCTGACATGCTATGTATGTAAACTTGGAGTTGCCTAATAGTCTGCAGAACTATATTTCTTGTATCAAGTGTCAAAAAGCCTGCCTCTCTCAAAATAAAACTGTAATTATCTCCCCTTGCGTCCCTGTTAGTCACAGTGGGGTCTGATGGCCCAAGCCCCCGTTAGAATGCAATATTGAATTAAGAACACGCATTATTTCCCATTATTAAGTAGTAAATTTAAGGTTCAGATTCCCAAGCCAGGTTTCTCAACGACTTTGAGGGAATGGAATATAGGATTAGCAAATTTAGATAACAGACAAGTGACTAGGAAAATTCCAGAATGTGGGAGAGCCAATGGCAGGCATCAGAGGTCAGAAGGATGAGGGGCTGATTTCTGAGAAAAGGATCAAAAGGAGGCCCACAATATTAAAAACTAGCTCACCTCATCTCCATTTTGACCATGGCTAGCTCTATATCTTTAGCACATAGTTAGGACTAAATTTGGTTGCAAGTAGCAGTGGTTTAAACAAGACAGGAGATTATTTCTCTCTAATGTTCTTGAAGTTCAGAAGTAGTTAGTTCTGAGATAGATTGTTATCCATAGTGTCAGGAGAACCCAAACTCTTTTAATGCTTTTATTTGTTTGTTTTGCTCTGCCTTATGTATGATTCTATTCTCCAGATCATCTCAGGGTTCAAGATAGCTGCTGGGGCTCCAGCCATTCCATCTCCATTCTCACCAACAAAAAGGAAAAGGAAAAGAAGGGCATAACGTGTCTCTTTCTTTCTGCTTTTATTTCCATTGGCCACAACTTAAACAGAAGGTCTTACATTTAACTGCAGAGTTTGGAGACCATTATTTTGGGCCACTGTATGCACAGCTAAAATTGTGAGTTCTTTTACTGAGGAAGGACAGGAGAATGGATACTAGGAGAAAGTATCTCATCAGCTCCCATCTAGGCTGATTCCACTGCTCAGCCAGGCCTCAGTGTATCTAGCAGCTTTGTTTCCCACACTGGCCAGAAGTCTATTTGCCTGAGGCACTGAAGATCCCGCTGGAAAGGAAGCTCTCCTGAGGGAAGAATGAACCCAGCAGACAAGCTGGAATAAAAACCTTGGACTTGGTGTTGGAGAACTCCTTGTGTAGACATCACTTGGTCTGACTGCTCCTTTTCTCATCCAGCCCAACTTCCCATCGATGCAAGCTCAAGTCCTGTGAATGGAAAGACACTGTAGGGTGATGTTAACTGGAGATAAAACCTCAAGGAGCTGGCCGACATAATATTCTCTACATGATTTGGGGTGAGTGGCATGACTTTGTCACCTGGAGGTGGGAGAAGGAGTCCTATGAGGACAGCAGCAACTGGCAATGCCCCATGGATTTGGCCACCCATCATTACCCTGCAGACATGGCAGTCAGTGACTGGGGGAGGGGAAAGGGGAGTCCGGAGGAAAGAAGTAGCACCTCAGCTGCCCCTTGAGATTTGCCTAGGCTTTGTCACCAGCACCTGGAGGTGCCCTGGGAATACTCAGAAATACCTGGGGACAGCGAGGGGACGAAGATTCAGCTTTAGCAGTTGGGGCAGAAGAAAGAGAAAGAGTTGTCACAAACAGTTAACTTGTCCCAGTCCCAATTTAAAGAGAAGCTCTTTACATGGGTTTAGGCTATTATTTGGGCAGAACTAGAGTAGCACTTTTCTATACATAGGAAAATGTGTTTTATCGCCCTTGAGAAAGTTGATGGTGGTTAATTATACCCCATTGAATATTAGCAGCAGGTGAGATGTGAACTGGTCCTTTAAAAAAAAAAAGCTGTCAGATTTTAACATCAAAGCCTCTGTGGACTTTGCTACCGCAAGCATTACGCATGCTGGTGTTTTCTACTCTGCTCTTTTCCTCCTTTTATGAATAAAAAACTAAAGCACTGAATTATTTCAAAGTTATGGTCTAAAAAATGAGGGTTTGCATGGTGCCATTAATTTATTTCCTCATTTGCCGTGTCCCTTTCTAAGATTTTGCAATTAGCAGGTTAATTGGAAGTTTAAATTACCATAGTCAATGTGACTGATAATGTTCTTTTTAAAAAAACTTGGATGTTCTAATTCCATAGCTGTTAGAGCTTTATGACTGTGTTATTGCCTCCATAAGGGTTTTGTCTTAAAATACGTCAAAGTATATAATAGCTGTGCCTACTGACATCTATTTTACTATTTCATAGAAACCTGGAAGCATGCAAGAGATGAGATTAGCACTTTGCAATACACACAGATTGAAGGAATGCTAGCGATGTGAATAATATTGTTCAGGTTTAATGGCTCTCTTCCTGTTGCCAGAGGGCCTGGGTTATTGCTTCTGCATCTGTAGGTAGGCTGCTTGGAGGGGCCGCTGCCTTATGCCTGGCCTGTGGAAGGTGGCAGAGATTGCTGGGCGTCCACCCTGCAGTCCGCTGTAGCCTTTTTTGTATCTGAAGGCTGACGATGGCAAGAAGATGAAATTTTCCCAACCTCTTTTGAAGCTGAGTGTGGCCACAGGGCTGAGTTCTGTCTAATGAGATCAAGAGGGAGCCTCCTAAAAGGACCAGGCCATGCCAGGCCATGCGCTTCTTTCCTTTCCCTTCTTTCTGTTGCCCGGAATGCAGATCTCAGATCATAAAGCGAAAAACTAAGGTTGGTGAAGCAATAAGACAGAAGAAGCTGAGACTCCAGAACCCAGGAGCCGCCCTATCCATCCTCGAGGCAGCCTCAGGTCCTGCACCTGAAACAGAAATGAACTTCTGTCTTGTGTAAGCCACTGTTATTTAGGGTTTTCCTCAGTTGGGCGCCCAAGATGAATCCTAGCTGATAAGCCTAGGGCTCAGGAAGTCGGGGTGGAGGTCCTCCGAGGTCAGGGCCTTTCATTCTGGAAGCTGCGGGTCCAAATCGCGAGTCTTCGTCAAGCTTCTAGGACAAGGCGGTATTAATCAGTCTCGTGTTCTCGTCAGAGACTGGCCCATGCCTCAGTGGATACACAAAACTAGTTGTTGAATAAATAAAGAACAAGGGAGTGCATCAAATGGAGAAGTTTTATTTGGGATGGCAATGTGGAAGAGATACATTTTCCTGATTGATCTAAAACTACATGAGAGGGCGGGCCGCGGTGGCTCAGCGGGCAAAGTGCTTGCCTGCTATGCCGGAGGACCTCGGTTCGATTCCCGGCCCCAGCCCATGTAACAAATACGGAGAAACAGAATACAATAAAACAAGAAAATGTTTAAAGATGTTTCCCTTTCTTCCTTCCTTCCTTCCTTCTATCCTTCCTTCCTTCTCTCTGTCTTTCCTTAAAAAAAACAAAACAAAAAAAAAAAAAAACTACATGAGAAAGACTTCACCCTAGAAGCAAGAGTAACAAAAGAAAAAAATAGATAAATGGGACTTCAACAAAATGAAAAACTTACATGCATCAAAGAACATTATCAAGGAAGTAAAAAGACAATCTATAGAATGGGAGAAAATATTTGGAAACAATGTGTCTGACAAGGGCTTAATATTCAGAATATATAAAGACCTCAACAACAAAAAGACAAAGGACCCAATGAAATAATGGGCAAAGAACTTGCATAGATATCTCTCCAAAGATGAACAAATGGCCAGCAAGCGCATGAGAAGATGGTCACATCATTAGCCTCAGAATCACAATGCGGTACCATTTCATACCAAGTAGAAGGGCTACTAAAAAAAAGGGAGAATAACAGGTGTTGGTGAGGATGTAGAGAAGTAGGAACCCTAGTAGGCTGTTGGTGGGAGTGTGACATGGTGCAGCTGCTCGTGGAATACAGCCTCACGGTTTTTCAGAATGACCCAGCTCTTCCACTTCTAGGTAAAGACCCAAAGTACTGAAAGCAGGGACTCAAACAGATATTTGCAGACCAACGTCCAAAGTGGTATTATTCACAATTGCCCAAAGGTGAAAGCAGCCTGGGCGTTTATCAACAAATGAATGGACAGACAAAATGTGGTATACGCACATGGTGGAATATTATTTGGCCATGAAAAGGAATGAAGTTCTGATACATGCTACAACATGGGTGAAGCTTGAAGATATCATGCAGAGTGAAATAAGCCAGACAGACACAAAAGGACAAATATTGTATGACTGCTCTTATATGAAATAGAATATGCAAATTCATAAAGTAAGAAATTAGAATGGGGGAGAAATAGGGAGATAACACTTAACTGGTATGTAATTTCTGTTTCAGGTGATGGAAGAGTTTTGGCAAAGGATGGTGTTGATAGTAGCACAATACTGTGAATGTAATTACAACCACTGAATTGCATATTGGAAAGTGGTTAAAACAGGAAGCTTTAGTTTTTTTATGTATGTTTACCAGAATAAAAATAACCCCTGAAGAACTATACAACACAAAGCATGAACCTTAATGTAAACTATGGACTATGGTTAATAATATAAAATAATAATATCGTTTCATCAATTGTAACAAAGTTACCATACTAATGCAAAATGTTAATAATAGGGAAAATTGTTTATGGAGAGGAGTATATGGAACTCTGTATTTCCTACATGATTTTTCTGTAAACCTATGACTAGTCTAATAAGAGGAAATTAAAGTATAAGAAAACTTTTTTTGGGTACTTCAAAAATTAATTTTAAATGCATAGTGAATTAAAACTAATTATCTATAGTTAACCCATCAAGTATATATCGAGCACCTATGTGCTCATTTAAAAATAGTTGCTCACTTATGGGCTATGGGATATGACAAGGTACTCTGGAGCCTCACTTTGCCCACTTCCATAAATGTTGTTGGTTTGGGGTGGTAGTAAGTCAAGTGAGAGCAGTGATACTGTGCATCCTCATTCCTCACTCTCCCCCTGCCCCTACCCCCAACAAGTGTAGTCCAAGCACCTCTCCCAGTATGGAGAAGAAAAAAGATACCCATAAGACCCAAAGGAATGAATCTCTAATGGTGGAATGTCAGGCACCTTGCCAAATAAAGTGGTGGGTGGGTAGGCAGCAAACTAATAAAGGCTGGATCTGCCCAAATGTGTTATAATAAAGGTGGTATTTTACTCTCTTCGAATCGTCTCTTGCATGCTACTGTGAGCTCCTAAACCTAAATCTTCACTAATGCCCCAACTGCCCAGTGTTTGTGACTTTTTGGAGATACAGAAAATTGAAGTGGTACTATAGGTATTTTGGAGTCACTGTAGGAACTTTGAACCACTCCAGGAATTATCTCAAGAAAACGTTATCAAGATTATTCCAGACGTCAGCAAATTCAGTTTCATATTCCTGGAATATGACGCAGGCTTGGCTTTTAAATTAAATTGATAAAGTCCAATTGGTTAGCTCCTTGAATTGGGCTGGAAATAGATCAGCACTGTTCAAAAGAACTTCATGCAATGAAGGAAATGTTCTCTACCTGCCCTGTCCATAACAGCAGCCACTAGCCATGTAGAAAGGTGGCTAGTGCAACCCAGGAACTGGATTTCACAACAATTTCACTTCAATTGAAGTGTAAGTTGCCTCACGTGGCTAGCGGCTACCACATTGGAGAGTACAGCTCTAGAATTTTCTCTCTCTAGTAACCATAAATGGTTAACACTTAAAAGCACTTAAAATCATATAGACAGATGGGCGGTGCAATGGTAGCTCAGTTTGATTCCTGGTGCCTGCCCAGGCCAAAACAAACAAACAAATCATATCGACAAGAGAGTGCTAAGTCAGCCAGGAAAAATGCTGAAAAATGGGTGACCATACCTGATTGGTGGCCACTGTAGGATGCTTGGCAGTTTCCCCTGAACAGAGCCCACTGCCTTTTGCCTGCAGCTGCATTTTTAAGATCTCCTCGGACCTTTTTTGAATTTCCAGGCTTGATGTTCTGTGAAATAGTGTGATAATAGAGAGAGAGGTTAAAGCTGCATCTCAGAATGCCCAGCAGATTTTGCTTTGTTGACAATTGATTTGCTGAAATTTAAATACGAAAAGAGATTGAAAAATAAGATGGATTTATCTTATTTACATTTTGCTGATATGTAGCTTTTGATCTCTTCATGGGATCTTTTTTCCCCTAGTATGAGAAATTGTATTTTGCCATGCAGCAACAAAATACCAACAAAGAAAACTTGGAATGGAATCAAACATATTTTTTCCTGTTCAGAGTATTTATAATTTTCTCTAAATACTTAAAACATGAGGTTCCAATCTTTAAAAAAAGAAAATAAAATACAGTGAAATTCTATTTCTGAAAATTCATCAGGAGGTCCACCTGACTGACTGCCGTTTTCTGTTGCCCTGGAGACAGGCTCAAGACTCTGCTCCATTGTTTCAACTTAATGGGACAACACAATAGCCCAGTGTCTTTGGGACCCCACTGTTCCCTGGGCCTTTGCATTGTAACGCTGTCGGTCCTGAGTACGATTAATGAAGGATTTGGCGGGAGGATGCCCGGCAGACTTGGACGTCACCCAATCCAGCCTCTAGTTTTCCACAGTGTGGGGTTTTCTTTGGGAAAGCATGATTATGTGGGGAGCCCATCTTCAAAACCCTTTAAAGCAAAGGGGGTCTTCAGAAGAGCTAGATTACTGGGGCTCAGGCCCTGGGGGTGGGGGTGAGGGGTGTGAGAGCCAATCCTGTGCACTACTGGGTGATGGCAGCGGGGTCAGCCACCAGGTGTGGTGGGAGGGACAGAAGACGTGGAGGTCGAGTGTTCACTGCCCCGGCTCTGCCTCCGCTGGCGGGTTTTCTGGGTGCTGTTGTGCCGCCTGTCACTTGAGTGTGAGCAATGTGGGCTGATTTACTGCAAAGGGCGAGAACCACTGTGTGGTAACCCCCAGCCCCCTCATGCTGAATCGGAATCTCTGCGAGCGAGTGTTTTGGGGCTCAGAAAGCTCCCCAAACAGTTATTCTCTTCATCCCTGGTAAAGCCCACTGCCTAGTGGAGGCAACCGTAGAGTAGGTCAGATTTGAAGGGAAAGCGCATTGGAGCAGGTGGGGCACTAGTGGTATTGGCGGGGGGGTGGGGTTGGGGGGGGGTGGCAATGAAATTTGCAGACAGAGATGATAATAAAAATATCTGTCCAAAAAAAAAGAAAAAGAAAAAGAAACTTGCTTCCTGGGAGCTTGTTAAGAATGCAGAGTTCCAGGCCCTACCCCGGGCAGGTGGGGTCAGAACCTGACTTTGACCTGGGATCCGAGGGCCTGGGCCACACCGCCAGCAGGTCACCCCAGCCCCGAACCCCTGGCCCAGCAGAGACAGGACACCTGGGGCCTGGGGCTGCTGCGAGGGGGGCACGGCCAGGCCACGTGGGACTCTCATCCCAGGCCTGGCGGCTGGAAGGTGCTCGGGGAATGCTGCATGTTTAGCTTCACGCTGTAGCATGGTGGACAAGTCTTTCAACCTACCGGGACTACAGGTTCTAGAAGATCACGGGGACCCCGGGCTGCGGGGAGGGTTACCGGGACACCTGCTGTGTGGTCTGTAAAACGGTTCAGAATTAGGCCGCTGTTCTCAACGTTTACCACGGAGGCAGGAGGGCGGGCGTGGAGAGGGGACCTCCAGGTGCGCCCGGTGGGAATGGCTCGTGCGTATTTGTTTCCTGGAGTCCAGAGAGGACCAGACCACCCTCTCATGTGTAACAAGGTGAAAGGTCAGTGTGCTCCTGCTGTCCCCTCTCCACCTCCACCCACCACCCACATCCGACCACCCAAGGAGGAATGTTTGCTTAGTGGCTGGTGTGCAAGCTACAACCCTGCAGGTTTCCGGCTTTACCTCCCTTGTCTCTTTATTGTCTTAGACAATCCTGGAGAAAGCTGACAACTCCCACTTTTCACTCTTCTCGTCTTCTGTAATCTTGACTCTCCTCTAGGGCTGTAGCCAAATATATCTGGGGGAGCTTTCGTAATTGGCGGGACCACAGGGCAGGCAGGGAACTCTCCTGCCCTCCCGCCCTATAGCTGGTGTGGTGCCTGCGGGGCCGAAGAGCTGGCCCTGGACTCGCTGCCACCGGGGGTGGACTGGGGAGGCTCCTGGACCGTGCGGACCCGTGCAGCCCCCTGCAGCGAAGGTCACTTCCTTCTTCACCAAGCCTCGGGCCAAAGGGCGCACGGCCGGGCTCAGCCCGAAGGACACCGGCAGGACCCAGGTGTTCACAAGGCCACTGCTGGGGCCCCCGTCAGCCCCCAGAAGTCTCATGTCTAAGAATGTGGCCCATTTTGTTAGGAAAATGGTCCCTGTCCATTCACACTCCACCAACCAACTGCATCCCGGAGCTTGCCTCGCGCCGGCCTGCTCGTCTTCAGCTTTGCCTCTTGAGTCCACAGCACCTTTTTCTTTGCCTTCCTTGTCCTCCAAATGTTCTCTCCGAGGGCGCCGTGTCCTCCGAGATCACGGCTGGGAAGTCTAAGACCCAGGTCAACCCTTGGGGTGTGCTGACAGTTGACCTTGAAGTCGCTGTACCAAACAGTCTTCGGTTTTCCCCGTGGTCATTTGTTGCCATGCCTGGAACCATCTTGAAAACCTTAGAGAGCAAAGTCCCCCTCACAGAGACACCTGCAAAGTTTTTTTTTTTTTGCATGGGCAGGCACAGGAACTCGAACTCGGGTCTCCAGCACAGCAGGCGAGAGCTCTACCTGCTGAGCCACTGTGGCCCGCCCCACACATAAAATTTTAATTTAGCCTTTCAGGCATCCAGTCCTCACCCCCTACCCTGACTGTTTTTTCAGGCTGAGCTGTTCCATTGCGTGTTTTGAGTGATGGACCCTTTCTCTTTCTGTCTCAGGAGCAATGTCAGCTACCGTTCAGAACGGTGCACATTTGTGGTGCTGCAGGATACTAGAAATAACCCCCAGGTTCTGCTACTGCCCTCTGCAAAGACAGACTTCTAAATGCTCACCCCAGTGGGGACTCCTTAGTGTGGAGAGAAATAGAAGGTTTGGCATAGAGAAGCTGAGTCAGACTTTCCTCTTTTTTCAGAAAACGAAAGAGACACCTTGGGAGGCCGGGCTGTGGGGTTTGCTGCCTGTATCTGGATGGTTCTCTCCCCGGCATCTTCCAGAAGGATTTTGTATCAGGAGGTGAATTTTCAGAAGCACGGAAGGCAGTTGTGTCATTGTGCCCAAGCCGAAAAGCTGGAACTGCTCATTGGTCCTTGTAGGATGGCACAGGCTGCTGGGTCCTTCCAACAATCCGCTCCTCTAGCCCTGAGTCCTGGTCGGGGGCAGAGGCAGCTGAGGCTCCGTCCCTGTGGGGCAGCTCTGGCTACTCTTTGACAATTTTGTCCTTCTGAACAAAGTGTCCTTGATTTAAAAAGAAAATGCTGGCCACGACTTCAGAGTTTACTCTTCATGGATAACAAACCCTCCATTCACTTTCCAGAGGATGTCTCTCTGTAAGGCCCAGAGAAACCGTCACTGTTCGGAGAATGGGGCATGGACCTGCACGCTGGGGCGGCCCCAGGCATGGAGCTGTAGGATGGGGCGGCCCCGGGCACGGAGCTGTAGGACGGGGTGGCCCCAGGCATGGAGCTGCAGGAAAGGGCACCCCCGGGGCACAGAGCTGCAGGATGGGGAGGCCCCGGGCATGGAGCTGGAGGACGGGGTGGCCCCAGGCACGGAGCTGTAGGACGGGGTGGCCCCAGGCATGGAGCTGCAGGAAAGGGCACCCCCGGGGCACGGAGCTGCAGGATGGGGAGGCCCCGGGCATGGAGCTGGAGGACGGGGTGGCCCCAGGCACGGAACTGTAGGATGGGGTGGCCCCGGGGCATGGAGCTGTAGGATGGGGCGGCCCCGGGGCATGGAGCTGCAGGAAGGGGCAGCCCCCAGGGCACGGAGCTGGAGGACGGGGTGGCCCTGGGCACGGAGCTGGAGGACAGGGTGGCCCCGGGCATGGAGCTGTAGGATGGGGCAGCCCCCAGGGCACGGAGCTGGAGGATGGGGTGGCCCCGGGGCATGGAGCTGTAGGACGGGGCGGCCCGGGGGCATGGAGCTGTAGGACGGGGCGGCCCCTGGGCATGGAGCTGCAGGACGGGGCGGCCCGGGGGCATGGAGCTGTAGGACGGGGTGGCCCCTGGGCATGGAGCTGCAGGACGGGGCAGCCCCCAGGGCACGGAGCTGGAGGACAGGGAGGCCCCAGGCATGGAGCTGTAGGACGGGGCAGCCCCCAGGGCATGGAGCTGGAGGATGGGGTGGCCCCTGGGGCATGGAGCTGCAGGACGGGGCGGCCCCAGGCATGGAGCTGTAGGATGGGGTGGCCACGGGCATGGAGCTGTAGGATGGGGAGGCCCTGAGGCATGGAGCTGCAGAACAGGGAGGCCCTGAGGCATGGAGCTGTAGGATGGGGCAGCCGCACCATCACACCTGCGTGGCACACAAACACTGGAAAGCTCACCCCTCTCCTTTCAGGCAGAGGCTTATTAAAGCTGAAGATTCGGAAACATTTTTTTCTTTTCTTTTTTTTTTTTAAATGTCATTAGTGTTTTCTCAGACCAGGTGAAAAATGACTGCAGTAAAACTAAGGAGGAGTTTTTCTTATTTATGATACTCCTTTCAGCTGGACACAGACAATGAATCCTCCAAACCCCCAAGACACAGGTTACGCAAAGAACAGGAGAAGCATTCAGAGCCAGGTGATAAGCTCCTTAAAACAGAAGAGAATGTCATTTGGATAAGAGTAAAACTTCAACTGGTCCTTTCTTTTCTGGGAAAGAAAAAGAGCCTGAACTAAGCTCTCCTTAGACCGCTCTGGCCGACCACCAGAGCACGGGTGCAAAAAGAAACTCGTTTTCAAAACGAGCAGAAACACAAACCCAACTCTACCCCTCCCTGCACTTTCAACCATCACCTTTCTCTAGGTGGCTCAGTACCTGCATCTCTAGATACTTCGGGTCTACCTTCTAGCCGCCTGCTGGATTGTCCTCAGCAGGATCCTGCTGTCCCCAAACCGAATGTGTGCTAGACCCTCCCCTTCAGAATGGTGCCTCCTCCTGGCTTCCCTGTTTCTGCTAGCGGCATCAAGTCTCATTGCTAAGTCCTGTCAATTTTCTCTCTAGTGATTCCAGAATCCTCCCCCTCCCTGTGTTCCCACCGCCAACACTGCAGTGAAAAGCCTCATTACTGCTTCCCTTGGCAAATGCCACAGGCCCCCAACTTGTCTCCTCATCTCCAGCCTTTTCCCACTCCACTCCTTTCTACCCAATTCAGGCCAAATTCCTTTTCCTAAAGCTCACCTATGGCCATATCATTCTTGTAGCAGACCAATGTCATTGCAGCTGCCCCATCTCATTGAGCATCCTTTGAGTCATGCTCTCCTAAGATAGAAACCAGGAAACTACCTATTCTCAGACTCCCTGTAGCTAAGGCTCAGGTGTATGATTTCAGTTCTGTGAATTACAGGTGCCTAGAACACCTGCAAAAGGAATGGGTTCAAAATTCAGGAACGTGAGGAGGTGGTGGCATACAGGGATTCTGTTTCCTGGCAAATGCATTTGGAGTTTTCTGAATCTTCAGGTATGTTGCTGGTATGTGTTTTCACAGCTCTCGTTATATAGCTACAGAGAGTCTGGCTGTTTAGTTTTCCTGAAGAATCTATAAGCTGCCCAATATTGTTTGAGAAATTCTTATTCAGCTTAGACTAGGCAGAGTGATTCTGTTATTGGCAACTGTGATAGTTTGAAGCTTTATATTGCCCCAGAAGATCATGTTCTTAAATTTAATCCATTCTATTATGAATGAGAACTTTTGACTAGGTTATTTCGATTGAGATGTGACCCACCTCATTCAAGGTGGGTCTTAATCCACTTACTGGCGTCATTTATATGAGGATAAAACACAGACAGAAGCAGAAAGATGAAATTAAGAGAAGGTCACAGGGAAAAGCCCTGAAGAAGCAAAGTGAGGACTCAAAGAAAACTGAGAGGGATCCACTGAAGCCAGAAGCTGAAAGCAACGAAACCCAGGAGAGAAGGACCAGCAGATGCTGGCTATGTGCCTTCCCATGTGACAGGTGTCCTGGGTGCTAGCAACCCGTCTTTAAAGTCCAGGTAGCATCTTGTTGATACCTTGAGTTTGACATTTTCACAGCCTAAGAACTGTAAATTCTAAGTTAATAAATCCCCATTGTAAAAGCCAGCCCATTTCTGTTATATTGCATTCGAGAAGCTTTAGCAAACTAAAACAGCAACTATTACACAGTACATTTTTAAACTAATATTGATGGCTTCTGAGTTCTTAGTGAAATGATACATGTTACCCAACCCAGCATCCAGAGTTCTCCACAGTAAAGTTTCAAACCATTAGACATTCAGGGCCATCAGTTGTGCTGCTCAATTTTCCTACTTCTGCCTCCAAGAAAATGCGATGAAATGGGTTGGCTTAAACAATGAGAATTTATTGACTCACAGTTTTGAGGTCTTGGAAATGTACTAACCAAGACATCATCAAGGCAATCCTTTCTTCCCAAAGACTTGGATACCGGAGATCTTATGCTCTTCTGCCACATGGCATGTGGTGGCATCTGCTTGTCTTTGCCTTCCCTTCCATGTGTTACTTCAGCTTCTTGCTTCCCTGGCTTTCTTTCTCTCTTTAGTCATTCTGCTTATAAAGGACTCCAGTAATCGGTTTAAGACCCATCCTGAATGAGGTGGGCTACACTCTCACTGAAGTAGCCTCATCCCTGGGTCCTACTTACTGGGAGTTCACATGCACAGGAAGGGATTAGAGTTAAGGACATGCTTTTCTGGTGTATCTCCAGTTTCAAACCACCAAACCCATTCATTGTAGACTCCCTGCATTAGCTTCTACTTTGGTTTAACTACTTACTTTCTAAAATGACCACCAGGAACAAGCTTGTTATGATGAGGACATTCCAAAATTCAATCTGTGGCTCTGTCCCATTCAATATTAGACATTGCGATCAGCAGCTCCTGAAGGCCGAAAACATGCTATTATATGCCCGATATAAATATGAAGCTCATCAAATATTACTTGGGGAATAAAACATTAACTGGGAAAATTATTATCATCAAAAATGCTTTTTGATGATGTATTTCTGTACACCTTTCATTTTCATCTCGTTATTCTCACATCTGTGACTTTGTACAACATCAAACACATAAGTGAAAAGTGAAAAATGCAGTCAGAGAAATTTTACAAATTCTACAGTTAAGACATCTGGATGAATTCATTTCTTCTTTCCCCACATATGTTTGCCCTTGTGTAGATACTGTCTGTGTCATTTGCCTGGACAATTAGAACTTTTTTTGCCTGAATCCCTCTTTCACATGAATTTAAAAAAATCTTAAGTTTGGAGGCACTCTTTTTCCACCCTTGAAAGACGAAGGTTTCACTGAAGTTTTGAGAATGCTAACAGAAAAGGATGCAATGGTGACTACAAATCTTTCTCCTCTCAGTGTTGCTTGGATAATATTGGAAATCATGAGGCACAGGTTTTCTTTTCTTCTGAACAGAAGAAAAGGATGTTTGGGTCAGAATAGGATGTGCCTGGTTTTGTTCAGCCCCACGAGTACGGATGCAATTGCTCAAAATCCATCCTTGACCTTCCACTGAATGAGCTGTAGTGAGGCCTGCCCAGGCGTCGCTGTTCATTGTCTGCTCAAAGGGCTTTGATGACCCCTACGGCCATGACCTTGGGCCTCGCTGTTGGTGTACCACTCAGGCTGACTCTCAGTGGTAGCACCAGGACACCCCAGCAGCAACCCTGGCTTCCAAACTCATTAGAGTGGCTCTGCCCTGTTTCAGGAACTTCCTATGAGTTCCAGTCCCAGTTTAGTTTCCTTCCTTCTCTTGGCAAAGAAAACATTTTTTTTCTAAAGTCTACAGCATCCATTGATGCCAAGTTCGTTTTAACTCATTATCCTTATTCAACCATTCTCACTTCCCAGGTGTGCCACAAATGTCACTGTGAACTGGCACCATCAGCAACACAATGGAAATCTCAGTGTACCAGGAAAAGTAGAATGAAAACCAAGAACTCTTACAACATTAGGTGATGGCTTTTTTGATTATTATATTTTTAAACAATTTTAACTATATCAGCCTTGTTATGTAAGTGGCAATCGTCACAAAATTCTACTGCCAATATTTTGTATGTTAGATCCTCACTGATTACATTTTAAAGAGAAAATATAGAGCTTCTTTACATTTTACCTAATTTAAATTTTCTTCATTCTACATAGATTATAACACAGGTAGGCCGTTGATTTTGTTTTCATGAATCTATCGGAAATTTCCATGATAGCTCACTCTGTACCTGAAGGGGCTGGATTTTTTTTTTTAAAAGAAATAAAAGCATTTATAATAATGTTTCTAACTGAAAAAAAGAAGGACTACTCTGCTCACTGTGGAAAACTCTTTTTATTTAACAGAAAAGCGACTTTGGGCTTCCCTTCTAGGGTGGTAAATGGAAGTTTATCACTGAGTTTATGGAACAACTACTTGTTGGCTAGGAGGGAATAGTGTTTGCATTTCCTCCAAACGCTGTTAATCTCTGTCTCATCATAGTCAGTGAGGAGGACATTTAGGCCCTTTGGGAGTCAACAAGATTTTAGAAAGGAGGCATTTACCATCTTTCAGTGCGTTTCAAGAACAGTCAAGCCCGATGACACAAGGTGGGCTGCAATTTCATTTGTTAACTGCTTAATAATCTACGTCATCTATACTTAAACAAAATTGGACAATCTTGCCATCTGGTTGCAAGATGCTCTAGAAGAAATTGAGATGAAAATATTGAAATTCAGTTAATACTTTAATAATTTGAATTTTATTATTTTACAAAGCTTTCTCAGATAGGGATCAAGCACACACATATTTTTCTGGCTTCCTCTTCTAAAATTTATTAAAATACAACTTCTATCAATTTAAGGGACTAGACTGTTCCTTCAGATGCCTGTCTCTTGGAGCCCTAAGACAATAAGCAGGAATGAAATGATCTAAACATAACCCTCTAATATTACAGGTTCTGTTGGGCTGATCTCAAAGGTATCATACGGATAAAAAGATTGAGGAGTAACTTGGGGTGAACTTGAGTGTGCATCCATTTGTATCCTTGGCAGGAAGCTGAACTTCAGAATTTATCAGAATTGCTCTTGCTTGGCCTGAGGGCCATGCACAGAATGGGTGCCCCTTGATTGTACACTGATGGAGATGACACACTGTATTTTTGCCTGAATGGTGATGAGCTGAGTGCATCTTATCTTTCCTCTATTGGACTATCATGGCTTTTTAGTGCCTGGAAAGATGAGAATCACGACAATATAGTGTATTTCCCTCAACTAGAAAACCCCTAGCTGAGCGATATGCTGAAATGTGCATGGGACATAGGACTAGAGGTCATGGCCTGGATGCCACCCTGCCACTGAGGAGTGGTTTGATGTTGGACAGTTCTCTGGACCTTTATTTCTCATCTACAAAATGGGAGTAATCATGTGTCCTTGGTATTCTTAGTAAGAAGAATGAAAAGAGATAATATATGCGAATACATCTGGTACTGACTGGACCTTAATAAATGTTAGTTGAATCTGAGTCTGGATCCTGAATCACTGTCACCAACCCTGGATCAAAGGAGTATGCCTGAGGAATGCTGTAAATGCAGGGATCCCCATGATGCTTGGTCTCCTTTGGAAATGTCATGGAAGGAGAAGGCCTCTAGGTCCAGATCAAGTTCTAGGGAGACATAGGTTTGGCTTCAAAGTCACTGAGAAACCTTGGGAATGGCTGTTACCCTGCCCTATGCCTCCCAGAGCTTCCTTCATAGTAGAATGGGGACTCCTTAAACCAACCTCCAGAGACCCTTTCAGATTGAAGAGGACCCTCAGACCTCTTTGTAGTGGACCGGAGTTTCTTTGGATGTCTTGGGTCTCAAACTTCTAAGGACCTAGAAATCCTCTTGGATCTCCAATTGCTGCAGTAACATGCAGTTGACCATCCTGAGCAACACAAGATTAGTTCTGATTTGCCAAATATCAGGGAGTGTGCTTCTTGCTCCTTCATAGATCACCACTTCCTGAGTCTAATGGCCCCCTGAGTGTTCTGAAAAGGCAGAGTTGCAAGTAGAAAGAAATAGTTACTGTTTGGATGGGGATGGGGGTGGGGGATGTCATTCCCCTAATAGAGTAGAAGGCTTGAAGTTAGACAGACACAGTTCTTTCATGAGCTGTGTAATGTGGCCAAGGTCTTCTACATGGATATGCCCCAACTTCTTCATCTCTAAAGAGGTTGGAATACCATCTGTCTTGCAGGGTAACTGAGGATGTGATGAGATCACGAGTGTTGAAGTTTCTATACTCAATAAGCATTCAATAAACTCTAGTTCTCACGGCCCAACTAGCCAGCTTCCCATTTTTTTTCTATTCCGAGGGGGTATTTGCTAAACGAAATACCACACAATGGGTTGGCTTAAACAGTGGGAATTTATTGGCTCTCGGTTTTGAGGCTAGGAGAAGTTCAAAATTGAGGCATTGGTGAGGACATATTTTCTCCCTGAACACGATGGCATTCTGGCAATCCTTGCTCCTTGGCTTTTCGGACGCATGGCAGTTCACATGGCGCTCTCCGCTCCTTTCTCCTCTGGGTTCCATTGACTTTCAGCTTCCCATGGCTTTCTCTGTGTCTGGATTTCGTTTTGCTTATAAAGGACTCCACTAGGGCGGGCCGCGGTGGCTCAGCGGGCAAAGTGCTTGCCTGCTATGCCGGAGGACCTCGGTTCGATTCCCGGCCCCAGCCCATGTAACAAAAACGGAGAAACAGAATACAATAAAACAAGAAAATGTTTAAAAATGTTTCCCTTTCTTCCTTCCTTCCTTCCTTCTATCCTTCCTTCCTTCTCTCTGTCTTTCCTTTAAAAAAAAAAAAAAAAAAAAAAAAAGGACTCCACTAACCTGATGACAGCCCAAACTGCTTCTTTAAGGCCACACCTTAACCGAGGTACCGTCTTCAAGAGGCGCTGTTTGCCGAGGGTCTCCATCCACCAGGACGGGCACCAACAGCAAGGACATGTCCAAAATGGGGCTTGCGATTCAGACTATGGATTATGTGCACATGGCCACAGCCCGCTCCCCTTCGCTGTGCGCTTCCACTTTTCCTGGGCTCCACACTTACAACTTTTGCATTTCCTCTCTACCTTCCGTATCTCTGCTTCTTTTCCAGTTGGTCCTTGGGCACAACTGTTTCTTCCTTCCTATCTCTTCCTATCCCAGTGTTTACATGGGCACCTGTTTTGGGCTTTCTCGTTCTGGCTTCCTTCAGATGGCCTGTACATCTCTGGTAGCATTGGACATCTGGTCTTGTTGGTCCTCGGTGTGCAAAGGGAGGGCTGTGCCAGGTAGGATGGCAGTTCTTAGGTAGGTGTGGTCCAGAAACCCTGGCTGGCATGGCCTGGAGGGAGGACAGACCTCCTGCCTCAGGTCTGCCCTGTAGCTGCCAGTATGTGGGCAAGTCCAGTCCCTGTGTGATGTACATGGTCTCCTGGGCAGCAGGAAGAAGAGAAGGTGACATAATTTGCAAGCTTGTGATTACAGAGAACCTTTCTTATTGCTGCTTTCATGGCTCCCATTCTCACGATATCATTATATGACCATGCAAAGGAGATAAGGGGGGTGGAGGAGCAGAACAGAGAGCATGATAGAATATGAAGGGGAAAGATCTGGAAATGATGGGTGAATTGATTTCATTTCATATACATGTTTATCAGAAATTCTGCACAAAGGCAGGAAGACATCAGAATGCAGGAGCCATGAAATCCAGGCAGCAAATGTAAAGAAATCCAATGGGGGCTAAGAAACTTGTTAATGCCTCTGCCCTTCCTTCCCACCAAGACCTCCATGGGAGTCGCACTTGGGACAGACACCGAGGGGATTGGTTTTGGCTACCTCAGGTCTCGACCCATGAGAGGGTCATGCAGTCAGTTTAGGGGATAAGAACCAGCATTCTTTAAAACTGTTAAATTGAAGTAGGGTGCATACAATAAAGTATATGAATCTTAAACGTATAGCTCGATTTCTTTTACAGAGGCATATACCCATGCAGCCAACACCCAAATCAAGATATAGACTATTTCCAGCAAGGACTCCCTCCTGTGCATTCCCAGGCAACACTGGCCACCCTTTCTGCCCAGAGATGACCACTTTTTAAACTTCTATCCCCATAGAGTTGTCTTGCCTGGTCTTAATCATCATATGAATGGAACTGTACAGTACATATTCCCTTGTCTGGCTTATTTCACCCAAGCATTCTGTCCACATGACAGTAGTTCATTCTTTACTTAAAGCTATATATTTCTTTAGTGTATGAGTATACCCCACTTACAAAATAAATTCTATTTTATTGGAATTAGGATTAGAGGAACATTTGGGTTATTTTCAGTTTCGTGCTATTCTTACACTTCTCCTTTGGTGGACATGTTCACTCATTCTCCCTGGGTGCATTCCTAGAAGTGGAACTGCTGGATCTAGGGTAATAGTACTTTAGGTTTGGTAAATACTGCCCAACAGTTTTCCAAAGCTTCACTGTCCAGAATGATGGCAACCAACCTATCCTCATGGCTCTTTGAAATTAAATGTGGCTATTTATTCATTTAACTTAATTTAAAATTAAATAAAATATAAAATTCAGTTCTTCAATCATACCAGCCATGTTTTAAATGCTCCTTAGCCACAGGGGCCTGGGTAGTGGCCTCTGTAAGGGACAGTGCAGATACAGAAACTTTCCATCATCACAGAAGTTTCTATCGGACAGTGATGCCCCAAAGTGACTTCCAGCATTTTTCAAAAAACAGAACCATAGGGAAAATGTCAGAATGCGTTATATAGCATAAGGATACCTGTTGTTTTCATGAGACTTTTGTTTAACAGGAGTGCACCTGGTTGCAGTATATAATGTCTTTCTCACCATACGTCATAGCAGAGCCCCTGTTGGAGGACTGACTCTTGTGATCTTTGGCTAGAGACATGGAGGGCAGCAGAGAGGAAAGGAGGATGTCAGGGAAGAGGATAAATCAGGACTTCGGTGGATCAAGTGGGATTTTTGTAAACCTAATGTTTCTTAGCATTTTGGGCAAGACTGACCTTTATATGACTAGAGTACAAATTGATGTCCATAAGTATGTTTAGACTTCCTGTCAGTTGATTCTTACAAATCACTGGGGAGTCGGTCTATTGCTGTAGGGTTATAGATGTCCTTCTCAGCTTCCAGCACCCAGACCAGCCCCGCATCACTCTCTGCTCTGAAAGTTTACTAACCACGCTTGGGGCTGGTTCAGAGGATTAATTCAGCGGCCCACTTGGAACATCAAGGATGTGGTGGACCCCACAATTGCCTGGAAGGAAGTTGCCTCTGTAATGTCAATATCAGGAAGTGAAATGTCACGTTAACTTTGCGTAGTTTAAAACTCTGATTCTGTGCTGTCCGGTTACTTCGGGTAGTCAAAAGTGCATTGTAGATGTATTTGAAAGCTCATTACATAAATGAGTACCCCAAAATTATTTTGAATTGACCAGATGTTCTCAATATGAAATTATTTTGTTAGTCAGTGAACAATGACTTGCCTAGTTTTAATAGTTAAAAATATTCAGCAACCAGGAACAGATAGAAAACTGAGCAACCTTCCACAATGTCCTGAGCACAGGTCCATAAAGCTGTTGTTAATTGCAGCGTGCAGGACAGATAGCATTAAGTCCAGCCTGGAACCCGAGGCCACTCTCAGGCGATGGCTCCATGTGGATCCCAGAGGTGTCAGTGATGTTGGGAAGCCATCTACCTGACGGCCTTGGGGTTGATGGTGACGTGATTCTCCAATGTGTCAATCCTTCCTGGGAGGCGCTGGCCCACCCAAGGCAGCAGCACCCTAGTTCTGGGGCACATTACAAATCTCAGCCCAGAGGAATGGACTGCAAGGATTTAGTATAAAGTTCTTTCCTCACCCACGGATGTTTTCCTTCTCTTAGGGAATACTGAAAACTAAACTGTTCTTTGATAGACATGTTCTTAAAAAGTTTATGGAGATTAAATTTTGATAGTCAGTTTTCTCCGGAGACACAGAATGGGCAGGATATATGTAAATATCAAGAGCTTTGTTATAGGAATTGGCTTACACGGTTGTGGGGATTGGCAAATTTGAATTCCATAGGGCAGGCTGCAAGTTAGAAACTTGATGAAGGTGACATTGAATTGCCCAGGAGAAACTGACTGGCTAAAGTAGAAATAGAAATTCTTTCTGACTACTGAAAGCCTCAGTTCTCACTTCAAGTTCTCCAACTGATTGGATCAGGAGACCACCTTCTTGCTGAGGCCATCTCCTTTGTTGATTGTAGATGCAATCAGCCGTAGATGCAGCCAACTAACTAATGATTTAAATGCATCTACAAAATATGCTCACAGTAACAGTCAGGCCAGTGCTAGCTTGACCAAACAACTAAGCACCATAACCTAGCCCCATCCCCACCTGAAATTAACCATCAAAGATATATTAAATCATAATCCGCATTGTTCAGGACCCTGGCATTAGAATTTGTTAGATGTCATTCGTGATTTCTCTTCAATAAGTAGTGTCTCTGAACAGTTCAGGTCCTTACTCTGCCTCCCTCTTACATTGTGAAGGGGATTTGAAATAACCACTGTAATACACTGATTACATACGGGGTGGGGGTGAAGGTGATAGTGGTATTTTAAAGCATCTCAGCAATTCTTATGTAGAGAATGTTTTTATTTTTTTTGCATGGGCAGTCACTGGGAATTGAACCTGGGTCTCCAGCATGGCAGGCGAGAACCCTGCCACTGCACCACCATTGCCTGCAAGGTACAGAATCTTTTATAAAAGCGTTTATAATTTAATGAGTTCAGGTTTTCAAAATTAGGTTTCCTGAAAATGAGGCATGACTGTACCATTCATTCCAATCCCTATTTACTGTGGTGTGTGATTGTCCCCCACATCACAGGGAGCTGATGAGGTGACACCACATTTTACTGAGCCATCTTCATAATGCTAAATTTTCTGTGGTCATCACTAACCCAGGATATGGCCCCAATTCAAAGTATGAACCTAAATCTTCAGCTTCCTGATGCAGACAGGATACATCAAAGATAGGGAGAAAGCTGCATGTCCACTGCAGCTGCCCTCTCTCCTGGGGCCGGACCAGACACTCCTCAGTCAGCAGAGCTGTCTTGCTCCTGGGCCCATATGTGGCCTCAGCGTCTTTCTCAACACAGTGCCCCAGGACCCACTAATAATAATCAGAATTAACGAGGTGAAACCCTTTTGTTAGCCCTGGAACCTGTCATTAATTGGCAAATCCCCCTTTAATTTCACCCGCATTTGGCTAATAAGAAATCTCAGTGTTAAAGCCACTGGTGTAGACTGGGCTGAGCTCTGGCCTGAGCACATTCTAGAAGACAGAATCGTGTGTTCTTTAGCCAGATGGACGGTCATCATTTTATCCTTTTTTTTTTTTTTTTTTTAAAGGAAAGACAGAGAGAAGGAAGGAAGGAAGGAAGAAAGGGAAACATCTTTAAACATTTTCTTGTATTTTGTTTTTCCGTTTTTTGTTCCATGGGCTGGGGCTGGGAATCGAACCGAGGTCCTCCGGCATAGCAGGCAAGCACTTTGCCCGCTGAGCCACCGCGGCCCGCCCCCATTTTATCCTTTTATTACCCACATCTCGTAGCCCGATGGCGTCAGACAGACCGGAATTCAAATCCCAGTTCTGCAACTTACTGGCTGTATAACCCTGAACAAATGACTTAACCTCAGAGGAGCTTCAGTTTCCACAGCCGTGAAACGGGGTAATAAAACCTACCTCACAGAGTTACTGTGAGGTCGCAAGAGGGAAAAATAGCACAACACCCAGCAGGTGGGAGGCACTTAAGAAATGGTAGGAGCTTTGTTATTTGTAACCAGTGGTAGGGAGCAGATGCTCCTGTGATGGAATTTAAATAAGGACATGCATTAGTCATTGGCAGCATAACCTCCATCCTTCAGTTGCAACCTGTGTGCGGGAGACGTCCGGGAGCGCTTTTCATGGTCTGTGTCCAAAACATGGAGCTTTGGGCAGGATGTGAAATGAACCCTGAGGCAATGCAGCGAGGGAGTGGCCCGCTGGTGTCTGCGGAGTTGCGGGAAGTCTCAGCCATGTGCCCTTGGACATTCCTCTCCAGAGCGGCAGAAAAGCACTCGGGACGCAACAGGCCCTCCTGCACGACAAGCGCTCCTGACCTGGGAGGACCTGGGGGCCGCCGACAGCTGTGCCCACGCCCGCAGGCGTCGGGCAGGAGGGCCAGTGTGCAGAGGTGCGAACTTCTCTGCCGAAGTTGGCACAGTGGGGAAGAAAGGAGAGAAGAGGAAGAGAGGAAAAGAAGTGGATGCCGTTGTAAACAGGAATTCTTTGTTCCGAGTCCTGTGGCTCTAACTACCTTTTGGAGGCAGCATTTTTGATAGTCATTTTGGGCTCCCTGAATATCTTTTGGCCAAAGGAAAATATGTGCTGGGCCGTGGCGGCAGGGCGTCAGCCATCTCATAAGAGCCCCAGTAAAGGCTCTCTCATCAGGGACCAGCAACGAGAAAGAGAAGAGAGAGTTTAAATTTGGGCCCTTTTATTTCTTTCCAGAGGCCCATTGAAAAGGACACTTCAAATTAATACCATATTGGACGGAGGAGACCGTATATTGTTTGCTGTCCTAGGAGAGTGATGTTATTGAATCTCACAGAAATAAATACTGGAGCTGCCACAGAACCCGGGATTCAGTGCAAGGAAACATCCCCTGGAAGCCAGCCCGGTGGGCACCTTGCCGCTGTGTTTCCCTGAAACCATGAGCTCCTTCCCTGCGGGGCTGCTGCCTTTCTACTAGAAATGCCCCTCAGTTATTCCTGAGCGCCCCCTCCCCATCTCTCCTGGAGGGTTTGTGAAAACATAGATCTCGAGGCTCTACCCCAAGGATTCTGGACTCAGCAGTTCTGGGTTTGAGTCTGAGAATTTGCATTCCTAACTTGTTCTCGGGTGATGCTATGGTCCTGGGGCCACTTTTCCAGGGCCAGTGCTTTAGGGCCGATGGCGCACACTGGCCAATGGCCGGTGCCACGCTTAGTAAAGGATGAATGAGTAGGTAAGTTAGTGGAAAAAGAAAGACAGAAAGAAGGGAGGGGGGAGGGGAGGGGGAAAGGGAGGAGGTGGGAGAGAGAGAAAAGAAAGTTCTCCTTAGGACCTTTTTCATATCCTCAAGGCTAATGCTTTTGCCCTCGAGGTATATCCTTTGCAGAGCACACTTCCCGAAGTGAGGGAAGGCTGCTCTTCTCAATTCGAAGATACTCTTTTTCATCCTGCCAGGCCAAATATCCCATGATAAGTAGTTCAATCTCTCTTGCTGATTCCAGGGCACATAAAGTTCTCCACTGTGACGGTGCCAAAAGTTCTCCGGATTCAAAGTGTGTCTGTCCAGATGGACAGACTGAGGAGCCAGACTCTTCACTGCTTTCTCTCTGCTCTAAAAATTCTCTGCATTTCATTTGAAGACATCAAAGCAGGCTTGGATTACAGACAAAATGTGCTCGATGCTGAGGAAACGGCGCCAGCTCGGACTCCATGACCCTGCAGCCTGGAGAAGGCTGGCCTTGGGCCGTTGGCCATCGGGGCCTTCGCCTGCACAGCCCGGGGCTGCTTGCTGGTCTTCTGGCCTCAGTGTGACCCGTTTTCCCCAAATTGGGCCCCCTTTGTCCTTGGTAGCAGCACAACAGCAGGTTCTGTCAACTGCGGTTGTTTCCCAGCTGTCGGTAGACATATTACATAGCATCAGATTTACTTGTAGACCATTAAGATGATTAATTATTATTTAATAATAATTAAGTATGTGTATTATCATTACAAAATTATTATAGAACTATATATTGTTATAATTAATAGAGAACAGTAGGGAGAAATCATTCACGTCCCTACCATCCTAAAGGAACTGTTGACACTGACATTTTGTATAGTTCTTTCCAGCCCGGTTTCTGTGCTCGGGATTATTTGCTTCTAAAATATATATGTGATGATTTCTATCATCTTTTTCCGTGTCGTCTAGCTGTCTATCTAATCTATTAACTACCATCTATATCCATAGCTATCTATATAGCTCTCTCTAGATGCAAAACATACTTTCTACAGAAAAAGAAGGCTATTTTGTTTTTCCAATTTAAAGACATTCTATTTTCATTCTGCCAGGCCAAATGACCTGCAATGAATTGTTTTGTCTCCCTCATTAAGTCCAGGGCACATAAAATTCTCAACTGTAAAGTTGCTAGAAGTTTTTTCTTCTTTTTTTTTTTAGTTCAGTTAAAAAAATGATTTTATAAAGTTGATTTGAAAATTTTCCAATTTAAAAAGCTGATTTAAACAAATGTGATGATTATTTAGACTAATTAGCTGATTTTGTCTGACGAATAGACTTATTTAGCTGAATACCTAAAGGAGTGTTATATGCATTTCCCCATGACAATATAAATTCTCTTAGAATCATTTTTCAAAGCTCCCTTGGATTCTTCTTACTTACGATCACTTGTAGCCTGAAAAAAAAAAAAACCACCCAAACCGGACTCACCCATCAGCACTTATTTGGATCTTTCTCTAACCAGAACTGGCTGTTCCCTGAAAACTAGATCCTCACCGCCCCCCCACCCCACCCCCGGCCTGGTGACTGCTCCAAAATGAATTTCTCACACGCTCGGGTCGCTAACCTCAGTTCTGCGTTAACAGATGGCTAAAGGGCTCCAGGGCGCCCGTTGACCTAATTTACTTTTACATCTTGATGTCTTAATTTTTGAGTATTTTAGGCCCTTCACTGACTTACTCTTGGTAAGTAGAATGAAGAATGAAGGGTGCATCGCTCCGTTAGCTAACACGACTAGGACACGGAGATGGACACTTCCCAAATCAGCTTTCTCCGAATGGCCCATCTGCGTATAATAGTCATTACCCTTAAAAGATGCCTCTGAAAAAGAAGCCTTTCTTCCAGATAAGACAGAATCACCCACATTTTTTACCAACCCTTGAAGGGCTGTGGACAGCAAGGAGGACTCCGGAAACTTCCAGAAACACGATCAAATGCAGGGGGCATGCCACCTCCCATTATACCAAAAAGACTGCAAACCTAAGGACAGAAATGGAGAGACAGTTTCTTTTTTCAAACTAGCATAATAAACACTCTGAGCTGTCAGAGTAAAACAAAAATATTGGCTTCAGGTAGAAAAATAAATTCTCACAATCTGCATATGCCTCAAGGCTCCAACCTCTATATGTGCAATCAGAAGAAAATTTCCCTGGGGAAATAAACATCTTATCACTGTTACCTCTGGCTGGTCGGAACCATTAAATAAAAAACTGGCAATTTTTGTCAAAATGCTTCTCTGCCACGGGACCATGCGGGATTGAATTCTGCAGATGGGCGACCGATCAGACATCTGTTCGCTTTATCATGAGTGAGTTTCGAGTTTGGGGTAAATCTAAGGGACATAGCACCCCCACATCATGAGAAGCAGCTTCCAAGTTTACACTGGGTGCAAGGAGGGCATGCCCTGCCCTGCCGAGCCGTGCTGTGCTGTGCCCTGCCATGCTGTGCCATACTGTGCTGTGCCCTGCCCTGCCGAGCCATGCTGTGCCATGCTGTGCTGTGCCCTGCCATGCTGTGCCGTGCTATGCATGAACTAAATGGTTGACCCCGCGCCAAGGAGTTGCCAGCCGAAGCACCCACCAGTGAATTAACAGGAGCAGAGTAAAAATCTCTCCTGGACCAGAGCTGCCAGCAGAGGCCTTGGGGAGCAGAGTGGGAGCTGCAGAAGGGATGAACACAAATGCATCTGGTGGCCGGGCTACATTCACCATCACTGGCTCTCTCTCCACAGTGGACCTACCATTGGGACCCACGTGGTAGCTGTGGCACGACGTCGTGGACTTTGCTCCCACCCCCGAGTTATACTCTTAAAACATGTTAACATGGTTTAACATGTCAAATGTTATCTTACCTAGATGTTACCACTATAGGAAAGTAAAATTTTAAATATGGAAAAAAATAATAATTTAAAAATAAACCTGGCCTCACATCCCACTTTGGCCTGTAGTTAGCGGCCCCTGTGTCACCAGAAGCAGGGGAGGCGCTGTGTTTCCAGTCTGGGGCCCTTGTCCCCTCCTTGCTAGCCCCTCGCTAGCCTGGCGGAGCTTGCACTTCTCCCCCCACTTCCCTTTGAGACTGTGGGCCGTGAAAGGCTGGGGATTCCCCGGGGGCCATAAGGTGCCAGGTCAATCTTCCGAAGTGGCTGGTTGTCAGGCCTCAGAAGCTGCTGTTTCCATGGAGATGAGACCCCACCCATTCCAGGTGGGTTTTAACCCTGTCACTAGAGCCCTCTATAGGCGAATAAAAGGCAGAGGACAGAGAGAGAGCTCAGAGCAGACATAGAGGGCACAGAGAGGAAACCAAGTGACACAGACATTTGGAGATGCTGAGCTAAGAGATGAAACCCAGCGTCTGCTCCGGAGAAGGTAAGTAAAGACCTGCAGGTGGCTAACGAGGAAACCACTGGAATCAGAAGCTGAAAGCTGTGCACTGGAAGCAAGGACCAACAGCTGTGTGCTCTCCCAGCTGACAGACGTGCTCCAGGTGCCAGAGGCCTCTCTTCAAAGTCAAGGTGTCTTTCTCTGGATGCCTTAGTTTGGACATTTTCATGGCTTTAGAATTGTAATTTGTAATAAATCCCCTTATAAAAGTCAATCCATTTCTGGTATATTGCATTCCAGCAGCATTAGCAAACCAATACAGGGACCTCCAAACACCCACAACTCCCCTACGCCTGTCTGTATAGGCCCCACATCTGTCTGAGGCAGCCCCTCCCCATCGATCGGTTGCACGCAGCATTCTCACCTACAAAACTGCAAAGGGAATTTTTAAAAAGACTTAAGAAAATCAGTGACCAGGAATTGCAAATGAGGCAATGCAAGAAGCAGGGCTGGGAGTTAATTAGCCCTTGAACTGTCAAGCCCAATTGCTTCCAGTGAGTTTTGACATTTCTAAGAATAATTAGGGACTTGGCTGTCACATCTCACAAAGACCCACCCACTACGCAAGCAAACTCTACCTGCATCCCCCACATAATGTCCAGAAATGAATAAAGGAGAATGATGCACACTCTAATTGCAGATCCTTGGGTGGAAGTGTCATGTTTTGGAAGAAATAGTCATATGTATGCACTGAAATATAACAATCCCCCTTTAAGGAGTAAGGAATGAATGGCAGAAGAGGTGGCTCTTTAAAAACACCTGAACTCTCTGGTAATAATAAGAGCTAACATTCACCAAGGGCTTGCTAAGTCCAGACACAATTCTAAGTGCCACAAGAGCTGGTGAGGTGGGCAGATTTATTGTCCTTAATCAGTAAAGGAGGAAACTGAGACACAGATAACCTTTCCAGGGCCACAAAGCGAGATCAAGTCCAAGCATTGTAGCACTGGAACTGGTGTTCTGAACTGCAGGATTCACATTCTCTTTTGTCTCTCCATCATCTGCCCAATTGTGCCACTATGAAACGAGTCTGATTTTTTCATGGACATCATTAGCCTTATCAGAAAGCATCTATTAATTACCAACTTTCACATGATTCTGCTTCCTTGTGCTCTAAGAACTATTTTTCCAAGAAAGAAATGAATTCATCTGTAATACACTGAATATCCTAAATTCAAGTGCCTCCTTCATACTTACCTTCACTGACTTCATTCATTCATCAGATGTTTATTGAGCATCTACTCTATGCAAGGCACGCTGGCAAGCCATGAGAGAGGTGCAGAGATTAATTAGGGATAAAGCCTGTCTGCAAGGAGTTTATATTCCAGCAGAGGAAATAAAGCCTGCCCCTTAAATATAATTCAGGGCAAAAAGTGCTAAGCCTCATGAGAAAAGCGTTTAATGCCGTGGCGATTCAGAAGAAAGATGGGACTGCTAGGGCGGCTGCGTGTGTGCATGTGTGTGTGAGCGTGTGTGTGAGCGTGTGTGCATGTGTGTGTGAGCGTGTGTGTGAGCGTGTGTGCATGTGTTCATGGGGAGAGTATATGCAAGGAAGCACCAGCAACAGAAGGGAATTAGGGGCATGTTTGAAACAATTGGATTTTATTCAGTCAATAACGGGCAATGAGGGCAGTTTTCTGAGTGGGAGTGAAGGGAGTCACAGTCGTGCAATTTCTGATTCATTCGTCAAACACTACTGGCCTGCCCTGTCCCAAGCATTGCCAATACTAGCTTGGGAGCTGCAGCTGTGAAGGAGACATGTTGCTTGGGGGGTCTTTCAAAGGGGCACAGGTTGGGGGTGGGTTAGGGGAGAATGTAAAGCAGGTCATATTGCGGAAAGCATGGAGGTGGGGGACACTAGTTAGTTAGAAGCCTTTTATAGCAGCCTATCTAAGTGCTTTGCAATCCTTTCTGGAATGATCTTGACATAACCCCCCAAGCAATTGTCCTTTTTAACCCGCCCCACCTCTCCCATCCTGCTCCCAGTCATGCATTACCAGAGGTAGTGCATTTCCTTGTATGGCTCCACTGAACAGGAAAATCTGGGTGAGCTTTACTTTCTGTAGTTTGTATTCTGGGAACATGACTCTAAATATATTATAATATTGAGTTGTCCCAAACTCGAATTCTGCCCAGGAGGTTTTGAAGCAATCTCCTCTGTGCCGTCCACCCCCACCACACTCCTACCCCCTGCCCATCTGATTCCCACACCACCACCATTGATAAGGGTCTTTTGATACCAAACAGCATCTCCAATGGGCGATACCTAGAAAAACGAAGGCAAAAACAGCATCCAAAACAAAAGAAATGTGTAGGGTGTCTGTGGTGGCAAGATTTTTCTCAATGTGGCAGGCAGACTATTGGTCCCCCGAAGATGTGGATGTCTTAATCCCTGGAACCTATAAATCTATCATCACTTTACAGGGCCAAAGGGTCTTGAAGAGGTAATTAAGTTAAGAGCTTTGAGATGGGAAGATTATCCTGGATTACCCAGGTGGGTCAGATGTAATCACCTGGGTCCTTAGCAGGGGAGAATATTCCAGCTGTGGTCAGAGGGAGCTTGACTGCAGAAGAACGGTCAGAGAGAGGTAATGTTTCTGGCTTTGAAGATGGAGGAAGGGGTCTATGAGCCAAGGAACATAGTGGTCTGTAGAAGCTGGAAAGGGCAAGGAAACAGAGTGTCCCCTAGAGCCTCCAGAAAGGGACCCAGCCCTGTGTGACACCTTGAATTTAGCCCAGTGAGACCCACATTGGAATTCTAACCAATAGAGTTGGAAGATAATGCATTTGTGTTGTTTTAAGCCATTAAGTTTGTGATGATCTGTTAGTAGCAATGGGAGATGAATGCACTCAAACGAACTAGGCCTGCTTATTTGAACAAGTGTACTCCCTCCGTGTTGGTCATTGTCGTGCCTTCCAGGTCATGATACCCTTACTTTGTGCGGAAGACCAATTGGTTTTATTTTCTCTACCAGATTCTAAGCTCCCTAAGGGCAAGGACTGAGCTATTCATTCCTTATCTCCAGTGCCAGCCTCATGTCTGCCAATAGGTACGAATTAAATGAATGTATGAAAGCCTAAAGCTGCATAAGACTTCATAATGCCCTAAAGGGACCTCAAAAATAGAGGCACTAGTGTTTCTTTTCAGACACAAAGGGGTCAAAGCTGACATCACCACTGAAGTACGTATGTCATTATGCTGAACTGAATTACTCTTACTTTGAACTGTAACCAAGACAACAAGAAATCCCATTCACATGTAGAGGATGGTGAGTCATCCAAGCCAGCATCAGTGAAGGCCTGGTTTCCTCAAAAACTCTTTGTACAATGTGATTTCAGGGCCCTTTTCATGCAGAGTGTTCATAAACGGAGCCTTTGCTAAATGGCTTCCCTGATGTAATTCACTCAGCTAGCCTATCCAGCAAAAAAAAAAAAAAAAAAAGCCCAGAACCAGAAACAAAGCTTTGTTGGTTTGACTATACTCCTCAAGAAATCACACTTGCTTCTGGAAAGAAACCACCATTCACAAATTTCCATTGTTGGATAGAAAACATTAAAGTTGCTTTCTAGAAAAACTGGTAACAATGTAGCTTCCATCCCATTACATCTTTGGAAATCGTTTTTTCAACTGCCATGAGCAGAACTCTGGGAGCTGGTGGGGAAGGGGGCTCAGGAAAATCTGGCCTGGTCCAGCTCTGCCGCTCCTCTCCTGCAGCCTGCTATCGTGCCAAGGTCATCATGGACCTTCTGCAGCTTCCCTGTTCTTGTTGCTTGAGTGAGCAGCCCCGGGCCAGGTGCTGAGATGCAGCGATCAGGAGATGCTGGAATGGCTCGCTCCCATCCTGCAAGGAACTGGAGGGTTAGGGCCAGGATACCAGCCCACACCCGAACCCACCAAAGACATGGGCCTTGGGGTAGTTGTGTTTTTTCAGATTGACCCAGGACTATTTATTTCTCCTTATCTTCTCCCCACATCCTGAGCTCCTCTCCCAGGAAACAGTCTTTTCCCTCCTGCTTCCACTCCTGCCACTCAACCATTCTCTTATACCTCAGCCCTGGCTTCAGTAAATACACCCAACGTAAGCCTATAGCATCCACTAACCAGGATGTCCCCTGAAATCCCTTTCAGGACAGTTTATTAAGCTTAGGGAAACCCAGCAAATGACAATTCTCTTTAGTGATGTTTCCTTCACTGTAAACTTTCCCAGGTAAAGAGATAGTTCATGTGAATGTCTCAGATATAGATGTGTTCTCCTTTTTGCCTTCCTTCTAGCTCATTCCCTGCTCCTTGGGGCAGGACAAAACCCTGGCAGGTGTTGGTCCTAAGCTTGTCTCCAAGGGCGAAGGAGAGCAATTCTTTTCCTTCCATGGGGGTCTGGTGGCTCTCATCTGCCCTGGGCAATGAGCAGAGACAGGTCCATCAAACCCTCCTCAGTAAACAGGAAGCGGATGACCAGAGCCTAGAACTGGGCAGCTGCCACAAAATTTTTTCTTCTTGGCTCATGCTCAAGTGGTTCTGTGATTACTATTCTCTGAGAGATGCATATCAGAATCAAGAAATATTTAATGAGTGACTAATCTGTTTTAGGTTAGCTCGGAGGATCGAAATGGATGGGCTGGCCATTGGAACATAAAGAAGAATATTTAGAACGAACCCTAATCATCACCAAGGAGGTCCCCATGATTTTTGGTCACTTAGAGAGCAAGAAAGAGAAGTGGACAAGCAGAGGTCCTGGGGCAGGAAGAGCCTGGCGGGGTCCCCAGGCGGGAAGGCTCTGGTGGGAAGGAGCCTCTCGGTTCCCCAGAGAAGGGGAACTTGCCAAACCCAGCCTTGTCCTGGAGAGATGAATCCACTGCCAGGAACTGGTGAGGAGAAAGGCCCTCTTTCAGTCCAAGTGAACCAAAGGGGCAGGACTCAGGGCAAACTGACTAAACTCAGTGGTGGTGAGCTGGCTGTCTTCAGAGTCTCAGGAGAGGCTGGGCACACCTTCCTGTACTGGCTAAACTTGCTACATTGTCACAGGAAGGGTTGGGAACACAGAAGTTACATAAAGCTCTAAGAAAACACAAGATGGCAAAGAAATGAATGCTTTTGGTTGTCCACAATTAGACACCCTCCCGCCACTTTGAATTCCAAATACCAATAGAAGTTCTCAGTGGAAAGTTTGAGAAACTCTGCCTAATGGAAGCCTAAAGGAGTCACACGTGGCCCAGAATCCTCTATTCTTATTTTATTCACTTCTTTCTTAATGGAAAACTCAAATATGTGCCATCATAGGCATTCAGAAAAAGTACAATCTGAATACTATATATGGACTACAGGAACCCACAATATGTAGAGAAGATAGCTGTGCTCCCTCTCTTTCATGTTAAAAACTCTAACAACTACAGATACCAAAGGAGAAATGGCCCATTGGGTCAGTTCAGTGGTTTTCCAGGCCCAGTATGTGGCTCTGTCAACAAAGCAAGTTTTGTGGGAGAGGATGAAGGAACTCAATGCTGGCAAGATGAAACCTTAGGGCTCCCAACCAAAACCATTCCAGCCAATCCTAAAGAACACTTAGGGCATTATATAAGATTCTACAAAGTTTCCATATACTAGGGTAACTTTCCAGAAACCTACAACCTCCAGAAGGGTCCCTGGACCAGATAAGTCCTGAAATCCAGCCCAGCCTCTCCAGAACATCAGCTAGTTCCATCTCCCTACCCCATATTATCAATGGTCCCTTCCAACATGAAAATATTTGAATGGGCATAGCCCAAATACCCCTTAACAGTGGGAGAAAGCTCAAAAGTGATGGTAGAGTTATGTAGAGAAGCTAGGGTTTAATAAATGAGTATGATTGCTGAATCATTATATTGATATTTCTTTTAGTCCCCAGTATCTTAAAGCAGCTAGAAGTAAAAACCTAAAATTGTGAAATTGTAACCCATAGCAAACTCTGAAATCTGTTCTACAACTAATTGTTGTGTTGCGCTTTGAAATTGGTTCCTTTTTTATACATATGCTGTCTTTCATAAAAAGGAAAAAAAATTATTAGGGATTTGCTTTTGAAACAAAAGAAAACTGCCGTTTCTAATTTTTTCTTGGTTTAATCATCCCAAAGTTTAATAAGCTGGATACCTAAATGGGTGGTGGCATTAACAATTTGGGAGGTAACAGTATACACATATACATAACGCACACACATATATATATATTTATTTTAAATAAATATATATATTTTAAATTTCAAAACAAACAAACAAACAAAGAACCTTAGGGCTATCTGCCAGGTACCCTGGCCTCATGTTTTTGGTACCTGAGGTGGTTTGAAGCTGAATATACCCCAGACAAGCATGCTTGTAAATCTAATCCATTCCTGTGGGTGTAGCCTCACTGTAAATAGGATCTTTTGATGAGGTTATTTCAGTTCAGGTGTGGCCCACCTCATTTAGGATGGGGCTTAATCTGATTGCTGGAGCCCTTGATAAACAGAATGAATACACAGAGAGAAAGCCATGGAAGCAAGAAGCTGAAAACAACGAAGCCCAGAAGAGAAGGGAGAGACCAGCAGATGCTACCACGTGCCTTGCCATGTGTCAGAGGGGCCAAGGACTGCCGGGAGCTGATCTTCAGGAATAGAGCACCACACTGATAATGCCTTGATTAGAACATTTTCTCTGACTCAAATCGTAAGCTAATAAATTTCCTTAGTTCAAGCCTAACCAATTCATAGTATCTGCTTTAAGCAGCCTGGGAAACTGAAATGGCATTCTTTACTTCTCCTTGGACCCACTGATGGCCGGTTGTTTGGGTCTGCTTCACCCACCTGCAGAGGACCTCCCCAAGGCCTCCGGGCACACCTAACCCTGAAACATAGTGCCACCACACACCTGGTCAGACACCTCTGGAACTTCCCATTACCTCCTAGACAAAGCACACGCTCCCTATGGGATCATCTAAAGTCCCAAAGCTTAGGGCAACTCACCTTTCTAGACTTGTCCTATACACGTCTCCTTTTAATCCTTAACCAGACTGGGCTATTTGCCATTTTTATGCACACCACCTTCTCCCTGAGACTTCCTGCTCCCCTCTCAACCCTGGCCCTATGGCTTATCAGAATCTAAGACTCATTTGTCAAGGCTCAGCCCATCTCTTCCATGAAGATGTCACTAACCTGCCTCTCTCATGGGTCCATCACACTTTGTTTCTCTGACGGTTGTCACATCCTGCTTTTGACTTTTAGTCATTTATGTGTATGTCTCTGCTTGTCTAATAGCAGTTGGTGACTTGAGGGTCTGACCCATGTCTTATCCATCTTTGTGTTTTTCAAACCACTGGACATAGAGAGCTTTCACTGATGGGAGCTCAGTCTACTGACTCCCTAAGCCTCAGTGCTCTTAGCTGTAAAATGGGGTATATGATAACACATCATCAGAATTAAGTGAGCATGCACAAGTAAAGTGTTTAGGGCACAGCCTGGTACACAATAGGTGCTGGTTGCTATGACTACCAACCTGCTATCAAAACCACACCTTGTTTTACTTAATCCTAAAACTGTCCATTTCCAGCTTTGGGAGTACCTCCCAACTTCCTTTTTAGGTGAAGAAGACAGCGCTGTCTCTTTTTTGATATTCTTAGCTCTCACCATGCATCAAAATCATATGGCAACATTCTCCCCCCACCCCAGTATCACAATGTTTATTGATAGATACAAGCATATAAAATCAGGACATGAACATGACTTGATAAATTAAGTAGACTTAATTTTTTTAAATTTTGATATCAATTTTTAAATTAATTTTTAACTTTTTAAAAATATAACAAACACAAACATTCTTATGATCATTCCATTCTACATATATAATCAGTAATTCACAGTATTATCACATAGCTGCAAATTCATCATCAAGATAATTTCTTAGAACATTTGCATCAATTCAGAAAAAGAAATAAAAAGACAACAGAAAAAAAATCCATTCCTACCATATCCCTTACCCCTCCCTTTCACTGATCACTAGCAATTCAATCTAACTTTATTTTAACATTTGTTCCCCTTATTATTTATTTTTATTCCATATGTTTTACTTGTCTGTTGATAAGGTAGACAAAAGGATCATCAGACACAAGGTTTTCACAATCACACAGTGTAGACTTGATTTTAATCCTACAGTAAGAAGGACCCACGAAAATTCTCATCATTCATTCCACACCCACAAAACCCATTTCAAGTCTTCAATGATCTCCCAGAATTAATCAGTTCTGTGCAGGTAAACCAGGTTTCTTTTCAAAAGACTTGTTGGCAATCTTTTTCAAAACATTGGTGCTTGGATTAATCGTCCCCAAATTCTGCTCCAATTGATGGGGGCCCAGTCCCCACTATTTTTTAATTTCCTAAATGCTTCTCATTTAGAGTCTGGCCTGAAAGCCCCTGCAAGTCATTTGAGAGCTTTTATTTCCACACCAAAGGGCTGTACCCTTGGTGGAACCAATCTCTAGAATATCCCAGTGTTAACACCCAGTGATGTAATGTTTCACTTTGTTGTCTAAACCCACAAACAGTCATTCCCTCCACCCTGCCATGATGAGGCAGCAGTTTTAATGCTTCTTGGTGTTTCCCCCTTTACTCCCATAAGAGTAAAGCATTTGTTCAAGATAATACTTAAAACATGCTAAGTAATAAAAACACAACCTGGTGGTAAGCAGAGGGGGGATGAAGAATACATAAAATCCTTCCGTCCCACCATTTCTCTCTGCCCACTTGCGCCTATTATGGGATGTGGACCCCACTCCGTGAGTGGCGGGGTCTTGGGGAGGGCACCGTCTGGAATGGTCCACCTGCCTCTGCAGACAGATGGGTTATTATAATAACAGACACAGGGTTATTGCTGATAGAGAGATACAGATACCTACCTCTTGCCCTTTAGCCTTTCAAAAACCTTTCTTCATAATTATATGTATACAGCCCATAATTCTTACTGGGCATTGAATTTCCGTGGGAATCACGCCAAAATAAGGATTGCAGAATTGGCCCCACCGCAGAGAACATGGGAATGCTTACTCAGGGATGTGCTGCTGACTCAATTCTCTCTTTGGGCTATAGAACTTATGTAATTTTAGTTGAACCTGGTGGTTCTGTTGCCAAGAAGGAAAAAAAAAGGCTGATTAAATTTGAGACACAGCAGATAATGCCAAAAGGCAGGGGAAGTGTGCTTTCCGAGGAGGGTGTGTGTGTGTGTGTGTGTGGGGGGTGGTTAGACATATGGGGTTGGGAAAACCCACGTCCGATGGCAAGGTGACTGCCGTGAAGTAGCCGTACCAAGGCATTCAGCCTGTTTCCCTGTTGTCTTAGACTTTAAACTTGTCTAGTTCTGGGTAGTCTCTCGGAGCTGTTGTTTTTCCGGTAAGCTCGAGAACTTCACTTCCACCCCCGGTGTCTTTGCGCGGTGGCTTTGAGGACTCCCTGCGTCCACTCCAGAGCCACCCCCCCCCCCGCCCCCCACAGTCCCAAGAGGGTGCCGACCTCTGGACCAGACTCTGAACCCCACCACCCCAAATGCCCTGGGCGTACCCAGCCCCCCAGGAGCTAAACGTTTAGTCAGACAGAACCTTGGGGAGGATTTTTACTGCTCAGGAAATGAACACTGTCTAGAGAGACGCAGCAACTGACTGCAGCTCGCATGTCCTGCCGGGGACGGGATCTGCAGCTGGGCTTCCCTGCAGCTGGGCCCCCACCTGCGCCACCCTGAGCTGGGCACACAGGCTGGGGGCACGCGGCCTCAGGGTCGGAGAGGGGGCTGCGGCTGGGGCACACGCCCCCTGGCCCTGAGAGTTTCCGTGGCCGCCGCTGAAAATCCTGCCTAGCCACCTGATACACAAACACAACAGCGGGACCAGCCAGGCAAGGCTCTGCCAATGCATGAAGTCACCGGCAAACTGCTGAAGGCCAGGAGGCGCTGGTTTTGACCGCCACAAACAGGACTCGCCAAGACTTCGAGCTGCAGCAGAGAGGATGAAAAATCCATAAAACACTCTGCCGCTTCACTCAGCTCTTCAAACGCAAATATTTGCTTTACATCAGGAAATGGCTCAGGGCACAGGCTGACGGAGGGTGTGATTATGGAGGCACGTGGCCGCCTAAGTGCCTAGCATGATTGGGATTTCTCTTGTCTTAGCCGCTCCTCTAATGAACACCTCTCAGCGACAACAGCACCTGAGTCACGAGGGCCCTGGAGTCCTTCCCGGGGCTGGGAAGCCGGCCCTCCCCTGCTCCCTTCCTCTCTGCTGCACAGGGCAGTCCAGCGCCCCTGCTGGAGACCAGTTCCTGCTCCTCTCCAGCCGGGCTTCTAGAAAGGTCCCGGGCCTGGGGGGGGGGGGGGGGGGGGGGGGGGGGACATGACTTTCTCATTCCCCTCCGCCGCTCCTTGCTCGCAAAGGGAGAAGGAAATCCGTTTAGGAGGTGGGAGTGGGGTGGAGTGGGCATTTTCCCCACACCCCCTGGGTGCCGCCGGCACGGATGGAATCCCTGGCTGGGGGCCGGTGACGCTCGCGTGGCCTGCGTCGGCTCTGAGCACCTCGGAGCCTGTGGCCACACTCTGCTCCTGCACAGCTGAGGCCTTGGTGGCCTCGGCCAGCTGCCTCTCGTCTGCCGGGGAGCAGAGGGCCTCGCCATTGCAGCGCTGCGCGGGCAGGGCAGGACGGGGCAGCCTTCCCCGGGCAGTGCCCGCCGCCCCCGCCGCCCACCTGCGCCATCTGTGCTGCAGGACCACTGAGCAAGGTGTGGCCCCAGACGCGTGCACGGCTTTTTTTTTTTTTTAATTGCAGTTGTATACATATGTATGTATATATATAGATAGATATAACATAAATTGGACATTTTAACCATTCTTAAGTGTACAATTCAGCGGTGTTAATTGCATTCACAAGGCTGAGTTACCATCACACTATCCATTACCAAAATGTTTTCATCACCTGAGCAGAAACACTGCAGCCATTAAACAAAATGCCCCAGCCCCGCCCCTGCCCCTGGTAATCTCTAATCTACTTTCTGCTTCTATGAATTTGCTTATTCTAGGCATTTCATTTTAGTAGAATCGTGCAGTTCTTTGTGTTTGGCTCATTTCAGCCAGCCTGATGTGCTCAGGGCTCATGTGCGTGGTAGCAAGTTTACAGGCTTCATTCTCTCCTCATGACTAAGTAATATTCCCTCGCGTGTGCATACCACGTTTTGTTTACCCACCCATCTATGTACCTTTGCATTGCTTTCATCTTTTGCTGTTGTGGATAATGCTATGCACATCAGAAAAGCACAAGCTATTAGTCGTAAAGACAGAGAGAGAAAGAGACAGAGAGAGAGATGTTTCCAAGGTCTACAGAGACCCTGGCACCAGAAATAAGGAAATCAGAAATTGAGGCTGCCCTCAGTCCACACTTCCCCTCACCCCTCCACCTGGCCAGGCCTACAATGCTTGCCTTAGGGGAATAATAAAATAAAGGCTTTCTCTCCACCAGAGAAAATTAAACTTAGCTGTCTATATCTCTTTGATGAAGAAACGGTGGCTTCTCCAAACCCATCTAAACAGGAAGTCATTGGTTTTAAATCCTTTACTGAGACTGATAAGAAAAAGGGCTTACATAAGAGGCGGATATAAATTCTGGCTACTTTACAGTTCTGTTAGGGCTTACCCTCTGTTCCTTAAAATATTTATTTATCACACTTTAGTGGGTAGATCCCTCTCTCTCCTCTCTGGATTCTCCGTTACCTTCCTTAGCTATGCCACAAGGCTTCCTAATGATTTTTAACCCAGTTTTTCAGTGGGGACCTCCTGAAACTGATCAAATACTGACACACCTTTTACAGTCATGCAATCTGGGAACTAGCAGATTCAAAACCACAAGTCCCAAACCCTCATGGGATAGAAAAAGGAAGCCCAGGACTGATCACGTTACATTAGAGGCTGGTAGAGTGGAGACCACAAGAAGGTCCCTGAGCTAAATTTCTGCTCAGACATTCTGCCTTGGTTTCACATCTCCTTCTGTGCTTCTCTCGCTGACTGACAACAGAACTGCACCTCCGTGTCCTGACAGCTCAGTCTTCTGGGTTCTCACGGCTTCCGGTACAGGATTAACCCAGACCCTTCCTTTTCAAGCTTTCTGCAAAATGGAAACTCGGCTTGGCTAATTAGGATCCACCTCTCTGTAGTTCCCAGATCTCTGGCATTAATTCAACAAAGTGTTTTCTTTCCATGAAGTAAGAGAATTGGAATAATATGGGCATGGAGCTAAGACTGCAGCAGGATTTCCCATAAAGGCATCCTTCTTTCATCCTTGAAGACGGAGACCTGGGTGGGTGGGTTTAAATCCAGGCTTCGTTCCTCTCTGGAGCTTTGCTGCCTGTGGCAGGGGTGCCATGGGCTCCAGTCCCTGTACGCAGTGGGGGTGTGGGCCATGCTTTGGGAAATGCAGTGTGTGGCTAATGCTCCCGGAGGAGGCTGGAGAAGGCGCCACACAGGTGGGTGGTTGCCATGGACCCTGGTGTTTGCTCAGCAGAAAATCTGGCTGCGTTGCAACACTGCTTTAGGGTGGGAGTTTAAAGAGCAAATATGCTTCTCAGGTTCAGGAAAACACCAGCCCAGGGGAGCCAAGGGAGGAGAAGTGATGTTTTTTTTTCCTCCTAAGAACCCAAGTAGAGGCTGAATTTACCCTATTACCCTTGATGATGTTGCTTTAGCTTGTTCTTTCTCAACTCCCAAGCCTGGAATGAATCTGATGCCACTGCGGTAAGACACACCCTCAGCGGGGCAGCTCTGGGGCAATTTTCTGTTTACACTGTATGCACTGAACACACGCGGACTGACCGGGCACAGTTTGGTAGAGACCCAAGATCTTCAACCTGAAAGTCATTACAAAGCTGTAATTGAAGGGTGCTTCATGAGTTTAGGGGACGGTTTTGCATACCTGAAGTTACCTATAATTAATATATAAGCTAATTCGGGTGATGGCAGTAATTAAGATGGTGTCTAAGGATCCTTAGATCTGGAAGATGGAAGATATAAAGTTAGTGTTTTCTTAGAAGAGTTCAGTAAGCCCTTCAATTTTGGTACAGCTTAAATCCAAAACGTGTCTCAAGGACATCTTTGCCTAAGGAAATAACTTGTTAAACTAGTGCTAGGTTGATAGACTTAGCTAGAATGTGATGAATACACAATTATGTGGTGAAATTGTGGGCCCTCATTGATTGTAACCTATATCTGGACTGTATGTGTGTAAAGATTTCTCAATAAAAATATTTCTTTAATAAAATAAATAAGTAGAATGACATACAACAAATACACAAACTCAGAACTATGGGTAGGAATTGAATTGTCCTATTACAGCTTAAGAAAACAAATTTAGAGAAAAAAAAGTACTCAGTTTTATTGTGAAATTAGAGTCCAGCCAATCAGGCACATAATGAAAGATTTAATGAAAGACCAGGTACCTAGATTCACCAACTTTTAGCATTTTGGTGCATCTGCCAAATCTTTCTCTCTCTATTTCTCTTTCTTTCTTTCATCTATCTGTCATCTATCGACATCATTTAACTATGTATTTTCTAAACATTTGGAAGTAAATTGCACACATCATGCCCCTTACGTGCATAGTACTTCCACATACATTTCTTAACTCAAGGCTATTAATTTATGTAATCCCCTTAAGTACAAGCAACTGTTATTTCTTGAATTTTCTTCATAAAGAACTGGAAAGTATTTTTTGAAAAATTTTTTGAAGCTCTTGCTTTCTCTCGCACTCTTTCTTTTTTTACCTAAATTACTCAGAAAACTGGTTAAATGTGGGATGTTGATTTTTTGTTTGGGCTGGAAAGATTGGGAAACCTTAGACAATGCAGACCTCCATTTGAAATCAGCCAAGCCTGGTTTCTATTCTGAGATAGTCTCCCGAACATTTCTAAAACAGATGCCCTCAGGCCAAGCTGGCCACCAGGAAGCAGGGGGGTTGGGGAAAGAGAGTTTGGACAGAGGAGAGAGACTCACTGGCACATTATCTGTCTTAGCTTGGACTCCCTAGAAAGCAGAGCCTGAGGCAAAAGCTTATGTGGTATTATTATATTAGGGGGCATGATTCCAAGGAAACAAAAGTGAGGAAAGAGGGAGAAAAGGCAGAGAAAGGGAGAGTGACAATGAGAAGGTGTCTAATGGAGCTGGCCAGGGCATGCTTTTCAGCTCAGCTGTTGATGAAGTCCTTAAGGCTGGCTTCTACAGGAACGACTGCATCTGAGCCCAGCCCTTTTGTAGGGAAGAGATGGGGAGAGTTTACCCACCTGCTCCCATCTTCCACTGGCTACTGGTTTGGACCACTGGCTTTCACTCCTCCTCACTTCCTGGTGGCATATGTGTGGACATCATGTGATCATTGGTATCTCACGTGGTGGCTCAACAGGAGAAGCCCTAGGTTTGGCAGTGCACGTGGCACCATCAAATTGTTCATGCATAGCCAGGATGTGAGGCATGGGCAGACCATTGAAAAGCTGGTCACAGACAGGCAGAGCTGGTCATCTCAGCAGTGGCTGGAATGGGAACCATCACCAGAGAACTTGATGATGTGAGACCGAGAGAATCTGATAAGTGCTGTCTGATAGAAACCTCTTGAATATTTCTGTTGGAGACGTGGCATTTCAGTCATTGAGCGTGATGTGTGCAGGGGATTTGGCAACTCTTGTTGACGGCTAGTTGTTGCTCCAATATCCAGTTAATCCTTCGTAGTAATAGAACCTCTCATTTTTTAATGTGTTTGCACAGGAGAAAGAACTTCCTGGCATCCTTAGCTGACAGGTGTGACCTTGTGACTTACTTCTGATCCATGGGGTGCAAGTGAAAGTGGTGTGTGCAACTTCCAGTAAGTGTCCTTAAATGGCTGGGGGTGTGCTTTTCTTTGTCCCTTCTTCCTAGTGGCTGGAATTTAGATGAAATGACTGGCACTCCAGCAGCAATTCTGAATTATGAGGTGACCTTGGGAATGGAAGTTGCACGTGGCAAAGCAAAAAACATAAGAAGCCTGGGTTCCAATGGCCAAAGAGTCAACAAACCATCCCTGAATGGCTTATCTCCAGACTTCTCACAATAGAGAGGACTAAATATTTGTCTGACTTAAGCCTCTGCTATTTTTGGTTTTCTGTCCTCTCATCCAAACTTACAGAGGATATAAATGGAAGAGAAACATAGGTCTCCATGCCTAAACTTGCTTTCCTTGATTGTGTTGCCCGCCATCCTGCCTTCTTATTACACCTTGACCAACCTGCCTTGTGAGTGTGTTAATAGTCACTATTTATTGAGCCTCTATTTAGAGTCATGGGCTGTTGGGCACTTTGCAGCTAGTGTTTCATGGAATAGGACACCCTGTGAAGTAGGAATAGCTGCTGCCATTAGGGCCCTTTTCCCATAACTGGTCTTTGACACTGTCCCCAGTTCTGCTCCACTCCCATCTGCTCTCTACATGGTGGCCTGAGTGAGTCTTCCCACGTGGATCTTATCATGCCCTGGTGTTTTAGTGACCTGATACGATAAAACAAGTCACCTCAACACAAAATGGCTCAGGAAGACCATCATGAGTTCTGTTTCTGTAGGTCAGGAATTCAGGAAGGTCCAGCACGGTGGCTCTCACTTAGGGGGTCTCATGGAGGTGCTGTTGGAAGTGGGGGGCTGCAGTCATGTGTTGATCGACAGGGCTGGGCACCTGCGAGGGGTCTCGCCATGGGCTGGGGCCGCCTCTCCTCTCCCCGTGGATCACACCAGAGGGGGCGGTCGAAATGCCCAGAGGGAAGCTGCATTGCCTTTCCTGACCTAGCCTTGGCAGTCACTCCCATCGCCGAGGTTCCACCTCTCCGTGAAAGAGTGTCGGCTGTCTGTTGTGGAATGGAATAGATAGTGGTGTGCTCATCAAAAAGCCTGTGTGCTTTTTTTAAAAAAAATTTACTTCTTATTTTGAAATATTTTCAAACTTACAGGGCAGTTTTAAAAAGAATGCAAACCCCATACAGAGAACTCCATCATACCCCTATCCCTCCAGGCACCCTGATCCACCAATATTAATATTGTGCCCCATTTGCTGTGTCATTCTATAGATCTGTCCAGCTCTCAATCCGTCTACCTGTCTGTCAGTTTATCTTTCAATCTGTTTTCTGAACACTCGAGTGGAGGTTGTACGCATCATGCTCCTTGGACACTTAATACTGCCACGTATATTTTCAGAGAACAACCATATTCACCTCTGTGACCACCCCAAATACAGCCATCAAAATAAGAAAATTAAAATTGATATAAAGTTTATAGTCTATATTCCAATTTTAAAGTGTCCCAATAATGTCCCTTATTAGATCCTGTCCAGGAGCATGTATTGCATTAATTGTCACTAACATTTTAGTGGTTCTTTTTTTTTTTAAATTATAAGAACATATAAACAACACATACTTTCCCATCTTGACCAATTCCAAGCACACCATTTAGTGGGATTAATTCCATTCATTATGTTATAGTATCATCACCTCCTTCCCTTCCTAAAACTTCCCATCTCCCCAAACAGAAACCTCCATCCATTTTGCATTAATTTCTGCACCCCCTGCTCCCTGGCCCGGCAACCTGTACTCTACTCTCTGCTCCATGAGCTTGCACATTCTCTAGTATTTTCTTTGTAGCTACCATAGGGCTTAAATTTAACACCCTAAATCTGTAACAGTCTTGTTTGCTTTGATACCAATTTACCTTCATTACACAAACAAACCATGCTTCTCTACCCCTCTGTCCACCCACCTTTATGGAGGTCTTGTCATGAATTATGTGTTTATACATTATGAATCCAGAACTTGATTTATCATCATCTTTCATGCATTTCCATTTTTGATCCTGTAGGAAGTAAAAAGTTGTGTAACAAACCCAAAATCAATTTATGTTTACCCATACCCTCACTGGAGATCTTTATTTCTTCAGTCTATTGGAGGCTTCAGTCCATTGCCTACTGCCCTTTCCTTCACCTGCAGAGCTTTCTTCACCATCTCTTGTAGGGCAGGTCTAGTGGTGATGAACTCCTTCAGCATTTATTTATCTGAGAACATCTTAATCTTTCCCTCATTTTTGAAAGACAGTGTTTCTAGCTACAGAATTCTTGGCTGGTAGTTTTTAGCTTTGATCCTACTGCCTTCTTGCCTCCATGGTTTCAGATGAGAAATCTTTCTTTCTTCTCCTTCTGGGGTTTCCGCAATGCAGATAGTTCGGCTCTACAGTGTCCCATAAGCTCCTTGGGCTGTTCCATTTTCTTCATTCTTTCCTCCTTCTGCTCCTCAGACCGGATGATTTCAATTGTCTTTTCTTCATGCTCACTGCTTCTTCGGTCTGCCAGCTCCAATCTGCTGTTGGATCCCTTCAGGGGATTTTTAATTTATGTTAGTGTGTTTAGTTCCTTTCATAATTTCTACCTCTCTATTGATATTCTCTTTGTGTCCATCTATTGTTTCCTTTAGTTCTTTGCCTATGTTTTCCTTTAGCTCTTTGAGCATAGTTAGAGACATTTTGAAAAAGTCTTTATCTGGCAAGTTCCAGGTCTGATCCTGCTCATTGATAGTTTCTCCTTTGCTTGGACTATTGCTTCCTGTTTTTTTGTGTATATTCTAACCTTTTGTTAAAACCTGGATGCTTTGATATTGAATGTGTTATTGTTATAATTTAGACTCTGAGGAGTCTGTTTCTTAAGCTGGTATACAGCTAGTATTACGACAGAGCTTTCCTTGAATGTCAGGAGCTAATGAAGAAGGAGAAGAGTAAAAGGAAAATGCTTCTCCCAGACTTTGCAGATGGTTTGTGTGAGAGTTCTCCTTCAGAGCTTGTCTGTACAAGGAGTTTAGAAAATTGACTCAGGCCAAAGTATAGGGGCCTCTCCAAGGCCCCTTGTCTTGGGCATATGCCTGTGGCCTAGGTATCCCCCCAGTATCTGGATATGAGTGCCTTCTCCTCCCCAGGAGACAGCTTCTCCGGGGCCAGGCAGCCAGCTATCCCTGGCCTGAGACTTCTCGGAGAGCTGCCTTCTACATGCAGGGCCAGCCCTGGGACAGCGAGCCCGTGACTAGTGACCTGGGTTGTCCCTCGGTCGGCCACCAGACCAACTGGGCCAGACATACATGCACCCCATATGCACAGGATGTTCACTTCACTCCCTCTAGAACTGGGTGGGGGCAGCCAGGGCATCAGAGATGATGCCACTCTGAAGATGTCCTTCTCTCGAGTCCGTGCTCCCTCTGCTCCCACAGCCCTTTAGCTGCTTTTCTGGAGCTATGAGGAGGGAGAGAGAACCAGCTCTGGGGAGCTGTGGCTCTGAAGGCTCCGAAGGAGGAGGGTCTTGTTAAAAACCTCAGGGGTCCTCATCTCCCTGGCCTCAGTCACTCCACTGTCAGCCTGGGCCGGGGCACTTGTCCCCTTCCTTGGCATGGAACTCCTCTGGAAAACGGTGCACAGAGTACAAAATATCATTGTTATTATATTACACAATGTGGCTAAATATAGGGCTGCTCCAGACTGCCCGAGAGCAGAATGTCTCTTCAGCAATTGCCTGGAGGGAAATAAGTGGCTCAGGGGCTGTGGAGGACGCAGAAGAGAGCTGGCAGCAGGGCAAGCGGAGAGAAAGGCGGGTCCTGGACAGGGCCCTGGTGGAGTGCGGGATGGCTCCTGACCCTGGGGGCGTGGAGGGTGCAGGCTGGAGTCCTGCTGCGACACTGCCCTCCCCACACACCAACCAGCAAGGCAGGGGACAAAGCAGGAGGACCTCAAACACAGCAGAGCCCACTGCACCTACCCACAGCAGTGTAAAGCGGGACACGTTGAGGTCCCCAGGATTCAGGGACGTGTCCCAAGATAAGAGGCAGCAGTCCCCTTTGGGGTTGGTTCCCACCAGCCCAGAATCGCAGCGTGGCACAAGATGAGTGGGAGAAGTGAGCCTTCTCCCCACCCCACGCGTGCTCGCGCCGCCAGGCCTGAGCCCCGCTCTTCCACCCCATTCAGCGCAGTCGCCGCCCCGCTGCAGCTTGCTTTGCCCCCTCTCCCGCCTCGCAGCTGATTGTATGGTGTTTGGAGGTGTCAGCTCTGAAGTGTTAAAAATAAAACCAGCGTTTCCAAGCTGGGCTGCCTCATTATTGTGCTTACAAATAGTCGCGCTGAAGTTTTTAAATGGTTGGCTAACAGCTCATTGGCGCTCTTGGGCTGGACATTTGTGCAGAAGGGGCAGGCGGAGCAGGTGCCTTCTCCAGAGGGGTGCGTTTGGGGAGGTGACCACACTCCCGACCGATCAGAAGCCTCAGGGAGCAATGGCAGTGCCAGGCGCGTGGGGAGACCCTCCTGGTGGGTGCTGGGGAAGCGGAGGGGCCGGGTCCGTGGAGGCTCAGGGGTGCACGGCTGAGAGCCTGTGCTGAGCAGGTGGCTGTTTAAGGCGGGGAGGAGTGACTTGCAAGTTTCCACAGCTTCCAGGGCCTACTGAAATATTCCTACCCAAAAGTGTGAAGCTCTAATTCAGCTGAAATCAATCAATATGCCCTGCATGCTGACTCAGCGTTCTCCAAAGCGGTGATTCTAATGCCAGAATTACATGCTGGGCCACAGCGCAAACTTCTCAGGGCTTGGTCGGTTCTCTCAGGTCCAGGGAGCGCAGTTTGGCTTCATGACCCTCTCTAAGAACGAGGGGGAGAAGAGCTGAGGTTCCCAGTGGAGGTTGTTGGCATGGGCTGCTGGCCATCCCCTCTCCCCCGGGTGTTGTCCTGGCTCCCATCACCCTTGGCCTCATGGACAAAAGGATCAAGGAGTGACCAGAAGCAGCAGCGGCAGCTGGACCCCTCTGGACAGGGCAGAGGCTTGCTGGGAAGTTATGGAACCCTGGCTTCTTCCCGTGGGCCGTGGTTACTGCCCCTCCTGTAGCAGGCGGCAGCCCCGGGGGCCGGGCCGCTGCTGGGGGTGCCGCCGAGCCCCCGCCTGCAGCAAGGCCTGCACAGAAGCGCAGCGGGTATTTGCGGAGAGAAGGAGTACCTCTGGCTCTGCGCCCCTGGGGTCTCTCTCCTGCTTGAGGAGCTTCCAGGCCCCCTGCAGTCTGCTCCAGAACCGCCCTCTCACTGAGACACTCGCATCATTTTTGCCACCCTTCTGTATGGGTTTCCTGGGGCCGCCTCAACACACCGCCACAAGCAAGAGAAATGTCTTCTCCCACAGGGCTGGAGAACAGAAGGCTGAGTTCAGGGAGTTGGTGGGCCAGCGCTCCCTCTGAAGGGTCTGGGGATGCCTCCTGGCCCCTGCCTGGCTGCTGATGGGTGCCAGGGGTGGCGTTTCCTGGCTTACAGCTGCAGCCCTCCATGCCTGCCGCCGTGTCCCCTGGCCTGTCCCGCATGTGCCAGGCTCTCTTCACTTCTTTCAAGGACATGAGCTGTGGGGTAGGGCTCCCATTGGGGTGCCCTCATCTCAACTTGGTTCCATCCACAAAGGCCCTATTTCCATAGAAGGGCCTTATCACAGGTGCCTGGTTTAAGGCTCTGTGCTGGTTAGATTTAGGTGTCCACTTGGCCAGGTGCTGGTGCTAGTTCTGTTGCTGTGGACATGAATTCTTAGTATGTGAAGTTCACCTATGTCTGAATTACATCTGCGGGGTTGGCTAAGGGCGGTGCCTCCCGCAATGAGTGAGGTTTCGTTTAACTAGCTGGAGGCTTGAAAGAGAATCAGAAGAGGCTCAGGGCAGTGCAGCCCAAGCAGCGCAGCACACCTCAGCTCAGCACTCGCAGCTCAGCCCAGACGTTTGGAGCTGCAGAAAGGAATCATCCCGGGGAAAGGCCATCTGAACCCAGAAGCCAGGAGAGAAGGCCAGCAAACATCATCACCCTGTGGCTTCCCATGTGACAGCCTCAGGTGAAGGCCCGCTGCCTTTCTGCTGAAGAACTGTAAGTTTTTAACTAAATAAATCCCCTTATTAAGAGTCAATCCATCGCTGGCATGTTGCATTCTGGCAGCTTTAGCAAACTACAACAGGCCTGAACACGTCTTTTGGGGGGACTCAACTCAACCCATAACTCCTTGTTTCCTCTGGCCTCAACCTTCTTCCAACCTGCTCAAGACAAGTCCACTAACACGTCATAGTTACCCAGAGAAGGTAGATAAATGCAGCTTTCTCCTCCACCCTCTGCCCTCCCCTACCTCCCGCCCCTCTAACACTTTCTTTTTCACTGTATATGAAACCAGCCAGTCTGCCGTCAGGCCCGCGGCCCCGTGTGCTGCGCTGAATTGCGGGCCGGGATTGGAGAAGGTGTCTGCGTTGGCTGCGTTCTCGAGGGAGGGGCCCACCGCGAGTCCTCCCCAAGCCACTTCAGTCGGGGGTGCGGCCCCACCGTGGAGGTGGGCCTCTAATCCGGACCCCTGGGTCCTCACCAGGCAGAGTGAAAGGCGGAGGGGAGAGAAGCCGGGGAGAGCCAGCGAGGGAGGAGAAGGAAGGCGCCGCCATGGGCTCTGCCGGGTGCCGGAAAAGCCAAGGGCCGAGGTGGCCACCGGCTGATCCCCAAGGCCACAGCGCCTCGCTGACGCCTCCATCCTGGACTTCTCTTAACCTCAAAACCGGAAGCCAAGAAATCCCCACTGTTTAAGTTGACCCATGTAGGGCACTTGTTTTAGCAGCTGGTGAAATGAAAACACCCCGTTTCCACAGTCATGAACGCTTTGCCAACCTCCCTTCTTCTTTCCCCGCTGACTTATTTCTTTTCTGAAGTGCTTTAATCCCCGGCTCTCTGAGTGGAGTTAAAAAGCGTCGGTGCTGTCATGACCTCTTTTGCTGTGTGAGCCCCTTAAAGGCCGAGCTCAGTTCTGTCTGCTTCTCGTCCCACCTTCACGTCTGCCTTGCGAACTCTGTGAATTACACTGTTTGGACTTCATTAAGCGCTTATTTAAAGGTGAATTTGGCTCAGCTGAGATGAGCTTTAGCGTCTATATTTTTTCTCCTCTCCCTTTTTCCTTCTTGGGCTGAACTTTGGAGGCGCCTTCCTTTCCTCTCCCACTCCGACCACACTGCATTTCTTTTCCTTCCTCTCTCTTTCTCTAACCGAACCCTGAAGCATTTCACTGGCAACTCTTTATTACCTCACCACATGCCACCAGCCCAGGGGACGTTCTGAAAATTGACACCAATAATGAAACGGCCTGAGCCCAGGCTGCTTCTCCGTAAGAGGCTGTCCGCATCATGCACAAAGACAGACCTTCTGGGCTCTTTTAGGATATTAATCCCTGCCTTTCAGATGTGGAGATGGGGCGTTTCCTGAGAGAGTTTAGTAGGTTCGCCTGCTATACCTACTCCGCATATGAACTTGACAATTCTTCCTTGTGCTGAAAGTTTAAAATGTGATAAATATATATATAATTTTTTTCTATCTTATTACTAACATTATGCACAATGTCAGTTGTCAGTTGTGGGATGCTTTGATTTTTTTCCTTGCACGGAGAACAAAGATTGCTGGCTTTCTCGTTGGCATACTGAACGTGCATGCTGGATTATTTGGGGGTTCTGTGCAGGTCCCTTCCTACAGCTAAGCAGACACAGGCAGATGGGTGGCACCCAGGGAGTTCGATACTCCATCTTTTTAAGTGAAAACTGCATCATCCAAATAGTCAGCTCCCAGCCCAGATGGCACCCCGTTTCTCTCCGCACAATAAGCACATCTGTCAGTTGGGGTCCAGTGTTCGTTTTCTCTTTTCTTCTTGGCACTATAGACCCCAGGGCTTTAATTACCCAGTCAGGTGCAGCAGAGGAAACAGTTCCCACTCGCATGCCACATGCCGGCTGTGCCTGGTCCCTCTTCTTCCAACCCCCTCTAGTGTGAAATGTAACAGGCCCTGCAGCCAGTGGTCACAGCCAGCAGACTCGAGGTGCTGAAGTTCCCCTGGCCCTCCCCTTCTCCCCCAGGGTTCTCTCTTTAGGGGTCCCCACCTCCCTCTAGATCCCTTCCCTTGCAGACCCCCTCCCGCAGCTGGGGGCTTCTCCTGGAGGCCTTGACCCTGGCCCTTCCTGGCTGTTCTCATCTGAGTTCACACGTCCCCAGTGAGCCACAATGGCCAAGTCACTGATCCTGGCAGCAGAGCTGCCGCCTGCATCTTTCAGCCCCACCCACAGCACTCCTGTCCCTTACCCTGACGTGTAATGAGTGCTTGTCATGTGTCAGGCACCCAGCCTGTGCTCACTCATTTGATTTTCCCCACAAGCCCACAGCGTATGTGCTACTGTTATCCTCATATCACTGACTAACTGTGAAACTGAGGGACAGAGAGGGTAAGTAATTTACCTGAAGTCACAAAGCTGTAATGAGCAGAGCTGGGATTTGAATCTGGGACTCAAGTCTGACTTAAGAACCCAAAGACCAATGAGTAAATCTGAAACTATGAAAAGTTATATTTCTGGCTTGCAAAAAAATGCCAAAGTTTGGTATGGGAAAAATTTTGTTAAGATTCTCTGCCCAGGTGTTGGGATTCTGGTGCTTCATGTTTTCCTTTCGTCCCCACGTTCCGGTTTTGCTGTCACAGCTCATACAGTGGCGATGCTAAGAGTTGGGGGACAGCAGAGCTTCAGAGGATGTAAAAGGCAGAGCGAGAAGACATTTTTGGCCAGGATGCATTGTCTGTGCCCTACAGATCTGGGTCGTGAGCTTGCTCCTGTCCTCTACACATGGCCCAAACTCCTGGAAGCATCTGGTGGTTTTAGGGTCATTAGGAAAATGCCTCATGCAAAGCTTCCAAAAAGGAAGGGCCCATCTTTAAGGATCTGTGGATCAACTAAGCTCTAAGAGCAAAGTAAATTAAAAGGGGGTGATCTTTATGTTTTTTATTTTTAATTTTTAAAAATTAAAGCAGTTTTAAGTTTACAGAAAAATCATGGAGAAAGTACAGAGGTCTAATATATCTTTACCTCCCCATCCTACTTTTCCCTATTATTAACATTGGCATTGGTATGTATGCTGGTTTGAAAGGATGTATGTCCCCTAGAAAAGACATGTTTTAATCTCAATCCCATTTCATAAAGACAGAATAATCCCTATTCAATAATGTATGTTTGAAACTGTAATCAGATCATCTCCCTGGAGAGTGATTTAACCATGAGTGGTTGTTAAGCTGGATTAGGTGACAATGTCTCCACCCCTTTGGGTGGGTCTTGATTAGTTTCTGAAGTCCTACAAAAGAGGAAGCATTTTGGAGAATGAAAAAGATTCAGAGAGCAGAGTAGAATGACATAGCCACATGAAACAGATTCCACCAGCCAGCGACCTTTGGAGATGAAGAAGGAATATGCCTCCTGGGGAGCTTCATGAAACAGGAAGCCAGGAGAAGAAGCTAGCAGATGACGCTGTGCTCGCCATGTGCCCTTCCAGATGAGAGAGGAGCCCTGACGGTGTGCCCTTCCAGATGAGAGAGGAGCCCTGACCGTGTTCGCCATGTGCCTTTCCAGATAAGGAAGAAACCCTGAACTTCATCGGCCTTCTTGAACCAAGGTATCTTTCCCTGGATGCCTTAAGACTGGACATTTCTATAGACTTGTTTTAATTGGGACATTTTTTTGGCCTTAGAACTTTGTAAACTATCAACTTATTAAATTCCCCTTTTAAAAGCCATTCTGTTTATGGTAGCTTTGTTACAATTGATGAAACACTATTATTATATTATCAACTCTAATCCATTAGTTAACATTGGGTGTGTGCAGATCCATTCTGGTGACATATATAACACCTAAAATTAATCATTTTAGCCACTTTCAAGTATATAATTCAGTGGTGTTAATTACCTTCACAGTGTGGTGCTACCATCATCACCATCCATGACTTTCCATCCCGCCAAACAGAAACTCTATACCAGTTAAGCCTCAACTCCCCGCTCCCCACCCTGGGAATCTGTCTTCTAATTTCTAATGATGAATTTGCATGTTCTCATTATTTCATATAAGTGAGTGCATACACTTATGATCTCAGATGGCTTATTTCATTCATCCTGATGTCTTCAGGTCCATCCATGTCGTAGCATGTCTCAGAACGCCACCTCTTATTATGGCTGAATAATAGGAGGATGGAGATATTTGATCATCCATTGGCTTGGAGCAAAAAATGAAAATATCCACAAACTCCCTGCAGTGGAGGAGACACTGTGTGTGGAGTAAGGCAGCATCCCTATTCTCACAATATCATGGGATAAATTCACTGAAAATAAGTTGCCGGTGAGCATGTGCTACAGTGCATAGTGCCATGAGACTCTCAGGACAAAGACATTGGCTTTAAGGGGGGGCCTCAGAGGCTAGGGAGAGTGAGGGTGTCCCTAGGTGAGACCCAGGCCACAGCCCCTGGCCGGGCCTCTGCTCTCCTTCCATGATGCTCTGAGCCTAAACCAAGGGTGGGGACCCTGCCCATCCACCTTTGCTTTCTCAGCCTCTAGCTCCAGTACTTGGCACGTAGCTGGTGCTCAATACATTTCTGTTGAAGAACATTAATGAATAAATGAATGAATATGGTGACTGGATATTTTCTGTTAAACCAGTCAAATGACTGGAACTTAAAGAGCCACGTGCCGATCTCCACTCTAATTTCCCCACCTGCCTGGCCAATTGCTCCATCTCTCTTGATCACATTGCTCCAATCTCTCAGCATGGTCTTTGGCTCACTGATCTCTGGAACAGCGGCACGCTTCAGGCTCCGTCCACTGTGTGACTTGGTGCAGAGTTGGCTGCCTCTGCTCTAGGTGAGAAAAAGCTTCAAAGTAGTGGGCTCTCTTGCTGATACGCATTATGCAATGTCTTTGCTGCGCCATCTTGGATTTTGGGGTCGCCATCTTGGATCAATCGGTACGCTCCTGTGGTGGACGGGGGGAGAGGGTGGGACAGGTTGGTTGGCAGTGCTCAGTCCAGGTGGGTAATGGCCATAACACGGGCAAATGATCATTTCTAGTTTCACAGGGTCATGTGACTATCCAGGGCCTTCCGCAAGCTCCTCTCTTTGCCTTCATCCCTCCCTTTTAAAAGGGAAGTAGCTGTACCTCTCCTGGACACCTCCTACGGTTCTCAAGAGGAGCATGGGAAGTAACAGATGGAAAAACTCTCTGAAAAACTTTAATGTTCTATTTAAACATTAAATGCTCTTGACTGAATGAAATTTTCCTATAGACTATTCTTTTAGCTTTTCCGCAAACTCCCTTGCTCCCTTTTAAGCCAGTTGTTGTAAATGGGGAAAAAAAAAGCCCTGTGTGCTATTTCCTCCTCCACTTTTCCTAGTTAGGACTAAAAAAGAAAAAAAAGTGGCATATTTTCTGAGTTCCTCAGTGACTAAAGTTTATACTACAGAAGATCTTCAACTTGGAGCTAAGAGTCATATGTGAACCATTTCTCTAACTGAGTGGCTGCTTATCCAAAGAAGCTGCATTTTTCTGTCTTCATGTCCCCGTTAGCTGACCACATCTCCTGAGCTCACTTATCAATCTCTGGGAAAATCTCTCGGCCGCTTCTCCTCACAGCCAGCTTCTCCAACTCACTGGGAGACTCTCAATTTAATTAACATCATTACGGCTTCCCAATAAGGGTAAGTGAGAGAAACCAAATTTATACCAGGAGAGAAGGAGATTAATTTTACCCCATTGGAAAGAGCAGAAAGCTTTGCACAAGCAGCCTTCTGACAGTTGCCCTAGAAGGAACCATGGGGATTCTGAATGAAGAGGCCATGAGGTCTAGTCTCCTTGATAGATTTCAGAACAATTCCCAAAAGCCCAGTAGCAACAATTCAGCTGAGGCCAAGAGCTGGTGTATTCCTGAAGAAATGAAAAATGATGGGAATCTGAAAAGAGGGAAAGCATCACAGTCGGAAATCATTTTGGGCCCTGGGAACGAACACGTACATAATCACCAGTGCCGGCCTTTCAACTACTTGCAGGACTTTTGGTTAATGTGTTGTTCAAATTATGACTGGAAGAAGACGTCCTGCACCATGTTTTCTAGAGCCAGAATTTCTGGAGGATGGAAGGGGAAGAAGCAGGGCTTATGAGAGATTTTTAGCAAAGTAAAATCCAAGATGATTAAAACAAAATATATCATGCTTAGTAGTCATCAGGGGTAAATGATAAGGGGCCTGGAATTCATAACTGAGCCCGAGCTGGAAAACAGGCCAATCTCACTGTGTTGCTGGGGGTGGGTGAGTGGGGGGGGGGGGGACCCCACTACGATTCTAGGCTGCATTGAAAGAAAGCATCGTATGCAGGGGGAAGGAAAGGCATTTTGTGGTGACCACAGTTAGACTCTTGGAAAACTGCAAACTCTCTTAATGATTGCACTTTTAAAATGATACAGTAAAATTGAGACCATCTAGAGAAAGGTGACAAACAGAAAAAAGATAAAATGAGTGATGGAAAAGAGGTCTTGGGAGGAAAGTTTGAAACATCAGGGCTATTTAACCTAAAAACGGAAAAATTGAAATATGATTGCTTTCAAACATATGATAACAGGGTCTTGGCAGAAGGATGCTCTTCCTATGTTTCCTGGGAATATGAAGGCCAGGACAAAATTAGATAGACAGATTATAAGTAGCAATAGATAGATATAGATTATAGATACAGATATAGACGTGGATATATGGAAAGAAAAGCAATAAAGAAACTCTTCAGTGGCTTTCCATTTTCGGCAGAGGAAGGCAAAGTCCCCGCATATTGCATGCAGGGTCAACCTGGTGGCTCCATCTTTGTCTGTTTCCTGCGGGAGGACCATAGGTGGTTATTCGCCTGCACCCAGGGCCCGCCTCTCTGCCCTTGCTCAGGCTGTGCCTTCTGCCTGGTGCATGTGGCCTGCGCTTTACTCACTGGGCCAACACTTTGCAACCCCTCTGGGACTGGGACTGCTCCCCCACACTCCCAGAGCTCTTTGGGGTGCACTGCCTGCCCTCAGGCCCCGGTACAGTGCTGCACCAGAGTTTGAACCCAATTAGAGGTCGTTAATGAAATGAGCAATTTGAGGAGGAAAAATTTAATAACACCAAGAATGAAGACTCAGAAAGAGACCTCTAATAAGGATTTTTAGAGTGAAATTGTGCTCTATAAATTCCTCATGCTTTATGAATTCTTCCTCAACTCCCAAACACAATCATTAGCAAAATTCACAGTGAAATGGGTTTACTCTTTGGGAATATAATTTAGGGTGTAATCCTGCCTCAAGATAGGTATGAGGGTGAAAACTTACAGATAACCAGCATCTGGGTCACACTGAAAACTCACCTTCTCCAAGAAAATCTGCTTTTTTTATCTAGCTTCTAATACCCCAGTGGAAAGTATCTTGATCTCATTTTCACACTGATCCTAAGATGGGTTCACATAATTAGACTGTACTAACCACTGTACTTTTCACTTTAGTAGGTCTGCAATAAATTCTTGGACTCTTATGGTAATTAAACAACAGGACCCTTGTGGGGCAGTAGTAACCCAATCACTGTGTCCCATTGTCTAGCCTTAGGGTTGCCCTGTGCCCACGTGTGTGGAATTTTTATTTACAACATATATAGTCCTGGCAGTCACACGGTCTCCCTGGAGGATGGGGATGGACACCCTCTTATTTTGGGAGCAGGGGTGGATATGCACACTGGGGAAGGGAAGAAAAGTGGGTCAGGGGACCTGTTCTCCCTCTGTCACTGCATTTCGGTGAGGAACTCCAGGAGTTAGAAGAATTCTAAATTCAGACCTTGACTTTCAAGTACCTGTGATGTAGGTATACTTGTCCAGGTAGGAGGGTAACATTTATTTTATCTAGCAGTTTGATTGATGGGGTTTAAATATTAAGGCATATGGTGCATAAATCTCCACTTGCACTTTTTCCCGAGACCCCACAACTGCCCACTCCAATCAGAGCTTCACAAATTGCATGAAACCTCGCCAGTGAAGGGCACTGATGACCTTCAGTTTCCAAGTCAGTGGCCAAGTCCCCGTCATTATCTTTCTTGAGGCAATCAATCATTTTCTTCTCCTGAATTCCTGGACGTCCCACTCTTGACTTATCATCTACCTCACTGGTTATTCCTTCTCACACCTTTCATTTGTCCCTGGACTAGTCAGTGTTCTCCACGGAAACAGACTCTGTATACGTAATATTGAGAGATTTACTGTAGGAATTAACTCAGGCAACGGTGGGGTTGGCAAATCCAAACTCCCTAGGGCAGGCTGCAAACTGGGGCTCTGAAGAATGTGATGATGACTCTGGAGAGAAGCTGGGTAGCTGAAGTAGGGGTAGAAATTCTCCTTTCTCCTCCAGGTTCTGACTTCCAGCTTCTGGCTGTTCCTTTGACTTCCTCCATCCATGTCCGATTTCCTTTGCTCATAAGTTCTTCAGCCCTAGGGGACCGAGGTGCACCCCTTTTCAGTTGGGGCCTCACTTTAACCAATGACATCTTCCAGGGTCCTATTTACAAATGGATTCACAGCCAAAGGACCAGGGGTTGGGATGTGAACGTGCCATCTGTGGGGGACATAATTCAGTCCCCACAGCTCCTTCTCCTACCTGTTGGAGTGCCTTGGCCCCCACGGGGTGAGGAGTCTCGTGGTTACCCAGCATCCCCACTTGACACGAGGCAGGCTGCCTGCAGGACCCCCACAAAGGCCCACCGTGAGCGCGCAGCTGGCCCCTGGTGATTGCCAAGAACTCTTTCGACAAACACAGTCCTTGCTCTGAAACCATAGTCCATCACTGGAGGCCAGAAGGCGCTGTGAGGAATCACGTGGTTCACGTCCCTGCACCCAGGTGGAATGGAGCTCAGCGGCTGCAGGAGGCGGGACATTCCCTGTCCTCTAGGGATTCCACACGCTCCTCTTCCACCTTGTCTTTTTATTTGTTTCCAAACCATTTTCCTTTCCAAAGTGAGCCTTTGTCTTGTTTACTTTGAGATGTAACATTGGTTTCCCTTGGCTTGCCCCACCACTTTGCCGAAATTATGTAAATTAAGACTAACCCCTATCTGGTTGGGCTTGCTTGTGATTGAAATGTAATTGGGTTGTAAAATGCTAATCCGCATGCTAATATTCATCCCAGAAGATAAAGAGACCTGAAAATGCTACTGCGTAAGCCCTCCCCTCCCCGAAAGAGGATTGTGAGCTGTTAGGTGGGAAGAGGAGAGAGGAGAGAAACGGAAGGGGCTGAGGAGCTGGATGTCTTGTGAGGAAACATGAGGTCTTTCCGAAACAGTGAGCCTGTGTGTGTGTGTGTGTGGTTTTATAACCAAGAAATTAGGATTTAAGGGATGAGTTTGATTACTGAATCATTATATAAATATTCCTTTTTGCTTTCTGGGATATTGGAGTAGACAGAAGGGAATACCTGAAATCCCTAAACCGTAATTCAGCTGCCCTGATGTATGAAATGACTGCAGAAGCCCTTATCTTGTGCCTTTGTGATTCTAAGAGCTGTTATTCCCTTTATCCTTTCATTTTCTTAAAGTAACTTGTAGGGCAAAAGCCCTAACGCTTACGAAGAATTTGAAGTCAGCCATCAACTAGTTCCAGCCCCTTATTTTAGTAAATTATACCCGCTACGCTCTGCTACCGGAAAGGTAACTGTCTCCCTTCCTTTCGGCTTATGCCTTCAGTATTGAAATAACTCTGCCTCTCCTCCTTTCTGCTTACATTTTCTTATTGAAATGATAACTCTGTCTCCTTTTCTGCTTAGAACTTGCTATTTGAAATTGTTATGACCTCATCTTCCCTTGCTAAAATCCATAAAAATCCTGAACCCCCTAAGCTCAGGGAGACAGGTTTGGGGCGGAGAGACCATCTGCTGTCCCGGTTTTGTGCCTAACATCAACTCTTTCTCTCTCTGAAATGCCGGTGTCCCGGGAATGGGTCATTTGCGCGCATCAGAATGCATCGCCTTCCTCCAGCTACAGCTTCTCTCAATTTGTTTTTATTTTCCAAAATTTCTATGACGTCTACGTGTTGCTGTTAGGAGCATAAAAAATAAAATAATATATGTGAAGAAAAAAGAATGGGGAACTCTTGAAGCAGAAGTTGATGACAGAAATGTGGAGTCCGGTGGGCCGGAGCGCAGGGTGGCTGACTGCGCCAGCTTCCCAAGAAAGGAAAAGTTCGTTCAGGGAAATTCCAGGTTGGGGAGCCAAGGAGGTTGCTGAGTCAGCTTTGAGGGAAGAGTGCTCTCACCTGGGCTTCAGGGCCACTGTGACTGAGAGAAACCAGAAATGTATCCAAAACCCGGTGGAAGAGGTACATGTGAGCCGTGATTTAGAGAAAACCTCACCCAGTCTAGAGTTCTTCATTCGTTTTTCCCACGAACTGTGTCTACACGTATACATCAGTCACCCTCTCTGTGCAGTACACCTCTGTGAAGGATGGGAGGATGAGATGAGATGAATGGAGATGAAGAGAACGCCCTTTCCCCGTCTAAAGAACAAGCCCAGCACTCTGCTGATGAGAGTGTGTGGTGATTGACTTGCTGAGAACAGCGTATGCCCTCGGTTCATCTTCTGCATGTGGGTGAAGGAGGGAGACAGGGATATTGGGGGTGATGATTGGGTGTTTTGGGAAAGCTTTCGGGGTGACCTTCCTTGGGGAAATCTTCCGAATGAAGATGGTGGTAATGGAAAGTGCCTCATGCGAGCCATGTTCCACGCCTGCCTTCAGCAAATCCTTCCCGTAGTTGGTTCTACTGTGGGAAACTCTGAACTCGTGTTGAAAGTCAAAGTTGTCCTGTCTTAGTGACGCATGTTCTTTTTCTCTGACACTCTTGAAACATTTCAATGTCTTCTCAAAGATCTTTAGGATTTCCTTGGCTAATTTGTTTCCCCTGCCTTCACCAGGAACTCACCCATCATTATTGTTGGCAGATGGACCCCAGGACTACCACAGGGGTCAAAGAGTGGTTTTCAGCCAGTGAGGTGGAGGCCAGCAACCAAAACAGCACGTCAGGAGGGGATAATGCAGGCATCTAGACCAAAGGGCACTCTCTACAAGGAGCACTCGAGTTTCAGCTTCTTGTTGCTAAATTCCTAGTCCCATTTGGTCTGGGGTAAAATATATTAAAATAGACGCCATTTATTGGTGTCAACAAACAGAAAAGGTGGTGGAAATGTTGAAGAGCTCCCAAACCCCATTAGTTGGGTTGAGACCAGGCCCCCACTTTTTACTCTGGAAATTGGGCCTAAAACCAGTAAAGTAATTCTCCCAACAAACACAGATAATGTCCCATGTGGCTTTTGTGGGTACGGACAGTTAGTGCTCAATGGACTTCCCAGAGGGAAGGTTTCCATGATGCCTTCAGTGAAGGTCCTAAGCTGTTCCCTGGTTGCAGGAAAAGAGGGTGTTTGTTGATCGCGAATCTTTTGAATTAGTTATAGACACAGGTGTTTTTCCATTTTTCTCTGATATGAACTTACTTCACTAAATCAAATGTGCCCAAAATAAAAATTCAGGAGTTCCTCGGTGTACTTGTCAGGGTTCTCTAGAGAAACAGAATCAGCAGGAAATATCTGTAGATGCAGAATTTATTAAAGTGTCTCACGTAACCTGGGAACATAGAGTCCAAAATCCATAGGGCAGGCTGTGATGCCAACGACTCCAACGGTGGGTCTAGATGAACTCCACAGGACAGGCTCGCCGGCCACAGCAGGAAGAGAGCCTGTCTCTTCTGAATCCTCCTTACAGGGCTTCCATTGATTAGATTAAGCACCACTCATTGCAGAAGACACTCCCCTTGGCTGATTACAAATGGAATCAGCTGTGGATACAGCTGACGGGATCATGATTTAATTCTATGAAATGTCCTCATTGCAACAGACAGGCCAGCACTTGCCTAACCAGACAAATGGGTACCACCCCCTGGCCAAGTTGACACATGAACCCAACCATGACACTCGGTGACTAGAAGTTTAGTCTTCTATCTACTTCCATATGGAACTAGTTGGTTCCGTATGGATTACCCTGTAAGAAGTCATCTCTGAAGCCCTGCAGGCGCACCTTAAATCATTTCAGCCTAACCAGTCCTCTCAGTTTCAGATGTATGCACTGCCACATGAGATGCTCTTATGTAGGTAAAACACTGCAGGTGTTAAGCAGGACCTGCCTTAGCTTGTGTCCATGCTTTCCACACGGGGACTTTGCATAACTTCCTGCTTCTTTCCTTTGATACCAAGCTATCATGTTCTTAGCATGTTCGTCTGACCTTCTCTGGCCTCAGTTTGCTCATCTATAACATGTCATCTAATGGTTCCCAGACCAGATAAGTCCTGAAACCCAAAGGTCTTTACAAGAACATCAACCAGTTGCATCCCCCACCCCATGCTGTCGACACCCCTTTTCAACATGAAAAATGTTAGAACAGGCATAGTGTAAATATCCCTAAAGATTGGGAGAAGGATCAGAGGTGAAGGAGGGGTTATAACAGAGAAGGCAATTTTAACAAATGAGTATGACTATTGAATCATAATATTAATTTTTCTTTTTTTTCCCACGACTCCAGTGTCTTGGAGCAGCTAGAAGGAAAAGCCTGAAATTGTGGAACTATAACCCACTTTGAAATCTGTTCTATAACTACTTGTTAAAATGTACTTTGAAATTTATTGCTTTTTGTATATATGTTATATTTCACAATAAAAGTGTCGAAACAACCAAACAACCAACACCTATGGGCCTCTCACCGCCCTCACCTCTGTTTTGTGAAGGTGTGTGCCTATCCTCTCACATGTGTTCTCAATAAATTTTGTGCCTGCTCACTCTAAAATAAACAGACAAAAATCTTTCCAAAAGTTTGGCGGGCCGCGGTGGCTCAGCGGGCAAAGTGCTTGCCTGCTATGCCGGAGGACCTCGGTTCGATTCCCGGCCCCAGCCCATGTAACAAAAACGGAGAAACAGAATACAATAAAAACAAGAAAATGTTTAAAAATGTTTCCCTTCCTTCCTTCCTTCTCTCTGTCTTTCCTTTAAAAAAAAAAAAAAAAAAATCTTTCCAAAAGTTTTATAATTGAAAAAAATTGCGGCACTTTTATTTTGCATTTCTTTGATTAACAATGAGATTGAATAAATATTTTTCACATTTATTTTTAAAAAAGGTCATCTGACCCAAGTGTGCCCCCAGTCCCTCCCTGCTTCGAGCTCCCGATTTGAGCACTGTGTCTACACCCGGGATGTCTGTGACCCAAGTACAAAGGCCACTTCATTCCGCCTGCACCCCCCGCCACCCCCGCCAGCGCTCAGCCTCTGATCCCAACACTTACACCCCCAGCTCCCTCTTCTGACGTTTCCTTCTGGGCCCAGCTCAGAAACCATCTCCTCCCTGAGGCCTCCCCAGCACCCGTTTCCACCACCCATGTGTGCTTTGGGCAGACACATGCACATCTCAGGATCAACTGCTTTCCAAAGGCACCCCCAGAGCATTTTATCCCACGTCGGCTACAATTTCCTTTGAAAAGCCCTCATCCAGTCCATGTGTTAGGATGCATCTGGGGGCCGCGCTGCATGAAAACCACCAGGCATCTTCAGACAACCTTAGCCCTGGCCCCAGGAGAGCCGTGGAGGCACCCCCCCCCCCCCACCTCCTGGAGGTCCCCTCAGGCTGCCACCTCCCGCCCCTGGGGCAGCAGTGTCCCCTGCCCACCCCCTCGGGCCCTCTGCTGTGAAGTTAAGTTCTCGGGAGGGAATGCCTGGGACCCCTCCCGTGGGACCCTGGCTGCCTCGGTTGCCAAGCCACCTCCCACCGGGGCACGCCCTCTTCATCCTAGAGCCAAAAGGCGCTCAGCCCAGCGCGGGAGTTTTCTAGAAGCACACGGTGCATGTCTGATGACCAGCCAGACCATTGTCCCCGTGGCAGCCCATGGTCCCTGCACGGACGGCGAGCTCCTCTGTGCAAAGCTGCCACCTCGGGGTGGGGGGACTGCTCTCCCTTCTGCAGCCCCCCACTCGTGTTTGACCAGGAATCGTGCTCGTGGCTGAGTTGTGCATCCGCCCTGGGGGCAGGTCAGCAAACATCAGAGGCCAGACCGGTGATGGTCACCTTTTCATCGGCCCGTCTTGCTCCTGAACAGCGGAGACTCATGGGGAGCTCGGATGGGCCATCCAGCGAGTGTACCAAGGACACAGGGTGCCCTTGGCAGAGAGCAGCTGCTGGGAGATGGGCGGGATTCTGGAGGAGGGGGGATTGCACCAGGACCTTCCAGGGTGCCTCACCTGCGGCTTGGCTGGGCTCTTGCTTCTTCTCGCTGCAGCCCAGGAACCCCAAGGGGGCCTCTGTCACCCCCTAAGTCTGGTCCTTGCGGCACTGGGACCCAGCACTGGAGGGGACCTGGCCAGGGAAGCATCCACCTCTCCCTAGCCGCCACAGCCGGGTCTCCTCTACGGAGACTCCCTAACAGCTGGTAAATAATCCACCCCAGTGAGCGGCCTGGGAGTGCCACCCCCCTCACTCCCCCGTCAATGTCAGATGCCACAGCTCAGGGCTGCAGAGTGGACAGAGGGGAGCCTCTGCACCCAGGCACCCCAGCTCTGCTCCCCTCCCTACCCTGCAGGCGTCATGGGGGAAAGCTGGCACCCCCAAGTCTAGACATAGGGGAGGGAAAGAAAGGGGAGAGATAATATCTGGGTTTTAGTCTCAGTGAGACCTGCCTTGAATTAAAATGGGCCTTCCTACTACAGGGGCCCTTTCCTTTCCATCTCCAGGTCTGTAGGGCCCTGTCACAAGTCTCACACAACAGCAGCAGGGTGGTGGGCTCCCCAGAAGGGCACAGGTCGGGCAGCCCTTTCATTTCCGCCTGCCCCCCAACCTTGCTCTGTTGGGAGGAGCACTCGGCAGGAAGGAGCCCGGGCAGGAAGAGGCAAACACTGGGACCCCAGAGAGTCCCCAGGACCTGGAGACCTTCCGAGGGCCAGGCAGGACTGGAAATCAGGAGTCCATTATCGGCGGTGTCTTGGGTGGCTGGTTAAATGACCAGTGTCCTCAGGCTGCTGCCATCCTGGGCACTGAAGGGCAGCCTCAGGGTCATGATACCCGTCAATGCCCCACCTTCCAGGCACGGGCTAGGGGCTGGTGCACTCTGGGGGTCTGGAAATGCCAAGACTTCCTCTGGAGGGGATGAGCCGCTGAGTGTCCCACCCTGTCAACGTGCCCAGGACCGGTGAGTGGGCATCCCCCCGTCCGAGCTTCTCCACCTCCTCATGACTGGTGTTTTAAGAGCCACAGGAAATAGGGTGCTTTCTTCATTCTGGATGAAGCTGCCTCAGTGGGGCCTTGATCTAAAAGGAAAGGCTTTAAGTATCAGACAAGATCATGGATTGCTCTTTCATCATGGCCTCTCCCATCAGTTTCTTGGGCTTATGTCCTAAAGGCACCAGATCTGAAGTCCTGGGAGGGCTCGCCCTCTCTCTTACATCCTGCAGTCCCAGCAATCCATTCCCACTCACAGTTCTCTTTTCAGTTCCTCTTAATAATTTAACTTCGTGTATTAGTCAGGGTTCTCTAGGGAAACAGAACCAACAGGAGGTATCTCTAAATATGAGATTTTATAAAACTGTCTCACGCAACAGTGGAGATACATGAATCCAAATTCCATAGGGCAGGCTGCAAGCTGACCACTCTGCTGAATCCCCCAGGAGAGGTAGGCTGGCTGGCTGAAGCAGAAACAGAGATTCTCTCTTCTGACTTCTCCCTTAAAGCCTTCCACTGATTAGATTAAATGTTGCTAATTGCAGATGTGATCAGCCATGGATGCAATCACTGTGCTGATGATTTAATAGACCAGCCTTCTGGTTTATTAGCCAGCCATGAAATGTCCTTGTAGTAGCAGTGAAGCCAGTGCTTGCCAACCAGACAACTGGGCACCATCACTTGTCCAAGTGGACACATGAATCTCGCCATAACATTTGGCAACTGAAAATAACACCCGTCGTTGACTGCCCTTTCGCTCCCCAGACAGCCCAGAGAGCCTTCGGGAATCTGCAGGTGCTGCCACCGGGGCACTTCTTCAGCCTCCATCCTCGAACCCCCTCTCTGGGAGGAGCTGTTGTGTGCGGGAAGCGTTTGGGCTCTCCTTTTCCTTTCTACCCACCGGTCATTTGACTGGGGCAGTGCAGTATCATTCCAGGAAGTGGACAAGAGCAGGGAGAGAAGGAAGCACACAAAATCAAGCCCTTCTTGTCCCAGCTCTTACAAAGAAGAACAATTAGGGGGGAGGCATAGTGCTAGAGGATTTTGAAAGCAATAACACAAATATGATGTGTTGGGAGATTTATGAACTTCAATCACCCATGCTGAGAGTGTTTCACTGTAGTTCAGAAAAGGAGTGTGTTGGCCTGTTGCACAGCATCAATTTCCTAAAGATTGGCCCACTGCAAACAAAGAAAACCCAGAGAAGAGTTGTTGATGCTGAAATATCTCTTTCTTATCTCAGTAGTCATAGTGGAGGGTTAAGCAGTTGGTAGTATCTCACTAAATACATTCAGGTCAGCTGCCTGTTGTTAAAAGGGCATTTTATCTCGCGTCATGTACTACTACTTGTACCTGTGTGCCAGGTTTTATGGTAAGCACTAAAACGGTACTGATTGATTCAACCCTCTCAGTAGGTTTAGGAGATATCATTGTCATCCCCATTTCATAGATAAGAAAAACCAAGACTCAGAGAGGCAAAGTCTCTTGCTCACAATCTCATAGCTAGTTAGGGGCAGAGCTGGGATTTGAAATCACCTGCGCCAGACTCCAATGTGTCTATTTTTATACTCTAACTGCTGACATACACGAGTACAACCAGGGGTGGGGTGGGGTGGGCGTTACGGAGTGGGAACACAGGGCACACACGGGTGTGGTTGGCTGTTTTCAAATAACAGGGGGCCGGACACCCTTCTTCAGCTCTCCGTCCTGGCACATGCCCACGGCAGCACCCACCCCCGCCCCATCCCCACAGTGTCCAAAGGGCGCTGAAAGGGGGAGGCAGAGCTGTACTTTCTTCTTAACAAAGGGGGCCGAGCCACCCCCAGAATGGGCTCTTACTCCAACTGAGTGATTCCCTATCTCCTCATGGCACCAACGCCTTCTTGACTCTAAGGTTTAGAAATCTTTCGTGTCTGAGGAAATTAAGCTCATTTTGTCCATCCCGAGTGGTCAAGATGTTAAGCCGGCCCAGCCCCGAGCTGGAACAGCCTAGAAAGTTTAAAAGGAAAGGAAAAAGAATGCTCATTTCTTGTTTACCATCTTGACTTCTCCTGAGAGCTAAACATACATATTTTCTTGCTCCCTGCATGTTTCTTCCCCTTTATTTCAGAGAAGACCCTGTGGCCGCCCCGTTACAGATAAGGCCGGCTTGCAGGCTCCTAAAGGCCAGTGTCCTAGCAGTGTTGGCGCCCGCCCCGAGGCTGGCACGTGAGTCTTAGGATCAGAGGGAGAGAAGGTGGCACCAGTTACGACCTGGCCCTTATCAGCACAGTGTTTCACTTGGGGACTGAAATTGTTTTGGGCTGGAGCAGACTTGAGGCTGCACTAAAATCTGAGTAATGCCAACTCCTCGGGGGTGCCGGGATGGGGGCAGCGGAGCTAGGTTCTGACCCTAAAAAGGAAGTTCTTTAACTCTTATGGATATAGGAATAAAAAAAAATAAAATCTGCCCTGCCCATCCCCTGACTCTCCTGGAACCAATATTTGCTGGTTTAGATAACTCACAAGTGTTTTCCCAAGGCTTGGCTGGTATCAAACTGGAGGACAAAAGCATTCAAGGAAATGGTTCTCACCATACTGATTAGAAACTGCCACAGGCTGTCGTTCCGCTGTGTGCTTTTCGCTACATCCTTTTTTTATACCATCATATTGGAAAGATAATTCCCCCGTCCTAGTGTATGGGAATATGTTACAGAGTAGCTCCAGCAACAAAATTATAATTATGAGCCACAGAACCCAGCCTCTTTCTCTAAAGAGAGAAAAATCCTCAGTGTCCTCTGAAAACTACGGGAATTTTCCATGATTGGAAGGAATTCATGACTTTTGTAAGACAAAAATCTAAAGAAAAAGAACACAAAACATGGAAAAAGTTTACACAGTAAATGGCAACCTTGAATTGTTCTGGGAGGCAACTGTTGCTAGCAGAACCTCATGCTATCATTCTTTCAGCTGTGCAACAAATATTTAATCGGGAATTGACTTCTTCCCCAGCCTGTGCTTGGCACTAGGTAGAATAAAAAAACCAAATAAATAAAAACCCAGATATGTTGTCTCAGCCCAGGTGGGGCTGCCAGCGCTGTAGCGCTCACCCCCAGTGGCTATTAGGGGTAGAGGTGGGACTGGGGTTAGAAGGACAAGCCAGAAATGAGCTTGGGACACATTAGAAGAAAACAATAAAACAATACCTTATTCAGTATAGCTGGTATTGTGCCAACGCTTGTAGGTTCCAGAAACTGATTGCACAATAGCGAATGGGGGAAACCTGGTTTAATTGCACTTCCTGTTTTCAATAAGTCTGGGATATTTTGCTGGCCAGAAGCTTAATGTGATCCAGTAGTCATGTGGCTACTTTAAAAAGCTGATCTTGTTGTAGGTTCCATTAAATAGAAATACAGTGTCCAGATACTAAGTAATAGTAATGCCATATGCTGGTCAGATGAGAATTGAAAGCTAATACTCAGTTCAGGATATTGCGATTTACGGTAACATACCACAATTCATCATAACATACAAAGATGGATCAAGAGAATGAGAAAGGAGGTGCTGAGGGCTCTAGAAACCATCCCATCCCAGGCACAAAAATGGGAGGATCTGAGTGTGTTTAGCTGGAGAAGAAAAGCGAGACAACACTGTGTGAATATTTGAGGAGTTCTGAAATACATTGGAGACCAAATGCATTTATTTTAGTAAAAAAATAGGAGCAAAGGGAGATTAAATGCTGAGCAAGAGCAGAAGGAAATAAATAAGGAAGGAAGTGGTAAGGATGTAGGTTTTGAGCTCAATACAAGAAAACAAATCGCTATAGAAAAGAAAGCTTTCTAACAAACCCAAGCGCTCACTGCCGGAAATGGCCCTCTCGGGAGGCAGCGGGCTCTCTGCTGTCCGCCGGCACATGAGCTACTGGGCCACGTGTCAGGGAGCTGGAGGAGAGGCCTCCAGAGGTAGGTAGGGTGGCAGCTCCCAAGGCCCACTCTTCTCCTAGGTCCGGGGCTTCCGTGGTGGACTGTCCTGCTGGCAGCCCCCGACGGGAGCGGGGCTTGGGTGCCGGAGCTTCTGGGCCAGCGTGCTCTGAAACGGACCGACCCCTCCAGCGGCATGAGCCGAAGGCCCAGCCTGTTTCTCAGGGACAGCACCCAGGAGAAACCGCACCCCCTAAAACAATGGAGCCAGGGAGTTTGCTCTCTAATAAAGAACTTGGGTGCTCTTTATATTCCTGGGGGATCCCCTCGACCCCTTCAGATGTTCCCCAGAGATGGAGTGTCCTTGTCGGCCCTGGTGGGTCTCCACCACACCTGAGGGTTTGTGACTCAGGGAGGGGCCGGCCTCCCAGGGACGCTTCTGGTGGGGCTGCAACCCCAGAAGGACCAGCAGGGGATGAGGAGATGGGGCTCACCAGGGGTGGAGATTTGGGTTAACTGCTCAGGCCTCGAGTCCATCAGCCATCCCTGCTTACTGCAAGCCCCGGAACAACTCGGGACACCGAAGCTTAAGAGAACTGCCCTGACTGGCGATGTCCTGGGAGGGGGCGGCATCCCGACTCGGGGGGACAGGCCCTGGGAGTTCTGCCTTCGATGCCCTGCAGACCTCGCCTTCCGTGCCTCTCTTTTTGGCTTGTCCCAATTTGTGTCTTCTTGGCTATATTAAAAGCACAATTATAATTATAGCGCTTTCCTGAGTTCTGTGAAGCATTTTAGCAACTTATGAAACCTGAGCGGGTGGGGGGAACCTCCTAATTTGTAGCCAGTTGGAGAGAAGCAAGCGTAGCCCCGGGAAGCCTGGCCTTGCCACTGGCACGTGAACTGCGTGCGCTCTCGCAGGGACGGTGCCCACCTGGGAGCCTCACCTCACTCTGGGAATTCGGTGGCAGAGTTGCGTCGCAGTTGGTGGCAGGAGTTATTGTGGAGTTGACTGCGGGGTTCCTTCATGACAAATACGAATGGGAATTGCCAGGCTGCTGGGTACCACCGAAGAGTCTACGTGCAGCCCTGGAGAAAGCTGCAAAGGGCAAAGAGGAAACAATCAAAGAGAAGAAAGAAATATGGACTCAATCCAAATAGGGAGCCACGCCGCGTGTGAGAAGAGCCTGCTGTTGTGTGCTCCAGTGCAAAGCATTCAGGAACTATAGGCAACACAGACCAGTAATTGAAACTGACTGGTTCATCAGATTTTCTCTTTACTAAAGCAGTGGCTCAGTTCAGTACAGAATTTAATACAAGGAGTATGACATTTTTAGTTCAAAAAATGATTCTCTTCCTTACTATACTGTTACTATACTGTTTTAGCTTCCGAGATGCTAAAACAAATACCATGCAATGGGTTGGCTTAACAAAAGGAACTTATAGGCTCACACTTCCCAGGGCCAGAAGGCTAGTGTGTTCGGGGACTGGTATCTGGCTGGCCGGCAACCTTTGGGATTCCTTTGACATGGCAATACACATGGCGGCACCTTCTCCTCCAGGTTCTCCTGACGTCCAGCTCCTGGAAGTCTCTCTCTGTGGCCTCCTCTATAAGGGCTCCAGTAACAGGCTTAAAACCCATCCTGATGGAGGGGACCACACCTTAACCGAAGTAGCCTCATCAAAAGATACCGTCTACAACAGGTTCACATTCACAGGGATGGATGTAGATAAAGAACACGTTTCCTGGGGTACATAACTCCAAGCCACCACATACACCGAGAGCTCTCTGAAGGTAGGAACAAGGTCCTATTTAGTTAGGGATCCGGGAGCCTAGCACAGCATCGGGCACATAGTAAGAACTTCATAAGTATTTATTATAACTGGAAGAGGGTGTCTTTTACATGAGGTCTCTGGAGAATACTACCAAATTTATCCAGCTCACAAGTACACCCATGAACAAGCCAACACCGTGAACGCAAGGTTTGAGCAATCAGAGGATTTGATTCAAAGCTTAACCACTTTTTTTGTGTGCGTAAAAATAAAATAAAATAATTAAATCAAACGCCATTCACACCAGACTTGAACAAAGCCATTATTATAAGTAGGTAGGATTTGTCCTCGCTATAAAATGTTCAGCAAATCATACGCTACAACCTGCCACTGCTTCGCATCAGTTTTTTTCTAATCAAATGTATTAAAAGTATAATTTTTTTAAAGTATAATTTATATGCAATATGTGCACCCATTTGAGGATAGTTTGGACAGACACAGCTGTGCAACCACCATTATATTCGATTTAGAACACATCCAACACTGTAGAAAGTTCTTTCATGACGAAAGGGCTCCGTCATCCAACCCCAGAAGCATTTTCTGTTTTCTGTCACTATTGGTTCGTTTGCCTTTTTAAACATTTCATATGAAGGGAATCCTATGGTCTGTCCACTTTTTTTTTTGATAAACAAATTGTGTTTTATTCATACAGTAAAAAATCCAAAGCAATGAAAATGCCTGAACTCTAGTAATATACAAATCTGAAAGACCTGAGTGGAAACATGTCATATAAAATGCCTTTTGTGTGTGTGCATGTGTGTGTGTGCGTGCATGTGTGTGCGTGTGTGTGTGTGTGTGTATGTGCTGTATGGCAGGTCGCATTTCATTATTTTTCCATGTGAGTAGCCTTTATTGCAGCACCATTTGTTGAAATTTTTTTTGTTTGTTTTTCATTTGTTTGCTTTGCTTGTTTGTTTTTGGGAAGTGCACGGACTGGGAATTGAACCTGGGTCTCCTGCGTGGCAGGTGAGAATTCTACCACTGAACTACCCTCACACCACCCACAAAATGCCGTTTTTATAAACCTCACAATGGTTATATTTACTACTAAAATATATATAGCTGAGGTGTATATATAAAATGAAGTTATAAAGAAAAGGAAGTTAATTTACCTGCAGAAGAAGTGAGGGGGTGTGTGTAAGGCACACAACAAAGAAATGTGAGAGTCTGTTTATCAGGCTAGAGGGTGGGCTCATGGCTGTTCATTTTATGTCCGTTCTTAACTTTCCTATATAATAAAAATGTCCTTTTCTTCTTTCTGTTTTTTTTCCTTTAATGCAATTTTATTGAGCTATACACACACACCACACAATTCATCCAAAGTACACAATCACTGGCTCACAGTGTCATCACTTAGCTGTGCATTCATCACCACAAAAAAATCTCTTAGAACATTTTCATTACTCTAGGAAGCAAAAACTAGAAAGAGAGAGAGAGAACACCCAAACATCCTGTATCCCTTTCCCCCCATCACTGACCCCTAACATTGGTGCAGAACACTGGTTACTGTGGATGAAATAATATTAAGGTATAACGGTTACCTACGTCTACAGTCTGCAGTAGGTGCATTTTCCCCGTATACCACTCTATTATTAACACCTTGTCATGGTTTCATAAATTTGTTCTGGTTCATGGAGGAAACTGTTTGTATTTGTCCGGTTAATCAGAGACATCATCTGCCACAACATTTACCGAGTGATACATTCCCATGTTTGAACCTCTGGATTTCCTTTCCACATATGATCTACATTTCCCCTAATCCACTACATTCACACGCAGCTCAGAGCTGCTAATCACATTCACAATAATGTGCCACCATCGCCTCGATCTGTTTCCATTCATTTAAATTCAGCCTAGTTAAAAATTCTTCACATCTTATGCTTATATTGCTCCTTATTCCCAAGCCTCATTGTATCTCCTGGTAACCTGCATTTCAGATCCTATGCCCCTGAGTTGACAGGTACAATTAGTTCATATTAGTGAGACCATACGATATTTGTCCTTCTGTGTCTGGCTTCCTTTGGTCGGTATGCTTTTGGCGTTTATGCCCTTTGTGTCATTCACCCCTCTTTATTGCTGAGTAGAATTCCGTTGTATGGATGTACCACGGTTTGTTTCATCTGGGGATCTGAATAGATCAGCAAGTAAGGAGACATTTGAAAGAGTCACTGCAACCACACTGTTGAAAATACGGAGGTAAACTGGGTCACTTTATTACTAAAGGATTTGTTTCTCCTCTTGGGTATCCTTGTACCAGAATGGCAGATGAACAGAAATGGGAGGGAAAGTTTTGAGAAGAGAAAAGAATGGAGAAGGGTAGACCCAGCAGAGCTCAAAGGCCAAATAAACCAAGAGGAGGCTGGGAAAAAAAGTCACTTTAGAACAAGAAAGGAGAGGTGGAAGTGAGAAATGAGGAAAAAGAGGAACTAAAATCTTCAGAGTTGCAAAGCTTTGGTTCAGGTCTGATTGTATATAGGCATTTCCTTGTTGCTATCCCAGACGTGACCTGCTGGTGGCCACTGCTTGGGGTTCCTGGATTTCCCAGAGATGCGCCCCTGATACTAGAGACAGTGATGGAGTGAATGTCATCAGCTCCTAATCAGCACAAGACAAACCTCGATGCAGCTGTGTCCTGAGGGCAAAGGAGACCTGGAGCAGATGGCTGGGATGCATTCAGAGTCAGCTGTAATGCATTCAGTCTCACCAAGGTGCATCCGGTAAAACATTCATTTCTTCTTTTGCAATTGGTAAAGCAAGACATTTTAATAGTACGCAATTATCCCCACCCACACAGTGTACTTTTCATAAAGGCGACTTTGGGAATGGACTGAACAGGGCGAGATGAACCAAGTGCTGCCAGCTAGGAGGCTGAACAGCAATGCAACCCGCCCCCTCTCCCCCTTCCTCTGGGACGGAGGAGACCACCAAGGGATCCTGGAGCTTCATGCCTGCCTTATGTACATCTTGTAAGGATTCCTACAATCGTGTTGGCAAACGGCTCTATGCTCCCCAGAGAAAGTGTTGCAAAGATATGATTTTATTATTCCTAACACTAGTGAGCTTGGATGCAAACTGCCTGCGAGATGTAACCTCACTCTGCTCCTTCCAGTTCCTTCTACTGGGAATCAGCAGCTTAGGTTTCTATATTTGAAAAAGAAGTTCCTTCATCACCAGATACTCCAATAAATCAGACAAGCACGAGCAGAGAAGGCTTGATAAGAGCAGCTCCAGGCCCCACTGAGAATTGCACGGAGGGAGCAACCAGAGCAGGGAAGAGGAAATCAGGCCGACAGTGAGCTTGTCTCCACTGAGTCAGGACTCTCTCCAAGCAAGGCACAGCTGAGCACAAAAATCAATAGCAGGAGAAGTAAGATCAAAACATACCCAACTTCTAATACCTCAGGGAAATAAGAGGGAGAAGGAAATTTTATTAAGACTTTTCTGTTAACCCTATCTACTGCAGCCAAAACATGTCTGCTTTAAACATCCCCTTGCACACTGGAGAGCCAAGGCAGGCATGCAGCAGAGTGCTCTTGCACTAAGTAGACATTTAGTTCCATACACGATGTGAATGCAAGAGATGGGTTTTCCTGAGGAAATGCATGAGAGAGGAGCCCCTCCAACTCCCACCTCAGGGACCCATCCATGACTCGTAAGGCTCTCTGCAAGATGAAGAAGAAACTCAAATGTTGCCAGAATGGAACAGAAACATGCCAAAAGAAAGGAGTAACTGTCACAGAAGTCTTAGAAAACGGGCAAGATGGGGATTTTTCTATCTATTGTCCTTAAATAAATGACCCTTCCAAGCAAATGACCCTGGAACTATTCAACATAAATTCCAGAGTAAGGAAACATTGTTTTCTAGTCTTCCTCCTGCTTCCCCTTCTCACCAGCCTTTGCCAGCTGTGACCCTCACTTCCTGGGCCTTGCCTGGAAACTCTAACAATTGTCAGGGGCACAGCGTGGCTCAGGGTGAGGCAGGCATTCCGTCCTTCCTCTACTGAGTCTGTGGCAGGCCCAGCGATTCCCTGAGCACTGCGGGGTCCAGAAAGGAAAACATAAACTTGCCCCTGGCCTGAAGGAGCTTCCAGGCTTCCAACACCATGCGATTATCAGAGACTATATCAGCAGGCAAAAGTAACCTAGTTTCTCAGTGTGCCAGACTGCTGTGACAGTGCCACACAGTGGCTTGGCTTAAGCAACAGGAATGGATTGTGTCAAGGTACGGGAGGGTAGACGTCCAAAGGCAAGGCGTCGGCGGGACCATGCTTTCTCCCCAGTGTCTGGTGCTCCCTCGCTGTGCTCCTGGACTTGCCTCCTGCCACGTGGTGAGCTCGTCCCTGCCCACGTCTCCCAACAAGGTCTCCCTTCACCCGGACTGAGGCCCACCCTGCTTCGTCCAGCCACACCGTAACTAAAAGTGGCCCCTTCCAGAGGTCCTCCGCACAGCGGCCCACAGCCTGCGGCCCCAGGCCCAAATTAAGAGCCGCATTTCGTTGGGCGCCTGATTCAATCCCTGGCGCAGGCGTGCGGCTCCTCCCGCGGCGCCCCGGCTGAGACCGCAAGTGCGAGGCGCCTGCAGTGGGGCCTCGACCCCCCGAAGGCGCCGCCCGCGCCCCCCGTTCCTCCACCCTGCGGGGAAGGCGGCGGGGGCCCGCGCAGCATCCCCTGCCCGCAGAGGCTTCGGGACGCTGACCCGCTCGGCTTCGCAGCCCCCAGGGCTGGGAGCCCCAGGCCCAGGATTTCATTTCCACGAGGGCGCCAGCTGCATACAGGGTCGCTACGGCCGCCCGCTGGGCCCCAGGAAGAAGGGCGGGTGCGACCCCCTAAGACGTCCAGGAAGTCGGCGCTAGGGACGCACCTAGGAACGGCGGGGGTGCAGCCACATCCCGCCCGCACCGACAGGGCGGAAGAAGGAGGGGCCCACCCAGCGCCCTGGCCTCTGGGAGCCAGCGTCCTCCTCGGGCCCGAGCCAGCCCCGCTGGGCAGCTGCCCGCCGGCAGGGGCAGGAAAGGGCCCCTCTTGGGGCTGCTGCGCGACCCCCCGAAGCTCGCCCGCGCCCTGCACGCCTCTCCCCGCGCCCTGGTTAGAGAGAGAAGGAGGTTCGGCGGCGGAGCTGGGCCTTACCCCCCCAGGGCTGCCGCCGGAGAGAACCCCAGGCCCGCAGCGCTCGGGTGCTGGCGCTGCCCCCCATCGTGGGCGCCCTCCCCGCCTCCTCTGCGCTGCCCTCTTGGCTCTGGCCCCGCTGCCGGTCCCACAAGGTCGCTCGCGCTTGTGGCCCCTTCTTCTGGTCACATCGGCCCAGTTCCTGCTGAGGCCACGCCCACAGCCACTGGGCGGCGACTTTGCTGAGGGGTAGGGGGACACAATTGAACCCATTGCATGCAGGATTCTGTTAAAACTCTGACCCTTAAAAGCTCATGTAGGGGGTGTAAGGGTGGCTCAGTGGTAGAATTCTTGCTTGCCATGCGAGAGATCTGGGTTCGGTTCGGTCCATGCACTATTCCCCCCACCCCAACCCCAAAAAAGCAAACAAACAAAGAAGAAATTCAACAAACGGTGCTGCAATAACAGAACACTCACATGAAAAAAAATTCATGAAATGTGACCCCAGCATACCAAAAAAACAAGCTCACGTAGCCCCACCCCCTCATCTTGTAGGTAAAGGGGCAGATGCCCTTAGAAGCTCCTTCTCCCAAGCTGGGAAGTGGAGCTTGGCCCACATTTCCTTTGTCCATCTGGAGCTTTTCTTCTATGACAGTCAAAATCCAGCTCACCTACTGCAGCCAGAGTCAAATGCCACCTGCTGGGAGAGCCACCCTCCTGCCTCACGGTCCCCCAGACCTCCCCTCACACAGCTGCCGGCTCTGTGTAGCGCAGCACCTATTCCAGCCATCCTGTGCGAGTGATGTTGGATGTTGACTCTGTTTCTTCTCCTTACAGTGCACCCCATCCTGCTTTGCTCAGAGTGGGTGCTCAGCTCATTTATTGATTGTTCATCTATTGATTGGTGATGAAACTGACACTTTGATCCCCTGCCTTGGATTTAGCTGGCTGCTCTGCTTCTGATTCTCTCCTTGGCCTCAACTGTGTCCTAACCTGTGCTGGGTGTGCTGAGTGACAGCTCCTCCTACATCTGGGGGTGGGTGCCGTGCGTAGGCGGAGGGCAGGGTGCAGAGCGAAGGTGGAACAGAAACAGGGCCTCTGCCCGGCAGGACTCTGTCCCGTGACCAACCAGGCCCTGGAACCTACTCCCGAGTTACAGAGAAGTTCTAGAGAGACATTGCCACTGACGTTAATATTTTCATACTTGTCACATAGTGTTTGGCTATATTGAATTGAATAAAATGTATTATCAAAACTAACTTCACTCTTTTAATTTTTAAAATGTGGCTTCTAGCAGTCTACTCAGGCATAAACATCAACTCATGCAAATACTGCACTGAGAAGACAGTGCAGATACTGACAACAAAGATCCGATACTCCTAGTGGACCACACAAAGAATAGGAGCCCATTGATGCTGCTTTTATTCTAAAAGGTGTCAAGGAGGTCTGGGTAAGCTGTCCCCATGGGCTTTCATGGGTCCAGAGGAGGGCTCCATTACGCAGCCCACTCTCTGCCCTCTCATCTGCACATCACCTCACGAATACATGTCACTCAGCTCAAGGGGTGGGGAGGGGAAACAATGGAGAGACAAGACTAAGCTGCATTTCTGTAATTGAAAATGGGAAGAAGAGCAAGTCAGCTTTTAGCTAAGATGTACAGTGCAGTTGGACAGTGGGTCCCCTGGGGCTTTATCTCGAGTGACCATCTGAGCTCAGGCCTTGAGCTCTTTCTCTCAGTGCTTTCCAGGAGCAGAAGGCAGGTCCCCTGCCCCCCGCCCCCAGCCGCATGCCCCACCCAGACAGCGGCACTAAAGGGGCACAAGTGTCAGCCTGGTGACCTCTGGACAGCTCGCGCACACATACCCCTCTAAGTCAAGTGGCCAAAGAGCCGAGCATTTAGAAGTCGCAGCTGGCACCCCCAGTGTGTCAGGTCCTGCTGGGAGAGGGGGGAGGCAACCACCCCGAGTGCAGCCATCAGTCCTGAAGCAGTCCTTCCTTCTAGATGAGTCCTCTTCCCAGAAGGGCCCAAGCCACTGTGAACAGCAGCACTGACAGGTCTGCCTCTACGAGCCGAGACAGCAAATCTGGGAAAGCAGGGCTGCCCCTCCCTGCCCCTCCCCCTCCCCCACTGCACACTGGGCTCGCCCCGGGAGCGTGGACAAGCCCCAGACCAATTAAATCAGATCCTCTGGGGTGGGACCTAGGGATTCGTTATCAATTATATAAAATAATTAACTTTTATTTGGAAGCATTTCAAACTTACCCCAAAATTGTAAGACTAAGACTAGGACCACAAATACCACACGCCTTTTACAGGTGTTATAAACTTTTTAAGCTAGTTGTGTTGTCATTTCTCTGTCTGTCTACACATACTCACACAGAGGATTTAAAAAATTTTTTTCTAAACCATCTGAAGGTGTTACATCACGGTCCTTCATAATACTTAAGTATTTCAGCGTGTAATCCCTAAGATTTCTATGTATTGTGTTCTGTCCTACATAGCCACAGTGCAGGTTTTGGCCTCGGTAATTGCACATTGATGCGACGCTTTCGGGCTCAGCATGGTTTTTAACTCTCTACGTGATGCGATGTGCGCTCAAGTTTGAGGAGCCGTGGGGCCACGAGCGCTCACCTCGGGATCTTGATTCCAGGTAAAGGAAGTGGAGAAGGGGTTGGCAGCCCAGATTCTGTTTTCCAGACTTGCTAACAGAGCCCGGGCCCAAGCACAGTGAGCTGTGGAGGGAATCTGGGGCCTAGGGGTGTCTTGCTTTAGAGCCACGCTGCTAACACTCCCCTTTATTCCTCCATTTCCTCCAGGACAACCCCGCTGGTGACCTGGGCTCAGCTGTCTGCCACCCTTCTCGAGCCCCGTGCACACAGCCCCCACCCCCATGGGGTCAGGGAGGCCCGAATTTCCCAATGGCAGGTCCACGTCCCCAAAGCCTGGTCCCAGAGCCGCCTCGGCAGGGAGGCCTACCCTGAAAGGCTCCCTGCTGCCACCTCGGCTTGGCGGGGGCCTGAGGCCACGCAGCCCAAACCTAGCCGGGCTCAAACCTGTGAGGCCACATTCCTGCGCAGTCACCCCCAAACCTGGAGGCCACCTCCGGCTGCCACGCTGCCTACAAGCACGGCGAGGAACGGGCGGTTATTAAGAAGTCAACGTAGCGCGATGGTCTGCTGAGCAATCGCCCTGCACTTCACGCTGCTGTAGATGCACGTGGCTCAGAAGAATATTTTCCCTTTCCAGTGCCCTTCTCGCCACAGCCCGGCTCGCGCGTGCACAAGTGTGCCCCCTAATTCACAGCCCCACACAGCAACCGAGCCTGGGACGTATGCCTACTTCAAACTGAGATGGGCTGTCAGCATACACAGACTTCACATATGACAAAGAATGTAAACCTTCTCATTGACAATTTTTAAAATATTTCTCACATGTTGAAATCATAATGTTTTGGATATACTGGATTAAATCAAATATATTTCCAGAAGTAATTTCACTGTTTCTTTTTAAATCGGGCGACTAGGAAGTTAGAAGTAAATTTGTGGTCCATGTGGTATTTCTATGGGAAAGTGCTGGGGCTGAAATCTTGCTGCAGGGAGGAAATAACCATTTGGGGAGTTGGAGTTGAAGGTGGAGGGAAAGTTAGTGGCTTCTTAGAGCACAAATATAAGTAGGCTTTTTATTTGAAAATCTGGGCCCTTGAAGATGAGTCAGGTGGATTTTTCTGGAATGGGAGGCATAGAGAAATTGATGAGGGAGAGGCTAGCCTGGAAGGAGGGAGCTGGGTACTCAGAGATAGGGAAGGGTAGTGGCTGCAGGTTCTTCGGGCACCTGACCCAGCTGGAAGATACAGCCTCTGAGGTGGCACATCCTTGGGTAGGGATGGCTAGGAGGAGCTGGGCCCTGATACCCCAGGCCTGCTGTCCAGGACAGGGCCCCCCATAGATAAGTCCAGCCCAGGTGTAGAGCTGCCAGATGGCCTTCAAGGGACCATCTCGCTTGGCCAGAAGCTGGCAACTCTCCAGGTACAGCCAATGCACCAGGCAGGCAATGACCACCCAACCTCTCCAAGAGAAATGGTAGGTTACCCTTCAAACAAAGGGAATTTCACATGTCCTTACAAGTAGGGAAGGAGGCCAGAAATTGATTGATGGACTTTGATGCCCAGCCATTTTAGTAGGTGGAGATCCTACTTTCCCCAGGTGTCACAGAGCAGGTGACACCTGTGACATACACGGGGCCAACATTTCTCTACCCATCCCTGCATTTCCTTCTCAGGAATCTTATAGAAACATAGAAACGTCGAATCTCTCTTCTACCCAACACTTCTTTAAAGATCTGAGGGTGATGAGGAGGGTTTCACAGACCTTGGACCTCCTGGAATCAATTGCAAAGTTGCTTACGTACCTATGTGCATTTTTCTGGGAAGCTGTATTAGTTTCCTAGGCCTGCCATAGCAAATCACCACAACAGAGACTTCTGTCCTCATCCTGGAGGCTGGAAGTCTTAAACCAAGGTGTTGGGAAGCCACACTCTCCACAAGGCTCTGGGGAGAATCTGCCCCATATCTCCCGTTTGGCTGCTGGTGGGTGCCAGCAGTCCTGAGCCCTGCTTGGCTTGGGACACACATCACTTCAATCTCTGCCTCCACCGTCACACATGTGCGTGTCCCCCTGTACACTGTGTCCAGATTTCCCTCTTCTTATAAGGACACCCTAATCCAGTATGACCTTAACTTAACTTGATTATATCTGCAAAGACCCTATTTCCAAATAAGGTCACTGTCATGGTCAGTTTCATGTGTCAACTTGGCTGGGTGGTGGTGCCTGTTTGACTGGTTGGACAAGTGCTGGCCTGTCTGTTGCTATGAAGCATTTCATGGAATTAAATCATGATCACATTGGCTGCATCCATAGCTGATTGCATTTGTAATCAGCCAAGGGGAGTGTCTTCTGCAAGGAGTGATGCTTAATCTAATCACTGGAAGTCTTGTAAGGAGGATTCAGAAGAGACAGGCTCTCTTCCCGCTTTAGCTAGTGAGCCTCTCCTGTGGAGTTCATCCTGATGTTCATCAGAGTCATCAGCTTCACAATCTGAGCCTGCCCTACAGATTTTGGACTCTATGTTTCCATGGTTACGTGGGACATTTCTATAAATTTTATATCTATGGATATTTCCTGCTGATTCTGTTTCTCTAGAGAACTCATAGCTAATACAGATGCATTATAGGTTCCCGGTAAACAAGAAATTTTGGGTGACACTAATCAACCTGGTAGACTAAGGAAATCATAAGCCTGGTCAGATCATCAAACGGATCTCACCTAAAAAATATTACATGCCACTATATCAGAGTAAACAGTCTCTTTAAGACAAATGGCTTCCTTTCTGTTCTACTTGCCTTCAGTCACTCATTCTTTCACTTACTCAGTCATTTGTTCATTCCTTCATTCAACAAGCATTTATGGAACCACCCCTATACCCCTTAAGTTTCACGGAGAATATTCTGCACAGAGTGATCCTCACCTCTAATCTTTTCTCCTCCAATTTTTATGTCAGGTAATGCTTTGTAATCACAAGTCTCCTCATTGCTCTATAGGTAAGCTTCAAGTAGTTTTCATGCAAACCCCCTCATCAAAGCAATCAAACAACAGTGGCTCTGGTTAAACTGAAATGTTCCGCTTTCCCTCCCCTGTCTCTACTCCCAACCTAAGAACTCCTTAAGGCTTATTCTCAGAAAATATCCCCCAAGAAAGTATTAGCTAATTATTCTTCCTCCAAATAATACTTAGCAGCTTTATTTGGATCTTGGGGAGAATGGAAAATCCTCACCTATTAAGCAGTGCATCTCTAGTGGTGAAATTGAGGCCTGGTTACATGCTGGTGAGGGATTTGTTTTGGGTGGGATCAGATCTCTTTGAAGCCCCCATCATGACTTCAGAGATGACTTCAGCAGCCACATGGCCTGGTTCTGTTTCACCCATCCAACACACGTCCAATACCTGCTGCTCCACAGCCTCTTACTTGTTCTTCAAAAGCTCTTCCTTCCATGTCTTTCTTCCATTTTTTCCCCATTCAAACCTTTCTCATTCAGTTTGCAAGCCCCTCTCAAGTCTATCTCATCTCTGTGTCCCTGTGCACCTGTGAGGCCTCTGGCCCCCTCCCATGCCTCTTTCACTTTTTCTGCATCCTTCATCTCCTCAGGCTTCCGAAGCACATATTTTGCACTTAGTCACTTACTTTCTGGAATTCTCTAATTGCTTCATATGGGAAGGTCTAATCTCCTTCATTGAAATGATTACTTTTTTCTCTCATAATCAAGATTTAATTGGTTTTCTGTTTAATTACCACTTCAAAGATGTGAACAATTCGTACATAATTCATAATGCAAGTGCTAAACTTCAAAAAGCCATATAGTTGCAATGCTTTTCCAAACAATTCTTTCAGTGACTTTTCAACTTAGATTCAGAAACAAATTTCCCTTAAAAAGAGGGTTTTCATCACAATATTTTCAAATATTGATAGGCTGTTTGTTCTAAAGTCCTAGAACACAATTTTCCTAATTCACAATTTAACATCGTGTATAGTATCTGCTTACAGAGCTCCAATCTTTCCCAGGAAGCTAACTACGGTATTAGGAAAAATTGTATCATCTCTACCAAAGATATCTCAGGCACTGTGCCTTCAAGCAGGGGGTCACTGAGGTCAGGGAACAGTTTTCTTCAAGGAAAAATTCTATGAAAAAGCATCACGGTCATAGGAGGTAAGTAACTTAAAATATCTGATACATGTCAGATGTAGGATTGGGACTCCACATTACCACTTCGTTATGCTTCACAGCACAGGTTTTAAAAGCTGCTCCCACTCCGCCAGCTTATAGAATGCTAAGTTGTCATATTCGATAGTCACAGCCTTCATAACTATATAGTATAACTACATAGTACACTGTATAACTAAAACTGCATGTGTTTTAGTTGAACAGAAAAAAACAAACAACTGGGACATGATCTCACCTCCAACAAAGTTTTTACAGTTACCTAAAAATATTGAAAAAAAAAAAAGGTGGAGGAAGATGAAGTAGCATTCTCTTCCTCTTAGAAGTGATAAAAATATCAGCATTTACAAAATAGTTACTGAAAATATCCCTGTGGATTGAATGAGAAGGGAGAACTGAGGATTGTTGATAAGACTTGTTACATGGTATATTTAAAAATATATTTTTACTGAGAAATCTTCAAACACATGCAGTCCATCCATAGTATACAATCAGTGGCTCCCAGTATCATCACATAGTTGTGTATTCATCACCATGATCATTTTTAGAACATTTGCATCACTCCGGAAAAAGAAATAAAAAGAAAAGAGAAAACATTCACACATCCTATACCCCTTACCCCTCCTTCTTATTAATCACTATTTTAGTGAGAGTATTTCAAGCTATCCAATTTTTTTTATCCCTTATCCCCCACTATTATTTATTTATTTTTATCCTTATTTTTTTATTCCTCGGTCCATACCCTGGATAAAAGGAACCTCAGACACAAGGTTATCAAAATCACCCGGTTGCATAGTAAAAGCTCTGTAGTTATACAGTCTTCTTCCAGAATCAAGGCTACTGGAACACAGTTCAATAGTTTCAAGTACTCCCCTCTAGCTGCTTTAATACACCATACACTAAAAAGGGATAGCTATATAATGTGTAAGAATAATCTCCAGGAAAACCTTCCAACTCTTTGAATTTTCTCAGCCACTGAGACTCTATTTTGTCTTATTTCTCTTTTCCTCCTTTTGGTCAAGAAGCTTTTCTCAATCCCATGATGCTGGGTCCTAACTCATCCTCTGGAGTCCTGTCCCACATTGCCAGGGAGATTTACACTCCTGGGAGTCATGGTCCACGTAGAGGGGAGGGCAGTGAGTTTGCTTGCTGAGTTGGCTTAGAGAGAGAGGCCACATCTGAGCAACAAAAGAGGTTCTCTTTCTAAGCTAACAAAAGAGCTTAGCTTTGAGAACTATTACTAACTAATTAATAAGACTTGACTTCTTTCCCTTCTGTTTCAGTAGGAGCTGGACTCCATTTGTTTTTGGTTTCTTTGTTTTCTATGGCGAATCTTAGTCTCCTGGTTGGCCACTGGGCCTGTTTTCCTAAGTTCTCCTTTCTCCCTTTGTTTGCGATTTTTTTCTGGTCTGAAGTTTTACACATTCCTATGCATATTTGGCTTAGTTTCCACTTTTCATATGTAGATTTAGCCAACAACCTTGCTATCTTCCCCTGGGCTCCTCCTGTACAGCCTCCCACCCCATCAACTGAATAAATCTTCCTCTTGGGGCATTTTGGCAGTAGTTACCTTACTCCTGGTGTTTTCTCCTGTCAGATCTCTCACATTTACTATTTACAGAGGGACAGAGCACCAAGAAAGTGTGACTTTTCTCTCAGACTTGGTTACGAGCATCAGTTAGAAGTAAAAATGGGTGTTTCTATTACTAGAATGAAGTTTCTGCTAAGAAGACTGAAAGGAGCACTTCTGCCTATTCCCCATTCCTCCCTCTAGTATAGCTAAAAATACTGAACATTACATATTTAACAAGCATAAGAAGTCTCTGAAAGAGAAAAGGAGACAGACCGGCTGGGGACCTTGAGACCTAAAGACCAACTCAGTGGTGAGCTCTTTGTCTTCTCTTTTTGCCCCATACATTTCAGACTTCGGAGCTAAAGAAGACAGCAACCCTGAAAGGCCAAAGGGCATAGACAAACAAACAAAAAGTCCTGACAAAAGCCCGAGGCCCAGGAGAGGAGCTTCCTAGAAGTCAAAAAACTTTAGACATAACTACTCTACCCCAGCCAACACCACAGGAAAAAAACAAACAAAATAACTGTGGCCTCACACCCAGTAGCACAGGCAGAGTTGCCCCCCCAAAAAGATATATTTCAATACTTATTACACTCCAAATATCCTTAATTATAACTTTTACAGCCACAGAGTTACTTTTATTTTACACCGAGTTACTTTTATTTTTTATCTAGTGGAGCCTAGACTTTCACTCTTGTGGAGCTACAACGAGCTGTCCCAACACTCCACTGCGATGATATCCAGGCAGGGAAGGTGGAAGCTGGGACTCATCTGGCAAAAGTAAGGCATTCCACCCTGTCTTCTCCAGCACAGGGTCAGAGGGGGCCTGGGGGAGCGTCGGACATGAACCATTATCCAGTGGTAAGGAGGCCACCTCCACTGTGGGGTCAATGGAGGCTCCATGAGGGGCTCAAATTCTCAACTCTGCCCAGCAGTGACAGGAAGGACCCTCCCTCCCAATGGCAACAGAGGCTGAGTGTGGAATCTGTATTTCTACCTCCACTTGGAAGTAATGAGGGACATCAACCCCTAACCTGGTCAGAGAGGTTTTGGAGAAAGCCAGGTAAAAAGGAAGGCTTAATTTAAGTAAGATCCAAAGCAATCCAACATAATGTGAAAATTCCAAGTTTCCACTGAAAATGTCTTGTCATACCAATAACCAGGAATATTACAACTGAATGAAAAAAGAAAATTAATAAATGGCAGCACCATGATGATAGAGATGGTAAAATGATCTGACAAGGATTTAAAGTAATCATGATAAAAAAAACACTTCAATGAGCAATTATGAACATGCTTGAAACAAGTGAAAAATAGAGAACTTCAGCAAATTAATAGGACATCTAAGCAAAGAAATGGAAGATATAAAGAAAGAATGAATGGAAAGTTTAGAAAAGTACAATAAGCAAAATGTAAAGCTCATTTGGAGGGTTTAATAACAGAATGGAGACTAAAGAAGAATCAATAAACTTGAATCTAAAACAATAGAAATGGCCCAATTTGAAAAACTGAGGAAAACAGACTTTTAAAAACAGAAGAGAGCTTCAGTCACCAATGGACTGTAACAAAAGACCTAATGTTCATGTCACTGGAGTCACAGAAGGAAAGCAAAAAGAGGGAAGGGCTGAAAAAACACTCAAAGAAATAGTGTCTGAAAACTTCCCAAATCTGGCTAAAGAAATAAATTCACAGATTCAAGAAACTGAGCAAACCACAAATGGGACAAGCACAAAGAAATCCATGCAAATACATGTCATAATTAAAATTCTGAAAGCTAAAGACAAAGAAAAAAATCTTGAAAGCAACCAGAAAAAAAATGGCACTTTACCTGTTTTACAGGGGAAAACAGGTTATAATGATGGAGGATTTCTCACGAAAAACCATGGAAGCCAGAAGGATGTAACACAGTGTTTCTCATGCGTTGAAAGAGAAGAGCTGTTATCCCAGAATCCAATTTTCACAAAATATCCTTCAGGAATGAAGGGGAAATAAAGACTTCTTAGATTAAGAAAAGCTAAGGGAATTGTCACCAGCATACTTACTCTAAAAAAAATGACTAAAGAAAAGTATTTGCATATTTAAAGGAACGTTGGGACCACAGGAAAAAGGAAAGAACTTAGAGAGCAAAACTATGGGTCAATACAATAGGATTTCTTTCTCTCGGGTTCTCTAAATTATGTTTGATGTTTTATACTTATGATGTGGTTCTAGAACTATGTAGATAAGGTATTTGAGAAATAATACTATAAACTGGGGAAGTAAAAAGAAGGTCAGGTTTCTGTACTTCATTCAAACTGTAAAATGATGATACTGATAATTTCTGTGTATACAAAATTCTATCTAGAGATACATGTAAAAACACTATAGATACATTTAAAAACACTAAAAATAGGGCTTCCAGTTGGCCAAGATGGTTTTAAAAGTAAGACATTCCCAGGTAGATTCTCCCCACAAAATCTTTGAATGACTACCAAAGGCTGACAGGCTCAAAATGGAAGAAAACATTTAAAGGGTTTCAGTAACTAGTTCAGTGTCAAATCAAGAAAATGCAGCTTTAAAAATGATAGCTTTGCTGGCCCCTCTCCCACCTGCTCACCACTGCAGTGAGGAGCTGGCCTGGTTCCCATTCTCACCCGTCCCTTTTCTGGAGAGAGCAGAGTAACCCCTGTGTGCATCCTGTGGTGCTGTATGTCAGTGCCAACCTATCAAGTGGCATCCCGAAACACTGAAGCAGAACACTTGTCTCTGGCTCACCCTTCTAGAACTTGCCCTGCAGGCAGAAGCAGCTTGCGGACAGCTAAAGTAGTGTAGGAAACTATTACATCAAAGCAGCGTGGGGCAAAGGATTACCCTCTGTAAGACACACAGTATAGCTTGTGGGGGGTGCTTATTTTATAGGGAGCAGAGAGGACGGTCAGATTCCTATAATGAGGGGAATTCCAGAGGCCATGAATGAGCATGAGTCCAGGGTAATTTCCACGATAAAGTTTTTTCCATCCTGTCCCTTCAAGCATTTATACCTTCTTTGTTTCCAGTTTTTATGTAAATGCCTACTTTTATATCTATCTGATTTTTGAGTCCCTTCTCATTTCCTTCTGTACATGTTTTTCAGATATTTTCTTTGTGTTTACCATGGGGTTTAAATGTAATATCCTAAATCTATAACAATCAAGTTTGATTTGATACCAACTTAACTTCAACAGCACACGCAAATATTATGTTTGTTACAGATTATATCTTTATACAGTGTATGTCCAGCCCCCCAGACTTATCTTCACATTTTATGTATTTTGGATTTTAGAACCTATAAGAAGTAAAACATGGAGGTACGTACCCCAAAAAATATACAATACAATCATATTGGCATTAAATTTCTTTTTCATTTTTGTATTAGAGAAGTTGTAAGTGTAAAAGAAAAATCATGAAGGTCAAACAACAAAAAGCAGAACAAAGTCCTGCATTAGCAGTAGTTACTTTAAATATAAATTGATTATACTTTTAAGTCAAAAGGCAGATTTTGACAGAATGGATAAAAAAGAATGGCCCAACGCTATGCTGTCTACAATAGACTCACCTTAAATTTAAAGAGGAATAAAAAGCCAAAAGGGACAGGATGGAAAAAACTATATCATGGAAATGGTAAGCCAAAGGGAGCTGGAGTAGGTATATTCATGGCAGATAAAATAGACTTTAAGTAAAAAACTGTTATGAGGGACAAGGAAGGTAACTAAATACTGATAAAGGGGTCAATTAACAAGAAGACATAACAATTATAAATATATATGCACCTAGCACCAGAGTACCAAAATACATGAAGCAAATATTGACAGATTTGAAGGATGAAATAGATTATTTTATCTTAATAGTAGGACACTCCAATATACCACTTTAAATCATGGGTAGAACACCTACACAGAAGATTAATAAGGAATTAGAGGGCTTACACGTTACTCCAGAAAAGTACACCCAACAGACACTCATAGAACACCTCTCCCAACGGCAGCAGGATATAAGTTCTTCTCTAGCGCACATGGATTATTCTCCAGGACAGATCTATGTTAGGTCACAAAAGAAGTATCAATAAATTTAAAAACACTGAGATCATACAATGCATTTTTTAAACCACAATGGAATGAAACTAGAGATCAATAACAGAGGGAGAAGTGAAGAGTTCACAAGTACATGGAATTTAGCAATGTACTCTTAAACAAACGATGAGCCAAAGAATAAATCACAAGGGAAATTAGGAAATATCTTGAGGCAAATGAAAATGAAAACATAACATACCAAAACTGATGGGACGCAGCAAAGACAGTCCTAAGGGTAAAACTTAACAGCTCTAATTGCTTACATTAAATAAGAAGAAAGATTGCAAATCAGGGACCTAACCTCACAAGTGGAGGATCTAGAAAAAGAAAAGCAAACTAAACCCAAATCAAGCAGAAGGAAGGAAATAACAAAAATTAAAACAGATAAATGAAATCGAACTAAAACTAAACAACAGAAAGAATCAATGAAATCAAAAGTTGGCTCTTTGATTTCATTGATTGCCTTTGAAAATATCAATAAAATAGACAATTTTAATTAGAGTGAGAAAGAAAAAAAGAGAGAAGATGGAAGTAACTAAAATCAGAAAGGGAAGGAGTTGCCCACAGCAACGAAAAGTATTACAGGAGGATACTGCCAACAAATGAATGCCCACAAATTAGATAGCCTAGAAGAAATGGAGAAATTTCTAGAAATATGCAAACTACCCACATTGGTTCAAGACAAGAAATACCTAGTAATGGCAAATTCATGAGGACAGAGAGCAGATTAGAGGTGACCAGAGGTTTGGAAGAGGGAAGATGCTGGGTGGGTATGGAGTATTTGTGAATTTTGGCACTTCAAAATAAATTAAACAACTGCCACCACATACTACCAAAAATGCTCACATAAGATGGAATAACTAGGGACCAGATTTGCCTTATCCTCTGTAAAGCCATATGACAAAGCCATTCCACTCTATCTATCAAGGAAAAATGAAAGCATATGCCCATGCAAAGGCCTGTGAATGAATGCTTATTTTAGATTCATTTTTAAGGGCCCCAAACTGGAAACAACCCAAACATCCTTCAGAAGGCGACTGGATAAACAAGCCTGGTGGAGCCATACAATGGGGTACTACCCAGTGGTAAAAAAGAAAGAACAATGCAACCACATGATGAATCTCAAAAATATTGCATGATTCCTTTATATAAAATACTTGCAAATGAAAAGTAAGCTATAGTGGCAGTAAGTGTAGGCAGGCAGGGTGTGGGGTGCTGAGAGGAAGGGTACATCGGTTTGTTAAAGTTGAAGAAATGCAGTCTACCAGAAATGGCTTGTCTTTTCCAGCGGAGACTTCTTAGCTTACAATTTACAGCTGAGGCCATGAAAACTGCCTGTATCAAGGCATTACTAGGACAGTACCTGGGCTCGAAGGCGGGCTATGGGTGAGCTTGGGCTCCTGTGTCAGATAGCAAAGCATAGGTAGCAAGGCACACAGCCACGTCTGCTGGCCCTTCTCTCCCAGCTTTCATTGCTTCCAGCTTCCGGCTTCCGTGGGGCCTTTTTTTTTCCCATGAGTGTCTTTTAATTTCATCTCTTAGCTTGTGTGTGTGTTTTATCTTCTCATAAAGGACTCCAGGAAGAGGATTAAGACTCACCTTGAATGGGGTGGGTCACATCTCTAGAGAAACAACCCATCAAAAGGTCCCACCCACAACAGGTCTACACCCGCAGGAGTGGATTCACTTTAAGAACATGACTTTCTGGGAGTACATAACCGCATCAAACTGCCACAGAGGGATTACAAGGTGGAGGGGGATGCTTTGGGGGAGTGGGATATGTTCATTGTTTTGACTGTGGCCAAGGCTTCATGGGTGTTTCCATATGCCTAAACTCATCCATACATAACGGGTACTTCATTGTAGGTCAGTTATACCTTAATAAAGCTGTCAGAAATATCGGTTCTTCCTACAGCATTATTTTTGGCTGCTTTCTCCCTTGCTTAAAAAAAATGTTCAGCTTCACAAAAAACCAAAGAAATGAAAATTAACAAAATAGCACAGCTATCGCCACACATCTGGAAAAACTTTACAAGCATGGGGACCCCAGCAGTGCCCAGAGAGGTGAGGCTTCTCCTATCCCCTCATGCACGTTTGGTGGAAATGGTCATTGGCTCAACATTTCTGAGGGCAATTCGCTGATAAATATTAAGAGCCTTAAAGTATGCTTAACATTTTGAAGTAGTCCACTTTAGGAATTAACTCTTACATCTCTATGGTTTTAGGATAATATCAAGGATATTTACTGCAGCCTGCCATAGTTTCCCGTGGCTGCTGCAACAAATTACCACAAACTGCGTGGCTTGAGTGAGAGAAATGTGTGATCCATAGTTCTGGAGGCCAGAAGTCTGAGATCAAAGTGTCAGCAGGGCCAGGCTCCCTCTGGCACCTGGTGGGGAGAATTCTCCCCTGCTTCTTAGAGCTTCTGGTGGGGGCGAGCAGACTTGGCATTCCTTGGCTTGTGGACACATCACTCTCTATCTGCCTCCATCTTCACAGGGCTTTTTCCCATGTTTGGGTCTCTTGTCTTGTTACAAGGATAACAGTCGTTTTGGACTTAGGGCCTGTCCTACTCCAGTACAACCTCATTTCAACTAAGTCCATCAGCAAAGCCTCAATTTCCAAATAATAGGATGCTGGAGTCAAGACTTAAACATATCTTGGGGTGGGGAGCAACTCAACCCATAGCACAGCCCTATTTATATTTGCAAAAAAAAAAAAAAGAATGTAAATATCTTGCATGGCATTTTGAGATTAAAGAAATAATAGATCCATACAAGCATAGGTTCTCCAGGCATAAGCATTGAAACCGAGTTGGGGTATGCAATGCCAGATCACGGGAGGTGCCCTCTGCAGCAAAGGAACACCTAGAAGGAGCTGAGAGCTGGAGAGTCCATGCCCCACACTCCCACCGCTGGGCAGCTCACCCTTCCTCTTCCTTCCTCCGAAGGGCAGCTGGACAGCAAGCTTCTCCATGCCCAGCACTGTCTCAGCCTTCCCTCTCCCCCCACCTGTCTGTGTCTCCACTGACTTGCAGAGTTAGTTTCTTTATGAAAGGTTTATGGTAGAAAGTATTTGTAGAGTCTGCTGGAGAAAAACATGCTGCAGAAATTTAATGAATGAAAAAGTCAGTATGTTAATAAAATGAGAGAGTGGAAAGAATTTCATGCAGGGGAATTATAACTGCATCTACCATAACTTGAATTCAATGGACTGGACAAGGGAGAGAAATGAACACCAGTAGGAAAGCAAACTCTGAGAATGCCCTCCTTACCCTGCATTCACAGGACGAGGCATTGCCCGAAAAGTTGGATTCTCTCCAGGGTGGCAACCATCAAACTAGCTTCCAGCAGCGGGCATAAAGGGTTTGAGCATGTGGGGGGTGGGGGCGGTGGGAGAGGAGGAGAGTTTGGTACTGAGACCAAGGGCACAGGACAGTGTCCTCTCCTCTGCCTGGGGAAGGGGTAGAGTGGGACTTTGGGGCCAGGCTGTGGGCGGAGTGTAAGGCCTAGGGGAGCTTAGAGCACTACAGAGACAGCCACATCAGACCTCTGGGTCCGGAAGCAAAAGCCAGCCCTGCTACCGAGGAGAATTCCTAATTATGGATGGAGACCCCCCGCCGGCCTCCTCTGCCTGGGATCACCACTAGATTCCTGTTATCAGGCAGTGAGTGGATCAAATGCAGACCAGTGGTTTTGCTGCTTCAAAGTAAATAAACAAAAAGTTTACAAAAGTAAGGGATTCTGACCCTGTCAAATCTTAGAGGCTGTGAGTCAGTGATATCTTTGATTTTGCCAGTGGGAGTGTGAGTTGTCAAAACTTTTGGGGAACAGTTTGGCATCACCTTAGAGTGAACACTTGCATTCTCTATGAGCCAACAGTTTAGCTCTAAGGGTGTGCTACGGAGAAACGGGTGACATGTGCTCTAGAAAGGCTGTGGCGTGAAGTCCACAATAGCACTGTCTGCTAAACCTGTAATCAAACAACCTGCATGTCCATGAACAAATGAATGGAAAATAAATGCAGTCTAGCCATACGCTGAACTATTATTTAGCAATAAAGTGAAGAGCTTCTACCACATGGAGGAATCTTGAGAACATAACATCAAATGAAAGAAACCAGTCACAAAAGGCCACATATTATATGGTTCCTTTTATATGAAATGTCCACAATAGGCAAATCTATAAAGACAAATATTAGATGAATGGTTCCCTAGGCCTGCTATGTTTTGTGGGGAGGGGAGGCGTGATTGGAGGGAAAGGGTATGGGGTTTCTTTTGGGGGTGATGGAAATATTCTGAAATTTGAGTATGGTGTTGGCTGCACAACTTTGAATATACTGAACAAACCCTTCCATTGTACACTTTAAATGAGTGTCCTGTATCATATGTGAATTATATCTCAATAAAGATTTTGTCTGTTTAGACAAAATCTATAAACAAACTAATTTCCTGAAATAGGAGAATATGCATGCTGACTATAGTTACATGACAGATGTTACATAACAGTGAAAATGAATGAACTACAGTTACATACGTCAATGCAAATGAATGCTAGAAAGAGTGTTGAGTCCCAGGAAACTACATAGTGCATGATGCTCTTTTTATGAAGCTCAAAAACAAAGGAAAACTTAGCGATATATGGGTAGGTGAATATACATGTGCTAAAGCGACAGCAAAAGAAAACAAAACAGGAGAATGGATCAGTACAAAATTTAGGACAGTGGGTAGCTTTGTGGAGGGGTGGGGTAGCAAAGAGAGAGAAAAGCAGGGGTGATAGTGCATTGTGAAGCAAGACTTAGGATTAATCAAATTCTGGACTCCTGGAAACCAAAATCACCATCATCATTATCATCACCTTTATCACTGCAGTAAATTATTTAATCTCCACAAGAACCTTGTGAGATAGGAACTATTATCCCCATTTTATAAATAGGAAATTGAGACGTAGAAAGGTCGCACCGCTAGGCAGAGCTGGAGCCCAGGTGTGATACCAGGCCTGTCATACCCCAGAGCACATGACTCGACCCTCTACGGACCATGCATACACACACACACACACACACACCACTACACACAAACTCACACCACTACACACACACACACAGAGCACAGTTGCTAACACTAGGACCATGACTGTGACTGGCCCTCGGGGCTGACAGGACACCATGGACACGGCCTGTATTAGCCGTGGATAGAATAGAGTTCCTTAATAGTGCATTGCTGAGAGTTAAGGGAATGTCTGCCATTTTTGGAAATGAAAATGACAATGAGTCATGGGCTAATTCAGGGACAGTAATGGAAACTGCTGCTGGGAGGAGCCACCATCTAGGAAATAGGAAATTAAAAGCAGTGATACTGGCAATGCCTCGGCAAACAGTGAGCATCCACAGGCTGAGTGCTGAGAGCCACCATCCACCAGGACCATCCTGGGCCATCACAGCCACCTCGGGTCACTGTGAACCACCAGAGGCCACCATAGACCACCACCACAGATTATCACAGGCCACCACAGAGCATCGCAGAACACCACCGGCCACCACAGGTCACCACTGACCACCACAGACCACCACACAGACCACCACAGGCCACCACAGAGCACCACAGGCCACCACAGGTCACCACTGACCACCACAGGCTTCCACAGGCCACCACAGGCTTCCACAGGCCACCAAAGGCCACCAAACAGACCACCACAGCTTCCACAGGCCATCAAGGGCCACCACAGACTACCAAGGGCCATGACAAGCCACCATGAGTTATGATGCACTACCATGAACCACATGGCCACTGTGTGCCACCACATACAACCATGAGTCACCATGGCCCACTATGAACCTCCATGGTCCACCATGAGTCACCATGGTCCACCATGAACCTCCATGGTCCACCATGCACCACCATGGTCCACCATGAGTCACCATGGTCCACCATGAACCTCCATGGTCCACCATGCACCACCATGGTCCACCATGAGTCACCATGGTCCACCATGAACCTCCATGGTCCATCATGAGTCACCATGGCCCACCATGAGTCACCATGGCCCACCATGAACCTCCATGGTCCACCATGAGTCACCATGGTCCACCATGAACCTCCATGGTCTACCATGCACCACCATGGTCCACCATGAGTCACCATGGTCCACCATGAACCTCCATGGTCCATCATGAGTCACCATGGCCCACCATGAGTCACCATGGCCCACCATGAACCTCCATGGTCCACCATGAGTCACCATGGTCCACCATGAACCTCCATGGTCCACCATGAGTCACCATGGTCCACCATGAACCTCCATGGTCCACCATGCACCACCATGGTCCACCATGAGTCACCATGGCCCACCATGAACCTCCATGGTCCACCATGAGTCACCATGGGCCACCAGGAACCACCACGGCCACTGTGTACCACCACATGCAGTAGTGTATAACCTGCACATCAGTACCTAGTGGCCTGGTCCAATGCCCTGTTCCTAGGAATCAAAATCTGCTTTCTCCCTTCAGCCTTGCCTTAGACTATCAGAATTTGCTTATTCTATTCAGAATTAAGTGAAGAATTAGGTGTCAGTTGTTGCGCTGCACCCTGCATTAAAACTCACCCCTGGCACCCTCCTCTTTCATGTCTTCATTAACCAGCAAGGTGCTCAACCTGCCTGCCTCACTCACCCCAGAGAGGAAGCCCCTTTAAAGCTCCACTGAACTTCAGTGTCCACTGCAGGCTGGGGCTCCAAACACTACAAAACCCTCAGGCCAGCTTTGAATGCAAGTTAGGGAAAGGAGGGAGAGGATGATGAGTGTTAAGAAGTCTTTTCAGATATTTATTATGTTTCAATTCTCTTTGGATAAATTCAGTGTTTTTTGCTAGTTCTCAACCCACACACCTCTTAATCTACTTTAATTTTTGGTTTGGGAGGCATGCAGGAAGAGCTTTTGTACAATATTTTACTGCCCTATAACAGGCCTCCAGGGCACGGTCTCTGGCTCCACAAAATCAAGCTGGGTTCAGAAAGTCGTGTGCGCTCTCTCACAGTAGAGAGAAGACTTCTTTGGGAACAGAGAGATGGCACATCTCTGCCAAGGCATTGGGATATTGGTGTTGGTATGTAGGGATCCAAGGCTCAGGAGGGGAGGTGTGGGCTCAGAGTCCAAGACACATTTCACAGAGTATATCGACTGGTCAGTTTCCAATATGAAATAGTTTCTTACACACGAAATGAGAGACCTGGTCCTTATCCTAAAAAAACTTATGCTATGGCTGGTGGAACAACATGCCACAAGACAAAGCTCACTTCTACCTAGCTAGCCAGGGATCTCCTCCTGAAAGCAGGCACTCTGCACTTCCAAGCTCAGGAAACATTCTCTTGGAGTACAAGGTGATACTTGGTTCCTGGAGATTTGACGATAGTTTTTAGCTTTGGCATCCAAGTTTCAGGGGATGCAGTTGAGTATTTGCATAGAACTTGGTGAAGGTTTCAAGGCTTAGCAAAGGGCTTCACGCATCAGATGGGCAGTTATTGGCCCCCTGGTTGCCTCCTGCAATACAGTAGCAAGGGTGACAGTCTTATAAATTGGCTTCTTTTTATAAGCAAGCATGGTTCTGGACTAAGGCCCTGGGAGCACCTTCTGCTTGTCTGGAATCTGAAAGATGAACAGATTTTCTGTAATCTGAAGGCCAAGTCCCACCAGCCAAAGCCAGATTGGGGTTGGGGTGGTTCACAAATGTGGAAGCTTTGAAATGAAGAAGATTTGATCTTGGGGAGACAGACGCCTGCTTTCCTTGACTAATTATTCATTTTGGAAGAGAATGTAGCATCCATAGACACCCCCCTCATCCCCCAGGCACCTGCAGGGGCCACCCAGAACCAACAGCTGCTGCAGCAGCACAGGTCCTGCTGTTTATTCTGGTTCAAGGTGAGGAACTGACACACTCTCAAGTCAGAAATTGGTGTCACAGTCATAGGTCTCCATAGCAACTTTTCACACCAAAAGAAGGACATTTGTATATATGCATTTTGCAAGTCACCTTTTTAAATTCACAATATCAGCCATTTCATATTTTGCAATGTCTTACTTTGAAAGCTATGCCCTGTTGCCTGAACAGGGAGGAAATGGCAAACTTCTCACTTGCTCTTCCCTCTTTCCTCTGTGGCCCTTCCCTTCTGGCTCCCCCAAATCAATTTGCAAATGCATACCAGCACCCATTGAGTGCCCAGCACCATGCTGAGCTGTGTTGGGATCACAAAATCCAGGCACTCTTTGTTCACAACTCAAAGAGAAGTGACAAGTCCAAAGGCACCACCAATGCCATTCAGGACGAGCTGAGTGTTAGATGACGGGACTGGACAGCAGCATTTCGGGGGCTCTGCAAAGCGAGGGTGCGGTCAGTCCTTGCCTCTCTGCACACCGTGTCCCCAGTCACATGTCGGGGTGGGCAATGGGCTCAGCTGTGGCTTTGAAAAGTACTAATGACCGACCTTGTTCCATTCCAAGAGAGTCTGATGTGCCAGATCTGTGCTGGATTCTGGGCATCTGCATTGTCCAGGTGGCCACACAGGCTCAGACCGATGGGATTTCTTTTTCTCTCACCTAAAAGTCCAAGTAGGTGGTGACTCAGGGCACACAGGTGACTGTCCCTCAGGGCTGTCCTGGGAGACAGGTTCCAGCAACATCATCACTCCACTGTCATCGAGAGAGAGGCTCCTGTCTGCAAGGCTGAAGCTGGTGTCCCAGTCCCTGTGCACTCTCCAGTGAGGGACAGGAAGGGGACCTGAGACCAAAAGAAGACACACTTCTCTCTAACTCACAAGAAGTAGGCAACCCAAGGGTCCATCAACAGATGGGTCAACACATGTTGTTCATAACACAACGGGGTACTGTACAGCCATAACAAGGAATGAAGTTCTGACCATGCCGCAACATGGATGAACCTTGAAGAGTGGAACAATCAACCACAAAAGGATAGCTATCGTGTGATTCTGCTTATATGGAGTATCGGGAATAAGCAAATGATAGAGACAGAAAGTAGATTGGACGTTACCTGGGGCCAAGGGCAGGGTTATTGGCAGTTATTGCTTAATGGGAACAGAGTTTCTGTTGGGTCATAAAAAGTTCCAGAAATAGAGAATAGTGGTAAAGGTTCTGTAGGTCCAAGCTGGAAATGACTCTGAGCGGGACGGGCGTGATTTCCCCTCCTCCACCAGCCTGGCTCCAGCTCCAGCTCTGGTCTTTCTTTTCTGTCTGGTCCCAGGGAGCATCTGTCCATGGCCACCAACCCGTAACCCCGTTCAGATGAGTGGTGTCCTGGTGGCCTCAGGTGAGGGGCAGTGTGCCCACACTTCTAGAAGAGAGGATGCTGCTGAGAATCCACAAGTCACGAAACTCGGGGCGAGACCTGGGTGGCAGGTAATGCTTAGAGCAAAGTCTCAGAGCCCTGAACTTGAATCTCAGCACCTGCAGCTTAGGCACGTTGGTTCACCTCTCTAGGCCTATGTCCTCTTGGTAAAATGGATGCTGTCCAACGTCACCCAGCAAACAAGTGGCCGAGATGGGCTGTGAGCCCTGGTGGTCTGGCTCCCGCGTCCCTGCTCTGATCCACACCACAGAGCAGCTCATTTCATGGATCACTGCAAGGATTAAATGAGGTAAAGGCTGCCCAGTTAAGTACAGAAGCACACCTGAAGTAGGAGTTCAAATAGGGGGCTATTATTTTTCAAATCAAAACTGTTCCTTAGCTGTCAAAAGCAGGTCTCCTTGTTCTAGGATTAGCACAGCCTCTTGCACATGGCAGGCACTCAATGAACAAAATGTGGAGTTATTTTCCACAAAATGAACAAAATGTGGAGTTATTTTCAATCTCCATCTCTATCCCATGCCCTTGGTGGCTGGATCCAAATGCATTTTCCTTCGTGCTTGAAACCCCCAGTCTGCTCTCCAGCTGGGGTGCACCTTGAGCTGCTGGGTGGCGCATCCAAAGTGTGCCCCCACTGCCCCCCGCCCCGGCTGCTGGGCCCTGCCAGCTCTTTCCGGGCGCCCTGCTTGGAGGCGGTCATTTTTTACTGGGTCTGTCCGAGACGTCACAAGGTAGCTCCCCCCCAAATACTATCTCTTGTTCTGAAATAGCATGTTACTCTCCCACCGGCTTTTGTCCTTTTTCCTTTTCCTGGACTCTACATTCCAAGAAAGTCGCAGGGTCCTGCCTGTTAGCGCTGGCGCCGTTCCTGTAGAGGGCGCAGGCCACGCCTCTGCTTTCCGGGGGACCCGTGGCGGAGGCCGGACCCCCTCCCGGGCTCAGGCTGAGGCGGGGGAGGCGGCACCGAGCTGTCGCCCTGCCCCGCGCCCCCAGGCTCCCCGGCAGGCCGGCCCCCTCCAGGCGGAGCGCACCCCCGAGGCGCGTCTCCACCGCCCCGCGCCGCGCGCTCTCCAGCCTCGGGGTCCCTCGCCGCAGCTCGGGCGACAGCAGCCGCCGCCCCGAGGGACCGTTTCCCCGACTCCCGGTAAAATCCGGCCGCTCAGAAAAGGTGGGCAGGGAAACAAAAACGTTTGAAATGCACCCCGAGCTGCAGTTTTCCCAACGCTGGGAGGGTTAACGGAATCGGTTCCTTTCATTTGGCGTTACAGATGTTGGGGTTCTCCCCCAGGACCTCCCAGTTAGCGGAGGAAAGGGGCGCTGCTCCGGCGATAAAAGGGATCAAGGCAGCCGTCTGCCTTGAACTATTTTCACTGCGGGACTTCCGAGGCGCCGAGAACGCAGCTGCGGACACCCCCCCCCCCCCCCCCCAGCCAGGGCCCCTGCTTGCTAAGGACTCGGGACAGCTGAGGCCAGGCCCCTGCGGCCCCTGGGGAGAAGCCCACCTTCTTGGGGGAGTCAGGTGCATCCTACACGCCTGGTCGCGCTGAGCTGCGCTCCAAATACTGGTGTCTGTGAGTTAGGGAGAGGGGGACCTGCTACGGGGGAAGACTGGGGACCCTAGGGGTATACCCCAACCCAAGCCTAGTCCAGGACCCCTGACCCGGCCATGCTGACCCGGCCATGCTGCAGCATCTGGCCCGCCTACGGGTGAACACTGACACCCCAGGGAGGCTGCGCCCGGCTGGCTGAGCGTTTCCATGCATTGAGTCACTTTGAGTTGAAATGCACAGAACTGGGTTGAAATGCACAGAACTGCAGCTTGCATGATGCCTCTGAGGTTCTATATGGGCCAGTGGGCACAACCCACGCTTAACTTCCAACGGAACAAAGCATAAGAGCTGGAGACGCGATGTTCTGCTCAGGGAGAGGGAGGTTTCTGTCCTGGGATGCATTTCCTAGTCTCTGGTGACTTGGGCGTGCTCCTCTCCGAGGCTGGTGAAGTATCTAGAACTTTCCCAGAAGGTGCTGGACCATCTGTGCAGGCCCTAAAAGAAATCTGAAAGGGTCAAGCTAACCTCAGTCAATAGCCAACTTCTTCTTTCCTTGATTGGAGGAGTGCTGGTCCATCCCTGTTCTCCCTGTGGAGAACTGCTTTATTGTTCCTCTAGTTCACCCATGCCCCCTCCCCACTGAGTTCATCTCGTTCATGAAGGAAAAAATAAATCAAACCAGTAATGATGGGCAGAACTCCTCACTACACCCCCTTCCCCAAATAGCTTACTTTGCTTTTTATTTTAAGCCATATATCCAGTTGTTGCGCATTAGAATCTCCCTGGGCATTGAGGTCAAACATCAGTATTTAAAAAAAATTCCCCAGATGATTCCAAGGTATAAGCAAGTTGAGAGCAGCGATGCGAACTGACAAGCATAGGAACCACCTGGGGACGCTGCAGGTGGGGGGTTCTGGGGCATTGGGTCTGGACTGGGCTGTCCATCTCTCCCACTTTCTCCCAGGGTATGCCGGGGCGGCTGGGCTGACCAGCCACTGTGCGGGAACAGACACGGCCAAGGTATATTTCTTGCCCCGTTGCCTACGTCCTCCAAGCTGGCTGATTCCTGGAGAAGTAGAAAATTTGAAGTCATCTGAGGCAGAAATGGGATATTCTGATAAATATCTTCCAGGAAAAATGCTCCTTTGACCATAGAAATTCCCTAGATTGTTAAGAAATGACTTCTAAGCTCCAGACATAGATAGGACAGACAACTATGGTGTGGGCTGGGGGCTAGACTTCTAGAATCTAGAATGTTCCAGATGAAAGGGACCTGGCTCCTGGGGTCCAGTGGTTCTCAGTTCTGACCGATGATTGGAATTGCCCAGGGGAGCCTTTTAAAAATTCAGACGCCTGGGCTCTACCCAAGCCGATAACTCATTCAGCACTTCGATGAGGGGGCCCAGACATTTATATTTTTAAGCAGCTCACGAGTTCAGACAGATTTGGGGATGCACTGGTCAAATGCGGTCCCCCTCCTACCCCTCCACCCCCCTGCACGCATACCTGTTTTACAGAGGAGGGGCTGCCCCAGGAAAGAGTTTCTGTCTGTACGATACTGGTATTTTTCTGCTGAGGACTGAACTAGTGAGAAAAAAAGAAACCTAAGTGAACAACAGACCTTCGTTCTAAATCACCGGCACTTGGTGAGCCAGAGTCCGGCCCATAAATTCACATCAGGTGTGTCCGCCTTTGGTTACGGGGACCCGCAGGCTGATTTCACCATACAGCGAAGATAATAGGCGGGTCATAAAAAGGCTGTTTGGGTCAGCAAGAGGGGAAGGAAATTTCATGCTTCTTCCACACCCCATGCTTCGAACAAGCCGCTGCTCCTGGGCAAGCTGGCCCGAGAGCTGTCCTGTCTGCCCTCATCCCTCTGGCTCTGGGACCCTCTCTCCTCCCAAACCATGCTGCTCCCCAAATGATAGACCCTCTCATGTTAGAGTCTAAAGGACGTCACTAATAATATACATGCATTTATTTCTTATTTAAATGGCAAAGGCACAATAAACAAAGCTAAAAGACATACTACCAACTAAAAATAGACTCAACCTATAAACAATTTAATATTTATTATTTAATATTCACACATCCTTAAATCAGTAGGTCAAACAATGGTTGTGGTAGACTGAACCATGTACCCTAATAAAAGACTTGTTCTTAATCTTCCTTCCCACAGGCGTGAACCCATTCGCAAAGAGCATCCTCCCAAGGGGTTGTTATCAGCTAAGGTGTGGACTGTTTGTGAATAGGGTCTTCTTGGATCCCATAAAGTTGGTGCCCAGCTGAATCAGGGTGGGCCTTAGTCCATGTTACTAGAGGCCTTAGAAAGGGAAGCCAGAGGTCAGAGAGTGCCCCGGGAGAAACCAGAAAAGGAGACACCAGGAGGCGCGAGAGTTCACCCTGTGACAGCAGCCGCGACACAAGCCATGGAGCCCCAGGGACTGTGGCAAGCCGGCACTAGAAGCCACAGACTTTGGGGCACAACATGGCCTGGCCGATGGTTTGATTTTGGACCCTCACCTCCAAAATCGTGAGCCAATGAATTCCTGTTGTTTAGTTAGCCAGTGTGTGGTATTTGTCAGAGCAGCTCTGCCAAACCAGACAATAATAGTGCGTATTATTTTCTCATAGCAGCCTCCGTAATCCCCAATCTAAATCAAGACCCTCCCCATTACATTGCTGCATAGCATCCTTGCTGCATCTTTTCTTGCCCATATCTGCATCCCTAGTACCATTAACAAATTCTCACTCTGTAGGCTCCCTGCTATATACACAGTCTATTCAGGGATGGACGAAAAAGCGAGACAGGACAAGAACTAGCTACATTGTGTCCCTTTTGGAAATATTTATACCTCCAGATTGTGACCTATTTCTATAAAACAAGCTTCTTATTTTGGAATAGTTTCAGATTTACAGAAAAAATGCAAAGATAGTACAGAGAGTTCCCCCATCTACCCCTCACGTTGACCTCTGCATTGCCATGGTGAACTGTAGCATTCACTAATCGAGAAAAGGTAACTCTTTTTCTTTTCTTCCAAAATGTGCCCAGAAGATCCAAGTCTCGGGAGTTGTGGCTTTGCACACATTGGCCCCTCCAAGTCTCAGTTTTCTCAGGGCCACTGGGGGATAAAAAGATGCCCCGTCAGGGTTTCCTGCCAGGACAAGTGAGACCATGTGTGTAAAAGAGCCCCCAGGTGGGGCCTGGCACACCTGTTGAAGACGATTCTCTAGGATACACCTGGGGAGACATTTCCTCCAGGTTGTGTGTGCAAAGCATGATGCGGATGAGGCTTTCCTTTTTTTCGCGTGTTGTCCCCTGCAATGCTGAGCCACCCCCTCACCTGTGTTTCCTTAACATATTCAGTATATTTGTTTCCACTCCTTCTTCTTTCCCCATAAATCCTGTTTGATGAATTCAGGCCAAGGGCAATTGTTCTCAGCAGAGATATGGTTTCCTTTACTCGGTGGCATCTTCCAAAGTCGTCAGCAGGGCCAGGTGGCCCCCGCCAAGCCAGAGGGACTCTGATTACCAGCCCCTGCACTCCGAGTCCATAGGCAGCAGCCAGACACGGAGCCCAAAGGGAATGCCAAGGCAGGAGAGAGGGGAAATGTTTCCAGGCTCATCACATTGATGGCAGGGAGAGGAAGGTGGGGCACGAGGAAGGGACAGAGAGAAGCAGAGAAAGCAGAAATAAGGAGAAAATGTGGGCTCTCATCATTCCTCTCTCGTTTGTAGCATGCCCTTTGAGCTAAGAAGGCAAGCTGGCACACGTTTGCAGAAATGAATGGGATACTTCACGGCCTCAGAATTACAATGATGCTCTGAAAATGCACATGCTCTCATGCAGATGCCCTCTGAAGGTGGCACCTCCTTTGACACAGCTCAGCTTGCCCATGCATGGTGGTAGCCAGCCGAACCCCGAAGGGGACGGGGTCAGGGGCTGAGCCTGTGGAACGAGTCTCCTCTTTTAGGCATTCTTTCTTTTTCATACCAGTCTGTTAGGAAGATTCCATTCAAAACAAGTAGTTGCTGGAGTCCATTAAGACCAACTGCCCACATTCCTAAATCGGCACAGAAAAACTTTAAATATTTACACACCATTAATTTTTTTCCTTTCTCTTTTCTCTATTTTAGCCAAACAGGATTATCCTCTCATGTCTGTGTTTTGGTTTGCTAAAACTGCAGGAAGGCAATATGCCAGAAACGGGCTGGCTTTTACAACGCAGTATATTTGTTTACAAATTTACAGTTCTAAGGCCAAGAAAATGTCCGAATTAAGGCACCAACAAGAGGATAAGGAAAGGCCACTGGCATCCGGGCTTCCTCTGTCACATATGAAGGTACATGGCTGGTGTCGCTGGTCCTTTGCTCCTGGGATTTGTTGCTTTCAGCTCCTGGTTTCAGTGACTTTTTCTCTGAGCATCTGTGGGTCCTCTCTTAGGATCTCTGGGGTGTTTCTCTCTCTCCAAGCTCCCTTGGCTTTTGTGTCTTTTCCCTTCTCATAAAGGATGGCAGTAAAGGATTAAGACCCACCTAGGATGGGCTGGGTCACATCTCCATTGAAACAACCTAACCAAAGGGCCCCACCTACAATAGACCTGCACCCACAGGGATGGATTGAAAGAAAGCCTTTTTGGGGGTACACCACAGCTTCAAACCAGCACAACCTGAGTTTTCTTTTACACCTTGTTTTAAAATTGGACCACTTCTGGGGCTCCGGTTGCAGGACCATGGGGGAGGAGGAGGGCTGGGCGAATCCCCAGCCAGGAGAGCTGATGAGCAGCCGTGTAGCAGGAGAGACCTTTTCCCTGGGTGGAAGTGCCCGTAGCCAGCTTTGCAACCAGCACCAGGAGAAAAGGATTTTGAAGAGACTTATGACTAATCTTGAAAATTTTAAGGTACAGAAGGCTCTACAAATCTGAGTTTTGTTTTTATCTGCGTTAACTATAACCTGAAATAATTAAAAGTTTTGTCAAAGATTTAGCCATAACCAGGATGTATCTGCTCCCCGTTGAAATGAGGGTTCACTGCATTGTAAGATGAGATTAGAAAATATAGATGTTTCTTGGTCCATCCAGCGACCAGTGTGCAGGAACTGGGCTTGTCTCAGTTTGCCAGGCTGCCATGGCAAATACCACGCAATGGCTTGGCTTAAACAATGGGAGTTTACTGCCTCACGGTTTTGAGGATAAAGAAGTCCAACACTGAGGCATCAGCAAAGTGACACTTTCTCCTCAAAGCCTGTGACATCCTGCTGCTGCCTGACAGCGATGCTTAGGGCCCCTTGGCTTTTTCCTCTGCCTCACGTAAGGTTTCCATGGCCTCTCCTTTCCTGCTGGGTGTCCCTGCTTCCCCTCCTCCCGTGGCTCTCTCTGTGTCTGAATTTCTTCTGTTTATAAACCACTCCAGCCAGCCAGAGCAAGCATGGGCCGCCCTGGACCTAAAATAACATCTTCAAGAGGTCGAATCTGCAGTGGGCTCGCCCCCATGGGAGAGCAGGTGTTGCTGAAGAGCATGTCTAATTTGGGGAACATGATCCAGTCGACCACAGAGCTTTCTCCATGAGCTGCTTCCCTGGGCTCCTGTGGATGGGGTCCTGTCTTCACTCCTCCCTGCTTCCCCTTCACCTTCTATTTTATCCTCCCTTTGCTCTTTCTCCTTTGCAACATCCGGAGTTTGGCAGAGAAGAGTAAAAATGAGGAAGAGTCAAAGTCAAGGCTCAAAGGAGGGATACAGAAGGGAAAAAGAATTTCACTAAGATTATCTTTGGTCCAGGAGTGAGGAAGGCCAAGCTCTAGTCTGAATTCTGGCCCTCACACAAACAGTAATGATAATAATTCAAAACAATATATTAGCCTTTACCATTCACTGAGCACTTACTATTGCTGGGTGTTGTAGTTTGCTAGCTGCCAGAATGCAGCACACCAGAGATGGACTGGCTTTTAATAAAAGGGGATTTATTTTGTTAGTTCTTCAGAGGAAAGGCAGCTAACTTTCATCTGAGGTTCTTTCTTATGTGGGAAGGCTCAGGGTAATCTCTGCTGGCCTTCTCTCCAGGCCCCTGGGTTCCAACAACTTTCCCCGGGGTGATTTCTTTCTGCACCTCCAAAGGCCTGGGTTGAGCTGCAAGTGCTGAGATGAGGAATGCTGAGCTGCTTTGGCTGAGCTACGTTGAGTCTCTCACTTAAGCACCAGCCAAATAAGTCAAACATCATTCATTGCAGCAGGCACGCCTCCTAGCCGACTGCAGATGTAAATCAGCAACAGATGAGGTTCAGGTACCATTGGCTCATGTCCATAGCAACAGAACTAGGTGCCTTCACCTGGTCAAGTTGACAACTGAATCTAACTACCACGCTGGGCTTTGTTCCAAGTACTTTAAGCTTAACCCACCCAGTTCTAGGAGAGGGTAAAATTTTGGTGACTGTGTTTTAGATGAGGAGCCTAGGGTCTAGGTGTCTTGTCACCTCCTGAAGGTCACACAGCTCATCAGAGCCTGAACTGGACTTCAAGCCTTCCCTGAATCTTCTGATCACACTAAGTTGTCTTCTTTGTGCAACTGGGAGCAATTCATTTAAATTCCCTGAGCCGTTGTAAAGCAAGATGTTTTAGTCAATGTTTTGAAAGCTTCTTCCAGGCCTTTCTTCAATCAAAAACAAATCCTAGCTTCTTCTCCTACTCATTCCCCCTGAAGACTTCATATGAAAAGGTGGCATCTTGGGGTATGCAAAGAGGAGGCAGGCATTCAACACCCAAATCTGTCTCTCAGCATCACTTCCTGAAACCCTCTGAGAGCAGCCCTTGCCTTTCAAGCCAAATATTTGATGTTCCCAGGTCCCATGAAAAAGATCTCCAGGGATTAGCCCTGCAATCTAATAGAATGTACGGACAACCTCAAAAGCGTCTCTTTGTTTATGATAGCACAATGTGTGTTTGATAAAATTTAAATACAGAAAAAAATCAATTTAAAATAACACTATTCTTGCCAACCAGCACTAACTATACTTAAGATTTCTGTCCAATCTTTTAATTTGCATTCATGTGTCTATATATGATGGATATAGAGGAACTCAACTGTTTGAGTTCATTGTGTATAAACAGCTCTGTATGTGGATCCTATTTTTTCATTTAATAATGTTTTACGGGCATTTTCCAAGTGATGAAGATTGTGTGAAGATTGTAAACACAGTCATCAGAGCTGCGTCTAATCCAGGCATGCTGTGATTTCTTTAGCCCTGCCCCTGTTTTTGGACATTTGGGTTGTTTCTGATGTTTCACTTTGTAAATCTGAAGGGAGATATCCTAGGACATTAATCTTCGTCTCTGATCATTTCCTTAGGGGAGGCTCCTAGAAGCAGGGTTAGGGGTCAAATAACAGGCTACATATTTGACAAGCCTTTGTACATTTCCTGTGTGTGTGTGTGTGTGTGTGTGTGTGTGTGTGTGCATGCGTGCCTGTGAACTAGTTCCAGATGCTCGCCACCTGTCCTTTGTTCCTTTGGGGACGGTTTGAAGCACCAGGAATCTCTGAGCCTCTTTGGGTTGTTGTTGGCTGGGAGGTCCTCAGGTTCCTGGTCCTTGGAAACTGCCTTTTGGGAGACATGTTTGAACTCTGGACATCCTTAAGCCAAACCTCGAGATGCAGATGCAAGCAAAAATGCAGGAGAGGGTCAGAGGTCTTGGTTGGTAGCCAGGTGGGCGTGGAGGAAGGTGTGAGGTGGGGGCAGTGCCCAGCCGGCCTTGGGGCTTGGGGTGCAGCTCCCCACCACAGATACTTTTGCAACCCGGGCCCAGCACTCTGCTGGCGGCTCCCATGCAGCGCTTGACACACTTCCTGCTTCTAAAGACCTGGGAAAATGAAACTTGGCTCTAGCTTCCTTGGCTGCTGGTTAACAAGAGGGTAAGCGGAGCCCGGAGGACCCGAAAGGACTAAGCCTCGTCCGATGTGGACTCTGTCACTGACTTTAATGCAGCGCCCCCAGACCCCCCCACTCCCCAGAGGAAGCGGCTAAGTGGCTTTTGGTTTCCAAAGCCCTTCCTGAGGCTTCCCCCCCAGGTCTGCGGACCCTCCTCTCATCGGGTTTTCTACCTGCCTTCCTCCAGCTGTTCAGCTGAAATGCAAACTGGAGCAGCACCCGATGTGCTCTTCACAGCTTGTGATGATGCTACTCCAGGAGGTCGTTTGCTTGATGGTCCATCAGGTAAGGGGCGGCTGTGCCCGGGGCTGGGCACTTCGGGCTGGCGTCCCGGATGAACCAAACAGATCGGGCGCCTCCACAGGGGGCGGCCGTCCCGTGGGAAACAAAATAAGCGACTACAAATGACTGGCAACCCGTGGTGTAGAGGAAGCAGGCGGGTGGCCAGCATTGCGGACGGAGCCCTCCCCCTACCTAAGGCGGTCACGCGGGGGGGGGGGGGGGGGGAGAGCTGGTGGGGGGAGGGTCCCAGCCCAGGACCCGGGAGGGAGCAGGCGCCCTCGTGGGGGGTGCGCACGTGAGGACAGACAGACCGGAGAAGTTCGTGGAACCACAGCCCCTGCAGCTGAGAGGTCAAGAAAGAGGAGGGCAGAAAAGTGTCCATGGCAGGTGGCACATGGAGGGAGGGAGGTGGCGCCTGGGACACCATTTGTCCAGCAGCAGCCGGCCTGGGGCTGAGCCAGAGGGCGCGGAGGGGTGGGAAAGCGTGTATTTGTACAAGAAGCGGGGTGTGGGCAGCTCAGGGAAATAGAAACATTGGGTAGATGATAGCGAGAAGAAAAGCCAAGGGAGAAATTAACGTTGGTTTTCCTGATTTTCATCCCTTTTTTTTTTTAAGGCTGGGAGATAATAGAGCTTGTTTGTAAGCTGTGGGGGTGATTCAGTAGAGAGAAAGATGGGGAGAGGGTGGAGACAGAGGTGAGGGAGAGAGGAAAAGAGGGAGGGGGAGAGAGAAAGAGAAAGAGAGGAGGGGAAAGAGAGGGAGAGGAAGGGAAAGAGGGAGAGAGGAAGATTTGCAATACTCAGAGAGGCAAATAATGGAGAGCTAAGTCCTTGAGAAGGTAAAATGGGTTGGTATCTAGGACAGAGATGAAGAGATAGGACTCTTATAGGAGGAGAGCCACTTTGTGAATTTTTTGAACACTTTATTATGGAGAATAATAGAGTGGGGCAGCGATCCGCCATGTACCCACCACCCAGCTTCAACACAGGGCCAACCTCTTATCATCTGACACCCCCCAATCCCTCACCCCTCCCCAGATTATTTTCAAACACGTCCAACACATCATAACTTTTCACCCATAAGCACATCAGTATGCATCCCTAAAAATAAGGACTTGAAAAAATTCCAACAAAATTATTATCACACTTAAAAAATGAACAATTTCTCAACATCATCAAATACCCAGTCAGTTTCAAATTCAAAAAAAAATATTTTTGTTTTTAACAGCTAGCTTGTTCAAATCAAAACCCAAGTACGGAGCATACTTGCAGTCTGTTCATACATTTCTGTAAGTGATTTTGATCTATAGCTCCCCTTTCCTCTTTTTGTTTCCCCCTGAAGAAAACAAACCTTTTTTTCCTGTAGAATTTCTCACATTTTGGATTTTGCTGACTGCACACTCAAGGTGTTCTTTAGCACATTTCTCTCTTGCCTATAAATCTCCTAAACTGCTACTTCACACCTTATAGTGGAAGGCTTGTTCTGATTCAGGTCTGATTTGGGGGGAGTGTGGGAAAAGCAGGACTGCCTCGTGGACGCCGTGTTGCATCCCATCAGGACGCACAATCAAGCCTGGTGATGTGGCTTCTCTTGATATTAGAATTTGGCGCCTCATCTCCGCCACCCATTCCAAAGCTCCCGCATCAGCTTTTTACTTAACAATGTTGTCAGTAACTGATGACCGTGACCTAAAGCCATAATTCTGTCAGGAGCTATCAAATGATGACATTCTAAGTCTCTCATTCCTTCCACAGTTTTTGATGGGAATTCTTAAAGAGAGTGACTTCCGTGTTGCATTGGGCTATTCTGTGGGTCATACGGGAAGTGCAGCATACGTGCTTGAGTCTTGCCCTTTATTTTCTAGTTTTTAGATTATTGAATTGGTTCCTTAGCACCCTCCAACTATAGGCAGTGAGGTTTCATATGTTTCGTATTATGGACTTTAGTGTCAAAAGCCATTGCAGGTGCTATTTCTTTTGATGATCAAATTGTCCTGTCTTTGGCCAGAAGTATTCCTTCAAGATAACCCCCAAGTGCTTTTGTTCATTTCCAGTAGTTTGGTAAATTTCTTCCTTTGTGGTATAAGATGTTCCAGGCTCATCTTGCCCCAGACCTGTAAACTGCCATTGCTCCAAAGGTCTCTGGTTCTTTTTTTAGTGGGAAATGGTATTTAGAGGCCACAATCTGAGCACTGAGAGTGCTCATTGCTGCTGCGTTGAAGATTACTTCTAGTCAGAATAGTGGTTAGAGCTAGAAAAAAATTTTAAGAGAAAATACATCATGAGTTTATACTATTTCTAGCTTATTCTGAGTATCTTAGTTCCTAATAGCATTATTATAATAAATTATTTGGTTTTTTTAATTCTATATATGTTTGTATTATTTTACTATAGCTATAATTAAAATGAAGTATATGTATATATGTATATATACACACACACACAGTTTAAAATAACTATATCAATATTATTACTAACAAAAATATTGTTGGAAGCAAATTTTGTTACTATTTAGTCCTTGGGATATAAATCCCACTAAAGATGCACAGGCTAGTTACTATGTTTTAAAGTTACCTGAAATAATCCCTCTCTTTTTGGTTAAGTTGCTAAATTTATACACATTTAGGTTCATTTGTTTTAGTTTGCGTTCATTATTTTGGGGGATTACGTTTTTCTTTTGGATTAAATTTTATTTTATAAGACACTCAGATGGCTCCAAAGTGAAATCTATGAAATACAGTCCTTTCAGACAATCTAGCTGCTATTGCCTTCCCCTTTACTTTGTTCTCCCTTCTCCCCACAGGCAACCATTTTACTAGTTTTTGCTATATCCTTCCATTGAAATTGTAAAATAGCAGGTATCTATACAATTCTCCTCTGTTCTAAGCTATCAAGCAGCAAACTGTACACACTGATATTCACTTTGCTTACAGCCCTTAGCAATGTATCTCCTAGAGACCTCTGTATAGCAGTATGTAGCGCTATCCCTCATTCCTTTCTATAATGTATGCTTCTCCATTATGCACGTTCAACAAGTCCATATTTTATGTAACTAGTTCCCTACTGATAGACATTTAGGTTTTTCTCCAGTCTGTAGCTAGTACAAAAAGTACTGTGATAAATAGCCTTATACATATATCTTATTGTATTTTTACCAATATATCTTAGGACTATTTTCCTAGGAGTTAGAAGGGTGGGCCAAAAGATTGAATGCCTGCTCTCGTTTCCAGGCTGCTAAGCTACATACCACACAATGGGTTGGCTTTATGGGATTTTATTGGTCTGTGGTTTCAGAGCCTGGAAGGCTGGCTTCCTCACAGCCTCAGCAGTGTTTGGCTGTCCGGCCAGCTTTGGGGCCTTGGCTTTCCTGCCAAATGATGATGACCTCCTCTTGCTCTTCTGGTTTCCTTTGACCTCCAGTCTTCATCTTCTCTTATGGCTTTCTGGATTTTTTTCCCTCTTATTTCTTCAACTACCCTTCGCTGGTCTTGTTTCTCTGCCTATCCCTTAAAATCTGACCTTTCCGTGGATTGGAAGTCTAAGCTAAATTGTGAACTTGTAAGAAAAGAAAAGAAAGAAGTCAGAGAAAGGGCTTGCCTGCCGCCTCGCCCTTGAGTGAATGAGTTGTGCCTGTGTAGGGAAGGCGCGAGGGCAGGAGCAGCCAGGAGATGCCACTTGTTGGCAGATACTGCAAAGACTAGATTAGCCAAGGAAGCATGAGCACCAGAAGGGTGAATTGCTTGTTTAAGGGAAAAGAACAGTCTCCATGCTAATTCCTTTACTCTTCATTCCTTTCCATTCTCAGGCTCGAAGTTCCTCAGAATTGACAGCAACTCCAGGGCTCATTTAGTCTACCCCCCCGTCAAGGCCACAGCTCCCCGCAGTTGTTCCTGAGTCACCCAGCCTGAACTGGGCCATCTAGGGGAGTGGGGAGCTCCCCTCTGCACAAAGCTACCCTCTCTGCTCGGGGACGGCATAGCCCACATCTCAAGCCTCCTTGACAAACAGCCCTTGGAGCATTAAAATATCCTATCACCTATGTTTTTTGTCTTCCCCCCAAACCTCAGTTGCCTTTAAGCCCTACCACGAAAGCTCTTTCCCAAACTTCTGTCCCTTTCTCTCCTGCTAACTGCCAGCTTCCCTTCCTGACTTGGTTCTGCAGTCACATTCCTTGATTATACTGAAATTAAAGATTTCCAGTCAATGCATAAATTTAAATCATGATTTAAATTAAAAATTGGGGGCGGTGCAATGGTTGCTCAGTAGCAGAGTTCTCACCTGCTATGCTGGAGACCTAGATTCGTTTCCTGGAGCCTGCCCATGCCAAAAAATAAAAAAATAAAAAATCAGGAGAATATATAGGAAATGTCTGAACATGACATGGTTCAGAGATCTAAAATATGCACAGGGCCACAGTGGCTCAGCAGGCAAGAATGTTTGCCTGCCATGCCAGAGGACCTAGGTTTGATTCCTGGTGCCTGCCCATGTTAAAAAAAAAAAGAAAATATTCACAGAACTTTTGCAAATCAATTTAGATAATACAGGAACCCCAGTAGATAAATGGGCAAAGAATATGAACAGATCATTCACAAAATGATAAGCAAACGAAGAAATGCTCAAACTCATTTAATAAGAGAAATAAAATACAAACTACAGTGAACTGTGACTTTATACCCATCAGATTAATGAAAATTAGAAAACCGGATGATGCCAGCTCATGGCAGGGCCACAGGGGATACCAGACCCTCGTGTGGTGGTGATGGCAGGTGTAGACTCATCCAGCCATTCTTAAGGGCCATCTGGCAGTATCTGGTCAAATACACTCCTCTGGGATGCAGAAATCCCATTCCTGTCACTTACATGGAACCACCATTCTCTATTTCCAATATTTCTCCAGAAAGATGTCTCCAGTTCCCGCTGAGGTCTGTGCTTTCTCCAGGATCCTTGCAGACCTGTCTGATATCGAGTCACTGAATCACGGAGCTGAAAGCAGATACAAGAGCTTCACGGAGGATGCAGAAGCCAAGAGTCCCAGCCAGGAAGGTGGTGAGTGACCCTGGGCCCCTGACTCCGCTTACAGGGTCTGTACAAATGTCCTGCCACTTCAGCGGAGACCCTGTTAGCTCCTGGCGACTGCCTCTTGCTTTCGCCCACGATCTGTTCCATAAATCTGCTCTGGATTTAGTTACTGAGGCTCCATGTGATCAGAAAGGAAGCGAAGCCCTGGGAGCTTCACATCTCTGGAACCAGCCATATTACATTCCAGAACACAAAACACACGTCGTATGCGATTCTGGAAACACTCTGGGCAGTCCCTTCGGAAGAGTCAAAGAACTTTTTCTGGAGAGGATTGATACTAAGAAGATTTTGAAGAATGGGAAAGATTTTGATAAAGAGAAAAGTCCTTAAAATTGGGGAAATTGGAGCACCGCTGCTCTGCTGGGAAGCACATGAGTTATGCTTCAGACAGGACTCTCCGACCTGGCTCCAGCACACTTAAGTAGAAAAAATTCACATACCTGGAAAGACCAGGGTCTATGAGAACAGCTAGATGCAGAGGCATGGCAGGGATGCTCCTCTCCATGGCTCCGCTCTGCTCAGAGTGGGTCAACTTCTTTCTCAGGAAAGCTCTCCCAGAGGCAGAGAACAGCAAACACAATCTTAGTTGGGAAAGAGTGCCTTTTCGCCAGTGATTCCAGAAAAATTCGAGATAAGGCTCTCACTGGCTTCCCTGAATGGGGTTGCCAGATCCAGCAAATAAAAATACAGGACCTCCAGTTAAATTTGAATTTCAGATAAACAATCAATGTCTTTTTAGTATAAGTAGGTCCCATGCAATATTTGGGACAGATGTAAGAAATTATTTATCTGAGATTCAAATTTAACTGGGCATCCTGTATTTTATCTGGCAGCCCTGTTCCCGAACCAGCCAATGGAGCCAGGTAGATGAGGAGCTTCACTGGTCAAGCCTGGGGCACATGCCCACACTCTGGACCGCAGGAGTGAGGCCAGCCCACTGCAACCCTGTGGACTGGAAGTGGGGAGTGGGTGGCTTTTGATCAGAGACTTTGCCAGGAGAGGAACTGGAAGTTGAGCAGGAAAAAATCACAGATACTCTTTATAGCTTACATCGTGGACAGCAAGACCAAGATAAAAGTGAAAATGAACTTCTCCATCTGAAAAGCCTTTTCTGGGTCCCATGCTATGTGCCCACTAGCTGAAAGCTCCTGGAGTAGAGTTCCATGTGTTTCTTGTTCACCACCACAATCCTAGTGCTTGGCACTTAGCAGAATCTCAATTAAAAATCATTGAATAGATAAATGAATGGATGAAGCATTGCGCAGCCTTCATGCTTCCTCCTTGGGCAAATTTAATTATTTCTGCTAGATAGACTTCTTCAAAAGAGATATCACAGTGGCAGCCTTTTTTGTGTGTGTGTGAGCAGTGGCAATGCATTGAGAACCATAGCCATGCAGACATTCTGGGCACCTCTGGCTCTCTCAAGGCTCCTTGAAGCTCATCTGATAACATCTCTGCGAGAGAGATGGGCACTGTCCTCCCACTTCACATATAAGGAAGCCGAATCCTAGAGGTTGGGTCATGATGTCACGACCACAAATAGAGCTGGGTTTCTTTCTTCTTTTCTTTTTTTTTTGCATGGGCAGGTACCAGGAATCAAACCCAGGTCTCCGGTATGGCAGGTGAGAACTCTGCCTGCTGAGCCACCGTCACACCGCCCAAGACCACAGATAGAGTGGGCACAGATTGGGTGCCCCATCTTGACCTTAAACTTTCCATGCAATCCCCATCACCTTGTTTTTCTGAATCGTGATATTTGCATCCATTTTGTAGTATTTCAGCTCAGAGAAAGCTGACCCAGTCCAATGGAAAGTTTAAGTGCATCTACCTTTTTGTTTCTGGCAAAATGTATAGCTGGGTGTTCTATTGAAAGATAGAAATAATTTTTAAAGGAAAGCTTGGAATGGGACTTGGTAGTCTGTCCTGGACGTGCCGTCTTTCAGCTTCCTTCCTGAGACAGAATGAGGTGAAGGTCTGCTCTGCCTGGTGACAGCGCGTGGGCACTGGGCATTTACAAAGTGCCTGTCCACCATCCCAAACTGCACCCATGGCCCGTCTCAGGGGTATGTCCCTGGGGCTGCTTTCCAACCATGGTCATCGTTGGTTGATTATAATAACCTTCTCATAAATGGAAATAAAAAGCCTTGAGGAAAAGCCTGCTTACCCCAGTTTTCCCCAAAGCTTCCCATGTCTCCAGGGCCTTTTTCTTCCTTTTAAGGTAGGGTTATAGCTCCCATTTTCTGGAGGATGACACTTTGACTCATGAGCTACTTACTGTATTACTTTGTTAAGCTGCCGGAATGTTCAATGTAAGGCACCAACAAGAGATTACCTTCACTCGAGAAAGGGTGATGCCATCCAGAACACCTCTGTCAGCAGGGTAGTCACGTGGCTGGCATCTGCTGGCCCCTTGCCCCTGGACTCTGTTGCTTTCAGCCTCTGTTCCTGTGGGGATTCCTCACTTAGCTTCTCCAGGGCTGGCTTCCATCTCTTGGCTTCCCTTCACTCTCTCCAGGTTCTGGTTTGCTTAACATCTCATGGCTATGTCTGCTGGGTCCCAAGCATCTCCAAACATCCATGTCTCTGCTTTCTTTGTCAGCTCTGACACTCTCAAAATGTTTCTTCCTTTAAAGGACTCCAGTAAACTAAGACCCACTTGAATAGGTTGAGTCACATCTCCATCTAATCAAGAAAATGAAGAAAGTTGATCTCATCTAAACCAAGACAAGAGTCCATTGTGGGTCACACCCACAATTGGGCACATCACATCTCTGTGGAGATAATCTAATAAAAAGTTTCCAACCTATGGGTGGTGCAATGGTGGCTCAGCAGGAAGAATTCTTGCTTGCAATGGCAGGGACCTGGGTTTGATTCCTGGAGTCTGCCTATGCTAAAAAAAAAAAAAAAAAAAAAAAGGTTTGCAACCTACAGTATTGAATCAGGATTAAAAGAAACGGTTGCCCCCCACAATGTTGGGTCAGTATTAAAACATGGCTTTTCTGGGGTACATAATAGACTCAAACCGGTGCACTCAGTTCAGGTAAAATGCCCAGTAACTGGTAGAGCTGGGATGAAAAGTCAGAGGGGCCTAATTGCAAAGCTCTGAGCTCGTTCTGATCCACCAGCCCTGCCTCTCGAGGGCCTATGGGGCTGGGGTGCCGGAGTGGGTGTGCCCTGCAGGGTGCTCTACAAAGGTAGGGAATTATGGGTCAAGGTTTGCCTGGAGCTGGACAATAGATCTGGTGGAGGTCCAGCCACGGTGGCCTTTGAAATTACCCGGCACACTCACGACCACCATGCCAAGGCCACTCAGCGCCAGGAGGGAACAGAACTGGGGCAGTCTCTGAGTCATTAATGGCTCAGAGTGAGTGCATAAGTGTAGCTTCTAAGACCATCACCTGCGTACGTGGCCCCTTTGTCTCTCCAGGACCCCCCTCCTTGGAGACAGCAAAGGGCTTAGGTGCAAAGTGTCCCCAGCCCCAGGTTGGATTCCTTACACGCCATGTCCCTCATGGCCTCTCCTCTGGGGCTGTTCCTGCTCCTGCCCACTCCTCCGGCCTCCCACCCTCCAGTGCTCTTGCCACTGCCCGCCCTGCCCCCACCACAGGGCTGCCCCCAGCCCCCTGCCCCAGAGACTACACCTCTTTTGGCCAAGACTGGGAGACTCCACAGGTCCTTGCCATTTCCTTTTTTTTTTTTTTAATTTTTATTAATAAAGCCAATCAACATACAAATGAACATTCTTTTTTTCATCACATAGTTGTATATTCATCATCATGAGCATTTCTTAGAACATTTGCATCAATTCAGAAAAAGAAATAAAAAGAAAACAGAAAAAAAAAATTCATGCATACCAATACCCCTTACCCCTCCCCCTCACCAATCACCAGCATTTCAACCTACTAAATTCACTTTAACATTTGTTCCCCCTATTATTTATTTATTTTTAATTCATATGTTTTACTCATCTGTCCATAAGGTAGATAAAAGAAGCCTCAGACACAAGGTTTTCACAATCACACAGTCACATTGAGAAAGCTGTATCATTATACAATCATCCTCAAGAAACATGGCCACTGGAACACAGCTCTACATTTTCAGGCAGTTCCCTCCAGCCTCTCTGTTATGCCCCAAATAAAAAGGTGACATCTATTTAATGCATTAGAATAACCTCCAGGATAACCTCTCGACTCTGTTTGGAATTTCTCAGCCATTGACATTTAATTCTGTCTCATTTCTCTCTTCCCCCTTTCAGGTGAGAAGGTTTTCTCAATCCCTTGATGCTGAATCCTAGCTCATTCTAGGATTTCTGTCCCATGTTGCCAGGAAGGGCCACATCCCTGGGAGTCATGGCCCACGTAGAGAGGGGGAGGGCAGTGAGTTTGCTTGTCATGTTGGCTGAGAGGCCACATCTGAGCAACAAAAGAGGTTCTCTTGGGGGTGACTCAGGCCTAATTTTAAGTAGGCTTAGCCTATCCTTTGAAGGGTTAAGTTTCATATGAACAAACCCCAAGATTGGGGACTCAGTCTATTGCTTTGGTTATCCACACTGCTTGTGAGAATATCAAGAATTCTCCACTTGAGAAAGTTGAATTTTCCCCTTTCTCACCATTCCCCCAAGGGGACTTTGCAAATACTTTTTATTCACTGTTCAAATTCTTCTGGAATTTATCGAGGCATCACTCTGGACAAACCTACAAAATCTCATGCCCTACTCAAGGTTCCATGTACTTATGGTGCTCAATTAAGCTGTCCACATAAGTTATATTAGGAAATACACTGGTCAAAATACAAATGTTGTACCAAATAATTATTTTTTGCTTTAGTCTCACACATAAGTTAAAGTTTTAAAATATTAATTATCATCTATTTTCAACACCCTGCATTATTGACATTCCTTTGTTCTTCCTCATGCAAAACATTTTTAAATTTGTACATTTAGTCACTACCATTATACACGCTAGGCATTCCTAGATTATACCATCTCAGTCCTTACCGTCTATCTTTCCTTCTGATTTCATTTGTGCCCCCAGCCCTCCTCCCTCTGTCATTCTCCCATTCAGCTTCATTCAGTATTCTAACATCATTGTATTACAGTTAGGTAGTGTTGTGCTATCCATTTCTGAATTTTTACAATCAGTCCCATTGCACAATCTACATCCCTTCAGTTCTGATTACCCACTATCTACCCTATTTCTATCTCCTGATGACCTCTGTTCTTAACTGAAATTATCCAAGTTCATTCATTAATGTTAGTTTGTATGAGTGAGACCATACAGTATTTGTCCTTTTGTTTCTGGCTAATCTCACTCAGCATAATGTCCATCCATGTTGTTACATACTTCATAATTTTATTCTGTCTTACAGCTGTTTAATATTCCATCACATGTATATACAGCTTGTTTAGCCACTCATTTGTTAATGGACATTTGGTCTGGATCCATCTCTTGGCAACTGTAAATAATGCTTCTGTAAACATTGGTGTGAAAATGTCCATTTTTGTCTTTGCCCGCAAGTCCTCTGAATATATTCCTAGTGATGGTATTGCTGGATCATATGGCAATTCTATATTTAGCTTCCTGAGGAACCACCAAACTGCCTTCCATAGCGGTTGTATCATTTGACATTCCCACCAACAGTGGAAAAGTGTGCCTCTTTCTCCACATCCTCTCCAGAACTTGTCATTTTCTGTTTTGTTGATAATGGCCATTCTGGTGGGTGTGAGATGATGTCCCATTGTGGTTTTGATTTGCATTTCCCTAATAGCCAGGGAAGTTGAGCATCTTTTCATGCACCTTTGGTCACTTGTATTTCCTCTTCTGAGAAATGTTTTTTCAAGTCTTTTGCCCATTTTGTAATTGGATTGGCTGTCTTTTTGTTGTTGAGTTGAACAATCTCTTATATATTCTGGATACTAGAGCTTTATCTGATGTATCGTTTCCAAATACTGGCTCCCATTATGTAGGCTTTTTACTTTCTTGACGAAGTTCTTTGATGCACAAAAGTGTTTAATTTTGAGGAGTTCCCATTTATTGCTTTCTTTCTTCAATGCTCATGTTTTGGGTATAAGGTCTAGGAAACCACCTCCTATTATAAGATTTATAAGATATTTACCTGCATTTTCATCTAACAGTTTTATGGTCTTAGATCTAATGTTTAGGTCTTTGATCCATTTTGAGTTAATTTTTGTATAGGATGTGAGATATGGATCCTCTTTCATTCTTTTGTATGTGAATATCCAGTTCTCTGGGCACCATTTATTTAAGAGACTATTCTGTCCCAGGTGAGTTGGCATGACTGCCTTATCAAAGATCAACTGTCCATAGATGAGAGGATCTATATCTGAACATGCTATTCAATTCCGTTGGTCATTATATCTATTTTTATGCCAGTAACATGCTGTTTTGACCACTGTAACTTCGTAATACGCCTTAAAGTCAGGTAGCATGAGACCTCCGGCTTCATTTTTCTTTCTCAGGATACTTTTAGCTATTCGGAGCACCCTACCCTTCTAGATAAATTTGGTTATTGATTTTTCTATTTCTGAAAAGTAAGTTTTTGGGATTTTAATTGGTATTGCATTGAATTTGTAAATCAGTTTAGGTAGAATTGACATCTTAACTATATTTAGTCTTCCAATCCACGAACATGGTATGCCCTTCCATTTATTTAGGTCTTCTGTGATTTCTTTTAACAACTTCTTATAGCTTTCCCTGTATAGGTCTTTTGTCTCTTTAGTTAAATTTATTCCCAAATATTTTATTCTTTTGGTTGCAATTGTAAATGGAATTTTCTTCATGATTTCCACCTCAGATTGTTCATTACTAGTGTATAGAAATACTGCAGATTTTTTAGTGTTGATCTGCCACTTTGCTGTACTCATTTATTAGCTCTAGTAGTTTTGCTGTGGATTTTCAGAGTTTTCAACATGTAGTATCATGTCATCTGCAAACAGTGAGAATTTTACATATTCCTTTCCAATTTTGATGCCTTGATTTTCTTTTTCTTGTCTAATTGCTCTGGTTAGAACTTCCAACACAATGTTGGGATAGTGGACATCCTTGTCTTGTTCCTGATCTTAGGGGGAATGTTTTCAGTTTTTCCTATTGAGGATGATGTTAGCCATGGGGGTTTTCATATATTCCCTTTATCATGTTGAGGAAGTTTTCATCTATTCCTATCCTTTGAAGTGTTTTCAACAGGAAAGATGTTGAGTTTTGTCAGATGCCTTTTCTGCACCAAACGAGATGATCATGTGGTTTTTCTCCTTTGATTTGTTGATATGGTGTATTACATAAATTGATTTTCTTATGTTGAACCATCCTTGCATACCTGGGATGAATCCTACTTGGTCATGGTGTATAATTCTTTTAATATGCTTCTAAATTCAATTTGCAAGAATTTTGTTGAGGATTTTTGCATCTATATTCATAAGAGAGATTGGTCTGTAGTTTTCTTTTTTTTTGTAATATGTATCTTTGTCTGGCTTTGGTATGAGGGTGATGTTGGCTTCATAGAATGACTTAGGTAGCTTTCTCTCCTGTTCAATTTTTTTTAAGCGTTTGAGCAGGATTGGTACTAATTCTTTCTTGAATGTTTGGTAGAATTCACATGTGAAACCATCTGGTTCTGGACTTTTCTTTTTGGGGAGCTTCTTAATGACTGATTCAATTTCTTTACTTGTGATTGGTTTGTTGAGGTCATCTATTTCTTCTCAAGTCAATGTTGGTTGTTCATGCCTTTCTAGGAAGCTGTCCATTTCATCTACATTGTTGAATGTATTAGCATAAAGTTGTTCATAGTATCGTCTCATTACTGCCTTTATTTCTGTGGGGTCAGTGGTTATGTCTCATCTTCCATGTCTGATTTTATTTATTTGCATCCTCTCTCTTCTTCTTTTTGTCTACCTCACTAAGGGTCCATCAATCTCATTGATTTTCTCATCTAACCAACTTCTGGTTTTGCTGGTTTTCTCCATTGTTTTCATGGCCTCAGTTTCATGTATTTCTGCTTTTATCTTCATTATTTCTTTCCTTTTGCTTGTTTTGGGGTTAGTTTGCTATTCTTTCTCTAGTTCTTCCAAGTGGACAGTTAATTCCTCGATTTTTGCTCTTTCTTCTTTTCTGATATAGGCATTTAGGGCAATACATTTCCCTCTTAGCACTGCCTTTGCTGCATCCCATAAATTTTGATATGTCGTGTTTTCATTTTCATTTGCCTTGAGATATTTACTGATTTCTCTTGTAATTTCTTCCTTGACCCACTGGTTGTTTAAGAGTGTGTTCTTGAGCCTCCATACATTTGTGAATTTTCTGGCACTCTGCCTATCATTGATTTCCAACTTTATTCCTTCATGATCTGAGAAAGTGTTTTGTATGATTTCAATCTTTTTAAATTTATTGAGACTTGCTTTGTGATCCAGCATATGGTGTATCCTTGAGAATAATCCATGAGCACTTGGGAAAAAGGTATATCCTGCTGTTGTGGGGTGTAATGTTCTATAAATGTCTGTTAAGTCTAGCTCATTTATTGTATTATTTGAATTCTCTGTTTCTTTATTGATCCTCTGTCTAGATGTTGTGTCCATTGATGAGAGTAGGGAATTAAAGTCTCCAACTATTATGGTAGATGTGTCTATTTCTCTTTTCAGTGTTTTCAGTGTTTGCTGAAACATGTATTTTGGAGCATTCTGGCTCGGTGCATAAATATTTATGATTGTTATGTCTTCTTGTTGAATTGTTCCTCTATTAATACATAGTGTCCTTCTTTGTCTCTTTTAAATGTTTTACATTTGAAGTCTCATTTGTTGGATATTAGTATAGCCACTCCTGCTCTTTTCTGATTGTTATTTGCATGAAATGTCTTTTCCCAACCTTTCACTTTCAACCTATGTTTATCTTTGGTTCTAAGATGCATTTCCTGTAGACAGCATTTAAAATGGGTTCTGTTTTTTAATTCATTCTGCCAGTCTATGTCTTCTGATTGGGGAGTTTAATCCATTAACATTTAGTGTTATTACTGTACAGGCAGTACTTTCTTCTACCATTTTGCCTTTTGGATTTTATATGTCATATCTAATTTTCCTGCTTTTTACCTTTACTGATAGTCTTCATTTCTGCACTCTTCTCCACACCTCTCTCCTATCTGTCTTTTTATATCTGTCTCTAGTGCTCCCTTTAGTATTTCTTGCAGAACTTCTCTCTTGGTCACAAATTCTCTCAGTGATTTTTGTCTGAAAATGTTTTAATTTCTCCCTTATTTTTCAAGGACAATTTTGCTGAATATAGAATTCTTGGTTGGCAGTTTTTCTCTTTTAGTAATTTAAATATATCACCCCACTATCTTCTCACCTCCATGACTTCTGCTGAGAAATTTGTGCACAGTCTTATTGGGTTTCCCTTGTATGTGATGGATTGCTTTTCTCTTGCTGCTTTCAAGATTTTCTCTTTCTCCCATCTGACATTCAGATTTGTAAGTGTCTTGGAGTTTATCTATTTGGATCTGTTCTGTTTGGGGTATGCTGCACTTCTTGGATCTGTAATTTTAAGTCTTTCATAAGAGTTGGGAAATTTTCAGTGACAATTTCCTCCATTAGTTTTTCCTCCTTTTCCCTTCTCTCCTCCTTCTGGGATACCCACCACGTGTATATTCATGTGCTTCATGTTGTCATTCAATTCCCTGAGTCCCTGCTCATATTTTTCCAGTTTTTTCCCTATATTTTATTTTGCTTGTTGGATTTCAGATGTTCCATCCTCCAGTTTGCTAATCCTATCTTCTGTCTCTTGAAATCTAATATTGTAGGTTTCCATTGTTTTTTTCATCTCTTCTACTGTGCCTTTCATTCCCATAAGTTCTGTGATTTATTTTTTTAGACTTTTGATTTCTTCTTTTTGTTCATTCCTTGCCTTCTTTATATCCTCCCTCAATTCACTGATTTGATTTTTGATGAGGTTTTTCCATGTCTGTTTGAACATTCTGAATTAATTGTTTCAACTCCTGTATCTCATTTGAATTGTTCATTTGTTCCTTTGACTGGGGCATATCTTCAATTTTTCTGGTATGATTTGTTATTTTTTGCTGGCACCTAGGCATTTTAATTACCTTAGTTAGTTTATTCTGGAGATTGTTTTCACTTTTTTTAACCTAGGATTTTCTTGCTGGATGACTTTGTTGTCTATCTGTTCTTTGACATTCGGTTCAGCTTATTCTGGACCTCTAGCTTAGGTTTTGTTTAACAGATCAGAATTTTTCAGTTCTTGTTTCTTGTGCTGCCCATATAGTGCCTTTTATCCTCCCCTTAGGAGGGTCTACTTCAGTATTATAGATGCTAGCCAGATTTTCCCAGACAAAACTGGCCTCCTGTCTGGAGGAAAGAGTCACCTGAATCAGTTTTCCCTGAGGGTGGGACCCAGCAGGTTGGAAGACTTTCCTATGAAGCCTCTGGACTCCGTTTTTCCTATCCTGCCCAGTATGTGATGCTTGTCTGCCTGCAGGTCCCACCAGCATGAGGTGATGCGGTACCTTTAACTTCAGCAGACTCTCTCTGCTGGGGTGTGGTGGAGACAGAGGACAGACAAAGTAGTCTGGTTTTTTAATTGCTTCCATTTTCCAGACCCTGGGGTCTGAACTCCTTGAGGGAGGGATTCCACCTGAGCTGGGCCCCACCCCTCTCCTGGGGAAGGCACAGGCTCCGGACAAACACTCCGACAAGATGAATTCTGCCTATGTCTGGGGCAGTGGAGCCCGAGAAGCCTTGCAGCTGTATCCAAACAGCAGTCAAGCCATAGAAACACAGCCACCAAAATGAAAGAGAAAAATCCTCTGTAGAGCTGGACGCCCATTCCTTGGATTTGCCAATCAAGAACTTAAGTTGGTACATTGCTCTGTGTATCTCCAGATCCTATGCACCCCCTCCTTTCCTTCAGGACCCAGACCTTTTCAAATTAAAAAAAAAACTCTGTTTTTTTTTTTTCTTTTTCTGTCAGCCCTGCCCGCTCTGTGCCTGGGCAAAAACCAGTGACCTCTGCTTTTACTTGAGGTTCAGCTGAGCTGGGGGCCTTTTTTTAGTAGTCAGAATTTGTGAATTAATTCCACAATTGGCGTTTGGTTGGGCTCAGCCCCTACTGCTGGTAAAGTCCCTTTCCTTTCCCCTCTGTGAAGCAGCCTGTTGGGGAGGGGTGCTGGCCGCAGCTGCTTGGGGAACTCACGGTTCTGGGGGAGCTCACAGCCAGTCCAGCTGATCCAGACTGGGGTACGCTGTGTGTCCAGTCACTGACATGGCCCCAGCAGTTGTTCTGTCCTGTTCCTGGCTATTACTAACTGCTCTAGAGGATGAACTAAACCCCACACCTCGCTAAGCCGCCATCTTGGACCCCTTCTCCCTTGCCATTTCCTTTTATGTGCAAGGAGGTCAAGTGTGTAACCATTATTCACTTATTTTTTTTCCCAGAGCACCAGCTTCCACCATGCAGCAGCAATGGACAGCCCAAAGGTGGCTTAGAAGGGGAACAGCCACGTACCCCATAATTTCCATCAATTGCTCTCAAGAACCAAGCCCCCAAAACATACAGTCTAAGTGGAAGCTGGGCGCTTGCTTACTATACACACTCAAAACTCCTAGTCCTCTACCTGCTTCACGAACATTGCTGCCTCCACTCCACCCCCAAGGTAGAAACTATGGAATCACCCCACATGCGGTCAGCTCCCAAATACCTCTGCCCAATACTCTTCACTAGCCTGCATTGAAGGCCAAGTGCGTTTTCCCTCATCCAGGAGATCCCCCAGCACCCTCCTCATGGGAGCCATAGATACGGCATGGAAACCTGGAAACTGCAATGACTCCTGACTTTGGTTCTCGGTGGCCTGTCTCACCAGGCTGCTCACCACCCAGCAGAGAAGAGTAAGTCAAGGGGCAGGGCCATGGCACTGACCCATCCCAGGCACCCTCATTGTGCCAAGCCTGGGGCCTGGCACCCCACGGGCTCGTGGTAGATGTTGGTTGAACTGAATGCTCCAGGGGAATTAAAAGTGAGGCCATCTTCAAGGGAAATGAAGAAAGTCAGTCTCATCTAAACCAAAATAGGAATCCATTTTCAATTTTAAGGACTATTTCCAGGAAACTGGCCTTGTGGACACCTGAGCCATTGTCTCAGCCACCCTGGCTCGGGGCCCTGACTCAGTCTCCTGATTCAGCATTCCAGGGTGCTGGAGCATGTGGTCCCCAAGCAAACGTCCAGCCCTGCCAGGCTGAAACGGCGGTGTTTAAGACAACATGTGCACACATACACAAGTACATGTATAGACTTTTTTCTCAGTAAAGTAGGCCATCCAGGTGCCTTAAAGTAGTTCTTGCAAAGGGTTAAAAAATTAAGTGACCAAATGGATTTGTGTGAGCACGCTGTCCTGGAGGCGTGATGGTGTGGTGGGAAGAGCTGTGACCTAAGAACAGGCATTGATACCAGCCCCATCCTGCAGGCCAACTCACCATGAGTATGGGGTGAGTGGGTGAAATCCCCCACGTCTTATTTTCTTCCTCTATAAAGCATAAAAAGGTTGGATGATGAGAGCTCTTGGTTTAGCGCCTCTGGGTTTTATTCTTAAGAAGGCCCCTTTCATCTCTAAAAGGATGTCGCAGATTTTCCTTGGCGTGCCTCCCTCCCTTTCTCCACGCCCTTTCCTCCCAGGTGGGGAATCAGGGCTCACACTGACTCCTGGGCTGGCGAGAATCATGCCAAGAGTTGCAGGGGACCCACCAGTGAGCCAAAGGATTGCAGAAGGGGCAGGCTGCCACCCACCACCAAGAGCTTTTTATTTTCATTTTATTGACTGTATTTTCTTTAGCTGATATCAGATCCAATTCCTGCCCTAAAAAGTAAAGAAAGTAACTTAAAATTGAAAAAGGAAAAAGTGCTATGGGGTTTTGGAGGGAGAGATAAGTGTCCCCTCGAAGTGCATTCCTTCCCAGCATCATGGAGAGGGGATGTTTCCTAGATAAAACTCCCTAAGCCTTATAACTCCAGTGAAGCTGAAATTCTCAGTAAATTGCCCTCCTTAGATGGGGAAGACAGAGTTGCTGAAAGTAAGACACACACAGCTGTGCACTAGAAAAATGGAAATTCAATTAGGTTTGGGATTGATAAGTAAAAAAAGTCAGAGGAGAATAAACAGGAAGGAAAGGGGGAGAGAAGCAGGGGGCAGGCTCCAAAAAGCAGCAAAAAGGGACACTGAGAAACAGGAGCAGACACCGCCGGCTGAGCTGAGGGCGAGACACCCTGCCTTCCTCTCCTGCTACCAGTGAAATTTCTGCAACAAATCAACTGTCTTTAAGTTGTAGAAGCAAATGAGGGCCGAAGGACGGCTGGGTCCCCAGATGCTGGGGGGAGACCTGGAGGTGGATGGGGCAGGGCGGGCCGCATGCCAGGCAGCTGCCCCCAGTCCCAGTGACGGCAGAATCTCTCTCGGCAGCTGCTCTCCTGTGCCATTATTATTTTTAAAAGACTTGAAAACACTATTTTTACCCTGAGCACAATTTTTTTTCTTTCTGAGGAACAAAAGGCTCACAACCCACATGCTCCTCAAACCGGCAGCGTGGAGGAAAGGCAGGGTTCAGGGACACGTGGAGGCAGCTGTGGCCCCACGCCCGCCCCGCGCAGCCCCCCAGGAAATGAAACCAAGAGGGGTGCCTCGGGCTTGGTGCTGCCACCACCCTAAAAGAGAAGGGTGAAAGTAGTTCAAAATGGTGAAAAGACGGGGCTTCGCCAGCCAACATGATGAGCTGCAGGAGTTCTGGCCATTAGCAGGTAGTGTTGTCATCTTAGGAACGAAGGGCAGGGTGCTTTCTCTGTGCATGTCCCTCTCCCCCCACCCCCTTCTCTCTCTCTCTCTCTCTCTCTCTCTCTCTCTCTCTCACACACACACACACACACACACACAGACCTTGGTTTATTCCAAAACAAAGACTTTCTCTTGTTCCTCAGACTGCCAGTGATCCTAGAAATTAGACCCTTTGCATGTGTTTGTTAAACTCATTTCAGGATTTTCTAGGCAGCTAATAAGCTTTTACTGGGTCATTTGACAGTGTAGGGAAAACTAAAACTTCTTGCCCACCGTTTTTTTTCTCTTTTCTTTCTTTCTTTCTTACTTTTTTTCCCCCTCCAAAGAGATGTAGCTCAGAAGCCCTGCTTGTGACAGCCCTGGCCCGCGCTGGGCTGGAGTGCTCATGGCAGAGTGTGTGCGTGTGTAACGTTTGTAAGGAAAAAATCTGGTGAAAACTGCGTAACAGCCCCGCAGCCTGTTTTAACATTCTGAGTTTCTCTTAAAATGGAAACTTTTAAGAGTATTACTCACACATTTATTTTAAATATGGAAGGCAAAGGGAGAGCCTGTGATTCATCGCCAACACCAGAGATTAAAAGCAAACTTCGTGCTAGAGTCACTTCTACTCTCAGGCCTTCAGAAGCTGGAGAGGCTTCAGGACCTGTTGGCTTCCGGGTGTGACAATGACCTCGGCCGCCAGGGCTGGGGCGTGACAATGACCTCAGCCTCCAAGGCTGGGGCATGGAAATGACCTGGGCCACCAGGGCCGGGGCATGGAAATGACCTGGGCCACCAGGGCTGGGGCATGACAATGACCTTGGCCTCCACGGCTGGGGTGTGACAATGACCTTGGCCTCCAGGGCTAGGGCATGGAAATGACCTCGGCCTCCAGGGCTGTGGCGTGACAATGACCTGGGCCACCAGGGCTGGGCGTGACAGTGACCTCGGCCACCAGGGCTGGGGCATGACAATGACCTGGGCCTCCAGGGCTGGGGCATGACAATGACCTCGGCCTCCAGTCCAGCAGCTGGGGCCACGGGGACCACCTGGCCGGCTCCTGCGCCCCCGCCCCTGAGCACACCCTGCACGTAGGGAACCCAGAGGAACAAGAAAAGCACCAAAAGGAAGTACAGATGTGGCTCAAAGAAAACTCATTATTGGATATTTGCTGTGAAGGAAATATTAAGTCCAGGTAATGATGCTTTGAGCAGGCACCTGATAGCATTTTCGGTAAAGAAACACAGAATCACCTGAGGGGAGGATATTAACCAGATCCGTTAAGCCCAGGTAAAGCAGATTTGCTAACTAAACCGACAATTAATAGATCGCCCAGAAGATCAGACTGCCCAGGGCGGAGCCCACTATGGGGAAGAGACAGTGAAATCCAGGATCAGGTGCCGGGCAGGAAACACCGCTGCTCCAGGCTCCCGTCCAGTGCGCCACTCCTGATCTGATGCTTCTCCTTTGCAAGCTGAGGTCACACTTCATGAATCGTTGTACCAGAAAATTAGAATTTTCCCTTTATGTATGTAGTTTTTAAAGGGTTAAGCCATTCTTAAGTGGTTTTTGTTTTTGGCATGGGCGGGCACCGGTCTCTGGCATGGAAGGCAAGAACTCTGCGACGGAGCCACCATTGCCTGCCCTGCTTTGTTTTCATTTAAATTTAAATGAAGTAAGATCCAGTTTTTTAAAAGTTTGGGTTGCTTTCCAAATTTATAATAGATACCTAAGATCATATATTCCCATCAAAGAATATAATTTGGAGCAAATTTCTAGGAACAACCTGAGCCCATACAGCTAAGGCACGTTCTCGTTTGACATTGATTCACAGCAAAGACAGAATATTAAGCTAATACACAGCCTGAAGCTCATTAGCACACGTAACAGCCGTGTTCTCTGTTTATAAATCTATTCCCGATGCTAACGGGTTAAGGAGCACCTTCTTTTAGATCAGGTCTGATGGGGAGCCTCTGCCCCTCACGCGCGTCCTCTCCCGCCCAGCCTGGCACCACCTCTCCCCTGGCCACCCCTTGCCGGGGGCCCCCGGAGGCGCTGCCGGGGGGTTGCGGGGTCAGGGGCAGCCCGTCTTTGCTCCCCCTCTCCGTCCCTGTACTCACACAGTGGGGGGATCACCTGCTGCAGGAGTCAGGCATCGGGGAGAGACAGGAGCCTCCAGGGCCCGTGCAAGCTCCCCACCCCCGTTTCCTTGTTCTGGGCTGGCTCTGCCTTCCTAGGAGGTGGCGGCTCCGCCAGCCTGAGCCTGGGCCCCGGGAAGGGCTTTCTCTTCAGCCTCCAAACTGCCCGGAACCCAGTAGGGGTTCCAGGCCAGAGCCCTGGCTCTGCCCTGCCTGACCTTGGCCTTTGTGCCCGTCTCTGCTTTGGGGTGTGACCTCGCCTGGCACCCACCCCCTGAAGCAATGGCCCTCAGCCCTGACTCCTGCTCAGAGGCCGGGCCCTGTGGGTCCCTAGGCTTGTGGCTTGTCACCACCTCTAAAGGCAGGGCATGGCTCCAGAGCAGCACCTGTGCTCCAGGACTGTCCCCGGATGGTTCCTGCCTGGAAACACCCCCCCCTTAGCCTTGGTTTAGGGTCCCCCTCACTGTGCTCCTCCCCTGGAGCACTTCTCTTTCTCCTGGAATGCCCGTTTCACTATCTGTCAGAACTACCCCGAGACTGGAAACTTGGCGCTGCCCAGCTGTATTTGGGGGGCAGCCTTTGGGGAGGGCAAAGTCCCTGTGGAACATAGGGCGCCCATCTCTCCCTCCCGGCTGCCGGAGGGTGATGGAGTGAGCCATTATTTTCTGGACACATCACGGTGTCCCTTTCCTTCCAGGAGGGCTGTCACGCAAGAACACAGCCTCAGGCAGCGAGAAGGGGCCCGGCCACCTGGCCATCGAAGGGCTGCTGGCTCTGTGGACGCCCCTCGGAGTCTGCAGGGACAGATTCTGGGGGTTCGTGGACCAGTAAACAAGGAAATGATGGCACCAGCCACCCGGAATGGACACACTGGTCAAGCTGCGCCTCCTGCTCCCGGGGTTGGCATTGAGATTTTGTTTTCAGGGTTTTCTCATGCCATTGAGCTCGTTCACACCCACCCTCCATTAGAAGCGGCCCTCCTTTCTCTCCATCCTGAGACAGATAACACAGCCATGTTCTGGATAATAGCCAGGGAGTTGCTGTTGTCCATGGCAACAAAGCTGCATTGGAATGTTCTGTTTGGTAAATAGGGTGTGTTTAAATTGTGCAGATGTGAGCAGAAAAATCTTTCCACCTGTGTGGGGTCCTGTCCCTTGGGGAAATCTCACCAAATTTCCTCTCCCAGTTGGATCTGAATGTCTGCATTGAAACTTGACCTATATTCACAGAGAAAGAACCTGGAATGGGTGCCCTGAAAACATTTCTGATCTGAAAGGGGGGAAAAGGGAATCTAGCCATTACCAGGTACTTACCAAGTGCCCTGCTGAGTTCTTCCATGCATCTCCTTGTGTATTCATTTGGTCCATCCAACAGCCCTGGGAAGTCGATATGCTTAAGCCACTGCACAGATGAGAAACCTTAGGCCCGAGGAGAAGCTGAGAAACTGGTGTTAAAACCCCAGCTCCACACTGACCAGCTGCTACCTGGGCAGCCCAAAGGTGATACAGGTGGGCTCAGTACATGTGTGACTCCTGCATCCATGACATTCCCACCACATCATTAGGTTAGCCCTTGTAATGGGCATCACATCCTTTGTCCTTGCTTTTCCTGCAAACTCCAGAATTCTAAACGAATTAAGGTTTTCCAAAGAAACCTGATTCAAGTTCAGTTATCATTAAGAGCCAGAACACATTTAGGCTTAGCATCATGCTTGCTGACGTGCAAGGGGTGGGGTTGGGGGATCTTACAGCAAAGACTTTGTAAGAAGTGGAATCTTAACTAGACAGGAGATCAGTAAGGAAATAGAGGCCTTTAACAATCCTACGAAACAAGGAGACCTAACAGACATATGCGGGACACCTGGCTCAACAACGGTAGGACACGCACGTTCTCAAGTGCACGTGGCTCGCTCTCTAAGATAAACCGTATGTTAGAACCCAAAACAAGTTTCAAGAGAATGTAAAGTATTGAAACCATACAATGTATATTCTCCAACTACAATGGTATAAAGTGAGAAGTCAATATCAGAGGGAGAACTAGAAAATCCACAAATCTGTGGAAATTAAGCAATATACTCTTAACCAGTGGGTTAAAGAAGAAATCACAAGGGAAATTAGGAAATATCTCGAGATGAATGAAAATGAAAATGCAGCCTATCAAAAGTCATACAGTGCTGCAAAGGTAGTGCTGATTGTGGAGGAGAAGCAGACTTGAGGGGAAAGCACTGTTTTGCAGATGCTGGATTTGAGACAGAGCTACCTGGCAGGGTAACCGGCATTTCAATGAGACAGCTGCTCAGAGGGCCCTGCATGGGGTCTCGTCTTAGATGTTCAGTAAGTCCTAGCAACTCATATGCTGTCTGTACAAAACCACAAGGAAGCAAAGCATCTTGTAGAGGAAGAGTAAAGGAAGGTGTCTGAAATGGTCAGACTAAAAGATTTTTGTTCTGGTTGGAGGGACTAAGGCAGCATCCCTCAGCATCTGAGATGGCAGGGAAGACCTTGCCCTCTTCCATCCCGGCACCAGGCTTTTGGCATCCGTCAGTTCTGAGACAGAGCTGAAACAGGCCAGGGCTGCCATGACAAATACCACACAGTGGTTGGTTTAACAACAGAAATTTATTGTCTCATGGTTTCAAGGCTGGAAGTCCAAACTTAAGGTACACGGTGGCCGTCTCTCTCCCCAGAGTCTGTAGCCTCCTGGGGCTGATATGGCACAATCCTTGGGGCTCCTTGGCTTGCATCCCCGCATCCCATCGCATGGGGGCCCCTCCCTCCCTCTCTCCCCGCCCCATCCTGCTTCTGCTCTTCTGGTTTCCACTGACTTCTGGCGTCTTTCTGAGTGACCTCCTCTAACCAACTGTGCCCGATTTCTTCTGCTTATGAAGGACTCCTGTCCTACAGATCAAGGCCCGTCCTGAAGCAATGGGGCCACATCTTAAAAAAAAATCTTCAGAAAAATTTCCATCTATAACAGGTTTACACCCACAGGAATGTGGATTAAGATTGAGAACATGCCTTTGCTGGGGTCCCAGAATATCTGCAACTCTCAGATTCCTTAGGTGACCCCTAGAACTATCTCAGGGGAGGAACCCCCAGGGGAGGCTCCTGGTGGGTGGTTTGAGGAAGGTCAAGTCAGGAATTTTGTAACTCTTAGTCTGGATGGGCTGGAATCCTGAGTGTTTTCCAGGGTCTGTTCTAAAATTGGGGGCTTCCCAGGTGTTTTGGTTTGCTAAAGCTGCCAAAATGCAGTATACCAGGAATGGGCTGGCTTTTACAGTGGAAATTTATTAATTTACCATTTACAGTTCTTAGGCTGTGAAAATGTCCAACTCTGCAGGATGCTACCTGGACTCTGAAGACAGGCTGCTGGCATCTGGGGCACCTTTGTCGCATAGGAAGGCAAATGGCTGGCATCTGCTGGTCCGTCACTCCAGGTTTCATTGCTCTCAGCTTCTGGCTTCCATGGCACCTCTCTCAGCTTTTGTGGATGTGTCCTTGTCTCTCAGCCTCTCTTAGGCTTCTCTGAGCTCCCTGGGCCTTTCTGTCTGTCCTTTATTCTCTTATAAAGGACTCCAGTAAGGGGATTAAGAGCCACCTTCAATTAGGTGGGTCACATCTCAATTGAAATAACCTAATCAAAAGGTCCCACCTACAATGGGTCTGCAGCCACAGGAACGGACTAAAAGAACATGGCCCTTTTGGGGGATGGGGGTGGAGGGATATAAAAACCCCCAAACTACCACACCAGGGGAGGCTGAGGCTCAGGGAAAGCACACAGGGTAACCCACTGCCCAGCCAACTGCTCAACAAGTCTACAATAGATTTTGATTTGCAAAATCAAAATCACAGAGAATCCTGCAGCCTGTAGCTGAAGGGCTGTGCCTGGAAGCTGGGACAGGTGGGACACTAATTTGCCTTTATGTTGGATGGAGAATTTTGTTTAACTTTTTTATTGTATAATATGTATACAAACCAAAGGAATAAAAAACAATAGTTTTCAAAACAGTCTTCAACAAGTAGTTACAGGACAGATCCCAGAGTTTGTCATGGGCTACCATACGATCCTCTCAGATTTTTCCTTCTAGCTGCTCCAGAATATAGGAGGCTAGAAGGCTTAAATATTTTTTTTATTATCACAGTCGACTTTTTTTCCATCTTTTTTGTGAAAAATAATATATATGCAAAAAAGCAATAAATTTCAAAGCACAGCAGCACAATTAGCTGTAGAACATATTTCAGTTTGACATGGGTTACAATTCCACAATTTTAAGTTTTTACTTCTAGCTGCTCTGAGATACTGGAAACTAAAAGAGATATCAATTTAATGATTCAGCATTCGTATTCATTTGTTAAATCCTATCTTCTTTGTATAACTCCACCATCATCACTGATCTTTCCATCCCTCTCTTTAGGGGTGTTTGGGTTATAGCCATTCTAAGTTTTTCATGTGGGAAGGGTCTGTCACTAATATGGGGTAGGGAGATGGAACTATCTGATGTTCTGGAGAGGCTGGGCTAGATTTCAGGATTTATCTGGATCAGGGATCCAACTGGAGGTTGTAGGTTTCTAGAGTTACTCTAGTGCCTGGAACCCTTGTGGAATCTTATATATTGCCCTAGGTGTCTTTAGGATTGGCTGGAATGGTCCTGGTTGGGGGTTGGCAGGTTATCATAGGTAGCAAGGTCTACCTGAAGCTTGTGTAAGAGCAACCTCCAGAGTAGCCTCTTGAGTCTATTTGAATTTTCTCTGCCACTGATACTTTATTAGTTACACTTCTTTTCCCCCTTTTGGTCAGGATAGAATTATTGATCCCACAGTGCCAGGGCTGGATTCATCCCTGGAGTCATCTCCCACATCACCAAGGAGACTTTCACCCCTGGGTGTCATGTCCCACATAGGGAGGAGGGCAGTGATTTCACTTGCAGAGTTGGCCTTAGAGAGACTGAGGCCACATCTGAGCAGCAAAAGAGGTCCTCCAGAAGTAACTCTTAGGCATCCTATAGGTAGTCTAAGCTTCTCCACTACCCACATTAGCTTCACAAAGAGTAAGCCTCCTGATCAAGGGCATGGCTATTGATTGGGTGTCCCTAAAGTTTAACACAGTATCAGGGGATTCCCTGATAGTAAGGTTTAATAGCTCCATATTCTTTCTCCCATCCCTCAAGGGACTTTGTCAATACTTTTTGATTATCTGCTTAATATATTCTTGTATGTATCCAGGCATTACAATAATCTATACAGGATTAAAGGACCTCTTTCTTGTTCTGGGATCCCTGTATTTTAGTTGTTCAAATGAGCTATACAGATAGGTTGAGTTAGATTATGCGATACAGAAAATTTCAGTTCCAGACCAAATAAACCTTTCTTCCATTGGTCTCAAAGAGTATGTGTGGTTCTAAAATATAGACACTGTCTTCCTTACCCCTGTATTCTGAATTATTTTAACCCCAACCTGTTCACCTTCGTTCTTATCTCTAAATATCAGGTTATATATATATAACGGCCTCTCAAAATCCAGAAATAATAATCACCACTCCAGACTTGATGTATCTGCTCTAAAAGCTTATAGTCTAGCCCCTATTTTCTTGTAAGCATTTCCCCAAGGTGATCACACCATTGTTGTTCTTTTGTTTCTGGCTTATTTTGTCTCACCAAATGTCCCACATGTTCGTTCACATGGTTGCATGCCTCACGACTGTTCCTTTTTGTAGCAGCACAACCCTTATTCCTAAGTGTACACCATCGTTCGCCAGCCCACTTCTCCATCAGTGCGTCCTTCAGGGGTGGGGACTTTTACGGTCTTTTTTGTTTAATTCTTTTTTAACTTAGTGCCATGTGATGGAACCAGCTTCTGCCCACAGGTTGCCTGAATACTTCTGGGTTTAAGCGGGTGGGGCTCCTAGAAGTGGGGAGACTGGCAGATCCCCTTTCCAGCTGATGCCATGACCTCTGCGAGATGCCCTGGGGCGGTGTCACTTTGGCTGGCACGTCTGTGTTTCTGAACCCACAGGTGACTATAGGGTGGACAGAGTGGGGAGGGGAGAAGGGAAGAGTGGGGGACAGGAGGGAGGTAAATTGTTTTTAGCCTGAGTCTGGTTTATTGACTCAAGCCTCAAAAGAAAAGAGTCCATACCAATAGCAGTATTTGATGTTGGTTTTATCTTGAAATACACATAAACAGAGTCAATACTGTATGTTTCTAGAATAATCTATCTGAGCCATCAGAGATTATAGCATCTAGGCTGTAGTTGACAGCAAAAAAGCTACAGACGAGGCTGGATGCTCAAAATATTGTCAGCCTTTAGCTCAGGCAGGCTGACCGCCAATACAGTGAATGTGCCTAGAGTTCTTTTTTCCATTCCTTCATAGTGATTTTTGTTGTTGTTATTTGACTTCAGAATTGGATGGAAAAAACATCTCAACCAACTTTGTGTATTTGAAAAAATTGCCAGATCACTCCACAGGGAGATCTATAATTCAGTCCTCTGCCGACATTAAGCCTAGGAGCAAACAATCTAAATACTTTGTTGCTAAGGGGATTAATTAATTAATAGTGTAAAGGGCTCTGAAGATGAGAAAGTCTCTGTAAGTGTAAAGTGTTATTAATATCACCGGTGGGTCTATTGCATTTTTTCTTTGTATGCTGTATGTCGGGGGTCACATTTCATTCTCTTTCCTTGTGAGTTTCCCCTTATTGCAGCACCAGTTGCTGAATGTTTGTTTGGTTGGTTTTTTTCATTCTTTTGTTTGGCTTGTTTGGGGCGTGCACAGGCTGGGAATTGGCCCCGGGTCTCCCACATGGCAGGCGAGAGCTCCGCCACTGAGCCACCGTGGCCCGCCCAGCCTGTGTTTATTTGAAAGGCATTTCTAAAACTGAAGAAGGCTCTCTCGACGTGTCATCTGAAAAAGAAAACTTGGTTTACAACTATTCTTCTATGTCGGAGTGGCGCCTCTCCACCCCCTCCCCCGTCCTGCTTTCTCTGGTCCGGGGCGGAGGTTTGGAAAGCTCTGTCTAGTAGAAGGGGAGGCAGCGGGGGTCCCCTGTTGCATGCCCACCCAGGAGATATGAATTGGCCGGGGCTCGGGACCTGTAGCAGCCGTGTCATTTAACCCTTGCCTGACCTGCTCAGACTGGAATGGGTTTGGGTTCCAGGTGCTGAAGGGTGGGACCTGTGTCTGGAAGAGCAGGTGGGAAGGGTGGCCCAGAGGCAAACACCTCCCAGAGAAAAGGAAAGATGAGGCGGCACCCCAACTTCTCCTTCCTTCCTGTGAATGAAGCTCCCCCGACGCCCTCATCGGATGGGCCTTGAGGTGCTGGGGAGGCTGAGGCTGGGAGGAAATTGCTACGTGAGGGATTTTCCCCTCACCCCAGCCTTGGTCAGAGGCCCGTGTGGCACTGGCCGGAGTCCCCGTGCCTGGTTCTCGGCCCCCTGGGCACGGATGGCTAGCGCAGTATTGGTGAAATCCCCAAGGGGCAGGCAAGGCAGACAGGGTGGTTCTCTTTCCTGATAACCCAGGACCAGAAGGGCTGCAATGCTGGAAAGGGAGCTGCGGCCCGAGCAGCAACGCCTGCCTGTCTGTCTGTCTGTCAATCTTCCATCATCTCTCCCTCAGGTTTTCTTGCGTTCATGAAGCAAAGGCCATAAAGAAAACTGCCAGGAGGGACCTTGGAGCCGCAGGAATAGATCCTGCGTGGTGTGTCCCTGTGTGTGTGTACCCGTGCCCATGTTGGTATGTGTGCACGTTACATATGCGTGTGTGACGTGCGTGCATGGCTGCATGTGTGAACGTGTGTGTGAACATGTGTTCGAGTGTGTACTGTGTGTGCACGGGTGCTTTGTGTGTGCACATGTGTGTAAGTGTGTGGTGTGTGTGCATGAGTGTGCATGAGTGCATGCGTGTGTTTGCACAGCAAGAGCAGCACCACTGCAGGGAGCCCTGGGCTGCCCGGAGCCACCCCCGCCTCTTGTGGGGCCCAGACAGGCTGCCTTTCTGCTACTCATTTGCTTCCTGCTTGCCTGCGGCCTTGTCTGCTTTTGTTTGGGTTGTTTTTGCAGGTTTTTTTTTTTTTAACATGGGCAGGCACCGGGAATCGAACCCGGGTCCTCTGGCATCGCAGGCAAGCATTCCTGCCTGCTGAGCCACCGTGGCCGGCCCTGCAGTTGTTGTTTTTTACTTTTCTGTACTGGTTTGGTCTCTCAGGTGAGGCTATAAGTTGTTCAAGGGCAGAGGCCATGTCGTGTTTTGTGTGTGGATATGTGGAGGTCGCAAGGCAGCTTCTCCGGGCGTTCATCCAGACTCTCCCAGATGCCCTGGGGACTACCCCAGGACCGCACCCCTGCCTCGTCATTGGCCCCTGGAGTAAGGAAAGCGCTGATTTCTAACCTGAAATGCCTGCTTAATGTTTCTCTGTCCTTGCAAATTGCTGCCAGCGGCAGTCTACCCGGAGAGAGGGCAGGTTTTAAGAAAGAATGAACCACTTTCCCTGGTATCCTCGACACTTCCCATCTTAGAGCAGAAATAACCTCATGTGTCCTCCGGGGTTCCCCGATGTCACTTCCACAAGAAGATTCTCATCTTGGATGCAGTCAAGAAGACAACGTCGCTATCTCTATAGATGACCCACATCATATTGAACATCTTTCTTTGTAACAGTGTCAATCAATCGATTGATTTGTCAAGCACTATTATAAATGCTCCGTGTGTTTTAACTCATTTAACCCTCAACAACTAGGAGTTGGTGTCAACTATTATCATTGACATTTTCAGATGAAGAAACCAAGTTCAGAGAAGCTAAGCAACTTACCCAATGTCACACAGCTGCCATGTCAGAGATGGCATCCATCAGCGGGCATTCTGCCTCCACAGCCAATTCATAGTCATGCCCTGTGTTCCCCTCAGTTTTGAAAACATGTTTTGTTTTTCTTTTTCATGTGGTTTTCCTAGAAATAGAGACTGCCTGACCACCATCCTCTCCTACCTGTGTTTTGTATAATGCCTTAAAAAAACAAACAAACAAGCAAGGTGGTGTGTGGCTGGAGGAATCAGCAATCTCTTCAAACAGAGAAGAGAAACTAGGTGTGCTGTTTTAGGCTGGAAGGGAGGCTCAATTATCCAATGTGACTCTTTCCTAAATGATTTACAAGGATAATTTTGGCCAAATCCTGTAGGGTCTTTGCTTTGCCTTCCCATACTGGAGCCCAACACTCATACAAGAGGCAATCCCCCCTCAACCGAAGCTCCTGCAGGCCCCCACCTGCAGTCAAACTCCTGTGAAGCTCGTGTCTGATAAAAACTGGTGGTGAAGGCAGTTCTCAAGGAGTACAAGTACGGTGTCCGGGACACAACGGGCAGTCAAGGAATAACGGGTGAATGAATGAATGAATGAATGTACCACCACACTGGGGGTGGGGAGGTGGAGGCCGGGAATTCTTGCCCTCCAGGGAATGAATGGAAATCACATGCTCTTCCTGGTGTTCAGCAGCTTGTGATAACTTCAGAGCCTGGGTTTAAGGGTTAGAGTTGGGGTTAAGGGTCAGTGTTTGTGTACAGAGCCTCGATGCAAAGGCTTCTCAAACTCTAGTTCTATATTTATCCTTCTTTGGGGGTTTGGGAAATAGTGTCCAGCTTGTGATGACACTGTTTGGTGTTGGAGCCAAATAGCTCTTTGAAAAGACCCACTGGAATAAGCCTTCATTCCCCGAAGCCAGGTCCAGCTCTCTCTCGGCAATTCTGTAGAAGGAAGACAGATGCTCCAAACTGAGCCTTGGCCTCCTTTTCCCCAATCCGATTAAAGCGCGGAGGCTGGGTGACATTTTGCCCATGCTAAGGGCAGACTGTAGAGTTGGAACCTTAAGTGCAGTGGCTGCGGGATGCTCCGTCGCCCTTCTGCTGCCCTAGCCTGGGCAAGCGACGGGAAACAGAGGCTGTCATGGCGAAATGACTTGATGTCTGGAAAGCTCTTAGAACAGTGCCTGGCATGTACAGTGCTGGAGTAGAGGACAGATGTGGCTGAATTGGTGGAAGTGGCAGCTTAAGTTGTATCTATTAAGCGTTAAAAGAAAATGGAAATGCCTTTAAAATATTTGGGCTCCATACATCCCAGTCGTATAAACATGAGGCTGGGTAAGATTCGGGGGGGGGGGGTTTCATTTGTGTAGTTTCCATTATCTCAACCTTTTAAAGTGGAGAAACAGTACTATCTATCCACTTTCCATTAGGAAATTGCAGGAAAAATGTATAGTCAAACTAAAATTGATAGGAACGTAACTAAACAGAATCTTCGGGCGGGCAGTGGTGGCTCAGCGGCAGAGTTCTCGCCTGGCATGCCAGAGACCTGGGTGCAGTTCCCGGCGCCTGCCCAGGCGAAAAAAAAAAAAAAAGAATCTTCAATTCTCTGTTTTTAGATGCTGCATTCCAGTACCCAAGATGAAATTAAAGCACACACCCAGACAACAAGTGTCTATATAAAAATTCAGCTTCCAGGGCTGTGATCTGAGAGAAGTCTACATTCAGCCCCATCCCATGTAACTCCACTGGCGTATCACATGAAGAGTGGCTGGAAAGAGCCCAAGGGGGGCAAGAGAGAAACTGGGGGAGGTCAGAGCACCAGCTGGCACAGGTGTAGGCCGCTTTGCTTCCCTGGAATTCTATTTTCCCTTCGATAAAAGGGGACTTGTGGAATGAGCTTTCTGCTCCTTTCAGGCCGATATTCTATAATTCTGTGATTTTGTGATAGTGACAGGGTGCTCATTTTGTCCAAGACAAGACAAGGTCCTCGGCTATCAAAGAAAGGTTAAAATACTCTCATAGTTCTTTCCTCATGAAGGCAGGAAAATGGAATAAACAATTAAGAAGGATTTTCAACAGCAAGGGTTGAAATAAGAAGGTATTTTTATTTAATGCTTGATTTCCCTCCAAATGAAGTTTATGCTGCCTGAGGCTTTTAAATTATGCTTTGCTTTAAATATTTCTAAATAGCTTTCAACCAATATCCAATACTTTCCTTTAGAGTGTATTTAATTTCGGAGCAGTTTAAACAAATGAAGAGGAACACAAACAAATTGTTAATGGTTTTACTTATATACTCCACCGAAAGGTAATTTTTTAGACAATGTAATGATAAACTGTCTCCACTATTTATGAGTATCCTGTGCTGTGCAAGATTCTTTCTTTCCTTCTTTCTTTCTTTTTGTACTATCTATAAGGATGGAAATCTTATACAGGCAATAAGATTTGTAAACAATTTTCTTGCCTTGTAGTGAGTTCTATTTATCAAATCAAATTTAAAATGTATCCGAAGTGAATAAATTGGGTCGGAAGGAATCCATTTGGAAACCTTATTTCATCTGAATTACAAACTCATTAGGAAGTAAGAGCACTGCTTGTTTGACTTATTCCTTCTAAAACACAGACTTTCCTGCCGGCCCAGACAAGAAGAACTTTCTTTTCTCACCTTTTTCCTACTTTCTCCTGAGGTCTGTGGCAACCGGCTACAATGATACTTGCTCTTTAGGTTCAATTCAAGCAACATTTATTGAGTGGGTTTGGGGATGCTTTCTCTGGCATGGGTTCAGAGATGTCCTATATAATTTAGAGTTACTAAACTGCTTATGCCAGGTTGATTGTTATTATCATCAATTTACTGTTTGCAGAGCATGCTACACAAATATCATTGTTCCACCAGACTAGTCTGCCCAGTATCTGTGACCTTAAATGCATTCTAGAAGACAAAACAGAAGGTCATAGAGGTCAAGGACCTTATCCCAGTCATTCATTTCACAGTATCGCTAGTATTCCAGCTCCAGCCAACATAAATTTCTTTCTGGTCCTCAGACATGCCCACTTTCTTCAGATGCTCGTATTTCCTGTTTCGTCTGCCTGGAACAGCCTTCCCTTCCCGACCCTCATTTCACAGTGCCAGCTTCCCGGGCTTCCATCTGCTGTGCACTCTGCAGCAGCTGCCCTTCCCCCATCAGCACTCTGTGCGTCCCTCGCGTGTGTAGATAGAACTTCCTCGAGGGCAAGGTACACGGCTGGCTACGCTGGTGCTGTCTCAGAGAATGTGAGACAGGGACAGACGCAGTAGATGCTCAGTAAATACTTACGGAATAAATTAACGGAGAGTGAATTGGTGGGAGATGGATTAGGGGCATTCCTTTGACTTTGTTTCCCCATTAAGCCAAGCCCTTGCCTGCCTACCCTGCACTGACTTAGTCACTGCGAGAAGTGAGGAGAGGGAATTTTCTGCACCTTGCTGGTACAGAAACAATATATGCAACTAATGGCCACAGAATGCTGCATGTATGTTGTGACAAATCACATAGATGATGGTTCATTCTCTCATGCCACGCTGGAGACCCTGGTTCGATTCCTGGTGCCTGCCCATGCAAAATAAAAAGACAAAAAACAAAAGACATTAAATGAGCTTCAGTGTCCTTATAAACAGGACTGACAAAAATCCATGAGACAAAAACCATTGACTGTGGACATTTTGGGGGCATAGTCACACTGACCAGTGCCATCCAGGCCTCCCCCATGTTACCCCAAAACTTAGTCTTTTCTCTGCTCTGCCACAGGCAGCTCCAGCTCACCCTGGCCTGCTCGGGATTCTCAGAGCATCAGTCGAGATCCTTCGTCTCCCCCACTGCTGCACTGAAACGAGACCCCTTGGTGCCCAGGTCCCTTTCCGTGCCCCGGGGAAGCTGGCCTCTAGGTTCGCCTCACATGCACTCCTGCTTTGAATGATGCTTTATAGTTAAGTCTTGTCCTGGTCGTTGTCCCCATAGGGTTGACAGATAAAGGATGGAATGCCCAATTAAATACGAATTTCAGATAAATAACAAAAAAAATTTTTGATCTAAGTATGTCCCAAATATTGCATGGTACATACTTATACTACCCAAATCTGCTGTTTTTCTCAATTCAAATTTAACCCACTTGCTGTTGGTGGTGGCTGTCGTTCCTCACTGTGGCGACCCTGGCTCCCTGGGAAGGTTCCGGGCCTCTGGAGAGGATGCTGGACCTGCCCCCGCCTGGGCACCCCCTCGTTTCCTCGCAGTCCGGGCCTGTTCTCCTCTTCACCTCATTCTATACGTCCGCCGCCTGCCGCGGAGCGCGGAGCTGAGGGAGAACACCTTGCCTTCTGTGTTCCTAGAATCTCTTTTCTAGCCAAATCCTTTGCTTCACTGTTTTCTCTTAGGTTCTCTTGCTGCCTTCATGCAATTCTCAGTGTAAAGGGGAAAGACGTCTTCTTTTTTTGCACATCTGGTTGTGGCTCACATGTCCATCCGCTGAGGTGCGGGCTTCCGGGGTGAATCAGACTCACCCCAGAACATAGCTCTGGAAAGTGGGTTTTTCACAGAAATTCCTGCTGCGTGCATGTGTGTGCTGTCTTGGGCTCACCCTTTCTAATCATCCCTAAGATTGTTAGAGGCAGTGGATGCGACACTGCAAACCAGGCAGAAGCACACACAGGCTCTGGGCAAGAAGTCAGAACTCCACGATGGATTAGCTAGTGGGATTATTTATGATTGGCACTTCTTTAGGAAATCTGAGTGAAAACCTTGCTTCCCAGGCTACCCAAGGACAAACAGCGACCATATGGAGCTTGGGATCTAAGTGAGCAGGGAGGCAAGGCTGCCTTCACACCAGTTTCTTGTGTTGCGCTCCCTTCCTGAGTTGGCGAGGCAAGAGTCCTTGGACTTGAGGATAAAACGTAAAATCTACCTATGTTTTCTTTCTTTTTAGTGTCACTTTGGTGGAGTTACTTTCCTATGTTTAACGTGTTTCCTACTTTAAAATCTCACCATCACAGAGAAGGGGGTAAAAAGGAGGCGTGGGGAGTTGATGCCTAAGGGGTGCAGGCTTCTGTACAGGGTGAGATGGGAAGGTTCTGGTGGTGGAGGGTGGCGCGGGTGGCGTGACACTGTCAGCGTGATTCATCCCACGCAATGGTGTGCTGGGGAGGGGCTGAGATAGGAGCATTTACTTGAATATATATATTTTCACCATTTTTTTAAAAGAGCTATTAAAGAGACAATGGCAAGTAAATGCAATTCATGATCCTGAATGGGGCCTAGCAAGGGAAGAGAAAGGGCCCAAAGGATATTATTGGGACATATGATAGACAGATAGAGACAGAATGGTACAGAAACTGTGGCAAAATGCTAAAATTAGTGGATCTGGGTATTTGGGGGGGGGGGCTGTATGTTGGAATTCTCTTTATGGGTTTCGCAATTATTTTTGCAACTGTCCTGCAAGTTTGAAATTATTTTGAAATAAAAGGCTTCAAGGAATTAAAAAACCAACCACACACATCATCCAAGGAGTAAAGCCCAAAGTCTTGTGTGTGGCATTTGAGGCTCTCTGTGGTCAGATTCTCCTTGCTTTGCCAACAGCACCGCTTCTGCACATCTCCATACTCCACCTCAAAACCAGCATGTTCCTAAACAAACCCACACAGTCACAACTGGGTCCCTGCACAAGCTACTGCCTCAGCCTGGAGCCCCCCTTCTCCTCCAGCCACCAGAATCCCCCTTTTCTTTAAAGCGCTGTCCCCACTACCACCTCTCTGGAAGCATTATCCATGCCCCAGCCATTACAAATTCTTTCTTCCTCCAGTCCCCTCCACACTTTGCTGCAACTTCTTCCATGCCACCCATCCCATTTGGCTGGAGGTCTCTATGGATGTCCTGCTTGCACCCATCAGATGCCAGTTTTGCAAGAGTGGGCCCCATGTCCTGGGCTTCCCTGCATCTTCCCTGGATTTTGCAAATGGTGGCTGCCCTGTGAATGTTCGTTGAATGAACTTACTGAATTTTAGTGCAGTCGGCCCAGAATAGAAAAAGCAGGGATATTTTCAGCCTCCAGGGCTGCGGAAGGGTGCTCAGCGGTTGCCTCATCCATCTCTGCCTCCTGGCAAGCTCAGCAAAGCCGGACAAGAAAGATGAGCCTGCTTCTGCTTGCTCAGGAAGGAGAGCCAGGCAGAACCCCCAGCATCTCTCCTCAGGAAACCCTCCTTCCAACCTGCCTCGAAGCCCGAGAGCTGCTCAGTCCTGTTATGACAGCACTTTAGCTACTGGTTTTTATTATTATGGGATTAACTGAGATTGCTGTGCCTGCCCCCTGAGCCCTTTGAAAACAACTGTTTCAAAAATGGAAAGCATGTCCGAAAGGAGAGCTAATAAAACCTGCCTGGTGGGTGCATCTTAATTAGCAAATTTTCATACCTGCACCCTCCAGGTCTGGTAAAAAAAAAAAAAAAATTAAAGATTTTGCTGTACTTCAGCATTAGAAGAAAATCCAGCTGTGATTTTATACTCCACGGTTTGAAATCACCCCGTCGTTATGAAAGGGAGGGGAAGGAAAAATGCCCAACCCTCCTTTCTTTCCCATTTTCTTTTACGTGGCTCATGCAACCAAGTCTCTTGTAAACCAGCTTTCTTCAGCACTAACTCCCAAGCAATGGATCTTACACAGAGACGTCCACGCGTAGGTGGCTGGATTCATTTAGAGACTCTCTAGACCATTAATTTAAATGAATGAATTAAATAAAATGATCGCTAAGCAAAATATAATGAAGACAGAAGGCAGGGGGTGTCGACCACCCATTGGAGGGGTTGCAGGGGCGCCCTGGCCCGAGTCTCCCCAGCGAGCAGGAGACAATCCATTCCCACCCCCTTCTCCACCCCCACCCGGTCCCTGGTCTCCCCCCAGTCCCACCCCCAGGCCCTTTCCTACCAAACAAGCTCACACTCTGCCCCCGGGGCGGCTCCGCACAGACCCGCCTGTCGGTGGAGGGCGCCCCGAGCGCTCGCGGGCCCTTGGCCTCGGCTGCTCCCGCAGCTCCCTGATGCTCCCGCTGGCCCCGCCCCGGCCCAGGGTCTGCGCCCTGCTCCGCGGTCTGCCCAGCTTGTGACTCTGAGTAAGTTATTTACCTCTCCAGCCTCAGTTTCCTCGTCTGTAAAACGGGGACAGAAATGATGTGCTCCGGGTCGCGTCGCGGCTGTGTGCTCGTGCGCGTCAAGCCCAGCGCGGGCGCCCGGCTTGTGGGAGGCTCCCCCGACAGCGCCCTCCGTCCCTCGCCCCCCAGGTGCCGTGGGCAGGGGGACGCTGGGTTTGGCGCCCCCACCCAAAGGGTCTCAGCTTCCATGGGGCTACTCTGGGGACAGAAGAAGGAGGTGGCTGCACGTGGCCGGCCGCTGGTGCCGCTCTTAGGCCACAAACGCGCAGCACAGGGGATGGCTGTTCCTGCCCCTGCGCCCTCGGTCCCAGCGCGAGCAGTTTTCCCAGCGACGTCAGGGCAGGCGGCGCTGCTTCGGGCTGCTCGAAGCCTTCCTGAGCCTGCAGGGCACGCGCCTCCAGCCCTCCCACTCGACCTGCTCCTCCTCCTCCTGCTGCTCCTCCCCTACCCCCGCTCCTCCGCCTCTTCCCTGCTCCTTCCGCTCCTCCCCATTCCTCCTCACTCCTCCACGTTCCTTCCCGTTCCTCCCGCTGCTCCTCCTCCTCCCACTCCTCCCTATTTCTCCTGCTCCTCCAGCTCCTCCCCCTCCTCCCGCTCCTCCCTGCTGTGGTCAGGCTCGGCAGGAAGGATGCTGGGGACACAGGCCCCAGGGCCCGTCTGTGACGCTCTCCAGCCACGCGTGGACTGATGTTTGTGCAAAGCTTCGGTGGCTCCCTGGTTCACTCGTGCAAAGGAGGTGATGGGTGTCCCCTGCCCCCCCTAACTGGCAGGCCTCCCTGGAGCCTCCTGGCTTTCCCTAGGACATGCTGGACACCCCCCTGAGTCCAGGGCTGTGCATCTGCTACTCCCTCTGGCCCGGCATGTTCCCCTGAAAGCAGTGCAGCTTGTCCTTTCTCCTCCTTTAAGCCTTTATTCAAATGTCACTGTCCTTGCCGACCACACTATTTCAGATTGCAACACCCCAGCTCTTGCTACCCCCCTTCTTCTTTCCTTTTAAATTTGTCATTGAGAAATCTTCACACGCATAAATTCCATACATGGTCTACAATCAGTGGCTCACAATATCATCACATAGTTGTATATCCATCTCCATGATCATTTTTAGAGCATTTGCATTGCTCCAGAAAAAGAAATAAAAAGAAAAAAGAAAAAACTCATACATCCATACTCCTCCCTCTAAGTATATATATGTTTAACATAAATTATAGAATATATATTTAATATATAATTATAAAATATATTTTATAATATTTATAAAAATTAATAAATAAATTTTTATCCTTATTTTTTTACTCTTCTTTCCATACCCTGGATAAAAAGAACACCAGACACAAGGTTTTCACAATCACACAATCACATTGTAAAAGCTATATTGTTATACAGTCATCTTCAAGAATCAAGGCTACTGGAACACAGCTCAATAGTTTCAGGTACGTCCTTCCGGCTGCTCCAATATACCATGAACTATAAAGGGATATCTATATAATGCATAAGAATAACCTCCAGGATAACCTCTCTACTCTGTTTAAAATCTCTCAGCCACTGAAACTTTATTTCTTCTTATTTTTCTCTTCCCCCTTTTGGTCAAGAAGGCTTTCTCAATCCCATGATGCTGGGTTCTGGCTTATCCCGGGAGTCAGGTCCCACATTACCAGGGAGATTTACACCCCTGGGAGTCATGTCTCACGAGGCAGGTGGAGGGCAGTGAGCTCACCTGCTGAGTTGGCTTAGAGAGAGAGGCCATTCTCTGCAGGTAACTCTAGGCATAATTATAAGTAGGCTTAGCCTATCCTTTGCAGGAATAAGTTTCTTAGGGGCGAACATTGAATTGGTTGTCCCCACTGCTTGTGAGAATACCAGGAATTCCCCAGATGCACCCCCTCTTCCTGCTTTATTTCACAACCTCCCTCAGAACACCTGCCTAGGTGAGCACTCTCCCTGTAGGATGTCCCTGTTCTGAGCACTCAAACTTCAAAGCACATGTACCTCTCAAAGCAGTATTTTCTTCAGCCAACATTTATATGGGGAAAATGTATCCTTGTGTCCCAGCAGCTCAGTGTGACATTGCCAATGGAATGATGGGCAGGAGAATCTTGAGTTACAACCCAAATGCCATTGATAGACTGTCGGGACACTATGTGGCTGTTTTGGAAAAGCTGTCGCATACTGGCGAATTGGCATTTCTGCACTCCTCCTATCCCCAAACTCCTTGCTGGGTGGTGAGCACTTGGTTCCAGGACTTGCTCACCACTGTAAGTTCCATCTGCATTTTCCCTAAATATTTTTATTGATTGACATTTGCCTTATTTGCTATGATGCACCTTAAAGGTAATGCTTATGAAATGGCATTCAAATTGGAGGTGCACGGTATCCAGAGCTCCTGTGTCTAATTACTAATTGATTAGCAATCAAGAAGGGATGATTTAGGCATCCGTAAAGATATACTCTAGAGGTGTTAACTACATTTGCGTTACCTGTTAGAAAATTGACCGCAGATTTTGGTTGACTTGTAACACAACATTATTTTTCCAATTTAAAATAATGAAAAATAAGCTCCCGGTTAGGGTTTTCACTCTTTTGGTTTTTTGCACAGGATGTCTGTTTTTCAGGAACGTATCACTGACTCAAGTGGGAGATGCTTGTGTTGCTCTTATTTATTTGTTTATTGTGTGTTTCTTCTCGCTAAAACGTGAGCTCCAGGGCAGGGATTTCAGTCTGTTTCTGGTGCTCAGGAAGTTCTTGGTGAATGAGGAACAAGGCTGATTGGCCTCCTTGGGCTCTGCCAGGAGCCTCCGACTGCCCCCGGAGCCTCTGGGCCGAGCCCTGGGTCCTGTCCTTGACTCCACCCCCCTCCCCAGGGCCCCGGGCAGGGAGGGGCTCCACCTTGGAAAGCATGGGACACCTGGGCGACCCAAAGGCCCCTGGGAGATGCCCAATGACCCTGGGTTGTGCCTGACCCAGGCAGAGTCTCCATTGCAACACTAAACATTACAAGTTTAGGTCTGCTGAAGTGAATTGAGCATCAGCTGTGTGCTGCAAGGATAGGCACTTTCTGTATACATCACATGGTGGGCTGCTTTTAAAATGGTCTCCGATAATCCCTGTGTCTTGGTATTTACACCCGTGGGCAACCCCCTCTAATGTGGGGGCTGCATCCAGCTTCTCCCTTTAAACAGGCTCTTAACAGGGATCCCACTTCTCTCTCTCTCTCTCCTTCCCCTTCCTTCTCTCCCCCCTCCCCCTCCCCTTCCCCCTTCCCCCTCCGCCCTCCCCTCTCCCAGCCCTCTCTCCCCCTCCTGCCCTGCTCACCCAGTGAAGCCAGGTGGCATGCAGTGAGCTGTCCACATGGCAACGGGCAGAGGGCGGCCTCCAGCCAGAGGGTCGTAAGGGTCTGAGACCGCAGTCCCCCCCCCACCTCCAGAGACTGCAGCCTGTGACCGCCGCAGAGTGAGCTGGAACCGGGCATCCATTCCGCAGTGGAGCCCCGAGGGGACCACAGCCTGGCTGACACCTGCTTGTCCTCTTCTGAGACAGCCCCGGTCAGAGGGCCCAGCTGAGCTGTGCCTCGATTCCCCAGCCGTCTGGGCTGAATGTGGCCACCTCCATGGGCGATCCCCGCCCCCCCCAAAGTCAAATGCCTAACCGATGGCTTTCATTGTTTCTTAGGATAAAAAATCTACACTAACAAACAAAATTAATCCAAAGCAGGTTAATGAGTCGACGTAGATCACAGTATGAACTCATAAAGGGGGAAGCTAAACTCAAACCTCGGGCCTCAGTCGGCCACAGCACGTGTTCCTCCTGCGGGTCGCGAGGCCGCCCCTCCCTCCGTTTCACTTGTGCCTACTCCGCTCGCGTGGGGAAGGTGGCGACAGCCTCTGCCCTCAGACTCAGTCCTAAGGTCAGGAGCCCTCTCGGGGACGTTTCCCAGCAGAGCAAAGCTAGGCTGTTTCAGAGGAACACTAACAAACCGGCCTTAGCTGTGACTGAACAAATATGTAATATCTATCCAGGAAGCATGAGTTTATATCAGGTGGAGCGCAGGGTGGTAAGTCAATAAAAATTAATCTAACGAAATTAACATGTTATTTTACTCAAGGACAAGGTTTTCGTTGTACTACATGAAAATTACACAGAAATGCAATTTATAGATGCGGCTGAACCGCTGATATGAGATAGGCCTGCTCTAAGTGTTTACAGCTGTCCGCTTGTAGCTGAGGTCAAGCACGGTGGTCCCGTTTCTGTTCTGGAATATGCAGTCTCATGATTAAGTAAAGACACAGCTGTGACTGCTCTGGCCCCGGGTCTCTCATGCCCCACTCTTCTCCATGGCCCCGGGTCTCTCATGCCCCCACTCTTCTCCATGGCCCCAGGTGTCCCAAGCCCCACTCTTCTCCATGGCCCCGGATCTCTCATGCCCCCACTCTTCTCCATGGCCCCGGGTCTCTCATGCCCCCACTCTTCTCCATGGCCCCGGGTCTCTCATGCCCCCACTCTTCTCCATGTCCCCGGGTCTCTCATGCCCCACTCTTCTCCATGGCCCCGGGTCTCTCATGCCCCACTCTTCTCCATGGCCCCGGGTCTCTCATGCCCCACTCTTCTCCATGGCCCCGGGTCTCTCATGCCCTACTCTTCTCCATGGCCCCGGGTCTCTCATGCCCCCACTCTTCTCCATGGCCCCGGGTCTCTCATGCCCCCACTCTTCTCCATGGCCCCAGGTGTCCCAAGCCCCACTCTTCTCCATGGCCATCCTGCAGGGTCCGGGGAGCTTTTGCAGAGGGGCACATCCTGCAGCGCCTGGGCTTGGAGACCGAGGCTGCTCTGCTTGGGAATACGGGACGTCGTGATGGTAGACGAGGGAATGATGGAGCGGGAGGCAGGCAATCGGGATTGACCGGGAGCCTGGAGAAGGAGGCTGGGGCAAGACCATGTCTGGGAGTGGACGCCAGAAGTGCCAACGGGCACAGATGGCACAGGTGAGCCCGGGCACAGGATGAATTGGATGCTGGGCTCAGGGACTCAGGAATGCGGCACTGGAAGAGCACGCCCAGGTCAAGGGCAGAGAGGAGCCTGAAGCGGCGGCTCAGCAGCACCACAAGGAGACACTGAAACCGATGCGTCAAGCAGGGGAGGCAGGAAAGAGCAGCAGGACTGAGCGTCTCGGGGCTCGGAGCCCCAACCTTGAGCTCCCTCGCGGAACACACCAGCACCCGCGGAATGCTCAGCAGGTGGGTGTCCTGGTTGTGCGTGTCGGCTTTGCCGTGGGCCACACATAGGAGAACTCCGTGGTTAATCCCCGTGACTTTAATTAACCGTCAGCACTTTAGGTTCTCAAAGCCTCCATTTCCTCATCTAAGTGGAGCTATAATAGCAGCTAATTTTTTGTTGTTAAAGATGATGATGCATTCAAAGAATGTGCTTGGCACAGTTCCCAGCCAGCACCTGGGCACCTCTCAGGCTGCTCTTATGGGTGGTGAACTCTCGGTGTGGCTCCGCAGCTGCCCAGCTGAGGGGACGGGAGAGGCCCAGCCAGATGTCTGCTGCCAGGTGCCAGGGGACAAGACCCAGGTGCTGCAGGTGGGAATCTTTTACAAGCAAGCCTGAGCGTTTTCCATGAAGCAGAGTCAATCAGGCCGCCCGACATCCATCACCCTTATGTGAGGCTTGCGGTCCCAGATCTTGGTGCCCAGCTCCTGCTCTGGAGGGGGCTTCCAGCTCCCCACCCCCCCCCCCCGCCCCTTGACTGTCCTCCATGTCCTGATGCTCGGCTCTCCCTGTGAGCTTGCAGCACCTTTCCCATTTATCCCCCAGGCTCCAGGTGATGGGGACTCTGGCCACGAGGCTGTGTGCATTGGGCAGACCTAGGTTGGGGGACACCAAGCCAGGGATGAGAAGCCAGGGCACGGAGAAGATGGAGTCTGCATTTCAAATATCCGCCCTTCAGGGAGGCAGGGGAAGAGGAGCTGGGTGAGGGCTGGAGAAGGTGGCTTCAGAGGAGGAGCGAGCCAGAAAGGGCCACCCTATACTGGGACAGGTGTGGCGTCACGTCCCCAGGCACCTCTGGAAAGCCTTCTGTCCCTTGGGTCCCAGCAGCTCCTCAGAGTGGTCCTCAGGAGTAGAGCAGCTCCATCTGCCAACCTGTTAGAGGAGGTTCCCCTGATCATGGCTCCCTCATGGCCCCCTGCATCTTACTAGTGGCCCCAGTGACGTGGTGGTCTTCCACTCCAGGACAAGCAACCAGCCTTAAAGTCCGGACACACCCCAACTCAGTGACACTCAAGAGGATCGAACAGCTGATGCTTACCCAGCACTTACCATATCCCAGGCTCTTTGCAAAGTGCTTCCCGAATTGTTGTTTTTAATCCTCAAAATAACTCTCTGAAAACCAATTTATCTGCATTGCATACATGGGGAAACTGAGTCTGGAGAGGCTGACTAAATTGTCCACAGTTCCCAGTGAATGACGTAGCAGTGCTGAGATGAAATCCAGGTTTGACTCATTCCAGAGCTCCCCCTTCAAAGCACGAACTGTACTGTCTCCCTGACCTGAGGGACTGCTGCCAGCTGTTTCCTCCTTTGATGGGGGAAAAGGTGTGAGATGATATGGACAGTGGGTGCCTAACGTGAAAGGGAGCAGACACGAAGAGCTCAAGGATAAACTCCCCAGCTTTACCCTTTGCTCAGACTTATAGCTGTGGGCTCATGGCTGGGCGTGCCCGACAGAGGGAGTGCCCGCAGGTGGTTTGTGCACGCGGGGTGGGCACGGGCAACAGATGCTTGCAGACAAGGGCACGGTCCACACCCAGAACTGTAATTACACCCAGGCCACAGAGCCACCAGCCATGGCCACCTCCCACCTGGATAAGCCAAAGGCAGCATTTCGCCAGTCAAAAGGCACCAGATCTAGGTTTTCTGGAGCCTAAGGTCAATGAGAGTTTTAATGTTTAAAAAATTATCGATAAACAATCAATTCATCTAAGGTTTAAAAGCTTCCTGAGAGTGACCCCTCCAAATACATGTCAAATATACCCACTTACTCTCTAAAATCCCCCCAAGCACTACCATGAAATGAGGATTCTCGAGAGCCCGCCTGTCCACCCATGTTGACTGCTTGGAAACATCCCATCAGTGACCTTTAGGAACAACCGGGGCAGCTCAAACTCTGAGCAGCCTCCACCTAATACAGCCTGTGTTTCCAAACCTTCTTTGTAAACAGGGTGCTTGGACCAGGAACGCATTTCTCATACAAATGAAGCTGCCTGGATACCACAAGCCTACAGAGACGTGGTTACCTCACCCGTAACTCTAAGATACAGACGTCCAGAGTAGATGCAGCAGAGCAGGGCTCAGTCGTGGAGTTTGCACTTTGCTCTGAATTTGTTGGGGTGCTACAAAGGAATTTTTTTCTTGAGAGTGACCTGGTAAAGGTGAGGTGTTGGGACAGTTAATATGGACATGTCAAACAGTATAGCTTAAAGTAGAAAAACCAATAATGTTATTGCAATAATTCACTATTGAGCTGATAATGGCTTGAGGAATGGTGATTGCAGCAGAAATATAAAGAGATTTATTTACATTCATTAATTCAAACAGTTCTTACTGAGCATCTATTATGTACACTGGGGGTTCATTCATTCATTCTTCACTTGTTAGATAACTATTCACTGAGCATCTACTACGTGTATGGGGTTGTGTTAGACTGTGGAGACACTGTGCTCCCTATCCTTAGACAATTTTGCAATCTAGAAGGAACTATAGATGTGAAAATTAATCATTACAAGTGTGCTGCATGTTAAAGAGAGGAAAGTCCAGGTGCAGTGGTGCAATGGAACTGCGGAACAGGAGGTTAGTCCTGTCAATGGCTAGAAGGAAGCGGGGTGTGGCCTTCTCCCACAGCTGCTGTGACAATGCAGCACACACAGCACAGCAGAGAATCTGACCTCACAGTTCTGGTGGCTGGACGTCCAAAATCAAGGTGTCAGCAGGCCCCGGCTCCCTCTGAGCCCTGTGAGGGAAAATCCTCCACCCCCTTCCCGGCTGCCGGGCTGACTGGTCACCTCGGCCTGCCCGGCTGCGGGGCTGCCTGGTCACCTCGGCCTGCTGGTTCGCAGCTGCAGCACTTTGGTCTCTGCCTCCCCGCCACGCAGCCTTTTTCTCTCTGGATCTTTCTTCTCCTCTTCTTATAGAGACACATCATATCGGATTAGGGGCCCACCCTCTTCCAGTTTGACCTCATTTTAGTTTGCCTAATCCCACCTGTAATGACCCCATTTCCAAATACAGTCACAGGCTGAAGCAGTGAGGATTAGCACCTCAGCAGATCTTTTGGGGGGACACAGTCAACCCACAAGAAATGTATAAACTGAGACCAGAAGAAAGCGCATCCCAGTCCAGAAGGGGGAAGGAATGTTCCAGGCAGAAGGAACAGTATGTGCAAAGGTCAGGAGATGGGAGAGAACAGAGTAAATTTGAAGAACTGAAGGAAACTTCAGTATGGTGGAGAAGTGCACAGTGGAGAAGCTGGAAGCAGATGCCGGATTGCAAAGGCATTTGTCAACCATGGAAAAAAGTTCCGTCTCAGTACTTAAAGCTAGCTTTAACGGGTTAGTTACATGACCAGATTGAAGTTTACTTGTTTTGTTTTCTTGACTCACCATGGGTGCAGTCTGGAGAAGGGTGGCAAAGGAGCAAGATTGGATGTAAAAGGACCAGCTGTGAGGCTGTTACTGGGCCCAGAGTATACAGCGGCCCAGACTTGGGTGGTGCACTGGAGAAAAGCTGGGAAGAGACTGGCTGGTCAAGGCTTGGTAATAAGTGAGATGTAGGAGGCGAGGAAGAAAGAGAAACAAAAGATGCCTCCCAGACTTCTGGGTTTGGCAAGTAGGAAGATCATGGAACCAATCACTGAGGCAGGAGTCAGAGGAGGCGGCACAGTTATGGAAGAGAAAATGATGAACTCAGTTTGGACAGGTCAAGTGCAGCACCTCTGAGAGAGCCAAACAGAGATGGAAGCAGGGTTTGCAGAGCTGAGTCGGGGACCCACATCCACTGAACTCATGTTAAGGATTTGGAGAGCTGGAAGCAGGGGACCCTGAGGGGGATGGCTCCCAGGGGAGGGCATTTAGAGTGAGAAAAGGCTATAGAGACAAGCCAAAAGCAGGCTAGGCAGAAACTGATGACAAAAGACAGGGGGAAAGAGGAGGCAGAGGTGACCAAGGGGTGTGACAGGGAGAATGGCAGAAAGAAGTCAGGAGCTAGGGTGCTATCGGTGCTAGCAAACTGGTGAGTGTGCACCGTGTGATGATGCCGTCGGTGCTAGCACATTAGTAAGTTTGCACCGTGTGATGATGCCATTTAGCACATTAATGAGTGTGCACCGTGTGATGGTGCCATCAGTGCTAGCAAACTGGTGAGTGTGCACCATATGATGCCATCGGTGCTAGCAAACTGGTGAGTGTGCACCGTGTGATGCCATCGGTGCTAGCAAACTGGTGAATGGGCACCGTGTGATGCCATCAGTGCTAGCACATTAGTGAGTGTGCACCGTGTGATGATGTCACTCTTTAAGCTCAAGGCTTCTGGCAGGCTCCTTGTCCTCTAAGGATAGATTGTAGATGACAGACAGATAAGTAGACAGACAGATAGGAATGATAGATAATTGATGGATAGGTGGAGGAAAGAGATAGAGATGGCTGGTAGGTAGCAGAGAGATAGGTTGATGATATAAATAGACGAGAGATAGGTAGGTAGATGATAGATGATTTATCAATCAATAGACTGAGTCTGCCAGTATTTAATGAGCACTTGCCATATGGTAGCCATTTCCCCCTGTTCTGAAGATACAGAACAAATATGACATAGTGACTCCCCTAAGAAATGTCCAATGTAGAGTGGGAAATAGAGGTGGAGCAGATCATGACCCAGACACTGATATGCAGGGAACATTACCAAGGGCGCAGGGGAAGGCGGGGCTCCCTCCAACTTCCTAGATAAGGTTCAACCTTGGTACTCACCAAGCTCGGTGCTGGGCACCAAGAAGGTACTCAATATATGTTTGTTTAATTGCATCAGAGCAGGAAAGAGATCTACTAAAAGGGATTATGATGTGTGTCTGATATGTGGCCCTAAGGTCAGTTCTGTGAAAGGATTATACAAATGCTGGTCGTCAGTATTTCTTTTATGAATGTCTTGCAGTTAGTAAGTGAATTTACAGTATATTGTGCCCAGCTATAAGGTCTGTTGAAGTCTTTCTCCTTAGAAAGGAAAAAACAAATTGCTTCATCTGAAGAAAGTCTAAAATAGAGTTAAACCTTTGATCATATATGTTTCTGAAGCCTTAATATATGTTCTGAAGCCTTAATATGGATAATTGTTCCCCCAGCACATCATTAACTATCCCCCCCAAATTGGTACAAGCACTATGGAAAGAAATTCAGCAATACCCACCAAGATTTAAAATACATGTACCCTCTGACACAGTGGTTCAATTCCCAGGAATTTATCCTACGGATATAGAGCTATATTTGAAAAGTATAATACAAATTTTGGTTTTTGAATCACAGCATTTTTTATCTGAGAAAGACTAGTTAAAACAATAATGATACATCCATATAAACAAAGAGCGTCTCATCATTTAGGATTGATTCTACTGCATATAAAAGGAATCTGACTACTATGGTTTTAAGAAATAAGGGGTTCACTTTCCCAGGTATCAAGACCAGAGGTAGGTGGCCCAGAGCCGGTATGAGGGCTCTACGCAGTGAATTTCCACTCTCTGCTCTGCCTTCCTTAGGGTGGGCTCTCTCCCCTCCCTATCACAGCTCCCATTGTCCCACCAGGTCTTGGGTATAAATAAATTCTGTCTCCTAGTCAAAAACTTCTGAACAGTGTCTAACCCAGGCCTTAAGCGACAGAAATTCCAACTTGCTTGGGACAAATGCTTCCTTAGTCAATAAATGATTTTAACTCTGAGAAATCTGGAATTAAGTATAGAGATGATGAAGGGGCTCAAATCCATCTATTTTTATATGAGTTTAGGAATAATCTATGTGTATCTGGTATTTACGATATTAGAAATGCTTAAGAGAAGTTGTTATGTTGGAGCATCTAGATTAGCCTTGTGATTCCAATTTGATATGTAAGAATGATTGGGCCATCAGAAATATGGGGTAGGTGGTCTGGGAAGCTTTTGAAGTACTAAAAAGAACATACAATTGAAATATTTATAAATGCTTGAGGAAATTCAATTAACTAAGCTATAAAGACATTTTTTAAAGTAATTGGTAACTTTTACTACATTTTAAAGCAAAATATGATTTGTAAGTTAAACTTCAAAGCCCTTTTTAAAAAATGTTTAACTTCAATGAATTTAATATTAAATGAAATACCAAAATAACCATCAGATGTTTTTTTTTCCATTTCCCAAAACTGCTTTCAAGGCTCCAAAAACTCCCGTTGGCCTCTCTGAGGCCTAAATAGCGGGACACCACTCCAGCTGCTCCCCGGGACTGGCCTTCGCTGGCAGTTGGGTGCAGGGATGAAAGGCCCCGCTGCCCACCTCAACCAACATCACAGCCTCGCCCCCACGGGCCTGCAGGCACACGGGCACACACGCCCTGTCCCGTCCCCTCGCCCTGCAATGCCGTCTTTTTCCCACAGCTCTCATCACCTCCTGGTGCACTCTGCAGTTTATTGTCCCACTGTGCTTGTCGTTGAGTGTGTGTCTTGCCCTGGAGAATGGAAGCAGGCGAGGGCGGGGATGTCGTTTTATCCACTGAAGTCTCCAAGCACCCCCACAGTGTGGTCCCCTCCCCATCACTGGTAAGGCCAAAGGGCTTGTGATGCCAAACTGCAAGGTGCCTCCTGGGAAGGAAGGAAAAGATGGAACTCAGCTTCTCATATTCTTCCCTCCGTGGAAAATCAGAGAAGCCCCAGGGAGAGAGCTCTCTGGATTACAGGGAGCAGAAACCTGAGTTCTGTGGCCAGGGTGTGACACCCTCAGCTGCTGCAGGCCTGGGGAAGGGGGCAGAATGAGGGGTGCTGCCAGTATCCTCTCCAAACTCCAGCTTACGGCACCTCCCCATGTCCCACTGTGAAGAGTTCGTGTCTGTGAACTTGCAATTTTATAAGGTCCCAGTGTTCTCATATTCCCTTCCATTGTGCCCATTCATCCACCTACTAAGAATACCTGCTTATTTACAACATCAGCAGTGAATATTCACTCCTTGTTAACCTTGTAACCAGTTCCTGGTCTGTTTTAGTTTGCTAAAGCTGACGAAGTGCAGTATACTGGAAATAGGTTGGCTTTTACAATGGGGATTTATTAGCTTACAAGCCTATAGTTCTGAAAAATGTCCAGATCAGGACACTGACAGGACGCTACCTTCTTCCTGAAGACAGGCTGCTGGCTATCTGGGGCTCCCCTGTCACATGGGCAGGCACCTGGCAGCATCTGCTGATCTCTCCCTTCTCTCCCAGGTTTCATTACTTCCAGCTTCTGGCCTCAGTGGTTCCATCTCTGGTTTTTTTTCCCCTATGTCTTCTTTTACCCTTTTATAAAGGACTCCAGTAAGAAGATTAAGACCCACCTTGAATGAGGTGGGTCACATCTCAATGGAATAACCTAATCAGAGGCCCCACCTACAATGGGTCCTCACCCACAGGAGCAGATTAAATTCAAGAAGATTCCTTTCTGGGGTGCATGCAACTTCAAACCATCACACGATCCTAGAAATTTCTCTGCAGACATTCCCGTTGTCTGCTGGGTCAGCCAGGCTCTCAGGTGCAAACCACAGGGTCTAGTCGAGCTGGTTTATGGATGGAGCTGCCATGGGCAGCGCTGCTCGGCGCATGGCTGGCCAAGGGCTATGCTGCGGCCACCTGACCGTGACTTCTCGGGAGGAGTGGTGAGCAGCCGCTACCCAGCGTGACAGAGGCGCTGCTGCTGAGTTCATAAGAAACATTTGCACTTATATTTTGTATATCTTGGGGGTTTTGTTTGTTGGATCTTTTGCATTTAATTTTCCTAGGAGTTCACGTTTGTTATATTTTACAAAAGCAGCAGTTCTAAATGTTAAAATAAATTTAGTTTGAAATGCTAGTGATCAATGAAAGGGAGGGGTAAGGGGTATGATATGTAAAATTTTTTTTTCTGTTCTCGTTTTACTTTTCTGTTGTCTTTTTATTTCCTTTTCTGAATTGATGCAAACGTTCTAAGAAATGATCATGTTGATGAATATGCAACTATGTGATGATATTGTGAATTACTGATTATATATGTAGAACAGAATGAGCACATATTCAGAACGTTTGTGTTTCATTCTTGTACTTTTTTTAAATTAATAAAAAATAAAAATAAAAATGTTAAAAAAAAAAAAAGCAGCAGTTCTGATGGACTGGCTATTTCTGAAGCCCCATGACCACGGGTAGCTTGAGGAGGACTGCACTACGACTGTGGGTGGCTCGCAGACTTTTTTTTTAATTGTGAAAAACAACATACACAAAAAAGCGATAAATTTCAAAACAAACCACAGCAATTAGTTGTACAGCAGATTTCAGACTTTGGTATGGGTTACAGTTCCACAATTTTAGGTTTTTCTTCCTAGCTGCTCCAAGATACTGAGGACTAAAAGAAATAGCTATGTAATGATTTAGCACTCATACTCATTTGTCAAACCCTACATTCTCTGTATAACTCCACCGTCACCTTTGATCTTTCTTCCACTCTTTACAGGTGTTTGGGCTATGCCCATTCTAACTTCTTCATGTTGGAAGGGGCTGTCTGTAATATGGGATAGGGGGACGGAACTAGCTGATGTTCTAGAGAGGCTGGGCCCTCTGCATTTCAGGACTTACGTGGTCCAGATGAATGTTGTAGGTTTCTGGAAAGTAATCATAGTGCATGGAACCTGTACAGAATCTCAAACAAAGCCCTAGGTGTTCTTTAGGGTTGACAGGAATAGTTAAGGTTTGGGTTTGGCAAACCATGGTAAATAGCAGTACCTTACCGAAGCAACATCTAACTGCACTGTAAATAGCAGTGTCTAACTGAAGCTCCCCCAAGTGCATTTCTCTTCATCTCCAATAAATATAAGGTCTCTCAACTCTGTTTGATCTCTCTCAGCCACTGATACCTTTTGGTCAGGATGGCATTGTTGATCCCATGGTGGCAGGGCCAGGCTTGTCCCTGGGAGTCCTTTCCCACACCGCTAGGGAGACTTTCACCCCTGGATGTCACGTCCCACGTAGGGGAAGGCTCACAGACTCTAGGGGAGGGCCAGGGAGTCACACTTGGAGACTACTCAGCCAGGAGCAGCCAGGAACAAGGCTGAAGCACAGCGGTAGGCAGCTTCTGCCCTGGACATAACCCAGCTCTCAGGGTTACTCTTGGCACGGGGAACCACCACCACGCCTCTCCCCAGCTGCCCCCAGCCTGCCCCCTCCTCGCCAGGATGGCTTCTGGATGACACTCCCTCTTTGGGTCCCAGGACCTCAGAGTGACGTTTGGCAGGCATGTCTGGTTGGCAGAGTCTAGGTTCATGTCTGCCCTGGCTGTCAGGCCCCTGGTAGGCACACGTCCGACTTCTCCCTGGGGAGGTGGGGAAGTTCCCCCACCCCGACAGGAAGGTCCCTCAAAGAAGCTGAGCAGCCAGAAAGACCAGTGTCCACTCTACCTTCCCAGTGTAGTCCCCAGATGTTGTACAGTGCCTATTGCGGACCAAGCATCGTGCTGGGCACAGAGCACCACGATGAGCAAGCAATGGGCAGGGAGTCCCGATGGGGGGGGCAGACCACAGATGGCTCGAATGGGGCATGGCGGCCAGGATAAAAGCGCGTGGGCGGTGTGGTGCGTACAGCTGAAGGGGGCAACAACCCCGAGGGTGGCGAAGGAAGCTGGTGCTGAGGAAGGCAGCGGGGAGGGTGGCATTTGACTTGGGCCCTGAAGAAGGTGATGTAATGAAAACAGTGTGAGCCAATAGTTGCATTTCTGAGGAATGGTCGCTAATCTGATGAGGCTGCGTAGAGGGGCGAGGTTGGGAGGACAGGACACGAAGGAAATGAAGGGCCTCAGGGGCTGCAGATGCTGCCTGGTTTCTAACCTGCAGGCAATGGTGAGTCAGAAGGGATTCTAAAAAGCGAGTGTAAGTGGCAGTGAGGAGAAAAGGACGAAGGCAAGGGTGGAGAGATGGAGAACCCTTGGGCAAACATGATTCCCTAGGAAGGAGCGTTGAGCTTCTGGGCTCATGCTGACAAGGATGCTGGGGAAGGGAACTCCGTGGGGCGGCACCTGGAAGCAGAAAGGGAGGGTTTCGTGGGGATGGGTCGCTTTGCACATAGGACTGTAATGAGAAGGAAAGAGGTTTTGCAGGGAGAGGGGAGAAGATGAGTTTGGTTTTGGAGGCCGTGGAGCTCACTCCCATCACGGGGCTGGAAATAAGGTGTGGCGCTCTAGAGGGGGGTCAGGATGGAAGACACAGACCCCAGCCGTCTCCATATTGTGCCTGTCAGGGAACCAGGCGTCTCAGAGCCCAGGGTAGCACAGCACATCATCGCACCGGTTTAATTAAATAATAACAAAAAAATACTTGAACAGCCATTTCTCTTGGAGATATTGTTACATTATTGGTATAAAAACAAATTATAAGTGGGCAGGCAACTGTGGCTCAGTGGCAGAGTTTTCGCCTGCTGTGCTGGAGACCCGAGTTCGATTCCCAATTCCTGCCCTGCCAAAAAATAAAACAAATAGTAACTGCTTTTTAAGGAAGTTTTTTGAAAAACAAGCTGGCAACTCATTAAAATAAAAAGTCCATACTCTTTTGAACCAATAATCTCACTCTTGGCGGAATCCAGCCCATAGAAGTAAAAGATCAATTTGAAGGACAGCATTACAAGGCTGTTTAATATATCCCTGTTCCTGAGGGAGAGGGGGCAGCGGGAAGCAAAATGAATGTCCAGTAGCAGAGAGGGAATTGGCCACAGTGTGGGGTCTCCTCCCCATAGCCTGCTGGCTCACAGGGACCCACTGCCCGTATCCCTCTCTCCAGCTCTGCTCCACGGCTTAAAATCGGCCACGGTGGGAATATGTGGCCCATATACCTGCAAACACTGCAAATCAGGGTTTTCCCCAGGAGAGCTGGTTGTTAAACATTTACCTGCACAGCCCTGCTTCCACTCCATGAAAAATTATAGACAAGCTTTAAAAGTCGTGCACTGTACCAATTAGATTGTAGGTATTTTCATGAGGTTTTATTGAGTGGGATAAGAAAAGTATGCACACTATTATTCCAGTTTTGATGCAAGCAATGAAAAAAATTCTTATATGTGTTTTAAATGGTTATTTGAGCGTGGAGGAAAATCGGAAGGGTATATAGGGAAGGGGTGATGTCATTTCCTGGTGTGCAGGGGGAGGAAAGATATTTTTAAAACACGATGTGAAGCCATAACACAGGCACAGGCACAGGCACAGGCACAAACACGTGCGTATCCACACATGTGTGTGAGGGCGTTTGTAATGAAGTCACCAAAACCAAGACCCAGTTCAGTTTGGATCCACAGACTTGTGGGAATGTCTGGGACACATCACCATAGGAAAAAGCAAGTTGCAAAGCCATGTGTTTGGTATGATTCCAATTCAGTAAAAAGAAAGACACGGAACACGTATTTGCACACATGTGCCTGCAGATGCTTGCACAAGCAAGCGTGAACGCCTGCAAGGCACAGACTTCGGAGTGCAGTAGGGCAAGGTTAGAAGTCAGTAATTGTGAGCTTTTTATTTCTGTATCTTTGAGCTGTTTGCTTATTAAACAGTATGTTGTACTTTTGTAATTTGAAAAACACTTAAATACAAAACACATTTCTGGAAAAAATAGTTCTTTGGAATTTTCAAAGCTCTCACACACCCATGATCACATTTGCTTCTACCCTTATAGGAGGAATAAACACTGTTCTGTCCATTTCACTGTTGCAGAAGCAGAGGTTGGAACTGTGAACTGCCTTGAACATAACCCGTAACCATGAAAGAGCAGGACGGGGTCCCTCTGGCCCCTAGACTGGGAGTCCAAGGGTCTGAGCAGACACCCCAGCAGAGCAGTGAGAGAGAAGCACCACATGGACAGAGTGGCCATGCTGTCCTCCTTTCATGGGGCCAACTAAGCAGGCAGGAGTGGGCTGTGCTGTGACATGAACACCTCTGAAGGCGGAGTTAGCAGTATTCACTGAATGCATCTGGGCAGGCGATTTGCTGAGCCTTGCTTCCAGCAGTCAGCGCTCGGCCACCTCATCACGTCACCTGGAGCCTTCAGTGCTGTCCGGCCGGGTTACTCTAGGTCATTTAGCCAAAAGCGTGTTTATAACAGGCATTTACTGGGGGAGGAGGGTGTGTCTGGGGATCCGTCCTCACTGCCCACGAGGTGCCTTCCCTACCCCTCTCTGCCTGCTCCCCCCAGGACGTTGTCACGGGTGGGGGGTCTGGCAAAGCCGCACCTGCGGGGGCCCTTCCCCGGGCGGGGAGTGGCACCGTTCCCCTGCCGCGTCAGCATCTCTATCAAACGTGCCCTGCACTTGTTTACGAGGCTCCACATCCCTGGAAAGTAAGGATGGTGCCTGGTGACATGGCTCAAAGGTTCACAAGGGAGCAGCTCCAGGGCACCGGCCAGGGCACGTACCATGCCTTCTCCCCACCTGGAGGCAGCTAACACACCCCTGTCTATTGGAAATGCCTGGCTGGGGAAATGGGCTGGGAATAACGGCTCAGAAGTGCTCGATGCGAGTGCGTTAGACCAAGACCAGTGGGTTTTGGGAGTTTGGTGCAATGGGGCTAAGAGCAGACATCTGGACCCATAGCCAAGGGACAGACAGACAGACCAGTACCGTCACTAGTTGCGGCCTCTGACTGGCCAGAAGGCCAAGGGGCAGTTTCCTTATAAAACACCTGCTCACCTCCCCAGGCATCGCTGTGAGAATCAACTAGAAATGTATGAGAAAAGGCTTCGCAGATCCTGGGAAGCTCTCCGGCTGCACACGGTGCTGCTATTGATTTGCTGTGTCACAGAAATTGAGAAACCTCCTTCTGAGGCTCCCCCGTGTTCTGTTAGATCTATAAGAAAGCTTCAGTTCGAAATCACTGTGGTTAATCCAAGTCTCGTGGTTAATCTTTTTGAAATCTTGGATGCAATTCCACCCAAGAAATTCTGTTGATATAAGTGCAGGGGGAAAAAAAAGCAGTGTTTGCCACCAACAAATAAGAATTTTTAAAAGATGCTTTCTTCCTGACCATAGTTATTTCAGCTTGGCACTAGGCAGATGCTTTTATCTCAGCAAGGTTTTCTCCTTGTTTCTTAAACAGGAGCTTTGGGAACAGGCTTAGTACAATGTGTTGCTGAAGACACTTTAAAATGCAAATAATCTTTTCAATTCCAAGTTCAGAATATTCTTCTAAATATAAATGATATCCACGTTACATTTTTGGAAAACAATCTGGCAAGGATTATTAAAACTAAAAAAAGTCTCTTTGGATAGATATGCAATAAAGCTAACAGTTATTAAGTGTTTCCTCTGTGTGCCAGACACAAGTCTGTTTTACATGCATCAGCTCATTTATTCCTTACAATTCGACAAGCAGAGGCATTATTAACTTCATTTTGCAAACTGAGGAAAAGTGGGCTACTCAATTCAACAAGCAAACACTTCACTTTTGACCCAAATACATTCATGGAAACCTCACTGGTAAAGTGGGTGTCTCTTTAAACAGTTAAATTTCAACCACCACCAACCCCTGAGATGAGAAAAGAACCCCAGGGGAGCCCCCCTTATATATGCCAGGCACTGTGCCAGACCCTACTCTTGAACTGACATGTTCCAACTTCTCATCACCCTACCAGCTCACAGAGAAGGAAATGTGGCGGGCAATGGTGGCAAACTAGTATTGGTCAGGGTGCTTATCAAGCAGCTGGCCCTTGTGCTAAGCACTTTCCATGGTCTTCTCAATCAAATATGAACAGACAACTCAAAACATAAAGAAATTCAGTGAATGCATTTAATAAGCAAATGTGGAAAAAGTAGTTGACATCTGTTTTAGGTTGCTAATGCTGCTGAAATGCAATATACCAGAAATGGAAGGGCCTCTATAGATGGGATTTACTAAGTTCCAAGTCTACAGTTCTAAGGCCTTAAAAATGTCCAAACTAAGGCATCCCGAGACAGATACTTTGACTCTGAGGAAAGGCCGAATGGAGTCTGGATTTCTCTGTCAGCTATTAAAGAACGTGGCCGGCATCTGCTGGTCCTCGTTCCCAGCTGCATTACTTTGTACTTCTGATTCTAGTGGTTTCCCCTCTAAACACTGCGGGCCTTCATGTAGCCTCTCCAGGGCAAAACTCTGGGTTCTGGCTTGCTTAGCATCTCATGGGAAGGCACATGGTGGCATCTGCTGGCTCCTCTCCCGGCTTCTGGTTTCAGATGGCGCTCATAGATTCTGTGAGTCCTTTGGTGTTTTCCTCTGCATCTCCACACGTCTGTGTCTGAGCTTTCTCCAAAATGCTCCCCTCTTAAAGGACTCCAATAAGCCAGTTAAGACCTACTTTGATAGACTGAAATACTAATGGTCAATGAGAGGGAGGGGTAAGCAATATGGGATGTGTGAGTCTTTCTTTTTTCTTTTTATTTCTTCTTGAGTCATGCAAATGTTCTAAAAATGATCAGGGTGATGAATACACAACTATGCGATGATATTGTGAGCCACTGATTGTACACCATGTATGTGTGTGAAGATTGGTCGTTAAAAATATTTTTTTTTAAAAAGAGACCCACCTTGAATGGGCAGGGTCACATCTCCATCTTATCAAAGGTCACACCCTCAATTGGGTATGTCACATCTCCATGGAAACAACCTAATCAAGAGGTCCCACCCTGTGAGATTTGATTAGAATTAAAAGAACACGACTACCTCCACAAGATTGAATTCAGATTTTTTAAAACGCAGCTTTGCTGAGATACCTAACAGTTTCAAACCAGCACAACATCATGAATAAGAAAAAATTCCAGCTTAAAGCATCGACGAGGTACCAAATTAGTCAAAATTAAATGCTTACATTATGCTGAGTGAGTCTAGCCAAAAACTAAAGGACAAATACTGTATGGTCCCACTGATGTGAACGGACACTCGAGAATAAACTTGGAATATGTCATTGGTAACAGAGTCCAGCAGAAGGTAGAAACAGGGTAAGATAATGGGTAATTGGAGCTGAAGAGATACAGACTGTGCAACAGGACTAGATACAAAAACTCAAAAATGGACAGCACAATAATACCTAATTGTAAAGTAATCATGTTAAAACACTGAATGAAGCTGCATCTGAGCTATAAAAAAAAAAATTAAATGCTTACGGCATTAAATTCACAGAAAAGATAATTCATTTATATATTGCTAGTGGCATGTTTATGATCAAATGCTAAGTGAAAAAACAGAACACAAATGTGTGCATATTCTGGGATTACGTGTGTGTAAAACATATCCATGTGTGTGGACGATGACATGAAGGGAACAGAGCAAAATGAAAACAGCTGTTGTGATGGAGTGGAATGAAGTTTTTAATCTCGTAAATTGTCTTCAAGATTCTACAATATTAGTTTTACAATGACTAGCATTGGGAGGAAAAGGGATTTTATTATCCCCCTGGAGTTGAGGTTGGCATTCCTGACTTCAATAAATCATAGCTGTGACCAATAAATGATGAAAAAGCCAAGATTCTTCTGCAGTCACCTGAGATGCTGGAAGCAGGCTCTAAAGCACAGAGTTTCACAATCCTCATTCAACCTCCTCATTTGCTCAGTGAGGGAGGCCCAGAGACATGGAATCCTTGTCCAGTTTGCGCAGTTACTGTGGAATTGCAGTCAGAACCCATTGTTCCATTGCATAAAACTCTATAAAATGAGAATGCATACAGTACTTACATGAAACCACCAAACCTTCAGCATTAAAGGAAATGAGTAGACCTCTTGCTCCAATTTCCAGGCACACCTGCTCTTGGGCTCCATCCCGGAACCCCTGGCTGGGGGTGTGACGACCACGTCTAGAGGGAATGGCTATCTCAGGCAGTCGTTCTCAACTGTGGCCCTTGGCCAGCTGCTTCTGCGTCACCCCAGAACTTGCTAGAAACGCAATTCTCGGGCCCCACCAAAGACAGAGTGAATCATAAACTCGGCGTGTGGCCCCAGCAGGATCTCCAGGTGTCCTGAGCAAGCTGCAGGCCAGGAACCGCAGCCCTGACGTAAGGACAGGTCAGTCCCTGGGGGTCCTGCCTAAAATGCGGATTCTGGTCCAGCAGGTCTGGGCAGGGGCTGGATCTGAGAGTGGACTTTTCTAACGAGTCACTGGGACTTACCGCGGCTGCCTCTGGGGGCCACTCAAGCAGCTCTTCCCCATCCGTGCGGGGCAGAGCGAGCCGCGTGGGGTCCCAGGCCCACTCAGGTGCTGAGCTCTCGGTCCACTATACCCCTGCTAGGCAGGGTGGTCCGTGGGCCAGAGCTTGGGGACATTGCGCCACACCTGCAAGAAATGCAGTCTCTGCCCCACCCCCACCCAACAGTACTAGAGTCCGCATTTTAACAGGAGCCATGGAAGGCTTGGAGAATCACTGGGCTGGAAGCACCCGGGATGGCCCAGGTCCCTGAGTCTATGACTTCCAGCCGGGCAGCCTGGAGGCTGTAACCAGTGTGGTCTCTGACGGTCCTCACTTCCCACGTTTGTAAGGGGCTGGGTGGCCCCGTGTAAGAGCCAGTAGCTGGGGTCTCACCCACAGAACAGGAAGGGTCTGGTGTGCAATCAATGGCTCACAAGGGCATCACAGCATTGTGCATTTGTCACCATGATCATTCTTAGAACATGTGCTAAATGTAAACTCCTTAAGAAATAAGGACCCTGCCCACCAAATCAGAGGAAGACGGAACAGCTGCTGTTCAGAGTTTTGCCAAGCAGCGTCACTTCGCCACCGGCGGGGGCAGGGGGATGTGAGCGCGGTGACTGCCCCTCCTGCCAAACCTTTGTAGCCACCCACTGACCGTCTCCAGAAGCCAGTGGAGAAGCGAGAGAGGGTGGACGTGGCACCTGAGTGCCGTCGCCCACTTACGCCTCCCGAGGCCGCGAAACAAATCACCATAAGCCCGGCGGTTTCAGACAACTCAAAGGTACCTTCCAGTTCTGGGGTCAGAAGTCCTAGATCGTGGGATGGGCCGAGCTGGCTCCTGCTGGGGGCTGGAGGGGACTTGGGCTTTCTGGCCACAGCCCGAGGCCCCCCGCACCCCCACCCGGGGCCCCTCACAGCAGCACTGGAGCCTCCTCACGTCTCCCCTCTCTGACCCCTGCTGCCACCGTCACATCTGCACCTCCTCTCTAAGCCTCCTGCTTGGGGACCCTGGTGATGACATCGACGCCCCAGCGGGTAACGCAGGATCATCTCCCCGTTTCCTCCTTCACGCGTCAGATCTGCAAAGTCCCTCTTGCCATGTGAGGTGACATTCACAGATTCTGGGGGTCCCACCAGGGGCATTTTGGGGGGCTGCATCATTCTGTCGCCCACAGTCACATTTTAAAATTCTATTATGGGTCGAGTGGGGAAGGAGCCCTCCCCCAGCCAGGGGGCCAGGTTGGGGCTCTTGGGGACCCCAGCTGAACCCTGCAGACAAAGGGTAAGTGTCACCCTCTCACTGGGAGCCGGGAGCCTTGCGGTGCTTCGTGAACCAGGCCTGCCGCTGCCAGCAGGACTTGGCTTAAGTTATTTATAGGGTCTGTGGCTTGCTCTGACGTTAATGGAATCGTCTGCATTAAATGAATTTTAAGATAGACGCCGCGTCAGAGCCGAGCTGGGGAATCTTCTCTATTCCTTGGGCCCCCGAGGCGCACGGGGACAGCTTCATGGGCGTTTTTGTTTGTCAGGCCCCTGCCCTGCCCCCACCCCAACTCCAGTGACGCTTGCGGTGCAGGCACCCGGGGAAACCTCCGCTGACGGGCTTTTCTTTTCTTTCTTGCGCTAAATGACTTCATCCCGCGCAGGGCACTGGCTGGGCCAAAGCCCTCAAGCCCCCGCCACAGTTAAGCATCAGCAAAGGCCTTGGACAGCGCGGCCGGAGGCTGCAACCCGAGCAGGAAGCCTGGGGACCCCAGGGGTCCCTCCAGCACCTGGCCAAACTTGGGCTGATGGAGCTTCCCCCGGGAACCCAAGAATCAGTGGGCGGCGACACCGCGTGCAGCCGAGGGACTCGATGTCCAGGCATTGGACCCGCAGCCTCCCCCAGGGGGCTGAGCACGCACCTCACAAATGCCCACGCGTGGGAGTAGAGGAGGCTGCCGGCTCCAGGCCACTTTTCATCCTCAGTATGGGACTTCAAAGGGACCCAGGGCCACGTACAGAGAACGGGAGAGAAAGTGAAGGGGAGGGGCTGGTGGGCGGAGGCGGACAACAGCCGGGGGTGGAATTCACACACATGTCCTGTGTAAGTGCCGGGGAGCTGGGGAGGGTGTCCAGCTGTGTGCCCTGGCGGAGGGGAGTGGACTGGGGCCCGCAGACTCCACTCCAGAGGGCAAGCACTTGGTGCTTCCAGGGGCCCCATGGCAGAAAACCTCTCTCTCCCACCCGCACCCCGAACTTCTTGAGGGGACTCAGGTCTCCACTGTCAAAATGTGGGTAGTGACAAATGTCCAACACAGACATTGCTTTGGGAAGGGGAGAGGGAGTGCCTAAGTTCCTCGGGCAGTTTTTCTACCCAGTACTCCCCACTTCTCCGAGTAAATCGTGGGGCGACCAAGAGTAACTGTGGGGTCCAGGAACTTTGTATAGAGTCGCCACCCTGTGACCCAGCATTGCCCGGCAGACCTCAGACTTTCCCTTCAGGCTGAAAACCATGTGTCCACCCACAGGCAATGAGAAGAGACCCCAGACTGGGTCTGCTCCTGCCTTCCCTTTGGAAATAGCCTCTAACAAGGGCTGACCACTGCAGGCTGAGCATGTGACTCCTGGGACAGGGTTGTCACTGCAGCAGAGCCCTAAGGGTCCATTTGTCACATATAAACTGAACAGCATAAAGCAGCAATCACCATCCAGGGGTCATGGAGTTTCTGTGAGTCAGGATTTGGGAGCGGTTGAGCCTCGGGGTCCCTGATGAAGCTGCAGTCGAGCCTCGGGATCCCGGGAGCTGGTTGGGGGTGAGGGGAGGACCTGCTTCTAGGTGGCTCCTCACACGCTGGCACATTGGGGCTGGGCCAGGGAGGACCCCCCCAGGTGCGAGTGCCAGGAAGGGCTGGCCACTGCAGCTGTTCCGGAGCAGTGGCAGCTCATGCCTCAGTTTCCCAGCTGCTGTTGCAGGTGCCACACAAGGGGTTGGCTTAAACGACAGGAACTGACTGACTCACGGATTTGAGGCTAGAAGTACATGACTGAAATACCTGCAAGGCTCGCTGTAATCTGGAGTGCGCTGACGCAGGGGCCAGCACCTTTGGGGTTCCTTGGTTTGAATTCCAGCCTCCCATCACATGGCCATCTCCTGTCCCTTCTCTGCTCCTCTGGTTTCCACTGGCCTCCAGCTTCTGGTTCCTTCCGGTGGCTTTGTCTTTGTAAGGTCCCCAGAAGCCTGGGCTAAGACACTCCCTCATTCTGTTGAGCCACTGCCTAACTGAAAACAGCATCCTTGAGAGGTCCTGTTTACAATGAGTCCCCCCGCAGGGACGTTTGTCGGGGTGTCTGCTGGGCACACAATTCCACTGACCACCATGCCAGTGAGCTCTGGTGCCTGGCACAGCTCCCCACTGCAAAGAGGGGCCTCGGCACGAAAGCAGTGATTTCTGTCCAGCACAAAGAACCACCATGGCTCAGACAGAGCCCTCCAAGAAGTGTCCCCTTTCAGCAAAATTAATGCCATAAAATGTTGGTTTTGGGGTGTCCTATGCTGCTCCAGCTCCCCGAAGGCTGACCATGGACTGCACACAGGGGCGCTTGCCCTCTGGTCCCAGATGGATTCAGTGCATGGACGAGAGGGGGATGGGAGAGAGCAAAGCCTGGGCGACAGGACATCTCCAGGAGTTCACAGTGCTCCCGACAGACAGCCATTGTTTCCCCAGCCACAGCTTTCCTCCAGCTACAGCTGTTCGGAGACTTCCCCTGGCCCCTTAGGTCTCAGTCCACCCTAGGTGCTCTGCCATCCCTTGCTGGCTTCTCTAAACTCTGCCCACACCTTTTGTAAATAGCCCATTTATGAAGCTTTTCCTCCATCTGTCCTGGTTGAATGCATCGTATTCTTTCCCTGCTGGGCCTCCAGGCTGTCCGGGAGACACCTGCCTTAGACGGGATAGTACGGCTCCAGGCTCGGGGTCCACTGCCAGGCCCCCGTCAAGCTCACCTGGCTGCCAGGGCTTGAGCTGCTCCCACACTTCCTGGCTCCCCTCAGTAGGCGATCACTAGCACGCTCCTGCAGGCTGTGCTGTCTCATCTGCAGCGGAAGCAGGGGGCGTTCCGCAGGGGTCCCTATGTCTCAGCCATCCTCAAAGACGGCGAAGTGTAGGTTCCTGTGGAATGCCGAGCCCGGCCCTTGCGTTTATAACAGAACTTCTCATTCGTTCATTCTTTCAAGAAGCATATTTATAGAGCACCTACAGTGTGCAGACACTCTCCTAGGGGTGTAGAACCCCCAAACCTCTGCCTTGGTAGTTTGCGTTCTCCTGTGAAGACAACGCAGGGCGCAGCTTCGCCAAGGTTAAAACACATTTTCAAGTCCACAGTTGGTTGGTCAGGAGGTGCGTCCGGGAACGAGCCCCCGTGTCAGGTCCCCCCCCCGACGTGTACAAGACCCCCGAGTCCCAGAGCTGAGCCGTGACGCCAGCGGCAGCCCCCCGAGCCCTGCAGGCCCCGTGTCCACCTGCGGAACCTAAGATTCGAGGAAGGGCTGGGGTGCCGATGAAAACAGGCCTTGGTTAATTTCACAAATGCTCCCACTGTTGACTTGGGGACACCAGTGCATTGGTTAATTCGTTCACTCACTCATTAGTCGATCGATCAGTTAATCAGGTTTTTCCCTCCCTGGGTCATTGACAACCACCCAAGCCCGTCCATCTGCCCAGCCGTGTGCCGTCCCGGGCATTAGCAGGGAAGACCTGATTCCCACCTGCACAGACCTACCCACGAGAGGGGGGTTTGTGCCCACCAGGTTCGCCCCCTCTCACGGGGCCACAGCAAGCAACTAAGTGCCTTGTGCTAAGTCACCTCTCTCCAGCCCAGCACCTCCAGACCCGAGACCCTGGCCCCCGCACTGCAGCCTCGCAGACCCTGCTCCCTCCTGGGGCTTCTCAACCCTCCCCATCCCCGATGCACCCTCTGCCTTGCAGCCCTCTCACGGATCCCCACCCAGGGGAAGGTCAGAAGGAGCCTGGCCTGTGAAGGCGAGCTGCTGGGTGGAGCAGACAAGCTGCTGGTCCATGCGGTGACTTCACAGAGGCCCAGCAGGAGTCCGGGCCCCGGAGCCAACAGACTGGGCTGCCGGACTCTCCTGGGCGCCAGGGGCCCATCCTGGAGGAGGCCCGGATGCGGGTCACGAGGCCAGGCTCCCAGTCCTGCCCCCGGCTCGAGCAGGTCGGCCGGGCCAGTTCCAGCTCTGCAGAAGCCCCACAGGGAGGCTCTCAGGGGCTGGCAGGGGACGGACTTCGTGGTCTCTAGAGGCCCCTCCACGTCTCAGATAGGATGGTTTGCCAATTCAAAGGGGCAGCAGATCATGGTAAGGTTATTTCCAAACAGTTTTTAAAGCATCGGACCCCTTTATATCAAAGGAAATATGATGTTAAGTCTTAATTTATAAACTGATCTGCTTGGAGCAGGGCAGAGCTCCACCTGGCAGTCCCGGGCCAGGACCTTCCAGGCCCCCAGCTGCCCTGAGCACCTCCACTGACTGCACCTGCCCTGGAATCAGACAGACAGGCCTTGGGGCCAGCTCCACCAGGACCACCAGGCGGCCTCAGATGACTGGGTTCCTCTCTGAGCCTCTGTCTCCTCATCTATAAAACAGATACTCCTGAAATGACACAGGCACCATCTGCAGCCCATGCAGACACTGGGTGGCTGAGAGGACATGACGTCCTGTCTCTACCCTCTCCTCACTCTGTTTCTCCTGGTGGCTTCACGGGGCCTTGGCCACCCTCTGAGCTCTGTGCCCTGCTGCTCCACCCCAAGCACTCTTTTTTTTTTTTTTTACATGGGCAGGCATCGGGAATCAAACCCGGGTCCTCTGGCATCGCAGGAGAGCATTCCTGCCTGCTGAGCCACCGTGGCCTGCCCCCAAGCACTCTCAAACACAGGTGGCCATGCTTTTCAAGCAGGTCTTCTACTTAGACCATCTCTTCCTTCACTTTCCCTGCACACACACATGCACACACCCACGTGCACACACCCATCCCCATGCTGCTTGTGTCACTGAGAGAGGATGAGGCTTCCCTAGCTGGGAAGCCACAGGGCACACTTCTGTTCCTCTCTCGAGTCCACCTTCAGGTAGAGTCAGCTCCTCCTTACTTTACCCCCTTTTGATGTTGCAATTTCACCTGCCTCCTTTGTGTTATAGTTTTTCATTTGCACCTCCTCACACCATTTTTCCCCTGTTGTCCCCACTAAGCTAGGCTGTGGCAGGCTCTCTGTGTTGGCCCCTTGGCAACCATGCCCCCACCTGCACACTCACAGATCCCTGATTTTATTAGGTTGGCTGCCTTGTGGGAAATCTGGCTGTCATGAGTACCTGATCTGAGCCCACCGTGGCAATTCCCTTGCCTTTACCAGTGATTGGTCCAGGGTGGTATGCGATGTAAGGGGAAGTGAACTGGAAACTTGAGGAAGAGCCTTCTCCATCCTGATGAGAGAAACATGGCTACCTCTGCTAAGCCCCTGTGGGGCAAATGAACTTGTCAGAAAGCCCAGAAATCAGAGCTCTGGGATTTCCTAATGCCAAACTCATGAGCACACCAAGTGCAAACCAGCACCCCGCTCTCCAAGAGGCCCACATACTTTTCCAGTGCTTACAAATACGTGTGCAGATTTGTGTTTGTAGTTTGCAGTTGCACTCACTTCTGGTCTTCAATTGGCCACTGGGTTTTGGATTTTGAAAATCTAAGAGTAGCGAGAGGCTCGCTTCCCGGGGTATTGACAGCTTGGAAATCTTTACTTGAAAACTTTGACTTTTTCCATTGTAAATATAATTGTGCACACACACACACACACACACACACACACACACACACACACATGCCTGGCCAGTTGCTTTTCAAAAAGACAGAGTGTGCTGGTTTGAAAGTGTTGTGTATCCCAGAAAATCCATGTCCTTTAATCCTGATTCAATATTGTAGGGTGGAAACGCTTTTGATTAGATCGTCTCCACAGAGATGCTGCACTCCCAGCTGTGGGTGTGGCCTTTTGATGAAGTTATCTGCACGAAGATGTGGGGTCACCAATTGTGGGTGTGGTCTTTGGTTAGATGGGATGTGACTCTGCCCGTTCAAGGTGGGTCTCGATTCGTTTACAGAATCTCTTAAAAGGGGAAACATTTTTTCATATTTTTTATTGAGAAATCTGCACACACATCCATTCCATACATGATGTACAATGATTCACAATAGCATCATAGTTGTGCATTCATCACCATGAGCATTTTTAGAATATTTGCATCACTCCAGTAAAGAAATAAAAAGGAAAAAGTTCATACATACCATCCCCCTTACCTCTCTCTCTCATTGACTATTAGTATTTCAATCTACCCAATTTTTTACTCTTTATCTGCCCTATTATTTATTGTCTATCATTATTTTTTTACTCATCTATCCATACCCTGGATTAAAGGAGCATCAGATACAAGGTTTTCACAACCACACAGTCACGTTGTAAAAGCTATATCATTATAGTCTTCTTCAAGAATCAAGGCTGTTGGAACACAGCTCAACAGTTTCAGCTACTTCCCTCCAGCCACTCCAGTACACCACAAACTAAAAAGGGATATCTATATAATGCATAAGAACAACCTCCGGGATAACCTCTTGACTTTGAAATCTCTCAGTCACGGAAACTTTATTTTGTCTCCTCTCTCTCTTATTTTGTCTCCTTTCTCTCTTCCCCTTTTTGGTCAAGAAGTCTTTCTAAATTCATGATGCTGGGTTGCAGCTCATCGCTGGAGTTCTGTCCCATGTTGCCAGGGAGATTTACACTCTGAGAGTTGTGTCCCATGTAGCAAGGACATGAGTTTCCTTGCCAAGTTGGCTTAGAAAGAGAGGCCACATCTGAGCAACAAAAGAGGTTCTCTGGGGGTGACTCTTAGGCATAATTATAAGTAGGCTTAGCTTCTCCTTTGCAGGAATAAATTTTATAGGGCTGAGCCCCAAACTGAGGGCTCAGGCTATTGATTTGGTTGTCCTCACTGCTAGCAAGAATATCAGGAATTTCCCAGTTGGGAAAGTTGAATATGTTCCCCTTTCTCCCCATTTCCCCAGTGGGATTTTGCAATACTTTTTTATTCTCTGCCCAAATTACTCAGGGATATAATGGGCATCACACTAATCTGTACAAATCAACAGGATCTCATACCTTATTCAAGATTCCATGTATTTATGGTGTTTGAATAAACAAACCATACAAGTTAAATTAGATAATATGCTACCCAAATTAAAAATTTTGCACCAAATAAACATCCCTTCTTTTGGTCTCACACAGAAGTTGAAGTTTTAAAACATGGACCAACTCATCAAAAGGAGAAACACTTTGAAGAAACCTCAGATGCAGGTGCTTGGAGAATAGCTGCTTCAGAACTGACAGAACCAACACAAGACCCAGAGGTCTGAAGATGCAGAGCCCAGCAGACATTGCCACGTGACTTTCCATGAGATGCTAAGCAAACCAGAACCGAGTTATGTCCCAGAAGATCTAAGTAAAGGCCCACAGATGCCACGTGATGAAACCCACTGAAAACAGAGGCTGAAAGCAATGGAGCCCAGGAGCAATGGACCCGTGGATACCAGCCACGTGCCTTCCTAGCTGACAGAGGGGCTCCGCACGGCGACAGCCTGTCTTGAGTGAAAGTAGCCTCTTGTTGGTGCCTTAGTTTGGACATTTTCTTGGCAGTAGTGCTGTAAACTTTTAACTATTAAATCCCCTTCATAGAATGGGCCATGTAGCTCAGCAGGCAGAGTTCTCACCTGCCATGCCAGAGACCCAGGTTCGATTCCCGGTGTCTGCCCATGCAAAAAAAAAAAAAAAAAAATCCCCTTTATAAAAGCTATTCCATTTCTGGCATATTGCATTCTAGCAGATAAAGTAACACACTGAGGCAGAGATGAGACTTGCTTACACCCTTTGCATCTCTTTGTCTCCCCGGCAGTGCCCACCATGAAATGTCAGCAGAGCCACTCAGTGCATTTGCAAGGTGAGATAGTAAAGAACTGGGGTGAGTCCTTTCTTAGCTTCCAAGGGCTTCCGTAACAAGGCAGCACAAACTGGGTGGCCTAAAACCAAAGAAATGTATTGTCTCAGGATCTGGAGGCCAGACGTTTCATCAAGCTGTCGGCAGGGCCTTCTCCCTGTGAACCCCAAGGGGAGAGTCTGTCCTTGCGTCTTCCAGCTTCTGGTGTTTGCCAGCCATCCTTTGAGCTCCTTAGATTACAGATGCATCTGCCTCCGTCTTCGTGTGGCCGTCTGTCCCGTGTCTGTCTGTTTGTGTCCTTTGTATCCTTATCCTTATCAGGATACCAGGCATATTGGATTGAAGTCTACCTGATCCAGTTTGATTTCATCTTTAATCACCTTCTCAAAGACCCTATTTCCAAATAGGGTCACATTCAGGAGACCAAGGATTAGACTGCACATGTTTTTGGGGGGAGCCCAAATCACCCAGTAGCACTTTCATCTCTTTCTTTGCATTCCCTGGGGGCCTCCTCAGTCTCATCACCTGCATGTGCTGCAGCTGCAGATGGCAGCAGCCAATGGACTGCATCAGACATGGTGGGCCAGAGAGAAACCTCTAGAAGATGAACTCTGAGAGCCGGGGGTTTGTCTATCGCAGCAGCAGCATTCGCAGCCTAAACTACAGGATCTATGAGCAATCGGCCCATTTCATGTTTTTAGAAGAAGGTCGCTGGTGCAATTATTGCCTCATGCTCTTTCTCAGGCGTAGAGATGTACCAGACCCTCCTTCAGGAAGATGAGTACATCCCTCCCTGCACCTGCCCTAAAGGATTGTGTGACTGGCGAGGGCAAGCCGGAGCCACCAGCAACTAACACCACCGGTCAGAGCTCCTAGATGGGATCAGCAAAATAATTATTTCTGAGGAATTGTCTCAAAGCAAATACAGAGCACTCATGTTTAGGCAAATACAAAGTACTCATGGGTGCAGACAGGAAATATAAGTACTAACGAATATACTTTTTTGACCCGACTTAATTCAGCAGATATTTCCTCAAATTTCATTTCCTTAAATGAAATAGGTTGGTTTAAGCAACAGGAATTTATTGGCTTGTGGTTTTGAGGCAAAGAAATCCAAAATTGAGGTGTCGGCAAGGCAATGCTCTCTCCCAGAGACCGTGGCATGATGGAGCTGGCTGCTGCCATAGTGGGTTCTTGGTTTTCCCCTCGCCTGGCAGTGCCTGTGGCGGTGCCTTTTCTTTTTCTTCTGGGTTCTGGTCACTTCCAGCTCCTGCCTGCTCCCCAAGGGCTCTCTCTCTGCCTGACTTCATTCTGCTTATAATGGACTCCAGTAATCCAGTTTGAAGGCCAGCAGGACTCAGTTGGCCACACCCCAACCAAAAATAACATCTTCAAAAGGTTCTGCTCCAATGGGGCTCACCCACAGAGATACAGATTAAGACCAACAACTTGTCTAAATTTGGGTTCATAACTCAAGCCATGGCTAGTAGGATTGGGATGGAACTGCTCTGCTCCCCCAGTACTGTGTAAGGCAGTGAGTCACCTACAAAATGCTGGAAAGGAAACGTGTCAACAGGCAGAAGTAACCAGTGTCTGCTGGCCCACCGAGTCCACTCTTGGGCATGGCCCTTAAGCCCGTATGGACGTCAGACCCAAGGGTTTTCTTCCCAGGATGTATGGAAGTGAACTGAAAGCATCCAGAGCTCTAGGCTACAAACGTTTTTCTGAATCCAAGTCGTTTTAGTCATAGTTGCATATATTTCTATATAACACTCACCGTTTCTATCCCTTGGGTCCCTAGATGCTCAGTCTCTGCTGCTGTTAGGACCACTTTAGTGGGAATATTTGAAAAGCTCTGTCTTCAGGAAGTAATTCCACAGAAGCTGAAAGCTCTAGGAGAAAGATGATTGCTGTGGTGTGATCGCTGTTCTCAAGCTGGAAACAGAGCCATTTCTTACCCAGCTAATATTGACCGCACATCTTCTCTCTGTTGGGCATTGTGCTGCAGGCTGGGGACAGGGGAAAACACTTTCCTAGTACCTGTTTGCAAAGACACTCTGGTCCCAATTGGTGAACGTTTTAATAATGTTCTTTACATGCAGTCGTAACATGCGGGCATTAAAATGGTAATTAAGGAACAGGTACCTGTCATTTAAAATTCATAGATTAATGAAATGCCATGTACATTCTGTTGTAACTATCTGAGACGCTCAGCTTGTTGACTCGGGCTGTTTTGCTCACCTTTGCATCCCTGCCACTAGAACAAAGCCTGGGAGGCAAGAAGTGTCCACGAAGCATTTGGCGAACAGAATGAATGCGTTGAGGACCGGAAGGGCATGTGCAAACAAAAAAGCAAGCACAAAGCAAAAACAAACAAAAGGAAAAAGAATTGGGACCATACATATGTTTCCCCTGCTTTGGGGCCAAAACTTTCTTTTCTACAGTTGTGTAAAACTGTACTTTGTTAAAAGATAAGTTGATGATTTGGAAGAGAGCGTACTAGACACCTCCAGGACCCACAGCCCAGGGAACGGAAGCCCTAAAGGAGATTAAAATGAGGGAGAGCCGGCCCTGGGCTGGCCCACTGGGGAGGGGCTGTCAGACCGGGCCTGCTGTCTCTGACCACAACTGCGCCTTCACTCGGGCCAGGGCCACAGGCGCTAGACCCACGCGCGGCCCCTGCCACACCCAAGACTGAAATCTGATAACGCGAACTGCCAGTGAGGGGGCAGCGGGAGGGCACAGAGTCCAGAGACTCTGTTACATGCATCTGTTCTCTCCCGTCCCTGCTGTGCTGCTTTCCGGACGATGCACAGTCTCTGGTCTCCTTGGCGTCCCTGGCTGTCCAGGAAGAGGAGCGAGACTTGTTACCATGTTGGGGTGACCTCTAGACAAGTTTAGCAAAGCTTGTCTTGGACAAAAGTCTGGTATGGCCAATCCGCTGAGAAGGGGTGGCATTTCTCCCGGTCCTGGAACAATGTTTCGTCCTTGCAAACAAACCCAAAATGAGCTCGTACTAGCAGAGGCCCCTCATTAGGTGGTCAGGTGGCTCACATCGGAAATCTGGTTTCCCCTACCCCCTTGCCAACATAACCATCCATTCCCCAGCCTTACAGATCCACTCTGTCCACTCTACACCACCATCAGAGTATAAGGCGCCCGAGACTCTGGCCTGGATTTCTGCAGCAACCCCCACCCACTCTCGCTGCGTCTGTGCTTGGCCTCTCCCATCCATTCTCTACACAAGAACCAAAGAGATCTTTTCTAAAACATAACCAGATCACCTCACTCCCCTGTTTCAAGGACCTTCAGTGGTATCCCATTTCTCTTAGGGTAAAATACAGAATCCTCAACGTGCACTTCAACACTTTCCAAATTCTGGCCCTCTTCCCCTGTCTCCCCAGCCCTTCTCCTGAGTACCCCTCACTTACTCTGCTCCCTACACCTGCACTCTGTCCCTCTGTCCGGCTCTCAGATGAACCAAGCTCTTCCAGGCCCCAGGGCCTTTGCATGTGCAGCCCTTTCTGCCTGGAAAGCTCTTTTCCTTCTCTTTGCCTAATTAACAACCATTCATTCTTGATCTCTCCGCTTAAATGCCATCTCCTTAGAAGGGCCTTTTCTGACTTCTTCATATAGGGTTGAAATCCCTGCCATGTTTTCTGGGGTGCTCAGCCCTTTTCTTTCATCCAGCTATCTAAATGTGTAAAGTGTTTGTGTGATGAGTAGTTATTGACCTTTAGTCTGTTACTTCTGTGAGGATAGAGACCATATCTGCTTGTTAACCCTTACCTCCCACCCCCATGTCCAGCAAGGTGTGTCCTCAATACAAATTTGTTGAATGAGTGATTACATGAACCAATCCAGGTACCAGTTAGGTTGCAAGAAATATTTCCCGGTTATCCCTTCATCCAATGAATCCACATTTATTGAAGAGTTACATAATGAAGAGAAACTGAAACACAATAATTCTTTCACTTACTTAGGGATGCCTTCCGAGGACATGCGTCTTTGCTTGACAGTTCATTTCTAGAGGTGGAAATATGGCAAGCAGTCAGATATAATCCAGGGTGCCAGATAAGGGTTTGTCTTGGAAACATCATTAAATATTTTATAAATTAGGCAATTTTAAGGCTGCAAGGGATAAAGACACGCTCAGTCTGTCTTAGTTAATGGAGGTCTATCAGTTATGACTCTTAATATTGCATGTGACAGATAATCCAACTCAAACTGCCTTAAACCACCAAGAGAATTTATGGGCTTCATAACGGAAAAGTTTAGAGACAGGGCTCTCTTTCTTCAGCGGGAACTTGACTCAGGGGTCGAGGCCATTGCTAAGGTGCCAGTTCCTTCCATCTCTGACTTGCCATCAGGTGTGGCTTTATCTTTAAGCTGCGCCTGGTCACCCAGGTCATCCAGGTTCTAATTCGATGGAAACAAAGTGGCTGCTGCCATCCAGACCTCACATTCTCATCCCTCCCTGACTCAGAGAAGAGAGCACCTCTTTGCTGGTAGCTCTTGCAGTGATTCTCAAGCTTGCTTCACCCATAGGAGCCCATGGCAAGCCAACTCCTAGCACTTCTACCTCCAAACTCAGTGTATCTGGTATAAAACCTGAGCATTTACAATTAAAAAAAAATTTTTTTTTGCAGAAAACTAGAAAGAAGAAAACAAAACTATCCCATAATTCCCCCAAAGAGATGACACTTATTGAAGTTTCCAAGTACAAAGTAATCAATGCACAAAGCAAGAAAATCAATCCATTAAACATAAAATGCAAAAACATCTTTCCATCCCCAGTTTCTTTTCTCCAAAGCAGCTACTGTTATCACCTTCTTATACATTTTTCATTAAAGAGAAATTGGCACATTTACCAAAACACACAGATGTGTCATTTTTAAAATGTTGCACAACAGGGACTGACTACTTACACTCTCCTGCTTCTTACTTTTTCTCACTTCACAATAGCACAATAGATTGTGCTATCTTAGCAAATCGCCTGCTTCTTACTCTTTTTAAAAGATATAAGAGCGCCCCACCATTAATTCAACCCGTTTCTACTGACCAACACCTAGGTTGTTTGTTACACAAATGATTACACAAAGTCGTGGTGGACAAGTGGCCATCCCTCCTCACCTGTCTTGACACCCTTTTGGGGCTGATGCCCCGCAGTCAGCTCCAAGTGACGTGATGGTGGTGGAGGCTGGGCACATCTAATAAATGCTGGTAACTGGGGCCAAAACCCCTCCAGCTGAGGGTCATGGGTCCGCTTCCCACAGCCAACTGAAACTTCACAGCCGCTGCCCCCTACTCTGCGTGAGTGCACTGTGGGGCGATGGGGACCCGTGCAAGAGCCACGGCCCCACCAAGCTCCACGCTGCCAGAAATCCTAAAGGCTGACCCCATCACCACTGCCGCCAAGCCTGTCCGGGGCAGGGGCGGCTCTGCCCTGCTCCCCAGGACGGGCCTTGGAAGGGCTCCAGCACTCCATTCCGATTTGTATGTCCTTCCTTCTGAGAAACATCGGACATCACTTCATATGTTTATTCCTTGTTTGTATTTCTTTTTCTTGTTCTGCCAGTTCAGATCCTCTGCCCGATGCTTGTTGAGTTGGTTTCCTTTTTTCTTATTTATAGGAGCTCTTTGTAAATTAAATAAATCAGCTTTTTTTAAAAAAACATTAGATTTACAAATGTTTTAATCATTTGCATAGAATCAGGGGAGATCTATTTTTTAAAGCTCCCCGGGTGATTCTGCCAAGTTCGAGAACTCCCACCCTTGGGGGAGGGAGAGAAGTCTGTATATAAGGAGGAGGGGAATGAGGACTCTCCCTGGTAAGCTTTGCATGCAGACAGGGTAGTGGTTGCAAATGGACAGCTGGCCGGCCCAGGCCACGGTCCTCTTTTCAGGGGTCACCCCACCCATGAGTCCTTGTGGCAGGGCTGGGCCACCCCATAAGGCAGAGAAAAGACATGTGCAGAGTGGAGGGTGAGAGACCAGAGGGCGGTGGCAGGGGTGGAAGTGAGGCCAGCAGACAAGTCACCGCAATCTCGAGGAGTCACCCCTCCCTAGCTGGGTGCGGATAGGGCATGGCCAGGACAGCTGCTCCGCCACCATCGCCTCCAGCCCCCGACCAGAGGGGTTCCTTTCCTCATTAGACTCTGTCCATGCTCAGGTCATCAAACAAACACAGGAGAGGGGCCCTAAGGAAAGCCGGGCCGGCCTCTGCTCCTTGCCACCCAAAGACCCTGCTTAGTGGAGAGCTGGGGGATTTGGGGAAAAGCCAGATTTCCACGAGCTTCTGGGTGAGAAAAGATCCTCAAGGTGATTGACAAGTCTTGAGAGAATGAATGAACCAATCCATCAATGAGAAAAGATTTTACTTGAGCCTCAAGGGTGCAGCTCAGATCTTATGCCTGACAGGGAGTGAGCGCTCAATACATGCTCATATGAACTGCCAGGTGGGCGAGGGGTGCTGGGAATGAAGGCGTGCAGGGAAGGATGCGGGAAAGCATACCCGGGACGCTGGGGGCAGCATCTGGGGAGCCTCGAATGCCAGGTCCGGGGATGGTGGGTTTCAACCTGCCCCTTACGTGGACTCATGGGGGACTTCGGTCAGGCGGAGACATGATTAAAATCGGTGCTGGAGGAAGACTTGTTGGATGACAGCAGGAGGGACTAGAAGTCAGGCTGAAATCAAGGACATCGGATGAGAGTTGGTGTGCCGGTTTGAAAGGATTTGGCAGCTAGCAAACTAGAACAGCTGGCTGGTATCCGGGCTGAAGCTGGGATAGAGAAAATGGAAGAGAAGGGATGGATTCAAGAAACTTAGTGGGTATTGTATGTTTGTAAAAAAAAATTTTTTTTTAATTGTAATTTTTAGAAAATGAAAGAAATTTGGCAAAAGAAGACGTAGAGAGACCCAGTGGCTGATTTCCCTGGAAGGGGGCAAGGTGGGCCAAGAGGAAGAGGGCACAGGCAGGCCTAGGGATTGGTGGTGGAGTGGCCGGCAGGAGGGAGGTGACTCAGTTTACCTGCTGCCCATCAGCACAGTACCTTGCTTAGTTCCCTGGAGTTTGCTGGCAGTGGGTTCTCCTTAACCTCCTTCTAGGCTCTCTCCTGGAGAAGGAGCGGAACGATGCTAAGAATGCAGTGGAAGAATATGTGTATGAAATGAGAGACAAGCTTAGTGGTGAATATGAGACGTTCGTAAGTGAAGATGACCGTAACAGTTTTACCTTGAAACTAGAGGATACTGAAAACTGGTTATATGAGGGTGGAGAGGACCAGCCAAAACAAGTTTATGTTGATAAATTGGCTGAATTAAAAAATCTAGGCCAACCGATTAAGATACGATTTCAGGAATCTGAAGAAAGACCAAAATTATTTGAAGAACTCGGGAAACAAATCCAACAGTATATGAAAGTAATCAGCTCTTTCAAAAACAAGGAGGACCGTATGACCATTTGCATCCTGGTGACATTATGAAAGTAAAGCACAAGTGAGGCCACGGAGTGCATGAATAACAAGCTGAATCTGCAAAACAAGCAGAGTCTGACCATGGAGCCAGTTGTCAAGGCAAAAGAGATTGAAGCTAAAATTAAGGAGCTGATGAACATATGTAGCCCTATAATTTCAAGGCCCAAGCCCCAAGTGGAACCTCCAAAAGAAGAACAAAAAAATGCAGAGCAGAATGGACCAGTGGATGGAAAAGGAGACAGTCCAGGGCCTCAGACTACTGAGCAGGGTACAGACACAGCTGTGCCTTCGGATTCAGACAAGAAACTTCCTGAAATGGACATTGATTGATCCAAACACTTGTTTATATTAAAATAGACTATTATAAAGCAAAAAAAAAAAAAGCTTCTTTGAGAATTTGGCGGTCAAAGGGAAAAGGCCAGAAGTTAAAAAAAATAGAGACAATGGTGCAGGTGGATGCCAGGCTGCAGGTCCCAGGGAGACAGCGATTGGGCTGGGCAGCCGGGGCTCACGGCAAGTCGGCAGCTGGAGCTGTGTCCAAGGGGCCAGGCAAGGAGTGCTGGACTATTCCAGGCAGGGGAATGAAATTGGCCTGGCAACTCCACGCATGGTGGGTGGGGACGGACAGAGATGCTTTAGGAAGCTGCTTCAATCCCACTGAGCTGATGAGGGCAGAGGGCGAGAGGAGGAGGGGTCAGAGCCGCTGTCCTCCCACTCCCCGAGCCCTGCCAGTGTGGGGGGGGCAGCACGCAGTCAGTGGGGACTGGTAGAGGGGAAGGCACCGCTCACTGGCCCACCTCCGTCCTTGGGCCGGCACACCTTAGGAGCGGATGGGAGGGTGGGCAGGCCCCTGCCTCAGGAGTGCAGTCTCAGGAAAAGGTGCAAAAGCCATTTTCATGCATTGTGACGACCCAGGCAAGAGCCAACCTGCAGGCTTCACCCCCTGCACCTGCTACCAAGGGTGCCCTCAGCTCTTACGAGGCTTGTTCCCCAAAACCAGGGGAAGGTGTGCCCAGGTTTCAGGACCACTTTCATTTACATAGAGACTCACCTGAGCTCTGTGTCTTCCAGGAGCCTCTGAAAGAGTGTGCCCAGACTTCCAGCTTTCCATACCCCTAGGACCGAACTCTTTGGAACATGTATTCTCAAGAAAATTCGGCTTCTTTTTATGACGAAAAATCAAGAACTGTCCAGAAATGCATCCAATTCAGAAGAGGTTGATTTCACAGCACCAGTTTATGCTCATATCTTCCCCCAACAGAAGGTGATGTCCGTCTCTATTTAGTCTTGCCCAATCCTATTTTCTTCTTTTAAAAAGAGGAGGAATATTCAGTACATTCAAAAAAAAATCCAATACCATTTATATAATTATGAATCTAATAATATGATTTGATTACGAAGCATAATAATAAAACAAATGCGCCTAACCCAGCACCCAACTGAATTACCAACCCCGGGCTCCGCCCTCCTGCATGGCAGCGCATTTCTACACGCATCCTTCTCATTGGTTTTCTTTCCTCCATTAGACTGGAGCCTTCCTGAGGCCGGGGATGCCTTCCACCCTAATGCACAGCGCCTGGAACATTCCACCTGTGAGAAGGATGCATCCACGATAAAAAGTAACAGGTTACTCGGAATTTTGAAATCAGTAAGTAAAATTATTGCACACAGTTTTAATCATGGCGACTCATGCACTCTGGGGGTTATTATGCTTACTCATATTGTAATTATGAAACCGATATGCAAATTTATGCTAATAACACGACCAAGCAAATTATCCATTGCATTTGAGGAAGCACTTAGGCAAATTTGAAAATGGGATCATAGCACTGATGATGAGTCCCAGAAGCAACAACGGGCAAAATCTCTTACTGCGCAGCGAGCGTGCCCTGTGGACGCAGCTCTCTGGCGGGTGTTGTTGAGTACGGTGGAGAGCTCATCTTTCCCCCAGGGTTCCGCTGGAGGCCCAGTCTCAGTCCCAGGATGCCACCCAACAACCCCCAAGTAATTTCAAATACGTGCAGGTTATTTGTATGCATCATTCAAGGGCTATATCAGAGACATGTAGCCCACAGCAAGACATCTCAACCCCCCTGCCCTTTCCCCTCTCATGCCCACACACTGCATAGCTGCTCCAGCACCTCCACAGCCAGCCCTGCCATGGTGGGCCCTTCCCACAGGATGGGGCTGGGCCCAGGGTGTGACCTGAGATGGCTGGGGAGGGGAAGCCAAGGGCCGCTCACACAGGCCTCATTCTCAGTCCATCTTTGCCGCTCTCTCCCACATACATGTCAGGCCATGGGCCTGTGCACTCAGGGCCCACAAGTCTGCAGAGAGAACACCAAATGGAAAGCGGGTGGATAAGGTTGCATTGCCTTCTAGGCAACAAGTTCAATGGCTCCGGGGTTTACTGCACCCAGCCCCAGCAATGGCTTCTACCCAACACCAGAGGTGGAAGGAGGCATCACGTCGACGTGAGCGACAAGGTCAGCCGTCCCAGCATCGCACCAGATAGCCATCTTCATAATCCTGAGAAGCACACCCCTCCTCCTGGTGCAGGCGCATAGCCTGGTCTTCTCCCATCAGCCACCCCGCTGGGCCCAGCCCCCACCTTCTGCCCCTCCCCTCATTCCCAGCAACAGGAACTTCCTGCTGAGACGCTGGGGGCTCAGAATCAGCCTGGAATGCATCTTGGATTGGCAGCTTAAGCCCAGACCTTGTGCCCCACTGTGTCCACCTGACCCTCGGATCTTGTGCCCTCTGTTAGCATTTTCTGGGTTCGTTTAAGAGCTGTGACCCGAGGGGAACAACTCCAAATGAGATAAGGAAGGGGAACGGGGCTGGGCTATGAGAAGAGACTCCCTGTCAGCACCCCAGCACCTGACATCTCTTTCTCAAGACAAACCGCCCTGGCTGGCTCCCCAGATCGAGCCAATCGACAGTCTCAACTGCCAAGGTGAGCAGACCTGACGCAGACAATTAACATGGGTGCGGCCACCCATCCGGGCCGCCAGTCTCACTCATGTGTCTCATCAAGACATTTCGCAAAAGCACGTTGCCCTCTGCCAGGCTGTGACACACCACGTGCTGGCGGCTGTGCGGGGACTCCTGACATGGCCGGAAGCTGTAATTACCCCAGCGTATCACCTGGCTGCTACACGGACTGTTTACAGAGGTGTGTGTGACGGAATCACCGGCCTGGCCGCGGGAGAGGAGGGGCGTGGGAGGGGTGATGGGCAGCCCCTGCTTTCCGGCCTCCCTCAGCAGGCCCCACACTCTGGCCTCGCTGAGTCACCCTCACACTTGGGACGTACCTGCCCTGCCCCCTCAGGTTTCACCTGGTGACAATCCCTGCGGAAGCCGACTCACCTGGGCCCAGGACAGGCGTGCACTTCTGTTACGTCGCAGGTCCGCGAGGTGAGCCTGGGAGGAAAAGGAGGCCAGCGGGCTCCGGCTGTCCCACAGGCCGGCAGGGGAGGGGCCATCACCGGCGGCTTTGCACAACCCACCTGGGCCCGCACTGCCTCCTTCAGGGAGTTCCGAAGGCCTCAGCTATTCCATATTCTTACCCACAGTTAAGGAGAGGGATTGAGGACTGTTCCAAGAACGTGGCAGGGACCTAAAAGGGACCTGCAGTGGCTGAGCTGTCACAAAGACCTTCTGGGATCAGAGAGAAATGCCTGCCAAAAACAAGACCACATTCAATAGTGACAAGGACAGGTGGTTCATTTCAGAGCCTGCAAAAAAGAAAATGTCTAGTGACACAAAACGTGCATAATGGAGTAAGCACACGAAGGTATGGGAGAGTATATCACAGCTCAGGTTAAACGTGCTTTAGGTACAAAATGCTGTTTTAAAATGAAACAAAAAACCACGATCTATGTGCATTTGTGTTGGAAAATAATTTAAATTGAATGAATTTAAAGAACAGAAATAATCCTTGTGCTAAGAACGTAAACTTTCGAAAGGCATGGAAAAATTAGAGAGGGTCTGGGAAAAGAATCAAAGGACAGAAAATTGAAGAAGTGAAGAAAGGCTGAAGAATCCGCACACATCGCTCCGCACAGAGGCGGGCAGGAGGTCCTGGGTGTCCTCGTCATTCCAGGCCCAGAGCTGTGATTTCTGCAGAGTTCGGATCTTCCGGGTCCTGTCCCAGGAGGTTTTTAGTGAACAAAGCCCTGAGACACCCTTAACAAGCCGTCTGCGTCTGCTGAGTGCCCCACGCTCACTCCCAGGAGCACAGGAAAAGGTGGACCTGAGCGGTCAGTGGCCACCTCCTGTCCCATGTGGCGACAGGAGCACTTCACACTCGTCCTTGCCTCCAGGCGAGCCGGAAGCCTCCGCGTCTCCGGTTGAACGAGACGGGTCTGAGCTGCGGCCGTCCAAGCAGGTCACAACTAAGGGTATGGACGACAAAATCCGCCATGAAATTCCAGGCGCACATCCCCCGGGGGCCTTAAGTACGGAGGGGACAGCTTCACATTCTGCAGGGGCCAAGCATGACCCGCAGGAAACCTGCATCTCCGGGGGTCAGCGGCAGAGCCTTCTCTGCACGGAGGCCCCGTTCCTCCTCTCTCCAGGCTGTCCCCACGTCCCTCTGCTTGCTCCTGCCACCCCAAGCACCTGCGCTGACCCTGAGCGCGGGGCCCGGGCTTCCAGGCCGCCCCCCGGGAGGTCACGAGCTCCAGTCCCGTCATTCAGGTGAACTCACGCCACAGAGCAGTAACGGGGCCCCATTTCGGGTCACCCCTTGGGAATGTGCGATCCAAAGCCGTGCTTCCTCCCTGGTGAGCAGACCCAGGCACAGGCCGGCGACTGAACCTGTCCCAGGAGGCACTCGACTCCACTCAGCAAGGTCTGCTGGGGAAAGGCACGTGCAGGCGGGAATGCACGGGGGTCTTGGGGGGCCCGAGCCGCCCACCCTCTAGGGCGCCTTGGCAGGAATGCCTCCACCTGTGCAGCCACGGCAAAACATAAAGAAAGAAACAGCATTCACCGAGTGTTTTGTTTTCTGGCTGCTAAAGGAAACTACACAAATGGGTTTGGACTTCAACCACAGGAACTTATGGACTCATAGCTTGGAAAACAGAAGTCCAAAATCCAGGTAAGAGCAAGGCAACGCTTTCTCCCCAATAACTGTGGCCATCTAAGGCTGGCTACGGTGACTCCTGGCCCTCGGTGCATGTGGCGATGTCGTCTCACTTCTCCTCCTCTGGGTTCACTTCACTTACAGTGTCTTCCCCTGGAGACTTCCCTTCGCGCCCAATTTCCTTTGCTCATAAGGACCTCAGCCGTACTGGAGCACGGCCCACTCTCATGTCGTTTGGCTCACCGTAACGAATAGCATCTTCTGGGTCTGATTTAGAAAAGGGCTAACACCCACCGGGCCGGGGCTGGGACCCAAACATGCCTCTTGTGGGGGACACAGTTCAGTCCCAACACCGAACGTCTAACCCGTCCTGCTCCCCTCGCAGAGAGCTAGAACTGTCTTCTACAAAATTAATGCACTGTGAACGTCACCTGTCTTACAATGCACTGCCATTTCACCCTCACAACCAGTAAGCAGAGAATTAATGCCTCCTTTCTGGAAAGAAGGAACTAGAGTCTCAAGAGGTTAAGCCAAGCACCCCAGTCTGCTCGATGGTGAATCCATTAGAGGCCTGGCAGGAAAAGGGCTGAACCGTAAAAGGTTGACAGGAGAGGGTTTAACAACGGGACTGTCGACCCACACCCAGATAAACCAGCCAGGTCATGGGGCAGGAAGCCTCAGGAGCCAGGGCCGAAAGCAGTAGTGGTGTCCCGGAGAACCAGTGAGAGATGCCGGCGGATGCAGGGGTCACCTGACCAGGGGACAGCCAGGAGAAGTGTCGCAATAAACAGCCTAACTCCATCTCCCCCCTCCAATGGCCAAGCCCCAGCTGGAAGTGGGAGGGCAGGAGAGCCTGCGGGACTGCGAATGGGTGGAGAAGGGCTGAGGATGAATCTGAGATGGGAATGTGGGGCCAAATGGAGACCACCGAGCGCAGATGGTAAGAGTTGGAGCCGGGCTGGGGGGTCACTGCAGTCTCCGGCTTTTCCGGGTGAGCATGAGAACATAGGCACCTGGTGATCAGAGTAAGCCCCAGGACGGTTTTGGGACTAGCAGATGAGACGCATCCAGGAGACCATTCCAAATGGAGCTTAAAGCTGCCCTTGCCATCAGCCATCAAGATGAAGGGGATATGGCTGCAAACTAGAGCCCCACTCACCCCACCACCTGCCATAGCCTAGGAGAACAAATGAATGAGAATCCATGGGGATCATTTCTATAGCGATATCCTGATGCTGCACAGCCCCAGAACTGAGGCGAGCGCAGCCCGCGGCGTGGAGAACCGGACCTGGAGAGTATTCCAGCTTACAAACACCTCCTTAAGCCCTTCTGTAGTTCGCCCTCTCTTTTTCCTTTGGACTGTAAAACGCAATCACTCGGTTCTCTGCGTGTTGATAAGACCCTACCTTCAGCGGGGACGTGGGCCAGCTCAGCCCCTGGTGCTGCGGGGAGAGGAGAGCCGGTGTGGGAAGGAGGGGAAAGAAACGTGCAAGCGCCTGCAGCCCAAAGAGCTGCCGTGGACACCGTGAAACATTCCTGTTAAGGCAGAAAGAGCTAACAATGTCCCCAAACAATGTCCATTTCAGCCTCACTCAGGATTCCCAGATTACAGACTGAAAAAAAGAAAATGCTGGCTTTCCCATGAGAGTCAAAGCAGCAGGGTTTCATTTTGATCGAGGACAGCCAACTTCAAGAACGGCTGAAACGCAGCCTTCATGCAACCCGAGTCCAGAGCCTCGGCTGGGCCTGCCGACGCCCAGGCGCTCCCGCCGTCCCCGGGCTCCATCTAGCGAGCCGCCGCCTGCACTGCGCTCCCCACCCAGCCTTTTCCTGCCAACAGCTGCTTCCAGGGAGAATCATGAGACTTGAAAGGGGGGTGAACAACGGTCTCTATGAACAGACGTTTTTCAGAAGTGGTTGAGCAATAAAGACTTACCATTTATTGGATTTTGCACATGATTTTGCTCGAGCCAAACCCGAGACTCCTGACTTTAAACAATGAAAAGGCAGAGTCCAGGCATCTGGGCCTTTTGCTCATGGCGGTCAGCGTTTGGGAAAGAGGTTTCTGTGTGCACAGGAAAAGCTAAAATGGGTTTGCATGTGACATATGTCCATTTCAGCCTCACTCAGGATCCCCAGATTACAGAACTGGGGGGGGAAAAAGCTGGCTTTCCCATGAGAGTCAAAGTCGCAGGGTTTCATTTTGATGATTTTGCAGGCTGGGGCGTCAGGCAGCTGGAACCTGTCCAGCCCCTGCACGTCCCTTCTGTCCCACAAGCTGGGCGAGTGTTGCGATGTGGGTCCCTTGATGGTGAACGCGGCAGAGGCGAGCCTGTGCCACCCACTAACTGCACAGCGGATTCTGGACCAGTGGGGGGCGGTGACTGGGGCCCCCGGCCCATCCCTCACTCCCATCAGTGGAGCAAGGGGGCTGCCAGTTCCCCCTTAAATCTATCCCGGAACTAGGTGCCCTTTGTGTGTGTGTCTGGGGGGGGGGTGGCAGGTGTTGGGCCAAGGCACAAGTTCCACAGATGGGTCAGGGGCCGCTGACCACGCGTGGAAGCTGCAGTGAAGACCAGCGAGCGGGGCCGTTCAGTCCGGGGTTTCGCCAGCTCCTGGTGCCACCAGCAGCCCGCACACTGGTCGCGCCTCTGCTCCCCAGTTGGCTCTGGGGGCCTTAGAATCCCCCCACTTCCCAAGGCGGCAGTGCTCAGGACCCCTACACCTTTATCTTCAAGCGTCCTGGCCCGGATGAGGAGGTTATGGGAAGGGAGACATCGAAACACCCTCCTCGGCCTGAGCACTGCCCTCAGGGAATGGCCTCCGGTAAAAGCCGAGTTTAGGAAAATTGCTGCCAATGACTTTGATTCCAAGAACCCAGCGAAAACAGATTTCCTGCTCTTTCCTGGCCTTACCATTTCTTTCTGTTGCATCTCCCTTTCCTCCCAGGCAGAGTGACTCCTGCCACCCCTGGCTAGAAAACGTATAAGCGTGAGGAGAGCCACCGGGCAGCAGGGATGGATTTGCAAAGGGCACGTGCTGGGAGGCGGCCAGACTCCCTGGAGCCATTTCCCAGTGAGAGCACCCGCGGGCAGGGCTATTTCCTGCACAGGGTGGGGGAGGACTTGGGTCTCCGGGAGGAAGGGGCCTGGGGGCTGCGTGGGCCATTAGCGACCCGGTGACCCTGTCCGCAAGGGCAGCCCCCGCCCGGCGCCGACTTCCCACCCCCGCGCCCCCATCACCGTCACTGCAGACGCGTCTGCCGCAGGGCCGGGGTCCCACCCCCAACGCTGTTACCGGGCTCCACTCCTAGCCCGGTAACAGCGTTGGGGATCGGACCCCGGCCCTGTGGCCAGACTCGGGCAGAGTCCCTGAGCTCCGGCCACAGAGAGCAGGTCCAGCAGAGCCAGCCCACGCCCGGGGGTGCCCCGAGGTGGCCGACCGCGCCCCGCCCCCGCCCGCCCCCCAACTGGTCCCTGCAGGTGACCTCAAGGCTCACCCTGGGCAGGCCCCTCTTCCCTCCAGCTTCCCAGGTCGTCTCACCTTTTTCATCTTCCATGGGGTGGGGGTGGTTTCTCAGGTAGAGAAGAGAGGTGGGGGAGTTTCCCACGAGGGCCCCCAGAGATCCAGGTGGCCTTATTCACTCGGCCAGCCAGGAAAGGCACCCAGACGCAAAGGAAAGAGAGAACCATGAGGCCGGGAGAAAAGCAGACAGACGGAAGGCTGGGCAGCTCCATCTTGCGAGCTCAGGCGGTTCCCAGGACAGATTTACCGGCCTGCCCACTGCACATATAGCAACCTTGTCCTTCTCATAGAATCGCTTTAACTTTGGCAAGGAATGAATGAATGAGTTACAAACGTAGCTTTTTTCTTAAATAAACTGAATATATATGCCAACAGTGACCTTCACAGAAGCCTTATGTTTCGAACAAGAGATGCTTAATAATAAGATGGTAAAAGGACAATAGAATCCAGTTTTAGCGACTTTAAAAGTTGTCCTTTAGCTGGTTTGGTAGAAATGGGAACAAAAAGTAAAACGTCTTTGTGTGTGCATCTGAAAAAACTTCTAAGTGGGAACCCTAACCTAGCCTTGTATTTTATTCCCCTAATAAGGTACATAAATGAGGAAAACGCCTGGGAGCCCCCCCACCCCCACCCCCTGCGACAGGGACTCCCCTCTGTAGTTCACGCTGTGCCATTAATTCTGCTCTGGGGAAGCTCACACAGAGCCCTGCAGCCGGGGGAGCAGCAGTGTCTGAGGGTACAGCTGGCACCAGAAGAAAAAAAGAAAGAGGAGGAAAAGGAAAGAAATGTCAGCTTTTGACTTTGCAAACAACTGTTAGACCCAATCAGCAAGGACCCATCCCTCTGGGCCTGGGGTCTCAACCCTGGGAGATGGCGAGGAGCAGAGACTGCAGCTGTGAACCCTGGCTGGAGACCAGAGCCTCTTTCCCTCATTCAGCCTCTAGATCAGGGGCTACCTGTCCTGCCTGGAGGGGACCAGCCCATGTGGCCCTGCTCAGACCCCACTTCCCTGTGACAGTCCCAGGTCAGGGGTCAGGGGTCAGGGGTCAGGTGGAGAAGAGGAAGTGCCTGGCAACCCAGGATGAACTGGCTGTAGGGGCCAGATAGGCCTCGGAAGTGGGGGAGGGGCATCTACTTCAATCTACATGTTTTGGATGAAAAATTGCTTATGTGATGCTTTTAGTCTTTTGACTAAACCTTTTAATTCAAGTCATCAAATGTGTATAAATGCTTTTTAATTCAAGAGGACATGGAATCATTTAAGGGAAGAAGGTGGTTTGCCAGCCTTAGATGGGTTTTCACCCATTTAAGAATAACTTTTCTTACCTAATTGAGGCTCTGCAATACCAGAGAAGGTCAGCTTCTCTCTATTATTAATTAGCGTATGTTAAACACAGTCAGCGTTTCTCTCTCATCTGGAAAGGCACATGGTGAATGTGGCATCATCTGCTAGCTTTCTCTCCTGGCTTCCTGTTTCATGAAGCTCCCTGGGAGGCGTTTCCTTCTTCATCTCCAAATGTCACTGGCTGGTGGACTCTGCTTCTCATGGCCAAACATTCTAGAGGAAGTAATGAAAGCCCTGACATTTTTGTGTATATGAAGATATAATGGAACCATGCTTTATGTCAGTGGTTCTCAAGTGTGGTTCCCAGACCACCTGAGAAGGTGTTAGAAATGCAAATCCTCAGCTCTCACCCTAGGCCTCCTGTGGTGGGCTGAATTGTGTGCCCAATTTGCACGTAATCTTGACCTGCATTCCTGGGGGCGTGAGCCCCTTGTAAACAGGACGGCTTGAAGATGTGATTTCCAGCTAAGGTGTGGCCCAGCTGGATGCAGGTGAGCCTGAATCGGGATTACTGGGTGGGGGGCGGGGTGGGGGGCTTTATAGGCAGAAGACATTCTGGAGTCAGAGAAAGCCACGGAAGGAGGCTCACTTAGCTGCCGGGAATCTGCACCTACTGACTCAGAAACTCTGAAGGTGGGGCCCAAACATCTGTTTCAAAAAGCCCACCGTGTGATGTGTCACGTATTTAATTTGGCTTCAAAGTCTGGGGAGATCTGAAAGGGATGGATTTAAAATGGGGTTTGGAGCGTGAAAAATAAAACTTATCGAATATGCAGTCATCATCCCCGATTCCTACACAGTACACAGCCACACATATACATTAGACAGGATGAAAGGGGAAGGGAACAGGCTTAAGAGAAAGCTGGAAAGAGGTATCTAGTGATCTGCCACAGGGCTCTGCTCATGGCCAGGCCCACTGAACATTCTGATTGATAAAACTAAAGAAACGCCTACCAAACTTAAAATCTTCAGGTTAAATGAGGTTGACAGAAATCCCAAATGTTTGAAAGATAGATCTAAATTGATATGAACTGAATTGGAACAATGATTTAGAGCCAATGGTGCATCATTTATTTGGGAAATGCGTTGCAGTCAGGATCGAGCAGCCAGCAGCACAACAGCGCCACTGAAAAAGAATGAATTGGGGTCTGTGGAACCGATACTCAGTGTGAAAGGTGGTGTCATAAAAGCCAGTGAGGTGCTGGGCTCTCCTAAAGGAAGTGTTGTCTTTTAAGGGGCGTGCACTAGGCTGGAAAATGGCCCCCCAAGGTTATCTGTTTAGTTTTCCTAGGGCTGCTGTGACAAATGATGACAAACGAGTGGCTGAGAACTGCAGACACTCATTGTCTCGCAGTTATGGAGAAGCCCAAAATTAAGGAGTCTGCAGGGTCAAGCTTCCTTCACACTCTATAGGAAGACTCTGTTCCAGGCTGCTTCGAGCTCTGAGTGGGTTTTCTGGTACTCCTTGGCATCCTCATTCTCTGTCTCTGTCTCTCTGTGTCCAGTTTTTCAGCTTATATTGTATTAGGGTCCACCCTCGTCCAATTTGGCCTCGTCTTAACTAATAGCATCTTCAAAGCCCTGTTTTCCAAATGGGGTCAATTCACGGGTTTTGGGATTAGGACTTGAATGTATCTTTTGGGGGGATGTAGTTCAGTTTGTAACAATGTCCATGGATATACCTGGGACCTAGGAATGTAATCTCATATGGCAAACAAAACAAACAGGACTTTGAAGATGAGATTAAGTAAGGATCTTGGGATATGTAGATTCTCCTGGATTATCTGGGTATTCGCAAGTCTCCTTGCCAGAGAGATGTGGAGGGAGCTCTGACACACGAGGGGACGATAAGATGCTGCAGAGAGATTTGAAGATGCTGAAGATGCTGGCCTTGGAGATTGGAATGATGCAGTTACAAGCCAAGGGCCCTTGGCAGTCACCAAAGCTGGAAGAGGCGAGGAACAGACTTTTCCCGAGAGCCTCCAGAGAACACGCCACGCTGCTGCCACCCTGATTGCAGCCCAGTGATACTGATTTCCGACTTTCAGCCTCCAGGACTGTGAGGATAGATTTCTGTTGTTTTAAGCCACAGAAACTAATCTGAGGCGGAAAGAGAGTTGTGTTCCATTCTTCACAGGGTGGTACAGTGTTTAATTCTAGGTGCCATACTTAGAGTGATACATTTACTGTGACAGGTGATAAGAGCCGTTTTGAGTGGTCCTGAGGGGAGATGTTAAGAGTGATGGTTGTAAGCTACAAGACAACAAGTTCCAGCTTAAAATAAGGGCGTCTTCTCTGGGCAAAGCCTCAGAAGCAGTGACTCCACCAGGACCAAAAGTATTTAAGCAGAGACTGAGCAGCCATTCATCAGGAGTGTTGTAAAGAAAATCCAAGCCCCAAACACGGGTCAGAGTGGCTGCTGTTGAGTCCCCTTTGAAAAGTCTGGGCCTGGGAGCTTTTCCCAGCAGTTCCCTGGGCTCACTGGAGCCAAAGTGGACAGGAAGGAGAGGAGGCAGAGAAGGCTGTAAAAGTCTCAGCCCACAATGATTAAACCCAGGCTCGGATGTGGCTTTGGAGATGGAGAGGAAGGAATGCATTTTTAAAAAGGTTGTGGAGGCTAAAGCAATCAGTCTTTGGCAACAGCTCGAATCTGGAGAGAGACGAGTGTTTATTATTTGGAGGGAGAAGAGTATTTATTATGTGCCTCCAAACAGTGTTGTCCTGGCTGCCACCAGCCAAAAGAAACGACTTTTCCCCAGGGGGAGAGGAGAATGCAGAATCAGAATAGGGTTCTGACAATGAAGTGCCTTTGATATGGGTAAAAGGACAGAAAGAAAGAGCCTGAGGGAGGCTAGATTTATCAAAGGTTGTGTTTTTGTTTTTGAGGAAGTGGGCTGTGGAAGATGGTCAGATTATAGTTAAGGGGAAAGGGCCCTGGGAAAAGGCAAGGAAGAGCAGAAAGGAGGAGGGAATCTTCTGATGTAAAGGAGAGTGGTCAGGTTTGTGTAGAAACCTAAGGAGAAAGTGTCCGACTTTCACTCTGCTTATAAAGGACTCCAGTAGTCTAGATTACTAACCAACTAACTAATTCAGTCGGGCTCACTTTTTAACTGGAGTAGCATCTCAGTGGCCCAGACTCAAAGAAGGGGCTAGAAGCAAAGGCTGCATATTCAGCCATGAAAGAGAGACTGTGAAGGTGCAAAACACACACCTTTTGTTTTAGTCATGTTCAAGTAGAATGTGGCTGCAAAACCTCCAGAGAAGATCTCTGTGGTGGGGCAGCACTTCTTAAACAAAACTGCAGGAGAGCAAACCATAAGGTAAAAGCTTAATGGATTTGAAGATATCAAAACTAAATGGTCCTATTCTGAGAAGGACAAAGTTATGAGAGATTGTGAGAAGATATTTGCAGTGTCAAAACTTGCCAGGGACCAGTATCTAGAATATGCAAGAACCCAGAAACAGAGAAGTTGGAAACCCCTTCCCAAATGGAACAAAGGGTAAGGAGAGGCACCACACAGAAAAGGAGCGCCTCGTGGCTAGCAGGCATGGGAAAAGATACTTAAATTTATTAATTATTAGAGAAACACAAGTTAAAATAACAATGAGAAGTCATTAACCCCCATCTGAATGGCTAAAATTAGGAAGCTGAATAATGCCAAGCAGTGGTAGAGATAGGAGAATACCGGAACTCTCAAGCATTCCTGTGGGTTTGTGAGCCATTTTGGAGAGCAGTCCTTCATCAAATGAAATATAAGTAAACCCATGTGCCAGTTTGAATCTATTGTGTACCCCAGAAAAGCTGTTCTTTAATCCTCATTTAATATTGCTGGGTGGGATCTTTTCTATTGTTTCCATAGAGATGTGACCCACCCAATTGTAGGTGGTAATGTTTGATTAGATGTTTCCATGGATATGTGTCTCTACCCATTCAAGGTGGGGTTGCTTACAGGTGCCCTTTAAGAGGGAACCGTTTTGGAAAAAGCTTCAGAGTTAAGAGAGCCCACACTGTCAGAGACCTTTGGAGATGCAGGAAAACACCCCCAGGGAAGCCTTATGAAATGAGGAGAGAAAGCTAGCAGAAGTCGCCATATGCCTTTCCAGCTGGGAGAGAAACCTTGAACATCATCGGTCTTTTCTGTGGAATTAAGGTATCTTTCTCTGGATGCCCTACTTTGGACATTTCTATTGCCTTTGAACTGTAAACTTGCACCTTAATAAATTCCCTTTTTAAAAGCCAATCCATTTCTAGTATGTTGCATTCTGGCAGCTTTAACAAACTACAAAGCCTATGACCCAGCAATCCCACCCCTGGGCCTGTATCCCAAAGAAATCCTTCTACAGGTCTTAAGGAAACATGTGTAAAGATACTCACTGCAGTTCTGTTTGGAGAAGGAGTCCATCAGTGTGGGAATGGAGGGACAGAAGGCACGTTATGAAATACTCTGCCACAGTCGGAAGAAAAGATTAAATGTTTTCATGTTAGGATGAATAGAACTTTTAAAATATAGAGTTTGGTAACTGAGTCGAGAAAGTGAGAGACTATGAGGACTATGGGCCATTTGTGTACATTTCATAAAAGGTGCTCATTAAACATTACATTTTTGATTGGGTACATGTTAATAACAGGCTGTATATTAAACACATTAGAATAGTTGCCAGTAAGAGGAAAGAGGAGCAGGTGGGGAATAGAAGCAAAAGGAATACATGAATGAATGAATGATGAGATGGGCCTCTGCAGGAATCAATAGTGTAAGTGTGCATTACAATGATGTGAGTCATTGTAACCAATGGTGTAAGCCAGTTTCCTGACTGCTAAACCAAATACCATATGATGGGTTGGCGTAAACAACGGGGATTTATTGGCTCACCTTTTCAAGGCAAGGAGAAGTCCAAAATTGAGGGTCATCAAGGTGATGCTTTCTCCCCAAAGACTTAGGCATTCTGGGCTGGCTGCTGGCGATCCTTGGCCAAGCATGTGATGGCTTTTCCATACATGGCTATGCACATGGCAATGTCCTCTCCTTTCTCCTCCAGGTTCCATTGTCTTCCGACTTCTTCCTGTGGTTTCTCTCTCTGTGTCCGACTTCTGCTTATAAAGGACCCCAGTAATCAAGATTACTAAGCTAATTCAGTTGGGCTTACTTTTTAACTGGAGTAACATCTTTAAAAGATGCTATTTATGGTGGGGCCACACCTACCAGAGTGCTAGCAAGGCCAGGAACATATTCAAACTGTACATAATTCAATCCACCACACGTACTATGATTTTAGGAATATGACTAACCCCACCCTCTGCTTCTGAGAGCAAAATACAAAGAACCGTTAAACTTCATTTTAATTACCAGTGCAATTCTCGACCTGAATCATAAGCAGATGACTTATGAGCATTTGTGAGGAAAGGGGTATCACAAGACGCCTGTGAAGGGTTATAAAGTTGAAGTTGTGATGCAATAATTAAAAAAATATAGAGTTACCAAACTAGATCAAGGAATGTCATTTGATATATCATTGCATTTTTTTTTTCAGCAAGCATTTCACAAATCTCTGGCAATAGAGCAAAGAAATGTGGACAAATAAGAAGTACTGGATATATTATTTGAGCTAGTTAAGCAATTAAATCCAATAAAGCTTGGTTTATCAATTTAATTCAGCCTAGAGTTGTGATTCTTAAGAATTTTCATGCTTGAATCCTTTGAGAATCTTATAAAAGTTACACTCCCTATTCCCAGAAAAATCACAATTGGTATATACAAAATGGTATGTGCAGGTATCAGGGGAACACAAACTTCTTGGCACCAGGGATCTCCAGCTGAGAGCCAAGTTTGTAAACAGGGATGTCCATCCTTGAGGCTTGGCATGTGTACTCTAATGAGAAAATGAACTAGTCTTTGTCCAGAAGCAACTTCTGAATCTTTGAAATTTGCCATGAAAGGAATGTCTTTTGTTCTTTGTGGTAGGCCCAAAACCACACCTCATCCTTCACATGCCAACAAAATGCCACTGAAGGGGGTAGTTGAAATCTCTGAATTCATCATCAGTCAGAAGTGTGGGTGGGCTGGGTCCCCTAACTTGAAGGGGTGCCTGGAGTGCCATCCTGTAGAAGACTTCCCAGAACCTGTGGAGTGGGGTTGAACTCCAGGTGGGGAGAGTCAGAGTAGGATTGACTTGAGTTTCTGTATTTGCAGTTGTCGGAAGCTGTGGTTGGCAATACATTGAACTTTCTGGTAACCATGACTGTACATTCTTAGAGGGTGGCATTTGTGCTTTGAAACATGGCCCCAGGTTATCTCGATAGGCTTCCCTAGATCAGTAGTAGATCAACAAGTAGATCTTGCTGATCGTTAAAATCACCTAAAGATTTTCAGAGCCATGACCAGGAAATTCTGCTATATTATGGTAGCAGAATCTGTGTATTTTCACTTTCCCCCAAATTGATATATGGGGGTTGTATGGACCCTAGGGATTTTTCTAACTATACATAGTGTGGAAGATGTGGTCCTGTCTATAGATGAGTCCACTGGTGCCTACCCAGATGGTGCCCCAATACCCCCCGTTGTGGGTGCTGCCAGGAAGGGCTCATAGCTGTGACCTCCAAAGGCCTCCCTGGGCAGACAAGGCCACATTATCAGGGAGTCCTGGGATTTCCTGCCCCACCTCTTGGGGACATTGACTGGAAGACAGGCTGACTGAGTTTGAGTCCTGGGTCCATCACTCCCCAGCTCCGTGACTTTGGGTAGTCTCCTTAATTTCTCTGTGATTGAGCATCCTTACATGTAAATTAGTAAACTAATGCACAACATTGTTACGGAGCCTAGACAAAGGAGAAGCTCAATAAATATCAGCACTCATCCTTCTTATATTTTATTCCTATCATTATAAAATTGTGGAAACTGATGTAGGAATCAGATATTTGAGGTATCAAATTCAAGCCGTGGAGGGAAGATAACAGCTATCTTAATACTTAAAGGGATAGTAAATGAATGAAGAATTAGACATGTTTAGAGTATCACTGCAAAGTAAGCCTAGACTTAAAGGATGGAAGTTACAAGGAGGTAGGTTTCACACAAATATATCCAACAATGGAACTGGCCATCTCAAGAGGCGATAGGCTCTTGAATGAATGAGCACAGGTAGCGTTTAAGCAGAGAATGAGCGGTCTGCTAGACTGTGCCTCAGAAAAGATTCTGGTATTGATTGGGAGTAGGACTAGCCATTGATATCTCACTTAAGGTTAGTCATGACAAAATGAAATAATCAGCTCCAGAATACTAGGCATTCCCTTTGTGTTGTATTTGTTCAAATTAAAAAAATAAAATAACTTGAAAAGGGAATTCAGTAATTGGGCAAGCATACAAAGATATATATATATGCACAACTATATATAAATGTATAACAATATTTCAGCATTATTTATAATACAAAATGGGGGAACAATTTAAGTAACCATCAATAGGGGATTATTTAAATAAGTGATGGCGCATCCATATAGCCATTAAACATAATAATACACATTAATAATGACAATATAGGGACATCCTTGAAGATGGTGGAAGAGGAGAGGCTGAGTTCACCCTAGCTCCATGTAACGAGAGATGATACAGAAAAAAATGACAAGAAACAGTAGTTCCAGGGTGCGAGTGACCAGAGAGGGTCTTCTACCTTGCACAGGGAGACCCTGAATGGCAAAGCAAAGAAACCAGGATGGAGAGAACAGGGTGCGGGTGCTTGGCCCTGAATCCAGCCTACCCCCACAGCTGGCTCGGGAGATCTTCCCTCGCAGCTCTGCCTCCAGAGTTCTTCTGGGGAACTCAGAAGCCAGCACACTTGCTTTCCCTGCATACAGAGACCATTTGGCCAGGGTACAGAACTGCTTCCTGCACTGGAGATGGGCTGCTGTGGGCACCTGGTCTGTTTGGGTGGGGCCTGGAGGGTCTTCCTCTGGGGAGGAGGGGGAGACACCGAGTGGTGCCAGTCCAACAGCTGCCAGGGGAAGAGACTTGCTTGGTTCCCAATATCACTCCCCTTTCCCCATGGAGGCCTGGAGACCTCAGACGGGTGCAGATGAGGACGAGAGGCTGAGGAAGCTGGCCGAACTGAGTGTTGTGAGTAGCTGCTAGACATTTCCAGGTTGGCTACGGGCAGGGGAAGCTGAAATACCCAGTCCCACAGCCCAAGGTCATTCAAGTGGGAAGCCAAAGGTCACCAGATCTACCAGATATTTACGCCGAGGAGCACACTGCCTATCCCCAAGTCGCGGGGTTGGGCGCTTTCAGCACACACTGAGACCAGAGGCCCTGGCTGTAATTACATCGGGTCTCCATTCAGTGCAGCTGCACCTGCAACTGGGGAGCAGTGGGCCTGCGGAGAAGGGTGCCCAGGAGCGCCATCTGTTGGGAAGCAGCGGAAAGTACAGTCTGGCGAATTGCCTTACTGATCCATATACAAAAGAATGAAAGAGAATCCATATCTCACACCCTCTACAAAAATTAACTCAAAGTGATCAAAGACCTAAATATCAGAGCTAAGACCATTTTAGATGATAATGTAGGGAAATATCTAATAGAACTTGTAATAGGAGGCATGTTCAAAGGATGAACATTGAAGAAAGAAATAGATAAATGGGAACTACTCAAAATTAAACGCTTTCATGCATCAAATAACTTTGTCAAGAAAGTAAAAAAGGGAGCCTACACAATGGGAGACAACATTTGGAAACCATGTATCAGATGAGGGTTTAGTATCCAGAATATATAAAGAGTTCCTTCAACTCAACAACAAAAAGGCAAACACCCAATTAAAAAACGGGCAAAATACATGAACAGACAATTCTCAGAAGAGGAAATACAAATGGCTAAAAGGCACATGAAAATATGCTCAACTTCATTGGCCACTAGGGAAATGCAAATCAAAACCACAATGAGATACCATCTGACACCCACTAGAATAGCCGTTATCAAGAAAACAGAGAATGACAAGTGCTGGAGAGGATGTGGAGAAAGCGGCATGCTTATCCACTGTTGGTGGGGATGTAAAAAGGTACAACCACTGTGGAAGACAGTTTAATGGTTCTCAGGAAGCTAAGTATAGAATTGCCATATGATCTAGCAAACTCATTGCTAGGTATCTATTCAGAGGACATGAGGGCAAGGACACAAATGGATATTTTCACACCAATGTTTATAGCAGCATTATTTACAATTGCCAAGAGATAGAAACAGCCCAAACGTCCATTGACAGAGGAGTGGCTAAACAAGCTGTGGTATATACATACGATGGAATATTATGCAACTTAAAGACAGAATAAAGTCATGAAGCATGTAACAACATGGATGGATCTTGAGTCTGTTATGTTGAGTGAAATTAGCCAGAAACAAAAGGAAAAATACTGTATGGTCTCACTGATATGAACCAACATTAATGAGTGAACTTGGAGAATTTCAGTTAAGAACACAGGTTATCAGGAGGTAGAAATAGGGTAAGGATTGGGTCATTGGTGTTGAAGGAAATCAGAGTGTGCAACAGGACTGATTGTAAAAATTCAGAAATGGATAGCACGATACTAACTGATTGCAGCACAATAATGTAAGTACACCAAATGAAGCTGAATGTGAGGGGGGGAGAGCTGGGGGCACATATGAAAGTAGAAGGAAATATAGAGGACAAAGACTGAGGTGTTATAACTTAGGAATGCCTAGAGTGTACAATAATGGTGATTAAATGTACAAATTCAAATTTTTTGCATGAGGGAAAACAAATGAATATTAGTATTACAAGATGTTGAAAATAGATGGTATGGGGAAAAGTACAGTTGATGCAAGCCCGGGTCTATCGTAAATAATAACACTGTCATATGCTTCCACGGAATGTAACAAAGGCATTATGCCAAAACTAAATGTCAACAGGTGGGGAGAATGGGAAAGGGGTACGGATTCTTTGTGGAAGAAAAGGAAATGTCTTCAGACAGAGTATGATGGTAAAGGCATGTCTATACACTTAGGTTGGATTGTATGATGTGTGAATAAAACTGTTCAAAAACAAAACAAAACAAAAAAAATAATGCCTGTATGCCTAGATTTCAATAAAGTCTCATATAGAAGTGCAATCCCTCAGTGAAATCTGGAACTTGGTTTAGCAAGGAAGGAACCACAAAACAAATCCAAAAGGGGACTTTCAACACAAACCCAAGTAAATACAAAACATTAGATGAGGGGAGGAAATCAACTCGCAAAATAACCTTATCAAGACAATCAAATGCCCTGTTTGCAACAGAAGATCATAAAGCACGTGAAGATTCAGGCAGATATGGTCCAGCCAAATGACCAAATTAAATCGCCAGAGGGGATACAGAATTTGGAACAACTAATTAGGGATATTCATAAAGACAAAGAATATCAAGCAGACACTGGAAGAGAATAACAAAGAATTTGAAAGCATAAATAGAAAAATAGCAGATCTCACAGCCATGAAAGATACTTTGAACCAAATTAGAAGTATACTAGAGACACACAACACCAAATTTGAAGAGGCAGAAGAAAGAATAAATGAATTAAAAGATAGGACAATTGAATCCAAATGCACAAAAGAACAGATGGCGAGAAAGATGGAAAAAACGGAGCTAGATCTCACAGAAATGATAGATACACAAAGTGCATAAATATAAGCATTACTGGTATCCAAGATGTATAAGAGAAGGCTAGTTGAAGAGATTATGTGGGGAAACTTCCGAACCTTTATATAAGACATAATAGACAAATCAAACAAAGCCAAGAAAGGCCAAATAAAATAAATCCAAATAGATAAACTCCAAAACAGATGCTAATCAGAATTCAAATCTTGAAGAGAAGCAAAAAGTCATGAAAGCAGCAAGAGAAAAGACATTCACTAGATATAAGGGAAATTACATAAGACTAAATTCAGGCTGTACAACAGGCTCCATGGAAGTGAGAAGGCAGTGACGTGGTATATTTGAGATTCTGAGTGAGAATGATTTCCAGCCAAGAATTTTTATCCAGCCAAGTTGTCCTGCAAAATTGAGGAAGAGATTAAAATCTTTCCAGGAAAACAAAGGCTGAGAGAATTTATCAACAAGAGATCTGCTCTACAAGAAATACTAAAGGAAGTTCTGTCAGCTGGGAAAAAAAAAAAAAAGACAGGAGAGGGATGTCTGGAGGAGGGCACAGACCTGAGGAGTATCAGTAAGGGTAACTTAAAGGATAAAAAGAAAATGAAAATGAAAATATAGATCTGACAAACAAAAACTAAAGGATAAAATGGTAGATTCAAGGACTGCAGTAATACCCCTGAATGTTAATGGACTAAACTCACCAGTTAGAAGACACAGATTGGCGGGATGGATTGAAAACCTGATCCATCTATATGCTTTTTACAAGAGATTCATCTTAGACACAAAGATACTGAAGGTGAAAGGATGAAATAAGATGTCTGTACAGATGCGACATGGAGAGAGTACAGGTCGAGTGCAGACGTGGATGCAGATACACGCAGCTGCAGCTACATCTATCTACTGAAAACTATGCATTCACACAAATATCTCCAATTCCAATCAAACTAGAAAGTCCTGCTTTCTCCTTTTCCATACTTGCAATGGAAAAGGAAAACTTCTATGCAATTTGTACCAAAAGAAAGCAGGAGTAGCCATACTAATATTAGATAAAACAGACTTTAAATATAAAGATGTCATAACAGAAAAGTATGGACACTATATATCAATAAAAGGGACAATTTGTCCAAAAGAAATAACTATTATAAATAAAGTAAACATTGGCAAAACTCTAGGGAGAAATAGATGTTTCAACAACAGTAGTGGGGCATTTCAGTACACCACTCTCCTCTGTAGATAGAGAGAGATAGATAGAACAACCAGATGGAGGATCAATCAGGATATAGAGAATTTAAATAAAGTGATAAATGAATTAAACCCAATTCATTCTCTCTATATAGATCATTACACCCCCAAAATATTAGGATATATATTCTTCTCTAGTGCTCAGTGAATATTTTCCAGGATAGATCATATGCTGGGGCACAAATCAAGTCTTTATAAATTTAACAAGATTGGAATTATTCAAAGCACTTTCTCTGATCATGACATAATCAAGCTGGAAATTATCAATGACCAAAGAATCAGAACTTTCACAAATATATGGAGATTAAACATTACATTCTTAAACAATCAATGGGTCAAAGAGAAACTGTTAGAGAAATTGATAAATACCTGGAGACAAATGAAAATGAAAATAGAACATATCAGAACTTACGGGATACAGCAAAGGCAGTACTGAGAGGGAAATTTATTTTCCTAAAAGCTAGTGACTCTGAGGGAGGGTCTGAATGAACTCCGCAGGAGAGGCTAGCCGGCTGAAGCAGGAAGAGAGCCTGTCTCTTCTGAATCCTCCATAAAAGCCTCCTGTAGATTAGATTAAGCATCACTCATTGCAGAAGACACTTCCCTTAGCGTGTGGCTGCTCCGCTCCAACCTCTGCCTCCGTCTTCACGTGCCGTCTTATAAAGGTGCCATCACTGGCTTTAGGCCACCCCAACTCTAATCCAGCTTAGCCTCATCTTGACTTGATTACACCTGCATAGACCTGGTTTCCCGACAAGGTCAGCTTTGCCTGCCCTCAGCTTAGGACTTTTGGGGGACACAACTCAACCCACAGCAAGTGGGTCACCTGTCACAGTCATTCGACATTTTGATGCTCGTGTCGCCCTGATGGCAGTGGGAACCCCTGCAAGCTGTCTTCTGTACTCAGAAGCCACGGTCTGGGGTGAGATGTGCTCGCTACTATTTGGGGTCACTTCTCCCAGCCTGGCCCAGTGGGCAGAGGCAGGAGCATCTGTACAGATGCGACATGAAGAGAGTACAGGTCGAGTACAGGCGTGGATGCAGATACACGCAGCCGCAGCTACATCTATCTACTGAAAACTATGCATTCACACAAATACCTCCAATTCCAATCAAACTAGAAAGTCCTGCTTTCTCCTTTTCCATACTCGCAATTCTTTTATCTGACAGGGAGAAACTCGGTTCCCATCCGTCTCGTGTGTTACTCATTGCATCAAGCGCCTGCACGGGAAGCACCCCTGTCTCCGTGGCCCCCCCTCCTCGGCCCACTCGACCCAACACCTCACACCCCAGGGGCCCCCATGCATGGCAAAGAGACCTTGAAACTACACCCAGCACTAAGAACATGCAACAGAGTCTGCTTTGCCTCTCGTTTTTCCTACTTTAAAGCCACAGCTCCTCCCAGCCTCGTGGCATATTCAGAAATTTTCCGTCTCCAAATGGACATGGGAGGAGACACACAAAGCCCAGACAAAGTCAGGTCTGCTAGTGACACACTTTGGCTCTAAATCTCCACCCCTGAGGCCTCCTCGGAACCCCAGATTCACCCCCAGCTGCCCACTGGCGTGACCTGGGGGTCTCGTGGCATCTCCCCTGCTTCCCGTGGCCAGGTCAGAAGCTCCGGCCCCTGCTCCCCCACCCCCGCCCCCCAGACCTACCCTCTGTGGTCCTGCTTCTGTCCAGGGCGCCAGCTGCTAGTGGGGCTCCTGGTTCCGTCCTGCTTCCCTGGGCAGGGTCATGTTCTCGTTCTCAGTCACCCCGCCTTCCTTCTCGGGGACAGGGTCACAGCTCTGGCTCCGTCAACCCTGGCTGGGGCCGTGTGAACTGGGGGCCCATGGGAAGTGGGCAGAAGCTTTGCCTGAGAGTGCAGGGCTCCTGCCTCTTGCTCCTGGTCTCTCTGGGGCTGGAGGCTGGGGACCATGCCCAGTGAGGGCTGTGCCTCCAACCTCAGGCCTGGAGTGAGAAGGCCCAAGGAGCAGAGTCTGCAGCTGCACACAGCAAACGCCCACCGTCCTGGAGAAATGCAAACAGGAAATCCGTGTGCCAAGCTCAGCTTTTGCCCGCGGGGCTTGTAGCTTCTCACCAGAAAAGCTTACTAATAAATTCCCTTATTAGTTACCTTTTAGATGCATATATCAAATCAAGTCATTGCACTTGTTCTAGTTCGCAAGCTGCCGGAATGTGATAAACTGGAAGCAAAACGGCTTTTAAAAGGGGGAATTTATTAAGTTGCAAGTTTACAGTTCTAAGCCTGTGATAATGTCCAAATTAAAGCAAGTCTATAGAAATGTCCAATCTAAGGCCCCAGGAAAGATACCTCGGTTCAAGAAGGCCAGTGGCGTTCGGGGTTTCTCTCTCAGCTGGAAGAGCACATGAGAACATGGTGAGTCTGCTAGCTTTCTCTCCAGGCTTCTTGTTTCATGAAGTTCCCTGGGGGTTGCTTTCCTTCTTCGTTTCCAAGGGCGTCTGGCTGTGCGGACTCTCTTGCTTCCTGTGGCTCTCGCCAAAATGTTTCCTCTTTTCAAGGATCCCAGTAAACTAATCAAGACCCATGTAAAATGGGTGGAGTCACATCTCCATCTAATCAAAGGTTAATCTAATCAAGCTTCAAACTACAGTACTGAACAGGGATTAAAAGAAACAGCCACCTCCACAAGATGCGTCAGGATTAAAACATGGCATTTCTAGGGTACATAATCCTCTCAAACCAGCACAGCCCTGCTCCCATCTTCCAGAGGCTTCCCATGTCCTCTGCATGAAAGCCCAGCCCCGGCCCTGGCTTGCCAAGGCCCCCATGCTCTGGGGCCCCCTTTCCTCACACCGTCCTCTCCCATCCTCCTCCTTTCTGCGTGCTGTGCTCCTGAAGGACTCACTCCTGTTTTGTTTTGGAAGCACGGGGAGCTCCTTCCAGCCTTGGGTTGCTGGCACTGTCTCTCCCCTTTGTCTGGAGCAGAGTCTGCCCATCTCTACACACCCTTCTGCTGGTTCCGTCCCGGCAGAGGCATCGCTGTTCAGAGACATCCCCTGCCACCACGTTGCGGCGGGGGCCACTCCCAGTGACGTGCTGAGTCCTGGCCCGCAGGCTCCGCTCTCTTCGTGTCTATCCGCCTCCCCCCGGGAGGGAGCTGTCAGTCCAGGGACCTCTCTGCCCTGGAGCTCACCGCTTCACCTCTGCAGAGGACGGGGCCAGACCCGCGGCCATTCTCAGAAGCACTGCGTGAATGAGCGCGCGGCGGGGAGCCAGGTTCTAGGATTCTGGTCATTTCCCTGGGTGAGATGTAGTGAAGTTCTTTAACAGGTGAGGCCAAGACACAAACATGAGCACCAGGTGGAATGCAGACCGTCAGGCCTCACCAGGTGGGGGGCTGTGATGGGGAGACCCTCGGAGGGGTTGGAACAAGCTGCTCCCAGCTCAGCCGACACCGGGCTCTGGCTCTTGGCGCAGCACCCACATTTTCTCTGGGCTCCAATTTTGTCCTCTCGAAAAATGCGGGGCTTCCTTCCCTTGTTGCCTGAGGCTTTCTCTGGTTGGCCATGTGAGTGCATTTCACGGCTGGGATGCCACCAAGGCAAACCCACCCCAATAGAGGTTTGGTGAGGAAGTGGCCAGAGGCCATTGCATGCTAGGTTCCCTCTTCCCGCAGAAAGAGGACGTAACTACAAGCCCACGGTAGAAACGGAAAACCCCGTTAGTGCAAGGCTGAGCGTGAGCTGGTGTGACCCGGGGTTGAGGAACCTTCTGGAGGCTGCAGGTTGGAACGAGTGCAGCCATTCGCCAGCTGGTCACCTGCGTAGGTCACATGTTGCATCAATTTTCTGAACCACAGTTTTTTTATTTATAAAATAGGGAGAATATTACCAATTTCACAGGATTAAGTCCAATAATATAAAAATAAGAGCTAATGTTTATGGAGTGCTTGGCATGAGCCTGGAACCACGCTATGTCATTTCCGTGCATTATCTTATTAACTCTTACAACAACCTTGTGAGTCTGGGACTGTCTCATCCCTATTTCACAGAGGAGGAAACTGAGGTTCAGCGTGGGAGGCAACTTGCCAGGCTCCGCATGCTGGGTCCCCACAATCTGTGCAACTACAATCACTTCTCTACATGAGCCGTGTGTCCAGCTGCTTCTCAGATACAGTCCCAGCAGGGCTTGGGAAGAGCCACCCCATACAAATGCATTTCCTTCTTCGTGTTCCCGTTTCAGCAGTGAGCCATTTAGGTCCTCCGGAGAAATGCTTTTCTGTCTTCCATAAATGAATGCTGGTAGCCAGCCACTTCGGCAAGTTATTTTGCCCGAGCTCTGGGTTGGTTGTGTGTGTGTGTGTGTGGGTGTGGGTGTGGGTGCGTGTGCAGGCGGAACTTCTCCTGGTTCTCTTTTGTCAGCTGCCTCTACCCCCCAAGTGTGGCGTAAGCATGGCGCAGCATTCCCTGCGTCACCACAGCTCGGAAAGGACCGTGGGATGGATGAAAGGTGCCGGCTGCTTGTGAGTCACTCTAAGAGACCTTACATTTGGCAAGGATACGTCGGAGCCAAGTGAGGCCATGAGCAGAACAAAGGAAACCTCTTTGGAAGCACGCAGAAAGACGTCTTGTGCCTGAGTCTGTGGGCTGAGGTGGACAGATTGTTCCCACAATTCAGGAATTGTAAGGATCTGATACGGAAAAAAAAAATTCCTAACTGCATATTTTAAAAAGTAATTGGGGGAGAATCAAGGCTGGGGAATAACGTGCAAATCATCTAGCTGAAATATTTTATTGATTAGTTCGTACGATTCATTATCCAAATGAAAAGGTTTTCATTTAAAAAAAACCTCTTAGGAAGAAACATGATTCTTCTGTGAGTCTCCTCCCCCCACTTACCCCCGCCCCAAAGCCCAGTTATAATCATGAGATTTGGGAGCTGGAAGGGATTTTCGAAATTGTCTTCACGTTCTAGTGAGATGGTAGAGGCCAGAGATGCTAAGACACGGCCACATCACAGCACACCGGGCAGCCCCAATCTCTAGGTGTCTGTAATCACAGCCTCTCATGGTTAGAAGGGACTTAAAACCCGAATTACTGCAACTCTGAAAAGCGCGTGTCCCCTTTACAACTCCACCACCCCTCAGGCCTGGACTGGTCCTAAGTCGGGGGCACTCACAGCCCCCAAGGTGACATGTTCGTGTTTCAGGCATCCTATAGCCTCTGTGTGGGCTCCACCCACATCATGTCCTGCTGTGGTCGGATTCCGGAAGCTGGAGAATTCAGAATTGGGTTGTCTCCGCTTGCTGGAGGGGCCCTGACAGCTGCCGCACCCTGCTGGCTCCAGCGAGGACGCACTGGCTCACAGATGGGAGGCGTCGTCGAGGCCGTGCTTTCTCCCGCTCTGGAAGCTTCTGCTGGTGGTGATCCTCTATCACATGGCCATAGCCTTTGTCTCCTCCTCTGGCTTCTGCTGACGGGGTCCAAAATTCCCTTTCTTTATAAGCCCTCTCTAGTCACACGGATTAAGGCCCAGCTTGATTCAGTTTGGTCTTGCCTGGCAAATGAGTCCGCACCGTAAATGATAACATCTAAGGCCCTATTTACAGTGGGCTCACACCTGGGGCGCGCAGGAGAAGGTGGGACATGTCCTTTGGGTGGCGTGACTCAGTGCCCAGCACTGGTGTTCTGTGAGCCCTGTCCCCCCTCTGGACTGAATGCAGGGCCTAGGAGAGGCAGTGAAACACATGCCCCTTTCACAGAGGGTGCAACCCAGCAGGGGAATTCTCCCTGCCTGCCCCACTGCGCCTTGCCGTCCGTGATGTCAGGTGCACGGCTCCCCGCTGTGCTTCCCCGAGAGAGTTTCTCACGGGCTCTGCCCACAGGGCCACAAGCTAAGAATCTCCCACCACATAAGCCGTGGCCTGCTGGAGGCTGAAAACGTGTCCCGTGAGCTTCCTTCAAGCTCACAGATCCCTTGTCAGGTCTTAGCAGTTGATGTTTCTAGAGGCTGGAGCATAACCTTGTGAGGACCGAAAGGATGCTGATGTTCTCCAAGCAGCAGAGCTGAGGGGCCGGAGTTTACAAAGAGGGTGTACCAGGGATGTAGGGATGGAGTGGAAGAGCGGAGCCAGGGACGACCCGTGACCAGGCCCCACCGTGAAGCCAACCCTTCCAGAAGCTTCGGCAGGCCCACGCGCTGGGGGACGGTGGGTGGGGCAAAAAGCATCAAACAGCCAATGGTTCAAATATCTATTGCACTAATTAACGTATTGGACTCTTCGTGCTCGTGTGCAGCTGTCCTCCCTGTGGGACCTTGAGCTTCTCAAGTAGCAGTTGCCATAGTAACAGCAATCACTGAGAATGTGTGGCTGGCATGGCGCTGGGTGGACCATCTAAAAAAGTATTGGTGCAGCGCTGCTGTGTCTATTCAGCGGGTGGGAGATTTCCCCCAATGCTGGAAGCCTCCAAGTCGACTGGAGCTTGTTCATAATTCCCCTCTGGTTTCCCCGTTTGGTTAATCCTACAGATTTCACTCCTCTCACTTCCAGTCACTCTCCTTTTCTCCCATGCTGATGGTCAGTCTTTATAATGTCCTGTTTTGCTTGCATGGCCCATTTGAGCTGTCTTCTAGTGTTTGAGCACCATCTCTACGTTTCTCAAACTTCTTATATGCCATTGAACCATTTTTACATTGCTTAAGGCTATTAACCCTTTGAATAAATGAAGTCTAGAAGTGTGTGCAATTCTTCCAGACAACTAATGGTTGATATGCATCAATATCAAAATTTTAATCATAATTGATGTGCTCATGAGATTCTTAAATGTTCCTTGGTTAGTGTTCTCATAGCACCTCACCCTCAGCCAGGCCTTGGGGAAACCACCTAACGTCACTGGCACAGCTTATAGGAACTGTAATTGGGATCAGGGTCCACGGACAGATGTAGATGTGGCAAGCAGGTGTGGAAATGGCACTTCAGGAGCTACCACGTTGCTCTCCTTTGCACTAAATGCTTCATACTCTCTGCTTTCATTTGCTAGGACTCCTGTGATGAAGCATTCAAATGGGGGCGCTTAAAAAAACATGAGTACATTGTCCCGCAGTTCTGGAGGTTAAAGTCCAACATGAAGGTGTTGACAGGGCCATGCTCCTGGGAAACCTGTGTGGGAGAATCCTTCCTTGCCTCTTCTGGCTTCTGATAATGGCCGCCAGCAATCCTGGGTGTTCTCTGTCTCAGCCACTACGTGGCATTCCCCCTTCATTTGTCTGTCCATGTCTCTTCTCCCTTCTTTTAGGGATGCCAGCTGTTGGAATCAAATCAGGTCCCCCACAAGAGGTATGTTGATGTCCCAACCTCTGGACCTGTGGGTATGAACCTGTTTGTAAAAGGGCCTTGAAGATGTTACTAGTGAAGGTCTCCAGACTGAATGAGGTGAGCCTCCATCCAGCATGGCTGAGGTCCTTACAAGCAGAGTGTGCTGGTTTGAAAGGAAGTATGCCCCCTAGAAAAGCCAAGTTTTAATCAAAATCCCATTTCATAAAGGCAGAATAATCCCTATTCAGTACTGTATGTTTGAAACTTTAATCAGATCATCTCCCTGGATGATGTGATTTAGTCAAGTGGTTGTTAAACTGGATTAGGTGATGACATGTTTCCACCCATTTGGGTGGGTCTTGATTGGTTTATTAGAGTCCTATAAAAGAGGAAACATTTCAGAGAATGGGAGATTCAGAGAGAACAGAACGACATAGCCATGAGAAGCAGAGTCCACCAGCCAGTGACATTTGGAGATGAAGAAAGAAACGCCTCCCGGGGAGCTTCATGAAACAGGAAGCCAGAAGAAGCTAGCAGATGATGCCACATTCACCATGTGCCCTTCCAGATGAGAGAGAAATGCTGACTGTGTTCGCCATGTGCCCTTCCACTTGAAAAAGAAACCCTGAACTTCATTGACCTTCTTGAACCAAGGTATCTTTCCCTGGGTGCCTCAGATTGGACATTTCTGTAGACTTTCTTTAATTGGGACATTTTCTCAGCCTTAGAACTGTAAATTAGCAATTTATTAAATTTCCCACTTTAAAAGTCATTCTGTTTCTGGTATATTGCATTCCAGCAGTCAGCAAACCAGAACACAGAGGAAATTGGACACACAGAGAGAAGCCATAGAGAGCAGCCAGGAGCTGGAGGTCAACAAACCTGGAACAGAAAGGAGACAATGCCACCATGTGCATTGCCATACAAGAGAGAAGCCAAGGGCCAAGGATCAACAGCAGTCAAACCAGAATGCCAAGTCTTTGGGGAGAAAGCATCTCTTGCTGACACCTCAGTTTTGGACTTCTCCAGGTCTCAAAACTGTGAGCCAGTAAATTCCCATAATTTATGCCAACCATTGTACGGTATCTTTTCAGCAGCTAAGAAATCAATACACCAGTCATACTGGATTTTAACTTGCATAATTCCGTCTCTAATGGCCCTATTTCCCAATAAGGTTACACTCTGAGGTACTGGGGATTGGCAGTTGAATCCATCTGTTGAGCGGGGTTGGGGGAATGACTCACAATTCAACCCATAACGTGCCCCATGGCATGCAAGCCTCAGGGTAACCTCTGAGGAAGTTTGAGGAAATGAATGAATGGCAGCCTCCCAGGGCAGGACACTGTGGGGACTGATGGAAACCCAGTTTTGCACTGGGATGTAGGGTGTGGGGAGAGGGTGACAACAGCTGGGCCAAGGGTCTGGACCATTTAACCCTCTCCCATCCCTGCAGAGTCACCGTCTCTAACATGCGTGCTGGGCAAATCTACTGAGATGTGGGGAAATGAAGCTAGAAATTCTATTTATGATCACTTATATAAAATAAGAACTTGAGTTATGTAAATATTTGATAAATAGACTGAGAGTAGAATTTATGTATGTGTATATATATTCATATATGTAGATATGTAAATGTATGTAATTTAAAATATATTTTTGAGGCATGCCTGCTCAAAAAAAATTTAATGATAGAGGATCAAAATCAGAATAAAATGGGGAGGGGCATCCAAACAAGTTCTGGGGGTGGGGGGTGGGGGGGTTGCTGCAAGGGCCCAGGCCTGGGGTGAGGTTCCAGTCTCCCTGACCTGGTCACAAACGGCCTTGGAGCAGGGTCAGGTAAAAGTGTCACCCTGGAAGAGAGGAAAGCATCTCTCTGAGGACCCAAAACCACTAGTCCAGCTGGGAAATTGTTCTAGATTTTTCCACCAAGAGAAGTTAGATCCTCCTGTGTGGAGAACAGGGAGTGGTAGGCCATGATTAATCGTGGTTGGTCCCTTTCCCCACAGTCTGGCTAATTCTCGCACCTGCCTTATGCTGCGGGCATCACTGCTTCAATTTCACAGAGAGGAAACAGGCTGGGAGGTCACAAAAACAGGCTGGGAGGTCACAAAAAAGTGACCACGATCAGAGTAGCAATGGCAAAGCTGAGATGTGGGCCAAGCCTTCCTGCCCAATGCCCACGCTGTCCCTGATATCCACACTGTGCCCCGGAATCCACGCTGTGCCCGGAATCCATGCTGTGCCCGGAATCCACGCTGTCCCTGGAATTCACGCTGTCCCCCGGAATCCACGCTGTCCCTGGAATCCACGCTGTCTCCGGAATCCACGCTGTCCCTGGAATCCACGCTGTGCCCCGGAATCCACGCTGTGCCCCGGAATCCACACTGTCCCCCGGAATCCACGCTGTCCCCCGGAATCCACGCTGTCCCTGGAATCCACACTGTCTCCGGAATCCACACTGTCCCCGGAATCCACGCTGTCCCTGGAATCCACGCTGTGCCCCGGAATCCACACTGTCCCCCGGAATCCACGCTGTCCCTGGAATCCACGCTGTCTCCGGAATCCACGCTGTCCCCGGAATCCACGCTGTCCCCAGAATCCACGCTGTGCCCGGAATCCACGCTGTCCCCGGAATCCACGCTGTCCCCGGAATCCACGCTGTGCCCCGGAATCCACACTGTCCCCCGGAATCCATGCTGTCCCTGGAATCCACGCTGTCTCCGGAATCCACGCTGTGCCCGGAATCCACACTGTCCCCCGGAATCCACACTGTCCCTGGAATCCACACTGTCCCCGGAATCCACACTGTCCCCCGGAATCCACACTGTCCCCCGGAATCCACACTGTCCCCCGGAATCCACACTGTCCCTGGAATCCACACTGTCCCCGGAATCCACACTGTCCCCCGGAATCCACACTGTCCCTGGAATCCACGCTGTCTCCGGAATCCACGCTGTGCCCCGGAATCCACACTGTCCCCGGAATCCACACTGTCCCCCGGAATCCACACTGTCTCCGGAATCCATGCTGTCCCTGGAATCCACGCTGTCCCCGGAATCCACACTGTCCCCCGGAATCCACACTGTCTCCGGAATCCATGCTGTCACCGGAATCCACGCTGTCCCCGGAATCCACGCTGTCCCCGGAATCCACACTGTCCCCGGAATCCACGCTGTCCCTGATATCCACACTGTGCCCCGGAATCCACGCTGTCCCTGATATCCACACTATGCCCCGGAATCCACGCTGTGCCCGGAATCCACACTGTCCCCGGAATCCACGCTGTCACCGGAATCCATGCTGTCCCCGGAATCCACGCTGTCCCCGGAATCCACGCTGTCCCCCTGAATCCATCGAAAGCTCATTCCATGGAAGCCTCCATGCGGGAGCAGCTCTCTCTGCCCCCTTCCAGATCTCTCCTCTGTAGCCAGGCTGTTGTGGTGTAAATTATTTAACACACTCAGAACAAAAGCAAGACTTTTAAAACCTCCATCTGGTTTCTGAAACTTGGCTTGAGGAATCACTCGATCTTCTCAAAGGCCACGTCCTGGCCTGAGCCGCCCTCAAGCTCCTTCTCTTTCCAACCAGAAAGGCAGACGTTCAGAAGAGGAGCTGTCCATCAGACATCCCCAAAGGGAGCACCCGTGCCTTCCCATCAAACAGGCACTAAAAAGCACCTTCACTCTCAGGTCAGGTCAGAGAATCCCCCTTTCCCCCAAAGGATGCACATAAATGATCAGTTCTAAACATCCGTAACCCCGGTGGGGAGTTGGGATTTCTGAGTTAAGTGATTATTTTCTATATCCTTTCCTATAGCTGTCAACCTTTTTCTACTCTTCTGAGATGAGATTCTCCCCAACACACAATTTTAACCTCCAGGGAGCATTCAAAGCGTCACCAGTTGGAACTGGGGGCAGGGGGAGTTCAGGGCACTAGGGAAGAATGAGTAAATTAGAAAAGGGAGGAGGAAAACTAGAGCTTCTAAAACGTCAAGAATTGCACAACTCAACCCGCTGTGACACTACAGAGAGTGGCCAGCAGGGGACGGCTTCTCCCTGTTGAAGCCAGAAGGTTCCTCGGCGAGCTGCTGCTTTCCCTAGGAAGGCAGGTTTAAGAGAAGCTGGTCCTAGCAGAGACCCTCCCTCCACCCAAAAGCACATCTTCCTCGAGAGGGCAGCGGGGCTGGGGAAGAAATCCCCTCTGGGGGGCACCCCACATCTGTTTCCTCATTTATTCAGCTTGGGTGCAGCATGTACAGGCGGCCTTCCAGAAGTGGCATAGGCATGTGCACCTTCCCTCCTGGGTGGGCCAGGCCAGGTCCCCAGGGCAGCTCTCTCGGCCACCCACCCACCCCCACTTGTGCCCTCCCAACCACCCTAAGGTCCTCACTGCCCCTCACTTGGTTGGCACCCGGGACTTAGCGGTCTGCTCGAGCTCGTTCTCTCCCCCACCCTGTGGCTCGGTCACCGGCCGCCAGTGGGAGAGCTGTCTCTGCAATTCTGCCCGCGCAGGCCCCACGCCACCCTGGCCCTCCCGAGTCCCGCCCGCAGCATGGTGTGGGTCGCTCTGCAATTTCAGATGCCCCATGAACATCTCCTCTCCCCGGGCCCCCCGAGTCCTCAGTGTCCCCGAGAGGCCCCAGCCTTCCTTCACGGCCATGCTTTGTCCTGCACCCAGGAGAAGCCCGCCTGCTTTCACTAGCAGCGGTTCCCAAAGCGCGGGGCACAGGCAGCTTGTCCTCCGCCTGCCAACTGCGACCTCTCCTGGCACCTGGGGACCTGGATCCCGGCTCACTGGCCCAGCCTGCCCACCCTCCAGCGGCCACACAGCCCTGATCCCCGCCCCCCACACAGAACACAACCCAGGCGGGCCTCAGACCATGGGGTCCGCCTGTGGCCACCTCCGCTGCATGTCCTGGGGACTGTCCCCAGTGCCCATGACTGGGTCCCTCCTGGGCTCCTCCGCAACCAGGCTGCTCAGGGGGTATTTATTCAGGAATGGTGGTTGACTTGACCTCTTAAAAAAAAAAAAGTTAGAGCAAAAGAAAACAGGAAATTCCAGAGTTGTTATGAAGCCCGAAGTCTACAAATACCTTCTGGACAGCGCAGCGGCCGTGGCCAGGCGGGCGGCACCAGGGGACACTGGGGGACACACCCGGCGGGAGGCTGCAGGGCCTCAGCTTCCAGCGAGAGGGACGCGGCCGAACGGCAGCCGCAGGACTCCGCAAACTGGAGCTCACCTACCTCCATTCCTGCCCGCAGAGAGCAGGTCCCCAGGCCAGGCCCGCTGCGCCCTGTATTTACCCCGCAGCCCTCCGGTGGGGACGGACAGAGGACATCGAGGCTCCCCGAGGCTCGGCAATGTGCCCACGATTTGCGTAGCTGGAGAGTTGCAGAGCTGGGATTCAAATCCAGATTTCAGTGTCGTGGGCTGCAAGTGGGACGAAGGTCCTAATTTGGCGGCTCCAGGGAGCCTTCTAGCCACTGCGGAAGGAATAGGCCGAACCCTCGCCGAGGACATGACTCAGCCTTGGAGGAAGAATTGGCTGGACGGCATCAGCCTTTCAGCCACCACTGCCCTAGTGACTTTTAGCTGAGCACTTACTACATGCCAAGGGCTACTCTGGCACCTGGGATGCAGGACGAGAGGAAGGGGTCATGAGCAAGTAGATGAAGAAGTTAGTGAGAACCTTCCAGTCAAAGAGAGGGGCCAGTGGGCAGTAAGGGTGGCCGTCGAGGGAAAGGGCTGGGCTGAGATCTGACGGTGTCACTCGGAAGGTCGCTAAGGAAGCAGCAGCTGACCGCCCACTGGGGGCAGCCGGGCCCAGGGACCAGCAGAGCTGGGACGAGGCTGGTATTCATTTAGTGTGCAAAGGGAAGTGGTCGCGGGCAGGTGGTGAGATGGGTCTGATTGACGGTGTGGGAGAGCACGCTGGCTGCCTGCCGGGGAGCAGACTGCAGGGCGGGCGAGGGGAGTCCCATAGGGCGAGGGGGGTGCAGGTGAGGGAAGACGGGGGGCCTAAGAGGGGAGCTCCTTGGAGGAAACACTGCTCCTCTCCAGCAATCAGAGAGAGGGCAGCGCCCCTCAAAGCCCAGAGCGGCCCAAGGTAGGTCCACTTGCAGCCCCCATGCGTGTGCCCCCTCCTGGGGCTGGACTGAAGGGGCAAGGAAGTTGGCCTTCTCCCTCAGCTCTGCCCCTCCCAGTTTCCTCCTTGCTGGGGAGGGGGCAGGCAGAGGGCGGCCCCAGACCAGGGCTTGGGAGACTAAATCCGCCTGACCGAGAGAGCAGCCTTAGGAAGCCCCCCAGCCGGGGGCCCAAGCCCACCAGAGAGGCCGTCCCGGAGGCAGAGCCAGCAGGGTGCCTGGATCGCCTGCGGGTGGCAGGGGGCTCAGGACGTCTTGGGTGGGGTGAGGGGTTGAGGGGCTCAGGACCCTCTGGGTTGGGTGGGGGACGAGGGCTCAGGATGCCCTGAGTGGGGTAGGGGATGAGGGCTCAGGACGTCCTGTGTGGAGTGAGGGGTTGAGGGTCTCAGGACCCTCTGGGTGGGGTGGGGGACAAGGGCTCAGGACGCCCCGGGTGGGTTTGTCCCTAACACCCAGAGGCCTGGAGCTGCCATTTTCTCAGTGGGGAAAACTAGCCTAATGGGTTTGGAGGAAAACCCAAAAGTCCTGGAGGTTTACATGTGTCCCACCTGTGAGGTCCCAGCAGCGGCGTGGACAGGCAGCTGGAGAGAGGGCTCGAGGATGGCAGCTCAGGGCTTCTGGCTTCCCCACACTAGACTCAACTTTCTTCCCTCTGTGACAGTAGTGAGTACACAGGGGCAGGAGGTGGCCCAGAAAATGGATTTCTCCCTTAATGCTTCACATTAAAAATTAATCAATTAGAAAAAAAATGCCAGGCTCAGTTACAGAAAAAACAGCTTGCTAGGAAGACGTGGAGGTCAGCAAAAGTCAACATTTTTTAATTTCTTAATTTTTTTGGTAACAGGTTGTTTTAGTTTGCTAATGCTGCCAGATTGCAATACACTAGAAATGGACTGGATTTTATAAGGGAATTTATGTAGTTACAAATTTACAGCTCTCTGGTGGAAAGGCAGCTGGCTCTTCTCTGGACCTCTCGGTCGTGTGGGAAGGCACACAGCGACGTCTGCCGGCCTTCTCTCCCGGCTGCTGGGCCAAATGGCTTTCCTGGGGCGGCTCTTTTCTGTCTCCAAACATCTGGATCTGAGCTGCTCCGAGCCGCTCCCTTCTGATCTCTCCCTCAACACCTCCCTCATGGCGGAAGGCACCCCTGTCCGCTGACCGCAGATGCACCCTGCCATGGGCGCTCACGTGCTGATGATTTAAGTCCACAGCCACAGACCGGCGGGGCACCGTCTCCTGGCCACGTTGACACCTGAACCTAACTGCTATACGGATCTCCTTCCTTCCTTCCTTCCTTCCTTCCTTCCTTCCTTCCTGCTGTACAGTGGGAGTCACATCCGTGTGACTATCTCATCATTGCAGCACCATTTGATAAATTTTTCTTGGTGGGGGGACGTGCACGGCTGGGAATCAAACCCCAGTCTCCCACATGGCAAGCAGAAATCTACCACTTAACTACCCTTGCACCCCCCCCCCTTTCTTTCTTAAAATCTCTGTTGTGCTAACGTATACAAGCATACCTCAGAGTTATGGCACACTCAGTTTCAGAGCAACAAAAAATTCATGTGATTCTAAATAAAGCAAGTCATGAATTTTTTGGTTTCCCAGTACACATAAAATTTATGTTTATGTTATTCTGTAGTCTGTTAAATGTGCAATGCATTATTTCTATAAAAAAAACCTGATGTACACCCCTTAATTAAAATGTGAGACACACAGGAAGGCTCATGCTGTTGGAAAAATGGCACTGACAGACCTGCTAGATGCAGGGTGCACAAACCTTCAATTTTTAAGAAATAGAATATCTACAAAGTGCAATAAGACAAAGTGTAATAAAATAAGATATGCTTGTATATAACACGCATTTCCCATTTTTAAGTAAGTGATTCAGTGGCATTAATTGCATTCACAGTGTTGTGCTCCTATCACCAGCATCCATCACCAAAACCTTTACAGCATCCCAAACAGGGAACTCATTTCCCACTAAGCCACTCCCTTCTGGCCCCTGGAAACCTCTGATCTACTTTCTATCTCTGTGAATTTGCATTTTCTCATGATTTCCCATAAACGGAATTATATGCTATGTGGCCTTTCAGGTGTGTCTTCTTTCAATTAGCAGAATGTCTACCAGATTCACCCGTGCTGTCACACATATCAGCACTTCATCCTTTCTACAGCTGAACAACATCCCGTGGCATGCAGAGACCCCATTTTCTTTATTCGCCCGTCCATGGGTGGACACTGGGTGGCTTCCACTTCTGGCCACTGTGCAGCTGGTGTGTAGTATCTGCTAAGTCTCTGCTCTCGGCTCTTTGGAGTATCGTAAGGAGTCTTCTCCTGTTGCCCCTGGTCCATGCCTCTCCCTTACGGAAGGGGTAGTGAAAACAGGGGACGTTAATCCAGGCATTTGTGGTGGATCAGGCACCCTGCAAAGCCATCTGAGTGTTTCGTCTCACCCTCCCGACCCTCTGAGCAGGCAACACTGTAATCCCCATATTTCAGATGCGGTCCCTGCAGCCAGGAGATTCTGGGGAGTAGCTGACCCCACGCCTCACAGGCCACGTGAGACAGGTGCATTCAAAACGTGCCTGCTGACCTAAGACCCTGAGCTCATGACCCTACAGCTCCCAGCCTGCCATCTTCCCTGAGAAGATGGCCTTGGGAGAAGAAGACTGTTGCCCTCTGCTCCCAACTCTGTCCCCTTCTCAGCTGGTGCGTGCACACACACACACTGCTGTCACCAGCACACAGAGGAGTCAAAAGCCCAACCTGAGATCCCCCTCCCCACAGACAGGTTTCTGATCGCAATAAGGCAAAGTGGCCACAAGACCCAGGCCACTGCTTCCCTCATCTCAACCCCATCCTTGGGCCCCAAGGAGGTGGAGAGAGGCCAGGAGGCAGCAAGGGGGAGCCCAGGAGGGGAAGCTGGAGTCTGTGCACCGCCCGCCACCCCAGGGCGCCTTCCCAGCTGTTACATTCCTGTCCCAAGCCCAAGGGGCGTTTGACACGGAGACCCCGGGTGGGGAAGGGGAGCAGGACTCAGCCCAGGCAGGCCTGGGTCAGTGATCTAATCCTGCCACGTGCTAGCTGATGACCGAAGGCAAGCCACCCGCCCTCTTGGAGCCTCAGGCTTCCCCATCTGTATAGTGGAATACACGCATAGCGATACTATGAGATTAGGAACTGTGAATGCTAAAGCCATGCCAGGGAGATCACAGGCTCTCAGATAAAGGCTGCGGTTGGCCGAGTGAATTCTGGCACCCCCGGATTGTAATCCCCGTGAATTCCTTCAAACATCCCTACTTGGTTTACTCGGGTATAGCCTGATGATGACAGCTGTGTCTAGTCAGGAGGGGCTCTAACAGAGCCCAGCAGTCATTTTGCCCTTGTCTTAGCTTCCTGGGGCTGCCATAACAAAGTCCCACAAACCGGTGGCTTAAAGCACTCGATGTTTATTAGTCCCCAGTTCTGGAGGCCAGAGTCTGAAATCGCGGTGTGGGCAGGCTGTGTTCCCCTGCCTTCTCCCGAGAGGAATCCTGGCTTCTGGTGGAGGCAGGCAGTCCTTGGTGGGCCTTGGCTCTGGACACAGCTCAGTCTTTTCCTCCTCTCCCACATGGCGTCTTCCCTCCCTGTGCTCCTCTCCCCTGCTCTAGGGACACCTGTCACCTTGGCCTAAGGGCCCACTACTCCAGTGTGACTTCATTTTAACTTGCCTAAGTTCATCTGGAATTACCCTAATTCCAAATAAGACCCCATTTTGAGGTCCCACCCAAAGAATAGGACTTACCTTTTGGGGAGATAAATGCATCTTTTGGAGGGACAGAATTCAATGCATAACAGCTATTATCACTATAATTGGTTTTTTAATTACTTAAGGGCCTAGAATCAATATTATTCCCATAGCAATTAACACACTAGCATCCATATTTTGTTTTCTAAACACCAACCCTCATGACCCAATGTCAGAGCTCCTTAAAGAAAAGACCAGTTCCATGTTGGGGTCTGTGCTGGTTTGAATCTGTCATGTACCCCAGAAAAAAGTTTTTTTAATCCACTCTTGTGGGAGCAGATCTATTGTGGGTGACAACTTTGGGTTATGTTATTTCAATTGAGATATGACCCAACCCATTCAAGGTGGGTCTTCATGGAATCCTTTATGGGAGGAGAAAAGACACAGGAGACATTTGGAGAGAGCCATTGAAACCAATCCAGGAGAGAAGGGCCAGCAGACATCACCATGTGCCTTCCCACATGACAGACAAAACCCGGGTGCTGGCAGCCTTTCCTCAGAGAAGGTATCTTTCTTTTGATGCCTTAATGTGGGCATTTTCATGACCTTAGAACTATAAATTTGTAACCTAAGAAATCCCCATTGAAGAAGGCTGTGGTATTTAGATTCAGTTGTCAACTTGGCCAGGTGAAGGCACCTAGTTCTGTTACCATGGACATGAGCCAATGGTACGTGAACCTCATCTGTTGCTCATTACATCTGCAGTCGGCTAGGAGACGTGCCTGCTGCAGTGAATGATGTTTGGTTTAATTGGCTGGTGCTTAAATGAGAGACTCAACGTAGCACAGCCCAAGCAGCTCAGCATACCTCATCTCAGCACCCGCAGCTCAGCCCAGGCCTTTGGCGATGCAGAAAGGAATCACCCCGGGGAAAGTTGTTGGAACCCAGAGGCCTGGAGAGAAGGCCGACAGAGATTGCCCTATGCCTTCCCACGTAAGAAAGAACCTCAGTTGAAGGTTAGCTGCCTTTCCTCTGATGAACTCTATGTCAACTAAATAAATCCCCTTTTATTGAAAGCCAGTCTGTCTCTGGTGTGTTGCGTTCCGGCAGCCAGCCAACTAGAACAAAGGACAACCCATTTCTGATACATTGCATTCTGGAAGCTTCAGCAAACCAAAACAGGATCAGATAAGTACTGAGTGAGTCTAGAGCATTTCATTGTTCCAGAAAGCAAGGAAGTGCTCAGACTAATAAATACATGTCAAAATGCACAGGGCCCTTCTCATACATGGCCTCGGGTGGCATTCGATGCCCTGACTGCTCTCCTCCCTGGGCCCGGCTCGCGTGACACTCCTGCTGCCCCTGCTTCCCTCCTCTCCTCGGGGCTGCACGTTCTTCGTCTCCTTTGCTAACTACTCTTAATCAAACTACTCCCCAAATTTTGACATTTTCCAAGGGTCATCCTTGGGCAATTGGATCTTACGCAGCCCCCTATGTGCTACCTGCCCAAATCCGTGTCTCTGGCCCCCACTGGTTTCCCAGCGCACAGGCAGGTGGGCTCAGCTTGGTGGCAGATGTCACCATGTTCACCATCCAGTCATCTGAGACCCAACACACTCCACATCCCACCCGGCAGGCAGCCCGGCCCAGCCCCCGGTTCTTTTCCAGGTCAGTGTTTCCTCCATCCAGCCGGTCACCTGAAATCTAGGAATCAGCCTGTCTCTTCCACCTCGTCCACCCCCTACACCCCAAAGGAAACAAGCCCCTGTTGTCCCCACTTCCGAGTCTCACATCCATTTCTCCCCAGTGCACCCCCGCGGGCAGCCCCTACCACTCCCGTGGGGTCACTAGCAGTTGGCACTGCGGTCTCTGGGCTTCTGCTCGCGCCTCCTCCAAAATGGCCCCCGACGCCACAAAGGGCCTTCCCGGAACACAAACCCGAGCACGCGCCTCACTGCGGAGCACGGGGTCCCTGTGTACTCAGCTTCCTGCTCGCGCCTCCTTCTGGTCATAACGAAGGACCTGCAGAGTCCCCGAGGCTCCTTGCCCGCCCCCCACCCCTCTGGCTTTGCTTCACAAACATGTTCCCTCAGTCTGGACAGCTCAAGACTCTTAGAGAAAGCCCTTCCCTCAGGGCTCGGCGCACACACCTGGCCTCACCGCATCCCTGCTTGACGCCCTTTTTTCGGGGTTCCCATAGCAACTTGCATGCAATTCTAGCACACCCCTCAGCACACTGTATTTTAAGAAGCAAATTTTGGGAGTGGATAACTAATGAAGCCCTGATGCATGCAACAACAGGCAGGAAGACATCAGGTGGAGTGAAGCAAGCCAGCTACGAAAGGTCAAATGTCGTATGATCTCACTGATGTGAAATAATTAGAAAAGCAAACGTGTAGAGATAAAATCTAGAATATAGGTCATACCAAGGGACGTGGGGTATAGAGTGGGGGGTTGATACATTGTCCAGTTTCTATTTGGGTTGATGGTGAAGGTTTGGCAACGGATGGGAAGTAAAGGCAGGACAGCGTTGTGCATGTGCTTAGCACTGAATTATACATTTGGATGGTGTTCTAGTTTGCTAGCTGCCGGAATGCAATATCCGAGAAACGGAATGGCTTTTAAAAAGTGGAATTTAATAAGTTGCTAGTTTACAGTTCTAAGGCCGAGAAAATGTCCAAATTAAAACAAGTCTATAGAAAAGTCCAATCTAAGGCATCCAGGGAAACATTTCTTGGCTCAAGAAAGCCAATGAAGTTCAGGGTTTCTTCATTATCTGGAAAGGCACATGGTGAACACAGTCATAGTGTCTTTCTCAGCTGGAAGGGCACATGGTGAACAAGACATCATCTGCTACTTTCTTTCCTGGCTTCCTGTTCCATGAAGCTCCCCAGGAGGCATTTTCCTTCTTCATCTCCAAAGGTCGCTGGCTCGTTGGACTCTCTGCTTTGTGGTGCTGCTCTCTCTGAATCTCGCATTCTCCAAAATGTTTCCTCTTTTATAGGACTTCAGAAACTAATCAAGACCCACCCAAATGGGTGGAGACATGTCGTCACCTAACCCAGTTTAACAACCACTCTTGATTACATCACATCTCCAGGGAGATAATCTGATTACAGTTTCAAACATACAATGCTGAATAGGGATTAGAAGAAATAGCTACCTTTGCAAAATGGGATTTGGATTAAAACATGGCTTTTCCTTAACCCCACAAATGGATAGGTCAAGTCTACTTAAAATTTAGGCCTAAGAGTCACCCCCAAGAAAGCCTCTTTTGTTGCTCAGATGTGGCTTCTCTCTCCAGCCAACACAACAAGCAAACTAACCACCCTTCCCCTGTCTATGTGGGACATGAATCCCAGGGGTGTGGACCTTCCTGGCAGCGTGGGACGGAAATCCTAGAATGAGCTGAGACTCCGCATCAAGGGATTGAGAAAAACCCTAGAATGAGCTGAGACCCAGCATCAAGGGATTGAGAAAACCTTCTTGACCAAAAGGGGGAAGAGTGAAATAAGACAAAGTGTCAATGGCTGAGAGATTCCAAACAGAGTCGAGAGGTTATCCTGGAGGTTATTCTTACGCATTAAGTAGATACTACCTTGTTATTCAAGATGCAATGGAGAGGCTGGAGGGAACTGCCTGAAAATGTAGAGCTGTGTTCCAGTAGCCATGTATCTTGAGGATGATTGAATAATGATATAGCTTTCACAATGTGACTGTGTGATTGTGAAAACCTTGTGTCTGATGCTCCTTTTATCTCCCTTGACAACGAACGAGTAGAACATATGGAATAAAAACAAATAATTTAGTTTGAAATGCTAGTGATCAATGAAAGCAAGGGGTAAGGGGTATGTTCGGTATAATCTTTTTTTTTTCTGTTTTCATTTTATTTCTTTTTCTATTGTCTTTTTATTTTTTTTTCTGAATGGATGCAAATATTCTAACAAATGATGAATATCCAACTAAGTGATGATATTGTGAATTACTGATTATCTATGTTAATATTTTATTTCATTTGTTAAATTTTTTTAAATTAATAAATAAATTTAAAGAAAAAAACATGGCTTTTCTAGGGGACACACATCCTTTCAAACCAGCATAGATGTGGTTAATTTTAGAAAGTTTAGGCTGTGTACATAAATAGAATACAAATTTTTAAAAAACATAGGACTGTACAACACAGTGAATCTTTTTGCAAATGATGGACTATGGTTAACAGTACCGTTATAAAAATGTTCATTCATGAATTGTAACAAATGTACCACATTAATGCAAGGTGCTAATAACAGGGTGGTGTGCCAGTTTGAAAATACTATGTACCCCAGAAAATCTATGTTTTAATCCTGATCAGTCTTGTGGAAGGAGCCCTTTTTTTTAATACTGTAGGTTGGAAACTTTTGACTAGATTATCTCCATGAAGATGTGACACACCCAGTTGTGGGTTTGACCCTTGGTTTTGATGGAGATGTGACTCTACCCATTCTAGGTGGGTCTTGCTTAGTTTACCAGAATCCTTTTTAAAAGGAAACATTTTATGAGAGCCTACAGAAATGACAGAGTTGACAGAAACTTCAGATCAGAACTGATTTAGATGCCAGCACTTGAAGAACAGAGACACAATGTGTGGAGATACTTGGAGCCCAGCAGACATCACTATAAGATATTAAGCAAACCAGAACCTGGAGAGGGCCAAGGGAAGCCAAGAGATGAAAGCTAGCCCTGGAGAAGCAAAATGAGGAGCCCCCACAGGAACAGAGGCTGAAAGCAAGGAGCCCAAGAGCAAGGGACCAGCAGATGCCAGCCACATGACTACCCCACTGACAGAGCTGTTCCAGACCTATCTGCCTTACTTAAATTAAGGGATCTGTTCCTGGATGCCTTAGTTTAGACATTTTTAGTTTAGACACTTTTATAAGCCTAGAACTCATAAACTTGTAACTTATTAAATTCTCCTTTTTAAAAGCCATTCCATTTCTGCTATATTGCAATCCAGCAGTTTACAAAGTAGAACAGGCAGTATTTTGGTGTGCTAAAGCTCTTGGAATGCAATATAGCAGAAATGGAATGGCTTTTATAAAAACAATTTATTATGCTGGAACAGAGGGCCTCAGGCGTCCTCCCACCTACTTCCCAGATGTGCTCAGCATTCCAGGACAGCAGCCAGAGCTTCGGGAGCACCATTTTCGGGAGGCCTGCATTTCCCAAGACACCAGCAGAGCCCCAGGCCTTCTCCACCCAACCTGTGCAGGAGCCAGGAGCCTCTTTCCTCTTGGGGGGTCTCCAAGGACGCACCGTATGTGCTCCCGACCGGTCCCTGGGGCTGCTGCTGGCCGCCCTTCCCTGCTGAGCTTTCTGATGCTACCAAAGCCCTCCCTGCCCCCGGCTCCTGGTGAGGCTTCAGGTGTCATCCTGAGTCTCCCTGCTGCTGGGTGCCAGGGCACGGGCCCCGCTGTTCCACTCCAACGCGAAGCTTGGATCCTGCTGCTGCATCACCACTCCCCAGAGCCTGGAAGGAATTCCTGGCCTCTCCCCTTTCCTTCCAGCTCCTTTCCTTATTAGGTCTCCACGCCCCAGGGCTGAGCCTCGGGCCTAAGGGTGCTACGGGATGGGAGTTAGGGGCAGAATAGAAGAAACACGGGGACCCTGCGCCCCGCAGACACTCTTCCTCCTGGGGAGACCGGGGCGAAGGCACCTCCATTCCTTCTTCCTTTAAGAGAACTGCTTACCCAGCAGGAGCCTCAGGCCCTCCCTGCCGTTCTCCTGAGGGGGCTGAATCCTAGGGCGCTGCTCCTTCACCTCATCCCGACTCTGCTTTCATACAACTCAGGCTCAACCACAAGGCACTGGAAAGACCCCAGTGAACAGTGGCTTAACCCCCATACTTTTTCTTTATATTAACATTATAGTAGTGTGTGGATTTAAAAATCTTCCATCAACTTCATTTCGGGAGAGTCAGGCAAGTTGCAGACTCTGCCATCCTGGGTGGGAGCTGGGTGCCACGGGCCTGGTTTCCACTGAGGATGGGGCCGCAGCTCCAGGGGCAGCTGCCCCCGCCCACCCCCCGACCCCCCAGTTCCCAGAGACAGGCCGTCCGCGCCGGCTGCTCTCGGCTCTTCTGTTCTCGGCTGGGGAAACTGCGTCTTGTCCTAGGCTGTGAGGCGCCCCCAACCCTGAGCAGCTGGTGGGACTGAGCAAGGCACCCACGCATGAGCACGGCCTCCACATCCACTAGGGGGAAGGGCACGGATTTCAGGCCCCCCCAGCGTCCTCTTTCTGGGCAGCCCTGCTGGTCTTCCAGGCCTGTTAGGAGGGCGTGTGACAACTGACACAGCTCGCTCACCATTTGTGACATTCCGACACACTTGCTTTGCTCCTGTTTGACCGAAGGACATTTTTATAGGGACAGAAACAGTCAAGCTTTCAGTTTTCTTTATTGCCAAGCAAGAAATGAACCTGTGCCGTTTCCCCAGGCGATGCCCCTCGCCACCCAGCCTCTGTGGACAGGGTGCTTAAGGCTCAGGGCTGGGCCGAAGGTCAGGGAGGTCTGCCGTGACCATTTCCTGGCAGTAAAAAGCTGTTTTACCTTTTGTCAGGGTCTGCGTGTGTAGAACAGCCACCCCAAATGGCCTCAGCACAGCGACCTTCTCAGAACGTCGTGTGTCGCCAACACCAAGGACGCAGGGCTGAGCGCGGAAGGCGCCAACCACAGCCAGTGCCAGGCTGAGCCTCGGTGAGCAGAAACGGGGGTCCCGCTCCACCTGCCCCCCACCCGACCTCAGGAAACGGCGCAGGCCCCGGACGAGGCTCCGCGGCTCAGGGCGCACAGTGCAATCGTCCGAGCACAAAGGGATCCAGGGCCTGGTCCCAGAGGTTCCGATCCAACCAGCTGGGTGCAGCCCGAGAACTGGGCTTTCAAGTCTCCCCTGGTGACCCCTGGGCCCGCCGTGGCTGCCATCACGGCTCTTCCCAACATGCCTTTTGTTTTGGCATTTCCCGTTTTTTCCCGCCTCCAGGGAGGAGCTTTTGCAGCTAACTGCCCAGCAAAACCATCCCAACTAACATGACTCTGCGTCCCCAACAAGCCACCTTGCCCCTCCCTCCCTCCATGCTCACTAATCCCCCACGTCACCTCTTTCTTTTCTTCAAACTGATATTCTAAAAAATCCCCATTTTTTGAAAGGTATCCTGTTATCATACGGCTTTTTTGGGGGGTGCGGGAAGGGAAAGTTGGGAGGAGAAGGGACCGGAGGGAGGTGGTGGACAGTGCAGTGCACTCAGGCCAGGAGAAGGTTTGCAGAACTGCACGGTCGAGGTCCTGGGCAGCTGCTGGGGCAGGCTCCAGGCAGGGCACCCCGAATTTGCCCTTTGTGACTGGGAGGCTCTTATGCCTTTGATTAGGGTTGTATAAACCCACCCAGCTCTAAGTCTGCCTCCTTCCCCCAGCTTTATGGTCAGTGGAGCTCCAAAACAGCTGTAACACCCATCGACAATGCCCACTTTTGTCTGTCTGACAGACAGGGGCCAAAGGGTCTGAAAGGGGCAGCAGTGAGTGGGAGAGGAGAGCTTTGGAGTGGAGCTAACTTGGTCCACTCCCTCCTCTGGCACTTACTAGCAGTGTGACTTGGGCAAATAACATGCCCTGTCTAAGCCTCAGTCTTCTCACCTGCAGAATGGGGACATAACACCCTCCTTCACAGAGCTGTCATGGGAGTTGAGACAGACGATGTCTGAGCAGCACTCTCCCAGGGCCTGGCACCAGTTGACACTCCCATGGCACAGGGACCTGGAGAAGGGGTCAGGGGCGACCGTGGCCTCGGCAAAGCTAGGACGTGACAGACGGCACACAGGCTGGGATCGTGGGAGCCAGAGCCCCCCAGGCCCTCTCCCTGCCTTCCTGGGATGTCCTCGGGGCCAACGAGATGATGCGTGGAACCATGGTTTCATCATCAACCAAATCGCCAAAAGTGACAACCTGCTGGGTCTCACCCTCAAGGAAACTTGATACTGGTTACTCACTCCTCCTGAAACGTGGGCCTGTCTTGTCTGTGAAAATCTAACTGGGGTAGGTTATATTAGAGGGGACCTTCCTCAAAAAAAGAAAAGGCTCCATATAGGCAGGGTATCAGGTAAACAGAACTTATGCTAGAGTTCTAGGATAAGTTGAACTGATGTCAAAGAACACATAGAGAACAAAGCTATCAAACAAGAAAATATTAGGTAAAAGAGTGAAAACAAACCTCAGATTAAACTAATTACAGAAATCACATACCTAGATGCCACCAAAAAATAATGAGTCATACTAGGAAAATCAAAGACATGTCTCAGTCAAAGAAACATACAACAGTTCAAATGAGAAACAGGAGTTGAAACAACTAATTCAGGATACTCCAATAGACATGCAAAGTTAAAGGCACCACATAAAAAATCAAATCAATGAGTTGAGGGAGGATATAAAGAAGATATTGGATGAACATTAGGAACTCAAAAGTTTGAAAAAACAAATTGCAGAACTTATGAGAATGAAAGGCAAAACAGAAGAGATGTAAAAAACAATGGAGACCTATAATAGATTCGAAGAAGCGGAAGAAAGAATTTGTGAACTAGAGGACAGGACATCTGAAATCTGACACATACAAAATGTAGGGAAAAGAATGGAAAAATATGAGCAAGGTCTCAAGGAATTGAATGACAATATGAAAATACATGTTACGGATGTTCTACAAGGAGAAGAGAAGGGAAAAGGAGCAGAAAGACAGAAGAAATAATCACTGAAGATCTCCTATCACTTATGAAAGACATAAAATTACAGATACAAGAATTGCGGCATACTCCAAACAGAATATTTTTTAATAGACCTACTCCTAGACACTTACTAATCAGACTGTCAAATGTCAAAGACAAAGATAGACTCTTGAAAGCAGCAACAGAAAAGTCATCCACCATATACAAAGAAAGCTTGATAAGACTATGTGTGGATTTTTCAGCAGATACCATAGAGGCAAGAAGTTAGTGGTATGATATATTTAAGATTCTGGAAGAGAAAAAACTGCCAACCAAGAATTCTGGACCTAGCAAAACTGTCCTTCAAAAATGAAGGGGAGATTAAAATGTTTCCAGACAAACAGTCTCTGAGAGAATTTGTGACTAAGAGACTGGCTGTACAAGAAATACCACAGGGAACACTATAAGCAGATAGGAGAAGACAGGACAGAGAGGTCTGGAGAAGAGTTAAGATAGAAATTAAGACTATCAGTAAAGGTGGAAAAAAATAGATATGATGTATAAAATCCAACAGACAAAATGATAGAAGAAGGTACTGCCTTTATAGTAATAGCATTAAATGTCAAAGGATTAAACTTCCCAATCAAAAGACATAGACTGGCAGAATAGATTAAAAACAGGACCCATCTATATGCTGTCTTCAGGAGACTCACTTTAGACCCAAGGACAAAATTAGGTTGAAAGTGAAATGTTGATAAAAGATATTTCATGCAAACAACAATCAGAAAAGAGCAGGGGTAGCTATACTAATATCCAATAATTAGACTTCAAATGTAAAACAATAAAAGAGTCAAAGAAAGACACTATGTATTAATAAAAGGAACAATTCAACAAGAAGAAATAATAATCATCAATATTTATGCACTGAGTCAGAGTGCTCCATAATACATGAGGCAAACACTGACAACACCGAAGGAAGAAGTAGACACCTCTAAAATAGTAGATGCAGCCTTCAATGTCCCGCTTTTTAGACAGAAGATCAATAAGTAAACAGAGACTTTGAATAATAGAATAAATGAACTAGACGTAACAGACATTTATAGAATATTACACCCCACTAAAATAGTAAGACACACATTTTTCTCAAGTGCTCATGGATCATTCGCTAGGATAGACCATATGCTTGGTCTCAAAGCAAGTCTCAATAAATTTAAAAAGATTGGGATTATACAAAATGCTTTCTCAGATCATAAAGGAATTAAGTTGTAAATCAATAACAGGCAGAGGGCCAGAAAATTCACAAATACATGGAGTCTTAAACAACCAGTGGGTCAAGGAAGATATTACAAGAGAAATCAATAAATATCCTGAGGCAAATGAATATGAAAACACAACATATCAAAATTTATGGGAGGAAGCAAAGGCAATGCTGAGAGGGAAATTTATTGCTTTAAATGCCAATATTAAAAAAGAAGAGAGAGCAAAAATTGAGGAATTAATTGTTCACTTGGAAGAACTAGAAAGAACAATGAACTAACCCCAAAGCAAACAGAAGGAAAGAAATAATGAAGATTAGAGCAGAAATAAATGAAATTGAGAACAATCAAGAAAATCAACACAACCAGAAGTTGGTTCTTTGAGAAAATCAGCTAAGCTGACCAAAAAAAAAATGAGTGAGAGGATGCAAATAAATAATATCATAAATGGAAGAGGGCAAATAACCACTGACCCTGCAGAAATAAAGGAGTTAATGAGAGGATACTATGAGCAACTATATGCTAATAAGCCAGACAATGTAGATGAAATGGACAACTTCCTAGAAAGGCATGAACAACCAACATTGACTCAAGATGAAATAGATGACCTCAACAAACCAATCACAAGTAAAGCGATTGAATCTGTCATCAAGAAGCTCCCCAAAAAGAAAAGTCCAGGACCAGATGGCTTCATACATGAATTCTACCAAGCATTAATGAAAGAAAGAGTACTAATCCTGCTCAAACTCTTCAAAAAAATTGAAGAGGAAGCAAGGCTATTTAACTCATTCTACAAAGCCAACATTACCCTAATACCAAAGCCAGACAAGATTTTATAAGTAAAGAAAATTAGAGACTAATCTCTTTAATGAATATGGATGCAAAAATTCTCAACAAAATCCTTGCAAATTGAATTCAGGAGCAAATTAAAAGAATTATAAACCATGACGAAGTGGGATTTATTTCAGTTATGCAAGGCTGTTTCAACACAAGAAAATCAGTTAATGTAATACACCATATCAATAAGTCAAAGCAGAAAAACACATGATCATCTCTATTGATGCAGAAAAGGCATTTGACAAAATTCAAAATTCTTTTTTGATGAAATCACTTCAAAGGATAAGAATAGAAGGGAACTTCCTCAACACAATAAAAGAAATATATGAAAAGCAGAGCTAACATCATCCTTGATGGGGAAAGACTGAAACTTCCCTGTAAGATCAGAAACAAAACAAATGCCTGCTGTCACCATCGTTATTCAGCATTGTCCTGGAAGTTCTAGCCAGAGCAATTAGACAAGAACAAGAAATAAAAAGTAACCTAATTGGAAAGGGAGAAGTACAATTCTCACTGTTTGCAGATGATACGATACTATATGTCAAAAAATCTGAAAAATCTACAGCAAAGCTACTAGCACTAATAAATGAGCACAGCAAAATGGCAGGGTACAAGATCAACACCCAAAACTCAGTAGTGTTTCTATATACTAGTAATGAGCAATCTGAAGAGGAAATCAATTTAAAAATTCTATTTACAATTGCAACCAAAAGAATAAAATATTTAGGAATAAATTTAACTAAGGATACAAAAGACCTATACACAGAAACTATAAGAAATTGCTAAAAGAAATCATGGAAGACCTAAATACATGGAAGGGCATACCATGTTCATGGATTGGAAGACTAAATATAGTTAAGATATCAATTCTACCCAAATTGATTTATAGATTCAATGCAATATCAATTAAAGTCCCAACAACTTACATTGCAGAAATAGAAAAACCAATAAATAAATTTATTTGGAAGGGCAGTGTGCCCTGAATAGCTAAAAATATCCTAAGAAAGAAAACTGAAGTGGGAGGTCTCACACTATCTTACTTGAAAGCATATTACAAAGCTATAGTGGTCAAAACACCATGATACTGGCATGAAGGTTGATATACTGACCAATGGAATTGAATTGAGTGCTCAGAAATAAATCTTCTCATCTATGGACAACTGATCTTCGATAAGAAGGTCAAGTCAACCCAAGTGGGACAGAGCAGACTTTTCAACAAGTGGTGCTTGGAGAACTGGATATCCATACCCTAAAGAATGAAAAAGTATCCATACCTCACAACCTACACAAAATTTAATTCAAAACAGATCAAAGATCTAGACATTAGAATTAAGACCATAAAATTTCTTTCTTTTAGAAGAAAACGTAGGGAAATATCTTATAAATCTTGTGATAGGGGGTGTATTTTAGTTTGCAAAAGCTGTCAGAATGCAATATACCAGAAATGTTATGGCTTTTTAAAGGGAGAAATTTATTAAGTTGCAAGTTTACCATTCTATGGCCATGAAAATGTCCAAATTAAGGCAAGGCTATAAAAATGTCGAAAGGATCCAGGGAAAGATACCTTGGTTCAAGAAAGATCAATAGGTCCAGAACACTTCTGTCAGCTGAAAAGACACATGGTGACATCTGCTAACTTTCTCTCCTGGCTTCTTGCTTCATGAGGCTCCCCTAGGGACATTTTCCTTCTTCAACTCCAAAGGTCTCTGGCTGCATGGGCTGTGTTGATTCTGAAGCTTTTTCTAAAATGATTCCCACTTAAAGGGTTCCAGTAAGCAACCCCACCTTGAATGGGTGGAGATACATCTCTGTGGAAACCATCTAATCAAAAGTTACCATCCACAATCGGGTGGGTCACATCTCTATGGAAACAATAAAAAAGATCCCACACAGCAATATTGAATGAGGATTAAAGGACATGCTTTTCTGGGGGTACATAATAGATTCAAACCAGCACAAGGTGGTTTCCTATACTTTACACCCAAATCATGTGGGCAATGAAAAAAGAAATGGATAATTGGATTTCCTTGAATTTAAACACTGTTTGTGCATCAAAGAAGTTTGTCAAGAAAGTGAAAAGGCACCCTATGCGATGGGAGACAATATTTGGAAACTACATATCAGATAGGGTTTAATATCCAGAATATGTAAAAAGATTCTACAACTCAACAACAAAAAGAGAAACAACCCTATTAAAATTGCACAAAAGACATGGAAAGACACTTTTCAGAAGAGGAAATACAAAAGGCTAAAATGCACATGAAAAGATGCTCAACTCCCCTGGCTATTAAGGGAATGTAAATCAAAACCACAATGAGATACCATCTCACATCCACTAGAATGACCATTGTCAAAGAAACAGAAAATGACAAGTGGAGAGGATGTGGAGAAAGAGGCACATTCATCCACTGTTGGTGGGAATGTAACATAGTACAACCGCTCTGGAAAGCAGTTTGGCAGTTCCTTGGGAAGTTAAGTATAGAACTGCCATATGATATATATTCAGAGGAACTGAAAGCAAGGACGCAATTGGGCATTTGCATACTGATGTTTATAGCATCATTATTTATGATTGCCAAGAGATGGAAACAGCCCAAATGTCCATGAATGGACTAGTGGCTAAACAAGCTATGGTATACACATACGATGGACTATCACGTAGCTGTAAGACAAAATAAAGTCATGAAGCATGTAACAATGTGGATAAACCTTGAAGACATTACGCTGAGTGAAATTAGCCAGAAACAAAAGGACAAATACTGTGTGGTCTCACTAATATGAACTAACATTAATGAGTGAACTTTGAGAGTTAAAGTTAAGAACATAGGTTATTAGGAGATGAAGTATAGAGATTGGGTATTTGGTGCTGAAGGAATACAGAATGTGCAACAGGACTGATTGTAAAAAATTAGAGATGGATAGCACGACGCTACCTGATGATAGCACAATAATACAAGTACATTGAATGAAGCTGAGTGTGAGTATGTTTGAGGGAGGAGGGCTGCAGGCATGTATGACACCAGAATGAAAAACAGAAGATAAAGACTGAGACGGTATAACTTAGGAATGCCTAGAGTGGACAATGAGGGTGATTAAATGTACAGATACAAACGTACTTTTGCATGGGGGAGAACAAATTAATGTCAACATTGCAAGGTGTTGAAAACGGGATGGTATCAGGTAAAAAATACAATCAATGCAAGCTAGGGTCTACAGTTAACAGTAACATTGTAATATGTTTCCACTGAACACAGCAAAGGCATTATGACAAAACTAAATTTCAACAGGTGGGGGGCATGAGGGAGGGGTATGGATTCTTTCTGGAAGAAAAGGAAATGTCTTCATATAGATTACGGTGGTGAAGACATGGCTATTTACTTAGCTTGGATAATAGGACATGCGAATAAAACTGTTTAAAATGAACAGAGAGAGACAAGTACTAGAGAAAATGCAGAGAAAGAGATGTAACTATTCACTGTTGGCAGGGAAAGGAGAGGTGTAGCCCCTTAGAGGGCAGCATGGTAGTTTCACAGAAGACTACGGGTGTGGTTGCCGTAGGATCCTGCAACCCCATTGTTAGGTACATAACTAGAGGAACTGAGAGTGGAGACACAAACGGATATTTGCACACTGGTGTTTATGGGAGCAGTGTCCATGATTCACAACAGATGGAGATGACCTCAGGGTACAACGGCTGAGGAATGGAAGGGGAAACTGTGATGTATACATATAACGGGCTATAGAGCGGCAAGGAGGAATGAAGCTGTGAGGCGGGCAGCTAGGTGAATGAACCTTGATGACAATATGCTGAATGAAATGTCAGGAACCAAAAAACAAATATTATCATGCTTCACTCATATGAACTAAGTATAGTATATAAATTCAGACAACTGAGGTAGAGAGCGTGGGTTATCAGGTTGGGGCATATTGTAAAGAGTCCTAGATTATAAGCTCTTATAGCAGTAACATCTATTTTAGAGTCGTAACTGCTATTTCTAAATTCTGAGATGCTGAGTTATTTGTGTATAGACTGGTCGTTTCAGAAACTTCAGGTATTTATGTTACACCTGTATTCAGAGTTGGAGCTCTGAAGCTATGCAAGTCAGCATTACCCCATACAGCAACTGTTAAAAAACTTGAAAAAGTGGTGAGACTTTGACTAGAGATATGAATGAAACTATTCTGGGTAGGACTAAGGTAAATAAGAATGCAGGGTAAAGGATGATATGGTCCATAATTTAAAACTTCAACTTCTGTGTGAGACCAAAGGAAAATATTTATTTGGTGCAAAATTTATATTTACGGTAGCACATTATGAAACTTATTCCTGCAAAGGAGAAGCCAAGCCTACTTATAATTATGTCTGAGTCACAGAGAACCTTCTTTTGTTGCTCAGATGTGGCCTCTCTCTCTGAGGCAACTCAGCAGGTGAACTCACTGCCTTCCCCCCATGTAGTGCAACTCTCCTTGGCAACGTGGGACAGGACTCCCAGGATGAGCAGGGACCCAGCATCATGGGATTGAGTAAACCTTCTTGACCAAAAGGGGGAAGAGAAAAATGAGACAAAATAAGGTGTCAATGGCTGAGAGATTTCAAGCAGAGTCAAGAGGTTATCCTGGAGGTTACTCTTATGCATTATATCTATATCCCTTTTTAGTTTATGGTGTATTAGAGTGGCTGGAGGGAAGTACCTGAAAGAGTAGAGCTGTGTTCCAGTAGCCTTGACTATTGAAGATGATTGCATAATGATATAACTCTTACAGTGTGACTATGTGACTGTGAAAATCTTGTGCCTGATGCTCCTTTTATCCAGGGTATGGACAGATGAGTAAAAAATATGGATTAAAAAACAAATAAACAATAAGGGGGATAAGGGGTAAAATAAATTGGGTAGATTGAAATACTAGTGGTCAATGAGAGGGAGGTGTAAGGGGTATGGGTTGTACGAGTTTTTTCTTTTTTCCTTTAATTTCTTTTTCTGGAGTGATGCAAATGTTCTAAAAAATGATCATGGCGATGAATACACAACTATGTAATGATATCATGAGCTATTGATTGTGTACCATTTATTGACTGTATGTGTGTGAAAATTTGTCAATAAAAATATTTAAAAAAAAACAAAACACAGTAGGCTGAGAAGCATGGAGGCAGAGTGTTCTAGTTTGCTAGCTGCCAGCATGCAACACACCAGAGACGGATTGGCTTTTAATAAAAGGGGATTTATTTTGTTGGTTCTTCAGAGGAAAGGAAGCTAACTTTCCACTGAGGTTCTTTCTTACGTGGAAGGCACAAGATGGTCTCTGCTGGTCTTCTCTCCAGGCCCCTGGGTTCCAACAACTTTCCCCGGGGTGACTTCTTTCTGCATCTCCAAAGGCCTGGGCTGAGCTGCTAGTGCTGAGATGAGGAATGCTGAGCTGCTTAGCAGTACTACGTTGCAATCTCTCATTTAAGCACCAGTCAATTAAGTCAAATGTCACTCATTACAGCAGACATGCCTCCTAGCCGACTGCAGATGTAATTGGCAACAGATGAGGTTCACGTACCGTTGGCTTATGTCCACGTACCCTTGGCTTATGTCCACAGCAACAAGACTAGGTATGCTCACCTGGCCAAGTTGACAACTGAATCTAACTAACACACAGAGTTTGGGGGGGTTCCCACATGGCCTACAGAGTAAGGGGCTTTCAGGGGCTCTTGGGTGCTGTTTTAGGTTGTTAGGCTGCAGAAATTCAACATACCAGAAATGGGTTGGCTTTTCGCGAAGGGAATTTTAGTTTACAAGCTTACAGCACTAAGGGAGTGAGAAGGTCCAAATCAACGTATCAAGACCATACCTTCTCCCTGAAGCCCGGCTGCCGGGGACCCACATGGCAGGCACATGGGGGCGTCTGGGGGCCTCTTGAAAGCTTCTGGCTTCCGTGACCTCCCTGGCCTCCTCTCTGCTCCTGAGGCTTTCTCTCTCAGCTCCTGCTACAGGAAAGAGAGCAGGGAGGGAGGAGTGGTCCGTGGTACCGCCATCTAGAAGGGCAGCACCTCTTCCACAGGGATGTCGAGGACGATATCCATGTCTGGAGCGCATCCTCTTTAACCAGATGCTGGCCTGCATCTTCCCAGGGTCCAGGCACGGGAGGGCCGAGAGGCCAAGGACCCCCTGGTTTCGGGCTTCTGCCCTGGGGCGAGCAGGAGGCCAAGACATGACCCTGCGCTCAGAAATGGTAAAGGAAAGAAGAGGCAAATATTTAAAGTGCCAGGCAACTGATATTAAATGCCACTAAAGGAAACAGGAAAGGGTGGGGAGGGGCAAAGCACTCCTGCGCTGAGCTTGTCCCCTGGGGAGGACCCGAGCAGGGTCGCCTGAGCAGGCACCAAACGCAGCCATGGAGGGCAAATCAACAGCCTCTCCCTTCTCCCCAAGCTGGCTAGATTTCTTTTTCCACGTGGATGTCATTCATCCCGGTTCCATTCGTGATATTTTACTGGGAGTGGCCCGGGAGGGTTGGCAAAGACCGAGTGAGCCCGGGCGGCTCGTGTGTGAGGCCAGCAGAGGGGGAGGCAGGGGCCGCGGCCGCGCGGCTGCGCTCTCCCCACAAAGGGCAGGTGCATCTGGGTCAGAAATTGTAGTTGTTTTCCTAGGGGGGCAACTGCCTCCGCCGAGTCTCCTTAGACTTTTCATGCCGGTCCCTCTTGCAGTGGGGCGGCAAGTAAAACTCTCCCTGCCGCGGGCTCCGGCGTGGTTTGCCCGCGCTTCTATCTGGCGTGAGCCCGTGCAGCCCCCGTGTTAACGCACGCCATCCAGGGTTGCGGCGGAGCACGCAGGAGCCCGCTGCGAGGACCCGCCTTTGGGGCTTTGCGGTTACCTTGACCTGCGACCTTGGATTTGTCGGTTGCCCTCTGGGTCTAGATTTTTTTCACCTTGCAAATAAGAATGTTAGATCAAAAAGACAGGCTTGCAACTTTTTTTTTTTTTTTAATATGGGAACCCCTTTTAAATTTTAATTTTTTTTAATTAAAATAAAATTGTGGGCATCAGTATCCAAAGCACATAATGATACTGGCTGAAAACTGTCCGCAGCCTCCCTCACCTGGCCCTGAGGGTTTGGGGAAATCCTCTGACTTGGACGCTCCCTGAGAACTTCCTGCCACTGGAAGAACGTCCTTGGAGCAGCTTTCTAGGGCTTGGGGGAGGCAGGCGGAGGGAAGCTGGCTCAGCAGGATGCTGAGCTAGGTTTGGTCGGGGCCCTGAAGATGCTCGTGGTCCCTAAGGGGTGGTGGCACCTCCTTCACTTTAAGAGCTTCCTCTCAGGAGCCTCAGGAGGTCACAGTTACAAACAGTGAGACGTGTCTAAGAAGACACTGGAGAGCCCCTCTGCGAGCTCAGCCTGCTCCGCTGCGCTCTAGCCAGGCGCTGTCCCACTGTGCACCGGGAGTGATGAGCTGGGGTCTCCTTGGGCAGATGGCCAGCCAGGCACTGAAGCTGAGCCAGAAATTGAGATTTATGTCACTGCACAAACGTTCACGGAAAACAAGCCCTCGCAGTGAAATGGTACCACTTGTGGATGGCAGCACAGGCCATGCAGGGCCCCGAGTCCGTTTGCTCATCCGTAAACGGGAGAAATAATAATACCGACACCCCAGGGCTGGGGGCTGGGGGCTGGGGGCTGAGGGCTGGGGGCAGTGGGAGCACGTCAAGCTCACCTAGGCTTAGCCGAGCTGCTGTTATTGGCCTCGTCACAGGGGCCCGTCTCCAAGGAGCCTCCCCCTAAGGGGGTGTCACAGCACACCCAGGACAAGAAAACTCTGAAACAGTGCCCGGGCTAGTTGTCAGCCTGGCCTTACGTCTGTCTGTCTCTGTTTTTGAATGCCAGGTGGGCTTATACAAAATCACAGAGACTCTGAGGCTCTAGGCGACATACCTGCCCACCTCGGAGAGGAAAGGTGTTTGCTTTTGGCAGGCACGTAGCCCGGAGGTGGGCACCTTCCCCATCCCTTCCGGGGTGGCCGAGCCAGAGCTGGCTCTCCACCTAGGTGAGGGCTCGCCCTTTTCAGGTTTATCCTTCTCCTGGGGCTGTGCAGGGAAGCAGCTCTTCAATTGCCCCAACTGAAAGCTTGGCTTGGCTTCCACCTCCTCCATGGCAGGCCCTGAGCCCCACCTTTGTTCTCCTGGCCCTGTGAGACTGCCGGAATTTTCTACTCACCATCAGCCTCTCGACCAGCACTTAAAATCGCAAATGCCGACTTCCTGGAAGATGGCGGCTTAGTAAGACGCGCGGATCTTAGTTTCTTCTCCAGGACACCTACTAGGGGAGTGGAAACGATACGGAGGGCGCCCAAAGCCACAACAGAGATAGAAAGGACAGCGTACCCCATCCTGGAACGGCTGGCTGGCTGAGAGAGGCGGCTCGGGTGAGATCGCCGAGGCGCGTGGGCCTTACCGGGCGGGGTGGCAAGCGGCCGGAGTTACTCCCTTCCCCCTTCCCGGGCCGGCTGGGAGAATTGGAGAGGTGGTCCCCTGAAACCAAGGCGACTGGCGCCCACACCACGCGCAGCCCCCGGACCAACTGAGAGAATTGGATCGGAAACCCCCAGGCCGCGGAGAACGGTGACGAGTGGGGGAGGCCCCTTCCAAACCCGTGACTCCCGGGGAACATGCACTCTCTCGGGCGGGCCGCTGCCGCTGGCGCCCTCCCGCCACGCTTGTTGCCCAGGGCCGACTAGGAAATTCGGACGGGCTCTTTCCCTGGCTGCGGCGACCAGCAACCCTCCCTGCGTTCGGACCCCGGGCCGGCTCAAGCCGTTTCGGCTAGCGAACCCCCCGGACGGCGAGAGTTTTCCAAAGTTTAAGGTCCCACAGCACCTTTTACTGGTGGGACCCGCAGACAAACGGGTGCCACGAGCACCACCTACTGGGCAGGATAAGAAAAACAGAACCCAGAGATTTCACAGAAAAATATTACAACCTTGCTGGGTCCAACACCAAGAGAAATCTGAATAAATGCCCAGACACCAGCAGCAGAAGATAACTGTCCACGCTCAAAAGATTGAGAATATGGCTCAGTCAAAGGAACAAACCAATAGCTCAAATGAGACACAAGAGCTGAGACAACTAATGCTGAATATACGAACAGAAATGGAAAACCTCTTCAAAAATGAAATCGATAAATTGAGGGAGGACATGAAGAGGACATGGGCTGAACATAAAGAAGAAATAGAAAAACTGAAAAAACAAATCGCAGAACTTATGGAAGTGAAGGATAAAGTAGCAAACATAGAAAAAATAATGGATAGCTACAATGATAGATTTAAAGAGACAGAAGATAGAATTAGTGATTTGGAGGATGGAACATCTGAATTCCAAAAAGAAACAGAAACTATAGGGAAAAGAATGGAAAAATTTGAACAGGGTATCAGGGAACTCAAGGACAATATGAACCGCACAAATATACGTGTTGTGGGTGTCCCAGAAGGAGAAGAGAAGGGAAAAGGAGGAGAAAAACTAATGGAAGAAATTATCACTGAAAATTTCCCAACTCTTATGAAAGACCTAAAATTACAGATCCAAGAAGTGCAGCGCACCCCAAAGAGATTAGACCCAAATAGGCGTTCTCCAAGACACTTACTAGTTAGAATGTCAGAGGTCAAAGAGAAAGAGAAGATCTTGAAAGCAGCAAGAGAAAAACAATCCATTACATACAAGGGAAACCCAATAAGATTTTGTGTAGATTTCTCAGCAGAAACCATGGAAGCTAGAAGACAGTGGGATGATATATTTAAAATACTAAAAGAGAAAAACTGCCAACCAAGACTCCTATATCCAGCAAAATTATCCTTCAAAAATGAGGGAGAAATTAAAACATTCTCAGACAAAAAGTCACTGAAAGAATTTGTAACCAAGAGACCAGCTCTGCAAGAAATACTAAAGGGAGCACTAGAGTCAGATACAAAAAGACAGAAGAGAGAGATATGGAAAAGAGTGTAGAAAGAAGGAAAATCAGATATGATATATATAATACAAAAGGCAAAATGTTAGAGGAAAATATTATCCAAACAGTAATAACACTAAATGTCAATGGACTGAATTCCCCAATCAAAAGACATAGATTGGCAGAATGGATTAAAAAACAGGATCCTTCTATATGCTGTCTACAGGAAACACATCTTAGACCCAAAGATAAACATAGGTTGAAAGTGAAAGGTTGGGAAAAGATATTTCATGCAAATAACAACCAGAAAAGAGCAGGAGTGGCTATACTAATATCCAACAAATTAGACTTCAAATGTAAAACAGTTAAAAGAGACAAAGAAGGACACTATATACTAATAAAAGGAACAATTAAACAAGAAGACATAACAATCATAAATATTTACGCACCAAATCAGAATGCCCCAAAATACGTGAGGAATATACTGCAAACATTGAAAAGGGAAATAGACTCATATACCATAATAGTTGGAGACTTCAACTCACCACTCTCATCAAGGGACAGAACATCTAGACAGAGGATCAACAAAGAAATAGAGAATCTGAATATTACTATAAATGAACTAGACTTAATAGACATTTATAGGACATTACATCCCACAACAGCAGGATACACCTTTTTCTCAAGTGCTCATGGATCATTCTCAAAGATAGACCATATGCTGGGTCACAAAGCAAGTCTTAACAAATTTAAAAAGATTGAAATCTTACACAACACTTTCTCGGACCATAAAGGAATGATGTTGGAAATCAATAATAGGCAGAGTGCCAGAAAATTCACAAATACGTGGAGGCTCAACAACACACTCCTAAACAACGACTGGGTCAAAGAAGAAATTGCAAGGGAAATTAGCAAATACCTCGAGGCGAATGAAAATGAAAACACAACATATCAAAACTTATGGGACGCAGCAAAGGCAGTGCTAAGAGGGAAATTTATTGCTCTAAATGCCTATATCAGAAAAGAAGAAAAGGCAAAAATTCAGGAATTAACTATCCATTTGGAAGAACTGGAGAAAGAACAGCAAGCTAACCCCAAAGCAAGCAAAAGGAAAGAAATAACAAAGATTAGAGCACAAATAAATGAAATTGAAAACATGAAAACAATAGAGAAAATCAATAAGGCCAGAAGTTGGTTCTATGAGAAAATCAATAAGATTGATGGGCCCTTAGCAAGATTGACAAAAAGAAGAGAGAGGATGCAAATAAATAAGATCAGAAATGGAAGAGGAGACATAACTACTGACCTCACAGAAATAAAGGAGGTAATAACAGGATACTATGAACAACTTTACGCTAATAAATACAACAATTTAGAGGAAATGGACGGGTTCCTGGAAAGACATGAACAACCAACTTTGACTCAAGAAGACATAGATGACCTCAACAAACCAATCACAAGTAAAGAAATTGAATTAGTCATTCAAAAGCTTCCTAAAAAGAAAAGTCCAGGACCAGATGGCTTCACATGTGAATTCTACCAAACGTTCCAGAAAGAATTAGTACCAATTCTCTTCAAACTCTTCAAAAAAATCGAAGTGGAGGGAAAACTACCTAATTCATTCTATGAAGCCAACATCACCCTCATACCAAAACCAGGCAAAGATATTACAAAAAAAGAAAACTACAGACCAATCTCTCTAATGAATACAGATGCAAAAATCCTCAATAAAATTCTAGCAAATCGTATCCAACAACACATTAAAAGAATTATACATCATGACCAAGTAGGATTCATCCCAGGTATGCAAGGATGGTTCAACATAAGAAAATCTATTAATGTAATATACCATATCAACAAATCAAAGCAGAAAAATCACATGATCATCTCAATAGATGCAGAGAAGGCATTCGACAAGATTCAACATCCTTTCCTGTTGAAAACACTTCAAAAGATAGGAATACAAGGGAACTTCCTTAAAATGATAGAGGGAATATATGAAAAACCCACAGCTAATATCATCCTCAATGGGGAAAAATTGAAAACTTTCCCCCTAAGATCAGGAACAAGACAAGGATGTCCACTATCACCACTATTATTCAACATTGTGTTGGAGGTTCTAGCCAGAGCAATTAGACAAGAAAAAGAAATACAAGGCATCAAAATTGGAAAGGAAGAAGTAAAACTATCACTGTTTGCAGACGATATGATACTATACGTCGAAAACCCGGAAAAATCCACAACAAAACTACTAGAGCTAATAAATGAGTACAGCAAAGTAGCAGGTTACAAGATCAACATTCAAAAATCTGTAGCATTTCTATACACTAGTAATGAACAAGCTGAGGGAGAAATCAAGAAACGAATCCCATTTACAATTGCAACTAAAAGAATAAAATACCTAGGAATAAATTTAACTAAAGAGACAAAAAACCTATATAAAGAAAACTACAAAAAACTGCTAAAAGAAATCACAGAAGACCTAAATAGATGGAAGGGCATACCGTGTTCATGGATTGGAAGACTAAATATAGTTAAGATGTCAATTCTACCTAAATTGATTTACAGATTCAATGCAATACCAATCAAAATCCCAACAACTTATTTTTCAGAAATAGAAAAGCCAATAAGCAAATTTATCTGGAAGGGCAGGGTGCCCCGAATTGCTAAAAACATCTTGAGGAAAAAAAACGAAGCTGGAGGTCTCGCGCTGCCTGACTTTAAGGCATATTATGAAGCCACAGTGGTCAAAACAGCATGGTATTGGCATAAAGATAGATATATCGACCAATGGAATCGAATAGAGTGCTCAGATATAGACCCTCTCATCTATGGACATTTGATCTTTGATAAGGCAGTCAAGCCAACTCACCTGGGACAGAGCAGTCTCTTCAATAAATGGTGCCTAGAGAACTGGATATCCATATGCAAAAGAATGAAAGAAGACCCATCTCTCACACCCTATACAAAAGTTAACTCAAAATGGATCAAAGATCTAAACATTAGGTCTAAGACCATAAAACAGTGAGAGGAAAATGTTGGGAGATATCTTATGGATCTTACAACTGGAGGCGGTTTTATGGACCTTAAACCTAAAGCAAGAGCACTGAAGAAGGAAATAAATAAATGGGAACTCCTCAAAATTAAACACTTTTGTGCATCAAAGAACTTCATCAAGAAAGTAGAAAGACAGCCTTCACAATGGGAGACAATATTTGGAAATGATATATCAGATAAAGGTCTAGTATCCAGAATTTATAAAGAGATTGTTCATCTCAACAACAAAAAGACAGCCAACCCAATTACAAAATGGGAAAAAGACTTGAACAGACACCTCTCAGAAGAGGAAATACGGATGGCCAAGAGGCACATGAAGAGATGCTCAATGTCCCTGGCCATTAGAGAAATGCAAATCAAAACCACAATGAGATATCATCTCACACCCACCAGAATGGCCATTATCAACAAAACAGAAAATGACAAGTGCTGGAGAGGATGCGGAGAAAGAGGCACACTTATCCACTGTTGGTGGGAATGTCAAAGGGTGCAACCACTGTGGAAGGCAGTTTGGCGGTTCCTCAAAAAGCTGAATATAGAATTGCCATACGACCCAGCAATACCATTGCTAGGTATCTACTCAAAGGACTTAAGGGCAAAGACACAAACGGACATTTGCACACCAATGTTTATAGCAGCATTATTTACAATTGCAAAGAGATGGAAACAGCCAAAATCTCCATCAACAGAAGAGTGGCTAAACAAACTGTGGTATATACATACGATGGAATATTATGCAGCTTTAAGACAAGATAAACTTATGAACCATGTAATAACATGGATGGACCTAGAGAATATTATGCTGAGTGAATCCAGCCAAAAACTAAAGGACAAATACTGTATGGTCCCACTGATGTGAACGGACATTCGAGAATAAACTTGAAATATGTCATTGGTAACAGAGTTCAGCAGGAGTTAGAAACAGGGTAAGACAATGGGTAATTGAAGCTGAAGGGATACAGACTGTGCAACAGGACTAGATACAAAAACTCAAAAATGGACAGCACAATAATACCTAATTGTAAAGTAATCATGTTAAAACACTGAATGAAGCTGCATCTGAGCTATAGGTTTTTGTTTTGTTTTGTTTTGTTTTGTTTTGATTTTACTATTATTACTTTTATTTTTTTCTCTATATTAACATTCTATATCTTTTTCGGTTATGTTGCTAGTTCTTCTAAACCAATGCAAATGTACTAAGAAATGATGATCATGCATCTATGTGATGATGTTAAGAATTAATGATTGCATGTGTAGAATGGTATGATCTCTAAATGTTGGGTTAATTTCTTTTTTTCCGTTAATTAAAAAAAAAAAAAAAAGAGAAGGGATAATTGGAGATGAAGGGATACAGACTGTACAACGGGACTGGATATAAAAACTCAGAAATGGACAGCACAATACTACCCAATTGTAATGCAATTATGTTAAAACACTGAATGAAGCTGCATGTGAGGTATAGGTTTTTTGTTTTTGTTTTTTTTGTTTTTTTTCTTTCTATTATTGTTTTAATTCTTATTCTGTTTTCTTTTTATTTCTTTTTCTAAATTGATGCAAATGTACTAAGAAATGATGAATATGCAACTGTGTGATGTTATTAAGAATTACTGATTGTACATGTAGATTGGAATGATTTCTAATTGTTTTGTTAATTCTTTTTTTAATTAATAAAAAAAAAAAAATCACAAATGCCTCAGCGGGGAAAGTGGAACCACCTCTCCGTGATTCCCTTCTCGCCTCAGTCTTGGCTCATGGAGTCCTAGCTATCTTGATAGCTGTCAGACCCCATCAACAGATGTATTTCTTAACGTTTTATCCAGCTTTTTCAGGCTGTTTCAGGGTAAAACCTGATCTGAGAGCAGCTGGGAAGTGGATGGATACAGAGTGCCATTTTATTGAGACATGTTCACACACCATACACCCCATCCGAAGCACACACTCACTGGTCCACTGCATCATCACATAGCAGTGCATACATCCTCATGATCAACTTTAGAACATTTTCATTACCCCAGAAAATAAATAAAAAGAGAAAAGAAAACCCAAATTTCCCCATAGCCTTTATCCCCACCCCCCATTATTGACCCCAACACAAGGGGACATTTGTTACTGTTCATGAGAGAGTTTTGAAATACAACTGTTAACCATAGTTCACAGTTCGCAATAGGTACATTTTTCCCATATACCCTTCTATTACTGACTTCTTGTGATAGTGTCATACATGTGCTAAGTTCATAAAAGAATTTTTTCATATTTTTGTACAGTTAGTCACGGACATTGTCCACACAAGATTCACTGTTAGACATTTGCATGTTTTAGTCTTTTTTTCCTTCTGGTGACATACATGACACTCACCTTTCTACCACATTCACACACCATTCGGCGTTCATTTTTCTCACAACAACGTGCTACCATCACCTCTGTCCATTCCCAAAAGTTTTTCAACTTAGCTAAACGTTCTGCATGTATTAAGCAACTGCTCCAAATTCTTTAGCCTCATTCTATACCTTGGTAACCTATATTCTATAGTCTCCATCTATGAATTTACATATTATAAGTATTTCATATCAGTGAGATCATACGGTATTTGCCCTTTTTTTCTGACTTATTTCACTTAACATAATGTCCTCAAGCTTCATTCATGCTGTTGTGTGCTTTAGGGCTTCATTCATTCTTATCGCTGAATAATATTCTACTGTATGTTTATACCACAGTAGCTTATCCTTTCATCAGTTGACGGATACTTGAGTTGTTTCTATCTTTCAGCAATTGTGAATAATGCCGTTACAACATTGGTGTGTGTGTCCCTGCTTTTACATCTTCTGAGTATATCCCATGCAGTGGAATTCCTGGGCCATAAGACAACTCTATACTTAGTCTCCCAAGGAACTGCCAAACCACCCTCCATACGGCTGTACCCTTTTACATTCCACCAGCAGTGAATAAATGTTTCAATTTCTCTACATCCTCTCCAACATTTGTTGTTGCCTGTTTGCTTAGTAGTGGCCAGTCTAGTAGGTGTGAGATGACATCTCATTGCTTAGTAGTGGCCAGTCTAGTAGGTGTGAGATGACATCTCATTGTGGTTTTGATTTGCATTTCCCTGATGGCTAGTGGAGTTGAGCATCTTTTCATGTGCTTTTTATGCCTATTCATGTCTTTTGTCCATTTTTGTTTCTTTTTTGTCCTTTTATTGTTGAGTTGTAGGATTTCTTTATATATTCTGGATAACAAACCCTTATCAGATATCTAGTTTAAAAATATCTCCTCTCATTGAGTCAGTTGCCTTTTCATCCTTTAGATAAAGTCCTTTGAAGCACTAAAGTATTGGATTTTGCGGAGTACCCATTTATTTTTTCTTTTGTTGCTTGTGTTTTGGATGTAAAGTCTAAGAAACTACCACTATCACTAGATCTTGGAGATATTTCCCTACATTTTATTCTAGAAGTTTTATGATATTGGTCCTTTAGGGTCTTGATCCATTTTGAGATAATTTTTGAATAGGGTGTGAGATAGGGGTCCTCTCTCATTCTTTTGATTATGGACGTACACTTCTTGCAACACATTTATTGAAGAGACTGTTCTGTACCACTGGAGTGAACTTCAGAGCCTTATCAAGTGTAAATTGATCATAGATCTGAGGGTCTATTTCTGAACCCTGAATTTGGTTCCATTTATCAATATGTCTATCTTTATGCCAGTACCATGCCATTTTGACCACTGTGGCTTTATTATATGCTTCAAAGTCGGGGCATATGATACCTCCCATTTTGTTCTTCTCTTTCAATATGTTTAGGCTATTTGAAGCCCCTACACTTCCAAACAAAATTGATAATTAGCTTTTCCATTTTGTAAAGTGGTCTGTTGAGATTTTGATTGGCATTGCATTAAATCTGTAGATCAACTTGGGGGATAGAATTGACATCTTAATGACATTTAGCCTTCCAATCCACAAACATGGATTGTCTTTCCATTTATTCAGGTCTTCTTTGATTTCTTTTAGCAATGTTTTGTAGTTTTCTGGGTACAAGTCCTTTACATCCTTAGTTAAGTTTATTCCTAGGTATTTCTTTTAGGTACTCTTGTAAATGGAACTGTTTTCTTTATTACCTCCTCAGATAGCTCATTACGAGTACAGCACTGATGCACCATTTGATGTTTGCACAATGATCTTGTATTCTCCCTATTTGCTGCACTCATTTCTTAGCTCAAGGAGCTTTGTTGTCATTTTTTCTGGATTTTCCAAATATAGGATCATGTCATCTGCAACTGGTGACAGTTTTACTTCTTTCTTTCCAATTCAGATGCCTTTTATTTCTTTTTCTTGCCTTGTTGCTCTAGCTAGAATTGCCAGCACAATGTTGTATGGCAGTGGTGACAGAGAGCATCCTTGTCTTGTTTCCAATCTTAAAGGGAAAGCTTTCCGTCTCTCACCATTGAGTGGTGATGTTAGCTGTGGGCTTTTCATATTTGCCCTTTATCATGTTGAGGAAGTTTACTTTAATTCCTACTTTTTGAAGTGAAAGGATGCTGAATTTTGTCAAATACCTTTTCTGCATTAATCAAGATGATCAAATTTCCCTTTTAATTTGTTAATGTGGTATATTACATTAATTGATTTTCTTGTGTTGAACCACCCTTGCATGCCTGAAATAAAACTCACTTGATCATGGTGTATAAGTCTTTTAATGTGCTTTTGGACTCTATTTGCAAGTATTTGTTGAGGATTTTTGTATCTACATTCATTAGAAAGATCAATCTGAAGTTTTCTTTTCTTGTAGTACCTCTATCTGGCTTTTGTATTAGGGTGATGTTGGCTTCATAAAATGAGTTATGTAGTGTTCCTTCTTCATTTTTTTGTAAGAGTTTGATCAGAAATAGTATTAATTCTTCTTGGAATTCTTTGTAAAATTCGCTTGTGAAGATGTCCAGATCTGAGCTTTGCTTTGTTGGGAGGTTTTTGGTGACTGATTCGATCTTTTTACTTGTGACTGGCTTGTTGAGATCTTCTATTTCTTCTCTCAGTGTAGGTTGTTCATGTGTTTCTAGGAAATTATCCATTTCATCTAAGTTGTTTAGTTTATTGGCATAAAGCTGTTCACAGCAACCTCTTATGATCTTTTTCATTTCTTCAGGTTCTGTGGGAAAGCCCCCCTCTTGTTTCTGATTTTATTTATTTGCAGCTTCTCTCTTTTTGTCTTTGTCAGTCTAGCTAAGGGCTTGTCGATTTTATTAATCTTCTCAAATTAACAACTTTCGGTTTTTATTGATGCTCTGTATTGATTTTTGTTCTCTATTTCATTAATTTCTGTTCTAATATTTTTTACTTCTTTCCTTCCCTTCCTTTGGGATTAGTTTGCTGTTCTTTCTTGAGTTTCTCCAATTGTTCAGTGAGGTCCTTGGTTTTAGCTCGTTCTTCCTTTTTAAGGCAGGTATTTGGGTTATAAATTTTCCTCTCAACTCTGCCTTCACTGCATCCCATAAGTTTTAATACTTTATGTTCTCATTTACATTTGTCTCAAGATATTTACTGATTTGTCTTGCAATTTCTTCTTTGACCCACTGATTGTTTAAGAGCACAAAGTTTAACCTCCATATACTGGTGTTTTGTTTGGTTCACCATTTGTTATTCATTTCTAGCTTCATTCCATTATGGTCAGAGAAGGTGCTTTGTATAACTTCAGTGTTTCTAAATTTATTAAGATCTGTTTGAGCCCCAGCATTTGATCATTCTAAGAGAATGTTCCATGAGCACTTGAGAAAAAATGTGTATCCTGCTGTTTGGAGTGCAATGTTCTATACATGTCTATTAGGTGTAGTTCATTTATCATATTATTTAGTTTCTCTTTTTCTTTATTGATCCTTTGTTTAGATGTGCTCTCTATTGGAGAGAGTGGTGTGTTGAAGTTTCCCACTATTATGATAGAGTCATTTCTTACTCCCGTCAGTTTTGTCAGTGTTTGCCTCATATACTTTGGGGCACCTTGATTAGGAACATAGATATTTATGATTGCTATTTCTTCTTGGGGAAATTCCCTTTTTATTAATATACAGTGTCCTTTTTAATATTTTAGAGCATTTTTGCATTTAAAGTCTATTTTGTCTGATCTTAGTATAAGCTACCCCAGCTTTTTTGGAGGTTATTGCTTATGTGGAATATCTTTTTCCATCATTTCACTTTCAACCTATTTGTATCTTTGGTTTTAAAATGAGTTTCTTATAAACATCATATAGACAGATCATATTTTTAATCCATTCTGCAATCTATGTCTTTTGTTGGGGAGATTAATCCATTAACATTGAAAGTTATTACTGTAAAGACGGTTCTTAATTCTACCAACTTATCTTTTAGTTTTTATTTGTCAGATCCATTTTTTTCTCTCTCTTTTTATCCTTTAAGTTACCCTTACTAATAATCTTCAATTCCGTACCCTCCTTCAGACCTCCCTCTATGCAATTTCTTTTCAGCCAGCAGAACTCCCTTTAGTACTTCTCATAGAGCTGGTTCTCTTATTAGTGAATTCTGTCAGCTTCTGTTTATCTGTGAATATTTTAAACTCTCCCTCATTTTTGAGGACAGCTTTTCTGGATATAGAATTCTTGGCTGGCAATTTTTCTCCTTCAGAATCTTAAATTTATCATAACACTGCCTTCTTGCCACTGTGGTGTCTGATGAGAAATCCACACTTAGTCTTATTTGGCTTCCCTTCTATGTAGTGAATCACTTTTCTCTTATTGCTTTCAGAATTTTCTCCTTCTCCTCAACCTAATTACTATATGTCTTAGAGTGGATTTATTCATATTTATTCTGCTTGGAGTAGAGATTGAGCTTCTTGGATTTGCATGTTTATGTCTTTTATAAGGTTTGGGAAATTTTCAGCCATATTTCTTCAAATATTCTTCCTGACCCTTTTTCCTTCTCTTCTCCTTCTGAGATACCCATGTTGTGTATATTCCTGCACTTTATGTTGTCAATCAATTCCCTGAGACTTTGTTAAAATTTTTCCATTTTTTTCTCCATTTGCTCTTTTGTCTGTTCAAATTCAGTTGGTCTGTCTCGTAGCTTACTGAGTCTTTCTTGCCTCTTCAAGTCTGCTGTTGTGTGTTTCCAGAATATTTTTAATTTCACCATAATGTCTGTTATTTTTCTGTTCTTTCAAATTTTTCTTTATGCTCTTCTAGTGTTATATTAATATCCTTTATCTCTTTATACACACATTTTCCTTCTTTTCTTTGAATTGATTCCGATTTGCTTGCACAGTTTTGATTCCTTGTTCCAGGTTCTGTGTCACCTCTGACTTTTTGTTCTGTTTCTTTTGACTGGGCCATTTCTTCCTGAGCTTTAGTATGCCTGGTATTTTTTTGCTGATAGCTGGTCAGCTGATTATCTTGAAGGGTCTATTTTAAAGGTTGGTTTCTCCCCCTTGTCTAGGGTTTAGTGGTTACCTGGGTTTGTATTGGGGCACTGCTTTGACAGGTTGGTTTCTGCCAAGACAGGGCTGGGTACCCATGCAGGGGGTGTGGACCCGCGCGGCTGGGCCTGGGACAGGGTCTGGAGACGCTCTGAAAAGCCCCACAGTTTCCCTGCACTTTCTGGTTTTCCCAGCAGATGGTGCTCTTCAGTGATTTAACTGTCTTCAGCAACTGTTTATCTCCTGGGGTTCAGGCATATCTGACTGAGCGGGGCTGAAACTGTGGGCTCTGTCCTCGCTTTGCCAGCCAAAATCTGATGCAGTGTGGGAGTGTGCCCCCTGCTGTACTTGTGGTACAGGCTCCCCCAGCTGCTGAAGTCTGCAGCCATCCCTCATGGGCTGGGGGCTGGGCACCAGGACCCAAAGCTGGAATTACAGTCCGTCCACGTTTTCTCAGACTCTTTGACCCTCACTGATCTGGGCCTTGAAATGTCCTCCCTGTTCCCTGGGTCCCCAAATAGTCGATTTGAGCAACTTCTGCCTGGCTACTCCCTGCTTTGCGGAAAGATTCTGCCGTTCCCGCCCTAATTCCCCATGTTGGGAACTCTTCCTTGTTCCCCTTTCATATTCCGCTCTCCCTGGCAGTTTAAGTCCCACTGCCGGTCGCTGTGGGCTCGGCGCTGCCTCACTGCCGGGAGAGAGTTTACTCTGTGTCCCCAGTGGGGGGTCGGAGGGGTCCCAGCTGCTGCCTCTGGGCACTTCCTGAGTCATGTGGGACCAAAGCAGGGAGAAGAGAGGACGGGCTGGCCTAGGACGGAAGCTTCCTACCTGATATTTGTCTCTTTCTTAGAATCAGTATCTGTGGGAGCCTTCTCCAGTCTCTACCTTTCTCCAGAATTCTGAACAAGGGAGATGTGTCCTTCTTTCCTTTTCACTGAGTCTCTGAGGACAGGTTTTCAGTAGCTGTCTCACAGCTCCACGTGGATGATGTCACCAGGCTGAGTAGTTATTTTTTTCTTTATTTTGTTTTCCTATGTGCAGTGAACTTAAAGAGGGTCTCGCAGGGATGGTTGAGGGCAGTGAGAATCAGTGTTTTCCATGCTAGTCTGGGATTGCATTCCGCAGGAGGCAGAGTGCTGCGGATGGAAGAGGCACATCCTGGTAAACCAAGGGTGCCGGGGCAAAGAAGGTACACCATCTGGAGCTTCGTTCATGCTGTTTTTCCTCAGCAGATTCATAGCTAGTTTCATGAATGATAACTTTTCCTCTAAATAATACCATTTGGAAACAAGTTAAGAGAGCCATCTCCTGGTCAGAAATGTGGCAATGTGTTAGAGTCTGTGAGTCTCACACCGCGTGTGCAGAGCCTGTGATTCTCACACTGCGTGTGCAGGGCCTGTGAGTCTCACACTGCGTGTGCAGGGCCTGTGATTCTCACACCGCATGTGCAGGGCCTGTGAGTTTCACACCGTGTGTGCAGGGCCTGTGATTCTCACACTGGGTATGTAGGGCCTGTGATTCTCACACCGCGTGTGCAGGGCCTGTGAGTCTCACACCACGTGTGCAGGGCCTGTGATTCTCACACCGCGTGTGCAGGGCCTGTGAGTCTCACACCACGTGTGCAGGGCCTGTGATTCTCACACCGCGTGTGCAGGGCCTGTCATTCTCACACTGGGTGTGTAGGGCCTGTGATTCTCACACCGCGTGTGCAGGGCCTGTGAGTTTCACACTGGGTATGTAGGGCCTGTGATTCTCACACTGCGTGTGCAGGGCCTGTGAGTCTCACACTGCGTGTGCAGGGCCTGTGATTCTCACACCGCATGTGCAGGGCCTGTGAGTTTCACACCACGTGTGCAGGGCCTGTGATTCTCACACTGGGTATGTAGGACCTGTGATTCTCACACCGCGTGTGCAGGGCCTGTGAGTCTCACTCCACGTGTGCAGGGCCTGTGATTCTCACACCGCGTGTGCAGGGCCTGTGAGTCTCACACCACGTGTGCAGGGCCTTTCATTCTCACACCGCGTGTGCAGGGCCTGTGAGTCTCACACCACGTGTGCAGGGCCTGTCATTCTCACACTGCGTGTGCAGGGCCTGTGATTCTCACACCGCGTGTGCAGGGCCTGTGAGTCTCACACCACGTGTGTAGGGCCTGTCATTCTCACACTGCGTGTGCAGGGCCTGTGATTCTCACACTGCGTGTGCAGGGTGTATGATTCTCACACCGCATGTGTAGGGCCTGTGATTCCCACACTGTGTGTGTAGAGCCTGTCGTTCTTACACTGTGCAAAACTCTTTGGGTTCTGTGGAGCCTGAGGGCTTGTGGAGCTCTCAGAGTGAGTAGATCCTTGTGCCCCCTTCATCTCCCCTTCGGTGAGTTGCTGCTCTGATGGCACCCTCTTTGTATCCTGGGCTTCTGAGAAAGGCTTCCTCTGAAAAAAAGACTTTTGCCATTAAACAAGTTCAAAAACTGCTCTTTGCGTTCAACTGCTTCATCATATAGATAAACCAACTGAGGTCCTGAAAGACAAAATGACTTTCCCAAGGTCATACAGATGTTTTTGGTCAAAACAAGACAAAATCCAACTGTTCTGACCACAGTTCAAAGAGGTTTCCAACACCCTCACTCCATCTCTTTGAGATTTGGTTTCCTAGAAGTTCTTAAAGATGTTTCTTTTGAAGAGCAGACTCTGCTTTTCTGCAGACGTTCCTAGGCTTTTCTCACAAATTCCTCCTAGAGGACAAGAAGTGAACATGGTGCTTGTCATCCACTGGTGGGAAAACAGAGGACAGCAGAGCCACCTGGAGATCGTCTGCTCAGATGGGGCCCAGGAGACTCAGATGCCTGTCCTCCTGGTGCCCGTGACTCCCTGATGTTACACAAGTCCCACAACCGCCAGGAGATGCGAACACCAGGTCACAGATGTCCACAGCCCGTGAGGGGAGACCTTCAGGAGAATTCTCCGCAGGAGCCTGAGTCTCCCCAAACCACTGCGTCATGATTCTTCCTTCTCTCAGGAAACCGGTGATGACTAACAAGCCGAGATTGTGGGTCCTTTCCAAGAGAGGAGCACCATCTCTGCATCAAGAAAGGAGAAGCTGTAACATCACCATACTCCCTGGTGGAAAGCTGCTTCCTCCCTTTAGGAATCATCCACGTTGGCTCTTTTGATAAAGCCTCTGTCAGTGAATTAAAGAGTAGCTTATCCCTATGGGTGAGTAAAATAAAATAAAGTTACACTGGTGTCACCCGCCGCCCAGCCCATCTCCTGGCCGCTGGTCCCGGCTGCGCCGCTCCCACCGACCCTCTCCCGCCGCCACCGCTGCCGCCAAAATGTCTGCAGGTGGGTCTGTAGGTTCAAGCTCTGCCTCTGGCAGTAATCGAAGACTTCAGCAGACACAAAATCAAGTCGATGAGGTGGCGGATATCATGAGAGTCAATGTGGATAAAGTGTTAGAGAGAGATCAGAAGCTGTCAGAGTTAGATGACCGCGCAGATGCACTGCAGGCAGGAGCTTCCCAATTTGAAACAAGTGCTGCCAAGTTGAAGAGAAAATATTGGTGGAAGAATTGCAAGATGTGGGCAATTGGAATTACTGTTATTGTTGTTATCATCATCATCATCGTCGTGTGGAGTTTTTCATGAATAACCAGAGAAAACTCAAGCCTTCTGTTCAAGAAACCCCTTCAAGACTTTTAACTCAGAACCTGCTATATTATGAAGCCCATCTACTGTTATATCTAAAATGATGTTTCTGTTGTTAGTTAATGTCAAGTTTGATTTCTAGGAAATGCGCCTTTGTCTTTTTAATATGCACTCAAACTAGAAGTATAGTCAGCTCAGCTCACATTTTGCACAGTGCCTTTACAAATTTACAAATGGGCTGATGAAGACTTCTTGAGTTCCAGAGTGTTGTAATCTAGAAGTAATATTGTCACTGACTAATTGCTATTGATTCCAGTTGAGGGAGTTTGTTCCAAGTTAGCTGTCTTCTTCATACGCATTTTATCTGCAAAACCATATTTTAAACCTTTGGGTAATTATATTTTCAACTTGTGCCTTCCGGAAAGAACACTACTGCTTAGCATAAATTTGTAACAGTAACAGACTGTGCCTTATTTTGATATTTTTCTGATTCCCTATAAGAGAACCTGCTACTGTTTGTAAGCACTACTGACTCTTTCACTGTGTGTAAAATAAGAGGCTGGTAGAGACATTTTGCCCTTTAGGTATGAAGATGTTTACTTTGTTATTGTTATATATCACTTTCTAAAAATATTACTTTAATCAGACATAATAACCCCTTTAAAAATACTGTTTTTATGGAACTATGGCTACGACCAAAGTTTCTGTTTTGCCAAAAAGTTAAATCCCAGCAAAATGTCCTATAAGTCTGTCACAGACAGATAAATTCAGAAAAGTGCCAAATGGAACTCAAGGGGCCCTTCAGAATTAAAATTGTAATATTGCCTGTGAACTTTCTACTTGCTGGTAGGCCTTTCGTGCCTTTGAAATGCTGCAGGAGGTGCAGCTGCCTTTCCAGTGCAGTGTTTTCCCCAGGAATGAGGGAAGGTTTGAGCTAGATTCTGACCATCTCATACCTAGAGATAAGGAGGTTTACTCAGCCATGTGCAGATTATCGGCTGTAGACTCCAATAATTATGTGAGAAACAATTTGTAGCCTTCAGGCAAGACCACTTGTGAATTTGGTCATAATCTGGCCCCGTCCTCAGAGACTACAGCATTTTGGAGTGTGTTTCTTATGTTTACTCCATAGTCCACTTCCCAAATCAGTCTTCTAAATTTGCTTTCAATTAGACATTGGTCAGGACTGGGTGACTCTTCCCAGAGGATAGCTAACCAAAGACACTTTCTTTCTTCAGTGTCACAAACTGCATGTACAGGATACTGCTTTGGAAATAGCTGTTGCTGTCTGCGAGACTTGTGTACTGTGAGACTTTCAATATCAGGGTGTGTGACTTAGAGACCCAAGTCCAGGTACAAGTGAAAACAGGCAAGTGGGCACTAAGGGAGAAACAAAAAAGCCTTCTCACATCTGGCCCATTGTTAGCAGAATGTTCTAAGATTCTTGTTCACAATCTCTTACATAACTTACAAAGGAGGAACAGCTGAGGTGCACCTGGACTCTGGTTCTGTTTCTTTATATCAGTTCCCCTAATGTCACTGAAATGATTGTTGGAGACATGCCTTGCAGTATGTCCAACTGTACGAAGACAGACATCGGCGCCGGGGCATTAGCCCACCTTCCACCCAGGGTGTCTGGCCGATCTGACACTGAGACCTCAGTGCTGTCTCCTTGGCCTCAGTGCTCAGTCCCGGGTAACCCACTGGCTCCCTCGCTAACCCAGGAAGACCTCACTTATAGCTGTACATTTTGCTGGGAACTTGCCCGCTAGAATGGACTGAATAAAGTGTTTGTAAACAGAAAAAATAAATAAATAAAAATAATAAAATAAAATAAAGTTACAGTGAGATGTTAGTAAGGACCAGAATAGTCCTTAGTAAAGGTTGCAATACCTGCACGTCCCCCCACACTCTCCCCCATACATCCTTTTGCTAGATGAGGCACTGGTTGTTCTTACCAGGTCTTGGCTGAGACATGCCAAAAAATCCTCTGTGTCTGCCCGCATCCCTAAGGGATCAGGGCCAGCTCTGGGCTCCAGGATTGCGCGGATGTGAAGAATTCCACACTTGGCAGTGAAACTGGCAAATTATTATCTGGTAGAACTTGGCATTGCCTTTAATAGGGGAAAAAATGGAACCTGAAGCACATTAGCTGCTCTATGTCCTTTGGTGTCCTGCAATTTCCATCTCATTGGAATAAAATGAACCAAAGTACCCATCTGGTATAAGAAAGTGAGGTTGTCCCAAGTCTGTTGAACCCCAAAACACATCTGATTGGGTATACCGACTCAGGCCTAGATGAATGGATGCCTCATCAATTGAGGAAAGAAAAAAATAAAAAAAACCAACAATGGCTCCCAGTGCAGAGACATGTGTAAAGAACTACAAAAAAAAGCCCTCAGCTTAGCCAAAAAATTGCTGATCTCATTGACATGCAGTGGCTGAGCAGATTCCGGCAAGACTGGCCTCTATACCCCGCACCAGCGCCAGAAGTTCATACACGCAACCTCCTGAGTTCAAAGCAATGGAAACAGCATGCGCTTGGATCCTGGCCTGAGTTCAAATACTGGCTATTTTGCTACATAGCTATGAAACTCAATCTCTCTGATCCTCAGCTTACTTATCTGTAAAATGGGGATAAATTATTTATCTGTAAAATAAATCTGTAAGTCTGTTAAATAAAAAAGATGGGGATAAATCTTTAAAATGGGCCTTTCTCATTGACGTGAACAGAAAAATATTCAGCATCTGGTGTTCAGACTGTGAAGAGCCTACTATAATTTTCAGCATTGGAGACAGTTCTGCCCATTTGCCCACTGATGAATCTAGTAAGGCCTCTACACACAAAGGCACGCAGCTAATTCTGCCGAGTAGCTGGATATTTGATTGAGTTTAAAGCTTCATGGACCTCAAAAGAGCAGAAAGACTACTTTTTCCATGGCTTAGAAAGACTGGAGGGCAGGATTCAGACAGGACATTCAAATGCCTAACACCCCTCCATTGCAGGCTATGCATTTTATGCGGCATATTTAGTGTCTCAGAGCCCCTGTGGCAGCACTTCCCGAGAAGCTTACTTCTGTTGACTGAGGAACTCGAAGGAGGGTCCTTTGAAACACCTATCAGCCTGCAGCCCACCGTCAGCGAGCAATGTTCCCTGAAGTTATAGGAGAGCATCCACAGCTCCAAATCCCTCACTAAACAGGAGGGGAGAGGCCCACAAAGAGAGACATTTCTCTCTGAAATGGAAATCATGTCTCCCCCATTCTAATTAAGCCACAGATAGAGTCTATTCCTACATGTGTTGGTGGTCTTTGCAGCATAGCTTAAAGGCTGCTGAGAGAGTAATAAACCATAGTTAATCTCCCACTGTCATGGCGACTTAAACCTGGCAAAATCCAACATGCCTAGATATGGGCTGCAAGAGGCAGCTGCTTGCATGGCACCATCTGAGAAAAGCCAAAAGGCTGGCGTGCCCTGAGATCTCACCTTCCACATTTTTGGTCTGCTTCATCTCCAAGAGACCTATGTTAGAACGCATGTAGATTGCCAGGGAAGGATACTGGCCATGATCACTAATTAGCACCTTTGCACCACCAGTTCTCCCTAACTAGACGAGAGCAGTTACCCAGGGAACAGGACAAGGGCACTTCTGGACAGTGGTGGGAACATCAGGGAAAGGTGCTACGATGGGGGTCTCCCTGGAAGCCCCAGGTCTAGGTGGGATGCCAGAACAAGTCCACACCCCGCCCCGTGACTCAGCCCCGCTTCAAATCCAGGCTCCTCCACTCCCCACTAGCTATGTGAAATTGAAAAATTAACCTCTGTGGGGCAGATTGAATCTGGCGCCCCAATTAAGACATCTTCTTAATCCTAAAATGCATTCCTGTGGGTGTGAACCCACTGTGAGCAGGAGCTCTCAAAGGTGTCGTTTTTCGTGGCAGCGTGGCCCATCTGAGTGAGGGTGGGCCTTCACCCATACTACTGGAGGCCGTACGGAGAGGATAATCCGGAATCCAGGGGTTAGAGAAGCCCATAGGAAGGAAGCACTTCAACAAGGAGCTGGAAGCACTTCAACAAGGTAGCTCCCCGTAGACCTCCCCAGCAATACCGTCCCTCTTCTTCCAGTGGCCGTCCAGGCCACACCTATGGGTCACTTCACCTGCAGCATCTTGGGGACGAGCTCAAGACCAGACGCCCATTTGCCGTTGGCCCCGGGTCAGGCCCTGGCAGTGCCATCCCAGGCCACATGTCACAGTTAATTTTTATGTCTTTTCCTGCCTTGAGGACCATCAAGAAGGCAACTAGGAAGGCTCCTAAAGTGCAAAAACTTTTGGTAAAATTGTGCTAAGTTCATAATTACTTTTATGCTTAATTGCAAGAGAATTCACCACCTCTAAAGCAATGGTGAGCCATTAGTTTTCTATTTCAGTGTGACAATGTGGAAGGTTGTCATATCGACACTCTCTGTGATGCCCCCACTCCCCAAACACTGTGGCTGGCACGAGGAAACCAGAGAGGCCTTAGCTAATACACCCTCTCGGGGCTTAGAGCTTAGATGAGGGAATGGAGATGCTGTGAAAAGGTGCCAAAGGGGAACTTAAGTCACAAGTGGGAAGTGCAGATGGTAAGACCGGCAGAAGGCTGGCATACGCCCTCAGGGACCTAGAGCTGGAGGAAATCAGGTGACTGAGAGGTGACCCATAAATCAAGACCGGATGGAGGGGACACAGAGGGAAAGGCTCCGAGGCAAGGAGACTTGACTATAATTGGATGGAGGGTGTTAATATCTGAGGAAAGAATGTGTCAATTTGAAGTGCTGGTGGGTTCCCAGAGAACGTCTAGGAAAAAATAAGAATCAGGAGATGTGGCAGCTGGAAATGCTGTGGCCTCCAAAGACAGGGCACCTGTGTCCCAGCGGGTGTCTGTGATGGTCCGTTTTTTCTATTTTCTATTAGGAAAAATAGAACTTCTAGTTATATCTATTTTTAATCTCCTTGAAAATGTCTTATATGAATATGTTTTACAATGTGAATATGTTAGTCCAGTAGGGTACAATCTGTAAATAATTAAACAGAACTTTCCACTGGTTTAATAGATTATCTGGACACCACTGGCTTAGGGGCCCCAGGAGATGGGCACTTTCTCCCGTCTGAATCAAACGCTCCCCTTCTAGCATCGCCCTGCAGGTTCCCCAGCCCTAGCCTCACTATTCCCAATTCAACTTCATGGGAGAGTCCATCACGGGCTGCAGGGTCTAAGCTTGGGAAATCCATCCTAGTCCCAAACTGTCACCTCTCGGCCTCCTCCTGGCTCCTCTCCCCTCCTTGCACCTGGCTGGACAGAACTTTGATCAACCCTCACCATGCCTGAGGCCATCCTTGGGTCAGTGACTTGTCCCATTTCACTAAGTCAGTGACGAAGCCAAGAAATATGTCAAAATCCATCATTAATTACTCAATCTATAACCTTAGTAAATATATGTCCCAGTGTCTGTCAAATGACTTTAAAACATTTTTTACCCACTTGCCCTCTTTTAGACAGTATCCAAATTAGCCTGAAAAAAATTAATATTTAATTAGAACCTTAGTTGCCAGCATGAGCCTTTCGACTTGCAGCTCATTTGTATGCCACCATAGCCCAGAGTTTGTAGTTACCTGGGTGTTGCACAATCAAAAACTGTCAAATGATACAAAATGACGACTCTAAGCCAGGGCTATAGGTTTGAAAACTAAACCATTTATAAGAAGTTTGTACTTCTTTCCAACCTACAGCAACCTCTCAGTGTGATCGGGCGCATGTGTCTGGATAGTATTTGTTTAGTAATTGACACATAGTGCACTAAAATCTGAGACAAAACAGAAGCATGAACAAGCTCGGGAGAAGGTCAATGGGCCATGGTCCTGGAGGAAACGTTTGCCTGGTAACCAGCTCCGTCCAGGCGTGCGAACTGGCCCCGTCTCACAGCAGGGCGGGGAACAGCGGTGGTGGAGTCAGGGCTCCCAGAGAGCTGAGGACACTCTCACTGCCGATTTCACGCAGGGGGTCCTCACAGGTCAGATGAAGACTGGGCCCCTGAAGCTCGGAGCTTCTGGTCCAATACAGTGGGCTCATGGGGGCTCAGGAGGCCCTTGGGGACTAGGCTGTCTTTGATGGACACAAGTTCCAGAGCCTGGAGACCACACGGGGCGACACTGGCAGAGCCTGACCCTTGAGCGCTTCCCCCTGAAATAAACACTGGTACCAACCAAAAGAATTAACAAAAGAAGCATGAGATGTTTTGATTCTATTGTGATTCCTGTGAAAAATGCCCAAACTCAGAAAATCAGAAGCTCTCCCGGGAGGGCGCACTGATGGCATGAGGGTCCCTGTTAACAGGAAGGAACCCCAGCCCTGCGGTTTCTGCTTGTTCCTGCATGTCCCTGAGTGGGAGGTTTACTCTCTTTGGCCTCAGTTGCCTCGTTGATAAGATGGGATAAAAATGGCTTCATTACCTGTTCTAGTTTGCTAGCTGCCAGAATGCAATACACCAGATACGGGTTGGCTTTTAATAAAAGGGGATTTTTTCATTAATTCTTCAGAGGAAAGGCAGCTAACTTTCAACGGAGGTTCTTTCTTACATGGGAAGGAACAGGGTGATCTCTGCTGGCCTTCTCTCCACACCTCTGGGTTCCAACAAGTTTCCCCGCGGTAATTTCTTTCTGCATCGCCAAAGGCCTGGGCTGAGCTGCGAGTGCTGAGATGAGGTATGCTGAGCTGCTTGGGCTGTGCTATGTTGAGTCTCTTATTTAAGCACCAGCCAATTAAATCAAATATCATTCACTGCAGCAGGCACACCTCCTAGCCAACTGCAGATGTAATCAGCAACAGATGAGGTTCACGTACCATTGGCTCATGTCCACAGCCACAGAACTAGATGCCTTCACCTGGCCAAGTTGACACCTGAATCTAACTACCACATCACCCAATTGGTGTGAAGATTGAAGGAGCTAATACCTGTGCGTGTCTTGACCTGTCAGGCAGCTACCACAAACACCGCACATGGCTGGCATACACCATGGGAATTTACTGGCTCACAGTTTTGACGCTAGGAGAAGTCGAGCATCAAGAGATTGGCGAGCCTGACCTTCCTTCCAAAGACTGTGGCATTCATGTGCTGGCTGGCTGATGGCCCTCAGGGTTCCTTGGCTTTCCTGCCACTAGACCGACATCCCCTCCTTTCTCTCCCAGGTTCACACTGGCGGCTTGCCTCTCTGTGGCTTTCTCTCTGACTCTGTCTGACTTTCTTCAACTTTCAAAGGCCTTCAGTGATTAAGGTCCACCCTCATTCAATTGAGCTGTACTTTAACCAAAAATAACAACTTCAAAAGATCCTACTGATGATGGGTCATCATACACCCAGAGGTATGTGAATTAAGATTCAAAACATGTTTTTTTTCCAGGGTAAATAACTAAAGCTGCTGCAGTAAACTTTGTGTTAGGTACCTAGGCATAGCTCAAGATTGGTATAGAAAGATATTGTTTTTTTTTTAGTTTAAAGGTGCATGATGTAAAGGAGTAAGAACTTCATCTATTTACATTAGTATCTTGTGACAAAGGAAGGTGCTGAGAGAAAATGAAAGGACACAATAGCTGCTGATGTCAGTTTAAGATGGGAAAAGTGGTTTCTTATTCAATCATAAAACTATGGGTTGGTCAGAGGAAAGAATAGGAAAGATTTCAGCAAATAATAACTTAAATGACTAAGATTTGCAAAGAACAGTGAATTTTCTTCTTGAGGACTAGAAGTGGCATGTTGAGCAAGAGATGAGTAGCGGCAATTTCCTGCTTTATTTCTACAACAGGAAATCAAAACATAATGGCAGAAAAACGACACCAAGTGGAAATTTTCGTTTCCTTCATCAGTGATAGAAAAACACATCTGTTTTTTAAGTCTTAAAAACTGTAACCACAGACTGCAGTACAGGACACTGATGAGAAGACTGTGGTTGGGTTGAGCCAAATGTATGTGGCGACCAAATGAAAAGACGTTTCCAGAACGGGAGAGCAGAGGGCGGGCAGGGGAGGAATACATCAAATGCAATGTAAATACTGACATAAAGTAGTTCCTTTCTTAGCGCCTTTGGAAATGAAGATTAATGCGAGCAGGGTCTATGAACTCTCTCTAGCAAACTTGGTTCATTCTAGTCCCCAGGAGAGCACCAAACAATGAACAGCCACGAATACTGGATTAATTCCCGTGCCTCCCGACGCTTCCTGCCTTGATTTCACACCCGGTAAGTTCTCATTTCTTCAGCATCCGTGGAGAAGAGCTGGTTCATGTGAATTCATTTCACCCAAGACTGAAGTTGACCCATTTAAATTTCAAACATTTATTTATTTAAAGTTTAATACCTGTGGTAGAAATATTTTTAAAAATTAATGTCAGAATGTACACTTAAAATGGTTTGAATGGCAAATATTATGATATATATATATTTATCACAATAAAAAAAAACTGTCCGCTTTCCTTTCCTCCCGGTGTCCACTGCACTTCAACACAATGTCAGATGGGTGAGCACCAAGCACAGTGCCTGGCACACGTGGGCACTCAGCAGCAGGCCGTGTTGCCACTTTCTCAGTACATTTTTATAATTTATTTCCTTTTTTAATTCAAGGTCATTGTTTCAGGTTGCTGAACCTGCCGGACTGCAGTATACCAGAAATGGAAATGTTCTAGGTTACAAATTGACAGTTCTAAGGCCAAGAAAATGTCCAAATTAAGGTTTCAAGAGGAAGAGGAAGAAAGCTTCTCTGGGGAAAGGCTGCTGGCATCCAGGGCTCCCCTGGCAGCTGGAAGGCACAGGGCGACGTCTCCTTGGCTCCAAAACGTCTCTGCGCTCCCGTGGGTGCCCCTCTCCTGGCTTCTGCTTCCCGTGGCCCTTTGCAAAGTGTCTCTACCTTTGATTCTCCAAGACAGGATCCAGCAAGCGGATCAGGACCCACCGTGAGTGGGCGGGTCACAACTCCATGGAGATGACCTAGTGAAAGCTCCCACCCGAGCACAGGTCTGCCCCCGTGGATGGACCAACAGAGCGTGGCCTTTCCCGGGTGCGGGACAGCTTCCCGCCACGCGTCGCCCATGCGGATGTGACGGGCGAGACGTGCTCGCCGCGATCGAGCCGCGTTACCAATGGGCGATGTTCGAGGTCATCAGTGTGCTAGTCAGGATGGAGTGATCGTCGCTGCAAAGACAGATAAGGTGAGAGGAAGACTGATGAAGTACAAAGGGTTGTGCTGTTGGAATATTTCATCTGGACATTGACGGTCATTTCTTGGTCCTCTTCTCTAGTCTGTTCTCGCGTTCCCAGGCTCATAGCTTTAAACACCGTCTGTACCCAGTGACCCCAAACAGCAGACCTGTCATAGAATCACCTGCTAGAAAACTCCACAACGATGGTGCACAGGCAACCCGAACTACACACTCCCAAACTCAACACCTGCGCTAATTCCCCAAAACTCCTGCCCGTCTCATCATGGGCACCCCTCACCCCTTCTTCCCAGGGCTCAGGCTCATCCTTGACTCCTTCCTCAGCCCACCCCCAGGCTGTCAGTAAATCCCCTAGGCTGTCCCTCCAGAATCCACTCAGCACCCGACCACCTCCTTCACTGCGAGAACACCTGGGCCCCTCCCCTCCCCTGGGCAGCTGCAAAGCTTCTCATCCGACCTCCCAGCTTCTGGTCTCATCTCTGCTCACAAGTCAGAGGGTTCATTTAATCACAGCACTCCACAAAGCTCCTTTCAGTGGCCTGTTAAGGCCAAGGGATCCGACCCCCTTCACCCCTCTGACTTCATCTCCTCTCCCTCTCCCCTAGCTCATCAGGCTTCTCACAACACCCTAGATTTGACATTGCTTATACAAGCCAGACACAGTCCTGCCACAGGCCCTTTGCACTTGTTTTCTCCCCTGGACCACTATCCACCTAGACAGGCATGCGATTCCTCCCTCACCTTCAGGGCCTGCCTCAAATACCACTTTCTAGCGAGGCCACCCCTGGTCACTTTATTTAAACCACCCTCTCCCCCACCCACCTGATGCCCCCTTTCTCCCCTTACTCTACTTTATTGTAACATGCATCACTATCAAACACAAGCTTTAGTTTGCTTATACATCTTGCTTATTGTTGTCTCTGCCGACTAGAAGGTGAGTCCAGAGGAGGGGATTGCTCTTCCTTGCCCCCCCACTCTACCCTTGTCCCCGGAGCAGCACCTGGCACAGAGTGGTCATCCACAAATACATGTCAAACGAATAACCGTTTTTACTCTCATTACTGAGCCTGCTTCTAGGAATATAACGTGGTGACAGTGAGCATGGATTGTAACGTCAGGCGCTGAAGGTTCAGCAGCCTGTGCTGACCCCATGTTAGCCCGGTGACCTGGGGCAAAGCACTCAGCTTCCCTAAATGCGGTTTCAGCTTCTTGAAAATGGGTGTGGTGGCAGGAGCCTCGTCAGGCCCCTGAGCATCCATGCAATCCCGGCAATCAGCCCTCGCTGGGTCCATACGAGCTGTCATTGTCCACTGACCACAGAGTGCCCCGACTCATCTCACCCCCCCGACAGGAGCCTCCCCAAACCTATTGTCCTCCACACACGAGGGCCGCAGAGTCCTTCCAGAACTATCTGGTTGGATGAGAACGTCAGCAGAAACTTAGGAGCCAGTGAACTGGGCATGGCCAGCCATCCTGCCTGTGTGTCGACAAACTGTATCCTGTGTTTTTAAGTCCCCTGTCATCTCCTGGAGACCCGCCTCACCACCAGCGGCCTTGCCTGGCGGCCAGGAGGCCTCAAGGGTCCAGTGAAGACAAATGGGATGGGAAATAGAGAACGGGCAGCATCTCTTCCAGGACCCATCCAGTGAGAGCCAAGGAAGTGAGGCCATAACCAGGGCTCTGGGCTTAAGAGGACAGAACTTTAAGGGGATGATGGAAAGGAGGCGAGGCCTGTGCCTCAGGAGAAGCTGGAAAAGGCCCGGAGGTGAGAAGAATGGACAGGGGGCTGTCAGAGAGCAGTCAGGGAGGCAGGGAAGGCCCCCTTGGGAGGGATTTAAATATCGGGTCAACAAGTTTCATTTCTTTCCTGTAGTCAATTGGGAGCCATGAAATATTTTGGAGCCGAAGAGGAAGCAATGTGCATGTAAGTGGTGTTTGCTGGGGCTTAGCCGGGCAGTGGCACCTAGAAGGCTTCTAGGGCTGGAGGGGGCCAGCAATGCAGGCCCAAGGCCACTTGGCCCTGACAAAAAGGTACCTGTGGGAAGAGAACACAAGGCACGGGTGAGAGGTGAAGGGTCAAGGACAGAGAGACTGCCTTTCATAATTTATTATGTGCCAAACATGCGCAAAATGCTCCACACGTCAACTCATGTGTTCCCATGCCTGCCTTCTCAGGCACAGCACCTCATCCACAGGCTTTATAAAGTGAGTCTCAGTGACGAAAAGTGACTTGCCAAGTTCCGACAGCTCGGTAGTGGCAGGGCCACCAGGCTACGAACCAGGCAGTGTGACAACAAAGACGCCGGTCAACCGTTGGGCCAACCTGTCCCGGTGACCACCTGGCCACACCTTTAAATGACTCCTGAGCTGATTGACATGACTCAACAGTTAAAGAAGAGCCTTTTCAGCAAGGGGACATAATAAAATTAATTACAATAATAAAGGCGTTTATTGCATCCTACGCAGCATGCACTCTACGAGGAGATGACACGTGCAGAAGAGCTGGGATCTGTTCTTTATCCATAACCCACAGTTGCCAGATGTTGTCTTCCAGCCACATGGGGTCCTTAGTAAATGCTTATTGGCCTGAGAAGTCCTGTGGCTGGCCGGACAGTCACGGGAACAAAGCTGTCCAAGTCGCTGCACTTGGAAAGTTGTCTGGACAGGCTTCCTTCCATGCAGAGGCAGTGCAATGTCCGCCATGCGCTCAGCCCTCCTTCGCCCCAGGCTACAGGTGTCCTTAATGAACCTGGTTAATGTTAAACTAGCAGGTGGGACCCACTAGCCATTTTTTTTTTTGAATGGCTCAGCTGTGAATCGGCAAATTTTTGCTTAAGTTTGACACTTTAAAAAACTCTAAAACATAGCCCCATGGCCATACAGAGTTCAAAACTGTCTCTAGGTCCCGGCCCTACTCGAAGGAGTGTAGCTTGGGAACCTGAAGGCCGCATTCTGACTTGACTTTGGAACAAACAGACCTAAAACAGTATTTTGCAAGAAACAATTCTTTTATATCCTAAATTGTAAGAGTTTTTACCTTTGTCTTTTTTATTTCTCTCTTGTAACTAATTGTGTAGCCTGAGCATGACAACAAACTGGAAGAACAGTGTCCTTTGTTAACCAATATCGCTTCCTCTTGCTCACTGCTGTGAAATGTAACTCTTTAATAGATGTTGTTTAGTGTTCTCTGTTAATCCCCCGGAAGGCTCTGAGAGTATGACAAATGTGTGGCTGATTGCTTCTCAGTTCTCACTGGGAAGATAAAAGTTGTATATTAAATTTAAGATTTTAATCAAGTTTTCTGGACGAGGCCTTTAATGGTTTCTAGCGCTGTCATTTACAGGCTGCGGCGCCCTTTCCCTTGCAGCGGTCGCCGACCCGTGCTCCCCAGCTGCATCCTCCACGTGAGGTCGAGAGATCCGAGCAGCTGGGTGTCCTCCCCACCGGGGAGCCGGGGTTCCGGTTCCCCTCTCTGGAAGGAGCTCCTTAGGAGACGGTGAAGATTGCAAATTTGCTTCCTGTCCCAGCAACGTGTCACGGAAAGTTCTGAGCTGTGGAACAACAGCCTGTCCTTTTATCTTCAAAGCCTGAAAGCACTAAGAAGGATCTAAGAAGGAAATAACAGATTTGGGTTGAAAAAGACAATTTGATTTTAGGATGGTTATGCACATTTCACAGTTACCAAAAATTGAAAGCCAAACAACTTTCAGCTAAATAAGAAATCCACACATCCATAAATGTGCTGTTAACTCATTAAATGCCACCTAGAAACCAGCTGGAAACTGCAATACTAAGGGGAAAATGGGAACGTGTCAAGCAGTTGTAAGCTGGACTCCTATAACCTTATTCAGAGTTATAAAAAAAAAAACAGGTTAGGAAAACAGATTTTGGAATAGGACAATGAACCATGAGACAATAATGAGATGTTCTGAAGTTATCATCCAGTTAGGTTAAAACAAAGACACATGCACACACATACAGTATGAACCTATCAGTGTTTGCAGAGAGGACCTATCTTCTAAGCCAACAATTATTACAGTCAAGAATTGCGTGTCCTGTGTGAGACTAAGAACTTAAGCAGAGAAAGAATATCCATGAGATAAAGAGGTTTGTGTGGTCTGGCGGGACTGACAGATGAGGTTTGACCGTAGCGATTTAAAACCTTGTTGCATTATTAACTTGCTAACTGTGTGACCTTGGGCCAGGCCCCTTCTGAACCTCAGTTTCTTAATCTATAAAACAGGTTAAAGAACTCCCTTTATGCAGGCTTCTTGATGAGGGTTTGCAAGAAGGGGAAACCACCAGCACAGCACCTGGGCCGCAGCTGACACTCAATCCCTGGCACTAACTGGACAAAGAGAAATGTTAACAGTCTTTTTAAAAGGAATGTCCCAGTGCTAGAGTAGTTTCTTCTTCAAATCTTGCCCACTGTATCCTATCTTTCTAGATTTTTAAAACTACATATATTTGTGACCAAGTGTGTAATAAAACCTGCATAAGTAGCTATTATCAAACCTTTAAAAATGTGTTGAAATCGAATTTTTAAAGGAAAAATAAACTCTAAAATATTTGTAAAAGAAGCCACTGAGTGAAATTATTTCTAGGGAACTGTTGATATGATATACTGCCTACTTCCAAAAAAAGAAGTGAGTGATGAAAATAAAAGTCTAAAACATATAAGAATCCCTTTTAAAGCGTTTTTTAAAAAAAGACCAACTACCGAGTAATGAAGATTGAGAGAGACCAGAGCCCAAAAACAAAGGCCAAGAATAGCTTTTATGACTGAGCACAAGACTCTGCAAAGAGCTGAGGCGAAATGTATACAAAGTGCACAGCTTTCAATATTTAATAAAAGGAAGCCCAACTTTGAAAGCAACCAGTCATGCCCAGGTCTTTAAGTAATAGTGACACGATACAACAGGCCTGTCTCTTATACCGATCCTTTTTTAAAGTTGAGGATGTGAAGGATTGCAGCTCTTAGAAGGGATTTCCAGGGGGAGCTCAGACAATAGACCTGGACAGCTGGCTTCCTGGTGATGAAGCTGATGTGATATGTTACATGTCTGCACGTAACGCTGACCCAGTGAGAAGGCTGAGAAGTGAGGACAAATGTTTTGGAGGCATCTGAGGCCAAGGAACCCCCACTTGCAACCACCAGCTCCCTCCTCGGGGTCTGGCTTTGGCAACTTCCTTGATACCTTCCCCTTCACCTTCTGCCACCACGCTTCTTGATGACTTCTAACACAGCTTCATGCATGGTGAGTCCCACTAGCCCTTTATTCCTGTAGTATTTGGCTCTGCTGTGGCCCAAAGTGGGGAAAATGTCCTGTTGTTATCTGCATTTAACCAGGGCTCAGCAAAAGAGTGTAATTAGAGTGGATAGGCCAGCTCTCCGAGGCCTTTGGACCTACGCCCCTTTTATAAACATTAAGGCCTCACCCCTACCCTTGAGGACGGGAGGGATAGGTGCCACCCACCCCGAACCTCCAGCCTTCACAAGAACTTGTAGAGCGTCAGCCTACATTTTTAATTTTTTTAAATAACATCATTTTCATTTTACAAAAATAAAATTCTATTGTACTTTTTAATATTTTTTTTCAAACACTTCCTCAGAAGCCAATAGAGGAAGGGGTTTGCACCCTCACTCCCAAGAATCGCTTAAGAGGAGTAGAAGGTTGATCTCTTTTTGAAACTCATTTTCTCATTCATTTGTTCATTCCTTCCACACAGGCTGGAGGAAAAGTCAGGTGAATTGCTTAACATACAGGTATTCCAGGGTAGTTGATGGAAAGGAGGGTTTCCCTGCTCCAAAAAAAAAAAAAAGGAGGGGCCAAAGCTTTGCTGGCTGAGAGAATCTCTTGTGAAAATGAAAGACCCGATGATATATTCTTACCTGGATGAAAAATCATCTCATCTGCACTGGTGGTGGATTCGAAGACAACCTGAAAGTATGATCACGACTTTTCTCAAGCATTTCTTGGATGTGTCCAAATGCCTAGGTACACAACTAAACCCTGGGGTGTAGCTCTGCAGAAAAGAGAAAAGGCCTAAGAACAGTTTTAACACAGTTTCTGTAAAATATTTTATTTTGAATGGCAACATCCTGTGACCAAAATACACCTCCAGAAAGTTAACCTGTTGATAGGAGTTTAGTTCAATCCACCTGGATTTGGGCTGAAAGGAGTTGCCAAAAACCGGTGATGTTGGCAAATGGATATTGCTATGAGCACTGAGCTGCTCTTTCTCTTTATAACTGGACAACAGATTCGATTTTTTCCAAAGAATGTGACTAACACGTGAGAGCAGACCATGTCATCAAAGTCACCATCGCAGAACCAGTCCTCATTGCCGATGACATCAGATTTTAAAAATGTCATCAAAGCAAAGGTCGAAAAGGACAGGGGTAGAACACAATCCTGAGTAATGATGCCATTTGCAGTGGAAACGTGCCCTGACAGCAGCCCCACTTCACTGTTTTGGGCTTGGAGATGGTTCTCTGATAAATTCCTAAGAGGAGCGTGGTAGGTTGAACTACGTGCCCCTGTGAAAGGTCACCTTTTTAATCTTAAGCCACCTGCCTGGGGGTGTGCACCCAGTGTAAACAGGACCTTTGGAAGGTATTATTTTGAGCTACGATGTGGCCCACTGAATCAGGGTGGGTCTTCATCTGTATTACCGGAGGCCTTACAAAGAGAAGGAACTGGAAGCCAGGAGTTGGAGCAGACGTTGGAGAGGGCCACAGGGAGAAGCCGGAGTCAGGGGACACCAGAAGGGCACCCAGGAGGGTCAGTCCCTCATGTGAAGGGAGGCAGCGAGTCGGCCAGGGAGCCCCGAGGCTCATGGCCAGCCAGCACCAGCACCCCACAGCCTTGTACAGGGTGTTTCAGAGGGCTCCTATTTATGGAATCATTCATCATATTAATTAATCAATGGTTAATTAATAAGTTACAATGTTGCAAAGGGCCTTAAATTATTCTTGCTTTCTTCAATAAGTGAAATGGAGGGTAGCAACAATTAATTTTAGATTAATTGTGCTTTAGAGAGCTTGTTGTTCATGTAATAAATTAAATTGAGACACTCAGGCTTGTGATTCATGGAGAAGAGAGCTGGCGTAGTTGCATGAGGGTAAAGATTCCCTGGAGAAACTGGAGACACAAGAGGGGGGCATGAACAGATCCACGGAATTAATGAAAATCTGTGAGAAAACCCTAGGGAGAACGGAGGTTGTTTTCAACTTGTACATAGGGTGGGGCTAGCAGCGTGGAGTTGGGGGTGCCAGAGCCCGAGAGGCCCAGCCTGCTGGGGAAGAGCCCTTGCGTTCCGCCACACTATTGTGGGGCCATTCACACCTGCCCTGTCTCTAGGGTGCACAGTGGCAGGACCTTAGCTCCCCAGCCCGGAGCAGCGAGGAGCTGACAAGGAGAGTGCGGCTGTCACTGGGACCGGAACGTTCCAGCCAGTTCTGCTCCTCCGGGAGGGTGTCCAGCTGCAACTCCCCCCAGGGAGGGTCCAAGCAGGGCGTTCAACGTGGCCCCGTTGTTCCTGGGACTCTACGCTGGCCTCATTCCCTCTCCTCTCCTCAAACTCACCTGGAGGGATGCAAACGAGGGCCTGGCTTTTAGCCTCTTGTTGAAACACCTGACCAGATAGGGGAGCTGGCACTTTAAGAAAAATATGAGCTCCCAGACACCTGAGGAGTAGAGCCGCATCAAACCAAACAGCACGTACCAACTGAAGTAGAGTTCTTGGAACAGATGGCCCAAGAGCATAAATTGGCATAATAAATACACTACATGAGATAAGGAATTATGAAAGTGATGCCAAACAGGGAGAAGAAATTATCAGGTAAGAATCAAGTAGTGATTTTAGGTACCTAACCTATTCAAAGGGTTGTCTCCAAGATCCAGCGAAAGTTCCAGAACTATAGCTGGAACTCCAGGCCCTTTTTCCACCCACCGTGTGTGAGCGGGAGGACTCCACCCTTATTGCTTTAAGCCAGCCTTTGCAAACCTCAACCCTCACAATCGACAGCAACACTGCAGAATGGTGGCCCTGAGGTGGTGAGGCTGTGGTCCACTCTGACCATAGTGTTTATTTCTAAAATGGATCTCATCATGTTCTTCTTCAGCCTAACAACCTTCAATGCCTTTCTGTCATCAACAGAAGGGATTCAGAATGAAATACAAGGCTCTTTACATCCTGGCTCCAAATTACCTTTCCAACTTTGTCTCCTATCATTCTTCTCCAAATACCTTATAATCTAGCAAGAAAAATTTTAACCCCAGGATGGTAAAGACACTCCACTTCAAGCACTGACTCTGGTAGATTTGTCATAGCTACTACAACTCTGTGGAGAAGACAATGGAAGAGACTGCAGTGGTTGATTGGTATTGTCTGCCATGGGCCCAGATGGTAGGGAATGGCATTGTCTGCTGGGGTCTCAGGTGGTGGTTGACTGGCATTGTTTGCATGGGCTCAGGTAGCAGCTGACTGCATTGCCAGACATGAGATTGGGTGCTGGTTGACTGGCATTGTCTGCCATTGGCTCAGGTGATTGACTGACATTGTCTGCCATGGACTCGGGTGGTAGAGAATGGCATGGCATGCTGTGAATTTTGTGTGCCTCTGTGTATTCATCACAGTTCTCCAGAGAAACAGAACCAAGAGGAGATATCTGTAAATATGAGATTTATTTAAGTGTCTTACCCAACTATGGAAATGGTAAAGTCCCAAATCCATAGGGCAGGCAATCAAAAAAAGAAAAATCTATAGCTGCAATCAACTGACGATGATCTCATAAACCAGCTATCCAGTTTATCAACCAGCCATGAAATATCCTTGCAGCAAAGGTCAGGACAGTGCTTGCCTGATCAGACAACTGGACATCACCACCTGGCCAAGGTAATGCCAGAACCCAACCATCACACTCTGCTAAGCAGTCCCTACACAGACCATGGGGTTCCATGACTCATGCCTTTGAAAATGCTGTTCAATCTGCCTTGAAGGGCCTATTCCACCCTGTTCCCCACTAAACTCCTACTCATTGTTCAAGAGTCCACTCAACAGCAGCCTTTCTCAGGAGCTGTTCTCAGCCCCTTCCCTAACCCAGCCCCTTGCTAGAAGAGTGGTCGTCTTTCTTTCCAATGTGGCCGTCACTGTGCTTAGAGTCTATGGTGCCCTTCTGACCCGGTAATGGTGGCATTCATTTATGGATCCCTCTTTCCAACCAAATCATGAGCTCCTGGAAGAAAGGGACCATGTTTTATTCTTCTTTGCATCTACTTTGTGATGTGCTATGCCTGGGATGTAGATAGCATTTATAAATAAATATAAAGTGCTAACTAGTTGTTAACTATAATGGATAATTATGCATTGCTAGAAGACTTGCTCAGGGCGATTTCTTAGAATTCCTGCCTCAAAAGCGAGTAAAATTAGTTTAGTCTGGCTTATCCTAGAAGCAGGTCAGCATGATTTAACTAGAGAAGCCTGTTATGCCTCTTTTCTAGGCTGAGGCTCTCTCACAGTTCCACTCTCAGAGCAGGGGCTGCCTGCAGAGCAAGGCTGGCCAATGTCCAAAAACTGAACATGTTACAGGTGAAGGGTTTGGTTTTCAAATCTCCTGGACCCAATGATGACCTTGTGTTGGGGGGTTGATGTTTCCCACAAGACAGGTTCAAGTCCTAACCCCCAGTCCTGTAGGTATGACCTCATTTTAGATGGAATCTTTGAAGATTCTAGTTAGATGAGACCAACTGGATCAGTTGGGCCTTATCCAATACGGTGGGCATTCTTATAAGGAGCAAAAATCTACACAGAGACTCAGATGACTGAGCAGAAGGAGGAGAAGCCACAGGAGGCAACATATCGCCATGCAACAGAGGTGGTTTGGTTGCCATCAGCCGTCCCCAGAATGCTGCACACTTCAGAAAATGCCAGGCCTGGGGGCATCTGATGGTCTCGGACTTCCAGCCTCCTAAGCCAACCAGTCTGTGGTATTTGTCACAGCAGCCCTGAGAAAACTAAGACACCAGCTCCAGAAAGTCCCGTGGCCTCCGTGGGGGGAGACTTCCTTTTCTTTCGCAGGCAAAACCCAACTGTTTTAATGATTTTTAGCATATAACTGAGCTTACGTAGGATCAAAGATTCACCCGAATTCAGCCCAGGAGTCCTGGGTAGCCGTGCAGTCTCATCTCCCACTGCACCCTTCTGCATTCACATACCTCCTGTGCTTCTGAATCTCTACTGCGGGGGTTTTCTCTGCCTGGAATTCTCCATCCTCCTCCCCATCCACCCAGGTTACTGATGAATATCTGCCCGTCTTTGAAAACTCAGTTCAGGACGCAGCTTCCTGATGTAGCGTGTTTTGATTCCCTCCCAGCCCCACCCCAGAAACACCACTCACAGGTCCAGGAAGCACTGGCCGCTCCCTCTCTCCTCCCCTCCATCTTGGCACCCCCCACTCAGCATTAGGGCTGGAGACCCCTGCTGTGAGACTAGAGGTTTAGGAACAAGGAGCCAGGGCCTTCTGTCATTCCAGGAACGGATTCCAGACCAAAACCTGAGACACCAGCCCCAAGGCCGCCCGGAGTGTCGCCCAGGCGGTACCAGGGTCACAGCAGCTGATGGGGACACCAGTGGGCTCGGTGGTCCTGCTGGGGGTGGACGCTCACGTGCGTGTGCAAGTGAGTGTGTGGGGGGGGGGGTGCGCAGCCAGAGGGGCTCGGCGCTCCCGACGGCTGCAGCCACCAGCGATAGCTCTCGGGGTCACTGCAGCATTGCCCTGCTCTCCCTTGCGACACGCAGCTTTGAAGCACTTCTTGCTTCCCTCTTCTGCTGGAGAAAGGAAACCAACTTGGAGCACAAGATTATTACAAAATAAATTAAGGCCTTCTTCACAATGAACACCAACATCCTTGGCAGGGTCTTATGGCCACCCATGGTGAAGAAAAGAGACGACGGCCCAGCCTGAGACGAGGAGCCCAGGGCTGCAAGTCCAGGCCAGCCTGGAGAGACAAACAGCCGCTCAGAAGGGCTGTTCAGATCTCAGGCCCTGCGTCAGTCGACAAGAGAGATGAAGAATTAGGGAAAACGGTGCCACCTTGCTCTCAGCATTTCTTCTGCCAAAAGTTCTTCACGAGCCCTCTGCTTCAGGAGTTAATATCAAATTCAACTACTGTAGGCAACAGACGTCTTTTCAAACATTACAGCCAGAAGAGCATCCGAATTCTCTCCACTTCCTTAAAACCTGGTTTTGATTTTAGCCTTCCTGCTCAAGCTGGGTGGCCCTGGCATGTTAGCAGGATGCAATAGCAACTTTCCGGCAATTACAGAAATGAGCTTTTTAAAGGGGGCTTAGCTCTTAAAGATTAACGTGGGAAACAGGGAACACGCGGCACTTACTCTGTGCTAGGCCCTGTTCTGAAAGCTTTGTGCAAAGTAATTCACTGAATCTTCCCGACACTCCCATAAGGCAACAAATATTATTATTTCCATTTTGTCGATGAAAAACCTAAGGCAGAGAGAGGCCAACTAACTTGCTGTAGGTCACACAGCCAGAGAGAAAACAAGTGAGGACTTGAGCCAGGCAGCAGGTGGGCCTCACAGGAGAAACCTTAAGCACTGTGCTAAACAGCCCCTGATTGAAAAGACCACAGAGTGGGGCGTTCCAGTGTCCTTGCCTGCTCGGGTAAATCCTGTGACATGGCTGGGGTTAATCAATGGGAATCATGGCTCATGGCTTTGAGCTCAGCAGAGTCCAAACCAAGGTGCCCCCACGGCGGTGTCTCTCCCTGCGCACGGGCACCCGGGGCTGGCCACCCCCATCCTCGGTCCTGTGTCACCAGGCCCTGCACAGAGGCGGCCTCTCCTGGCCCTTCTCATCTGGGCTCTGTTGGCTTCCGCTTCTGGCTGCTTCCTCTGTGGCTCCCTATCTGTCTGCATTTCACTCTGCTTCCAAAGCACTCTGGGGAGAGAGGAAGCCCCAGGCTCATGGCTGGAACCTGCCTTAGGGGGCCACCTCATCACAGGTCCCCCTTGCCGTGGGCTCACACCCCCAGGAATGGGTTCAGTTTAATGATATGCTTTTCTGGGGTACGTAACTCCAGACCACCAGCTGAAGCATGGAGGACATAAAGGGCACAGCGGGGTGAGGATCACCCTCTCCTACTTGAGTTACATAAATGCCCAATTTGATTCTCAAAGTGGCTGTCCAGGTGAGGGGTCCAAGGGCAGGCACAGGAGCAGACGCGACCACATTCCATGGACACCAACCAGAGGGGCTGTGGCCGGGGTGATTAACCCCACTCATGTCACAGAATTTACCTGAGCAGGCAAGGGGGCAGCAGAGGGGCTATGGTGGGGGGACTGATGACCTTGAGAGCTGGGGGCCTGGCACGGACGTGTCCAGGAGCATGTCAGGGTCTGCAGGGAAAGTGGAAGTCCAAGATGAACCCCAAACTTTAGGACCTCCACCGCAGGCCCCAGCTGGAGCCTCAGTATGTGGGGCTGCTGCAGCCCCGCTGCCGGCCTGGGGGAGGCCGGCCTCGGGGAGGCGGCCGGGCTGGGAAGTGGCCGGGCCTTGTGGGGTCTGGACCACATGGTGGGGGGACCGCGTGGGGGAGGCTGCCTGATAGAGGGGCTCCGTAGAGAGACAGACCCGGCTGGGCCTGTTATGAGCTCGCTGTCAGTGAGTGTGGCTGGAGTTCAGCTGGGCCGCCCGTCTGCAGCCACCACCCGTGTCCCTGGCCTCGCTGCAGCCTCATCCAGAGTGGACGCCATAGGTCACTAGCAGCATCAGCAAGAGCACAAATGACTGAGTGCAAACCTGTGGCCACATCACGTCCCAGCAATTGTGAGCACTAAGCAAAGACTAAACCATAAAAACAAGAGCACAGAAATCATTAGCAATGTATCAGTGAGCTCGGAATATTACTGTGGAGATTTCCCGAGTAACTAATTTCCTTTCCAACCAGAGTCTCCTAATGACACAAACAAGAAAGGTTTCCATTGCCTCCTGCCAGTCCCTCTCAGATTTATGTGCCCTCCACGAGATGGGACCTCGCACTGCACTTCAGTGCATTACTTAATCACATGGTACACTGGCCGACCCCAGTTGTCCTAAAGTTGTGATGATTTATGGATATGGGTTCTCATAGAGGGTCACCATGGGGCCTAATCTGCATATGTCTCCCTGGAGAGCTGGGACATTTTTTGCATAAGATCTCCCAGATTTCTTGGAAGGGCTGATAAAGAGGACTTTATGTGGACTTAAGGGCAGATTCCCCACTTTTAGGGCTCAGCTACCCATGAGAAGGCAGGATCCAGCCCAGCCCCAAAGGAGAGCATGTTGGGAAAGCAAACCCACCACGACCAGCCAAGGCAAGAGCGAGCCGGCCAAGGCTTGGGCTGCTTCCGAGGGCGTTTCCGTCAGAGCTGTCAGCCTCAGTGCCTTAGAGAGCCACGGCGCCCTCTGCCCTTAAGTCAAAGACACTAAAGAAAGGCAGGTCACCCTCGGCGGCCTTAAAGAAAATGTACATGGAGCTGGCGAGTCCATTGGTGAAAACCTTGGTTTTCTCATCAGCATTTTGAACCAGAGAACAAGGGATACTTCCAGTTCCTTTTTTTGTCTTGTTTGGTGATACTCTTACTCTGGATCCAGTATTCTGAAAGACAGAGTCAACTCAAATCCCAGCACAGTGATATTAAATTTACTAAAACCGGTTAATTCTTTAAGACAGAGGTATATGATTAACAGTTATAACTCAAGTGGTTATTTTCGTGTGATAATCCATCAAATGACCTGAATAATAATGGTTTCCGTTTGAATCCCACACCTTTGCATGGTCATAAACTTCTCGTAAAACTATTAAATAGGGCAGAAACATTCTATCACAGCTCAGGACAAGAGGGGATTTGACTATCAGAGCTGTTTATGGTCACATTTATTATTCCAGAGTAGAACAGAAGTGGCCCTTTGGACACACGCGGGCCTCACCCTGTAGGAAGTGAGGCCCCCCTCCTGGGAAGGACCGTTGAGTGGCACCTGCCAGTGCCGAGTGATGTGAGGAAAGAAGCCACTGTGCTTCCGCCTCTTGAGAATTTAATCAATGAAACTTTGGAGAATAACATATCTTTAGAGCAAAAAGGGGAGCCTAGGAAATTCTTGCACACCCGAGGAACATTTGTACATCACAGACCCTTCTTGCTTTTTTATTTAAACAATGGTCCACTATGGAAACTTTCTAGTTAGTTGACTTTTATCCATCTTGTTATTTTTCTTTTTTCAAACAATTTACCTACTCGAAAAAATTGGGTCCAGCCAATATCTGGTATTTCTCTCTTTGCCTGTTGTACTAACTAAGGGTTAATTTATTCATTGGAGGAATGGTCTGGAATAGCTATGAGAGTTGGGGTCACTTTGAGAATCAGAGCATCACAGCTTGGAGGCCTTTCATTTTGCCATCAATGCAGCTCAGCTCCGTTGGCTTCTAGGGATTCTCCAAGTTCAACCCAGGAGTGAGAATTCCTGGGAGGATTTCAGGTTCCTGGGAGAGAAAGCCTGCTGGGCTAACACAGGACAGGAGTCTTTGCCCTGAATCAGTCCCCTAGCTGTGAGCGGGAGCAGCAGGAGAGAGAAGACACATCCTGTGGGACACACCCCAACGGCAGCAGACTTCCTCTGCACGGAGGTAAGGGCACTTCTCACGCACCTACCAGGGCAGGTGGGGTGAAAGCAGGACGAGAAGGCATGCACCTGCCCTAAAGTTTCGCACCATCCAGAGGGGAGGGAGGCAGGTGCCCACAAAGCCAGAGCAGCAGCTTTTCTTTTATCCAACTGACTTATGTCTCTCTGGTGGCTTGACCTTTGGTCATTATGAAATGTCCTTCTTTGTTATGAGTAATTTTCCTCGCTCTGAAGACCTCTGCATCAGATAGTAATAGAGGCACTCCTGCTTTTTTCTTGTTAATGTTTGCATGGTATATCTTTTTCTACCCTTTTGCTTTCAACTTATCTATGCCATTACATTTGAAGTCAGTTTCTTGTTGAGAGCATATGGTTGGTTTGCGCTTTTTCATTCACTCAGCCAATTTCTTATAATTGGTACATTTAGACCATTTACATTTAAGGTAATTATTGATATGTTAGGGCTTAGGTCCTCCATTTTTTATTTGTTTTCTTTTTGTTTCCTTTGTTTCTAATTCCTCTGTTTCTCTTTTTGACCTTCCTGTAGATTACTTGACCATTTTTTAGGATTCCATCTGGATTTATTTATAGTGTTTTTGAATGTTTTGCTTCATATTATTTTCTAAGTGGTTGCTTTAGATATTACAATGTGCATGCATAAGTTATCACAGTCTACTGGTATAGACGCTTCAGCACTTGGAGTGAAATGAAGAAGTCTGACTTCCTTTTAGGCCCTTTTACCCTCCACACTTTCAAATACAATTGTTTCACTTATTTCCTCTACATACATTGAGCACTACAGCAGATGGTTGTTATATATTTTTTGCTTCAACCATCAAATATGATTTAGGAAACTTATGAGAAGGAAAGCCTATTGCCTTTACTTCTATTTTTACCCATTCTGATGTTCTTTTTTCCTTACTGAAGTTTCAAGCCTTCTGCTGCCATTCCCTTGCTGGTTAGAGAACTTTCTTTAGCCACCCTTAACAGATAGGTTTGCTAGTGTCTTAGTCTGCCAGAGCTGCTATCACAAATGCCGCATGTTGGTTTGGCTAAAAACAACATGTATAGGCTCACAGTTCTGAGACTAAAAGTCCAAAATCAAGATGTTGACAAGACCATGCTTTCTCCACAAAACCTCGTGTGCTGGTGCTGGCGGACAGCAATCCTTGGGGCTCCTTGTCTCAAGTCTCTGCCTCCTTTCACCTGGCGCTCCCTCTCCTGTGTCTGCTCTTTCAGTCCCTGCTGACTTCTCATTTCTCCCTCCGGCCTCCTCCAACACCTGGCTTGCAGTCTCTGCTTTGCACAAAACCCCCTGGTAGTGTGGATTTAGACCCATCCTCATTCGGGTGGGCCAACCTTAATTAAACATCACGTCTTCCAGAGGTTCTCTTGACAATGGGTTCCCTGTTTAGGAATGGGGATCAAGGAATGGGGATTAAGAGCATGTGCAAATTGGGGTGTATCACTCAATCTACCACAGTTGGCAACAAATTCCCTTTGTTTTTCTTCATCCAAGAAAATCTTTACTGCCCCTTCATTCCTGGAAGATGTTTTCACTGGATATGGAATTTGTAGTTGACAATGATTTTCTTTCAGGACTTGAAAAATATCGTGCCTCTTCCTTCTGACCTCCGTGGTTTCAGATGAGAAATCCACCGTCATTTGGATTGATGTTGCCTCGTATGTAATGTGTTGCTTCTCTCTGGCTACCTTCAAGATCGTTTTTCTTTTAGCTTTTAGAGATTTAATTATGATGTGTCTTGACATGAGCTTCTTTGGGCTTATCCCATTTGGGATTGACTCAGCCTTTGACACCTGTAGATTTCTGCCTCAACTTCACTGAATCCTTCCTGGCAACACTGGGTACCAACTCACACTCTTTGTCAACTCCAGTGTGGGTGTGAGCTCAGATCCCCACTGGGCTGGGGTGACACCAGGGAGAGCTAACTCATGATGCTCTGAGGCTGCAGGGTTAGAGCAGAAGCTCAGCTCCTTGCTGGGTCCTGCTGACCCCAGGGAAGAGGAGGTGGGGAATCAGATGCCAGCTGGCCCATCTCCACCACCTTCCTCTTTCTCTTTGATGCTGGATAAGTGAGGAGGCCCATCTTACCACTTGTCTCTGCTAACACCGCCCTGGTGGGGAAATCGGAGCTCTGCCTGCTTCCACCTAGCAGGGGATGGAAGGCTAACTACCTGCACAGATACCAGCTGGTGGGGGAATTGGAGTGCCACCCACTTCCACCAGGATGGTACATTTCCTCCAACAGTACCAGGCAGAGGACTTAGGATGCTAGCTCCTGCGTGCACAGAACAAGCTGGAGCAGCTCAGCTTCCTGTTGGGACCTGCTAAAACTAGGGGAGGAAGGATGAGGCAGGAGGGAAGATCCACTGTGTGTGGCTAGGAGATGGGTGAGTATTGTCCAAGGCGTTTTCTGTTGTCGGGGCACCCTCTTCTTGGTCTTTCGGCGAGGGGAACAGACTTTCCTTAGAGCTCTTTCTGTCTTTGCTGGTTGGCCATTCCAGCTGGGAGACATATGTAGTGCCCCTTCTGAACTAAACAAGAGGCAGCGAGGAAGCCTGGGCAGCTGGCCACCGTGTTGCTGCTCAGGTTCTGAGGTGTCTGCCTCATTCTTTTCACCTTTCTGAGTCTCCTTACGTTTGTTTGTTGTGTCATGTCCAGGGTTTTCTAGTTGTAAGAGAGAAGAGCAAAGGGGCTGCTCCATCTTGTCTGGAGCTAGAAGTCTGACGATACCTGGCATGGTCGGGAGAGGTCAGATATGCTTCAAGAGACCCTGTAATTTGGGGTTACAGATAATCTCAGAATTCCCTCAGGAACACATGGGGTGGAGAAGCAGCTGAGAGAATAGACAGCGAGCTTGCCAAAGGTCGCCGTGGCATGGAAGGAAATGTTAGTATTGCTTTAAACATAATGCTTTTTCCCCAAGTTAAAACTCATTAATGATCGGGAACCCTGCACATTGAACCAGTTTCAAAACATAAATTACTTTGTAGAGCACTCTGCCAAGTTGGGCTGACACATTTGGTTATTGTTATTTATTACTCAATAGGCTACCCAAGACACTCAAACATATACTACAAGCACAATAAGTATACCAGCATTTCCAGAACCTAAATTATAACATTTCTTAATGGGGCCTCTCCTAGACATCGTCTTCAAAGGCCTTTTGTGAAGCAACACATACACAAGGGCTGCAGCTGCACCAAGCGTGCTGGAGCAGCGTGCATGGCTAATTGAAATGGGCTTTCTGGGGAATGTGGAGTAGGGAAACCAAATCAGTAAGGTGCCCACTGAAAAGGAAAACTTTGATGTGCTGCAAGGAATAGTGACTTTTGTCCCCAGCTTCTGCATCTCTTTTAACCAGCGCTTCCCGCACATCTGGCTCTGAAGCTGAGCGGAGCGTCTCTAAGCAGGCCTGGGTCTTCGGCTGGTCACGTGGCAACGTTTCTTTAAATCCTACCAGGAAATCTTTCTTTTTCTTTTTAAACCAGTTCGAAGTAGAGCATCACGCGGCCACTTACAGGGGGGAGAGCACAAGGCCACCTGGGCAGATGGCACCGGGCAGTGAGTCACGGCCTCGGGCCGGGCGCTGAGAGGGGCACTTCTGGACCAGGCAACAGAAGGGGGCGCCGAGTTCCACTCAGCCCCCAAGAAAAGGCAGAGAGCAAATGTACGTGTCAGGTGTCTCTCTTCCAGGTGTCTCTCTTCCAGGCACCTCTTTGAAGCAAGAGTGACTGTTCTGGCTCTATGGTTGACTGAGTGGCTCTAGGAGCTGTATTTCTAGTCTGTGACAGAGGTTTATGCCTGCGGTGAGTGTGGAACAGACAGGAGCGTGTGTGTGTGCGCGTGTGCATGCACAGGAGTGGGAGGCCAAGGCAGTTGCTTTCTCCTTGAGGAAATGGACGCAGCGTCATATGGTGGAGCAACCTGAGGACACCAGGTGTGCGGCAGCAGATGCCAGTGTGCTGTTGCCATGGAGACCAGCGCTGCCTCGGCAACCAGGGTCCTCGGCCCGCCGGGAGCAAACTCGTGTCATGGGAGCAGGTGCTCTGGTAGGTAAAAGGATGAACCCTTGAAGGAAAGCTTTCAGCAATTTCAATTTCTCTTGCCTCGATTCTGCCTGGAGAGTCTTCTGCTTCCCCACCATGGTTCTCACTTGAGCCAAGGGTTTGGTGAAGTAATTCGTAACAATAATAGTAATAGTGACATTTATCAAATTGCTCTTCATGCTATACACACCTTATCCACCCTCTGAAGTCACTGTTATACCCACATTTTTCAGATGAGAAAACCAAAGCATCAAGAAAACATCATTTCCACAAATCAGACATCTAGCAAATGTCTGTCCAAGTCAGAACTTGAACCCAGGTCTGCCGGGCTTCAGAGCCCTGGCCCTTTGCTTCCTATCAAAGGATGGTGCATACATCTTTACAAAGCATCCCAAACTTTTTTTGTCCTATTTGCGCTTTTCTGGATTAAAAATGCAACATAGATGGGCATGGACTAAGACGCAAATAAACAAGGATCTGCAGTTTCTAAAGCCTTTAGAAGAGCTGGGTAAAGACCTGTTAATAGGACATACCACAACCACTCATGCAGGAGAGACTGGCCGAGACTTCCTGAGCATATGACGTGGGTGTCACCCATTCAGCACATTTGTACAGATATGTACCTTATGCCAAGCATTGCTTTCAGTTCCATGGGGACAGAAACATCCTCTACCCTCACTCCCTGACCTCCCCATTCGGTGCCCGTGTCAGGCACCAGGTCCCTGAGGACTTGGAAAAGGGTAAATCAGGATCCTCACCATGGAGAACTTGGCAGTTTCAGAGCCAAAGCAGATGTACAAATAACCTCACAGCCACACACTGTCACAGACACTGGACTCAATAGGGCATAGTGTGCTGCACCTGGGTGGGAAAGCAGGTTTCCAGGGCTCTTCCTGCTGATCTCTTAGATGGTGTCGTGGTCAGGTTCATGTGTCAACTTGGCCAAGTTGTGGTACCTGTTTGCCTGGTTGGGCAAATGCTGGCCTGTCTGTTGCAATGAGGACATTTCATAGAATTAAACCATGATCACGTCAGCTGCATCCACAGCTGATTCCATTTCTAATCAGCCAAGGGGAGTGTCTTCTGCAATGAGTGATGCTTAATCTAATCACGGGAAGCCTTTGAAGGAGGATTCAGAAGAGACAGGCTCTTCCTGCTTCGGCTGGCGAGCCTCTCCTGTGGAGTTCGTCCAGACCCTCCATTGGAATCATCGGCTTCACAGCCTGCCCTGTGGATTTTGGACTGCGTTCTTGCGGTCACATGAGACACTTATAAATTTTATATTTGCGAGTGTTCCCTGTTGATTCTGTTTCTCTAGAGAACCTTAACTAATATAGACGGCCAGAGACCTCAGGGGGACCCCAGATGCACAGCCCTGCTTAGAGGCCTCCAGGATGCCCACGACCCACAGAAGAGGGTGGATAAGGTGTGTACAGCATGAAGTGCGATTTGATAAATGTCACTATTACTATTATTGTTACGAATTACTTCACCAAACCCTTGGCTCAAGTGCCAGCACAACAAACTCCAGCCCTCAGGTGACACGTACTGGCACAGGTTTATGTGCGAAAGTGACAGTTCTACCAGGTCTCCCTCTCAAGTGGCCCCAGCAATTGAAAAGGAGGGCATTTTACATCAGCTCCTACCTCATTTCATTTTGGTTGTTTCAGCTTTGCCTTCCATCTCACTGAGGTCTTCTTAGGTGTTTCTCCAATATATTGACATACAATCTGTCCTTGCCTGCTCTGGGTCATCCGGAAATGTGATAGCTTCATCTTCCCCTCTGAGCAACACACTTGTCCAGGGTCAAGTGCAAGGCCCTGGAGCACGGGACCCAAGGCCCCCTTCTGGCCCAGGGCCGACGCATCAATGATGTGGTTATCCAAGCAGCCCAGTCCAAATTAACACACTGGAAGAGCCGTAGATTTTGGAACAACTAATCAAAGATGTTCAAACAACTCTACTAAATGAAATCAGTGGGATGGCTGATGACATACAGGAGACCAAGAAGACACTAGAAGAGCATAAAGAAGAATTTGAAAGAATAAATAGAAAATAGCAGGTTTCACAGAGATTAAAGATGCTGCAGACCGAATGAAAAATATACTAAAGATACACAACAGCAGATATAAAGAAGCAGAAGAAAGAATAAATGAACTGGAAGACAGGACAACTGATTTCGAACACACAAAAGAGCAAATGGCAAAAAAGGTGGAAAAATTTGAATTGGATCTCAGGGAAATGATGAACAAAACAAAGCGCATAAATACAAGAATCACTGATGTCCCAGAAGGAGAAGAGAGGAGTAAAGGGCTAGGAAGAGTAGTTGATGATATAATGGGGGAAAATTTCTCAACACTTATAAAAGACATAAATATGCAAATCAAAGAAGCACAACAAACTCCAAATAGAATAAATCCAATTAGGCCTTCCCCAAGACACATATTAATCAGTCTGTCAAATGGTGAAAAGAAGCAAAAAATCCTGCAAGTGGCAAGAGAAAAACAATCTTCTATATACAAGGGAAACCACATAAGATTAAGTTCAGATTACTCAATTGGCACTATGCAGGCAAGAAGGCAGTGGTATAATATATTTAAGATCCTGAACAAGAAAGGTTTCCAGCCAATAATTCTTTATTCAGTCAAATTGTCCTTCAAAAGTGAGGGAGAGGGGTGGGCCATGGTGGTTCAGCAGGCAGAGTTCTCACCTGCCATGTCAGAGACCTGAGTTTGATTCCCAGTGCCTGCCCATGCAAAAAAAAGAGAAGTGAGGGAGAGGGCAGTGCGATGGTGGCTCAGTGGCAGATTTCTCGCTTGCCATGCCAGAGACTCGGGTTCAATTCCTGGTGCCTGCCCATGCAAAAATAAAGAAGTGAGGGAGAGATTAAAATGTTCACAGACAAACAAAAGCTGAGAGAATCTGTCAACAAAAGACCAGCCCTACAAGAAAAACTAAAGAGAATTCTGCCCGCTGAAAATAAAAGACAGGAGAGGGAGATATGGAGGAGGGCACAGAATTGAAAAGTACCAGTAATGGTAACTTAAAGGATAAAAAGAGAAAGAGGGAAAAGAATATATAGATCTGACAAATGAAATCCAAAGAATAAGGTAATAGATTCAAGAAATGCCTTTACAGTAATAACTTTGAAAGTAAACAGACCAAATTTACCAATTAAAAGATCATATTGGCAGAATGGATTAAGAAAAATAATCCAGCTATATACTGCTTACAAGAGACTCATTTTAGACAGAAGGATACAAATAGATTGAAAGTGAAGAGATGGAAAAAGATGTTTGACGCAAGCTATAACCAAAAGAAAGCAGGAGTAGCTATACTAATATTAGGCAAAATGACTTTAAATGTAAAGATATCATACGAGACAAAGAAGGTAACTATGTATTAACAAAAGGGACAATTCACCAAGAAGAAATAACAATCATAAATGTTTATGCTCCCAAACAAGGAGCGCCAAAGAATATGAGATAAACATTGGCAACCCTGAATGGAGCGATAGATGTTTCTACAATAATAGTAGGAGACTTTAATACACCACTCTCCTCTATGGATAGAACAACCAGACAGGATCAACAAGGAAACAGAGATCTTAAACAATTTGGTAAATGAATTAGACTTAACAAACATATATTGGTCGTGACACCCCCAAAACACCAGGATATACATTCTTCTCTAGTGCTTATGGAACATTCTCCAGGGCAAAGACCATATGCTGGGGCACAAAACAGGCCTTTATAAATCTAAAAACATTGGAATTATTAAAAGCGCTTTCTCTGATCGCAATGGGATGAAGCTGGAAAGCAATACCAACCAAAGAACAAGAACTTACACAAATATATGAAGATTAAATAACACACTTTTTAACAAACAGTGGGTCAAAGAAGAAGTTGCTAGAGAAATCAGTAGCTATCTGGAGACGAATGAAAACAAGAATAAAATATGTCAGAATTTATGGAATGTGGGAAAAGCAATACTGAGAGGAAAATTTATTTCCCTAAATGCCTATATTAGAAAAGAAGAAAGAGCAAAACTCAAGGACCTAAGTGCTCACCTGGAGGAACTAGAGAAAGAACAGCAAGCTAACCCCAAAGCAAATGGAAGAAGAGAAACAACAAAGATTAGAGCAGAATTAAATGAATGGGAGAACAAAAGAATGATAGAATCAATAAAACCGAAAGTTGGTACTTGGAGGAAATCAATGGACCACTAGCACAGCTGACAAAGAAAAAAAAGGAATACTACCTAACTCATTTTACAAAGTTAACATCACTAATACAAAGACTGGGTAAAGATGCTATAAGAAAGGAAAATTACAGGCCAATGTCCCTAATGAACACAGATGCAAAAATTCTCAACAAAATGCTAGCTTAATCAAATCCAACAACACGTTAAAAGAATTACACACCACAACCAAGTGGGCCTTATACCAAAAATGCAAGGATGGTTCAGCATAAGAAAATCAATTAATGAAATGCAGCACACTAATAAATCAAAAGAGAAAATCACATGATCATCTTGATTGATGTTGAAAATGCATCTAACAAAATTCAACATCATTTTCTGATTAAAAAAAAAATTCGAAAGGTAGGAATCAAAGGTAACTTCCTCAATACGATAAAGGGCATATGTGAAAAACCCATACTCAATGGTGAGTGACTGAAAACTTTTCCCCTAAGATCAGAACGAGACAAGGAGGTCCTCTGTCACCGCTATTAATCAACATTGCACAAGAAATTCTAGCTAGAGTAATCAGGCAGGAAAAAAGAATTAAAAGGCACCCAAATTGGAAAAGAAGAAGTTAAATTTTCATTATTTGTAGATGACATGATACTTTATTTGGAAAATCCTGAGAAATCCACAACAAATTACTTGAGCTAATGAATTCAGCAAGGTGGCGGGATATAAAATTAATGTGCAAAAATTGGTAATGTTTCTATACACCTAACTGAGAAGACAATTAAGGAAAAAATTCCATTCAAAATAACAACTAAAAGAATAAAGTGTCTCAGAATGAACTTAACTAGGGAAGTAAGGGACTTAGGCATAGAAAACTACATAACATTGCTAAAAGAAATCAAAGAGGTTCGAAAAAGTTGGAAAGACATTCCCTGCTCATGGATAGGAAGGTTAAATGTAGTTAAGATGTCAGTTCTACCCAAATTGAATCATAGATTCAATGCAGTACCAATCAAAATTCCAACAACCTACTTTGAAGACTTGGAAAAGCTAGTTACCAAATTCACCTGGAAAGGAAAGAGATCCCGAATAGCTAAAAGCATCCTAAAAAAAAAAAATAGGACGAAGTGGGAGGATTAACACTTCCTGATTTTCAAACCTTTTATAAAGCCACAGTGGTCAAACAGCATAGTATTGGCACAAAGACAGAAGCTTTGACCAATGGAATTGAATTGAGAGTACAGAAATAGACCACCAAATCTATGGTCAATGATCTTTGACAAGGCCCCCAAATCCACTGAACTGGGACAAAACAGTCTTTTCAATCAATGGGCATGGATGAGCTGGATATCAATAGCCAGAATAATGAAAGAGGACCCTTACTTTACACCCTGTGCCGGTTGAAAGTATTGTATACTACAGAAAAGCCATGTTTTAATCCTCATCCAATCTTATGGGGGCAGCCATTTCTTTTCATCCTGATTCAGCACTGTGAAAGATTGGAAAATTTCAATTGGATTATCTCCATGGAGATGTGACACACCTGATTATGGGTACTCACTTTTGATCAGACGGAGATGTAACTCCACCCATTCCAGGTGGGTCTTGATTGGTTTACTAGAATCCTTTAGAAGACTATTTTGGAGAGAGTCAGAAATGACAGAAACAAAAGAAATGTCAGAAGCTGACAGAAACTTCACAGCAGAGCTGACACAGATGCGGACACGTGGAGAACAGAGACACGGGTGTTGGAGATGCTTGGGGCCCAGCAGACATCGCCATGAGATGCTAAGCAAGCCAGAACCTGGAGAGGCAGATGCCAGCTGACAAAGGTGCTCCAAGCCCTTGAAACTTCATTGAATTAAGTTATCCTCCCATTGGTGCCTTAATTTGGGCATTTTTGTTGCCTTAGAACCGTGAATTTATAACTTACTAAATTCCCCTTTTTAAAAATGTGTAACACATTCCTGCAGTTTTCAAACTAACACACACCCTAAACAAAATTAACTCAAATTGGATCAAATACCTAAATATAAGAAGCAGTACCATATGTGCAACAGAACTGATTGTAAAAATGCAGAAATGGATAGCACAATACTTCCTAACTGTAATGCAATAATGTTAGTACACTGAATGAAGCTGAATGGCAGATGATAGAGGGAGGAGGGCTGGGGGCACAAATGAAATCAGAAGGAAAGATAGATGATAATGACTGAGATGGTATAATCTACGAATGCCTAGAGTGTACAAGGATAGTGACTAAATGTACAATATGTTTGTGCATGAGGAAGAATAAAGGAATGTCAAAATTGCAGGGTGTTGAAAATAGATGGTAATTTATATTTTAAAACTTTAATTTATCTGTTAGACTAAAGCAAAAAATATTTATTTGGTACAAAATTTCTATTTTGACTAGTATATTTCCTAATACAACTTATGTGAACAGTTTAACACCATAAGTACATGGAACCTTGAGTAGGGCAAGGAATTTTGTATACATGAGGCCCGATGAATGCAGGTGACTGAAGGATGCACTGATTGAGAAGTAGATTGTTGAATGATGGCACGCAAATATTGTGAGGCACGCAACACTGTGAATGAAACTGTGGGACATTTGGTGAGGCAAAATAAGCCAGAAACAAAAGAGTAAACATTGTATGGCCTCATTTAGAAAATACTTATAAGAAAACTGGGGCCGAGATGGTAGCAGTCACATTTAGTCCGAAGTGGTAACTGTTATTTCTGGATTTTGAGAGGCTATTTTAGATATCTATAACCTGGTATTTAGAGATGAGAAATGAAGCTGATCAGGTCATGATTAAGTTAATTCAGAATATAGGGGTAAGGAACATATTGTCTATATTTTAGAACCTCATTTACTTTTTGAGACCAAAGTAAGAAAGATTTATTTTGTCCAGAACCTAAATTTTCTATACCACATAATCCAACTCAATTTATCTGGATAGATCATTTAAACAATCCAAACACAGGGAGTCCAGAACAAGAATGAGGGCCTCTAATCCTCTATAGCTTAACGTAATAACTGGATATATCCCAGAGTAGATTAAGTAGATAATCAAAAAGTATTGGAAAGGTTCCTTGAGGGATAGGAGAAAAAATATGGAACTATTAAAGTTTACCACCAGAGAACCCCCTGATACCATCTCATACATTAGGGACACCCAAATCAACAGGCCAAGCCCTTGATCTTGAGGCTTGTTCTTGTGAAGCTTATGTAGGTAGTGGAGAAGCTTAGCCTGCCTATAGGCATGCCTAAGAGTCACCTCTGGAGGACCTCTTTTCTTGCTCAGATGTGGCCTCTCTCTCACTAAGCCCAACTCTGCAAGTGAAATCATTGCCCTCCCTCTACGTGGGACATGACATCCAGGGGTGAAAGTCTCCCTGGCGGCGTGGGAGATGACTCCCAGGGATGAGTCTAGCCCTGGTACCCTGGGATCAACAACGCCATCCTGACCAAAAGGGGGAAAAGAAATGTAAGAAATAAGGTATCAGGTAGCTGAGAGAGTTCAACTAGAGTTGAGAGGCTACTCTGGAGGTCACTCTTATATAAGCTTCAGTTAGACATTACTACCTACCATAACTTGCCAAACCCCAACCAAAACCGTTCTACCAATCCTAAAGAACACCTAGGACAATATATAAGATTCTACAAAGGTTCCACGCACTAGTGTAACTTTCCAGAAACCTACAACCTCCAGATGGGTCCCTGGACCAGATAAGTCCTGAAACCCAGAAGGTCCAGCCTCTCCAGAACATCAGATAGTGCCATCCCCCTATCCCATATTATTGACAGCCCCTTCCAACATGAAAAAGCTAGAATGAGCATAGCCCAAATACCCCCAAAGAGTGGGGGAAAGATCAAAGGTGATGGTGGAGTTATACAGAGAAGGTAGGGTTTAATAAATGAGTATAATTGCTTATATATTGATATTTCCTATAGTCTCTGTATCTTAGAGCAGCTAGAAGTAAAAACCTAGAATTGTGGAATTGTAACCCATACTGAAATCTGTGCTACAACTATTTGTTGTGCGGCGCTTTGAAATGTATTGCTTTTTTGTACATATGTTGTTTTTCACAAAAAAGAGAAAAAAAGTTGATTGCGATGATGAATGCACAGCTATATGATGATACTGTGAACCACTGACTATAACTTTGGATGACTACATGGTATGTGAATATATAACATATACAAATAAAAATAAAAGAGAAAGAGACTCTACTGAAAGGTGGTGCCTCCCTCTACTAAGACAGGCAAGCAGAGAACAGCAGGCTTTCCTATGCACAGGCCCTTGCCAGAAGTGTGGGTCCGAATCACACAGACAGCCTTAACAAATGCGGACGCCTGGATCACTCCAAACCCTGTCACATCAGGATGTCAACGGAGAGAATTTGGGCCCAGGCATTTTGTAAAGCTCTGGAGGGGCCCTGGTAAGCACCCTTTTTGAGAACAATGATGTACGTAGATTTTCTATCCAGAGGCAACTAAAAATTGCCGCTAGAGAGAGAGGCAAGATTGGGTAACTCAAGCTGAAGAGGTAAGATACCCAAAGTGCCAGGGCTTCAATCTGTCTGATAAAAAGGAACCACCCTGCTTTCCCGACCCCACCTCCTGGAGAAAGGCACTGGACTGGAGGTTCGGTGGTGCCTGGGGCAGCCGCATGGGGCGCTCCAACCCCAGGCTTCCCGAAACCCCGGGGCCTGGCCATAATTTGCAGGGAGGTGATGTGTCAGGAGGAGAGAGGAAGTGGAAACACATGGAGAGGACCTTCCAAAATTTAGTCGAGACTAATCTTGCCTGCACTCTCCAGAAGAACGCAGTTTCCGGTGAACTCCCCTTAGGTGCCTCCTTCCGTGCCACCTCCCTCCTTTCACTGCCATGGCTGCAGACCAAGGCAGAACCGTGGGTGTGCGCAGGGAGGGCCCCCTGGCTCCCTGCGGCTGTCCCACAGGTGCCACTTCACCTCCGCTGCTATGCAGGGAGCTCTACAGGTGTAAGAGTGACTTCAGATTGTGAAGTAGAATTCATAAGCAAGATTTGTGCATTCAGCACGAGCTCCTATCCGGTGGGAGCCCCTTGGAGAAGGGGCTACGCTACAACCACAGGCTTACTGGCCCTTGCAGCCTTCAGCCCCTTCACTCCCCTTTGCATTGTCTGGAAGCACACCATGCTGTCCTCACCGCTGTCTCCCCCACTGTCACCCCCTCCCATGTGGCTTCCCCTACTTTGCCTCTTTCTGCTATTTCCAGCTCTGCCCTCCACACGGGACTCCTTCCTGTAACTTCCATCTACTTGATTGCGTTTTCATTGGCCATTGACCTCAGATTCTGACACCTGCAGCAGTGGGGTGCTGGGAAGGTCAGCCACACTTCACACGGACTTTTAGTCAGTCCAGCAGCGTGAGAACATTCCGCGCCCACTGAGTATCTGCCAAAGAGCTCTCACCCAGTTTAGTGTCTCCATGGTTCGACCGTGCACGCATTGTTCCCTAAACAAAGGCGGAAAGGCACCGGCCACAGACCCCACCCAGTCATAGTTTAAATTGAAAAAGCGCAGGGTACAGACTATTGATAAAATAGAGATGCAATCTGCCTTCGCAGGAGCTGGGACTTATTACAGCATAAACCACCCCTGGTGCACGCCGATGCCACACAGTAAAGACATTCCCTCCAGTGCGAATGTGGCTGGGAAGAAAATAGGACATAAATTTCCCAAGTGGGATATGAGTTCAGCAACAATAAAAGCATTTTCTTGTACAATTAGCAAAGCAGCGATTCCTCCCTAGCTTTTTCACACGTCAATGTGGTAAAAAGTAATGTGGTGAAGCCATGTGCGAGTGTGGGTAAAGCCGCTACCTGGCCTGTTCCCTACCAGTGAGACAGGAGGGGAGGCTGATGCCCACCCAGCCCTAAAGCTTCTGGTCTTCTAATCCCCAAACTTCTGAATGAGAGAAAACAAAAATTAAAAACAGAAAGTCAAACTGAGGAGCCCAGGCGGCCCCGAGCTACAGTGAATGGCGGTACCGTGGCACGCGGTTTTGTGGCCGGTGGGTATCCCCTGAGGTCAACTGTCACACCCCATGTTCAGCCCCTGCCGTGGGGCTCCTTTCAGGGAGAGGAATACTTTCCAATCCTGGCCATGGGTTCGGCTCATGACTTCTTTGGGCCAATGAAAAATGAGAAGTGAAGGATGCCGCCACATTCGAAGGGATGATTTAAGAGGAGTCGAATGTTTCTGACCCTCCTGTTTTTTTTCCCTCTGCCACGAGGCCACAGTTATGCCTTCAGCATGGATCTCAAAACAGGAAGCTGCCTGGAGAGGAAACACAGCCAAAGCAGAGCGGCGGGTGACGTACAAACGTGCACAAGGCATAAGCCTCTGTTACTGCATGCCACCCAAAGAGTGGGGTTACTTTGTTACTTCGATGCTGCCCAGAACGTGCTGACTGATACAAACCTCCACTGGGCATAGGTGAAAAAGGCTCAAAGCATGGCAGGGATGGCCTGAGTGGCCTACTCCGATTCACCTTGGCATAGGAGCTCCCCACAGCAGACACCTCGTGTTACAGGTAGTGCCAAGGAAATGAGATACACAACTCTTTGGTGGGTAGTGCCTAGGTGGTGCCAGCTGCCCACCCTGCAGGACCCTGGAGCTGGCAGGACACAGCCACCACGGCCATGCCTCGATTCACCTCGCACCTCACTGGGGTCCTGTGCGGGGGGGGAGAACCGGCCCCTCCTGGACTCAGGCAGGAACCCCCCATTCCCTCCCTGCAGCCAAGTTGCGGGGCCTTCGAAATCTCAGGTCTCCGATTCTGAGCAGTCATTCCCACTTACAACTGTGCTTCTCGTTAAGTTTTTGCAGTTGATCATCTCAATGAAGACATGATATTCAAACTTTCTCATAGAACAAATGGACTGTCCAGCTTGGCGTGAGAAACACCGGCTTAGGCGGGCACTAAGGGTCTTCCTGCTCTGAAACAGGTGATTCTGCAAGCATCACCCAGCCTGGGCCGAAGCTCCCTTGTTCCACAGGTGACCCGACCCTGAGTGACACACGCCCACGTGGTGCAGCTAATTAGGGAGGGAACAGACAGGTGAGTTTTCCACGTGAATGGATAGGATAACTTAGGTAAAATGAACACAGTTATAAGGCAAACCGACAACTCCTTATCAGTCTTTGTTCAGAGAGCAATGTGTGTTACTTTAAGAGAAAAAAATATCAGAGAACTAATTAGATTTGCAATCTGTGAACAGAGTCAAAATACAAAAATCAAATCTATTTTTTTCATTCGTACATAGCCTGAGGGCAATAGCCAAAAGAAATAACTATTAAGTGTGAGTAATGCAAAATAGATCTTGCGAACTACAATCGGAAAAGTGTGAATTTAATACACAACTGCAAATTAGGAAGCGTCTTTTGATTTAAAAGCAGGCTTGGTCCGCAGGTGGGAAAAATTCCATGGTGTAGGCAACTCCAAGGTGGGCTAACAGACTGCACGTGGACTGGAAAAATGAGGGGGGCATGCTCTGAAAAGGATGTCAGGCTGCAGAGCTCACCCCCGTCCTTGGCATGCCAATGTGCTTTGCCAGGTGGGGCCTGCAGCCGCTGCCTGTCGGGCACAGCAGCTTATTAGGACCCAGTAACCAGACCTCACAGCAAGTACCTTTAAGCCATGAAAAGTGAAAGGAAAGGAAGCTTTCTATTTATTCTGGCCACGTCCACAGCTGACATTCACTTTTGCTCCAAGCTGGTCTGGAATCCAAGCTCCACCACCAACATGCCATGTGTTCCTTCATGCCAGCGTCCTCCAGTGTCCTCGCCATGACAGGATCGCGATGGGGAGAGGAGGGCTATGCCTGAGAGATTCTCCCAGTCAGGCGGGACTGGAGGACCTCCAACACGCAGCACCCTGTGAGGAGGCAGCGATGGGGGAAGCCCCCACCCATGCAACAGCAGCTGCTGCATCTAGAACTCACAGCCAGGAGAGGCAGAGGACCCAGGACAAACCGCCAGGGAAGAGTGACTACCTCCGCCACCTGGATTAGAGGCCCTGCCTTGTGCCCGGCAAACTCCTCTTCATGCTTCAGAACCTGGCTCTCGCCTCCTCTGCGAAGCCAAGTCTTTCTCCTCCACTATGCCATGCCTAAAGTGTGTGCTCGCTTTTATTACTGCACGGCGTGTCCTTTGTCTATGTTGCAGCTTTCTCCACTAGGATATGAGCTCCTTGCGGGCAAGGGCAGTGTCCAGACTCTGTTGGACATTCAGTAACTGGAACCAGTTTTATATGGGTCTAAATGATAGACCTACACAAAAACAGTAACTCATTTGTGTAAGATTCCAATTACAGGGGGTGCAAGCGTAGCTCAGTGGTAGAATTCTTGGCTGCCATGCGGGAGACCCGGATTTGATTGCTGGTCCGTGCACTTCCCAAAAAAAAATAAATAAGCAAAACAAACAAACAAAAATTCGACAAATGGTGCTGCAATAACAGGATACGCACATGGAAAAATAGTGAAATGTGACCCTGCCCATATAGCATACAAAAAAAAAAAGATTCCAATTGGAAGGAAAAATAAACCCTGGCTATACCATCCAGACTCCCTTCAGAGCACCATGGACTACACAGAGAAGCTCCTTAAGGGAGACCCCTGGAAAAAGCCCCTCCTTCTCCTCCTTGAGAACGGCTCGGGTCTGCCGTTCTGATCGAGGGGGACAGAGATCTGTGTGAGCCCCTCGGAGACAGGTGCTATTTCTGCATTAAGGAGAGTGTGTGTAACGCTTGTCAATTCCCTACCTGAAGTCCCTGATTGAGAAACTTGACCCTTGTCTGCTCAGGGAGGCTGGGGCTTCTGAGTGAGTGCACCGGCCCAGAAAAGGTCCTCAGGTGGCTCAGGCAGGTGAGTGCAGGCCCCGCCCGCCGGCCCGCCCGCCCGGGCTCTCCCACACACCGTGGGCTGCAGGGAACTGCGTGCCCGTGGGCACCACCACAGGCAAGGCAGGCCAATGTGGGGTTCAGAAGCTTTAGGACAAAAGGCTGACAGTGTGGGCACTGCCTGACACTGCTCGGACTGCTTCTGTCAGGGGCAAAGGAGCAGTGAAACACTTTAGTGTATTTCTGGCATCCTAAGATTTCCATCATGGCATAATAAAATTATGAGAGCTGCCCCTAATTTTGTCAGACCCCAACAGCCATTCACCTCTTGGGTCGAAGGCGACTCCTGTGGCCGGCGCTGGGGGCTGGCAGCTGTGACCCTCGCCTGGCAGGAGCCAGGGGTCCCAGGAGGGGCAGGGTCCCTTCCATTCAGGCAGGAGCCCGTGCCCCTGAGTGTGCTTCAGGTGCCTGTGAAAACTTCCTCCACATCAGCTTGCTGGGACCAAACAGCTTTTTCCTTTTTGTTTAAATGTTGTTTTAAAGCTTAATGTATAGTGTGTTTCTATTTTAAAATGAATTTCTCTGGCTGTGATAGTTTTCTTGGGGGAAAAAAAAGTGGCTCCTGAAAGTCAAGTTGGCTATGCCTGGAAAGGGCCAAGAATGCCAGTCATCATTGCATCTACTTGTTTCAGAGGGAATGACAAACAGCCACCCTCAACTGCCCTATTTCCTGTAGGAAACAATAAAATAAAATAAAAATAGCTAACCTGTGGCATGCAGGTAAACTGGCTCTCTGAGTTGCACCTGTGGCGTCCACTGATCCCCTAGGTGTCCCTATCGCCACCATGGCCAATTGCAATCTGCCTGTTGAAGGCTCTCAACGTCCTCACCGTGTAATAGGGGGCCGGCTCTCAGAACGCTGCAGCCAATAGCTTTAGTCCCCAGTTAAGGCTGCATATTAATATGGTGTCAGAAACTGATGAGCACGTAAACATCAGTATCTCATTTCTCTTCCCAGCAACCCTATGGGGAAGGTCCTGTTCTATTAGCATCTCCATTTTCAGGTGACATAACAGAGGCCCAGAGAGCACAAATGACCTGCCCAAAGTCACACAGCCAGGAGGAAGTGGTGGCACTGGGGCCAGAATCCAGTTTCTGTCTCCAGAGCAGAAGTTCTTACAATACATGCTCCCTCTCACGGGCCAGCACAGCTCCTTTGTGTTAAAAAGCTAATACAACTTTAGTCAAAGAGCACAAGCGATGCTTTGGTCAGAGCAGGTACAGACTCATGTCAGCCCTCTCCATTCGGTCCCTGCAGAAGGCACCAGGATGCCTGCCCCTTCAAAAACCAATATGATGCTTCCTTGGTTCTTGCTTCCAGCCTGATTCTCACAACTTGATGCTTTTCTCTTAATTCCTAAGAGTCTCTGTTCTTGTCTTGGTCTTCCCCTGAACTATTCCAGCAGCGTGCAGATTCCTGGCTGCCTTAGTTAGGGTTCTTAGGGAAACAGAACCCACAGGAGATATCTGTAAATATGAGATTTATAAAAGTGTCTCACACAACTGTGGCAACAGAAGAATCCAAAATCTGTAGGGCAGGCCGCGAGCTGGCAGCTTTGATGAAGGTCCTCAACGAACTCCCAGGAGAGGCTGGCTGACGGAAGCAGAGAGAGAGATTCTCTTCTGAACTCTCCTTAAAAGCCCTTAGATGATTAAACATCACTCATTGAAGAAGATACTCCCCTTGGCCAAATGCAGATGTAATCGGCCATGGATGCAACCAACATGCTCATGATTTAAGTCCACAAAACGTCCTCACAGCAACAGATAGGACAGTGCTTGCTTGACCAGACAACTGGATACCACACCTGGCCAAGCTGGCACATGAACCTGCCCATCACACTCCCCCTGGAGGAGAGGTCAGCCAGCAGCTGCGGCTCCTCCAGGAGCTGGGTAGTGGGTCCCACACCAGTGCCAGGAGAACCTCGTGGGGGAAACTGCTAACATAAGATGGAGAACCTGCTGCTGACACTGGCACAGGGACCACTGATAACTGACGTTTTTAAAAATGAAGAAATCATCAGTGACAGTTTGATACCAATTGTAGCAGTAATTAAGACTGAGGAGAAGCGAAAACTCACACCAAGAACTAAGCTTGCCCTCAGTCATCCAAGGACTACCATGTTTAGGCTGAGCAAATCCAAGAAAATAAGGAATGGGAGAAAGAGCTGGAGTACCAGGGCATACATGGGCCAGGGAGACAAGCAGAGGGAAATTCCCATTCCCAGCCTTAAAACCTCAGCAGCAGGCAAAAAACAATAAATATGCCCTCAGAAACCGTCAGAAATGGTACAGGAAAGGCTAAGACTTTGGGGCCAAGGAACCAGGTGGACACCACCACTGCACCCCAGCCAGGGCCTCCAGGGTCACTGAGGGCCAGACTGGACCCAAGGCTTCACTCCAGGAGCCTGGGTGTCAGATCCTAGGCTGCGGCCATGAGCATGAAATGGAATCAGTCTCCTGGGTTGGCTCACAAAATTAAACGTGTTAGAAAAGATCAGAGTGTATCACATGTAATAAGGGCAAATGTTTGTTTTATTAAACTTGGGCTGTGTGTGAGCATACATAGGAACATGCCTAAAAGATGTAACACATTCTTTCAATCACCTACAACTTCATTTTTTAAAGGAAAGTAACTTTTTGAAAAAAATCCATGTTATGTAGAGAAAACTGAAATGTTTCCATTGTTTTGTGATTTTGTTGCCAACAAAGTCTCAAAAATCCTATTTTGTACAATTTAAATTTGCAACAATTTTGTTTAAAAATCTTCCAAATAATGTATATACCCATATGTCTCACTGATTAACACTACAAACACAAATAAGTTCTTACATAAACTACTTCAAAGGTATGAATCTTGTACAAAGAGTGTGTAAGTTCGGGGCATAGGGGGCAAACTGCTATTGCATGCTATGGGTTATGTTTAACAGGAAAACATCAACAGTACCAAAGCAACACCAGGGGTAAAACATAGGGGGAGGGATAAGAGTTAAGGGGAGGGTTGTATTTCTGTTTGGTGAGGTTGTGTTTATTGGTTATCTTTCTCTTGGGAACAATAAAAAAATATCTAAAATTGAGAGTATTGATGAACTGTTGACTTTGGACATTATACATGATGCCTAATGAATGGAGGTGGCTGAAGGATGCAGCAACTAAAAAGTAGACTGGTGAATGATGGTGTATATATATGATCAAATATTGTGCTGCTACAAAAGGAATGAAGTTGTGAGGCATGCAATGTTGTGAATGAACCTGTGGGACATTTGCTGAGGCAAAAAAAGCCAGAAACAGAAGAGCAATTATTGTATGCTCTCATTTAGAAAACAATTATAAGAAAACTGGGGCCATATTATAAGATCTTATAGCAGCCATATTTAGTCTGAAGCTGTAATCGTTATTTCTGGATTTTGAGAGGCTGTTTTATATATAAAACCTGATATTTAGAGTTAAGAATGAACCTGATCAGGTTGGGATTCAGGTATAATTCAGAATACAAGGGTAAGGAAGACCATGGCTATATGTTAGAACTTCATCTATTCTTTGCAACCAAAGTAAGAAAGGTTTATTTTGTCCAGAACTTTTTGTGGCACATAATCTAACTCAACACGTCTGCATAGATCATTTAAAGAATCCAAACACAGGGAGCCCAGAGTAAGAATGAGGGTCTTTAATCCCCTATAGCTTAAAGTAATGCCTGGATATATCCCAGAGTTTATTTAGCAGATAATCAAAAAGTATTAGCAAAGTCCTTTGAGGGATGGGAGAAAAAATATGGAACTGTTGAACTTTACCACCTGTGAAACCCCTGAAACTGTGTCAAACATCAGGGACACCCAAATCAATAGGCCAAGCAATTGAACTCGAGGCTTGGTCCTGTGAAGCTTATTTATGTAGTGGAGAAGCTTAGCCTACCTATAGGTATTCCTAAGAGTTACTTCCAGAGGACCTCTTTTGTTGCTCAGATGTGGACTCTCTCTCTGTAAGCCCAACTCTGCAAGTGAAATCATTGCCCTCCCCACTACATGGGACATGACATCCAGAGGTGAAGGTCTCCCTGGCAGTGTGGGAGATGACTCCCAGGGATGAGCCGGCCCTGGCACCGTGGGATCAACAATGCCATCCTGACCAAAAGGGGGAAAAGAAGTGTAACAAGTAAGGTATCAGTGGCTGAGAGAGTTGAGAGGCTACTCTGGAGGTCACTCTTACACAAGCTTCAGTTGGACACTGCTACCTACCATAACTTGCCAAACCCTAGCCTAAACCATTCCTGCCAATCCTAAAGAGCACCTAGAGCATTATATAAGATTCTATGAAGTTTCCACGCACTACCGTAACTTTCCAGAAACCTACAACCTGAAGAGGAGTCCCTGGATCAGATAAGTCCTGAAACCCAGAGGGGCCAGCCTTTCCAGAACATCAACTTATTCCATCCCCATATCCCATATTATGAACAGCCCTTCCCAATATAAAAAAGTTAGAATGGGCATGGTCCAAATACCTCTAAAGAATGGGAAAAAGATCAAAGAACATAGAGAAGACAGGATTTAACAAACAAGTATGATTGCTGAATCATTACATTGATATTTCTTTTAGTCTCCACTGTCTAGGAGGAACTAGAAGTAAAACTTAAAATTGTGGAATTGTGACCCATATCTAACTCTGAAATCTGTTCTACAACTAATTGTTGCAATGTGCTTTAAAATTTATTGCTTTTTTGTATATATGTTATTTTTTCACACACAAAATAAATTTCTTCTAGCCTCCAGTGTTTTAGAGCTGCTAGAAGGAAACATCTGAAATACTGCAATGGTAACCCATAACATACTCTAAAATCTGTTCTGTAACTACTTATTGAAGTGTACTTTGAAAGTCACTGCTTTTTCTTTCTTTTCTTTGTATATATGTTATATTTAACAATAAAAACCATTTTTAAAAATCTTCCAAATGAAATGGATTTTGTAACTGCTAATATAAAACACAACTTTCCAATTAGCCTGTAAGAACTGACCACCAGACTGATGCTTTACAGCCTGAGGCACCTGCACCGAAAGGCGCCCGAGGGGCTGCAGCAGGTAATGATCTCCCCCCAGCATCGGACTTCGCAGTGGGGAGTGGTTCACCTGTGCGGGAGAGACTTTGACTCATGGATGACGTGAAATGAGAGTGAGGGCAAAGAACAGGGACAAACTGGAGAAATAGTGAACCAAAAGATCCAGAACTCCTCAAGAGACTTGTATGTCCGTTAGAGGAGGCACAGAAGTGAGAGAAGTTACGTGTCCATTACCCACCCTTCCGGAGCTGGCCCAATGGTGGCCTGTGGCCGTGCCCTTGCCCCGCCCAGGTTAGGATTCAAGGAAGGCAGCGGCTCGGACCAAGGCCAGAGGTGGAGCGGAAGGAGGCGTGTGTGGCCTTTTTGCTCCCAAGGACTCCCCGGCGGTGAGGGTAATGACTCGCCTCTCAGTCATACGTACGTGTGGCTTTTTTGCTAAGAGATGAGGGAGGGACTGGAAAGGATAAATTGGAATCCTGGTGAGAAGCCATTATCCCAAACCCACAAGGGCTGTGATCGGGCTGCATGAGCTATGCAGGCAGGAAGGCCGAGAAGTCTAGTGTTCGGACTGATCATCTCAATATCCCCACAAAACAAAAGTGTAGAAAATACTAAAATAAATAAGTAAAGAAAGAACTGGCTACCATCAGAGAAGACAGAAATTTAACCGCCAAAGTTAATGATTAATAAACAGGATTTAAAGATAGAGCTCACAGCTTGAAGCCAAAGACAATGATGGTTTTTTTTTTCCTTCTGGGAGCTGCACACCTCTGGGAAGTAACTTTTTCAGCTATGAAAGTCATTAAAACTAAGTATTGAAGTAAACTAAACCAACATATCTAAATTGCTATCAAGATTTTTTTTTAATGAAGCATGTTTAATCTCATGGCTCTCAATGAAAATATTCATTATGCACAAAAATTTTGTACCACTAAAATTATTTTTAAGTATTTTCATAATTACAGCCTTTAAAATTTCAGTACTTTGTGAAAGTTTTGGTAAGTTATATAAAATACTACTATAAATCACAAATACCCCATAAATGGGGAGCCTGGTGGTAGCGTACAGCTCAAAGGGGTTCTGCAGAGCAGCACGGAAGGCGTCTGAAGAACCTGCCCTGGGGCTGGTGACAGTGACCAGCTGAGCCCTGCCCTCTGGGCCGCAGGCAATGAAGCTGGGAGCTGAGACAGACTTTTAAGCAAAAGCAAGTTTTGGCAGACAGAAGTAAGGACAGGCATCGACTAGATTTCTTTTCTAAATTACTTTCATAATTCTATAAATATATTTCTCTTGCAAAGTAAAAGATCATATGGAAAAATTAAAAGTAAAAAATCTCCTCTCACACAAGAAAGTTTTTACTTCGTTTTTATTTGGGGGGGGGGGGGCGGCGCCTGGACTGGGTATCTAACTTGGGTCCTGCAGGAAAAGCAAGGATTCTACCACTGAACCATCCGTGCACCCTACCTTGGTTTTAACAAAGAAAATTTCAAAAGTTAATCCTTAAAAGGAATTTGTCAATCAAATATTTTTCTTAAAATATTAAGAACTCATTTATAGCAAAAACTAATGAAACATATTAGAAAGTGCTTTACTTTGAAAAGTACAGAAACTATGTTTTTACTGGCTAATAATTTCACACTGAAGACTTCAGGGAAAAAGTAGATTGTTTACATTCAAAGTAGGGAGGTTATTTCTTGTGATTATCAAGTATGACTTTGACACAATTCCCTTTGAGCACCGACTAAAATGGGGCCTTTCTTTGAAAGTGAGCACTCTGAACGCAGTTTCCAGCTACCTGGAGCAAACTGTTCTTTAGTTGCTTTTTTCTGCAAATCTTTCCAGAGTCTGCAGTGGTTTGTGATATTCCATCCCATTAGTTTTCACCATATTTCCTTTTACCTTCACTGCAAAGACCTTATTTCTTCTAAGACTTCATACAATCAACCTGTTCAATTAATGCTACCAAAAGCTGTTCTGGAAGACCCCCTGCTGGGCAACAGAGACTTGAACTACATCTCAGATGGAAACACTACTGTAGGGAGACAACAAGCAGAGTCACTTCATGGTAAATTATGAGTTTAATGCAGAATACAGTGATGTCATTAGAATTTATAAGTAGAAGCAAAAACAAAAAAGTTAACCCATGAAAATTGAATATTTTTACGTGCGCGTATATGAATATGTATATATACCCAACATACATGGGATACATGGGGTATGCCCAATAGTTGACATATTAGTCTGATATGTTATCAACCCCACTTTGTCAGCTCTGCTATGAAACTGGGGGGACAGTATGCAGGACACTGCTGGATTGTGTTTTTGTAAGAGCACGCTGTTATGATAAGCCCTCTGCAGATACCTGCTTAAAGAGAACAAATTAAGTGGGTTCTTACAGTCAAGACAGAATAATTTATTTTACTAAATTCAGAACTGGCAAGCTTTCGAAATATGGGCTCTGCATTGTAAACTGAACTAAAACATTTCATCACAATTATTTACCTCTGGAAAAACAAACTGGGGAAAAGGCTTCTAAATAAAGGCTGACAGAATTAATGAGAAGAGTTCCTAAGGCTTCTTGGAAACGAAATTGCTCTTAAAAAACAACTTTGATGAGTTAAGTGTAAATGAATCAGAAACATATGGATCAAATTTTCCTTAAAATACACAAAGGTTTAAAAATTAGAGGAAATATGCTTGGTGAAGTATGTTTAAGAAATGTTAGAAAATACATTTTGAAATGTTGGAAAAATAGCTTGAGGTATTTCACAAAAGACAAATGAAGCTTGACGCATCTATCTCTAATTCCCTAACATTATACTCACTGACACTATAGCCAGGGATTTATGTCATGGAACACAGCAGGCACACCGCGATCAGTCACTTGTTTAAAGAAATGTTTAAGGCATGTTAATGGAAGACATCTGAGCCCTCCCAGCTACCCTCAGCTCTGGGCTTCGCAGACAGATGCCAAGGCAGGGCTGAAGCCCTGGGGTCTCCTGCTAACTGACCATGGCCACAAGGCCCTCTCATACCTCGAGAGCACAGCACTCTCAGGCATCTTAATGATAAAAAACAACTCCAGTGCCACGCCACTGGCGTGGACGGTCTAAACAGGACTGACGGAGGCTCCCGGAATGGCTGTGCGCCACACAAGCGTGTCCACGGGCACTGATAGTGCGTGGGCAGCACCACTCTCAAGTTCATTTTCAGCCCACAACACTACAGCCAGTGGGTTTTCCCATGAATTTAACATAAATACTGAAGAGAATATATCATAATACTCTACCTAAGAGTCTCCCGGTAAAAATTCATTAGGGGAAGGGAGGATAAAACAGTGATTTATAACCTCAGAAAAATGAGTGAAGGCCACATATTTCAAGAATTCAGTACTTTATTTTATTTATTTATTTATTTTTTGGTTTGTTGAAATAGAATAATGCAAAGGAATGGGTTCATCTCAGGAGCCACGTGACTAGAGCAACCAATTCTATGAGGCCAGCTCCCTCTTTTACAGAAGGAGAGAAACAGACTAATGTATGGATTCATAAAATAATCCAAATAAAGCATCTAGGCACAACAAACACATGAATGCCCGTTTCAATCCCAGATGTCCATTTTTCATCTATTTCTTATTTTCCACTCTCACCAGCTTGGGTCAACGGTATGCACTGGTGCCACGCCACCCAGGCTTATGTGACCTCATGAACTGTCTCGCTGTCTGATTTTCCTTCTTACCTGCAGCGATCTTCAACCTATGTCCTGTTCCCAGTTCAGAATAAGATCCCGAACACACATTTTTTAAACCTCCTGGCTCAGGCTCACCTGTGAGAAGAGAGGACCGCACCCGACCATTGGCTTCCTTCTCGGGTCTCAGGGCCCTGGGCTGTTGAGGAGTCCCTCAAAACTTTCCTGAGAAGATCTTGGGAAAAGTTGAGGAAAGGAAGAGTTGAACCTAAAACGCTCTGACCATAAGGAGGGCAGGCAGTAGCCACGGAGCATGAGGCTGTCTCCCTGGTTCCCCTTTTTCCTGGGCTGGGGATCGGGACCTGGGGTGAGAGGAGCCCCAGCTGCCTCCCTGCCCCCGGCTCTGCAGGGCAGGTGACCACGGTGAGGTGCAGTCAGGGCCAAGGGAAGCGGCCTGGCACCAGCTCCACATTCTGAGCCTCAACTGACTCGAGACCCACGGCCTCTCCTCCTCTCCCCAGGAAAGGCAGCAGCTGAGGCTGGGAAGGGAAGGGGCCAGGCAGGCGTCCATCTCCCCCCACCTCCCCAGCTGCTCAGCCCCCGCCTCACGTCTGGAGCAGCACTGGCCACCTGCCCTGGAGGAAGCAGAAAGGACTGAGGGGGAGTGGGAAGGCTCTAGCCACAAACGTCTCCCACGTACCTAATTCTGTTCCTTCGTCCCTAAGAGATGAAAACTTTATCAATGACCAAAGCAAGAAAAAAGGCAGGGGCCATGGTATCCAATCCTCTCTAGGTGCCTTCCAGCTGCAGACATTAACGCAAGTGCATGGAGGCTTAATTATGCCTAAAGAACTACTTCACATTCCCTCTACCTGGAACCTTTCTGGGAACTAAGGGCACCTAAGCTAAAGTTAAAAAGGCCAAAGAAATGACCCTGAGCTCTGAAGCCCAGAGACCAGAGCTCCCCAGCACCCCTCACCCCCACACTGCTATACTTCCAAATTACCCGAAACATTCCAGCAACCACCAGCCAGCTCCCTGAACACGGCAAGCAGGGAACTGGAGAGGGGCACAGGCTGACAGCAGCCTGAACACGGCAAGCAGGGAACTGGAGAGGGACACAGGCTGACAGCAGCCTGAACACGGCAAGCAGGGAACTGGAGAGGGACACAGGCTGACAGCAGCCTGAACACGGCAAGCAGGGAACTGGAGAGGGACACAGGCTGACAGCAGCATGAACACGGCAAGGAGGGAATTGGAGAGGGACACAGGCTGACAGCAGCCTGAACACGGCAAGGAGGGAATTGGAGAGGGACACAGGCTGACAGCAGCCTGAGAACACATGAGGAAAAAGCTGTTAAGAGCAACTCCCAAACTCAGAGCCTTTCCAGGGAGAGGCAGAAGGCCTGTGACACCACACTTGCTGCTGAGGGTAGCATACAACACATAACGGGCTCATGGCTAAAACACTTGAATCACAAAGAAAAGGTAATGTGCAAATTCTCTATTTGACAAAGTCAGAGAGCAAGTGTGGTGCATTTTAGCAAGGTTTCCATCAAAACTATTTAACATAAAAAATAGTTTGGGGGAGTTATAAAGTAACATTCAATATCTGGAAAATTCATCATATGGAACATCCATTTTATGCTAGTGTAACACCAATAAGACAAATGCATTTATTAAACCAGTTAGAATTTACTGAAAAACTACTCTCATCTTACTGCACCAACTCTGAAATTAACAGTATAATGTATGGCAAACAAAATGTCTGGTTTAAAATATGTGATTTGGTAGAGAATAAAATCTGGGGAAAGTCATTCTGTCCTTTCTGCCGATCTGTACAGATCTGAGACCAACAAGTAGACCAGTGACTGCAGATCAAATAGGAACACAGAGAAAACACAGACAACCAACACATACCCTAGGAATTTATTACCAAATTACAACCTATGCACAAACACAGCTAAGGTCATAGGACCAGCAAAGTAGCAGCACACAGATGTAAGGAAAAACACATTTGAAAATATAAATTAAATTTTTCTTTAAATTTAGCTTCAAAATACTGGGAGACAAACACTGAAATACAAATCTTAACAATACACTTACAAACCGCTGGAACACGCAGTGATCTCTTCAGACAGTGTGTCCATGATAAAGTTCACTGAGGCCCACATCACCTCATGAACACACACGTGTCCATTTTTGTGTGTTTTCGTGAAGTACCCAAGTTCTTAGAGAACAGACACAAGGAACAGTGAGGTTCCAAAATTTTTAATATAGTCACCTTAGTATGTATTTATGAAGCTATGATAAAAAACAGTAGGATGTGAGTTGTGTTTGATAATGAGGCTGGCCATCATAAACAGGGAAAATGTGATTCAGACACTTCACAGAGGCTTAATTAGGAATATATGGCTTTGCCAGAGGAAGAAGGACAAAATACTTAAAAATAAAAACTCAGGGATTAAAAAAAAAAATCACTGGGAAGGCAAGAGTAGACGGAAAGGAAGTGTTTAGAGAAGTCAATCTGCATAGATGATGAACTGAATTTAATTATGTTTTCAATGAATTTCCCCTTAAAACTAAACCTACTTAACTGAGGTAGACTCTAGAAATAAAATGTGCAAAATGTCAGCTTTACCTAAGGGCAATATACAGTCACTTTAGACATTGTAAAATAAAAGTGCATTTTACAGTTTTGAATAGAAGATCAAGAGGGAGTCCTTTTAAAGAAGGGATACTTCTCCGTATTAATTATTTATTTGTTGTGCCAAATTTCCAAATGCATAAAACTTCACATCCAGGTTTCCTTCATATATATATAAATAAGTATATATGAAATGAAAACAGTAAAATGAAAAGAATAATGTTATGGCATTACCGTAATATTTTTCCTGTTCTTGTTAACAAGTCACCTGGAAAGCTACATTATCATTAAAGCTAAAGAGTTGTCTAGAGCCAAAAACCTAACAAAAATGTTAAGAATTATTGTTAATGAGGTGAATGTTTTTAAAAAAAGCATATATTAGGGATATAATTTTTTAAATACTCATATAGTTTCCACATTAAGAAACAACATTAAAAGCAAATGTCCTTAAAAAAACTAACTAAATAAGAAAAGGCCTAATTTAAAAGTATAAATAAGTAAACTTACAGTAATTATAACAGTTAGTTTTCAGCCTTTTCTGCAAAAATAATTAGTGGAAATGAGAACAGAACATTTGGGGTTTAAATATTTTTATCCCCATAACATGGCCCGAATTGTAATTCCTACTTCTTCTACTGTGACAGATTCTTAGATTCACATAAATATTATGTGCATCACAAATTAAATAGTATCTAAAAAATATTATATTATACAATCAAAACAGTTAAGGAACAAAAGACACAAAAAATATCAGAAGAATAATTGCTAAGTTTAACAAGTTAAGATGGCCCTTTCTTAAAAAGGTCCAAACATCCTTAATGTTTTATGCCTATCATACAGGACAGATCCTAAGTAATCTCTGGTTAATAAACTAAAGGAAGGGTGGGAATCTACTATTCTGCAAACAACGAATCAACAGCCAAGACAAACGGGAGGAACCACAGCCGCCCAGGCCTCCGAGAGGGGAGGAGGGGGAGACAGCACCCCACCAACGAGGTCCTGTGCTACTTCCACGGAGAAGGCCTGGCAGAGTCAGCAGACAGGGAGGACGTGATCCTTCGTGCCAAGGGAGGAAATTCAGATGGACTCGAGCTGTTCGGAAGCTGAAGAGTGACAGTAACCTCAGGTGACGGCGTCAGTCTACACACAGCAAAGGGGGAGCGTGGCAATGACTGAACAAATCTGGTTGTGTTCACGCACTCTCCCCTGATATATCTGTGTGGCTGTTCACGGCAGAGTCATCAGGTATTGGCTGGCTCACTTTTTCAGTAGTTAGTGATTTTAGCCTATTTTTTGACAGTCGGGAATCATGTCACAAAAACCACAGTCTCGAGGGCCTGTGTGAAGCCCCTAGTTATACAGCTGGACCACAGCAGGGTCCCTGCTTCAAGTTTTCCTGGTACTTTGGAGGCAGAGGTCAGAGGACATTAGGAATGTCGACTGCTGCTGGCTGTCAGATGAAGTCTATGGTGCCTTTCCTACTCGGCCTTGTCTACACTGTCTATTTTGTACTTGGGTCACCAGGAGTCTCAGCCCAGACTAAGATCTGTCTGTGTAGTACATTTCATCATCACTAGTTTCCTTAAAAAAAAAAAAAAAGGAATTACGGGAGCAAAATGTTTACAATAAACATGAACACAGCCCAGAAAATGATAAAAATGGTTCACAAAAATAACCAGATTTCTAAGAGATAGTTAAATAGTTTTTAAAAAGTGGATATCAGTTCTAATTTTAAAACAGACTTAAAAAAAGAAATGTTCATCTTTCCAAGATGTATACAGCTGCCTGTGCCCATCCATTTCTGATCAAAACCGCCCTCTGTCAGTGGGAGCCAAAAGACGCACAGTGTGATGATAAGAGAGACTGCGAAGTGGGACGTCAAGTCTAGCCCAGCTCTGTGAACGCCACAACTCTACCTGTGTGTCCTAGGCAGAGTAAGCAACCAATACATGGTGTGCAGAACCACGGGCCTGTGTTACCAGGTAGCTACTAAGCAGAATCATAGGGTTGCAGTATCCAAAATGTCACCATTTTCAGATGAATTAAAGGAATCAAACCTTTGTAATTTGATGATGCATCTGCTACTGCAACATAGGAAAAAACAAAACAATTCTCATTCTGGGTAAGGCAAAATATTGTCTTTTGCGATAAAGACAGTGTGCATGCTGCATTGTCAAAGGTTTAAGAGAAAACCTAAAGGATCTCTTTAAGATCCTTTAAGGGGGTTAAGATATATATAAAACAAGCACCATCCACTGATAGCACAAAATGAGAAATGAGGGAAATAAAAAGGCACCTGACTTCCCAAACATAGTAAAGATAAGCTCCAGGCTCCAAATACTGCTTAATGGGTACTAAAAGAATCACAACTACTATATCACTTACCCATAAGGAACTCAGAAAAAAGAACTAAATGCAATAGCCAAGATAAATAACATAAAACCCAGAATGATTTAACTAATCAACTAGAATAGAAAAGTAGACAAATACAATAGTTAAGTTTTACCAATCTAAACACTAATATCTTAACAACGGCCTTTAGGATTCAGGGGAACAAAAGTTACTGGCTGGCAATAGTCTGCAAGATAATCTTAGTGGGACTGTTTCTTTATTCCTAACAAATGAATGGAAACCTCTCTTTTCAATTTTCAAGATGAATTAATTCAATGACAAAAAAATCCTGACGCCTTCTGATTTTAACTGTCATAATGTACGCCTCAGAGGAAAGGGGATAATTTATAGCATGGGAAGAATACTTCAACCTTAAACAGATTCAGACTTATGTTATCTGAAAAAGAATATAAGGCATTTATCGTTTCTAGTAGGGATAAGTAAGAAACTAAGAAATCTCTTAAGCAAGAGACTAAACATCTTAAATGTCTAAAAAGTTACATTAGTTTTAGTTTTAATCTAGTAGGGCTATCTAAAATTGAGAATTCAGGATATCAAACAAAAATTTTAAAGGTTTGCCCAGGAGTACACATTTTGCCTAGTCAAACAGGATAAATGTAATTTAAAAAAACTAACACCAGTATATTCTATTTGTGATCAGATAAATGCCACCAACTTTTTCTGGCTTCTTTCCATCATCTCATTCCTGCTGAACAACTCAGTAAGCTGGATTTCTACCCTAGTCATACTGTATGTAAAAGTTCTCTAGATAGGCAAGATAGACTTTTCAAAGAGAATACCTAAAGTTCATTATTACCATGGTATTTTGGCAAAAAGATGTCTAGGAAACCATAAAGATTTTGTTTCATTTTCTTCTGCATTAGCCACGAGAAGGTAGATTTGTTTAGAATATGAAAAGTATTTCTTTAGAAAACCAAAATCAAGTTTAACAAAAATCAGTGGTGGGGCTGAGAAAAGATAAAGGCTGTATCTGTTTGAACATACTGAGAGAAAAGTGAAAATAAACTTAAAAATCTGAAATTAAGAAAATGCCTGCGACGCGATCACAATGCTCTTCCAACTCTTCCAGCAACCAGAAAGACCAGAGAAACAACCCGGCAAGCCGGCTCACAACCACAAAGCTCAAGGAACGGTAAAGGCAGGGAGGGGAGGAATGAAAACTCTAATCACATGACAGACTCTAACAGTAAGCAACCACTGAATTTTAAAGGATTGAACTAGCAAATTCATTATTTCACCAAAGATTTACTATCCCTCTTCTCTTAACAACAAAATAATGACTTAAGACACAAACCCATTTTTGATGTTAAAAGCCAACTTACACAGGTCCTCCGAGCTCACACTGCAAAGAACGGGGAAAACAAACAAAAGCCGACAAAAGCAAGTTCCTCCTCCGCGTTCTGTGAACCCGCTCCTGAAACAGGACACCGGTCACTTCCCTTGGCCTCCCCACAGCCCTGGCCTGCGTGTGGCGCCTCAATGGCTGGATATGTGGGGCAGCAGAAGACCCTTTAGGGAAGTGCTGCTTATTTCTCAACTACATTTACTATTCTCTGTTGTTTGTGGATTTTTTTTCCCTTAAGTGAAAATTTCTCCAATGAAGAATTCCAAATGTTTCCTAAAAATGTCAAGAATTTCTTCACATTTTATAAACAAAGGTACCAGAAATTCAAGCAGAGCCAAATTCGACCATCCATTTTTCATACTTCTCCAAGTCTGCAGCAGAGACAGACTTGGCAATTTTCTTAAGAGCCAATTCAAAGTCTCCTTTGGTAACAGGCATCTGAAGTTCCTCCTTGGAAAGTGCGCGGATCTCTTCCGGACTTAGACCATTGATTCGCCGTCTCATTGCCATTAAAGAAGCATCCCTAAAAAAATGCCAAAACAGTCTATGTTAATTATTGCAAATGTTTTAAACACCTTAAACTTTAATAAAGTTATGGGAAAACATTCAAAAGACCTTTTTTTTTTTATAATGCTGTTTAGAGTTGTCCACTTGTGGGACATGCTGAGGATTCTGAAGAGGTTAAGTGAGGATGCAAAGAACTTAAAAATAAAATGTATTGTTTGAGGAACCCTAAAAGCCTACACTGAGCTGAGATAGTACTGAATTTTCTTCTCCCCACCTCCTTCTCAAAGATAGCCAAGAAGTTCAGGAAACTGAAGGTGAATTTCGAAATACTGAATGACACACTTGGAAATGAACATATAGCTAATGTTAAGATAATTCAAAACCATATACCAGTTTGCCAGCAGCTTAATCAGAGCAGTAAAGCCAGGAACCTCTCGGGTTCTGTCTGGAGCATGAATATATCCATGCAGAGTGGATAAGGAATTCCCTCCATGGAGAATTTGTGGCCAAATGAAAGGACAAAATCTGGCTGCTCTTACTATCATTCTCAGCTCCATCCTTCTGAACATTAAATAATTATGAAGGTTCAGAAGAAGTGGACAATTGGTCCTCACAAATAAAGCAATTAGGAAGACCAAGCCAACCAAAACAGTAAATTTTTAAATTTTTAAAATAGTTTTAAAATTATTGTGGGCTTATTGTGTGCCACTAAACTTAGATGCACATAGAAAAACACAAGTGAAAAAGGTTAGAAACCCAGGTGTTATGGCTTTAAAGAAAGTATCAGAGTCAATTTTTAAGTACAGTTAGGAAAGTAAGAACAAAAAGAAAAAATCCTCTTCTTAGCACTGAGTGATGTGAAATGTCTAAATTATGATGTCACTAAATTAGAAGGAAAAATTTTAAACTAGCATGTATTACTTTCACAGTTTAAACTGATGAGCTTTGCTCATCTGCAAGGGGTAAAATAATGCCAATCAAAGTTAAATGGTAGGGCGGGCAACCAAGGCTCAGTGGCAGAGTTCTCATCTGTCACGCCAGAGACCCTAGTTCAATTCCTGATGCCTGCCCATGTAAACAAAAAAAACAGAACAAAACAAACAAAACATGAATTAAAAACTAAATGGTACTACTTATTTTTTTCTTTTGCATGGGCAGGCACGGGGAACCAAACCCAGGTCTCCGGCATGGCAGGCGAGAACTCTGCCTGCTGAGCCACTGTGGCCCACCCTAAATGGTATTACTTTTACATTCATCCAGCTAGCTTCTAACACAGTGCTAAATTAATCTTATCACCAAGTTAAGCACATAGGTTTCTTAAAAATCAAAGGATAAAAAGGTAAGTGACATATTGCTATGCAATCTTTTGCCTAACAATGACCAATGAAGTTACACAAAAACAAAACAAAACAAGTGGGAAATTATTTCAAGCAACTGGGTATATGCTTTCAAGGGCATAACTTTAACCTACACCACTGGCCAGGGCACTTCTGTAACTAATGTCTTGTATCACAGATCATTTAAAAAAAATACCTGCAAACATTAGTTATGTCAGCACCAGAATAGCCCTCAATCTTCTCTGCTATATCTTCCAGTTGAATATCAGGATCTAATTCAACTTCACGAAGATTGATCTTCAGAAGCTCAGCTCTTCCTTTTGCTGTTAGAAGATGTTTTTATTGTTATTAGACATTTTACTTTACAAATCATTTTACTGAGCAAACAAATACTTACATTTATGAAAAGAGAAACAAACACAAAGAGTCAATAACTGTTAGTCCACTGGTATCACCAATTCACTGCATAACTCATAGAATCACTGAACTTCCTATATGCCTTGGCTGCAACAGCTGAAAACTGAAACAAAATTCAACTTTTTTTATGGCCTTGAGGACAGGTCCTGTGAGAACGAAGGATCTGAGATCCTTTATGAAAAATATAAACGTGTATATTCAGGCACCAGAAGTGCTTTCAGTAAAAAATATTTAGCATAGTTTTATAAAACTAGATTGCACGGAGTGTAAGTCTTATGAATTACTCTGCTCAACTTGAAGTATGATACAGGAAAAGATTTCAGAGCTCTGAAGTCAATTAGCACAAAAGGTTTTTGCTGTAGTTTTCATTAGGAGAGCCAGCCCACAGACACTTATTTCCAGTATGACTAAAATATATATTGAATAAGCTCAAATGAACTAGAGAATTTTTAAAATAACCAATCATGCATGTCTGTTTCACTATCAGTTTTAGTTGGCAAATTTGCTTAATATGGAAATGTAAGATAATGTATAAGTTGTTTAGAAATGGCTTTCTGCAATTTCCTTTCTAAGATACAAAATAAAATTTTATTCCTCCCTACCTTTTATTTTGAAAATTTTTAAACCTATAAAAAGTTGCAAGAATAATCAATGAACACCCATTTACCCTTCATCTAGACTCACCAAGGTTTACATTTTGCCATTTTTACTCTAACTTCCTTCTCTCCTCTCTTTCAGAAATGATAATTTGAGGCAGAGATCACAGCAGATACTTCACCTTAAATTCTTTAGCATGTATCTCCCAAGAACAGAGGTATATATACAATACAATTAATACATTCATTAGGAAATTTAACACTGATACTTTAGCATCATCCAATACAGCATCATCTAATACATAGTACAGATTAAAATTTCTATAGGTCAGGTCTTTATATCTTTTGTAAAAACAATCACATATTGAACATAGTCATCAATTTTCTTTAATCTAAAACAGTTTCCACTGGTTTTGTTTGTTTGTTTTCATCTTTCATTACATTAACAATTCTCCCCCAACTGTCTTTGTAGAGTCAAGGCATTCTAATAAAGATCCCGACAGTTCTGTTCGTGGAAATTGGTGGGCAGATTTGAAAATTGGAAAATCAACAAATATATGGAAGCTTAATAACACTCTTAATCAGTCTTCAAAGAAATTACAAATGAGATCAGTAAATGTCTTGAGATGAATGAAAACAAGAACACAACACATCAAAATTTATGGGTACAGGAAAGGCAGTGCCGGGAGGGAAATTTAGAGTCTAAACATTTTACATTTAAAAAGAAGAAAGAGCTAACATTAAAGACCTAATTGTGCATGTGGAGGAACCAAAAAAAGAACAGCAAACTTAATCCAAAGCAAGCAGGAGGAAAGAAATAGCAAAGATTAGAAAAACATGAAATAGAGAATAAAAAAAACAATAGAGAGCATTAACAAAACCAAAAGTGGGTTCTTTGAAAAGTTCAATGAAATTGACAAGCCTTTAGCTTGACTGACAGAGAAAAAAAAGAGAGAAGATCAAACAAATAAAATCAGAAATGAGTGGGGGAACATTACCACTGACCCCACAGATATAAAAAGGACCATAAGAAGATACTATGAACACCTGCATGCCAACAAGTTAGACAACTAGATGAAATGGACAAATTCATACAAACAAATGAACAGCGTACATTGACTCTAGAAGAATTAAAAGATCTCAACAGAGCAATTATAAGTCAAGAGATGGAATTAGTCATCACAAACCTCCCAATAAAGAAAAGCCCAAGACAAGATGCCTTCATTGGTGAATTCTACTAAACAGTCCAAGAAGAACTAATACCAATCCTGTACAAACACTTCTAAAACACTGAAGAGGAGGGGACACTACCTAACTCCATGAGATCAACGTCACTGTAATACCAAAGCCAAATAAAGATACACATACACAAAAACAAAAAAAGAAAGAAAATCACAGATCAATTTCTCTTATGAATACAGACAGAAAAATCCTCAACAAAGTACTAGAAAATCAAATTCAACAGCACATTAAAAGAATTATACACTATCATCAAGTGGGATCTATCCCAGTATGCAATGAAGTTCAACACAAGAAAATCAATTAATGTAATTCACCATACTAAACAAAAAGAGAGAGAGAGAGAGAGAAACCACATGAACATCTCAATTGACGCAGATCAGGTATTTGACAAAATCCTGCATCCTTTCTTGATAAAAAACACTTAGGAAACCAGAATTACAAGGAAACTTCTTCAACATGATAAAGGGCATATGTGTAAAAATCCACAGCCAACATCATATTTAATGGTAAAAGACCATTAAGATCTGGAAGGAGAGGAGTTCCAGGAACATAGCCAAAGAGGATACCTCCAGTTCAGCCCTGAATAAAAAAGTTCACAAAAAAGTTGCAGAAGGGACAGGAGGGTGACTGAGACAGCGATTCAAGAGTGCAACTGACCTGGGAGAGCCTTCTGCACCACACAGGGTGGCCCTGGTTGCAGAGGCTGAAGAACTGAGAGGCAGAAAGCTGAAGCCTGACGCAGAAGCGTGGAGACCACAGGAGCGCATGGACAGGGAGACGGACACTAGTAAGTAAGCCAGGCCATGTTCCTTGGGTGCGCCACCCTCATCAGCAAAGCCCCATGACCTGCAACTCACCCTATACCCCATACACTCAAACCTCATCACTTGCCCCCATTCCCTATGATCCAAGTACCCCCACCCCACCAACCCTGAGTACGTGTGTTCAACCCATGCCCCAACCCCAAGTGCAGCTCAATCCACCTCTCCAGCACCCCTCCCGAGGACTACCTCCACTGCCCTGTTCCCTACAAGCTGCTCCCAGCGCATAAAAGCTATGGGCACTTAGTTCCACACCCAGGCTACACCTGCCCTCAGCCCATAGTGTCGCACAGTTTTTAAAGTTTTCACAGACAAACAAGAATCTGTCAACAAGAGACTGGCCCTATAAACAATACTAACAGGAAGTCTGCTGGTTGAAAAAAAAAAAAAGACAGGAGAAGGAGGCCTGGAGGAGGGTACAGAATTAAAGAGGACCAGTAAGGATAACTTACAAGATAAAAAGAGAAAGATGGGAAAGAATATAGAGATCTGACAAATAAAATAAAAAGATAAGGTGGTGAATTGAAAGTTAACTGCCTAAACTTACCAATTAAAAGATACAGATTGGCAAAATGGATTAAGAAATATAATCCAGCTATATACTACTTACAAGAGACTCATTATAGACACAAGGATGCAAATAGATTGAGAGTGAAAGGATGGAAAAAGATTTTACACACAAGCTATAACCAAAAAAAAAGCAAGAGTAGCTCTACTAATATAAGACAAAATAGACTTCAAATGTAAAGACATCATAAGAGACAAAGAAGGACACTACATATTAATGAAAGGGTCAGTGCACAATGGGTCAATGCACCGAGATGATAAAATAATCATAAATGTTTATGCTCCCAATCAAGGATTTCCAAAGGACAAAAGACAAGACTTTGGCAAAACTGAAGGGAGCGATAGATGCGTCAACAATAACAGTAGGAGACTTCAATACAACACTGTTCTCTACAGATAGAACAACCAGACAGAAGATTAACAAGGAAACAGAGAAGTTAAATAACTTGATAAATGAATTATACCTAATATATATATGTCGATGCACCCAAAACACAAGGATATACATTCTTCCCTAGTGCTAATGGAACATTCTCCAGGATAGATCATATGCTGTGACACAAAACAGGTCTTTATAAATTTAAAAACATTGAAATTATTCAAAGCACTTTCTCTGATCACAATGGAATGAAGCTGGAAATCAATAATCACCAAAGAATGAGAACATTCACAAAGCAATTGAAAATCTAAGCAGAAACAGCCCAGTCAAATGACCAAATCAAAATTCCAGAAGGGACACAGAATATGGAACACCTACTCAAGGATATTTATAAAGAAATAAAGGATAACAGAAGACACTAGAAGAGCATGAAGAAGAATTTGGGAGGTTAAATAGAAAAATGGCAGATCACACAGAAATAAAAGATACAGCAGACCAAATTTAAAAATATACTGGAGATACAAGATAGCAGATTTGAAGTAGCAGAAGGAAGGATAAGTGAGCTAGTAAACAGAACAATAGAACTAGAGCACACAAAAGAACAAACAGCAAGAAAAATGGAAAAAATGCAAGTGGATCTTAGGAAAATGAGGGAGAATAAGAGGCATGAAACTATAAGAATTATTGGTGTCCCAGAAGAAGAAGAGAAGAGCAAAGAGTTTGGAAAGTTACTTGAAAATACAATTGGAGAAAACTTCCCAACCATTATAAAAGAAACAAATATGCACAATAAAGAGGCCCAGCAAACTCCAAACAGAATAAATCTGAACAAGCCCACTCCAAGACACATATCAATCAGACTGTCAGGTATTAGAGAGAAACAGAAAGTCTTGAAAGCAGCATGAGAAAAGCAATCTACTTCATACAAGGGAAAACACACAAGACTGACTTAAGACTACTCAACAGGCACCATGGAAGCAAGAAGGCAATGGTATATTTTTAAGATTTTGAATGAGAAAAGGCTTTCAACCAAGAATTCTTTATCCAGCCAAGTTATCCTTCAAAATTGAGGGAAAGATTAAAATCTTCAAAGATAAAGAAAGATTGAGAGAACTAGTCAATAAGAGACAAGCCTCACAAGAAATACTAAAGGAAGCCCTGTCAGCTGATTAAAAAAAGACAGGAGACGGAGGTCTGGAGGAGGGCAAGGGATTGAAGAATATGAGTAAAGGCAATTTAAAGGAAAAGAGAGAGAGAGAGAGAAGGAAAATAATATATCTAGCTAACAAAAACAAAAGGGCAAGATGGTAGAATCAAGAACTGTTCTTACAGTAATTACTTTGAAGGTTAATAGACTAAAACTCACCAATCAAAAGTTACAGACTGACAGAATGAATCAAGAAACATAATCTATATATACGCTGTTTACAAGAGACAAATCTTAGATTCAAGGATGCAATTATATTGAAAGTAAAAGAATGGAAAAAGATCTTCTGTGCAAGCTGTAACCAAAAGAAAGCAAGAGTAGCTACACTAATATCAAACAAAATAGAATTTAAATGTAAAGACATTATAAGAGACAAAGAAGGACATTACCTATTAATAAAAGGGACAATTCACCAGGAAGAAATAACAATCATAAATGTGTATGCTCCCAATCAAGGAGCTCCAAAGCACATGAGGCACATATTGGAAAAACAGTAATAGTGGGAGACTTCAATACACCACTCTCTGCTATAGATAGAACAACCACACAGAGGATCAACAAGGAAACAGAGAACCTAAACAATAAGATAAATTAATTAGCTCTAGTAAATATATATAGATCATTACATCCCAAAACACCTGGAAACGCATTCTCCTCCAGTGCACAGGGAACGTTCTCCATGATAGGTCATATACTGGCACATAAACGGAGTCTTTATAAATTTAATAAGATTGAAATTATTCAAAGTACTTTCTCTGATCACATCGGAATCAAGTTGACAATTAATAATCACCAAAATATCAGAGCTTTCACAAATATATGGAGATTAAACAACATTCTTCAATAATCAGTGGATCAAGGAAGAAACTGCTAGAGAAATCAGTAAATACCAGGAGACAACTGATAATGAGACTATGACATATCAAAACTTATGGGACGCAGCGAAGGCAGTGCTGAGAGGGAAATTTATTGCCCTAAATGCGTATATTAAAAAACAAGAACGAGCAAAACCTGAGGATATAAGTGCTCACTTGAAGAATTTAGAGGAAGAACACCAAACTAACCCCAAAGCAAATAAGAGAAATAAAGACTAAAGCAGGAATAAAAAAACTGGAGAACAATAAAACAATAGAAAGAATCAACAAAACTAAAGCTCAGTTTCTTCAGAAAATTAATAAAATTGATGGTCCCCTAGCTAGATGAACAAGGAAGAAAAGAGAGAGGACACAAAAAAACAAAAGCAGAAATGAGAGGGTGGTTGTTACCAGATCACGAAAAAAATTTTTAAATCATAAGAGAATATTATGAACAACTATACGCCAATGAACTAGATAACATGGATGAAATGGGCAAATTCCTAGAAGCACATGAATTACCTATACTGACTTGAGAGGAAATAGAAGATCTCAACAAACCAACTGAGAGTAAAGAGATCCAATCAGTCATCAAAACTCATCACACACCCACAAAAAGCCCATGACCTGATGGCTTCACAGGAGAATTTTATCAAGCTTTTCAAAAAGAACAGACACTGGAAGCACGACAGAAAACGGTGCTAAAGGAGACAAGATGTCGGCTTACTGAGCTGTAGAATTTAGTTCGTCCTCCAGAGCAGATCATAAATAGCCAGGAACAGTACAGAACAACTGCTGGGGCCACGTCAGTGAACGGACACACAGCGTACCCCAATCTGGACCAGCTGGACGGGCTGTGAGCCCCCTCAGAACCATGAGTTCCCCAAGCCGTGGAGCCAGGGCCCTTCCCCGACAGGCTGCTTCCCGGAGGTGGAAGAGACTTCAGCAGCAGCAGGGGCTGAGCACAACCAAGATCCACTGTGGAAATAACTAACAAATTCTGACTACTGAAAATAGGCCCCCAGCTCAGCTGAACCTCCAGTAAAAGCGGAGGTTGCTGGCTTTTGCCTTGGTGAAGAGGGGGCAGGGCTGACAGAAAGAGGAAAAAAAAAAAAAAAGAGGTTTTTTTTGGATTTGAAAAGCTCTGAGCCCTGAAGGAAAGGAGGGGGCACATAGGACCTGGAGATACACAGAACAACGTACCAACTTAATCTCTTGATTCACAAACCTGAGGAACGGGGGTCCTGCTCTGAAAAGGATTTTTCTTTTTCATGGCTGTGTTTCTACGGCTTGACTACTCTGCCAACACAGCTACACGGCTTTTCAGGCACCAACTGCCCCAGGCATACACAGAATTAAGCTTGTTTGAGTGTTTGTCTGGAGCCTGTGCCTTCCCCGGGTGAGGGGTGGGGCCCGCTCAGATGGATTTCCTCCCTCAAGGAATTCAGACCCCAGGGTCTGGAAAAGTGAAGCGATTAAAGCCAGTCTACAACCTCTTCTCTGTCTCAACCACACCCCAGCAGGGAAAGTCTGCTAAAGTTAAAGGTACCACGTCACCATATGTTGGTGGGACCTGCAGACAGACAAGAGCCACATGCTGGGCAGAACAGAAAAAACACATCCAGAGCCTTCATAGGAAAGTCTTTCCATCTTTTGGGTCTCACTCTCAGGGAAAACTGACATAGGTGACTCTTTCCTCCCAACAGGAACCCAGTTTGGTCTGGAAAAATCTGGCTTGGGTCTATAATACCTAAGTAGACCCTCGTACAGGGAAGGAAAAAGGCACCATACAGGCAGGGCAAGAAACAAAAAAACAAGAACTGAAAAATTCTTATCTGTTAAACAAAACCTAGAGGACTAGCATAAGCTGAATAGAATGTCAAAGAACAGACAGAAAACAAAGTCATCAAACAAGAAAATCCTTGGTAAAAAAAGCTGAAAACAATCTCAAGAATAAATCAATTAAGGTAATTAAATGCCTAGACGCCAGTAAAAAAAAAAAAATGAGTCATACCAGGAAAAGTGAAGATACGGCCCAGTCAAAGGAACAAACTAACAATTCGAATGAGATACAGGAGTTGAAACAATTAATTCAGAACATTCAAACAGACATGGAAAACCTCACTAAAAATCAAAAAGAGAGGATATAAAAAAGGCAAGGAAAGAATAAAAAGAAATTGACAGTTTGAAAAAACAAATCACTGAACTTCTGGGAATGAAAGACACAGCAGAAGAGATGAAAAAAACAATGGAAACCTACAACGTTAGATATCAAGAGGCAGAAGACAGGATTAGTGAACTGGAGGATGGGGCATCTGAAATTTGACAAGCCAAAAAAAATGTAGGGAAAAGAATGGAAAAATATGAACAGGGACTCGGGGAACTGAATGACAACATGAAGCGCATGAATATACCTGCTGTGGGTGTCCCAGAAGGAGAAAAGAAGGGAAAAGGAGGGAAAGGAGGAGAAAAACTAATGGAGGAAATTATCACTGAAAATTTTCCAACTCTTACGAAAGGCTTAAAGTTACAGATCCAAGAAGTGCAGCATACTCCAAACAGAATAGATCCAAACAGATGTACTCTGAGATACTTACTAATCAGAATGTCAGATGTCAAAGAGAAAGAGAGAATCTTGAAAGTAGCAAGAGAAAAGCAATCCATCACATACAAGGGAAGTCCAATAAGACTATTTGTACATTTCTCAGCAGAAACCATGGAGACAAGAAGATAGTGGGATGATATATTAAAGTTATTAAAAGAGAAAAACTGCCAACCAAGAATCCTATATCCAGCAAAATTGTCCTTCAAAAATGAGGGGAGGGGGAAATTAAAATATTTTCAGGGAAAAAATCACTGAGAGAATTTGTGACCAAGAAACCAGGTCCAGAAGAAATACTAAAGGGAGCACTAGAGACAGATAGCAAAAGACAGGAAAGAGAGGTGTGGAGAAGAGTGTAGAAATTAAGATGATCAGTAAAGGTAAAAAGAAGAAAACTTAGATAGGCCATATAAAACCCAAAAGGCAAAATGGTAGAAGAAAGTACTGCCCATACAGTAATAACTCTAAATGTTAATGGATTAAACTCCCCCAATCAAAAGACATAGACTGGCAGAATGGATTAAAAACAGAACCCATCTATATGCTGCCTACAGGAAACGCATCTTAGACCCAAGGATAAACACAGGTTGAAAGTGAAAGGTTGGGGAAAGATATTTCATGCAAATAACAATCAGGAAAGAGCAGGAACAGCTATACTAATATCCAACAAATGAGACTTCAAATGTAAAACAGTTAAAAGAGACAAAGAAGGAAACTATGTATTCATAAAAGGAACAATTCAACAAGAAGACATAACAATCATAAATATTTGTGCACCAAGCCAGAATGCTCCAAAATACATGAGACAAACACTGAAAAGAAAAACAGACACATCTACTATAATAGTTGGAGACTTCAATTCCCAACTCTCATCAATGGACAGAACATCTAGACTGAGGATCAATAAAGAAACAGAGAATTTGAATAACACAATATATGAGCTAGACTGAACAGACATTTAATTTATAGAACATTACACCCCACAACAACAGGATACACCTTTTCTCAAGTGCTCATGGATCATTCTCAAGGATAGATCATATGCTAGGTCATAAAGCAAGTCTCAATAAATTTAAAAAGATTGAAATCATATAAAACACTTTCTCAGATCACGAAGGAATGAAGTTGGAAATCAATAATAGGCAGAGTGCCAGAAAATTCACAAATATATGGAGGTTCAACAACACACTCTTAAACAACCAGTGAGTCAAGGAAGAAATTACAAAGAAATCAGTAAATATCTTGAGGCAAGTGAAAATGAAAACACAACATATCAAAATTTATGGGATGCAGCAAAGGCAGTGCTAAGAGGGAAATTTATTGCCCTAGATACCCATATCAAAGAAAAAGAAAGAGCAAAAATCGAGGGATTAACAATCCACTAGGAAAAACTAGAGAAAGAACAACAAACTAACCCCAAAACAAGCAAAAGGAAAGAAATAATGAAGATTAGAGCAGTAATAAATGAAATTGAGAACATGAAAACAATTAAGAAAATCAACAACACCAGAAATTGGTTCTATGAGAAAATCAATAAGATTGATGGATCCTTAGCGAGGTTGACAAAAAGAAGAAGAGAGTGAATGCAAATAAATAAAATCAGAAATGGAAGAGGAGACATAACCACTGAACCTGCAGAAATAAAGGAAGTAATGAGAGGGTACTATGAACAACTTTATGCTAATAAACTCGACAATGTAGATGAGATGGACAACTTCCTAGAAAGGCATGAACAACCAACACTGACTCGAGAAGAAATAGATGACCTCCACAAACCAATCACAAGTAAAGAAATTGAACAAGTCATTAAGAAGCTCCCCAAAAACAAAAGTCCAGGACCAGATGGCTTCACGTGTGAATTCTACCAAACATTCCAGAAAGAATTAATACCAATCCTGTTTAAACTCTCCAAAAAAATTGAAGAGGAGGGAAAGCTACCTCATTCTAGAAAGCCAACATCACCCTCATACCAAAGCCAGACAAAGATATTACAAGAAAAGAAAACTACAGACCAATCTCTCTCATGAATATAGAGGTAAAAATCCTCAACAAAATTTTTGCAAATCGAATCCAGCAGCACATTAAAAGAATTATACACCATGACCAAGTGGGATTCATCCCAGGTATGAATATGAGGATCCATATCTCACACCCTATGCAAACATTAACTCAAAATGGATGAAAGACCTAATCATTAGATCTAAGACCATAAAACTGTTAGAAGAAAATATATTATAAATCTTATAATAGGCGGCAGTTTCCTAGACCTTACACCCAAAGCACAAGCATCGAAGAAAGAAAGAGAGAAATGGGAACTCCTCAAAATTAAACACTTTTGTGCATCAAAGAAATTCGCCAAGAAAGTAAAAACACAGCCTACTCAATGGGAGACAATATTTGGAAACAATATATCAGATAAAGGTCTAGTATCCAGAATATATAAAGAGATTGTTCAACTCAACAACAAAAAAACAGGCAACCCAATTACAAAATGGACAAAAGATATGAACAGACACTTCTCAGAAGAGGAAATACAAATGGCCAAAAGGCCCATGGAAAGATGCTCAACTTCCCTGGCTATTAGGGAAATGCAAATCAAAACCACAGTGAGATATCATCTCACACACACCAGAATGGCCATTATCAATAAAACAAAAAACGAGAAGTGCTGGAGAGGATGTGGAGAAAGAGGCACACTTAACCACTGTTGGTGGGAATGTCAAATAGTACAATCGCTCTGGAAGGCTGTTTGGCGGTTCCTCAGGAAGCTAAGTATAGAATTGTCATACGACCCAGCAATACCATTGCTAGGTATCTATTCAAAGGACATGAGGGCAAGGACACAAATGGACATTTGCATACCTATGCTTATAGCAGCATTATTTACAATTGCCAAGATATGGAAAGAGCCCAAATGTCCATCAACAGATGAGTGGCTAAACAAGCTGTGTATATATACATACGATGGAATATTATTCAGCTGTAAAACAGAATAAAGTTATGAAGTATGTAACAACATGGAATGAACTTCAGGACATTCTGCTGAGTGAGTCAGCCAGAAACAAAAGGACAAATACTGTATGATCTCACTGATATGAACTGACATTAGTGAATGAACTTGGAGAATTTCGGTTAAAAACAGAGACCATCAGGAGATAGAAATAGGGTAGATATTGGGTAACTGGAGTTGAAGGGATACCAATTCTGCAACAGGACTGACTATAAAAATTCCAAAATGGATAGCACAATACTATCTAACTGTAATACAATAATGTTAGAACACTGAATGAAGCTGAACGTAAGAATGATAGAGGGAGGAGGCCTGGGGACACAAATGAAATCAGAAGAAAAGATACACGACAAAGACTCAGGTGGTATAATCTAGGAATGCCTACAGTGTATAATGATAGTGACTAAATGTACACATTTAAAAATGTTTTTGATAAAAAAAAAATGTTTTTGATGAGGAATGTCAATAATGCACGGTGCTGAAAACAGATGGTAATTCATATTTTTAAACTTTAACTTATATGTGAGACTAAAGCAAAAAATGTTTATTTGGTACAAAACTTATATTTTTAACTAGTGCATTTCCTAATATAACTTATGTGAACAGCTTAATTGAACACCATAGTACATGGAACCTTGAATAGGGCATGAGATTTTGTAGGTTTGTCCAGAGTGATGTTTGTCCAGAGTCATTTGAACAGTGAATAAAAAAGTATTCGCAAAGTTCCCTTGGGGGAACGGTGAGAAAAGGGGAAAATTCAACTTTCCCAAGTGAAGAATTCTTGATATTCTCACAAGCAGTGTGGACAACCAAAGTAATAGGCTGAGCCCCCAGTCTTGGGGTCTGTTCATATGAAACTCAACCCTGCAAAGAACAGAGTAAGCATACTTAAAATTAGGCCTAAGAATCACCCCCAAGAGAATCTCTTCTGTTGCTCAGATGTGGTTTCTCTCTCTCTCTCTCAGCTAATAGGACAACAAACTCACTGCCCTCCCCTTCTGTACATGGGACATGACTCCCAGGGGTGTAAACCTTCCTGGCAACATGGGACAGAAACCCTAGAATGAACTGGGACTCGAGCATCAAGGGATTGAGGAAAACTTCTCAACAGAAAGGGGGAAGAGTGAAATGAGACAAAATAAAGTGTCAATGGCTGAGAGATTCCAAACAGAGTCAAGAGGTTATCCTGGAGGTTATTCTTAGGCATTAAATAGATATCACCTGTTTAGTTAAGGTGTAATGGAGAGGTTGGAGGGAAGTGCCTGAAAATGTAGAGCTTCGTTCCAGTAGCCATGTTTCTTGAAGGTAATTGTATAATGATATAGCTTTCGCAATGTGACTGTGTGATTGTGAAACCCTTGTGTCTGATGCTTCTTTTATCTACTTTATCGACAGATGAGTAAAACATATGGATTAAAAATAAATAGATAATGAGGGGGATAAATGTTAAAATAAATTCATTAGATTGAAATGCTAGTGATCAATGAAAGGGAGGGGGAAGGGGTATGGTATGTATGAATTTTTTTGTTTTCTTTTTATTTCTTTTTGTGAATTGATGCAAATGTTTTACGAAATTATCATGATGATGAATATACAACTATGTGATAATATTGTGAGTTACTGATTATATAACAAGAACAGAATGATCATATGGTAAGAATGTTTGTGTTTATATGTAGATATGTTTCAAAAATTTTAAAAAATAAAAGAACTGGCACCGATCCTGCTCAAACTCTTCCAAAAAACTGAAGGAAAAGGAAGGCTACATAACTCATTTTATGTAGCTAACATCATTCTAATATCAAAATCTGATAAAGACAATACAAGAAAACTACAGACCAATCTCCCCAGTGAACATAGATGTGAAAATTCTTAACAAAATATGAGCAAATCATATCCAATGCCACATTAAAAGAATTATACATCATGATCAAGTGGGATTCAAACCAGGAATGCAAAGGTGGTTCAACATAATTAAAGCAATCAATTTAACACAGCACATTAACAAACTGAAAGGGAAAACACATGACCATATTGATCAATGCTGAAAAAGCATTCAACAAAATCCAGTATCCTCTCCTGATAAAAACACTTCAAAAGTTAGGCATTGAGGAAAACTTTCTCCATATTATAAAGGGCACACATGAAATACCCATATGCAGCATCACACTTAATGGTGACAAATTGAAAGCATTCCCCTTGAGACTGGGGACAAGACAAGGAAGGATGCCCACTGTCACCACCATTATTCAGCATTGTATTAGAAGTACTAGCTGAAGCAATCAGACAGGAGAAAGAAATAAAAGGCATCCAAATAGGAAGGGAAGAAGTAAAACTTTCATTATTTGTAGATGACATGATCATTGACTTAGAAAATCCTGAGAAATCTACAGTTAAACTACTGGAGCTAATAAACAAATTCAGCAAAGTGGCAGGATACAAGATTAATGTACAAAAATCAGTAATGTGTCTATTCATAGGTAATGACCTCTCTGAAGTGAAAACTAAGGACAAAATTCCATTCAGAATAGCGACCAGAAGAATTAGGTATCTAGGAATGAGCCTAACCAGGGATATCAAAATACTCAGAAAATTACAAAAAATTGCTAAAAGACATTAAAAATGACCTAAATAGATGGAAAGATACTCCATGCTCATGGATAGGAAGGTTGACTACCATCAAGATGTCAATCTTACCCAAACTGATCTAAAGATATAATGTAATACCAATAAAATCCCAACAACTTACTTTGAAGACTTGGAAAAATTGGTTATCAAATTTATATGGAAAGGAAAGAGACCTCTAATAGCTAAAAAATCCTAAAAAAGAAGAGGAGACTGGGAGGTCTATCACTTCTGACTTTAAAGCTCACTATAAAGCCCCAGTGGTCAAAACAGTATGGTACTGGCACAAAAACAGAAGGACTGACCAGTGGAATAGAATTAAAAGTACAGAGATTGACCACCAAATTTATGGATATTTGATCTTCAATAAGGCCCCCAAATCCACTGAATTGGGACAGAATAATCTTTTTCAATAAATGGGCATGGGAGAACTGGATTTCAACACCCAAAGAATAAAAGAGGACCCCCTCCTTACACCCTATACAAAAATTAATTCAAAATGGATCAAAGACAAAAATATAAGAGCCAATACCAAAAAACTTCTTGAAAAAAATGTAGGGAAACATCTTCAAGACCTAGTAACAGGAAGCAGCTTCTTAAACTAGACACCTAAAGCACAAGCCATGAAAGAAAAAATAGACAAATGTGAACTCCTTAAGATCAAGAGCATTTGTACCTTAAAGGGCTTTGTTAAAAAGGTGAAGAGGCAGCCAACTCAATGGGAGAAAATATTTGGAAACCACATAGCAGATAAAGGCTTGATATCCTGTGTATATATATTTATGTGTGTATAAAGAAATTATGCAGCTCACCAACAAAAGAACAAACAACTCAATTATAAAATGGGCAGAGGAAACTTTTCTGAAGAGTAAATACAGATGGCAAAAAAGCATATGAAGAGCTACTCATCTTCACTGGCTAGAAGAGAAAGGCAAATTAAGTCAACAATGAGATATCACCTCATACCTATAAGAATTGCTGCTATTAAACAAACAGTAAACTATAAATGTTGGAGAGGATGCAGAGAAAATAGAACTTATTCACTGTTGGTGGGAATGTAAGATGGTTCATTCAGCTGCTATAGAAATCAGGTTGGCAATTTCTCAAAAAACTAAATATTGAGTTGCCCTGTGACCCAGCAATACCAATATGTGGTATATACCCAGGAGAGCTGAGGGCAATGACACAAACAGACATTTACACAGTGATGTTCACAGAGGCACTATTTACAATTGCCAAGAGATGGAAACAATCCAGGTGCCCGTCAACAGACGAATGGATAAGCAAAATGTGATATATACAGACAGATAGATTTTTTTTTAATATGCCTTTGGATAAGCTAAGATATCCATTTTAGGTGGTTAAGATTTCCATACGTTAAGTGTAAAAATATTTGTCTCTTCATATTTTCCTGAAAATATTCAGTAACACAGGTCATTACTGTAGCAATGCAGATATTTGTAAGAATTTTCCACTTTTTGAGAACATTCACAGTTTTAACAGTAGCTCAGTTAGCTTTCTTTTTTCTTTTTTTTTTTTTGCATGAGCTGGCACTGAGAATCAAATCTGGGTCTCCAGCATGGCAGGCAAGAATTCTGCCACTGACCCACCATCACAGTACCCCTAAGTTAGCTTTTAATATTTAGAATTTAAGAGCTTTGCTATCCAAATAGTAGATTTTTTTCCTTGTTGCCTTAATTTCAAATTGGTTTATAAAATTTACTGTGCAAACACAGGCTTTACCATGATTATAGGGACACTTTATTTAAACATGCCTATGGTTAAGCTAACTAAGGTAGCCATTGTTGGTGGTTCTAGGTATATTTCTTCTTAAAAAAAAATTTTAATAAAAATTAAAAAAAAAAAAGACTGGTACAAAAACTGTTTACAGCTTTCTTAATAATAGCCAAAAACTAGAAACAATGCAAATGTTTATCAACAGGAGAACAGATTAACAAATTGTGCTATAATAATCATACCAAGAATAAACTCATACATGTATGTAGCAGTATGAATCGAAAAAACATTATGTTGGATAAAAGTACCCAGACATAGAAGAATACAACCAGGCAAAACTGAACTATGGGATAAAAATCAGGAAAGGGAATATTTACTGATGGTTTGGACTAACTGATAGGGGATGTTGGACTAACAGAAACTTGATGAAAATTTCAACATATATCCACAGGATGAAATTAAATTTTCCAAAGCAGCATATGTTGAAAAAATTCCCACAGTACTTCTCTTTTAAACCACTTATATGAGGTTCAATGAAGACTCTTCAAGTTTTAAAGTAAAAATGGATTAACAAGAATACTGCTCTGAAACGAAAGGAACAAAGCCTTGGGGCTTCAGTGTTTCCATATATTATAAACTTGTCTTGTGACGCTATGAATTACTTTAAGCAGAAAAGCAGTACACTAAAGATTGAGGGAAATTAAAAAAAAGATAACAGGTAGCAACAGAAAGCTCAAAATAGCAACAGGAAGGAATCATACCTGTTGGGAGAGGTATGTAGATCCTTTTTTCTAATCTCCTTCGCAGAGCTTCATCAATGTCCCATGGGAAATTAGTGGCAGCCAATACCATAACCATTTTGGAAGGATCATCATTTTCTAGAGCTCCTCCAACTCCTGTACAAAGAAAGTGGGGAGAAAAGACACTTTTCTTTTTTCTTCAAGTCCTTTGTTCTTTAATTCAACTAACATTGCTAAGTGTCAGCCACAGGGCTTGGTGGTAGGATGCCGTGATGAAAATAATAGAATTCTCTGACCTCAAAGAGCTCCATGTGTGGTGGCAAAACCAGACACAGCAGCAGAGAACTAGAATATCTCACATAAAATCTATTTCAGGATTCTAATCCTATATGAAATAAGCTTTTTCTGTAAGAAAACAAATGGGGTATTTCCTTGGAAAGAAAAGGGAGTAGGGGATGACACTTTTATTCCTTTCCTCTTTTAAAAATTCCCTCCAAAAACAGTTATTTGTTTTCAATCTATTTTACTTTCTCGAGAAGAGGAAACAGAAGAGAGTCCACATTTACTTAATATAAGAGCACGCAATCAAACTTCTGAAAGACAGGTTACATAATAATTTTGTCCTTCAAATATCTAAAGGACTTGTAAAATATAACCAAGAAAAGAAATTTAAGAAGGAACCTTATAACTGTCACTGGTAAAAACACCATTTCCTTTCATAGCCAAATCAAATATATGCGCATAAGGTTCACTTTTTCAGAATTAAAATTTCAGAGTGAAAAAAACCTTCAGGTCATATTACAGAAATTTCAGAAAATATATAGTGGAAAAAATTATATAAAAAACTCACAAACTTGACTGATAGAGCCTCTGGCCTGGTACAGCAAACTAATGGATTTAAAGCAACCCAGCTCAACTGGTATTTTCTTAATAAATTATTACGAACCTCCTACTTTCAATCATTACCACAAACAATTAAAGTGCCCAACTCATTATCAACAATAGTGGCAAATACCACTCAGTAAAATTCAGCTGACAAAATTCATAGCCAGTGATTTGAAAAAAATATTCTTAATCACCTAATGTGTTTTTCTCTATGTCCTTTCCCCAAAATACAACAGTCCCTTTATCATACTTTAGAAAAAGTTAAAAGGTTAAACTCATCGAGGGAAGGGACTTTTAGTACATTATTTTACATACTTTACTGTGCCTAGCACTATATGCAGCACACACCATAAGTATCTGCTAGGTATCCGTGCTTGGTGGATGCCCACAGCTATTCTGAAACAATACACTTGGGATATCGTCTAACACATTACATCTTTTCTCATGGTTTTCTTTCTTAAACAGCTTTCCAGCTGTTTATTGCATGACCACCAGAGTAATAATATCTCTACAAAGCAGCTCTGAACCCATTACTCTCCTCTGTCAATGGTCCCCAATGCCTTGTCTTCTTTCCTAGGAACTCCTTCTAATCCTTCAAAGCCAAATCGGCTATCCTTTTCCATGGTCCCCACTCTTCCTATGTGCTCACTGCATCCAGAGTTTACTTCTACCATAGAATTTACCAGAATTCAATGTGCTTGTGTAGTTGCTACCTTTCCATCTGTATCAGTGCTTCTCAAACTTCATGATCTTAGGATGCCTATACACTTTTAAACATAACTGAGCACTCCAAAGAGCTTCTGTTTGCATGCTGTATATCAATATTTACGACTAGAAATTGAAATTGAGGCTTTTTAAAATAGTAGCTCACTTTTAAATAAACTAATAAACCTGTCACTTGTTAACATAAGTAACATTTTTATTAAGAACTGTTTTCCTTGTGAGTCATACAACTAGGTAAATGAAACTTAAGGACAGTATACTGAATAAAATGGCAGAAACAAAAAGACAATATTATCATGCTTCATTCACATGGATTAACTATCATATAAAAATTTGGAGAACTGAAGTCAGGAGCATGGGTTATCAGGTTGGGGCCTGTTGTAAAGGGTCCAAGATTGTAAGCTCTTACAGTAGTCACATATATTCAGGAGTTGCAACTGTTATTTCTAAATGCTGAAATACTGAGCTATTTGAGTACAACCTGGTCGTTCTCAGAAACTATGGGGATTTTTGTGACACCAAAGACTGAGTTAGAGCCCTGAAGCTACCAAAATCAGCATTACCCCATACAAGTGATAAGAAGATTGAAAAAGTGGTCAGACTTTGACTAGAAATAAGAATGAAACTGAACTAGACAGGACTAAGGTAAATCAGAATGCAGGGTAAAGGATGTTATGGTCCATATTTTAAACTTCAACTTCTGTGTGAGACCAAAGGAAGAGATGTTTATTTGGTGAAAAATTTATATTTTGGGTAGCACATTATCTAATTTAACTTGTATGGTCAGTTTATTTGAACACCATAATTACATGGAACCTTGAACAGGGTATGAGATCTTATTCAGGTTAGTGTAATGACCCGATATATCCCAGAGTAATCTGGATAGAGAATAAAAAAGTATTTGCAAAGTCCCCTTAGGGGAATGGGGAGAAAGGAGGAAACAGTAAATTTCCCCATGGGGGAATTCCTGATATTCTCACAAGTAGTTGAGACAGTCAATTAATAGGCTGAACCCTTGATCTTGAGGTTCACCCCTATGAAACTTAATCCTGCAAAGGAGAAGCTAAGCCTACTTATGATTATACCTGAGTCACCCCCAGAGAACCTCTTTCGTTGCTCAGATGGGGCCTATCTCTCTCTCTTTCTCTCTCTCTCTGTCTCTCTAAGTCAGCTCAGGAGGTGAACTCACTGCCCTCTCCCCTAGGTGGGACATGACTCCTGGGGGTATAAATCTTCCCGGCAACATGGGCTAGGACTCCCAGGATGAGCTGGGACCTTGACCTCATGGGATTGAGAAAGTCTTCTTGACCAAAAGGGGTTAAAGAGAAATGAGAAAAAATAAAGTTTCAGTGGCTGAGAGATTTCAAACAGAGTAGAGAGGTTATCTGGCGGTTATTCTTAGGGATTATAGATATTCCTTTTTAGTTTATGGTGTATTGAAGTGGCTGGAGGAAAATACCTGAAACTGTAGAGCTGTGTTCTAGTAGCTGTGATTCTTGAAGATGGCTGTATAACTACACAGCTTTTACAATGCAACCATGTGATTGTGAAAACCTTGTGTCTGATGTGCCTTTTATCCAGGGTATGGACAAATAAGTAACAGGAGAGGATAAAGGGTAAAAAATTGGGTAGACTGACATATTAGGAGTCAATGAGAGGGAGCGGTAAGGGGTTTGAGATGTTAAGAATTTCATTCTTTTTTCTTTTTATTTCTTTTTCTGGGGTGATTCCAACGTTCAAAAAATGATCATGGTGATGAATACACAACTATGTTATGATATTGTGAGGCACTGACTGTATACTATGGATGGCCTGTGTGTGTGAAGATTTCTCAATAAAAATATTACCAATAAAAAATCTGTTTTCCAAAATACAAAAAAAAAATTAGTACAAAGATTGGCATTGTTCTACATTTTTGAAAAATCTCTTTAACGTCTACCTCAATAGAATAAAAAACAGCTGAAATTTCACATCTGCTTCTGCATTACATCTATTATGACACACACATGTCTAGTTGCTTCTAGACAACTTGAGAAAGAATGAGCGTGAAAAAGGAAATAACGTCTTGCTATTATTCAGAAAATAGTTTACCTGGAAGGTCTTCTCATGGACCCCTGGGGCCCTCTACAGCCTCTGCTCTAAATAGTAAACTCCTTGAGGGCAGGGCCAGTTCTTTTCTTTGTAAACTCAGAACCTGAAATCGCACACAATTCATAACACGTATGCAAGAAATGCTTATTGGGTCCGTGAGCAGATGAAGAAATGGGTAGATGAACAAATAATTTCACATGAATTCAGGCTGCCTTCATTTGGCAATTCCAAAGTAACGAGCCTACACACAATTCAAAAGGGAAACACAGTTTCAAGACAGTCATGAAACATCCGTTACCGTCCATCTGAATGAGCAGCTCGGACTTGACTCGGCGGCTCGCCTCGTGCTCATCGGAGGTTCCTCTTCGACCACAGATAGAATCTATCTCGTCAATGAAGATTGTGGTGGGGGCATAGAATCTGGCCTTAGTGCAAAAAGTTTAAAGAAATAATTCAGTGATCTCATAAAACAATTTGAATATTTCAAATGCCATTTCCTCCTTTTAAAATAATGGCCAAAGAGAGCAGGAATTTCTCACTGCTTTAACCGCATCAACTGATTACTGACAGAGGTTATAGTAATCATTCACATCAGAAAAATGAAATTTCTGATAATAAAAGATAAACTGCATGGTTGGGGAATCTGGGTGACAGATACATGGGGATTTACTGCACTATTTTCTCTACTTTTGTGCAAAAAAATTTTCATACTGAAAATATTTTTTAAATGATAAATTCATCAACCTCTATCCTCAAGCATGTATTCTTAAGTAATTATTGCAAATCCTTTCCAAAAAGGGAACAAAGTATAATGAGATTTCAGTTTCTAACTGACTTTTAAATCTATATTAAAATATACTTCTCCTCAACCAGTTCATTAGAGATCCAGAAATATCAACCAGCCCACGCACGGAGCCAAATCTACTCTTCCTTCACCCTTGGCTGGACAGGATGCCAGGGGCTGTCTTGACCTCCAGAGGACTACTCATTAAAGACATGCCACCTATCAAACAGACTCACCACCCCGTGTCTCTTTAGTGTGCTAAGAACTATTACAACTTCTCTTTCCTTTTTTACAAGAAGATCCCCAGGTAAATGGACCTATTTTATGGGGAGTATTTCACATGCTTACGAAACCAAGGCCTTGGAATCTGAATCCACCATAGCTCACCATTTCAAACAGCAGGCGGACTAACTTCTCCGACTCTCCTCTGTACTTAGACGTCAGCGTGGAAGAGGAAACATTGAAGAACGTTGTGCCACATTCGGTGGCAACGGCTTTCGCCAACATGGTCTTACCAGTGCCTGGGGGTCCCACCATCAGTACACCCTGAAATTTCAAAAGATATTCAATGATTTACAGATTAAAACACACTTAAGAGTACTTAAAGTACTCTTAGTGCACACTAAAATTTTCCCACCCAAAGATAAACTCTAATGGACAGTAAATCATGGTGCATACAGTAACTGTCATTCTACAGGCAGAAACAATGAAGAGTGATTTCACAAAAATGTCTCAAATCAGAGGCCATCAGAGGCGGGCGAGCAGAGGATCAAGGCAGCAGGGAATCCTCTGACACACTGGAAAGCGCCTACCCTAAACTGGATATCAGAAAGCATTTTTTAGTGTTAAGCAACCTTCTGAGGGATTGCTCTTTGTAAACATGAAAATAAGAAGACATCTTCTTTCACCTGAACTAGAATTATACATTTTCTTCTCCTCCACAAGGGTCAAGCCTAGTTTCCACAATGCATGTGTAATATATAGCATTCAGGCAAAGACAAAGACCCATTTATGAGTAGAAAAGATAACAGCAAAGTCCAGTGGTGATTGAAGCATCATCAAATGAGGCAGAATTTTAACAATTTAACATGTAGACAGTTAACAGTTCACATAAGATAGCCACTAAACACAATACAGACTAAAAACTTCTCACCTTTGAAAACAAACAGAAGTATTCTATAAAAACAAACCAGTGAGGAATAAAAGTTATTTAAGAAAATCCAACCCTCTAGAATTGAAAACTAGAGGATTTTTAAATAATCATTATTTTCTTTTAGCACTTTTAATGGGAGATCAGATACACGGTTAACACTACAACTCTTGTGAACAGGTGCTGGTTTCTCAAGAGGAATTCTGACCCACCAATTGTCTTGGGTTTTTTTGTTGTTGTTGTTTTTGCATGGGCAGGCACTGGAATTGAACTCAGGTTTCCGGCATGGCAGGCAAGAACTCTGCCGGCTGAGCCACCATGGCCCGCCCTGACCCATCTATTGTTTTAATAAGCTTCTGGGGGGTTAACCTCTGAAAACTATGTGTACATGAAATCCCATCATAAACTCCAAAATTCAGAAACTGCTCAAATCTTTTCTAGCCATAGAAATTTGATACACAGAACTGAAATGCTAGTTTTACTAAAGAGCAAACAAACAAACAACTTTATTTTATATATACAACCATGCATGGGCTTGAGATTTTGAACACTGAAAACAGCTAACTGATGCCATCAGCACAGTAAAAGCAAAGTTCACATCTCTTGTAATTTCCTCTTTTCAATGCCCTCTAAAGTTGGTACAACATCAATAAGGTAGCCACCTCCAAAAGGAGTTAATTTCCCATTTTAGCATCTTGACATAGACACAGCTCATAGATCTGGAATGGCATGTCTTCTCCTACACGCTGACTTGGTCCTGCAGATCCCAGCTGAATCCCACACCCCCAGGCCTGGAGCCTTCTTTAACCCAGTTCTGCTCCTCATCAGCAGTGAGGGCACAGGTGGTCTGGGCCCCTACTAGGCTCCCTGACTGCCAAATCCTGGAAGGGGCCCCCTCTCTTCATCTAGAACATGGTACAGTCCAGGGACAGTGTTTTTAAAAACCTATGCATTTTCCAAGTACTTCCTCATGTGCCTTATATAATAGGTACGGATGAATAAACAAAGGAATGGCATTATGCTATGAAGGAGAAAGTTTACTGAGGAGGGAAAGGAACGCGTACATATAAGCTGTGATACAGCAAGTTTTAAACTTTCAAAAAGGACTACAGCTGTGACAACAATGTTAGTTCTCAGTCTACTTTTCTGTTAAATGTGAGGATTTGATTTCAAAGACTCATTCCAGTTCTAAAATTCAGTAAATTTGGATTTTAAGACAAATTGTATAAACTTGATAGAAATTTTTGTGCATCCTTATTTGTATGTTCTCTTTAAAATCTGCTTATTGTCCTATTTCAGTAAACAATCTCTATTCTCAGAAACCTCTGAAAAAATCAAACATAGTCTTTAAAAAAAGAACAGAAGTTCCAAATTCCAGAATTTCATTTTACTAGTGCAGAAAAATAATTTATTAGCCAAGGAACAAGATTATTTACAAATAAATTCCTATACTTTTCTTAATCCAGTTTGCCAATAAACACTACAATAATCAGATCATATTTTTGTAACAATGACATGAGAAGTTTTCTAAAACAAACCATATGTAAAGACCTCTTTCTCGAAAGAACATTTCTGCACACTCAAAATATACCCAAAATATAGAGGTTCAAGAAAAACCGGCCACAAATTATAGTCACCTGTGGCTGGTCAGAAGCTTTTGTCCGCCTGCCCCCATGTGCCTGCTCAGAAGCTGAGCTGGCTTATGACACCTACCTGGGCCCCTCACCTTCTCTGAGAGACATAAACATAACTTTTAACGAGTAAGCTCTCTACCAGGGCAAGCTATCCCCAGTAAAGCGAAGATGTATTTCATATCAAAATCTAGGTAAGGTACTACAAAAGCCCCTTCATTCCGATTTTTACTTTCAATTTTTCATGTTTAAAATTGGGAATGATTTCCACAATACACTGCCTACTAGACCATATCAGTTAGGATGAAAGAAAACAAACTTTATCAAACCTAAACTAGCCGGCAGTGCGACAGTGGCTTAGTGGCAGAGTTCTCATCTGCCATGCCAGAGACCCGAGTTCGATTCCCGGAGCCTGCCCATTCAAAAAAAAAAATACTAAACTAGAGATGATGAGTTGAAATAATAAAATGTACATTATCATCAATTCAATTTTATCAACTTCAACGATTCTAGATAAATAGACCAGCAAATCCTAATATTCCTACATAATTAAGTAATCTGATGTTTAAAAAAAAAAAAAAAGACCTCAAATGCTGCCGTATCACAGATGAAGTCAAAGGTATGACATATGAAAGAAGCTGGAAATGTCAACAGCAGACCAACAAATTCAGAAGGAGTCCACATAGCCTCACAACCCCCAGAGGCCACAGACGGGCATCACTCCTCTGCTGCCTTTTGTTTTGGTTGTTTTTATTTTTCATTTGTTTGTTTTGTGGTGATTCAAATACATGACTCAGTGATAAAATTGGTACTTAAAAAAGACAAAGAAACTAAGACTGAGAAACACTGAGTATTAAATTTTCTAAAAAGGACTAAAGGTATCATTTATTTTTAGGTTTATAAATACCACAAATTAGATTATTCCTTAACCTATCTTCTGTTGTTTTATGATATGCAAATTTCACTAGAGCAAATTAATGCCTTTGAATTATACTGGTCACTGTAACATGTCTCATTAAAACATAAGGTAAATCAGAAATATTTAATAACATGCAGTTTTTGAAAACTCCTTGAAATACTAATTTTAAAACCACATTTTCTCTTTTAAATATTGCTTTAACAGTTATAGTAAAGGGGGAGTTCATGGTTATATGTTCCCAAAATAAGGTAAATGTAGAACAAAGACAGTCTGTAAAAGTTTCAAGTTATGACAGGTAATCAGAATGTCATGGGTGTACCAGCCATGGGTGTACACACTTTCTTCTCCTCTCTACTTTCAGACGCATGACACAGGAGAGGGTGTGAAAAGAGAAACAGACTTTCCCAGCTAATTCCAAAGGGCAAAGTAAGATCAAACTTTAATTTCACTCTACTAGTAACACTCTGCCTATGTCTAAGACAAAAAAAGTTTCGGGCAGTTAGTTCTAAGTCCCCAGAAGGGCTTTTGAAGCTAACATCTAGTATGCTAGAACGAAAACACTGGACTTAGAAGAAACTAGTCCTGTGAGGCTTTAAACACTCAGACAGAGGGCAAGTTAGAAAGAAACAAACATTCTGATTATGTCTGAAAATTGTACCATGCCTAGATTATGCTACAATCAAATACTTAGCAATTGCTGAGTAATATGCCAACTTTTGGAAAAGTACTTATGTGATCAAATACTCATTGTGTAAGACTATATGTACTACTACTGTCTAACTGGCTTGTCAAATGTTTATCTACAGAAACAGACATCTAGAAAACTTTTAAAACTGAAGTCTAGCTGAGCGCCCCTGAGGGAAGTGGCTTTAACTGAACTCCAAGGTTTCCCTGCCGAGCGTCTCTCCAGTCACGCAGCGGCCACACACTTCAATGCCAAATTCCATTCCAGGTTTTCTGGGTTTTGCACATCTCCACGGACTTCGGCCCACCATGTCAGGTGCATGAAGAAACTACTGCAGGGCTGCCCTTCATTATCATGCAGGCAGCATTCTTAAACTGACATTATTTTCATCAATTCTCACCTTCCAAGGCCTTCGAATCCCTTTGAAAAAGTCAGGCATCCACATGGGAAGAACAACTGCTTCCCTCAGCAACTTCTTAGCTTCTTCCAGATCTGCTATGTCATCCCTTTGCAAGAACAGCAAAATTTCACAATGTTTATTCAAAGACACCTTTCCCTTATGATCAATACTGATTCTTTCCAACTTTATTAATTTATGAAATTATTTTTATTATATTAAGAACATGATTCTAATTCTTACTGTCCTCAATGATCAGCGAAATCATACTGCAGTTATTAATTAGGGACACGTTATTCAATCTTTGTCAGCCATGTCAACACCAAATTAACATTTACAATTTCCTGGCTTAACCGTTAGAGAAGAGCTAGCCTTTCTACTCTACACACTCATGTCATGGATGAAGTCACAATCAGGAGGTGACAGACAGAAAGAGAAGACCCCTTTATAACTTGTTTTCTCCACTACTTTAACTCATAGAGAGTCTAACCAATGAATGCTGGGATTCCTGGAGACAATATCTCTCTCAAGTGCTTCTACCAGGTCCTTATCATATCCAGCACCATCAAATCTTGGAATTTCACCATCACTTGCACCATCTTGCATATTTTTCCTCCCCTGGGAAAAGATACAAAAGGAAATATGGTCAAAAACAGAATAATTATAATTAACATTATTATGCTCTCATATATTATAATGTAAACACTTTAAAAATAACATTTTATTCTTTTTAGATAGTGTATGCTGATTACCCAATGCCACTCTTCCCTATTACATTCATTAGAAAGAGACGAACATTGGAGGTGGTTTTATGGACCTTAAACCTAAAGCAAGAGCACTGAAGAAAGAAAGAAAGAAATGGGAGCTCCTCAAAATTAAACACTTTTGTGCATCAAAGAACTTCATCAAGAAAGTGAAAAGACAGCCTACACAATTGGAGACAATATTTGGAAACGACATATCAGATAAAGGTCTAGTATCCAGAATTTATAAAGAGATTGTTCAACTCAACAACAAAAAGACAGCCAACCCAATTACAAAATGGGAAAAAGACTTGAACAGACACCTCTCGGAAGAGGAAATACAAATGGCCAAAAGGCACATGAAGAGATGCTCAATGTCCCTGGCCATTAGAGAAATGCAAATCAAAACCACAATGAGATATCATCTCACACCCACCAGAATGGCCATTATCAACAAAACAGAAAATGACAAGTGCTGGAGAGGATGTGGAGAAAGAGGCACACTTATCCACTGTTGGTGGGAATGTCAAATGGTGCAACCACTGTGGAAGGCAGTTTGGCGGTTCCTCAAAAAGCTGAATATAGAATTGCCATACAACCCAGCAATACCATTGCTAGGTATCTACTCAGAGGACTTAAGGGCAAAGACAAAAACGGACATTTGCACACCAATGTTTATAGCAGCATTATTTACAATTGCAAAGAGATGGAAACAGCCAAAATGTCCATCAACAGACGAGTGGCTAAACAAACTGTGGTATATACATACGATGGAATATTATGCAGCTTTAAGACAGAATAAACTTATGAAGCATGTAATAACATGGATGGACCTAGAAAACATTATGCTGAGTGAGACTAGCCAAAAACTAAAGGACAAATACTATATGGTCCCACTGATGTGAACCGACATTCGAGAATAAACTTGGAATATGTCACTGGTAACAGAGACCATCAGGAGATAGAAATAGGGTAAGATAGTGGGTAATTGGAGCTGAAGGAATACAGACTGTGCAACAAGACTGGATACAAAAACTCAGAAATGGACAGTACAATAGTACCTAATTGTAATGTAATTATGTTAAAACACTGAATGAAGCTGCATCTGAGGTATAGTTTTTTTTTGTTTTTTTTTTTGTTTTTTTCTCTGTTATCGTTTTATTTCTTTTTCTGTTGTCTTTCTATTTCTTTTTCTAAATCGATGCAAATGTACTAAGAAATGATGAATATGCATCTATGTGATGATATTAAGAATTACTGATTGTATATGTAGAATGGAATGATTTCTAAATGTTGTGTTAGTTAATTTTTTTAATTAATAAAAAAATGCAGTGAGAAAAAAATTTAGGAAAATTAAAATAAGCAATTAATTTGGTTACATAAGGAAATTGGCAAAATGGGTAACAATTATCCTTACAACAAATACACAGATAAACTGGAATAGGGATCTCAAATATAAGTAACTGTGGTTTCAGTTGGCTAACTTGATTAACTGGCAATATCTAAAAGAAATGGTTCGTTTTCAGGCAATAAAGATAATCTAGCCACAGGTACGATTTAGCAATTAATAGTAATACTGGTTGCAATGTCTCTGAAATGATCTCAGAATTCTTCAATTTTGACATCTTTTGACTAAGTAAGGTCAACATTAACAGGTAGTTGATATTTAGCTTAAAGGGTAACACTCTTTTTTTCTCATTAAAGCACTGAATGGATGAAGCAATGAACTAGACAGACAGAAGCCCCTGCTCTCACAAGGCACACATTCAAGTGAGGGGACACAATCAATGCATAAATAAGAAAAGCTTATAGTAAAACGTTAAGAGAGAGAACAACCAGTGTGAATACCAAGGTAGAACTGTGTTGGCAAGTTCCAGAAACAAAAGGAAACCAAAAGAGCTAAAAAGGAATGAGATGTGAAGGAAAAAGAAGGAGGTGGTAAGGTCAAAGAGGTAACAGCCAATCCGTAGAACCTTGTGCCACCATTATAATGACTTTGGCTTTTACTCAAAATGGGAACTTCTGAAAAGTTTTTAGCAGAGGTGAGACATAATCTGACCCACATTTAATAGGCACACTTTGGCTGCTGCATTGCAAACAAGACCAGGAGCTGAAGGAAGAAGAGCAGAAGCAGAAGAGTTAGTAGGCTCTTGCAATCATGTAGGAAGAGATGAGAGGAGAGTAGCCTGGACCAGATGGTACCAGAGGAGGCAGTGAAAAGTAGCCAGATTCTAGATATATTTTGAAAATAGAGCCAATAAGATTTGAGGACAGATGTAAAATATAAGACAAAGTAAGAAATGTTCCTACTTTTTTGCCCTGCACAACTAAAAAGATGAAGCTCATCTTTACTGAGATGGAGAGGCTGAGGGAGGAACAGGTTTAGAGAATAAAAGCAGAGGTCTATTTCAGACAAGTTCAGTCTGCAATGCCCATTAGACATCCAAGCAGGGAGGTACAGCAAACACGGGAGCTCTGAGTCTTGGATTAGGAGGAACAATGTGGGAAAAAAATATATAAATCTGGAAGCTGTCAGCAAAGCCATGAGAAGGATGAGGTCACCAAGGAAATGAATGCAGACAGAGCGGAGGTTGAGCAGATGAGACAAGACCATCAAAAATGACTGGGAAGGTACAAAGAGAGGCCAAGAGAGTATGGCACCCTGAAGACAAGAAAAGAAAGTGTTTCCAGGGGAGGCAGTAACCATATCTGTCAAGTGCTATGGTCAGAGAATGACTATTTCATCTATCAAGGCAGAACTCACTCACGACCCTCACAAGAGCAGTGCTGGTGGATGGGGGCACACAGCCTGCCTGGGAAGAGGAGAGGGACTGAAAACAGCGAGTTCATATGTTGCATTTGGAAAAAGAACAAGCAAAAATGGAACTGGAGGGGAACATGTTCTATTTTAAATTCTCTCTGATGTTCTTTCCTATACTTTCTGTAATACAAAGATTAGCTAGAATGTGTTAAGGGTTCTGAGAGAGGATAAGGAAAAAATTTAAACATGGCTACCAAGAATCCAAATTTAAATCACATTTAAATAGAGATCAGAACTCTTATTAAGATAGCCTTGAAAATGGGAAATTGAAAATAGTTCACTCAGGATTTAAATATTCTAAAATCAAGAAGATAAAAAATACCCATTGGGCAAAGTTGAAATACAATAAAACTGTTCAGTCTAATGAAAATGTTTTTACTATCCTGTTGAGTAAACAGTTAAAATATGTAGACACATATCTTCCTATGACTTCAGAGCTCATCCCTTCTTGACACTTGTACAAGAAAGAAAATCAAGAGTGACTAAAAAAAGATTATTACCAACTACCACAAATAAGGTCATAATTTCAAATCACAAGCTCAAAGGGTTATTTAGTTATAGAAACTACTGTAATCTAATGCATTAAGGTCTGGGGAAAAAAACACTCTACATTGATTGTGATCAGAGAAAGAATTTGTGGAATGAGTTAATATCCAAAGGACAAATCAAGATAATTCTTAACATTGATATGCAAGTCACTGACATGCAAATGGCCAATACACATATGACAGGGTTTTCAATCTCATAATTTATCAGGTAAAAATGCTGGTAAAATCACATTAAGGTAATGATCACACCCACAGAAAGGCTAAAATTAAAAAGACTGACAATATCAAGTATTGCCAGTTGTCAATTAAAAAGACTGACAATATCAAGTGGAATAACTAGAACTCTCATGCCTGAAGGCACGAGTGCAAACTGATGCAACTACTATGGAAAACCATTTGGTGTCATCTACTTAAGCTAAGCACATGCATAGCCTATGGCCTAACAATTCTACTTCTAGGTATATGCCCACTAGAAATGCATGCATATGTACACCACAGGATAAGTATAAGACTACCTAAAGCAGCAGTATTCATAACTGTCCCAAACGAAAAGCAATCCAGATATCCATTAACAGTAGAACAGATTTAATTATGGTATAATATGGTATTACAATGAAAATAAACAAACTACAGATATACATAACTTGGAGAAATCTCGGAAGCATGTCAGAAGTGAAAAGTCAAACACAAAGGAACACTTATTGTACGTAAAGCTTCAAAACAGACCTAACTTATTTATGGCATTAAAAGCAGAACAGTGGCCTCTCACTCTCCATCTTTCTTCCTTGTGAGAGTGTCTACAAGTCTTTTTACACGTGTACTTAATAAATTTCCTATTTGGTCTAAAAAAAACAAAAAAAAACAAAGCAGAATAGTGGCTACTTCTAGGAAGGAGGGAAGTGATGTGCTTGGGCTTGGGAGGGACCAGGAAGAGAGCTCCTGATGAACTTCTCGGCCCCTGACCGAAAGTTAATGGGTTACATGGTGGTTGCATGGTAGTTATATGACTTACAGGCAGTGCTATCCTAGAGCTGACTCTTGCCAGTTTGTAAGAGCTGTTTATTAAATTTTCAGGAATTATGCAAGTCAGTTGTGAAATATAGCCATTAGAAAAATTAAATTACATAAATCTACAATAAATTGTATTTAAAACAAAGGTACCGTAATAGATACTCAAAGCTCATAACTTCCTAATTGCTTTACTACATTTTACTGTTTTCTATGCTCTTGAGGCTGTTTCAGCCTATCACGTCTGTGGTGGAAACACTACATGATGGCGGGCAACTACCCATCTCATCCCAACACTGAGTTCAGTGAAATTACAGAATTTGCCATCATGTAAGTATTTACACAACTGAAGTCAGCAAATGCTACAAGCCAGACCCTGGTTTATTGTTCTGTTGACTGTCCAGACTTAAGGAAGTGATGGGAAAGTATTAGTAATGCAGATTAAACTTAAAAGTATATCGTTTCTGTAGTTGTTTTACTGTAAATAGCACACACTCAAAAAAAAAAAAAAAAACCTGAGGAAATGTTCTTCCAGTATTTGAAAACAGTTATCTGATTCATCAAAATTGCTCAAATCAGTTAAGTTCCTGCTTCTCATTTTTACTTTCTTCTTATTCATTACTGAAAACAAAAATATCAACCAACATTCATGTCAAAACTACACTGACCTATCAACTACAATCACAGGCTGGCCACAGGCACAAGAGCTCAACAAAACCCAGCAAAAGCATTAGATAAGAGGCCCTGGCTCTAAGAAATTCACAACAAACAGCACTGCATATTTTACTATTTATAAACTGGTTGTTATACATCCTTTACATCAGTAAAACTCAAAATAAATTTCTGTGTATATTTATATGTATGTGTGTGTGCACAGTTTTCTTGGAGAACTAAACATCAATATGCCACCGATCATGTGATCATATTCATCACCTTAGCACTCATAATTTCTAAACTTTTCTCCAAGGTAAAGGTTTCTTTTATACATTGTTCCTTTGTATAATCACCACTTAAAAGGCGAATTCTTAATAGATGGTAATTAATATTTTAAAATGTCACCTATGTGTGAGACTAAAGCAAAAAATGTTTGTTACAAAATTTATATTTTGACTACAGCATTTCCTAATATAACTTATGTAGATAGTTTGACTGAACGTCATAAATACTTGGAATCTCAGGTAGGACATGAGATTTTGTTGGTTTGTCCAGAGTGATGCCCTGATGAATCCCAGAGTGATTTGATCAGTGAGTGGAAAAGTATTAGCAAGCCCCCTTCGGGGAATGGTGACAGCAGGGAGAAATTCAACTTCCCCAAGTCGAATTCTTGATACTCTCACAAGCAGTGTGGACAACCAAAGCTACAGGTTTTCCCAGTCTTGGGGTTTGTTCATATTAAACTTAACCACACAAAGGATATGTCAAGTCTACTTAAAATTTAGGCCTAAGAGTCACCCCCAAGAGAGCCTCTTTTGTTGCTCAGATGTGGCCTCTTCCTCCAGCCAACATGACGAGCAGTCTCACCACCCTCCCCCTCTCTGCGTGGGACATGACTCCCAGGGGTGTGGACCTTCCTGGCAACGTGGGACAGAGATCCTGGAATGAGCTGAGACTCAGCATCAAGGGATCGAGAAAAACCCTAGAATGAGCTGAGAATTAATATCAAGGGATTGAGAGAACCTTCTTGACCAAAAGGGGGAAGAGTGAAATGAGACTAAGTGTCAATGGCTGAGAGAGTCCAAACAGAGTCGAGAGGTTATCCTGGAGGTTATTCTTATGCATTAAGTAGATATCACCTTGTTGTTCAAGATGTAGTGGAGAGGCTGGAGGGAACTGCCTGAAAATGTAGAGCTGTGTCCAGTAGCCATGTTTCTTGATGATGATTGAACAATGATATAGCTTTCACAATGTGACTCTGTGAATGTGAAAACCTTGTGTCTGATGCCCCTTTTATCTACCATATCAACAAAAGAGTAGAACATATGGAATAAAAATAAATAATAGGGGGAACAAATGTTAAAATAAATTTAGTTTGAAATGCTAGCAGTAAATGAAAGCAAGGGGGAAGGGGTATGGTATGTATAATTTTTCTTTCTCTATTATCGTTTTATTTCTTTTTCTGTTGTCTTTTTATTTCGTTTTCTAAATTGATGCAAATGTTCTAAGAAATGATGAATATGCAACTATGTGATGGTATTAAGAATTACTGATTATATATGTAGAATGGAATGACATCTTACTGTTTTGTTTGTTGTTAATTTTTTTTAATTAATAAAAAAAAGATTTAAAAAAAAAAAGGTGAATTCTTAAGTGTCCTTAAAAGGATACTCTGATTCAGTTTGCAACAACTCACATCTCAGGCATGCCTAGACTTACTCAGTCATAGAAAGGAATGCATTCATAAATGGCCATTTGTTACATATAATTCAATGAAATGAAGACCTTTGAAGCATATCCTATGAACATAATTAAACCTATTTCAATCTGAATTTTATTGAAAATCATATATAATTTCAATCATGAGATCACAACCAAAACACTCTTCATTTCACTAAGTTTTCCAACCATAAAGCCACAGTCTTAACAATATCTGGGAATTAAAATTTTATGAATTAAATTCATTTCTGGTTATAATACAAAGACACTTTTTCTGCTAACTAATGTTTTATTTTTAGGCTATTCATTTTAAATTTTTAAAATGCACTTGTTATTTCCGTGTGTCTTTCTATACTGACTCTAAGCTTAAATAGGCAAATCATTTTAAACCCACTGATAAATCAAATAATATTAAACCCAATTTCCTCAGGCACATTCAAATAAGACTGCAAAATATTGCTACAAAGGTTAATTTATTCATTTGATTCCCTCTCACCAACGATATACAATCATCAACTCATCGGGAGGAGCCACATTTGATTCAAGCTGGTATTTCTAGCACCACTTTAGTATGACCAACACAACGTACACACTTAATAAAGGTTTGCTAAATGAATGGCCTGTGGGCTGGGGGAGGGGGCCAAGGAGTACCATGAGGCATGAATAATAGGTCACTATGCAAAGTGATAGTTACTCACAAAAAACAGCATTTTAAGCTGGGACCAAGCTTGTCAGCAGTTTAAAAAAAAAAGATGGGTGACTCTCAGAAACTGAACACTTAAACAAAGGAGGTATTTGTGAGCCATTAAAACAAGATATTAAGTATTTTCAAATAAGAGGCTGCATGACATAATGATTAAAACCACAGTTTAGAGCTGGGGTTCAAATTCTACCTCTACCACCTACTTGCAGTATGACTTTGGTGCCTCAATCTCTTCATATATAAAACATGGAAAATAACAGAGAGCTAGGGGGTGGGCGGAGCAGAGATTAAATAAATCAATCTATGTTTACACAGATCGCTTCAAAAGCTTTAAAAGGGGCCTGATCCAGCGGAAACTGCTCACTGAAGAGCAACCGCTGCTGGTGCTGCTGCTGCTTCTCTCAGCTATTCAGTCAGTTCTCAGCACTCGGCGACAAATCCAAAGACACCTGGGACCTCGGGAAAGACAGTAACTCCTCCTGCCCTCATTGTTTTCTTATATCTGCCAAGTTAATGGCTAAGAATATAGCCGTGACTTTCAAACTTTTGGCCAATACACAAAGTAATAAATTCATTTTAGATGGCCCAGTATACACATATGTAAAAATATATCTTTATATAACCAAATTTTTAAATATATTTTTATAACTAAATTTTTTTGTTCAAAAGACTACTACCTTACTATGGGCAATGCACTCTGATTTTTAGTCTACTTCATTTTTAAAAAAATAGCTGAGTGCCACACACAAAACTAATTAAAAAAAATATATAACATAGGGACTATACTTTCAATGGAAGTGCCTCAAACCCTAGCACAGTCTTGAAAATTTCATGGACTCGAGTACTCGAATGAGGATTTGAGTGCTCATTGATCATAACTGAGCCAAACAGACCTCTCAAATTGTTAAGAAGTTTCCATGAGTTTGTTTTCCAAAACCATAGAATCTTTTATTTCTCCTCTGACTCAGAGAAAATATCTTTTTTCTGCAAAGAACTATAGTTTTGTTGTTGTTTTGTTTTTAATAAAGAGCTTACTCTCCAATGACATTTTGAGTACTTTATGTGCCAATAAAAGAATAGCTAGGATTTTAGACAATTACTAGAAAATCTTATAATGAAAGATAATTTACAATCTCCAGAAAAATTTGACATTCCACAAATGCTTCCTGATTGTTTTGTTCTTTCTTAAGAATCGACATTTAAAAATCAATATTTATTTAATTGCCCTAGAACACTTTTTTCAAATCCAATCCAGATTTTCAGTCTAGGTTACGAGGGGTACTATACAATATGAAAAACCCTAAAATGAATAGGACTGAACTGAACTCACACATTCAATTCCAGGCTCCATTCCTGACTCTACAACCTTGGGCAAGCTACCTTAGCACTGCATGCTCCAGTTTCTTCATCTGTAAAGTGGGGTAATAAGACCAGCTGCTTCACGGGCTCATTTCACGCACTCTACCTAACTCACTTTGAACGGTGCCTTGCAGACCACACGAAGGTTCTTGTTTTACGGTGTGTGAAATTAAGGTCAAGACTGAAAGTTTCTCACACAGTTCTAAAAGTTCTAAATGTTTACCCAAAAGCTACTAGCAGAGTGAGAGTTGGATTTTCAGTCCCCACCTCATTCTCTAAAATGCAAACAAAGGTTAGATGTACAAAAATGAAGAACAGAAAAAGAGACAAAGAGGATAGTTTTTCAGTTACCCACTTCTGTGGCTTGTGATAACAGGAGAGAATCAGTTCAATTTCATCAGCAAGAAAAATTAACTTATTTATTACGACCCTCACTGATTCCAAAAAACCATCTGAGGGGGAATCACTTACTGTTTCTAGCATAGTAGCTCCAATAAATTACAAAGATAAAAGTCATCTAATTCATTTTCAGTGTCCTAGTGACTTCGTCACTAGGTAGGACGTGTCTTTGAATCTATGCCATGAACAGAAATGCTCAGGAAACACCAGCTTTACCCCAGCACGGCCTAAGCTGAGGAAGCTGATGGATTTAGTGTCCTCAGCTACTGACTGAAATTACAGCCCATAGAAGTATTCTCACACAGTTTACTATTGCGAAAGACAACCACTTGTTAAGATCAGCGTTATATTTTCATCCTAGGTATGACAACAGATCCTGAATCCTCAACTAGGAAAACAAAATTAAAGCCTCCCATGGCAATTCAACAGCAACACTGTCCACTCATGACGCTGCAGTGGAAATGGATGCTATCGCTAAAAACTGATTTTTCTCTCACATTAAAATTAAGGCTGAGACATCAGTCTTGTCATCCTGGCTAGCTCCTTCTTCTGTAAGATTATCTTCAAACCACTTCTCTAAACTCCACTCCTAGGGCAGCACAGACTTTCTACCCAATGCTGTTTATTCACCAATCTATTTCTCAGGTCAGTAACTCTCACAGTGAACCCTAACTAAGGGAAACGTTCTCATTAAAGAAAATAAAAAAGCTTTATTCTACTCTAAAAGGATATCTTTCATCTAGATAAAAGATATTTTTTAGTTTTAGCAACAGTAAACCATATCCAGGAATTGAACCCGTGTCTCCAGCATGGCAGGTGAGAACTCTGCCACTGAGCCACTGTGGCCCACCCTAAGACTCTGACATTTTGAATCACTTTTTTATACTCTTCCATGTTAAAATCAGGGTATCTTGAAAAGTCAATAAAAGTCACAGTATCCACCAAAAGACCCTGGCTCCAAGCGGGCGCCTTGCCTTGTCTTCCCTCCCGCGGGCTCTGTGGTCCTTGTCCCTGCTGGCAGCGGGCTTCTCGCTCTTGGCGATGGGGTGTGCTCGGCCCACGGGTCCCCGGGCCCCGCCTCCTGGCATCTCCTTCCTCAGAGGCCTCACTTCTCGGTTGGGACGCCGTACCTGAGGTGGAGCTCTGAGAGAGACAAAACAAAAACTACAATGAATCACAGCCAAAAGTACTAACTTCACCAAAGTGAAGTTATTCGACAACGCTAGGATGTCAAGAGGCTCAAAATCAATTTTACTCCTATTGAGAATTCATGGACACCATTATTAGGTCAGTTTTTGATTTTCGGGTTTTTTTTTTTTGCATGGGCAGACACCGGGAATTGAACCCAGGTCTCCGGCATGGCAGGCGAGAATTCTGCCTGCTGAGCCACTGTGGCCCACCCGGAGGTCAGTTTTTAAAAGTCCTTTTCTCTAAAGTATACTACTGACTGATAAAATAACTAAATACAAATAAATGACACATAAAGCAGCAAGTATTTTGCTAAATGAACTATTAATCACCAACAGAGGGCAATACAGACTGTTGCCATCTAATAATCTTAATAATGTAATGGAAAGTCAATTATTTTATACAATATGGTCCTAAACCAAAACTAAGTAACAACAACAAAAACATTAAAAGCTGAATGGGCAGGAATTCAAATAAATCTATTTGCATAGTTTACTTATTTTTTTATAATGATTTTCTCTGCTTCTGAACTGCAAAACCCAACAACATTTATTCATCAAATTACAAATAGCAGTGCTTAACAATCAAATCTTCTTACATAACAAGTAATTTATGTGTAAAATAGTATTCTTGTTTTAAAGATGTCAAACATCATGGGAACATTCAAATTCCACACATCCACAACTTGAACTAAGAATTTTAATAAATAGATAAACGGAACAATGTATACTAAGAGGCATATTTTGTTTCCTCTAATGGATAACACATCTTTTTCAAGCAGTGAAGATTTGAGGTTTCTCATAGGTATTTATTTTCTCTCTTTGGGTTTCAGCAAGCACTCCATAATTTTGTGTCTAATCTCTTAGTCCTTCCTTGAACTGTCTCTGCCTCTGTCTTCCTCTCTCTCTCTACAGCTCTGCCTATATTCATAGCCCGTCAGATCCGGTATGTGTGTTCTTTTTTAATCCATATGCTATATCTATTTTTATCCTTTTTCAAGCCTCATTTTTTTAATTCACTTAGACTCATCATGCAGTTTCTTTTCCTGGTGTCAGAAAAAGTGATAGATGTTTATAACTCAGTAAACCCAGCAAGACAAGAAAAGGATAAGCAGACTAAAAAATAACAAACTCCGGGGGAAAAAGACTAAAAAATTGTTACCATGTTGCAAGTCTAACACAGATTCTTCAGGTTTTGGGGATTTGACCACTGCACAAAATTGCTAAGAATAAGAGAGGCTGGTGAAAACTGTGCCTATGTATTAGGTGACCATACACAACAGCTTCACCTCTGGAGTTTAGCGTAGTTAAGCTATGGTTTACTGAGCCTCATTAGAAAGTACACAGCTTCTTCTGCAAAGATGAATAACAATCTCGTGAAAGAAACCCACAGGAAAGGAATTAGAAAAAAATTCTGAAATTTAAAGGTATTATTACATTATTGGTTCTAGTACATTGCTAGCCTTTGAAGCATTCTGTCAATAAAATAAAACAAAAATGTGGTAAGATTGGTAAAGAATTAAAAACTAAAAAATGTTACCATGTGCTATTTTTAGTTTATCAATGCAATCACTATTTTTTTACTTGACTTTTATTTTGGTGAAGGGATGGAAATAGATATGCATATTTGTGTATATATAAATGTCTTTCCTGAATCAGTTTCACGGCTATGACAAAAGACAGTAAAATGAGGCCAGCAATCTCTCCCGGACAGAGCCCACAGCAAGTGTGTCCATCGCGGGCAGCAAGGCCTGCTCGGTAGCAGACTGGTGTCGCCTGAGGTCCTTCTTTCTTAGCCCTGCAGACATCCGGAAGCCCTCACATGGGAACAGCCACGAGCCAGGCTGCCCTGCCAGCTGCTGGACTCCCCACCTAGGCCTCGTTGCTTAGGGGTCAATCTCAGCAACTCCCTGAGACATTTCTCGTGCCTGCGGCTTGTGCTTTTCCTGCCTCAGCTAGCTATTTAACACCTGCCGAGGAGTCTTGCTGTCGTCCATTTTGTGCACACGTCGCTCTCATTCGAGCAACACTGTGAGAAGAATTATTTCAAATCTCATACAAAGTCGACATTCCAAGTGTTTGCTGATGACTTTGCCCTGCCACTCAATATTCAGGTGGGCCCAGAAATTGCATGAATGAAGTTGCTTAAGAAGCCTGATGTGCCATTTGTGGCAAGTCCCACGGCAGAACGGAAGCACGTCTGTGCCGCGTGAGTCCTCAGTGCCATCTCACCATGGCTTGATCTCACATCTGCAACAGACTCTATCAACATCCCAGCAGACATCCTCGACCCTGTTCTGTGCCTCTTTGTCTATTAGTGCATTGCTACACAATGTTATGCTTAAATTTAAGAAATCTGTATCAGCTTTTGGGCCGTGTAAAAAAATGAAAGTCTCAAGGCTTTGTTTTATTGGTCTCTCTTTAAAAAGAAACTTTAATAGGGTTACACAGCATCGTCAGCATGTGCCTAATGGTCAAACTGAGACCAACACTATACCAACTTGGAGCATTCCAAATAGAATAACTGGTTAGATCTCCAGATAAAAAAAACAAAAACAACAATGATACATAGTGCTCAGATCTTCTGTTTGAGATCTCCCTATAAGAACAAATATGCCTTACTCTATCACATACAAATAAGACGATTTCCTCCCTTCTGATCAAAAGGGGGAAAAGAAGTGTAACAAGGTAAGGTATCAGTGCCTGAGACAGTTCAAAGAGAGTCGAGAGAATACTCTGGAGGTCACTCTTAAGCAAATTTCAGTTAGACATGGCTACCTATCATAGGTTGCCAAACCATTCCTGCCAATCCTAAAGAATACCTAGGGTGATATGTAAGATTCCACAAGGGTTCCAGGCACCAGTGTTACTTTCCAGAAACCTACAGCCTCCAGATGGGTCCCTGGACCAGATAAATCCTGAAACCTAGAGGGCCCAACCTCTCCAGAACATCAGATATTTCCATCTCCCTACCCCATATTACTGACAGCCTCTCCCAACATGAAAAGGTTGGAATCAGCATAGCCCAAATACACTAAAAAGTGGGAGAAAGATCTAAGGTGACAGTGGAGTTACACAGAGAAGGTAGTTAACAAATGAATATGATTGGTAAATCATTATATTGATATTTCTTTAAGTCTCCAGTATCTTAGAGCAGCTAGAAGTAAAAACCTAAAACTGTGGAACTGTAACGCATACCACACTCTGAAATTGTTCTACAACTAATTATTGTGATATGCTTTGAAATTTATTGCTTGTTTGTATATATGTTATTTTTCACAAAAAAAGGAAAAAAGTGATGATAAAAATATACATTCCTGGGCGGTGCACTGGTGACTCAGTGGCAGAATTCTCGCCTGCTGCACTGGAGACCCGGGTTAGTTTCCTGGAGTCTGCCCATGTTAAAAAAAAAAAAAATATATATATATATATATATATATTCCTTCAAGCCTCTAATATTCTGGAGCAGCTAGAGGGGAAAATCTGAGAGGATGATATGGTAGCCCATGAAAACCTCTGGGCTCTGTCCCATAATTACTTATTGAAGAGTGCTTTGAAAACTATTGCCTTTTTCTTTCTTTGCTTTGTATTATGTTATACAATTTAAAAAGTTAAAAAAAAGAATGATTTCTTCCCAAATCCAATACTTCCTTTTAAATATCACTGTGAAATATACTTTTATCAGAAGTTTGTAATAGCAAACACCTGGAACCAACCCCACTGTCAGAACTACACAAATACATAAATTATAAATATTCATGAAGTGGAATATTATTCAAAAGCAAATATGAATTACAGCTACACGAAATTACACAAATGAATCTCAGCACCACAATGATGAGTGAAACAGCAAGTTCAAACAATACACACAATATGATTCCACACAAAAGGCAACAGGGTATTGTTTGGGGACTGTATTAGTCAGTTTCCCAGAAATACAAAACTGAAAGAATATTTATACATATATAAAATTATTATATATATATAAATATTAAGCCCCGGAAATACAAAACTGAGCACATATATTTATATGTGTGTGTGTGTTTTGTGTGTGTATATGTATATATATATATATATATATATATAAAGAGATTTACTATAGGGATTGGCTCACATAGTCATAGGGATTGGCAAGTCCAAATTCAGTAGGGTAGACCACAAGTTGGGATAAAGGTTTGATGACTTCCCCAGAAGAGGTTGGCCTGCTGAAGTGGAGATAGAAATTCTTTTCTGACTGCTGAAATGCTCCGTTCTCCCTTTACGGCCTTCAAGTGATTGGATGAAGCTCCTCTCACGATGGAAGGCAATCTCTTTCATCGACTGTAGATACAATCAGCCATCGCTGCAATCAACTCACTGATGATGTAATCCACAAAATACCCTCAGAGTAACAGTCAGGCCGATGACTGCTTTACCAAGTAACTGGACACCAAAACCTAGCCAAGCTGATACATCAACTTCACCATCACAGGGAAAGAAACACATGTAGTGAAAGTAAAAGTATAAAGAAAAGTATGAGAATGACAAATTGATCTCTAAAAGGGGTAACAAGGGAACAGGTTGCAGAGGAGCAGAGATCTCTTTGAAGATGTCTTCATTCTATGCCATGTTAAGAAACAAGGTCTATGGTACCATTTCAATTTTTTCCAATAGCTATATATCTCTTTCTTAAGATTCTCATCTTATGAACTCTTTCTGTTTAATGGTTCTTCTAAATTCTTTGGTTATATCTATTTGTCTATACATTTATTAGAATCCTAGTCTGAGAGTAAGTAATTTGAAACAGGTACCGCAATGCACAAGAACATAAGTCACCTCAATTCAAATTAACTGCTGGATAAGAAAGAAAAATCATCTTATTTTGCTAGTATATTACTCTATATGACTTAAGAATTAAATGAACAGGAAAAATTCCTCTCCATAGCTAATAAAAAGATAAGAAACATATTCCAGATGGCTGACACTGGAATTTTCACTGTAAGAACTTGGAGTCACGACTAAAGACTTGTGAGTTCAAGAGAAATTATTTGGTTAAGAAATCAGGAGAAAGAAAAAGCTGAGGTAGAAATTAGAGCAGGACCTATGAACAGGTCTCCTGTTCACAAACTCTCTCAGTATCTGTTTATCTCTAAATATTTTAAACTCTCCCTCATTTTTAAAGGACAGTATTCCCAGATATATAGTTCTTGGTTAGCAGTTTTTTCTTTCAGTATCTTAAATACATCATCCAACTGCCTTCATGCCTCCATGATTTCTCCTGAGAGATCCACACTTAGTTTTATCAAGCTTCCCTTGTATGTGATGGATTGATTTTCTCTTGCTATTTTCAGAATTCTTTCTTTGTCTTTGACATCTGACAACCTAATTAGTAAGTGTCTTAGTGTAGGTCTATTTGGATCTATTCTGTGTGGGGTATACTGCGCTTCTTTGACCTGCAGTTTTATGTCTTTCATAAGCATTAGGAAATTTTCATTGGTTACTTCCTCCATTATTCTTTCTGCCCCTTTTCCCTCCTCTTCACCTTCTGGGACAACCATAACACATATATTTGTGTACTTCGTGTTGTCATTTAGTTTCCTGAGATCCTGCTTAACTGTCTGCATTTTTTTCCCTATATGTGCTATTGTGCGTAGAATTTCAAGTGTCCTATCTTCTAGTTCACTAATCCTTTCTTCTGCCTACTAAATATGCTGTTATGTCTCCACTTTGTTTTTCATCGCCCCTATTATGCCTTTCATTCCCACAAGTACTGCCGCCATTTATTTTTTCAAGCTTTCAAGCTCTTCTATACTGACATACTGTCTTCTTTATATCCTTCATGTCTTTTTCTATATTGTCCTTAAACTCGTCCCATTTAGAAGACCTGTTTCAGCATCATTATTTAGCTGTTTCAATTCCTGCATCTCACTTGAGGCGTTACTTTGTTCCCTTGGTTGCCCGTATCTTCGTTCCTCCTGGTATGCCAGCATTGACACATCTTGTCAGATCTGTACTGGCCTGCGGTCTCCCCCAAACGCCAGGCACCCACAGCGGCCTGCCTCAGGGACAGGAGAAGGCCCTGGGCACCACAGCAAGGTCTCTGCTTGTGGGTAAAACAAGGCTGCTGTGTCCCAGCAGTGCTCTGTTTTTTATCATCCTGCAAGGCCTGGGCTTGTTTTAGGGCACTCCTTTAACAGTCGGGTGGTCTGTGTTTCTGTGCCAGAATAAGGGCGGGTTCCCGGGCAGGAGGTCCAGACGCACTCCAGTGGGCCTGAAACAACTTTCTGGATAGTCTCTGAAAGAGCCCTTCAATTCTCTTGCACTTTCTATCCTGTCCAGCAGATGGTGCTGTTTAGTAACATACCAGTCCTCAGAGCTGTGCCCTGGGAGCACCGGGTCAGGCACTGGAGGAATTCTGATCCCTCTCTTTGCTCGTGACAGGTCCATGTCCCCCACTTTACTGGTGGCAGACTATACCCCAGCTGTCCCAGTCAAGCTGCAGCCTTCCCCTAGGCAGGCTCTCACTGCCATCTGTCACAGAGCTGGGAACACAGCTTCTGTCCACGTTTTCTCAGACCCTCTGTCTCATTGACCTGGCCTGTGAAACACTCTCCCCTGTCCCCCAGGTCTCCAAAAAGAGAGGATGTGCCCCACTGCTGTGCAAGACACGTACCCTGTGTCCCCTCTGGCAGGGTCCCCACTGCTGCTTCTCTCAGGATGGAAATTTCCTTCTTCTCCTACTTCAATCAGGGATGTGGAAGGTCCCTCTCCAGTCTATGTCCTACCAAAAGACTAATGAGTCTTTGCCTCCCCCACAAACATGATAAAATCCTCACGATTTTTCATTTTATCTTTTACATTTAGACAATGATGCATTTAAAGCTAATTTTCCAGGATGGTGCGAGATACAGGTCAAGAATTTCCCCTCACACTGATATTCAGTTAACCACAAGCATGTACTGACAATGTCCCCGATCTGCAGTGGTACCTTCTCCATAAACCAAGTGGCTTCATCAAAGTTAATCTTAGTGATAAATTCCAACTCGAAAAATGACTTCAGAGATTATCCTTGCTGTTTATTATCAGAAGATTATAATCAAATAGTATATTATAATATACACAGGAGTCTGTTCAAATATTTAATTCTTTTAGCAAATATCTTAACTCTTACTGAATGTAAGACACAATGCTATTGACTCTTCCATCATCATCTGACAAAATCCTTCACTTTCAGAAAAAGTACACAGTCCATAGTAGTCAACGCTGAGGTGAGGTTTTGGTATCCTGAAAGGTGCTTTTTATACAGAAAACTTTCAGAGGTTTACTTTGATTTTTAAAATTAACATCCATCTTATTAAAGTTAAAAATGCAAAAATTCAGTGACTACTTAAATTAAAGTTGGGAGATTAAGCTTACAAAACTTCTATTTATAAGATTAACCGATATCAGCAATCACATTGAAGAGGCTTTTCAATATTTGGTCCCATTAATGAACCTGATTAATTCAATGGCACCAAAACTGTTTTACCTATATTTATACATTTACTTTACTTCCTTCTTGGTTCCTCAATTGTCTTACTTTTAATAAAGTGCAACAACTTAGATATACATACTTTTCTAAATCTAATAAACTTATAAATAAGTAAGCCTAAATTTCTCTTGAGTGTTCCAATAAGGTATTTAACATGAATTTCATGTAAAAATCACAGTTATTCAACAATACATTGCAAATTGGAACTACATGCTTATCACCCTCATTAACCATCTTTTCTTCAATATTACAAGTACATAAACGTAACATATATACAAATACGCACATATTTCTTCTAAGACAAATATTATTACTATAGTTTTGATTCTTTTAGTTATTTCTATTCTTATTTCTAAATCTTTCTGGAGTTGAAAGATGTTTACCTATTATGGAAGAAAATTCTCATCCAAGTTAACATTTAACCAGAAATTTCAGCTGTGGGTGATCTATAGCTGCAGACACTTCTCACATGAAATATTATACAATCCCATTTAATATCGCACAGGTGGCCTTCTTGGCATTTTGATGTTTCCCATGATTAGATATTTCAGCTGGGACAATGACTACATTCTTATTAGTGGCTCTGATGGGACATACTGAATCTTATTTCTAAAGTCAGTCATTCTATCACTTCAAAGGCAAGAGAAGGTGATGAGACAATTCTCTCGTCTCATCTTGAAATCCCCCCACTCCTGAGGCAGGCTAGCACAGGGACCAGACATGGGAGAGGAGATGCGGAGAAAAAGCCCTTGAGCAAGGATGCTTAATCAAGGTCAGGGGGCTATTCTGCACAGACACCCTGCCTGGTGGCCACCCACCTACAGGAAACACCCAGCAGCAGGGAACCTGTCCAGATGCACTATCTACCACCAGGCGAAGCCCCAGAGAGAAAGGGGCATAGAAAGAAGGGCCTCAAACAAGGAAGGGGGAAGGGAGCAAGTAAAATGAAGCAATAAAAGCAGATTGCCCAACTTTGGGGCCTCTTGCCTTCATCATCTTGCAAGAGTACCTGCATCCTCCCTCTCTGCATGTATCCCCAATAAATTTTCTACCTACTTGCTCTGTCTATGCCGTGCCTTGAATTCCTTCTCATGGCACAGGCAAGAACTTAGACCTAAATCTGGCATCATATTTTGGTGAGCCAGGCTTGACTTACCATCTGATTGCTAAGTCATGGCTACTGACCGGGAGGCTTGGCAGTTAAAGACAACTCTATGTCTTTAAGAATCTGAGGACTCCGATCCAGCTCCCCCAGGACGAAAGTCGGTCTACTCTAAGTCCCCTGGCTCCTAAGTCAGAGGTCGCAGGAGTCCCTCTCCACGCCATGCAAATACAAGGAGACTCAGAGCAACAGATTTCTTTTTCACTCTCTCCTCTGTTCTCCAAGACCCCCGAGTTCTCCTTTCCTCTCCTCTGGGGACCACCTATTAATCCTCATTTACCTAAGATTTCCTTGCCCCTCAGATCCTTCCTTCTGCTAGATCTGTGCTTCCTTTCATCTCTTCAACCAGGGTCCTCTCCCCGGCCTCCATAAGTCTCCTTCCTTCTCTGGCTGTCAATGCGTTCTGATTTTTTTAATCCTTACAAAAGACAAAATGGGCTAAGGATTCTTGTACCAAACCAGGTATTGTCTTTGACATTCTAAGGTGTCACCTCTGGTGTGTGCCCATGGGAATTGGGTATTTTCCAGTGGGAGTGTCTCCCCTCCAGTCTTCATCACTGAGCTTCTACAGAGACCATTGTGGCAGAATATAAAGCTTTTTAGCCCTCAGGAAACAGGAAACTAAGTATAGGTCCAGAGATCTCTCAAGAAAGTATGGGATTCAAATCCCTGATTCCTCGAGAGACTTGTCCCAAAACTCTACAGGGCAAGGGTGGAGTTAAATCCCTGACCTGTGTCTGGAAGTTTCTCTATTTATTTTCCAGAGAAAATGGGAAATGCCAACAGTCAATATAAGCTAAAAGAGGAGAAGCATATAGCCCTCCAATGGGACTCTCAATTACAATAACATCTTCCAGTCTGTAAAATAAAGGGAAAGTAGTCAGAAATTCCCTAAGCTTGGATGTTTATGGCTCTCTGTCAAAGTCAAAGTGCTTGTGCTATGCCCATGTCTCACTATCCATTACAGAAGATCTTCTTTCAAAACTCGTTTTACTAAAAGGTATAAGAAACTGTATCACCAAGCCAGTTAATTATAGTAAGCTAAGGGAGACCACTCAAGAGAAAGAAAACCCAGCCTTGTTCCAGGAAAGGTTAGCAAAAGCCCTAAAAAAGGATACTAACATAAGCCCAGATTCCCAGGAAGGTCAGATTTTTATGGGTACCCATTCATTAGCCTCCAGAGACCTGCTTGTGGCAAGTGAAGTAAAAAAAAAAAAAAAAAAAGGAGAGATAACTACTCTCTTTTTGAGAAACAGTTTTTGGCCTGCTAGTGGGCCTTAGTAGAGACTGGACACTTAATCATGGGCCACCAAGTTACCATGAGACCTGAGTTGCCTATCATGAGTTGGGTGTCGTCTGACCCACCAAGCCGTGAAGTTGGGAGCAGCACCCCGTCATAAAGTGGAAACGGTGTACACAGGATAGGGTTTGACCAGGTCCTGGAGACAGAACTAAGTTACATGAGGAAGTGGCCCAAATGCCCGTGACCCCCATTCCTGCCACATTACTTTCTCTTTCCCAGCCCAGAGCTATGGCCTCTTGGGGAGTTCCTTACAGTGAACCAAATGAGGAAGAGAAAATTCAGGCCTGGTTTACAGATGTTTCTACCCAATATGCAGGGACCACGCTGAAGGATAGCGGTGAGGGGAAATTCTCCCAGTGGTGGTACTTCGAGCAGTGCACCTGGTAGTTTATTTTGCTTGGAAGGAGGACCTTTGCATATTGACTCCTAGACTGTTGCTAATGGTGTGGCTGGCTGGTCAGGTACCTAGAAGGAGTATGATTAGAAAACTGGCAACAAAAAAGCCAGGGAAAAGGTATGTGGAGAGACCTATCTGAGTGGGCAAAAAAACCACAAAGATAATCGTGTTCCATGTGAATGCTCATCAGAAGGTAATTTCAGCAGAGGAAGGTTTTAATAATCAAGTGGATAAGGTGACCCGTTCTTTAGATACGGGTCATTCTCTTCCCCAGCAATTCCTGTCATTGCCCCATGGGCTCATGAACAAAGTAGGCTTGGTGGTAGGGATGGAGGTCATGCATGGGCTCAGCAACATGGATTTCCACTCACCAAGGCTGACCTTGCTGCAGCCACTGCTGACTGCTCAATCTGCCAGCAACAGAGACCCACACTCAGTCCCTGATATGGCACCATTCCCCAAGGTGATCAGCCTGCTACTGGGTGTCAGGTTGATCATACTGGACCACTTCCATTATGGAAGGGGCAGCAATTTGCTTTCACTTGAATAGACACATACTCTGGATATGGGTTTGCTTTCCCTGCATGCAATGCTTCCAACAAAACTACCATCCATGGACTTTCAGAATGCCTTATCCACCATCACGGTACTCCACACAGCATGCTTCTGATCAAGGAACCCACCTCACAGCAAATGAAGTGTGGGAATGGGCACATGCTCATGGAATTCTCTGGCCTCACCATGTTTCCCATCATCTAGAGGCAGCTGAGTTGATAGATCGGTGGAATGGTCTTTTGAAACCCCAATTATGGCAACAAGTAGGTGGCAATATCTTGCAGGGCTGAGGCAATGCTCTCTAGGAGGCTGCGTATGCTCTGAATAAGTGTCCACTCTATGGTGCTGCTTCTCCCGTAGCCACAGGGTTCATGGGTCCAGGAATCAAGGGGTGGAAATGGGAGTGGCACCACACACTATCACCCCCAGTGATCCACTAGAAAAATGTTTGCTTCCTGTCCCTGCAATCTCAACCCTTAATGATCTACAGGTCTTAGTTCCAAAAAGAGGGGTGTTCCTACAAGGAGATACACAATGATTCCATTCATTGAGCTGGAAGCTAAGGCCACTACCTGGCCACTTTGGGCTTTACAGACCTCTGAAAAAACAGACAAGGAAGAGGTATTGCACTGGCACAAGGTGACTGCAAGGGGAAATAGGACTGCAACTACACAATGGAGGTAAAGAAGAATTTCCCTAGGGCATCTCTTAGTACTACCATGCCTTGTGTTTAAAATCAATGGAAAACTGCCTCAACCTAATCCAGGTAGACTACCAATGGCCCAGAAACTTCAGGAATGAAGGTTTGGGTCACTCCACAAGGCAAAGAACCAAGGTCAGCTGAAATACTTGCTGAGGGTAAAAGGAACATGGAATAGGTAGTGAAAAAATGTAGTGATAAATTTGAACTACGACCACATGACCACTTACAGAAAAGAGGACTGTTACGGTACGAACATTCCCTTCTTGCTTTGCTATGAGTACGTTTGTATTTGTACATAAAGCAAGTATCTTGTTTTTGTCTCTATTTTATCCCCTTATCATATGACATAAGTTGTATTGCTCATGTTATAGTATTTAAGTTATAAGATATCAAGTCTAAGAGTGAATGCTCCCCAAGGACTTGCACCCTATTCTGGAGTGATTTAGTATGCTTCCAGCTGTTCAAAGGGCAGTTGAGTACTGTTAGGCAAAAAATGTCTGTTATTGTGTTCTATTCAGAGATTAAGCAAGGTTTAAGGTGATGGGAATAGCTGCCAAGTTGACAAGGAGTGGACAATGTGTCAACTTGGCCAGATGATGATGTCCAGGTGTCTGGTCAAGCAAGCACTGGCTTAACCATTACTGCAAGGACATTTCATGGCTGGTTAATAAACCAGAAGGCTGGTTTACTAAATGATCAGCATGTTGATTGCAACATGCTGATCACATCTGCAGTTGGCCAAGGGGAGTATTTTCCACAATTAGTGACACTTAATCTAATCAGTTGAATTCTTTAAAGGATGTCAGAAGAAAGAATTGCTCCCTCCACTGCAATTTTGTGAAAACTTGACTTTTTCACAAATAAAAAGTCAATCGTGATGATAAAAAATATATATTCATTCCTTCCGGCCTCCTATATTCTGGAGCAGCTAGAAGGAACTTTCTGAGAGGATGGTATGGTAGCCCCCGACAAACTCTTAGATCTGTCCTGTAACTATCTGTTGAAGAGTGCTTTGAAAAAATTATTGCTTTTTTTCTTTCTTTGCTTTGTATATATGTTATATTATACAATAAAAAAAAGAAGCCCTTGTCAGTCTTCCTGCCCTAGGACTTCTAAACCTTGACAAACTCTCCCTCATTTGCAGCCCTAGTAATAGGAGAAACTGCCGCTACTGGGACAGCAGGCCTAGTCAGAATTCAACAATTATATTATAGCTATCATGAGAACTAGCAGCTAGTCTTGACATGAAGAGTCAAGCTCTCAAGCTCATCCAACAGCAAGCTGATTCTCTGGTTTGTAGTTCTCCAAAATCGCTGAGTTCTTGACATGCTCACCATAGCCCAGGGAGGTTTGTGTCTATTCTTAAAGGATGCTTCTATGTTAACTGATTAGAGAAGGTTGCAGATAACATTAGAACATTGCAAGATCAAGCAAAGGAAAACACACTGCTCCTGAAGCTGTAAAGACCTTTGAACTTAAAGGAAACTTAAGATATTTAACTTATTTTCTTATTAACTTATTAACTAATTCTAAAGACTAAAATTTGATGGACAATGGCATTTCTGAATATATCAGGACCACATACCGCTTACAGATATTAAAATAATACCAGTTGAACTTTATATAAATCAGAAGTCTTTGTCCAGCTCAAAGTCAACTTCTAAGATCATTCTACTGATTTGCAAAACAAGGGAATGCTAAAAGCATATGATACAGTCTCTGCCTTCGAGAAGTCATAATTAAGCTGAAAATACATATACATATTAAAAATTACACTGGCACATCCCTTTATGGCTGCACATAAATCCTTCTACAACTAAAGTCTTGCTGAAGAAACGTTCTCATCTAAACTACAAGTAAGAGTCACTACAAACAGCAAATTTTTGATATTAGAACTATAAAAATAAATAATAAATACATGGTGACAACAAAAATAAGCTGAAATCCTTCCTACTATAAAACATGAAGGAATACAAGAAAAAATGTAATGCATATCCCTCTTCTATGCAAGGCTGATCTTAAATCAGAAAGTAAAAGGAATACCCAATGGCAAAAAATAAAAATTAAAAAAAACAGAAGGACGGACGTGAGCAGCTGACATAGCAGTCCCTCAGGGTTTGTGAGCTTCAGATGCCCAAGGGCTTGTATTTCATGACCCCTTAGGGAGATCTGAGACAAATGTTTAGGCAACTCAAGTCAAAGCAATTGAACTGAGACTCCCACCTAAAGGCAGGACCCTCAAAAGGCCACCATCTCAGCGAAAGGACAGACCTGAACACGTCGCACACACACGAGTGAGTCTGCTTGTGAGGGCCCAGGGTCTACGTCCCTAGGGTGATGCAAGTCTCCCCAGAAAACAGCACCACACACTTGCCCTTAAATGATTTAGGAATCAAGTTTATACCACCTTAAGCATTAAGCAATTTACCTAATAAAAAGGTCCTGGGCAGGTAACAACCCTAAGAACATGGCTGAAGGAAACACTGATCGTCTCAAGAGTAGCACCCCCTTCTAAATGAATCATACACTAGAATAAGTGATTAAAACCCTGCTGAAGAGATCTTCTCAACTTCACCACAAACAAAAAACATCAGAAATAGGCAATAAGATAAGACCCTCAATGACTTCTGGTAACAGAACTATCAAAAAGATACAAAATAATTCTATTTAAAATGAATAAAAGCTTCACACTTCTAAAAAGAATTTGAAACAAAACAAACATACACCTCAAGTAGCAGAGGTAAAAATAAATCCACTCCTGGAAAATTCATAGTGAAACTGCTTAACACCAAAGACAAAAAACGATATCTTAAAAACAATCAGAGAAATTCACTGTGGTGATATGCACAGCTATGTGATGATACTGTGAGCCACTGACTATATGCTCTGGATGGACTGTATGGTGTATGAATGTTAAGCCAATCAAATATCATTAAGAAAGGAAAAAAACTGAGAAAAGATACATCACCTACAAACCATAACTAGGCTGATAATGCAAGCCAGAAAGCAAAATAATACACTGCTACTTACATCATCTTAGAAGCATAGAAAAAAAAAAAAACTACCAATCTAGTAATCTATACTGCACTGAACTATCATTCAAGAGTAACAGTAAAAAAAAAAATATTTTAAGAGGAAAACTGAAACCTTACCACTAACAGAAGCCTTTGCTTGAAATACTCAAGGATATACAGCAGAAAAAACGAAACTGAATCCAGAAACACAGTGAAATGTGAGCAAATGTGAACAAAAAAACAGATAATATACATGGAGAAAATCAAAGCAAGCATCTTCTTTCCTCACCCATCAACAAACATTTACTGAATGTCACCCTATACAAGCAGGATTCTTGGTGCTGGAATGTAGGGGAGTGAACAAAATCAAAAGCCCTGGCCTTAAGGTGCTTGCAATCCAGTGGGAATGAGAAACAATAAACAAACACATAATATAACAGCAATAAGTACTGGGGGGAAAATAAATCAGAGTAAGGGAATTTAGAGTGACAACAAGTGAGGGGATAAATATCTTAAATAGGGTGGTCGGGGCAAGAGTCTCCAGGTGGCATCTAAACAAAGAACTAAACAGGGTGAGGAAGTAGGCCATCTGAGTATCAAGAACAGAGAAAGGGAATCAAACTGCAAACATTTCTTGAGCACTCCCTATGTGCCAGGCTCTGTTCCAGACACTTACCTTGGATTAGATCACTGAATTCTCACATTAACTCTAGGAGGAAATGGATGTATTGATTCCCAATTTACAGAGAAGCAAAATAAGGGGGGGCAGTTCCAAGACACATCCTCAGACACTGAGCGGCAGAGCACAGCGAATTACCAAGCTCAAGGCAAAAGGAAGGGCCTGGGCGACTATAAGCTCCTCGAGGGCAGGGACCATCCTCTAGCTTCTCCAGGCACCTCTGCACCAGGCCGAGCAGCCAGCACCAAGGCAGGGTTGAGGGGGCCAAGATGCCTGAACACAGAGAGAGCAGAGGCCTGGAGCCCAAGAACAACAAGAGGAGAGAAGACAAAAGATGGAAAAGGCAACAGTCAGACAAACAGGCAGGAAGAAGATGGGCAGAATCGCGCCATGGCACAGAAACCACCAGGGGGGAGCTCCAAAGAGAAAAGATGGTAAATGTTACCATATATTACAAAGCTCACAAAGAATGAGTCCTGAGAACTGGTATTTCACTATTAAATTACAAAGTCATCAGATATGTTCAAGAATTTAGTCCCAATGCTACCTGAACAGAGAACCAGGATTTACGGTAATTAAGGGGAAAATGGGCATTGACAGGCAGTAAAAACACACTTTACAATATAGTAGTCTACCAAAAGAAAAAAGAGGGAAAAAGGACAGTGGTCAAAGTACAAGGAAAGATTTTTTTTCAACAAAAATTTAAAAGTAATGCTTTATGTTATAATTCTGACTTAATATCTTGATACCACCCCTCAGTTTATTTCTAATAAATTAAAATTTCTATCTTTTAGTTGTTGTTTCTGTAACAGAAAAACGGTCTCTGCTTCTATGCTCTAGCTTCTCTAGCCACGCACCTCTCTGCATCCACACCACAATTAACTGCCTGCTCTGTTCTTACAAGTCAGCTCTCCATGCCCTAAGACCAGTCGCCTCTGTGGTGCACTAGATCCTGCCCCTGCCTACTCAAGGACGCTGCTCCAGCCACTGTCCACTTTCTCCCATTCATCGTCAATTTTCCCCATTCTACCATCAGTGCGCAAACCTGCTGTTAGTACTATTGTCTCGAAAACAATGGAAACACCTTGATTCCATGTCTCCCAGCAACTACCACTCAATTTCTCTGATCCCCTTTTGATCAAGACTCACTGAAAGAATTATACATATTCATTGCTTCCAATTCCTCTCTTTCCATTCTCTGAACCCACTCCAACCCAGGTTTAGTTTCTACCATTCCACCAAAATTGCTCATTAAGGTCACCGATGATCTCCATGTTGCTAAATCCAACTCAACTCTCAATCTTCACTTTATTTGACCTAAGTATAGTATTTGATGAAGTTACTTAGCCTCTTCAGCCTCAGTTACTCTTCTAAAAAAAAGATGACAGTATCTATTTTTAGTAAGTGGTCGTGAAGATTAAATAAGAAATAAACCATGTAAAGAATTTATTAGCACAGTACCTGGATCACAATTAAGAATTCAATAAACATTATTACTGGGGTTAATCAGCACTTCTCACATTTTACCCACAGTCTAAAACCAGTCTGCCCAATAAACCAGAAACAGTTTCGGAAGATGCTATAACTCCAGAATGCTAACAAAATGAGTCTAATCTCAATCTGCTAATTATATTAAACAAATAACTTAAACAGGCAAATAAGCATGCAAATAACGACCTTCAAATTTCTTTACTGGGCTTAGTTGTTGAGGATTACGAAAATCAATCACTAACCTCAACCTCTCTCAAACTCTAGTTGTCATTTCCAATTCCTGTTCAACAGCCTCCTCTAGGTACTTAATTATCTGCTCCAATTTTTCTCTCATTCCCTGTAGCTAATTAATCCCTAGCCCAGTCTATCCACCGCAGTCATGGCTCCCACACCCACTTACATGTTCCATGAGGGTAGAGTCCCTGGCTGTTTCTGCACCCTACTGCATCCCTGCACTCAGTACAGGCCCTGGTGTACCATAAGTACAAGTCTCCCAGATCAAGCTTCCATGAATGTTTGAATTATTTTCTCTTATTGGTTTCCTGAGGCCAAGGTCTGTGAGCTTTTATATTTTATCTTTATACTTTCTACAAGGCCAAAAATATTGTCTAGCATATGATCAATGTTCATTAAATATTTATTGTATAGATTAATGATATAGTGCTTTTCTTCCTAGGGCTTCAAAGCAATTACACAAAGCAACCTCATTAAGATATCCATTTTACAGAAAGAAAAATGAAGCACAGAGAAGTGACATGCAGAACTACTCAATTACTGGTGGAACTGATAGAAAAACTTGCTTTCCCACTTTTCAAACCCAATAAAATAACTAAGCCAGAGCCAAGGTGAAATACCTGTACAGATGAGATGGCATATTACACTCCACCAGTACTTGACCTTGACCTTAATTCATCAAAAGACATTTTCAGTACTTCATATTTTTCACTGCAAACTGGAATTTAAAGTGCTATTAATGAGTTAATCTATTTAGGTACCCAAAGAAATATAAGTCAACAACTTTAATACCAAGTCAATAAGAATTTCTTCCTATCTGAAATTCTTCAAAACAGCCTTAACTTGATAAAAATCAATCTCCTTGGCTAACATACATAAAAATATATTAAATCATTCCCCCTTGGTTCCAGGTAAAATAACATTAGAATACCTATCATAGTCTACCTAGATAGAATAGGCCAAACTATTCATTCCAGGTTCATGTATCTTATTCTTATACCTCCAACCTCCAACTTAAGATGACCTAACATATTTTTTAAGTTGAATAAATAATAGTTCATTGAATATATACTGTGTCAAATACTGCTCTAATATACAAAATCTTCATTTCATGGTTTCAGACCTCACTGGAAGGCCTTACTTAAAATTGGTCTCATTAAACAAAGCCAATCTGGTTAGGATTAAGGTAAATCAGAATACAGGGTAAAGGATGACAATATTTGTATTTTAGAACTTCATCTACTGTATGAGACCAAAGGAAGAGGGGTTTTGCGCAAAACCTAAATTGTCTGTAGCACACAAGCCAACTCAACCTGTCTAGATAGTTCATTTAAACAACCCAAACATATGGAGCCCAGAATGGGAATGAGGGCTTGTAATTCTGTATACCCGGATACATCCCAGAGTACGTTCGGTAGATAATTAAAAAATATTGGCAAAGTCATTTGAGGGACTGGAAAAAAAAATATGAAACAATTAAACTTTCCCACCTAGGAAACCCCTGGGACTCAAACACTAGAGACTCCCAAGTCAATACGCCAAGCCCTAGATCTTGAGGCTTGCTCTTAGGAAACTTATTTGTATAGTGGAGAAGATAAGCCTAACTATAATTATGGCTAAAAGTTACTTCCAGAGGACCTCTTTCATTGCTCAGATGTGGCCTCTCTCTCTCTAAGCCCAACTCTGCAAGCAAACTCATTACCCTCGCCCCGCCCACGTGGGACATAGGGCCATAACACCCTAGGGTGTAAGTCTTCCTGGCAACGCGGCACATGATTTCCAGGGATGGGCCTGGCCCTGCTACTGTGGGATCGACAATGACTTCCTGACCAAAAAAGTGAAAAGAATTGTAACAAAATAAGGTATTAATGACTCAGAGAGTTCAAATAGTTAAGAGGCTACTCTGGAGGCAACTCTTATGCAAGCTTCAGCCACATATTACTAATTGCCACAGTTTGCCAAACTCTAACCAACATCATTCCTGTTAACCTTAAAGAAGACTCAAGTCTCTATCTGAGATCTTAGAAATGTTTCACTCACTAAGTTTACTTCTTAGAAATCTAAAATCTTCAGATGGTTCCTAGGCCAGATAAGTCATGAAACCCAGAGGGGCCAGCCTCTCCAGAACATCAACCAGTTCCATCCCCCTATCCCATACTGTCAACCCAAATATCCCTAAAGATTGGGAGGAGGAGGAGGAGATGTAACAGAGAACTCAGGGTTTAACAAATACGAATGACTACTGAATACTGGTATTTCTTTTTGGTCTCAGTGTCTTGGAGCAGCTAGCAGGAAAAACCTGAAATTGTAGAACTGTTACACATACAAACTTTAAAATCTGTTCTACAGCTACTTGTTAAAATGCTCTTTAAAATGTAATACTTTTCTGTATATATGTTACATTTCACAATAAAAATGTTTAAAAAAGACATTGTCAATGAATGTGGAAGTGTATTTTATGACATGAAGCATGCAAAAATTTTTGTAAACTTCTTTTACTGTTGTAATTCTTTTTCCTTCTGTCAAATGAAGGACATTTCAAGAAAGATTAATACTAGTAGTAATTAATAGTCAATATTTATTGGACATGTTATGTTATCAATGTTGTAAATTATTAAAATACAGTAATTCACTTAAAAAAACAAAATAGGACTTGTACAACATAAACAGTGAATCCTGAAGTCATGGATTAGAGTTGGTAGTACAGCTATAATAATACTGTTTCATCAACTGTAACAAATGTATCACACTAATGCAGTGTTAATAATGGGGGGTGCGCTTCATTGAAACTGTTATATATCCCCAGAAAAGTCATGTTTTTTTAATCCTAATCCAATCTCACGGAGGGCAGACCTATTGTGTGAGATCTTTTGATTAGATTGTTTCCATGGAGACATGACCCACCCACTGAGGGTGTGACCTTTTGATCAGATTATATTCATGAAGTTATAAACCTGTCCATTCATGGTAGGTCTTAATTAGTTTACTGGAATCTTTAAATGAGCCAACAGAGAGAGAAGACACAGATGTCTGGAGATGCAGAAGCTGCTCAGAGAGTCATCTGAACCCAAAAGCCAGGAGAGAAGAAATCTCCAGCCCCAGGAAAGACTAGGCTAAAAGATGAAACCCAGAGTTTTGCACTGGAGCAGCTAAGTCAGGACTCACAGATGCCTAGAGAGGAAGCCACTGGAATCAGAAGCTGGAAGCCACGGAACCAGGAACAAGGACCAGCAGACACCAGCCACGTGCCTTCCTACGTGACAGACATCAGCCTTTCTTCAGAGTCACGGTAACTTTCTCTGGATGCCTTAGTTTGGACATTTTTCAGGCCTGAGGTCTGTAACTTGTAACTTAATAAATCCCCTTTATAAAAGCCGATCCATTTCTGGTATATTGCATTCTGGCAGCATTAGCAAACTGAAACATATGGGAGCTCTGTATTTTCTGCATGATTTTTCTATAAACCTACAACTTTTCAAATAAAAAACTATGCGATACATAGATAGACAGAAAGAAAGACGTTGTGAGGTAAGCATTCATTAGTGGGAAAACATCATCTACAATTTTTTATTCAATTTGAGTTAATAACATCAAAGTTCTTATCTGTGGCCACTGCTTTCTGAAACACTTACTTGGTGCCCTAGAAATTCAGAACAGGATTTCTTATATTGAAAGCTAGTTAGCTTTTAGCTTTAAATTAAAAATATATTTCTGAAGCAATGACTTCGGGGAAAATCCCAAAGTTTTTCATTACATACACATACACAAAAATTTCAAGATGCTGGTGGTTCAAATGCCATCACCTCTTTCTTCCTGAGTCTACTTTGGAACCTCCATGGTTAGGATCCTCTAACTCTTGAATCATTGCCTTCTGGGGGAAGGAGTGACCGTCATCCAAAACCTCTGAAGCTGCTTCCACTGAGGCATAACACTGTTGTAGACCTTAAAAAACAATCATCTAGTGTTTTTCTAATGGGAACCACAAAATTATCTGTAAATCAGTGGGAAAAACCCTGAAGGAAGAAATTAAGACTTTCACAGTTCTTTAGATGCTTGTATAAAACGTCAAGAGATCAGTGAGATAAAACAGGATGGTCACAGCTGCTCACAAAAGGAAGCATTTTCTATGGCCACAACACTATGCACAGCAAAGTAGGCAGAATGCCAGAAAGACCCAAATACAGATTCTAGTGAGATGAACTTACAAGCCAGGCTCTCTTTGGCGAAATTAATGGAGCTATTCATACCCTGTTGATTGAATACCCACTCTGCACCTAACCCTGTGTGAGGCAATGGCAGTTTACTCATTTGCTTGTTTTCGTGAGTAAATAAAACCATGATTCTTGCTCTTGAAAAACTCCTAAACTTGTGAGGAGAAAAAATACACCATTTAAGTGCGATAAACAAACAGCTATGCCTGGGCAAGCTGGAAAAGGCTGCAGAGAAGAAAGACCTTTGAGTAGAGACTTGAAGAATGAGTATGAGTTGCTCATTTAGAGATGGCAGTTATGGGTATTCCTTGAAGAGCAGACTTCAAGACCAGAGGACAGGAAAGAATAAAGAGAGAGAGGTGTAATGTGAATGGTGCACAGGTTGGGCAGTAAGGAAATCCGACAAGAGATAAACCTAGAGATACACTAAGGAATTTGGACATTAGCCTGTAAGATAAGCCATTTAACATCATCAGCAAGTTTCCTTCCAACTCTAAAGACTCTGGAAATTGACTGGAGGCCCAAATAGATGAGTTTAATTTTCCCTATTTTCCATTTAAACTTGTTAAAGTCTTTTAAAGTGAAACTATCCAAGTTTTGATGCTGACATTATGAAACTCAAACTCTACCAAATTTTAGGACCACCAGTAGATTTCTATTGTCATGATTACAGTAGAAAATATGACAAATGATCCACTTCTGCTCTTTATCAAATACACACTCAAGGTAAACTGAGAGATAGGAAAATTATAAATAGATATATTTTATATGCTATCCCCCATGCTGGTTTGAAACTGGCATGTACTCCAGAAAAGTCATGCTCTTAAACCCTGATTCAATATGTGAGCCATCCAACTGTGGTAGGACCTTTTGATTAGGTGGTTTCCATGGAGATGTATCTACATCCATTCAAGGCGGGTTGTTTACTGGAGTCCTTTAAGAGGGAATTAATTTGGAAAAAGCTTCAGAGCCCACACAGAGAGGTTTGAAGATGCAGAAAGAAAATGTCCCCAGGGAAGCTGTTTTGAAACAAGAAGCCAGGAGAGAAAGCTAGCTAGCAGACATCACCATGTGCCTTCCCAGCTGACAGAGAAACCCTGAACATCATCGGCCTTTTCTTAAATCAAGGTATCTTTCTCTGGATGCCCCAGTTTGGACATTTTTTTGGTCTAAGATCTGTAAACTTATGACATAATAAATTCCCTTTATAAAAGCCAACCTAAAATAAAAGGAAAATAAATAAATAATAAAAAGTCAACCCAATGGAAATGAGGGCTTGTAGTTCTGTACAAGCTTAATGTAATGCCCAGATACATCCTAGAGTATGTACAGCAGATAATTAAAAAGTTTGGCAAACTGATCATACGATACGGTTGGATTGTAGGTATGTGGATGTTTCTCAATAAAAATATTTTTCAAAAAATTGGCAAAGTCCCTTAAGCGATGGGAGAAAAAATATGGAACTACTAAACTTCACCACCAGGGAAACCCCTAATATGTTCCAAACATTAGGGACTCCCAAGTTATTACACCAAGCCTTGATCTTGAGGCTTGCTCCTGTGAAGCTTTTATATATAGTGCAGAAGCTTAGCCTACCTATAGTTATGCCTAAGAGTGACTTCCCAAGGACCTCTTTTGTTGCTCAGATGTGGACTTTCTTTCTCTAAGCCCAACTCTGCAAGTGAAAACATTGCCCACCCCCTTACGTGGGACATAACATCCAGGGGTGAAAGTCTCCCTGAAAACATGGGATATGACTCCCAGGGATGACCCTAGCCCTACCACCATGGGATTGCCAATGCCTTCCTGACCACAAGGGGGAAAAGAATTGTAACAAGTAGGGTGCCACTGACTGGGACAGTTCAAATAGAATCAATAGGCAACTTTGGAGGTCACTATTATGCAAGCTTCAGCTAGACATTGCTACTTATCATGGTTTGCCAAACCCTAGCCAAAACAATACCTGCCAACCCTCAAGAAAATCTAGGGCTTTATCTGAGATTGTACAAAGGTTCTATGCTGGTTTGAAAGGAAGTATGCCCCCTAAAAAAGCCAAGTTTTAAACAAAATCCCATTTCATAAAGGTAGAATAATCCCTATTCAATACTGTATGTTTGAAACTGTGATCAGATCATCTCCCTGGATGATGTGATTTAGTCAAGAGTGGTTGTTAAACTGGATTAGGTGACAACATGTCTCCACCCATTTGGGTGGGTCTTGATTGGTTTATTGGAGTACTATAAAAGAGCAAACATTTTGGAGAATGGGAGATTCAGGGAGAGCAGAACAGAACGACATAGCCACGAGAAGCAGAGTTTACCAGCCAGCGACCTCTGGAGATGAAGAAGGAAAATGCCTCCCTGGGAGCTTCATGAACAGGATGCCAGGAGAAGAAGCTAGCAGATGACGCCGTGTTTGCCATGTGCCCTTCCAGATGAGAGAGGAACCCTGATTGTGTTTACCATGTGCCTTTCCAGATGAGAGAGAAACTTTGACTGTGTTCGCCATGTGCCTTTTCACTTGAGAGAGAAACCCTGAACTTCATCGGCCTTCTTGAACCAAGGTATCTTTCCCTGGATGCCTTTGATTGGACATATCTACAGATTTGTTTTAATTGGGACATTTTCTCGGCCTTAGAACTGTAAACTAGCAACTTAAAATTCCCCTTTTTAAAAGCCATTCCATTTCTAGTATAATGCATTCCAGAAGCTAGCAAACTAGAACAGGTTCCATGCACTTCAATCACTTTTCAGGATTCTACAATCTTCAGATGGGTTCCTAAGCCAGATAAGTCCTAAAACTTATCTTATTTTGGGTCCTAAAACCCAAAAGAGCTAGCCTCTCCAGAACATCAACTAATTTCATCCCCCACCCCATATTATCAACAGCCCTTTCCAACATGAAAAAGTTAGAATGGGCATAGCCCAAATACCCATAGAGATTGGGAGAAAGAACAAAGAAGGTGGGATTATAACAGGGAAGATGGGATTTAACAAATGAGTATGACTGCTGAATGATTATATTGATATTCCTTTTAATTTCCAGTGTCTTGGATAAACTATAAGGAAAAACCTAAAATTGTGGAATTAAAACCTATACCGAACTCTGAAATATGTTCTACAACTAACTGTTGCAGTGTACTTTAAAATATTCTGCCTTTTCATATACATGTTAATTTTCTCAATAAAAAAAAAATCTTTCTATTCTCTCTGTAGAAAATGCTAATACACCAAAACTTGCCAAACCCCAACCAAAACCATTCCTGCCAATTCTTAAGAACACCTAGGATATTATATAAGATTCTACAAAGGTTCAACGCATTAGGGTAACATTCCAGAAACCTACAGCCTTCAGAAGGGTCCCCTGGCCAGATAAGTCCTGAAATGCAGAGGGGCCAGCTCTCCAGAACATCAACTAGTTCCATCCCCCTATCCAGTATTATCAACAGACCCTTCCAATGTGAAAAAGTTAGAATGGGCATAGCCCAAATGCCCCTAAAGAGTGGAAGAAAGATCAAAAGTGACAGTGGAGTTATACAGAGAAGGTAGGGTTTAACAAATGAGTATGATTGCTAAATCATTATATTGATATTTCTTTCTGTCTCCAGTATCTTAGAGCAGCTAGAAGCAAAAACCTTAAATTGTGGAATTGTAACCTATAGCAAACTCTGAAATCTGTTCTACAACTAATTGTTGCAATGTGCTTTGAAATGTATTGCTTTCTTGTATATATGTTATTTTTCACAAAAAAGAAAAAAGCCGATTGCGTTGATAAATACACAGCTATATGAAGATATCGTGAACCACTGATTGTACACAGTGGATGATTACATGGCATGTGAATATAGAATATATATCAATAAAAAATAATCTTATAAAAAGAAAATGCTAATAGAAAATCATTGTCATACGAAGAGGCATTCAATATGTATCCAAAACTGTAGGATATAAAAACTATTATAGGTGTCTTTCCAGCTGTTAATAAAAAATATTGTATTATTTTTCCGAAAAAAAGAAAAGCAAAATCCTTTCTGATAGAATGCATTTCCAGCAGCATTAACACACTAATACACACCCCTAAAACACTTTTTCATTCCTTGTTCAAATAAAGTTTCACTGCGGCAATCAATTAACTATAAAAGTACCTGAAAAGAATATAATGTCCCACTTACCTGTGTTCTGCAGGTACAGGAGGAGGCCAAACAGCAGGATCTCTAAATGGCTCATCTTGACAGGACACAGGAAAATCTGGGGGCTTGTCAATTTTAAAACTTTCTAAAGTGCTGACAATACTCTTAACTTGTTCATATTCTTCTAATAATTCCTGTCGAACCTTAAAAAAAATAGCCTTTATACCAGAAACCATTTAAAGTTTATATAAATTATAAGTTATTGCTATAGAATAAAAGTTTACTTAATAGTCAAAGAATGCAAAATGAGCCATTGAAACATATTAAAAAAAATAAAGAACTAATTAAGTAATATAGATAGAACTGCAGAGACTGATTTGAAAAAAGACATCATTATATACCTTTTCATAGCGGTAATATTTATGTATCTTTTCATAATGAGGATAAGCAGAAATAGTTTATGTATCTTTTCATAAACAAAGAATGTAATGAACATTAGTACAATTTAAAACAAGCAACTAAATCAGTAAAAGTTAACAATTCCCCAAAATCTATTATTCTAAATTTTTTAAACATATTTGTAAATAGACTCCCAAAACTTGTCAGTCAAAATTTTACCAGCACTTCATATCACCATTGTCACTGAACAGGAAATGCTTGCCATGAGCATATGAAAGCCTGAAGCAGTATGATACAAAGAATCACACACTTCCAGTTTTTATTTCAGTTCTCTTTCACCTAAAGTCTGATTTCCTTTGGCCTTGTTTAAAGTCTTTCAAGTCCTGAGTAAAGTTTCATTTCAGTTAAAAGGCAAGATTTTTCCCATATTTAAAAAAATTCAGCTGAGCACCTACTATGTACAAGTTCCGTTTTAAACTCTGAGACCAGGTGAATTGTCAAAAGCAAACAGATAACAGAATGAAAACTGTATTTATAAATTCATTTTAACAATCCTAATTTTTATTAAACAAGAAAACACATTTCACTGTAAAGCAAAGCATAAGAAACTTTCCCTTCTTTTTAATAATGTACAGAAAGGAACACATAAAAGAGCTGCAGGAACTAAAGAAATATCTAGGTAAAATTCAAATGCTAGCATATGCAACATGTAACATGCTAACAATAGAAAAATGAAATTTCAGAACCTAATAGAAAGAAACTCCAAGAAATACCTGAATAGACATGATCACTATTTAATACAATTAAGGATATATCAAAAGGATTTCTATAATACATTCATAAAAGGATAGAAGAAAAACAACTAAAAATTTTGATTTGCATTAAAATAAAAATGTTGTTCTCATTCAACATAATTTGGTAACACTTCAGTTGGAAAATAATTCAAATTTACCCTCAAAACTCAGTAAACTAACATCAATTTCTGGCTAGTGGAAAACTTAGAAGAAAAACTTGAAAGGCATTAGCACATAAGATGGAAACTTCAAAGAGATGCTTGACTTTGTACTTTTAACTTTGTACTTTTAATTTTAAAAGGATTTTAAGTTTTAAGAATAAGTGGGGAAATTATAATTCAGATTTTCATTAACACTACTATTGTAAAATCAAGTTATAAAGTCAAGAGACATGGCAAATATATTAGCATTTTTTTCATTAGATCACTGACTCATTTGTATTTGTAGGAGTCTTTCAAAAGACACGAAAAATTACCTAAGGGAAAAGTTTTATGAAATGGGTCACAATTACTGTAAAACCAAAGGGAGTGAGGATGAGTAGAAGTAGCTTATTTACAAAATTGGAAGTCACACATCATTAGGCAACTGATCATGAAAGTACAAAGAATTAGTAATAGTATTAATTTGAATTAAGTACCTTCAAAATACATTTCATGAAATGTACTATCAAAAGCATCAAAAATATTAACTAGACAAGTGATCTGATAATTATTCAGCATATGTTTTAAGTATATTTCAGCACTCAAATACATAAAAATTATTTACAAAATCTCAAACTAATTTTCCAATTCTAATCTCTCAAGTACAGTAGTCTACTGCCCTCAAGCATCAATTACCATACGGGGGTCTTACCTGTTGCCATTTGCCTTTGACAGCTGGGTCTCTGACCGACTGGCAATGTCTGTGAATCTGCTGAATCACCCCCTGGTAATACACCATTGATGAGTCATAATTTCCAAGAAGCGCATATTCTCTTCCTTTCTTTGCATTGTCACAAATCTCAGCCAAATTCATCTTTTCTCAGAGACCTAAACATAAAATATAATGACTTTTCTATAAAGTTGTTAGCACCAACTTTAAAATATTTATTATTCTTTAAAAAATCTACTTAAAACTACTTTGAAAGTCATAACCGTTTTCTGTTATTCATTGATATTACCTGAATGCATCTTGAAATGCTAAATTAATTTCAAAGGTACAAAGGAGATTACAAAAGAACATCTAAAGAGGTAATAGGGAGAAAAGTTACAAGCTCTGATTTGCGTTCCAGTTTATAAATGGACACTCATTCATAATCACCACAAGTTGCAATAATGTAAAGATAGCCTTGCTTTACATTAATTCATTCTCTACAACATAGATTTAAAACAATATATGGCGTACTGCAAGGGGTGGCTCAGTGGCAAAATTCTCACCTGCCATGCTGGAGACCCAGGCTCCATATTTGTAACATGCCCACGCAAAATAAATAAATAATAAAACAAATATATGACTATCACACTATCGCCACTGGCCTCAATTAAAATTGCAGAAATTACTTCACACTAAAACTTCCTGGCCCTAAGAACAAAGTCATATTTAAGGTACACTTTTTAAAAGAACAGGCTAGTCTCCGCTGACGGCGCTACCGCCGCCATCCAGCCCTCCTCTCCCTCTTTCTCCGCCAGCGCTCCCGCCGCCATCCAGCCCTCCTCTCCCTCTTTCTCCGCCGGCGGCGCTCCCGCCGTCATCCAGCCCTCCTCTTCCTCTTTCTCCGCCAGCGCTCCCGCCACCATGCAGCCCTCCTCTTCCTCGTTCTCTGCCGGCAGCACTCCCGCCGCCATCTTGCCCTTCTCTTTCCCCTTCTGCTCCGGCGGCGCTCCATCCGCCATCTTATCCTTCCCTTTCTCCTCCTACTCCAGCAGCTCTCCAGCCACCACCGTGCCCTCTTCCACCTTCACCGGCTCCTCCGCCACCATCCTCGACAGCATTGCCACCCTCACCTTTCCCCCTCCAGAACAGCTACTAGGGGAGTAGAAACGATACAAAAGAGCTCCCAGAGCCACGACAGAGATCAAAAAGACAGTGTACCCCATCCTGGAACGGCTGACTGTCTGGGAGAACCAGCTCCGGTGAGATCGCCGAGGGGTGCGGGCTTTCCCAGGGCGGGGCAGCAAGCGGCCGGAGTCCCTCCCTTCCTCCTTCCCGGGCCAGCTGGCAGAATTGGGCAGGCGGTCCCCTCAAGCCGCGGCGGCTGGCGCCCCCACCACGCGAGGCCCCCCAGACCAACTGAGAGAATTAGATCAGAAATCCCCAGACCGCGGAGAACGGTGACCGGGGGGGTCCCTTCCAAACACGTGACTCCCCGGTCCGGCTGGGAACGGTGCACTCTCCCAGACTGCGGCGGCTGGTGCCCTCCCGCCATGCTTAGCGCCCCGGGCCGACTAGGGTTTCGGACGGGTGCTCTCCCGGGCTGCGGCGGCCGGCGACCCTCCCCGCGTTCGGACCCCCGGGCCGGCTGGCACCCTTCTAAGCCGCTTCGGCTGGCGAACCTCCCCCACGGCAAGAGTTTTCCAAAGTTAAAGGACCCACAGCACCTTTTACTGGTGGGACCCGCAGACAAACGTGTGCCATGCGCGCCACCTACTGGGAAGGATAAGAAAAACAGAACCCAGAGATATCACAGAAAAATCTTTCAACCTGTTGGGTCCAACAGCCAGGGAAATCTGACTAAATGCCCAGACGCCAGCAGAAGATAATGGATCACGCTCAGAAAATTGAAAATATGGCCCAGTCAAAGGAACAAACCAATAGTACAAATGAGATACAGGAGCTGAGACAACTAATGCTGAACATACGAACAGAAATGGAAAACCTCTTCAAAAACGAAATCAATAAATTGAGGGAGGACATGAAGAAGACATGGGCTGAACAAAAAGAAGAAATAGAAAAACTGAAAAAACAAATCACAGAACTTATGGAAGTAACGGATAAAGTAGAAAAGATGGAAAAAACAATGGATACCTACAATGATAGATTTAAAGAGACAGAAGATAGAATTAGTGATTTGGAGGATGGAACATCTGAATTCCAAAAAGAAACAGAAACTATCGGGAAAACAATGGAAAAATTTGAACAGGGTATCAGGGAACTCAAGGACAATATGAACCGCACAAATATACGTGTTGTGGGTGTCCCAGAAGGAGAGGAGAAGGGAAAAGGAGGAGAAAAACTAATGGAAAAAATTATCACTGAAAATTTCCCAACTCTTATGAAAGACCTAAAATTACAGATCCAAGAAGTGCAGCGCACCCCAAAGAGAATAGACCCAAATAGGCGTTCTCCAAGACACTTACTAGTTAGAATGTCAGAGGTCAAAGAGAAAGAGAGGATCTTGAAAGCAGCAAGAGAAAAACAATCCATCACATACAAGGGAAACCCAATAAGACTATGTGTAGATTTCTCAGCAGAAACCATGGAAGCTAGAAGACAGTGGGATGACATATTTAAATTACTAAAAGAGAAAAACTGCCAACCAAGACTCCTATATCCAGCAAAACTATCCTTCAAAAATGAGGGAGAAATTAAAACATTCTCAGACAAAAAGTCACTGAGAGAATTTGTGACCAAGAGAACAGTTCTGCAATAAATACTAAAGGGAGCACTAGCGTCAGATACGAAAAGACAGAAGAGAGAGGTATGGAGAAGAGTGTACAAAGAAGGAAAGTCAGATATGATATATATAATACAAAAGGCAAAATGGTAAAGGAAAATATTATCCAAACAGTAATAACACTAAATGTTAATGGACTGAATTCCCCAATCAAAAGACACAGACTGGCAGAATGGATTAAAAAACAGGATCCTTCTATATGCTGTCTACAGGAAACACATCTTAGACCCAAAGATAAACATAGGTTGAAAGTGAAAGGTTGGAAAAAGATATTTCATGCAAATAACAACCAGAAAATAGCGGGAGTGGCTATACTAATATCCAACAAATTAGACTTCAAATGTAAAACAGTTAAAAGAGACAAAGAAGGACACTATATACTAATAAAAGGAACACTTAAACAAGAAGACATAACAATCATAAATATTTACACACCGAACCAGAATGCCCCAAAATACGTGAGGAATACACTGCAAACACTGAAAAGGGAAATAGACACATCTACCATAAGAGTTGGAGACTTCAATTCACCACTCTCATCAATGGACAGAACATCTAGACAGAGGATCAATAAAGAAATAGAGAATCTGAATACTACTATAAATGAGCTAGACTTAAGAGACATTTATAGGACATTACATCCCACAATAGCAGGATACACCTTTTTCTCAAGTGCTCATGGATCATTCTCAAAGATAGACCATATGCTGGGTCACAAAGCAAGTCTTAACAAATTTAAAAAGATTGAAATCATACACAACACTTTCTCGGATTATAAAGGAATGAAGTTGGAAATCAATAACAGGCGGAGTGCCAGAAAATTCACAAATACGTGGAGGTTCAACAACACACTCTTAAACAACAAGTGGGTCAAAGAAGAAATTGCAAGAGAAATTAGTAAATACCTTGAGGCGAATGAAAATGAAAACACAACATATCAAAACTTATGGGACGCAGCAAAGGCAGTGCTAAGAGGGAAATTTATTGCCCTAAATGCCTATATCAGAAGAGAAGAAAAGGCAAAAATGCAGGAATTAACTGTCCACTTGGAAGAACTGGAGAAAGAACAGCAAACTAATCCCAAAGCAAGCAAAAGGAAAGAAATAACAAAGATTAGAGCAGAAATAAATGAAATTGAAAACAATAGAGAAAATCAATAAGACCAGAAGTTGGTTCTATGAGAAAATCAATAAGATTGATGGGCCCTTAGCAAGATTGACAAAAAGAAGAAGAGAGAGTGTGCAAATAAATAAGATCAGAAATGGAAGAGGAGACATAACTACTGACCTCACAGAAATAAAGGAGGTAATAACAGGATACTATGAACAACTTTATGCTAATAAATACAAAAATTTACATGAAATGGACGGGTTCCTGGAAAGACATGAACAACCAACTTTGACTCAAGAAGAAATAGATGACCTCAACAAACCAATCACAAGTAAAGAAATTGAATTAGTCATTCAAAAGCTTCCTAAAAAGAAAAGTCCAGGTCCAGACGGCTTCACATGTGAATTCTATCAAACATTCCAGAAAGAATTAGTACCAACTCTCCTCAAACTCTTCAAAAAAATCGAAGTGGAGGGGAAACTACCTAATTCATTCTATGAAGCCAACATCACCCTCATACCAAAATCAGGCAAAGATATTACAAAAAAAGAAAACTACAGACCAATCTCTCTAATGAATATAGATGCAAAAATCCTCAATAAAATTCTAGCAAATTGTATCCAACAACACATGAAAAGAATTATACATCATGACCAAGTGGGATTCATCCCAGATATGCAAGGATGGTTCAACATAAGAAAATCAATTAATGTAATACACCATACCAACAAATCAAAGCAGAAAAATCACATGATCATCTCAATTGATGCAGAGAAGGCATTTGACAAGAATCAACATCCTTTCCTGTTGAAAACACTTCAAAAGATAGGAATACAAGGGAACTTCCTTAAAATGATAGAGGGAATATATGAAAAACCCACAGCTAATATCATCCTCAATGGGGAAAAATTGAAAACTTTCCCCCTAAGATCAGGAACAAGACAAGGATGTCCACTATCACCACTGTTATTCAACATTGTGTTGGAGGTTCTAGCCAGAGCAATTAGACAAGAAAAAGAAATACAAGGCATCAAAACTGGAAAGGAAGAAGTAAAACTATCACTGTTTGCAGATGATATGATACTATACGTCGAAAACCCAGAAAAATCCACAACAAAACTACTAGAGCTAATAAATGAGTACAGCAAAGTAGCAGGTTACAAGATCAACATTCAAAAATCTGTAGCATTTCTATACACTAGTAATGAACAAGCTGAGGGGGAAATCAAGAAACGAATCCCATTTACAATTGCAACTAAAAGAATAAAATACCTAGGAATAAATTTAACTAAAGAGACAAAAAACCTATACAAAGAAAACTACAGAAAACTGTTAAAAGAAATCACAGAAGACCTAAATAGATGGAAGGGCATACCGTGTTCATGGATTGGAAGACTAAATATAGTTAAGATGTCAATCCTACCTAAATTGATTTACAGATTCAATGCAATACCAATCAAAATCCCAACAACTTATTTTTCAGAAATAGAAAAACCAATAAGCAAATTTATCTGGAAGGGCAGGGTGCCCCGAATTGCTAAAAACATCTTGAGGAAAAAAAACGAAGCTGGAGGTCTCGCGCTGCCTGACTTTAAGGCATATTATGAAGCCACAGTGGTCAAAACAGCATGGTATTGGCATAAAGATAGATATATCGACCAATGGAATCGAATAGAGTGCTCAGATATAGACCCTCTCATCTATGGACATTTGATCTTTGATAAGGCAGTCAAGCCAACTCACCTGGGACAGAACAGTCTCTTCAATAAATGGTGCCTAGAGAACTGGATATCCATATGCAAAAGAATGAAAGAAGACCCATATCTCACACCCTATACAAAAGTTAACTCAAAATGGATCAAAGATCTAAACATTAGGTCTAAGACCATAAAGCAGTTAGAGGAAAATGTAGGGAGATATCTTATGAAACTTACAATTGGAGGCGGTTTTATGGACCTTAAACCTAAAGCAAGAGCACTGAAGAAGGAAATAAATAAATGGGAGCTCCTCAAAATTAAACACTTTTGTGCATCAAAGAACTTCATCAAGAAAGTAGAAAGACAGCCTACACAATGGGAGACAATATTTGGAAATGACATATCAGATAAAGGTCTAGTATCCAGAATTTATAAAGAGATTGTTCAACTCAACAACAAAAAGACAGCCAACCCAATTACAAAATGGGAAAAAGACTTGAACAGACACCTACCAGAAAAGGAAATACAAATGGCCAAAAGGCACATGAAGAGATGCTCAATGTCCCTGGCCATTAGAGAAAAGCAATCAAAACCACAATGAGATATCATCTCACACCCACCAGAATGGCCATTATCAACAAAACAAAATGACAAGTGCTGGAGAGGATGCGGAGAAAGAGGCACACTTATCCACTGTTGGTGGGAATGTCAAATGGTGCAACCACTGTGGAAGGCAGTTTGGTGGTTCCTCAAAAAGCTGAATATAGAATTGCCTAACGACCCAGCAATACCATTGCTGGGTATTTACTCAAAGGACTTAAGGGCAAAGACACAAACGGACATTTGCACACCAATGTTTATAGCAGCATTATTTACAATTGCAAAGAGATGGAAACAGCCAAAATGTCCATCAACAGAAGAATGGCTAAACAAACTGTGGTATATACATATGATGGAATATTATGCAGCTTTAAGACAGGATAAACTTATGAAGCATGTAATAACATGGATGGACCTAGAGAACATTATGATGAGTGAGTCTAGCCAAAAACTAAAGGACAAATACTGTATGGTCCCACTGATGTGAACGGACATTCGAGAATAAACTTGGAATATGTCACTGGTAACAGAGTCCAGCAGGAGTTAGAAACAGGGTAAGGTAATGGGTAATTGGAGCTGAAGGGATACAGACTGTGCAACAGGACTAGATACAAAAACTCAAAAATGGACAGCACAATAATACCTCATTGTAAAGTAATCATGTTAAAACACTGAATGAAGCTGCATCTGAGCTATAGTTTTTGTTTTTTTTTTTTACTATTATTATTACTTTTATTTCTTTTCTCTATATTAACATTCTATATCTTTTTCTGTTGTGTTGCTAGTTCTTCTAAACCAATGCAAATGTACTAAGAAACGATGATCATGCATCTATGTGATGATGTTAAGAATTACTGATTGCATATATAGAATGGTATGATTTCTAAATGTTGGGTTAATTTCTTTTTTTCCGTTAATTAATAAAAAAAAATTGTCTCACGTGACTGTGGGGATGCACAAGTCCAAATTCCATAGGACAGGCTGCAAACTGGGAATTCCCATGAAGGTTTTTGATAACATCCCCAGGAGAAGCTGACTAGCTAAAGCAGAGATGGAAATTCTCTCTTCTGACTGCTGAAATCATAACTTCTTTTAAAGCCCTCAACTGATCGGAAGAGCCTTCTCTCATTGTTGAAGGCAAAATATCCTCAGTTGATTGTAGATGGAATCAGCCGTAGATGCAGTCAACTTAACTGATGCTTTAAGTCCACAAAATGTCCTCACAACAATCAGACCAGTGCCAGGAGCCTTGATTCTTAAAGATGATTGTGTAACTTAAAGATGATTGTGCAGCTTTTACAATGTGACTGTGTGATTGTGAAAAGCTTGGGTCTGATTCTCCTTTTACCCAGGGTATGGACAGAGGAGTAAAAAATAAGGCTAATAAATAAATAAATAATGGGAGAGGTGATAAAGAGTAAAAATTGGGTAGATCGAAATATTGTGGGTCAATGAGAGGGTGAGGTAAAGGGCATGGGATGTATGAGATTTTTTTTTTTTTTCATTTCTTATTCTGGAGATGCAAATGTTCTAAAAATGATCATGTTGATGAATACACAACCATGTGATGATATTGTGAGCCATTGATTGTACAATATGGTTGGACTCTACTGTGTGGAAATTTCTCAATAAAAATATTTTAAAAAATTAAAAAAAAAAAAGAACAGGCTATAGTTGTCATGAATAATTTATATGCACTTAATTTGTCTCACTCAACTTAAACCTAAACAAAAACCGCATGAAATAACTTTTATGCCCTTACGGTTCTCCAATTTGTAACCTTCTATAATCCTATCATTCTCTATAGCTTTTTGGCTGTGCCAATAATTATCATTAGTCCTAAATTCTACAGCCCAGCATTTCTGGCTTTTCTTCTAGGTTTTCCAGGCTCTTACGCAAAGGCACTTTCCTCTCAAGACTGCAAAGAATAGGAAGGCCAGGGATGCCTAAGGATGAGATCCTGGGAAAGAGCCCAAACTACCCTCCTCTTAATTCAACAAACCAATGAATACACTTAGTGGAGAAAAACTAAAACACTTTTCCATGCCTCCCAGAAGGAATTAAATTGATTATCTGAGTAGCTCGACTTTTTCTTTCTTCCTCTCAAAAACTCTTCCTCAAAATTAACCACACTTAGTTTAGGCATTACAACTGACTCCAATATATTCTTGAAAATAAAGCCCTTCATCTCCTCCTTGTGTTTTGGCATATTCTCTGCCTCTTCTCCCAATACAGGTTCCTTGAAGGCACTACCTCTACGTTTTCTAAACACATCAGAATCAGGTTGTGGCAAAATGTACACTATTGTGCAGCAGGTAGTTTCAACATTTCAACAGAATACAGGAAGGCCATGGAAAATTAACACAAAACAGTAGACTTATTACAACAAGTAAGCTGCAATTAATAAGACCAGTAGATACAAAGCTCCTTCATACATTATTTCCTGTTAAAGCCACTGTGAGACAAAGGAATACAAGAATTCTTTTAATAAAATAATTCAGGTACAACTATGCAGAATAAAAATATCTTGATGTAGAGGAGAGACAGGTCAGCAAACTTTTTTCTGGAAAGGTCCAGACATAAATATGCTAATTTTTGAGGGTTAACAGGCAAAAGTGAGGGAATTACATAGGTACTCTATAACTAAACAAAACAAACTTCCACAATTTTTACTGATGAAATTGAAAATAAAATAATAATAATTGAGTATAATTTTTTAATAATAAAAGTCTAATAATGAAAAGAATGGAATTCTTTTGGGTGGGGTAACATTTGTGATTAATTGGAATACAAAGTTAGCATTCCCTATCATCAAAATCTATTGCAAATGTTCATTTATTTAATGATGATCTATACTAACGTTTTATGTACGTCATCTCTGAAAATGTCTTTTCATCCAAATACGTACTTCCAAATAACTGATATCAAGTCACAAGTATATGGTCTCAATCGAGTATGTTCATTGCTTTGAAAGTATTTCAAGAATTTCTTCTTCTCTTGACATTTGCCTTTGAGCATGTCACTACATTGCAGATTAATTAATTCCAATGGAAAGTTAGGTGGAAATGCCTCAACATCCAATTGCACACTTAACCGATTTTATAACATGGAAATATCCTTTGCATTTACATAAAAATCTGAAAGTGCTGTTTGAGCTTAGAAAATATCTACTACAAATTTAAGTGGAAATAAAAATCTCATTCCTTTAATATTTGAGAGCATGGAAAGCTGCATAAAGCAGTTTGACTTGTGATTCAAACATCAGCTGTCATCTAAATGACTTTAAAGTAGTATTAGTACTGCATATAAGCACTTTTTGGTCTAGTTATTTTAGGTTGAATTTATTAAGAAACATTACTAAATCATAGAAAAGCTAATTTCCAAAGTCATTCAGTGTTCATAAAAACTTACACCTCAACCCTGAACTCAAAAACTTGTAATTTACCACAGCTAAGCCATTAAATTTCTGTTATAAGGCAAGTCAGGATATTCAGCTTCTATTTCTGACAAAAATGCACGACACGGACAATAGTTAAGTCCATAAGAGCAAATGAAGTTCAAACTGCTGACACAACTGGTTCATATCATATAATAGAGTCAAACAATCTCTCCAAAGCATCTGCTGATAAATAAAACAATTAATTACCATGGGCTTTAAACATCTTACATTTTTTACAGACACTGAATATGTTTATAAAAATGTCAACTGTAACACATCTTAGCAGATTCCACTTCAGGTTGCCCTAAATTAGTGTTCCTAACATTTTTGGGGGAGGGCGGGGGGGAGGGGGTAGTGAAAAGAAATGATTTACTGACTCACTTTTTTTTGTTTAACTTTTTATTTTGAAATGATATAGAATCACATACAGTTGTAATAAATACTTCAGAGGCATCCAGTATGACCTTGACCCAGTTCCTCCCAATGGTAACATCTCTTTTTTTAAATGCAATTTTGTTGAAATAATATATTCACATCCTATATAATCATCCAAATTTTACAATCAGTGGTTCACAGTACCATCATATAGCTGTGCATTCATCATGACAATTGATTTTTGAACATTTTCATTATTCCAAAAACAATAAGAATGAAAGTAAAAAAGAATACCCAAAACATCCCATACCCCCTCCCCCGCTCTTACTCATTTATTTTTTGTCTTTTTTTTTCCTTACTCTTCCGACCAAGAGTTTTGGCTGATAGTTTCTCTCTTTCAGTACTTAAACATCACACCAGTGCCGTCATCCCTCCATGGTTTCTGATGAGAAACTGGCAGTTAGTCTTATCGAAGATCCCTTGTATGTAATGAATTTTCTCTTTACTACTTTCAGAAACATTTTTATCTTTGACATTTAACGTTTTGATTAGCATCTGTCTCAGAGTAAGTCTATTAGGATTTATATTCTCTGGAATATGTTGCACTTCTTAGACATTTATATCTTTCATGAGAACTGAGACGTTTTCAGCCACTATTTTCTCAGATGTTCTTCCTACCCGTTCTCCCTTCTCTTCTCCTTCTGGGACACCCAGGGCAGGTACGCTGGTGTGTTTCATGCTGTCACTCAAATCCCTGAGCCACTGCTCAATTTTTCTTATTATCTTCTCTATCTGTTCTTCTGATGTACAATTTTTACTGTCCTGTCTTCCAGCTCAATGATTATTTTGCCAGTTCACATTTCTTATACGCCTCTAATCTTTACTACCGTGCCTACCGTGCCTTTCACCCTATACTTTGTTACATTTCTTTTTAATTTCCCAATTTTTCTTTATGCTCACATTGACTTCTTAATATCCTTTATCTCTTGATGCATATTTTCCTTTATCTTCTTGAATTGATTAACAAGATTCGTTTGAACATGTTTGGTTAGTTGTTCTAACTTCTGAGTCTCCCGTGAAGTTTTAATGTTTCCTTGACTGAGCCATATCTTCCTATTTCTTAGGATGGTTTATGAATTTTTGCTGTTGTCTAATAATCTGGTTCTCTCAATGGATTAACTCTGAAGCTCCATTTTTCCCTCTTGTTAGGGTGTTAATGTTGATTGGCTTTGTGTTAAGGCTCTTCTTTGATACCTGATCTAACTTATTCTAGACCTGTACAATAGCCTGTGCTCAACTGTTCAGATTTTCTTGGCTCTTCTTCATCTGATTCTTGCCCTGGATATTCAGTACAAATTTTAAGATTGCACTTTTAGTGCAATTGTTCCTCCTACAGGACAGAGCTTCCTTTCCTCTGTTCCTTCTCCAGAAATCTAGATGTTTTGTTTTTGTGCAGAATTTTCTCTCCAGCTCCTATGACTTGTTTAAATTTTCACCCTCACTCAGTGTCCCATTTTCCTTAGCGTTTCAGCTCTTGGCCCATCCTATCTTACAGCATTTCAGTTTAACAACCTTTCGCCATCTTCCCCGCTGTAAGGCTTTCTCGTCTCCAGTTTCTTCCCTGTTAGGGTATCCCACCCTGGGGAGTCAAATTTAACTCAGAAATGTGGGTCACTTCAGAAAAGTCCATTTTGCCTTTAGGTGGTCCAGCTGACTGAAACTGGATTGGTCACAACAGTTCTTACGGCCTTTCTACGGTGGTCTGCCCCCACCTCTACCCTGAGGGCGCTTTTGTACGTAGCACTCCTCAGCAGCGTGCATTCACCGCGGGTCTCTGCAGACGTAGGTCCCTGTGCCTGCATTGCGTGGGGCTCTAATTTGCTGCTGTGCGTTGCTCTACAGTCTCTGTTCATGACGAGAGGGACCCAGGCCATGCTGCCTCTGTGTGAGAGGGAGCGGAAATGGGAATGGACCAGCGGTCCAGATGGATTTCCCCTACGTGAGGTTTTTCTGTTTCTTGGATTCAGAGTTTGTGGAGTCATCCTTCAGCCTCTATTGTCCTTCAGAGTTCTAAGCAAATAGAATTTGTTCTTTTATTTACTAAATCTCTGAAGAGGCTTTTTCAAGGGACGCTTACATCACCACGTTGATGACGTTACCAGTGTTCCAGACATTTGGAGAGATTCTTGCCGGTAGTTGTTTAATATAGACTATTCATAGAGGTTAATCTTCCAGTGACTTCAAATTCACCACTGACTCCTCAAACACCTAAGCAGTACTGGTAATATCTGCTGATTCATCAAAAAGCAAGGAAACTGCAAAGACCCCTTGGGGGACTGGGGAGAAAGGAAGAAATATTTATCATCCTCATTTGGAGAATTTCTGATATTTTCACAAGCAGTCGGGATGACCAAATCAATAAGTCGAGCCCTTGATCTTGGGGTTTGCCCCTATGAAATTTATTCCTTCAAAGGATAGGCTAAGCCTACTTAAAATTGTGCCTACGAGTCATCCCCACAAAACCTCTTTTGTTGCTCAGATGTGGTCTCTCTCTGAGCCAGCTCAGCAGGTGAACTCACTGTCTTCCCCACTACGTGGAACATGACTCCCAGGGTATAAATCTCCCTGGCACGTGGAACAGAACTCCCAGGATGAGCCAGGACCCAGCATCATGGGATTGAGAAAGCTTTCTTGACCAAAAGGGGGAAGAGAGAAATGAGACAAAATAAACTTTCAGTGGCTGTGAGATCTTAAACAGAGTTGAGAGGTTATCCTGGAGGTTATTCTTATGTATTATATATATATCCCTTTTTAGTTTATGGTGTATTGGAGTGGCTGGAGGGAAGTACCTGAAACTGTTGAGCTTGTTCCAGTGGCCTTAATTATTTTTTTTTTAATATTTTTATTGACAAATCTTCACACATACATTCCAGACTTGGTGTACAATCAGTGGCTCACGGTATCATCACATAGTTATGTATTCATCACAATGATTATTTTTTAGAACATTTGGATCCAGAAAAACAAATAAAAAGAAAAAATACATACCATACACCTTACCCCTCCCTCTCACTGACCACTAGTATTTCCATCTACCAAATTTATTTTACCCCTTGTCCCTCCTGTTATTTTTTTTATCCATATATTTTTTTACTCATCTTTCCAGATCCTGGATAAAAGGAACATCAGACACAAGGTTTTCACAATCACACTGTCACACCGTAAATGTTGTATCTTTATACAATTGTCTTCAAGAATCAAGGCTACTGGAACACAGCTCAACAGTTTCAGATACTTCCCTCCACTCACTCCAATACATCATAAACTTAAAAGGGGATATCTATATAATACATAAGAATAACCCCCAGAATAACCTTTCAACTCTGTTTGAAATCTATCAGCCACGGAGTGATTTTGCCTCATTTCTCTCTTTCCTTTTGGTCAAGAAGGCTTTCTCAATCCTTTGATGCTGGGTCCCAGCTCATCCCAGGATTTTCCTCCCACATTGCCAGGGAGACTTACACCCCCGGAAGTCATGTTCCACGTAGAAGGGAAGGCAGTGAATTCACCTGTTGATTGGCTTAGAGAGAAAGGCCACATCTGAGCAAGAAAAGACGTTCTGTGGGAGTGACACTTAGCCCTAATTTTACGTAGGCTTAGCTTATTCTTCACAGGAGTAAGTTTCATAGGGACAACCCCAAGTTCAAGGGGGCTCAGCCTAGTGATTTGGTTGTCCCCAGTGCTTGCGAGAATATCAGAAATTCTTCAAATGGGGAAAGTGAATATTTCCTCCTTCCTCCTCAGTCCCTCAAGGGGACTGTTCTAGTTTGCTAGCTGCCGGAATACAATATACCAGAAACGGAATGGCTTTTAAAAGGAGGAATTTAATGAGTTGCTAGTTTACAGTTCTAAGGCCGAGAAAATGTCCCAATTAAAACAAATCTATAGAAATGTCCAATCTAAGGCATCCATCCAGGGAAAGATACCTTGGTTCAAGAAGGCCAATGAAGTTCAGGGTTTCTCTCTCAAATGAGAAGGCACATGGCGAACACAGTCAGGGCTTCTCTCTCAGCTGGATGGGCATATGGTGAACATGGCGTCATCTGCTAGCTTCCTCTCCTGGCTACTGGCTTCATGAAGCTTCCTGGAAGGCGTTTTCCTTCTTCATCTCCAAAGGTCACATTGGCTGGTGGACTCTCTGCTTCGTGGTGCTGCAGCATTCTCTGCTCTCTCTGAATCTCCCATTCTCCAAAACGTTTCCTCTTTTATAGGACTCCAGTAAACCAATCAAGACCCATCCAAATGGGTGAAGACATGTCATCACCTAATCCAGCTTAACAACCACTCTTGACTAAATCACATCATCCAGGGAGATGATCTGATTACAGTTTCAAACATACAGTATTGAATAGGGATTATTCTACCTTTATGAAATGGGATTTTGATTAAAACATGGCTTTTCTAGGGGGCATACTTTCAGTGAATTCACCTGCTGACTTGGCTTAGAGAGAAAGGCCACATCTGAGCAACAAAAGACGTTTTGTGGGGGTGATGCTTAGCCCTAATTTTAAGTAGGCTTAGCTTATTCTTTGCAGGAGTAAGTTTCATAGGGATAAACCCCAAGATCAAAGGCTTAGCCTAGTGATTTGGTTGACCCCACTGCTTGTGAGAATATCAGAAATTCTCCAAATGGGGAAAGTGAATATTTCCTTCCTTCTCTTCAGTTCCCCAAGAGGACCTTGCAAATACTTTTTATTCACTGCCCAATTACTCTGGGATTTATCGGGGCATCACACTAACCTGGACAAACCAACAAAATCACATGCCCTATTCAAGATTCCACATACTTATGGTGTTCAACTAAACTGACCATACAAGTGAAATTACGATATGTACTACCCAAAATATAAATTTTGCACCAATAAACATCTCTCCCTTTAGTCTCACACAGAAGTTGAAGTTTTAAAAATATGGACATCATCCTGTACCCTGTATTCTGATTTACCTTAGTCTTATTCAAATCAGCTTTATTCATATCTCTACTAGAAGTCTGATCACTTTTTCAACTTTTTAAACAGTTCCTGTATGGGGTACTGCTGACTTGCATAGCTTCAGAGCTCTCTGAGTCTCATGCGTCACACAAATACCTGAGGTTTCCAGGAAAAATCATGTATTTTACAAATAGCTCAGCATCTCAGAACTTAGAATCAACAGTTACATCTCCTGAATATACACAACTGCTGTAAGAGGTTACAATCTAGGACCCTTTACAATAGGCCCCAACCGATAACCCATGCTTTTGACTTTAGCTCATTGAGTTTTTATATTATAGTTAATTCATGATTGAGGCATGATAATATTTGTCTTTTTGTTTCTGAAATTTCATTCAACATACAGTCCTTAAGGCTCATTCACCTAATTTCATGTCTCACAACTTCATTCCTTCTTGCAGCAGTCCACTGCATGTACACACCACAGTGCCCCGTCAATTTCTCAGTCATTGTACCCTTAGGCCACCTCCATCTATTGTGAATAAACACCACTGTGCAAATGTCCATTCATGTCCCACACTTAGTTTCTCCAGTTATATGCTGAGGAATAGATTTCAAAATCAAATGAGAACCCCACCCTAGCCTCCTGTGGAACTACCACACTGCCCTCCAAGGGGCTGTACCTCTCATTTCCCTACTGACAGGGAATAGGTACATCTCTTTCTCCATATTTTCTCTAGCACTTGTTTCTCTCTATTCATTTTTAAACAGTTTTATTCACACATCATACAAACCAACCTACGTGTATAGACATGCCTTCACCACCATACCATATCTGAAGATATTGCCTTTTCTTCTACAAAGAAACCATACCCCTCACCCTTGCTCCCCCACCCCCACAACTGTAATGCCTTTGTTACATTCAGTGGAAGCATATTAAATGTTATTGTTGACTATAGACTGCAGCTTGCATTGGTTGTACTTCGCCCCCACCATAATCTATTTTCAACACCCTGAAATATTGACATTCATTTGTTCTCCCTCATGCAACTATTTCTTAATTTATACACTTAATTATCATCATTGTCCACTCTAGGTGTTCCTAAATTATACCATCTCAGTCTTTATCCTCTAACTTTCCTTCTGCTTTCATACATGTCCCCAGCCCTTCTCCCTCTATTATGCTCACATTCAACTTCATTCAGTGAATTTATATCATTGTGCTACAATCAGGTACTATTGTGCTATCCAGTTCTGAATGTTTACAATCAGTCCTGTTGCACAATCAGTATTTCTTCAGCACCAATTAGCCTTGATTCTTAAAGACAACTGTATAATGATATACCTTTTACAATGTGACAGTGTGATAGTGAAAACCTTGTGTCTGATGCTCCTTTTATCCAGGGTATGGATGGATGAGTAAAAAAATACAGATACAAATTTAATGAATAATGGGAGGGGGCTGTATCAGCTAGAGTTCTCTAGAGAAACAGAATCAAATAGGAGATATCTGTAAATATAAAATTTATAGAAGTGTCTCATGTAACCATGGGAATGTAGTGTCCAAGGTCTGTAGGGCAGGCCATGAGCTGGCAGCTCCGATGAAGGTCCTCCACGAACTCTCAGGACAGGCTGGCTGGTTGACGCAGGAATAGTGATTGTCTCTTCTGAGTACTCCTTAAAAGTCTCCCAGGGCGGGCCGCGGTGGCTCAGCGGGCAAAGTGCTTGCCTGCTATGCCGGAGGACCTCGGTTCGATTCCCGGCCCCAGCCCATGTAACAAAAAACGGAAAAACAAAATACAATAAAAACAAGAAAATGTTTAAAGATGTTTCCCTTTCTTCCTTCCTTCCTTCCTTCTATCCTTCCTTCCTTCTCTCTGTCTTTCCTTTAAAAAAAAAAAAAAAAAAAAAAAAAAAAGTCTCCCAGTATTAGATGAAGTGTCGTTCATTGCAAAAGACACTCCCCTTAGCTGATGCCACCAACGTGGTTATGATTTAAATCCATGACATGTCCTCATAGCAGCAGACAGGCCGGAGCTTGCCCAACTAGACAACTGGGCACCACCACCTGGCCAAGCTGACGCATGAACCTGACCATGACAGGGGAATAAGGGGTAAAATAAATTGGATAGATTGAAATACTAGTGATCAATGAGAGGGAGGCGTAAGAGGTATGGGGATTATGAGGTTTTTTTTCTTTTTTTCTTTTTATTTATTTTTCTGGAGTGATGCAAATGTTCTAAAAATGATCATGGCGATGATCACACAACTATGTGGTGATACTGTGAGTCACTGATTGTACCCCATATATGTATGTGTGTGAAATTTGCCAATAAAAATATTTTTTTTAAAAAAAAAAGGGAAGGAACCACTCAAACTCACTTGCCTTGCTTTTTAATTGATTACTGATGTTCTCAATTCTTTGAGAGGATATTACCACCAAAGGTTAACAGTCTTAAACAAGTTTATTTTCTCCAGAAACATTTATTTGGCTGCTCAGTCAAACATGATTTAGTTAAGTCACCATCAGTAAACAGCATCCTTGCCTGGCTAACAAGCAAACAGAAACTTACTTACTTTTCCTTTTGCTATTTTTGTGAAAAAAAAATTTGCAGTGATGAGTTATTTCTTTTCAAATTTTCTAATTTTTCTGATCATTGACTTCCTGTAAGTTGGGATTTTCTGACTACTGCCTAATCAGGCAACATTGGTGTAAATCATCTTTTCTCAGCACAATTATAGTGTCTTTACCTAATAACACAATGTTTTGTCATCTCATTCAATAAAAAATAATTCACACTCCACTGCCTTTAAAGCCTAACATCCAAGCCCACTCTCTTCTTCTTGCCTTGACATGAGGGTACATATTGGTTAAAAAAATAAAAACAAAATATCAGCTCTGCAATATGCATGGCACTTTAAAACTGTGATTACAGTGCAGCCAGCAGCACTGCAAAGCAATGAGAATGTCACACCGTCTCTGTAGCAACTACTCAACTCTGCTATTCTAGCAGTAAAGAGCCACAGACAATGATGTAAATAAAAAGGCATGGCTGTGTTCCAAAAAAACTACTGACGGATGTTGAAATCGGAATTTCATAGAATTTTCACATCACGAAATAGGATTATTTTGATTTTTATGAATCGCTCCAAAACCAAAAAGCATTCTTAGCTCGTGGGCCATATAAAAACAGGTAGGGAGTGGGTTGGGCTTGGCCTGAAGATCGTAGCTTGCTGACAGGTGACCTCAGCTTCCATTTTAAGAAACCAGGAAAAAAAAAAGCAAATCCAACCAAAGAGAATCAGAAGGAAGAAGATTATAGAGCAAAAAACAAGGAAACAGAACACAGGAAAACACAGAAATTCAATGTAGCCAAATGCTGTTCTCTAGAAATAGCACTAACATTGAGAAACCTCCAGTCAGAGTAACCAGGAAAGAGAAAAAAACACAAATTACCAAAATCACGAATGAAAGAGAGAATATCACTACAAACCTTACAGATATTAATAGGCAAAAAAAAAAGGCATTATGTAAGACAGAGTCTATGAAAGCCATAATATATCAAAGTTTACTAAAGAAGAAATGCAGTACTTAGCCTGAACAGCCCTATATTAACCAATAAATTACATTTGTAATTTGAATATATTTATTTAATAAATTACATTTGTAATTTAAAATATTCCCACAAAATGTCACTGTAGATACAAATGGCTTAACTAATAAATTCTACCAAGCACTTAAGTAAGAAATAAAACCAATTCTACAACTCTCCCAAAAAGTACAAGAGGCAGTTTCTACTTTATCATATTATGAAGTCAGTATTACCCTAAAACAAAACCAAAGACATTATGAAAAAAGAAAATTATATAAAAATATAGATGCAAAAATCAGTACATAAGCTTAACCAAATCAACTCCAGTAATACATAAAAAAAAATATAATACCTTCTAACCAAGTGAGGTTTATCCCTCAGAATTAAAGGTGGTTTATAGTCAAAGACCAGTCAATATAATGCCACTTTCACCACAGCTATTGAACACTGAACTGGAAGTTCTAGCCAGAGCAATTAGGCAAGAAAAAGAAATAAAACAAACTGGGAAGAAAGAAGTAAAACTCTCTCTATTCACAGATGACATGATCCTATATAAAGTCCTGAAGAATCTACAAAAAAGCTACCAGAGCTAATGTCAACATCAGCAAAGTAGCAGGGTACAAGTTCCAACCAAAACTCAGTGGTGTTTCTATACACCAACAGTGAACAATCAAAAGGGAAATTAAGAAATCAATTCCATTTACAATAGCAACGGTTTTAGTTTCCTAGGCTGCTGAAGTAAATCCCATGAAATGGGTAGGCTTAAACAATGTGAATTTATTTGCTCACATTTCTGAAATCAGGGAAATGACCAAATCAAGTCATCATCAAGGTGATGTTTTCTCCCCAACAACTATGGGGCTCTGGTCTGGCTGCCTATGGGCCGTGGCTCCTCTGTCACACAGCACGGTCAGGCACATGGCGGCAACTCCTGTTCTCTTCTGGGTTCCCTTTCAGCATCTTGCTTCCTGTGACTTTCTGTCTGTCTGAATTTCATTCTCTTATAAAGGACTCCAGGAACAGGATTAAGACCCATCCTGACTGTGGTGGGCCACACCTTAACTGAAGTGACCTCATCAAAAGGTCCTACTTACAATGGGTTCACAACCATGGGAATGGATTAAATTTAAGAATATGTTTTTCTGAGGTACATAACTCCAAGCCACCAAAACAATCTTGGCTAAATTTACTCCTAGACATTTCATTCTTTTGGTTGCTGCGGTAGTACCTCAGAAAACATGTTCTTAACCTTAATTTATTCCTATGCATGTGAACCCTTGCAAACATAACTTGTGAGCAGGTTATTCTTAGCTAAGGTGTGGCCAAGTGAATGAGGATGGGTCCTATTCCCACTATGGAGGTCTTTCAGAGAAGGCCACAAGGAGAAGCCACAGGAAGCAACCCGAGGCTGGAAGTCAACAGATTCCAGACGAGAAAGAAGAAGATGCGGTCATGTACATCACCATGGGACAGAAAAGGGCCCAGGGCCAAGGACTGTGGCCATCAGCCCAGAGCTCCACCTTGCTGACACTTCAAAACAGGACTCGTCTTGATCACAAAACCGTAAGCCAGTAACTTCCTGTTCTTCAAGCCATCCCATTGTAAGGAATTCGTTCTAGTCACAGGGAAACTAAAACACAGGTAAATGACTTATACATGGAAAACTAAAAACATCGCTGAAACAAAGCAGACCTAAATAAATGAAAAGACATTCTGTGCTCATGGACTGAAAGACAATATTATTGTCAATACTACCCAAAGTGATTTACAGAGTTAACACAATCCCAAACAAAATTAACACAGCCCTTTTTGCAGAAACAGAAGAATAAATCATCAAATTCATGTGGAGGTACAAGAGGTCCTGAGGCACCAAAACAATCTTGAAAAGAAGAAAAAAATTGGAAGACTCACATTTCCAAATTTTAAAACTTACTACAAAGCTACCATAATCAAAACACTGTGGTACTGGCACAAGGACAGACATAAAAATCAATGAAATCTAATCAAGTGTTCAAAAAAATAAACCCACACAGAGGACTGAAATGGCAGAGTAGGAGCTCCTAGGAATCAGTCCCTCCACAAAACCACTATTGAACCAGCAGGAACTACCTGAATCAACTATTTTAAAACTCTAAAGTCTAACAGAGCACAAGGGGTGAGGCGGGGCTGGGAGATGAGCAGTAACTACTTAATCACTACAGATTTCTGCTTAGGAAACAGAAACTTTGCAAACATTTGATAATGGATGGTGGTAATGGTGTAGCAACATTATGAATGCAATACTGCTGAGTTATATATATATACTTATAAGCAGTTAATGGGAAATAATGTTCTATATATATATATATGTCACCACAATGAAAATGAAAAATCTCGAAACTGCTACCTCCAAGGGCCAGTAAAATATCATGTCATCCCCATTGTGCAAATAAAAAAATGAAAATTCATATTTAAAAAGTCCATCAACATACTACTAAGAAACAGAAAATGAAGTATCATATGATGATCATCTCAAAAGTAAAAAGCATTTGACAAAATGCAATGCCATTCATGATAAAGAACTCTCAGAAAACTAAGAATACAAGAGGACTTCCTCAACCTAGTAAACACCATCTGCGAAAGAACTATAGCTAACGTTATATTTAATGTGAAAACTGAAAGCTCTCAGAAGGTTGCATTATAGGAGGACATCCTAAGCTTAGGGAACCCAAATCTATTATACTGGGCAATTTGCATGCCTACACTTTGCTCCAAAGGGAGATATATCTCTGTTTTCCAAGGTTGTTCAACTTGGTTTCTCCCTTCATCCTGAGGAGTTCCTCTGCCTCTTCCACGTTGAATCCTTTTTCTCATATCACATCCTTCTGTTTCTTGGTTTATTCTCTTATATTCGTGGAGCACATACTTCCACAGATGGGAGGTAATTTTTTTTTTACTGTGCATGTCCTGAAAATGTCTTTATTCTATCCTCAAACTTCAATCATAGTTTGGCTGGGTATAGAATCCTAGTTCAGCAATCATTTTCTTTCAGAATTTTGAAGACATTGCTCTATTGCCTTCTAAGTTTCAATCTTAACTTAAGAAGAAGGCTGAAGTCATTCAGACTCTTAATCCTTTAATATTTCACCTGTTTCCCCCACCCCTTTTCTAGAAGCTTACAGGATATTCTCTGTTACCAGTTTTCTAAAATTTTCAATGATGTACTTTGGAACGGTCTATTTGGACTCTTCATGGGTTCTTAAACTGGAAATTAACCTCTTTCAATTTTAAGAAATTTTCTGAATTGTTCTGTTGATTCCTTTTCTTTTTTTCTGTGCACTCTTTCTGGAACACCTTTAACTCAGACATGGAATACTCTATATTCATCCTCTAATTTTCTTACGTCTTCTCTACTGTTTTCCATCTCTTTGTCCTTTAGTTCTACTTTCCTAAAATTGTTCTCAACTATTTATTTCAACCCTTTCTAGAAGTTTTTCTTCTCCCTTCTTTGACGTTTGAGACATGTAACTTATACAAAGCATACAAATTGTAAGTGTAGAGTTCAATGAATTTTTGCATTGTTCACATCCAGGTAACACCCACAGTGAGGTGCAAAGCATTTCCTATACCCAAAATACTTCCTCGTGTCCCCTCCCAGGCAGTGTCTTCTCCTCTAGGGTCATCACTATTCTGACTTCTTACACAATCGTTGGTTTTGCATGCTTTCTAATTCAAATTTACTGAAGAGTAATTTTTATACCATTCAATTGACTTTTTTTTCCCTTTGCACGGGCAGGCACCAGGAATCAAACCCAGGTCTCCAGCATGACAGGTGAGAACTCTGCCTGCTGAGCCACTGCAGCCCACCCTCAACTGACTAAGTTTAAGTCTACAATTTGCTGAGTTTTGAAAAATGTGTAAAACTACATAACCACCACTAAAACAAGACAGAACATTTCCATCACCCAGAAGATCCCTTCCTGCCACTTTCCAGTCAATCCCCACTCCCACCTCACATTCTTCTGTTTGCTTTATCACTATAATTTATGTCACTACAGAATGTGACATAAATAGAATAATATAGCATGTACTCTGATGACTGACTTCCTTCATTTAGAATAATGCTTTTCAGATTCAACTGTGTTGCTACACTTATCAGTAACTCATTCTTTTTTTACTGCTGCGTAATCTCTCATTACATGGATCCCTGACATTTGTTTATTCACTCATCAGTTCTAAATAAGGCTCCTGGCAGGAACAAAGCCAAAAATATAGAATTACCATATGCACCAGCATTCCCATTTCTAGGTATATATACATCCCAAAGAACTGAAATCAGGGACTCAAAGAGATATCTGCACACCGATGTCTACAGCAGCATTATTCACAACAGCCAAAAAGTGAAAGCAACCCAAGTGTCCAGCAACAGAGGAATGAAGAAACAAAATGTGATGTATGTAAACAATAAATAGTATTCAGTTAAATTAGGAACGAAGTTCTGATGCAGGCTACAATGTGAATGAACCTTGAAGACAACATGTTGAATAAAATAAGCCAAACACAAAAGGACAAATACATGATCTCACTTATATGAAAGAATTAAACTATGCAAATGTATAGTCAGAAATTAGAATGGGGTGGGGAGCGGTGGGCAATGGTGGGTAATGCTTAATTCATACAGAGCTATCTGGGGCAATGGGAAGTTTTGGTAATGGATGGTGCTGATGGTAGCACAACACTGTAAATGTAATTACTACCACTGAACTGTAGACTTAAAAGAGGTTAAAACGGGGCGGGCCGCGGTGGCTCAGCGGGCAAAGTGCTTGCCTGCTATGCCGGAGGACCTCGGTTCGATTCCCGGCCCCAGCCCATGTAACAAAAACGGAGAAACAGAATACAATAAAACCAGAAAATGTTTAAAGATGTTTCCCTTTCTTCCTTCTCTCTGTCTTTCCTTTAAAAAAAAAAAAAAAAAAAAAAAAAAAGAGGTTAAAACGGGGAATTTTATGTTGTATTTATGTTACCACAATAAAATTTTTTAAAAAAAACAAAAAACACAAGCGTACAACATTGTGTACATTGTTAGTCGTGGTTCTCCAGACAAACAGAACCCACAGGATATACATAAATTTATCTTATATGTATTTAAATACTAAGAGAGTTATAATCGGAATTGGTTCATACAACCGTGGGGATTTGTAAATCCAAATTCTGTAGGATAAGCCTCAATTTAGGACCTCCACTGAAGGTTTTGATGAATTCCCCAGGAAAAGATAGATGGATGAAGTGGAGGTGGAAAGTGCTCATTCTGACTGGTTAAATCCTCAGTTCTCCCTTTAAGGCCTTCAACAGATTAGATGAGACATCCCTTCCTGCTAAAGGCCATCTCCCTTCTTATTGTAGATGTAATCAGCCACAGATGCAAGCCGCTTACTGATCATGTACATCAACAAAATACCGTCAGAATAGCAGTCAGGACGGTGCTAGCTTGACCTAGTAACAGAGCACCATAACCTAGTAAAGCTGACACACGACATCACCCATCACAAATATAAAGAGCGAACCCTCATGTAAACTATGAACTTTGAGCAATATAACTATAATAATATTGGTTCATTAATTATAAAAAATGTGCCACACTCATGCAAAAGGTTAATACTAGGGGAAATTCAAGTACTTCCTGCAGGATTTTTCTGTAAACCTACAATGCTCTAAAATAAATAAATAATAAATATAAAGGGAACAAACACAATCCTTCAACATGATTAAAAGCCACAAAAAAGTGTTTAATAAAAGTATCTTCATACCAAAAGAAAATTAGAAAAAATAAAGATTTCAACCTAAAGCTCATTTTTAACAGGCTGCTTAATAGGAGCTTTTGATCAACAATTACTAATGGACAGAATGATAGAGTTCGAAAAGGACTTAAAAGATCATTTACTCCATCCTCACACTTTCAAACAGGACCATAATCAAACCAAACCTAGCAAAAACAAAAAAAAAATTAGAAGGCATCCAGTGGAGATTAAACAACTACTCCACTCACAATGTATGCCTTGAATTTAACCAGCCAATAACCTTTTATCCCTGACTTTTACTAGGTAGTCTATGGCATAAATTTACTAAGTCTACCATATTTAAGTATAGTTATCAACGGAGAGAAGTTTAAAATAATGAAGAGCAAAAAAAAACAGTAATAATAATGCAGAGTAGATTAGAATGTGTACGTACACACACATACATATGTCTTCATTTACAAACAGATGCTCCTCCAGAACAGACAGCAAGCACAGTGACATAAACACAAAAGTACAATATTTATCTCCAGAAATGAGGATCTGAAATAGTGAAATCATAATATATATCAATCCAGAAATGAAATAAAATAGAGAAATGAAGAACTTCAGAACTGTTGGGATTTCAATTCATCTAGTAGAACTTCTTGTTTTATTTGAAAATGAAACTTCAAAAAAAGCAAAGATTTATATGGATGTTCTACTAGTTTCTAAGAAACATATATTAAAATCTCTCACCATAAAAAAAGCAAAGACAAGTTAAGCTATTTAATGGTCTATAAAATAACATTTTATAGCATTTAAGGAAGGCTTATTTAAAAGAATAATTGACGAACCCTTAAACAGATTAAGTCATAATTTTGTAATGTAACTGCTTCCTGATTACCTACTTACTACGGTCTGGTAAAGTTACAGAACATGACCTCACATAAACAGAACCTTCTGTCCTGCTACAATCATAGAGAAGAAGGAGAAGGGAAAGAGAAAAACTCCCAGGTACTGAACACCTAGAGTGCACCTCCATGAAACTGCTTTATCTCCCCAACAGTCATGTAAAATAGACCATAAAGATTAATATCTACTTTGAGATACAGGTAAAGGTTTGGACACTTGTCCATGATTACACAGCTAGTAAGAGGCAGTTCTAGAATCAGACAAGAGACTTGTCTGACTACTTTCACTAAACTGCATCAGTAAATGATACTTGGAGAAACGTTTTCTATGAAAGAATACCACTAAAATGTTCAACAAATAAAGTATAAAGTATCGATTTGAAAGATTTGGGAGGGCATTTCTAGTTTTAATGTTATGTTTCCACAAAATAGATAAGAATTATCTGTTAAATGGATAAATCTAAAGTTATTAAGAAATGATCCAATCATAAGTTATTGGTCTAGTTTCTCCACTCTTCAGTAACATATTAGGATATCCTCAAGATTTTAAGCTTTCCCTTAGAAACACCCATCAAAATTCAAGGAGAAAAATAATACAATCTTAGTTTTGCTGTCACTGAAATCACTGATTTTTCATACCTGCTGGGACCCTCAATGAACCCATTATTTGTCTTATCTCAGTTTCCCATCCACAGTGACTATTTCAAATCAATACCATTCTCTTTTCCTAAACTAAATTTCTTATCAGATGACTTTTATTCCAATCCACCTCTTAGAGACCATCATATAAGCTCTGAACTCTCCCAGTTTTGCATGATCAACCTATAAACACCTACACCCATGACCACTCTCACTTTTTTTTCCCTTTCTCAGATGAAACAAAATTGGCTGTGTTCATTCTTGAAGTCAGGTGATGGGTACACAGGGTCTCGTTACTCTATTTTTTATTCTTCTGTATATGTTCAAATATTTTCTTAAGTGTTTTAAAGTAGCTGCTGTTTTCGCGTCTTCCTTTTTGGACACTTCTCAATCTTTACCCCACTTGCCCTCTCCAAAACACCTGCTACCATGGGTCATGCCCTGCTTCGTACTTCCCTCTCCTTCGTTGTGTGCGATGCAACTGCTCTCCCAGTTCTTACCCTCTGCCTCCTGACTCTGCAGTCTCTATGTGGGCTCTTTTCCCACATTTCTCAAACATGAGCCCTCCCTCAAACACACACACACCTTCACCTTACAACGATGCTGCTACCCAAGAGTTCCATATTGAAACCTCTTTCTTATGTCTTCACATTCCTCCCATGCGAACGATCCATTCTCTTCTGTAATTTCAACTCCTTTGATATACGCAAACCTCCCTCCCCACGGGACTTCTCACCTCAATCCAGACTCAAGTGCACGTTGTATATCCCTCCCTGCCAAATATCCCACAGGCGCCTTGAACACATACTCAAAACTAAACTAATTTAGCTTCACCTTTCACCCCAACAAAAATCTGCTCCTGCTCATCTCCACGGTTTCACTATCCTGTCAGCAACACTAGCCAGAAACTAGGAATCATTTGTCTTAGGGTTCCAAATCTCTCTAGCCCCCCAAACTCAAACTATTATTTTACCTCTTAAACATTTCTCAAATCCATCTCTTCTTTCCATTCCACCTGCTTGGTTCAGACCCTCTTCATTTCCCTCCTGGACTTTTTTTTTTCCCTAAAATTGACTCTCTACCACCACTCCAATCTTTCCTCTCCTCTGTCCGTTCTCCACACTGGAACTGGCGGGACCTTTCTCAAATGCAAACCTGATGATATCCCCACTCTATGAAAGTCTTCAACTATGTCCTCATATTCAAAAAAGAACTAGGGCCCAGCCTCGCCCACTACCCTGCAAGTACTTGGGTTCAGCCAAACACAACTGTCTACGGTTGCGAATACAAAGTAGAGATGCTCAAATCCACCCTTTTTTCATGTTGCACCACATGGGTAGAATGAGGGCTCTCATCTTCTCCCAGTGAAAGCTTACTCAGCTTCCTCGATGCAAGTCAAGTGTCACATCATACTGGAGACCTCCCCTGACCTCCTTTCTACCAATTAGGGAGAATGATATCCGGGGTTGTGATCATGATCCTAGAGTTAGACACACCTGGGTTCAAATTCTGATTCGTGCCCTACCTACCAGCTGCCATTTGGGGCAAGGGATCCTCCAAGCCTCAGTTGCCTCATCTCTAAGTAACAGTAGCTATTTCACAACGATTAAACAAGGAGCTGCATAGAAAATACTCGGCACAGTGCCACAGGGTAAGCATTCAATAGATGTTACTATTATATTACTTTTTATTCCCTCTTTTGGACACACCCCACTACAGTAATGGCACAACTCGCCATCAGAACACAGCCATCTTCTCTTCATCCCTTTATTCCCACCACCCGCATAACCTGCAGCTCGTAGCATGCCCTGAACAAACTGTGCGTGAATAAATAGTTCAAATCACTGCACTATAATCTTAGGCCTTAATTTCTTTTTCTAACGGCCTTACTAAACCTACTTTTCCCTCTTGTACAAAATTGCCACTTAAAGAGGTCAGGTCCATTTTAATTGAGAGAAAAATAATTTTCCAGTATTCCTGGCCTCTTGTTTCCCTGTTCCTAAAACCAACCACAAAAAAAAAAAAAAAAAAAAAAACATATAACACTGTCAACAATTTCCCAACGTACTACATTAAATACCAATTTTCTAGGATGTACCTACTTAACAATTTTTAAAGTATGACCAAGGCAGGTTTTCTCAATTTGCCCTGAGCCGACTCTAGGGATTCAATGTTCCAGAGCACATAAAACAGAGGTGACATTTTTCATTCTTAAAACATGATCCTGAGAAATTGTGAAAAACACTAGAATGATCCAAGAAAATAATTACTAGCCACTGCTAAGAAAGGGGGGAAAAGTCTGTGCTTTAGAAATTACTAGTCATCTGGACCTGAAGGAATCTTCCTAAGAAATGGAATCAAAGTGTGCAAACAGTGATCATGCTGCTGGGGGGCAGGCGGGGGCTCATTTGACAACCCCAAGCCCTAATCAGATGCAAACATTCCGACGGCAAAAACACCGTTCCCACCGCACAGCGAGGAGACCGACCTTTCATTTGCATCTACTCAACCTTTGAGCACCACTGCCCGCGGGGCAATTTTTAACGAAGGGTTCCACAGCCCACCAGCTCCGAGCCACTGTGGCATAAACACGACTAAGCCCGGTCAGCTGCAGGAGAGGCGATGAGCCGCTGAAACGTGGTTCCCGGCCTCGCGCCGACGGCGGGACCTACCTACGGCTCTGCCCCGCGGGCAGCACCGGGCAGCACCGGGCAGCACCGGGCGGCGGCCGGGAAGCCGCAGGCTCACCTCCACTCCCCTCTCCCAGCGCAGCGCCCAGCTCCGCGAACCCCACGAGCCCCTCAGGACAAAGAGAGATTTCCTTTCTCCCGGGCCGCTCCCAGGCGGCCGGCCCTCCGCGGGGGTCGGGGCCGCCGGGCTTTGTAGTCCGCCGGTCCCGGCCCTGGGCCCAGGCCGCGGGCGCGAGCAGCCGCTGGACTACAGCTCCCGGCATGCCCCGCGACCGGCGCGACCGCGCCCCCCTCCCGGGGTCCCGGACTGCGAGGAGCGGCCGCGGCGGGGGACAGGCGGGGCTGCCGGCTTCGGGACCCCGCCCGCTGCCCGCTCGCGCCCGCGCCCGCGCCCGTGCGAGGCCGTACCTGGGTGCCGGGGTCGGCAGGCCGGTGGCGCGGCGGCCCGGGGCGGCGGGGTGGGGGTGGGGCACAGGCCGCCGCCGAGTCCGTTAGTTCGCGACGTGCGTGAGGCGGCGGCGGCGTAAGGTTACCATGGCAGCCGCGGGCGGGGCGCGCGGGGCCGTGAGTCAGCTCCGGGGAGGGGCCTGGGCAGCCAGCGCGGGGGGAGGCGGAGGGGGCGGGGGAGGCCGGCTCTGGTCCCTGAGGATCCCGCGGCGCCGGAGGCCCGAGGCGCCCCACCCCGCCCAGCCCTTCCACCTCAGAACCCCGCCCCCCTCACCGGTTCCCGCCCTGCCTCCCGTTCCCCACCGCTGCCCACCCCGCGCCCTGCCCCCTCCCACCTCCCACCCCGCGCCCTACCCCCACCCCGCGCCCTACCCCCTCACCCCGCGCCCTACCCCCTCACCCCGCGCCCTACCCCCATCCCGCGCCCTACCCCCCTACCCCGCGCCCTACCCCTATCCCGCACCCTACCCCCATCCCGCGCCCTACCCCCCTACCTCGCGCTCCCCCCTCACCCCGCGCCCTCCCCCTCACCCCGCGCTCCCCCCTCATCCCGTGCCCTACCCCGCGCTCCCCCCCTCATCCCGCGCCCTTTCCCCCCCCACTCCGCGCTCTCCCCCGGTGGCCTCCCTTGAGGACCAAACCCTGGGCGTCTTTTTCACCAAAGAGAATCTGCAGTCTTCGGCCTCCTTCCTGCTCTCTCCCGGAGGAGCGGGAGGGAAACGAATCGTTTAATAAGTGGTGATGCCTCCGGCCTTTGGGGGTGGTCGGGGGGTTTCAGGACTTGTCAGCGGCAGTGATTGCTCCCGACTTGGGAGGTTAAGGACTTCCAGATCCCAGCAACTCGTTCTCCGGCCGCTTTAGCAGCGGGCGGTAACCGGGTAACGCGCTCTGGTCCTCAGTGTTCTCATCTGCAAAATGGAGAGCGTCTTTATCTCCAGTTCTCGTGTGAAATAAACGCAGCTCTAAAAACAAAGGCTGGCTTTTAGCAATAGCTTATAAATATTAGTTTTTTAACCCATGCTGATAAAAGTCGGAATAGTGGTTGCCTGGGGGTGGGGACGGGTTTAATTGAGAAGGGAATTTTCTGTTGTGGTGGGAGAGTTCTATAATTGGCTAAGGGTTTGGGTTACACCCACTTATCAAAACTCACGGAGGGGTACCCTTAAGATATACACGGTTCACTTTATTTAAATTTACCTCAAAAAGGAACTTTGAATATGTTATCATTAGAGCTGTAGAGATCACAGGGATATTCTAGGCCAAGTCACCAGATTTTACAAATGAGGAAAGTAAGACCTACAGATTGAAGTAAATAGGAAAAGAAAATTACTGACCCTGTCATATTCTAGTGAGAAATGTCGAGAAATTGTGATAGGAAGAAATGACAGCATTCAAACAATCATGTCCAAAACAATCAGTATCAAGCAATAATGACATCCATCCTTCCAGAAGCCACACCTGGGCCTGACACCTATGGCAGTCTGGCCACTCTGCATATATAATGAGCATATAAATAGATTCTCCTTTACTCATGGAGAAGATGATGCTGAGGTGCCATCAGCTGAACACATGTTTTCTCGTAGGGACAACACGTTCACCGGATCCCTCTCTCCCTCATCTAGTTTCCCTTGCAGCCAGGCGCTGGTGTTTGCAACGCAGCTGGCCAGGGTCGTAGTGCAGGCTGCAGCCATGCAGTCTCCAAATGCAACATCCCAATACACAGCCCTCCTCAGATTTTGAGGCAAGGATTCCCGAGAGTCGGCTCAGCAGAACAAGCCACCTGAGGCAAATAGATGACAGCAATGAAAGGAAACAGCTGCTTTGCCTTAAGTTGAAGGAGAACGGTCTCTGAAAGAAGACCACAAGCCACTGAAGCACAGCCGCCAAATGCCAGGCCTGGCTAGGGACAGCTGGGAAATCAGGACGACTGACAATAAACTGTAGTTTATCATTTCCACCAGATACCGTGGACCAGTTCAACTGATAAACACGCAGGCAGGTCCAAAAGCTAGAGCTCCAAGCAAACACAGATTAATCTATACATCAGGCAGTGTGATCAAGACCTACCACCCTCCCTAAAGAGACTTAGTGCACTGAGTTCAAAGCCAGAGGTACCTCCCCAGGTCTCAGGCTTCTCGACTCTGTAGCATTTGACTTTGCTGACCAGCGCCCCTTGTTTCTGGTTAGAGCTTTCTGACTACCACTTTAGCGATTTATTCACTGGCTCTTCTTCCTGCTCCTAAAATGAGGACATGATTCCCAGGACTTCATCTCTGCACTCTATCCATTTCCAGAGTTTCAGCTCCCACCTCTGGTTGACACTCAGATTTCCTTTGCTGGTTTGATCTCCAAGTCCCGGTCCTGCCCCAAGCATCCACTGAACTTCCTTACCTTGTTCTGTTACTCCTAATTTTTCTCCATTTGGGGTACCATCCCCTAGCCCCATCTAACTCACACCGCAACCTTTACCTGAAACCTTTCCAGACCATTCCTGTTTGCAGTCAAATCACCCTGCTCTGTACTCACAAAATTTCCTGCCGTCGTCACTCAGAGCTAACTGTACTGCCTAGTTAGACAATCATTTATGATTTTCTCATTGGCTTTTGCTTTTCTTCTCACTAGATTTCAAGCTCCTCTGATATGCATTTCTGGGTATTTCTCAGAACAGTCATAATACCTTATTCATAATAAGGACACAACAATTATTTTTGATTTATGGGCTCTTAGCAAAACCTCCTCTCTCATGGAGCTCTCCTTGTGGTGCTATCCAGGACATTTGAAGCCTCTCAATGTAAATACCCTGGAGACCTCTGGAACAGTGTGGACCACCGCATGTATTCAGTGGGTGGGCACCTAGGAAGGCAGCTCCTCTAAGTCCCTGTTGCTCTGGAAGCTGTTGGGGAGGTAAGTAGCTGTGAGTCCCAATCCAAGTCACCACTGTCCTTGAATATCTCCTAGAGCCAAGTTTCTCTACCTTGTGGGCCAAAACCAACTACTGGATCATGAAATCAACTTGGTGAGTCTCTTCCAGGTTTTTTATTTTTAAAATGTGCCAGGATAAATGAAAGTAGGAATGTAGGGCTGAATGGAAGGCAATAGGAAATGAAATTCAGAGGGTGTCAAACGCTCACAGTTGGGGTCAAGTATTGCCGTATCACATGGCAGGTATTCAGTTATTGTCTTCCAGCTTCGATGCTTCCCCTTCTCTTCTCTGCTTTGTCCTGATGGAGGAGGGGACAAGGACTGGCTCCTTCCTGTTGATGTACCGTTCCAGACAGCATTGCCCCAACACTGGCCTTCTTTTGGCATTTCCAGAACCAGCTTCCTCATGCTCCCCGCCTCTGCCCCAGAGTTCCAGTATCCAGGCCCCTCTCAGATGTCTGAGTCGCAGCTCTGCTGGGCCCCCTCAAGCTCCAGAGGTACCAACAGCAGTCACGGTCAGAAGTGTGGTCTCAGCTCCCCGGGGCCTCTCCTCCAAGCTTCTGATGACCCAGACCTCCTCTCCTCTCTTTAATCTCCAGCCCTAGAGGTGGTAGCTGCTTCTTGCCTTTATTACTTAATGTATTACCTCAATGTTTCCTTTTTAATTTTTCAGTGTTCCAGCATCTTTAATTAACTCCCTAAGCTAAATTCTCTCTGTTGAAGTTCTTACTCTGGTTTCTTTCTTTTCTAATGAAAATGCGTGTACTGGGGTGTGAAGTAAAGTCTGTTGCTTACTGTGGGTGTCAGTTAGAAAGGTTAAGAGGAGTGGGGAGGGGTGGTCTTAAATAAACAGCACCAAGAGGCCCTTGCTAACATGTTGAGGTGCTCCAGATCCCAGGGGTGAAGAACCAGGACCCAGTCCACTACGGTAGCTGCTGCTGTCAGTCCACAGGCCTGGCCTGGAGGGCCACCACTGAGGAACGGCAGTCGTCTGTACACTTGCCCAGAACCCCAAGCCTCATCTGGAACTTGACCTCTTTAGACATATGGAAATGCAGCTGTTTTACTTGATACATTTTTCATTCCTTCTTAGGATGTGGGTAGAAGCTAAAGGCGATGATAAAGAGAGCACCAGAGTCCTCAGAAAGTGAAGCGGACCTCGGGCAGTAGAAGGGAAGGATTGAAAAGTTAGACTCTCAGGGTGGCGATTGTGTCTCTGTGTTCTTCAGGTAATATAGGGAGGTAATATAGTCTTTTGCCCTATTTTATTCTCACATTGACTGTGCTTGGGCTTCAGTTCTCCCATTAGAAGGGAAACTTTCTTTAAAGACCAGCATGATTAGGCTAGCCTCAGTCACATATTCCTAATGAAAAGAACTGCTACACATTTTAGGAATTCAAAATATTTCTTATATATGCCAAAGTAAATACAAAACCTCTTGGCAGTAATCTATAGGGATTCTCCTTATGATTTTTAATTTCTTTATTCTAATTTAGAAATATGAACAGGAACCCCAGGCTGTTAACAGATTTGTAACACCCTGGAAAGTTGTGGGTACAAGATTCAACGAATGAATGTATCATCCTCTATAATATCTGGGGTAATAGTGTTTTCCACGAGTAGTGGTAAGCTGTCAGATTTACGTTGCAGGTTGCTAATGCGTTAGCCACTCTTCTTCTTTCACCTGTCTCAGGACCTTACAGTTAGTAGAGAAACGTGTAACCAATGTGACTTACTCAGGCAAATATTGGCACTCAGAGTATCTTCTAGTGAAGCAGAAGCATGTTACAAAGCAGGTGGCACATCAGAGAGGAAAAACAGCGTGTGATCAGGTTTTCTAGTCGTGGAAGGCAGTGTGATGCCAAGCAGCCCCAACCACAGAATATTCCAAATCTGAGTGAAAAAGGAACAGTACTGCTGCTTTCCTCCTCTAAAAAGACACAAGCCCCTGGAGAGGGCCCCTCCCAGCCCTGGAATCTTTTCTTTTCCTGTTTTTTGTGTGGCTTTCCTTATAAGTGAATAGAGGGTGATGAGTTTGGGGGATAAATTCCATTTCTTTTCCTCTTTCTTGTCTCTCTGATACAGTGTAGGTCTTCTTGCGTGCATACATGCTCCAGAATCTTAAGTGTTGGCCTACGTAAATCATCCCAAGCAAGCTATCCATCGTCCTATTTTTCTCTCTGATATTCTTCTGCTCACTAGTCTGACTCACTCCTTTCTCAAGCTCCTTTTTCAAGTTTTTTTTTGAATTTCAAGATTCAAGAAAATCTTCACTACTCTTTTGGTTTGGTAAAGCTGCTGAAATGCAATATACCAGAAATGGGTCAGCTTTTACAATGGGGATTTATTAACTAACAATTTACAGTTCTTAGGCTGTGAAAATGTCCAACTCAAGGCATCAGCAAGACGATACCTGGACTCTGTAGACAGGCTGCTGGCAGCCAGGACAGCTCTGTCACATAGGAAGGCACATGGCCAGCACCTGCTGGTCCTTCTCTCCTGGGTTTCTTTGCTTTCAGCTTCTGGTCTCAGTGACTCCTTCTCTCAGCTTCTCTGAATTTCATCTCTTCGCTTCTGTATGTGTTTTATCCTCTTATAAAGGACTCCAGCAACAGCATAAAGATCCACCCCGAATGAGATGTGTCACATCTCCATTGAAATAACCTAATCAAAAGGTCCCACCCACAATAAGTCTGCACCCACACTTAAAATTAAAAGATTAAAAGAACATGGTCTTTTCAGGGGTACATAACTCCATTACCACAACTACCAACTGAAATAAAGAATTCTAGTTTGTTAAGCTGCCAGAATGAAATATACCAGAAATGAGACAGTTTTTAAAAGGGGATGCAATTGCAAGTTTACAGTTCTAAGCCTGTACGTCCAAACTAAGGCATTCAGGGAAGATACCTTAATTCAAGAAAGGCTGATGGATCTGGAGTACCTGTCAGCTAGGAAAGCACATGGCTGGCATCGGCGGGGGTCTTTGGCTTCTGGTTTCAAACAGCTTCTCAGGATGTTTTCTTTCTTCGTCTCCATAGTCTCTGGCTGTGTGGGCTCTGTCATTTCTGCTGTTCAGCATCTGTATCGGCTCTATTCTGAGCGCTCTCCAAAATGTTTCCTCTTTTAGAGGACTCCAGTAAACTAATCAAGACCCGCCTTGAATGGGTGAGTCACATCTCCATTTAATCAAAAGGCCACACCCACAACTGGGCCATCACATCTTCATGGAATGATCTAATCAAAAGTTTCTGCCCTACAATATTGATCAGGATTAAAAGAAATGGCTGTTCCTGCAAGACTGGATTAGGATTAAAATATGGCTTTCCTGAGGTAAATTATAGAGTCAAACTCATCTCTGAACTTTCCCCACCTCGCTAGTTTTCCTTTTCCTACTATCCACAAGTGAAGTTCAGATGAAATAAAGAAAGAGCAGCAATCATATAAGTTTTGCAATGTCTATTCCTTGATCTGTGCCAGGATTTATGCCTTTGTGACAGATAACCATGAGTGTTTTTTAACATTTCAAACACACAAAGAATTAAGGAGTTGTAAAACAAATGCCTAGTACCCACTACATCCTGATGTTGATGTTATTTTTCAGGTACATGTTTTTACTTTTGCTATATATTCCCATATTCTGAGCATTATATCATTTTGCCTTGCATATCCTCAAGCTTTATATAAATGTTATTACACGATGCATTTTCTTGAGATTCCCTTTTTTGTCCGCCATGTGTTCCTGAGGTTTATCCATGTTGATAAATGTAGGTTTAGTTGATTCATTTTAATTGTAATAGCAGTATAACACTGTTCACCCATCTCTCACTTGTGGATATTGTTTGTTTCCAACCTTTACTAATTAAGATGGACTGTCACCCCTTGGATATTTCCTTTTACACATGTGTGAAAGTTGTCAGGTAGGTGCCAAGGAGCAGAATGATGGGTAGCAAAACTTGTGCGTCTTCAATTTCCCTAGATGTTACCAAATTGTTCCCTGAAGTGCTTGTATCAATCTATACTCACAACAGCAAGTGAAAGAATTCCTTCTTCACTGTATCTCAGAATTATGCAACCTTTTTTATTTTTGCTGATCTGATGATTTTGAATGTATGAAAGTGTATTTGGATTGACATGGATATCAGCTATAAGTGCCATCAAGCTGGGGATAGGAGGCTGAATCCAAGGAAACAGAGGGAGACAAATAGGAATTAGGCAGTGTATTAGTTATCTGATGCTGCATAACAAATGACTGCAGACTTACAGGCCACATGCATTTATTTTCTCATGGTTTCTCTGGACTAGGAATCTGGGCGCAGCTTAGTTGGGTTCTCCACTTCCATGTCTCTTGAGGCTGCATCATGTTCATAGGCCAAGGATGGGATCTCCTCTGAGAGTGTAACTGGAAAGGGAAGCTCATGCGGCTGTTGGCAAGGGTTAGCTCCTTGCTGGCCATTGGACTGAATTCTATGCCAGATGAATCGCTCTGTAGGGCAGCTCACAAAAGTCCAGCTTGACATGTCAAAGCCAGCAAGGGTGATACTTGCTATCAAGATGGAAGTCAGAATCTTAAGTATTCATGGCAATGACATCCCATTCCCTATGCCACATTTTGCTTGTTAGAAATAGGACCCAAGTCCCACCCATACTCAAGGAGAGGAGATTACATAAGGTTGGGGATACTGAAAGGCAAGAATTGCCAAGACATCTTAGAGTCTGCTCAGCAGTGGCAGCTCCAATGGTTAAGGATATTGGTTAGCCACTGTTACAGACTCAAATAACAGAGACCTAAATAAGACTAGAGGTTTATTTATCTCTCACTTAAAACTCTAGATAGGCAGTCTAAGGCAGGTATGGCAGCTCCATAACCACCAGGAACCCATGCACCTTCTATCTTGTTGTCTGCCATTCTCAACTTGTGCCTTCTACCTCATTGTACAAAATAGCTACCCCAATACTTTCCATCATGCTGCATTCCAACCACTCAAATTCATTCTACATACTATGGTCACAGTGATTGGGCTAAAATACAAGTCTTCTTATCATGTCATTCCTCTGGCTAAAACTCTTCAATGGCTCTTTCAGCCTACAGCAGTCCATCACAAGCATTTTTTACTATTAATCTCTGTACTCAGTACAAAAATACACATATATATACACCCACACAGACACTCAAACATTTATCTATAAGTGATACATAAGTCTCATGAACCAAAACTTACTCTCTATATTGTGTGCTCTGATATTCTCTGTGCCATTGCATCAATTTTTAATTCATGAACCACTAATGAGCGTGGAAAACACTGACCTACAGGCTTAGTCCTGGCTGGCCCCTTGCTTGACTTTCTTTCCTGTCTACTCTCCAGCCACCTCATACTCCTGCCTCCATACCTAAATACATCTTCCTTCTGCCTATAACTGCCTTCCCCAGTTATAAGCTTCACCTCCCCGGCTCCCCTTTGCCCTTGGAGTGTTGGCTTGGACATTGACTTCCCGTCCCCTTTCCATGGGCCACTGTGGGCCCCTATACCTGCCACCCTCAGAGGTATCAAATCCCTATCACCTGTCTCCCATTGAACCAAAATTCCTTGAGAAAAGGGACAGTCTTTACAGTTTTGTATCTCCAGCCCCATTATAGTGCCTGACATAAGTCAAAACTTCATAAGTGCTTCTTATACAAGTAAATGAAAGAATGTCATAGAGAACAAAGTTACTGAGAACATTTATTGAAAATCTACTGCCAGAGAACGCTATGCTGGAGAGAATTGTGAAAAATACAGTGGTACTTGACAGTGCTAAATAAAAAATAGGTATAAAATGACCCATATCTGTAAATAAGGAGTGCCTTTATATATGCAGCTAAGTAGCATCAGCTGTCTCACTGACAGTGAGTTGAATGATGAAAGAGTTCTAAGTCTGGGGTTAAAAAACTCACTGACTTCATCCCAGCTCTTAACTGATTCCTTATTTAGGAGAGAAACTTCAGGCATTTCTCCCCTAACCCAAGTCCACCCTCGAGCAGTGAAGTCCAGGGCTGAGCCATTTAAACAATCTAATCAAGTTCCCCATGTGACAGATTCAGACCCCTCCAAAACAGTCTCAGAAAGCCAAGCCGAGGTGATAGAGCATTGCCACTGACTTCGAGGGTGGATAAGCACACACACAACAGCTGCTTCAGATCCTGTATGAGCCGGAAAACTCAGGAATGCAGCAGGGGAGGGGAGCGTGAATCCCAAACGGATTCACTGTTCCACGATCAGACACTTCTTTGACCTGGAAGGCCCAGTCTGCTCAGGTCAATTCTGCAACCCTGGCTGGCAATTAATAATCCAGGCTAAAAAGAGATGTAGACTATATTAGGAAGGATAACATTTTATGAAAGTAACAATTTATGCTCTGGGTTTAATTTTAAGTCCCAAGACTTGGGTAACAACATTACACATAGCCTGACCTCCAACACCACTGCTCTTTCCCTCTAGTTAATAATCATAGCCACAGTTTATATTATAATCCTAGAACCCAGTTTCTATTGTCTACAAGGTGTTTTATCTAATTTGCTCCTCAGAGCAACCCCGTGAGGTAGGTACAGGTACAACCTCCCATTTCATAGAGGAAGAAACTGAGGTTCAGAGAGATTAAACGACACTCATGATTGCATAGCGAGTGAGGGACTAAAATGTTTGGGATTCTAATTTACAGTAACACCGATCTGTTACAAGGGAACAATGGCCAGAAACCTGGATTCTAACCCTAACCCTGCTAGCAGCTTAGCTGTGTGATCCTGAATCTGTAATCAACCTTTCTGAGCTTTGTTTCCCAGCCTGTAAAAAACATACGTCAGAATACCTTTCCTCTCTTCCTTGTGGGGTGCTTGTAAGAGCAAGCCAGGCAGTAAATGTGCAAGTGGAGATGGTGACGTACAGGTGTCGTAGTAGCAATCTTTTGTAACCAAATCAATATTTCTAATCTTTTTACTTTGATGGCAACTTTCATCCCAACTGCTCGCTAATGTTGCATTTTACATCGCCCCTGTCGCTGCTCTCTCTAAAAGTGTACCAGCAGCCAGCCAGAGGGAGGGGAAAGCTTTCTTCTCAGAACGCTTTTAGGTCAGTGATTCTCAGTGTGGCAGCGCGTGAGAATCACCTGGAGAAGGAAAAATACAGATATCTAGGCTCAACCCTGAACAACTGAAATTTTAGTCTGGAGGGTGGGACATGAGGAGGGTCAGGACATCAGTAGTTTTAAAAGTTCCCCAAGTGACTCTAACATGCAACTAAGGTTGGGAGCTGCCGCTATAGAGACAATGTTTATGAGTCTTCGTGGCCGCTGAAAGTGAGCTCAGCTTTAAAAGGACTTGGCTTTTAAACAGTCCTTCCGTTTGTTCCAGGGAACGATGTACATAAGCCGAGGTCATCTGGGAAAGAGACCTGGGAGTTGGATCTTGGTCTGGAGACACAAAGCTCCTAAAATCCCACCATCACGGATGTGGCACTTCCTTCCTGAGTGAGCTGCCATTGTTGAAGGAAAGCATGGGGTATGGGGCAAGGATGGTGACAGCAGAGAATTCTGCGCAGTGCAAAGCCCCCCTTCCCCAACACTGTTCCTCCACGAAATTCCGCTTCTCAAAAACATTCCACAGTAACTTGTCTACGTCACAGTGATCAGAACATTGAATTCCTTTAGCTTAAAAGAAAAAAAATTATTCAGGATAAGCACACTTCAATCCTATCATTTTTCCCACCGATAATAAGGAAATAGTCATGCATTATTTAGATTAGCTTCTTCAATCTGATGCAAACACACTTGCAAATTAACATTTCTATCTGATTAGTGTTACCCAAAGCTGAAAACGTACTTTCTACATATAAATGAGGAATACTGATTTATTAAAAGTATTTAGTTTCCAGTAAAAACATAGGCTTAGCTATTTGGCTCCAATATCCAGGTACAATCCAGATTTTAGCTCCATTTAAACCCTTGATTTTATGTCTTTATAGGAAAGGAAGTAAAATTTCTTCAGCCATTCTCTTCTGGAAGCATCTGTGTGATCTCATTCATACCAGAAATGAAGAAGAATATAATTAAAAGGAACGGATTTGGGGGAATCTCCATTTAGGGCCAGTCCCCACGAGAAAGGACATTCCCTTAAACTGTTCAAGTTAGAAATCATCTCTAGTTGCAAGGCATTGTTTCATTTGCTCAGTTCTCTCACAAGACTGGAAACAATTTTGTCCCCGTGAACTCCTGGTACAAGACCTGGAGATTTAAATAAGGAAGGGGTTTAGCTCCTGCCTGAGAAGAGGCTCAAATCCACAGTGATAGCCTGGAGACAAATGCTCCCACCTCTGGGATTCCACGACAGCGGTAATTAGGCAGCATTTTATTGTGATGCAGTGAGTGCCCAAAAGACTGAGCTCTCAAGGGATTCAGAACAAAATGAGCTTCCTAGAGAGCCGACAGAAGAAATCTAAAATATTTAAAGAGTTCAGGACCCCCAAGGAGAATTTCACACTATTAAGCATTCGCTAGATCCGGAAAGAAAATGTTTAGTGAAGAACTCAGCAAAGTGTTCAGACTTTGGTTCAAGCATCTTAAAAATAATACCGATAAAGATCATACCTTCAAATTAGAGTAGTCAAACGGAGACTTCATGTTTTGTTCATAATGACATAAGGAATACGATCTAAAAATAGACTTTCTAGATAATGAGCTTTTCTTCTTTCTCCTGAGTTCATTTCCACAGAGGCCACCGTCTCTCAGGCATAAAATCTTGACATCATCTTTGAGACCTTTTCCTCTGGCCTCTAATTACAGTTCTGCTCCCTATTTCTCCACACAGCCTCTATTTCCAGTGTTCCTAGTGGGGACGGGATGGCAGTCTGCGCTGCAGCGAAGCTCCTGAGTTCTGGGACCCACCTGCCCTGAACTCAAGAGCTTCACTGCCACAAATGACTTTCGCCCGTCCGTGCGTTGGTTTCCCTGGCTGTAGGTAGAGATGACAGCAGCGCGTCTCCCCATGTAGTTGGAAGGATCGTAGCCAACATTACGGGAAAAAGCCCTTGAAGAACTGCCTGCCATGCAGTGAGCACTCAGTCGAGTCCTGTTATTTGCAGGAGTCAATTCCATGACGTCGGCCCTGACAGTGGAGTAGCCTATACTGAACACTCACTCCTGGGGGAAATACCCGGGAGGCCTCTGAACACACATTTTCATCACAATCAATATATAACCTTGTTTTATGTGTGCTTCCTGGTTAAAGCAACTTATATACATTGTTATACATAGAACAATATAACTATGTAGTATATAGTGTTGTATGTATTGTTGATTCATTAACACTGAGCTCGCAGCCACCAGCAGCCAACAGCACTATAATTCATGCCAAAATGCGACCTTTCCACCATGATCATTTTCTTTGTAAGGCACATCACAGCTTTCTTGCTCTTAGAGACACTGGACAGCTGGCCAGCACTTCAGCACTCCACCTGGAGGCCACTTGAACAGCAAAATCATCCACAAAAAGTGCAAAAATGCAAAACACATGGCATTAAATGTACTGCAAAAAAGGAACACTTTATAGTAGGAGAGCCAGCGCAAAGAGGCAGTGTGTGCCTCATTCAGCTTCAGGTGGGAATATGTGCCCTGTGTGATTCAAGTTTTTTGCTGCCCTGGGCATGCCACGAATGACTGTAAAAGAACCACGAATATTGCTTCTGGGATTATAAATACATTTTAGCAAGCAGGTAAATTCACAAAAACAGAATCTGCTAATAATGAGCGTCAACTATAGATGTTCACAACCATTATCATTGCTCCTTGCATTTCCCTTCGTACCTGTAAAAAGAGTACGTATATATTTTTTAATACAAGACAAGACCCCCACGGTCTAATGGAGGACTGTTTTCAGATCCATGGGTTTATTTATGTGGAAAGTCTTGGTGTGTTGATTGATTTACCTATCATGTCAGTATCATATTTCACCACGTAAAATCCTAAAATCCAGGAAGTATCTGCAGCATGGTGCCTGCCCCCAAGCAGTTGATGCTCCATTTGAAAAGAGAGAACAGACTCCCATGAAATGTTAAGAATACAAAGCAATTCATGGCAATGTATAAGTGAGATGGTTAGCCCAAAAGAGCTACAAAAATTGAGAGGGAAAAAAAAATGAGGAAATCAAGTCTTCATTGTGTACACGAAGTCAATACAGGAATGCACTTGGATAGTGAAATATAAGAGGGAAAGTGAAGGGATCTTCCAGCAGGCGGGAAGGCATGAAAATAAGAGCGAGTAAATAGAGCTGTGTTTGTGTTTGAATTAGGTGAGGACGGTTGGTAAAGCTCCTCTGGGCAGAGGCCACATGTTCAGGTTTCAGATGACAGACTGGAGAGTTTGGATTTACCCCGAGTCCCTGAAAGTTTGCTAGTTGGGGTAGGGCATAATACATAAATAGTTTAATGTAAAACCACAGATAGATACAGGACAGACACGTAGGAGAGATGGAAGCAAGGAGAAAAGTTGGATGCCTGTTAATAATCTTGGTGAGGACAATGAGACCCCAGTGAAGTGACAGAAAAGAAAGACATTGCAAAGAATTGGCCCCTTTACTCCATTCTCAGACAAAACCTTCCTTTTTCCAGCCTGTACTGGTCTGCACCCCAGAAAAGTCCATGTTATTTTAATCCATTCCTGATGTAGGTGGGACCTTTGGTTAGGTTATTTCAGTTGAAATGTGACCCACCCTGTTAAAAGTGGATCTTAATCCTTTTACTGGAGTCCTTTATAAGAGGATAAAATACATGCAAAAGCAGAGATAACTTAAGAGAAGTTCATAGAGATAAGCCCTAGAGAAGCTAAAGAGGGCTCCCCAAAACACTCAGAGAGGAAGCCACTGAAGCCAGAAGCTGGAAGCAATGAAACCACGGAGAGAAAGGCCAGTAGATGCCAGCCATATGCTTTCCCATGTGACAGAGGAGCCTCAGATGCCAGCAGCCTATCTTCAGAGTCCAGTTATCGTCCTGTTGATGCCCTGAATTGGACATTTTCACAGTCTAAGAACTGTATATTGTATGTTAATAAATCCCCATTGTAAAAGCCCACCCATTTCCGGTATACTGCATTCTGAAAGCTTTAGCAGACCAAAACACAGATCAGAGCACACCAGGCAGACTTCAGTAATGCCAGATGAGTTTCCAAGGTTTTGTTTAATGAGTAAATCTAACAGATGTATGAATGAATGATATCTAAACAGAGTGCTACAGGAGCATAGAAATGGGACCTGTAACCACTGACTGACTACATAGAAGAGGTAGCATGTGATATGGATATTGAAGGGCAAAGATTGTTTTACTTGGCAGAAGAAAGAATGAGAGAAGTACAAACTGAAGACTTGCAGGAGCAAAGGCATGGGGTAGGAAAACATGGCTTTCCCCAACAGCGACTACTATTATAGATCCAGTAGAAGACAAGCCAAAGGAGGAAGATGGTGGGGCTAACTCACGTGCTAAGGAGCCCAGGCCTTATTCTGGATGTAATGGAGAGCCATGAAGGAATTTTGAGTTGGGGAGGAAGGGATCAGTTATGTCACTTGAGTAGAGACTGGCTAAAAAAAATGCTATATTCCAGGCCAACGTCAGGAGTAGCCTGGCAGAGGGCAGTGGTGGTGGGACAAGGAAAACAGTACATTTAAGAACCATTTTGGAAATAGGATCAAGAGGACGTCATGACCAGTTGAATGTGGGAAGGGAAGAACCAGGAAAGTCAAAGATTGACCTAAGCTTTCTAGCCTGGCTGACTGATAAATGCCAGGCAATACCACATAGAATGCCACTTGTCTTCACAAGCAGATTGCAAGCCCAGAGACAGCAAGAATCTAGAATATTCTCTGTATTTCCTGCAATTCCCAACACAACCATGGATTCAAAAGTACTTAGGAAACATTCATTGAAATAATTTGCATTTCTTATACTCATTGAATATTTAAAAAAGGAAAAGATTATAATTATTATGCCCATTTTCAGAGACTGTGAGTATTTCTTAAATTTGTAGTATGTTTTTCAACCACAAACAGATTCACAATCTTGTCGATTGTATCACTCAACCTGTATGCCCACGGAAACGATCCTGTCACCGCACAGACTGAAATCTCTCTTAAGATAATGCATGAAGGAGAACAGCCAAGTGGCTGGTACTTTTACTGTTTTGGGAGGAGGGTTTTGATAGCTTCAGTCCTCTGAAAATGAATCCAAAACAATAAAGCAGGCTGAATTGTCTTCTCTGGTGGAGGAAAGGGAAGCAAACCTACTAAAGGTAAATTGAAATCTTCAAACAGACCCATTACATGGCTCTTAGACATTCTGGAGATAATAGCTTTGGTGAGACTGGGGCTACAAATCTTTACATTTCTTCGTTCACCTGGCAGGACTAATGAGATTTTATGGCAGGCAAGCTGTTTATCCCTTGGGTGACATTGGCAAGAAGAGCTACAGCTTTATCAATCCAGGGTTTTCTGCACTGCAGCTTTCTCTCCCCACAAAAGACCGCCCAATCTACGTAACAACATTTGCAACATGAATGCAACTCATTTCTTCACACAAGCACTGCACCCATCCCACTTCTGCTGTAAGGATTTCATCGCTCTCTTCCAAGGTTGCATTACTCCATGAGAAAGGGCTGGAGGAAGAAATGGATAAAAGGAAAAGAGAGTTTCAGAAGGGATCTTTAAAGAGATGCAGGGCTTACAGCTTCATGTCTAGGATAGTATATGGGCTCAGTAGGCCATCAGTTATAGAGCTGCAGGCAAGCTGCTACTGCAGTAACCGTCACAGCCAAGCAGTCACAGGACGCTCTGCTTCTAGAAGGGCAGGGGCTAGAAATTGGAGGACGGTGTCCACCACTCCTGGGACAAGGTTTGGCTGGATAGGCCCCTCCTTGGAGCTTTCATATCATCAGTAATGACTGCAAGGCATGTGTTCAACACTTAATATGCATCCATACACATGCAAATATCCAAGTCCCATATATGACAATTGCCATCATAAACTCCTAGCACGACATGCCCATTCCACCTTTGTCATCAGGGAAGTGTCCCCATTTATCAGACTAAAGGAATATTGGGGATGTTTAAATTCGAGTTAAGTTAGATTTTCAATTTGGGCCCGGGCGGAGGTCAGGTGTAACACAATGGGAAACTGAGGCCATTGAGAATGAGAAAAGATAATTTGTTACTCATAGGTCCCGGGGAGTCGGGGGGCCAGGCATGAGGGGTTGATGGGAAGCAGCACCGGTTGGGGTGGCTTCACAGAGGGACCCATGGGCTAAGGCCTTTATTGTGGTCCAGGGGTGGAAATTTCCTGCGGGAGTCAAGGATTGGTCAGTTTTAAGCAAATGTGTGCAAAAGGGAAAGGGTCTGGAGGTCTGAGGGTGGTGCAGATGGAGAACTTGTCGTTTGGGACCAGCTCTGCTTTCTGGTGAGGTGGGTGGGTGGTGTGGGTGGTGGCAGATGCAGGTTTGAGCTCCGGGGAAGTTTGTGCCCCAGGACTGGAAAGCAATTATAGGTCAGTGTTGAGGCATTTGGCTTAGCCAAGGTAAAATGGAGCCAAGGAGCACACAAAAATTTTGATAGTTATGGCAAAGTCAGAGAAGAGGTTATAGTTCTGGGTAAGAAACTATATGGAGAAAGCACATGCCACCATGTTTCTCCCACTCACTGCAGCTTTAATAACTGGACGGAAAGCATGAAGCAGCTATTTGAAGACTCAAAAGTAAACAGTAGCAGATGGATTGGGGAAGAAGACCAGAATTTGAAGGACCACTGAACTGGCTGTGAACGGACCTTTTTCTGTACCCTCCCCTCTTCCCTTGGACAGGGCTCAAGGCAGGCTGAAACCAAGAAGTGGGCATCAGCATGGACAGAGAGAGCCCAATAATCCAGTTTTGAGGCATAATAGTGGTCTTCTGGCAGTGACAGTGACAAACCCTCAAGTAGCAGAAATGCTGTGGAAGGGGAACCTTCCTCTCTAACTAAAGGAGGGGTGATTCCAAGCGGGTGGGGAAGTCCTCCACTGCATCTTTCCTCTCCGTGTCCTCCAAAGACGCCGTCATGGGAAGCACACAAACGAGCTAGGCAAATAAAGCCCAAGAGTTCTGGATGGAGGAACAAAAAGGGGAGCCAGAGAGAACATGGAGGGGAGACCCTTGGGAAAACAATCCCATAAAGTTATTTACTAACTTTTTGGCTTATCCCCATGCTACACATGCTTGAATTTCACCATAAATATCTTACCAAAGACTCTGAAAACTGAACTAACAGATACATCACCAACTAGGTCCAAAGCCAACAATGAAACGGTGCATATACAGGATGGTTTGTTTACTAAAGCTGCCAGAATGCAATAGAGCAGAAATAGTATGGCTTTTGAAAAGGGAATTTATATAAGTTTAGAGGCAGTACTGTCTTCTAACATTTTGTCTTTTGGATTTTAAATGTCTTATCTTATTTTTTCTCTTTTTACCTTTATTGATAGTCTTCATTTCTACACTCTTCTCCAGACCTCTCTTTCCTTTCTTTTCTTATCTGCCTGAAGTTCACCCTTTAGTATTTCTCGTAGAGCCAGTCTCTTAGTCACAAACTCTCCCAGTGACAGTCTGAAAACATTTTAATCTGTCCCTCATTTTTGAAGGACAGTTTTGCTGGATATAGAATTCTTGGTTGGCAGTTTTTCTCTTTCAGAATCTTAAAATATCATACCACTGCCTCCTCACCTCCATGGTTTCTGCTGAGAAATCTGCACATGATCTAATGGAGCTTCCTTTGTATGTGACGGATTGCTTTTCTCTTGCTGCTTTCAGAATTCTCTCTTTGTCTTTGACATTTGACAATCTGAATAGTAAGTGTCTTGGAGTAGGCCTGTTTGGTTCTATTCTGTTTGGGGCACACTGTGCTTCTTGTATCTGTAATTTTACGTCTTTCAAAAGAGATGAGAAATTTTTATTGATTATTTCCTCAATTTTTCTTTCTGCTCCTTTTTCCCTTCGCTTTTCCTTTTGGGACACTTATAACATGTGTATTTGTGTGTTTCAGGTTGTCATTCAGTTCCCCAAGACCATGCTCATATTTTCCACTCTTTTCCCTATCTGCTCTTTTCTGCATGGGGTTTCAGACATCCAATACTCTAGTTTACCAATCTTTTTTATTCTCTGCCTAAATTTTTTTCTCTGCTGTTGTAGGATTCCATTGTTGTTTTTCTAATCTCTTCTATTGTGCCTTTCATTCCCATAATTTCTGCCATTTGTTTTTTCAAAATTTGAAGTTCTTCTTCATGTTCACCCAATGTCTTCTTCATATCTTTCATCTTTTTTGCCATATCTTCCCTCAACTTGTTGATTTGACTTTTGATATGATTTTGCGTGGCTGTTTGAATACCCAGAATTAGTTGTTTCAACTCTTGTATCTCATTTGAAATGTTGGTTTGTTCCTTTCACTGTGCCATATCTTTTATTTTCCTAGTATGACTCATTATTTTTGCTGGCATCTAGACATTTGATTTCCTTAATTAGTTTATTCTGGAGGTTGTTTTCTTTTACCTACGGTTTTCTTGTTGGATGGTTTTGTCTGCTATCTGTTATTTGGCATTCAGTTCAACTTATTCTAGACCTCTAGCATAGGTTCTGTTTAATTGATCATAATTTTTCAGTTCTTGTTCTCTGTTTCTTGCCTGTCTATATGGAACCTTTTTGTTTTTTTGAGGAGGGTCTCCTCAGATATTATAGAGAGAGTGCCAAGATGGCAGCTTAGTCCTCCAGAGCAGCTACTAAATAACCAGGAACAGTATGGGACAACTTCTGGGGCCACATCAGTGGCCGGACACACAGCGTACCCCAGTCTGGACTGGCTGGACCGGCTGTGAGCCCACCCAGAACCTGTGAGTCCACCCAGGCTGTGAGTTCCCCAAGCCATGGTGGCCGGCGCCCCTCCCACGCAGGCTGCTTCCCAGAAGGGAAAAGAAAGACTTTACCAGCATCAGGGGCTGAGTGCAACTAAGCTCCAAGTGTGGAATTAATTCACAAATTCTGACTACTAAAGATAGGCCCCCAGCTCAGCTGAACCTCAAGTCAAAGCAGAGGTTGCTGATTTTTGCCCTGGCACTGAGGGAACAAGGCTGACGGAAAAAGAAAAAAGAAAAAAAGAAACAAAGGTCTTTTGGATTGGATAGCACATAATACTTGAAAGGGTCTGGACCCTGAAGGAAAGGAGGGGGCACATAGGATCTGAAGGCACACAAAGGAACATACCAGCTTGTGCTCTTGATTGACAAACCTGAGAAACAGGGGTCCTGCTCTGAGAAGGAATTCTCTCTTTCTTTTTTGTGGCTGTGTTTCTACGGCTTAACTGCCTTTGGATACAGCGGCAGGGCTTCTCAGGCTCCAACTGCCCCAGGCATAGGCTTGAAAGCGTACCTGTAGCCTGTGCCTTCCCCAGGAGAGGGGTGGGGCCCCGCTCAGGTGGAATCCCTCCCTCAAGAAATTCAGATCCCAGGGTCTGGAAAAGTGAAGCGATTAAAACCAGCCCACAACTTCCGGAGAAGATGGCGGCTTAGTAAGACGCGCGGGTCTTAGTTCCTCCTCCAGAAAAGCAACTAAAGAAACAGAAACAATACAAAACAACTCCCGGAGTCACGACAGAGACCAAAAAAGACAGCGTACCCCATTCTGGAACGGCTGAACGGGTAGGGAGAATCCACTGCGGTGAGATACCCGAGGGGTGCACGTTTTCCCGGCTGGGGTGGCTGGCGTCTGGGGTCCCCTCCACGCACGTGGCTCCCCGGTCTGACTGGGAACATTGGATAGCGGGGCCCTCCCGTCACGCTTGGCGTCTCGGGCCAGCTGGGCAATTTGGACCGGCACTCCCCCAAGCCACGGCCAGCGACCCCCGCCTCCACGCGCGGTTTCCCGGGCCGACTGCCCCGCAGACAAACGACCGCCACGAGCGCCACCTACTGGGCAGGAAAAGAAAAACAGAGCCCAGAGATTCCACAGAAAAACCTTTCAACCAGCTGGGTCCCACACCCAGGGAGATCTGATCAAATGCCCAGACACCAGCAGAAAATAATGGATGACGCTCGGAAAATTGAAGATATGGCCCAATCAAAGGAACAAACCAATAGTTCAAATGAGATACAGGAGCTGAGACAACTAATGCTGAATATACGAACAGAAATGGAAAAACTCTTCAAAAACCAAATCAATAAATTGAGGGAGGACATGAAGAAGATATGGGCTGAACAAAAAGAAGAAATAGAAAATCTGAAAAAAAAAATCACAGAACTTGTGGGAGTGAAGGACAAAGAAGAAAAAATGGAAAAAACAATGGATACCTACAATGGTAGATCTAAAGAGACAGAAGCTACAATTAGTGAACTGGAGGATGGAACAACTGAATTCCAAAAAGAAACAGAAACTATAGGGAAAAGAATGGAAAAACTTGAGCAGGGAATCAGGGAACTGAATGACAATATGAAGCGCACAAATATACGTGTTGTGGGTGTCCCAGAAGGAGAAGAGAAGGGAAAAGGAGGAGAAAAACTAATGGAAGAAATTATCACTGAAAATTTCCCAACTCTTATGAAAGACCTAAATATACAGATCCAAGAAGTGCAGCGCACCCCAAAGAGAATAGACCCAAATAGGCGTTCTCCAAGACATTTACTAGTTAGAATGTCAGAGGTCAAAGAGAAAGAGAGGATCTTGAAAGCAGCAAGAGAAAAACAATCTGTCACATACAAGGGAAACCCAATAAGACTATGTGTAGATTTCTCAGCAGAAACCATGGAAGCTAGAAGACAGTGGGATGATATATTTAAATCACTAAAAGAGAAAAACTGCCAACCAAGACTCCTATATCCAGCAAAATTGTCCTTCAAAAATGAAGGAGAAATTAAAACATTTATAGACAAAAAGTCACTGAGAGAATTTGTGACCAAGAGACCAGCTCTGCAAGAAATACTAAAGGGAGCACTAGAGTCAGATACGAAAAGACAGAAGAGAGAGGTATGGAGTAAAGTGTAGAAAGAAGGAAAATCAGATATGATATATATAATACAAAAGCCAAAATGGTAGAGGAAAATATTATCCAAACAGTAATAACACTAAAAGTTAATGGACTGAATTTCCCAATCAAAAGACATAGAATGGCAGAATGGATTACGACCCAGCAATACCACTGCTAGGTATCTACTCAAAGGACTTAAGGGCAAAGACACAGACGGACATTTGCACACCAGTGTTTATAGCAGCATTATCTACAACTTCAAAGAGATGGAAACAGCCAAAATGCCCATCAACAGACGAGTGGCTAAACAAACTGTGGCGTATACCTACGATGGAATATTATGCAGCTTTAAGACAGACTAAACTTATGAAGCATGTAATAACATAGATGGACCTAGAGAACATTATGCTGAGTGAGTCTAGCCAAAAACTAAAGGACAAATACTGTATGGTCCCACTGATGTGAACCGACATTCGAGAATCAGCTTGGACTATATCATTGGTAACAGAGACCAGCAGGAGTTAGAAACAGGGTAAGATAATGGGTAATTGGAGCTGAAGGGATACAGACTGTGCAACAGGACTAGATACAAAAACTCAAAAATGGACAGCACAATAATACCTAAGTGTAATGTAACTAGGTTGGAACACTGAATGAAGCTGCACCTGAAATATGGTTTTTTGTTTGTTTGTTTGTGTGTTTGTATCTTTTGTTTTTGTTTTTTTCTTTTTCCTTTTTATATATATATATATTATTAGTATTATTATTTTAATTCTCTTCTCTATATTAACATTCTATATCTTTTTCTGCTGTTTTGCTAGTTCTTTTCCTAAATCGATGCAAATGTACTAAGAAATGATGATCATACATCTATGTGATGATACTAAGAATTACTGAGTGCATGTGTAGAATGGAATGATTTCTAAATGTGTTAATTTCTTTTCTTTTTTTTGATTAATAAAAAAATTAAAAAAAAAAAAAAGAAAAAAAAAAAAGAAAGTATGTATAAAATGGTGTCTACTGGGCGGTGCGACAGTGGCTCAATGGCAGAGATCTCACCTGCCATGCCAGGGATCTGGGCTTGATTCCTGCTGCCTGCCCATGCCAAAAAAAGAATGGTGCCTACTCCATAGGGCTGTTAGGGTGACATAAGTTGATACCTATGGAAGTGCTTGCAAGAGTACAATTGCTATCTCAGTGTTTTCTGTTATTATTTGGTTAATACCATAGAAGTGTACACTTGAAAGTGGTTAAAGTGGAAACTTTTCAGGTGGATACATGTTACTATAATGAAAAGTTTGAATTAATCGCCGAAATTTACAAATTAACAGAGTCCACATGAAAAAAAAAAAAACCAGCCCACAACCTCTCCTCTATCTCAACACACCTCAGCAGGGAGAGTCTGCTGAAGTTAACCTAGTGATCCAGAATAAGCTGAACTTAATGTCAAAGAACAGATAGACTACAAATTCATCCAGCAAGGAAACCCTAGGTAAAAGAAGTGAAAGTAATCTCCAGAATAAACTAATTAAGGTAATTAAATGCCTAGACACCAACAAAAAATAACAAATCACACTAGGAAAATTGAAGATATGGCTCAGTCAAAGAAACAACCCAACAATTCAAATGAGATACAGGAGTTGAAACAATTAATTCAGAATGTTCGAACAGACATGGAAAACCTCATCAAAAATCAAATCAATGAGTTGAGGGAGGATATGAAGAAGGCAAGGAATATTTATATAATGATTCAGTAATCAAAATCATCCCTTAAATCCTGATTTCTTGGTTACAACCTGACTAGTTACTTTGTTTCTCACACATGCCTTAATTCTGTCCTTGCCTGGGACAGTGCTGAAGCCTAAAAGTGCTTGCAGTTCTATCTAATGAACTGTTAGGAAAAAAAAAAAGAGAGAGAGAGAGAGAAAGAGAAAAGCCTTTTCAGGGCTGGACCCCAGCTCCCCAGGTTTGCCAATCAAGAGGGTTGGTATATAGCTCTATGTGTCCCCTTTGCTTGGGGCCCAGCCATTTTCTAATATTATGTGCTAACTCAAAAGCCTCTTTTTATTGTTTGTTTCTGTCAGCCCCACCCCCTCTCTGCCAGAGCAAAAATTCCCAGTTCCATTAATGCTTACTCCAGGTTTATCAGTGCTTGGAGCCTGTTTTCAACAGTCCAAATTTGTTAATTAATCCCACAATTGGAGCTTGGTTGGGCTATCTTCCTTGCCCCTAACAGGGTTTGTTTCTTTTTCCCTTGGAAACAAGCCTGCTGCACCCATAGGGAAGGGACACCAGCCTCTGCAGCTTGGGAGACTTACAGTTCTGTGTGGGATCTTAGCTATTCCACTAGTTCCAGACTGGTATACAATGTGTATCCAGTCACTGACATCCCCAAACAGTTGTTCATATAGTTCTTGGCTACTTACTAGCTGCCTGGAGAATGAAGCTGCCATTTTGCCCCACCTCTTCCAGTATCATGGTTCCCTCTTAAAAAACTCCAGTAAGCAACCCCACCTTGAGATTGTGGAGACATATCACCATGGAAACCACCTAATCAAAAGGTCCCATGCACAATTGGGTTGTTCACATCTCTGTGGAAACAACTTAATAAAAACGATCCCACCCAGCAATATTAAATAAAGTTCAAAGAATATGGCTTTTCTGGGGTACACAACAGTTTCAAGCCAGCACATTCCACCCTCTGGACCCCCAGAAGACATGCTCTTTACAGATACAAAATACATTCATTCCATTACAATATCACAAAGTCTTAAACCATTTCAGTAACAATACAAATACAATGCAAAGTCAGAAACAACATTTCCTCAGTCAGCTACAGGCATGGTCTGTCCTAAGGCAAAATTTTTCATGGCTCTGAACCTGCAAAATTCAGAACAAGTCATCTGCTGTCAATACACAAATGAGAGACAGTCATAAGATACATATACCCATTCTTATAGGGTGATATTGGAAGGAAAATGGGCCAATGGTCCCAAACAGTTCCTAAAACCAGCAAGGCAAACTCCATTGGATTTCAAAGTCTGGGCTTAGAAAACAGCAGTCCCACCCTTTCCTAGGGCCTATGCAGTGGCCCTTTACTCTCCAAATGCTGGGGTAACCATTGCAACCTTTGGGGACGCTGGGGCAACCACTTTTTTCTCTGCTCCACCCTCTCCATGCATGGGGGCAGCACCAGGGCTCGTTACCATTTCTGAGGCACATGCTCAACCCCCTCAGAACAATGAGTACCAGCCAGGTACTCCCCAATCCCCAAGGAATGTGCTCCAGCCTCTGCAAGGCCTGAGGCACCAAAGCTCTTACTGAACGCTGAGGCAAAAGACCCAACCTCTGCCCTCAGGGCAAACTTACCCTCTCTAAATGTATGAGTGGGTCTGCTCTCCTAGCCCCTAGATTTCCTGGCTCAAGAACTTAGCTTCCATGGTCTACCTCTGAAGTAATTTTTCCTTAAATTCATCCCTTTTCTGTCCCTTTTAGTCCAGGCTGGCAGTGGTTCCGTTTATACAGATCCCACAACAGTCTCGTTGGTTTTCTATACAGTATACTGGGATCATGACCATCAGACAATAGGACTTTTCACAAATCCTTTCTGGATAACTCCATGTCAAATCCTCACTGTCTTGTAAGTGAGGCTGTGTGCATCCATGTTTGGTTAAATCCTCACATGTGGCGCTATTCACTGGGCTTCATTTTCTGGAAGCCCAGGATATTCCATACCATCAATTTCTGGTTTATTTGTACCCAAGATTTCAGTTCTCAACTTATCTCTTTCCTGCTGCATTTAACTATAAGCTCCAAGGAGCAGCTAGGCCACATTTTCCACATCTAGTTTGGAAATTTCCTCAGCTAATTATGTTGGATCACCACCTTTAAATTCTAACTTCCATCCAACTACAGTCCTCAAAAGGGCAGATAATCTGGTCGTTTTTAAAGGAGGGCCACCTTCCTTCCAGTTTGCAATGACACGTTCCTCATTTCTGTCTAAAGCCTTGTCAGAGGTACCTTTACAGTCCACAGTTCTACTAACTTTTCCAGAATCTTCCCTTATCTATTTAAAAGCTCTTTGGGTTTGCTAAAACTGCTAGAATACAATATACCAGAAATGGAATGGCTTTTAAAAAGAGAATTCATTACATTACAAGTTTACAGTTCTAAGACCAGAAAAATGCCCAAACTAAGGCATCCAAGGAAAGATACCTTGACCCCAGAAAGGGCCAATGACGTTCAGGGTTTTTCTCTCAGCTGGGAAGACAATATGGTGACAGCTGCTAGTTTTCTCTCCTGGCTTCTTCAAACAACTTCCCCAGGGCCATTTTCTTTCTGCATCTCCAATGGTCTCTGGCTGTGGACTACGAAGCTTCTTCCAAAATGGTTCCCTCTTAGAGGACTCCAGTAAGTGACCCCTCCTTGAATGAATGGAGACACATCTCCATGGAAACCACCTAATCAAAAGATTCCACCCAGCAATATTGAATCAGGATTAAAGAACATGGCTTTTCTGGGGTACACAACAGTTTCAAACCAGCACACATAATAAATCCAAAAGACATTTCAAAGTCTTTGTGGAAAAAACTGACATTGAAACCACAACCAACAGAAGGCTGGTCAGAACTTGTAGCCTAAACTGAATCATGTCAATTGCCTGCATGAGAAAAAAAATCAACATTCTCTAGAAGATTTAAATAAGACCCAGAGTCCCATTGCATAATATACAAAATGTTTATGATACAATTCAAAATTACTCAACATATGAAAAGCCAGGATAATCTCAACTCAAGTGGGAAAAGGCAACTAATGGATGCTAATAACAAGATGACTCCAATGTTGGAAATTAATTAACCAAGACTTTAAAACTATTATAAAAATACTTCCAGAAATAAGTGTGAACACTCTTGAAATGAGTGGAAGGTAGAAGGTCTCGCAAATAAATAGGAGATATTAAAAAAGAACCAAATAGGTATTTTAGAACTGAAAATACAATAATCAAAATTAAAAACCCATTGAATGGGCTCAATAACGGAATGGAGATGACAGAAGGAAGAGTAAATGAGCTTGAATATAGACCAATATAAATTATCCAATCTTAACAAGAGAATAAACATTGAAAATAAAATGAACAGCACCTCAGGTCCCTGTGAAATAATTCTAAAATGTCTAATCTTTGTGTCATCAGAGTCCAGAATGACAGAACGCATATGGTGTAGAAAATATTTGAAAAATAAAGGCCAAAACTTCTTAAGTTTGGCACAAGGCATAAACATACAGATTCAACCACAGCAAACCCCAAACAGGATAAACCCAAAGAAACTCATCCCAAACACACCAAATCAAATACAGCAGCAGACATGAAGAAAGAGCAGAATAAAAGGCAAACATATGGATAAATATAATAGAATATTCTCCTTTTCAATCCTTTAAAATATATTTTTGGAAAAAGCAAAAATTATAATATTGATTAATGGAGTTTTCAATGTATGTTGATTTAATGTACAACTACAACATAAAGTAGAGTGAGTATAGAGAACTATTTGGTGATAAGGTTTCTGTATTCCATTTGAAAAGGCATAATATCAAATCTAAGCAGACAGTAAAAAATTAACTATGTATATTGTAATCTCTAGAGCAACCACTAAAAATCTTATACAAAAATATAGTCAAAAATCAAAATGGACAAGTTAAAATAGAATATAAAATTATTCATATAACCCAAAACAAGGCAGGAAAGAGAAAAGAGGAAAAAAGAAAAACTGAGGAAACAACTGAAAATAAATAATAAAATGGTAGTTCTAAATCTAATATCAATGGTTACATTAAATTTGTATGATGTAGACACACCAATTAAATTGCAAAGAATAGAGAAACTCACTTCAAATATGATAATATTTGTAGGTTGAAAGAGAAAGGATGGAAAAAGATATACCATACAACATTGCTCAAAAGAAAGCCAGGGCAGCTATACTAATATCAGACAAAGTATACTTCAGAGCAAAAAAAAACTATGAGGGACAAAGAGGGACAATGATAAAAGGGTCAATTCACCAAGAAAATATTACAATGCTAAATGTGAATGCACCTAACAACAGAACTTCAAAATAAATAATGCAAAAACTGCCAAAACAGAAAGGGAAAATAGGTGAATCCACAGTTATAACTGGAGATATCAATATTCCTTTCTTGGTAATCAATGGAATTAATTAACAAAAAATCAGGAAAAGACATAGAAGAACTGAACAACACCATCGGCCTGCACTAGCAGCAGGATACATAAAACATTTACCCAGAGACCATATCCTGGGTCATAAACAAACCTTAACAATTTTTAAAGAGTTGAAACCATACAAAGTGTGTTCTCTGACAAAAATAAACTAGAAATCAATAACAGAAAGATAACAAGACAATCATCAAACACTTAGAAAGTATCAATACCCTTTTAATTAATCCATTATCAAACAGGCAGCCTCAAGGGAAATTACAAAATATTTCCTACTAAGTAAAATGAAAATATGGCGTATCAGAAATTATGTAATATAGCTAATAGAGGGAAAGTTCTAGTGCCAAATACGTATAACTGGAAAAGAGAAAGTTCTCAAATCAGTAATCTAAGCAGCCACCTTAAAAAACTAAAAAAAATAAGAGTCAAATAAACCCAAAGAAAGAAGAAGGGGAAAAATTTTAAAAAAGAACAGAAAACAACAAAACCAAAAGCAGAAAAAAAATAGAAAAAAAAATCAACCATCTAGAAGCTGGTTCTTCAAAGACTTTGGATAAAATTTATAAACCTCTCACAGAAGAGAGAAGACAGAAATTGCCAACCAAGAAATGAAAAGGGAGACGTCAGGCCCTGAGAGAGTAAAAGGAAAATAAGGGATTATTACAAATAAATCTACACACTTAAGTTCTACACCTTAGATAAAATGTACTTATTTCTCGAAAACCAGTTTTACTTTCCTAGGCTTTTCAAGCCAATACCATGAAATGGGTTGGGTTAAGCGATGGGAACTTACTGTTCCATGGTTTCAGGCTGAGAAGTCTAAATCCAGGTGTGACCAAGGTGATGCTTTCTTCCCAAAGGCTGGGGCGCTCTGGGCTGGCTGCAGGTGATCCCTGGCCTTAGCGCGCCACGGCACAGCACATGGTGTCGCCTCCTGGTCTCTCCCTCCTCTGCTGGGTTCTGTTGAGGTTTGGCTTCTGGCTTTCTCTCTGTCTGTCTGAATTTCACTCTGCTTTTAAATGACTCCAGTAATAGGATGGCGACCCCTCCTGGCTGAGGTGGGCCACCCCTTGACTGGAGTAACCTCATCAAAAGGTCCTTCTTACAATTGGCTGTGACCCACAGGAGTGGATTAGAACATGTCCCACTGACGAACATGCAGCTTCAAATCTCCTCAGACATTTACAGACGAAATGACATCCGTACTATCTTCACCAAAAAATTTAAGATGAGGGAATAATAGTTCTTAATGCATTTTGAGGCCAGATATCAAAACCAAAAGAAGACAGTAAAACAACAGAAAACTACAGCAAAAACCCTCCATGGAAGACATCATGAAACAGCTAAAAGACACCTCCAGACTGAGAGAAAATATTTGCACATCACATATCCCGCAAAGGTCTTGTATCCAGGATACATAAAGAATTCTCAAATCTCAAGAATACATTCTACAAACTGCCTAACCAGTAGTCCTCAAAGCTTTCAAGGTCATGACAAACAAGAAAGATGAAGAAACAGTCACAGAACAGAGGAGACAGAGGACATAAGTGCAATGTGGAACTCTGGACTGCTCTGAAACAGAATGAAAAACTGGGTACAATCTGAGTAAATTCTGTAGGTAATGGTAATGTACCAGTGTTAGTTTCTTAATTTTGACAAATATACTACAATAAAGCAAGATGATAGCACGAGGAGAAACTGAAACTGAGTGAGGGGTATACCGGAACTCTCTGTATTATCTTTGTAACTTTTACATAAAGCTAAAACTATTCTTTTTATTATTTCAAAAAAAAAGACCACAGTGGCTCAGCAGGCAAGAACGCTCGCCTGCCATGCCAGAGGACCCGGGTTCGATTCCTGGTGCCTGCCCATGTGAAAAAAAAGAGCATGTTTTAAAAAATTGTTTAAACTTCATGATATTGTAGAAGTTGGGAAGTCTCAAGTCTGTAGGAGGCTGGCAGGTAGGAAACGCAGCAGGAGTTGATGTCTTGAGGCAAAATTTCTTCTCCCGTAATATCAGGGGTGGATGAGGAAGCAAGTAAGACATGCTTGCTTCAGAGATAGAGCAAAACTGTCTCTGTGGGAAAAGGCACCTGATGTCCTGAAAAGACTAAAGTGTTGTGAAGCTGCTTGAGTTTGGGGCACAGGAGGCCTTGGGAAACGTGTAATTTTTGACTCATCGGGACACAGGGAAGCAGATGTCTCAGCTCGTGCTTCCTCCTTCCCGTTCTTTAGTTACATTTTTTACTTTCTTTGCCTCCAACCGTATAAAATAAATAGGGCTGAACCTCTCCGGGTCTTTGAGTCTCCATCTGAGCCCAGAGTCCCACCTGGTCCCAGCTTTAATTCTATCTTCGTCTCTTGTGTTTCTTTCTCAATTCCCTGTCACCTCCCTTCGGTCCCGATGCTGAGCTGCAGGGACCTACCTACAGAGGACTCGTCACCGAGACGAGGGGACGCTCTGGTGGTGTGCACATGATTTGGAACTAAGGTAAGAGGGAGCGCATAAAAGTCTAGCCAGGTGTAATAATCATGGGACATGCTGGTTCAAAGGAGTGGGAATTATATGTATGTTAAAGCCTATGCTTAAGGCTAGGGGAGGAGACGTTAGGAGAAGCCAGCTCACTACTTTTTCTTTTGTTCAAGAAGGAACAGTCAATCCGGAGACCTGGGTCAAGGTGGGAAAATGGCTAAGAGACCTCTACACAGCAGAGGGTCCAGATAAAATCCCACTTATACCTTTTCTATGTGGTCCTTAATTCAGGAATGGATTGGTCCTGAGTTAAGTGGCTGGCTCCCGAAAACTGAGACAGTAGAGTCAAGTATTGAGAATCGTCCCCGAAATAACCATGACTGCCGAGGCGGGACCCCTGAAACCAACCATCTCCATTCCAGCAGGACGAACTTTGCCAAGACCTGACGCCCGATGGCTAAAGCGACAAGGGGCGTGGCATACCCTACTTGGGCTCAGTTGAAGAAATTAACATCTGACGCTCAGGAAGTCACTCGCAGACAAGGCGTGGGAAAAAACCGGGATGTCTCCTTTCTCGCCGTGATGGCCCTGGTGACTACAGGTGAGTAGGGTAAGTGGCCACCTAGAGCAAAACCCAACTTATTGGGCTTATTTTCCTAACCTTCCCATAGCACACCTGTTACCTGGGGACGAGAATCAGTACCAATATTTATAATGATACTCACCTTGTTGGGGGACATACTCATGATCATATTACTACTGAGTATAAGCTATTTAATTATTCAGGTTTTAGTCTCCAAATACCTCTCTGTATTTCCATAAATACAAATAAAGCTTATTGTCTTGAATCACAACTTCAATTTAAAGCTACAATTTTATCCAATAGGTCTTCCTGGATAGATGAAATGTTAAAATTCCAAGGATTTAATGACACCAGCCTTGAGCCTCTTAATTCCAGCCAACCTAGGCCACCTTTTCTGGTATGCCATCCCCAGAAGCTCAGATGGGTCCAAGGGCTCTATCCCCCTTGGAGACAGTGTGCAATACATATCGACGACCTCTGAGATATGCGATAACAAGTGACAAAAGTGGTTTTGATTGCTTCCATAATATCAGCGACACCAGTAACAAAGAGGAAGATACTGCTGGAGGATTTATTACAACCATCCTCACAAGCAGTGAAAGACATTATCAAAAGGAAATTTGGAACCTTGCTGTGGCCACATCTTTCCTTAATGAGCATGTGTTCAATACCCTTATGTGCTACTCATTGGGACTATTAACGCCAGCAAAACTGAAAATCATTACCCTATTGAGTGCACCAGTTGCAAGCTTACCAATTGTATAAATTGAACAATGCAAGCGTCTGGGTCCCAAATTGTTGTACTTGACCAGCCCTCCTCTGTTATGTTCCCTCCCAATATCTCCGGGCCTTGGTTTAGTGATAGAGGCCTCCAGGTAGTAAAGGAAATACATAACCAGCTTGCTCATCTTCGGTGAGCAGTGGGATTAATCATTTTTGGAATAGCTACTCTTGTCACATTATTAGTCAGCTTACCCATTTCTGCAGTTGCTCTTTCTCAAGGTGTACAAAATGTCCATTTTGTTAATAACCTAGCTCAGAACACGTCTGCTGCCTTGCAAGAGCAAGAAAAAATAGATCTTAAATTAGACGTCAAGCCTAATGCTTTGGAGGCTACAGTCATAGGCATTGGAAATGAGGTAGAAAGTTTAAAAATTCAGACAAAAGTTGCTATGCCACACTAATTATCAGTACATATGTGTGACATCAGCTCCGTATAATCAGTAATTATGGAACTGGCCTAAAGTTCAAATGCATTTGCAGGGAGTTTTGACCCACCATAAATATCAGTTTAAATTTTAAATAAATATGTGAAGAAATTCTAAGCATGCAAAGAAGTCATGATGAAGTTGTTGAGCCCACTACAGCGGCACAGGACATCTTGAGTGAATTACAAGGCTTTAATCTTCTAAATATTTTGAAATACTCAGCTTGGTATTTAATAGCTATAATCCTTTTGCTACTAATCTCATTTCTTATAATTTCAGTTGGAATCAGGATCCTCCGAAACCAAATCCGAACCCTTCAATTACATACCTTCGTGCTGTGTTTAAAAAATAAAAATGGGGGAAATGGGCACAGATGAGACAGCGGTCATGTGCTCGCTGCAGAGATATAGCAAAGCTGTCTCTGTGGGAAAAGGCACCTGATGTCCTGAAAAGAGTAAAGTATTGCAAAGCTGCTTGAGTCTGGGGCACAGGAGGCCTTGGGAAACGTGTAACTTGACTCATCTGGTCACAAGGAAGCAGATGTTTCAGCTCATGCTTCCTCCTTCCAGTTCTTAAGTTACATTTTTTACTTTCTTCACCTCACAGCCCTATAAAATAAACAGGGCTGAACCTCTCCCGGTCTTTGAGTCTCCATCTGAACTCAAGAGTCCCACCTGGTCCCAGCTTAGCTCTATCTTTGTCTCTTGTGTTTCTTTCTCAATTCCCCGCTGCCTCCCTTCAGCCCCAATGCTGAGCCACGCTGGTCATGGCACCATAAACCTGAGTCTTTACTCTTAAGGCCTTCAACTGATTCGACAATGTCCACACAATTTATCAAAGGTGATGTCCTTTAAGTCAAGTGCTGGTCGATGCTAGTCACGTCTATGAAATACCTTCACAGCAACATCTGGGCTAGGGCTTGGCCGAACAACTGGACGCCAAAGTCCAGGCAAGCTGACTCATAGAATCAACCATCCTATTGCCCCATGAATTGGCACAAGTGGTCTCTTTACGTTCAGCAGAAAGAAGGAAATAATCAACAGAGAAACGTTAAGCATAGAGGAAAGCACTCAGGTTAAATACGTGAAGCAAAACGTCATTTTCTCTTTCCCTGGGGTGCCCCTTCAAAGTGTTCCTTCCTTAAATGTGTTTAACACTATATGGACTGTGTCTTCCTCTTAGCAATTCACAATGCATATTTCCTAATGAAAACCTCTGAAAAGTCCTATGGTGAAGAAATACATTAAACTTTTTTAAAAATTAGCTCAAGTATAATGAACATATGCACAGATCTTAAGTGCTCAGTTCAGTGAGATGTGAAGGTTGAATACTCAATTCACCACCACTCAAAACAAGACATAGAGTATTTCCATCACCCCAGAAAATTTCCCCGTACCCCATTCCAGTTAATTCCATATGCTTGTCTCAGAGGCAGCCACTGTCTGACTTCTTATCACCATAGACTGGTTTTGCTAGGTTTTGCACTTCACAAAAATCAAATCATCTTGCATGAATTATTTGTGTGTCTGGCTTCCTTTGTTCAGCCTGAGATTTGAGTTTCATTGATGTCGTTATGTATATTAGTAGTTTTAAATCCATTATTATTTAATTACTGAGCTTATTCTATTATATACCATAATTTGATTACTCATTCTCCTCGTGATGGATATTTGGGCTATTTCCAGGTTTTGCTTATTATGAACGAGGCTGGTATGGGCATTCTGAAGTCCTTTTGTGGATACACGTTATCATTTCTCCTTGGTAAATACCAGGGACTGGAATTGCTGGGCCATCGGACAGATGCATGTTTAAATTATAAGTAACTGCCAACCAGTTTGGAGAACTGGTTGTACCTATTTAAATTTTTAAACTCAGTATCCCCTGTATTCCTCTGCCAAAGAACACTGCACATCTAAATGGACAAATTGGACTAGATCGCGTCTAAGATTCCTACAGGCATCATGCAATGAGGGAACGGCTGAGGCATTCGGAAGTGGAGCTGTTTGCCACAAAGGGTTTTTTCTTCTTTGTATAAATCTTAGACGCAGAAACAAGAGAAAAGATGTTGTGAGTGGAAAAATGGAAGACATCACTCTTCTCAGTGAGTGGAGAAGAGGTGCTGGCAGGCAGTTGTTTGAACAGAGGCATGGAAAATGCATATTTAGGCCACAGGGCATCTGCAATACCAAAGTTACGAAAAAGGCACAACAGCACAGTGCAGACTCAGTAGCATCGAGGTAGTTTTTCTGGCCTAGGGACAGCCATAATGCAAAATATACAGAAAACTTTTCAAGATTCTTGTTTATTTTTTTTTTTAAGTGGAGCTGCATAGAAGATTTGGGTAAATTTTTTTTTAAAGGCACAGAAATATTTTATTCATTACAACTTCATTTACTCAGAATTTAAGCTTCTAAAGAGATATTACTGTCAGGACACAATTCTTTGTGGATCTCCCACAATTCTGCACATTTTCAACAGAGAAACTGGGTAACCTTTGTTCCTGACTATCTTTTCAAGGATCAATGTAGAGAAGAGACAGAGCCTCCCTTGGAGCTGCATGCAGGTTTGCTCATATTCTCAGAAGATGGAGATCACACCGAAAGGACATGCACATTTGTTACCCTTTATAAAAGATTCAGGTTCCCTAAGCTCAGGGTTCTTCTCCTGAAGTACAACCTCCTACGTGCGCAGGTATAATCTGACCTTCTCTGCGTCACTCTGAGAAATGAGACTTGAGGAACGAGCGCCCTGCTCCCCTCCCATGCTGCTGCTCTGGCACTGCTGCACTTGTGAGGAACAGACTGTCCTCTGCTCCAGCAGTCTACTGTGCCCTTATCAGTGTCTAAAACTGGCAAACGAACTCGTTAGCTTGAAAGTGGGGTGAAATCTCAGGCCCTTCAGACTCCTTGACAATTACATGTAAACTTCTTGAATCGTAAATAGCAGAAGTTCTTCCTCTACACTCTTCCAAAGTCCAATTTATAAACAGGGGAGTCAATTCTAAAACTTTTTTTAAACACAGGTTCAAGAAATTAAGGAGCTCTGGGGCAAGCATTTTTCTGTACATTTTAGAAGTTATTTTATTGATATTAGTTGGTATTAGTTCTTTGAATCTAGGAACCAACAAAGTAAAACTTCTCTCAGATTCTAGAACATAAAGATGATAATCAAAGGACCTCAACTACTGAAATCATTAATGATCGCACCAGTATTGCCCAAGGAGGGTCCATCTCACCCATGGTTCCTGAAAGGGAGAGGACAAGTGTCTGTCTGCCAGGCAAACAGTTGGAGAACCCTTAATCAAATCTCCAGCCCCAAAGCAGCTAGTCAATGGCAGAGCGGCCAGCCATCCAATTGCCAAGAACTTTCAAGGCTCAGAGCTGTTGGACAATAAATTAGAAGGTCATCCCAAAGGATTCTGGCAGACTCTACTCTTGAAATTCCAATGCCCATAGCCCGTGTTTCACTTCTTCCCTTCTTTCAGTTGCTTCATTGAGTCCATCTTCTGCAAAAAGACCTAAGTCATATAACAAGTGCCCCCACCACAGCCATCTTCATGTGAATTTTATGCACCTCAAAAATCGCGACCTTTCCTCACCCCTTTCTCTGCAGCACCAGCATGTTCTCTGCCTTTGGGAAGCAGTTCTCTGCTCTGCTTTGAAATCGGTAGTCTTCAGCCTTAGCTCTTATCCTCATCTTCAACCACTGAACCAGATAATTTCAGAATGTCTTGAGCTTCTTTCCAGATCTAATAACCATCTTTCAATGTTTCACATTTACTTATGGACTTGCCTTAAAATGCACATGTTCTAGTTTTCTAGCTACTGGAAAGCAATATACCAGAAACGGAATGGCTTTTTAAAAGGGGAATGTAATAAGTTGCTAGTTTACAATTCTAAGGCCAAGAAAATGTCCCAATTAAAACAAGTCTATAGAAATGTCCAATCAAAGGCATCCAGGGAAAGATACCTTGGTTCAAGAAGGCCGATGAAGTTCAGGGTTTCTCTCTCAAGTGAGAAGGCACATGGTGAACACAGAGTTTCTCTCTCATCTGGAAAGGCACATGGTGAACACGGTCAGGGTTTCTCTCTCATCTGGAAGGGCACATGGTGAACACGGTGTCATTTGCTAGCTTCTGCTCCTGGCTTCCTGTTTCATGAAGCTCCCTGGGAGGCATTTTCCTTCTTCATCTCCAGAGGTCACTGGCTGGTGAACTTTGCTTCTTGTATCTATGTCATTCTGCTCTCTCTGAACCTCTTTCTCCAAAATGTTTCCTCTTTTATAGGACTCCAGTAAACCAATCAAGACCCACCCAAATGGGTGGAGACATGTCGTCACCTAATCCAGTTTAACAACCACTCTTGACTAAATCACATCATCCAGGGAGATGATCCAATCACAGTTTCAAACATACAGTATTGAACAGGGACTATTCTACTTTTATGAAATGGGATTTTGATTAAAACACGGCTTTTCTAGGGGGCATATCTCCTTTCAAACCAGCACAGCACACATACCCGAGACAACCAGAGATAAACCTACACATCTTCCCTCCTCTTCAATGACAAGCCCCTAAGGTATACAGTATATGAGTCAATTCTCTCCTGAATAATTTCCAATACACATTTCACCCTCTATATGCCACAGAGGCATTGTGTTTAATGAGGTCCCTGAAGACCTACCCATTTCAAATCTGGCGGGTGTTTCCTCTCTCCTCCTCATTGCCCCTTATCCTGAGATTACGTGTGCATGAGTGTGCACTCATGTCTGTGGCTTTGCGGTTTTATTGCTCTTTAACCTCAGTTATGTTTAGCAAACTGAAAATGTAGGGATGCTTAGCATACTGCATAGAATATTCATTCAATTCCACCTAGAACATTCTACAGAGCATGCTAAGCAGGTATTGAGACATTAGGTAATTACAGAGAAGCAGGGCTAGAATTAAAGGTTGCACAAAAGGCAGAATGCTACCTACCACCTACTGAAGCAAGAAACAGAAAGCAAATGCATACCTTGTCACATTTATATTTCAAGTGTGCTCTCCTTTTAGCGAACATGTTTACATCTTGTTACTCACCCTTGGTGACCATTGATAAATACAACTATTTTGACTTTACAAGCACAATTACATTTTCACAAAAAGGTCAAGCTCCGTCAATATTTTCATTCAGTACCACCTGTGATGGGGGCAGAACGTGTGACTTCAACTAACATTTAATAGAAAAAAGGGGATAATTAGTTAGTGGTTCTTATTCCATATTCCTGACATTAATTGGAGATCTTTGCTTTAAACCCTGTCATTTAGAGACAATTAGGGAAATTTGAACATGGATTGGGTCTTAGAGCGCCTTAAAGGACTATTGCTAATGTCATTAGGTATTGAGATGCGGTTGGAATTAGGGCAGTGGCTGGCTGAGCAAAGGGCAAACTCCAGAAGCGGGCAGGCTGCAAGGAGAGAGCGGTCTGAGAACAGGAGCAAGCAGTACCTGGGGGCCAACAACCCCCACCTGCGTGTCATCTACCAGAAAACATCCACAAAGGAGGGAAAAGGGGAGAGCAGCAAACTAGCTAACAAAAATCACAAAAGGAACACAAATCTATAAAAGCAGACTGCCCCCCCACCATGTCGGGGCTTCTTGCCACTCACCTGTCCTTGAAAGCGTGGGTGCATGTCCTCTCACCTGTGCTTCTAAGAAACTCGCTATATGCTTACTCATTGTGCTGGGCCCTTGAATTCCTCTCGTGACATGGCCAAGAACCTGGGAAGCCAAATCCAGCAACAGCATGATAAGGGTACTGTGGTTATAAAAGAATATGGAGAAGCATATAAGCTGTGTAGGGGTGAAGAAGTGGGAGGGCGAAAGAAGGGACAGATGAAGCAAACAGAGCACAATGATAATGCTAATTGGGGAAGGGCACATGCTATTCATTATACTTTGTGTCTGCTTTTGTATATGTTTGAAAATCTTCGTTAAAAATATTTGTAGGGCGGTGTGACAGTGGCTCAGTGGCAGAATTCTTGCCTGCCATGCTGGAGACCTGGGTTCAACTTCCAAGTGCCTGCCCATGCAAAAAAAGAGTATTTATAAGGTATGTAAGGTGATGCAAGGGCAGTTCAGTGGTAGAATTGTCACTCGCCATGAGGGAGGCCCAGGTTTGAGTCCTGACCTGTGCATCTCCCACCTCCCCACCCCCGAAAGAAAACAGAATTCAACAGATGGTATTGCGATAACGGGACAGTCCGTAAGTACATGGAACCTTGACTAGGGCATGAAACTTTGTTGACTCGTCCAGGTTCGTGTGATGCCCTGATAAATCCCAGAGTGATTTGAACAGTGAATAAAGAAGTATTTGCAAAGTCCCTTGGGGGAACGGGGAGAAAGGGAGAAAAATTCAACTTCCCCATTTGAAGAATTCCTGATATGCTCGCAAGCTGTGGGGACAACCAAATCAATAGGGTTTGCCCCTATGAAACTTATCCATGCAAAGGATAGCCTAAGCCTATTTAAAATTAGGCCCAAGAGTCACCCCCAGGGCACCTCTTTTTTTTGCTCAGATGCGGCCTCTCTCTTTCTCTAAGCCAACTCGGCAAACAAACTCACTGCCTTCCCCCTCTCTACATGGGACATGACTCCCAGGGGTATAAACCTCCCTGGCAATGTGGGACAGAAATCCTGGGATGAGCTGGGACTCAGCATCAAGGATTGAGAAAAACTTCTCTACAAAGGAGGGAAGAGAAAAATGAGATAAATTAAAGTGTCAATGGCTGAGAGATTTCAAACAGAGTTGAGAGGTTATCCTGGAGGTTATTCTTATGCGTTATAATGATATTGCCTTTTTAGTTTATGGTGTATTAGAGTGGCTGGAGGGAAGTACCTGAAACTGTAGAGCTGTGTTCCAGTAGCCATGTTTCTTGAAGATGATTGTATAATGATAAAGCTTTCACAATGTGACTGTGTGATTGTGAAAACCTAGTGTCTGATGCTCCTTTTATGTATGGTATGGACAGATGAATAAAAAATATGGACAAAAATAAACAAAAATAGGAGGAACAAAGGTTAAAATAAACTGAGTAGATTGAAATACTAGTGGTCAATGAGAGGCAGGAGTAAAGGGTATGGCATGTATGATTTTTTTCCTTTTTATTTTTCATTTATTTTGCTTGAAAGATGCAATTGTTCAAAAAATGATCATGGTAATGAATACACAATTATAGGATGATATTGTGAGCCATTGATTGTACACCATATATAGAATGTTTGTATTTCAAGAATGTTTGTATGTTTGTTTGTTGTGTACAGCAAAAATATTAAAAAAAAATAAATAACAGGACAGTCACATGGAAAAAGAATGAAATGTGACCCCCAACATACAGCAAACAAACAAGCAAAAAGAATCTCACTGATAGGAACAAATTAAAATATGCAAAGTCATAGACATGAAAAATAGAACACGGGTCAGAAAAATGGGGGGCGGCTCCTTAACATGCAGAAGGCTTAGATGGGCCCCCCGGCGCGGCGTTGTGCGAGTTCCGCGGAGGGACCCCAGCCCAGGCCTGTCACAAGACGCCCCCCACCCTCGGACTGTGTTCACGGAACTCAGCTTTCCCCGCCCAGTTTCTGGCCCCTTCTTGGTGACATGTGACCTTGTGGAAGAGCTACATATGTCCCAGGTGGGAAGGAGGGAGGAGAAGGGCAGACCCTGCCATGCACATGCGGGGCAAGGCGCACCTCGGAGCACGTCTCCCCGGGCGGCACCCACCGCCCCTCCCACGGCGCCCGCGGCCGCCTTCGTGGCAGGAGCTGCCAGGTGCCTACCCAACGTCCACATTTGCCCTCTTTCTTTCTAGCACGGCCCCAGGTTTGTTCGGGATGGCGAAGTGCCCGGCTGACACTTGCCTTCTCAGGCTCCCTCATGGCAGGCAGCGCGGGGGACGAGGCTCTGCCCCAGCCCTGGGAGCTGGGAGCTGCTAGGGTTTCCGGGGGACGCGTCCCTCCTTCCTTCCCTTCCTCCTTCCCCTCCCGGCTGGAAGGCAGCGTTAGGGTGGAGGGAGACCAGTGTGAGGCCTCCCGCTGAGGGCCACTTCGCGGGGAGAGGGACCACAGGATGCAGTGTCACCAGCCCATGCCGCCTACCCTCCCTGGACGCCACCTGGGGACTTCCTGACAAGTGTGGGAAAAAGAAAGTCTCTACCGTGGTAGGTTGGCCCAAATGTCTCCTCCCTGGTGGTTATTTTTTTTTATTTTTATTTTTATTAATTAAAAAAAATTAACTAACACAACATTTAGAAATCATGCCATTCTACATATACAATCAGTAATTCTTAATATGGTGGTTATTTTCACCCTCATTCTCCTTGCATAGTCAGACACTCAGGCAAGTCCACGCAGCCAGAACAGGGCGGAGCTGGGACTCAAGGCCCTCCCCACCCCTGCCGCCCTGTGACAGAAGACGCATGCCGGCTTCTGTTCCATGGTCAAGGAGAAAAGGATGGTGACGGCAAGGTTGGAAAGAGCAGATGAAAGCAGTAGACATTTTAGAGAAAGAATTCCTGGGGAGGAGTTTGAAAATAACCTGGGTTTTTGAGAAGACTGGAGGAATGATGCAATGTTGATAGATTAGATGACATTCTGGGGGAGGTCTGGATTTGGGCCTGGGAAGAGGCAACCATGTGTGTTTACATGTTGAGCTACAAGGTTGAGCTGCAGCTGGAGGAAGGGTATCCGAGCTGAAATGTCCAGGCTGTGTGCAAATGGGACTGGGTCCTAGAGGACAGTTATGAATTTCGAAGCCATCTGTACCAGCAAGGTGTGGAGCCTTAGGAGTTTGAGGGTGACTATGACAGGTTACCACGGCATCTATAACTGCAGAGGGGCAGCGTGAGCTCCGCGGGACGTGAAGTTCAAATTCTCCCTCTGCCACCAACCAGCCAGTGTGGCCTTGCAGGGGTCTCTACCTCGGCGGGAAGACAGGGGAGATCACAGCAACCTCTCAGGGCTTCTGTGAACATTAAATGAGAAAATCTCCGTGAAGCGCCGGCCGAAAAGTACAGCCCCAAGCCTGGGCCTCCCTCACCCCCTATTCCCCTCCGAAGCAGGCCACAGCCCAAGTCCGCTTCTCCACTACCTGAAGAGTGAGCTTAGCAACAACAAGCAATAAATTTGCACTCGCTTCAGTGGTTTGTGGAGACCAAATCTAGGCCAACCAATTTAATTTTCTTCAATGATAGATGGGCCACGTAGCTAAGGGATGAGCAAGAGATGCGATCCCTGTGTTGAAGTAAGACCTGAGATTCCATCTCTAATGATTTTGCATCAACTGGAAAGGAAGAAATAAGAAAGACTTCTCTCTCTTAGGTGCAGGCACTAAAAGCTGAATAATCTCACCCAAAAAGGTGGTTTATCGAAGACTCCACCACCACCTGGAGGCATCTGCGTGTTCTCGCTCATGGCAGGGCTGGAGCCTGAGCTGAATGTTTCCACCTTTGCCCAGTGATGTGATTGAGAAACTCCTGATTAGGATCACAGATCACACCCACTTGTGAGGAATCAGTCTAAGATGGTAGGGATTGACATAAAAATAGCTTTAACTGACCAAAGAAATAGTTCATTAAGGAGAGGGTGAGGTTCCATAGGAACAGGCATAATATTTTTTAAAAACCACCAGTACAGATAAACAGAAGGATATTACCAGCTAGCTCACTGACCAACAGCCAGTTGCACCCAGACAAGCAACGCTCGACTACGGCCTGGGTGCCCCGGCTGGTTTTAACACATGACAGAAGAAGAAAAGTCAACAGGAGAAAGGGAAGGAGAGGCAGGATGAGAAGGAAAGAAATGGAGAGAGGAAAACGATATGCATGCGTGTATTGCTATGGCGATGGAATATGCTTAGAGTTGAAGATTCTAATTAACTGGAATTCGAGTTCACTTACACATCAACACACTTTTAGGAAGCGTGTGCTGTGTGCCGGCACCATGTCGTGTACTGAGGATTCATAGCAGTAAACAGGAGCCCCAACCTGGGCTCTCTTCCCGCTTCCTGACTTGTACATGTTGAGGAGCCTCTCCGTTTTCTCTCTCTCCTCATTCCTTTGGTGAGCTCATCGCCCGCCACAGCTTTCAATATCATCTGTATCCCGGTGACCCGCAAATCAGGCCTCCGTCCCAGGCTTGTGCGGCCAGTCGTCTGTTTGTCTCCTCACCTTGGATGTCTTAAATGGATCACCAATTTGGTTCACCCAAAACGGAACTTATTTTCTTAATTTATTTAACTTTATTGTGGTACCATAAAATTTGCCATTTGAGTCATTTTTAAATATAAACTTTAATGTCACTAATTACATACCTAATGTGGTGCTACCATCACCACATCCTTGACCAAAACCTTTTCCTCACTCCCAACAGAGACTCTACACCCGCTAAGCATTAACTTCTCAGCCCTCCAGCTCCTGAATACCTCCAGTCTGCTTTCTGTCTCAATGAGTTTGCCTATTCTAAGTATTTCATAAAATTAGAATCATATGATATTTGACCTTTTATTTGGTTCATTTCACTTAGCATAATGCCAAAGCGGAACTCTTGATTCTGCCCCACTCCTATCCCACCCCATTCCTTCCCTCTCCATGCACGGCACCGACCAAGGCCAGGCCGGAGGGGCTGCCCCGGATTCCCTCCTCCACGTGCCGTTGGTTCGAATTCTCCAGAATGAGAATCAAGTGCCACAGCTGAAAAACAAAGTTCTGATTGTGTCACAGTCTAAAGATGGTTGCAAACGACTGGGACCAAGGCACCACCCTTCCCCACTTGCCTCCTTCCTGTGCCCACCTGCCCCCACCGGCCATGGCTGGCCAGAAGCAGCCCTGCCCTGTCCATCCGTCCACCAGAGGGCCAGGCAGGGGGGGGTCAGCCTTTGGGCTTTAGCGTCTGGCAGTGTTGGTGAGGAGAGGTGCCTGCCCCCCGCCGTGAGAGAAGCAGGTGGAGTCCAAAGGGAGGAGGAGGCTCTAAGGCAGGGGTCAGCAGATTCCTTCTGTGACCGGCCAGATAGTCCATACTTTAGGCTTTGCGGGCTCTGCATTTTTTTTCAACCTCTTGAAAATATGAAAATGACCCTCGGTTCACAGGCAGTGGGCCAGATTTGGCTGCTAGGCCACAGTTTGCCAACCCTTGCTCTAAACCCTGTGGGGGGCTGTCAGAAGGGGAGACTGTACCCCACGCCCCCCATTGACCCCTGCTGACCCATCCTGGAGAGGAGCAAAGCTGATAGGAGCATCCTGGGGTGCGTGTCCTCTGGAGTTTGGGGACAAGTGTGGGTCTAGAGGGAGGGGCCTTTTTTTTTTATTTATTAATTAAAAAAAATTAACTAACACAACATTAGAAATCAATCCATTCTACATATGCAATCAGTAATTCTTAATATCATCACATAGGTGTATGGTCATCATTTCTCAGTACATATGTATCGATTTAGAGAAAGAAATAGCACGACAACAGAAAAAGAAATAAAGTGATAACACAGAGAAAACACAAATAAAAATAAAAAGTACAAAAATATATAAGAGAAAGAAAAAAAAACTATAGATCAGATGCAGCTTCATTCAGCGTTCCAACATAATTACATTACAATTAGGCAGTATTGTGCTGACCATTTTTTTTTAGACATCATACCATTCTACATATGCAATCAGTAATTCTTAACATCATCACATACATGCATGATCATCGTTTCTTAGTACATTTGCATCGGTTTAGAAGAACTAGCAATATAACCGAAAAAGATATAGAATGTTGATATAGAGGAAAAAAATAAAAGTAATAATAATAAGAACAAAACAAACAAAACAAAACAAAACAAGAACCTATAGCTCGGATGCAGCTTCGTTCAGTATTTTAACATGATTACTTTACAATTAGGTATTATTGTGCTGTCCATTTTTGAGTTTTTGTATCTAGTCCTATTGCACAGTCTGTATTCCATCATCTCCAATTACCCATTATCTTACCCTGTTTCTAACTCCTGCTGAACTCTGTTACCAATGACATATTCCAAGTTTATTCTCGAGTGTCGATTCACATCATTGGGACCATACAGTATTTGTCTTTTAGTTTTTGGCTAGACTCACTCAGCATAATGTTCTCTAGGTCCATCCATGTTATTACATGCTTCATAAGTTTATCCTGCCTTAAAGCTGCATAATATTCCATCGTATGTATATACCACAGTTTGTTTAGCCATTCGTCTGTTGATGGACATTTTGGCTGTTTCCATCTCTTTGCAATTGTAAATAATGCTGCTATAAACATTGGTGTGCAAATGTCTGTTTGAGTTTTTGCCTTTAATTCCTTTGAGTAGATTCCCAGCAATGGTATTGCTGGGTCGTATGGCAATTCTATATTCAGCTTTTTGAGGAACCGCCAAACTGCCTTCCACAGTGGTTGCACCATTTGACATTCCCACCAACGGTGGATAAGTGTGCCTCTTTCACCGCATCCTCTCCAGCACTTGTCATTTTCTGTTTTGTTGATAATGGCCATTCTGGTGGGTGTGAGATGATATCTCATTGTGGTTTTGATTTGCATTTCTCTAATGGCCAGGGACATTGAGCATCTCTTCATGTGTCTTTTGGCCATTTGTATTTCTTCCTCTGAGAGGTGTCTATTCAAGTCTTTTTCCCATTTTGTAATTGGGTTGGCTATCTTTTTGTTGTTGAGTTGAACAATCTCATTATAAATTCTGGATACTAGACCTTTATCTGATATGTCGTTTCCAAATATTGATTCCCATTGTGTAGGCTGTCTTTCTACTTTCTTGATGAAGTTCTTTGACGCACAAAAGTGTTTAATTTTGAGGAGTTCCCATTTATTTATTTCCTTCTTCAGTGCTCTTGCTTTAGGTGTAAGGTCCATAAAACCGCCTCCAATTGTAAGATTCATAAGATATCTCCCTACATTTTCCTCTAACTGTTCTATGGTCTTAGACCTAATGTTTAGATCTTTGATCCATTTTGAGTTAACTTTTGTGTAGGGTGTGAGATATGGGTCTTCTTTCATTCTTTTGCATATGGATATCCAGTTCTCTAGGCACCATTTATTGAAGAGACTGTTCTGTCCCAGGTGAGTTGGCTTGACTGCCTTATCAAAGATCAAATGTCCATAGATGAGAGGGTCTATATCTGAGCACTCTATTCGATTCCATTGGTTGATATATCTATCTTTATGCCAATACCATGCTGTTTTGACCACTGTGGCTTCATAATATGCCTTAAAGTCAGGCAGCGCAAGACCTCCAGCTTCGTTTTTTTTCCTCAAGATGTTTTTAGCAATTCGGGGCACCCTGCCCTTCCAGATAAATTTGCTTATTGGTTTTTCTATTTCTGAAAAATAAGTTGTTGGGATTTTGATTGGTATTGCATTGAATCTGTAAATCAATTTAGGTAGGATTGACATCTTAACTATATTTAGTCTTCCAATCCATGAACACGGTATGCCCTTCCATCTGTTTAGGTCTTCTGTGATTTCTTTTAGCAGTTTTCTGTAGTTTTCTTTGTATAGGTTTTTTGTCTCTTTAGTTAAATTTATTCCTAGGTATTTTATTCTTTTAGTTGCAATTGTAAATGGGATTCGTTTCTTGATTTCCCCCTCCGCTTGTTCATTGCTAGTGTATAGAAATGCTACAGATTTTTGAATGTTGATCTTGTAACCTGCTACTTTGCTGTACTCATTTATTAGCTCTAGTAGTTTTGTTGTGGATTTTTCCGGGTTTTCGATGTATAGTATCATATCGTCTGCAAACAGTGATAGTTTTACTTCTTCCTTTCCAATTTTGATGCCTTGTATTTCTTTTTCTTGTCTAATTGCTCTGGCTAGAACCTCCAACACAATGTTGAATAATAGTGGTGATAGTGGACATCCTTGTCTTGTTCCTGATCTTAGGGGGAATGTTTTCAATATTTCCCCATTAAGGATGATATTAGCTGTGGGTTTTTCATATATTCCCTCTATCATTTTAAGGAAGTTCCCTTGTATTCCTATCCTTTGAAGTGTTTTCAACAGGAAAGGATGTTGAATCTTGTCAAATGCCTTCTCTGCATCAATTGAGATGATCATGTGATTTTTCTGCTTTGATTTGTTGATATGGTGTATTACATTAATTGATTTTCTTATGTTGAACCATCTTTGCATACCTGGGATGAATCCTACTTGGTCATGATGAATAATTCTTTTCATGTGTTGTTGGATACGATTTGCTAGAATTTTATTGAGGATTTTTGCATCTATATTCATTAGAGAGATCGGCCTGTAGTTTTCTTTTCTTGTAATATCTTTGCCTGGTTTTGGTATGAGGGTAATGTTGGCGTCATAGAATGAATTAGGTAGTTTTCCCTCCACTTCGATTTTTTTGAAGAGTTTGAGGAGAGTTGGTACTAATTCTTTCTGGAATGTTTGATAGAATTCACATGTGAAGCCGTCTGGTCCTGGACTTTTCTTTTTAGGAAGCTTTTGAATGACTGCTTCAATTTCTTTACTTGTGATTGGTTTGTTGAGGTCATCTATGTCTTCTTGAGTCAAAGTTGGGTGTTCATGTCTTTCCAGGAACCCGTCCATTTCATCTAAATTGTTGTATTTATTAGTGTAAAGTTGTTCATAGTATCCTGTTATTACCTCCTTTATTTCTGTGAGGTCAGTAGTTATGTCTCCTCTTCCATTTCTGATCTTATTTATTTGCATCCTCTCTCTTCTTCTTTTTGTCAGTCTTGCTAAGGGCCCATCAATCTTATTGATTTTCTCATAGAACCAACTTCTGGCCTTATTGATTTTCTCTATTGTTTTCATGTTTTCAATTTCATTTATTTGTGCTCTAATCTTTGTTATTTCTTTCCTTTTGCTTGCTTTGGGGTTAGCTTGCTGTTCTTTCTCCAGTTCTTCCAAATGGATAGTTAATTCCTGAATTTTTGCCTTTTCTTCTTTTCTGATATAGGCATTCAGGGCAATAAATTTCCCTCTTAGCACTGCCTTTGCTGCGTCCCATAAGTTTTGATATGTTGTGTTTTCATTTTCATTCACCTCGAGGTATTTGCTAATTTCTCTTGCAATTTCTTCTTTGACCCAGTCGTTGTTTAGGAGTGTGTTGTTGAGCCTCCACGTATTTGTGAATTTTCTGGCACTCTGCCTATTATTGATTTCCAACATCATTCCTTTATGGTCCGAGAAAGTGTTGTGTAAGATTTCAATCTTTTTAAATTTGTTAAGACTTGCTTTGTGACCCAGCATATGGTCTATCTTTGAGAATGATCCATGAGCACTTGAGAAAAAGGTGTATCCTGCTGTTGTGGGATGTAATGTCCTATAAATGTCTATTAAGTCTAGTTCATTTATAGTAATATTCAGATTCTCTATTTCTTTGTTGATCCTCTGTCTAGATGTTCTGTCCATTGATGAGAGTGGTGAGTTGAAGTCTCCAACTATTATGGTATATGAGTCTATTTCCCTTTTCAGTGTTTGCAGTGTATTCCTCACGTATTTTGGGGCATTCTGGTTCGGTGCGTAAATATTTATGATTGTTATGTCTTCTTGTTTAATTGTTCCTTTTATTAGTATATAGTGTCCTTCTTTGTCTCTTTTAACTGCTTTACATTTGAAGTCTAACTTGTTGGATATTAGTATAGCCACTCCTGCTCTTTTCTGGTTGTTATTTGCATGAAATATCTTTTCCCAACCTTTCACTTTCAACCTATGTTTATCTTTGGGTCTAAGATGTGTTTCCTGTAGACAGCATATAGAAGGATCCTGTTTTTTAATCCATTCTGCCAATCTATGTCTTTTGATTGGGGAATTCAGTCCATTGACATTTAGTGTTATTACTGTTTGGATAATATTTTCCTCTAACATTTTGCCTTTTGTATTATATATATCATATCTGATTTTCCTTCTTTCTACACTCTTTTCCATATCTCTCTCTTCTGTCTTTTTGTATCTGACTCTAGTGCTCCCTTTAGTATTTCTTGCAGAGCTGGTCTCTTGGTCACAAATTCTTTCAGTGACTTTTTGTCTGAGAATGTTTTAATTTCTCCCTCATTTTTGAAGGATAATTTTGCTGGATATAGGAGTCTTGGTTGGCAGTTTTTCTCTTTTAGTATTTTAAATATATCATCCCACTGTCTTCTAGCTTCCATGGTTTCTGCTGAGAAATCTACACATAGTCTTATTGGGTTTCCCTTGTATGTAATGGATTGTTTTTCTCTTGCTGCTTTCAAGATCCTCTCTTTCTCTTTGACCTCTGACATTCTAACTAGTAAGTGTCTTGGAGAACGCCTATTTGGGTCTAATCTCTTTGGGGTGCACTGCACTTCTTGGATCTGTAATTTTAGGTCTTTCATAAGAGTTGGGAAATTTTCAGTGATAATTTCTTCCATTAGTTTTTCTCCTCCTTTTCCCTTCTCTTCTCCTTCTGGGACACCCACAACACGTATATTTGTGCGGTTCATATTGTCCTTGAGTTCCCTGATCCCCTGCTCAAATTTTTCCATTCTTTTCCCTATAGTTTCTGTTTGTTTTTGGAATTCAGACGTTCCATCCTCCAAATCACTAATTCTATCTTCTGTCTCTTTAAATCTATCATTGTAGCTATCCATTATTTTTTCTATGTTTGCTACTTTATCCTTCACTTCCATAAGTTCTGCGATTTGTTTTTTCAGTTTTTCTATTTCTTCTTTATGTTCAGCCCATGTCCTCTTCATGTCCTCCCTCAATTTATCGATTTCATTTTTGAAGAGGTTTTCCATTTCTGTTCGTATATTCAGCATTAGTTGTCTCAGCTCTTGTGTCTCATTTGAGCTATTGGTTTGTTCCTTTGACTGAGCCATGTTCTCAATCTTTTGAGCGTGGACAGTTATCTTCTGCTGCTGGCGTCTGGGCATTTATTCAGATTTCTCTGGGTGTTGGACCCCTCAAGGTTGTAAGATTTTTCTGTGAAATCTCTGGGATCTGTTTTTCTTATCTTGCCCAGTACGTGGCGCACGTGGCACACGTTTGTCTCAAGTGTTTGGAATGGGTCTCCCCCAGTCACCGATCTCCTTGGCCTGGGGATTTCGGATCCAATTCTCTCCGTTGGTTCAGGGGCCGCGCGTGGTGGCGGCGTCAGCTGCCGCGGCTTGAGGGGACCCTGTGGCTGGTTGCGGGCCGCAGTGGGCCTGGGGGATTCCCCACCAGACCAGGAAGCCTCCCGTGGGGGGGGGGCTACCGCGGCTTGGATAGCCCTCCTATCCGAGATTCGTATCCGCGGACTCGAAGCAGAGACTCGAAGCCGCCCGCAAAAGAAGGGCGCCGCCTGCCTCGGCTTGGGAAACTTGCTTCTCTGATACTCTCAGCTGGCCCAGGAAGGAGGGAGGGATTAGCTCGGACCGCCGCAGCTGCGGCCGCTCGGGGGTCTCGCCGCAGCCAAGTCTCGCAGTCAGACTTGCCAGCCCAGACTTTGGATATCCCTCTGATCCGAGACTAGTAGTCGCGGACTCGAAGCCACCCGCAAAAGTGTGGCGCCGGCCGCCTTGGCTGGGAAGCTTGTCTCTCCGCGTCTCTCAGCCAGCCCGGGAAGGAGGGAGGGATTAGCTCGGACCGCCGCAGCTGCGGCCACTTGGGAAATCGCCTGCCGCTCAGGGATCTCACTCACCGCAGCCGAGTTTCGCAGTCAGACTAGCCAGCCCAGATTGGGTTACGCTGTGTGTCCATTCCCTGCTGTAGCCCCGGGAACTGTTCTGTACTGTTTCTGTTCACCTATTAGTTGATTTGGAGTCGGAGGAACTAAGACGCATGTACCTTACTAAGACGCCATCTTGGATCACTCCGGGAGGGGCCTTTTTACCGTTTACCTCCTTCTTACCTGGAAGTTCCTGAAAGCAGGAGCCTTGGTGAGGGGCCTGCGGTGGTGTGAAGTTGTGTGTACCCAAAAAAACATGTTTTTAAACCTAATCCATTCCTGCGGGTGTGAACCCAGTGTGAGTAAGACCTTTTGATGCATTCGCTTCAGAGGAGGTTTGCATGGCCCAGTCCAATCAGTAATTCAATTACTGGAGTCCCCTAAAAGAGAATGCAATGCAGACAGAGAGAAAGCCATGGAAGAAAGAAGTTGGAACCAAAGAAACCCAGAAGGGAAGGGAGAGGCCAGCAAATGGGGCCATGTGCCCGCCATGTGGCAGAGGAGCCAAGGATGGCAGGTGACCGGCTTTAGGAAGAAGGTATCGTCTTGATGATGCCTTGATTTGGACATTTTCTCGGCCTCAAAACTGTGAGTGAGTAAATTTTCCTTGTCTGACCCAACCCATTTCATGGCATTTGCTTTAGGCAGCCTAGGAAACTAAATCAGAGCCCATTCCGTGAGAGAAATAGGAGTCATTTGCACTCATAACTATCCCTCAAAATTTCTATTTTTATAAAACTGTTATCCCCTAAACTCCAGTTCTCTCCACTTAAACGGGAACAACATGCTTTAGGTGATTTATTGGGGTTGGTGAGCTGTTTGCATAGATTGGGGTGCATAGATTTGTATTGCACTTCCACTATTGTCGGTGTAATACAAAAAAAGGAGTTATCCAGCTGAAGGAGGGTCAAGCACTGATACGGGTGAGCAAGGGAGGCTGCAGAGTGGCTGACCCTGGGGAGCTACAAAACCCTCATCAACAACCCTCTGCTCTGGAGGGTTAAGAAGAGCCCGGGCTGCCCAAAGAGGCTTGGTGGGAGCTGCTGCTTGAACCGTCTTCCAACTCCGCTGTTCCAGGGCAGGAGAGAAGACGATGCGCGGAGTGAAGAGGGTTAGAAGGAATCTCTCCTTTCCCTTGCCCCAGCAACAGGAAAAGCAAAGACGAACCCCCAAGCCCCCATATAACACTGAGCACCGGGCCCAAGACCTTTCCTTCACAATGACATCTGCCTACATGAGGGAGCTGCAAAGCCTGGATTTTAATGCGGGAGTAACTCCAGCTGTAGTTACTGCTAAAAGATTTTTGGAAGAAGAAAAAGAAAAAGGAATCTCCATATAACAAGGAATTTGCAGAAAAGGACTTGGTAAAAGCAACTTGCTGGGTTTTCCCCTATAAAAAAGTGGTTCTGCCTGGGAAATCACCACCCCTCCTCGGCAGGCATTCCCCGAGGGAACACAGATGGGCTTTTTCAGTTCGCAGGTTTCTCTATGAAGGGGGCTCAGAGTCTCTGCTCAGCGTCTTTAAGGCAGGCCATTTTCTTTCTCTGCCTTATAATCCCCACTAATGTGGGAGATTGCAGAAATCCAAATATAATTGGTAAAATTTGTTGACGTTGTAAAGAGCAAAATTCAGCACAGCTTGCTCTTTCTGGACTGATTTTAAACCACGGGTTGACAGGATCCAAAATTTTATGGATGCTAAAAAAAGACAACAACAACTGTGTGACTGATTTTTAATTTAAAAACACAGGGACAGATTATTCCATAAAATATTTTGTTTTGTGAACATTTTTTTCTGACCATCGCCTTGTCGTAACCAATTTTATTCCTAAATGAAGTATACTGCAGAAGGTTGTGGTCTTGTGATGCTTCCGATGTACTCTCCAGAATCCAGATTTCCAGTAAATCACTTAGAGAAGCAGGAGAGACACCGTTAAGCCTATTTGCATAACTGTCCAGCCGAGAAGAGATTCTTCATTCACTCGCTTCCTTGTCCCATTTGCTCTCATTTCCATTAACCAGGAACATTTTTGCAAATACATTTTTAAGCTGAATTCCTTCTCTCTAATGTAGCACTGATAATTATGAAAAGATGAGGGCAGAAAAAGAGCAGCACAGCTTTCTATAACCATCACCACTCATTGAGCTCCCACTACAGACCCGCCTCCAAGTATTCCTGGTCACACTCCCTGCCCCTCACCCCCCACACACATCCGGCGCCCCAACAACTGCCTGTGTAAGTGTCATGCATCCACTTTTACAGCTGTGTAAACTAAGGTGTTGGAAGTTAAAGACCTTGCACTTCCCCCCGCAAAAAAAAAAAAGTCAACAAATGGTGCTGCAATAATGGACTAGTCACATGGAAAAAGAATGAACTGTGACCTCCACCAAACAGCAAACAACATAAAAAAAAACCTTCCTGAGCTCATTCTACTGGTGTGTGGCAGAGCCCAGCTCCCAGCCCGGTTCTATCAAAGCCTTGTGCTGGGCTGGCCAAGCACTCTCCAGGACTATCACTTCACACATTCATTTGTCTCTTTAGATGGCCTCTTCCCACCTCGTTTGGGATGGTTGTTTTTCATTGTACGTGCACAACAATGACCATAAAAGAAATTTCCAAATGGGAGATGTCATGCTCTCTCATAACTGTTTTCAGTTTTTACATTTCCTTCCAGTCTTCATCTCTGTGGATTAAACCAGTAAATAGTTTTAAACGTAATGCACTTAAAATCGTATACCCTTCTCTTACACATACCATTGTCATTAACATTTTCCTGTGTTCCTACATTGCCTTATGTTCTAGTTTCCTAGTTGCCAGAATGCTATATAACAAAATGGAATGGCTTTTAAAAAGGAGAGTTAAACAAGTTACTAGTCTGCAGTTCTAAGGCCAAGGAAATGTTCAAAAGCAAGTCTATAGAAATGTCCAATCAAAGGCATCCAGGGAAAGGTAACTTGGTTCAAGAAGGCCAATGAAGTTCAGGGTTTCTCTCTCCACTGGAAGGGCACGTGGCGAACATGGCAATGTCTGCTAGCTTCCTCTCCAGGCCTCTTGTTTCATGAAGCTCCCCAGGAGGTATTTTCCTTCTTCATCTCTAAAAGTCACGGTTTGGTAGACTCTCTGCTTCGTGATTCTGCAGCGTTCTGAAGCGTTCTTGAAAATGCTTCTTCTTTTATAGGATTCCAGTAAACTAATCAAGACCCACGTAGAATGGGTGGAGACATGTCTCCATCTAATCAAGTTTAATATCCACAATCGATTGAGTCACATCTCCTTGGAGATACCCTAATTAAGTTTTCAACCAATAGTACTGAATAGGGATTAGATGATATCGTTGCTCCCACAAAATTGATTAGGATTAAAACATGGTTTTTCTAGGGCACATAAATCCTTTCAAACTGCTGCACCTTATAATTACTGATGTAACAACCGATGATATTCCATCAAGTGAATATATCCATTTCTCAAACAGTATCTCAAACTGTATCTCTTCTGTTCAATTCTTTAAATATTTCCCTAATATAAATAATGCCACAAGAAACTTTTCTGAGTTTATATATATGTCTTTTTTCCTTTCACTGAATTTTTTTCTTTAGGCTAAATTCTCAAAAGTATAATTACAGGACTAAGGGGTTTGAAAATTTTATGACTGACCAACTTCCTTACATCATGAATACACGTGTATGATTTTCAACACTCCTTCCCACATCTTCTATGCATAATCTGTGAGAAACAGCTTCAATTCATTGCTTCATTTCCCTCACTCTTGATTGGGGCCAGGTTATAGTGGAGTTCGTTCACACTCAAAGCTGCTGCCAGTTTCTGAATGCAATCTGTACTTCTTTTGAATTCCTTGCATTTCCCATCTAGATAGCAGGCCAGAAAGATAAAATTAATTACTCAGCGCTGGAAAGGGTATGAGAAAATGGATACACTATTACATTTCAGTGAGTATTAACTGGCATAACCTCTTTGGAAGACAATTTGGCCATATGTATAAAAAGGCCTAAAAAATGCAAAATGCCTTAATCCAATAGTTCTACTTTGGTAATTTATTTCAGGGGAGGAAAGTCAAGGATATATACAAATATTTAGTTACATGCATACACAAATGTATAACAATGAATGTAAAAGAAATGTGCTTCTACATCCAATGTAAAATGCCAGTGTCCCCAGTCTAGTAAAGGAAATAAGGATGTCCCAGCCACTCTAATTGGGGACACAGACAGCTCTCCCTAAGGAAGTAAGGAGGGCTCCTCTTGAGAAGATAGGGGTAGCGAGAATAAGTATTCTTATTCTATGTATGCATTACCTACTGCTGCCAGACAAATTATCCCCAAACTCAGTAACTTAAAACAATTAACATTTATTGTCTTTCATAGTTTCCAAGGATGACGAATCCGTGAGTAGCTTCGCTGGGAGGTGCTGACCCACGGTCCTTCGTGAGGCTGGAATTAGGCAAGGGCTGCAGTCACTTCCAGGTTTTTTGGGAACAGGGGGATCCACCAGCTAGGACAGATGTGGAATTGTTTGCAGCCTCAGTTCCTCAGCAGCTATTGGCCAGAAACTCCAGTTCCTGGTCTCACAGCCCCCTCCACAGACCACCTGAGTGTCCTTGGGATATGACAGCTGGCTTCCAGAACAGCTGATCTGAGAGAGAGATGGAGAGAGAAAGCGCAGTGTCGTTTAAAAAATAACCTTGGAAATGGCATCTAAGAGCTTCTGTTGTGTCCTCTCGGTAACAGACCAATCTGATAAAAAGTGGGAGGGGATTACACTGCAGGGGGGCATCTTGGAGGCACCCACCACACTCCTCTATCAGAAATTCCCTTAGCAAGAGAAACCTAAAACCTCCTAAAGGAAATAAAGTTGGGGGACCAAGTTTGCAAATGAATTTACAAAAGTTCTAATAGATCATTTTTACTTTTGTTAAAATAAAACAGCATTGCATGTCAACAAATCAGATAACCTGGATGAAATGGACAAATTCCTAGAAACACACAAAATGGCTAAACTGACTCAAAAAAAAAAAAAAAAAAAAAGAGGCCTCCAAAGACTCACAAGAAGTAAAGAGATTGACTCTTCTAACAAAACAAAGTCCAGGAACAAACGGGTCACTAGTGAATTTTACCAAATTTTCAAAGAAGAATTAAGAACAATTCTTCTCAAGCCCTTTAAAAAAAAACTGAAGGAAAAGGAAGACTTCTTAACTCATTCTATGAGGCCAGCATTACCCTAATACCAAAACCAGATAAAGATATTACAAGAGAATAAATTTGCAGACCAAAGTCCCTTATGAACTGTTTTACTTTCTTAGGCTGCTTCAGCGAACACCACGGAAAGGGTTGACTTAAACAGTGTGATTTATTTATTCACAGCTTGAGGCTGAAAAAAAGGCCAAATCAAGGCACCATCAATGCAAAGCTTTCTACAGAAAACTGGCTGCGGGTGACCCTGACTCCTCCGCCACGTGGTGGCATCAGCTGCTTTCTTCCTTTTCTTCTGGGCTCCTTTCCAGCTTTTGCTTTCTGTGGCTTTCTTTTTTCTCTTTCTGTATTCATTCCCTGTATAAAGAACTGCAGTAATAGGGTCAAGTTCCATCCTCAACAAGGTGGGTCACACCTCGATTAAAGGAGCCTCATCAAAAGATCACACCCACGGGAATGGGGAATAAAAACATGTTTTTCTGAGGTATACACAGCTTCAAACCACCACATGAATATAGATGTAAAACTCCCAAAAAACTACCAGCAAACTGAACCCAATAACACATTAATAGAATTATACAGAAACTTAGTTAGTTCTCTAGGGCAGAGGATAAATAGCCAGGAACTGTCTGGAACAGCTGTCTGGGAGACATCCGTAACCAAACACACATCGTACACTAGTCTTGAAGGGGTGGAAGGGCCGAGATCACAGCACAGCACTGTAAGTGGGTCTTCCAAACTGTGGGAGCTGGCTCCCCTTTCCCATTGCATGGCAGGCTGTTTTGGAGACACTCCCCCATGGGAAAAGGAAGCAGTCTCTATTAGAACAAGGGAAGGTATGGCTGAATATAAGCTCCGAGCACAGATAAACCTGGAGCAAGCAAGGGAGGAACCCAGAGGTCTCTCCTGGTAGAGAAGAGGTGGGGCTGATAGAAAAAATTATTCAAATGAGGCTTTTGGAATCAGGTGAGCTGGGAACACTGGAAAAGGACTCTGCCCCAAGATAAGGGGTACACAGAGCCAGGCCCCAACTCTTGATTCACAAACCCAGGAGGTTGAAGACAGGCTCTGAAAAGGAATTTTTTAAAAACTATTCTTAGCAGTCCAATTTAAAAAGACTTGGGCATTTTCAATTGTCAGCACAGGCCCTGACAAGGGCATAGTTAAGGTTTGTTCAAGAGACAAAGTAACTAGTCAGATGAAGAAGATAATCCCCTAAAGGGCATATCTTCTCCAAAGAAAAAGGGCAGGGGGCAGAGCCCAGCACAAGTGGCAGCTCTCATTCAGAGAATTCAGATCCCCAGAGCTAGAAAACAGAAACAGCTTAAGCTTGTCTTCTACCCCAGCCTCTGACTCAACCATTCTCAGGTATGGGATCTGCTGAAAATTAAAGTCACCACCACTTTATGCTAATGAGGAGCTGTGAGCTGACAAGCACCACCTGCTGGGCAGGTTAGGAAATGCACAGAGTCCAGAGGCATCCCAGGAAAGTCTGGCAGCCTGCTGGGTCTCATCCTCAGGGAAACCTGACACTGGTTATACCTTCTTCCTGAGACCTGGGCATGTCTTGTCTGGGAAGACCTGAGTGGGGTGGATCATATCTGGGGAGACGCACTTCAAAAAAACTTTCCATATAGGCAGGGCAAAAACCAGAACATTGTAAGGTGTTGGAAATGGGATGGTGTTTTGGTTTGCTTATGCTGCCAGAAATGCAATATACCAGAAATGAAATGGCTTTTATAATGGGAATTTATTAAGTTACAAGTTTACAGTTCTAAGGCCAGAAAAATGTTCAAACTAAGGCATCCAGAGAAAGATACCTTGACTCAAGAAAGGGCCAGTAACATTTGGGCTTTCTCTGTCAGCTGGGAAGGTGCATGGTGAAGTCTGCTAGCTTTCTCTCCCAGTTTCTGATTTCAAACAGCTTCCCTGGGGTCATTTTCTTTCTGCATCTCCAAATCTCTCTCTCTGTGTTGGTTCTGGAGCTTTTTCCAAAATGGTTCTCTCTCAAAGGACTCTAGTAAGTGATGCATCCTAAATGGATGGAGACACACCCCATGGAAACCACATAATCAAAGGTCTTACCCACAATTGGGTGGGTCACATCTCCATGGAAACAACTTAATAAAAAATGATCCCACCCAACAATATCGAATCAGGATTAAAGAACGTGGCTTTTCTGAATTACACAACAAGTTTCTAACTGTCACAGATGGTATATGGAAAAAATACAATCAATGCAAACTAGGGTCTATAATTTACAGTAACACTGTAATATGCTTCCATTACATGTAACAAAGGCAATATACCAAAGCTAAATGTCAATAAGAAGAGGACATAAAGGAGGCTATTCATTTCTTGGTAGTGGTGGTGTTATTTCTCCTTTTATTTATTTTTTATTCTTTATTCTTTGCAGAAGAAATGGATATGTTCTCATATGGATTATGGTGGTGAATGCATGACTATGCAATTATACAGGGAACTATTCATTGTTTACTTAGGATGGTGTGATGGTTAGGTTCATGTGTCATCTTGGCCAGGTGATGGTGCCCAGTTGTCTCATCAAGCAAGCACTGGCCTCACCCTGACTGCAAGGACATTTCGTACCTGTGTGATAAACCAGAAATTTGGTTTATTAAATCATCATCAGTTGATTGCATCTGTGCCTGATTACATCTACAAGCAACTAAGGAGAGTGTCTTCTGCAATGAGAAAATCCGATCAGCTGGATTTAATCCAACCAGTTGCAGACTGATTCTACAGAGTTTCCATGCACTAGGGTACCTCTCCCAAACCTACAACCTCCAGATGGGTCCTTGGACCAGATAAGTCCTGAAATGCAGAGGGGCCAGCTTCTCCAGAATATCAACTAATTCCGTCCCCAAATCCCATATTACTGACAGCCCCTTCCAACATGAAAAAGTTAGAATATCCATGAAGAATGGGAGAAAGATCAGAGGTGATGGTGGAGTTATACAGAGAAGGTAGGCTTTAACAAATGAGTAAGGGTGCCGAATCATTATACTGATATTTCTTTTAGCCTCCAGTACCTTAGAGCAGCTAGAAATAAAAACCTAAAATTGTGGGATTGTAACCCATACCAAACTCTGAAATCTGTTCTACAACTAATTGTTGCAATGTACTTTGAAATTTATTGCTTTTATGTATATATTTTATTTAAAGAGAAGGAGGAGTATAATAGAGAAGATAGGATTTAACAAATGAGTATGACTACTGAGTCACTACTTTGATATTTGGATATCTCCATTGGTCTCAGTGTCTTGGAGCAGCTAGAAGATAAAACAAAAAATTGTGGAACTGTAACCCATTCCAAACTTTAAAATCTGTTCTATAACGAGTTGTTAAAATACTTGGAAATTTATTACTTTTTTGCATAAATGTTATAGTTCACAATTTTAAAAAGTTAAAAAAATAATAATAAACCTAAAGATACAAGTGCTGGGAAAAATGTGGAGGGAGTGATATACCTTCTTATTGTTGATAGGGAAGTAGAATGGTGAGCCCTCTGGAGGGCAGTGTGTGGTTCCACAGGAGGCTGAGAAAAGGGTTGCCATATGATCCTGCAGCCCCTTTATTTGGTATACACTTGGAAGAGCTGAAACCGGGGACACGAATGGACATTTGCAGGCTGGTGTTTATGACAACTTGCAATGGACAGAGGTGGCCTAAGAGTACTGATGAACATAAGGACAAACTGTGGTGTATACATACAACAAAATGTTGAGTAACTGTTAGAGGGAAAGAAGTTGTGAGGCATGCAATGGGTAAATGAATCTTGAGAACTGTTGTGGTTTGTTAAATACTGCTGGAATGCAGTATACCAGAAATGGGTTGGCTTTCATAAAAGGTAATTTATTAAGTTGCAATTTTATGGTTCTAAGGCTATACAAATGTCCAAAGGCATCCAGAAAAAGATACCTTGACCCAAGAAAGGGCTGATGATGTTCAGGGTTTCTCAGTCAGCTTGCAAAGGCACATGGTGATCTTTGCTAGCTTTCTCTCCCAGCTTCTTTTTTCAGAAAGCTTCCCCAGAGGTATTTTCTTCCTGTCTCTCCAAGTTCTGTTGTCTGTGTCAGCTCTGAAGCTTTTCCAAAATGGTTCTCTCTTAAAGGACTCAGTAAGCAACCTCACCTTGAATGGGTGGAGACACATCTCCATGGAAACCACCTAATCAAAAGGTCCCGTCCATAAGTGGGTGGGTCATAGCTCCATGGAAACAGCTTAATCAAAAAGATCTTACCCAACAATATTAAATCAGGATTAATGAACATGGTTTTTCTAGGGTACACAACAATTTCAAACCAGCATAAGGACATTATGTTGAGTGAAATAGGCCAGCAACTAAAAGAGAAATATTTTAATGCCTCATTGAGATGGACCAAATTTAAGGTACAAACTCTAAGAATTGAACTTGAAAGCACTAGGTGATCAGGGGATAGAACATGGGTAGGGACTGAGGAATTGATGATTAAGAAGTACAGAATGTTCAAATAAGTCTTATTGTAAAGGTTCCTAGATTGTAAGCTCTTATAACAGTCACATCTATTCCTGAGCTGTAATTGTTATTTCTAAATTCTGAGATGCTGAGCTCTTTGTATATAACCTTGTCATTCCCTGGAACTTTGGATATCTGTATTGACACTTGAGACTCAGAGCTAGAGTTCTGCAGCCCTGATAGTCAGCATTACTCCATACAGCAACTGTTAAAGAAGCAGAAAAAAAGATAAAACTTCAATTAGAGATATGAATGACGCTGATCTGGTTAGGACTAAAGTAAATCAGAATGCAGGGCAAAGGATGATATTGGCTATATTGTAAAACTTCAACTTCCGTGTGAGACCAGAGGAAGAGATGTTTATTTGCTACAAAATTTTTATTTTCTGTAAACACTATCTAATTTAACCTATATGGTCTGTCTATTCAAACAATGTAATTACAGGGAAACTTGAACAGAGAGTGAGATCTTGTTATTTTGTGCAAGTTAATGTAATACCCTAATACATCCCAGAGTAATTTGGGCAGAAAATAAGAAAGTATTTGCAATTTCCCCTGGAGGAGCTGGGGAGAAATATGGAAATATTAAAATCCTCCACCTGGGGAATTCCTGATATTCTTACAAGCCTTAGGGTCTGCCAATTAAATAAGTCAAGATCTTGATCTTAGGGCTTGCCCCTATGAAACTTATTCCCACAAGAGAAGCTAAGCCTACTTATAATTATGCCTTAGAGTCACCCCTACAGAATCTCTTTTGTTGTACAGATGTGGCCTCGCTAAGCCAATTGTGGTAGTTAGGTTCAGGTGTCAACTTAGCCTGGTGACGGTGCCTAGTTCTGTTGCTGTGGACATGAGCCTATGGTACATGAACCTCATCTGTTGCTTGTTACATCTGCAGTTGGCTAGGAGGCGTGCCTGCTGTAATGAATGATGTTTGATTTAATTGGTTGGTGCTTAAATGAAAGAGCTCAATGTAGCACAGCCCAAGCAGCTCAGCCCAGGCCTTTGAAGATGCAGAAAGGAATCACCCTGGGAAAAGTTGTTGGAACCCAGAGGCCTGGAGAGAAGGCCAGCAGAGACCATCCTGTGCCTTCCTGCATAAGAAGGACCCTCAGCTGAGAGTTAGCTGCCTTCCCTCTGAAGAACTAATAAAATAAATCTCCTCTCATTAAAAGCCAATCCGTCTCTGGTGTATTGCACCAACTCTGCAAATAAACTTACTGCCCTCCCCACTACGTGGGACATGACTCCCAGGGGCGTATATCTCCCTGGCAACATGGGACAGGACTCCCAGGGGTGAACCTAGTCCTGCTATCATGGGATTGAGAAAAGAAATGGAACAAAATAAAGTTTCAGTGGCAAAGAGACTTCAAATAGAGCTGAGAGGTCATTCTGGAGGTTATTCTTATGCATTATATAGATATTCCTCTTTAGTTTCTAGTGAATTCAAATAGCTAGAAGAAAATACCTGAAACTGTCGAACTGTGGTCCAGTAGCCTTGATTCTTGAAGATGATTATATAACTATAGAGCCTTTACAGTGTGACTGCGTGATTCTGAAAACCTTGTGCCTGACATGGCTTTTATGCAGGGTATGGGCAGATGAGTAAGAAAACAAAGATAAATAAATAAATAATGGAGGGGGGATAAGGAGTATGGGATGATTTGGGTGTTCTTTTTTATTTTTGGAGTAATGAAAATGTTCTAAAATTTGTTGAGGTGATGAATGCACAACTGTGCGATGATATTGTGAGCCATTGATTGTATACTTTGGATGATTGCATGGTATGTGAATATATCGCAATAAAGTTGCTATATTTAAAAATAAGTATTGTACACAATGATCAAATGAGATTTATCCCAGGAATGCAAGTGTTGTTCAACATAATAAAATAAATCCATATAATACACACATCAATAGATGATGTTCCCCCATTAAAAAAACAAAAACAAAAAACTGGCCTGTTGGGGACCCACAGCTGTGATCAGAAGAGTTAGGATTGCTAGTATATGAGTTTTCTCCTGTCTCTTATAGGCAGACGACTAAGTGATGCAGGTCAACTCTAATAACTACATGTTATGATGTTGGCGTTAGGAGATATGATATTGGTCAAATAACAAGAGATGAAGAATCCTAGGGATGAGATACAGAATGTTTTCAGAGAGGGGAGGTACTGTGGGAAAAGTTTACCTGATTACAGGTTTGACACAGGTTGGGGTAAATCCAAGGTGTCCAAGGGAGGACTCTCTTCTAGCCCTGTAAATATGGAACTGTTGAGCAGCAGCACAGCCTGGTGGGGACACTGCATGGCCAGGACTCTCCCAATTGCCAAGTCACAAAAGCTGAAGGCAGACTAGCTTGGGTAATAGATGCAGGGATTTGGAGGCAAGTGTCTTAGTTTGCTAGAGCTGCTATGACACACACCACACCGTGTGTTGGCTTAAACAACAGGGTTTTTTTGTTTGTTTGTTTGTTTGTTTGTTTTTAACATGGGCAGGCACCGGGAATCGAACCCAGGTCCTCAGGCATGGCAAGCAAACATTCTTACCTGCTGAGCCACCGTGGCCCGCCCACAACAGGGACTTTTTTAATGCAATTTTTATTTATTTATTTTTTTGTCATGGGCAGGTTCCAGGAATTGAACCGGGTCTCCAGTATGGCAGGTGAGAATTCTGCCACTGAGCCACCGTCCCACTGCCCTTAAGGCAATTTTACTGAGACACATTCACACACCAATCAATCCATCCAAAGTATACAATCAAGTGTCACAGCATCATCACATAGACAACAGGGAGCTGTTGTTTCATGGTGTAGGAGGCTAGAAGTCCAGCATTCGGGTGTTGACAGGGCTGGCTTGCTCCTGCAGTCTGTACCCTCTGTTAAGATTCCACATGCGGCTTCTCCTTCTCCTGCTTTATGGGCTGAGTCTCTGCCTAGATACCTTCCCCTTATAAGGACTTCGGCCGATTAAGGCCTGCCCTCCTTCAGTTCAGCCCCATCTTCACCCCTCACTCTCAAAACAGGGATAACAGTAACACCCACCATGGATTGTGGTTGTGAAGATAAGAACAATTTAGGTGAGACAATGCACGTAAAGTACTAAATTCCGTATCTGGTGCATAATAGGTGTTCCAAAGGTGCTGTTGTCTATTGTGGCACTTGTTGACACTTTCTTCTTTCTGCCCAACACAGAAACTAAATGGCAATGCTCTGTCTTCCATTTGAACTGGAATGGTGCAGTCTTCTACTCTTGTCAACCTCCCCTCTTCCTGTAGCCGGACTGGAGTCTTGTTGAATTATGTACCAGAAATGAGTACAAGATCTCAGGAGGGTCAACCAAGGTCAGAATCAGAATCGTACAACTTTGTACTTAAAGGAACTCCTTGATATTTTGGATAATAAAAGTGCCCGCCCTGGACAATGTCCAAGATTAACTGTACAAATATGTATGTACGAGGACTTCCGTGAGGTAGAGCAGATGAAAGACACAGTATAAGGAGTTAATAATGGAGGGGTGTATGGGGAGAAATGCACCTACTGCAAAGCATAGGCTGTAGTTGACAGCAACATTTAATACTGTTCATCAGTAGCAACTAATGCACCGCACAGACACCGTGGGTCAGTAATAGTGGGGACAAGGAGTACGGGAGGAGCAGGATTTTCTTTTTTATTTTTATGTCTTCTCTGGAGTCATGAAATGGTCTAAACTTGATCACGAGGCTGTTTGCCCATGGATCTGGTGATACTGTGAACCAGTGATGACACATATCAGATGGTTTCCATGCTGTGTGACTGGATCGCAACACAAGCGCATTTTTAGAAGTGCCGGCTCTCACCCAGCGCCATGCGAGCAGAAAAGAGAACCTGGGGCCAGATCCTGCCGTCATGAGAAGTCAGCACCCGGTCTGCGGGCGGACACGCTCCTGGTGGCTGTGCCGCCGGCTCCAAGGCCTGGGTTGGCTCCGTCCGTGAGACGGGATAATGACAGCTCCCTTCTCCCACACGTGCGAGGACACGGCGCGGTGCGGGGGCCCAGTGCCGTGCAGGGAGTGCCCAGAGCGCAGCTCATCACACCTTGATGCACAGGCATCCTGGAATGGCTTCAGGGGATCACTGCAGAACCCAGACTCGTGAGCTGATCTTAAAGGGAGGCGCAGGTGGACAGGTAGCCTTGCCCTGGCTTGGGCCCTGCGGCTTTCCGCAGCACCAGCCTCCGCCGCCGAGCCCGCACGCCCTCCCCCGCCCAGCCCCGGGCCCGCACCCCCTCCCCCCGCCCCCGCCCAGCCCCGGGCCCGCACCCCCTCCCCCCGCCCCCGCCCAGCCCCGGGCCCGCACCCCCTCCCCCCGCCCAGCCCCGGGCCCGCACCCCCTCCCCCCCGCCCCCGCCCAGCCCCGGGCCCGCACCCCCCTCCCCCCGCCCCCGCCCAGCCCCGGCCCCGCAGCGCCGCTCCCTGCCCCCCCAGGCTCTATCCCTTCCTCGGAGAGACCCGGCCCCTGAGTCCGCGTCCACTGCCCCGCGCTAACGACATCTGAGAAGAGGATTTACACGCCGGGGAGCAGCCAACTGAAAAGCAGATTATTTAGAATATTCTAGATGACAATACGAGCAGCAAGAAGGCATGGACCCCGTGGTGTGTTAGGGCCAGATACTGGCCTGTGAGAATTGATTTTTGAATTTTCTGGAATTTTGCGAGCTGGTTTGTTCGACACAGACATTTAAAAGATTAAATTGTGTGGACGCTTCCAACTAAATAAATTATATTAAAACAAAGCAAATGAATTGTGATAGCATCACTTCATAATAACGTTGCAATCCTCTTGAGGTTATTTACATCCTTTTTTCCATTTATCCTATCTGTGTGGCGGAAACATTTCCTAACGATAAACTGCGTGGCCTCGCGCCAGCTGCGTGCCCGGTGGTGTCGCTCTGGTGGCCTGAAACTGGCCACAGTAGGACCATTCACACCACGGAAACCAGGGTGCAGCAGACCGGGGCTCCTCCGGAGCCGGCCCGAAGCCTCTACCAGCACACCGCTGCACGGATGGACCAGGAAAAGGGACCACAACAGAAAAAAAATGTCAACGCTGTTCAAAAACGAAAAAAGCAGATGAATGACCGGTAATTAATTCAGGAAAGACGACAAAGCTCAAGAGTAAGTCCCCAAGGGAACCGAGTAAGGACCAAACCACCTACACCACAGAACCAGAGGGAAAAGCAGGGTTTGCCCCTCTGTGCAGAACATGGATGCAAGTAGCTGAAAAGAAATGGGTTGAAACTTTGTGCATGGAGCACTGAGGCTCCCACAACTTCCACACCTCGTGGGGCCAGGCACCCACCCTTGCCAGCCCCGCGAGCAAAGGGGCACGCAGAGGGCATCTAAACTCAAGGGCACTGGGCACAGCTGGGCACAGGCGTGGGACACGTTACTGGAAGGCAGGATTAAATGGCAGTCTGCATTTTGAACTGTGAGAGTCTGCAGTCTCCTTGCCCCTCTTTGTTCCCAGAATATAGGCCGGTTGGAGGATTCGTTTTGAAGGAAACTGAACAGTCTGAGAGAGGGACGTCCAGATACTGCCCTGGAGAGCTCCCTCTGTGACACGGCCAGGCCTCAGCAGAACCACCCTGCCGAGAGCCCACTAGGCAACAAGCTTCCCCTATTGCACACATCGCCTTAGTACCAGCAATAAATCTCCAGACATTTGAGACATTGAAAAATTATTTTAAAATAAAATTCTTTTCTACACCTACGATGTCAAGTGTGAGAATAGTGGTGGGTCCTAGCTTCGCTGCTCCAGGGCAGACCTCTGGGTTTCATCTCTTAGCTCAGCATCTCACGGAAAGGCACGTGGCGACGTCTGCTGGGCTGTGGTTCCTGTGTAGCTTCTGTCAGCGCGTGCAGCTCCTGGTGGCTTTGGGGCTTCTGCATTCCCCAATGTCTGCATCTGTGGCTGTGTCTGTGGCTCCAGCAAACTAAGCAAGGCTCCAGGACTCCAGTAAACTAATTAAGACCCATTTGATGGGCACATCTCCATCAAATCAAAATGTCACACCCACAACTGTGTGTGTCACATCTCCATGGAAACAACCCAAAGTTTATTTCCTAAACAACAGGTCTGCCCCAACAAGATTGGATTAGGAAAAGAACATAGCTTGTCTGGGGTGCATAACGGCTTCAAACTAGCACAGCCATGGAAGCAAGAAGCTAAAAGCAAACAACCGGAAAAAAAAAAAAAAAAGGGAGAGACCTACAGACACTGTAGGTAGAGGAGTAAAGGAGTCAAGGATTGCTGGTGGCTGGTCTTCAGGAAGAAAGTGCTGCCTTGATGATGCCTGGAGTTGGATATTTTCATGACCTCAGAATATAAGCTTGTAAGTTAATAAATCACCACTGATAAAAGTCAACCCATTTCATGGTATCTACATTCAGCAGATTTAGCAAACTAAACAGATTTTGGTGCCAAGTGTTGAGATTGCAAATACCAAAAATGCTAGAACAGCTTTGAAAATGGGTAAAGGGAAGATTCTGAAAGAACTGTGAGCTGTTTGAGAGATAAGGCATAGATTGCTTTGACAAGACTGTCGGTAGAAATTTGGACACTAGGGTACCTCTGATGAGATCTTAGACAGAAGTGATGAACGAGTCATTGCCAACTGGAAGAAAAACTGGACCCTTGTTTTAAAGTGGCGGAGAATTTGGCAAAATTGAGTCCTGTAGTCAGATGGAAGGCAAAATTTGAAAGTGACAAGCTTGGATGTTCAGCTAAGGGTATTTCCAAACTAAATGTGAAAATACAGTCTGACTTATCCTTGAGGCTAATAATAAATGCGAGAGAAAAGGGGTGAGCTGAGAACTGAACTCCTGGTTACGAATCAACCAGAAATGGACAGTTTGGAGAATTCTGAACTTCTGGAAAACGATTCCCCAAGGAACAATGCTTCACACGAGGATTTAGCCAAGCGTGGAGCCCGTATGCCATTTCAGCACAAGTCAGGATGGGAACTGCAGTTGTCCAGGAAGCATCAGTGGCAGGGCCTCCGGTCTGACAGCCGGGACCTCAGCGAACTGCCCACAATACCAATAAGTCTCTTTAGAGATCTGTATGAACAGAACCACCGTCAGCCTGGACTAAAAGGGACAGAAAAGGAACAGATTGAAGGAAAAATTACTTCCAGAGCAGGACCATGGACGCTCAGGTGTGGACTGAAGACATCTCCTCGGGCCAAGAGGGGAGCCATCCACGGATGTGGAAAGGGCGGGCGGACCCCAGAACTTGGAGGGGGTGAGCCTTCCACCCCTTGTTCAGGAAGAGCTTCACCACCCCAGTTTTCTCGCATGCCTGGGGGGTGTGGAGAGTTCGGCCACCACACTGGTGTTTGATGAGGGGGACCCTTCACCCCAGTAAGTGGGGAGAGCATGGCTGCTGTGCAAGCGCTTGGAGAGGGTGGGGTCGCTGCTCCATTGGACCCAGAAGACAAAACAGACTCTCAGACCCTGAAATCTAATGGAACATGCCCTGCAGAGTTTCCAAATTGTCTGGGACCTGTAACCCTATTTTCCTTCCAATTTCTCCATTCTGGAATGGAAATTTTATCCTGTGCCTGTCCCTCCTTCGTATGTTGGAAGCAGATAGCTTGTTCTCTAGATTACATAGGTCCACAGACAGAGGGGAATTGTGCCTTAGGACAGACCACACCTATAACTGATTTTGATGAGACTTTATACTTAGTATTATTACTGAAATGATTTAAGGCTTTTGGGATATCCTGATGGAGTGGATGTATTTGTATATAGAAGGAACATGTCTTTTGGGGGTCCAAAAGGTGGAGTGTGGTGATCTGAAGCTGTATGTACCCCAGAAAGGCATTTTCTTAAACCCAATCTATTTATTTGGGGTGAACCCATTGTAAGTAGGACATCTTGATGAGACCACTTCATTTGAGGTATAACCCGTCTCATTCAGAATGAATCTTAATCCTTTAACTGGAGTTTTTAATAAATGGAATAAAGACAGAGAGGGAGAGGGAAAGAGAGAGATGGAGAGAAATAAAGCCACGGAAACAAGAAGCTGGAAACAGTGAAACCTGGAAGGGCAGGAAGAGACCAGCAGATGCCGCCAGGTGGCCAAGGAGCCAAGGATTGCAGTGGCCAGTCGGAGGGAAGAAAGCATCGCCTCGATGATGCCTTGATTTGGACATTTTCCCAGACTCTGACTGTAAGCAGAGTCCTCATTGTTCAGGCGGAACCATCTCATGGTGTGGTGCCTTAAGCAGCCCAGGAAAGGGAACCGGTGCTGAGGGAATCTCTGCGATGGCAACTGCAGCTGGACCCGGGAAGGAGCAGGGAGGTACCCCAGAGGAGGCCCCACAGGGAGGGAAATACCGCTGAGACATTCCCAGTGTGTTTATCACATTGAGGGGAGTTTGGGGAGGAATTCCTAGCAAATACCCAAAACATTAAGTAATTAAAAATACAAGGCAGTTATTAACTTCAGAGGGAAAAAGATGACAAGAGCAGAAATGTAATCACGGTACACTGTGAACAATATTTACAGAGTCAAAATAGTGCAAATACTGATTGGTGATTTAATCAGAAATCGTGATGTCCCATAATTAATAAAACTCAAAAATATACACGTTTTTCACAACTTAACAGCTTGAAGATCAGAATGCATCTTAGAGTCAATGTGGTAAGAATGTATTGTGTCATAGTTTAATTGGGAGCATTTTTTCTTTTGCAGTGATTCATAAATAATGCATCTTGTAACCAGCTGCATCTAAGATAAGAAGAAAGCATGAAGGCTCTTGGAAAGTGAAAGAGAAAGGTGGATACCTGTGCCTGTGGGGGGGGGGGGGGGGGAGGAAAAGCTAAACCCTCATCTTCCACAGTAGATAATTTCTAAAATTAATAAAAAGACACAGGGTGAAATACTGATCCATGCTGCAACATGGATGATCCTTCAAAACATCACGCTGAGTGGAAAAAGCCAGATGCAAAAGGACAAATATTGTATGAGTCCATTTAGATGAACTATGCAGAGCAGGCAAATTCGAAGGCACAGAGAGGAGATCAGAGGGTACCAAGCTCTGGGGGTGGGGTGGGGCTGGGTGCTTTTGCTCCAAGGGGTCAGAGTTTTTTTGGGGGGCCATGAAACAATTTGGTAATATTTGGTACTGTCAGTAGCACATCACTGCAAATGTAGTTAATGACACTGAATTGTAAGCTTAAGAATAGTTAAAATTGCAATTTGTATGATATGTAAATGCTCCCACCATAAAAACAAAATGTAAAACAAAAACAAGACTTAGCTTTATCAATATATTATTTGGAAAGATGGATGCAAATGCCAGGATACCACGAAAATCATAGATGGTGGTCATCTCTGGGGAGCAGTAAACAGAGGTAAGATTTGGGGTGCCAGGAGGTAGGATGTGGCCATGCTGTGATTGTTTTATAAGCCTTGTAGACCTATCTGAATTTTTAAACTGTACCATATATATACATATATATGTGCATGTATTAGATGTTAACATAAGTATGGAAATAAAAACAATAAGATGAAGCATTGCCATGTTTGAGCCCCAGCGGAGTGGAACTTTGCAGTCTGTGGAAATTCAAAAGATCCTTGCAGTCCTCTCTTTCAAGACAAAACTGCTAACTCATCCACACTCACCGCCCTAGACGGTGTAAGAAGAGGTCTCTTGGGCAGCAAGTATCTTACCTCTCCCACCACTCCTCGCCTTCCATTTAAGAAACCAAGCTGCCTGATTGTGTTAGAGACCCAAGAGCTTGTCTCAGGGCAAGTGAAAACCACAGTGTCCAGCACCTTCGCAGGAGCCCTTGTGCCTTGGCAAGTGGTGGGCAGGCAAGTACTGCCTCCCAGAACACCTGTGTCCTCCAGTATACCATGGCCTCCAACACACCTGCAGCCCCTAGCACACCTGCAGCCCCCATCACACCTGCGGCCCCCACCACACCTGCGGCCCCCACCACACCTGCGGCCCCCACCACACCTGCAGCCCTCAGCACACCTGCCTTCCCCAGCACATCTGCTGTCCCCAGCACACACTTGCGGCTTCCAGCATATCTGTGGCCCCCAGCATACCTGCGGTCCCCAGCATACCTGCAGTCTCCAGCACACCTGCAGCTCCAGCTTGCAGACCCCTGCCAGTGGTCTCAGGAACCCCAGCCTCTGTGTGGACAGAGGATGAGCCCTGGTTGCTGGATGCCAGGTGTCCCCCATGTAGGGAGAATGTCCACCTTCATCCTGGAATGGGGAGGAGGTGGGCATTAGGCAGGAAGATTCCCCCCCCTCCCGGGGGGTCAGACCTGCAGCTGGGTTCCCCAGCTCTGTCCTTCACCGGGAAAAACAGGGCTCTAACATCGAGAGCCTGCCCAGCTCTCCATAAAGGGGAGACACATTTGCAATTCCACCTGTGATAGTGGGAGAAGCTGTGCATTCTCAGAGTGGCTTGGAATCTGGGGGTGTGAGGCAGTCTGAGAGGTGACCAGGCCCCGCGGAAATGGCAAGCCCTGAGGCTTTGTCAAAGCCGAACCACAACCCCAGGCCCAGCCCCGCCCCTGGAATCCACAGCTCCCCTGCACCCAGCACCCGGAAACCAGAACCCTGAACCCTGGTCCCGCAACCCAGTACCTGGCACCCTGCACCCAGCACCTGAAACCCTGCAACCTACACCCAGCATCCAAAACCCTGCACCCTGGCCCTAGCACCCTGCCCTCTGCACCTTAGCCCTGGTGCCCAGCACTCTGCATCCTGCACATGGAACCTGTACCCAGCACCCTGCACCTGGCACCCAGCACCCTGTACCCAGCACCTGGAACCCTGTACCTGGCACCTTGTAACTTACGCCCAGCACCCTGCACCCAGCAGCCAGCACCCAGAGGGGAACCCAGCCCAGCAGGCCCTCCAGGAGCTGGCTGTTAAAAATAGTTTAAATATCACTCCCAGCAACCAGAGCCGACTTCCTGCAGAAACCTCTCCACCTTCCTCTCTCACCGCCTTTTCTCCTTTTAGAAACCAAGAGAGTAGTTCACTTAGTAAAATACCTTTTCCTATGCCCAAGCAGAGACACCCTGTTCTTATTCCCTCGGGGACTCTCATGCTCTGGTCTGCAAAGAAATGTTGCTATTTGCCTCTTCCTTCTGCTTCCCTAACTTGCGTATCCTGATGGAATGAGGTTACAACGGCCATGGAGAGCACCCTGGAAGGGGGATAGCACATTTACTAGAGGCTGCTGGGCAGGTGGGTGGCTGTGCCAGCAGACAGAGCAGCCAGGACCTGGGGGGTGCCTGGACATCTGCGTGCTGTGGCCCTGTGCCAAGGCCCCTCTCCGCCTCCCCCCTCCCACAACTCTCGGCTGCCCCTCTGGGCTTAGCCCCTGCAGGGGAGGGATCCCCTAATTAAAGGCCAGGACCCCAGCACCTGGCCCTTGGGATTTCCTAGGTTCCTCCTTCGCAGACGCAGGGAGGGGACATCTCTTTCCCAAAGTGGAAAGTCCGTCTGGTCTCTTGGCCCCTTGGTGGTGGCAGCAGGTCTGGGGGGTGGGGTGGGGGGGTGTTAAAGAAGAGGCTCCCCCTCTCCTACCCCAGCCGCAACCCAGAAGCAGCCTTGGGGTCCCGTCTGTCCTTTATCCAGAGGCCCCAGTCCAGTCTCTTTCATCGATTTCCACGGAAAAAGGGTTTTCAATCTTTAGAATCTCTAAGACGTGGAACAATTTAGCAAAGGGTCTTTCTTGGCTTTGGTTTTGGTTTGCTGGCTTATCTTGGGGGGCTGCAAAGGCGACCCCGGAATGAGTCAGAGATGCTGTGTGAGCCCTTCACCTGTGTGGCGGGCGCAGGCTCGTCCCCAGAGGGGCCGAATCGTATCCCACGGCCCAGCCCGAACGGTTGCAGAGTCACAAATGAAGCCAGTTTGTAAAAATCCTCGAAAAGGGTAAAGTAGCGTGCAGGTCTAAGGAACTGTGACTTTTCCTTTCACTCAGTGAGCCAGCAGCCAGGTCTCCCGGGGCTGAGGTGCCCAGGCAGCTTGAGCTGGGGGCGCTGGGGTCCCCGTCCCGGGCCGAGTCTGTCCCGGGCCTCGCTCTGGCTTCTGGATGTGACTTGCCCGGGGCCTTCTCTCCCTCTGTCGCAGCATGGCGTCCGATGACACCAGTCATATTGGGTCGGGGCCACCCCAAGTCTGTTTGGCTTCACCTTAACTCATCGCATCCTCAAAGACTCCACCTCTAACTCAGGGCACATTCACAGGCCGGGACAGGACTGGACCCTGTCCTCACGGGACAGACTCCGCCCGTAACAGCCAGTCACCGCAGGGGACGCTGCGGGAGAAGAGTCAGGACCCCGCACAGCACTCGCACGGCTCAGCCCTGTGCTTTCCAGCTCCGTTCCCTTCCTGGCTTCTTCCACCCCTACCCCCACCCAGCGCCTGGCACCCCATGCACCCCACCAGCTGCCCTGGACCAGGCTGCCCCGGGCAGGGCTTCGCCTCCAAGCACCCCCTCCATTGCGTCCTGGTGTGTGTGCAGCGAGGTCGCCTGCAGCCCTAAAAGGGGCGGGACAACAGGTGTCTGCCCGCAGGGGTCAGCCCGCCTGGACGGCCAGGGGGTGTGGGGGTGTGGGGGGGCGGGAAATGGGTAAAAAAATCTTTGTTCCTCCTGGAGAAAGACTGTAGTGACTCCTTCAGAGGCATGCGGTTGCAGAAAGAGATTAGAGGTGTCTACACGGCTTTTGAGGTAGGATTTAAGAGGGAAGATTTCTAAAGAATTGTTTTAAGTGATGCATGCGCAGGGTACAACATTCAAAAGGCAAAAAAGGGAGATATGCACATACATACATATACACACATGTTCGTGCATATGCACATTTACATACTATTCTCCCTTCTGCCTCAGACTCCGGGCACCTCACTTCCCCTCCCCAGAGGCAGCCACGTTACCAGTGTCTTTCCAGACAAAATCTACATGGAGATTCAAGTACAGCCCCCTTTTCTATCACAAAACTGAATCTCGTCCAATGCAAACCCACATAAAATTACAATGGCCCACTTTGAAGAAATGGAAAAGTCAATTGTCACATTTATTTGGAAAGGTAAGTGTACTGGTTTAAAGCTATCACAAATCCCAGAAAAGCCATGTCCTTTAATCCTCATTCAATATTTCAGGGTGGGATCTTTTTTATTGTTTCCATGGAGATGTGACCATCCAATTATGGGTGGTAGCATCTAATTAGGTGGTTTCCATGGAAACAAGTCTCCACCCATTCAAGGTGGGAATGCTTACTGGGGCCCTTTAAGAGGGAACCATTTTGGAAAAACCTTTAGAGCCACCAGAACCAACAGAGCCCACACAGCCAGAGACCTTTCAAGCAGAAGGAAAATTCCCCCAGGGAAGCTTTATGAAATGAGGAGAGAAAGCTAGCATGTGCCCTCCCAGCTGAGAGAGAAACCCTGAACTTTATCAGCCATTTTTTTGGAGTTAAGGTATCTTTCCTGTGATGCCTTAATTTGGGCATTTTCACAGCCTTAGAAATGTAAACTTGCAACTTAATAAATTCCCTTTTTAAAAGCCATTCCGTTTCTGGTATATTGCATTCCGGCAGCTTTTGCAAACTAAAACAGGAAGGGACCCCAAGTATCCAAAAACATCTTGAAAAAGGAAAACAAAGTTGGAGGACTCACACTTCCCGACTTACACAGCTACAGCGGCCCAAACAGAATGGGACTGACATAAAGATAGACATATTAATCAATGCAACCGAATCGAGAGTTCAGAAATAGGCCCGCCCATTTATGGTCAATAGATTTTTTACAAGGCTGCCAAATCCACTCAACTGGTACAGAACAGAATAGTTTCTTCAACAAATGGTGCTAGGAGCAGAATATTTACGTCCAAGAGAATGAAAGAGAACCCCTATCTCACACCTTATACACAAATTAATTCAAAATGGATCAAAGACCTAAAATATATGAGCCAGGATCATAAAATTCCTAGGAAAAAACGTAGGGAAGCATCTTGAAGACCTTGTGGTAGGTGGTGGTTTCTTAGACTTTACACATGCAGCATGAGTAACAAAGGAAAAAATAGACAAATGAGACATCTTCAAAATGTAACACTTTTGTGCATCAAAGCATTTTGTCAAAAAGGTGAAAAGGCAACCTGATTAATAGGGGAAAATATTTGTAAAATACATATCCAGTAAGGGTTTAATATCCAGAATATATAAAGAAATCCTACAACACAACATAAAAAGATGAACAACCCAATTTAAAAATGGGTTAAGAGACATTTTTCAAAGAGAAAATACAAATGGGTAAAAAGCACACAAAAAGATGCTCGATGTCACTAATTATTAAGGAAATGGAAAAATTGAAACTGCAGTGAGATATCATTTCACCCCTACTGGAATGGCTCCTATTAAACAGAAATCTGCAAGTTTTAGAGAGGATGTGGAGAAATAGGAACACTTATCCACTGCTGGTGGGAATGTAAAATGGTGCAGCCACTGTAGAAGACAGCTTGGCAATTCTTCAGGAAGCTGAGTGTAGAACTGCCACGTGATGTGGCAATCCCACTATTAGGTCTGTACTTAGAAGAACTCAAAGCAGGTATAAAAACAGACATTTGCACACCGCTGTTCATAGCAGCATTATTCACAATTTACAAAAGATGGGAACAACCCAAGTGAACAGATAAACAAATGCATGTATCGTATGAATGGATGCATAGGATGGAATACTATTCGGCTGTAAGAAGAAATGAAGTCCTGATGCATGCGACACCATGGAAGAAGCCTGAGGACATCATGTTGAGTGAAATAAGCCAGACACAAAAGGACAAATATGACATGTTCTCACTAATATGAACTAAATGTTGTGAGCAAACTCATGGGATTAATATCTAAAACACAGGCCACCAGAAGATAGAATGAGGCAGCAAATGGGAAGCTGATGCTTAATTTGTGCAGAATTTTTAATCAAGTTGATTGCAAATGTTTGGAAATGGATAGAGGTGACAGTAGGACATTACTGTGAATGTAATTAACAGTGTTGAATCGGGTGTGTGATTGTTGTTGAAAGGGGATGTTTAGGGTCATTTGTGTCACAAAAAAAGAAAGCTAAAGGATGAAACTTGACTGTATAATATGGTGAACCCTGCAATGGGCGATGACTGGTGTTAATGGCACAAATATGAAAATGTTCTTCCATGAACTGGAGCAAATGTACGTCACCAATACAAGGTGTTATCATAGGGTGGTTCACAGGAAGAAAATACACCCAAGGCAAACTATGAACTAAAGTTAACAGAAACATTCTAGTATTTGTCCACCAGCTGTAACAGAGGTACCACGCCAATGCTAAGTGTCAATAATAGGGGGGCATAAGGAGTATGGGGTTTTTCTTTTTGTTGCAATGAAAGCATTCTAAAATTGATTGTGGTGATGAAAGCACAACTCTGTGATTATACTAAGAGCCGTGGGCTGTACACACTGGAAGCATTGTATGGTGTGGAAATAAAGCTGCTTAAAAATGAATCATTCTGTAGATATTATTGGGCTAAACTCTTTTTTTAAAACTCAAAATGAGTTTGAGATTGCTCCCTGCCAGTGCATAAGAATGATTTACTTTAACCATTGCCTCATATTCCATAGTACAGACATTCCATAATTTGTTTAATCAATCCCCCGGTTAAATGTTTAAATTATTTCTATTGCTGGAATGAATCATTATGCGCACGTCTTGGAGACCACATGGAACTATATCTGTCGGATAGATTTTTGAGTCAGACTTGCTGGTAAAAGGGTATGTGTATTTTAAATTTTGATAACTGTGACTAAATGGTAGATGTAGATTTTTCCCAAAAGAGAGAATTTTAGGAACCAAGGGTGCCCAAAGGTAATGTGGACTACTTTCAGAGGTGGTGAGTGACCCATCTCTGAAGGCGATCAAGTCCAGGGATATTTATCAACCTGTCAGGAATGTCATGGGATATGTTCAGGCACTGTTGTCTCATTGACCACAAAAGCCCCTTCCAACTCTGCTGTTCTAGCTCTAATAGTAGGTGAGGCCCCTGAGCCTCGCTGCACGTCTGCTGACCACTGCTGAGTGAGGAAGCACGAGGAAGCACATTGGTGCAAGATGTCCCAAAGGGGCCCTGGGTGAAGCGCCACTGGGACTGGAAGGCTCCCCAGGGGGCAGCTGGTGCCGCATGGGTGGAAGGGAACTCGTCCTGCCCGTCCCGCTTGTCTTCTCTGCCATCACCCTCCCCCACCCCCGTGCCCACACGGGGCCCGTTTCTGGCATAAGGGCTCTCAGATCAGGGTCTTCCCACAGGCCATGAGCCCTGGTGCAGGCCAGGCTGGGAAGGGCACTTGCTGCTTCCCCAGGGATGGGGAGGGAAGCTCCCTACTTTATGAAGCAGCTCATCCCAATTCCAGGAGTCGATTTTGGGAAGCTCTTTCTTATATATACTGAACTGAAATCATTTCTCCTTTAAAGATCGCTTAGGGTTTTAGTTGTCCCGTTTGGAGCCAGAGAATCCGAAACAATTCTTCTCCATACCAGACGGTCAGGTATCTGGGAACAGCCATTGGATGCCCCACAGCCATCTCTTCTTCGAGTAAAGTCTCAATTATTTCCACCCTTTCTTAGGTGCCATTGTGCCGGGTTGAATACTTCCCCCGTGTTCACCCAGCATCCCAGACAGGGCCCTTATTTGGAAAGGGAGCCCCGGCAGGTGGAGCTAGGCGAGGGTGGAGGTGAGCCCCTCCGAGATGAGTGTTGGCCCCAAACTCAGAAGTGAGTCTCTATGAAAGACACACAAGGACACGCAGAGACACGGGGAGGGACTGTGTGAGGACAGAGGCAGAGATGCAGCCACACGCCTGCAGCCAAGGGACACCAATGATGGCCGGTGACCACCAAAGGCCAGGAGGAGGCAACGAGGGCTCCTCCCGAGAGCCTTCAGGGGAGTGACCCCCCACACCTTGATTCCCGACTTCTGTACGCTTCTGTCTTTTTAAATCACCCAGATTGAGGGACTTTGTTTCGGCAGCCCCGGGAAACTAGTGAGGACACGTTTCCCAGACGTTTACCGTCTTCCGTGCTCTTTTTGAACACCCTCCACGCAATCTCCGTCCTCTGAAAGTGCTCTCCAGCCCTGGCCATGACCGTGCCACGGAAGGGTAAGGCGTCCCTTCCCTGCTTCACTGCGCTCCTTTCCTCCGTCAGCACAGCCTTAAGTCGGCATAGTGGGGGGGCCTCTTGTCAGCACATCTTCCCCCCCCTTTTGGTAAAAGTACCCTATTTCCCACTAAGGAATGGCTCCTCCCTCCTTCTGAGACGTCTTAAGGTTCTGACACTCAAAGTTCTGCCTGGCCTTCTACTGGGAGGATGGGGGCACATAAAATCCAGCTCAGGCCATTCAGGCTCCTGCAGTTTTCGGTTTTGTTTCATTTTCTTTCAGAGGCAACCTACCAGCTGTTTTTTGCCTTGTGGCCCAAATCTTCATGGCCCTCCAGCCCCACCCTCTACCGTCACAGGGCAGCGCGCTTGCCCGTGGTGACCTTGGGTGCCACTGTGGACAGACGTCTGGGAACTGAAGTGAAGCCTGGGAGCGGCACGGAGAGAGCCGGGCCTCTCAACACCTGCCCTGTAGGCGCTGGTCCCCAATCCAACCCCATCCCATAACCCCGGGGGGCCCAACTGCAGAAAAGTTTGAAGGTAATAGAGCAAACCTTCCACACACCATTAACCAGACTCACCAATACCGCCACATTCGCTCTGTCCTTCCTCTCGTTCTCATTTCCAAACCAGCACAGAGCAGGCTGACACCGTGCTCTTCAATCCCTGCGCACATCCGTGTGCATTTCCTAAGGACGGGCGTGTCTTCCTACACACCCACAGCGCAAGCTGCAAAATCAGGACAGGCAGCAAAGAGAAGTGTTTTTAGGTAACTCATTTTCCAATTTCATCAAGTTGCCTCGATAATTTCCTGCAGCCCAGGATCCAGTCGTGGCATTGGCTGTCCTGTTTCTGGAACAGCCCTCAGCCTTGCTTCGGCTTCCACACCGCTGACATCTTAGGTGATGACAGGCAGGGCATTTAATGTTATTTCTAAATTCTGAGATGTTGGGCTCCTCGTATATATAACCTGGTCGTTCCCTGGAACTTCAGGTACTGTGTGACACCCGAGCCTCAGGGCTACAGTTCAGCGGCTCTGAAAGTCAGCATCACCCCGTCCAGCAACTGTTAAAGACCCCGGGAAGGTGATCAGACGTCAATCAGAGCTATGAATGAAGATGGTTAGGACTGAGGTAAAGCAGAGTAAAGGATAAAGGAGGATATTGACTATATGTTTTTTTCCAATATATATATACATTTTAATGTTAGCATTTGTTCCCCCTATTATTTACTTATTTTCAATCCATATGTTTTGCTCATCTGCCCATACCCTAGATAAAAGGGCGCCTGGGTGCTGAGAAGCCCCTGAAGAAGACAGCTGTTCCCGAAGCGGGCTGGGGCTGCAGCGGGGAGAGCACAGGGGGGGCGCCATGGAAGGGGGCCCTGTCGAGACTCAAGAGCCCCCATGGAAGGGGGGAAGGGTCACATCCGTGGCTTCAGGGCGGGGAAGCCAGACCCAGGTCAGGAGCCCTGAAGACACCTCACCCCGGGCACCCTCCCTTGTGGGTGGGGGCGTCGAGGCCCGGGAAGGGGGCGTGGATGGTGCACAGCAGTTGGCGGCAAAGCCCCCCCTTGGCACAGGGCATCTGCCCGTCAGCTTTCTCCACTGCCTGCTGCTCCCTGTGCCTTCGCCCCGAGTCAGCCACATCCATCCAAACACTGGCCTTATTTGTCTCAGAGTAGAAAAAATGTTTCTCTGGAAGGTAGACCAAGAGCATTTCAAGAAAAAATGTTGAGTGCCCCTTCACGTTGGCAGGTAAGCCTGGTAGCCCACCACACATTTATGTTTGCTGCCTGCGCTCTCGGGGGCATTTCAGTTTGGGACCCCCAACATTTGGGCCTCTTTCCTGTCAGTGTGGCGTCCACCTGACCCCCTTGAAGCGCCCAGTTTTAGGGCTGTGACCCTGCGGAGAAGATCCTGAAGGGGCCGAGGCTGCCCTGCTTCCCACAGGCCCTGCCGGGCGCTGAGGCCGGGCCCCCCATCCCCATCCCGGGGAGGTCAGGGTGCGCTGCAGGCCGCAGCGGGTTGGGACCTCCACAAAAGGGGGTGCTTTGTGAAGGGCCTCTGGCTTCGCCCCCAGAATCCAGGGACTGGCACAGGATGCTTGGGTGCCGAAAGGGCAAGGGAAGAGGCCAGCACAAGCAGAGCCTCCTGGGGCAGGACCCCGTGCACCCGCGAGGCGAGCAGCCCCGGCCCTGCTCCCCGAGGCGGCCTGACCCCCTGGACACTGCAGACTCGGGGCCAAGCCCAGGCCTGCCAGGGAGAAGGAAGGGAGAAGCCCCTGGGAGTCACAGCCGGCAAGGGAGAGGCCCTAGAAGGGGAGTGGGGATCCGGCGGGCCAGAGCAGACTGCAAGGGGCCCAACCTGGTGCTCGTGTTTGCTGATCAGCGTGGCCCAGCTGGAAACCAGAGGCCGTGAGGGTCGCGGGGGAGGGGAGGGGGGTGAGGAGACGGGGGAGGGTAGGGGGGCTCGGTATATCCACAAGACCCAGTGGAGGGCTGTGGGGGAAGAGCCCTCCAGTTCCCAACATAACAAGATCTTGATTCAAGCCCACCTCCAAGGCAGCACCCAGGACAGCTCCCTCTTTCAAATTCTGGGGTCACAGAAGGGCTCCCTGCTCTCTCCGGGACCTCCTCACCCCCAGCCCCTCCTCCCAACCCTGCTTTCCTCTGATATGGCTGATTCTTAGGGTAGGGAATTAATACATGAAGTCTGACATATCCAGAGAAAACACAAATATTATAAATATTATGGAAAGATACAAATGATACTCAGGTACATTTAGATGTGGCTTTTGCTAAAGTTTTTTCTTTTGCCCTCACCCAGATTCAGTAGTTTAAGATTCTAATTTCAGGGCCTGGGTCTTTGGAAGAGCGCTGGCGGATTCCGACCCTTTTAAACAGCCTTTTTATAGCCATGGCGTGTGGAGTGGCATTTCCTTTTCTTTTTCAACATAACGCATATCTTGGCAGAAACAGCTAGCAGAAAGCACCAAAATTCTTTAAACAAGGATAAAATCAAAGTTTCACACATCAGGCTTCTCTTTTAGATGATTCCTTCCTGTTAAATCCTTCCCCCTATTTCCACTTTATTTTTGGTGGTTAACTTAAAATTCAATTTCAATATCATTCGATCATCCTATAGGAATTTGTTGCCAAGGGATGCTTGCCGTGATCTGAAGTTCCTTGATTGGATGGGGCTTTGCCAGCAGCATCACTGAAAGGCCTGGCAGGGATTGGGCACCTGCCATGGCCCCCGAGTCCAGGATGGACTCAGAAGCAGCCTTCCCAAGGCTTTCAGGGCAGCTTGGTTTCTCTCCAAGATTTTCCTTTCTAAATTTGTGTCGTGCTCTCGATTCCATTGCAAAGGTTGTTTGAGATCACTTTTCGGAGAAAGGGCTACATTCAAACCCAAAGCACCCTAAAACTAACCCAGGCACCCCACAAGGAGACTCTCCCTTCACCCCAAGCCTGGCCCGAGACCCAGGCAGGCTCTGCCATGTCCAGCTGAGTCACTCGGGACCCCACGCCTTCTTCTTTTCCCCTTCTCCGCTCAGTGACAACTCCATCACAAACGTGATTCAGTTTGTTTGGCAAGATGTGATTTTTATATTTATTTTTTTAACTTCTGCTGCTTTTCCTGGTCACGATTCTCTCACAGACAGTCAGTGACTCCCTCTCTGCACTTGCCTAGCAGGGTTGACAGCTTTCTCCCCAGCTGTTCCCAGCCCACCCCCCTCTCTCAGCAAATCCATATTCCATTTGTCTTTTGGCTGTATTTTGATATCTTGAGTCTCCTTAAAATAGATAGATGCTTGTCTCCAAGTTGCAATTCAGACCCCATAAATTTGTGACATCTCACAACCTGCTCCAGAAGGCAGGAATGGAAATAGCAATGGCAGTCCTTTGATCTTTCAAGGCTCTTTATCAAGGCACTTTTGGCTTACGTGATCTCATTTGTCTGTTCACTAACCCACAGGGCAGGTGTAAGTGGTTCCTCCATGTAATGGAGAAGGAAAGATATCCAGAGCTTGGCCAAGTGGCCAACAAGTGGCAGATCCAGTGCTGGGACTTCCCCTTTCTTTGAATTGAGGTAGAGTTTACACACAGGCTTTCTGTGCTTAGTTTGATGAATTTTGACAGAACTGTGTAGCTACCACCCAAAAAGCATATAGAAAATTTCCAGCGTGACCATAAAGCCCCCTGTCAGTCTTTCCCAGCAAATCCCCCAGCCACTTTCTGACTTCTACACCACAGATGAGTTTTTCCTTGAACCTAAGTCTTCTGGCTCTAAACCTCGTATTCCACATTCCGCTCTCTCTGGTGGCATCGTGTTCTGTCTTCAGAATTAACGAAACAGGCACTAGAAGATCCGCTTTGCTGGAATCTGTAGACACGGGACTTCCCGAGACAAGCCACAGTCTTTCCGCTGAAAAAGATAGGCTGAATGGCGACATGAGGCTCTCGGCTTGCGTTTTGGAAATGTGTGGAGTGATTCCAAAAATACGCGAAGACCCTGTTTCTATAAAGTTTACTGTGAGGCTAAACCCATGGCTGTGCGCAGATGGGCTATCACTGCAGGAGAGGTTCGAAGGTTTTAATAAGAGCGGTGAGAGTCTGGCCTGTGATAAAGAACTCTGCCTCCAGCCCGCACCGCTGCCACCTTCCCACCTTGCATGAGCTGCACCGCAGGGAGCCTGGGCCACCAGCCTGCCGGCCATGCCCTGAATGTCACGCCAGGCACTTTCGTGGACTTTTCACGCCCATCAGGCAGGTGGCATGTGTAAAATGGGAGCTCTGCAACGGAGCCTTCTATTTTAGGACACAGGAAAGAAAAGAAATAATGGAAGCTGCTTTTATGGGTTGCAAGGATATTCGCTCAAGGAACGAAGTGCTGAGTCACTGTAGGTCACTCTCCTATCGGGTTTGCATTAATGAAGAGTTACATAATAAAAGTCAGCCTTGCCTGTTTATCTGCCCACAATTTTATGCTAGGCCTTTTTTCGCTCTGGTAGGTGGACTGGTCCCTCTTGTTTATACACAGTGGTGTGCCGGTAAATGTTTAACAGCTGATTTTCGGCAGAGGGAAAAAAAGCCCTGACTTATAGCATTTGCCAATGTCTGCGGAGTCACCAAGGGTGGATTTGGAGAGCACCTGTGCACCAGTTCCAGCGTGCTTCCAGATTACAGCAACACCCTCTCATTCACTTAACAGGCCGGAGGAGATGGCCTGCCAGGCACCCCCGTGGGCAATTTGGGGCTGTTCTTGTCCCCTCTCCCAAAGTGGTCTGTCTTTCTCCAAAAGATTTATGGTTGCAGAGTCAAGAGTTTGCAAGGGACTCCTCTCCCAGGCTGGAATCTCCAAATAAATCTTCCAAGCCATTTTGATGTTGCAGAATGAGCATAAATTAGCCCGGGATGCATCTCACACATTCTCAACCCGAGAGTCTGAATTGCCAGCTTCCCCCTTTCTTATCTTGTCTGAAGAAATAACTGGTATTTCAAAGCTTTTTTGAATATCCCTTGAACACCCATCTTTGTTTTGTTTTGGTTTTTCTCTTGGGGAGACTCCAGACAGACAAGCACGAGAATGTCCTTCACTTCCTGCCGCCAAAGGACACCCCCAGCTCTGCAGAGAAGGAAGGAGACCCAGAACCGCAGGTGAAGCCACGAGCAATCCGTGCAGCTGATGAATATTAAGAGGCCACCACTGTCTGTCTTCAGATTCCTCATCCGGAAGGCCATCACACAGAAGAGAAGATCAGTGGAAATTTGCAGGTGCATAAAACAATTTGTGGCGGAGATTGCTCGTCCCTTTTATAAGCTGGGCCGGGTCAGCACAGCAGCCAGGCTCCTTGCTGCACCAGCGCTGTTCTGTCACCCCTTTAATTCACACTCACTCGTCACGTGTTTTCACTCCTCCCTACCTACCTCCCAACCGCCCAGGAATTGAAACTGATTCTGCCTGACCTTTCTCCCATCCTCTTCTCTGTTTCCTGTCCCGTCTTGTCCTTGTTCTTTGCAGTCTGCTCTACTCATCTCTTCTGCACGGCTTGGGCACGCAGCCTCCAAGCCTATTCACTTCAGGTACTCCAATAATTATCCAGGCTTCCTGGAGCTCTTGCTCAGCGCTTAGTCACTTTCATGTCCTGCCTTCATTTAATTCCTCTTACAGGCACTTTGCTCGTGATTTTGGGAAGACGCAGAGTTATCCAAGTCCCTGTCCATCTCAGAGGTTTAGTGGTTTAGGAGAGGGGATGAAAATACTATCTAAGGTGACAGTTTTCTAGGTGTCAAAAAACTTCCTTCCATTTCCTTAGGTCTCATAACAATCCCCGAAATAGACACTAATGTCATTCCCATTTTGCAAATGCAACAACTGAGGCTCAGAGAGCTTAAGTAACTCTCCAAGGTCACACAGTTTGGTAAATAATATAAATGGTGGTGAAGGTAAATATAGAGCTGAGGTTCTAACTCAAGCAATTCCCACACCTTTGCCCTTACCACTGTAGGACATTCTAAGTACCCACATAACAGTAATGCAAGGAAAAAAGTGTTGGGAGAAGCACAGAGCAGATTGCTGAGCAATTTCAGAGGATGGAGAAATCTTTGCTCTCCAGTATGGGAACCAAAGCTGTTTCATGAGAACTTTTCTTGGGAAGACAGTGAGCTCCCTGGCCCTGCCGGCAATCAAGCAGAAGCTGGAGGTTTCTGTGAAGCTCTGGGCTGGTGCCTGCACCTGGAAGAGGCCTCTTTATTTAAGTCCTCCCAGCCCTTGGTAGGATACGTTTAGCAAGCGATAGGAGCTGACCTCAGGAAGCCTTCTTGATGGTATGGATTGAGAGGGGGAAGATGTGGGGTAGAAAGAGTCCAGAGACCAAATCCCCAGAGCTAGAAAATACGGGGGAGGCTTTCATTTTGCCTGGGACCCCCATTTGCCACAGTATCAACTTGTATATACCAAGTCAGGACTCTCTGTATGAACATGGTTGCCTCTTGACAGTCAAAAAAGCAAGTGATTATTTAAGCCAGTGGTTCTCAAAAATACTCCTGAATGCACTCCATAAGCTGGGCTTGGGGTTCTGCAGGTAAAAATATATTCTCAGTTATTACCAATTTTGGGGACAAAGGAGGAGAATTGTGCCCTCTACCCCAAGGGCACTTCAACCTCAAAAACTGGACAGGCAGCGTGCCGCACCGCACGCTCTCCCCGCCCCCTCCCCCCTCGGCTTGCGGACCCCCTGGAAGCTGCACGGTGGCTCAGGAAGGATCTCTGTCCCGGGAAGACCTCCCTCAGGTCTGCCTTGACATCGAGAACCAGCAAGCCAGAGGAGCGGCAAGGTTTTAGTCCCCGGGTGTGTGAGGATCCAGATGCCCTCCTCTGTGCCATCAACTTTAAAGAGTCACAAGAAACAGAGAATGTATTAACATTAAACCTGCATGGAAAAGTAATTACAATTAAAATAAATGAAGAAAACAAGGGATTTTGAGCTATTATACAGCAGATTGTGAAATCCTTGGCTTTGGAGACTACCATTATAGCATCAGAATACTGCAGCGGACTTCCAGAGAAGATGGTGGCTTAGTAAGACGTGCGGGTCTTAGTTCCTCCTCCAGAACAGCTACTAAAGAAATAGAAATGGTACAGAACAGCTCCCGGAGCCACAACAGAGACCAAAAAGACAGCGTACCCCAATCTGGAAAGGCTGAACCAGCAGGGAGTATCCGCTGCGGTGAGATACCCGAGGGGCGCGCGCTTCCCCGGGCCGGGGCGGCTGGCGGCCGGAGTCCCTCCCTCCCTCCTTCCCGGGCCGGCTGGGAGAATTGGACAGGCGGTCCCCCAAGCCGTGGAGGCCGGTGACCGGGGTCCCTTCCACACACGTGGCTTCCCGATCCGGCTGGGAATGTTGGATCGGCACTCCCCCAAGCCGCGGCGGCCGGCACCCCACGCCACGCTTGGCTTCCCAGGCTGGTTGGGAGATTTGGACCGGCACTCCCCCAAGCCGCGGAGGCCGGCGCCCCCCTCCATGCACGGACTTCCGGGCCGGCTGGGAGATTTGAATCGGAACTCCCCCAAGCTGCTTCGGCTGGCGACCCTCCCCCACAGCGAGAGTTTTCCAAAGTTAAAGGAGCCACAGCATCTTTTACTGGTGGGACCTGCAGACAGACGAGCGCCATGAGTGCCACATACTGGGCAGGATAAGAAAAACAGAGCCCAGAGATTTCACAGGAAAATCTTTCAACCTGCTGGGGCCCACACCCAGGGAAATCTGATAAAATGCCCAGACGCCAGCAGAAAATAACGGATCACGCTAAGAAAATTGAAGATATGGCCCAGTCAAAGGAACAAACCAATAGTTCAAATGAGATACAGGAGCTGAGAAAACTAATTCTGAATATACGAACAGAAATGGAAAACCTCTTCAAAAACAAAATCAATAAATTGAGGGAGGACATGAAGAAGACATAGGCTGAACAAAAAGAAGAAATAGAAAGTCTGAAAAAACAAATCACAGAACTTATGGGATTGAAGGACAAAGTAGAAAAGATGGAAAAAACAATGGATACCTACAATGGTAGATTTAAAGAGACAGAAGATAGAATTAGTGAACTGGAGGATGGAACATCTGAATTTCAAAAAGAAACAGAAACTATAGGGAAAAGAATGGAAAAATTTGAGCAGGGGATCAGGGAACTGAATGATAATATGAAGTGCACAAATATACGTGTTGTGGGTGTCCCAGAAGGAGAAGAGAAGGGAAAAGGAGGAGAAAAACTAATAGAAGAAATTATCACTGAAAATTTCCCAACTCTTATGAAAGACCTAAAATTACAGATCCAAGAAGTGCAGCACACCCCAAAGCGAATAGACCCAAATAGGCATTCTCCAAGACACTTACTAGTTAGAATGTCAGAGGTCAAAGAGAAAGAGAGGATCTTAAAAGCAGCAAGAGAAAAACAATCCATCACATACAAGGAAAACCCAATAAGACTATGTGTAGATTTCTCAGCAGAAACCATGGAAGCTAGAAGACAGTGGGATGACATATTTAAATTACTAAAAGAGAAAAACTGCCAACCAAGACTCCTATATCCAGCAAAATTGTCCTTCAAAAATGAGGGAGAAATTAAAACATTCTCAGACAAAAAGTCACTGAGAGAATTTGTGACCAAGAGACCAGCTCTGCAAGAAATGCTAAAGGGAGCACTAGAGTCAGATACAAAAAACAGAAGAGAGAGGTATGGAGAAGAGTGTAGAAAGAAGGAAAATCAGATATGATATATATAATACAAAAGGTAAAATGGTAGAGGAAAATATTATCCAAACAGTAATAACACTAAACGTTAATGGACTGAATTCCCCAATCAAAAGACATAGATTGGCAGAATGGATTAAAAAACAGGATCCTTCTATATTCTGTCTACAGGAAACACATCTTAGACCCAAAGATAAACATAGGTTGAAAGTGAAAGGTTGGGAAAAGATATTTCATGCAAATAACAACCAGAAAAGAGCAGGAGTGGCTATACTAATATCCAACAAATTAGACTTCAAATGTAAAACAGTTAAAAGAGACAAAGAAGGACACTATATACTAATAAAAGGAACAATTAAACAAGAAGACATAACAATCATAAATATTTATGCACCGAACCAAAATGCCCCAAAATACGTGAGGAATACACTGTAAACACTGAAAAGGGAAATAGACACATATACCATAACAGTGGAGACTTCAATTCACCACTCTCATCAATGGACAGAACATCTAGACAGAGGATCAATAAAGAAATAGAGAATCTGAATATTACTATAAATGCGCAAGACTTAACAGACATTTATAGGACATTACATCCCACAACAGCAGGATACACCTTTTTCTCAAGTGCTCATGGATCATTCTCAAACATAGACCATATACTGGGTCACAAAGCAAGTCTTAACAAATTTAAAATGATTGAAATCATACACAACACTTTCTCGGATCATAAAGGAATGAAGTTGGAAATCAATAATAGACGGAGTGCCAGAAAATTCACAAATACGTGGAGGCTCAACAACACACTCTTAAACAACGAGTGGGTCAAGGAAGAAATTGCAAGAGAAATTAGTAAATACCTCGAGGTGAATGAAAACGAAAACACAACATATCAAAACCTATGGGACGCAGCAAAGGCAGTGCTAAGAGGGAAATTTATTGCCCTAAATGCCTATATCAGAAGAGAAGAAAAGGCAAAAATGCAGGAATTAACTGTCCACTTGGAAGAATTGGAGAAAGAACAGCAAACTAACCCCAAAGCAAGCAAAAGGAAAGAAATAACAAAGATTAGAGCAGAAATAAATGAAATTGAAAACATGAAAACAATAGAGAAAATCAATAAGACCAGAAGTTGGTTCTATGAGAAAATCAATAAGATTGATGGGCCCTTAGCAAGATTGACAAAAAGAAGAAGAGATAGGATGCAAATAAATAAGATCAGAAATGGAAGAGGAGACATAACCACTGACCTCACAGAAATAAAGGAGGTAATAACAGGATACTATGAACAACTTTACGCTAATAAATACAAAAATTTACATGAAATGGACGGGTTCCTGTAAAGGCATGAACAACCAACTTTGACTCAAGGAGAAATAGATGACCTCAACAAACCAATCACAAGTAAAGAAACTGAATCAGTCATTCAAAAGCTTCCTAAAAAGAAAAGTCCAGGACCAGACGGCTTCACATGTGAATTCTACCAAACATTCCAGAAAGAATTAGTACCAACTCTCCTCAAACTCTTCAAAAAAATCGAAGTAGAGGGAAAGCTACCTAATTCATTCTATGAAGCCAACATCACCCTCATACCAAAACCAGGCAAAGATATTACAAGAAAAGAAAACTACAGGCCAATCTCTCATGAATATAGATGCAAAAATCCTCAACAAAATTCTAGCAAATCGAATCCAACAACACATTAAAAGAATTATACATCATGACCAAGTAGGATTCATCCCAGGTATGCAAGGATGGTTCAACATAAGAAAATCAATTAATGTAATATACCATATCAACAAATCAAAGCAGAAAAATCACATGATCATCTCAATTGATGCAGAGAAGGCATTTGACAAGATTCAACATCCTTTCCTGTTGAAAACACTTCAAAAGATAGGAATGCAAGGGAACTTCCTTAAAATGATAGAGGGAATATATGAAAAACCCACAGCTAATATCATCCTCAATGGGGAAAAATTGAAAACTTTCCCCCTAAGATCAGGAACAAGACAAAGATGTCCATTATCACCACTATTATTCAACATTGTGTTGGAGGTTCTAGCCAGAGCAATTAGACAAGAAAAAGAAATACAAGGCATCAAAATTGGAAAGGAAGAAGTAAAACAATCACTGTTTGCAGACGATATGATATTATATGTCGAAAACCTGGAAAAATCCACAACAAAACTACTGGAGCTAATAAATGAGTACAGCAAAGTAGCAGGTTACAAGATCAACATTCTAAATCTGTAGCATTTCTATACACCAGCAATGAACAAGCTGAGGGGGAAATCAAGAAACAAATTTCATTTACAATTGCAACTAAAAGAATAAAATACCTAGGAATAAATTTAACTAAAGAGACAAAAAACCTATACAAAGAAAACTACAAAAAACTGTTAAAAGAAATCACAGAAGACCTAAATAGATGGAAGGGTATACCGTGTTCATGGATTGGAAGACTAAATATAGTTAAGATGTCAATCCTACCTAAATTGATTTACAGATTCAATGTAATACCAATCAAAATCCCAACAACTTATTTTTCAGAAATAGAAAAACCAATAAGCAAATTTATTTGGAAAGGCAGGGTGCCCCGAATTGCTAAAAGTATCTTGAGGAAAAAAACAAAGCTGGAGGTCTCACGCTGCCGGACTTTAAGGCATATTATGAAGCCGCAGTGGTCAAAACAGCATGGTATTGGCATAAAGATAGATATATCGACCAATGGAATTGAATAGAGTGCTCAGATATAGACCCTCTCATCTATGGACATTTGATCTTTGATAAGGCAGTCAAGCCAACTCACCTGGGACAGAACAGTCTCTTCAATAAATGGTGCCTAGAGAACTGGATATCTACATGCAAAAGAATGAAAGAGGACCCATATCTCACACCCTATACAAAAGTTAACTCAAAATAGATCAAAGATCTAAACATTAGGTCTAAGACCATAAAACAGTTAGAGGAAAATGTAGGGAGATATCTTATGAATCTTATAATTGGAGGCGGTTTTATGGACCTTAAACCTAAAGCAAGAGCACTGAAGAAAGAAAGAAAGAAATGGGAGCTCCTCAAAATTAAACACTTTTTTGCATCAAAGAACTTCATCAAGAAAGTAGAAAGACAGCCTACACAATGGGAGACAATATTTGGAAACGACATATCAGATAAAGGTCTAGTATCCAGAATTTATAAAGAGATTGTTCAACTCAACAACAAAAAGACAGCCAACCCAACTACAAAATGGGAAAAAGACTTGAACAGACACCTCTCAGAAGAGGAAATACAAATGGCCAAAAGGCACATGAAGAGATGCTCAATGTCCCTGGCCATTAGAGAAATGCAAATCAAAACTACAATGAGATATCATCTCACATCCACCAGAATGGCCATTATCAACAAAACAGAAAATGACAAGTGCTGGAGAGGATGCGGAGAAAGAGGCACACTTATCCACTGTTGGTGGGAATGTCAAATGGTGCAACCACTGTGGAAGGCAGTTTGGCAGTTCCTCAAAAAGCTGAATATAGAATTGCCATACGACCCAGCAATACCATTGCTAGGTATCTACTTAAAGGGCTTAAGGGCAAAGACACAAACGGACATTTGCACACCAATGTTTATAGCAGCATTATTTACAATTGCAAAGAGATGGAAACAGCCAAAATGTCCATCAACAGACGAGTGGCTAAACAAACTGTGGTATATACATACGATGGAATATTATGCAGCTTTAAGGCAGGATAAACTTATGAAGCATGTAATAACATGGATGGACCTAGAGAACATTATGCTGAGTGAGTCTAGCCAAAAACTAAAGGACAAATACTGTATGGTCCCACTGATGTGAACCGACATTCGAGAATAAACTTGGAATATGTTATTGGTAACAGAGACCAGCAGGAGTTAGAAACAGGGTAAGATAATGGGTAAATTGGAGCTGAAGGGATACAGACTGTGCAACAGGACTAGATACAAAAACTCAAAAATGGACAGCACAATACTACCTAATTGTAATGTAATTTTGTTTAAACACTGAATGAAGCTGCATCTGAGCTATAGTTTTTTTTGTTTGTGTTTTTTTATATATATATATTTTTATTATTATTATTTTTATTTTTTCTCTATATTATCATTCTATATCTTTTTCTGTTGTTTTGCTAGTTCTTTTCCTAAATTGATGGAAATGTACTAAGAAATGATGATCATACATCTATGTGATGATATTATGAATTACTGATTGCATATGTAGAATGGAATGATTTCTAAATGTTGTGTTAATTTTTTTAATTAATTAAAAATAAATAAATAAATAATAGGGGGAACAAATGTTAAAAATAAATTTAGTTTAAAGTGCTAGTGGTAAATGAAAGCGAGGGGTAAGGGGTATGGCATGTATAGTCTTTTTTTTTCTGTTATCGTTTTATTTCTTTTTCTGTTGTCTTTTTTATTTTTTTCTAAATCGATGCAAATGTTCTAGAAATGATGAATATGCAACTATGTGATGATATTAAGAATTACTGATTGTATACGTAGAATGGACTGATATCGTAATGTTTTGTCTGTTAATTTTTTTTTATTAATAAAAAAATTTTTTAAAAAACTGGACAGTTTTTTTCTTTTAAATTTACCTTAAAAGTTTCGTACCTGCTACGGTGTGTCTGCCAGTGAACACCGACACAATAAATCAAACAAATGGATGTAGGCAACAAATATTAGCAGAAAGTCACAGAAATAACCGACGAGGCTCAGCACGCCAGCGTGATCTCTTTTCCTGGACCCTGGGGAGAGCATGTGCACGGGTTGCAGGCACACGCTTTCTGCCCGTGAAATGGTGCTGAGATCATTTAGTAGAAATACGTGCATCAGCATTTATTTCATGGTGTTTCACAAAGGACTCTCTGGCTTCAGGTGCTCTCCAAAGCCTCCTGAATATGCTGTGACTGAGCCGTGACGATATGATTATTTTAGCTGCAATGTGGATAAAAATGCAGAAATTCAAGACAGAGTGCCAAAGCGATGGTGGGACATGGTTCAACTCAGGGGTATGAAATACAGAGGAGATTCTGTTCCCCAACTCTTAAAATAATATTTACTATGAACCCCCAAAAATAAAAACAGAGGAGGGTCCGGAGCTTTCTCCCTTAGCTTCTATACAGCTGGCAGCAGGGACTCTCAGCCAGGTAAGGGTTGATCAGTCTTACCCTGGGAACTTTTTCACAAGGTACCCACACTCCCAGCTCCCCCCAGCCTGCCCCTTAGCTTAGGAGGATTTTGGAGGCCTGTGGGAGGAGGGGGCCTGTGCAGAGCTAGCAGGTGGCTTTCATACCTTTACCTGTGGAAGAACCTTTGCCTGGAGCCCAGTGAACAGAGAAGGGCCTTTAAGAAGGTTTTCCAACAGTGTAAATGTTCAGATTCTGGGAAGCAGAGAGCTGTGCCCCAGTCTACAGCCCACTCCCAGCCCTCTCCCCAGCTCTGCAGCAGAACCAGTGCCCGGACACAATGTCCCAAGGGCCCAGCTGCGCTGTCCTCCTGGGAAGCTGGCCCTGCGGCAGCCTCACTGCCCAGGGGAGCACGGCTCTGCCAGAGGCCATGCCTGCCTGACAACCCAAGGCTTTGCCAAAGCCTCACTTTCAGGCCACGCTGGCACCGCCTCCTGGGCCTCCCAGCCGAACGGCCAGCAGGTGCCTCACTCGGACCAGTGCGTTAGAGGCTGACCTCACGGATTCCCACTCTCAGTCAGACCCGCCTCTGGTCCTTTCAAACTCAGTGGGGGGCACCACCATCCACCCACTCACCTGAGCTAGAATCCTGGGGCCACCCTCGAATTCTCGTTCTCTCTCGCAGGAGTCAACGGCCAGCCCCACACCGAGCCCGGCCCATCTTAGTTACCTGGCTTTTCCGTGTCCGCAGTCCTGGCTGGAGCCTTGGACTTGTCACCTGGATCACTGCCTCAGCCCCAGCAGGTGTCTCCGGTCCAGCCTCTTCCCACTAGTTCCACCCTCTGCAGTGCTCTCAGAGGGATCTACTTAGCAAGCACCATCGCTGCTTCCAACCAACCCCAAGCTCCTTCGTAGAGCACGCACGCACGGCTGTCTTTCTCAGGCCCCAGCCCACCCCCCTGCCTTATCCCTACCTCACCTTGTCTGAGATTTTAAGCCCCAGCAAGACCAAACTTTCTGCTTCTCCTCTTCTCGCCCGGCTGGCTGCCGGTGAGCAGGCTCCGCTGGCCTCCCCCAGCCCTGCTTCTTCCCTCTCCGGGCTTAGCTGCCCTTCCTGAACCCCGTGATCCCCACGTGGATTTACACTGCATGTAAAGGTTCTCCCTTCCAATGAATGTGAGCCTCTCCAGGGCAGGGACTATGTTTTCTATCTGAATTCCCAGCCCCTAAAATAGTGCTTGGTCCATCATGGATGGGAATTAGAGAAGGGGTGAAATCTCAAGCAAGGGTGTAGGTTTCTGAGAGGAAATGACAAGTCGTTATGACCCCCAAACACACACACAGTGGCTGAGCCTATTAAGACATCTCCCCTAGGCTCGAGAACAGAGAGGAGGAAGAGACAGTGCCCTTTGCACTTCATCCTGATTATCCTTCTCAGTCTGCAAATGAGAAGGTACCTGAGATGCTGATTGTGATGGTTAAGTTCTCATGTCAATTTGGCCAAGTGATAATGCCCAGTTGTCTGGTTAGGCAAGCAGTAGCCTAACCATTTGTGCATGGATATTTTGTGGCTGGCTGATAAACCAGAAGGCTGGTGTATTAAATCATCAGCCAGCTGATTGCATCTGCGGCTGAGTACAACTACAATAAATTAAGGGGTATCTCCCATCAACATGGTAATCCAATCAGATGAAGACTTTTAAGGAAGAAGAGAGACTCTTTCTTCAGCCAACTAGCCTCTCCTGTGGAGTTCATCCATACCCTTCATTGGAGCCACCAGCTTCACAGTCCGCCCTATGGATTTTGGACTCTTCCATTCCCGCAGTTGCATATGACAGCTTTATACATCTCATATTTACAGCTCTCTCCTGCTGGTTCTGTTCCTCTAGAGAACCCTGATAACACACCCACTGAGACCCAACCTTCTACCCAGGACCCAAGGCCACCGGAGGCTCCCACCCACCTCCACGGACACCCACATCCAAACGTTTCACCCCTGCACAGCCCTGCTCCCATGCTCTCCCCTTGGTCCCCCTTGGCCTGATGGCCTGGCCCCATCCAGGAGCAGCCTCGTAATGTCCTACCTGCCCCCTTGCTGACCTGACTTGACACCCTATCAGAATTCTGGCTGCTCCACCCTGCTATCGCCCTAAGAATTGACCCTGGATGTGCAGATAGTCCTGCTGGGCCTCCGTGGCCCACGAAGGCTTCTCAGGTCAGAGAGAGGAAACCTGGCATCTGCCTTGGGAAATGTGTTCTGCACTCCTTCCAGCCCTTCCGGTACTTCCTGAGCACCTACTGTTTGCCTGGCACCCACCAGCTGCCCTGCAAAAGGCAGTTGAGGGTTGGGTGAGCCTGCGCTCCATCTCAGGCTTGGGTTCGAATCCAGACCTGCCAGCCATTCGGTAGTTGTGCGACCTTGGCCCTTTCCTGTCTGAGTTCCCCAGCTGCTGTGGCACATACCACATGGTGGATTGGTTTAAACAGGAATTTATTGTTTCACAATTTCAGAAGCTGGCAGGCTGACTTCTTCCTGGGGTTGGCAGGCTGCTGGCCAGCCAGAGATGCCTGCATTCCTCAGCTTCCCTGTCCATGACGACGTCCTCTTTTTCCTCCGGGGTTCAGCTGATTTCCGGCATCTGCTTCCCGTGGCTTTCTCTCTGTGAGGCCTCAGTAATGGGATTAAGACCTGTCCTGATCCAGTGGGGCCACACCTTAACTAAAAATACCACCTTCAAAAAGTCCTGTTTACAAGACCAATGCTCTAACCCTGAGCATAGGGCCAAAACTGGTTTTCCTTGTTTGTTTGTTCATTTTTGCATGGGTGGGCACCGGGACTCGAACCCAGGTCACTAGCCTGGCTGGTGAGAACTCTGCCACTGCACCACCATCAAGGGGTATGGTATGTATAATTTTTTTTTCTGTTTTAGTTTTATTTCTTTTTCTGAATTGATGCAAATGTTCCAAGAAATGATCATGATGATGAATATGCAACTATGTGATGATACTGTGAATTACTGGTTATATATGTAGAACGGAATGATCAAAATAGGAATGTTTGGGTTTGTTTGGTGTTTTTTGGTATTTAAAAAAATAAAAATAAAATAATTATAAAGAAAAAAAGGTAAAACAGGAAAAAAAAAAAAAAAGTCCTATTTACAAGGGGTTCATGTCCAGAGGGATGGGATTAAAGCTTGGAGCATGCTTTTTCTGGAGTGCATAGCTCAGTACATGCCAACCTTTCTGTGCCTTGGTTTCCCATCTGTAAAATGGGGAGATAATAGCACTTCCCTCATAGGAAGTCAATTAGAGTCAATTAGAACAGTGTTGGCATATAGGCAGGGCTACCCGGGGGCAGCTGTCCTGACGGAAGTGCATTACTCCGAGCAGTGACCTCATTCTACAGCGGAGAAATCCGAGGCTTGACATACAGGCCAGGCAAGCTCTGAGGACAGCAGCCATGACTGTGGCCTTAAAGCCCACGCAGGGTCCAAACGCCCTTGGCGTGAGTGCGGCCTCTATGCCCAAGGAGGAACTGGGCAGGCAGAGCTGCCTCCCTGTGCAGACACTGCTTATCATTTTAGAAAGGAATGTGCTCTGAGCTAACACAAATTTAGGAAATAGCTCTAAAACTACTAGAAAATGAACAGGCTTTATAAAATACAAACACACCTTGCCAATTAGTACCTGACCAAGACACTCCGTTAGCAGGAAAAGGATATGGTGGCCGAGCGAGGACTCGGGGTTCTAGGTTTTTTCCTCGATATTGTCACCATGCGTGGGACAGATGGAGGGACAGTGCTCACATAGACAGTGGCTGCAGGCCCTGAGGGTCTTCAGCTGCAGAAGGTCAATGGACAATGCGATGTCCCCTCACAGCCACTGGGATGATTATAAATGAAAAGAATATGAAATAAAATAAGTGTTGGTAAAGAGGTGGAGAATTTGGCTCCCTGGTGCTTTGCTGGTGGAAATGTAAAATGGGGCAGCTGGGTGGGCCACAGTGGCTCAGCAGGCAGAGTTCCCTCCTGCCATGCCGGAGACCCAGGTTCAATCCCCAGTATCTGCCCATGTAAAAAAGAAAAAAAAAAAAAGAAAATGGGGCAGCTACTTTGGAAAACTCTTGGGTGGTTCCTGATAGGGTTAAGTATAGACTGACCATTTGAATCAGCAAGACCACTCTTACATACATGCCCCAAAGTACTGAAAGCTGGGACTCGAATACATCTCTGCACCCTGATATTCAGAGCAGCATTATTCACAATAGCCAAAAGGTAGAAGCAACCCAAATGTCCATCCGCTGAAGAGTGGGTAAAGGAAATGGGGTCTATGCATGCAAGGGAGTATTATTCAGCCCTAAAAAGGAATGAAATTCTGATGCATATGACAACCCAGATGAAGCTTGAAGACATGACACTAAATGAAATAAGCCAGACACAACAGGACAAATGTTCTATAACGCCACTTCTAGGAAATGTCTAGAATAAGGAAATTCATAGAGATAGAAGGCAAGTTAGAGTTTCCCAGCGGTTGGGGGAGGAAGGGAATCAGTTACTGCTTAACAGGTGCAGAGTCTCTGTTCAGGTTGATGGAAATGCTTTGGTAACGGATGGCGGTAACGGTAATACAACACAACATGGTGAATGTAACTGATGCCATTGAACTGCACACTTAAAAGTGGTTAAAATGGCAAATTGCATGATATATATATACATATCACCACAATAATAATTTAAAAAACCGGGGACAGGAAGCCTGTCGATGCCAGGCAGTTTCTTGGTCTTCTTGGGCTACCAGTTCATACTGCTGCAATTTCAGCCCCGCAGGGACCGGCCACAAGAAACTGACATTTATTGCTATAATTTAGCAAGGCTTAGGGGAGACTTGGGAGGGAAAAGCAGACTTTAGTTCGTGTTTTGTGGTCACAAACAGCATGATAAACAGGATTTTGCAGCTGAGTGATTAATGAGCCTTTTGCATTTGGCTGGAAAGATTATAAATCCACTGGGCTAGTGAAACCATAGGCAGTCGGACACAAATCACAGGTCATTTTTTGGTTGCTGCTGGACAGCCCTTGTTTTGAGCAAACAACCTTGAACCCTCCAGCGGTGGAAGGAGGGAACTAGGTGGTTCCACGTGGCAACAGGTTACCAAGACATTGCCTTTGGGCTCCACCCCAACTTCACCTTTCCTTACTACCAACTCTGGTGTGTATTTGAGGTTCACTTGGGTTCTGACTGCTCAGCGCTGGGGGCCAGTTACCTCGCCAATGCTTCTCGATTTCCATTTTTGCAGGCATCACGGGTCCCACAGATGAAAATAGCTGTGCGGGGCCATTACTTTTAAAACACTGCATTTGGGTGCATTTGGGATTGGAGAGGCTTCATGGAGCACCCAAGAATCCAATGTCAGAAGTTGGTTGTGTCCAGAAAGAGAACATCATATGGAAAGACAGGTTTGGAGAAAATAACCACACGATGTCAGGCCGCAAGCCGAGGTGCGTTTGCGGTGCGGCCACTGCTGGCTAAGGCGGGGGATCCCCTGCATTTCCGTCCAGGGTAAGAGGCACACACGTGCTCTAGGTAAGCATATGTGTTATGTGGCTTGAAATCCAGTGCACAGGTATATGAAAGGTGCTCAAATGATTGTCTCCGACCTGGCCACGCCTGCTTCTTCCAACACGAGTCTCTCACCTTTCACAATTACAATCACAAAAACGGTAGTAGATTTTCCGTTTATCTGGGTTTTTTATCATTAAACTTTGGCGTGTATTCTCCCTTCACCTTACTTGGAAGAAACACTTTCAAATTTTAGTTTTATTTACTTTCAAACTAAGAAAACAGCTTCCCTCTGAGCTTGCCCAAATCTGAGAAAACACAACCTGAATGTTTTTGTTTTCCTTTTTTTCCCCCTAAATGCATTGGCCGGAATTTTCCTGTTTTTAAGCTCACCGGTTGTGCAGTATCTGGTCAGACCACCTTTACGATACGTGTCTTTCTCCTCTCGTACACATACGGCACCAAATAGTTCATAATCCACGGGGTTTGTGCCTGGCAGGAAGGCTAAGCCAGGGGCTGTTTTCAGTGTTTTCCCGTCAACAGCTTGTGCAGCCCTCGCCTGGGCGCTCACACTCCCTTCCCTCCATCCTCCATGCGAGGGGCCAGTTCACAGCATATAAATCACCCTGATGGCTTCCTATTTGGACAAAACTAAAACAAAAATGAGGCAAAGACTTCTGCTCTTCTACACTCACTGCCAGTGATAGGAGAGAATTTTATTAGAAAAGAGCAATTAAATAAACTCTGGTGCCCGAAGGAAGCCACATAAAATCATAATCACTAAGAGCATCCCATGGTTTGCTCACCACCCACCCCGTCGCTTGTGCCTGAAACCAGCAGCCCTGCGTCTCGCCGCTTGGCTTGATGCTGGCCTCAGGTCCATTCCACGGCCAGCCCCAGGCTTGGTCCGCGGCCCGCACTCCATCTTGGCTCGCCTGGACTGTGGGTCTCTGCATCTCTCGTTGTCCCGTCCCCTTCCCTTCCCATCACAGCTGCAATAGGGCAGGCTCTAAAAGTAAATCCAACCTCGTCTCCCTGGCAGGCTCCTCTCCCTGGCGTGTGAGCCCCTCAGGACTGTGCCTCTGCTGCCCCCTGCACAGGCACCCCGTGTGCCCATCGCCGCACGCCCTGCTCCTGGACTGTGGTCAGCGGGGAGATGCTGCAGGCAGGCCCTGTCTCTTTCGTCCCTGATTTGCCAGTGCCTAACGTGGAAAGTGCTCTCTTGCTAAATGAACGTATAGCATAAAAGTTAATTTCATACTCTGCCTTATTCTGGAAAGGATTTAAGATGGTATGAATGAAATTTATAAGTTCATCACCATCCAGCTGATACTATACCGAAACCGAGATGGATGTATGATGTTTGAGAGCATGTGCAGATACTAAATCTCAATCACTGCTATCGTTGGGTGATAGCATCAAATACTTTCTATTTTGTCCCCACATGTCCCTAAGGCAGGTGTGTTGGTTTGCTAAATGCTGCTAGAATGCAATGTACCAGAAATGGAATGGCTTTTCTAAACAGAATTTATTAAGTTACAAGTTTAAGGTCATAAAAATGTCCAAACTAAGTCATCCAGAGAAAGATACCTTGCTCAAGGAGGGCCAATGTCTGACACATGGGAAGGCATGTGGCTGGCATTTGCTGGTCCTTGTTCCCAGTTTGGACTTCTCATTCGGCTAGTGGATCCGTCCGCTGAGGTGGGGAATTCGGGAGGAAGAGCAGGCTTGGAGGGAAGATGATGGTTCTTGGCATGGTGTTGAGATACCCATGAGATATCCTACTTGAAATATCTAAAACACACTTTACTATGTGGCTCTGGAGCTCAAGGAAAAGTTTGAAAATCCCAATTTATGATCACCTTAAAAGAAAGTAGGAAGTAGAGAGGAGGGGAAAGGTAAAAGAGACCAGAGAGAAAGGAGCTAATAAATGGAGCAAATGCCTTGGTGGGCCGGGAGGGGCTGGGCTTGAGAGCACCTGCGGAATTGTCAGCTTTGGCCTGGGGGCTGTGCAATGAGGGAGATCTAAGGACCTCACTGCCTTAGTTTCCCCATCTGTAAAATGAGAACAATGGTGCCCTTCTGAGAGAGATTTTATATAGATGCATTGAGAAATGGTGTAAAGTATCTGTGTTTGACCCATATAAAGAATTCAATATTTGGTAACTATCTGATCATCATTAGAACCAGTTTAATGGAAGGAGGTGGGTAAGGATCAGGCAGGGTGGAAACCTTACAGAAGGGGAGAGTAACGGTTTAAGGGGGTCCTTACTTGATGGCCTTGACTTTCAGGCCAAGCCGAGGGCAGGCCGTACAAAGTGAAAAGAGCAGAGACAGTCTGTAGGAGGAGGGCAGGAGTTCCGTAAGAGCCACAGCGAGGATAAGAAGGAATGAATTAAGGCCACCCAAAAGGATTTCCAGGTGGCAATGTGAAGGCATTCACGATTATGATATTTAAAAAGACACTCACAAGAAACGAGTTGGAGGGCTGACGCCTCCTAGCTTCAGGGCTTACTATAAAACTACAAGAATCAGGGCAGGGTGGCCCTGACAGAGACAGACAGAAGGACCAGCAGAACAGAGCTGAAAGTCCAGGGGAAACCCACAACCGTGTTAAGTAAAATAAAATGATCGTTTGCACTGGGCATTGCCAGAAGGGACCTGTGTTAGTTAGATTCAGTTGTCAACTTGGCTAGGTGAGCATAGCTAGTTTTGTTGCTGCAGACATAAGTCAATGGTACATGAACCTCATCTGTTGCTAATTACATCTGCAGTCGGCTAGGAGGCGTGTCTGCTGCAATGAGTGACGTTTGACTTAATTGGCTGGTGCTTAAATGAGAGAGCGCAACGTAGCACAGCCTAGCAGCTCGGCATTCCTCATCTCAGCACTCGCAGCTCAGCCCAGGCCTTTGGAGATGCAGAAAGAAGTCACACCGGGGAAAATTGTTAGAACCCAGGGGCCTGGAGAGAAGACCAGCAGGGACCATCTTGTGCCTTCCACGTAAGAAAGTACCTCAGTGGAAAGTTAGCTGCCTTTCCTCTGAAGAACCAACAAAATAAATCCCCTCTTATTAAAAGCCAATCCGTCTCTGGTGTGTTGCATTCGGCAGCTAGCAAACTAGAACAGGACCCCTTTCTGAGAAAGGATATTCCAGAAGGCAAAAACAGTTGACCTGCAGTGGCTTCCCGAGAAAATGGAACAATGGAAACCACTCTACAGAACTGCAGATAAACAACACCAGGTGATAAAGCAGTTTTGGTCCAGGAGACATAGATTATCGTACTGGACATACCACGGTAGCCACGTATAATCACTCTTCACTCTGTAAGACTCTCCTATGTCAAGTAGAAACTTAACATCCGCTAAACAGAACTTTTCGTCATTTGCTTCCATGTTCGCCCTATATAGCCATCCTTTCCAACTCACAGACCCCCCTTCCCCTTTCTCAAGGGGATGCTGCCGATTTGTGAATCACTCAATACAGTCACGAGGTCTTAATTGCATAAAATTTTTCTTTCAACAATAGGAGCAACTGATTTATGACAGAGATGCAAAGGCATTTCAGAGAAAAAGATTAGTCTTGCCAAGAAATGGTGCTGGAACAATTGAACATTCATATGCAAAACTAACAAGCTATGATTCATTCCTTGCATCCCATACAAAATTAACTCAAAATGAAATAAATGTATAACCTAAAACTATAAAACCTCTAGAAGAAGATAAAAGAGAAAATCTTTGTAACTTTGGTCCAGGCAAAGATTTCTTAGATCTGACAACCAGAAGCACAATTCATGAAAGAAAACTTGATAAATGGGACTTCATCAAAATGTAAAATGTTCACTCCTAGAAAAATAATGTTAAAAGAATGAAAATAGAAATCACAGATTGGAGAGAATATTTTCAAAGTATGTATCTGATAAACAACTTGTATCCAGAATATACAAAGAATTCTCAAAACTCAATAATAAGAAAAGAACTCACTAAAAAGTAGGCAAATGATTTGAAAAGTCACTTCATTAAAAAAGATATATGAATGACGAAAATGTTTGACTTCATTAGCAATTAGGAAATGAAAGTTAACATCATGAGGATACAGCACAACCCAGCTAGTAAGGTGACAAAAGTGAAAAAGACCAACCATAAAAAGTGATACAAAAGAAATGGAAATTGCATACCCTGCTGGTGGGAATGCAAAATGTTGCAACCACTTTGGAAACAGTTTGGCAGTTTCTTAAAAAGTAAACATGCACCTGCCATACGATGCAACCATTCCGCTTCTAGGCACATTTCCTAAAGAAAAGAAACCGTAAATCCACACAAGGACTTATGAATGTTTGCAGCAGCTCTACTCAGAATACACACATACATATATATAAATGGAAACAAGCTTTTTTGAAAATGCAATTTTATTGAGATATATATTCACATACCAAATAATCATACAAATTGTACAATCATTGGTTCACAAGGTTTTCACAATCACACTGTCATACCTTAAAGGCTCTATAGTTAATCATCTTCAAGAATCAAGGCTACTGGATTACTGTTCAGCAGTTTCAGATATCTTCCTCTAGCTACTTCAATACACCAAAAACTGAAAAGGAGTATCTATATACTGCATACAAATAACCTCCAGAAGGAGATCTATTTGAAATCTCATAGCCACTGAAACTTTATTTTGTTTCATTTCTCTTCCCCCTTTTGGTCAAGAAGCCTTTCTCAATCCCATGATGCCGGGTCCAGGCTCAACCCCCGGAGTCATGTCACACGTCGCCGGGGAGATTCACAACCCTGGGAGTCATGTCACACATTGCCAGGGAGATTCACAACCCTGGGAGTCATGTCACACGTCGCCAGGGAGATTCACAACCCTGGGAGTCATGTCACACGTTGCCAGGGAGATTCACAACCCTGGGAGTCATGTCACACGTTGCCAGGGAGATTCACAACCCTGGGAGTCATGTTCTATGTACCAGGGAAAGCAATGAGTTCACCTACCAAGTTGGCTTAGAGAGAGAGGCTGCATATGAGCAACAAAAGAGGTTCTCTGGGGATGACTTTTAGGTCTAACTATAAGTAGTTTTAGCTTCTCCTTTGCAGGAATAAATTTCATAAGGACAAACCCCAAGATCACAGGCCTGGCCCATCAGCTTGGCAGCCCCCAATGTTTGCAAGAATATAAGGTCTTACCCAGGTGGGGAAGTTTAATAATTCCATCTTTTTCTCCAGTCCCTTAAGGGGACTTCGCAAGTACTTTTTATCTTCTGTCCAGATTACTATGGGATGTAGTGGGACATTCCATCAATTTGTACAAACCAAAAAGATCTCATTCTCAGTTCAAGGCCCCATGTAATTATGGTGTTCAAAAAGCTGACCATACAAGATAGATGAGTGTGTTACTGAAAATATAAAGTCTGCACCAAAACATCTCTTCCTTTGGTCCCACTCAGAAGTTCAAGTTTTAAAATATTGTCAATAACAATGAATAAAAAAGTATGGGCAAAGACCCCTTGGAGGAATGGCGAGAAAGGGGGAAAATTCAACTTCCCCATTTGGAAAACTCCTGATATTTTCGCAAGCAATAGGGACAACCAAATCAATAGGCTGAGCCCTCAGTCTTGGGGTTTGTTAATATGAAACTTATCCCTGCAAAGGATAGACTAAACCAACATAAAATTAGGCCCAAAAGTCGCCCCCAGAGAGCCTCTTTTGTTGCTCAGATGTGACCTATCTCTTTCAGCCAATATGGCAAGCAAACTCACTGCCCTCCCCCTCTCGACATGGGACCTGACTCCCAGGGGTATTAACCTCCCTGACAACATGGGACAGAAATCCTAGAATGAGCTGGGACTCAGCATCAAGGGGTTGAGAAAGTCTTCTTGACTGAAATGGGGAAGAGAAATGAGACAAAATAAAGTGTCAGTGGCTGAGAGATTCCAAATAGAGTCAAGAGGTTATCCTAGAGGTTATTCTTACACATTATATAGCTATTCCCTTTTTAGGTTAAGGTGTATTAGGCTAGAAGGAAGTACCTGAAACTTTAGAGCTGTGTTCTAGTAGCCATGTTTCTTGAAGATGATTGTATAATGATATAGCTTTCACAATGTGACTGTGCGATTGTGAAAACCTTGTGTCTGAGGCTCCTTTTATCTATGGTATGAACAGATGAGTAAAACATATGGATTAAAAATAAATAAATAATAGGGGTAACAAATGTTAAAATTAAAATATATATATATTGGAAAAACATATATAGTCAATCTCCTCCTTTACCCCTTAGTCTGCTTTACCTTAGTCCTAACCAGATCAGCTACATTCATAGGTCTAATTGAAGTCTGATCCCTTTCCCAGGGTTTTTAACGGTTGCTGAATGGGGTGATGCTGACTTTCAGAGCTGCAGAACTCTAGCCCTGAGTCTCAGGTGTCAAACAGATACTTGAAGTTCCAGGGAACGACCAGGTTATATACAAGGAGCTCAACATCTCAGAATTTAGAAATAACAGTTGCAACTTCGGAATAGATATGACTGCTCTAAGAGCTTATGATGTAAGCAGGTTTACAAGGGGCCTTCCCTTGATGACCCATGCTCTCAAATTCAATTCTCAGGGTTTGTACATTATAGGTAGTTCATATGAGTGAGGCGTAATGATATTTGTCTTTTTGTTTCATTCAACATACTGTCCTCAAGTTTCATTCACCTAGTTGTATGCGTCACATCTTCATTCCCTGCAGCCACTCAGAAGTCCATTGCATGTATACACCACAGTTCACCCTTCCAGGCTTCACCCAATGCACCCCCAGGTCACCTCCATTCATTGCAAATGCAGACGAGCTTTTAACAAGTCCATTGATGAGGGAATGGGCAAACTGTAGCAAGTCCACACAATGGAGGACTACTTGGCAATAAGAAAGAATGAACTACTGACACACACAACAACATGAACAAATCTCTCCAAATAATTATTCAAGGTGAAAGAACCAGACCAAAAAAAGAACACATTCTGTATGAATCCATTTATACAACATTCTAGAAATAGCAAATTAATCTATAGTGACAGAAAGTTGATTCAGTGAGAACCCAGGAAATGGGATTTGGGAAAGGAGGAAGGGGGGAAATTATATAGGAGCACAAGGGAACTTGGGGGAAGACAGATATGTTCATTACCTTGATTATGGTAATGGGTTAATGGGTCCATAGGTGTATATATATGTCAAAATTTATCAAGTCGTGCATGTAAAATATGTACAGTTCATTGCATGCTAATTAGCCCTCAATTAAGTTGTTAAAAAAGGAAAGAAATAGGATAAAACAAAAAATGAATTCAATTTACACAGTAATTTTTAAAAACAAGATTTTAGTGGCAGTTTCCACTGGTGATATTTTGTGAATCTCTATTGCCGATTCATGCCATGGATTATCAGTACCCTCCTGATCACTGGAAACAGAGTTATTAGTGCCTTTGAATCCAATCAAATTTAAATAACCAATTCCAAAGCCCCAGAACCAACTCAGAAGTCCCATCCTTAAGAGTCTATTTCTCAAAAACCACCTCAGTTCTGGTACCAAAATGTGTATTAGAGAAACAGAGTCAAAAGAATATATGTATGTAACTATTAAGAGATTTATTATGGAAATTGGCTCAAGTGACCGTGAGGATTGGCAAGTCTGGATTCCATAGGGCAGTCTACCAGTTGGAATCTCAACGAAGATGATGCTGAATTCCCCAGGAGAAGCTGCAAGCTGGAACTCCTGTGAAAGTGGTGAATTTTGCAGGGAAAACTGGCTGTCTGGAGGAGACAAATCCTTCCTGACTGCTGAAATGCCCAGTTCCCCTTTTTGGCCTCCAAGTGATTGAATAAGACTGCCTCTTTGCTGAAGGCAAACTGCTTTGTTGATTGTAGATGCAATCAGGCTTAGATGCAATCTACTGACTAATGATTTAAATCCAGGAAATACGCTCACAGTAACAATCAGGCAGTGTTTGCTTGACCAAATGTTGGACACCATCGCCTAGCCATGTTGACATATAAATTAATCATCACAGTTCCCAATAATCTTGGTGAATTGATTGTTTTTTAAAATCAAAGTGCAACTATGATTAATCCACGTTTTCCATGTATATTGCAGCACTTACTACACAATTAATTTAGCTGTAGCCTAATTTCTTTTAGGATATTCTGCTTGTGTGAACTGCAAGACTAATAAAGGAGAGATTTTTCTTGAATCAGCACTTCTACTAAACACCAAAAGCTATAGCTGTACACCTAAAACATGAGATGAGAGAGAGAGAGCAGTGGCCCCTCACTCTGATCAGGACTTGCTGTTTGGAAGTGTGATTGCCTCTGAGGCAGTGGAGGGTGGAATGTCTCTGAAGACAAGGAAGACAGCCTAGAAGTGATTCTTTCCTCTAACGTGCAACAGAGCAAGAAAAGATACACGATCACAAGCAGCTTTTCCTTCACCCTCAAGTCCTATCTTATCATTGGCTTGAATGGGCCACAATGAGGCCTTGGTTTAATCTGGCCTGTCAGTTAGTCCCCCATTTACTGAGGAGACACCCCAATACCCAAAGGAAAGCCATGACTTTAAACAAATGGCCAGGCTTTTAGGCAGAGCTCCTTCTCCGGAGGACCAAACAGGCCCCTACTGCCTCTGCCAGCCCCCTTTTCTGTTTGGCCCAAGGGCAGGAAATCCAAGCCAGAGCAGGCGATGGGGGTCAGGTGTGGTGTGAAGGGAAGGCCCAGCTGACCGCAGCTGCAGTGGGAAGCCCCAGAGGGAATAGCTCCTCTGAAGGCCCTTAGTGGCCAGTCCAAACATTGGCTTGGAAAGTTCTTTTTATTCAGACAATCTAATAAAGCTCAATTTAGAATACATATAGGTTTTTAAATTCCAAAGCATTCTGACTGCTCCTGTGATGAAAACCGCCTCCCGGATTGATATATGGAATTGAGGAAGTTGGGAAAGGAGCAAATTCTTTAACCTAGGCTTGAATTAGACTGTCTGAAAACAGGTAATGCGGGCGAGTGAGAGATCAAGGTTACCCAAGGTTACCCTTTAACTGTTAGATATGCACCCCACCTTGTACTAGACCCAAAAGAATCAGTAATTTTTCCAATGGTTCCTTACAAAAAAAAACAAAAAACAATTACCACATTGTTAAATGTTTGGCAATCTTCCAACTAGACAAAAGCACAGGTCGGAAAGGAGGACTGAGGTCCTACCTTGCCGCCATTTGGGAAAGTCGATTTTGCCCTCTCTTACTTCCCATGGAATGGCTGCTGGTTCTCCGATTTCTATCTAAACCCTCATGGAACAAATCAAGAAGCAGAAGGACCTACACCTGTTTGGGTGGGATGTGAATGGATGTCAACAACGAGGGAATTATGACTAATAAGATTAGAATTATATTGCCCACCCACTGGGCACCTACTATGTGCCAAGCACAGTCTTGGGCACTTCATGGTTATATCTGCCATCTCATTGGATTCTCATGGCCCTAAGAGGAAGATGATGATATTTCCCATTTTACAATCAAGAAAATAAGAATCAGAGAAATTCATTGTCCAGGGACACAAACTCTTAAGCAGCAAAGCTAAATTCAGACCTGGATTTGTCTAATTCCAAAGCACATACTCTTCCCACCACCTCCCACTTTTCAGAAAGAAAGCCCTAAAATATATTTTGGCCCATATGTAGGTGCTGTGATTTGGTAAGTCATCTGTGTATGACTGTTTAGATCGTAAGGTCCTTAATGGTGAAAAGATGGGGTCCTGTTCTGGCTTTTGCTTAGCAGAGTACACAAACTCATACATTGATCAGAAATGGATAGTGGTGATGGTTGCACAACACTGTCAATGTACCTGATGCCCCGAATTGTACACTTAAAAATGATTGAAATAGGAAATTTTATGTTATATATTTTACCGCAATGACATCTTTTTAAATGTCACCTGAAAGTGTGTACCTGACTTAAGAGTCTTACACCAACATCCATGTGCTATTGTTTTATGAGACATCATCATTTGGGAAGGTGGGGCAAAGGGTGACATGGGGACTCCCCACACTACTTCTGCAACTTGTTGGGTCTTAATGTAATTCAAAATAAGTTACTTTTTTAATTGTTATTTGAAAATGGTGATGAGGTGCACTGTCACAGTATGGTACCAACAGAAACTAAGAAAGTCAGGTTCCAGCTCAAAGCTGCTTTGTCAATAACCAGCCACTTGGCACTGCACAAGTCACAAGCCCAGCTGAGGCCTAGAGAACTTTTGATGGCACCAAGTCCTCTTTCAGCTTTAAGAGTTACAATTTCTGTAATTTCAAAAATATCTATTTGTAGACTTCTTCTTTAGGGTGCAAGAGTAAACACAACACCAATTTGCTTCCCAAAACCAGGTAAAGAGGCAGACAAGACAGGAGAGGACAAGGCAAGACAGCATCAAAATGATAGAAGCTAGAAAGCAGCTGGCCTTGAGCTGGCAGTGGATGCAGCTCAGGAGGAACTCGTTTTATACCACAGAATTTTCCCAAAGCTCAGGAGCCAAGAGCTACAAATACCTGTGGAAAAAGAGGGCAAAAGGGTGGCTAAGATATGGATTGGGTAAGAGCTCTCAGGCACCCAGGTCTCTATATTCCTCCTGATGCTGAGCCACCACGACAGTGTTTGTTCCCCAGTCCAGCAAAAGTCTAGAGAGTTCACTTTTAAAAGTGTAAAATGGAAGTCTCTTGATGGGGAATGGAAAGCACCACGTCAAAAACCAGAGGGCCGGAGACTTCCAGAGAAGATGGAGGAGCAGAAAGCTCCAAGACACAATCCTTCCACCAAAACAACTATTAAACAGGCAGGAGTTGTCTAAAACAACTATTTTTGAAACTCCAGAGGCCAAAAGAACACTATACAGTATCCAGGGAAGAGTGGGAGGAAGAAGCAGATAAATGACAGTAAAGAGCTGTCAACTGCCCTTTGCATGTGGAAGTCACCAGTGCCCATCACCCACTCTCATGGCAGCCACCATGGGGTCCCATCCCTGGCCAGCTACTGGTGACAGAAATGGACATAAAAATCCTCTTTCCCTAGAACAGGGTTGGACACAGCTGATCACTGAGTACAGCTTTTGATTAGTGAATTTGGATTGCTGACTCCTGGCCCTGAGGGCAGCTGTTGTTTCGATCCTGCCCAAAGGTAGCAGCAGCTATTGTTTCCACCATCCCTGGAAAAAGTAGAGGCAGTGGAGATTTAAACTCACAGTGCTTCCTCAGGACTGCAGGGGACAGTTGGCTAAAAGGTTGAAATTGCTGGGCAGACCAGGAAAGCTCAGCTTTGGGGATCCCCTGGAGAAGCTCTTGGTGCCCTTCCTGATCCCCTCTCCAAGGCTACTTTGGAGCTGGTCTGCACCCACTTCATGGGTCCGAGGCCCCTTTAAGCTGGAAAGGATTGACTTGGAAAAATCCTCTCCAGGGTGACCCTCGTCCCAGAATTTGGCTCCCTGAAAAGCAACTTGAGACAAAGAAAGGAGTTTACACAACTATAGAGGCAGACAGTCTGTGACAAAGGTCTACTGGCTTCACATACCCAGGAGAGGGAGGTTTGTCTCCTTGGAAACAGAGGGGACAACCAAACTCATGTAAACAGAGGAACTTCAAAACAACTAACAAGGAAAAGCCCAGGACAAGAAATAGGCCCAAAAAGATAAGGAAAAGCCTGCACACTGAATTCGCCCTGGACAGGTCTTGATAGGGTGGCTAAAGCTCAAGAAAATCTATTTTATCCCCAGCCAGTTACAACACCAAGAAACAGACATCCCAGAGAGTAATTACCAGAGTTAACATTTTAAAATATTAAAATGTGTAGTGTGTAATAAAAGAGTACAAGACAACAAAGAAAAGAAATGATGATCCATCCAAAGAGGATGAAAATATAGAAAATACCAGTGAAGATGAGAATGTGGATATGCTGAACAAAGCTTTAAAAAGTGATCTTAAAAATGCTCAAGGAAATGAAGGAAAGTATAAAGAAAGAACTAAAGGATATCAGGAAAACAATGAATGAGCAAAGCAAGAGTCTAAGTAAATAGATAGAAATTTATAAAGGAACAAAACAGAACTATTGGAGTTGAAGACTACAATACCTGAAAAGAAAAATTCCCAGGAAAGTTTCAAGAGAAGATTGAAGCTTGCCGAAGAAAGAATCAGTGAACTTGAAGACAAGACATATGAAATGAGTCAGACTAAGGAGCAGAAAGAAAAAATTAATATTAAAAGTGAAAATAGCCTAAGAGCTATGAGACACCATCAAGTATACCAATATATGCATGACGGGAGTCTCAGAAAGAGATGATAAAGAGAAAGGACACACAAGGAATAGTCAAAGAAATTATGACAAAGAACTTCTCAAATTTAACAAAACTGTGAATATGCACATCCAAGAAGCTCAAAGAACAACTAACAGGAAAAACATCAAGATAAATATACCCCATCTTATATTGATTACACTACTGAAAGCAAAGAATAGGGAGAGAGTTCTGAAAGCTACAAGAGAAAAGTAAAGTGCTTATGTACAAGGGAGCCGCAACAAGATTGAGTGCTGATTTCCCATCAGAACCCATGCAGGCAAGAAGACAGTGTGTGGAAATATTTAAAGCACTGAAGGGAAAACAAGTGCCAGCCAAGAATTTTATATCCGGCAAGACTCTCTTTCAAAAATGAGAGAGAGATTAAAACATTATCAGATAAACAAAAGCTGGGGGAGTTCATCACCATTGGACCCACCCTCTAAGCAATACTAAAGGAAGTTCTTCAGAACCACTAGACAATGGTTCAAAGCAACCTAAGAAATAAAGACCTGCAGTAAAGGTAACCATTTGGGTAATTATAAATGCCAGTATTATTGTATTGTATTATTTGTAATATAACTCCGTGACTTACCTTTTACAGGTGCTAAAATGCAAATGTAATGATAAATCTATGTTTTGGGATATACAATGTACAAAGGTATAAGTGGTAACAAGTACAAAAAAGTGTTTGGAGGAAAGAGGAATATAGGAAAAGAAGACATGCATGCTACTAAAGTTAAGTTGGTATCAAACCAAATATGGTTGTTATATATTTAGGACATTAAATTTTAACCCCCTGGTAACCCCAAGGAAAATAGCTGAAAAATATATCCATATAGAAATGAGAAAGCTCTCAATATGGTACAACACACACACAAAAATAAATATAAAAGTTGGCATTAATGGAAGTGAGGGATTAAACAGTATATGACTTACAAAGCCTAAATAGCACAATGGCAGAAGGAAGTCCTGTAATATCAGAGAACTTTAAATGTGAATGGATTAAACTGCCTAGTCAAAAGGCAGAGATTGGCAGAATGGATAAAAAGCATGACCCAACTGCATGCTGTCCACAAGAGACTCACCTTAAATTCAAAGACACAAGTAGGTTGAAGGTGAAAGGATGGTAAAAATATATATACCATACAAATAGTATCCAAAAGAGTACTTGGGTGCCTATACTAATATCAGATAATAAACTTTAAGTAAAAAACAATTACAAGGAAAAAAGGTGGTCATTTTATACTGATAAAGGAGACAATTCAACAGAAAGATCTACCAATTATAAATATATATGCATCTAACAGCCGAGCCCCAAAATATATTGAAGCAAACACTGGCAGATTTGAAGGGAGAAATTGATTGTTCTACATTAATAGTAGGAGACTTTAGAACATCACTCTCAATAATGGATAGAACATATAGTCAGAAGACCAATAAAGAAATACAGGACTTGAATGATACACTAAACCAACTAGACCTAACAGATATATATATATATATATACATATAGAACACTACACCCAAGAAAAATAGAATACACATTCTTCTCAAATGCACATGGATCATTCTTCAGGATGGACCATATGTTCAGTCACAAAACAAGTCTCAATAAACTCAAAAATATTGAAATCATACAATGTATATTCTCCGGCCACAATGGAAAAGTGAAGCTAGAAATCAAAAAGAGAGGAAGAAATAGAAAATTCACAAATAAGTGGAAATTTAAAAAATACCCTTAAACAACCAATGGGGTAAGAGTAAATCAGAAGCAAAATTAGGAAATATCTTGAAGTGAATGAAAATGAAAATACAACATACCAAAACTTATGGAGTACAGCAAAGGCAGGGCTGAAAGGGAGATTTATAGCTCTAAATGCTTATATTAAAAATAAGAAAGACTTCAAATCAGAGACCTAACCTCACAACTGGAAGATCTAGAAAAAGAAGAGCAACCTAAACCCAGAATGAGCAGAAGGGAGGAAATAACAATGATTAGAGCACAGATAAATGAAATAGAAAGAAAAAAAAAGCAATAGAAAGAATCAATAAAGCCAAAAGTTGGTTCTTTGAAAAGATCAATAAAATTGGCAAACCTTTAGCTGGACTGACAAAGAAAAAAATGTGAGAGAATAGAAATAATGAAAATCATAAATGAAAAGGGGGAAATTACTACAAGACCCTGTTGAAATAAAAAAGGAGTATAAGAGGATACTATGAACAACTGTATGCCAAAAAATTAGATAACCTAGATGAAATGGACTAATTATTTGAAACTCACAAACTACATAATTGACCCAAGGGAAAAATAGAAGATTGAACAAATCCAATATTAGTAAAGAGATGAAATCAGTGATGAAAAACCCCCCAACAAAGAAAAGCCCAAGACCATACGGCTTCACAGGGGAATTCTAGCAAGCATTCCAAGAAGACATAACTCCAATTCTGCTCAAACTCTTCCAAAAAAATTAAAAAGAAGGGAACACTCTCTCATTCTATGAGGCCAACATCACTCTCATACCAAAGCTGGATAAAGATACCACAAGAAAAGAAAACCACAGATGAGTATCTCTTATGAATATAGATGCAGAAATCCTCAACAAAATATTAGCAAACCAAATCCAACAGCATATTAAATGAATTATATACTATTATCAAGCGGAATTTATCCCTTTTAAGAAAGGTTGATTCAACATAAGAAAATCAATTAATGTGATACACCACAGTAAGAGAATGAAGAAAAAAACAAAAACATGATCATCTCAATTTATGAAGAACAGGCATTTGACAAAATCCAGCACCCTTTCTTGATAAAAACAATTAGAACACTAGGAATTGTAGGAAACTTCCTCAACATGATAAGGGCATATATGCAAAGCCCATAGCCAATATTCTACTTAATGCTAAAAGACCATAAGCTTTTCCTCTAAGATCAGGAACAAGACAAGGATGCCTACTGTCAATGAACAACCAGAAGATAAACCAAAAAAAAGTTCCACTCACAATAACAACTAAAAGAATTAAATGTCTAGGAATCAATCTAACCAAGAATATAAAGGACTTGTATGCAGGATATACACAGAAAGCTACAAAACATTGCTAAAAGAAATTAAAGACCTAAATAAATGGAAAGACATTTCATGTTCATGGATTGGAAGACTATTATTACGATGTCAATACTACCAAGACAATTTATAGATTGAATGTAATCCAAATCAAAATTCCAAGAACCTTCTTTGCAGAAATGGAAAAGCCAAACATTAAATTTATATGAAGGGGTAAGGAGACCTGAATATTTAAAGTCATCTTGAAAAAGAAGAGTGAAGTTGGAGGACTCACACATCCAATTATAAAACTTATTACAAAGCCACAGTAATCAAAACAGTGTATTATTGGCACAAGGACAGACATATAGACCAATGGAATAGAATTGAGAACTCAGAAATTAATCTTCACATTTATGGCCAACTGACTTTTGACAAGGTGGCAAAGACCACTCAATTGGGAAATAATAGTCTCCTCAACAAGTGGTGATGGGAAAACCAGATCTCCATTTGCAAAGGCAGGAAGACCCCTACCTCACACCATATACAAAAATCAACTCAAAATGGATCATAGACCTTAATACAAGAGCCAGAACTATTAAACTCTTAGAAGAAAATATAGGAATGCATCTTCAGGACCATGTGTTAGGCAATGGTTTCTTAGACTTTACACCCAAAGTACAAGGAACAAAATAAATAAATAAATAAATGGGATGTCATCAAAATTAAAAACTTTTGTGCCTCGAAGATCCATATCATGAAAGTAAGACAACAACCTACACAATGAGAAAAAAATATTTGGAAACCACATACCTGATAAAGGATTAATATCCAGAATATATAAAGAAAGTCTTCAACTTAACAACAAAGACAAACAACCCCATTTAAAATGGGCAAAAGACTTGAACAGACATCTCTCCAAAGAAGATATACAAATGGCTAGAAAGCACATGAATAGATGCTCAACATCATTAGCCATCAGGGAAATGCAAATCAAAACCACAATCAGATATCATTTCATACCCACTAGAATGGCTACTAATTAAAAAATGAAAAATAATAAGTGTTGGAGAGGATACTGAGAAATAAGAACACTCATTCATTGCTGGTGGTAGTATAACATGCTGCAGCCATTGTGGAGTACAGTTTAATGGTTCCTCAGAAAGCTAAGTATGGAACTACCATATGACCCGGCAATGCCACAACTAGGTGTATACCCAAAAGAATCGAAAGAAGGAATTCAAACAGATAATTTCACACCAACGTTCATAGCAGCATTATTCACAATTACCAAAAGGTGGAAGCAACCCAAGTGTACATCAACTGATGAATGGATAAATAAAATGTGGTTAATACATACAATGGAATATTATTCAATTATAAACTGGAATGAAGTCCTGATACATGTGACAGCATGGATGAACCTGGAAGACATCATGTTGAGTGAAATAAGTCAGGCACTAAAAGGACAAATGCTGTGTGATCCCACTGATCTGAAACAATTAGAATAAGCAAACTCATGGACTCAGAATCTGGGATATAGGTTACCAGGAGATGGGGGTGGGGTTAGGGGATGGGAAGTTAAGGCACAATGAATGCTGAGTGCTAAGACCGCCCCCTCCCCCGGCCTTATTACCCCTACTTAGCTCCCAGAACCCTGCCAGCGAGATTTTAAGCTTCCAGACAGGAAACTAAAATTTCGTTCTGGAGAATCTGACCAGTCCAAGAGAAAAGACCCAAAGGTATTGGAAGTAAGGATTGCTCAACAAATGGCCCACCCAGTCCACTCAGTCAGCCAGTTTGGGAAAACCACAGGGACAGAAAGCAGACCCGCAAATGGCAGGGGTTGCGGTGGGCAGAGGGGTTCACTACAAAAGGAAAGCACAGGGAATTTTTTTGAGATGAAATTATTCTGTCTCATGACTGGGGTGGTAGATACACAGGCCCATGGATTGTCAAACCCACAGAATGAAATTTGCTGTGTGCAAATTAAAAACAAACAAGAAAACCAAGATGGGAGGGAGCCCACAAAGGAAGATAAGCTATAACAATTAACCTAAAAACATTACAAATGAATCACATGACCGCACTGAATGGGATGGTGAAGAAAAGAATTTTGGACCTTCCAGTACAGTATTTTATCTGTACACTGTAAGGCTTAAGACAAAAGAAATGTACACAAATAGTACATTCCAATTAGGTTGATTTGTTTCCCACAGGGTGTTTTAGTTTGCTAAAGCTGCCAGAATGCAGTATACCAGAAACAGAATAACTTTTAAAAAGGGAATTTACGTTACGAGTTTACAATTCTAAGACCACAACAATGTCCAAACTAAGGCATCCAGAGAAGGATTCCGTGATTCAAGTAAGGCCAGTGAGCCCAGAACACCTTTGTCAGCTGGGAAGACACCTGGCTGTGTCTGCGGCTTTCTCTCCTGGCTTCTCCTTTCAAATCGCTTTCCTGGAGGCGTTTTCTTTCAGCATCTCCAGATGTCTGGGTCTGTGCGAGCTGCAGCTTTTTCCGAAATGTTTCCTCCTTAATGGACTCTAGGAAAACACCCCACCTTGAATGGGTGGAGACACATCTCCATGGAAACCACCTAATCAAAATGATCCCAACAGCAATATTGAATCAGGAGTAAAGAACAAGGCGTTTCTGAACACATAACAGTTTCAAACCAGCACACAAGGTTATGGGCCAGCCATTCTGAAATTACTTTATGTAACTACTAAGATTGGGCAAAAAAGGAACTGTTGTGTGTATAATGAGAGCCAGGCTTCTCACTGAGGGAGAAAGAAGTTCCAAACAGGGGAAGCGTGAAGGCTGGGCTGAACCCCATTGGTGTTGGCTCAGAGTCAGAGGAAGCAGTATGGACTCGTGTACTTTAAACATGTGTTCAGACAGACCAATACAGACATACACACAGCTAATTGTCTACCCGATGGTTAGTGCACATACATGTGTTCTCGGGGCCTCCATAGTTAGTTTCATGCGTGTTTTCCCTGGCCCTCCATGGTTAGTATGCATACCTGTGTTCCTTGGCCCTCCGTGGATTAGTGTACACACGTGTGTCTCCTGGTCCTCCATGGTTAGTGTCACGTGTGTGTTCCCTGGCCCTCTATGGTTAGTGTCATGTGTGTGTTCCCTGGCCCTCCATGGTTAGTGTCACGTGTGTTCCCTGGCCCTCCATGGTTAGTGACACGTGTATTCCCTGGCCCTCCATGGTTAGTGCACATGTGTGTGTTCCCTGGCCCTCCATGGTTAGTGCACATGTGTGTGTTTCCGTACCTCTGTCTGATGAGAGCACCCAGAAGCAATGAAGCCCTAAAAGCATTGAACACACCTGGTTCCCAGATTTGGTTTCCTAATTCTATTCTCCATAAAAAAGAAGTAGGGCTCCTGGAGAAATAGTTGCTCAGGCTGGGCTGGGAAATCACAAATGAGCCTGGAGTATCTGGAGTGACAGAAAATAGGAATGTGCACACAAGGAATGGCGGCCAGGGAGTTAAAGGACACAGGAAAGAGCCTGCAGGAGCTCCCGATGGCCAAAGCCAGTGCAGCTGGAGCCACGAGGGAAATGACAACAGAATTCGATGAAAGTCGATAGGACAAAACCCCCTGAGTGCACGCTGATTTAAAAAAACAACTGAGTAAATAAATTAAAGGGTGGGTTTAATTTAATTCCAATTAATAAGTGTAGAAGAAATAAGAAAAATATAAAATCACCATTGAAATACCACAGCGGTCACGTGGCAGCAGATTCACTAACCGATGCCAAAATTGGGGGGATGCTTGTGCAGAAATGGACATGTTCATAGTTTAAAAGTATCTCCCCTGAAATACTGATTAACTAAGAAGAAAGAAAATAACTGGACAGTGGAGAAACCCAGCACCTTACCCAAGTAACGAAAGCAAACCTCTCAGTGATGAGAATTGCCGGCGTTGTCACAGTGGATACGGTTCTCTGAGGAAGGTGGTCACTTCTGCACTGCTCTTGCTAAAAATCCATGCGATGGGCGGGCCACAGTGGCTCAGCAGGCAGAGTTCTCACCTGCCATGCCGGAAATCCGGGTTCAATTCCCGGTGCCTGCCCATGCAAAAAAAAAAATCCATGAGAAATCATCAACCCAAAGGGAGGGGCATTCTACAAAATAACTACCTGGCGTTCTTCAAGAATGACAAACCTGCAGAAGACATGGGAAGGCAGAGGCGCTTTCACAGACCCGATGAGACCAAGGAGAAAGAATAACCAAATGCAAAGTGGGATCCTGGAGCAGAATAAGGCGTTAGTGAAAACGCTGGTGAAATCCAAATACGGCCTGTTGCTTCGTTAACAGTATTGTACCAGTGTCCATTTCTTGGTTTTGATTAGCGCATTGTGATTATATAAGAGATAAATGTTAGGGAAAGCCGGGTGAGGGATCTAGTAAAGTCTCTGTGCTATTTTTGTGATTTTTCCATAAATGTGAATATTATTTCAAAATCAAAAACTTTTAAAAAGTATATTCTATTTTAGAAATAAGTCATCTTACCTCCTAAGCTGACCTGTCACAACTAGCTTCTAAGGTTTATTCAGTAACAACGTGGACTTATAAAAATTGCCTACAAACGCAATCTCAATGAACAACTTTGATTTGGTGTCCTGCAACTTCCTGGCTGAAAAAGCCTCGTTTTTCTGCATCAGCCAATGGGTGCGGCAGGAATTCCAAGGCGACTCTGCTGGACTAGGAAAAAGAAGAGGAAAGGGAGGCAAACAGCCCCAGGGCTCGAACCCCCTTTCCTGTCCTCTCCCAGCTGCTTCCATCTCTGCAGAGCCAGGTCTCCGAGGAAGCCACTCTTTAATGGTCCCTGGAAGATTACAGGATGATATAGTCTAGGTTAGAATACACCATCTGGTTATGCCCCTAGAATTTTAAAGACTCCCCTCATGTTTACAAATCTGAGCTTCCATGTCACATCTGCGGGCAATAGCTGAGCATCTGCCAGGCGCGAGCAAGACGCTTCATGTTCAGACGCTCCTGTGCTCAGAGCAGGTTGCTTCCTGAAAGGTTGGTCCTGAGCCGGCTGTTTGTCATCCCTGTTGCCTAGGAGGGGTGGAAGCTTTGCAGCCCTCAGATTTATGACTGTCAAGTAGGAATGTTTTAAAACCAAGCATATGCGGCTCCCCTTTACTGGTGTGTGTTCTCCCCACCCAACCCCTAACAAACCAGCTTTTTCTCCATTGGAGATTCGTTGAGACAGATACTATCTGCCAGTATTTTAGGGCCACCTTAGCTGCTTCATCTCTACCATCCCACTGCACTTTGAAGTCAGGCGAATTCAAAGGGGCCTTGTACTGAAGAAATATCCATGGCTTAGGGCAAACATTTCATCACTCTGAGCCTCTAAGTCTTCAAACAACTCCTGCCATCCTCCCGAAAGAGGCTGGCAGACTCTGTCCACAGAGCCAAGGAGGCTTTTCAAGTCCTTTGGGTTTTGTCAATGACTTTTTCTATCCGCGGCTGATGCTTGTTGACTACCGAGGCAAGACAAATCTATTACATTGCACAATTACCCTTTGCCCTTGAGAACCTTTCCTAATGGTGAGTGACTCAGTCCTTACACAAGGACAACATTCATTATTTTTCACTGTTTTCCTTTTTTTTCAAAGAATAATCTCTTGTCTATAATTGAGCACATTAGTAAGCCATTTCATGAGGGAGTTAAAACGATGTTTGCAAAATATTTCAACGCTTAGTACAAGCAGCACAGACAGACCTTAGACCAGCATGCCTGAGGCCAGGACCCCCAAGGCCAGTCCTGGTGGGGGCAGAGCTAGCCCCCCCACCCCCCACCCCCAGCTCAGCTTTGTTCAGCAGCAGGGACATCAAGGAGGGGACGTCAGCGCTCCCCCAACAGAGCAAGAAGGAGATTCTAAAGGTAATGTTTGTTACATTGCTTCCAGAATCAACAGAGCAGGAGGCTGATGCAATTTTCTAGAGTGTTTGGGCAGAAATCTACATACCTATGCAAAAAAAAAAAAAAAAAAAAATCAGGTTTGTCCAGGAAAAAAATAAAAGGCTACATTGGTTAAGCACTTACTACACACCAAGAACAGGCATTATCTCATTGTTCTTAGAACAATTCTACGATATTGATATTGATTTTGCAAATAAGGAAACTGAGGCACAGATAGATAAATCTGCTTATTCATAGTCACACAGCTGTTGAAGGCAAAACTGGGATTGTGGCCCAGGTCTCTGGCTGCAGAACTCCTAAGCACCAAGGTAAGTTTTCAAGCAACCCCCTCAGTGTCAAGTTCGACTGCAGAGAAGCGGGTATGCTTCAATACTCAGAGATGGGACCTCACCACATCTCAACCCCCAGGGCGGCCACTGCTGGGGACAGTGTCTGGGCCACCTCCCCACGAGCCAACAGAACTGGGAGCGATGGTGGCAGCATCTGCTGGTAGAAATAAAGCAGTGGTTCCCCACCAGGGGTGACATCGTTCCCCAAGGGACATCTGGCAGATGTCTGGAGACAGTTTTGACTGTCACAACTGGGGTAGAGGTGCTACGAGGCAGAGGCCGGGAGTCTGTGAAACAGCCTTTGACCCCCAGGATAACTGCTCCCCCAACAAAGACTCATCTGGTCAAAATGTCAGCAGCACGGAGGCCGAGAAGCTGGAGCCAAGGAGACGCGTGCCGGCTCACCTCGTGGCCGTACCTGCGTCAGACGGGTGGGGAGCCGGTGCCGCCTGCACAGGGCTCCTGCCACCCAGCTAATGAGCGGCACGTTGGCAATGCTGTCCAGGCTTAAAGGACTGCCCAGACAGGCTGAGCAAGGGATGCAAGGGATGTCCCTGCATGCAGCCTGAAGACGGAGTGCGAGCAGGGACCTCATGAAGTGGGCAAGGGCCTTTGCAAAGGCAGCAGTGTGGGCAGGGAAAGCCAGGAGAGAAATCCCTGTCCACTGGAGGGAGAGCGGGCTTCAAGGCTGGGCAAGGAATCCTGTCCCGTCCACACCCTGATTTTTTAGCAGACAATGAGGTCCAGCTCTGCGAGAACCGAGGAAAGCAGATGCAGCCGGCCCCACCCTAGAAACTAAAACGAGACAGGTGTTTGCATCCATTGCACAAAATGTGTAAACCAGAGTCCTGCCGTGAAGGAAAGGGCCCAAGTCAGGCAGACCTGGTTTTCAGGTCCGGCTTGAAAGTTTCTCGCTATATGAGCTTAGCAAGAAAGGATCTCTAGGCTTGGCTTCTTGCTGGCACAGCAGGAGTAATGGTGACGGCCACTTCCTAAGGTTGCTGGGAGAGACGCAGGTGTGGTGAGCGTTCTGATGCACAGTGTAGAGTGTTGCACAAAACACACAGGCTGCATGGTGGCTCCTGGCACTCCTCCTGAGCACCTAAAGAGACTGGTTTCACTGAGCCTGGCTGGGAGAAGGAAGCACTCGTGGGGCCGAGTCCTACAATCCCGACAGAGGCTTTTTATTAAACAGAATTTACCTTGACAAATGATCCTGTTTGAGACTGCCAGAGAAGCAGGCCTGGCTCACACAAGTCCTTTGCCTTTTCTAGGACCTAAAAAAATGACGATTTTAGATACACTCAGTATGACCTGCAGGTCACTAGAAGCAGATTTACTATGAAGTTAATGAAAAGGAAGTTTCAGGCCCCTCGTTTTATGGGATCTAAGACCCAGGCAGAGTTTACAATGTTTTTGTAAACTTTGCAAAGGCAAGGTACTGTAACTCAGCTGCTTAGAAGGGTGTCCCTTTCCGCTCTGACTCCCCGTTGGTCCCGTTTCCCATCTCTCTGGTTGGCTTCGGAGAAGCCATGGGCATTTTTTCAGATCTAGCTAAATAGAATTTGAGTGTAATATACCTTTAGTTTGAGTTGAGCAGATGTTTATGGCAGGGACTCAAACACATATCTTTTCAGCTACACTCATAGTAGCATCATCTGCAATAACCAAAACATGGAAGCAACTCCCTGTCCATCAACCAATTAACGGATAAACAAAATGAGGTATATACACACTGTGGAATATTATTCAGCTGTAAAAAAGGATGATGCTCTGGGACAGCAGGAATGAAGCCTGAAGACATTATGTTAACTGAAATAAGGCATAAAAGGACAAATATGGCATGATTCTACTTATAGGAAGTATCTAGAATAAATACAAACAGGAAGTGGATTAGAGGTTGGGGGAGTGGAAGGGAGCATGGGGGCGTTGCTCAGAGGGCGCAGAGCTGCTTTTGGGGTCGCAGACGGCAGTGGTGGCAGCACAGCACTGTCAACATCGTGCCACTGCACTGAACACGTAAAAGTGGTTAAAATGGCCAGTTTTAGGGTATATGTGTGTGTGTGTGTGTGTGACCAAAACTTAAAAAATAGGAAGAAATATGAAGGAAGTCACTTTCATATGGTGATGTTGTTGTGTGGAGCTGGAAGGTGTGTGGAGGGGGGAGCTCCCGCCAGCACCCCCAGCCCAGGTGCCCAGGCTGTCCCTGCGCAGGCCAGGCCACTCCCACAGGCAAGCGACCCCCGGCGCCTGGCGCCCAGGCTGTCGTGGGGAAGGGGAGGACGAACCAGATGCTTTCCAATCACCAAACGTGCCCAGCTGTAGGCACACGTCAAACCGAGAACTGATGGAGATGAACGTGTCCGTTCAGGAACCTAAGATCACCAACACGTGCCCCCAAATGCAGGAGAGAGGGCCTTAGAGGTGTGTCAGGCAGATAGGAACAAGTATTCGCTCTGAATTTTTTCATCCTTTAATATTTAATTTTACAGTTACAGGTTTACAGCCTATTTTTCAGAAGGATCTTCCCCAAACTGAATATAAGCTTTGGGCCTACAGAACTGGGCCCACCCCTTTAGGCCACATACTTTTTTTTTTTTATTGAGAAATCTTCACCCACAAACAGTCCATCCAACGCATATGATGGGGGCGGCCACAGTGGCTCAGCAGGCAGAGTTTCCGCCTGCCATGCGGGAGGCCCAGGTTCAATCCCTGGTGCCTGCCCATGGGGGTGGGGGAGCACATGATAAAGGGGTGCAAGGGTAGTTCAGTGGAATTCTTGCCTGCCATGTGGGAGACCAGGGTTAGAGTTTGTCCATGCACTTCCCCCAAAAATCAAACAAGCAAAACAAACTAAAAATCCAACAAATGGTGCTGCAATAACAGGATAATCACATGGGAAAATAACGAAATATGCCCCCACAATACAGCATACCAAAAAAAAAAAAAAAAAAGGTATATCATTAATGGCTCACAATAGCATTACATAATTGTGTATTTATCACCATGATCATTTTTTTTGAACATTTGCATCTCTCCAGCAAAAGAAATAAAAAGAAAAACCTCACACATCCTATACCCCTTACCCCTCCCTCTCATTGGCCACTAGCATTTCCATCTACCCAATTAATTATACCCCTCATCCTTCCCTATTATTTATTTATTTACTGTCCTCATTTTTTCATTCGTCTGTCCATACAGGCCTCATACTTTTATTTTCTCTTTTATGAGAGAGGGAGGAAGGGTGAGAAGGGAAGGGAGTGACTGCTCAAACTAAATCTTCTCAATAATAATTTCAGTCCAGCGTGCAGCAAATTGGAATCCTTTGTGTAGCCGTTCTTTCTGAAACTAGCGAAATCAAACAAAACGATAAACTCCGGGACCAGCCCAGAGGGTTCCCCGTCACACGGTCTGTAGGGCACAGTATCGGGGTCACGCGCAGGGAACCCCCTCCGTGGCTGCGCGGGCCTCTGTCTCGGCGTCACCCCTCCCGGCCTCCTCGTCCACCTCCGCCGTCGCTGAAAGCAAACAACCGGCTCGCGAATCGCGGGTTCTGAAAGTGCCGAGTCACACTGTACGAGTCAGAGAAAGTCAAAGAACTTTCTGCCCCCACACGGCTGCCCCAGGAGACGCCCGGGCCGCAGGGGCGCTGCAGTTCCCCTCCTCGCCGCGCAGGGACTGACAGCGCCGCGAGCTTGCTGGTGCTTTCTCCTGAAAACTCGAGACGCGCCCCAAGCCGGCCGGGCCGCTTCCCTCCCCTCACCCCTCCCCGCTCCCCACGGTCGGGGAGGCGGTCGGCTCGTGAAAGAGGAAGGTCTGCCGGCTGCGAGGTCCAGAGGCCCGCCCTGCGCTCCCCCCTCCCGGGACTCGGGTGCCCGCTGCCCGGAGCTGCAGAGCGCAGAGCGCGGGGGCTGCAGGGGGCCAGGGCGCGGGGGCTGCAGGGGCAGGGTGCGGGGGCTGCAGGGGACAGGGCGCGGGGGCTGCAGGGGCAGGGCGCGGGGACTGCAGGGGCCAGGGCGCGGGGTCTGCAGGGGCAGGGCGCGGGGGCTGCAGGGAGGAGGACGCAGGGCCTGCAGGGGGCTGCACGGGGTCCGGGCGCCGGGGCTGCAGGAGGACAGGGCACGGGGGCTGCAGGGGACTGGGCGCGGGGGCTGCAGTGGGGCCGAGAGCGGGGGCAGTAGAGCAAAGGACGCGGGGCTGCAGGGCGCTGGAGCTACACGGGGCTGGACGCGGGGGCTGCAGGGCTGCAGGGGGGTTTCGGCAGCATTTGGCAAGAGTAAAAGACCCGCCCCTGCACACCTTCCCTTGCCGTCCTGGGGGGTTGCTGTGACGGGGGAGCAGTCGGCGAGCCCGTCCCCACGCCCGCGGTCTCCCCGCGGGAGGAAGCCCTGGCCGAGGCTCCCGGTCCGCCTCTGTGGCCGCGCGCCACGTGACCCGACATGTGACGCGGAGCCGGCGGCGGCTGTTACTTGTCCAGGAATAAAAAGATCAAGCTCATTATCGCACCAAAGAGCCCGCGGAACTCGTCAGAACAACGTGATGCCCCGGCGGGTTACACAACGCGGCGACCTTGGCGGGGCCGGCTCTCGGCGCTCAGCCTCGGCGCAGCCGCTCCGCGGTTGTTTTCTAAGGAGCCGAAAACAACATGGTTTTATGTTTTCAAAAGTGAGCCTCCATTTTCCCTGTGGAAAATGACGGTGACCCTGGAAAAGGAAGTCGCCGGGTTTCTCCGGGTCTCCAAACCTCCTTAGCCGTCCCCTTACGCTAAGGCAGAACTGCTGCTCTCTGCCCAGCGCAAGGTAAATAAGGGAGTGGTAGATGCAGCCTTCTTTTCCACTTGAGAGTCAGGATTAATTTTCTCTTTGACTGTTTCCCTGTCTCACCCTCCTCCCCCCCCGGAAATTCTCCAAAATATGCTTTTTCCTACTTATAAAAGAATGCAGACTAAAACCGACCACGTGCATATTCGTTTTGTGTTTGTTTCTGCCATTCCTGGAGCATTAATAGCTAAATTTTGAGTGAGAGGTGGGTGGCAATGCTGTCCCTTTGTAGGGACATACATGTGCACCTATATGTAAATTCGTCCCAGGTGGGGCCCGCAACCCTGCACACAAGACAGTGCCAGCTTCCCTGCGTTTTAATCCTGCCTTGTCCCATCCATCCTGTACTGCTGAGTAAGCTGGAGAATATTTTCTTTCTCCTGCCTCCCAGGGTGGCCTCGTGATGACTCAGTTGCCAGAGAAGGAAGAGGGGCCTTCTCTGTCTGGAAAGGCAAAGGGCCGTCGCCCAGCAGTGGCTTCTCTGTTGTGGCTCTCAGCGCTGGCCTTTAGAGGAGGAGGTGAGCCCTTTCCTGAATTTCTGTGGCTTCATTCCTTCCAGCAGTCCTGACTGCAGCCCTCCCTTCCCCGGGCCAGGTGCCAGGGCGCCGCGTGAGTGGAAGACAGGGGTCCCTGCCCTCGAGCCCGGGCCGCCATCAAGGAGAGCCGTTTCCAGGGCGCCCACTCCAGGAGGCCAGGTCGGTGGGTGCAGCGTGGGAAACACCGCTGGAATAGCCCCGGGCCCTTCCCTCCTGACCATGAAGTGGTAATTAATTGGCCACCTGTGGAAAGAAGAGTTCAGTTTGGCCTCTGGAGACAGGTGTGCTCTTGTTTCTTAGAGACTTGGTGCGTCAGCCCTGTGGAATCCTGGCTCCCGGTTTCTGATCCTGCTGGGACCAGAGCCGGGCACAGGAAGCCTCAGTGCTGCTGGCGGAGGGCTGAACTTGGCAGAGCTGCCCAGATCGCCGTGAGCCCCAGTCCAAACGGGGTGCGGGGGCCTGCCTCTCCCATGCATCTCCACCACCGGCCTCAGAGGTCCCTCGGGACCCTGGAGCGATCTGCCTGAAAAATCAGAGTGCCGGGGCTGCAAGGTCTGGCCACAGGCAGACTTCCAAAGGACACGCCAGTGCAGTTTGTCTCTCTGGTTGAGGGATGGGTGTGGAGCCTTCTCTGCTTTGACAGGGCTGAAGTAGATCTTGCGTGAATCAGAGAGCGAAAGTGGCTCCCTGTATTTTAGAATTGGCAACCCTTCTGACATCCTGAGCAAGAACTGGCCAAGAGTCAGGGAGGGGAGTCGGAGGGAAAGGAGGCAGCTGTTGCATTAGGAATGAACTCTTGATTGTATTTTCATGGACCTTCCCCGGACACTGCTCCCTGAAGAACTGCATGCTGCACCAAAGGAAAAGGACGGTGGCAAACTGGAACAAAAGTGAGAAATGCAGGCACGAAGCTAAGTGATACTTGGTTCAAGAAGCAGCCCTCAGAGAAGATCCTGGGATCTCTGTGTCCAAGAAGCCATGCAGATGCCAAGCCTCAGCAAGCCGGCCTCACCAGGCCTGTGCGTGGGCAGGCCAGCTTCTGAGGGAGGGAGGGAGGCTGCACGTGCTGACCCGAGGACCTCAGAATAAGGGTGTATTTGAACCTTTTTTCTTCTCCCAGCCCTTCTAAACAGCACTTCCCCCATAGCCCCTTCCTTTCCTAAGATCAATGTCGCTGCCACCTTCCCCCTGCAGATGGGGGCCCCAGTGGCAGAGACACTGTCACCTCGGCATCAGCAAGTTCATGGAAAACCAGAGAATACATTTCATGTCTATTCCTGACTCCCCTTGGGGGTCAGAGTGCCATGCAGATATTTTTAGAGTTTCAGGTACCCTCAAACAATTGTTAGTGAAAATTGAGCCCTGTCCTTACAGGGTCTCTGGAAATTGCCCACCAATCATGTCCTTTCTGACGTCCGAGGAGGTGACCACACGGACTGTGAACCCTCTCTCCCGCCCTTTAGCCTTGCTCCTGAGATGCCTGCGGCCCCACCCAGCCTCTTCCACTCGCTGATTAGATTTGTCATGAGCTGAAGAGAGATATGGTAGCATATAAGAGGGAAAATAGAATTATAAGTTCCAACTGGCCAACAAGTTTCCACTGCCTCACGTGGAAAATGTTATAGATTTGAGATAAACTTTAAAAAAAAATTTTACCAAAGTGAAATTGACATAACATAAAATTAGGCATCTTACGGTGAACAATTCAGCGGCAATCCGTAGGTTTGGGATGTCTACAATCACCTCCTCTATCTAGTTCCAGAACATTTTCATCACCCCAAAAGGGAACCCCCATATGCATAAAGCATTCATCCCACATTCCCCTTTCCCCCACCCCCCGGGCAATGAATCTGCCATCTGTCTCTATGGATTTACCTATTCTGGGTATGTTAGAATCATAAAATATGTGACATTTGTGACTGGCTTGAGAGAAAAATGTCTGCCTGCACTTGTGAGTTTTCTCGTGTCTATTGGTAGCCTTATTTTGAAGAAGGTACTGAAAAGTATTTGTGGAGGGCTTGCAGAGGAACTGGTCTTGAAGGGATGGATATGAGGGAAGAAGACCTCAGGAGGAGAGATTTTTAGGTGGCAAGTTCCATACATTCTGTGAGTTAATGATTTAACTTGCCATGGAATAGTGCCTGCTACAAGACTCTGCATGCAGCAGAGACTTTGCATGCAGCATGTACTTAATAACTCTAAACAGGGTTCTTTGAGTTACCAGAAAAGAAGGAAAACCCGCATTGGAAAAGCCAAAGGCCTCCTTGGAAGAAGTGAAGTTGACGTTATGAAGTTTTGATGGCGTCAGATTGTTGTGTATATTAATGGCTGAGGGTTTGCGTAAGTAGTTCCCTGATGAGTCCGCAGGCCCCCAGGCAGGCAAGGTGTGGGAGTCCACCACAGCTCTCCAGCCTCCTGGCCCAGCACCCATCCCCACCCAGTCAGAACCTTGCTGGACCCATGTTGAAGAGCCTCAAATAGCCTGAAAAGTAGTTTGGAAAAACATGTGGAGGACAAGGCTGTAGACCAAGACTCCACCTAACCTCTCTAACCCATCCGCCTCATTTTGTCACCGTGATGCAGAGACAAATGCTGGTTTAGCTTCGCGCTCGGCTCTTAAATGTTCAGTGTATCGGCTGCCGTGATAAATAACGATTGTCATCGTTGTTCTTTTGGATGTCCCCTGCTCTGTCTGGTGTGAGATGTGTACAGGTGGACTCAGGCAGAGAACAAGGCAGGCCATGTCAATCCAAAACGGTCTGGGAAATTCCGGGCTGTGTGTAGCTCTTCTCCTGAGCCGCACTTATGCAGGTTCCCACATCTGTTGGGATATACAGGAATAGCGATTCATTCAGCTAATAGAAATTCTAATTGTTGCATTGAACTCAATTCAACATACACATACTGAGCACCTAAATGTAAAACATTGGGCTGAGTGCTGTGAAGAATAATAGAAAAATGAAAAAGAGACGGTCTCAATTCAGACAGATATTTGCACACATGTGTTCCTTGCTGTGTTTATTCACAATAGCCAAAAGGTGGAAGCAGCACAGATGTCCATCAGCAGATAAATGGACAAATAAAATGTGTACAGCGGACGGCTAGCCTTAAAAAGGAGTGAAGCTCGGATGCGTGTCACTATATGGATGAAACTTGAGGACGTGATGTTGAGTCAAATCAGACACAAAGGTCTGCTGCTCCTTTTATCTACCTTATCAACAGATGAGAAAAATATATGTAATAAAAATAAATAATAGGGGGAACAAATTTAAAATAAATTTAGATTGAAATGCTGGTGATCAATGGAGGGGAGGGGTGGGGGTATGGTATGTATGAATTTTTTTCTGTTGTCTTTTATTTCTTTTTCTGAATTGATGCAGATGTTCTAAGAAATGATCATGATGACGAATATGCAACTATGTGATGATACTGTGAAGTACTGATTATATATGTAGAACGGAATGATCATAAGTTAAGAATGTTTGCGTTTGTTTATTGTTATATATTTTTTTTAATTTTTTAAAAAGGCACCCCCCCAAAAAAAAAATCAGACAGAAAAGAACAGCCATTATATGGTTCAGCTTATACGAAATAGTTAGAATACCTAAACACCTAGAGACAGAAAGTAGACTGCAGGCAGCACCCCAGGGCCCAGCAGCAGGGAACAGGTAGCTAACTGGTTTTGGTGGGGGTGGGGGGGGTCATGGGGAAGTCCTGGTTTTGGATGGTGGAGTGGGTCCCCCAGTACTCGTGATTTATCCCACTGAATGGTGGGCTCCGGAGTGGTTGAATGTGTTGCATATATGTTCACACAATTTAAAAAAAAAACCACTAAAGAGACAATGACAGTTATATGTACTACGTAATCCTGAATTGGATCTCAAAATAGAGGAGGAGAGGCCCAAAAAGACATTATTGGGACAAATGAAAAAAATGGAGCATTGTAAGATTTTTTTATGTCAATGTTAAAGTTCTTGAACTTGAGAACTGTACTTAAGGTGGGTACATAAATGAAAGGACAATGTCAGGAAATGTTCATGGAAGTTTTATGTGCTCAAGTAGCATGATGTATACAACCTATTCTCAGATGTTTAGAATAAATAGGTATTATTTATAATTTAGTTATAATAGATAACTAAATATGGTTATAATAGATAACTAAATAGATATACAGATAGATGGATAGAGAATTAGATGGATGGATAGATGGATAGGTAGGTAGGTAGAACAGATAGATGGATGGATGGATGGATGGGTGGATGGATGGATGGATGGATGGATGGATGGATGGATGGATGGATAAAATGATACAGCAAATGTGACAAAATGTTAAAACTAGTGGATCTGGGTACCTGGGTAGGTTATGCTGGCATTCTTGCACGGGTTTTGTTTTTGTTTTGCAACTGCCCTGTACATTTGAATTATTTAAAATGAAAAGGTTTACGATCAGAAAGAATGGGAGAGGTGGCCCCATCCCCCAGAAGCTCCAGTCATCAAGTACGGAGAGGCTGAGAGGCAGGTACACAAATAACTCCAATTCAAAGCACAACAGCAGCAAGTGACACATAGAGATATAAAAATAAAGTGGGGGCCACGGTGGCTCAGCAGGCAAGAATGCTTGCCTGTCATGCCAGAGAACCTGGGTTCGATTCCCAGTGCCTGCCTATGTTAAAAAAAAATAAGTTCCTGGAGGAGCTTTTTAAAAATAAAGTGGATGTGAGCATGAGGGCGAGAGGTCACTTCCTGCAGGGCAGGCCTGGAGTGGAGGGGCTGGGCGGGGTTCCCAGCAGGCTGAGCACAGGGTCTCCTGCCAGGCCAGGCCATTGTCACTGAGGGCACCTGACTGTGGGGTCCCAAGATGCCGCTGCAGCTTTTTATACAGCTTAAGGTTATTTACACTCAATCAGGGCCCAGAAGGAAATGAGTAATCTCCATGTGCAACTGGAGGGTAAAGCTGCACAGCTAGAGCCAGGCAGGGACCTCTAACAGCCTGAGAGAATGCTGCTGAAAACACTCAGCCCCTCCCGCCCTCCGCTCTCCACTCCGTGCTAGGCTCCCCTGCTCTCCCCTGCTCTCGGGGAGGTGGGTGCCGGGATGGAATGTGTCCGGGACCGCCGTGCTGGCAGCAGGCAGTTTGCTCTGTGCTTTTCCCTGTGGCAGCCCAGGTCAGGTCCTCAGAGCCGCCCAGGCCGCCCAGGCATTTCCACTGGTCCCTGAGCTTCACATATCTTTCAGGAGCTCTCAACCATCAGAATGAAACTATCTTTGAACAGTCTAATTAGCACCAACGTGTTAGGAGCTGCTAATAGATCTGTAAGTCTATAAACCCCTCAGGGAAGGTATTTCTATTTGAAGCAGATGACACCGATGGCGGCATTTCAGTGCAGAAGCAGTGAGGGAAACTTCTGGAGCCCAGAAGCATTTCCGTTCCCCATTCCCCTCGCTGGCTGTGTGCTGGAGCCTCTCCTGGGCTGGCATGGACGGGAAGACTCTCCCTGCCACAGCTCTGGCCTATGCGGCCACTGGCAAAAAAAAAAAGTCTCTCTACATGCTGCAAAAGGCAGGCGGGTAGCTCACGGGGGCCCTGAGGCCCCGAGGCCCCGGGAGGACCCAGCACCTCCTGACTGGCTCGTCCCTCCTCTCCATCCCGGGGGTGAGGTCACCCTAAGAGATCAGAGCCTCCTTGAGTTGCTTTCGTCACTGAAATCGTGGTCAAGTTTAACCAGGGAGTCTGGCAGCCCCTCGGGGCCCTTGGATAGTATCAGAGCTGGCAGCACTGAAAATTGCAGCATTTGGAGAATCGGGACAAATTGGCAGAGCAGTGATGGCCGTGGGACCGGGAGCTGGCTTCACACAGGGATGTGGGGCATTTTACCCAGGGGCTCTTCTCTAGTCACCAAGCATTTGAGTTGTTTTCCTAGGAGGCTTCTCTCCTAGAAAGAAGGACTCATTCATTTATTCAATAACATGTGCTCTCCTACATGTGCTGGAATGAATGAACATAGTTTAGTGGGCAATGCATCCCTGAGAGAGCATCTCCGGGGGGCAGGGAGGCTCCCCCGGTGCTTGGGGAGCACAGTGGGGGGCTCTCAATCAGAGGGTCAGTCAGGGGAAGCTTCTCCCTGGAAGGTTCCAGGATGCTGAAGGAAGGGAATACCCCAGGAGACAAAGGAGAGGAGAGGCCTCTGGGCCAAAGGGTCTACTTGGGTGCCAGGTGGAGGTGTAAGGGGGCACAACCTGTCTCCCTGTCGTTGCAGGTTTGGGTCACCCAATTGGGCCCCGATCACCAGGTCTGAACCACCAAGTCTCAAAGTTGCAGCCTGGGGTAAGTAGGAAGCCAAACCTCAGAGTTCAGAGGCAGTGACTTGCCTTTTATCCCTGCATACTTCCTGAAAATGTCAGCCCAAAGTGTTAACTGAATGCAATTTCCTTAATTTTGCCCTTTCTTTAAGGTTCCCCGCCCTGTACACAAACGTAGGCCTCGATGGATGGCTCACCTGCAATTACCTGTAAGCCTGGGTGCATCTGCAACTAGAGTTCTGGAAGGAATGACATTGTGCTGATTCCAGACAGACACCGGCTCCAAATCCCAGCTGTCCAAATCACGTAACCCAGCCTAGCCTCAGTTTCATTATCCGTAAAAGGGGGGTGTGATATCCCCACTGCAGAATTTATAGAGTGTCTGTTGCCTAGAAACCAAGACAATGGTCACTCCTGCTTGGAGGATAGAGACCGGAAGGACACGTGGGTGTGCTCAGTGTGTCAAAACTCAAACCTACGTGTGCCCTTGTCGGTATACCAGACTTGAATTTCCACAGTAGAAATGTATATGCTAAGCATTAGCACACCGCCAGCCCTGAGCAAGCGCACAATGAATGGAGGCCAGGGTGCTGCGACCACCCTCAGCCCCAGCCCTCCCCACCCCCTCCTGGAAGCTGCAGCCGGGGTCGGCCGGGGAATGGTTTCCAGAGTCATGTTCAGTAAAGCATGCCCCCCACCCCCACATCCCATACACCATAAACCACAGAAGCACGCTCCACATTGGCTTTTTTTTTTCTGTATACTGTATGGCAAGGTCACATTTCATTATTTTTCCATGTGAGTATCCCATTATTGTAGCAACATTTGTTGAATTTTTGTTTGTTGTTTGGGTTTTTTGTTTGTTTGTTTTGCTCGTTTTTGGGGTCTCCGGCATGGCAGGCGAGAGCTCTACCACTGAACTACACTTGCACCCCCACATTTACTCTTTTCTTTATTATTTGTACTGGTAACATATAAACAACATAGGCCTCTCATTTTAACCACTTTCAAGTATATGATTCGGTGGCATTAATCATATGAACAATGTGCCACCATCACTACCATCCCTTACCAGAATTTTCCATCTGGGAACGGGTAGCTCCCCATTCCCCACCCGCCCCTACTGCCTGTCCAAATGCACTAGTGCACCTATGCGTACAATTTATCTTTTGGAGCGGGGGGGTCTCCTTCCTTCCAACCAGATGCCGTCACACTGCTAGGGCCACAGCAGGTCTCAACAAATCTTCCTTGAATAACCGAGTTAGGGCCAGCAGTTTTGACAGCGACGGTGGGCCTATAACTTATTGTCCACTGGACACTCTTGGGGGCGTGGGGACTGTTAATAATTACGCTGGGACAACAGGCCAGACAGCACTGTCCTGGGCAAATCGGAGTGGTGGTCACCCGACTCAAAGCTGTTTTATGAACTCATCCAGACATTTTCGTTCATTGATTACGATGCCTTCCCCGCCCCACCCCCACCAAGGCTGTTCCAAGCTTCCCGTTAGATGTCGGGAGGTGGAAAATAATAAAATACCACCACTGTTCTGCAGGAATATAGACATCTGGGAGGACGGGGCATGGAACTGTACATTAACATGGGCAGTGCTGAAGGAAAGGACCGGAATTTGCGAAGGGGGCCTCTAGGGGGCAGGGGGGTGGAGAGGGGAGGAGGAGAAGCCCTGGAAGTTCTGGCTGTGCTGAAGCGCGGAGGTGGCCTCGAGGAGGGAGCCTTCCCCAGGTGAGTCGTTGGGTGCAGGCCATGTGGCCTGGCTGCTGGGTGGGAGATGCCTGGACCAGGAAGGCAACTTGGGGACCAGTTTCCTAGGCCACCCCAACAAGCTGCCACAAGTCTCAGAACTGTCCCCTACGTTAGCAACTCGTTCCTATTTCAACTCGATGCTTAACGAAGGGCCACGCTTGAAACCGAAGAGACACTGGTGAAAGTGGGGTTGTGCCGACTGTCCTGTCTTGCCCGCTGCAGGTCAGTGGGCAGGGAGGCAACAGTGGGGACATCTGGGACTAAACCCCCCAGGAATGACAGCGCTGCACTTCACCTCCTCGCCTTCAGCTAAGGTGGTGGAAAGGGGGCTCTTGCTCTCCTTTACTCATAAAATTCACCCTTGGCTCCCTTATGTGCTTAGATTGGGATAGCAGGCGGGCAGGTAATTTATCTCAGGGCATGTTCACGGGAAGGAACTTGCCTCTCAAGTCTCAACTCCAAGATAAACATGACAATACCTGGCATGCACTTGGCTTCAAAAACATAACCACAAGTAAAATCCTTCATGCAGTGCGATGCTGGAGGTGTAATCAGACTTCCAGAGGGTACCAACTGCATCATTGTTGGAGAAAAAGGTCCAAAAAAGAAAGCATCACTAAAACACCCACCACCTAAACTCGTCCTGGAGAGAAGGAGAATCTCCGGGGCACCAGGTTTGTTCCAGCAGGCTTCTGTGAGCAGTTCTTAGGAAAAAGGAGTGTGTGTGCTTGAGCCCGGCAGCTTCCAAATCTAGTCTTTACAAGAATTTGCACTCCACAACTCCAGGTACCATCAGGTCTCCTGAACAAATGAGGCAATAGAAGTGAAAATACTTTGAAGCGTTTAAAAAACAAACTACATAATTATCACATGTGGTTATTGAAGGGGGTGTTTTGTTTTGTTCCTATTCCTTAGGATAAGGCTAGGTGTTCTAGACACCCTTGTTTCAAATTCCAGCAGGGTTGGCTGGACTGAACTGGGGCAGAGCCTCTAGCCTCGCTGAGCCTCAGTCTCCTCCCCTGTAGAAGAGAGGCGATAACTAGCAACTCAAGAAGTTGTGGCAAGACTTAAATGAGTTATTCCCCATAAAAACTTGGAAGTCGGGTTGGCACATACCAAAGAGCCAATAAATACTAACTCTTATTACTGTGATTATTTCCGAGGGGAGCAGGGTCGTGAGCTCTGCCCAGGACACACCAGTTGGCTTTGCAAAGGCAGGCTCTTGCCCTCGGCTAAAAATTCTCCTTCTCACCTCAGCTTGCACCTTCAAAACGCCTGTTTTGAAAGGCCTTGGTGAGCGAGTGTAGATGAGTCAGCTAGTAAAAAGTCAGAGTGAAGTCAAAGGCACCGAGTCCGCATAGGAAGGGCAGCGCTTGAACTATGAAGTAATGTGGAGTTTTGAGGGAGGCCTGTGCCAGGAGCCTCCCTCCCAAACCTCTTTAAATAAAGACCAGCCAAGCAGAGAAGCAGCAGGTATCACCACTCAAACTTCCAAAAGACACATGCTGCTAAAACTCCAGGTTACTGAAGATGTAATGGATATTATCTCTCTAAAGACCGAAATCCTCAGGAAAAATGAACTCTAAACAAAACAAAGCACCGCCCTGCTCCTTTTATGCCTGTCTGTAGCTGTTCAGGCTTGTTGAGTTTTTAAATAGTGGTTAAGCCAAATCAGGTTTCACAAACTCATGTGAGAAGCTTTAAAAAAAAAAGAAACAATGCAGTTTGTCAAAGAGTGCGCAACCTGGCTTCCAATTTTAACACGTGCCGCTCGAAATATTTATAATCTTTACAGCATTAAGGAAAAGGAGAGACAGAGCCTTGCCTTAACTTTCTCTGGGCTCTCTTCTTTGCTGCTGAAATTCTGATTACCTTCAGAACTTGCTCTTGCCTGGAAGCAACAGACAAGCATGTGCTGCCCTGTGCTAAATATGGGAACAGCGAGTACAAATAGAAGATTGAAGATTGGCTTTGAAGCTCAGCGCTGCCAATGCAGAGCCTCTCCCAAACAGTCGGAGGGCAGTCGAGATGGGCAGAGGGAAAACGCCCTGCTTTTAACCCTGACATAGTCATTCCAGGCAGTGTCTGGAAAGATGGACGGTCAGCAATCTGATTTTGACCTTTGTGCTAATGGAAACCCTGTGGGCATCCCAACAGCAGCTGAATAAGTGCTTGAATATTACGAATAATTAATAATGATGATGATGCCCTGGGTTTCTGTGCTTTTTTTTTATCCCGTAGAGGTTTCACATCACTTCGCAGACCCATTCTCTGGCCCCTGTTGACCTGTAACCGCCACCAGCAGAGAATGTTGCCCAGTCGTCACACCCTCAGCCTGGTTAAGCATGCACTGAAGAAAGATTCCCACTGAAAAGTAAAGTATAAGTTCTAGGTAGGCAGGTTATAATTATCCACTTGAAATCAAGCCAAGAAATGATGGCTAATACCAGTTCTTTGGTGAAAAGCCCCAGGCCGCCTCCCTGACCTGGAGAAACCTCAGGTTTTCCTCTCCTGGAACTCGGGGTGGCTCCGCCTCTGCACTGCTGACATTTGGGGTTCACAGGCTCCATCCCGGGGACAGCTGTCCTGCACATCATGGGAAGTGCAGCAGCCTTGGCCCTACCCCCTCTCACTCCTGATGCTGTACAAGGGAGAATGTCTCCAGACTTGGCCGAATGTCTTCGGGAGTGGGGGTGGGGCGAAATCGCCCCCGGATGAGAACTGCTCTAAGTCACCCCTTTGCATGGCGGGGTTATGAGTGTTAGAAGCTACAGAGTCGCCAGGACGTCTCTTTCCTACAGGTTGTCTTGAAGGACACCTCATGAAAGAGGGGCACTTACCTGCCTGGAGCTGTCAGGATGCAGAGAAACTTCTAACAGAGTTCAGAGCTGGAAATGAGCATTGCCCCCACCCGAAGCAAAATCAAATAAATGATATAAGCCTCGCCTTTCAAACGTCACCCCTCCCCTAAAGGATCTCTCCCTGGCATACGACCTCCCCCAAAGTGGCTGATGTACAGGAAAAGGCTGAGAGCATGTCCCCATTTCTGGAAGCACAGTTCCTCTCCCTTCTGGAATCCCCCGCCACTGGCAAACTGTAGACCCTGGGGCAGCACCCCGCTGCGGCAGCCTCCCCTCCCCCACCCACCCCCAAGACTTCCTGGACTTCAGGTCCCCAGCTTCCCCCTCACTGCCCGGTCCAGGCTGGTTACTCCAAGCTCCACACCGCGCGCCTGGTGGCTTTCAAGGGTCTTCTTCATCCCGACCCAATGTAAGGAATGTGGTTTACTTCATGAACTGCCAGTTCACACATACTAATACATGTATTTTTTTAACTTTTTGTTTTGAACTACCTTTAGACTTGGAGAAAAACTGCAAAAACACTGCCGAGAATTTCCTTATACTCCATGTTAAATCTCATCTAACATGCTACAGTTGTCATGGCTGGGAAATTAGCATTGGCACAAGACTATTAACCAAACTAAAAATGCCAGTTTTCCACTAATGTTCCTTTTCTGACCCAGGATCCTACAGGAGCCTCTTTCTATTTCATTGTTTATCTTTCGTCTCCTGCAGTCTATAACAGTAAGTTCTTCATTCTTCCCTTGACTTCTAAAACCTGGTCACTTTTATTTTAAACTACAAATTTTATTGAGATATATTCACACCATATAATCCATCCAATGTATACAATCAGTGTCTCACAGTAACATCACCTAATTGTGCAATCATCACAATGAAATTTACAACATTTTCACTGCTCCAGAAAGAAAAATAACAAATAGACATAAAAAAAAGAAAACCCAAAATACCCCACACCCCATCCGTCCCCCGATTATTGATTCCTAGTATTGATGTGGTACATCGTGACTGCTGATGAAAGAGGATTAAGATATCACTGTTAACTATAGTCCATACTTTGCAATGGGGACTTTCACCCCAGATTCTACCCTATTATTAACTCTTTGCACAATCGCGGTCCATTTGCACTTGCTCATGGAAGAACTTATTCACATTTGCAGCGTTAACCATAAGCACGCCCACCACAGGGCTCACTGTTACACACCACGGCCAGGACACTTTTAAAGAGTACCGATCAGCTCTTTTGTCAGATGTGCCCCCATCAGTAGGTCCGATGTTTTTTGTGTATGTCAGCACTGAGGTTGTGCATTTTGGCAAGAATGTCACAGAAATGAGGCTGTGTCCCCTCAAAATATAAATCTTAAACAGAAGTTTCATGAAACCATATTTTTACCATGTGAAATAGACTCTGCCCTTTTATGTTCTTATTTTAAATGCTAGTTTCACAAACATACTGGCTTCTTGCCTCCCCCACAACTGGCTCCGTTTTGACTCCCTTTCCTCTCTCTGCCTCAGTGACACCACCAGTTGTCTGGGTTTTCTTTCTTCCAGCCCTCCTTGTATGTTTTGGTTTTTTGTCCTCTCTCCATGTCCCTCTGTCTTCTCGCACTATACTTCTTTCCTCAGGGAACCCCTCACTCTGTTAGTTTCAACTTGCCCCTCCAGGAGAGTGAGGGGGTTTTTCCTCCCAGCTGCCTCAAGGAATTTCTCTGTGGGCGCCCTGCCCCCTCCCCAAGCCCCATGTCGGTCCTTCAGTCCCCTGCACGGACCCCAGCTTTCCCGGAAAGCTATACCGGGCCCTCTACTCCCCCGTCCCTGCCCCTGTCACCGCACCTGGGGGTTTGGGGGGAGCCTGTCACTCCGCAGGCCTGGGCGGGGAGGAGGGACTTGCCTTTCTGCCCAGCGCCACTGCCCCCGGCGCCCCGCGCGCGGATTCCACACGCATCCCGCAACGTGGGGCCAGCGCGGGGTCCAGCCCCTCCCGGCCCACCGCGTCCGGCCTTAAAGCGCGGCTCCCTTCTTGGTGCGGCGTGTGGGGCTCGCTCTGCCCTGCGGGGCATGGGGGTCTGTCCGCGGGGCGGGGCATGGGGGGCTGACGGCGGGGCGGGGGGCGCTGACCGCGAGCAGCCCCGTGAGACCGTCCGCACCCCGCGCGCACCCCGCGTCTTTCATGCTGACCTCTGGTTTGGTTGGTCGGCCTCGGTCCTGGCACACCCTCGCATGCACACACACACACACGTGCACACACCCTCGCTTGTACAGGACCTCAGCACAGAGGCAGGGATGCCGACCGCCTGTCGCATGGACCACGGCTGGCCGGCCGAAGTGGCCGTCGGAGAACTGGAGGGCGGCTCCGCGCTCCTTCACCCTGGGTGGCGCCTGCGCTCCAGCCCCGGGGACAGCGTTGGGGGGGTCCTGGAGAGGGGCCAAGGCACCGGGACATTTGTGGGTTCGAAAACGTTTTGAGAATGTCCAAAGAGGAGAGCGGCTTGGGCGCTGGACGGAGACCCGGCCTGCAGGGCCGCCCGGGCCTCGGGGCCTCCCCTCGGGCAGGCAGGGCCGCCGCGCCGCCGGCAGATGGCCCTTTCCCGGCGCGGGGAGCGCCGCAGCCCACCCAGTGCAGGCGCCCGGAGGCCGGCCGCGGGGCCTGGGGTGCCGGCAGCCGGGGGCGCAGGCGCGGCGCCGCCCCCCCCCACTCCCCCCGGCTCTTGTTTCTGGGGTGTCGACGGCTGAGGAGCGAGACCGGGAGGCCCCCTCCCCCTGGCAGGCCCGCAGCCGCCGCCAGCGCTCCGCCCCCGCCGCTGGTCTCGCGTCCCCGCCCCCCGCCCGCCCCCCAAGAAGGGCCTGCCGCCCCAACAGCTCCTCCCCCTAGGGAAACTGGGTTTCCTAACGTGTTTCGTTTTGCAAGGGGCGCAGGTATTGGGCAATGGGCAGTAGCGATGGCTCCACTCTTTAAGTATTCGCTTGTCCCTGGGCTGGATGCCAGGCGATGGACAGGGGCCCCGCCCTGCCCCCCCTGCCCAGACCCCCAAAGAAGAACGTTTTCAGGAGATACGGTGCATGTCGGGAGGGCCCGTACTTGAAAATCCAAGACGGTCTGGAAGGAAGAAAACCTCGGCCCTCCTACCCAGACCTGCCTTCCTTCGGCCCTTCTCACTTTCTCTAACAGGAACAGGCAGAATCCTGTGCTGAGGGTAGACTTGGAGGCGGCGCGGGGTGAAGTGCTGGGGTCTGACCCTTGGGGGGTTTCCGGCCCAGTGGGGAGGGGGGCGAGCAGAGGCGGAATCAAGCGCAGCCCCGACCTGGCCTGAGGCGTCTCCTGGGGTCTCAGGTCCCCGCAGAGGGGCCCGAGTGGGGCTGGGGGCGGGGAAGGCGGGGGGAGGGGGCCACGCTCGCTCAGCACCAGCGGCAGCTGCCCCGAGCCCTGCGATGAAGGCGAGAAGCATCCCGGCGCCCGCCTTCGGGTCTGCTCTGGCTCTCCTCACCACGTTTCCCCAGGAATCATTTCCTGGGAGGTTCCTGGGAACTTGTATCACATACCCTTATACTTCCTTTCCCTTCTCTGGAAACAATGTTCTACAATCCCGCAGAAGGTTCACTCCTGCCTCTACTTTCCTTAGCTGGGCTGGGGGTTGTTGTATTGTTTTAATGTGCTGCAATTATATTTGTTTTGTTTTGTTTTGTTGAAAGAAGTTTTAAAAATCCAGTCTTCCGGGAAAGACCTTCTTTTCTCTTCTTTGTACTAGGCTCCCAGAACTCTGGCCATGTGGTCTCAGCCTTTGCAGGCAGTAAAAATCTCATCACATAGCCAGGGAAAATAGTCACAAATTCCCATGACACAGTTTTGGGCTTTATCGTCTACTCTTGGCGTGCTTCCGTCTGGGCGAGTCAGCAGTGCTGGAGACATTAGCTGGATGCTGGAGCCCCTCTCCACAGATACTTTGTCCCTTTTCTCCTGACTGGGAAACACTGAGTCCTTTGCAAGCATTGTTCTGTGGTTTGTTTTGTTTTTATTCATAAAAATAAAGACGTTTATGTTCAGTGACCTCTGTTCTCTGTGATGATACTAAACATTTGGTGCTATTTTCAAAAGAGCAAACTTTTGCCTCATTGCAAAAATCATACCAGAGTCTAGTTGACTCTTTTGTCCGTTTGTCTGTCTGTTCCTACCAGAATAATTCTTGATCGCCAAAGTCATTTTACAATGGGATGACGTCTTTCCTCTCTCAGCTGTTGGTGCTTGTCATTCTCCTTGGGACCCATGCCATGCCTTGTCTGGAAGGAGACCGGAAAGCCACATTCAAGTTTATTCACAAGGGCAGTGGGCACACTGGATCTGTAAGTGAAAAAAATTAGATACGCTTTGATCATACTTAGGATGCTCTCAGAGGATAACACATATTTCCCATGAAATCAGAACTGTTCTTGTCTAAATCACACATAGTCCCAACAATGTTTCAGAAAATGGGCACACTTCCCATAAATTGTACCCTATTGTCTGTCACTTTAAAATATTGAAGATGTGCTCACATAGAAACACCAAATTAAAATAAAACCTTTTTAACAAGGAAGAAGTGGCCTGACCAGTGACAATCTCGTAAGATTCTGGAATACAAAGAAGTCTGAAATATTGCCTAATTTAAATTCCAAGCAATACCCCCGACGAGTGGTTTTCTCATCCAAAGAAATCTGTCTAGTGGCAGGGATGCACCAAGCGGCCCATTCTTTATTTTTTGAGTCTAAATACCAGTTCTGTTTTCTTTTTTTAAGTTGTTATCATTATATATAACATGTATACAAAGAAAAGAAAACAAAGCAATTATTTTCAAATACATTTCAATAAGTAGATACAGAACAGATTTCAGAGTTTGTTATGGGTTACCATTCCACTATTTCAGATTTTTCCTTCTAGCTGCCCCAAAATACTGGAAGCTAGAAGAAATACATTTTTTTCTTTTTTGTGAATAACATATATACTAAAAAGAAATAAAGTTCAAAGCATATCACAATAATTAGTTGTACATCAAATTTCAGAGTGTGGTTTCAGTTATAATGCCACAATTTTAGGTTTTTACTTCTAGCTGTTCTAAGATACTGGAGACTAAAAGAAATATCAATATAATGATTCAGCAATCATACTCATTTGTTAAACCTGACCTTCTCTGTATAACTCCACCACCATCTTTGATCTTTCTGTCACTCTTTATGGATATTTGGACTATGCCCATTCTACCTTTTTCATGTTGCAAGGGGCTATTGATAATATGGGGTAGGGGGATGGAACTAGCTGATGTTCTGGAGAGGCTGGGCCCTCTGCATTTCAGGAGTTATCCTGTCCAGGGACCTATCTGGAGGCTGTAGGTTTCTGGAAAGTTACCCTAGTGCATGGAACCTTTGTAGAATCTATATAATGCCCTAGGTGTTCTTTAGGATTGGCAGGAGTGGTTTTGGTTGGTGTTTGGTAAGTTATGATAGACAGCACTGTCTAAATGAAGCTTGTATAAGAGTGACCTCCAGAGTAGCTTCTCGACTCTATTTGAACTTTCTCAGCCACTGAGACCTTAATTTGTTACATTTCTCTTCCCCCTTTTGGTCAGGATGGCACTATCGATCCCATAGTGCCAGGGCCAGGCTCATCCCTGGGAGTCATCTCCCACCCGCCAGGAAAACTTTCACTCCTGGATGTCATGATCCACGTGGAGGGAGGGTAGTGATTTCACTTGCAGAGTTGGGCTTAGAGAGACAGGGGCCACATCTGAGCAACAGATGAGGTCCTCCGGAGGTGACTCGCCGGCACACCTATCGGCAGGCTGAGCTTCTCCACTGCATGCAGAAGCTTCATGAGGGCAAGCTTCAAGATCAAAGGCTTGGCCTGTTGATTTGGGTGTCCCTAATGTTTGACACAACATCAGGGGTTTCCCCAGTGGTAAAGTTTAATAGTTTCATCTTTTTTTTCCCTTCACTCAAGAGCCTTTGTGAATACTTTTTGATTATCTGCTTAATATGCTCTGGGATGTATCCAGGCATTACATTAAACTATTCAGGATTAAAGGCCCTCATTCTTACTCTGGGCTCCCTGTGTTTGGGTTGTTTAAATGACCTATCCAGACAAGCTGAGTTAGATTATGCACTACAGAAAATTTAGGTTCTGGACAAAATAAAACTTTCTTCCTTCGTTCTCAAACAGTAGATGAGGTTCTAAAATAAAGATGATGCCATTCTTACCCCTGTATTCTGAATTACCTTAATCCCGATCTGATCAGCTTCATTCTTAACTCTAAATACCAGGTTTTACATATATAAAACAGCCTCTCAAAATCCAAAAATAACAATTACCACTCTGGGCTAAATGTGTCTGCTGTAAAAACTTACAGTCTAGGCCCCTGTTTTGTTTTTTTTTTAATTTTTTTAATTAAAAAAAATTTTTTTAAATATGACAAGAAAGAAACACAAACATTCTTAACATATGATTATTCCATTCTACATATTAGGCCCCTGTTTTTTTATACATATTTTCTAAATGAGACCATGCAATATTTGCTTTTTTGTTTCTGGCTTGCTTTGAAGTGGCCCATTCTTGTTAGAAATGTTTCCTTACCTGGAGCCTGAGAGTCCCAAAGCTCCTTTCCTTGAGCTTCCTCTCAGTCCTTCTAGTAAGGCCATGTGGGAAACGCCTGAGCCTCCCCCACAAAGTAACTCCTCAAATGTTTGAATGCAGCCCCCAGGAGCTGTCCTTCTGTAGGTAAGCAGTATGTCCTCATTCTAGCCTTGGAATCAGAACTTCCTGGGGTCTTCTATTGAAGAAGACGGAAAATAAACAGCTAAATAAATTATAATATAATGTCAGGTAGCAATGAATACGTTGAAGAAAAATAAAGCAGGATATGTTATGACTCTGGTAAAGACATTGTCCACGATGCCCAGTAGATGGAGGGAGCCGAAGGGTATAATGACTGAGAAGTAGAATGGAATATGGTACAGCGACAAAAAGGAAGGACGTAGAGAGGCACGCAACGAACTGAATAAACCTTGGGGACAATGTGTTGTGCGAAATAAACCAGAAACAAAAGAACAAATATGCTAAGGTCACTTTCAGAAAATATTTATAAGAAAATTGGAGCCTAGATTGTGAGCTCTTACGGCAGCCACTCTTCGTCTGAAGTTGTACATGTATTTCTGGATGCTGAGTGGCTGAGCTATATGTATATCGGCTAGTATTTCCCTGGGACTCTGAGTCTCTGTGCCATCTGGGACCCAGACATGGAGAGCTGCAGCCCTGAAGGTTGGCATAGCTATGCAATATCAGTTAAAGGAACCAAAGGGGTGATCAGGCCTCAGTTTGAGCTTAAAACAAAGCCAGTCTGGCTGGGTCTAAGGTAAATCAGAACACGGCAAAAATGACCGTGTACATGCTCTAGAGCTTCACCTACTGTACGGGACCAAAGGCAGAGAGGTTTTTTATGACTAGAACCTAGGTTTTCTGTAACACACCATCTAAATCAACCTGTCTGGATAGCTCACTTGAACAACCCAGACTCCTGGGGTCCAGAACGGGAGGAAGGCCTTGTAGGTCCGTAGTTTAGTATAACGCAGGGACACATCTCAGACCGCGGTGGGCTGATAATTGGGAGGTGTGGCCCCTTGAGGGTCCAAAGGAAAAAACAAAACATAACATATTGTGGTAGTTAGATTCAGTTGTCAACTTGGCCAGGTGAAGATGCCAAGTTGTACTGCTGTGGACATGAGCCGATGGTACGTGAACCTCATCTGTTGCTGATTTATATCTGCAGTCAGCTAGGAGGCGTGCCTGCTGCAATGAGTGACATTTGACTTAATTGGCTGGTGCTTAAATGAGAGAGCGCAATGTAGCACAGCCCAAGCAGCTCGGCATACCTCATTTCAGCACTTGTAGATCAGCCCAGGCCTTTGGAGATGCAGAAAGAAATCACCCTGGGGAAAGTTGTTGGAACCCAGAGGCGTGGAGAGAAGGCCAGCAGAGATTACCATGAGTCTTCCAGATAAGAAAGAACCTCAGCTGAAAGTTAGCTGCCTTTCCTCTGAAGAATTAACGAAATAAATCCCCTTTTATTAAGAGCTAATCTGTCTCTGGTGTGTTGCATTCCAGCAGCTAGCAAACTAGAACGCATATGTGTATGGAAATATTGAACTTTTCCAACTGGGAAACCCTCCCAACCATTGGGGACTCCCAGGAAAGTGGGCCAAGCCCTTAAATATGAAGCTTGTCCTTATGAAACTTATTTCTGTGAGGAAGAAGCTAAGACTGCACATGGCGAGGCCTAAGAGTTGCTCCCAGGAAGCCTCTTTGTTGCTCAGATGTGACCTCTCTCTCTAGCTCTAGGCCCAACTCTGCAAGGAAAGTCACTGCCCTCCTCACTGCGTGGGACATGGCATCAGGGGCGGGAGTCTCCCTGGCAGCATGGGGCATGGCTCCCAGGGATGAGTCTGGCCCTGGCACTGTGGGATTGACAATGCCATCCTGACCAAAGTGGGGAGAAGATGTGTAATAAAATAAGGCACCAATGGCTAAGAGAGATCAGATAGAGTCGAGAGGCTATTCTGGCGGCTGCTCCTACGCAAGCTTCAGTTAGACAGTGCTAATTGCCATGGTTCGCTAACCCCCAACCAACACTACTTCTGTTGACTCTTGAGAACACCTAGGGCTTAAACTGAGACTCTATAAAGGTTTCATCCACTAAGTTTGCTTTCCTGGGACCTATAATTCCTGGGGGGTTCCCAGGTCATATATATCCTGAAACCAAAGGGACCAGCCCCTCCAGGATTATCAATTAATTACATCCCCCTATCCTTTAGTGTGGACATGCCTTCTCAACATGAGAAGCTCTGGGATCTGTTCTGTAACTACTTGTTGAACTGTACTTTGAAAATTGTTTTTTTCTTTCTCTCTTTGCTTTGTATATATGTTATATTTTATAATAAAAAATGTTAAAAGGAAAAATAAAGCAGGGTAAAGAGGATGGGAAAGGGAGAGCTCCTTTAGGTTGGGAGGTTTCAGAAGCGCTACCAAGGAGATGACACGTGAGCAGAGACCTGAATGAGAGGTGAGCCTGTGAACCCCCGGGTGAGGGGGATGCCCACAATGAAACGAAATGTGCTTAATGGTGGAGGAACATTAGGGAGCAGTGTGGCTGAAGCGGAGGGACAGGAAATGAGGTGGAGGGGTGGCTGGAGCCGCCAAGGCCTGTGGGCCCAGGGACACTCTTTAGGGGGCTGAGAGCAGGGACCTGACGTGAGCACAAAGCCTCGCCTGCCTGATCCAGCTGCTGTCCTCTCTGTGCATTCTCACTGGTCACATCTCTGTAAAAGTCCGTAACCCCGAATTGCCTACAGCATCCCAGGTGAAGTCTGACCTGCACATAGTAGAGCAGGGCCATCCCCTCCTTTACCTGGATATGCTGTCGCCATCAGTGCAGCTGAGACCACACATGGAGCATTTTGCAAAGCCAGTTTGGAGTGTGCTGTTTTCTTTTGCGCCCTGCACTGTTAAACCACATTCCCCACTGCTCTGGTTTGTTACACTGGTGAGATGCAGTATGCCAGAAACAGGTGGACTTCTACAATAGGAATTTATTACCTTACCAGTTTACAGTTCTGAGGCTGTGAGAAATGTCCAAGTCAAGGCATCAACAAGATGAGAGCTTCTTCCTGAAGAAAGCCCGCTGGGGGTCCGGGCTCCCCTGTCATGTGGGCAGGCGCGGCCCAGCATCTGCTGGCCCGTCCCTCCCGGGGTTCACGGCTTCCCACTTCTGGCCTCGGTGGCTTCCTCTCTGAGCTTCTGCGTGTTCCTCTCTCTCAGCTTCTGTCTTTCTTAACTTCTCTGGGACTTTTTAATGTGTTTTATTCTCTCATGAAGGACTTCAGTAAGAGGATTACGGTCCGCCATGAATGAGGTGGGCCACATCTTAGGATCCTGCTCACCAAAAAGTCCTACTTCCAGTGGGTCCCCACCCACAAGAATGGGCTAAATTTAAGTACATGGTTTTTCCTGGGTGCATGACAGCTTCAAGCCATCACACCCACCCTCTCCCTCCAGTCCCCTGGCCTAACACCTACTGACATCAGAAAGCTTCAAGAAGCATTGTTCTAGGAACTAAGTAGTGGCTACCCACAGCAAAGTCTTTACCAGATGTATATTTTTTCCAAATTTTTTTTTAAATCATCACAATCAACTTTTTTTTCTTATTTTGTGAAAAATAACATATAGACTAAAAGGCAATAAATTTCAAAGCATATCACAAAAATTAGTTGTACAACAGATTTCAGAGTTTGGTATGGGTCACAGTTGCACAATTTTAGGTTTTTACTTCTAGCTGCTCTAAGATACTGGAGACTAAAAGAAATATCAGTATAATGATTCAGCAATCATACTCATTTGTTAAACCCTACCTTCTCTGTATAACTTCACCATCACCTTTGATCTTTCCCCCACTCTTTACAGGTATTTGGACTATGCCCATTCTACCTTTTTCATGTTGGAAGGGGCTATCGATAATATGGGCTAGAGGGATGGAACTAGCTGATGTTCTAGAGAGGCTGGGCCCTCTGTATTTCAGGACTTACCTGGTGCAGGGACCCATCTGGAGGCTGTAGGTTTCTGGAAAGTTACCCTAGTGCATGGAACCTTTGTAGAATCTTATATAATGCCCTAGGTGTTCTTTAGGTTTGGCAGGAATGGTTTTGGTTAGAGTGTGGCAAGTCATGGTAGGTAGCAGTGTCTAACTGAAGCTTGTATAAGAGTGACCTCCAGAGTAGCCTCTAGACTCTATTTGAACTCTCTCAGCCACTGACACCTTATTTGTTATGCTTCTTTCCCTCCTCTTGGTCAGGATGGCACTGTTGACCCCATGGCGCCAGGGCCAGGCTCATCCCTGGGAGTCACCGTATGGAATACATTTTTATACTTGCCCCATCCTGGTCCCATTTAAACATGACAGATTCCAAACAGCCTGGACTTGTTTGGCTGGCTGTCAGGGACCCTGCTGTGGGATACCTTTTTATTAAAGTCCATTTTATGAGAGTTGACACATTACTCCAGTCTTTAGAAATATTTCTGTCTTCTTAATGCATTACGCTATTCCTACCATGTTTGTGTCAACAATAGATTTCTTCAGCATATCACTTATAACAAGATTTTATGGAGAGGCTAAGATAGAATCCTGCAGCAAGCCAGCAGAAGCTTCCATCAAGGGCAGATCCATCACCAAGACCTTTTGGAAGTGAGTATTCAACCAGCTACAAATCAATCTAATTATGCCATAATCTACCCTATATCTCTCCACTGCAACATATTTTCATCATGTCTTACTAAAATTCACATACACTGCCTTAAACTTCCAGCCCAAAGATGCTGTCAAGAAAAAAGGAAGAAAGAAAGAAATTTCTACTTACACCTCCCAGATCATTTTCTCTTTCACTTCTGGGTTTCTGGACTTCTTCCAGGCCTGAGGCTGACATCAGACAATGCCACACCTAGAATTTGTTTCCTTCTTTTTTTATGTAACTATACAATACAGTTTTGTTCTCCTAATGTAATATACACATATCTGAAAAGGTGTGAATTGATTGTGATCATTTGAATCATATTATAAAAATACAAAGAACTGCTCAATCATTTAATCAATCAAGTTATCATGCAGCCTCTCCATAAGTCCAATATTTCCCAGATTTAAAACAAATCCTCTTATAATAGAAATACAGTACTTTTAATGTAGATTTGTGTTTACCTATTCTAGTAGGCTGACTAGTAGCCCCTCAAAACCCACTCCCACCTGCAACCTCAGAATGTGGTTTCATTTGGAAATAGGTTCTCGGCAGGTGGAATTAGCTAGGGACTGAGATGAGATCACAGTGGCTTAGGGGGGCTAAATTCCACGGCTGCATCCTTATAGAAGAGGGAAGTACGCAGAGGGACATGGACGGAGAGGGCCATGGGAGGTGGCTGGAGCCATGCAGTTAGAAGCCAGCGAAGGTGAGTTAGAGGGTGACTTCGGGAGTCACCAGCAGCCAGGAGGAGGCCAGGAAGGGCTCTTTCCTGAAGCCTTCAGAGCCGTGGGCGAGGGCCGTGCGGAAACCTAGCTTTCAGGCTTCCAGCCTCCAGGGCGGTGAGGGGATGCGCGTCTGCTGCTTTAAGCCGCCTAGTTGGGGCATTTTGCTCCCGCAGACCTGGGAAGCGAGTACGTCCAGACTGAGCTCTCCAAACATGTCCTATCTTTAAACACACTCTTGGGGGACCACAGCTGCTGGAACTTAAACCATCGTCCTCCTGCCAGGAACAGCCTTGACCTAAGTCCCAGCCCCAGTAAAACAAATAGTCTGGTTCGTGATTGCTACTTCATGTGAAGGGAAGCAAAAATGCAGTTTCCCTCTGGAGTTTTACACTGACACAGTATTATTTTCAATTCATCATTCTTCCTGCTTTGCCAACTAGACCAGTCTATAAGGACCAGAATCCCATTGTCTGGCCCTTCACCGTACCCCAGAGCCCAGCACAATACCTTGAACCCCTACAATAGGTACTCAGTCAATATTTCTTGAACAGGTGAATGAATGGATGGATGAATGAGGACAAAAATGTGATTTCATCTATTCAAGAAATAATTTTAGTTTTGCAGGGAATCAGATATAGACATAACCAGTGCCTCCTGGGAAGGAACTTCTGGGGCAGAATCAGCATCCTCATGCTCAAATAATGGTAGCATTCTAGACCAGCAGTTCTCAAACTTCTAGGTCTCTGGACACCTACAGGCTCTTTAAATTGTTATAACCTTTTACGAAGAGCTTTTGCTTACATGGGTTATAGCTATTAATACTTACCACATTAGAAACTAAAAAAAAAAACTGAATATTCATTCATTTAAAATAAGTATAACTGTATAATATATTAACATAATTATGAAAATAACTTTTCTAAAAAATTAGTGAGAAGAGTGGCATTGTTCCACATTTTTACAAATCTCTCGACTGTCAGGCTTAGCAGAAGACTGCTTGATTCTCATATCTGCTTCTGAATTCAATCTTCTTTCGATGTTACACGCCATGTGCCCACTGAAAAACTCCACTGTACACTCATGAGAGAATGAGAGTGAAAAAAGCAAAGTACGTCTTGGTATCAACATGAAAATTATTTTGATCTGTGGATCACCTAACAGGGTTTTGAGAACCTCAAGAGTCCCTGGACTATACTTTGGGAACCATTCACTGCTCCAGAGATATCCACTTCCTATAACAGCGATGTAATTTATAATATTTTCTTCTCGGCCATGAATGTTAGGAAGTCCAGTGCTAAGTTTAGCCATCAGCTCAGCCCAGAATTGTAGCCTTCCATCCCTTGCCTCTCTGTTCAGATGCAATCTGCTTGTTAGGTGGCTTTTCTTTTTTAGTGTTGATGGCTTTTGACAATAGTTTTCCATGTTTTTACTAGACTTGCCTGAAATACGTGTGCATGTATGCTTATACATAAATCTCAACCTTTGCAAGTTTAAAATTACGTTTTCATGTCATTTTCAGTATCTCCCTAGCTGAGGCCCCTCACCAGGATGATAACTTGACAGTACCACTCCTCAGCTTGTCCTCAGCTTGTTGAATTGCAAGGAAACTGTTGTCTAAAAAGATTAAGCCCTATCACAGATTATTTATCACCCAGGAAGCTAGGCAAATAGCAGCTTCTCCAGGGCATCTCAATTGTTCCTCCAAAGTGGAGCCTCCCACTTTGACCACACCACGTTTTCAATGTCAGTAACTAATGTGACTGCTGCCCATCAGAGTCCCTTTACAAATTTGTCTGCCCACCTTACTATACTCACGTTCTTTTCTCTCTAAGAACCCACCTTCAGGCACCCACCAAACTGAATGCCCACCTGCCGGTCTCAGGGTGGCCTGCCCAAGCCACACGTGATTGGATGAGGTTGTACATCTGGCCCAGGTGTGCCAATCAGACTCTCTGTCCGAGAATCCGGCATTGGGTAGAGGGCTGCTGGTTGCTCTTGGCTAATCTCTTCATTCGAGGAGATGTAAATGGGGTAGTTGTCAAGGGATCATCTTCCACCTGGCTGCCCCATGGGGAAGAAGGCAGGAAAACTGATTGCAGAGAGAAATGAAGCAGAGAAGGATGCAGGAGAAGGAGTTCTGCTGAGTTCCAGCAGATGCCCAGGCCGCCCTGGGGCCACCTGCATTCCCAGCCTGGGGCCCATGAGGCGGTCTTAAATTTATATCTCTTAGACTATTTTATAGTTATATTTCCACTTCACGCTCCAGTCAAGCCCAAGTTGGTTACTTACAACCAAAAGGTCTTAACTGAGACAAAGAATAGGAGCACCATCTGTGAGGTTTTCTTTGCAACGATCCTGGAGATCATGGAAGATGCTAAATACTCATTATGCCTGTCTGAAGGCTTCCCCTAGACAAAAAACATCTTCCATTCAAGGACAACTAGGACAGGAAACAGCATCATCTCGAGCTTCCATCCCCAGAGGGTGAATGCAAAGGCGCCTGGAGGCAGCAGTTGGCAGCGTGGGCCTCAGCAGAGGACAGGGGCCAGGCACTGGAAGTCAGGATCGCTGGATGCCAGGGAGGCAGCTGGCAATCATGTCTTCTAATCACCGACCTGTGCCCCACGCCTCTAAGTCAGCACTCTGCACGGCAGTGACCCTCCCTCCATGCCCGGCAGGCCCACCCACTTTCACAAGTGCCGATTTTTAGCAGCTGGAAACAATAAAAGTAGAAGGAGGTGAAGATGCTGGAGGATTGTTTTTTTCCTTTACAGTTTGCAAAGCTCAGAAGACGCGGTATGGCCAGTGAGGCAGGAAGGGTGCAGTGGCTGGGGTATCTCCGGCCACATAGCAGCTGTGTGAGGGGAGGGAGCTCAGTCTACCTCGCTGGGTCATGGTTTCTATCAGCTGCACAGCAAGGAGACAGAACTAGAGGATCTTCAGTATCTCTTTCATCTCCAACTTTCTGCAATCTTTGTGAGCTGGACAGATTTACACAGGACCCCATCTTGATTTTATTACTTATAGTTCATCTTCTCGTGACAGCGCCAGCGGCAGCCTGTGCATGTGGAAGTAAGTGGCTCTCTCTGGAGGGTGATTTAAGAGGTGCTGAAACACCAAAGGACTGTCCTCACTGTTCTGCCACAGAGAAGCCTCAAGTTCCTCTGTTCAAGAGCCAGACTCAGGAAGGACGAATTGTTTGTGGATGGTTTCGGTCCAAAGGCAAATACCCCAACTGCCCACTGGGTCTCACAGCCACATTTGCCTTCTCCGTCCCTGGGAACGGTACCAGCAGAGGCATAGGGGCCAGGGACGTTGTCCAGAGGCACAAGTCCAGGGCCTTGCCGGGCAAGCAGGGGTGCGAGAGGTAGAAGCAGCAAAGAGCTCCAAGGCTCAGCTGGGAAACCAGCAAGGAGCCAACTGCGAGGTCCAGGGGAGTGGGCTGCCCGGAACAGAGTCCACGGAGCTTGCTTCCGCTTAGGCGTGGCCTGAGCCTCTGCTCCATCCACTCCCCTCAGGTGCCCGGCTCCAGTCTCTCGGCCTCAGGGCTCCTCGCAGGAAAGAGGAGACTCTGGGCAACCTCCAAGCTCCCTCCTCAATATAAGGGGAGCCCCATCTCAGGCCCCACACGAGAAATTCCTCAGCCCAGCCTCTACCCTAGAGGCTGTCCTGACAAAAAGCCTATGGATGTGCGCCACCCGAAACAGGCGATTCCGCTGTGCAGCAGCTGCCCGGGACTACAGGGACCACGGAAACCCCCTTCCTGTGCCCCACCCCCAAGGCCTCTGCCACTGAGGGGCTCACAGCCTGGCCCCCAGCTGGCGGGTGGAACCGTTTGGCTTTTTCATCTCATGGCTGCTGAAGGAGCCGCAGCTCTACTCCCTCTTCCCAAGCCTCACCGCACCCCAAACACAAGCCTGGGTGTCAGGCTGGAGCAACCCCCTTCGGGTGGCTTAAATTCTTAACCTATAAAAATGAGGACGGGAGAGCTGTAAGGATAATTTCCTAGCACTCCTGCATGGGATTTATTTATAAATAAGCAGGGTATCTGGGGGCACAAGGTCTAGAAATGACTGAAACATCAGCTAGCACCTGAAGGAGTTGTTCCAGGCCCCAGCAGCCCAAGGACCGCTTCCCCTACGCGTCCCTGGAACCTGTGCAGGCTACTATACCGGTGAACCAGGTGTCCCGCTGACTCTCTCAGAAGTCCAGGCTGGTCAAGCCTTTCTCTCATTTGTGTGTCAGGATGAGGGTGTGTTCTAGTGACTGCTGAGCGTGTAGCTGGTAGTTAATAAAAATAGTAACTGAGGCCAACAAGAGAAAAAAAAGCCCTTTGTGGTATCCTGAAACCTGGGGTTTCCATGGCGCTGGACAGAACCAGGTGTATTTTATCCTTGCTGGGGAGAAAAAGGAAAGGACACCCGTACTCCTGGGCCCAGGGGCGTCCTAGCACCATTAACACCCATCTCCTTAGTCTCCACGGTAGGTCGAGGTGGGAATCTTCCTCGTAAAACCCCGTGGGGGGGGGGGGGGGACAAAAATGACCCCACCGGGCTGAGTCTTCCCAGGGCGTCTTCCTAGGCCAGCAGAGACCTCTGAGGGGCACTGCCAGCGTCCCGTCCTGCCTTCAAGTGCAATTTGCCTTGCGGGCTCCCCCTCCTCTCTGCCGTGTATTTCTTTCCTGGGGGTGTGGGGATTTGTTGCTTTGTTTGGTTTTTATCCTACTGGATAGTGCAGTGATTTCTGCAGAGGGATCAGCCTCAGGCCCAGGCAATTCCCCTAACAGGCCACAGGGAGACATGAGTTAACGGGAGACAACAGTGGAAGAGTCTGCTCGCTGGCCGGCTGGGAGAGAGTCTAGGAATTCTAGAATTTCTAGACTCCTCCGTAACATCCCGAGGTGGGGGAGGATGCACTGATTAGGTCCATTGTGACATAAAGTCTGGGAGAAGTCTGAGGCCCCGGCACCTGCCTTCATGTCTCAGGGCTGCCACACAGAAGCCCTACCCTAAAATGGATTTTGAAGTCGGACAGATGGTTGTTTGGACACGCAGCTGTGTTCACGGCCTGGTCACTTAACCCCCATCCTCTCAGTCCCCTCATCTGTAAAATGGGAATAAACTGGCCTCACGTGACTGTCCTAAGGAAAAACGCGACAGTTGGCAGCCGGGAGAGCCAGCCATTATTCTTTAACCATCATTGCGTGCCTGCTGTTTACAGTCCGCCTGGGGGCTGGGGCGCTGGCCTCCTGCTCTCCGCGCGGGGCTCCGAGGCGGCTCGCGGCCCTCTGGGCGCTCCCGGCCGCGGCGAGCCTGGGGGCCGCGGTTCCTGGCCGCGGGAAGCCCACCCCCTGCCCGGCGGTGCGGCCTCGGCCCACGGGCTCGGGATTCCTCCCAAAGGCCCCTCCGGCCTCCCCTGGGCCCGCGCGCCCCTCGCGCAGCCTCCCCCTCGCCGAAAGACGGCGTCCCGCCGCCCTGCCGCCGCGCCCAACTTCCAGACCCCGGACCTGGCCCCGGGAGGCGCGGGCCCCTCCGGAAGCGCCGGGCCCGGGGCGCGCGGGGGTGGGGGGGCGCAGGGCACAGCGGGGCCGGGCCGGCGGGGGGCGGGGGGTGTCGGCGCGGCTCGGCAGGGCCGCCTCCCCCGCGGGAGTTCCTGCCGGAGAGCCCCGGCCAGGGCTGCGCGCGGCGGGGCGAGGGAGGCGCCCGCGGCCCGGGGGGCGGGGGGAGGGGGGGAGGGGCGAGGAGGAGGAGGTGGGGGATGGGAGGGGTGGGGGAGGTGGGGGCGCGGAGCGGCGGCCGGGGAGGGGCCCCGCGCGGGGGTGGCGGGGGTGGGGGGGCCGCAGGCGCCCTGGAAAATCTGGGCGGTGCCGCGCTAGCCGCGGAGTTTCCCGGCTGCCCGGGAGCGGGCGGCGAGGCCGGGGGAGGCGTTTGCCCCGCAGAGCTTTGCTGAAACGGCTCAAAACCAAGCCGCGGGGTCCCCGGGTGGGGGACGCGAGGGTCCCCGGGTGGGGGCGCGCGCTCCGGCCTCGGCGTCCTCTGGTTAAACTTCGGGGCGAGGGGAAGCTTCTCTTCTCCAAACTCCGCCACACTCCTTTGATGCGCTTTTGTTTTACGGTGGAAAACTACAATTCAAAGGCAAAACAAAACATAGCCGTGAAAAATAAATGCGATTAGAGAGAGCCTGCTGACTTGGCTTCCCGGAGGCCTTCCATTGCGTCTCAGAACTAGGAAGCTTTACGGGTCATTCTTGTAAGTGCCTGTTCAGTCCCTCCAAACGGCTGTCTGTCGGTCTGTCTGTCGGTCTGTATTGCGTGCAGCATCGTTAAGTGGGTGCCACGGCTGTCTCCGAGTTCCTGGGGAGTTTTGCTTTGGTCGGTTGGCGTCGCCTCACTTGATGAAACCAAATAAATGCATTCTGTCTTGCAAAATAAAGGCACAGAGGAACAGGTATCTTTATAACCCTGTCAAAAAATAGGTATGGAAATAGGGTATCATTTAGACTTTGGAAATACTAAAAATGAATTGCCTAATTCATTGTCCTTCTACGTCAGTGAACGTTATAAGATCATTTATGAAATGGCAGCGATGAAACCCACTGCGTGGCTGGTGCAGAATGTCTGTCACCAGCTTACCGGTAGCCGGGTCGCTGCGCAGGTGTGGGCGTGGTGGAAGAGCGGCAGAAAGAGACACCCATAATTTCTGCAAACGCTAGTGTAAAGCAGATGTAATATGGGGGTGGGGGGGGTTACTTACTTCCCAAACGGAAGCTTCTTCCCCAGAAAGCTTACTCCATTTTCCTTTAAAATAAAATGAAAAAACCTGGAAAACACAAATTTAGAAGTGAGCCAGGCCCGTTGAAGGTCACTGGAACCTCAAGGAAACCTGCTGCAGTGGGTGCTGAGTGCAGGGAAAATCACAGTGCAGGACACAACCTCAGCCTCCAGACCACACCTGGTATACTTGTGTAAAATCAGAAGATACGGTTTTATTAACGCCAGCCAGCAGTATGGACAGTCTGGGATGGCGCCTGATAGAAGTCAGCAGGACACACAGACAGGCATGTCTGACCTGAAGCATTTCCACTAAACAGTGACCCGGTGATCCTACAGAGCTTCGCGCCCTGGCGTTTGGTCCCTCCTCGCCCGACCGCCACCGGCTTGTGCTTAGCCACCAGCGCTGTTTGTCTGGCCTACCTGGTGTATTTTAAACTTTGGAATTAGTTGTCGACATTTAAATGCGAGGTGTTTCACGTGAAGGGCTGGACTTTGGGCCTCTCTGAAATACAGGCCCACCTGGGCGTGGGGTGTGCCCTGGACCTTTGGCAGGGCACAGGGACGGTGCTGGTGGGACAGGCTCCTGCCACCTGCCTTCCCTGTCCAGGTGCTTGTCTGCCCTGTGCCTTTGAGGTTTCCAGTCCTGCCCCACTCAAACCCCACTCTCAGCCTCGTTATTAGAACTGAGTAGTCGGTGACTGAGGCACTGCAGGGTCTAGGCCTAATTTCCAGATAACCAAAACCCCAAATCTGCATTTCCACAGATTCATCTCAGCCGGTCCAGCAGACCAGAACTAGGCTTAATGCCCTTTTCTTGGGTCAGTGGTGTCCCCGTTCCCTTTAGTCTGTGTCCCTAAGATGCCGTAAGACCTAAGAGGGAGTCAGGGGTTATCCTGGAGGTTATTATGCATTATATAGATAACACTTTTTAGTTGATGGTGTATTGGAGAGGCTGGAGGGAAGTGCCTGAAACTGTAGAGCTCTGTTCCAGTAGCCTTGATTCTTGAAGAAGACTGTATAATGATAAAGCTTTTATAATGTGACTGTGTGATTATGAAAACCTTGTGTCTGATGCTCCTTTTCTCTATGGTATATGCAGATGAGTAAAAAATATGGATAAAAAATTAATAGCAGGGACAGGGTAAAGTAAATTGGGTAGATGGAAATACCAGTGGTCAATGAGAGGGAGAAGTAAAGGGTATGGTATGTATGAGTTTTTTTCTTTTTTATTCCTTTTAATGTATAGATGCAGATGTTCAAAAAAATGATCATGGTGATGAATACACAGCTATGTGAATATATTGTGAGCCATTGATTGTACACCATGTATGGAATGTTTGTATATTAAGAATGTTTGCATGTTAAGTTTTATCTATAAAAAATATATATATATGTAAAAGAGAGAGTGAGGTCTCTGGAGTTAAACCTACTACTGGTTTGGAATTCCACTGTTATTTACTGTGTTATTTCAGGCAAACTATTAACTGTCCCTGAGCTCGTTTCTTCTAAAACAGACATCATAAAACCACTTCCCTGGATTATTGATCTTTTTAAAATGTTTTATTGTGGTAACATATATTCAACATAAAACTTCCCATTTTAACCATTTTCAAAACTACAGTTCAGAGGTATTAATTATACTCAGTTTCAAAACTACAGTTCGGTGGTGCTGTGCCACCATCGCCACCGTCCGTAACCAAAACTTTCCCATCACCCAAATGGGACCTCTGCGCCCACTAAGCACGAACTTCCCAGTCTCCCCTCCCCCACCCTGGAAACCTGCACTCTCCTTTCTGTCTCTATGAATTTGCTTATTCCAGGTGTTCCTCAGAAGTGAAGTCACACCACATTTGTCCTTTTGTGTCTGTCTTATTCCACTCCACGTGGTGTTCGTCAAGGTGGTTTGGGTTGACTAATATTCCACTGTATGTATATCATCAGTTGACGGACACTTGGGTGGCTTCCATCTTTTTGGCAATTGTGAATAATGCCGCTATGTACATTGGTGTGCAAATACCTGTGAGGCCCTGCTTTCAAGTCTTTTGGGTCTATACCCAGAACTGGGATTCCTGGGCCCTATAGTAATTCTATATTTAACTTTCTGAGGAGCTGCCAAACTGTACCACAGCATCTGCACCCACCAGCCAAATATGAGGGTTTCTTTTCCTCTGAATTCATGCCAACACTTGTTGCTTTTCTTTCTTTCTTTCTTTTTAATAATAGCCATTCTAGTGGGTGTGAGGTGGAATCTTGTTGTCATTTTTATTCTTGTTGCCCTAATGGCTAATGTTGTGATGCATTTTTCCTGTGCTTATTGGCCATTTGTAAATTTTCTTTGGAGAAATGGCTATTCAAGTCCTTTGCCATTTTTTTGGTTGGGTTGTTTGTCTTTCTGCTGTGGAGTTGTAGTAGTTATGTATATTCTGGATATTAAACCTTTATCAGATATATCGCTTCCAAATATTTTCTCCTCTTCGGTAGGTTGTTTTCTTTTTTTTCACTTTCTTGATAATGTTCTTTGATGCACTCAAGTTTTTAATTTTGATGAAGTCCAGTTTATCTTTATTCCTCTGTTGCTCATGCTTTTGGTATAAAGGTTAAGAATCCATTGCCTAATGTAAGGTCCTAAAATAATTCTGTATATTTTTTCTAGGAGTTTTACCATTTTAGTCCTTCTACTTGGGCCATTGAATCCTAGTTTATTGGATGTGAAAGCATCGTGACAGCACCCAGCCCCCTGTAACCACCTGTCCCCAGGATTCTATGACTAATGTTGTGTCTCATCAGATCCTTCTTACTTGTTTATAAAATCCTTCATCACGAGAGCCCAGACTTCGGTGTGCAGGAGGCTTCCCTGGATTCTTGCCTAAAATGCCAGTTTCTGGGTCGCTTGCCAAGGATTTTGATTCAGGAAGTCCCGGAGGGGCCAGGGCTGGACATTCTGATTGAGTTCTGGGGCAGGAGGTCCCCGGACACAGTCTGGTGACCCCTGGGCTGGACCATCCTGGCTCGTTCTGAAGACAGGGTCTGAGGGCGGGGGAGTGGGGAGAGCCCCTGCGTCCTGCGGCTCGAGCTGGTGCTCTCACCTGTCGACTCCACGAACATTTATTGAGCGCCTAGTAAAAATGCACTGAGCAGGACGCTGGGCTTTCAAGGGGGCCTGTCCTCAGCCAGCGAGCAGACGGCAGAGCCTCGGCCGGGCGTCCAGGCCTGCACAGCGGGGCCGCCCCCCGCCCCCGCCCTGCTTCCTTTCATACACTTCGGGGGGCTGTCTTCTTTCCAAAGATGCTCCTTGATTCCGTATGCGCTCCCCTCCCCCTCCCCGCCTTGTTCCCTTACAAAGCTCTGCTGTAACAGTAATTTATGCATCACACTTGGATTCTTCGCATCGCTCTGTTTAGGGGCTCATTAAATATTTGTTGAATGTCATTTCCTTCAGCAAACTGTCTTCTGAAACTTAGCTTGTATTCATGCACTCGTCAGGTGTTTATTGAGTACTTTCCATGAGCCAGGCCCTGTTCCAGGTGCTGATAGAGCAGTGGACAAAATAAAAATCCCTGCCATCCTGGCTCTTCTGTTCTCGCTGGGGAGATGGACCGAACAGCAACTATTTTGAATTCTTACATAATCAGCTGTTACCTGCGCCCTGACTATTTCCTGCTCTTGTTTGCTAAACCCCTGCCCCTGACACACACACACACACACACACACACACACACACACACACACACACACACACTCACTTCCTTGCCTCACGAACTTCTTTCCCTGCCGTGACCAACAGCCCCTACCTGGAGAGTGACTGCACCTGTGACAGGAAAGCTCTTTGTTTATTCTGTTGCATTTTGAATCAGAGCAACTGTATGTCTTTCAAGCTTTAACCAAGATCAACCATTAATTCCCCAAGCCAGAAGCTTCCACAATAGGCTAACTTTTTTAAAAAGCAACTTGTATAGTCTCCTCTTCTAGAAAATTAGAGAGAAGACCTGATAGAAGCCGGGGGACTCTGTTGTTCCATTTGTTTTGTTATAGTATAATATCATTTTTCTTTTTAAGCTTCTTGGCTATTATGCCAGATATAAAAATAACTCTGACTACTTTGCATTCATGTCCTATTATTTATTTTGAGTAGTACTATTAATAATTTATCAGGAAAAGATAATCTTACCTTTAAATACATGATTTTAAAAAATGTTTTGCTGTTTTTGTTATTGCCTCCCACCCCATTTGTATGGGGGACGATGCTGTTCAAGAGAAATGCAAGTCTAGTTTTATAATGAAAATGAGAGGGAATTTCAACGTACTAAATATTCCAGAAAGTGAATTATATCTGAACATGTGGAGAAAACACTACAATTTCATTCCTTCTTCCAAGTGGCAACACGAAGACCTTTTTTGTGAAAATGCCCCACAATGTACCTTTCTATCCCTTTGCATAGTAACTCCCAAGTATTTCTGACCTCCATCTATTGTTATTTACTTCTCAGTCTTTTACATTTCATCATTTCCCAAGCTATATGACTTCCTGTTGGGAATAAAAACTGGATTACTGGAAATTCTTTGGGTGAAGAACTGCAAACAAGAAGGATCCCCCTTTGTGCTGTGACGTACGAGGGGAGCAATTTGATGTGGACTTAGGCTCGGTCTGCAGTCAGGTAGCCAAGGACTCTGGTCATGGGTGGTGACCCCAGCCAGGGGCCAGGGCGCTGTGATGAGCGGGGTTAGCCAGAACCTGCCTGAGCGCCTGTGCAGGGGCAGCGCCTGAGAGCAGCAGTCCGGAGAAGGGGCTGTCATCGGCGGCGGGGCAGGGAGGGTTTTGAAACTCCCTAATAATAAGGGTGGGACACTGTGCATGCAGGCGGGCCACGGTCCCGCCAGGACTTAGAGTTACCTGGACAGCCTAAACTGTAACCTGCTCTGCTCCTTGCTATTCCTTTTTTTTTTGTAGATGATAAGTGGGGACTAGGGATGGTGAGGGTGAAAAATCTCAGCCGGAGCCTGACACAAAGCCATGATCCTTGGTTGAATTGAACCTGTGGGAAATAGACTTTTCTTTGAACTGAACTGACATTTAGAGACTGAATGCCTTGGGATTGGTACCTCAGCCTGGATTTTTAATTTAGGCTCAAGGTCGGATGACTGAGAGGGTAAAAGTGCAATGGGTAAAAGTGGACCACACATCCCAGCCCATGTACCCCTCCAAAAAAATAAAAGCAAAAGATTGTGAACAAAATTCCCTGTGATATACACATCACATATCTGCCTCTGTGTGTGTGCATAAATAAAGAACTACATACATGTAGAGAGATACATACATGTTTAAAAAAAAAAAAGTGGACCAGGCAGATGTACAGGCTAAAAAGAAAAAAATAAGCAGTCACCAGCTTTAGTTTTTGCTAGGCTGCTCTGCGGTCCCCTGTCTCCCATAATGACATTTTCCTCTCCTTCCCGCCTTCCTTTCCAGGGCGGCCTACAGAAAGCACATTGTGATTCCTGCACTTTCTTGTGTTAGAAATCAGTGATTTCTCCCATGGATTTGTCCACGCTCCTGCTTTTATGATATTATTTTATTAATTCCGCTCTTATAAAGGTTGTGTTTGAAGACATTTTTTTCAATCAAGAAAGGATCAAAAAAACTAAGCACGTGCTTTTTAATAACTGAAATCAGTTATCTATAATTTTTCATGTCTAAAATCTATAGAAACCATTATCCACTCAGCATCTTTTACCTTCGACTTGTAAAGAAAGTTTTCTTTCTTCTTATGTCCTCCTTTCTATGACCAGCTCCTGTGATTATCACCAGTTTGTGGAAATTGTTTATCTCAGTCAGCACCATTAGATGACAATGTTCGCTTTAGCCACATTTGCCAAGAGATTAGAGATTTTCTTCTCAAATATTGTCACAGCCAAGATCCAACTGGTTTCTTCTTGGAAGACAAGTTTTTATTTCATTATTATATGTGGTGGGCAAGGGTATTCTGATTAACTTATGGTTACAAAATTTTTGTCTGTTTTACAATTTAAGTTGTTCCAAAGATGGCTAGAGAAACTTACACATGATGACATGAGTTAATAAATGTGAAATAACTCGTATTTGCAGGGAAGGCGAGTCACCTGTGAGCCTGGGGAGGTGTGCTTGTGTTGTTTGGGAGGGTGGGGGCTAGAGGTGAATTTCTGACCTACCCAAGAGAACATCCTCGGAAAACTCAGAGCTAGCTCAGACAGCGTCATAAAGCTGGCTGGAGAGAGAGAGAGAAGAAAAAAAAAAAAAGATCAGGAATCACTGAAGGAATTTGATTATTTAATATCCAAAGGATAAAATAGGGGCAAAGATCATTTTTCTGCCCGAATAGTAGAAAAGCCTGAAGAAATTCCAACCAGCTTCCCAGCCTCTGTCTTTGGTTCAGAGAAAATACGAGTTCCAACCACAGCTGAATAAAAAGGGGAAACTTTCCATTTAGAGCCAATAACCTGCACGGACCTACAGGCGGTACCTTAACCTGCCATGGTGAGAGGGGAGGCCATTGAATTGCCTGTTGTACTCAGTTACTTAACATTTTGTCTACAACACAAGCATTCAGGTAAAGCCTGAGAAAGCAGTTCGCAGGTGTTGGGAAGGTTCCAGTGATGGAAGCACAACACTGAGCGTGCAATTAGCCCCAGTGGAGTGTGTTCTTGAAAGTGGTTAAGATGGGAAAGGTCATGTTGTATATACGTTACCACAATAAAAATTAAAAAAAAAAAATTCGTAGCACTATGAAAATCTTACAATGTCGGGTGGACTCAGCTTTCGGCTTTGCCACCAAGGCTGTTTTATACATGGTGGCAATGCTGGGGGGAGCGGGGGACAGTTGAGAGGCTCAGGCCTGTTCCATGAAGCCAGCTTCAGAAGCCTGAGATGTTTTCCAAAGAGACTCATCTAGCTTAAAAATAACCAACTGCAGATTTATCAGGCAGGAATATTTCTACCAACTTTTCAATATGTTGTTATTTTGACTTTGGTCTTTGGGGAGTGAGTAAAAGGCAAATGATTTTCCCCCTTTTATTTAGACCTTGACCATTCAGAAGCACCGCCTAAGGGACTTGGCCTAGGGAATAAATATCTCCTACTGCTTAAATAATCAACCTTCAAACTGATGAAGAAACCGCCCTGGCAGGGACTCCCAGTCACTGTGTGATCCAGGACATGGCTTGACTTCCCTCCAGGCTTAGGTGAAGTTAATGTTTTTCTCCCACCAATTCATGATGGCGCTTTGGGGATAGGAAAAAATGAAAGTTGCAAAGTCCAGTGCAAATTCTAACAATGCCATAGGAAAGTCAGGTAAAAAGCATTCCCTTGGTGAAATGTAGCTGCTGTGTTAGAGGTATATGGCACACAGTCTTCTTGGCTCAGGAACAAAAATATCTGTCCTTCTGTCATTCAAAACCACAGGTGGAACACTTCCGCAGAAGGCGTTAAGGAAGGGAGCAGAGCGTCCTTTTAGACCTAAGAGGCCAGTCCTGCTCTTTTCTGACGTCTCTGGATAACAAAATGTGGTCCCCGTAAAGAGGTTTTATTGTCAGGGCCTACCTAAAGAGGCTTAGTGGTCAGATCTCAGAAGTCTTCAGATGCAATTTCGCCACTTAAAACGATGAGAACTGAACTCCTCTGAAGGAAGCGCTGGGGAATGAAGTGACTACAGGCTTCCCTTAGGTGCCATTCTAAGGGAATGTGCCATTCCCCACACCTGCTCCTTCCTTTACTATGCACGGCCATGCCCCTGCATGGCCTCTTGGCAGTATTGACACATATGTGGGCTGTGGTGCCTTCTTCCTGCTCAGTGGGACACGAGGCCGTCCGAAGAGCCATCCTTCAAATGGCACAGACCCCGTGAGCAGCTCCCAACACTTGATAAACAAATGTAGTTAGACATCAGATGGGAGGTGAGGGCCTTTATTGAGGAAGAAATGATCTAAAATCTCAGCAAGCGGGCTTCACTGATGATTTTGTGTTGTTGTGAGCGCCACACTGCACGCAGCTCCATGAAGGCAGGAGGCCTGGGATTGGGCCTTGCCGCAGATGTGTGCCAAGGGAGCGGAGATGTGTGCCAAGGGAGCGGAGATGTGTGCCAAGGGAGCGGAGATGGGTGCCAAGGGAGCGGAGGGCTAGCAGGCGGTCGTTATCTGACCTGGGAGCAAAAGGAGCAGGCTGACACTTGTGGACAACAGAGAATTCTGAGGGAATTGGTAGAATTCGGGGATGCATTCCCGGTCACCCACTAAAGGTCAAGGGGGGCCTAACACAAGCAGATGGTCAGGGTTGTTTTTAATCTCACCGAAGTGGTCAGCAGACCACAAAGTGTGGGATATGCAACTTTAGAAAACCCAGATGCCTGCCTCTAGCTAAGGTACTCTATTCCCATAGTAAGTGCAGAGAGCAAGAGATTTTATTTGCTTATTCTTCTCTTAATGTACCCCGTAATCATGAACACCTTCAGTACACCGGCCCTGTGCTGGGGACACAGACACGAAGGAGACCTAAATCCTGCCTTCAGGGACCCTCCAGCCCCTCCTTCATTTTAGATTCGCCAAGTGTGGGTTTAGGTGAATTTGCACAACTGGACTTTCCATTCTGAATATCAGATTCAGCGACGAGTGATTTCTTGAACTCACAGATAACCAAATCTCACTAAAAATGCTATGTATAGATATGAGAGAGAATTCCCGTGACCTATTTTAAAGACCTCAGTTAAAAATATACTTGGAAAACAAAAGTAAAACAATGGATTTTTATTTCTAAAGTGAGGTGGTGTGACTGAGCACCCATATACTTCGGGGAATCCACAATAGTAGAGCAGAATAAGCGAGGTTAAGGTGTGTCTTCAGTTGGCTTATCTTGGAATCCTACTTGTTGTTTTCCGTACTTGAGAGGCCAGCCTTGTCCAGCCCGATAGGCCCAGGAGGCAGAGCTGGCTGTGAAGGCTCCACGCAGGCTGCGTGGCCGGATACAGTGATGTTTAGAGGGGACGGAGACCTGTAGGGAGTGGATTAGACAGAGCGTGGACAGGGAGGCCAAAGTCCAGTTTCGAATGACCTGCCCTGATATTTGCTGCACCTCCTGATCTTACTCTTTTCCCAGTTTCCTACTTTTAAAGTGAGGGCATTGTACGAAATGATGTGTGAGCCCTGCTAATGCTAATGTTGTGTTATGCGCTAGTAAAGGTGGCACTGTGTGGTATGTTTTGTGAGTTTAATTCATTGATGAGGCATTTCACCAATGGTCAACGTGGCTTCAATGCTGAGATTAGCGGTTAATAATTCACTAAAACAAATAAGCCATTTCACACCTCTGTTAGTGCTATCCTTTCCAACCCTCCTAACAGGAACAGATAAACAGCAAATAGCAATGAATTAATTCACAAGCAAAGGTTATTTTTGGCAATTAGAGAAATCAAACACTTCTCTGTTTATACATATGCATTACATACGTACATATGTGTGCATATTTATCAGTGTGTATACAAATGCTACCATTGATCATAAAGCATGAATATTCCCAGATAACAAAATTACAGCCACTAGTGTTTAAAATGTCTGTTGAACGCATACTATGTGCCAAGCACTGTTGAAGACTTTGTATTCATTACCAGTAATTTCTTCTTTTCATTAATTTCTTCTATTTCCAGTCTTAACACTCACAATTGATTTCTCCAAATATAGAGGTTGACAGAGTTTACTGCAAACATCTTGTCTGGCAGGGATGACTGTTAACAGGATGTAGGGAAATGACAGTTCATAAAAAGGACTCTCAATTGGCCTAAACTTTTGGTAGAAAGTTCACGTGTTTCTGGAAATGGATGTATTTGATCATGTTCATTTCTGGGGTCAGGGGTTCTACTTCACAAAAACTCTTCCTTTTTTGGAGTGTATGGACAATGGGAGACATTTCCCTCTCTACTGACAGCAGAAAAGAAACTCGGTAAGGCTGAGATCTCCTCAATAAGGAAACTTCCTGACAGTGAGGGTTATATTTGATACGTTCCTGTGATACTTGAGTCACATGCTCTGGAAATGGGTTATAAAACAAATTTTCATGTAGCTGAGCCAATTTGGGTGTGATTCTTTCTGTCTGGAGTATACCAAAATTCCTGCTGGTACTGGAATTTCATAGCATCCCCAATTCCCAATTTTTTGCTCATATAGAACTCTCAAAGCGGTGCTGAAACATTTAGTAACATAAGGGACATGTTTCATGTTATTATGATTTGATGCTACGTGTTTTCCCACATTGGTGTTACAAATATAAAATGTGCTATGTTTTATTCATATGCCTGCATATAGAAAACAGAAATCAAAATTGTTTACTTTGGCTACAACAAATGTTATTCTCTTGGTTAGTGGCTTTTGATATCCTTCAGCCAAACCAAACATGCAGCTTCTCAGCATACCAGAACCTGTACTTAAGACAACGAGTCTCCCACCCCCTGCCGTCCTCGCTCTCTTTTTTTAATGCCTCCCTTGTTACATAAGAAATGGATATCAACTTCCCCAGTAGTACTAGTAGTCTTTTTTTTTTTTGCCATTTCATAAGTAATTTAGGAAAGTAACCAAAGCATAAAGGAACTAAATTATTTAATATTGTATCATCCTCTATTGGATATCACTATAATCTTACTATAAATGTTTTCCTTAGAAGCACAGAGTTGGAAAATTGAAGTGCAGTGGATTAAATTGATCTATTAAACAATTAGGAAATATTTTCAGGTGAGTAGCTGATGCCGAATTTATCATCAAACTAAAATAGCACCTGTCTTGACGCAAGCATCATCTAGATATTCATCTAAATATGTGTTGATGTACTCTTATTTGTGGTAAAGCCTTCTTTAGTGACTCTTTTTTAGGGTCTGGAGTGGTTAGAGTCCATTCTCACAAGCCAAGTGCAAAGCTTGCTAATCAATAATTCAGTGACTGACAGGTCTGGTATGGGCAACACCCCCCAAGCCAGGACTGAGCAGCGCTGCAAGAAATGGAAACCTGCAATCCGAGCCCAGCCACGGCCGACTCAGGTGGATGCAGGTGAACCCCAAAGCACAATTCGGGGAACCTGGAGTCAGAAGAGAAGGGTCTGACGTGGACCTTGTCTGAAAGTTTGGGCATTGTGCAGCCGGTTTGGATCAGAGTAAGTAGGAGCCCCTCGTTCTAGAAAGTTGCTCTTCCGCTAAATAGGAAAGAGCTTCGGCAGAGATCATCAAGCAAATGAATGTCCAAAAGGGGTCAGAAACCCTTTGCCTAATCCCACTTATCATCTCTTGGTGTGTGTGTGGGGGGGTCTACATAAAATGCACACGATGGCCCCCTTCTCCCACCTCACCCAGAGAACTTCATTCAAATAGCATGAAAATACCTGAAATTTTCCAAGCCAAAACTTGGAGTCATCTTTCCAAGTGGGCACCCACCACTCTCTACACATGCCGGACTTCCTGATGCTCTCGTCATCTTCCTGATTCTTTGGAATTTTCTTGGGCCCTGCCCCTTGCTGTGCATTTCCTCTACCAAGCTCTGACCCAGCGACCTCCCAGCCCCAGCTGCCCTGACCTCCTGTAGCACCATCTTTATCCCTTGATCTCCTGTTGAAGAACCTCCGGGGGCTTTCCACTGAACTTTCCTTGACCACCGCCTGCCGTCCACAGTTGTGCCCTCATTCCAACCTCCAGCTCCCGAGGCTGGGCTCCTCATCTACTCCTAAGCTTCTCTATTTATTATCCCTTCCTGCGCTTGGCTTATTCCCGAGCCAGCCTTACCACCTGCTCTCCCCCCCGCCCCCTGTTTGTATTCCCTCCCTCTCTTCTCAAAGCTGTGCCCAGCATTCACTTTGTATTTGAGGCCATGTTGCCTCTGACACTTCTCCCCTTTGGGGCTGGTCTGCCACTGGGGCAGAGGGTCCTGAGCAGCCCCTGGCCCCGTGCATGTGCAGAGTGAGCGCTCAGCCCAGCGAGGACCCGGCGAAGGGACAAACACACATGGGAGCGAGTGGTCGCGTGGACTCTGGGATTCCCGTACACCGGCTGCTCCAGGGTGAACGCGGTATTTGCTTTTGTAGCATAGAAAACTCTCATAATATTTTTCCAGCACACAATAAAGAAAATGAAGCAAACTAATATATCTTAATTAAGTGCATGTAGAATGTAATAGGAGCAAACTAATATATCTTAATTAAGTGCATGTAGAATGTAATAGGAGTCACTTTTTAAGTGGTGTTTGGAAAGAAAATAAATGATTGGAAAAAAGAATGGGTAAATGAATGTGTGACTAATGCCTACCAGCAGACAAGGAAGGGGATGTAAATTTTAATGGGAGATTTCATAGTGTCCGCTTCACACACCCACACACTATGTGACTTGGGGTGGGATTAGAAAAGTCAAATTCCATAGCCCCCAAGAGCAGAAAATAGCAGGCACAACTAATGGATAAATAGGTTAGTCCAAAGGACAACTCCCAACTGCCCACTGGACCTACCCCAGTTAAAGTAACTTCCAGAAATAATTCTGCTTAAAAGTGCATAATCTATGCAAAGGACTCTATTAATAACCTACATCCACGTTTGGCAAGCTACTCATGGGCCAAAGCCAGCCCGCCTCCTCTTTTTGTAGGATTTCCCAGATACACAGCCGTGCCCGCCCATTCTCATATCGGGGCTGCTTTCCCGTCATAGTGACAGAGCCGGCTGCTAGGGACAGAGATACTATGACCCACAGAATGGAACATGGTCTTCTACAGGAAAAAAAGCCTGCCAACCCTCAGCGTCTAGGGATATGGTAACTGGGCTAGAGTCCCATTAATTTGCTTACTCCCCTGGGATGATAGTGCAGCTGGATATGTCGTTTTCTGAAAAAAAGCGAGGGACCCAGACCTCCTGCCAGGGGCAGACCTCCAGCCTAGAATCTGCGCCAGTTTAAGGGCGCAGTAACCCCCTGTAACCAGGTAGGGTGACCAACTTGTCTTGGTTTTAAAACTGGAATCCCATGTCCTGGGACATCCCTCAATCCCAGCACATCAGGGCAGTTAGTCGCCCTGAGAGGGAGCGACTGGAGCATGGAGTTTGGGGCAGACTGAATTCGGTTTGAATCCCACCCTTATAACTTCATCCTGTGCAGCCTTGAGCAAGTGACTTAGCCTCTCTGAGCCTCAGGCACCTTATCGATGAATTGGGCCTGATTCTATCTTGAGGGCTTGCTGTAAGGATCAAAGGAGATTATGTCCAGAAAAGGCCTGGCACAGAATAAGCACTGACTAATCTCTGGCTCCCCTTTCACCTTCTTGATTGCCATGAGCTATTTTTTGCCCCTAATCTATAGCCAAAAATAGAATTACCAGAAGAAAACTTTTAAAATACCTTTCTTATGCTCTCATCTATTCTAATGATGTCATTTCTTTGCCCCTTATAAGCAAATACCCTAATAAACAAATAATTCGTTCTGCAGTAGGGGGAGAAGACTTTACACATATAATTGCCCAATATTCAGCCTAACTGTTTTAGAGGGCTGGAGGCAGGTGCCTGATGAATTCTGTTTTGTTTTCTGCCCTGCTAAAGTGGCTAAAGTACCCTTGGTCCAAGGCCGGATGCTGGACTTCTGGGGAACCTCTTCTAATCTAGCGTTTAGTGCCTGTAACAGAAACATTGAGAGGCCACTGACGGTGGCTGAGCGTGCTGCCTCACTTGGGGTCCATCTGATGGATCAGTATGACCCGAAGCGCTAAGTGCACCAACATGCTCATTAATTTTTTAAAGAGTTCTAATACAGACAGCAGCGTACAAATCTGATAGCAACCTGCAAGCCTTCAAAGTTTCCCCGGACAAGACCGAAGGCAGGAGGCGGCATCCATCTCCTTCTGAGCATCAGCATTTTGATTGAACATCCACTTTGTTAGCAAACTCGCAGGACGGAATTAAATGATGTGTGCTCCAGTGGCAATTCATGTTCTAAATCACACATGTGGTCCTAGCTGTTCCCCCGTGCATTCAGTTTACTGTAGGCTGCAGCTATATGAGTTTGAGGAATCAAATTTTTGCTGAGTGAATTAGTCAAATCCATCCAAACCTATCAGCATTTTAATTTACATCCGGTTGTTATCAAATGTGTAGAATGGGATTAAATAATGTATATTCCTGTGGTCATTTATCACCTAAAAGGTTCAACACACACAGCCATCACTTGTTCACAACACAGTCAACATTATTTCAGGCTGTGGCACATGATATTAAGGAATCAAACATTACCACATTGATGTTTGATTCATATCAGTTGAAACTTAATTCAGTGAGAAAATTGCCAAGCTGGTTGTTTGACTGATTTGAATAATGAATGCAGTAAAACAAGTCAGATTATTAGCTCAGAACACACACTGCCTTATTTGATCTGACCTATGAATAGCCATTAGCCTTTTTAATCAGGGCAACCAAAAAGCAAGTTTCCAAATGTGGCTGCACATTGGAATTACCTCGGGGATCTCTTAAAACTTCCAAAGCTCAGGCCACAACCCAGATGAATTAAATCTGAATTTAGGGACTGGGACACAGGCATCAGTAATTCTTCAGCTCCCCAGATGATTCCAATGTTCAGACAAGCTTGAAACCACTGTCCTGAAGTTTAAAAAATTGGGACAAGCCCCTCTACCGTGTGTGGCATTAAAGTGGAAGCACAAGTTGGAAGGAAAAAAAGAATGATACTTTGTAATAACATAATAGTAATTGTTATAAACTGTTAATGTGATGGTATCATCTATTTCTGTTATAAAAAATAAAAGCTAACTATTTACTGAGCTCTCACCCAGCACCAAGCACCACACCAGGCATTTTGTAGGATTCTTTTCTGAAATCCTCACAACTACCATTGAAGCCAGCAGGATTACTTGGCCTGTTTTACAAATGGGCAAGTGAGGCACAGAGAGTTTAAATCCTTATCCAAGGACACACAGCTGGCAAGTGGTCCAGGGCCTGTCAGCAGCAGTGGTGGGACTCTAAAGCTGGCCCTTGAGTTATCTTTTTAAAACCAGTGACTTCCAACTTGATGCTTCTTTAGCTCTTTGGACTCCAGTGCCCTCTCTTTGGGGCATTGGTGTACTTCATTTTGTTTCTGGATGCCAAGATAACTCCAAAGAGTGCCCCAAAGTAATTTCTGACACCCAGAGAGAGAGAGCTGGGCCTGTTTTTATAGATGTAATAGGCAGAAGAGTTAATATTCTGCATTAAGAGCTCATTCTCTCTCGGGGGAGTTTCCGGCAGGCTTAAAGCACTCTTCAGCAACAGAAAGGAAACCAGAAACAAAACATCCACCTGGAGGAGATAAATGTATTTGCTGAAGCTTGTTTAAAATTTAATTGAAGAAAAAAATAGAGAGCAAAAATATAATTGCTTCCCATTCACTACAAATCTTATTTCATAAACCCCTCAGTGTGGACATGCAACTTGGATGGGAAGTTATTTGAAAAGTCTTTTTTGAGGTGGGCACCTCAGGTCACGCGGGTCAAATACCTGCTGGAGTCTTCACATTTGCATCATAAATATTTAATTTTGTGTGTGTGGCATAACGAGAGACAGAATAAAACAAAAGGAAGATGAAACTACAATATAATGGCCTGGCTGTTGGCACAGTTTCCTGGGTGCAGGCATGGCACTGCACACTCACACCTGGTCATGCCTGTCCCTCCCTTGCATGCCAGGGCACCCACAGCTGGGGAGGAAGAGAGGGGCCTCCTGTGCCCCAACAGAGCCAGGCTAAAGGCCGCTGCTCCTGCCCTGGAAGCCCCGTCCTTGGGCGGGGCCAGTGGGATGGCGATGCCTCTCACACCTGCAGCCAGCCACTGTCCACTCAGCCCTTGCTGATCGGGTCCCCTGACCCCATTCCCATCCCCACCCCCACCCCATCCCCACACCCCACCCCACCCCCATCCCCACCCCACCCCATCCCCACCTCCTATCCCCCATCCCCACCCCCATTCCCACCCCATCCACACACCCCACCCCATTCCCATCCCCACCCCACCCCTATCTCACTTGTGTGTGTGGCAGAGTAAAGAGGCTGAATTGTAATTTCCCTTTAGCCTTCCTTCTTTAAAGCTGGTTTCCCGGGGTGCTTTACGAAGAAGACATATTTTTGAGTTTCAGAATGTGGGCAGAGAAGAACGTGCATCTTGGAACCAGCAGGAGACTCAGGAGAAGAATGTGTCGTGGAGATGATATAAAAGGCCCGGACAGACCGTGGACGTGCCGCACCAACAGTGCAGGTGACTGGTTCATCTGCGCTCCTCGGACACTCAGGCCACCCCTTACCTCAGTTTCCCCATTGGGACCAAAGGGGCAGTTGTCGCCGCTGACCTCCCTGTGAGGCAGTCGGGACCTTCTCCATCACCTGCCCTCATCCTGGACACCCAGAGCCGGGTGGGCACCAGCGTGGCGGCCAAAGCATGGCACGTCCCCGAGGCAGCCCTATGGTGACCGGGGCACTTCCCTGCAGCTGCGGCTGTCCTGTTGGGGTGGGGGCTGCAGCCGCCCCCTCCCCAGGGCTCCAGGCCCAGGCCTGCTCCCTGAAGGGAGTGAGGGAAAAGCAGGAGCAGAATGGCGAAAGGTGCTAACTGTGAAAAAGGGGTGCACGGCAGGACCTCCCCAACCAGAGGAGGCCTGGGGAGCTGTGACAGGAGCAGGGAGCTGTCTGCTCAGACTGCCCTGGGGAGCCCCTGCACACTGGGGTGCAAGCCGGTTGCGAGAGCCTGACCGTGAGCAAACATCTTGCTTTGCCCCTTCACAGAGGCCTGACCAGCCCCCCGAAGCAGCCCACTCCGCCAGGCACCCCTGTCCCATTAGCCTGTTTTATTATCTTCTTCCCCTGAGCAGCACCTGAAATTCTTTCCGATGTGTCTGTTTGTTGTTCGTTTTCTCCACTGAAATGCCAGCTCATGGAAAGCTGGCCAGGGGGAGACTCTGTTTTGTTTACCTCGGAGTCCTTTGGTGAATGAATGAATGAATGGATGGATGAATGAGGCTGGGACTAGCGGCTGCCTAGGAATCACCTCCTTGGGTGGCACCCATCGCATAGGTGGGTTTCTCAACTTCCTACTTGAAAAGAGAGTTGTCGTTAACCTTAGAGAGAGACTAGATTCTCTGGCGGCAGTAGGAAACGAATTCTTCCTGGGTTCAGCACTTTTCCAGCCCGTGCTTTGGTGCCTTTACAGTTTATTTTTATGATGCATGCCACTTGTCATTATTTAATGCACTTTTATAACTGTCATTTAAAGAAGGTTAAATTAGAGGGTAATTGGAAAGGTACAATAACATAACCTTAAACATAATAATTTAGAGGAAGGCTTTCACCGAAGACTTGGTTCAAATAAGAAATTTGAGAAAGAATTCAATTCCACCAATTCTGCCTTGGTGCCAGACCCAACTTAGACTGTATGAATTCAGCCTTAAAGGATGGCTGGATGTGATTAAAGAAATTACCATTAGGTACCAATGAAACTGAGGGCTTAACTCCAAAAACAAATGGTCTCTAAACCTAGATATTTGATTCTATTTTTTTAATTTTATTTTTATTTTTTTTGCATGGGCAGGCACTGGGGAGTGAAATTATTTGATTCTTAAGAAGAAATCAGCTGGAAAAAAAAAAGAAAAAAGCTTGTCAAAAGTGACAGCCATTTCCAATAATGACATGCACTTCTGGGGATAGTATGAGAATGATCATACCCTCTGGTCTTATTGGAGTCTTCTTCCCAGGATCTCAGGGCTTGTAACTTATTCTTCTATAAATTATAATGATGTCCCTATTTTTTCACTAGCATTGTGCCAAATCCCTCCAGGCAACTGGGGGGTAGGAAACGTCAACATGAGCTTCTAGAAATGACCTGTAATCGTTCAGTGTTAGAATCAACATGTTAGAATCCACGGCATGCCACGCGTGGAAGATGAACTTGTGCCTGAGGCCCTTGGAGCTCCTGTAAGTGACCATAGTCGGGGCGGGCGCAGCCCTGGCCCCCTGAACCGACATCCTCACTAGGAAAGTGTCACCACTTCATCTGAGCCTAGTCACGAACAGTTTTGCTGTTATTGTTGTTGTTTAATTTGAATTGCATTTTGACTTCCTCCTTGCTTTTTAAATACAAAGTGGAAAATAGGACTTTTGAGCCCAAGAACTAAGTGGAAGGCCTGAGCCCAGGGATGGGAAACTGGGGGCCTAGTGCTATGTGCTCCCTGCAGAGTTTTGGAGACTCAGAGGGAGAGAATTCAGGAAAGCAAGGACACCCCGGGCTTAGTTGCAGGGACAGGCCGTGGGGTGTGAGCCACCCTGAGGGGCAGCGCCTGGGCTTCAATGGGCTCCCTGAGGTGCGTCCCTCAGTGCCACGCGCTCCTGCTAGAGGTTTGGGCCACGCTTGGCCCAGGCACGGCAGGGAGAAGGAATCGGGGTGGGGGGGTCCGCAGAGGTCACCTGAGGGCAAGGACAGCGGGGCCCCGCCTTGCCCAGAACTCAGGGGGCCTCCTGACGGGTTCTTGCAGATCTGTTCTCTCTCCAGAAAGAGCCATCTGCACTTTTGCTCTGTCTTTACCACTTTTTCTAAGTTTGATACCGTGGTAGGTAAAGTTTAAGGGAGAGGCTCCATGAAGTAAAAGCAGACAGTAAGCGACACAAAATCATGCACCTGTCGCAGGCAAATTTTGATGAATAAGAGTTCATTTAAAATCTTCTTTTTTATAAACAGTTGAAAGACTTTGAACTGGGTGATGAATGTTCCCTATGTCAACTCGGATTGCAACCATAATTTTCATCAACTTTGTCATGAGTATGTTTTTCTAGTTTACACCTTGAAACAATCTTCCTCCGACTCTCTCCTCTTAGCCCTCCGAAGTGACGCCAGGTGGGTTTTATTTTATATTTTTAGCTAAAATTAGGCCCTGGAATGTAGACTGTAGGCTTTTTTTTGTTGTTGTTGTTAAAGCTCTTGAACTTGATAATTGCCCTTAGGTGGTTACACGAGTTAATATCCTTGTGCTTAGGAAATGGCCATGGAAGTGTTTTGTGCTCAAGAAGCTTGATGCAAACCACCCACTCTCAAATGTTTAGAGGACAGACAGATGACAGACAGAATGACATGGCAGATGGCGCTAACGTTGAAACTGGTGGGGTCAGGAGTATGTCGGAGTTTTCTGTGTGGGCTTTGCATTAGTTTTTGTATTGCTTTTGCAACTGTCCTATAACTTTGAAATTATTTCAAAATTAGAGTTTAAGGGAAAAAATAAAATTGGGTCCTGGAAAAGAATCCGGAGTAGATATTAAGACTATTGTTACCTGACAATTTTCTTTACTCACCTCCCTTCTTCCCTAGCATTAAAAAGACAGGAAACTCTACGGAGACAAACATTCCAATGACCGTGAGGCAAAGAATGAGTTTCAGGAACTCACTTGTATCTCTGAACATTAGCAGAAACTATTTCTTGTAAGTCCCCTACAGGAATATCACAACAGGGTTCACCTCTGGAGAAAGCGGTTCCCGATTTCCTGTGGCTGGAAGGCGGCTCCAGCAGGGCTGGGTGCATTTCAAAGGAGATTTGATTGGGTGCTCAGAAGGGTCAGCCGGTCAAGGAGATGCTGACAGCTGTGAAAACGAGCCCAAACGCAGTTGTAATGCCCTGGTGACTCTTCTGTCCACTCACTTGCCAAAGTGGGACTGGCGAGCGTCACTAAACTCCCATGGAATAACAAATGCTCCACGCAGAGTTACTCCTGCTCTACAGGTTTAAATAAAGAAGAGTAAAGTAACATATTTACCTCCGACATGGAGAGGTTGGAATTCTCGTGTTCATTCTTCCTCTCATCCGTTCCACAAATACTTGGATTGTGGAGTCAGGAGAGCTAGTAAAGATAGATTTTGACATCACTTTCTGCTTGCATCACCAGCTTCCTAGTAATTTTTCCTTAAAAAAAAGTACATTCATAGTAAAATTTAAAATGGAAATGTTTTTCTGAGTTTATAGTCAGGTTTTAAGCATTATTATTATTGTTAATAGCCTACTAAGACTGCTGGGTCCTAAAGATGAGAAAGATTAGATTTGGCTTAAAAATGAAGACATAAGTAAAAACTAATAGTAAACAAAGAAAAAAGCTGCATGTTTTTCTTGGGTCAGTTAATTCCTACTTTCTTAATTAAAAACCCTCAAGATTTTAACATTTAAGTTTTTTAAAACTTCAGATTTCATATTTACAGTATAGCTATTTTACAATGACATACACCTTTCTACCTTCTAAAATTAAAATCAATATTATTTCTAATGGTCCATTCTAAATATCAGTAGAAGTTTAATATGTAAACATTTATAACATGAAATTTTGTAATGTTGATATCTAAAATTAAGGTACTTAACTCAGTGTATGAAACAGATTCTCATAGGAGGGACTAGAAGATAAATTTTATATAACTGACCCAATTTCCTGTTGACTTGCTGGCCACCACTAAAGAAGGTATGTACTCTCCGAAAGAACTGATGACCAATGTCTTGGGCTAAAAATTGTATGCGAAAATAACCTTATTGAAATCATTTATTTAAAGGGGAAAATTATGATAAAATTACTCATTAGCAAGCATTAGTAAGTTGTGGAAATTTTGTAATTACTATGAAGGATGGTGATGCAAGAAAAGAGAACCAAGAAAGTTAGAATGCTTTTGCAAATTTATTGAGTTTTTCCACTCATTCCTTTTGATCTAACCACTCTTTTTGCAGTTCTGCAATTACTTGAATGTAAAAGCCTTTTCTGTTAATCTTCAACCTGAAAAGTAATAAAATAGCAGAAGTACAAAGGGGTATGGACATTTCAACCCCATGGCTCTCCAGGTTTTTCAGGCCTTTTATCGGCTCACTTCTGAAGGTTTACCCCTTTCACCGTTTCTCCCCTTGCTGTACGCTGGAAGCTTTATAAAATCTTAGAAACCACGAGCCTCCCCTGTATGCCTTCCATATGTACAATTGAAGATACAGCCTCTTAAAAAGTTATTACTTTTAGGTGAAGACTTTCTGAAGGCAGCTTTGTAAAACTCACCAAATTTGGCTCATCTTTTGATGCAGCATTGTCATTTGGAGAAATTAATATCCAAATAAAATAATCACCACAAAGACATGGAGATAAGGATAAATAGTTGTTCCAGCCTTATTCATAAGGGCGAAATACCAGGAAGCACTCAAATATGAGATCAACGAAGTAATTTCTGGCATTTTACATTCATCCATTCAGTGGGAAACCACGTAGTGCAGTCAGTATAAGAACATATGACCTGAAGCTTTGTTCAGGATAGACTGTTAAACAGGAAAAGCAGTTTACAAATAGAAAGTTTATAGATACACTTCAGTGCCACTTTGGTAAAAAAAAAACATATACGTAGCATATACATAACATACACATATATAGAGAGAGAAGGACACGTGACATGTTAGTAGTCTTTCTGGCCAATAGAATTGTGGATATCGGTTTTCTTCTTTGATGAATGTAAATGTCACTTATAGGAAGGGTAAGTGGTTTTTTAGTTTCTGTAGTGTGTTGAATACACCTTGCAATCCTTTCTACTGCTGCAAGATTGACGCTGCAATTTTAAGGCCACTGAAGCAGCACCCAACTCCTGCAGATTCCAGAAGATGGACTCAGATAGCCTGTGGCTTTCCAGATGACTGGGAGTGTTTTGTTTTGCTTTGTTTGGTAGTGCGGTGACGAAGTCTAAGTCAATCAAAGAGAAAGGCCAGAGAGGGATCAGGCAATGGCAGAGCGGAGCACCTGGCGGTGCCCACGTGTCAGCAACTGTAGCCATGGCAGGAGAATCCAGGCATGAAAGCAGGGGGTAGGCAGGACGCCTTCCGGCTGGGGCCCCTCTGCTCCTGTCCTCAAAGGAAGGGGAAGGAACTCACACTTCTGCAAGTACTGTGAACCTGGCACTGCCCGGGGCATTTATCTGCGTTCGATTGTTTTGATAGTGCTTTTTGTCCTTTGAGTCTCCAAGGTCCTCTGTCCGCTACTTCTTAAAAATGCACAGACAGGACTGCAAGAGCCCCTAATGTCCCTTTGCCACCAGCACGGTCTGCCGCCACACTGCGGCAGGACTTTATTCTCCTCTTGCTCCCGTGCTGGCTTGAAGTTGTGATGTACCCCAGAAAAGGCCATGTCCTTTTAATCCATTCATGCCCTTTTAACCTATTGTGGGTGGGTTCCCTTGATTAGGTTGTTTCAGCTAAGATGTGACCCAGCCAGTTAAAGGTGGGTCTTAATCCTTTTTACTGGACTCTTTCATGAGAGGACAGAGGAGAGAGAGAGCCCAGAGAGAGCTCAGAGAGAAACACCCCAGAGGTATTAAGAGAAAGAAGCACCCAGAGTCAGCTTAGAGAGAACTGGGGCTGAAAGTGGAAAAACTGGGGAGCAAGGACCAGCAGACACGGGCCATGTGCCTTCCCAAGTGACAGAGGAACCCCACATGCCAACAGCCTTTCTTGAATGAAGGTAACCTCTTGTTGATGCCTTAGTGTGGACATTTTCATGGCCTTAGAACTGTAAATCTGTAAACGAATAAATCCCCATTGTAACAGCCAACCCATTTCTGGTACATTGCATTCTGGCAGCTTTAGCAAACTCAAACACCCCACTAAGCAGTGATACCTCTTGTCACTTTTGTGACGAGAGGCCCTTCCGTTTGTCTCGCTGCCTAACCGCCAGGCCCGAGCCCCGGGCCAGCTGCTTCCAGATGGCAAAGCAGGACCTGGCTTTGCTGGCATTCAGATGGTGGAGGCAGGCGGGGGTGCTGTGCCCTTCCTTCCTCGGCACGGTTCTGGCACTGGAGGGTGTGGTGACTGAGGTCCCCTGCAGGCTTAGGGGTACTCTCCTTATGACGCTACTTTGTTTTAGGACTTTCTATTCTCTCATGTGGTTAATGTTCAGAACACTTTATAAGATGATCTCCAGTTAAAACCCAGTAAGTAAAAATGTGGCAAATCCTGTAACTAGAAATTCTATGTAACTCTAAGGAACTAAGCCAAATTCCATTTTAAAGCTTAAAAATGCCCTTTACCCTAAAGTACCATCTCCAGAAAAGAAGAAAAGCAGAAGCAGTCATGAACTTTATTCTGGTTAAGCTAAATCCTCAGTATCCATTACACTCCTCCAAATAACGCCCAGAATCTGGCTCACACATCCTTGAATACAAGTTGCAGCCGAATTTGCTTTAACAGAACTGTTGGCAGCAGCTTCTCTGAGAATGCCATACAACAAACACTGCCCAGATGAAACTACAAGACACTTCCGTTTAGGATGGAGGATGCCAAAATGGGAAGGAAGCTCATTTTCACACAATGGATTACTTAAATATTTAGTTATTGCTGTAGTTTTTTAGAGAACTAGTTCAGCAGTTTAAACACCAATAGACAACTCAAGAGTCTTTTGGTTCGGGTTCTGCTTGTGTTTGGGTGGTCCTGAACAGAGGATATTATTTCAGTATTTTAATTTCTCATCTTTTAAACATGGCTAATTATTTCAGAGTCAAAGAATAACTGATAAAAATCATAATTCACTGTAAAAAAAAATCACCATTAAAATGTTTCACAGTACAAATATAGCCCTTTGGGGGGCAATCTGTCAACTCCTGCCCAAATTTTAAACGTACACCTCCTTTGACTTAATTTTACTTTGAGGTATCTATCCTAAAAGACACACACTTGTCCAAGAAAAAGAATGGTTCACAGATGTTCACAGTGAAATTGTTAGAATCAGCAAAAAAAATAGGAAAAACCTGAATGCCCAACTCTGAGGGAATGCCACTGATCACTCCATACACCTATGTCTGAATTACTTGTGTGGTTACAGGAAAATAAAAATGAGTAGCCATGAAGATTCACGTGCTTCTCTTTAACTTCCATTACTGATTTTCTGACATTATTGGGTTGCAGAGTCTCCAGACACCCAACCCTTGCCCACTGTTTCTCCCGCTTTCACTTAGAGGCCCACTATGGTGCCTCATATTCTGACGGGTGCCCAGGAAATTCGACCAGTGCTTGGAAAGTCCAATCCCATGGACGTAATAACCCCTTCTTCCTGGTGGATGCCACCTATTTCAAAACAGATTGCGCCCCCCCCACCCCACCGGAAGACGGGCTGTTCAGCCTGGAGTGGGGCATTTTGAGTAATGCTCACACCACTCCACGTTGTGTGGTACTTCTGTGCCATGATATGCCATTGAACAGCAGCATTCCTAAAACAGAGCAACGTTTTGCCTCATTACTCCAGGGTGCAACTTGGCTCCGACCCAGGGAATTTCCCAAGCTGTGGCAAGCCTTAGCACTGCTGTTCATGTCCTTGCTATGAGAAGGGGAGAAGAAAATGAACCAAGTAGCATTTTTTGTTGGGGAATTATTCAAATCATTTTCTGCCTTTTATCTAGTTTTAGAAGGTAGTTCAAGTCACTTGAAAATAATGTAAGGCACAAATAAGAAAAAGAAACTTTAGTTATCACAATCCCTAATTAACAAACCAGCCTACTGGGTCACATTTAGGCCACTGTTAATAAGATTTCAGCTCTCCTTGATTTGTACATGTGATCAACTGCAGCAGCAGTAAGTGCCCAGATGGTACTGAAAAAGAGCTACTTCAGGCCTCTTAGAAGGCTTGTTGTTTCAAGCAGACTTAAGTTTGAATGTGATGTCAGCCAAGGTAGTTGGCTGCATTTTGCACTCAAACATTGCTATTTTGTCTCTCCTGTCAGTTTCAGCATGTCTGAGCACTACACTTTTCCTAGGCCCTGAAGGAGTATTTGTCAAATGGCTACCTTGTGTTATACACTTTCCCTGTCTTCTTTCTTTCCTGTGGTAGGTGCACAAGGAAAAGATTTCATTTTTCAGAGTCCACTCCAAGAATATAAAAATGGCAAATATCAACGCCTTGATAGATCATCACAATCACACATTAGTCAGCAATGGCTCCTAACCCTTACACAGGCAAGCTGAGAAACTGGATTATTCTCATTAAATTTTAATCAACGAACCATATACCTATTTTTGAAATGTAGAAAATTTAATACTAAAATTACACTGTTTAATCTTTTCTTGATATTTCAATAAATTCTATATTCCCCATAGTGCTGGAACAATGTTCATGCATTAATAGTTTCTTAGTTCCTATGCAATTTTTATTTAGGTTTATTAGTTTATTAAGGGTTGGTTAATTTAAAAACAATCACCTGCAGTTATACAAAAATTTTATACTCAGTTGTCTAAATAATCGTCTCCCATCTTCATTTGCTTGGGTTTTGGACATCCAAGTTCCAGGAGATACTGTTGGGACACTAAAAAACTATCAATTTTCATATTAAAGAGTTTTGGTTTTCTTCCTATCACCATCTGAAGCCAGTTAAATTACCCCTTTTTTAAAAAAAAACCTTGTTCCCATTCTTAACATCTTAAAAACAGTAGTTGCCATACACACCAACCAAGTCACAAAGATATTTCCTTGAGGCAGAATTCACTTTTAAATGGATTTACTAGCAACAAATGTGACCCTGGTGGTTCTTTAGCTACAATAACAACTTCCATGTAAATCAAAGATGGTCATTTGCTCCCCTTGACTAAAAATTTAAACCTAAAGACATGATGAATTCAGCCCTTTCTGAGGTCCTCTCATTTGCCCTTGAAAACTGATGTTAAAGGTCTTTAAGATTCATCCTTACCAACCCTGCTTACTTCCATATGCCTTGCTTTTTAGAGCATCACTTTGTTTAATCCCCAACATTTTCCATAAATGTATATATAGAGCACCACTCTAAAAGGACTTGGGGCGTTTGCTTTAAAAACAACAAAAACCTCTTCAACAGCCCCTTAACCTATTTATAAGCATATTTTTAAAGGAAAAGTTTGCCAGCTGTTGTACATATCTAAAAGGCATTGCTGAAAGCCATTACTAGAAACAAATGTAAGAACTGGTGTAACAAAACCTTAAATTCTTAATCGAAAACCATTTAACTAATATTTAAAACCTCTGCAATTTTTAGTTTATTAGAATTATCCAGGACTCAGATGTTCATCAGTATTCCTCCTGAAACCATACATAAATGCAAATGGAAAGAATCCAAGTCAAAGTAACATAACAAAACAGTACTCCATCACAAAAGCGTGTAAAATTACAAGAATGCTATTTTAACACACTGGCACTTTAAGAGAACGATGATCTCAGAAACCAAGAAGTTGCCAAATTGTTCCCTAAGCTGCTAAGCAGGTAAAAATGAATTTGGGTTTTATCAAGAGAAACCAAATTCTAATAAACTGCATAACTGCTATTGGGATACAAAGTCCAAGTGAGTTCTTACCTTGTGCCTATTTCACTCATAAAGGGGCAAACATTAATATAGGAACATATCTTACTTTAATGTGGCACCATTCTTTCAAACGCTGGCCCAACCAATTAAGAGTATTTAATTCTAATGAAGAATCTCAAGTCCTAAGAAGTCCAAATTTAGATGAACTGTAAAAGACACTTATAGCCAGCACTTCCACTGAGCCCTTGGTGGAACACTCATCAAGATTTAAAAATGCAGTCTTGTATTTTAAGCTCACACTTTTGGGGATACATTCTCAGGTCTTCTTTAACGTGGGAACTGCAGATATAACTGCCATTACATGGTAATGGTAGTTAAAGACTAGTAGAGTCCTCATGTAAAGATTAGAATATACCTTTCTATTTAGTCCTTCAAGGACAGATTTACAGAATGTTTGACTCTAATAATCCCATCCTGTGAATAGATTTGTTACTCTTTACTTTGTAAATGTGATAACTGGGCTATGCAAAGTTTGATTCCAACTGACCTAGATTTCTGAGTTTCAGCTGTGGATGAAAACTGTTGCAATTTAATTTTATTACCCCCATCACGAGTGCAGACGAAAGCTTATCAGCAAACTGTATGAAAAGATGAACAGTTGTAGTATCATATGATTCAAAATGGGCAAAAGCAAAGACTAGCTTCCCCTCAAGAAGAATAATTTCAGACCTATGAAAAGGACAACAATACTAATAAAAAAAATTGTATTTACTTAGAAGCATTCAGAATGTCAACAAAACAGCTGCAACTTTTTTTTTTTTTGCAATTACAGAGTGGTATTCAGTTAACAGAACGACAATTATTTCGGATAAGCTGCATCAGAGACAACTGAAGATGAAAAAACTACCATCCCCATATATAACTAATTTGTGCTGTGCACCAACAAGAACCTGCTTTAAATTTCCATGCCAATTTACAACCCCCATACTGTACCAGGCAAGGTTAGTGGCTATTGAAAAGACCACCAGGACAGGGCTATCTAAAGACACATTCGGTAGTGTGTTAACTATACAAAAAAAGACACTGTACAGTTTAAAAACAAATCTTACACAGCCTTACATTTCAATTTTTTTCTTTAGAAGGAGTGAGTTGTGTACAGGGGGGTTAAATGCTTTATAGACAAGAAAAAAAAACTGCGCTAGAACCAACTTATTCATCATCATCATCATCTTCTTCATCTTCATCTTCTTCATCTTCCTCCTCCTCCTCGTCTTCCTCATCTTCTTCATCTTCCTCCTCCTCCTTCTTTTTCTTGCTTTTCTCAGCCTTGACAACTCCTTTTTTTGCGGCATCAGGCTTTCCTTTAGCCCGGTATGCAGCAATATCCTTCAAAAATAAAGGAAGGAGAAAATGGTAAGAAAAAAAACCACTACGTAAAGGGAGAAACAGACCAAAACTTTATGAAAGGAAAGAAAAGAAAAAAAAAAACCAAGATCCAAGTTATACTGAAATAAGTATCCCTGCATTACCTGCGGACCCCACTGCAACTCTACAAACAACCTGGACTTTGAGAAACAAATAAAAACAATACCAGCCAATTATCACTTGCAGGTTAGAACTCACGGAACGAGCAGTGCTTCAGTGCAGTGCAGTAAGGTACCACATCCCAATCCATTTAGGAAAATCAGAATGCAGAGACTTTGATTAAAGGGTAGACACTGCCACCTTCTGAATGCAAAAAAAGTCTTCTATAGGTTTAGATTATCAGACCTTAATCCATAGTAGAAATTTACTCTTAAAAAAAAGGGAACTTGCTAGTAAGCATGAAATTAAAGAAATGACCACAAAACTTTAAATCAGAAGAGAAATTTTAAGTATTTAATATTTCAATTGAAAGTATAGGGGTTATAATTATTTCCATCAACATTAATTTATAGTACAGTCAGAACGCTTTAAACGTTTTGGGTTTTGGGGGGGCTAAGAGAACATAAATGACTTGGGGTATGTTTATAAGGAACAGTCTGTGTTACTCTGTGCAGTTGGAGTTGTTATACTGCATGCCTGACTACTTAAAATAATTTAGACGTATCTCAGTCAGTGACTAGCAAAATTTTCTCAAGTTTGTAGGTAATGGAGACGATACCAAAACCAGCTTAAATGTTTGGCCTTTGCCAGATTATATTAAATAAAAAACCATTAGCAATTTATCTGTTCTGTGTTCTTTGGAAAATGGAAAGGCACTTAAGGCTGCAGACAATGACATACCGTACATAGTCCTTATACCAAAAACACAGAAAAAAAATTAAGATGAGGTGCCAAGTATAATCATCCAACAGCTGGCATACCTGTCTCATTCTACCAAGCAAACCAGCACTTCTCACCTTTTCATATTTCTCCTTCAGCTTAGCAGCCTTCTTTTCATAAGGCTGCTTGTCATCTGCAGCGGTATTATTCCACATCTCTCCCAGTTTCTTTGCAACATCACCAATGGACAGGCCAGGGTGTTCGCCTTTGATTTTTGGGCGATACTCAGAACAAAACAAGAAAAAGGCCGAACTGAAAGGAGAAATTTAATTTTAGAATTTTAATTAACAGGTCATAAAAAAATACCATCAAATGCTTATTGTATTAACATATAAAAGCTACTTCCGATTTTTACCAGGTCTTTGGACAGGGTGCAAATATTTTCATATACTAAGTAGCTTTGATAACCCAAGTTTAATTTATAACAGTTTAAGGTATGATACTGCTAGTTTAACATATCCAAACTATTAAGTACTGCTAGAGTTCCAAGAGACCATTCTTATTAAAAAACTATATTGATGGAGGTGGCAAATATCTAATTCAAATATGCTGGCTAAACTCTCATCCAAGGGTGCTTTACCTACAACACTTATAGGCCAATGGGGGCCATTTTAAACTAACTTTGATTATACCCACAGGTGCTCTGCTAAATTTTGATTATGAAAAACATTTATTTAAGATTAAAAAAAATAGACAGGATACTTACGGAGGCCTCTTGGGTGCGTTGGGGTCCTTGAACTTCTTTTTTGTTTCCCCTTTAGGAGGGATATAAGTTTTCATTTCTCTTTCATAACGGGCCTTGTCCGCCTTGGCCATGTCTTCAAATTTTCCTTTCTCTTTAGCAGACATGGTCTACAAAGGAATTATTTGTAAACTTAAGTTGATATTGAAATTTTAATTAATTATGCTCAAAAGCATTTAAAATGAGTAAAATCAGTGACATCATCCTATCAGGTGAATGACCAACAAGGCTTCTTTTTTTTTCTCTTACATCCACACACGGTATTACTTTTTATTTTCCCTGTTGGTATGTCTCACGCCCTCTTACCTTCCACCTCTCTGAGCACTTCTTAGAAAACTCTGAAAAGTTGACTGAAGCGTCCGGGTGCTTCTTCTTGTGTTCCTCCCGGCAAGTTTGCACGAAGAAGGCATATGATGACATTTTGCCTCTCGGCTTCTTAGGGTCTCCTTTGCCCATGTCTAGTTATTTTTCTAAAAAAACAAAACGAAGCGGGGTGGGATGTTGGCAATGCCGTCGTGATGGCGGGGAGCAGTGTAACTCCTCAGGAAGGGAAGGACCGCCAGGAGGTGGTCATCCAATACAGGGTGACATTAACCTCCGGGGATCCGGCCGAGGGCCCGGGGCGCCCCTTCCCTGCGCCTCCCAGGCCCAGCCCGGCTGTCTGCCGAGCCCCTTCTCCACAACGACCAGCAGGCCCTGGGCCCCGCTCTTGGCTCCAAAACCATTTTTAATGGGAAGAACCAAAGGGCGGTGGGGCTGGAGCTGCCTGCCTGGGGCCTCGCACGCCCTCTGGAAGGAACGGCTAAGGCCCCGCAGGAGGGGCCCTTCCCGGCTCCTGGGCCTCGGGCACGGCCGACGCAAAGTTTCCCCGCCGGGCAACTCGGCTGGAGGGGGCTGTGCGCGCGTGGGGGGCTGCGCGCGGCCGCCTCTGTGCTCTGACTAAACACGTCCGGTCTGAAGTTTCTTTGCGTAAACAAGGATGGGGACCACAGCCATCCTGCCGGGGGCTCCGGCTGCGGGGCTCCGTTCCTCCCCCCGCCACTAGGGGAGTGTTTTTTTCTCCGGGGGGGGAAGCTGGGGGGCGGCCTCCAGGCCCTTCCCGCCCTGGGCCGTGCGGTGGGGGCTGGGGGCTGCGCGGCGGCCACGTGCGCCCTCCCGGCGCGGCCCCCATTTTGTCGCGGCCGCGGCGAGGCGCGAGTCCCCGTGCGAAATGGGGCCTGGCTCCGCCCGCGGCCCCGGCGGCCCGGCCGCACGCAATGGCCGCCGCGCGCTCCCCCGCCTGCGCCGCCGCCGCCGCGGCGAACATGGCTCCTTCCCTTTGTGTGTGTGGAGCCGGCGGGGGCGCGCCGCGCTCGGGCCCCGCGGCCGGGGAGGGGGGGCGGGGGCTGGGGGAGGGGCGGGCCGGGGGCGGGGGGCTGGCGGCGCGGGGGAGGGGCGGGGAGGGGCGCGGCGCCCCCCGCCGCCCCCGCACGGAGAACGCGCGGCCGCCGGCGCAGGCGGCGGAAAAAAAAAAAAAAAAAGTTGCCTGGGAACTGGCGCGCCGCTCCCGCCGGGCCGCGCCGGGTTTTCACGGCAGCCGGCCGCCCGGCCGCGTCGGCCATGTTCCGGCGGGCGCCCCGCCGCCGCCCGGCCCCGCGCCCCGCCCGGGCCCTCCCCGCGCGCCCGGCCCGCTGCGGCCCCGCGGGCTGAGGCGGCCGGAGCCCCCGCGCCCCGGCCCGCCCGGACACCCGGACGCCCGCGCGCGGCCCGCAGCGGGGAGCCCGCGGCGGGCGGTTTTTGTTCGCCCCGCATCGAGACCCTCCCGCGGGCCGGCCGCCGGGGGCGGGCAGCGGCGGGCCCGGGGCTCCCCGGGGCTCCCCCGGCGGCGCGGGCCCGACTCCGGCGCGGGGCAGCCCGGCGGCGCGGCCGGTGCGCAGTCCCCCCGCGTCCCCGCGCCGCCTTTGTGTGGCTCCCGGGCCGCCGGCCCCCGGCCGCGGAGATCCGGCCGCCGCGCGGGCTCCGCGGCCGCCCGCGACGCTCTCCCCGGCGCGCCGCGGCGCCGACTCACCGTCCGCGAGGCTCAGAGTCGCCCAGCGCCCGCCCGGCCCGCACTTGCCCCGGCGCTGTCTCTATGGAGCTCAATGTACTGCAATGGCTGTGAGAGCGGGAGCCAGACGCAGCCTCCTCACTCTCTCCGCTCTGTAACATTACTCTCCAGCCAGCGCCGCGCCTATTGGCTACCGCCAACTCACCGGGCCCGCTCATTGGCCCGATGCCTCCCATTGTCCTGACCAGAGCCCGCCCGCCATTGGCTGTCCGCGGGGACACGTCATCCGGGATTGAAACAGCGCGCAAATCTGAATGTGTGTGTGCGCCGGGCAGAGAGGCTGAGGCGGGAGCGGCAGCGGCAGCGGCAGCAGCTGCCACGGCGAAGCCGAGCTCTGAGGTGCATGTGTGCAGGCGTCTAGCCCGAGCCGGGCCCGCGCCCGAGCGCCCGCCGGAGCGAAGGGGCCCGGCTCTGCCGCCCGCGCCCCCAGCTCCCCGGGCAAGAGGGACACCCGCAGGCCTCGCCCCCCCTCCCCGCCCCGCGCTGGCCCCCCAGGCCGCGGACAGCGGGGGCCCCGGCCGCTACTGGGCACCCCGAAGGCGGGCGGCGCGGGGAGGTCACGGCCCCTGGGGTCGGGGGGCCCCGCGCGGGCAGGGGGGCGAGGGCGGCCGGGCCTGGAGCCCCCCGCGGCACCCCGCCGCCGGGCCCCGGATTGCTGCGCCCGGGCAGGGCTCCTCCGAGGAGGGACCCCGGGTCCCGGGGCGACCCGGGCCAGCTGGCCGAGGGGCTGGAATCCCCCGTCGCCGGGCCGGCGTCGGGTTTCGCCCCTTTTCTCGGTTTGCGCGGGTGTCTCGGCTGGCCTGGAACCGTTAGTTTGAGCGCAAAGCCCCGTCTGGGCTTCCTGGGCGTCGAATGGTGCTGCCCGGCCAGGGGAGCCCCGCCGCCGCGTTGGCAGCCAGGGGCGCCCTCCTGGAAGCCCGGCCGGGGGCCCGCAGACCCTTCCCGGCCCGCGTTCCGCCCGCGCGGCCGCCGCCTGTGCCCGGGCGGGGGATCCTCTCACCAGACGGGGCCCCGTGATGCGACCCCCGCCCGGCAGCGCTCGGCCGGTCCTCCTGGCGCTGCGGGGCTGCGCGGCCCGCAGGGATGGCGGGTGGCCCTGACGGCCAGTCCTGAGGACCGCTGGGTGCCAGCCGCCCTGTCCGCCACTGTCATCGCTGCTTCGCCTGCACAGCCCACAGCCCTGCGCAGCTAGGACAGGCCTCCCCTCTCCCCACTCTCCGGTGGCGCGTTGATGCGCTTCGGAATCCACCAGCCGACGCCTCTCCATGTAAGAAACCGAAGTCAAAATCGATCCCTTGTGTTAACCCGACTTCCTGCATCCATAACCCAAAGTGCGTGCTCACATTTGTTCAGATATCCGAGGAGAGGCTTAATCTTTCCTGACCTGGGGTTTTAACGCGTATTCTTTCTTTGTTTTAAATAACACTATCCTTCTGGGCATCGCGATCTTGCTGAGGGGACACTCCACCATATGCGCACGTGGGAAGGACTTAAAACATGTATAAACTGGCGTCCTGCGCACTCGGTGTTTAAAATGTTAATAGCTAAAGTTGACTTCCATATTCTGTTATTTTCACATATAAGGACTCTTCTCTACTTCCGTCTACCAATTAAATTTTATGCTTTGCTTAAGTCTAGATACATATTTTCAATCGTATTTTATCTTCTCCATGTCTTATTTTAAGAAATAGAATATTTAAGATACTCCCAATGGCACTCATGATGTCAAAATCTGGCCGTTATCTGAAGACGACATTCCAGTATTTTCCAAGAACACTGCTGCTTTGGCACTGAGCTGTCATCTAGAATGGCCGATCAGGCCCAGTAAGTTGTGACCACAGAAGGTGGGGAAGTGTGGCCCCAGACAAGGTTTCTACTTTGGCAGGACAGTATGGGGAGTGCCTACAGGCCTACCTTATGTATACAGACCTCCATCCAAATCCCAGCTCGGCTGCTTAGGCAGGGATGCTCTTGGGTGAGTTTTTTTTAAGCCATTCTGTGCTTCCCTTCGCTCAGGTATGAAATGGAGGTGAGCACAAGGTTGTTGTAAAGATTAAACTTCTTTAAGGTTTACATTTATGTTACATAGACCTCATCGATCCTCAGGTACAGCTAACTTTGAGGTTGTTCTTCATATTTTACTTTTATTTTAAAATTATAATTTTAATTCTATGGGTGCAAATCAAGGTAAACTTATTTTGTTTTAATCCCAGCTTCAAACAGCACTCCTTCCAGTCTGATGGCGGTGGTACCTTTATTCCCCAGGACAACAGAGGCTGTGTGTGTCCGGCAGCAGAGTACAAGAACCTTCACTTATAGGGACAACAGTTCTCATACTCATTTTTCTGTGATCTAAGGAGGGACATAAAGAGGAAAGGAACTTTTAAATAGCTTTACAACTTCTAGCCCTAATCCTGTAACCCTAAGGTCTCTTTTTCATGATATCAGACCCTTTCTTTGTGAATCATTAGCCACAATTTGGCATATATTTTACTTTAGAGTTATTGGGTCTTTTATCCCAATTACAAATTGTCTAATTAAAAAAGCCTGAACACTCTCCTCCATGTCCAGTTTGGCCACCTGAACTGCAGATCTTCCTTCTGACAGCATCTCCGCTTCCTGAAGCAGGCTTTCTCCCTTCCAGGACAGGTGAAGTGCCTCTCGGCTGTGCTCCCGCAGCATTCTGTTCGTTGCTCCCTACACAGGCTGTGAGCCTGCCCCATGGTGCCCCATAAAGGCAGGCCCCCTACTCTTCCCATCTGAGCACCCGGCAAGGTGCCTGCGTATTGGAGGCACTAAATAAAGTCTGCTGAATAAAGTAATTCATAGTTGAAAGAGTACTTACTGCAAGTTATTGTTTTAATCTTCTTCCATCTTCGGAGATAAGCACTTGGGTCTGTCTAAATCAGAAGGCAAGAAAATAGAATAATTAAGATGATGTGAGTTTTAGGGAAGATGCCACTCACACCTCATTCAAAGAACGTAAAAGTGGGGAGAGATAGGGTTGGGGGATCTCAGAGGTAGAGAAATACATATAGTTTTAGTATTTATCGGTTCCTAAATAGGCCAAGGTTATTCCTTTTTGGATATAATGAACCATGGCAAACCAGAGGAGAATTCATCACAGAAAACTGCAAGTACTGTCCACCCAAAGGCTGCTTCCAACCAACTTTTGAAATTTAACTCTAATACTAAAAAAAAAAAGAGTGAACACAGGGGGCTGTAAGTCTGGGTTGGCTATAGGACAGGGGATTCTTCCTAGTGCAGTGGTCCCTAAAGTCAGGCTACATGAATCCCTTGTCTCCCAAGCTGAAAGGGCCAGCTTCTGAAAAGGAGTAGAAACAAACAGTAAACCAAAATGTCTGACCAGGTCACCTTCTCTAAAGATTACACATACTGAAAAGCTTTTTTTTTTTTTAAAGATTACACATAGTGAAAACTTTTTTTTTAGGGTGGCGAAAATAAAGGTGGGAGGAATTTAGGAAAAGGTTACAGGTCAGAAGACTGAGTTCCAACCCCAATTCCACCACATATGGGCTTCTGGGGGCCACTAAGACCTGCGGCTCAGTTTTTCTGACGCTGAATTAGGGTACCGACACTTTCTCTAACTTGAAAGGATGTTTCACGGCTGAAAAGATGGGTAAAAAGGGAGGCCAGAGGCGGAGGGGAGGGGTGGGGGTATATTTGTCGGTGTGTGGAGAAGGGGAAGGTTGGTTCCAGCTGCCGACATCCTTCCTGCCTCAGCCTGGGTTTCTGGCAGGAGTGGAGCTTGCAGGTGGGGAAATCAGTGGCTTCAGCTGTGAGCAGCACTGATGGCTGAAGTGGAGGAAATGGAACCAGAGCTAATTTATACCAATACTTGCTCTAGAATCGGAAGAACTGGTTAGTAAGAAAAAGGGTCAAATCCTTCTTTAATAAGATAGCTGTTCTCTAGTTAGTCAAAGAATGGTACAAATAGGAAAAAACTCATTAGAGTTTTTTACAAAATGATCTAAATTCAGAAAAGATCACTATTTTAGGACTTGATCTCAGTAATCTCATCAACAGCTCAAATTCAGTTGCCAGGTTAAAAGTGCAGTAAACCTTAAGAATAAATGTCTTTGCATACCCGTGAGGATGGCTATTAAAAAAAAAAAAAGACAGCAGCAAGTGTGAGCAGGGATATGGAGGAATTGGAACGCTCATATATTGCAGCCACTATGGAAATCAGTCTGACGGTTCTATGAAAGGTTAGACAGAGTGTTACCATTTGACCTAGCAATTCCACTCCTAAGAAATGAAAACCTATGTCCACAAAAGAACGTGCAAACACATCACAACAGCAGTGTTGGTATTAGTCCTAAAGTAGAAACAACCTGAATGTCCATCAGCTAATGAGTGGATAAGCCAAATGTGGCCTACTCAGCGACGGAATATTATACAGCCGAGAAAGGAAGGAAGTTCTGATATGTGGTGCGATATGGGTGGATCTTGAGATCATTATGCTGCGTAAAGGTAGCCAGTCATACCGAGCCACCTATTATATGATTCCATTTATATGAAATGTCCAGGATAGGAAAATTAGAGATGGAATGTAGACTTGTGGTTGCCAGGGCTGGGGGGGGGAAGGGAAAAACAGAGTGGCTGCTGAAGGGTATGGGGTTTCTTTTATGAAGGATGAAAATATTCTAGAAGTAGAGTATGGTATTGGCTTCACAACCCTGTGAATATAAAAAAGAACATTGATTTGTACACTTTAAATGGGTGAGTCTTATGTGAATTATATATCAATAAAGCTGTTGGGGAAGAAAGAATAAATGCCTTATGAGCAGTTTGGATAACCAAACCAAAAAGAGAAAGAGGAGATGAAGGAATACCTACTGGCTAGCTTTGTCCAATTTCTATTCTGTTGTCAGCAGCATTTTAACACTTTGGGAAAACAATGAGCCTCCTCTCTATTAGCTGGAAATGGCTATTATTGAAGTCCTACAATAGCTATTATTTTGCTACAAAACACTCATTTTATTTTTTTATTGTTTTGACATGGGCAGGCCCCAGGAATCGAATCTGGGTCTCCAGCATGGCAGGCAAGAATTCTGCCACTAAGTCACTGTTGCCTACCCCAAAATACTCATTTTAAAGAAGTACTTTTGGGGTACCCAAAGAGATTTTTCTTGAGACCCTGGGGTGATGGTAATGTGTGAGCTGAACCATGGTGGTTAAGGCTAGACAGAGCCAATTGGCAGCCCTATGGCCTTATCTGCCTGCATGTATTTCATTGGCCAATGTAGTTTTTTTTTAATTGGAAATTTTCACATTTAAAAATCCAGGTATTTGGCTTCTCCTGAAAAGGGGCTCTGTGTACTCTAGTTTGCCATAGTCCTCACCAGTCTGTAATGTGTACCCTGACTTCTCACCCAACCATGGCACCTGCCTGACCCCTCTGCAGGTTTAAGTTTGTGACTCCTGAGCTGGTTCCTTAGTATTTCATGGGACTGTGAACTGCAACTGTAAACTTTTCTTGGTGGGATATTCCTTTCAAAGAGAACACTTATTATCTTCTCACAGAACACAGACTGGGAAATTCTGTACTAAACTCAACGAGAAATAGAACCATCTCTGGTGACATCACAGGGAGCCTGTGGTCTAAAATGAGGACTAGAGCGCTTGGCTGAGCTTCCGAGAGGATGTCAAATGGTCAATTAGAAAACGAGCTTTATTTAAGGTGTGTCTCCGAAGAGTCGAGCATAGGTTCTTTCCCTGAAGGCTCACAGAAACACCAAGAAGCCAGGATGCTTATCTCCTGTACAGACAATGCTAAACTGAGGCCCAGAGAGATCCTTTAAGTTGTCCAAGGTCACACAGCAAGGAGAGCAAACAATCCTGACCCCGTTCTGCCTGGAAAGCTGATGTTTTCTCCACTGAGTGGCAAGGCGTCCCTGTCATTAGCCCAGCAGCATGTTCACATCTTCACACCAAGTGTACCTCTTATTCCCGGGGAATCCTGAGGCTGTTTGAAATGCACGGCTCACAGCCTTGGCTTCCCAGGCATTTGAGCAAGACCCATGCTAAGAAATGCATTTTACATATATACAATTACACAAAAGTGTGTACTGAAAATGGACTCTGATTTTTTTTTTTCTTTTTTAATTTTAAAAGTTCCTTCCCAATCCAATGGGCCCTGAAGTTGGCAAAACACTGGCATAGAGCAGGGAAAGAGGACGTGTTTCACACGGGTCCTCACCCCAGCCCTGACTGATGGAGCCGATGCTGCGGGACCACTGGAAGGGACAGAGGGGCAAGCCCTGCAGACTGCCCAGGCAGGCCGCAGAGAGGCCTAAGACAAAGAGGAGCCACTGCTAATCAACAATTAACTTTTTAACTCACAAAATATCAGATAGGCTAACTTATTGTTAGCCCAGTTCCAGGCCAGAGACCTCCAGGAAAGATGATGGAGATGCCCCCAGGCCCAGGGGAGAGCTCTCAGCGGCCCCAAGTGTCTCATTCTCCTTGGGCTGGATTTGCTTCTCACCCAAGTCAGAGCCTGGAGCCCTGGAGTGCCATCGGGGTAGCTGGAGTCCCGGAGGGGGCAGTGCAGCCACCAGGCCCTTCTGTGTCCAGTGCACAGGGCCCAGCCACGTGACTGCCCCCCATCCCTGTTTTCAACAACCAAACCCCTCTCAGGCTGTCCCTGAAAGGTCGCTGCTGGTCCTCGTTTCGAGGTTTCCTTTTGACTTTCCAGAAGAGAAATAAGGAAGCGGGAAAGGGAGAGCACGATGTGGTATATTCTAACATAGGTAGTACCAGCAAATTCATATTCACACTCAGAAGCGGAACTGCCTTGAAAACCTTCGTGGCATTGGACCAGTGACTTTGCATCTAGGAAATATTCTGAAAATAACCAGAAACAAATAAAAAGTGCAAAGGTACTAATAAGAATATGGCTTGTGGTGCTATTTATAACGTGGATGCAACCTAGATGTCCAAAGCGGGCGGCCAGTTAAATCGATTCTGGTGCACCCTTATGATGAATTCTCTCCTGCCACTATCAAATTGTTATGACTACTAGATTTAATTACATGCAAAAATATTCATAATATCCTGTTATGAGAAAAACGATTTCCAGAAGACTCCCGGTTTGGGGGCTGCCGGCGTATGAATCCGAAACAGGCGGGAAGAGCGGGCTGCAAATGGCAGTAGTGTTTATTTCTGGAGGAAGGATAACAGGTGATTTTCGTTTTCTTCTTACACTCTTCAATATTTCCGAAGTTTTCTGCAATCTACTTATGTTACATTTACAATTAGAAGCAAAATTCCCCCACGTTTTAAAAGAGGAAATTTGGCCCTTTAAGACTCAGAGATTCAGTTAATGTTTTAAAATTCAGACTTTGTTACTCTAGACAGTCCTTCCTAGAGGGAAATATTTAATATATGCTATATGTTATATGTAAATAATATAACTGTAGAGATATAGAAAGTTCATATTTATCCTCTCCCTAAGGAAGAAAAGGACTCTTCGGTGTAATTAAAAGGAGAACCAGGTGACTGTTAGCGTTCGGCCTCTGCTTTTAAAACCTTTTACCTCTCGTTGATTCTGGGGCTCTTCCTTCTTCTTTCCTCTGTCCTTGTCACCTTCTCTTCGCTTCTCTCCTGTCCCCTCCTTAGAGACTCGGTGAGGGTGGCAGCCTCCACGCTGAGGGGGTTTTTAACCACCCTCTCTCTGTAAACCACCCTAAATTTCCGCTTGGGCTCCAGGCTCTCTCGGGACCTCAGCTTTGGGTGTTGCAGCCCTTACCCTTTTCCTGGGCTCTTCACTGTGTCCTCAGACCTCGCCTCTCTGATTTCCCTGCCCGACCCATCCATTGGCTCAATTGCCAGCAGCATTTTTAATTCCCCCTTCCCTCACATCAAATTCTGTAATTTCTATGTCACAGCACTTTCTGCGTCAATTCCTTTCTTTTCATGTCTGTTGCCCCCAACTCTAGTTCTGGCTTTTGTTATTTTTGGGGTTAAGGAGGGAGGCGTTGGCATTAGACGCCCCTGGGTTAAGACCCCGACGACAGCTCATATTTGCTGTGTCATCTTGGACAAAATGTATGGACCTCTGGGAGCCGCAGCTGCTCCTGTAAAGCGTGGCTGCGGGTTTCCCTTCGCTCCTGTGCATAAAGGGCAGAACCCAATGAGCAAATGGCCTGGAGCACTGTAAATCAGCAGCAGATATTGGCTGTTTATTTCATTTTAGATTATTTTTAAAACTCCTCTCCTTAAGAACTTTTTCATTTAATTATAGCATTTTCTTCCAAGTTAGCAAAATCCTCACCCTGCCTTTCAGTGCCCTCCCCAACACGACATTTCTCTCTTGCTTTACTTCCCACTGCTCTCCTGATTTCCAGGTAAACTGGACCTTGCACTCTCCTCCCAGCCTTTGATCCGGCTGTTTCCTTTGCACGGAGTTCTCCTCTAGGCTCGTCTGCTAACATCTAACCTGTCCATACCAACCGGGCCCACCTTTTATAATTCTCAACTGGATGAGCTTTCTTTTATTTTTGAACACTGTCATTTTCCAGTGACTTTTATAGTGTTATGCATGAAGTAATACTATATTATTATATATTTTGTAACTTATATAGATCACATATTGTGTAAACCCCTTGGGGGCAGGTTCTGCGTTCTTAGCAATCCTTGTGTCTGCAGCACCCTTCGCACAATGTTAGTTGAATATAAAAAGCATGTTCAGTTTTCTATGCCATGCCTGTCACGTTGTTGATACTCGATTTTAATCATCTATGTCTAGAATCCTGTTTCCTTAGGTTAAATGAAGTTCTTGTCTGACAGCCTTAGGGACATGGAGCAAAATGTATTGTCATCTTTACAGGGCAAAATCAGTTGATATTGGCAACTTCATGTGGGTCAACTCTAGTTTGGTCCCTAACCTGCTGATTTGGGTGATGTTTTTATGAACTGCTTTTTTAATAGACTTTTTGCTTTTATAGCCTGTAAGCTTGTAAGTATATTTCTATTTAATTCATGTATCCTTTCGAAATCTCTAAAGTCAAAACGATAAAAGCAAGTTTCTAAATGTTGGCATTTGTGGATCCACAAAGATGCTTTTGAGGCTAAAACATGATTTCCTACATACTACCATATAGCACAAAAGTTTGTACACTGCTCCAAAATGTATTGTCCTTGGTAGAAAAAGTCACCTTAAACACCAAAACATGTGCTCACTGAATTCAAGGAACTCAATGGAGGTTTTGGATTTGCATAAAACCAGTTTTGATCTGCTAAGGTACTACAGATTCACCAGGAGCGCTGTGGGAGAGGTGAGCCTGGACAAACAGCACAGGCTGCAAGGCCCAGGAAGGAAGGGCTGGCTCCAGCCCAGTGCTGCCCTCCCCCTCCCCTCCCCCTCCCCCCACCTCCCCTCCCTCTCCCCTTCACCCCCTTCTCCTCTCCCATAGCAGCCCTGGCTTCACACACACACACACACACACACACTGCCTAGAACACCTAGTTCCTGGGATTTATACTTGCCAAGTGGCTTTGGGGAACAAGTTTTTCTCAAGCCCAAGCATCAAAAGGCACTTATTTCAACACTTCAGGGAAAAAAGAGTAACTAAGGAAATCAATAATCTCATTCCAAGCAGAAGAATGGATTTTTGTGAGGTTATTGCCATGGTTTCTTGCCTATCTTTTTTAAAAGAGGTATAATAGTAGTCTAGTGGCTCTTTTTCCTCTTGCGTTTTTTTTTTAACCTTACCTTAAGCAATGCACATGCCTTGCAGGCAGAAGCTGTGGCCTAGGCCTGAGTATGGTAATGCTGTGTGTTTGCTGATGACAATGAGAAGTCTCAAAGAAAATTTGCATGTGGCTATAAATTCTCTAAGATGGGATTTTCTGTCTCTTTTGATGGAGCAAAAGAATACAGGTGAGATCAGAAGAGGACCTGCTAGAGCAACAGCACAGCGCTAAGGCAGGGCCGGAGAGGGGCGGCTCCCCTGGACACGACAGGGTTCCCCGAGTCTATCCAAGGGCTAAGGAAGTGGCTGGAGGGGGTGGCGGGCCCTAAAGGCAAGGCCTCCAGGCTGTCTATCTCCAGAAGGGGTAAGAAGAAAGAATTTACATACAGATCTCCAAAGCCAAAAGATTTGGCGGGGGAATCAGGGCAGAGGCTAGGACTCTCCTGAAGTGAGCTGACAATCCCGCCACAGCCTAGGGCAGTAAGAGTCAAGGACAGAGGCTGGCCAAGCAGACTCAGTCTTTGGGACACAAAATATTTGCCATCTTCATAAAGCCACGGCCCTCAAGAAACAGGTCTTGAGTCTCTACCGAGACTCCACTTTGCCAGTGCATCTTAGAGTCAGAACTCAATTGCTGTAAGTTCAGTGCCTAGGCCAAAAAGAGAAGAAAAAAGACTTTCTCTTGGAAGGCAAGGAAGCTTCTGACTTACTCATTAGCCTGGTATTTCAGCTCAAATAAAGTATTCTCAGTTTTAAATGTGCCACCGCAGACACTCATTATTGTCACAGCCAGAGGTCAGTACCGGCAGTTGAGGAAGGACTCACGTTCGACACCGGTAAGTGCTCTTTCAGGCTAAAACGTTCACTGCCTTAGAAAGTTCCTAGATTTAATTCTGATGCTTTCCCCTTCTCCCTTCACCCGCTTTCTCTCTTCTCTTCCCTTCTCTCTATTGTCTGCAAATAATTTAAAAAGCCAATAATAAGAAAAAGAGAAATAGCCCATAATTCTATCGCTCAATGACGATGATTGCAAATATTTTTAATTTTTATTCTTATGCACTCTAGAATGCTATTCACAGTCTCCAGAGAGAAATTTATGAAATATAAATATGAAGAAGAAAAATTTAAAATCACCTGTAAATTCCATCACCCATTACAAAACTGGTATCGTACCATCCATATAGATTTGTATCCTGGTTTTCCTCTAAAATTATAATGTAAGTCTCTTCCCATGCTCTCCATCAAAGATAACTGCATAACAAAATGCTTTAAAAAAAACAACCAGAAAGAAGCCAGCTGGTAAAAGTAAAGGCAGGTCAGAGGGAGAAGGCTGCATTGCTCGGCCCAAATGTCCATGGATGGAGAGGCAGGAGCCGGTATTCACTGGGCGCTGACTACCTGCGAGGCTCTGTAAATGCTTTGCCTCAGAAAAAGCCTTGCAACAAGGCTTCGAAGTAGATGCCGCTTTCTCTGTCTTACAGATGAGGAAATTAAGGTTGCCTAAAATCACCCAGCTGGGATCCAAACCCCAGCTGATCTGGCTGCAAAGCCCAAGCTCTTTTCCTAACACCTTGCGTGGGACCCTGCCTGCGCTTCTCGGCCTTGGCATTAAAACCCACCTCCACCGCAAGGCGCTGCCCCCACGGCAGTGAAAGGACAGGTGCAACAGACTGAGGAGCACTGCCCCTTGCTGGGATCAGTGTGGGAAATGAGGGGAAAACCCCAGCCATGCGGTTCCCTGCGGAAAGCTGTCTGAAGGAAATGGATGTCAAGGAGACCAGGTGGCCTCATCCCACCCAAAGGTGAGGGAGCCGAGCAAGCCCGGGACGCCCACCACATTCCCAGGCCTGCTCCGGGTGGTCCCGGGGGCGCCCGGACTTGGAAATCTGCAACCACTTGAAGGTGTGGATGAGAATTGGGGTTTCATTGGCCTCTGCACTCACCATCATCCCTTCCAAACTCTCGGTTGCTTCTAGCTCAGTTGCTCCAGCCAGAAACCTGCACGTTCATCTTTGGCCCCTTCCCCTCACTCCCCACAGTGGATAAATCGGCAGGTCTTAGGGATTCCCCTGTTTGGTCTGTGGCCCCACCTCGCCTCTCCCCTCCATTTCCCAGGTGCCACCTTCGCTGGCCTCTCCTGCTCGGTCAGCGCCCACAGTTTCTAAGTAGTGAAGGCCCCTGGGCCTCAGACTTAGAAAACTCCAGGTAACCTCCCTCAGGTAAATATGCTAGCATGAGCACGATATTTCCTACTTCAAACCCCCCTGTATGTGGGTCTCCAGTGTCTTAGAGCAGCTGGAAGGAAAAACCTAAAACTGTGGAACAGTAACCCAAACCAAACTCTAAAATCTGTTCTATAACTACTTGTTACCATGTGCTTTGAAATTTAATGCTTTTTAATATATGCAATATTTCATAATTAAAGTTTTTTTTTAAAAAACAAGCCAAATATAAAAGGACAGATATTGTATGATCTCACTGATTTGAAGTAATTAGAATAAGCAAACTCAGAGACAGAATCCAGAATATAGGTTACTAGGGGGACAGGGTGGGGATAGGAGATAGGAAGTTAAGGCTTAAAATATTCAGGGTTCTGTTTGGGATGATGGAAATGTTTGGTAATGGACGGTGGTATGGTAGCACAGTGCTGTGAATGCAATTAACAGAACTGACATATATAGAGATCCGAATGCAATTAAAAGGGGAAATGTTAGATTGTATGTGTGCTAATGGAAAAAAAAATCCATGAAACTACACTACCCAGTGAACCCTAAGTTAAAACTATAGGTAATAGGGCAGGCCACAGTGGCTCAGCAGGCAGACTTCTCGCCTGCCATGCCAGAGACCCGGGCTCCATTCCCGGTGCCAGCCCATGCCAAAAACAAAAAACAAAAAAACAAACCTAGAGGTAATAGTACAATTATAAAGATGTGCTTTCATCCACTGCAACAACTCTCTATGACCCCCTGCTCTCCTCGAGCCCCGGCCACCTGAACCCACCAGGCCCTGGAACACTTCTTCACCCACTGCCCTCCGCCCTTTTCTTTCAGCCAGCATCACCCTCCACCCGCCTGGCTCTTGCGTGCCTTTGAGCAGGAGCATGGCTGCTCCGAGGCGCCTTCTTTGCCCACCCTACCGGGGGGTCCTGTCCCACTACTCATCCTCTCTGGACAGTCTCACCCAGTCCTGCCGCTGTCTGTGGGTCTACAGCCTGTGGGTCTGTAAGTCCCTGAAGGTCAAAGCGTGTTTTACTCAATGCTTTTCTCAGCTTCGTGCCTGGTGCCTGGCAGAAAGGAGCCACTCAATTCATGAGTGAACGTTTAAATATGAAGGATGGGAGTCCAATTCTCCACCAACTCCTGTGTAACCTGCTACGAAAACTAGCGCTAGGACAGATGCTAGGTTTCACTCAGTTCCTCACCCCGCCACCAGCTGCCATCCCCACCCAGCTATCAGAGGGGTGTGGGGAAGTCTTCCTTCCTTCCTTCATACCTTCCTTCCTTCCTTCCTTTCTCTCTCCCCCCCCCCATTTCAAAAACCACAAGGAAGTGGAACTGCTAGTGGAATCTTCAACTCTGTAGGTGAGGGCTCTCTCAGGAGATAAAGAACCAGGCAGGTTAACAGCAAAAGTTCTCTCAAAGTTTGTAAATGAGCAAAAACAAGGAGCCAGCATTCATACGGCAAGGAGGATGACGTCTCCTTGGGGGAAGACGTCTCAAATGCACGTGAGCTGAGGCGTTCCACTCAGAACACAAGAGGGCCCCTCTCTAGGCCGGCCGCCCCCAGCGCATCAGCTCCGCCTGCCACCCCTGCGGGGGACAGCCCACGGCGGGGTGCCACCAGGGTACGAGGGAGAGCAGCGCTGTGGCGCTCCCGGGCGCATGCTACTTCACTCAGGGGCACCGGAGGACTTTCCAAATACAGGGAGATTCATAAAGGGGAAACAAAATAGTAAATCTCCAATCAGTAAGGCTGAAGGATAAGATGGAACAGCTCACTCAGGAAGGGTGCAGGTCTCGATGCCCTAGAAATAGCTTGACCAAAGCTACTCAGGGACAACTGTAGGGAAAATACTATTTTACCAGGCAGGTGGTAAGGAAGGGTTTTGGAATTTCAGCACACAGCTAAGTTCAATCCAGAGGCTTTACATGAAGGAACTAGGCCCAGAAAAGGGAACTGCCATGTTAGGGTCACACATCACCCACGGAGGACCTCAAACTTGAACCCTAGACTCCTGGCTCCTAGCCTGATTAATGCTCTTTCCATTGGATTATTAAAATGAAGACACTGCCACAGACGGTAGAGGGCCGGCAGAGAGATGCTGCAGGCCAGGCCACATGGACAGCGTGTTGGTGAGCAGCTGGCAGTGTGGGGTGGGATTGCCTGCCCGGTGGCGCTGACATGCCAAGTGCCAGCCCTTCGCGGTGCCCCGACGAGGTAGACTGCGGGCTGGGACCAGGCTGATGTGAACCCCTTTGGGTTCGTCCTCAGAGCACCGACGCCCTGGTTCGCTTTGCCGCATTCCCTTCACTGCATTCCCTTCGAGGCTGGAGGGCCACACCAAGCCCAGTCTGTCCGGGACGGCGGAGGGCCCTGGAATTCCAGCACACTTGCAGGGTGGGGAGGGAGACAGCTACCCCCGGGGCGCGAGGGTGGTGCTCCCTGAGAGTCCTCCTGCTGGCAGCCCCCGCTGGGAGTCAGCAGGCCTCATGCCCAGGCAGGCTGGGAGTGGGAACCATCTTAAGTATTGCTGCCTCTCCTCTTGGCACTGAGGAGGAGAAAGCCAAGGCGGGAGAACCTGTCCGACAGGACCGTCAGGGCCGCTCCGGGGGGCTCGCAGAGGCTCAGCCTGCTCCTGCTCCTGCTCCTGCTCCTGCTCCCAGGGGGCCGCGGCCGCGAAGGGCCGGCACGGCCGGTCTGGGGTGTAGGTGGGGACTTGGGGGGCGCGGGGGGGCCTCGGGGTGGGGTGGGGGCGCGGGGCGGCGTCCGGGGCTGGGGTGCCGGCACAGATGCCCGCGCCACGTCCTCGTGGGAAAACTGCCCCGCTGCTCCGCGGGACGCACGCTGCTCCGGGAGTGCCACCGGGCGCCCGAGGCTCGACCCGGGGGAGGGGGGCCACGTCACCTTTCCTGCAGGCCCCTTTTCGTTCCCCGGGGTCACTTTATTTCGAGGTTAAAGCGGCTCTAACGGGAGGGGGGCGGGGAGTTGCAAAGACCGTGACGGTGAGAGGCCCGAGCGGGTCACACAGCGAGCTCGGGACCCGGCCCCCAGCGTCCCGCGGAAGGAGGAAGTGACTGTTTTCCACCACCTGCCCCATCTGCACCCGGAGACCTGGACCCCCGGGGCCCGTGCGCCCCCTGCACCTCCCAGGGTCCGCGTGCCCCCTGTACCCCCAGGGGTCGTGCTCTCCCTGTGCCCCCCAGGGGCCGTGCGCCTGGCGGCCTGGGCCTGCGCTGCCTTGGTGCCTTGGTCTGCCCCGGGCGCCGCGGGGCCCTTGGCCAGGGGCAGGCTGCGGCAGGGCTCGGCGGGATGCGCTTCTCTGGTGGTGGCCCAGCTTCCTCGGTGCTCAGGCAAGAGCCTGCAGGAGAAAAAGTAGTGTCTGCACTGAATTTTGACCAATCTAGACACAAACTTGGTGTAACCTGATATCTAAGACATACAGCATTTATCTTCTCACTGTAAGAAAGAAGCAAGCAAAAGGACCTTTTTTTCCCCTGACCTTCCCCGCCCTCCTTCTTCTTTCAAAACGCTGCTATATGTATTTTACTTTAGAGTCTCAAAAAAAAGGTCGCATCACACTTGGTATTCCACGCAAGGGAAATGGAAAAATTATTCAAAGATGAAGGAAACGGTACTGCTTGCTTAGAAAATAAAAAGCGGGTTCTGAAGAATGGGAGAGCACCAGCTACTAGGCAGGGAGAAGACATTCTGCCAAATTTAGAACCCACTTGAAAATCACGGGTTCTAAGTTTAGAACTGAACTAAAAAACTTGAGCTCACATTGCATTTGGCATTGGCAAAAAAAAAAAAAACTAAGCTACTAATTAAAGGGGGAAAATCTTACATCCTTAGTAGTTCTAGAAGCTGGGGATTATTTTCAAACAAATTCTTTATTGGCTAAATGGAGAAGCCTGCCCTTGAAAAGAAGCATTTTTTATCTAATTTAATTTTCGTTACAAAACAATAGTTTAAATGTGAGGGAAAAAAACATTTTGCCAAAGTTTTTAAAGGGTTACACAATGGTTGCATAACCTTCTATGGACTCAACCAAATATACCAGGTAATTATTCAAACTTTATGGTTTTATATACTGAATGGTGTCAAACACCAAAGTAATAATATCCTATAAACTTCAAATAATAAAAATGCAATAAAATTGTAAATATCATTCTAAACAGAACAAATATAAACAAAGTCAAGAGCATTATTGTTATTTTCTAATTTGGATGCTAAGATAGTTATTGCAACATCATTAAGCAATAAAAATTGCTGTTATGGGGAGAACTCCAAAACGTTTCAGACCAACAAGACCCAGAAAAGTTTTAGGCCCAAAAGATCCAAAGTAGTAAATCAAGAACCAGTAGTGAAGAGACAGCGCCAAAAATGCAACTGCTGGCTTAATCTTAGATTCTAGGCAGCCAAGAACTTTCAAAATGATCGAAAAACAAAAGATAACTTATGTCGTCCTTCACACACCTAAAATTCATCCATCCGTCCATATATACATACTACAATAGCCCAAGAGGACCTGAATTCAAATAATTAAGAGAAAAGGTTAAATGTGAACATTCAATGCAAATATTTGCCATGGCAAGCATACAGAGACATAGATGTTAGAGAAAAAAAATTTTTTTTCCTTCTTATTTACTGTCTTGGAACCCACATACAGCTTTTTCTTCTTTTTTCTCTTTATTTATTTTTCTGGAGTGATAGAAATGTTCCAAAATGGTCATGGTGATAAACAAGCAAGTATGTGCTGATATTGTGAGCAGCTGAGTGTATAGTTTGGATGGACTGTATGGTGCATGAAGATATCACAATAAAAATATTTTAAAAAAGAAGTTAATAAGGAAAAAATATTTTCTAGAGAGGCCCAAACTCTCTAGGCCATATCGGGGACAGGTATAGTAACTGGTGAATTTCATGCTCTTCTTTGAAAAAGAATATTAACAGTTTAAAATCCTATAATTTCCAGGCACTTTCAAAAACTCTCGTTGAAAGGATATAAACTTAATTCCTGAATTAACTGACCGACTTTATTTGTCTTGCCAAGAAGATGCAGTTGAAGTGGTGGAAAGATGGCAGAAATTTAAAGTTGTAAAAGCAAAAATACCTGCATGTGTATGTGGAAAAATATTTGTTTAGAATATGTATTTTTAATGTACTCATTAGTGAATCATAGTTAAGCAGTTACTGTATATTTCTCCTAGCAGCATCTGTAGGCTTTCATTGAAATAAGGAACAGAGGTTAATCTTGCCCAGATGTGTGCCAAAAGCAGAATAAAACAGTTTTCCTGGTTCCACTGGGTCACGTGCTTCTGAATAAATGTTTTTCAGCATCTTCTGAAGATGCTTCTACATGATTCATCAATATCAATTTTCTCTTCTACCAGTACACTTTCAAAATTGCTCTCATATTTATTTTAAATTCTTATTTATAAAAAACAATCTTCTGGACAATTGTCCTTCCTCAGGCAAGTACACCAAGATGAGTAGAAGGAAACAAGAGAAAAACCCTTTATGGGAACAAAAAGTATTTCCTGAATTACTGTAAGGTGGGGAGGCCACTGCTCTCAGATGGTGGGGGAAGCATTTGCTTTACTTGGATTCTAGAAACAAAGAACTGTCCATCCATCTATACCAACACCAGGGAAAGCAGGGCCTGGGGTCTTGGCACCTCAGAAGGTGACCTTTAGTGGCATGAATAAGAAGAAGGAAAAGCTAGGTATTTGCAGACATACAGGTTCTTGCATTTGTCTTTGCAAAGAAATCCCAGAGGCTTAAGCTGTCTCCCAGGCATGCGCCATTCTTCGACTTGTAAGTTTTCCCACAGAAATAATAAATGAAAACGTTTAATGCTGCAAAGAGTTAGGTCCCCAAAATATGTTTTGCCCTTATGCATTCAACCAAGTCTGAACCCAAGTTTTCTTAGTTTTCTTTCCCTTATAATTGTAGGTCTTTGCTTTAGCTCCATATGAGACACATATTACAATTAAGAATTTAAGAATTGCATGGGATGGAGAAAGCCTTTTTGACCAAAAGGAGGAAGAGAGAAATGAGACAAAATAAAGTTTCAGCTGCTGAGAGATTTCAAAGAGTTGAGAGGTTATCCTGCAGATTGCTCTTATGCCTTATATAGATACCGCTTTCTAGTTAATGGTGCATTGGAGAGGCTGGAGGGAAGTGCCTGAAACTGTTGAGCTGTGTTCCAGTAGCCTTGATTCTTGAAGATGATCATATAACTACAGAACTTTTACAGTGTGACTGTGTGATTGTGAAAACCTTGTGTCTGATGCTCCTTTATCCAGGCTATGGACAGAGGAGTAAAAAAATAAGGACAAAAATAAATGAATAATTGGGGGGGATATAGGGGTTAAAAGAAAATGGGTAGCTTGAAATACTAGTGGTCAATGAGAGAGAGGGGTAAGGGGTACAGGATGTATGTTTTTTCTTCTTTTTTCTCTTTATTTTTCCGGAGTGATAGAAATGTTCCAAAATGGTCATGATGATAAATAAACAAGTATGTGCTGATACTGTGAGCCGCTGAGTGTATAGTTTGGATGGACTGTATGGTGCATGAAGATATGGCAATAAAAAATATTTTAAAAAAGAAGTTAATAAGGAAAAAATATTTTCTAGAGAGGCCCAGCCTCTCTAGGCTATCAGATAGTTCTATCTCCCCACCCCATATTAGGAGACAGAATGAAAAAGTTAGAATGGGCATAGCCCAAACACCCCTAAAGAGAGGGATGGAAAGATCAAAGGTGATGGTGGCTTTATACAGAGAAGATAGCATTTAACAAATGAATATGAATGCTGAATCATTAAATTGATATCTCTTTTATTCTCTAGTTTCTTAGAGTTGCTAGAAGTAAAAACCTCTAATTGTGGAATTGTAACTCATACCAAACCCTGAATATGTTCTACAACTAATTGTGTTGCTGTGCTTTGAAATGTATTGCTTTTTTGTATATATGCTATTTTTCACAACAAAGAAAGGAAAAAAGTCAATTATGGTGATAAAAAAATATTTAAGCCTTCTAGCCTCCTATATTCTGGAGCAGCTAGAAGAAAAAATCTAAGAGAAATGTATCTTAGCCCATGTCAAACTCTGGGATCTGTCCTGTAACTACTTGTTGAAGAGTGTTTTGAAAACTACTGCTTTTTTTTTTTTATTTCTTTGCTTTGTATATATGTTATACTACACAATTAAAAAAGTTAAAAAAATAATTTAAGAATTGACATCAAACTTGATAGATGTAAGTGGGCTTTTCTGAAAATACATGCTTTTCTCTTTGAACCAGGCAAAGGTACATGGCTGAGAGTCAGCAAAAAAAAGCAGCTCTAATTCCCTGTTTCAAATATTCCATTAAATATCTCCACTTGGAACAGAACAGAGACTCCAGAAACACACCCACACCTGTATGGGCAATTGATTTCAACAAAGGTGTTAAGACAATTCAATGGGGAAAGGAAAATCTTTTCAGCAAACTGTGCAGGAACTGGATAGCCATTTAGAAAAAACAAAAAGCAAAACCCTGACCCTTCACACTGTTCACAAAAAATTAACTCAAAATGAATGATAGACCCAACTGTATACTAGAAAACTCCTACAGCTAAACATAGGAGGAAACCCATACAATATTGGAGTAGGTAAAGATGTTTTAGGATGCAAAAAAACACAAACCATAAAAGAAAACTGATAAACTTAACTTTATCAAAATTAAAAACAGTTTGCTCTTAGATATTAAGAACATGAAAAGATAAGGCACAGAATGGGAAAATATTTTAATACCTGCATTTGATAAAGGATTAATACAACTCAATAAGAAAGCAAACAACACAATTTTTTAAATGGGAAAAAAATTTGAACACATGCTTTACAAAAGAAGATACATAAATGGCTGACAGGCACGTAAAAAGGCACTTACATCATTAGCCATGAGGGAAACGCATATTAAAACCATAATGAGGTATCACTACACATGAATCAGAATGGGAAAATAAAAAAGGTGACAGTACTGAGTATTGGCAAAGATGTGGAGCAACTTCTGGTAGTTTCCTTGGAAGTTGAACACAGACTTACCATTCGTCCTAGTCATTTCATTCCGAGGTATTTACCCAGGAGAAATGGGTTCAATGTCCACTCAAAGACTCGTATAAGAATGCTCACAGCAGCTTTATTTGTAATAGTCAAAACTCAGAAACGAACCGAATGCTCAACGACAGATGAATGGATAAGCAATATGTGGTATATGCATATAGTGGAACATAGATAGCTCAATAATAAAAAGGAATGAACAATTGATAGATACAGTAACATGGACAGTTCTCCAAATCATTATGCTGAGTGAAGTAAGTCAGGCAAAAAAAAAAGACCCTCCAAATTATTTGTATTAGTCAGGATTCTCCTGAGAAACAGATCTGAAAGGAGCATATGTGTAAATATTAAGAGATTTATTACAGGAAATTAACTCTCATGACCATGGGGATTGGCAACTTTGAATTCTGTAGGGGAGGCAGCAAGTTGGAAACTCAATGTAGGTGATGTTGAATTCCTTAGGTGATGTTGAAGCTGGCTGTCTGAAATAGAGACAAATTCTTTCTGACAGCTGAAATCCTCAGTCCTTGCTTTAACGTTTCCAACTGATAGCTAACGGGACTCCTCTCACTGCTGGAGGCAATCTCCTATGTTGATTGTAGATGTAATCAGCAGTAATGCAATCAACTGACTAATGATGTAAAGCCACCTATCAAATACCTTCACAGTAACAATCAGGCCAGTGCTTGCTTGACCAAACAACAGGATATCATAACCTAGCCAAGCTGACACATAAAATTTACGATCACAATGTATGACCGCATTTCTATAAAACTGCAGAAAATGCAATCTAATTTATAAGCGAAAAAAAGCAGATCAGTGGGTGTTTGGGGCCAGGGGTGCAGGAGGGAAGGAAGGCAAGAAAACTTTTGAGATGATAGAAATTTTCTGTATCTTGATTCTGGTGGATTCATGTATGTTGTAGTGGCCCAAACGCTCCAAGCTGTACACTTTAAATGGATGCAGCAACAAAAATTGTTGTTAAAAACAAACAAACAAACCAAAAACTTCCAGTGAAAGTTCTTCAGGACACTTAGACTTCCCATTTCTAAAACCGGGCTCATAATCTTCTCCTCCCAAGCTTGTTTCCCTTGTTGGTTAATGTTTACTTTCTAGGCTAGTGGCTTAATTATCCCTCTAGTCAGAGAGGCTAGATAGCTTGGCCACACCCTCCTCTGTCTGTACCTTTAAACTCTTTCTTAACTACATCCCCAGCTCTGCAAGCCCATGCTACTATGCCAGTGTTGGTTCTCATCATCTCCTGCCGTGATTACTTCAATAACCTGTGAACTGGCCGTCCTTCCTGCCTCCTTCTCTCATGTGCTTTTTCTACTGGTCTGCGTTGGTTCTCTAAAGCAGCACGCCTGTCTCTCCACTACTCAAAGGTCTTCATGTGCAATTTCCAACTAAAATGGGCCCATACCCTAATACTATTCTGAGCTTTGCTTTTGTCCCCGTGACGCTTTGGAACAATTCTAATGTTAAACCAATATATATTTTCCAGTCACTTCCTCCTATCCTTCCCAGAGCGACAATCAATAAGAATACTTTTCTCTCCCATATGGCAGATGCCCCTTCAAATACCTGAAGGTAACTGTCAGGTCCTGTTTCTCTAGGCCTTGGCTCATTCTTCCGGGAACGTGGCTCCCAGCTGTTTTTCTCTGATTCTGTTCCAGTGGGTCAACAGACCTCTGAAAATGGGACACCTGAACCAAAACACAGTGCTCGGCACGTAAGGGCAGTGGGGCCACGTCTGCTTTGTTCTGCTGCTCTCTGGCTCTGACCCGGCCTGGTGGGCCACTGACCCTTTAATCATCGATGCTGATGTACATCAACTTGCAGCCAATTCAAACATGTAAGATTTTTTTACTTTTAAAATTGTTAGGACACCACTGGCTACCTGAAGAAGTTGTGGCCAAAGGAAGGAAAAGAGTAGGAGTTGAAGTTGGGAAAACATTTTGCTCTTAGCAATTTTGCCTTTTTCTCAAATGTTTCTTGCTCCTGCTGGCAGGTGCAGTTCATCTCCATACCCGCCCCGCCCTGCAGGCCTCCTATCAGTCACTTATGAGTCCCTAATAAATAACCGCCTTTTCCACCAGCTACTTAGACGCACAGGCTGGCACAGGGCTCCTCTCTGCAACATCAGTTCCAGCCCTGACAGCTACTGGCTCTTGTGGCAAGTGATTAGAAGCATGCGCAACCTTATCCAGACGGTACACTGACCCCAGAGGACCCAGCCGTCCTGACGCTGAGCGAAAGTCTAACCAAAAAATGTGCAGGGAACAGACCAAGAAACCCATTTCCTGGCCTTGCTTTTCTGTGTGTAACTAAAACGCTAAGCTACCAAGGGTGGAGCTACCAGGGAAGCTTCTTAAAGAAGTGTGGCATTTTGGTTGCTGGAGTTTCAAAAGCAAAGTTCAATGTTTCCAATGGGAGAGGAGAAGGACTGCTTTTCTAGGCAATTTCCTTGACACTTTGAGTCATGCAAGAGGATAGACCCAATAGGCAAGTTTGGGTACTTTTTTTTTTGTGGGCAATTTCAGGCTGATGTTAGTTTACTCCTCCACTTAGACAGTCCTGCCACGGATCACCACCCCCCACCCCCTTCTCTGCCAATATCCCATTTTCTCATCATTCCCAGACCCTCACAGGTATGTGTCGTCTACCTCTCTCTTTGCAGGAATTCAGGGCCTGTGTTCCTCTACCCCAAAGAGCATTCACGCCTGGTGTTCAGCCTTCCTTCCCTTCTGACATAGACAGACACCCTAAGGTCACAACTATTGCTTCCTTTCCCCATCGGCTCTTCTTTTATGCCTTTAATATAATAAAAACCTCCAATGTGGAAGATAATTTTGCTCAACACCACTACACCAAATCACCCTTTTCTCTTTTCTCAGTCACAGTTGAATGCTTCATGTGATTATTCACCATTTATTCCGTCTTTGAATTCACCACTTACACCATATTCATTAAGCTACAAAAATATATCCACCTAAGGTCATAAGGATTTCTTATTGGCTGCACTGGTTTGAATCTGTTGTGTATCCCAGAAAAGCCATGTCCTTTAATCCTCATTCAATATGGCTGGGTGGGATCTTTTTTATTGTTTCCATACACATATGACCCATCCAACTGTGGGTAGTAACTTTTGATTAGATGGTTTTTATGGAGATGTGTCTCCATTCATTCAAGGTGGGGTTGCTTACTGGAGCCCTTTAAGAGGGAACTGTTTTGGAAAAAGCTTTAGAGCCATGAGAGCCACTAGAACCGACAGAGTCAACCGAACAGACAGAGCCCCAGGGAAGCCGATATGAGAAAGCTAGCAGATCTCACCATGTGCTTTTCCAGCTGAGAATGAAACCCTGAACTTCACTGGCCTTTCTTGAGGGAACCATTTGGGAAAAAGAGCCACCAAAACCAACAGAGCCCATTCAGCCAGAGACCTTTGGAGATGAAGAATGAAAACACCCCCAGGGAGCGCATGAGAAAGGAGACCGGGAGAGAAAGCTAGCAGATGTGGTTGCCATGTGCCCCCCCAGCTGAGAGAGGGAAATCCAGAACTTCATCGGCCTTTCTTGAGTGAAGGTAGCCTCCTGTTGGTGCCTTAATTTGGACGTTTTCATATTTTATAGGTGCCTTAGACCTATAAACTTGCAATTAACAAATTCCCCCTTTTAAAAGCTGTTCTGCTTCTGGTATATCACATTCTTAGCAGCTTGCAAACTAGAACACTGGCCTAATTTGATGGTCATCTTTTGGAATTTGTCTCTCTCCTATACTTTCCCTCATGCTGTTGAGAGCTGGCAGGAGTAGGAGGAACTTGAGAGGACTGACAGCTGCTGGGTGGCTTGGGAGAGGGTGAGGGGGTTTGCTATCCTCAGGGTCACCAGCTCTCACTCTACCCCTTTGTAGTTTTTTCCCCAAGTCCAGCTACACAGTAGGATACAATTCCAGAGATTCTTGCTCCAAGTATCAAAAATGTAGAAAAGCTTCTAGTTTAGGAAACCAGTACATTCTCTGCCCTGAAGATGGGGTCAGAGATCACCCCCACCCCTTCCTTTCCCAATAATGCTGATGGGACGAGGGAGGTGTTTGGTCTGCTGGCTGGCCGAGGGTCTCCAGGTTGGGTGGCTAAACGAGAAAGTCTCCCCATCATCAGGCTTCGCGAATTGTAGCTCTTGCCCATCCTTACCTCACCCCATTTCTCTTTTCTCTTGCCTCAAACTGGGCTTCTCTCTGTATTCTTGCCTTTCACACAGCCCATCTGTGGGTCCCAACACTGCTCTTTCCATTATCACTAGCATCGCCCAACACCACATTTAAAAGCCACAGGACGCTTCTCTTGTCCCCACAGAAGCAAAGACAGGAGAAACCACGCTGCACTAATTGCACACATGTTCTTCTTCTTTAATTAAAAGCCATGGTTGCTAGTCCTAAAATTCTTAGATCATAGGCCGAAAAGGCAGCTGAGAAGGCGACTCTTCAGTGACACCACCTCTGAGCAACTACACACTGCCCTTCGTTGAAGGATTCAGAAAACTACTGAATTTACTTAGACAAAAGTAAGCTCTGCCCACGAGTCCCTGGATTTGCTTGATGTAACTCTGAAGCCTATTTGCCAACCATCCTAGAACCACCTGGAGACGCAGGTTTACTAGGATTGTCCCACGAAGGAATTGGAAATCCTGAGGAGTCTAGGTTAATAATGAGAATTGCCAACATACCTCGGTCAATTCTTATGCTTTTAAGTTAAATCTATAAATATATTTGAACTCTTTAGAACAAGAATTATTAACCCGAGTTTTTTTCTAGTGCAGAGGCCCGTAGCTTTCACAGATTTAGAAGGTTTGTGCCCGCCAAAGCTTAAGAACCTCTGTTTTAGAGGAGAGGAAAGGTAAAAACCAAGGTACTATTGTTTTATGTGTTTATAAATTCATCAAATACAAATAACTTCCATCTCAGCCAACAGTAAGGTAAAATACGTAGGAATTATAAAGAATCCTCACATAATTAGTCGCCGTGTTCAAGCACTAATGTAGACAACAGGTTTACAGTGTTTCTGACACCTGTCAACAGGTGTTTACCTTGCGATACGTTCAAGTACCTGAGGGAGGGGGAGTTCAAGCCCAGATTTTAATCTAGGTTGCAAATTACCAATAGCCTCACTTCCATTATTGTCTAAGACAGACTTCAATCCGGTGAATTTAAAGGCTGTTCAGAATACAAACACAATTACAATTTAATATGTAATACAGTGCTTCAGTTACAACATCTCATTTTCTTATATTAGATCAGAAAAAAATTATTGTACATGTCTTTTAACAGGCTGATTAAAAGATATACTGTGGAGAAGGGATGTAGGTTGTGCAAGAGAACTGATTGTAAGCATTCAGAAATGGATAGCACAATACTACCTAACTGTAATTCAATAATGTAAGTACACTGAATGAAGCTGAATGTGAGAATGACAGAGGGAGGAGGGCTGGGGGCACAAATGAAATGAGAAGGAAAGATAGACGATAAAGACTGAGATGGTATAATCTAAGAGTGCCTAGAGTGTACAATGATAGTGACTAAATGTACAAATTTAAAAATGTTTTTGCCTGAGGAAGAACAAAGGAATGTCAATACGTAAGGGTGTTGAAAATAGATGGTAATTCATATTTTAAACCTTTAAGTTATGTGTGAGACTAAAGCAAAAAATGTTTATTTGGTACAAAATTTATATTTTGAGTACTGCATTTCCTAATACATCTTATGTGGACAACTTAATTGAATAATACTTGGAACCTTGAGTAGGGCATGAGATTTTGTAGGTTTGTCCAGAGTGATGTCCCGATAAATACCAGAGTGATTTGAACAATGAATAAAAAAGTATTTGCAAAGTCCCCTTGGGGAATAGTGAGAAAGGGGGAAAATTCAACTTCCCGAAGTGGAGAATTCTTGATATTCTTACAAGCAGTGCAGCTATAGGCTGAGCTCCCAATCTTGGGGTTTGTTCATATGAAACTTAACCGTGCAAAGGATAGACTAAGCCCACTTAAAAGTAGGCCTAAGGGTCACCCCCAGAGAATCTCTTTTGTTGCTCACATGTGGCCTCTCCCTCTCAGCCAACACGACAAGTAAACTCACTTCCCTCCCCCTCTCTACGTGGGACATGACTCCCAGGGGTTGGACCTTCCTGGCAATGTGGGTCAGAAACCCTAGAATGAGTTGGGACTCAGCATCAAGGGATTGAGAAAACCTTCTCAACCAAAAGGGGGAAGAGTGAAATGAGGCAAAATAAAGTGTCAATGGCTGAGAGATTCCATACAGAGTTGAGAGGTTATCCTGGAGGTTATTCTTAGGCATTAAATAGATATCACCTGTTTAGTTAAGGTGTAATGAGAGGCTGGAGGGAAGTGCCTGAAAATGTACAGCTGTGTTCCAGTAGCCATGTTTCTTGAAGATGATTGGATAATGATAGAGCTTTCACAATGTGATTGTGTGATTGTGAAAGCCTTCTGTCTGATGCTCCTTTTATCTACCGTATCGACAGACAAGTAAAACATATGGATTAAAAATAAATAAATAATAGGGGGAACAAATGTTAGAATAAATTTAGTAGATTGAAATGCTAGTGATCAGTGAAAGGGAGGGGTAAGGGGTATGGTATGTATAATTTTTTTTTTCTGTTTTCTTTTTATTTCTTTTTCTGAATTGATGCAAATGTTCTATGATCATGATGAATATACAACTATGTGATGTTATTGTGAGTTATTGATTATATAACAAGAATGGAATGATCATATGGTAAGAATGTTTGTGTATGTGGTTATGTTTCATAAATTAAAAAAAAAAAAGATATACCATGGAAACTCCTTTTATAGTCACATTTTGTATCCAAAAATCAAATTCAGAGCTGGAATTCTTTAAGCTAAGACCTAATCATAGTGTTCCAAGAATAGTTGGCAAATTGCTGAAAACTTCCGTAAATCTATCTTGGGAACAGATTTTAAAAGCTAGGAAGTTTGAGTTGGCCACATACAAACATTTTACATTTAAAATATAATTTATTTATTTATTCATTCATTCAACAAATATTTACTGCGCCTCTGCTATATGTAGGCACTGATCTAGTTGCTAGGACTAGAGCAGTAAATGCAACAGACCAAAAACATACAGGTGATTTTTAAATGTAGGATCATTATTAAAAAATTCAGATACAGAAGATCAAGAGAATAAAATAAATGTCAAAGTTGTCTTCCATAATTCCTGATATTCTCACAAGCAGTGGGGACAGCCAAAGCAATAGGCAGAGCCCTCAATCTTGGGGTTTGTTCATATGAAACTTAACCGTGCAAAGGATAGACTAAGCCTACTTAAAAGTAGGCCTAGGCGTCACCCCCAGAGAACCTCTTTTGTTACTCAAATGTGGCCTCTCTCTCTCTCAGCCAACTTGCCAAGCAAACTCACTGCCCTTCCCCTCTCTACATGGGACATGACTCCCAGGGGTGTAAACCTTCCTGGCAACGTGGGATAGAAATCCTAGAATGAGCTGAGACTCAGCATCAAGAGATTGAGAAAACCTTCTCAACCAAAAGGGGAAGAGAGAAATGAGACAAAATAAAGTGTCAATGGCTGAGAGATTTCAAACAGAGTCGAGAGGTAAGTAGAGATCACCTTGTTAGTCAAGATGTAATGGAGAGGCTGGAGGGAACTGCCTGAAAATGTAGAGCTGTGTTCCAGTAGCCATGTTTCTTGAAGATGATTGTATAATGATATAGCTTTCACAATGTGACTGTGTGATTGTGAAAACCTTGTGTCTGATGCTCCTTTTATCTACGGTATGGACAGACAAGTAAAACATATGGATTAAAATAAATAAATAATAGGGGGAACAAATGTTAAAATAAATTTAGTAGATTGAAATGCTAGTGATCAATGAAAGGGAGGGGTAAGGGGTATGGTATGTATGAATTATTTTTGTGAGTTATTGTGAGTGATCATATGTTAATGATTATATGTTAAGAATGTTCATGCTTGTATGTTGTTATGTTTAAAAAAAAAAACGTTGTCCTCATGGAGGTCTGCTCCCTCTCAGTTCCCTCCTTATAATAACTGATGTTAAGGACTTAGGGTATTTTCTTCCTGATCTGTTCTGTTCATTTACACAGAACACCTCATATAGATTTGCAATGCGGTTTCATTGTGATGTAAAGTAGTGTGCATGTACATACATACCATAAAATTCACCTGTGAAAAGTGGACAATTCAGTTCTTAGCATATTGGCAGGGTTGTACAATCATACCATAATCTGGTTAAATGAAGTAAAATTTTTATATATATTATAATTTAAAAATCGACTTACCTACATGATGGTGAATATATATGTCTGTGTCATATATACAAGTCATATATATGTATTTTTCACTTTTCAGTTAGTACTAAATCCTGGAGATATTTTTACCTCAGTATAGACAGATTTGGAATTACTCTCTTTAAAAAAAAAGGAATGAATCATAGCTGTACTTCCCTTGTCAGATTTCTTAGGAAAAGAGTGCTAAATGACAGCAATTAGATTGAATTGTTTATGATGACCCTGTGATTTCAACAGGCAAAGATAAGCTAGTTGGCGTACAGACATTCTTAAGTCCAAAACTCAACTGAGAAAAGGTATAGAAAATTTAAAAATACAAACACTAACTAGGAGTTTTGAGTATCCTGAAATAAGAACAGTAAGAGCTGACAGTTACATAGCTTTCACTCTTTGCTAGGTCTGGTTCTAAAAGCTTAACATAGGGCAGGCCACGGTGGCTCAACAGGCAAGAATGCTTGCCTGCCATGCCAAAGGACTCGGGTTCGATTTCTGGTGCTTGCCCATGTAAAAAAAAATCCCACTCCACGGATGTGGAAACTAAGATCAACCAGTTAGTAACTTGTCCGATAAATGAATAAGCTAAGAGGCAGGGAGGGGATAAAGATAAAGGAGGGGATAAGGGCAAAGCACTCAGCATACTGGCTGGCTGATAGTATGCACACAGTGAAAGCGAGTTTATCGTTATTTGAATCAGACCTTTCTCTTTCAGGGAGAATATCCCTCCCCTACTATTAGGAAAGTAACATTTCTGTTTGCTGAATGAGCTGTCCTCTCCATCCCCCACTCTAACCCATCCTGGGTTAGAGCGCTGGGACTGCACAGGCGAGCAGGACAGGATGCACCTGTCAGCAGGGAAAACAGTAACACAGGTATTGTCTATGCAGGTGCTTTGGAAGCAAAAACGGAGAGCTCAGCCTTATTTAGGAAGGCTTCCAGGAGGAAAGGAAACTGCAAGACCCACAGTAGAGAAGCTGGATTTTGCCACTGACCTTGCGTGCCCTCTAAGACCCCTGGGTTTGCTGGGAGCCCGCGGGGTTGACGGGAGAGCTCCACGCACAGGTGGAGGCTGGGGCCAGCTGAGGCCAGGCCTGGCCGCCCGAGGTGAGCTACTTCGCCCCAGCCAGCTGTTCTTATCCTGGTGGCCTCTATTCTGCTGACTCATCACAAAGCTACTCGCCTTCAAGTTTCTTAATTGCAATGTGACCTCAACCCTAAATATAAATATATATATATTTGTATCTAAAATTGATTTTACATGTTTGATATCATTGCATGTCTTTGCAGTGTTAGAGAGGCTCTGAACACTTCTTTTGAAAACATCAGGGGCTGATGAAAAAGCTAGACCAAAAACAATGACTTACCTTAGAGGTGCCCAAGGGGTTAGCAACTCCCCCACCAGGTAGAAGAGCTGGAGTGGAGAGAGGAGCTAAGACCTGGGGAAGGTTTAGGTGAGGCTTAGGTGAGGCTTAATGACAATTTGTTGGCAAGGGTCACCCTTCGGAATGCATCTTCTCGGGAGAGAAAGGGAAGTGTCCCTTTTGCAAGCAAGCTCAGATAGGACAGCCGTAATTGCGACCCAAACCAGAGGGAGAAAATACCAGATGCTGCTGGCCAAAGTCTGGAGGTGGGAAGAGGGAAGGCAGAGCTCACCTGGAGATGTGCCCACAAGACAGTTCTTTCTGTTGTTACGTTCTTTTTAACATCGATAAATAATACATGCGTATTCACACCATCTGGCAAAAAATGGGGTATTATTGTAAATCCCGAGCATTCTCAAATACCAACAATTTCATTTTTAAACTTTTTATTATGGACATTTTCAAACATAAGCAAAAGTAGAGAAGAGTACAGCAAAACCCGGCCAACCACTGTCCAACAATGACCAGCACATGACCCACCTGGTTTTCATCGGTGCTCCCACCTCGGGGTTGCTTTGAAGCACAGCCATTTTATAGTCAAGCCCGCTGCTTTGATCTCCCCTCGCTGCCAGCCTCTCAGGGAGGGGTCCGGGGACCTTGGGAAATTACTCTCCACGGAAACACCAAAGGGGCGGACGAAAGGGAGGGGCTGAAGCTCTGTGTGTGTGTGGGGGGGGGGGGCGGGAAGCGGAGCAAGGCCTTGCCCTGGGGCTGGGAGCTGCACGCAGCTGGGGGCTGCATGCAGAGACCCGCCTCGCCACCCAGGCGGGGGGGTGGGGGGGGGACGCTGGTGGGAGAGGGCCTTTGAATGGAAGCTGAAGGAGGACCAGAGTGTCTCCTGGCTTCATGTAAGATCTACTGGGCTTCTGGCTCCTGGACCGCAGGGCACATCCTCCTCGGCCATGGAGAGATTTAGAGGGAGAGGAAGGAAGCAAGAACTGGGCTGGGGAGAGGAAAGCTGCATCCCCAAACCACCCAAGTATTGGGCTAAGGATGCCCCATTAATTGATTGACTTGGTAGACATTTAGTGAGCCCTTGTCCATCACAAACCCCCCTTTCAATGACTCTGCAGCCACCCCATCCTCACTGTTTTTCCTCCAGGCTCACCAGAACAGGTGTCTGTCTTGTTCCTGCCAACCCGTCCACCCTCACCCTTCACCCCTTCCCTCCCTCTTTCTCGGGGGCTTTGCGCCCTGGGCCTCTGAGCTGGCACTTTCCGTGCAACACACCCTGAGGGCCATGCTGCCATCCCCAAACACGCCTCCTCTCCTCTCCCTCTCCCGGCTGTAAGTCCCTCTCTCCTGTCTCTGGAATGCTGTCGCTGCTCTTCAGAGCCTCACCTTCTTGGGCAAACTGTATGACCTGCCTCCTCCCGGCTGGGTGGGGGCGCCCCGGGGGACCCCTCGGAAGGGACTCGCTTCCGTGCGCGAATGTAAGGATGGAGGCGAGTCTGCATTCTGGGATGCACAGGCGCCTGCACCCGGGGGTGGCTCGGCAAACACTTGCTGGAAAACAAGGCGGATACAAAGATGAGCAAAACGGCCTCTGCTCTCAAAGTAACTCTGCCTATCCAGAAGTATCGCCCTGGTGGCCGAGAGAGCAGGGCGCCTGCCCACCTGTGAGTCCTCAGGGGCTTCCTATCAGCTCACGGTGAGTCCCAAATCCTCGAGGATGCCAGACAAGGCTTCAGATCCCGGTCACCTCTCCAGCCCATCCTGCCACCCTTCAGCTCCCGCGTCACGCTCAGGTGCAGTGTCGCCTGTCCCCCACCTGGGTGGCGAGGCGGGTCCCTGCGTGCAGCCCCGAGGTGTCCCCTCCCCTGGACCGGGAGGTCCCTGCAGCAAGGACCGGGTCCCCCACCCACGAGCCCCAGGCCACCAGCACAACCTCAGGTACAGACAGGGAGTGGTGGACGGTGCCTGAGAGGGAAGAAAGAATCCGCGGGCTCGTCACAATCCTGTGGTCTCGGAAAGGTCAGGCAAGGCAGTTTGAACTTTTGAGTTTTTAGGAATTATAATTTCAAGAAACTGGGTGGGCCATGGTGGCTCAGCAGGCAGAGTTCTCACCTGCCATGCCGGAGACCCGGGTTTGATTCCCGGTGCCTGCCCATGCAAAAAACAAACAAACAAACAAGCAAATAAATAAAATTCAAAAACCTTCCCTAAATATCTAGTCCCAGGAGCCCCCTCTCGCTCTGTCTGTTTAACTTCTGAACCAGAAGGCTCCCGGCTCAGTGCATGGACCTGTGGGCTGGGTTGTTCGCGGACAAAAGCCAGAAAATCCCACAGGTTTGGCTCAGCCCTCAGCATCCACTGCCCCCAAAGTCCACTGCACAAAAGCCTAGAAACCCAGTGTGGATGGGTTCCTGCAGATTTCCTGTAGATTTCCAACCCTGGAATGAAGCTACCACAACTTCTGAAAAATGAAGATGGATCTAAGAAAGTTATTTTTAAACCGTCCTGTGGCTCTGAAAAGGACGAAAGAGTAGGCCTTTCAAAAAACCCCTCTGCCCCCTGCTGCACCCCTGCCTAAGGCAAGAAGGAGTGTCCTAACTTTAGACTCCTCGAATTTTGCTTTGAGTATTTTTCTAAAGGTATCCTGACTTTCCCCTCTTGTCTTTCAGGTTGATGATCAGGGGGTTTCCTGATAACAACTTGGCTTTTTCTCTCAAATTCCCCCGCACTCTTCAGTTTTTGATAGTCAGAGTATTTTTAATTTTTTTAACCTCTCAATCGTTCTTTGGTTTTGCTTTTAGAAATCAAGCTCAGCAATAGCACAACCGTTCCACCTGCCTTATCTTCCCGCTCTGCTCCTGAGCAGATGCTCCTTTCCTATCTAGAATATGTCTATGGATTAATCTAATATTCTTAGTTTCTACTCAAAGCCAGGATATCAGGACCTACTCATTTTAAACTCTCAAGCTCTGTGTGGGGATGCAATGATGAGTTATTGGGGGAACACTGGTACAAATGTTTGGTTTTCCTTAGGGAATTGCTAAGCCCACCGGGGAGCCAAGATGCTGATGCCATGGTGATGAAATGCCAGTGCTACTATTTTCAATTCATTTAATGAATTTTGCTATTTTCAAAGCCCCACACATTCATTCCACCGCACAGACCCTCCTGTGATGTACATAGTATCTTTTTCGTTTCCCATGGAAAGAAATGAAGCTCAGAATTGTTAAATGTCTTAATCAAGACTTACCTCCCTCACCCCCGCCAAGTCATCCAACCCACTCTCACGAGAGGCTAAAGATTTCCAAATGGACTTCATGTCTCAGACCTCTTCCCCAAAGAAGCCAAACCTTTCAGTAAAATGTGCCACCTGTCAAGTCACCTGGCTGTCCCAAAGTCACCCCTCACTTGCAGGGGGGGACCCTGAGTGGCCAACCCCCCAACCCCCGCTGGTGCCACGCCTACTTCCTCCACCGATTCCCGCCTGGGATTTCTCATCTCCAGGGCAGCCCTGGCTGAGAGCCTGAAAGGCAGCTCCCATGGGGAGCTGGGACACAGGACACACTCAGCATGCATCTGTGGGTAAGAGGGGTGCACGAATGACAGGGTGCGGTGCTGGGGCGGGAATCCCAACTCTTCCCTCACTTTCAGCCAGAAGACTATTCGGTCATAAAACCCTGCTCTTTCTATATCAGAAATCCCCTCAAGTCCTTCCCCTCTTTATGTCCCCGGCTTGCCTCCCTTGCTGGGTTATATTGAGGCCAAAATGAGAGGTAGACACAGGAAAGTGTTTTGCAAAGAAGAAATCTCAAGAACAAGAGAAGGAACAAATCTGCCCGGAATCTGCTACTTTACCGACAGCCCCGTCTTTCCTAGTCCTTGCGAGCTCTGATGTTTCTGCCCTCCTGATCTGGTTGTTTCTCTGCTACTGCTTCCAGAGGCCCGTGGCTCAGCCTGGGCCTAACACCCCCCCCCCCCCCCCGAGGGATGCCTGCAGTGGGGCGATGTGTCCTTCTAGGTTTCTTTGGATTATTTCTTAAGAGTAAGAGCCCATCCCCACGAAGGCTTTAAGCTCCTCATGGAAAGGCGCTGTCACCCATCTTTTGTAGATTCCACTGAACCTCATACAAATCCAGGCAAATAGTAAGTGCTTAATAAATGCTTGCTGATTGAGAAATCAATTCTTCTCCACCTCTATCCACCCGCCTCCCACCTCCTGAGTGTCTCTCAGAATTCTATTCCTTATTCTCCAAAAGTCTCAACCTCAGGAACATTTCTTCCTAAGAGATTTGAGAAAAGAAGAAAACAATCCAGGTTAGCCCATGGGTTGGAATTTTAAAAAGTGTCCCAGTTCTCTGAAATGCCGAGTGAGTGGGGGGATGTGCCACCCAGCGAATCGGTCACCAAGTCTGGCTGCCCCCACCCCTGAAGGATCTCTTGAGAGAGGTACTTCCTTTCCGAGCACTGTCACCACTTTAGCCCCGCCCTTTGGTTTCTTTTGACTCTGACTCAGTTTACCCTCAGCCCCAGACTGGCTTCCCCACACAGTGACTTTACCAGCTGCCCCACTACCCACACCCACGCCACCACAGGACGGGGCACACACGCCACAGCAGATGTCCAAGGGCCTGTAACTTGAACCTCTGACCATGTCCCCTCTCTGACTCATCTTCGCAGGGGGGCCTGTGGGCTGTCCTTAACAGCACGAGAGCTGTGGGGGGACTTACCTGGTGCGATCCTTGCACGAGGCACAGACCCAGTCACCCGGAGGTGAGCGGCTGCAGAGTTCAGGGAACCCAAAGCTCCCGTCACACCTGGGAGTGATTTCAGGGAGGTGGGCTTAAAAAGTGATGGTAAGTCAGCAGGCTGGTGCACACATCAAGCCTGGATGAGAGAAAGAAGCGTGATGGAGGAGAGGGTGGGAAGACGGCATCCAAGGAGCCAGAGGGGGCCGACTGGAAGGCCAGCCCGCCCGACGGCTCCCCGGCTCGGGGCACAGACAGCGGAGCCCGAGGACGGTGCACGTGGAGCCACCCATAGCGCCCTCAGCCTACAGGCCAGCTCGGCTCCCCTGGTGGGCACCCACCATCGTCCCTGGGAAGCAGGACCCTTGCCGTGTGTGAGCACCAGCCTTGGGGAGCTGGGCTAAGGGAAGGCCACTGAGGAGAAGGGAGCCACCTCCATTGCCCAAGGGAAGCTGCTCACAAATCAATCAAATGACCCAGGTGTCTGTGTCTGGAGACCCAGGACCACAGACCTGCCAAGCTCACTGCGCTCCGTGAGGCCCCTCGTGGACCGCCTGCTCGCGCCTGGGCACACTGCCCTGCGTCCTTCCTCTGGGCACACCAGGATCATAATACACCGCTGTGTGCAATGCTGCAACTGGGGGAGCTCCTAACCGTGAGACCAGCAACCCTACTCCAAGGATAGGACATGCCCCCTGGAAACCCCCACCAATGCTCACAGTGGCATATTCACAACGGCCAGAGGTGGAGGCAACCACGTGTCACCAAGACGAATGGATAAGCAATATGTGCTGTGGACACGCAATGGAATACTGTGCTGCTGTGAAAAGCAATGCAACAACGTGGATGACATTTTCACACTGAGTGAAATAAGGCAGACACAAAAGGAGAAATGCGGTAAGAGTCTACTCATATGAACTATCTAGAACAGGCAAATTCATAGAGACAGAAAGAAATTTAAGGGTTGCAAAAGGCTGGGTGGAGAGGATAAATAGAGTGTTTTTACTTAATGGGCATGGAGTTTGCTTTGGGATGATGACAAGGTTTTGGTAATGGAGGATTGTGATGGTCACACACCATGTGTGGACTGCATCATACACTCAAAAAATGGTTAAAAGGGTACAGTTTAAGTTTACATGTATTGCTATGATAAATTTTTTTTTTAATCCCACACATTATTAATACGACACAAGTTTCATCTGGATTCCATTTTCTCTCCAGCCACCTTGAGTTTTGGCTATTGACCTTTCACACACTTGCTGGAGATCTCTTTCATGCCTTCTAGGCTTTACTTCTAGCTGCCTGGGATCCTGTCCGGGAAGTTGCCTCACACCAATGGCTTGTTGCATGCCATGCACGTGCCCGTCTGCCACGGCCACTTCTGGGGCTGGAGTGAGTGAGTGTATAGTTTCCTTGAGGGCAGGATCTCCAACCTCATGTTTGCTGTCCTAGGCCTTCACACAAGGCCCCAGGAGCTCAAATAAGCAGGCACTGGATTCATTCGATGGTCCTGAAGATGCCAGAAATTGGCCTTTCTAGGCCAGACTTCTCCACTGAGCTCAGACTTCTCTACTGAGCTCCAGACTTGTGCATCCAAGTTTCTATGGATATCTCTGCTTGGACCTGAGACCAATAACCCAGCCTCAATTTGGCCGGCCCTGAATTTCTTTTCTCTCTCCCTCCTCAACCTCCTCATCCCAGTTCATGGTCCCATCATTCAAACAATGAGCTCAGCCGAACTTGGGAACCTTCCTAGAACCCTCTTTCCTCTCACGGGCCACCACCTCTCATGGATGCAATTTTCTTACCATCTACCCAGGGTCCCTTCATATTTGATCCCCGTGGTCTCTCACCCCGGGCCCTTAATAGCCCTCATCTGGACTACTGCTGAAGTTTTCCAACTGGTCTTCATGCTCCACTACCTTTCATCTCAAAAAGGTCCTCCACTGCACAGCTAAAGTGATCTTCTTAGGGTAAACACTGACCACGTGTTCTAGTTTGTAAAAGCTGCCAGAATTGCAATAGGCCAGAAATGGGACAGTTTTTATAAAGGGAATTTAATAAGTTACAAGTTTACAGTTCTAAGACTCTGAAAATGTCCAAACTAAGGCATCCAGGAAAAGATACCTTAATTCAAGGAAGGTCAAAGGGTCAGGAACCCCTCTGTCAGCTGGGTAGTCACGTGGCTGGCATCTGCTGGTCCCTTGCTCCAGGGCTCCGTTGCTTTCAGCCTCTGTTCCTGTGGGAATTCCTCACTTTGCTTCTCCAGGGCTGGTTTTAACTCTTGGCTTCCCTTGGCTCTCTAGGTTCTGGCTTGCTGGTATCTCATGGTGACATCTGCGGGGCTCCAAGTATCTCCAAACATCATGTCTCTGTTCTCCACAGGTCTGCATCTGTGTCAGGTCTGTCTGTTGGCTTCTCACTGAAGGCTCTGTCATTTCTCCAAAATGTTTCCCCTTTTAAAGATTCTAGGAAACTAACCAGAACCCACCTGGAATGGGTGGAGTCACATCTCCATCTAATCAAAAGTCACCCACAATTGGGTGTGTCATATCTCTGTGGAAATAATCTAATCAAAAGTTTCCAACCTACAGTATTGAATCAGGATTATATAACATAGCTTTTCTGAGGTATATAATACATTCAAACTGGAACATCATGCTGTTCCCCTCCTTAAAAAATCCCAGTGGATTCCTGACCTATGGGATAAGTCCAAGCTGGCCATTACGCCATGCCAGACCCCTCCTACTCTGGCAGCCTCACCTCTTATCTCTCGCAGCTACCCGAGGATCCGGTTACACAGATCGCCACCAGCATACACCAGCATTTCCCTAATTAAACCACCAGCATAAACCATGTGGTTTAACTCTTCCTTGCCTTTGTTCAGATCTGGAATTTCTCCCTGTCCATCCCAACCCTCCACATTCTTCTAGAGAAATATTCATTCTTCGAGCTCTACCTTAAGCATCTCCTTCCGGGTGGTGAAGCCCTCACTGACCCAGCAATGCAGAGTTGACCATTCCTTTCTTCAGCTAAGCCACTGTACTTAACGCAGAGCCAGCCCTTGCACTTCACGTCCTTGAGCCTGTTGCTTGCTGCGAAGCCCTGAGGGCAGAAGTGGCACCTTATTTTGTACCCCTGGCACCTGGCAAGTGCTCAGCGCGGGGTGCAGACCTAACATGCTTGTTGAACCGGACAGTGGGAAACAGCGTGTTGGCCTGGCACTGCTTCTGACGCTCGCCAGCACGGGGACCTCTCTAAGCTTCCATTTCCTCATCTGCAAAATCAGGGAAATTGCAGTAGGATTTTTATAAGGATCAAATGAGATGATACTCGCAAGCAGCACGGGGCCTCGGGTTTATAACTCAATAAGTGCTAGCCATTGCCACTATCCTTCAGGGTTCAGTGCAATTTTTTTTATTTTGACTCGATGTGACTTTCCCCACCAATTGTTCCCACCCATGTCCCATCCTAGAAACCCAGTGGTGGTTACAGTGGAAGCCGGGAAAAAATTTATCTTCTCAGTAAAGCCATAATATCAACATGCCTCTATCATTTAAAAAAAAAAAGTTTAACAAAGATTTAGTTTGAGCAATACCTGTCATGGTTATTTTATATTTACTAAATTGCTCAAAACACATTATTCCAGAAACAATGTATTTATAAAACATGAAAGGAATTTTTTAAAGCAGGGATGCAATCTAGACACGCATTAGTTTGAGGACACCAAGCATCAACAAGTACAATATTTTACAAACTAAGGTAATCATCAAAAGAATTTACAGGTAAAATTTCTTTGCATAAATTGCCATTACAAAGAAGGATTCTATATAACATAACTATTTCCATGTCAGTGCAGAAGGTTCTTAGAAAATATGCTTTGCTGGGTTGTTTCCAAAAATTTTTATTACAAAAATCTGCAAATACTGGGAACTGCACCCCTCAGGGGGCCACAGTACATATTACCATATTAAAAGCTCCAAGAAGTCAAGAAGCAAATCCACCTTTTTAATTTTTTTTCACACAGCATTTCCCAGATGTATTTTACCGCAGGACCTTTACTTTGAGAAACAAGTTTTGACATCTCATGGGAATACCGTTTGGGAAATGACAATCTAAACAAATTCCTTTTTTGCCCAGACCAAGAGTCAAATCAAAATAGTAGTAGTGAAACATATGTTTTAGAAATGGAATTGATTAAAGATAGTCAAAGTCCAGAAAAGTGTCTTTCCTCTTTCCCCATTGGTTACAGCAACTTTTCATTAAGCTTTTCCCAGAGTTAACAAATGGGAAAAGCAACTTTTAATATCTGTATCAATTTGAACAAAAGAGCCCTACAGAATGTCCCAAGGAATTTTCTAAAATGGTTTCAGCAATACCATATATCTATTTGTGCGTTACTGAAGGGGATATTTTCCAAAAATAAGTGGAACAGAGGTGACTTCTGTCATCTAGCACTTTACGACTTAACACAGAAAATATTTAAGATCGACAAACTTTTCCAGGAAAGGTATTTTTAGTCACTGTTAATTGGTAAGTTGATTCAGGCCTAAGGAGCACAGAAAAGGAGAAGAACTAGTTTTAGGCTAGATTTTTTGTGCTTTTATGAATAGTGCAGATGGTGATGGAAATTCCATGTATGAAAAATATGAAAATAAATATTTTTGACTAAATCTGAAATAAAGCTGAGATGAACTTCCCAAAAGGAGAAATAATCTGGGGGCCCTATCTAAATTCTTGCTCTAGTTCAGTGATTCTCAACCCTCAGCAGGCATCGAACCTCCTGGAAGGTTGGTAAGGCGCAGGTTGCTGGGCTCCACCCCCAAAGTTTCTGCTCCCGAGGGACTAGGGTGGGGCCTGAGCAGCTGCCTTTTTAACACATCCATAGGTCATCTAGTGCTGTGCCAGTCCCCCTCGAGGTTCTCTTTCAAATGGTCTGAGAAAGGCTTCACAGGTGTGCTCAAAGGATGTATGTCCCCTAGAAAAACTATGTTTTGATCAAAATCCCATTTCATAAAAGTGGAATAATCCCTGTTCAATACCGTATGTTTGAAACTGTGATTGGATCATCTCCCTGGATGATGTGATTTAGTCAAGAGTGGTTGTTAAGCTGGCTTAGGTGATGACATGTCTCCATCCAGTTGGGTGGGTCTTGATTGGTTTACTGGAATCCTATAAAAGAGGAAACATTTTGGAGAAAGAGATTCAGAGAGAGCAGAGCAGAACGACATAGCCACAAGAACAGAGTCCACCAGCCAGCGACCTTTGGAGATGAAGAAGGAAAATGCCTCCCGGGGAGCTTCATGAAACAGGAAGCCAGGAGAAGAAGCTAGCAGATGATGCCGTGTTCACCATGTGCCCTTCCAGATGAGAGAGAAACTCTGACTCTCGGCCTTCTTGAACCAAGGTATCTTTCCCTGGATGCCTTTGATTGGACATTTCTATAGACTTGTTTTTTATTTATTTATTTTTTATTTATTTTTATTTTTTTATTAATGGAAAGAAAAAAAAAGAAATTAACACAACATTTAGAAATCATACCGTTCTACATATGCACTCAGTAATTCTTAACATCATCACATAGATGCATGATCATCGTTTCTTAGTACATTTGCATCGGTTTAGAGGAACTAGCAACACAACAGAAAAAGATATAAAATGTTAATATAAAGAAAAGAAATAAAAGTAGTAATAATAGTAAAAAACAACAACAAACAAACAAACAAGCAAACAAAAACAAAAAAAACCCTATAGCTCAGATGCAGCTTCATTCAGTGTTTTAACATGATTACTTTACAATTAGGTATTATTGTGCTGTCCATTTTTGAGTTTTTGTATCTAGTCCTGTTGCACAGTCTGTATCCCTTCAGCTTCAATTACCCATTGTCTTACCCTGTTTCTAACTCCTGCTGAACTCTGTTACCAATGACATATTTCAAGTTTATTCTCGAATGACCGTTCACATCAGTGGGACCATACAGTATTTGTCCTTTAGTTTTTGGCTGGATTCACTCAGCATAATATTCTCTAGGTCCATCCATGTTATTACATGGTTCATAAGTTTATCTTGTCTTAAAGCTGCATAATATTCCATCGTATGTATATACTACACTTTGTTTAGCCACTCTTCTGTTGATGGACATTTTGGCTGTTTCCATCTCTTTGCAATTGTAAATAACGCTGCTATAAACATTGGTGTGCAAATGTCCGTTTGTGTATAGACTTGTTTTAATTGGGACATTTTCTCGGCCTTAGAATTGTAAACTAGCAACTTACTAAATTCTCCTTTTTAAAAGCCATTCCGTTTCTTGTATATTGCATTCTGACAGCTAGCAAACTAGAACAATAGGTGATTCCAATGGGCACTAGTCTGAGATCTATTTTACCTCTAAAGTTCTATGACTTGGGATGTTGTTACAGGATGTCATTGTTACTGGTTTTGCTTCTCAAATTCTGTGGGCATTTCAGCGCCCAAGAGCAAAAGGAGAATGCTGGAAGAAGAAAGGCGGAAGACAGACACTTCATTAGTTGTACAGCTCATTAGAGAACCCCCAGAAGGAGAAAGGTGGAAGTTGTAACCATAGATATTCGCTCCTCTTTGCTCCAACTTCCATCTGGTACCACGGACAATGTGGAGTGGGCATGTTGATGGTTTGTATAACTAGAGTTCACCCAGGTGTCTGCAACCACCTTATTATCTCTACACCCATCTTCCTTTTCCTGTTGCCCTTTGTCTTTGTTTAAGTGATTGTGATTTTAAGGCTCAATTTAGAATCAACCAGAAAGGTGTTCTGGCAGACAAGGGCTCACCAGCAGGATCTTAGGGGGCCATGTGGACTCAAGCCCTAGCTCTATCGTTTAGATGCCAAAGGATGCCGGGAGAATTACTTAGCATTTCCTAGCCAGTTTCCTCTTGTACAACGTGGGAAATCGTTCCTTCTACACAGAGTTGTTGTTTGGAGCCAATGAGAAAATGCACAATGCCTGGCCCAGAATAAAGGCTTAATACATCGTGTCTGACTCTTCCTACTAATATAAAAAAATTCTATGAAAGTCCTAGAAAAAAATGCCAATTTTAATGCTTGAGTAGTGAGAATTATACTGTAGTGTATTTTCAATGGAACAGGTAGAGATGTCCCATTCAACTTAGTGAACAACTCCTGCCACCTTCACAGACTATCTTTAAAAAACAAAAAAGTACCAAATGTTATCAAATACGAGACCATCGAATCGAGGTGTGCACCATTATACTATTTAGCACTAAGAAAGAAAAAATGCCACCAACCAAACAAGAGATGATTTTTTTATCACTTAGAATTTTTGTTTTATATCTTCTGAAATACCTTTTACATAGATTTTTAAAACATTTTATTGTTCTTTTACATACATAAAGAGGAAAACCTAGACAAAACAAATTTTAAGGTTTTGTAAATTATCTTCACATTTTAAGCAGCCCAGCCCTCTGAATGACTGTTTTGACTCAGTCCATGTTTGTGTCTTTCCACTCAGTGTCATCATTTGCGCCATCAGGAAATTGGTGATGCAGCATTTCTTAAAAGAATCCAAAGGTTCTGTTTCAGTTTCCTATGTTACTTAAACCAGATACCATGAAATGGGTTGGCTTAAACAATAAGAACTTATTAGCTGACAGTTTGAGACCAGAAAAATTTCCAAATCAAGGCATCCTCAAGGCGATGCTTTCTCCCAAAGAATGGCTGCCAGTGATCCTTGGCTCCTCTGCTACATGGCGAGGCACATGGTGGTGTCCGCTGGCCTCTCCCTTCTCTCCACTGATTCCATCTTCTTGTTTTTGTGGTGTGGTGTTCTCTCTCTCTCTCTCTCTCTCTCTCTCTCTCACTCTCTGTTTTGATTCCATTTATAAAGAATTCCAGGAAGAGGATTAAAACCCATCCCAAATGAGGTGGGCTGCACCTTAACTGAAGCAATCCCACCCAAAGTTCTCACTTACAATGGGCTCACCCCACGGGAATAGGTTAGATTTAAGAATAAATTTTTCTGGGGAACACACAGCTTCAAATCACCATAAGTAGTAAACGCTATTGGAGTTGGGCTCTTTGTTCGCCCGTTTTGGATTCCTGTTTCAACAATATTGCTGAGCATGTCTGATTTATCATTGTCAGCAACTCTTTACCATTAACATTTGCTTTCTAGGGAATTAAAAGGAGGCTTCACTCTTCCTTCCGGACTTTTATTCCCAGTTTCTGATGCCCATTTTGCAGTCTGTGATGCTGCTGCTTCTGATGCCTGTGGCCATGCAGGCAATGAGCACTGTGGCCTGGTGGCCGAGACTCTGGGACAGCATCAATCGTAAGATGCATCCTCATTCCACAGAGGTTGGTGGGAAGCCAATCAGGTCCCGAGTCGATCCTTACTGGAGTTTGGCTCCTGTTGGTCATTAGCCAAAAGCACAGTATTGTTATTAATGGTCTTTGCATTGCACCCACTTTTTTTTTCTGTAAGGGTTTTATTGAGACAAAATTCATTTATGAAACAATCCAACCATTTAAAGTATGCAACTCAGTGGTTTTTAGTACATTCCCAGAGTATACTACTCAATCCATTTTAGAACTCAGTCAATTTTAGAGCATTTTCTCATCCCGAAGAGAAACCCTGAACCCATTAGTAGTCACTCCCCGTACGTCTCCATACAACTCCCGGCCCCTGGCAGCCATTAACCTACTTTCTGTCTCTACAGAGGATTCTCCGAATCTGGACATTTCATATAAATGCAGTCACAATATGTGATCCTTTGTGTCTAGCTCATTTTACTGAACATAATGTTTTCAAGGTTCATCCATGCTGTAGATTGCTTTGGTTTGTTAATGCTGCCAGAAATGCAATATATCTGTGGTGATTAGGTTCTGGTGTCAACTTGGCCAAATGATTGTGCCCAGCTGTTTGGTCAGACAGGCACTGGGCTGACCATTGCTGCAAGGATATTTTGTGGCTGGTTGATAAACTGGAAGGCTGGTTTATTAAGTCATCAGTCTTTGCTGATTGTGTCTGTGACTGATTACATCTGTGATCAACTAAGGTGTCCCTCCCACAATGAGATAATCCAATCAGCTGAAGTCTTTAAAAGAAGAAGAGACTCTTTCACTGTTTCTTCAGCCAGTGCACCTCTCCTGTGGAGTTCGTCCAGACCCTTCATTGGAGCCACCAACCTCACAGCCTGCCCTGTGGATTTTGGACTTTTCCATTCCCACCATTGCATGAGACATCTTTATAAATCTCATCACTATAGACCTCTCCCACTGGTTCTGTTTCTCTAGAGAACGCTGACAACACAATGCCAGAAATGGATTGGCTTTTATGAAGAGATTTTATTAAGTTACAAGTTTACAGTTCTAAGGCCAAAAAACTGTCCACACTAACGCATCCAGAAAAAGACACTTTGACTCAAGAAAGGTAGATCTGGGAAGGCACAAGTCTGGCATCTGCTGGTCCTTTGGCTTTTGGTTTCAAACAGCTTCTCTGGGGATGTTTCTTTCTGCATCTCCAAACATCCCTGTCTGTGTCAGCTCTGAGCTTTTTCCAAAGTGGTTCTCTCTTAAAGGACTCCAGTAAGTAGATCAAGACCCACCTTAAATGGGCAGAGACATGCCTCCATGAAAACCACCTAATCAGAAGGTCCCACCCACAATACCAAATCAGGATTAAAGAACATGTCTTTTCTGGGGTACACAACAGCCTCAAACTAGCTCATAGATGGTCAGGATTTTATTCCTTTTTATCGCTGAATGGTATTCCTCATCTGGGTACACCACATTTTGTTTATCCATTCATCAGATGATAGACATTCAGGCTGTGTTCACTTCTGGGCTATGATGAATATTGCTATGAACATCTGCATACCAATTTTTGCATGGATGTTTGCTTTCATTTTCTCTTGGGAACATGCCTAGGAGTAGAGCTACTGGGTCATAAGGGGATTCTGTGTTTAACCTTTTGAGGGACTGTCACACTTTCCCGAAGTGGCTGCGCCATTTTGCACTCCCATCATCAGGGTCTGAGGACTCCAATATTTCACATTCTTGCCGACACTTGTTATGATTCGTCCATCTTTTAAAGAACTGCCCTAATGGGTGTGAGGTGGTGACTCAATGCAGCCTTGGGATTATTTTTAAAGCACTTTCATTGGCATTTTCTCACTTGGCGTTTACAATATCTACCAACCTTTGTCTTCTAAGATGAAAGAAGCAAATCCTAAGACTGATTCACTGACTAGCTCAAGATAGACTGGTCAGTGACAGGATGTGAACTCAACATAATCATGCTTTGCAATTATGGAACCATATTCTTATATCACGAGGCTGTTCCAACCCAGGTAGCTGCCCAACTGCTACACAGTTAGGTCGATAATGATGACTGGTTCCAGGTAAGCTGGAGAGGGTGACAGGTGGGTGCAGAGAGGCGGTCAGGGCATATTGTACTTCAAGACCACCTCATGCAACGTGACACTGCTGCCAGTATCACCTGGCAACAGCTCAGCAAGAAGGGTCTGGTCTGGGGAGAAGACCCAGTTAACGCTTATGAGTTGCAGTCTCAAAAAAAAAAAGTCTAGAATGTGCAACAAAGTCATCACCAATAAAAGCCTGTACAATCCAGCTCAGTCACCTTTGGCATAACTGTTTTTGCAGGAGAATCATTTTCAAGCTCTCCCTCCTTCCCAGTAGGGAGAGAAAATATTCCTCCAGTGTACACTGGATTCATTGCTTTTTGTTTATGAACTGAGGGAACTAAAGAATTTTTGCTTATGCTTACATTTTCTATTCATGAACTATTTCCTTTATGTGCAAAAAAAAAAATCAATATTTTATGAAATAATCTCCTTGGAGGTTAAGTAGTACAGCACCACCCTTTTCTAGTCAAAGAAAATCTGCATATTACTAAACCCCAGCTGAGCAAGGGAAAAGGTCTGTAAATGCAGCTTTCCAAACCTCACTGGTAAAGATCATTGGACCATAAAGCTTTATCATGTGGTTTAGCTACTGAAACCTTTTTTTTCCTTCAAGATTTGTCAAAAAATGTGGTCCCATTTTTAGCATAGCAACAAAAAAAATGGTGTCACTGATAGGACCCACTCTCCCGTAGGCTGGGGGCAGGGGTGGCTGGGAGGACTGGTGTCATTTTTTCACATTTCAGGCATGGAGTGGATTATCCCCAGGTTTCACACACAGCAGCTGCCACTTGCAGCACTGGGCACTGCTTTTGTTTTTGTCGGGCATTGTTTTGAAAACTGGAAGGCAACATATGACAACAATGAATAACCCACATCTAGCAATTTTTAATTTTTATAGTTTGCTTCCAAATCCTTGCCTGCACTTTAATTTCTCTAGTGGCAATCAATGTGCACACACTATTTTGCATTTTGCTTTTTTGACCTGGCAGAGTCTTATAGCCACCTTCTGTTTTATACAGTCTTTATAATATTTCAGCGGCTGTGTAATATTCTGCCATCATCTGCTAAGCCTGTCCCTACCTTTGGACACCATGGTGTTTTCTGGGTGACATCCTCAAGCATATTATCTTTTTCTCCTTTTTCAGTTATTTTTACAGACCTGGTCACGGGAGAGAAGAAAACTTACCTTTACTTTGAACACCTATTCTATGCCCCACACCTGTTGTGAATGAATCATCACGTGTCCGCCTCGGGGAGGCTGCATCTTCTATTGCATTTTGCAGGTGAGACACGGAGGCTGGGAGAGGTAGGTGGAGAGGGCGATACGGCTCCAGCACTTAGGAGCCCCGGGCTGGGCACATGCCACTTAACTTCTGGGCCCCAAACTCCCCCTCTATTCCGCAGGGCTGACAATGGCCCGTCTTGAGGGGCTGCTTGGCACACAGAGGACCCCCAGGAGGGCCAACAACCAGCAAGCATGACTCTCACGACGCCTTCTCCTCCCAGACGGGACTTGTCCACGGCAGAGGCCTGCGAGGGGCTCGGCCGCCTGAGGCTCTACCATGCGGCCTCCCTGCGGGGCGCGGGCGGAGGGACCGCTTCATTCCTCTCGCTCTTGTGCACTGGTGGCCCAGCTCCTCACATCCCATCAGCTGGGGCCTTTGTTCCCACAAGCTGCTGGTCTCTAGCCTCGCTGTTTCCAGCACATTCTGCAGACGGTCTTTTTTTCTTTGCATCCTGTAGCCTTGCACTCATGGACCCAGCCTATGGAGACCGGCAGGGGCCACAGGTGTCCCGGGTAGTGTGGACGCTGGAGCTCCGGATTCCCTGGCAGAGGAGGGGGACTACGGTTGTGGCATGGGGCCTGGGCCGGCTACCCCTCTGGGCAGGCAGGCAGGACAGAAAGCTGGGAAGGAGTTAGTTCAGAAGGGGAATCGGACCTGGCCGGAGGTAGCGTTTGCCGGGGCCCGGGACCCAGATCCACCGAAGAGGGGGCTGACCAGAGGAAAAGGGGGGACAAAGCCTTCTCCTGCTTCCACCTCGTCTTTCAGCTCATCAAGGACCGTAAGGAAGGAACCTTCCCCCTTCCACCTGGTAGACGACGGGACCACAGCTGGCGCGGCAGTGTCCTTGGCTGATGTCCAGCGCACCTGGGCAATGTGGCAGAGCACCTGAGCGGTATGGCAGTTGGTCCTTTGGTGACACGAAACATGGGTGACCTGGCAGCGTTGTCCTGGGTGAGGGGTATGCGGAGGCTCGGAGAGAGCATCTGCCACCCTCCTCGTGGTCGCAGTGCCATGGGGTCACTGGCTTCTCTGTGCAGAGTGAGGGGTGTACTGTCCTTCACCCAGTGGCCCCCACAGGGTCGTGTCCCCGCGCAGGTGGGACAGTGGCTCCAACACAGTGAGGCCGGGCACGTGAGGGGAGGACGGGAAGACGGGAAAGCCACCGTTACCCACCCCGGATGTGCCAGTCCCCCTGCTCTGCCTTCTCTCACCCCTGAGCAGCGCGCACAGCCGTCCCCACGGGAGTGTGCCCCACCGGATGCAGGAATCAGGCCTCACGGGAACCGCCCCAAGTCCCCGAGCCAGCTTGGAGGTGAAGCGGAGTTCAAACGCAAACCCGGCTCCTTCCAGAGCCTTCCGTCTGCTCAATCTAGGCGAGCATCGCATCCCTCCCCCCTGGAATCGACCCCTGCTGGATCTCACACATCAAACTTTTAAAAGAGCATACCAGGTGTTAATTATTTAAAAATTTTCTTTAAAGTTGCGAACAACTGTTTAAAAGAAACCCGACAGTGGATCTGCGTGGCCGCAACGGGAAAGGGGGGCACTTGCGTGGCAGCCCCTTCTCGTGTGTGCGGGACAGGATGCCCGCTGGGAAGTGGCCTCCGCGGCTCCAGCGCCCAGCAGCTTCCTGCTCCATTTTCTGCATACTACTTTGGACTCTGGAATCTCGTCACTTGAAATGGCCTTTTTCTTGGGTGGGGGCCGAGGTGGGTGAACCACTTTCCATTTTGTGGGGAAAGGAGAACAGGCCTCAGCAATGATCATGAGTCCATGGGGAGAGAAGAAAGGGCGTCTTTTCATGCAGACAGTGTAGGCACAGAGGCTGTTCCACTGCCTGGGGAATATCTGGCCTGAGGATGCAAAACCGAGGCTGAAGGGCATGCGTATATGCCACTGGCCACCGCGAGGAGCTCGGCGTGCCCTGGACTTGTGGGCTGCGTGGCGTGTGTGCATGCCCGCGTGTGAGCATATACTCGGCTACGTTTTTCTGAATTTGGAAGTCATGAAAAACTTACAAAACAAATCTGAAGTCCCTCGTAATTCTGCCTTCTGGAGATAACTCTTTATGCTACTATAACATTTCCTTAGGTGGGTGCAAAAATCCACCTATTTTTAAAAATGGGATTCTGGTGTCATAACTTGTTTTTCTACCCCCTTAATAGTGCTACAGACTTTTCCATATGAGTAGATGAGGTCTACCTCATTCTTTTTAATAGCTGCACAGCATCCCATTCTGTTGATAACCCCTAACTAAAAACTAAATCCCCTCTTATTTACATTATTTCCATTTTTTATTTTATTAATAAGATTGCAACCAACCATCTTTATCCACAAATCTTTGCACACCTGAGTATTTGCAAAGATAAACTCTTAGATGCGGAACTGCTTGATCAAAGGGAACACATATTCCTTTAAATGCCCGCTGTGACCCTATGAGAGGTATTCCTTCATCCCTTTTCACCTGGGCAACCCAGGCTCGAAATGGCTTCGTGACTTTGCAAGGATGTGGCTGAGCTGAGCTCCAGCTGAGTCTAGAGCATGTGCTCCTTCCGCGTGCATCACAGTTTCACCTGCTGGCGGGAGGACAGAGGAACCCAACCAAGGGGGTGGGGGTGGGGCCAGCAAGGGACACAGGGGCCACCCGGGGTTCCCGCAGCCCCAGAGACCACACCCTGCTGTGCGTGACCTGAGGCCAGGGCAGGTCCCAGGGTTTTAAATCTTGAATCGAGCTGTGGAGCTTGCCGGTGACTCTCCATCCTTCTGATCCTAACTCTCAGTGAGAAAAACAGTTACCCTGTGAGCCCCAAGCACCTATAACCGAAGCAGAAATGACATGCAACTACAATCATATCTGCCATAGGCAGTGCATTGTGGGATTCTACATTTTATCTAAAAAAATAATGGCATCCACAAGCCCCCTTTGGAAAGCGTCTTTATCCCCCAGGTGGGTGGGCATGTAAGAAAGTCTAAGGTCCCAGCCCGTCCCGTTTCCCCTCCTGGGCTTAGCCGGTTGGCAAGTCCGGACCAGTCACAGCCGTGGCCCCCCAGGCCCGGCCTCTGCCCTCTCCGGGGCAGCCCTGCGGCACTCCACCCACACCCCAAGGCCAGCAGCCCTCGGAAGGCCAGCCGCAGTGCCTCCTGTCCGGGACACTCTGCCCGCAGGCGCCTCTTCTAGAGCTGACCGCGCCAGCCTGCGCCCCGGGCAGTCTCCGTCCTCCTCATCCCACGCGGGGCCGGGCTCCCGGGTAAGGCCGCGGACTTCCCTCTCCGCGCCCGCCCTGCTGGCCACTCCATGGGCAGGGCGTGGAGGAGCACAAGCACAGCACACAGACAAAACAGCCCTGCCAATCCGGCCGCGGCCTGGCGGGGCACACACCCGGGGGCGCAGGGCTTCGGTCTGGGGGATGGAGAAGTTCGGTAATGGTGGTGGAGAAGGGGACGCAGCACTGCCATTGTGAATGGCACCGCTGTCTACTTGGAAGTGGTTGGCCTGGGCTATTTATGTTGTATACGTGTGACCACAATATTGGAAAGAAAAAAAAAAAAGAATGTGGACTGGGAAGCTGAAAACGCTCAGGTGCAGGAAAGGATAAAAGAACCGGGACTTGTGGCCATGACAGTTCCGCCCACTGCACGGCCGAGCCTGGCACTGGGCTGGGGAGCTTCTGGGGAGCTTCCCGACCATGGGGTGGAGAGAGGGGAGCCCCAGCCACGTACACAGTTTAATCATCAGAGAAGAAAAATCACACCCCCTCCTCGGGATGTAAGGTTTTTCCTAACGCTAAATCTTAAAGGGCTCGTAGCCCACGATGCGTGCTCCCTCCCCGCCTGGCCCATGAGCCCAGCTGCAGCTGCCCCTCCGTGGCCCTAGAGCTGGTCCTAGTTTCTGCCCCAGCTCTCGGGAGCCCCTCCCTCTCCTGGGATCCCTCACCTTGCCGTTGGAGTATCATCACCCTTTCCTTGGCCCTAGGACCTGTGACACTTACCTCTGAGTGTCCAGTCTGGGGCAGGGGGAAGGGATTTCACAGAAACGATGCAGAAAACACTATTCTAAAGCACCCTCCTACTGAAAGTGCCGTTGTGGATTTGCGGATGTCTGTGATTTATTGCTTATGGTGTCCTCTAATGAAAGCCAAGGGCAGGACATCAAAATGCAAATCAGCACACAGAACTCTTCAACGGGCAAAATAATTTCCAGAGATTAGTGTTTCAAAGTCCCTCTTATCCCCAAAAGAAGAAAAAATAAAAAACTTCCTTCCTGCCCTTGGACAATCTCTTCTTTTGCCACCACTGTGTATTTTACAAGGGTTTTGCATTGTAGTTTCTCTTATATCTTTTTGCTTTCCCTGTTAGACTACGCGCTCCACGAAGACAGGAAATATATCTTATTCATCTCTGTATCTCTAACATTAAGTGAATTAAAGGGCATGTTTAGTGTTGGCTGTGCATTTATATAAAAAAGGCTTATTTTATTATAGACTATACTACCGAGTTATACTGCACATTCATTAGGCATGCAAATTAATGAACGTGAAAAATAACAGAAACATGTATAAAGTAATAAATTCTAAACGTACTGCAAGTGTCCCTAATATCCAAGGAAACTGCACCAGAAAAGGCCACTTAAAACAAATCCACTTAAATCAGGGCTAAATTTTTTACTTAATCTTTTTTTTGGGGAAAAACAAGGTTTAGTTGATGAAACTAAATATTACAAAAACGTTTGTTTCATTTTATGTCAATCAAAATTTAGAGTATAATGGCAACAAGATGCCAGTTTTCACAATAAACAGAGGATGAACAAATCATTTGCTTTGGGGAGCATTTTCTTTCTCTCACAAAAACGTATGCTGCCACAACATAACACTATAACCCTCTGCTTCATGTTTGACTTGCTCATTAAAATGGTCATTGTTTCCACAGGTATTCAAAGGAAGGGCTCATGGATTTTCCAAGGGTCTCCCTTAGATTTTTAAATACTGACATCATTTTCTCTGAAGCAGCTATCATGTTAGCATCCATATCAATTCTTTTCTCCTGCAACAGCTAATTAGCCTAACTGCTGGATCTTCCATTGCCTGTGATCCAGGCTGCTTTCTAACTTCCCTTTCGTGGGCTCCTTGGGATCTTCCATTTCTTGGCAATTTGCATTTTCACTCTGCCATCAATTTGCTTTCACTGTTTAATGTTCACAACCCAGGAGAGGTTGTTCAGTGACTTACACGTACTAAGAGGAGAGAAAGGTTTGCATGAGAACTAATTTCACGAGGCAGTGACATTAGTCTATATTTTCTGCAGGAACTCTTATAATAAATACTCAGATAAAGGGGCTCCTCTGTCTAACTCCCCCACGCTAGACTTTCCTCTCCTGCGCTACTGCGGAAGATCACACAAGAACCACTCGAGCAAACCTAATGGCTCTGGCTTGTGCAACCCCATCTGACAGTGTTGGACGGAGTTCATCTGAAGCTGTGCTTTGTCAGCACTTGGCAAAGATAAGGGGGAGCGTCAGTATTTGCTTATTTCATTCGGAATTTTTGTAATTGTCGAAATTTGGAAGATATAAATGCCTATCATAAATATGCTAGAGAACTTATTTGAATATTTTCTTTTGCTCCCTGTAATGTCTTTGGTCTCCAGCCCCTTTTTTTCTGTTTGTATTGATCTCCCTTTCAGTTGGGCAGCTTTCTGCAAACGGATGGCGACCTTTGGCTGCCTCGTCATGTTTAAGCGCGAGGCATTTACAAAGCTGACTGCGAGCTCTCCAGGCAAGCGGCGCTCCTGCAAGGAAGGAGGCGGGTGCCTGCGGCCACAGGGGGGTAAACAAAACGTAGACTGTGCTCATTGGCAGGACAGATTCTTCAGAAAGGGACCCTTCAATCCAGGATGCACGTAGGAGAAAAGGGTGTTGAGAGATCTTGCCATTCAGCCTGAAGTTTACTTCTTCCCCGTTTTCTCAGTAAAATAACCCATCCTGACCTAAGCTCTGCCCGAAGTGTCCGAGGCCAGGGCTGCATTGTCCCATATGGAAGCCACTAGCCACACATGACCATTCAAACTGAAATTCATTACAAATTTAGTTCCTCTCTTCCACTGGCTGTTTTAAGTGGCTGTGAGACTTGCTGAAAGACACTGCAGATATAAATATTCCGTCATCATAGAAAGTTATGCTGGGCGATGATGGACAGCAAATCTCCACTTCTGTGTTTGGGGAGAAAGTGCTTTCCAGACTGCATGGTTGGAGGAGGGCATCTGGAAGCCTGATTGCTCTCTATGCAGCCTTTTAATTAATTCTTTGATTTTTAACCCCACCCTAAATCCAACTTGAGAGGGATCTGAAACTTGATTCTTGTTAATCCTCTGCTCTGCTCGCCCTCTGCACTGGTAGGAGTTAGTTTCAGTTTTCTTCTGTGGCAATTACCCCTGGTCCATCATTTTCCATCTTCAGAACATACTGATACCGATTTCACTGTTTTAAGATCACCTTAATGGGTTTTCAGCAGGAGACAGAGATAAACTTGTGTGTTCAAGCTGCCCTGTGAAACCAGAAGATCCTGAGAATGTTCCAAACATGTCTGATGACTGTGCCGGCTTGAAGCTATTATGTGCCCCAGGAAAGCCGGGTTTGAATCCTGAGCCAGTCTTGTGGGGACAGACGTTTCTTTTAATCCTGATTTGATACTGTAGGGTGGGAACTTTTGATTAGATTATCTCCACAGAGCTGTGGCATGCCTAATTGTGGGTGTGATCTTTTGATTAGATGGAGATGTGAGTCTCCATTCAAGGTGGGTCTTGATTAGTTGTCTGGAGTCCTTTAAAAAAGGAAGCATTTTGAAGAAAGCTCAGAGAAGATGCAGATGCTTGAAGAAGAACAGTTACTTTAGAGACACCGTTGTTTGGAGATGCTTGGAGTACCCGGAAAGAGATGTCTGGACACAGGCAGAGCCCCGCAGACGATGCCACGTGCCTTCCCATGAGATGCTAAGCAACCTCAAACCTGGCATTGTGTCCCTGAGTTGGGAAGGACGGCCCACAGGCACTGCCGGAGGAAACCACTGGCATTAGAAACTGGAAGCAATGAACTGGGGACAATGACCAGCAGATGCCAGCCATGAGCCTTCCCAGCTGCCAGAGGTGTTCCAAATGGCATCAGCATTTCTTGAGCGAAGGTCACCTTAGTTTGGACACTTTCACTTCCTCAGAACTGTACTCTGTAACATAATAAATTTCCTTTTTAAAAGTTGTTCCATTTCTTGTATAGTGCATTCTAGCAGCTTAACCAAGTAACACAATGACAAAGTGAAATGGGCAAAGAGCAGCCTGTGGTTCAGCTTTGTCAAGCAGCATTTCCCCAAGGTTTGGTTCTGATTGTTATAATTTTCAGAAAATGATTTTATCATCTCTGATTTCTTCACAGTCCACTGTTTTATTCTTTTTCTAAGGTAGTGCTCATAGTTATAAGGTTTTTTTTTGTTTTTTTTTTACCTTAATCTCTCATTTCCTAGAAAATACTATGCTCAAGCTTTTCAATGGATTTTAATAATTAGGTATGGGTGGCAAAATCCAATGAACCTAATGTCGGGAAATAGTGGTGCCATTTAAGTAAATACTAGTTCCTTTACTACTGCCTGAAGCAGAGCCACCCAGCTGGATCCACCTTATATAAACTAAACTTTGGTCAACCTTAAGGCCTATGAATGTGAGAATGCTTGTTCATGTAAACCAGAGTTTTGGAGTGGTTTGTTACACAGCATTATCACTGTGATAGCTGTTGGATACCATGGGATGAGTGTCCAAACAAGACTCTAGTTAATTTTTTTTGAACAAAGGGTTAGTCACCTATATTTAGGAGAATGTCAAAAGTCTTACTCTACAACAGAAAGCTCTGTGTCATCACTGCCCTAGCAGGGACCTTCTCTCACGGTGTTCTCCTAAAAAGAACTTGCAACAGGAGCACCACCATGTCTCAGGTGTTAAAATGGAACTGTCGCAACTGGTGGGGGACACTCTGACGTCACGAATTAATCTTTCACTTGAGAAGAATATTTAATGAATAAACAGCGACTACTATGCAAGTTACATCAAGATCTGTGTTCTTCAAATGTTAAAATAAATTTAGTAGCTTGAAATGTTAGTGATCAATGAAAGGGTGGGGTAAGGGGTATGGCATGTATGATTTTTTTTTTCTGTTGGCTTTTTATTTCTTTTTCTGAATTGATGCAAATGTTCTAAGAAATGATCATGATGATGAATACGCAACTATGTGATGATATTGTGAATTACTGACTATGTATGTAGAACGGAATGATCATATGTTAAGAATGTTTATGTCTGTTGTTATATATTTTTTAAAAAATTAAAAAAATTAATTAAAAAAAAAGATCTGTGCTGCTCTTTCCCAAAATATGAATCACGTGCATTGTAGCAAAACATGAGAATATGTATTGTTTGAACAGTTCTGATGAGAGAAGCCTTTCTTTGTCTGAGTTATGCCCGCCTGCTGCTCTGTGTTTCCACTTAGTTTTGCTCAGATGTCACGCAGCACCTACAGTTGCTGCCCCGGGGAAGTGTAGCAGAGTGAAGCCCTCGCCCTGTGGAGCAGCTGCCCACAAGCCTTGCTGTGGAGTGGGGACCGACTGGTCAGTGTCTGCTCCTAACCCCAGGTGGACCAGGCTGTCCTGGGAGCCCTGGCCTGGGGGAGCAAAAGACCACCTTGCAGAGAGCGGGCAGCAGGCATGAGTAACATGGCCTCTACAGTGAATAAAGGGACCCAGTGAGCTTGTCTTGGCTGCTTTCTCCTTGGGTGTCCTGAAAGTTTAGTTTCATGACAATTAGAAAAATCCGAGAAAGGTCCAGGCAGATTTGGAAGATTAGGCAGATCCTGAAACAAAACTTTGTAATAAATACTAATTTTTAAAGCATGGGGGCTTAGATTAGTTTACAATTTAATATTCATATTCACCAGAGAGATTCTAAATTGAATATATATATGTATACTCTATCTATAATATAAATATAAATATATATACATACATGTTTTCTTTAAAACACAAATTGAAACTCACTGTCAAGATAAAGGTTAATGCTCGTAGTTTTAGTTGCCACGGCTGCCATGACACACGCCACAGGTGTAGCCTAAACTACAGGAATTTAGGGGCTTGCAATTTGGAGGCAGCGAGCCCACCGCCAGGTCTTACCAGCATGCTTTGTCCTAGAGCCTGCAGTGCTGCGATGGGGACTTGCCAGCTGTCCTTGGGGGCCCTTGGCTCATGGACACGTCTGCCTCCATGCCCTGACTGCCTCTCTCCTTGCTGCTTTCTCCCAGCCTCTCCCTCCTGCTCAGTCCTCTCCTTCCAGGGACTTCAGCCATACTGGATTCAGGTTTGCACTCATTCAGTGTGGTCACACCTTTAATACCACCCTCAGAGGTCCTGTTTACAGACAGGTGCACATCCACCAGGCTGGGGTGGGACCTGAGGATGTCTCTGCGGGGGACATGGCCCAGCCTCCCGCACACAGCCGTTACACCTACCGGCAACTGTGATGTCCTCTTAGGAGGCCACATGTGTGTTTATTCATATATTTAAAAGCTACTTAAGGAACACTGACCTTGTGCTAACACATTTTAAATGCTGGGGACATATTGGTGAGCAGGGCAGACACAGGGCAGCCTAGAGTCCAGGGGAGAGAGCTGGCAATTGTAAGCATGATGGTGAGTGTGCTAAGTGCCATGCCTGAGTAGGCAAGAGCAAACGGTCTCCCTAACATAGTGGGGTTGGGATGCCAAGGAAGGCTTTTAGAAACAAAATCTAAATTGAGCCCTGATGCCTTTGGTGTTTCTTTGGCTTGGGGATTTTCTCTTGTGATTACTTATCGTTTGCTGGTTTTCTTTGCTCAGCTCACAACTCACCAAAGAAATTGTTCTCAGCCCTGGGATCCTCTGATTACATACCCAGGCCATCCCTTCTTTTGTCTGTGGATTTGAAACATGCAGGTAAGCTGGGCATCAGTACCATGTGGGTTCCATCACTCCTGCGCTTGAGCATAGAAACTGCTCCCAAGAGGAGATTTCTGAATTTGAAAATTCACATTGCATGAAATATAAACGCTTCCTGCTTTGTAAATTCCGTAAGTGAACATTTTGTGTATTAAATTTACTAAGCACTAACAATACTTGCCCTTCCTAAACTGAGATAATAAACTAGCTGGTGGAAGACAAAAGTGATTCGGCATATAATCTCTTTTTTAAAAAAAGTGAAGGAACTTGAAATGGCCCTACACTGGCATGTGTTCGTTTTAGACTGCCATGTAAATGAGCCCAACAGGTGTTAGGGAGCAGATGTTCACCAACTACTCAGCCCTCAGGGAGAAAACATTAACAAAATACAGAGCCTATTTCCCTCTAGTATCAGTGACGGAACATTTTACCACCCGCTATCATGACTTCTAAAAACAATTTTGAAATGCTTTGTTGAGTATCTACTATATGCCAAACAGTATTAGATATGGAGATAAAAGAGAAACAAGCCCTTGATGTGTAAACCAACTCCTTTAATTTACCAGATAATGGCTCAAGAGGTCCAATAACTAATCGTATCCTGCCATAGTTTCTTTCTCCCTTTGGGATTAAAAGACTCATCACACTGAACCGAACTATGCCAGATCCCTTCTGAATTTATCGAGCCTGATCGATTGCTAAATTCTATTGATTCTTCTGCCATATGAAGTTCCAAGGTTATCTTCTCCACTTCACAGTTGGCACCAGTTTCCTTTAGGCCTGAAGAATCTGTCACCTTCACTACTGCAATGACACAGGAACTAGTGTTTCTGCCATGCGCTTGCCCCTTTCCAATCCATTCTTGTGAAACTGCTGCTAATGCGATCACCTTAAGACAAAAAAATGTGTGAAACCCCTCAACACTCCGGCACAGCTTACTGCCTTCTCCTGCCTTGCTCTTTTTCATCTACCATAAGCACTCTACGTTTCAGTTTTACCTAACCTCTTACAGTTTTTGAAAAGCCCCAACCTTCCTCGAGCCTGGAAGCCTTTGTATACGCTTCTCACAACTGGTTCCTGCTGAACTTCCCCCAACACCTGCTCCTGGGCAGCGGTTAATTAACTCCGCCCCCACCCCCAATTTTATTTTTAGTGTTAGTTCTTTACCAACACACCATATTTGCCAATCCTATACTTCTTTCCCCCGCCTCACCTTCCATCCCCCGGTAACCTCTAATCTACTTTCTATTTTTGTGGATTTGCTATTTCTAGACACCTCTTAGAAGTGACATCAACTGATAATTGTCCTTATTTTTCCTGTTTATTTCACTGAGCATAACATTTCCAGGATTTTTCCATGTTGCAGCATTTCTCAGAATCTAATTCTTTCTTATGGCTGAATAGTATTCCATTGTGTGTTTGTTTATCTATTCACTTGCTGACAGACACTTGGGTTGTTTCCACCTTTGGTTATTGTGAATAAAGCTGCTATAAACATTAGTGTATAAGTATCTATTTTAGACCCAATGTGCCGGTTTGAAAGGATGTATGTACCCTAGAAAAACCATGTCTTAATCCTAATCCCATTTAATAAATCCAGCCATTTCTTCTAATCCCTATTCAGTATTGTATTTTTGAATCTGTAATTAGATCATCTCCCTGGAGATGTGACTCAATCAAGATTGGTGGTTAAGCTAGATTAGGTGGAGATGTGTCTCCTCCCATTCGGGTGGGTCCTGATTAGTTTACTGGAGAAAGTGGGAGATTCAGAGAGAGCAGATAATGCTGCAGCACCACGAAGCAGAGAGTCCACCAGCCAGCGACCTTCGGAGATGAAGAAGGAAAATGCCTCCTTCCAGGAGAGAAAGCTAGCAGATGACGCCGTGTTTGCCATGTGACCTTCCAGATGAGAGAAACCCTGACCGTGTTCATCATGTCCCTTCTCATTTAAGAGAGAAACCCTGAACTTCATCGGCCTTCTTGAACCAAGGTATCTTTCCCTGGATGCCTTAGATTGCACATCTCTATAGACTTGGTTTAATTGTTTTCTCAGCCTTAGAGCTGTAAACAAGCAACTGATTAAATTCCCCCTTTTTAAAAGTTATTCCATTTCTGGTATATTGCATTCGGGCAGCTAGCAAACTATAACACCCGATTTCCATTTTCTCTGGGTAGATATTTAGAACTGAGGTTGTTGGGTCATAAGGTAGTTCTATAGTCAAATTTTTGAGAAACTACCACATACTTTTTCATGGTGGTGGCACCATTTTACAATCCCTCCAACAGTGTGCTAGAATTCCAATTTCTCCAATACTTATTTTTGTTTTGTTTAAAATAATAGCCATCCTTGTGGGTGTGAAGTGGTACTTCACTGTGGTTTTGATTTTCCTATGAGCTGATGTCGGCCATCTTTTCATATGATTCCTGGCCACCTGCATTTCTTTTTTGGAAAAATGTCTATTCAAGTCCTTTGCCCATTTTTAAAAATGAGTTGGTTGTCTTTTTATTGTTATATATTTAGGAGCTCTTTATATATTCTGGATATTAGGCCCTTATCAAATACATGTTTTGAAACTATTTTCGCCCATTCTGCAGGTTGTCTTTTCACTGTCTTTATGTTCTTTGATGTTCAAAAGTTTTTAATTTTGATGAAGTAAAATTTATCTATTGTTTCTTTTCTTGCACACGGTTTTTGTGTCATCTTTAAGAATCCACTGCTGAATCCCAGGTCATAAAGATTTGCTCCTGCTATCTTCTAAGAATTTCATTGCTGTAATTCTTATATGTAGGCCATTGATCCATTTTGAGTTAAATTTTTCATTCGGTGTGAGGTGGGGTCTAATTTCATTCTTATGCATGCTGGTATCCAGTTTTTCCAGCACAATAGTTTTTGTCGAAAAAATTTTTCTTTCCTATCGCGTGTACTTACCAACTCTTGTTGAAATTCAATTGGCCATAGACGTGTAGGTCTATTTCTGTTCTTTCAATTCTGTTCCACTTGTCTGTGTCTATCTTTATGCTAGGACCACACTGTTTTGATTACCAGAGTTTGTAGAACAATTTGAAAACAGAACATCTACTCTGTTCTTTTTCAGAATTATTTTGTTTATTTGGGGCCCCCCGATTTCCATATGAATTTGAGGACGGCTTTTCCATTTCTGAAAAATGGCTGTTGGAATTTTGATAGGGATTGCACTGAATGTAGAACACTTTGGGTAAGACCGACATCTTGCCAAGACTGAGTTTTCCAATCCAGGAGCATACCATGTCTTGCCATTTACACAGGTCTTCTTTAATTTCTTTCAATAGTTATTAATAGCTTTCAATATGTCTTTTATATCCTTGATTAAATTTATTCTTAGATATTCTAGTTTTTTGGTTGCAACTGTAAATGGGATTATTTTCTAAATTTCCTCCCTAACGCCTTGTGCAAATTTTTGTTTTGAAAAATTTCAGAAGTTGTAATTTTAGTAGAACAGATTAAAAGATCTTGACCTTTTCCGGGGTACTTCACAGCTTCAAACCACCACACTTGCACATACTTCTATTAGAAACACTTTAACATATTGTCTATTTCCTTGCCTGTAGTATCTGAAACCCAACTAGAAAAACTTTGCTTATATCCACTAGTTGTTAACATTTTGCCACATCTGTGCCTCCTCTCCTCCCTCTGCCCTCAATGGATATTAATTTTGCTGAATTGTTTGAGAATAACAGCAGACATTATAAACCTTTACTCTTAAATTCTTCAGCGTGCAGCTCCTAAAAATAGAACATTCTCCTACCTAACCACAAACACAATGATCACACTCAGGAAATTTAATATTGAACTATTACATTTTAACTTGGATATATAGCCAATACCCAACTTTCTCCTTAATTAGTTAGCTATTATTTATCTTTTCTGACTAAGCTCTAGGAAATGCTAATAACATGACCTTACACACACACACACACACACACACACACACAATTTAGGCTTCTTTCTTCTATACTTTTAGTAACTTCTTTCAGTTTGCTAAAGCTGCCAAAAAGCAATTGACCAGAAAAGGGCTGCTTTTAACAATGGGGATTTAATACAGCTTTTTTACAAGTTATAATTCTAAAGCCGTGAAAATTCCAATTCAAGGCATCAACAGGATGATACCCGAACTGTGAAGACAGGCCGCTGGCATCTGGGGCTCCTCGGCACATGGGAAGGCACACTGGTGGCGTCTGTTGGTCCTTTTCTCCTGGGTTTCACTGCTTTCAGCTTCTGGCTTCTGTGGCTTTTCCAGCATGTGTGAATCCTTGCTTGCCTCTCCGAGGTTTTTCCCTGCTCTCTCGGCTTTTTCTCTCCTTTATCCTCTCATAAAGGACTCCAGTAAGAGGATTAAGACCCATTCTGAATGGGGGCAGGGGGGCGCATCTAAATTGGAATAACCTAACCAAAAGGTCTACCAACAGGAATGGATTAGTAAAACATGACCCTTTCTGGGGTACATCACAGCTTCAAACCACCACACTTGTGCCTCCTTTCTTTGAAGCACTTACCATATTCTAACACATTGTCTCTTTCCTTGTCTTAAGTATCTGAAACTCATCTAGACCAATTTCAGTTCCTCTAACACTTCGTATACCACTTTTGCTATTGTTGACTGAATGAGTAACTTAATGAATCAGTTGTGACGTTCAAGATTCTCCTTCCCTGCTCTAAGTACTGCAGGGTTCGTCCCAGAACCCTTTGTGCTCCACCTCATGTCTTTTCAAGTTCACCTCCTATTTCAAATATCGCTGCGTCTTCCAGGCTTGTGTAGGCACAACCTGTGGACATCCGTCTTGGGTAACTCTGGTTCCAGGCCCCTGGACTGCTCTGGTGCTGTGGCTAGGATCCCCAGGGACCACACAATCTGGAAATGCAGTAGTGGAGGCCTGTAGAGCTGCTCTTGACTGCGGAGGGACAGGAGCTGATGGAAAAATGTTTCCTCTACTTTATTTTTCCTTTCATTCAACAAGTATTAAGCCTTAAAATGTGTCGGGTACCAAATTTTAAAAATGTTTTCGCATAAGAAAGAACAAAGGAATGTCATTACTGCAGGGTGCTGAAAACAGATGGTAATTAATATTTTAAAATTTCAACTTTTGTGTGAGACTAAAGCAAAAAATGTTTATTTGGTACAAAATTTATATTTTGACTAGTGCATTTCCTAACATAACTTATGTAGACAGCTTAACTGAACACCATAAGCACGTGGAACCTTGAGTAGGACATGAGATTTTGTTGGCTTGTCCAGAGTGATGCCCCGATAAATCCCAGAGTGATTTGAACAGTGAATAAAAAAGTACTTGCAAAGTCCCCTTCGGGGAATGGTGAGAAAGGGGGAAAATTCAACTTCCCCAAGTTGAATTCTTGAATGCTTGGTCCACAAGCATTGCGGACAACCAAAGCTCTAGGCTGAGCCCCCAGTCTTGGGGTTTGTTCATATGAAACTTAACCCCACAAAGGAAAGGTCAAACCTACTTAAAATTAGGCCTAAGAGTCACCCCCAAGAGAACCTCTTTTGTTGTTCAGATGTGGCCTCTCTCTCCAGCCAGCACAACAAGCAAACTCACTGCCCTCCCCCTCTCTATGTGGGACATGACTCCCAGGGGCGTGGACCTTCCTGGCAACATAGGACAGAAATCCTAGAATGAGCTGAGACTCAGCATCAAGGGATTCAGAAAACCTTCTCAACCAAAAGGGGGAAGAGTGAAACGAGTCAAAATAAAGTGTCAATGGCTGAGAGATTCCAAACAGAGTCGAGAGGTTATCCTGGAAGTTATTCTTGCACATTAAATATCACCTTGTTAGTCAAGAAGTAATGGAGAGGTTGGAGGGAAGTGCCTGAAAATGCAGAGTTGTGTTCCAGTAGCCATGTTTCTTGAAGATGATTATATAATGATATAGCTTTCACAATGTGACTGTGTGATTGTGAAAACCTTGTGTCCGATCTACCTTATCAATAGACGAGTATAACATGTGGAATTAAAATAAGTAATAAGTAATAGTGGGAACAAATGTTAAATTTAGATTGAAATGCTAGTGATCAATGAAAGGGAGGGGTAAGGGGTATGGCATGTATGAATTTTTTTCTGTTTTCTTTTTATTAATAGATGCAAGTGTTCTAAGAAATGATCATAGTAATGAATATGCAACTATGTGATGACATTGTGAATTGCTGATTATATATGTAGAACGGAATGGGTCAAAAGTTAAGAATGTTTGCGTTTGTTATATTTAAAAAAAAATACAAAAATAAATTTAAAAAATGTGTCAGGTACCGCTGTAGGTGCTGGTAATAGAGTGGTGAATAAAGCAGACAAATAGGCCTGCCCTCATGAAGGGTGTACATGACGTCACATGATGGGGAGAAACAAAGTGCTGCTCTCCTCAGGGCCTGGGTGGAGGCAGCAAGCGGCCAGTTTGCTCTTGCAGCTCCAACACAGGTGCTGGGGGCGCAAAGGGCCTTTGTTTCCAGCTTCGTCCTCACCATCTTAGGGACAGGAATGCTTTTATTTTCCTTTTCTAATCCAAAGTGACTTGTTTTTTAAAAAAGGATATGACATGATAAAGGAAGGACGTGATACTGTGAATGGCCATCCCTGACCTCCTCCGCAGGGGACAATCTGTGACAATTAGAACAAGGCAAAGGCCTGGGAGGTCAGGGAACTCACTAAGAGGCCATTTTCAGGGCCAAGGGTAGTTTGCAGCAAACCTCCCTGACTCCTGTCCTTGGGAAAAATGTGACAATCCAGATGAGTAGGGTATCCCCTTGGTAAGCTGGTGTGTTGTTAGAACATGGCTTTTTGGAAGGGTTTGGGAAAATGAATTTAAATCATATCCTTTTGAGGGACAGTACAAAACTGGAATGTGACCAGTTGTAAGTTTAATTTCAGAGTTTTTTTAAAAAGTGGATTTTACAATCTATCAGTTTCATTATGAGCATAAATTTGATCTATTTTTTTCCTGTTTATTTGCATAACATAGGCTGAATTTGTACGATGTAACTCACACTTTGAAGTGGAGCTATTGGCCAATTTCAGGATCCCCAACTTAAAAAATTCAAATTTGCCCAACTTATGAACAAAAGTGTTTTTTAGGATGGGCGCCCCCTCCCCCTGCCTTCCTTTCCGGCCTTGCTGCCAGGTTGGGCCATCTTGATGGCCCCTAGCCAGTCTCTGGAGAAAGAGGGACTGCCCCGCCACCCCTCACATGACCCCCTTTGAACTGACGTTCACCCACATCAGAGGCTTCCCCTATATTTGATCTCAGGGTAGCTGATTCTGCGATGCTTTTTATAAGATTTGTCAGAAGGACCAATGGGATTAAGTAGCAGACACTCATAATGGCTACCAAGGTGTAAAGGGTCCTTATACTGGCTTTCCCGTCTTCCCCAGGCCCCTTCTCTCTCACAGTGTGCTCCCTGTAGCCATATCCCAAATAAATGACCTGCATCCAAGTTTCTGCTATAGGAGTGACAGATTAAGACAGTGCTGTAGAGGGAAAGTCAGGTGGACTGAATTTGAGTCCAAGCTTGGTTATTCAGGAGCCATGATCTCGCAGCCTCAATTCCCTCCCCATGGAACGAGGAAAGTAGTACTTATTTTGCAGGATTGTGATAATTAGAAATTCTCTCTCTCCCCCATCTAGAGGAATGATTGACTGTAATAACCATGTTGGAGTCTGTCCAGCCAACGGGACCTCCTCTTCCTCCTCCTATCTCTCTGAAAACTTCCTACCCTTCCCTCATTCTTTGGGGTGGACTCATGCCTTTCTCCCATTTTAACTAGGAGACTTTGTGATCCTGCCCCTCTAGCCACAGCCTGGGGAACTGAACTTGAGATCACAGACAGTTGATATCTCACGTAGCTTTAACTATAAATGCAATCCAGGACCTGGGGGAGTGGCCATATTTTGCCATGTGGATGAAGCAGCAGAGAAATCTGGTCTGTTGAAAGAAAGAAAAACGAAGTACAAAACTAGGGAGAAGAGACAAGAGCTTGAGAGGGGCACAGAGAAAGAACTCCTTGGAGTCTGCATGACTTCCTTTCTAGATTCCGCTGCCTTCTTGAAACCCAACTGCATTCTTGTTTTTTCGCACAGGCTAATTTTAGTCAGTTGCTCTTATTAGCAACCAAGGTTCTAATACATTAAATACTACACTGAATGAACAATACCTAGAATTATTAAAATAATCCCCCTAAATTTAGGAAAAGGCACATCACATTTCTATAATATATTAAATCCTATATTCAGGTAGAACTTCTCACCCCTGGATGAGAAACTTAAGAGAACTTGTTTATATATCAACAGCTCATAGGAACAGGTTGTTTTAGACCTAAACCTTCAAAGCTTTGGAACATCCAAAGCAGTCAATTCAAAACCTTTTGTTTATCATCATAATTTCCATAGTCAAGGATTACATAAGGATTATTGTGCTTGAGAGAATAATCGACCCGGATTTCACAAATTATTGCAGATTGCTTCCATACTTAGAGGAAAGGAGGATTACTCAAAAGAAAGATTCTATTTTCTCCATGGGAGAATTGTCAGAAAGTTGCAAAGTCCTCAGAAAAATCATCTTTTGGAAACAGCTGCTATAGTTGTCAATAAGCAGAAGACACCAGCATGTCTTCACAGAGGATTCGTTAAAACAATTTGCTGAATTCTTAAGGTACTGAAATGAACTTATTTACATGACAAATTAAAAAATTACTTCTTGTGCTAATGATTTTTAACATCCTTTCAATGACATGATGTAAATATTTAAAATGTGGGTAATGGGGGAGAGTAGTAACCATGCAGTATGATTTTATAGGCTGATAAAATTCACACTGAATTCCACATTTTGTTAGGGTTCCTTTTTCCATGTTTTATCTTTATTTTTACAAAAGCAGTGTTCTAACAGAAAGAAGTTGTTCCTCCAATTCCATTAAAAAATTCCTTGGGTGCTGTACAGTCTAAATAATGTAATATTTAAAAATTTAATGCTAAACATAATCAGAGTGTTCCCAATACCAGTTCCAATGCTAAACAAAATACTGCATACTCTATTTATTTTGGATTCTTTTTCTTTTTAAAGTGCATATATACAACTTCTCAACTAAATGACAAGACTTTTGAGGGTAAAGACCCAGGCCTGACACCTCTTTGTATGCCCAATACAGAGAGTGTTTCTGGAAACGTTGATCAAAATAACCTTAGAGTTATAGGGTCATCTTGCAGCTACAAGGGCTTTAGAGGTCAACCCCATCCCCACCCTACCATCCCAGTGTATAAACACCCAGTCTTTGCCAAAACATTTCCAGGGAGAAGATTCTCTCCATGCCAAGACAAAAGATTTCTTGAACCATTACAAAGCTAACAACTGTAACCCATTTTTTTCTTAAGATGATGGAACTTTGCCTTTTTTGTAATCTTTCACCCCCTGGTTCTAGTTCTAACCTGGGACGGTACAGAGAAGACAGTTACAGAAAGAACAGGGGAAGTTGGGGAGATGGTGGACAGGGGCAAATGGTGTTCCTCTGTGCTCAGAGATGGAAACGAAACCCACATCCACCAATGCAGTGAGTGCCGAGGTGGTCTGTGACTCCACGGGATAGTTTCACCCCAGTGTCCCTGATGTCCTCGTGCTTGACCCCTCCTCTTGTCATGTGGCAACCAGGTCTTGTGTACGCCTGAGAAGGATCCATGCTGAAGTTACATAATGACATGGTACCTAAATTAGCATCATATAACTTTAAAGTCCAAGCCCATGCAAGAGCTGTTTATAAAAGGAAAACAGAGGGAACAGGATTTGAGTTGCTGCTTCTTGTGCCCTTCCCTTGAAGGCTTCCCAGACAAACACAGACCAGAAAGTCTTTGTCAATTCAGATTCAAGGTAGCCTGGAAATTTAACTCCTGATAACTGAGACTCACTATTTGATTGTCTGATGATATCTTTCAGTGGAAAGGTACAAGCGATCAAATAAAATAATATTTTAGATACTCTGGTGTCTATAATCTGATGCATTTCAGTTTATGCTCACTTGGCAAAAGTGAACAGTGCTGAATTTCAGGAACTAGTATCTGTATCTGTATCTTGCATCTTGTTATCCAAAATCGTGCAGTCTAAAACCATTTACTCACCAAGACCCCAGCAGAAAAATGGGAAAAGATAATCAAGAATGGATAATTCACATAAAATAAAGATACACTTTATCTGATGAAAAAATGTTTAACCTTACTGGCTTCAGAAAAATGTAAATGAAAACAGCTGGGCTTTCAGGAATACTACCCGTTTCCAGTGAAATACCAAATCTATCTTAGCATCTGTAGCTTTGGGCTACAAATATTCCTCCTTCCAAAGACATCCTGACAAATACAATCAAACCTTTCAAGCGTCCCATAGATATTGCAAATGTTGATCCTCCAAACCACAGTTTCCTGTATCCTCCAGAGCAACGCTTTCTCAAGGTGTGCGTCTCCAAGGAGCGCCACTGGCATTACCTGGGAACTTGGTAGAAATGCAAATTCTTGGGTTTCCTTGTGGGCCTACTGAATCAGAAGCTCTGGGGTGGGCCATCCACGTGGTTTAACAGGCCCTCCAGGTGATTCAGAGGCTAAAATTTAGGAACTACTGCCCGAGACTGGATTATCATCTCCTTGAGAACAGGGACCAAAGCCCGTTGAAAGGTGAAACCCTGGTTTGTGGCTCACAGTAGGTGCCCAAAATGTGCTGAGTGAACAAGCACGGCCTACATATTTTTCCAGAAAACTCTGAATCTGTAATTATTTAGTAAAATAAAAAATACCTTTTGAGGGCATCACAAGAAATAGGAACTATTACATTCCATTACTCACAGCTTCGGCTCTACTGGTGTTTTGGAGCAGATACTTCTTTGTCATGGGAGCTTGTCTGGGCATTGTAAGATGGCTAGCAGCATCCCTTGCCTCTACCCACTTGATGCTAGTAGCACGTCTACCATGGGTCCCCCCTGCTGGATGGGAGAACCAAAATGCCTCCAGCCATTGCCAAACAGACCCTGGGGAACACACTCTTTCCCGCCACAAACCACTGACCACAAGGCTCCCCCATAGGCTCATTAACAATGGTCTCCTCTCATTAACCCCATCTTCCCCAGACCCCCAAGGTTCAATGCCCACCACCTAGCCATTCCTCCTTGAGCTGTGGATTTAAATAACTTGTCAAAACTATGACACTATGGAGCTCAGGTGCAGACCATGTTCTCTGTCCCCACCTGTTCTAGTTTGCTAGCTGCTGGAATGCAACACACCGGAGAAGGACTGGCTTTTAATAAAACGGGATTTACTTCATTAGTTCTTCAGAGGAAAGGCAGCTAACTTCCATCCAAGGTTCATTTCTTACGTGGGAAGGCTCAGGGTAATCTCTGCTGGCCTTCTCTCCGGGCCTCTGGGTTCCAACAACTTTCCCCAGGGTGATTCCTTTCTGCATCTCCAAAGGTCTGGGTTGAGCTGCAAGTGCTGAGATGAGGTCTGCTGAGCTGCTTGGGCTGTGCTACATTGAGCTCTCTCATTTAAGCACCAGCCAATTAAGTCAAACATCATTCATTGCAGCAGGCACGCCTCTTAGCTGACTGCAGATACAATTAGCAACAGATGAGGTTCACATACCGTTGGCTCATGTCCACAGCAACAGAACTAGGTGCCTTCACCTGGCCAAGTTGACAACTGAATCTAACTACCTCACCACCTCTGAAGGAACCCAGCATCAGGGGAAGGGGCGCTGGCTGGGTATGCTCGTGGCAGCCTGCTCTCCCAAGAGCGCTCGGTTTGACGGCTACACATGCGGAAATCCCACTTTTCAGAAAGCAGACAGGATTCTGCTTCAAACAGAGGACACCTGGAGTGCCAAGGAGTTCCACCTGCTGCTGCTCCAGGAAGGCACAGCTGGACTGAAGAAGGTTTACAAAATGTATTTAAGCCCAAGTCTCTGTGACTGTTAACAGGAGATTGTATATAGGAAAACCTAAAAATATCTCCACTTGGAAACAGCAGATTGTGAAAGTTTGACTGACAATTCTTAAATAATTATGGGCAGGACTAAGATGAATATCCATTCACTCCCCCAAGTCTCATGTTCACAAAACAAAGAGAGGGGGCAGGGTCTGGAGATGACACCCCTAGCCTCTACCTGACTGCATCTCTTGCCTTGAATCCTGTGAACTCCTTGAGGGCAGGGATTATATCCTACTCACCCTTGCAGCTCCAGGGTCTGTTGAATGAATAAATGAAAAATAAATATTTGTTCAATGAATAAATGAAGGAAGAGCCTAAAGAGCCTGAAAAGGAAAAAAGCTAGAAAATAAGAGTAGAGCCAGGGAAAAAGTAGTGTCATGTTACTCAAAGGAGAAAAAGTTCCAAGAAGAGGATGTTCCACTGGTTTTGGCAAATATGGAGCTTACTGGGATCTTTAGGAAGAACTGGTTCATCTGAATTTCGAGGACAGAAGCTAATTTCAGGGGGCTGAGGAATTAAAGAGGCACAGGAAGTGAGGGCAGCCAATTACAGACGGCTCTTCCAAGAAGCTTGTATCTGAAGAAAAGCAGAGCGCCATCAGTAGCTACACAGAAATGTGGGCTCAAGGTGGGTGGTATCGGGGTATAAAGCAGTAGATGAAACCACCTGAGATAAAAGCCAATCTCAATTGAGAAGTGAAAACAAATTCCTGACAACTTGGGGAGGGATTCCATTAGGCTTAAAGAGGTGGCAGCACAATTCCTCCCGTGAGACGCAGAGCGAGGAAGAAAGGAGAGGCTCCTATGAGGGCACATCTCTCAGTGCTAAGGAAGAGGCTGAGGCAAGTGTGGCATGATGGCTTCATTTATTTTCCTGGGAAGTAGGGGGCAAAGTCAAATGCCAGGAGATAGGAAGTGGTGGGGAAGGTTTGCAGAGTGAGGCCCATTTGGAGAAACTACTCAGACCAATCAAGGTTAGAGTTTGTAAATCAGAATTGGCATCAGGTCGTGTTTTTCTCCAGGAGAAAGAGACAAGCGAGCAAGGTGTTTGAAGGTATGAAGGAGCAGGAAGACGAGGCTGCTGGCGCCAGCGCGGGGTGGGATGTGTCCAGTGAAGCAGGCACAAGCGAGGCCATCACGGGATCCATGACCCACACTGAATTCAAACCGCTGAAGCACTTTAATTAGGGGAGTGATAGATTGACATTTCAGAAGGATTTATGTCTCTTCAGGGGCAAAGAGGGGAATGAATGGGAGGGGATGATGTCACATGTGGGAACACCAGTCTGGAAGGCGACCTGGGAAGCAGGAGAGAGGTGCTGCCCAATCTAAGGAGGTGACGATGGGGGCTGAAAGGCATGGGTGGCATGAGAGAGCCCGGAAGGAGGGTCAAGAGGGAGATGTGGCAGGAAGAGGTAAAGATGACTCCAGGTTTATGCCTGTGGAAAGTTAGGCCAAAGGGGCCTAGAAACACTTGCCCGGAAGAGAGCCTTTACAAAGGAGGTGACGCTGGGGGGTGGCTTCCTCAGGAGCCCAGAAGAGGGAGGCAAATGTATTTAAACATCCTGGGGGAGAGGCGAGACCCTGAGCCGGTATGCGCTGGGGGAGAGTAGGCAGAGACCCTGGAGGAGACCCAAGGAACAGAGATGTTAAGGGGCAAGGGTGGGGCTAGCAGAAGGGGGTCTTGCAAAGCAGATGGGGCAGCCATGCCGGAGTGGCAGGAGGGAAGACGCGTGGAATCCAAGGTGGATGACGCTTCAAAGAGGAAAGCTGCACGAAGCAGAGGGGACTGCTGCCTGTCACCAGCCAGTAACAAGAGACCTCTGAAGACCCTGTGGCGAGCACAGTCAGTGGAGCAGGAGGGAAGGATTGTATTGGGTGGAGGATGGAGAGTGGGGAGTGTGAGAGTGGAAACAGAGTGGGGCCCACCCTTCAAAGACATTTAAGAAGCACGGCTATGAGGGAAAGGGGGTTGTGAGGAAGAATTCTTTTTTAAAAAGATAGAAGATACTTAAGCATGTTTAAACTCTGGTGGGATGGAATGAATAGGCCCTGAAGGCAGAGGAGAAAGAAGGGATCATTGAGAGAGTGACAGTTACTGAAAATGCAGGAGGAAAATCCCAACCGCAAGGCTGCAGCATAGCCGACATGGGGGAGGGGCCGCGTGTAGGGTGGCACCAGCAGGCAGTCCCCCCCCTTCTCGGGGGATGTGGGGACGCGGTTAGGGGTGGGCAAATGTCTGCATAATCCCCTGGCTGATGATGGAGTCCATGAAAATACTCATATAGAAAGAAGTTTGAAGACTGAAGTACATCTCCCCTGTAGTGACACTTTTTTTTTTAACTTTTTAAATTGTAAAACATATTTACAAAGCAAAGAAAGAAAAAAAAAAACCAGTACTTTTTAAAGCACACTTTAGTAAGTAGTTACAGAACAGATCTGTTTGTCATGGGCTGCATACCATCAGTAGATACTTTTCAACAATGATTTCATGTGACAGAAGCGCCAGGTATCCATTTCTTACAGTGAAGAAGAAAAACAACCCCAGGCGGGACATTAACCCGGCAGTCCAAGACCCTGATTTGGGGCTTGGCCAGTATGTAGAAGGACAGAAGCACCCCGGGGGCGGCAGGAGGTGCCGCCAGTGCAAGGCACTGACCAGGAGCAAATCAGGGGGAAAGTTTTGGTGTCTTCTGGTAACATCTAACCTGGAGCGTGCAAGAAGACACGGGCTCGGCACATCCTAAGGAGGCGCTCCAAGAAGAGGACAGAGAGAAAATCAAGTGTGAATGTCAACGCCATGTCTGGGTTGGAGCTGGGCAGTTTCTCTACACAGCTGGGTGGGTACACCAGGCCTCAGCCCCCAGAGCCCAAAGCTCACGGCTCCTCGTACTAGAACCAGCAGGATGTCAAGTCCTGAAACTGTTATTACTAGAATGAGGGAAGCTGCTTCAGGGTCAAATTCTGTTCCTACATTTACAGAGGGATCTAGAAATTCTCTGGATAAAGGGAATTTAACTTCTGATAGGTTGTCCCACTACATTTCCTGGTCAATGGTAATAACATTGTTAGTAAATCTGTTGGGCTATAAGGAATAAGACATCTTCTTGCATGTGATGCTTGTGGTCGCCTGATCCAAAGGCCAGCAGAACTCATTTTTTGCAGTTCTGCATGGAGGCTCCAGCCGAAAGCAACCTAGGCCCTTCGTGCTGGAGGGTCTTGGCACACATGCTACACAGGTGAGACGTGTTCATTGATCCACTGCTGAGGACAGTTTCTCACTGCTGAGACACGGCTTAAGGATTTTATGTAGCCCGTTCATTTAGCAACAACTTGTTTAAGCTTTATTAGTTCTACTCTATAACTCTATAGCTCGTCTTTAATTTACAAGGTGATAAAAATCTAAATAGTAACAGGAAAACCTATCTTGCCTTTCAATAAAGAGTTTATTTCAATAACTTCAAGGGCATTGTGCCCAAAACATTTCAGTTGTGGAAATAAACTATATTCACTTTTTTGGTGGGGATCAATTTGATTCACGTGACAGACTCTCAAAGGAAAAGCGGACGAGTGGTTCGGGACAGCACGCTGTCCAGTGTAGGACTGTTGGGACTAAAGGTTGGTAGGTTTATTATAACTAAGGAGGATGGTGTCTGTGCTATAGAGAGGTTCTGCGGAGATTTTTCTATTGTGGTCACTAGTGGCAATATTCTTGAAGTCTTATTTAAGGAATACACGTAGGGTACTTGGTAGTTCTCAGGTACTTTTATTCCCCTAATATTCGTGATTGAAATTGACTCAGCTGACCTAACGATGGTTATACAGTTGACCCATGAAGCCTCGTGGCGACAGAAACCAGAGGCAGAAACCGAAGTCCAGTGCCAAAGACTCAGTCACCCCCAAATGCAATGTGGGCCATTCAGTAGTTATAAACAAGCCTGTTGTAAAAAGAGCCACCAAGGCACAGCATAAAGTAGCACAGACTCATAACTCAGCAAATTAAAACAAATAATGAATAATGGCAGCCACCATTAATGAGAACGGAGCTCCGGCTGGGCACCTGCCACCTCCTTTATATATATCAACTCTCCACCTGATGTCCTTGTAAAAAGGGGGATATACGCCTATTTTAGAGATGGGAAAGTTTTGGCTCAGGACGGTTATGTAAGGTATATAAAAATCACAAAAGAAGCGGCAGAGCTGGGACCTGAATCCAAGTACGACTGGGTTCAGACTAAGCTTCCACTTCTGGGTTCTTATTAGGTCAGTACCTCATTTTTGGCCTTTTAAAATGATACTTGGCTCTGTGGCCAACACAAGCAGGTCATCCTTTGCTAACAGCCCCAATTTCTGAGTGTTCACCTCCACTGCCCACCTTACTGCCAGAGCTCTCATTGCACTGCCACAGATAGTATATAATGTGTGGGGGTGGGTGGACATAGGTTGGTAAATTTTTTTTAAATTAAAAAAATGTTGTGGTAACATATATGCAACATAAAATTTCTCATTTTGACCACCCTCAAGTCTTTGCCCACTTTCTCATTTGGGGAAATCTCTCTGTGCATCAACCATGGGAGAGGAGCTGGACATCAGCAAACGGGGATTTCCCTCCCCTCCTGGGCCCTGACAACGCGGCCTGAGCACATGGCTGAGTCTGGGCAACACAGGAGCTTCTGCCCAGGGGTGTGATCCTTCTTTTTTTAAATATTTTTATTGAGAAAACTTGACACACACACACAGTCCAACCACAGTACAATCAGGGGCTCACAATAGCATCGCATACTTGTGTATTCATCACCATCTGCATCACCCCAGAAAAAGAAATAAGAAGAAAAAAGAAGAAATTCATACATCCCGTACCCGTTGCCCCTCCCTCTCATTGACCACTAGAATTTCTATCTACTGAATCTATTACCTTTATCCCCCCCATGATCTATTTTTTATCTTTTTTTTTTTTATGGGCAGGCACCGGTAATTGAACCCAGGTCTCCAGCATGGCAGGTGAGAACTCTGCCTGCTGAGCCACTGTGGCCCACCCTATCCTTATTTTTTTTTATTTATCTGTCCATACCTTGGATAAAAGGAGTACCAGAAACAAGGTTTTCACAATCACACGGTCACATTGTAAAAGCTCTATAGTTATTCAGAGAATCAAGAATCAAGGCTACTGGAACACAGCTCGACAGCTCCAGGTACTGCCCTCTAGCCACTCCAATACATCATAAACTAAAAAGGGATATCTATACTTGCATAAGAATAACCTCTAGGATATCCTCTCGACTCGGTGTGAAATCTCTCAGCCACTAAAACTTGATCTCATTTCTCTCTTCCCCTTTTTGTTCAAGAAGGCTGTCTCAATCCCATGATGCCAGGTCCTGGCTCATCCCAGGAGTCCTGTCCCATGATGCCAGGGAAGTTTACACCCCTGGGAGTCATGCCCCACATAGAGGGGAGGGCAGTGGGTTCATCTGCTGAGTTGGCTTACAGAGAGGCCACACCTGAGAACAAAAGAGATTCTCTGGGTGTGACTTTGGCATAATTGTCTTAGCTTCTCCTTCGCAGGAACAAGCTTCATAGGGGCGATCCCCAAGACCAAGGGCTCAGCCTATTGAATTGGTTGTCCTCACTGCTTATGAGAATATCAGGAATTCCCCACCTGGGGAAGTTGAATATTTCCTCCTTTCTCCTCAGTCCTGCAAGGGGACTCTGCAAATACTCTTTTATTCTCTGCAGGGCCATGACTCTTGAGGTTATGTTGCAAAGATACAAAGGACAACTTAGAACTAATTGCCAGCATTGGAGGCTTTGAGAGCCTGATGCCAGTGGTGCCAGGGGAACACAGTCCTGTTGAGACTGTTCTGGAGACAGATCCATCAGCCACATGTGGCTCTGGGCCATTTTCTGAGCATTTTGGGGTGTCTGCCCAGCCTGCAAGTGCCTCTTACACTACTGCCCTTAACCCCCAGGAAAGGCTGGCAGCTCCATGATGCAGACCACCCCTCCTTCCTCAGGTCATCTCTTCTCACCGAGACAACAGGAAGTGATTCTGAAAAATGGAGAGTTTCTATGCACTCAGTCCAGCACTTAAGTCTGCCATTTACTTCCTCAGTGTTTTGATCTTTACGGAAATCAGTTACAGCACCTTAAAAGGCAAATAGTGATGGGACATGCCAAATAGTTGGTGGATTAATATCTCCTAAGTAGGTAGTATCACAGGGGCAGGGATGCAAAAAGGAGTAATGTTGTAATTAACTTTGAGGATAACTTCCTCTAGAGATCTGATGACCAAATGAGTTTTGATTTCAAAAATTTGCACAACGCTCAGTATTTTCACAGGCAGCTTGCTAGACAAGGCTGTAGGAAATTCTGTTAAACAAATTCACAGTGCTCTACCAGCCTGGGTGGTCCTGAAATAATGACCATTCCAAACCATTTCAGGTTGGTCTACTAGAGTCAAATTCCAAGTCTAAAGCCAGGGCCTACCCTAGTATTAGGCAATATGACCCTTTTTCCAATCACAAGTCACACTACTGTAGCGAATAACATTTGGTGATTTTCTTACCTTGTCTCAGTCAGCCAATATCCTTGTAGCCAATATCCTATGCTCCATGCAGCGTTAAATCAAAACTGTCAAGACCGCGAACCCTCTTTACTTATTTTACTTGATAACCAAATGTCCAATATACACCTGAAGCAGGGTAAACGGCTGACAATGTGTGTGTGAGAAAAAGAGATGAAATGACTGAAGTGGCTAACAAGTGCTGACAGCTGTTGATATTTTCTACAGCTGGTTCTTCCTAGAACATTGCATCATGGCTCCTATGCCCAAACCACATGAACATAATTCTAGCACCACTGCTTCTTCTGTATCAAAGTACAGTTAACAGGCTCCAGGAACTAGATAGCACTGACATACTTTACAAAGAAAGCTGGACAAATTCTGACAACTATGCACCTGAAACTGCAACTGAAGACATGAAGACCCACTGACTGGGTAGGAGCTTAACTGTATCTACAAAATTGCCCTCAGCAGTACCATGACACTGTGGGCAGGGAGGCTTCAGTGTTCCCACTGAGCAGAAATCTTCAGGAGGGAAGTTTCCTTTACCCAGATTTAGGGAGAGAATGGGACTGCTCTCATACACAGTATAAAAAAGTAAAATTGTTTATCCCAGGATATAGCAAAAAGAGGTTGATAAAGGTCTGTAGTTCTGTATGTAGTAGAACAGACACGTGCTCTGAGCTAAGATTACAGGGGTGCTGGGATGAGCTCTTTCACCCACTGTGTACCCACCCCTGTGTACCTAATTCCATAATTAAAGGCTATGTCCTTATATTCTGTTAACAAAGTGATTTTTTTTCTGGGAGAGGCAACATATTACCTTCTAAGTAAAATGCATCTGACTTAAGTAAGTAAGCCTAGTGGACCCTTACCTTACCATTTTCAGCCTTTTAATATGCACTCTGTATGCTAGGCTTTTTAAATGCATTACATTTCTCAGCCTTTACAGAACTCTAGGAGGTGGGCACTGTTCCTGTTCTACAGATGAGAAAACTGAGACAGCAACACCACTAGGCACCTCTGAGACGACACAGCTATTAGGTGGGAGAGCCGGATAATGAGGTATTTTGAGAAGATTCTCAAATCCCTGCTCTAAATCGCTAGACTGCATTTCTAGGCAAGGTCACAGGTGGGGAAGGATCTGGAGTGAGGAAGAAGATGGGAAAAATGAGAAAAGTCTTCAGGATACCAAAAGCCAATTTATGTACTTTATAACAGAAATGAATTCTTGTGCCGATGAGGGCAGAGGCCACGCACTCCCTCTCTGCAGGTTTGGTAACCCTGGCTTGAGTCTGTAGCTGGGGCTCCCTAACCTGCCAGGAGCCTGTAAATACATGGGCTCCATGGGAGGGAGAACGGGGTGCAGCAGAATCGGTGACCACAAATCCAGGGCCTTCCCCGACGCGGGGTCAGCAGCATTTTCTCTGCATGTACAACATAGCACAGGGGCCGTACTGACTCAGAAGAAGAGAGAGGAGGAGGGAGAAAGTCTGAAGCATTGCACCGAGCAACCATTATTTTAACAAGTACGTTAATAAAACAAGTGAGAAATGATTCAAATTCTCCTTTGTTCAAAATTCACTTGGGAATTTCCAGATGTTAGTGAGAAATTTTAAAGTGTGGCCAAACTCCATTAGTGCATAGCTGGGTTCTCATTTTATTCTTAGTCAAAGGTAACTTTTTCACTTTTCACTTCTGCATCTTATTTTATGATCAACTTAGCTTTCTGAAAGCAGTTTCAGTAAGAGTATCTTCATCAACTTGCGTCCACATACCGTCATGCGGGGCTCTGCCTGCAAGGCCTCTTCTCCTGTAAGTGGGTCTCTGTAAAATGGTCTCTATCTTTCTACAAGGCACGTTTCCAATTCTGTGTTCAGCTTTCCTGTTCATGCACTATATTTGAATGCTCTCTTCCTACATTTTTAGGAACAATGAGAATAAAAGCACAGGTTCCATCACTTCTTCTTATCTACAGAAGTTTATCACCTGATTCTTGGACCTTTTATTACATGTTTATCTTTTTGTGTCACCTTGCTCGGGACTCCACCAAGATGCATCAACTACATATGGTCCATGCTCCATGTAGATTCTCCAGGGCAGTTCCAATTTCATGCAATTACCTCTTTTACTTTGTGTGTGTGTGTGTGTATGTGTGGGCACGGGCCAGGAACAATTCCCTCTTTTTAAACAAAGGTCAATTTACTAAATATATTACTTACTGTGCTTTCACTTTAAAATCTTCGTAAGATTTTTTCATATGAATAACTTTTCAAAAAGTAATATCATTGCCCTTTAAAAAACAGTCTTGTTCAATAGGCAGACTAATGACTAAACCTGGCCACTCAGTATAAATATATTTTCATAAGCTCAAATTGGGAGGTAGAAAAAGTCTTATTCTGATAGAAATGCAGTCATAAGGAAATTTTTGATGTACTCAGTTATTTTATTCTCTTTTGTTTTATTTTTTTTATCATGATAGGTCAAAAATATAGGAAGTCCGACAGCTTATAGAAGTGGTAGGTGAGAAAGTCACCTTCCAGGGCACTGGGGGAGTCCTGGGTCATCTGCCAGGCCTGCGCCCCCAACCCTTTCCCCTTTCTATTGTGTGACCAGGTTTCAGTGTGTTTCCACTCCACAGCCCGCGGGGGACGTTAGGTCTCAGGAAAAAGCATGACTAGAGCTTAAGCCCGGAAACTGTGATCCCGCAGCCCCAGATGCTTATCAGGGCAGGAAGCCTTCAGTGGCGGGTCCCCTCCCACCACGGGGTGGACAAATCCCCTGCCCTCGGGCAGCACAAACTGCTGACGCCAAGCGGGGAGTGCAGAGCTGCCATCCACGAAGCCGACCCCAGCAGTCTGGCCTCCCGGGGACGCTCTTAATGATGGAATTTCTTCCCCTGATCTTTCGGACCTTTGTGCTGTGTAAGTAATAAAGCAGTCATTTGCTCACTGCTTCTGTCCTGCCTGAGCCTGTGCTCCTGTGACACACCAGACAGCAACCTGCTCCACACTGGGCTGACAAAAAAATGTGATGTTCTTTTATGGACAATTAAGCTGTAGAATAAAACCCCACTTTTAACTGCTGGCATAACTGTTTGGTAGTCTTGAAGCCACAAACAGATTGATGAAAAACAGGCAAATCGATTTGAATCTGGAGAAAACCAGAATTGCCTATGCAGAGAATGAAAACAGTTCAAAATTATTAAGAAAGGTTAATAAATAAATTTAAGTACTTCTACTTTAGCAAGTCATACTTTACATTATCAATAGTTAATGTTTATATTCCAACAATTCTAATGATATATGATATATAGTGAGATATTAATATTTACATACGGTAAGCCTAGCTGTTTGGACTGGGAGACTCCACCCAAGACTGTTTCTCTATTGATGTGTACTTGAATAGCAGGTACAGTACCTGAGAGGACAGAAAACAGCTACAGGCCTAGTTTTGCAAGTGTATGATGTGAGAGTAAGCCTGGCTTCAAGGAACTGATTTTGAGTTCAAACTTAGAAAAGGATGTGATGTCACTGGTATGAAACAGAATTCCAGGCACAGGTGCAGCTGGCTGGTCACGAGTATTAGGAGGAAGTCACACTGATAAACACTTAGATTAGGAAGTACCTTTGTTTCCTCATACATGTCAGAAAATTGCAATACAATGTAAGGACAGGATCGAGATAAAGTATTCACCTCGTCCTTTAGAGACCATTTGGTTACATTTTTGTAATGGCACAGGAATTTATATTTCATTTTGAAAACAATTCTAAGTAAAAATTCTCCACCTTCTTGATAGAAACTGGGCTACTTATCACAAAAAAATTTAAAACTTAAGTAAATTATCTAATTAGCATTATATCAGAGAAGGCAAAATTAGAATTCAAGACTTCATGATCATGGTACGATTATTTTAATTCAATTCAGTTGATGAGCTGACGTGTCTGTTAATTCTCACATCTGCCTTTTGCGTCTCATGACTTCTTCCTAGTATTTCACCAGAGCAAGATATCAGAAAGGTAAATCTCTTATCAATGAACTTTTCTAATTCTTGGCAACTCTGATACACAGTTTAGGGAGAAAGTGAATGAAACAGGTTTTTATACACTTTACTTTCTATAACACCTAACATCACTCTACAGAAAAGTATTTGTAGATATTATTTAGGAAAAAAGAGAGAGACCATGACTATACTTCATGGATTTTAACAAAACAAACTGTTTCATGGGAAAAGTCCATACTCTTGGTTTTATCTACGATTACTTAGATAGCTGCCAATAAAACTCCCAGGAGTTCCTTAACTATAGATTCCAATGGCTGATAGTTTTACTTTCAGTTTTCAAAATACCTATTGTTTCAACGGTTTAAAAACAGCATCAGAATATCTACAAAAAAATTAGTTATAATTGTATCTTCCATTAGATTTAGTACTCGAGAAGTCCACAAGGCACGATGAAGTCATTATCAGAATTTGACTAAGAATTCTTCTGGGGGTCTAAATTCAAATGAAGACTTCTTTGAGTGTCAGACTCAACCTCTGATTACTCTGGGATACAAGCTCCTCCAAACGGCAGTAGAAATGTACTACTGTCTAGAAATTCTAAGTAGTGCTAAACTGTTCGGTTCTATAGAGATCAGACACATTAAAAGGAAAACATTCTTAGAAGAAGAATATTATTTAAAATAAAAATACTGTTGTAACTTCCTACCAGGATAACTTCTCTATCATAATATGAAGTTTCTATTATTTTTTGTATATTATTTAGAAGACAAAATTGTACTTTTTCAGTGGGGAAAGAATGATATGTGGATTGTCCCAAAATGTGAATTTCTTTTTCTGGGTATGATTTATAATTTAAAATGTGATAAAATATGATAATTTAAACTTAAAATATGATAAACTTTTGATTACGTACACCATGTGTCAATGGTAAAAAGCTGCTAACTATTCAAAACTTCATGTAATGATAGTGACCAAATGGGTATCGTGGGGGAGAAATGGAGAGTGAAATGACCCAAGGATCTCAGGAAGGACAGAGGGCTCAGTGGGGACATCATCATCATCAGGAGTGAGGCGATAAGACCTGCAGATATGGGAAAAGTGGGTGGAAGGGAAGATAAGAATGTACCTATGGGCAAAGGGGATTTGAGATTTAAGATGCCAGTGAGATATTCTTCAAAGTTCAACTCAAAAGTCAGTACCCCTGTGTTGTCTTCCCAAATACTTCTACCTCCAACTGGAATTAATTTATTTTCTGAAATTGTAATACCAGTAATTATAATTGCATGGCTGTATTTCACTAGTATATATTTCTATGATTGCACTGGGAGTTTACAGTTGCTTTTGTATTTCTCTTGTGGCGCCAATCCCCTTTCATAGTTCTTTAGTAAGCGTCTTGTCTCCCCTTCTCCAGTTCCATTGCTTAAAGGCCAATCTTATTCACTTGTTTATGCCTACGCCAAGCACAGCTAGTATCCACCCATCGAGGGAGTGTCCACCCATAGAAGATGTGCAGTAAACGAATGCTAAATGAATTCTCTTAGGATAACAGTACTATGTTAACATAACTCCTTAATGTCTTACTTTTAAAACAATGCATTTACTTAATGAATGTTTACTGAGAGATTTATTTTCCATGAACTGTGCAAGGACATAGGAGTGTAAAGATGAGTACGACAAGGCTCCCCTTCTACTTCAAGATGTGACTGGTGCATTATCACAGGTCAGCACCTCCATGAGGTGCCTCCAGCGATGTGGCTGAGCATTTGGAATAACACATCATGTTTCAAGTTGGACCAAGATGCTGATACCTTCAGCACTTGTGGAAGTGGCAGATCCTGGAGCTGGTGGAGACCTACAACCTGCTGCTTCTGCTAAGGACAGCCTTATACCTCTGTGGCATTAAACACGATCATTTTCAATATGTATAAATATATGGAAAAAACTGGGAAGCACTGGCACTGATGGACTGTCCAGATTACAGAATGCAAGGCAGCCACAACATATCAGGATGTACACAGATAAACAGGGATCAGGATGGTGGACTGAGATGCTTTGGGGCTCCATCCCCCACAGGAGCTTTGAACCACCAGGAAGAACTGAAAGAAACATCTTTCTAAAAGCTCCAGAAAACATCTAAAGTGCAGAAATAGGGTGAGCGCCGACTCAAGAAAAAGGCAACTTAGGCTCTTATGGTACCTGGCCAGTGCCTCCCTAGCCCCCATCTGCTGGGCCTAGAGCTGACCACACTGCCAGCGCGGACCTGAGTAATCCTTGTGTACATGCTGGGAGCAGGGATGTCTGGCCTGAACTGCCTGGAGGTGGCCTGAGGGACTCACTGTACCTGAACATGCCCCAGGTGCAGAGGGCAGCTCAGTGAACTCTCCTGTAGAATGCTGTCAGGGAGCACTTGTGTCGAGGCTGCTGGGACCAGGGATTGCTGCATATAGGACACAGTGCCCAGGACATGAGAAAAGTGTTTCCAAGGGAAGAGGAGACATTCATATCTGTGTACAAGGGGGAATTCCTAAGGCCACCCGTGCATGCCCAAGACAAGAGATATGCCCAGAAAGGATCAGGGAAACCCCTCTGCTGTGGCCTGGAACTATTCTCCAAACTCAGTGTAAGGTTAAGCTCTGAAGGAGAGCACCAGCACAGGTCAATTTGCAAAGACGGGAAAAGGTGTTTTCTTTATTCACACACCCCCTCCTCCACCCTTTATTTCCTCCTTCTCCTCCTCCTCGTTCTTCTTTTCTGTTAACTCCCGGCATTCAAAGAAAGCCCTGTCATAACTTAGCTGGATACAAGCCTAAGGTACAGACACCTCAGAGTCTGAACTCCAGTGATAACACATTGAACTATCAAAATGTCCAGGTTTCAAAAAAAGTCACAAAACACACAGAGAGACAGGAAGTGATGGCCAAGGCAAAGGAGAAGATCAAAGCATTAAACACATCAGTGAGGGGAACCAGATCTGGGACATACCAGACAAAGACTTGAAAAAAAAATAAGCTCAAAGTGCTAAAGGAAAACATGGACAAAGAACTCAAGGAAATCAGAGAATGTTAGATGAATAGAAAGAGAGTATCAACAAAGAGATGGAAAATAAGAAAAGGAACCAAACAGTGCTAAAGACCATAGTAGCAGAAATAAAAAATTCCCAAGAGGGGTTTAATAACAGATTGGAGCTGCCACAAGAAAGAATCAGTGAAACTGAAGATAAGACTATTGAAATCATTCAGTCTGAGGAGCAGAAAGAAAAAAAAAATGAGGAAAAGTGAACAGAACCCAAGGAACCTGTGGGACACCACCAAGTGCACCAATATACACACTGTGGGAGGCCCAGAAAGAGAAGAAAGAGAAAGGGGCAGAGAGAATATTCAATGAGATAATGGCTAACAACTTTCTAAGTTTGACAAAGACATGAGTATACACATCCAAGGTGCTCAATGAACTCCAAGCTGGATAAGTCAAAATAGACCCAAACTGTGTCATGTTATAATCAAACTGTCGAGTGTCAAAGATAAAGAGAGAATTCTAGAAGTCAAAAGACAGAAGCGACATGTCACATACAAGGGAGCCTTGATAAGATCAAGTGCTGAATTCTCACTGGAGCCCATGGAGACAAGAAGGCACTGGGAAGACATTATTTAAAGTGCTGAAGGCCAAAAAACAAACAAAAAAACTTGCCAACTAAGAATTCTGCATCTAACTAAACTGTCTTTCAAAAATGAGGGAGGGGTAGTGTGATGGTGGTTCAGTGGCAGAATTCTTGTCTGCCATGCCAGAGGCCCGGGTTTGATTCCTGATGCCTGCCCATGTAAAAAAGAAAAAATAAAAAAAAAAGAGAGAAAGAGAGAATTAAGACATTTGCAGATAAATAAAAGTTGTGGGACCTTGTCACTAGACTGGCCCTACAAGAAACGCTAAAGAGAGTTTTGCAGGTTGAAAGGAAAAGACAATTGACTGAAGCTACATGAAGAAATAAAGATCTTCAGAGAAGACAATAAATGGATAAATATAAATACCAGTACTATTATATTTTTCATCTGTAACTTCATTTTTCCTTCCTACAGGATCTAAAAGGCAAATGCATAAAATATAATGACAAATCAATGGTTTTGGTCTCATAACATATAAATATATAACTTGGACAAGATGGGATAGAAGGATATAGGGACATAATTTATGAACGTCATTGAAGTTAAGTTGGTATAAAAGCAAACAAGAAAAAAGTAAACAAGATTGTTATAGATTTAAGATGCTCAATTTAGGCCCCATTCTAACCACAAAGAAAATATCAGAGAATATGAAAACTCATAGAGACAGACAATAGAGTTTAAGACACTAGGGGTGTAGGGTGGGGCAATGGGGAATTAATGGGAAATGAGTGTAGGGTTTCTCTTTGGGAAAGTTATAGCAATGGATGGTGATGAGTGTACCCCAAAACGGTGAATGTGATTAATCCTACTGAAGGTATGGCTGGGAGGGGTTGGGATGGGAAAATTTATGTCGTCTATATGTTTCCACAATTAAAAAAAAAAAAAGACATAAGGACAATTAAATGCAATATATGATCTGGATGGGATCCAAGAATTGAGGAGAAAAGGCTCAAAAGGATATTACCGGGGAATAAGAAAAAATTGGAACATAGAATGTAAGTTTTTTTATCAACATAATATGTCTTGAAATTTATAACTCCCTTAAGGTGATTACATAAGTGAACATCCTTGTTTGGTAAGAAATGTACATGGAAGTATGACAGGTGCAACCTGCTCTCAACTGTTCAGGAAACCGATGGATAGATAGATAGACAGATAGATGGAGACATACACAATGATATAACAAAGGTGGCATACGTTGAAATTGGTGGATATAGATATGTGACATAGTGGAGGCATTTTGGAGTACTTATATGGGGTTGTATTATTTTTGTAACTGTCCTGTGAGTTTGAAATTTTTTTAAAATAAAGTTAAAAAAAACTGTTGTACAGAAATAACTAAACTAAAGGTACGTTGTAAGGTAAAAAGATGATAATTCATTATGATTAGAGTTTTGAAGAAAATAAATAAAGAACAGACTGGAAAGGGCATACACATAAATGTCCAATAATCACTTTGAGGTGATAGAATTCTAGTGCTTTTTTCATCTTTGTCTCTAGTATTTTCAAAGTTTTTTTTCTTTCAATGAATTGTATTAGAAAAAATGTAATTTCAAAAACATGAATACTCTTTGAAAGCAACATTACACTGCTGACTTCTTATTCAGTTGTTATCTTCCAGTCTGTCTGAGTTTGAAGCACCCGTGTCACTTTCCCCAAAGCAGATGCAGCTTCATCATATTTGTTTTCAGCAAATGTTCACCTTCAATGACGACGGGCTTGCTCTACAAGTACCCTGGAGCCCAGCACTGGAAACCACCCCCGAATTCTGGTAGAGTTCTCTGGTGCTTGTATTTGGCATGGCCACAGACATGGGTGGAAACGAGTCAGAATCTTTTTTCCTTGAGCCTTGATACCATACACAATGGATGAACATTGTGCTGACCCGTTTACACATTCCTATGTGTAGCTATTAGTCTGTCCTTTGATGACTGTAACCACGGTGTAGAATGTTTTTTGCATTACCTCAAGGCTGGTCAGGCCGTGTGTACACGGGCTCACTTACAGGACCTTTGCCATGCTGGACTGCCTGATGCTCTCCTCTGCTGGGAACACACCGACCAGTGTCCACAGCCCAGCCGGGAGGCTACTCTTGCGTATCTCTGCCCTCATTGGCTGAGATGTTGCTCACTGCAAATCAGCTGCCTGTATTTCCAAACTTACATCAGTTGTCCTTGTCATCATTAAATAAACTTTACAAAAACCTATTTGAAAAACTGGTCAAAACAGGTTAAAGCAAACTAGCAGCCATAGAAAGGATGGGGAAGAATTGTAGAATTCTAAAAGGGCTCTACACTCAAACTGCTTGGCAAAATACCTTATTATACCAAAAGAAACCGAAAATGGAATTCATGGACAACGCATGACTGGTGTTTCTGGCAAGACAGATAGCAAGGAACTCCAATCAGTGGGAACCACAAAGAAAGATGCTAACCCTATAGTGAAAGATTGGTACATACATTTATATTTACAAGGTTTAAGTGAAAATAAAATGTAAGTTAATATTGATCTTTTTTTTATGATTTCCCACTTTAACCGACAGAAAAAAACCTTCCAATCCTTCACCCCGGGGCAGAGAGCATCTACAGTTCACACTGGTGAGCTATATTCAAGGGCATGTCCTTCCTTTTTTCCTCTTTGCAGACACCTAAATGCGGTGCCTTCCAAAACTCTGTTCCTCTTGGCAGGAAAGTCTAGAGTAGGCTCTAGACTCTGGTTAGGAAAAGAGTGTTGGGGGTAAAACAGAAAGGCTGGGGTGAGCAATTCTCAGCTACACTTGGCCTCCATAGTAATTTCGGTGAAGGCAGTCCCTGCGGCAGAAGCTTCAATTTATACTACCATAGCTGCACTGGAAAATTCTTTCCATGAAGCCAACTGAATGCTATCTAGTATTTTTATTTAATGCTACCGTATACCCTGCTTGCTTTGTTTTCCATGTGATTTAATACACAGGCACCTCCTACAAATTCTGTTAATAGTTCGGTATCACCAATATAAGAATCCTTGAAGTTTTATTACTTTTATTCCTCTTTTTTTTTTTCCATTTAGTTTAAATTTCAGCTTTGAACCAGAATGATAAAATTATGGGGAAGGGAAGCAAGAAATTATACAAGTTATCAAAAAGTCTATTGAAACACAAAACAATTGCTCTAATATATCAGTAACTTTCTAAATGGACATACTATATTTAGTATTTTATACTGTTTGCTTGAATTAAAAACAGCTGTTCTTACTAAGGATGACAATGCATTTTAAAAAAGAGTTTGACTAAATCTTCCTAAATTTAATTTATTTTCAAAATATATAAGAATATTTTCCTTATTATGCTTGTCTTTTAGGATCTGGTGTGAACTGGTTATTATTCTGTAAAATTTTGTCAACTGATAAATTAAAATCCACTGAAATTATAAATACAGAAGAAGGGTACCTGACTGCTGTGCACATATCTATTGTTTTAAACATTAGCTTATACATTTTTCAAACTACAGGGTTAGAAAATGGGAAAAATAGTCTTTTTACTATGCCACTGACTTGAGTTCATGCCACTAAGCCTCTTTTCCACCCCAGTGCAAGACACTATGCAGCTTGGACCCAGTTCTGCTGCTTCTTGCAGGCAGAAGGAAGAGCCTAACTGGGTCCATCCATAGTAGGCAAGCAACAACACCTGTCATCAAGTCAACAGACAATCATATCCAAACGATGAACTCTCAATAGGTCGGCTACGGTAATGATTATGTCTATGTAATGTTTAATAGCTGACTTGTAAAATAATCTGACTTCTTCCTGTGATTCCATTCGCATAACATTCACAAAGCAGAAAAAAAATGAAATTCTAGAGTTTCTAAAAACGCTTGCTTAGCTGGTAAAAACAAGGAAGCAATGATGACGGAAGCCAAAATGCCAGCTTTTATTTTTTGTTTTTAATTTGAAAGTGATAAATATAACTGAAAGGCAGCTCCCATTTATTCAATGGTCAGTACTAAAGAGGACACACTGGCACTCTCTACCGTACTAACATGATTAAAATATTTGCTGTGAGCCTGAAAGTTCATGTGAAATTGTTCCGACCCCACAATAAGCTATAAATATCACACATCCATCCAATTCATTAATACAATCTGGAATGCTCAGCATAGTAGCTTATTTATGGCACATACTCAGGATATATCTCATTAGCTGAATTACAAGATAAACTGTGTCTCTTGACAGAAATTTTCACTTAGGGGAGTCTATACGGCGATGGCAACCTTGAAATCCTTGAAAGAGAAAGCCACTCCTCTCCAAGAGCACTGAAGTTTGTTAGTTTCAAGCCTATAATAGATACTGATTTAAAAATCTTTTTTTTTTTTTGCATAGGCAGGAACAGGGAATTGAATCCAGGTCTCCAGCATGGCAGGCAAGAATTCTGCCATTGAGTCACTGCCGCACCGCCCTAAAATTAATTTTATAATAACCTAGTACTGCTATGTCTCCAATATGAGGTAAGTCAATGATGGAAAAGCCATAGAAGGGAATCACATTGTTGTGTGCCCAGGGCTCCAGAAGCCACCCAGTGGGTACCATTCCTGATCTACCAGAGAAGAGAAACTCTCCCCTGAAACCCTCTCCCACGAGTCAATTTTCCCATCCCCACTCAAGGCCAACACTGTTATTCTCCCTCTTAAAGTTTCAGATGTTTTATATCCTTCTTTTTCCTTTCCCCTAATGGATATAATAAAATTCTGATGCGTCTTTCTTCACACTTTATTTAGTGCAATATTTTAAAACTTAGATGCAATGTTCAAGACCCCAAATGATGCATTCAATTTGCTATACTGTAGGAAGAATAAAAATCCTGCCTTTACCATGAGACAAATCACCCAGTGCCATTGGTTTTCCAAGTCCTTGTGTGGAGGAGGGGGCTGTGAAACCATCTCTGTGGTCCCATTTGGTGAGAAAGAGCAGTGACTCCGTGAGTACTTCCTCTCCTACATAGTACACAACGCTGCCTCCCACAAGGCTGTGAAGGGGACCCTGCTGGCAATCCTGGAAACCTTCTCCCTTCGGGCTCTAGGGACCCCCTGCTGCAGGCCCCCTTTGTTGTTCACTGCGAGTGGGCACCTTCTCACCCTCTCCCAGGTACTCCTGCCCCACCTGTGGCTTCCGGGGTCATGGGCCTATGGGTGCTCCTTCACAGCAGCAGGACCCTCTGTGTCCCTAGAGCCCCCAGGAGCTGCCATGCACCCCACAGACGTGCCCCTCCACCGAGGTCCCTGGTGAGGCACCTGAGAAGAGTCTTAAACCTTCCCTCTGCTCATGCGCCACACCAGTCTACCACCAACAGGGCCTGTCTGCTGTCCTAGACACATCCCTGCAGTGGAGTCCCCACATCCTGGGCCGTCACCGGTGTCCCTCTAACTGGCCGCCCGCCCACCCACCTGGGAGATTGTCACTGGGGGCAGAGGCGTAGCGCTGGGGGCCAAAATGCTGACGAGAACATGGCACCTGAACTGTATTCAGCAAGGGAGCTGGCATTACCCTCCAGGTACTGCAACAAGCCTCCAATGCCACAAAGTTGGCTCTGTCATGGTCATGTTCGAACACCCTGGGGGGGTGCCCTCCACCCATGGGACAGAGCCCATGCCCCGCTCGGGGTAACCTTCCACCACTGCTCCGGGCTGCTGGGCCTTGTCCCCACTGAGCTCAGTGACACCAACTCCAGGGCGTCCCCACTGCTTCCTTACTTGACAGGTCTGCCTTTTTTGTCCCCTGCCTGATCCCCTGCCCTTTTCCTGTTCCTTCCTCTAGAGTCTGTGTGCCAGTGTGACACTATTATGTACCCCAGAAAAGTCATGCCCTTTAACCCTCATTCAGTTTTGCTGGGTGGGTTCTTTTTTATTGTTTCCATGGAGATGTGCCCCACCCAATTGTGGGTGGTAACTTTTGACTAGATGGTTTCCATGGAGATGTGTGGGTGGGGGTGGCTTAAATCACACTGCCAGAGGCTGCTGGAGATGAAAAAAGAAAATGTTGTGGGGAAGCCATTGAAGAAGCCTAGAGAGAAAGCTAGCAGGTGTTGCCATGTACCTTTCCAGCTGACAGAGAAACCCGAACATCGAACATCATCAGTCTTCGAGCCAAGGTATCAAAGATTTTTAGTCTTGCCTTAATTTATTTTCACGGCCTTAGAACTGTAAACTTGCAACTTAATAAATTCCGTTTTTAAAAAGCCGTTTCGTTTCTGGTATATCACATTCCAGCAGCTTTTGCAAACTAGAACAGTCAGCTTGGATGTTTCCCATCCAGGAAGCCTCCAGAAACCTCTTCATCTGGATTTTGAACTCCTCTGCTCTTTCGTACTTCATGCAGCCTTGACCATGGCACTTAGTCATTATTGTGTTGAAGTGATCTGTTTGTGTGTCTTTTTTCTACTAGACAGAAAACTCAAGGTCAGAGACTGTTTCTTATTCCTTTTTTTGTATCATTGTATTTAACAAACTGGCATACAGGTGGCACTCAATAAATATCTGACAAAGTGATGGACTTGAACTCAAACCCAGACCATATTTTACATGCACATGCTACCATCTTAGGTCCGGATTTCTCATTTGAACCAATGCAAAGGATTTCCTCCTTTACTCTCTTATCTCTAGGCCATCCTTTAAATAGCTGACAGTACTCACTTCCTAAAGCATAAACATCCTGTCTTACATATCCCAGACTCAAAACCTCTTAGGGCTAGTTGGCACAATTAGAAAAATGTGCTTTCATCAGTTGTAACAAATGTACCACAATAATGTAAGGTGTCAGCAACAGGGGGGTATGTGGGAATGCTACATATATTTTTCTACATAATTTTTCTATAAACCTACAATTTCTCTAGTTTAAAAAGAATCAAAAGGGGCAATTTTAGGTTGTATATATGGTAGAATAAAAGTTAAAAAAAAACAAATCCATGGAACTGCACCACACAGTAAACCCTAAGTTAAACTATGGATTGCAGTTAATAGTACAATTATAAAAATGTGCTTTCATCAATTGTAACAAATGTTTCACACCAATGTAAGGTGTTAATAATAGGGTAGTATATAGAAATCTTGTATTTTATGCATGATTGTTCTGTAAACCCACAACTTCTCTAACAAAGAAAAACAAAGTTTTCAGAAGAGGAGGGAAAATCCTGATGCTGTATTTGAATGAACGAGCTGTGATTTCTCATTGGTAAGATTTATTTGGCACTTCATTGTCCATGACTGCCCAGTTACCTCAAGACACTTCCATATCATGTGATGAAAATGTAGTTAAAAGAAGAAAATTCTCCATAAATACAACTTCCATGGGTAAATGTCAAATTCTTGTGCTATGAGGAATTGGAGAATATTTTCCTCTCTGCCTCTGCCCCAAAGCAAAGACTGTAAGCTTTTACAATTAGAGTGTAAACTGAATAACCATGAGTGTAGACAATTTGTAGTATTGTGAGAAATATTGGTAAAAGGAAAACTTAACCTAATGACCTAAGTTGATTAAAGATTCATTCGGTAAAAACAAAAACAACAGAAAACCTCTCTGGCTTCACACTGCATGAGAAGAAAGTAGACTCTCTTTAGCAAAGGCTAAGTGTCCTTCAGTCTACTCTCTACCTCACTCCTCCATAAGCTCCTAAACTCTTGCTAACCTCTTCGTTGCACCCTTTCACAGCTGCCTTTCCTCCTTCTACAATAGGGAAACTCATTCATTCCAAAGTCACCTCCTTTATCAAGCTTTTCTTAGACTTGCACTGGGAGAATCAGTTGGTTGCTCATCTACATTCCCACAGCCTGTTGTTCGTACTGATATGATAGCACTTATCAAAGACTAGAAATGTCGATTCTAACCGACTTAAGTTCATGGAAGGACTGAATCAGTCACCTCTGTGTATGCGGAGACAGAACAGCACCTGACAAAGAGTAAGCACTCAAATGTTTGTAGTTTTTAAATAAATTAATGAATGGAATGACCAGTTCATGGAACGTCACACTGTCATACTAAGAATCCACAGTGAGTAGAATCACTATTTTTCCAAAGGTCATAATCCATTAAAAATAAAGAATCAGAGGGCATCAGAGATGTTGTACAGGTGGGGACTATTTTGCACACTTTTTATTTCACATACACAGATGTACATGCGTATACTGGGTTGAAATGCAAAATAAATTTCCCACTATGGAGTTTGGAAAAAAAAAAGGCTGGAAAACACTGCATGTGGTAATTTCTTAGTGTAGCACAATTTATTCTCTTTTCTAGTAGCCTTTATGACAATATAACATAATACCCACCCCAGAGAGTCTGGGGAAGGTGAAATGGGATGTGGAAAGTCACTGCGTGTGCCAGCCTGGATTCGGCTCACAGCTGGCCGTGCCGTGTCCCAAGCCCTGGGATCCTGACCCACAGGTTCCGGTTTCCACGTACCGTGGCTGTGACGTGTACACGAGACAAAGAGTGGGGTGCCCTTAATGTGGGCCTGGCACACAGCAGAGTTTAAAACTGTCCAATATGCTTAAACTGACCACTGATATTAAACTAGGCAGAAGGTCATTGCTGGTGTCTTGGAAGGAAAGAGTGCAACTTAAAATGAATACTTTTACAAGGAATGAACACTAATTTACAAAGTCATGTTCATCTGGTATAATAACAGAGTGACTCACTGGGAGGGAAAAGGAAAATAAATAACCTTACGAATGACAAAGGAAATAAGACATGAGATTGACTATCGGGTCTTCTAGGCCAGCACTTTCTAATATAAAGGGACAGTGAGAAAACAGGGTTTCCTTCAAATGAATTACTTCATCTTTATAATTTCAGTTTTTCATCAGCAAAAAAATTAATACCATTCCACAGAGCTTTCCATAAAAAAAAAAAAAGTCCTAGTACAACACCAGAAGCCAGAAGCTTAATTGGTGTGCAAAAAGAAATATTAGTTCTGCTTTGTTAGCCAGCAAATATACCCCTGGCTACACAGCCAAAATCACCTCCCAATTCTTTTATGAAACTTATGGCTACTGTGTATATTTAACTCAATCATTTGCTTCCACATATTTCAGTGCCATATGGGCCAGTATGGAAAAGGAAGAGATATTTCAGTAACTCTGTTAAAATGGTTAGGTATCATAGTCTATTTGGAATCACCTAGGTTCACAGTTAGACATCAGCTTTGGCTTGTTTTATTTATCAATTTACCCACTGATTCACATTCATCAAATTCACAAAAGAGTAAGTTACAATGATGTCAATTTATTGCTTTATAATGGGGGAGATTAATTCAGCCACAAACATGCACTGAGTATCTCCTACATGCCAGGGAATGGGCTGTATAGAGCAGAAAAACCGATACCAAACATCTATATGCGGCTTTTCTCCCCAGTAGAAGAGACAGTCTCAGGAAGCATTGCCTGGCACCATGCCTTGCACAGAATGGGCATTCAACACTATCAGGTGAATGAAATCAGAGACCTGAATGTCACACAAAGAGGCAAAGAAAGATTCTCTATCAGGTTTTGCCTGGTAGATTGTCTTTATCCATTCCCCTCATTTTTTCATAAAGGTAATCACCACTGGTCATCAGAAGTGAGACATCCTTCCCCTGCAAACCACTGGCTATCCAATGACATTCTTCTCTCTGCCATGTCTACTCTAGATGTCACAGCTTTTCAGCTGTATGTCCACCTAACCTGACACAGAAGAGAATATTTAAACGAACATAAGAGGGAATCAGATTCAGGACTCGAGTCTTATAATTTAGATTACTTAGAGGAATGGATATATGATGGTTCCTTGCAGTCATAATCCATAAATAGCACTTTTCTCAGCCTAGCACTTGACAGCTGAACAGTCGTGGAAAAATTTGCCAAACAAAAGCCTAGAGAAGGATACAGCAAACAAAAGCCCCTAGAACAAATCTTCCCCGCTGCTTTGTTTTTATAAGTAAAGTTTTATTGAAACACAGCCATTCCTGTTTACTTTGTATTTGCAATGTTTGCTTGTGTACCACAAGAGTGGAGGTGGGTAGTTATAGAGACCGTATGGCTCATGAAGGCTAAAATTTTTATCGTCTGACCCTTTACAGAAAGAGCTTGCTGATTCTTGGAGAGAACAAGTATTTTGCGTTGCTGAATAAGCGCAGAACCAGATATGCAGGGGCCAGACAAGCAGATGCTATGGCTGATGGGCTGCAATGGAAACTGAGGCTCCTAAGCAGGCCCCTTGCTCTGATGGGCCGACTTAAGTCAACCAAGAGGGAGACAGCTGCAGGCAGGCAGAGTTTTCCACAGGAAGATGTTTTGAGTTCATTCCAATATGTGAACAAGTGCTCAGTTATGTAGTTAATCTTTGTTAACCATGTTTCCACAGATGGCTCTTCTTGGCAAAGATTCCTTTATTCAATAAGCCCCGAGACCTTCTGGAAGGGTGGGAGGAGATGGAGGAAAATGTCCCAGGACTTGCCAAATGGAGGGAAATTTTATGATTTTTCTAACAGAACCATATCATACTAGAGATTGTAAGCTGAATTTGGATCTGAAAGTAGAGATAGGAGTGAAAAAAATGGTTATCAAAACTGGACACAACGTCAGGGAGGTGGAGCAAAAGAAGAATTCATCAGTATAAGAAAAGGGGTGGCTCAGAACCATGGAGACTTTTATGCCGTATGTTTCAGTGTGCTAGGAGCTGCACACTTAAGCATATAGAACATTGATAGAACAACCCCCCACACACACTTTATTCATTTTCCAATTACTTGAATAAAACATTTATTATTTTGGTCAACCAGAAATATTATACTGGACAGTGTTTTAGCAGCTGGATAGCATCTAAAAATGCTTAACACAAATTTCTCTGGCAATATGTATGTATCACAAGATGGAATATACTGTCATTCTTTTTTCATCTATAGAAACCATTGCCATGCTGAAACCGTAAATCCTTTATAAGGACAAGTGTACAGTTGATTCTGCAGGAACTTTTAAAGTATAAATATCTCTTTAACATCACAAAGTTCCAATATCTATAGGCTTCAAACTGACTGTTAGCTTATTCCCATCAGAATATAAATATGCTCCTTTCCAATCCCAGCCTGTGGGGAAAACTGTCCCATGGCTTCCCATCTACCCCTAACCAATGTCACTCTGCTCCCTGCCCATTTCTCTCCCCTTGAGATAGTTTCCTTCTATTCCCCTGACCTTTAGCCCACTCTAATCTGGCTTCTGCTCTCATTACTCCACCAACACTGCATTTGTGAAGGCCACCAATGACATCCATATTGCCAAATCCAGGAGACATTTCCTGTCCTCAACTTACCCTTCTCACAGAAGCACGTGACATGGCTGACAATTCCTTCCTCTCAACTCTTAAGATGGCTCACTCTGTAGATTTCCCTCCTACCCACTTGGTCTATCATTCTGTTGGCTTCTCTTTCTTTAAACGTGAGGAGCGCCTGTTTCCCTAACTGTACAGTTCCTAGGGTCTCACCCAGTCTCATGATATTCAATACCACCCACGTGCAGAAGACACTGCCACATCCTGTCTTTCTCCTAGGCTCCAGACTCTTCAACAATCTACTTGGCAGAGCCACTGGACTTTTATTAGCCGCTTAAACTTCACGTGTTCCACAAACTCCTCCTTTTCTCTCCCAAACATTTCCCTACCTTCTTCAATAAATAACATGACCATTCTTGTATTCCTATTTTGAATAAATGCTTCTTCCACAAGCATTTGTTGCTACCAATTTTACTAAGAATTCTTTTTCTTACTAGTTATGGTAATTAAAATGTTAAATTTATTTTCTTTAAAAACTTCACCCTGTAGGATCATTTTTAACAAGGATCAATAGTAGGTAATACAACTTCTTCACACGTTAAAACTAGGGCTTCCCCTTGTGTTCCATTTAGGATTATCTCTTTGTAAAACAACAACCCAAACCAATACTGGTGTCAAAGAAATCATCATAATCTTATAAACACCATTTGTATCGTGGGATTTTTCCATCTTACATTGCAATAAACTTTTTGGCTGGGTCACAGCTGCCAGGAATAAAAACTGCATTTCTCAGCCTCCCTGGCTGCTTTGGTGGCTGAGTCACTGAGTTCTGGCTGGTGACAAATAAGTGGAAATGTCACGTGCTATCTTCAAGATACCTACTCTAAAAGACAGTGAACATTCCTGGCTTTTCCTTTTTTATGTCTCCATACATTTCTCTTTCCTGATGTCTGGAATGCACATGCCTCCATCTTCAACCTTAAGTTAGAAGCCAAAGATGGCACAGCACTGAGACAGAAGTTTTGTTCTTCGATGCCTTGGAATGTTATGCCAGTCTTGGCATCACTACATAGTCTTATGTGTTCAAAGAAATAAACTTCCAACTTGTTAAACCACTATCATCTAGGGTTTTCTGCTACCCAGTAGTGAAGCTATTTCTAACTAATTAGTCACAATACAGCTACTGTCCATATTCCACTGTGGTAGATGTTTATCCATGTCTATCATATATGTCTCACAACAACCTATAAAGCAATTATAATTTTCTCCATTTTATAGATACATAAGCCGTTGCTTGGACAGACTGAATAACTTACCCAGGAACCCCAGCTCTAATAATAGGAGAATTAATAGGATTTAGTCTTGAACCCAAGCCCCATGCTTTTTTTTTTTGCCAATTTTAAAATTTATTACAAAGTCACAGTAATCGAAACAGAATAGCACAGGCACCAGGACAGAAATGTAGACAAAGGGTACTAAACTGGGAATTCAGAAATGAACCCTCACATCCATGGCCAACTGATTTCTTTTGCCCCATGCTTTTTATCTGCAAAGAACTAGCCACAACCCTTGTTACTCTCTACTTCAAACAAATACATCAAATTGACTGTATTTCTTTCAAACCTACCACAAGTGGTAGTTAATTTGTTTCACTTGACCAGGGTCGGTGCCCAGTTGTTTAGTCAAACACAAGTCCTGGTGTTGTTGTGATGGTGTACTGCTAGATGGGATGGGCATCCACATCAGTAGACTTTAAGGAAAAAAACAAATATACTTGATAATGGGGACCCCCATTCGATGGGTTGCTCATCTAAGAAAAACCCAAGGTTGCTGGAGAAGAAATTCTCCCTCAAGACTATAACATAGAATTTCTGCCTGAGCGCCAGCCTGCTGGCCTGCCCATCTCACCATCACATGAGCCAATTCCTTAAAATAAATCTTTTAATATCTGTATACATATATTGTACTGGCTCTGCTTCTCTAGAGAACCCTGTTCTCTACCACACTACTTCAAACCTCTTGTCTTTGCTAATTCTGTCCCCACTGCCTGGCACTCACAGATGTCCCTGCCACTCTGAATTTACCCTCTGAATCAGGATGGTCCAAGTGTTCCAAAGTGCCATACAGACCTCCAAAAAGAGGAAGGCAGGGAGTGTAGCCCGAGTAAGTAAAAGCTTTAGTTCTGAAGTCAAAAGTCTTGGTTGTGGAGGCAAAACTCTTCTGTTACTTATAGGCTGTCAGATTTTAGGGAAAGTCAATTTTTTCAAATCTTGGTTTCTGCCTCGGTAAAATAAGGATAATCATCTCAGTGTTTTAAGGATTGAGGCTGATTAAATTTAGCATCTGCCTGGTAATACTGTAGCCTTTATGCTATGGCATGGTTGGGTTAGCTACAGAGTTTACCATCCAAGGAAATAATTTAAATTACCATCCATGTTAGAATTTTAAATTGGAAATATTCAGTTTTCATATATATAATACATATGCATTCACACACATACACACACAACTAGTGGGATCTTTAAATGAAATTCACACTATCTTTCATAAGTGATTTATTAAATAACTTAGATTTTTATCTACAAGAATGGTGTCTGGGGTTCAGGTCTATTTTTCGTATTTTCTAATATCGTTCATTCCAATATTAAATATGAAGGTATGACTCATGCTGCCATATACTACAGAATAACCAAGAAAGTTAACTACTTGTTCTTAGAGGGCTGTTATATCAATTCTTACATCACACCGTCATTGTTGACAAAACATAATAAAATTTCCTTTATTTTGGAAGATCTGGAAAATGCTAATAGGGAGATATTTCTGAGGAATCAACTGAAAATGAGGAAGCTATTAAGTGTCCTGTACACACTTCTTTAAAGCTCAGTGAATGATGACTAATCTCCTGAAAAGTAGCAAATGTGAGAATGGGAGGCTATTTGCCAAACTATGCAAAATAAATAAATACATCAGTGGAGAACAATATTTATGAGCCAAACAAAAATCCCATGAAAACTACATCCATTGGCGTCATTCATGCTTTCTATTCCCAATTAATTTAAATATAATTTAATAAACAAGTATTTATTAAAGATTTATAGCATGCTCACCACTGTGGCAAATAAAGAGGAAATAAAGAGTATAATATCTATCCTTACAAAAACAACATTACACAACTTAACACAAATTAGATGCTAGAAAATAATGAAATGATGTAATGTTAAAAATATATGGCAGCATGGAAAAACAATGTATGATGACTTATACACAATGAAGCGAAGACAATTTATAATTCATAAATTATAAGATACAGAAAAGTCAGGTCCTGAAAACTGAAATACTCAGAGAAATCTCAGTGAAGGAGCTACTGACTGGGTTGGATCCTGAAGGGTGGGGAGCAGGTGTTCAAACAAGGGAGAGAAATTCCCGATCAGGGATGCAGTCAAGGGAGAGGAATTCCCGATCAGGGATGCAGTATAATTTAAAACAAGGAGGGAGGGCTGAGAGTTGGGTTTTAATGGGACAGTAAAGAGATTTGTCTCTCAGAGTCCCTCTTTTCATAACTCAGAAGAACCAAGCGGCTGCCTGGGCGTCAATGGAAATGTACAAAGCTGACTACTAGTTTATTTGTTTCACTTTATTTATTTAAAAATGAATCAGAAAGAAAACAGTAGGGCATATTACTTTTAAACTCACAACATGCTTTCCTTCTATGATGCATTTTTATCTTTTAAAAGACAGCATTTGCTGTTCTTTTCCAATCTTGAAGATGAATGCCTCTTGTTTACCATTCCTTTTATATGAGTCAGTGCTCTTCAGAAAAACAGAACCGAAAGGAGACCATGAGTGTGCATGTGTGTGAGTGTGTGTGTAAATAGTCATTAAGGAAATGGCTCATGTGACTGTGGGGACTGGCAAGTTCAAATTCCATAGGGCAGGCTGTAAGGTGGGAACTCTGAGGAAGATTTGGATGAATTCCTCAGAAAAGGTTAGCTGAAGACGAGAGAGAGAGAGAGAGAGAGAGAGAGAGAGAGAGAGAGAGAGAGAGAGAGAGAGAGAGAGAGAGAGAGAGAGAGAGAGAGAGAGAGAGAGAGAGAGAGGGAGGGAGGGAGGGAGGGAGGGAGGGAGGGAGGGACAGAGAGAGAGAGAAGGAGGGGGAGGGGGAGGGAGAGGGAGAGGGGGAGAGAGAGAGAAGGAGGGGGGAGGGGGAGGGGGAGGGAGAAAGAGAGGGAGAGGAGACATTCTTCCTTTTGACTGCTGAAATCATCAGTTCTCCCTTTAAGGCTTTCAGCTGATTGCCTCTCATTGCTGGAGGCAATCTCCTTTGTTGATTGTAGATGCAATCACCTGATAAATGTTTAAATCCATGTATGAAATACCTTCACAGTCACAATAAGGCTAGTGCTTGCTTGACCAAACCACTGGACACCATCACCTAGCCAAGCTGATACATGAACTTAACCATCAAACCTATTTTACACATAAAGAAACTAAAGCTCAACAAGATTAAAGCTGTCTAAGGTCACAAAGAATAAGTGGAGGGACCAAGATTCAAAACTGAGGTCTGAACAGCATGTGACTACTGAGTCTACAAAAGTTCCACTACATTTACAGTGAAGGGGTTGGATTCATGAAATACTTAGAAAGTGAAGTTTGAAAAGTGTCTAGAAGGGGAGACATATATGTATACCTAAATTATAATGGCATAATGCTCAAATAGAGAAGGAATCTAACCCAGAAATAGGGAAGGAGCAGGAATGGCTGAAAATATTTCTTGCATTAAGTGATATCTGATCTAAATCTTGAAAGATAATTTGGCTTTAAACAGATAAGAAAGGAGAGGAAGATGTGGTGGGCAGGAGTTACGAGGCTCTTTGGTGGCACTGTCCAGAGCTCCCTACTATGACGGACATGTCGGATATCTGCGTTGTTTAATAAGGTAGTCAGAGGTCACATGTTGCTACTCAGTACCTGAACTGTGACGAGGCAACTGAGGGAGCGAATTTTTTACTTAATTTAGTTTAAATGAATTTAAATTTAAAAAGTCACAAGTAGCTAATGGCTACCATACTGGACAATGCAACTCTATGGGGTGAAAGTTATATGCAAGCAAGGAAATCACGAGCTGTTCAATGGTGTTAGAGGATGAAGTTCAAGTTGGAGAGGAAGGTGGAAGCCAAATTACAAAGAAACCCATTTAAGGCTGACTCCTATAAAACTGTCTACATTCAACCAGTCATGATTTAAAAAAGAAACACCTGGCAATTTTATATAACATATTGTGCTAAGGAATTTAAAATACTTTGCATTCTGTTTACTAGGCTTTTTGCAAAGCACAGGGGCTTTTAAACATAAGCCAACCTAGTCAACTCTTAATCGATATTAACAATATAAATAAGAAATAACCTCTAAGTAATCTGCATTACATTCCTAATTAGATTCAGAGCTTACCTTATGCTTCAAAATACTGTCTCACTGTGGGCAGCTCATCCACTAAGGTCATTTAAGTCACATGTGAGAAAAATGTCTATATTCCTTTCCTCTCTAACAGAAGGAAATTTTTCAAAATTAGCTTATTTTTAATGCCATATCAGAGAATTATTCTGATTATTTTTTATTATTTTGATTAAAATATAGATTTATCAGTTAAGTATTTATCTTTGGTCATTATCTGCCAACACAGAAGCAAAGGCTCATACACAGATACTTTAAAAACAAAAACAAAAACAAAACCTTTTTCTCCCAATCTCATATTAGATTCCTGGGTCTTCCTGCATTATTTTTTGTTCTTTAGGTACCTTTTAAAGTCCTGTTTCTGACAGTATAAAATTACAGCTCCTTTGCTTCAGTCTGATATTTAGTTATTGTATTAACAAAATACATATTTGAGAATTTAGAATAGATAGAAAGCTATTATATTTTCTTTTTTATTATATAGAGAATGAAAATGTTCAATTTTCTCAGGCACCCCAATTTTTGTTAAAAAGAAGGAACATCTTTTACATAGTACCACTACATCCATTCCCTTATGTTTGCAAAAAGTAGAAATTATTTTAGGAGTATTTTTAGAAATAATCCCAGTTATGGCATATTAGTATTTTATTTCTGGGTATAAGTTATAGTAAACATTATAGGCAACCCATGTTGACATTTTCCTACAGAAATTGGGCTCACAAAGTTGGGTGGCTGAGAGTACATTTATCTTTGGACGAAATAAATTTCCCAGGACATTGCCACATGGAAAGAGTCAAGAACAAAGCCTCAGCTATGAACACAGCATCCGAAGATGCAAAGCTGCCTCTCTGCCTCTTTCTCAGAGTTAAAAAACATTTTAAACAATATTTAAACATTCACCTGTGATACCATGCATAGATACTTAATTTAAATATATAGATACATAATGTAAATTTTAGTGTTATTTTAAAGATTTAATCCCAAGAACATTTCATTTCACACAAAACTAAAAAAATTCAAGAATCCAAACTTTAAATGTTTATATCCCCAGTCTCTTAAAGGGATTGCTTGCACTAAAGTATTCGCTATGAGTTTGTCATTTTATGACAAAGGATATGTATAAATGCCCAGCACTAGTAAGAGAAGCTTTTCTTACAGATGGATATGACTCTTAAAGGAGCAGTAAAGAAAACCCAGGCACTCCAATTGCCAGGACAGTTACAGGAACGACCCCAAGTAGAAGCTGTGGGAGGCATTTAGCCCCTCTGATCACTTTTTTTTTTTCTCTGATCACTTTTAATATGCAGAGTAGTATACTAAGTCTATGTTTTATTCTCCTTTGTATTCCCCATATCCACCCCAGCGTCTGGCATATAATACAAAAACAGAGTTCAGGATGAAGTCAAATAAAACCACCTAGAGTCACCCCAATGCCAAGACTTTTCCTGATTTTTAAAAATCCAGTCACTGAGCCAGTCAGTACCACGTACACAACAGATGGAAGACTATCCTATCCTAAAATTTTCCTAAGAAGCTGACTCTACAACAGGTTTTGATTTCCCATTTCGATTTCAAACAATTTCTTCAAATTCAGTTTCATCTTAATTTTGCTTTTAATTGATCTTCTGGATGGAATACCATTTTCATATTGTAGAACATTTTTAAAGGATACTTTGTAAAATGTACAACCTGAATTTAATCACAAGAAACACAAGACAAATAGAAATGAGGAATATTCCATTAAAAAATGTGGGAGCGTTCTGTATTGTTCTGTCAATGTCATAAAATACAAAGAAAGACTATGAAAATGTTATGGATTAAAAGAAACTAGAGGCACACAGCTAAATGCATGACCCTAGACAGTCCTGCACTGGAGGGAGTAAATGGCATTACTGAATCAAGTGACAAAATTGGGATACAAACAGTAGGGTAAAAGTATTGCATCAATGTTCAACTTAATGAAATTGATAACTGTAAGAGAATATTCCTATCTAAGGAGTTACACACTTAAGTATTTAGGGGAAACAGGGCTGTGAAGTATGTCAGTTACCCTTAAATGATCAGAGAAACTATGATATGTGTTTGTATACACACATGTACATATCTATCTCTAAATATTACATATTAAGAGAGAGAGAAGAGAGAAAGCTTGTACAAGCACAAATGATAAAGCAAATGAGACAAAATGATGATAATAGGTGACTCAAGTATAAGATGTACAGGTGTTCTTTAAAAAGAAAAAAACAAACCCACAAACAAAAACTCATACTTTAACTTAGTACATTCTTAAAAGATTACCAACTCCTTCAACTGTTTTTCCTGGTTCTACTGTCAGTTTTTTCCCCCTATTTGTTTAGATCCTTGTTTAAATGTTAAGTCTGATATAAATACTTGTATTTTAATCCCTTTAAATATTTTCAATACTCTAAATTCATTTTAAGGAAAACTAAAATTAAAATATTGAATTTGATTCCAAAAAGAATGGCAAATGTAATGTACAACTTTCCAAACAGAAGCAAAGGGGGTAACTCACATGTTGTAGCTTTGATACAAGTTATTCACCTTCTATGGGTTGAACCATGTTCCCCACACAGACACGTTCAATTCTTAAGCCCAGGTCCTATGGGTGTGAACCCATTTCTAAACAGGGTTCTTTCAAGACATTATTGGTTAAGGTGGGACCCAAATGAATTGGGTAGGTCCTAACCCAATATGAGTGCATCCTTATAAGCAAAAGATATTTGGACACAAGGAAGATGACAGAAGGAGAAGATGCCATGTGACAGAGGAAGAGAATGGGTTATGGATTGCCAGCAAGCTACCACCAGAATGCTACAGACTTCAGAGAAAGCATGTTCCTGTCGACATCTTGCTTTGGATTTCTTGCTCCAAAACTATGATGATGAGACAATGAATTCCTATCGTTTAGGCTAACCAGTGTGTGGTAAGTTTTATAGCAGCACTGGCAAACTTAGACAAATTCAACTTAAAAAATATTTATGAAACACTGTTATAACCTCTGTAAGATCTACAAAAACGAGTTGAGACATGAGCTCTACCTTCCAGCAGAAAAAAAATCTTGTGGATGGTAAAGATATAAACAATGATCTGAAAAATGAAGCAGAATTGAAAAGGATGTATTAGTTATCTATTGCTGTATAACAGATTTCCTGAAAACAGTAGCTTAAAAAACAGGAAGTATTTATTAGCACATGTAGGTTCTGTGACCAGGAATCCAGGAGCAGCTTGGCTGGGTGGTCCTGGCTCTGAAACAGAGCAGCTGGCCAGGGCTGCTGCCATCTAAGGGTATGAGGAGGTCGCAAGGCCCATGGCCTGGGAGTCCATTAACTTGCCAGGCAATTGGCGCTGGCTGCTGGAGAAGGCTGTAGGTCCTTGGCACTGGGACATCTCCATGGAGCTGCCTGGGCGAGTGTCCTTGTAACATGTCCACAGACTTCCCTAGAAAGAAGGACTTGAGAGAGCAAAATGGAAGTCACACTGTCTTTTATGGCCCAAATTCGGTAGTCACACATTGTTATTTCCACAATATTCTACTGGTTGCACAGGTCAATCCTCCTCTATCTAGCGGGGATTTCACAAGAGCATGGATAACAAGAGGCAAGAATCATTGGGTGCCCTCCTGCAGGCTGGCTATCACAGAAGGCTATACATGAGACAGGAAATTCAAAGGCAGTACCAAAGAGGTATAATGAAACACAACTCCTTGGGACGCCCGTGGTAAGAAATATGAGGTCATCTTTGGAGCTTTAGTGCTTTATTTTAATTTTATTTTGAAATAATTTCAGACTTAACCAGGCAACGTTAAAAATAATACAAAACCAATACAGAGAAGGAGGGAGATATCAGGGACCATGGCAGGCGGCAGCTCGGAATGGGCTGTTGGGTATATCATCACAGTGGAGGCTGATTACAGCAACACTGAGGATCAGTGCGTGCCCGAGTGCAAGCAGCTGGCCAAGACAAGGAGGGGGGCCGAGAGAACCTGGGTCACAAGCCCCAAGGTCACTCAGGTGGTCATATTGTGGAGCCAGATGCAAACCAAAGCACAGTAGACGGATTCTAGAGCCCTTGCTCTCATTCACCATGCTGTCCTGCCTAATAAGCCAAGTGTAACAAAAAACCTGGGCTCTGAGCACCTGTCCAGGGAGAGGAGGCAGCAGCTCTTCATCCATCTCTAGTCATTCTGTGCCAATTGGAGATGAAGGCTCAGTTTTGTTAACTCTCCAATTTGAGAAAGAAGACATGAAAATGGATTTGTATATGAAATGCCTGTATAAAAAAGGATTTTTAAATAGATGGACACGAACTACTAAAGACTGTCTATTAGAAACTGGACACCAATCTGATTTGAAGTACTGTTTGGACCAATACTATGTAGAGCAAACAAAACATACCTACAGGTTAAAGTCAGCCCCTGAGCCACCACTTTGGAATTAAGAGAATGGTGGCATCCATAAGGAAGAAACAAGTCACTTACTTTAGAGAAGTACAACTATTCCTAGAACTGAGTCATTGAAGAAAAAAATTTTCCCTTTACCAACTTCTGATAGTTGATTGTGTGCAAGAACTATTCAGTGCTAGTCACTGGGGGGAGTATAAAGATGACTAGCAAAGCTTTTGCCCTCAAATAGCTTATAGACCAGTAGGGAAAAAAAATCATTACTACTGTTCTAGTGATCATACTGTATGGTTTTTATTTACGATGTTGTTACATTCAAGACAGTTGAAAAGACTTGCAAACTCGAATGCTAAATACCTTTTTAGGTGTCAGATAGGTAAAGGAAATGTTTAAAACATGAGGGAATTTTGCTTGTTACACTAGGTAACAGTAAAGGCATTTGGATTCTGAAAAACCAAACTAAAACAAAAAAAACAAATACAGAGAACTCCAACATATCCCCTACCCAGATATCCACGTTTACTAACATAATATTAAATTTTGTCCCATTTGTTATATCATTCTACCTACCTACCTACAGATCTATTGATCAATCTATTTTTCAAACATCTGAGTGTAGGATGTACACATTATGCTCTTTGAATACATAATACTTCCATTTACATTTCCTAGGAATAAGGATATTCACTTATGCAACCACATTAAATACAGTAATCAAATTCAAGAATAACACTCATATCTTAAAGCCTACTTATATTCCATATTTTTCAATTGCCCCAATAATGTCCTTTTAGGCATTTTCTTCTCCACTAGCAGATTCAGACCTAGATCATATATTGCATTTAATTGCCATTGTGTCCTGAGGCTCTTTTAAAAAAAATTCAATTCTTGCAAATCGAATCTAGCAGCATGTTAAAATAATAATAGACCATGACCAAGTAGGATTCATCCCAGGTATGCAAGGTTAGTTCAACATAAGAAAATCAATTAATGTAATATACCATACCAACAAATCAAAGCAGAAAAACCACATGATCATCTTGATTGATGCAGAAAAGGCATGTGACAAAATTCAACATCCTTTCTTGTTGAAAACACTCCAAAGGATAGGAATAGAAGGGAACTTCCTCAACATGAAAAGCCTACAGCTAACATCATCCTCAATGGGGAAAAACTGAAAACTTTCCCCCTAAGATCAAGAACAAGACAAGGATGTCCACTATCACCACTGTTATTCAACATTGTATTGGAAATCTAGCCAGAGCGGTTAGACAAGAAAAAGAAATATAAGGCATTAAAACTGGAAAGGAAGAAGTAAAACTGTCACTGTTTGCAGATGATATACTATATGTCGAAAATTCTGAAAAATCCACAGCAAAACTACTAGAACTAATAAATGAATACAGTAAAGTGGCAGGTTACAAAATCAACACTCAAAAATCTGTAGTGTTTCCAAACACTAGTAATGAACAATCTGAGGGGGAAATCAAGAAAAAAATTCCATTTGCAATTGCAAAGAAAAGAATAAAATAGTTAGGAGTAAACTTAACTAAGGATACAAAAGATCTATATGAAGAAAACTACAAGAAATTGCTAAAAGAAATCACAGAAGGTCTAAATAAATGGAAGGGGATATCGTGTTCATGGGTTAGAAGATTAAATATAATTAAGATGTCAATTCTACCTAAATTGATTTATAGGTTCAATGCAGTACCAATTAAAATCCCAAAAACTTTTCAGAAATAGAAAAACCAATAACTAAATTTATCTGGAAGGGCAGGGTGCCCCGAATAGCTAAAAACATCCTGAGAAAGAAAAATGAAATCAGAGGTCTCATACTACCTGACTTTAAGGCATATTACGAAGCTAGAGTGGTCAAAACAGCATGGTACTGGCATAAAGACAGATATACTGACCAATGAAACTGCATAGAGTGTTCAGATGTAGACCCTCTCATCTGTGGACAACTGAACTTTGATAAGGCAGTCAAGCCAACTCATCTGGGACAGAACACTCTCTTCAATAAATGGTGCTTAGAAAACTGGATATCTAATTGCAAAAGAATGAAAGGGAATCCATGTCTCACATCCTATAAAAAAATTAACTCAAAATGGATCAAAGACTTAAACATTAGATCTAAGGCCATAAAACTTTTAGAAGAAAATGTATCTTATAAATCTTATAATAGGAGGCAGTTTCCTAGATCTTACACCCAAAGCACGAGCACTGAAGAAAGAAATAGATAAATGGGAACTTCTCAAAACTAAACCCTTTTATGCATCAAAGAACTTTTGTCAAGAACGTAAAAAGACAGCCTACACAATGGGAATCAATATTTGGAAACAATATATCAGATAAGGGTCTAGTATCCAGAATATATAAAGAGATTGTTCAACTCAAACACAAAAAGACAAACAACCCAATTATAAAATTGGCAAAAGACATTAACAGACATTTCTCAGAAGAGGAAATACAAGTGGCTAAAACGCACATGGAAAGATGCTCAACTTCTCTGGCTATTAGGGAAATGCAAATCAAAACCACAATGAGATATCATCTCACACCCACCAGAATGGCCATTATCAATAAAACAGAAAATGAAAAGTGATGAAGAGGATGTGAAGAAAGAGGCACACTTATCCACTGCTGGTGGGAATGTCAAATGTTACAAACCTCTGTAGAAGACAGTTTAGCGGTTCCTCAGGAAGCTAAGTATAGAATTGCCACATGATCCAGCAATACCATTGCCAGGTATACATTCAGAGGACACGAGGGCAAGGACACAAACGGACATTTGCGCACCAATGTTTATAGCATTATTTACAATTGCCAAGAGATGGAATCAGCCCAAATATCTATCAACAGATGAGTGGCTAAACAAGCTGTGGTATATACATATGATGGAATATTATGCAGCTGTAAGACAGAATAAAGTCATGAAGCATGTAACAACATGGATGGACCATGAGGATATCAAGCTCAATGAGATTAGCCAGAAACAAAAAGACAAATACTGTATGTTCGCACTGATATGAGTTAACATTAATGAAAGAACTTGGAGAATTTCAGTTAAGAAGTGAGTCTATCAAGAGATAGACATATGGTAGATATTGGGTAACTGGAGCTAAAGGGATACAGATTGTGCAAGAGGACTGACTGTAAAAACTCAGAAACGGATAGCACAATATTTCCTAATTTTAGCACAATAATGTTAGTACACCGAATGAAGCTGAATGTGAGAATGATAGAGGGAGGAGGGCTCGGGGCACAAATGAAACCAGAAGGAAAGATAGATGATAAAGAATGAGATGGTATAATTTAGGAATGCCTAGAGTGTATAAAAGCGATTCCATTCCTGGTATATTGCATTCCAGGAGCTAGTAAACTAGAACTCATGCTATGAGCTATGTTCAAAAGGAAACCATCAGCCCTACCAGAGCAACAGCAGAGGCAAATAATGGGGGAGGGACAAGAGATAAGAGGAGGTTTGGATTTCCTATTTGGCCAGGCTGTGTTTATTGGTTTTCTTTCTCTTGGGAACAATGAAATTATCTAAAATTAAGAATGCTGATGTACTGTGGACTTTGGGCCCTCTACATGATGCCCGATGAATGCAGGTGGCTGAAGGATGCGCTGACAGAGAAGTAGATCGGCGAATGATGGTGAATACTTATAAATGAAGGTTGTGCTGCTACAAAAAGGAACAATGTCATGAGGCATGCAACAATATGAATGAACATGTAGGACATTTGGTGAGACAAAATAAACCAGAAACCAAAGAACAACAATGGTATGGTCACCTTTAGAAAACGCTTATAAGAAAACAGGGGCCTAGATTGCAAGCTTTTAGAGCAGACACATTAAGTCTGGAGTGGTGATTATTATTTCTGGGTTTTGAGAGGCTGTTTTATATATATATCCTGACACTTAGAGATAAGAATGAAGCTGAACAGGTTGGGGTTAAAGTAATTCAGAACATAGGGGTAAGGAAGACAGTGTCTGTATTTTAGAACCACACATACTCTTTGAGACCAATGGAAGAAAGATTTATTTGGTCTGCAACTGAAATTTTCTGTAGTGCATAATCTAATTCAACCTATCTGTACAGGTCATTTGAACCAATGAACACAGGGAGCACAGAATAAGAAAGAGGTTCTTTTAGATTATTGTAATGCCTGGATACATCCTAGAGTATATTAAGCAGATAATCAAAAAGTATTGGCACAAAGTCCCCTGAGGAAGGGCAGAAAGAATATGGAACTATTAAACCTTCCCATCAGGGAGTCCCGTGATACTGTGCCAAACTTTATGGATACCCAAATAAACAGGCCATGCCCTCGATCGTGAGGCTTACTCTTGTGACGCTTATGTAGGTAGCGGAGAAGCTTTAACTACCTACAGGCATGTCTAAGAGTTACTTCTAGAGGACCTCCTTTGTTGCTCAGATGGGGCCTCAGTCTCTCTAAGCCCAACTCGGCAACTGAAATCATTGACCTCCCTGCTACATGGGACATGACATCCAGGGGTGAAAGTCTCCCTGGCAATGTGGGAGATGACTCCCAGGGATGAATCCAGACCTGGCACTGTAGGATCAACAATTCCATCCTGAACAAAAGGGGGAAAAGAAGTGTAATTAATAAAGTATCAGTGGCAGAGAGAGTTCAAATAGAGTTGAGAAGCTACTCTGGAGGTTGCTTTTACGCAAGCTTCAGGTAGACCTTGCTACCTATCATAACCTGCCAACCCCCAACCAGGACAATTGCAGCCAATTCTAAAGAACACCTAGGGCAATATATAAGATTCCACAAGGGTTCCACACACTAGAGTAACTTTCTAGAAACCTACAATCTCCAGATGGGTCCCTGGTCCCACTAAGTCCTGAAACATAGCCTAACCTCTCCAGAACATCAGGTAGTTCCATCTCCCTACCCCATATTAGTGACAGACCCTTCCAATATGAAAATTTTAGAATCGTCATAGCCAAAACACCCTCAAGAGAGGGATGGAATGATCAAAGGTGATGGTGGAATTATACAAAGAAAATAGGACTTAATACATGAATGTGACTGCTGAATCATTAAATTGATATCTCTTTTAGTCTCCAGTATTTTAGAGAAGCTAGAAGTAAAAGCCTAAAATTTTGAAATTGTAACCCATGTCAAAGTCTGAAATATGTTCTACAACTAATTGTGGTGCTGTGGTTTAAAATTTATAGCTTTTTTGTATATTATACATGTTATTTTTCACAAAAAAAGAAGGAAAAAAGTCAATTGTGATGATAAAAAATATTTAAGCCCTCTAGCCTCTTATAATCTGGAGCACCTAGAAGGAAAAATCTGAGCAGATCATATGGTAGCCCATGACAAACTCTGTGATCTATCCTGTAACTACCTGTTGAAGAGTACTTTGAAAACTATAGTGTTCTTAATTTTTTGCTTTGTATATATGTTATACTATACAATAAAAAAAAGTTAAAAAAAAAAAAAGATGCTGTAGACCAAATAAAAAATTTACTGAAAGCACACAACAGCAGAATTGAAGAGGCAGAAGAAACAATAAGCGAACTAGAGGACAGGACAACTGATTCTGAACACTCAAAACAGCAAATGGCAAAAAAGATGGAAAATTTTGAATAGGATCTCAGGGAAATGACGGACAAAACAAAGTACATAAATACAAGAATCATTGGTGTCCCAGCAGGAGAAGAGAAGGGTAAAGGGCTAGGAAGATTAGTTGAAGACATAATGGGGGAAAACTTTCCAACCCTTATGAAGGGCATAAATATGCAAATCAAAGAAGTCCAACGAACTCCAAATAGGATAAATCCGAACAGGCCTTCCCCAAGACACACACTAATCAGTATGTTAAATGCTGAAGAGAAGCACAAAATCCCAAAAGCGACCGGCAAGAGAAAAACAACCTACTTACATACAAGGGAAAGCACACAAGACTGAGTTCAGACTACTTGACTGGCACTGTGGAGGTGAGTATATCTTTAGCATCCTAAAAGAGAAAGACTTTTCCAGCCAAGAATTCTGTACCTAGCCTAACTGTCCTTCAAAACTGAGGGAGAGATTAAATTTTTCACAGACAAACAAATCCTAAAAGAATGTGTCAACAAGAGTCTGGCCCTACAAGAAATACTAAAGGGAGTTCTGCCAGTTGGAAAAAAAAAAGGAGAGAGAGAGAGAGGTCTGAAGGAGGGCACAGAACTGAAGAGTACCAGTAAGGGTAACTTAAAGGTTAAAAAGAGATAGACGGAAAAGAATATATAGATCTGACAAACAAAATCCAAAGGATAAGATGATGGATTCAAGAAATGCCTTTTCAGTAATAACTTTGAATGTTAATGGACTAAACTTATCAATTAAAAGACACAGATTGGCAGAATAGATTAAGAAATATAACCCAGGTATATGCTGCTTACAAGAAACTCATCTTAGACATAAGGATACAGATAGATTGAAAGTAAAAGGATGGAAAAAGATGTTCCATGCAAGTTGTAATAAAAAGAAAGCAGGAGTACCTACACTAATACTGGACAAAATAGACTTTAAATGTAAAGACATCACAAGAGACAAAGAAGGACACTATATATTAATAAAAGTGTCCTTTTAACAATTCACCAAGAAGAAATAACAATCATAAACGTTTATGCTCCCAATCAAGGAGCTCCAAAGTACATGAGACAGACATTGGCAAACAGATATTTCCACAATAATAGTAGGAGACTTCAATACACCACGCTCCTCTACAGCGGATCAACAAGGAAATAGACAAGTTAAACAACTTGATAAATGAATTGGATGTAACAGACATATATAGGTCATTACACCCCCAAAACACCAGGATATACATTCTTCTCTAGTGCTCATGGAATGTTAAAAACAAGCACAGAAAAAAAAACATGATCAGTGATTGGCCATGCCCACCTCTCTTCTTGGGGAAGAGAATTTCTACGTCCCCTTCTGCCACCTGCAAGCTAGCCAAGGGCAGGACCCCAAGATGTTCCACCACTGCAGTGGGGGGATGGGCACCGGCAGCTGTCTAATGGAGAAAGCACCTCGCCGATCTTTCCTGCAGTTTATCAGCCTCTTCCTCCTGCTCTTGCCTGGATGCTGCTCACTGTTCTTCTGGGCTCCGGGGCCCCAGAACAGTTGTTTGAGACAGTCCCTGCCTGTTTAATAGCTGTTTTGGTAGAAAGACTGATTCCTGGAGCTCCCTACTCTGCCTTCTTCCCCATAAATCCTCCAACATTGTTTTGATTACTGTAACTCAGTAATAGGTTTTGAAATCGGTAAGCGTGAGTCTTTCAACTTTTTTTTTTAAAAGACAAAATATAATTTTATTTGATTATTAAGAAGACACTCCAGATCTTGCTGTACCTCTGGGCCATTACCATGAATTCAATCACAATTCAATTACAAAGAAGGCACGGAAAATAAATACTAGATGAGGAGCCAGGAGTCTGGGCTCTAGTCTCGGCCTCCACCAATTCAGTTCACCTTAGGGGGCCTCAGTTTCCTCATCTTAGAAGGAGGCAAATTGACTTCAACTGTGATTCCCAAACACATGGTCTCTGATGATGTTTTCATCACCTTTGTAGAAAAGGAAGAGGGTGTGTGGAGAGGGAGAGAGAGAGAGAGAGAAAGAGACTATAATGAATTATTCATAAGTAAATTTATTTATTTTTACTTCTGAGATTTGTTCTTTCTACCATTCTGTGTTAAAAAGTCCTTTCTTTTATAAAACAGTGATAACAGCTGTTAGCAACTGGATTTTTAGTATGCTTAATAGCAATATAAAAATGCTGGCAACCCCATGATTCTGCTAGGAAATTTTTCTCTAAATTTTTACTGGTCTGTGGACCCACTGGACTAGAATGCTTATTTCCTCTTCGATTCTACATGGCATTATCAGGTACAGATGTGGCAGACCGAATTTAAAATCTCTGACTTTTATTTGGACCTCAGGTGATTCAGCAGCACTGCACATCTCCTCAGCTCTTAGTCTAAAAGCTTTCTCCCATTCTGCCAGCAACAGTAGCTGGACTTACTGAGAAGGAATTTCAAAGCAAAGTCCACATCCCACAACATGGAAACCCTAAAGGCCAAAAGAAAATTGTGCATCCTTCTAGTGTAGAGAGAAAGATTTGCTTTATTAAACTCCTTGAATCATTTTAAAGGAAATTTCACCAGTTCAGACATATCGGAAATGAGATTTTCTCAAACTATGTTGGAGAGACAAACCGAACCCGGGTGTTGGCCACAGAGTAGCTTCCCTAGAACGAGAACAGAAGTCATTTGTCTATATTTTTACTGACTCAATTGTGGGCCTGACCTGTTCCTCAACTAAAAAGCATAAAATGCCCTTTGCCTCCTTCCCACTGTGTACCCTCTTATTTCAGTGGTTAACTATTAAAACTGCAGCAAGTCAGAGCAACTTGTCACTGGTAGCAGCCTCAATAAATCTGTGCTACTGAACTGCAGGAAGAATCAAGACGCAGAAATTAGAAATCAGAGGCACTGGGTGTAGTGTAAGTGAGATTCATCTGATTAAGTGCAGTTTCATAAACCGATAGATCTCAATTGCATAAAAAACAGGGGAATATACTAGAGGTTACCCTTAATGTAAGTTTCTGCTAGATATTGCTAATTGTCGCACTTTGCAAACCCCAACCAACATCATTCCTGTCAACCTTAAAGAACACCCAGGGCTCTAACCAAACTCTATAAAAGTTTCACGCACTAAGTTTACTTTCCTGAACCCATTACCTCCAGAGTGTTCCTGGGCTAGATAAGCCTTGAAACCCAGGGGAGGGTGGGGGGACAGCCTCTCTGGAGTATCAACTAGTTTCACCTCCTATCCTGTTATCGACACCCCTTTCCAGCATGAAGAAATTAGAAAGGGCATAGCCCAGAGATCTTTAAAGAGTGGGAGAAGGATTAAAGGAGAGGCAGGATTTAACAAATGAGTATGACTGCTGGATCACTTTACTGATATTTCTTTTAGCCTCTAGTGCTTTGGAGCTAGAAGGAAAAATGTGACATAGTGGAATGGTAACCCTTACCAAACTATGAAATCTGTTTTGTAGCTGTTTGTTGGAGTGTACTTTGAAAATTACTTTTTCTTTTTCTTGTATATATGTTATGTTTCACAATAAAAAACGTTTTGTTTTGTTTTGTTTTTTAACCAGGGGGAAATGCGGAGGAGGGGGTGGGCTGCCAATTCCACCTTCCCAAGGAAATCTATCCTTCAACTTTGTTCTTTTTTCAAGATAGTTTGGGCTACTGAGGATCTCTTGCTCTTTCATATGAATTTGATGATTAGCTTTTCCACTTCTGAAAAGAAGGCTGTTGGAATTTTGATTGGGATTGCATTGAATCTGTAAATCTCTCTGGTTACTACTGACATCTTAATGATATTGTCTTCTAATCCATGAACTCAGGATATCTTTGCATTTATTTAGGTCTTTAATTTCTTCCAAATCGATTTGTAGTTTTCTATGTACAAGTCTTTTATATCAATGGTTGGCTTTACTCCTGGATTTCTGAGTCTTTTCATTGCTACTGTAAATGGAATTTTTTTTGTTAATTTCGTTTTTGGATTGTTCATTGTTGGTGTACAGAACACTTCGGATTTTCATTTGCTGATCTTGTTGTGCCCTGCCACTCTCCTGAATCTGTTTATTAGCTCTAGTAGCTTTCTTGTAGATTCTTTGAGATTTTTCTATAAACAGGATCATATCATGTGGAAATAGGAAAAGTTTTACTTCTTCGTTTCCCATTTGGCTTTCTTTTTGTTGCCTAACTGCTCTGGCTACACCTTCCAGTACGATGTTGAACAACAGTGGTGAAAATGGGCATCTTGTCTTGTTTCTGATCTTAGGTGGAAAGCTTTCAGTCTTTCACCATCGAGTATGATGTTAATGGTGGGTTTTTCATACGTGCCGTTTATCATGTTGAGGAAATTCCCTTCTATTTCTAATTTTTTGAGTGTTTATTATTAAAAAAAAAGAAGTATGCTGGATTTTGTCAAATGCCTTTTTTTTTTTTTTGCATTAACTGAGACGTTCATGGGGGGGTCGCTTTATTAATATGACCTTATTGTATTGATTGATTTTCTTATGTTGAACCACCCTTGCATTTCTGGGATAAATCACACTTCATCTTGGTATACAGTCCTTTTAATGTGCTGTTGAATTGGAATTGATGGTTTTTTTTTTTTTTAAGGATTTTTCCATGTATATCCATAAGGGATATTGGTCTATAAAATTATCTTCTTGTGATATATTTATCTTTCTTTGCTATTAGTGATTCTGATCTCATGGAATAAATTAGAAGTCGTCCCTCTTCTTCAATTTGATTATCATGTGGCATAGTTTGGGCCCATCTGAGTTTATCCTGCTTGGAATTCATTGAGCATCTTTGACTTGTATATTCATGTCTTTCATTAAGTTTGGGAAGCTTCTAGCCATTATTTATCTGAATATTCTCTCTGCCCCTTTCTCTCTTTCTCCTTCTTCTGGGACTCCCACAATGCGCATACTGGTGCACTTGATGGTGTCCCACAGGTTCCTCGGGCTCTGTTCACTTTTACTCACTTTTTCTTTCTGCTCCTCAGATTGAATGATTTCAATTGTCTTATCTTTAAATTCATTGATTCTTTCTTGTGCTGACTCCAATCTGCTGTGGAACCCCTCCAGGGAATTTTTCATTTCTCTCACTGTGTTCTTCAGCTCTGCTTGGTTCTTTTTCATAATTTCCATCTTTCTATTGGTAGTCTCTTTTTGTACATCTATCATTTTCCTTATTTCCTTAAGTTCTTTACCCACAATTTCCTTTAGTTCTATGAACATATTAAGGACCATTTTTAAAAGCCTCTCTGTATTTTGGTATGTCCCAGGTCTGGTCTTTCTCACTGGTAGTTTCTAATGTTTTAATCTTGTCCTTTGCCTGGGCCATCCAGTCCTATTTCTTTGTATGTTTTGTAATCTTTTATTGCCCTCTGGACATTCTGATATTTTGATAATGCAATTTCTGGAATTTAATCACTGATGCATCTGTCCCTTAGCCTTGCATCCAGTTCTTGTTGTGACAGAGATTTCTTTGAGTGCCAGGGCTAACAAGGAAACAAAAAAACACCTTTCCTAATCTTGTGGATTGGCTTGTGCAGTACTCTCCTTCAGAGATTAGTAATCATAACAGTGGGTCTAAAGAATAGCCCCAGGTGAAAGCAAAAGGTCCTGCTGGTCTTTTGTGGGCATGTGTCTTGTCTTGGGCATGTATACTATGCCTTAGGTATTCTCCTGTTCACACAGAACCTGAACATTCCCACTTCCCCTAGGAAGCAGGACTTAGTTCCCCCAGCTCTCAGGTGCTATACTCTATATCTTAAAGCTGGTAAACCTTTGACCCAGGCAGCTGTGATTTGATTGCTTTCTTAAGCCTATTAGCTTCCCAGAGGCCCCCTCTACATGTTGGGCAAGTTCTGGAATGGTGAGCCAGTGACCAGTATCTTGGTTCAGTCCTTCAGCCTGCCACCAGACTGTTACAGACATACATGTACCCTAGTATGTGCATTAAGTGTACTCTGCTTTCTCTGAAACTGGGACCAGGGGCCTGTACTGGAACATGGACTGGCTCACTGAGCTGAGGAGGGGATGGGGAAGGACCAGAATGGTGTCACAAGGTTTTCCTTCTGTTCGAGTTCCCCTTTTCCGGTTCACCCTTTACCCAGTGACTGCAACCCTTTAACCCCTCCCCAGAGCTCTGAGAAAGATAGGTCTGCCAGTTTTTGCTTACTGTTGAGAGGTTCTGTGGGAGGTTGGGGGGTGGAGCCTTCAAGTATCTCATTCCATCATCTTGATAATGTAACTCTGGGGTATAACCTTTTTAATTTAGTTCTTCACACAGAAGTTTGACTGGCAATTGAAACAGGAAATCTGACAGTCTGGCAACATTCCTTCCTTTTGTAATCAAGCACATATTAGACTGTACCCAAAGAGCTTTTTGAAGCACCATAAATAATAGTTTTGTATGTATCTTAAGTGTAGTTTTTATAATCCAGTACTGGGGCCCCATAATTAACATTTTCATACACTATTCCAGGTCGGCCAAATAAGCTTCAGACTGTACAGAGGTACACTCCTTAGCATGAATATAAATGTACTGTTGCTAATCAACAAATGTCTCAAATGCAAGAGGGTCTCATCCCATTCAAGATTTAGAATTATAGATTCCTGGCATTAAAAGGGATTTTTTTTTTCTAAAACATTTTTATTGAGAAATCTTCACACACACACAGTCCATACATGGTATGCAAACAACAGCTCACAATATCATCATATAGTTGTGCATTCATACCACAATAATTTTTAGAACATTGACATCACTCCAGAAAAAGAAATAGAAAGAAAAAAGAAAGAAATCATTTATCCCATATCCCTTATCTCTCCCTATCATTGATTACTAGTATTTCCATCTACCCAATTTATTTTATCCCTTAACCCCCTTTTATGTATTTATTTTTTATCCATTTTTTTTCAGGTCCATACCCTGGGAAAAAGGAGCATTAGACACAAGGTTTTCACAATCATACAGTGTGCTGGTTTGAAAGGAGGTATGCCCCCTAGAAGAGCCATATTTTAATCAAAATCCCATTTCATAAAAGTAGAATAATCCCTGTTCAATAATGTATGTTTGAAACTGTGATTGGATTGTCTCCCTGGATGATATGATTAGGTGACGACATGTCTCCATCCATTTGGGTGGGTCTTGATTGGTTTACTGGAGTCCTATAAAAACGGAAACATTTTGGAGAAAGAGATTCAGAGAGCAGCACCACGAAGCAGAGAGTCCACCAGCCATCAACCTTTGGAGATGAAGAGGGACCATGCCTCCCGGGGAGCTTCATGAAACAAGAGGCCAGGAGAAGAAGCTAGCAGATGACACCGTGTTTGCCATGTGCCCTTCCGGATGAGAGAGGAACCCTGATTATGTTCACCATGTGCCCTTCCAGATGAGAGAGAAACTCTTACCGTGTTCACCATGTGCCTTTCCAGATGCGAGAGAAACTCTGACTGTATTTGCCATGTGCCTTCTCACTTGAGAGAAACCCTGAACTTCATCGGCCTTCTTGAACCAAGGTATCTTTCCTTGGATGCCTGTGATTGGACATTTCTATAGATTTGTAATTGGAGCATTTTCTCGGCCTTAGAAATGTAAACTAGCAACTTATTAAATTCCCCTTTTTAAAAGCCGTTCCATTTCTGGTATACTGCATTCCAACAGCTAGCTAACAAGAACTTACAATCACACTGTAAAAGCCATATCATTATACTGATATCTTCAAGAATCAAGGCTACTAGAAAATAGCGCAACAGTTTCAGGTACTTCCCTTCAGCCACTCCAATACAGCATAAACTAAAGAGGGATATCTATATAATGCATAAGAATAACCTCCAGGACTTTCTCTCGACTCAGTCTGAAATCTCTTAGCCGCTGAAACTTTATTTTGTCTCATTTCTCTCTTCCCCCTTTTAGTCAAGAAGGCTTTCTCAATCCCATGATGCCAGGTCCTGGTTCATCCCAGGAGTCCTATCCCACACTGTTAGGGAGATTTACACCCTAGGAGTCATGTCCCATGTAGGAGGGAGGGCAATGAGTTCATCTGCTGAGGTGGCTTAGATAAAGAGGCCACATCTGAACAAAAGAGGTTCTCAGGGAGTGACTCTTATGCATAATTATAAGGAGGCTTATAATTGTAATTACACATAATTACAATAGGCTTATAATCCCTATCCTTTGCAGGAATAAGTTTCATAGGGGCGAACCCCAAGATCAAGGTCTCAGACTATTGATTTGATTGTCCTCATGGCTTGCGAGAACATCAGGAATTCCCCAGATGGGGAAGTTGAATATTTCCCCCTTTCTCCCCAGTCCCCCAAGGGAACTCGGCAAATATTTTTTTATTTTTTGCCCAAATTACTCTGAGATATATTGGGGCATCACACAAACCTGTACAAACCAACAGAATCTCAAGCCCTACTCAAAATTCCATGTAATTATGGTGTTCAAATAAACTGACCACACAAGTTAAATAATCCACTACCCAAAATATAAATTTTGCAAGAAATAAATATCCCTTCCTTTGGTCTCACATAGAAGTTGAAGTTTTAAAATATGGACCTTTACTATATCATCCTTTACTATAGGGGATCTTTTCAAATGTCTTTCCACCTTTTCACAGAAAGGGAATGCTTAAGTAAGTGATTTGTTCAAATGTCAAAACTAGTGAGACTCGAGTCTAGAACCTGTAGTAAAGTTGTGACTAGAGTCTCTGGATGAGCTACTAGCCCGTAAATGGTGATGGAATAAGCAACGCACAGACCAAGCCTTGTTCTCATCAACTTCTCAACAGCCACTATCCAGCTTATACACGTATGCTTAGATATTCCCTAGCAAGCACTATGCCTCCGGTAAGTTTTTTCTGAAGATACAAAAGGGATCATTAACATACATTGGTGCATTATGTGCATGTTTTTGGAATGGAAATGTTGGGATTAATTCTGATCCAACTATAATTTCTTTGGTGCTTCTCTAGGATCAATGAAAAGTACATGCAAGGTGACTGGAATAACATAAATAGTCCAAACAAGTACCAGGCTTGATGTGAACTGCATTCAATAATATCAATTGTGTGTTATAGGGTAAAGCATGCAGGTCAGAGGACCTAAGTTTTAATACCAGCTTTGCTCCTCCGTAATTGTAGGACCTGGAATGACTTCTTCTACACTTTCCTGGTCTCTATCTTCACATTTGCAAAACAATGGCTTAAAAGAGATGATCTGAACACTCCCTAAGGTCTAAAATCGGATAATTCTATGAAATAACTACAAGTGTCCAGTAAGATTTTTCAAATCTAATTGTTTACAGTATATTACCAGTGTCTCAACAGAAAACATTAAATGGATCTTTTATGATCATATGCGTGGACGACAAACTTTTTCCATAAAGAGTTAGGTAGTAATGTTTTAGGCTTTGTGGGCCACATGAGGTCTCTTTTACTTCTATTTTTTCTTTACAACCTTTTAAAAATGTAAAAACAAAACAAAATCATTCTTAGCCTGCGGCACATAAAAACAGGCTTCAGTCCACATTTGACCCACAGGCCCTGTTTTGCTGAGACCTCATCTATAGGGTTAGGAAGCCTCTTTTCCCTTAGGTATCTTTTCTTCAGAATTCAAAGCCCAGGGAAACTATCTCAAATTATTTTCATAGCTAGGTGAAGCATATTTTACACCAGTCCAGGCAGGCTTCCAATGTCCTTAGAGCTAGCTGTCCCTTCCTCGGAATTATACTCTAATAGTCCAGAAGGGAGCAGCTTTTTCCATTTTCCCTTCAGTTACTGTCCATTAGGAAGGGGTGTGCACATGCAAATGACTTACGCCTGGCAATGGCATACTCTCAGAAGCAGCAGTACTCCATGTTATTTCCAGGCCCACACTGACAGACACATACCCCAAGGACATGCTGCTTTCACATCTCACAAAATGATTTAAATGTAGAGATTTAAATTATTAGGGTACGTCTTATAAATACTGGCTACTGTGGCTCTGATAATGGCAGAGCTAATCACACAGGAAGTAGAGCAATGGGCAGAGGTTCCAAGTTCTAAACCAGTGTCACAAAGCTAGCATCACTGTTGTTGATCTCTTCTTCTAAATCAGGCTGCTGCTGTTTTCTCACTAAATAGCGAGGGTTTATATAATGTGGCTAACACAGTACTGGGCATAAAACAGGTGCTCAATCATGTTAAGACCTTTTCCCCTTCTTTACTAATGTCTTCTCACAAAGTGAAGACAGAAAAATAACATGGATGATTTTTTTGTTGCTTAGGAAAATAATCTAAGCTTGCTTAAAGAGACTATGCTTAAAAATAAAGGAAGTACAGGTGAAAGAGCCAGGCCCTGGCATGCATGTGTGTTGGATGGATAGGGTGTCTCCTAGGGTAGGGTGAAGAGGACAGAGAAATGCAAGGAAAGAGATTATGGCCACTGTGGCAAAATAAAGAAAAAGGCGACACTTCTAATCTGTTCTACTTCCAACATGTCAGGTGCTGTAATGCAATTTGATAAGTTTGTGAGAAATGGTTTCTATAATCCACTTCTGAATTGTTCTCCTATTACATTTTTTTGTTTCGAAAATATAAAAAATAGTATTAAGTACCATGTGTAGGTAGGGAAAATGGGTCCAAACTTTAATTTGCCAGCTCTGTAGTTTACAGTTTATAGTACAGTAATTGCCTGTGTTTCTCTAAATGTCTCATATCTGAATGAAATAACAGGGCATAATGACCTGAATGCATTAAAAGGCATCTCTCTCTCTTTTTACCCTATAGGAATCCAACTTCATAAGCTGTAAACAAACTATGGTAATCTGCTTGATAACTTGCCAGGGCTGGCCTATGACAGGGGTGGACCACAAGGACCATGGCTGAAAGAGCCCTTTGCTAATTCACACCTCCCTCAATGGCCTGCCACAAAACCTAAAATTCTTCTATCTGTTCTATCAATGGCATTTATTTCCTCTGAAATGTAAATAATCTCTGGAAGAGAAATATATTAAGTGATCATCAGCCACTAACACCTTAGGTCTGAAAAGTTTAGACCGCAGTCTAAAAATAACTAATTCATTAGAATAGTTTCTTTCTTTTTCACTGTTCTATTGGAATTTTAATCATAGTCTTCTTTAATAATTGTGGTCTAGGTTATTCAAATTTCGCTTAAGATAATGTGACAAATAGCATGTATAAAAAACACTTTCTCATCTAATAAGGAAATCTGAGAAGGGTATATGGGGCAATGATGCAATTAGCATTTTTGAGTATCTGCTATGTATTAAGCACTCAATCCTAAAAACAATTCTGTATGGTATATTAATCCCATTTTACAGATGAGGAAATAGGTTCAGATAAACGAATGTCACAAAGATTGTTGATATGATTGAAACCCACATCTGGTTCTGTGGCTTGCCTGCTGAGCGTCTGCAGGTCAAACTGTTAGTGCTAAGCTTTAGTTTCATTTAGAAAAGAAGGATAATAATGGCATCTATTTTTGATAGCACTGTGTGAGCTTTAAGTACAGTAATCCACAGACATAACTGTGGTGGAGGCAGCAGAATATGGCGCAGTTTCTGAGAGGAGGCCTTAAGGGGCCCCCTGGAATAAGCCTGCCACCAGGTAAAGAGTCCTGAGGGGAGCTGGTGTGGCGAGGAGAGGCAGGCCTGGCTTACAGCAGCACCAAGACCACGGGCATGTCAGCAGAGCCAATTTAGGCCCTTCAACCCAAGCAGCTGCATGAGTAGGCCCAGGTGAGACCAGCAGAAGAACTTTCTGGCCTCCCATAGAATCATGAGAAATAAAATAAAATATTTTTTTAAGTTTGGGGGTGGTATACTGCACAGTCAATAGTTGGCTACTACAGTTAGACTAATAAATGTTAGTTTACAATCTCAAATTAAAAGTATAAGAATGAGAGGAAAAGAACACTTCATACTCCATAGTTCAATAGATTTTTTCCTCCAAAGATCTCCAAGTTTGAAGACATGATTTTTTGAATGCATAAAAATTTAAATAACCTTAGTAGCTATATGCACAGCCATAGCCAGCAGGTTTCATTTGTCGGCAGTAATCACTTCCACAAGCCCCGAGGAAAAACAAGTGCTTTTGCTTAAACCAGACAGGGAAAGTGTCCTAAAATGCCCATGGTTCACTTGGTTTTCCTGGTTTTAATGAAACACTTCAGCAGTCTCCTTTCTTTTCCCTCCTTCGTTTTTCTCTGTAGCATTTGTTAGGGAATTTTCTTAGTTTATCAGACTACATTTCAAGGCTTTCCTCCAATTGTTATATGTTTTCTCTCATTTTCCCCATATTTATTGATGACTTTCAAATCTATATGTACAGTACGGATTCCCTCTCCTGAGATCAAGACTCATCTCTACCAAGGATGTGGAGTGTCCTCCTGGAGGTCCTGCTGTCATTTCAGAATTAATTATTTGCTCCACTCTTCTCCTGCTCCTTCATGCTAATACCCTTTCTCTCCTTTTACACGACCTATCGAAGTCCTATTTAGGCACTGCTTTTTCTGGGAGATCCTTCCAGACTCATTGAGGCTGGGTTAGGTGTAAGCCTATCTTAAGGGTCCTAGGCTGGGTGGGGTGCAATTTTAGCACTTACCTTGGTACTAAATATAGATCATTGCAATTGTAGGGTGCATCTCACCATTCAGTCAACAAATATGTCAGATTCTGTGACAGGGTACCAAAAACTGGAGGCTTAAAAGAACAAAAACATATTGCCGCATAATTCTGGAGGCTAGAGGTCCGAAACCAAGGTGTTGGCAGGCCCGTGCTTCATCTGAAGACTACCCTAGAGAGGAATCTGTTCCCCATTCCTTTCCTGGCTTCTGGTGGTGGACTGCCAGTAATGTAGGGCTTTCTCTTCCTCAATCATTCCATGGCATTTTCCCCTCTTCTGGGCCCAAATTTCCTCTTTTCATAATGACACCAGTAACACTGGATGAAAGGCCCCCCTTTTCCAGTTTGACCTCATTTTACCTTGCCTACTTCAATCTGTAATGGCCCTACTCTCAAATATGGCTAAATTCTGAGATAATGGGGAGTAGGACTTTTAACATATCTTTTTGCAGGACATAATTCAATCCATGCCAGGTGGTGAAAGACACAACAAAGAAGAATAAATCAGGGTAAAGGGTTGCACCCACCTAGGGGAAGGGATGCTCTTTTCAAACTGCATAGATTTCACAGACTTAAAGATTTGACCCTAGTGGGAAAGCCCAGGAGGGCTCTGAGAAAAGGAGTGACCTGATGTGATTTATGCTTTAAATGATACACTGACTGCCAGATAGAGAATGATCTGTAGGGAGGCAAGGAAGGAAGCAGGAAGAACAGGAGAATATCGTTATAATCCAGTGGTCCTTGACTGAATTTTCCTTCCTAGATTTTGCTTCCCAGAGAATATCTGGTCAAGTCTGGAGACATTTTTGGTTATCAGAACTGGGGCTACAGGTCATTTGTATCATGCAAGTAGAGACAAGGATGGTGCTACAGACCCAAGAGAGAGGACAGCCTCCTACCTGGTCCAAAACATCAGTGGTGCTGATCAGGGTTGAGAAACCCATCTATAATCTGAAATAGAATGGTGGGTTGGATTAAGATGGTAGTCGTGGGAGCTAGAGAAGTGGTGAGATTCTGAATATATTTTGAAAGGAGAGCTGACTACATTAAATGTAAATGGAGGAAAAAGAGGCTCTCTGCCAGAGCAATCAGAAGAATGCAGTCTTCATACTGAGACGAAGTAGGAAGACTGCAGGAGTTGTAGGGAAGAAGTAGATGCTTTGTTTTCTTTGGGGGTGGACAGAAATGGTTAACCAGAATCAAGAATTCAGTTTTGGACATACTAAGTTTGAAATGCCTCCATGACATCTCTGGTAGTTTGAAGCTGTATGCACCCCAGATAACATGTTCTTTAGCTTAATCCATTTCTGTCGGTGTGAACCCGTTGTAAGCTGGATTTTTTGATGAGTTTACTTCAGTGAAGGTGTATCCCACCTCAAAGGATGGGTCTTACCCTATTACTGAAGTCCTTGATAAGAGAATGAAATTCAGAGAGAGAAAGCTGGGAAAGCAAGAAGGTGAAAGCAACAAAACCCAGAAGAGAAGAGAGAGAACAGCAGACACCACCATGTGCCTTGCCATGTGGCAGAGAGCCAAAGATTGCTGGTGGCCAGTATCCAGGAAGAAAGCATCATTTTGGTGATACCTTGATTTGAACATTTTCCTAGCCTCAAAATTGTAGCCTAATAAAATCCCATTGCTTAAGTCAACCCATTTCATGGTATTTTGCTTGGAATGGCCAAGGAAACTAAAACAACCTCCAAGTGAATATATCAGGTAGGCAGCTAAATCCATGAGTCTGAAGTTCAGGGCTAGAAATATAAGGATGGAATTTTGAGCATCTATGGCTATAGGACAGGATAAGATCACTTAGGCAGTCAAGGAAAACTGCAAAGAGCACTGAGGACTGAGCCCTAAGGCACTTAAGAGGAGGAGGCAAAAGACAGGAGAAGCCATGGAAGAGGAGGAGAACAGAGTAGGAGAGAATGATCAACTGTGTCAAATGCTGAGAGGTCAAGTCCAAAGGGGATTCAGAACTGACTACCAGATAATGCAACATGGAAGCCAGTGCTGATGTACAAATGAGCAGTTTGGGTGGAGAGGAGAAATGAAAGCCTGACTGGTATGGATTCCAAAGGAGAGCAGAGACAGCAACTATATACAATGATAGACACTTGAGGTCTTATGCTATAAAGTGGAGTATAGTAACAGGATTATCTGGAAGACTGCCCCTTCCAACTTATTTTATACACAGAAAAGCTGAAAGAATAGCATGACAACTATCCTTGTATCTATTGTCTAGAGTCAACATTTGTTAACACTGTATTATATGTGTTTTACCTATACATGCTTATGTGTATACATATATCTATTTTTCTGAATTATCTGAAGATAACTTCACTCCTAAATATACTTCAAATATATCTCCTAATAATAAGATCACCCTTCTAAATAACCATATAGTCACCAACACACTCAGGAAAATTAAAAATATATCCCCAAATATTTTCTATGTTTGGGAATATTGAAATTTCTCTAAAATATATATTTTTTAATGCTGTACGGTGGAGGGCACATTTCATTCTTTTTCTATGTGAGTATCTCCTTATTGTGGCACCATTTGCTGAATTTTTATTTTGGTTTTTCATTTGGCTCCCACATGGCAGGCAAGAATTCTACCACTGAACTTCTCTTGCCCTCCCCCACCCCCCGAAATGTATTTTATGGTAGTAGTTTAAAACCCAAAATCTACTCAAGGTCCATGTGTTGTATTTGGTCATCAGGTTTCTTTGTTCTCTTTTAATGACAATGACTTTTTAAAAAGACCAGTCTTACAGAACATTCTACCTTTTGCATTTGACTGATTCCTTGTCATGCCATTGAACTTGTTCTTCTACCTTAGAAGCGGAATTTCTGAGGTTAGTGAGTGTATTTATTATTCCCAGCACAAGATCTTAAAATGAACATTTTTTAACTTTCCTATACCTCCTGTCCTTTCATTTTCAGAAAATCCTCAATCTTTTCAAAGTTTATTCCTTTCACCCACCACTTCTTATTAGCTCTGAAGACTCAAGTGAGCAACTTCTAAGGTTTACATATTCTACATTCAGAAAAAAAAATGTACTACCACCTCTCATTGACCGTAAGACTTCATAGGTGATCACACCTTAAAACCAAGTGTGATTCTATTGATTAATCATGACAAATTACATTTCAAAAGTTAAGATGAATTTCCCGAAATTTCCTTTCTGATGAGCAAAATAGTGCCTCCTAATACTTGAGGGTGAAAGCTGTCATCAATATGCCTACATGACTGGACACTATGACAGGCAGATGAGTTAACAGGGTTTGGAACATACTTTCTTCTCCCTTTGTAAATACCTTAATGATGAACTGGTTATACTAGCATCTGAGCTTCTTCAACTTTTCATTCATGTATCTAGTTCTTTAAGCAACTTAAAAGCAAACTGATTCAACAATGTGTGTGGCTAGAACCCAAAAGAATATTTAGGCATTGCCAATTTATCTTCAAACATTTCCTGCCATAATCTTGAAATTATTCTCTTTCCCATAGTGTTGAAAAGCATTAAAAATAAAGGACGAATGAATTTTATACTCTTTAATTCACTGAACATTTCAAGTTCCTTCTTAACATTGTTGTTTTACAAAACCTAAAATTACTTAGCACACTACATGCAATATAAATTATATTCATAACCATTTTAGTTCCCTTACTTGGACTCCTTTAATCTTTTGGCATTAAAATGTTAAGCTCCTGTTTGCTTACTCAGAGTGATGTCTTCCATCTCTCTGGGCCTATGGACTAATTCTGTGAGGTAAATGATCACCTTAGCCATCGATTCCACCTCATTCTGATTACCACTGCAAAAACCTCCCTTGAAGAAATCAGAAGATGGGACTCAGACTTTACGAGGCACCTCCCAGGAGACCACAAGTAAATTATTAATACATTCTAAAATCAAAATTGTAGTTATTATCACCTAGTTAAGTCTGCCTGTAGATCCACTGAACTTTCCTGGACGATCTGGAAGATCATGCAAACCAGCAGTCCCTGACCACCCTGGTAAACCGCTGACTCAGGGACTGAGCTGGGCAGGAAGGAGGGGCCGGTAGTAGAGAATAATCCTCTGGACACATTCTCTCAACTTATTCTCCAGCTAGGAAACCATACATAATATCTCTACAAAAATAAAATTATTTCAGAAACCACCTTTAATATTTTAGTAATTTTAACAGGATATTATATCATCGAGTTGTTTCCTCCCCTAAGAAGCAAGGTGAGGTACAGGCTAAATACTTGTGGAAGCCAGCCTTCAAGACAGCACCAACCAACCCTGTCCTGGTCGTCACACCCTTGAAGGGGTCCCTCCCACGGGCTCCAGGGGTTGGTATGTGCAACCCACAGACCATGGCAAAGTGAAGGTATGTCACTTCTGAGGTGAGGTCATAAAAGGCACATAGTTTCTGCCCTATTCTCTGGGAGAAAGCCAGCTGCCATGCTGTGGGAACCCTAGGGCAGTCTGCAGATGACTGCAGCCCACAGGCGTCTCAACCACAACCTCATGAGACCCTCAAGCAACTCCTGGATGCTTGCCCAGTGAAACTGTGCAGAATGGTAAGTGTTTATTATTTTAAGCTGTTTGGGGGTTAGTAAAAGTTAACTAATATAATTTATACTGAAAAAAATCTACTTTTCAATAACCTTTCAATACCTTCCATGACCTTTCATTTAAATATTTAAGAAGTCCAAGAATATACCTATTGAGCACTGTGAGGATATGAAAGCTCCTTCATACTCCACATGAAACTTCCTGAGTGTAATATTCATAACTGACCTCTCTCACCCTCACCAATTCCCTCCTAGGGTAGGAGCAGGTAAGGGATCTGATGGCAAATTTGGGAGAAGAAAGTATGTACCCCGGCCACATCCTTCCTCCTTTCCATTTGGGACCTGGCTGACTGAGGAGGGCCATTTGTTCTGGTCTGGTATATATGGTGGATAAGCTCTACCCTTGTAGACAGAGAAGCTGAGGTTTAAATCTGCCTACTTCTGGAGTGCAGTATTAGGAAGCTCATTGTTGCTGCAAACCGAAACCACATTTCCAAACGACTTTTTTTGGTAATTAAACTAACACTTTAATCTTCATGTGTTTGACTACTGCATCATTTTATAACTGGATCCAAATTTAGACAGAGGAAAAGACATGGACATTACTTATTAACCCCCAAACAAAGAACCAAGCACTATGATGGGTATTTTGTGCTCTTGTAGAGGTTACAGTGTATTTGGGATGAAAAACAAAACAGCCAGAGGGCTACATAGTAACCTAAGAACTACCTAACGAATATAAACTATAAGAAGCACACGATTATGAACAAGCAGGTGAGAAACTGTGGACACTCCATCTTTGGTTAGCATTAGAATATCTGCAAGTACAAGGTAAAAATATAGGTGCCTGGGTCTGCAGAAGTAGGACCCACACAATTGCATTTTTCCCAGTATAATCCGACCTATACCAATTTAGGAACCAGTGGTATACATGGTAAATTCCATGACTTTGGAAAATAGAAGACTGCTGTGAGCTAGCAGTGACAGCCCACAGAATTTGAAGTGAACTGTAATGGACAAGCAAGAGGAAAAGGGGAAAGCAATAATTGCTGCAAGCTTATGAACTGCAAGACACTGTTCTACATACTACCTCACTGAAGATCATTTCATTTTATATATGGAACTGAGGCTCAGAGAGGTTAAATAGTTTGCCTGAAATGCCACAGAAGTGGTATCAATAGATGTTTTCATTTTATAGGTAAAATTGAGCAGTAGCAGAATTGGGATTAATAAATGGCAAATTTGAAATCAGGTCTGTGAATCTAAAGCCTATATATTTTTTCCCTCCTTTTTTCCCTAAAGTAGAAGGAGGTCTGTGTTGCTTAGGAAAACACACAGACGGAAGAAAGCACAAATAAACTTTCAAAAGATCAGATTGGACCCATCAAAAAAGCAATCTACACTCTTAAATTGTGATGTCAGTGAACAGTACATTAAAGACAAATCACATGCTTAAAAAGCACTTTAAAAAAATGTCTATTTTCAATATTCAGTGGTTTTGACTTAACTGATTAGTTTACTAAACAACTCTTAACTCCAATAAGCCATCAGTCAAATCCAACTGTTAGAGTGAACTCATAACAACTAGCTGGAAATTACCAACATAGTAAAAGCCGCCAAACTGATTTTAGGGTTAGTCTCAAATTTAGAAGTGCAATGTTTAAGGCCAAACTAATTTTATTTATAACTGAGATTTTTAAAGATGGCTTTATGATAATGCTTTATAAGAATCCTTTGTGGTCAGTATTGCCATTTTAAGGCTTTAAAAAAATGAAGCTGAACATTCATTCACCTCTATTCTCTACAGGGACTTCTGCTCTTTTTTTTTTATTTTCAAAACCAAAGTCAAAATCCACTGTGTGCTCTTCCCACAATTAATCATTTTTTCCTCTGTTGCTCCTACAGAACATTGCATGTAAATCTTACTTAGCATTTTATGTCATTGTTGTGCCTTGTATGGAAGCTGTTCACAAATATTTCTACTTGCTTTAGGGATAAAGCCTATGCCTTATTCACCTTTGCATTCCCTAGAATTTAGCACATTGCCTTGCACAGTCAATAAAACTTGATGAAGAATGTTTAAAATTTTCCTCAATAAGATGAACATATCAAATATGAACTAATAGATATGAGAACATGAGGGAAATATGCTGTTGAAAACATTTCCCTTCAGAGTGGATCTGGTCAGCCATGTCAACTGGAAATTGGGAACCATCAAGGTCATTCATTCATTTACTCAACAAGTATGTGCTATGTACCAGGCACTGCATCTACAATGGCAAATGAAATAGCTGTACTGCATGCCCTCACAGAGCTCACAGCCTAGAAGGTGGACAGACATTAAATAATAAAAATAAAATTAAAAAAATGACTATGTAATTAAAAGCTGAGAAGACTGCTATGAGGAAAACAAACAGCAGCAAGTGGTAGTAGAAAACTAGAGGGGGGTAACAGAGAGTGGTGAGCTCCATCAATAGGGTGGATAACTTGACCCATGACATTTAAGTTGAGGCTTGAAGGATGAGAAGAGCAAATTAGGTAAAGAGAAGGGGAACAGCATTGTCAGCAGAGAGGCCTGAAAAAGACGTCAGGTGTTCCAATGCCAGCTTTAGGAAAACGGTTACCACAGCACATAGCCTGACCTTCGGTATTTCCATTCTTTGTCACTGTTTCTAGCACCACTTTTCCCTTGATGATATGCATGAGAGTTTAAAATTTCCTGGCTATATTAAGTGATAGCATCAACTCTGGGAACATAAGACTATTCATTTCCAAATAATCCTAAATTCCTTCCAGTCTGATGACTCATAAATTCACCTTTAAGTGACAACCATGCCCCAATTAGGAAAGTGTTTCTCTATGTCAGCTTAATTTTTTCTTTGGTGCCCTCCTGATTGCTAATCAACAGGTTGTGTGATTATTTCAAAAATTTCTTATGGAATCTTGTTTTGCCATCAGAAAAATATCCTGGTACTTTCTGAACTCTAGGTTGCTCTAGAATCTAGGCAGACCAAAGTACCTAAACCAATGCCTAACCACTGGGCACACTCAGATCTATCACTAGAGCTCCATATGAACTGGGAGTGTATGTGCTATATTGGGAAAAGTCCAGGAATAGAAATCAGAGCATTTAGGTTTCAGTACCAAGACTGCCACTGTTATGCAAATCTGCGTAACAGTTTACTTCTTTTTTACTTAGTTTTCTCATTGGTAAAGTGAGCAAACAGAGAAGTTGCATTTTAGGCACATTCAACTATATGTGCCTGGTAAAAATTTTAAAAGAAAAAAATCAATTGAAAAAGCACTTGGTGGGCATATACCCTAGGGTGAGCTGAGATGGAATGCACAGATCTGTTGCTCCATCCATCCGTCTCAGTCTTCATATGCCTCTGCTGAAAATCTTGCTCTGCTATAGGATTTTAGTGTTTGAAGATTTATATATTTATTTAGAACAAGATTCACCTGCTTCATGGGGGGGGGCAAATGAAGAAACACCCAGGTGATGTGATTTGTCTCAAAATACTCAATTTAGAATCAAGCAGTATGCTGACTCCAGTACACCACCATATTATACTGGTGTAAGGAACACATAAATTAAAGTAGATGGCATCTTAGAAATACATGGTTTTTTGTTTTTGTTTTTTTGCATGGGCAGGCACCAGGAAATGAACCCAGGTCTCTGGCATGGCAGGCAAGAATTCTGCCTGCTAAGTCACCGTGGTTTGCTCTTTTTTCTTTTCTTTTACATGCATGGGCAGAAACCAGGAATGGAACCCAGGTCTCTGGAACCCATTGACAATTCTGCCATTGACCCACTGTTGTACTGCCTGAAATACATGGTTTTTAAAGTTATTAGTCACTGAAATTTTTTATCAATTATACCACTATTCCAATAGAGCTATGCCATTGTCTACAGCAGATAAATTCATGTATGCAGAACATGATTAATGTACAAATTACGCACAGCACAATGTTTTTCATAAAGATCTGAAAAAAAAAAGATCTCCCAAAAGGGAGGACTTACAAAAAATGATACATCCACGCAATGGAATATTATGCAACTGTAAAAAAATGAGGACACATAATGATGTAGAACTTCTAAGATAAATGAAAAAATACGGTACAGTATGTAATATGTATTATTTATGTAAAAAGAGAAGAAAAATAAAGTATATATAGCACTTATTTACTTATTTGCTTATACATGCGTGTATGTGTGTGTGTGTGTATATATATATATATATATATATATTTTTTTTTTTTTTTTGGAGCATAAACTATTACCACTGGCTGCTTCCTAGGAGGAACAGATGTGGAAGGCAAAGTTTTCACTACATATCCTTTAGTATCTTTTGAATCCTGAACCATGTGGACATATTACCTAATCCAAACCAAACAGAATTTATATAACTAAGAACACAGCTTGAGATGAAATGGGATAATGTCCTTAGTGAGAAACATTTTTTTAAAAGTTGGCAGTTAGTTTCAAGAGTAAATATTTGCAGGTAGAATTTTGGAACTATAAGGGACCTTCTCTAAGAAGTCCACCTATTCCAAACTTCTCACCTTAAAGATCTGTAAAGCGAGGCCTTGAAAATTTAGCAACATTTGTAAGATCACATAACAGAAGAGATGGAACTAGAAATCAGACATTTCAAAATCCACTCTAGGACTCACCTCTATTCATTTTATGTGGGCAAAACAGAGCCACGTAAATTCGAACTAATGAGTTGTCATGTGCAATCTAAGTTTCAGAGTCCGGGACATATAAATAAACTCAAAGTCTGAGACTAAATAACATCTTGTTTGGATCACTATATGACTACACTGACAAAAGGTCTGAACATATCTCTATCATTGCATGTACTGCAGTACAATAAATGTATTTTGTATCCTTTAACTCAACTGAGTTCACTGAGGACTAAGAAGTAAAATGTCTTAAGATATTTTAATTTGTTTAATATACAAATGCCCAAGTATACCACCAAAAATATTAACAGAGATCCAAAATCCCTTAACCAAAACCCAGGGTCTGGATGTGTTGTGTGGGGTTTTTTGGATGTGTTTTATAAATAGGAATTTTTTGGAGCTTAAAAATGATACAAGGGGCCCTCTACATGATGCCCGATGAATGCAGATGGCTGAAGGATACACTGACAGAGAAGTAGATTGGCGAACGATGGTGTATACTTATGAACGAAGGCTGTGCTGCTACAAAAAGGAACAATGTCATGAGGCACGCAATGATGGGAATGAACATGTGCGACATTTTGTGAGACAAAATAAGCCAGAAACAAAAGAACAACAATGGTATGGTCACCTTTAGAAGATGCTTATAAGAAAACAGGGGCCTAAATTGTAAGCTTTTAGAGCAGACACATTAAGTTCGGAGTGGTGATTATTTTTTCTGGATTTTGAGAGGCTGTTTTATATATATATAACCTGATACTTAGAGATAAGCCTGAAGCAGAACAGGTTGCGGTTAAAGTAATTCAGAACATAGGGGTAAGGAAGACCGTACCTATAGTTCAGAACCACACATAACCTTTAAGACCAATGGAAGTAAGATTTATTTGATCTGGAACTGAACTTTTCTGTAGTACAAAATCTAATTCAACCTATCTGTATAGCTCATTTGAACAACTGAAACAGAAGGAGCACAGAATAAGAAGGAATTCCTTTTAGATTATTGCAATGCCTGGATACATCCTAGAGTATATTAAGCAGATAATCAAAAAGTATTGGCAAAGTCCTCTGAGGAAGGGCAGAAAGAATATGGAGCTATTAAACCTTACCATCAAGGAGTCCCTTGATACTGTGCCAAACTTTAGGGATACCCAAATAAACAGGCCATGCCCTAGATCATGAGGCTTACTCTTGTGACACTTATGTAGGTAGCATAGAAGCTTAGACTACCTACAGGCATGCCTAAGAGTTACTTCTGGAGGACCTCTGTTGTTGCTCAGATGTGGCCTTGGTCTCTCTAAGCTCAACACTGCAAGTGAGATCACTGCCCACCCCCTACGTGGGACATGACATCCACAGGTGAAAGTCTCCCTGGTGACATGGGAGATGACTCCAAGGGATGAATCCAGACCTAGCATGGTGGGATCAACAATTACATCCTAACGAAAAGGGAAAAAAGGAGTGTAATTAATAAAGTATCAGTGGCAGAGAGAGTTCACATAGAGTCGAGAGGCTACTCCGGAGGTTGCTCTTATGCAAGCTTCACGTAGACCTTGCTAGCTATGGTAACCTACCAACCCCCAACCAGGACCATTCAACCCAATCCTAAAGAACACCTAGGGCAATAAATAAGATTCCACAAGGGTTCCAGGCACTTCAGTAAACTTTTCAGGAATCTACAATCTCCAGCTGGGTCCCTGGTCCAGACAAGTCCTGAAATGTAGCCCAGCCTCTTCAGAACATCAGTTCAATCTCCCTACCCCATATTAGTAACAGACCCTTCCAATATCAAAAATTTAGAATAGCCATAGCCCAAACAACCAAAAGAGAGATATGGAAAGATCAAAGGTGATGGTGGAACTATACATAGAAGATAGGACTTAACAAATGAATATGAATGCTGAATCATTAAACTGATATCTCTTTCAGCCTCCAGTATTTTGGAGTAGCTAGAAGTATAAACCTAAAATTGTGAAATCATAACCAATGTCAAGGTCTGAAGTATGTTCCACAACTAATTGTGGTACTGTGCTTTGAAATTTATAGCTTTTTTGTATATATGTTATTGTTCACAAAAAAGGAAGGAAAACAAAGTCAATTGTGATGATACAGTGTTTAAGCCTTCTAGCCTCCTACAGTCTGGAGCAGTTAGAAGGAAAACTCTGAGAGGATCATATGGCAGGCCATGAAAAACTCTGGGATCTGTCCTGTAACCACTTGTTGAAGAGTGCTTTGAAAACTATTGCTTTTTTTTATTTTCTTTTCTTTGTATACATGTTATACTATACAATAAAAAAGTTAAGAAAAAAAAAGATACACAAACCATTATATTATACCCCAAATCCCAAAAGCTGTACCCCATAAACAAGATGTTATTTCTTCAGCAAAACATAAGGGATAAATAAAGACCATAACTGCTCATCAGTTCAGGTTAAATTTTGCTATCAAATGAGTTTTGTTTCAATATTTCAAGAGCCTTCTGGATGCTGGAATTAGAAAGGATTACAGACTCTATTTACAAGGGTGCTGCTAGCAAGGGTGCTCTCTTTTTGATGAGACCCAAGCAAACAATCTTAGCAGACAGAAGACTTGCACTGTGGTGAAGGAATGCAACCTAGCAGAGGGCGCAAGAACCAACATCATGAGAAGAAAAAAAGATAGTCCTACTTGTACAAATAGTTTTTTCATTTCTTATAATTTAATAAAAGTTCCCTCTGATTAAATCATGTGAGCTTACAAATGCGAACAGGTAAATAAAATTTTTGTTCCACATTGCTGAGGAGGGAATTGAGACATTGGCTTTACTCTAGTGGAAGGTATCTGCACTTTTTTGGGAGGAGCATGCAGACATAAAAAGAGGCATTCTAAATATACATTGGTAAGGAAGAAGCAGAAATGTACACACTGTTCTGGACGTGGGACTATCCATCTATACGGAAAGTGAAAGGAGGGTTTTATGGCCCAGCTCTCTTGAACTGTTTCTGTATAAAGAATCCCTCCCTTTTTCCACCTTTTACCAGGGTGGAAGCAACACGCACTAAAAAATCCTTTCCCTTCTCTCCACAACCCACTCCCACCCCCCCCCCTTTGTTTCTGTTAATATTACATTTATTTTTCCCTGGCAAAAATTCAAAACTGCACTAAAAGGCAATAAATCAACTTTGCAGATAATATTCGATTTTTGATATAATTCACTTTGGTGGTGATGTTTTTTAATCTTAAAATCTTAGCTGCACTGCGACTGAGCAAATCGTTTTGTTCAATTCATAAGTAACTTTCAGCAAGTGTTTATTAAACAAAAACAGAAGATTTCGTTTTAAAAACGGAAATAGCAACGATGAGCAAGAAAAACCCTCATTCGGGTTACTATTTCAGGAAACGCTATTTTCTCATATTATCAACTTAATTCATAAAAATGAACCCTCCAAACCCTAACCAGGTAGAGCTTTTAACAAATATCTACTATATGAGATTATAATCTTGTACGATAAATTTTTTTAAAAAGGTAAACAAAATCTAGCCAACGTATACCTTCAGTCCAGAGAAAAACAAACTCCGTGGTTGCCATGGCTATTTGCATTCGGAAATGCCGAAATCCTTTTTACTTAAAAACCTCCTGGTACTTGGGGCTTGCTTCTTTCCTAGCACCGTGTCTGAACTAGCTGCGTTACTCCTGCATATAATCATCGTGATGGGGAAAACCCACAGTCCAAAACGCCAGCTCGGGCTACCCTACTGTGTAAAGACATGGCCAGACTCTGCAAACTGTTATCCCAGGAAGCAGAAGGCGGGCCCACGGGCAGCTCACGGGTCCCTCGGCGCACGGCCCTGCGCACACGGAGAGGGGACGAGCGCCAAGTGGACAGCAGGCCGAGCCACCGCCGCCAGCGCCGGGGCGGAGGCGCGACGACGGTGAGGGAAGGCAGTCCCTGCGCTTGGGCCACTCCCTTACCGTGAGAAGATCCGGGAGGGAGGAAGGAGGCCCCCCCACTCCTGGTGGAAAAGCCCCTGGCCCCGAGGATGGGGGTGAGGGAGGCGGGGCAGCTCCGTGTGTGGTGACCCTGCTTGTGCACACGCACTGTGGCGGCTCGGCGCGCGTCGCGCGGCGGGGAGGCGGGCAGACTGCGGGACGGACCCGCCGAGCCGCCCGTCCCCCCCCTCAACCCTCACTTCCCGCCCCCGGCCGCCGCCTTCCGACCCCGGCTAAGTCCTCAGCGTAATCCCTCCGCGGCGGGCCGCGCACTAGTTTAGTCACGCCCCACCCCCAGGCCGCTGGCGTCACCTCCGCCTCTCGAACGCTTTCCAGCAGCTTCCAGAAACCTCGCCTCCCCGAGCCCCGCCACTCACAGCTCGCCCGGGCCCCGCCCCTAATCGTCGCCGTGGTGGAAACTGCCTCTGCGGAGCCCGGCCGGAAGTGCCCTCGCCGTCGCCTTCC